>NC_141689.1:622447613-625261363 GCF_964263255.1 Lissotriton vulgaris
TGGTATATTTGTGTACAGCGAAACAATGTTGCACGTCACCAGTAGTTGCTCACTGGGGTTGAAGGCTCTCTCGTCCACCAAGTTAACCAATTTCAGAGAAGACAGAAGCATACCTGCGAGATACCATGCGTATCTCGCAGGTATGCTTCTGTCTTCTCTGAAATTGGTTTTGAGAAGAAATCTATGTATGTATTTGCATAATGGTTCCAATAGTGAACCACATCCAGAAACAAACAGTCGTCCTGGTGGATTGGACATATCCTTGTGTATCTTGGGCAGGGTGTAGATGGTTGGCAGTCATGGAATGATCACAGCATGCTTATGATGTCTTGTGATGGGCTGGTAGCAGTGAGGGCCTTCACTTTGTCTGGGTATGATAGCATGCCTTTCTCTCAAATATGTGGCCAAAGAATTTCAGTTTTGGTTCGAGGATCTCTCATTTCTGCGGGTCAGAGTGAGTCCTGCCTCAACAAATAGTTGGCATACTATATCGAGCACAAGTCATTCATCTTGTTTGTGGACCCAAACACCAGTTTGCTGCAGTTGCATGCATTTGTTATTGGCTGTATGATTCAACAAATGATGCTTTGTAAGATCTCAGCTGCTGAACAGATGGCAAAGTTTAATATCTTGTACCGAAAGAGTTCAAGGTAGTTTGGATAATGTTGTCATGTAGTGGCACCTTTCATCTTGTTCTATTTGGTGATATCCTTTGTTCAGGTCAAACTAGGAGAAGAGTTTCGCTTAATTCAATTGTGTGATCATATCTGCAATGTGCGGTTCGGGGTGTCACTCTTGCTGTATTGCTTTGTTTCGCTAACACATTTTGACAAAGATTGATGCATCTCCTTTAGAGTACTTTTTTGTTATCACTACTATTGGTGCGACCCACGGGGTGGGCATTTGAAAGTTTTGATGATGTCTAGTTTCAGAAGCCTTTTATATCAAGGTGGAGGGAAGAGGATTAGAGGTCCATTCAGTTCCCCTGGACAGATACGCGATAATCAAAAATAGAATGGACACTGGTATCTACAAAACCTTTGGTCTGTATTCGAAAACCCTCATAGACATCCTGGTTTTATCGTTGCGGTGTATCTTTCATCCGCCCCCTCAGGAGTCATGGCATATTCATAGGGTAGTCGATTAACGTGCTGGATGCCTGCCTCACCCGAGGCTACCTCCGGTATAGGTAGAAGTGTCCAGAGATACTGGAAAAGGATAAAAGTGGGATAAAAATAGTGTCTCACCTAAGAATTTATTTATTAGAAAAAAGAGGGGTAGGCACTATTGCTAAAAGAAAGTGCGATATGATGGTAATCGTGTTACTGGATTACTTCATGTCTTGAAAAATGTGTCAACATGTTTCAGCTCTCTTGGCCCAGCCGGGTCTACAGAGCTTTCGTCAAGACAAAACACAAACGTAAAAAGGATAGAAAGTTATTAACTCACACCACTTGTGTAGTTTTGATGATAAGTATAGACAACTTATACTTAGATTCCCTGTGCTGTGGAAACAAAAGCCAACAATATCCATTATATATGTGGTTCTAGACGTGAGGTGAGCAAGCAGACATGTTGAGATTACATGTGGAGCACAAATCTCCTCATTAGGAGCATCCTCAATGCTAGTGGCATTAATACCGTGCCGAGAAAGGAAAGGATTAAAAACAAGGTCTAATAGAGGAAGTACATTCAGGATTGCAACGTGTGCGATGTTATATTTATATAAGACCCACTAAAGTAGGAGGTCCTGTGTTGGTAGAACTCATTGTGGACGGGATTTTAAACCCTTAGTCTAGTGATCTATTTACAAAACACTACAACACGGTGTGATATAATTACCTGTAATGGTAGCTTCAACAGGGGTCAGAGAGTCGATTGTGGTCTTTGCTGTAGTGGTACAAACTGGCCCGCTGTGATGGGTAAAACGGTTAACAGTCTTACCAGATAGTAGAGATCAGGTCCTGCTGCCATTCTTACCCACGAGGTTCGGCGCTGTGTCCCCTGTGCTGACTCTGCCCCTGGCTATGGGCGTGTCTTGTTTACCCCTTCTTTTAAAATGGGCTTAGACATAAAGAATGGACTACTGGCGGCCAAAGAAGCTCCATGTAAGATGGTTGCCTCCCGGTGCAAGAAAATGTACACATTCGGTGTTATACAGGATCAAATGTTTGATGTTGTGTGGAAAAAGTCCACAACGGACGTAGTGTATGTACAAAGGGCAATTCCATCACAAAATTATGAGTGTGGTTAAAATTAGTTGTCACTAAGGCTGGGACTCATAGTAAGTACACACTTGACTCAGTAGAATTGGTGCCACGGGATGTTATCGTTCATCCCTACAATGTCTGTTCTGAGACGGTCCACCCACCTTTGTTCTTTTTCAAATAGGACATGCTCAGCGTTGTTGTTTTTGTCTAGTAGCATTTCAAGAACCGTCCATCTCAAGTCGTCACATGAATGTCCTGCCTCTACGAAGTGAGTACACAGTTTAGTGGTATTTTTCTTGAGACTCACATTGCTTCTGTGCTCTCCTATGCGGAGTTTGATTTTGCGACAGGTCATGCCCATGTATTGTCGTTGGCAGGGGCAGGTCACTAAATAAATTACATGTGTGGAGTTACAATTTGTATGTTGTCTCTGGGTCCACAATAAGGTGTCTGTCAGATGTAGGACCTTCGTGGTCTAGGTGAACTTGCAGACTCCACAGGTGCCACATGGGTAGTGGCCTGTAACTGGGGCCATAGTGATATCTTTGATTGTTGATTTCACTGGTTTCTTTTTTGGCCTAGTATGTACGAGGACATCTTTGATGTTTTTGGTTCTTCTGTTGGCGAATCTTGGTTTGGGCCAGTTAAATTTGCCTGACGTAACAATCTGCCAATTTTTCCTTATCAAATTTTGGACGTCATAGGTCACAGGGCAGTAGGTAGTGACGCATGTGACTAGATCCTTAATGGGTTCTTTACAGTTGTTTTGTAAAAGGCATTCACGGGGCTGGTGTTTTGCCCGTTTTTTACACTTAGAGATTACTGCTGGGGTATAATCTCTAGATTGTAACTTTCGGCTGAGTTCCTGCGCCTGTTTCCTGTAGTCACTCTATTTACTGCAGTTACGTTTGTGTCTTAAAACTGTATCAACCACGAGCACATTACCAACTGCTGGAGAGGGAGCATCCACCAGTGGAACCACTAGGGAGCCTTTTTTAGAGGCAGGCCAGAGGAGCGACCATCCTCCACAAGAAGGGGACAAGGAAAACGGGTCAGAAGG
Source organism: Lissotriton vulgaris (assembly GCF_964263255.1). NCBI lineage: Eukaryota > Metazoa > Chordata > Amphibia > Caudata > Salamandridae > Lissotriton > Lissotriton vulgaris. Next base: position 622,450,884 of record NC_141689.1, read on the forward strand.
GGACAAGGCTCAACAACAAAAAAAGCCCAAGGCGAAAGGGAGAAACCACTAGAAGACCTGGTGGTGAATATTTCGAACACGGAACGTACGGACAGCCAACTAAGAGTCCTTAATAAAGGAATGTCTTTTGTACCCACATACAATACCAAACCACTAGAGACAGAAATAGCTCTATACAAATTCATGAGGAAGTTGCGCTTAAGATGGTTTTTTCATCAAACACAACTTATGCTTGATATCGATACATCAGTGAAGGTGTTCAAACCAAAAAGTACTTTTATTCCTCCCACATCTCATAAAACTTTGGATTTATTTGAGCTATTGGTAAAGAAAAATTTGGTGAACACACATAAAAAAACAAGTAGAAGTACGAATTTGACCAAAAAAGAATGGATAACTCTAAGGGCATTGAGCAACAATGCGGACTTAACATTTCAAGCTGGAGACAAGGGGGGCGCTCTTGTGGTGATGGACACCACCTACTACAACCAAAAAGTCTCATCACATGTGGAGGACACCAACACCTATATTGCTCTAGATGCAGATCCTACTGTCATGTTTCAAACGATTCTGTTGGAGAGTCTTAGGAAAGCAAAAGATCTAGGATGGATTAATGACAAAACGTTCAGGTTTCTAATCACTGATTATCCGAAAAGACCTCATATTTACATGCTACCAAAGTTGCATAAAGATCCACAAGATCCTCCTTTCCGCCCTATTGTGGCAGGGTGCGGTTCTCTACATGAACCGATTGGAAAATTTCTTGATTACTACCTACAACCATTGGTGCAGAAGTGGATAACATATATCCAAGACACTACAGATTGTTTAAATAAACTAGCAAACTTAACGATACCAAGTGAGAATGAAATATGGCTGGCTACAATCGACGTGACCGCACTGTGTACGTCAATCCCCCACGGGGAGGGTATAGAGGCAGCGGAATGGATGCTGTTAAGAAGTGAATATGAGGAATCATTGAACATCTTGCTCTTAGAGATTTTACAATTTTTTCTCTATCACGGATATTTCACATGGCAATCTAAATTCTATTTACAGAAGACAGGAACTTCCATGGGTTTCACGGGGGCGCCCGCGTACGCAAATATCTTCATGGCCAAGTTCGAACACACCCACATTTTGGAAAATTTGCATTGGACAGAACATCTAAAACTTTTTGTTCGTTATATAGACGACATTTTGGTAATTTGGCAAGGAACCAGGATACAATTGGAAAAGGCCATTGAAATTCTAAATCAGTGTCATCCTATGATTAAATTTACCAATCACATTGACCAGAAAACTATAAAATTTCTAGATGTCACCATAACCAAACAGGGTAACGTGATTACAACCAAAACATTCAAGAAACCGACGGATAGAAACAATGCACTGCATTACTCAAGTTTTCATTCCCAGACTCTGAAGAAACACTTGCCATTCTCGCAATTTATCAGAATCAAGAGGATTAGCAGCGACGAAACACAGGCTATGGTGGATATAGAAGAAATGGCGCAACAATACAGCAGTAGAGGATACCCTGACAAGATACTAACTGAAGCAAAACGGAAAGCTTTATCAAAACCTCGGGAGGTTTTATTGAAGAAAGTAGAGAGAAATCCAACAAGAAGGGAAATATGCGTGTTGAAACAATCCACGTTGACACCCAAAATTAAGAAGCGCATATTGCGAAGATGGGAACTAATTGAACAAGAAGAAGACTTTAAAACAGTCTTCACAGACAAACCTATTTTCGCACTGTCAAGATCTAAAAACCTAAAAGAACTTTTGAAACTAAAAGAAACAAAGATCCCACAGGAGAGGACAAAAGGTATGCGCAAGTGTTTCAACTGCGGACACTGCGGTAACGTACTATTGGGAGACACATTCACGCATCCTCACTCAGGTAAACAGACACACTTCCGATTGCAACACAAGTTCAGTGATATACGCTATTAAGTGTCCATGTGGCCTAGTTTATGTAGGTCGAACCACCAGGAAGATCAAGGTTAGGCTCAGAGAGCATAAATCTAATATAAGATTAGGGAATGAGAAATCTAGTCTAGCGAAACATTGGAAGGAGAGGCAACATTCTATCCCTCAATTAAGATATACTGTACTGGAGCAGGTATTGGTTGAGCCCCATGTGGATCCCAATATACGGATAGCCCAAAGAGAGACATTCTGGATGAGGTACTTGAATACCGTTAAACCGGGAGGGCTGAAGGACAAAATTGAATTTGCTTGTTATTTATGATAAATTGTTATTTATGACGAATTTATACTCATGTGATTGTGGTGTTCAATGAGGTGTGAATACAGGATCAAGTACTGATAAAGTGTTACCAACTTCTGTGCAAACATACATGTATGATGAAAACACTTTCATTTTTATTTTTATTAATATTATCTTTTTTATTTTTATTCTTCTGGCTGACCACCAGCACACTTGGGAGTTTAGTTAGTGTTTATTTCTGACTTTCATATACGAAGCACAATAGACACGTTTTTTAGATCCAAATCAACATCTTTAGAGCCGAACAGATGTTCAAGAAAAGCGATAGTCTGTCTTCCATTACTATGGTGAGGAGGTTAAATCTGTGATTATTGAAAAGCGGTAGTCCGTTGTTGATTTTGATGATGTAGAAGTCACGATTGATGTCGATAAGCAAAATTGGTTTTTAGTAGTACAGATTTCATTTTGCATTTTTCAACACTTTTATTTTCGCAGTTGCTTGCATTATAATCAGCTCGGCATTACTAGTTTGTCGAATTGGAATCAAAAGGGGTTAGGGACATCAGTCCGTTGTTGATGTTGGACGCTATAAGACGTTGCAGCACGCAACTTTGAGATATCGCGTGTTTTAATACACGGAAATGAAACAGGGAGCCGGTGTCAGCGGTCCGTAGGAAGCCGAAGGTAGGAATCTGGGGCAGTTTCTTTTCGGTTTTTGAGTAGATGCGAGAACTTGGTATCGCAGATCCTAAGCAATGCAGAAAGTACGGGTAGTTAATTTGTTTTACAGGTCAAACAGTGCACACGGATTTATCAAGCCTTATGGTATAAGAAGAGGAAGTATGTGATGAATTTGCAAGGGTTGTTTTAGACATTATGGCGAAGGTGCAGGTGTATACTTACAGGGGTCCTGTCTTGCTTTCAGATATAATTGTTTTTGTCAGAGATTTGACTAATAGACTACACACCCGTCTGGAGGGTATGTTTATCATTCATCATTTTGGATCATTTTGTCACTGGTACATGTAATGTAATACACATGTTGGATACACTATACCACACTTGATGGCATGTATAGGGCACAATCACAACATAAATAACTATTTGACTTTTGAATTGCTGGTTTGCTTGGTTAAAAAGACATAATGTAATAGCATGACTACTTAGAATGTATGCTCACATATTTTATAATGCATGATCACAAGTTGAAAAACGATTTTTGAAAAACATACATATACCGGTATTTGATCTCATATGCTGATATTTTTTTACTTAGTATTTCCCCTGATGAAGATGCTGAAGCATCGAAATGCATTGGGAGTCATCGCGAGTTCTGATGAAACTACTTTATTATATCAGTATTAGTCTGGCACTTGTTAGAAAAAGTGAATCATATTTTCAATGAAGATGAATTATGAACATGTTTATGAATAACTGAAAAAAGTTGAAATACAAAGACATTTTTGAAAACAAATAGTAAATAATCAATGAATTATAATTGAGTTGGTTACTTTTGTTTTGAAAAGGAGGCATAATATTGATTAATGCATGTACTACATGTTATTTTTAAATGTTTAAAATAATGTTGAAACATTTGAAAAAAACGAAGTAAATGAAGAAAAATTTATGTTGCACCTGTGGAAGTTCGAGCAGTGCATTCCTGCATTAGACATAGTTGTGTGTGCAAGTACAGTTCTTATATAAATATAACATCGCACACGTTGCAATCCTGAATGTACTTCCTGTATTAGACCTTTTTTTTAATCCTTTCCTTTATCGACATGGTATTAATGCCACTAGCATGGCGAACGCTCCTAATGAGGAGATTTGTGCTCCACATGTAATCTCAACATGTCTGCTTGCTCACCTCACGTCTGGAACCACATATATAATGGATATTGTTGGCTTTTGTTTCCACAGCACAGGGAATCTAAGTATAAGTTGTCTATACTTATCATCAAAACTACACAAGTGGTGTGAGTTAATAACTTTCTATCCTTTTTACGTTTGTGTTTTGTCCTGATGAAAGCTCTGTAGACCCGGCTGGGCCAAGAGAACTGAAACATGTTGACACATTTTTCAAGACATGAAGTAATCCAGTAACACGATCACCATCATATCGCACTTTCTTTTAGCAATAGTGCCTACCCCTCTTTTTACTAATAAATAAATTCTTAGGTGAGACACTATTTTTATCCCACTTTTATCCTTTTCCAGTATCTCTGGACACTTCTAACTATACCGGAGGTAGCCTCGGGTGAGGCAGGCATCCAGCACATTAATCGACTACCCTATGAATACGCCATGACTCCTGAGGGGGCGGATAAAAGATACACTGCAACGATAAAACCAGGATGTCTATGAGGGTTTTCGAATACAAACCAAAGGTTTTGTAGATACCAGTGTCCATTCTATTTTTGAATATCGCGTATCTGTCCAGGGGAACTGAATGGACCTCTAATCCTCTTCCCTCCACCTTGACATAAATCTCTAAGCAGCGCACAGCTGTGGGAATAATACACCCTCGCTAAAATCTATTTAGTCAAGTAGGGTGCTCGGTGAGGAAGGAACCATGGAGAACAACAATGGTCTTAGTTTTACAAGAAGTTACATTGATGAGATTCTAGCAGCACAACCTCTTCTACAGAACCCAGACCTAATCCAAGCCATTGCACAAACTGATGATTGGGACGCCTTGACTAATAAGGAAAGAGAACAGATCCGAACTGCCATACATGGCATAATCATGACGGAGTATCTCAGATCCAAATCAGTTCCTAGAGGCCTTTGGGTAACTAATGCGCGCAGAATATTTCTACATGATCTCGTATTCCGACGGGATTGGTCATCCATTTCATGGAAATGTACCTTAGATTACCTAGTTCTCATAGTCAAAACAGCTAAGAGATTATCGGATGCACTACTGGTGGAAATAGAAGAATGTGAAAATGAACTTAAGAAAAACATCAACCCCTTGGTATACAAAAAGCGGCTAGATGAAATAACAAAAGAAATGGATGAAATGCAGGAGTTCATAATGCAAAATAAACTTCAGAAACTAACTAAGGATCTGAAAAAATTCAGCCAAGAAAAAATGCACCCATACTCGAAAGATGACTTCACAGCAACCCCTAAGTGTTCAGATGGTGACTCCACAGGCTGGAATTCATCTGATGGGTCAGATGGCAGCTCCGATGAGTCAACACCGAGAAGGGGCCAAAACAACTTCAGATTTCAACGCCCCCGACGAGGCAACCGGTGGCAACGTCCACCTTTTTTCCCTGGAAATTCAATGCCGTTTTATCAACCTTACATGCCTCCATATGCGGGATGGATGAACCCCTTTCATCCGAATATGAACCAACAACAACCAATGGGTAACCACCAGATGACGAATCCCACTAACCAGCACCAAGCCCAGCCTTTTTTAGGAAGAGGCCAAAATCAACCCCGGGGCAGAAAGAAAAACCTCAGATGGCAGGACCAACAACTCAGCGTGCAGACACAGAGCATGGCTTCAGCCCAACCGAGCACGAGCAAAACTCACTAGTAGTGAATCTAACGAATACAATCCTGTCGACTGACCAACTGACTGTCCTAAATAAAGGACTCGGGTTTGTACCCACTCCACCATTAGATCGTTTCAAACTCAAATGTGAAGTTTCTGAATTTTGTAGAACTCCCAAACTCAAAGCATTTTTTAATGATTCCACTACCCAGCCTACAGAAGGTGACACTACTCTGAGGAGGAAATCCAAATTCTGTCCTCCTACCACTGCTATACCTATCGAAATTCAAACTTTCGAGCAGGCAGTCATGAATGGGATTGACAAACTAGACAACAAAAAGAAGACCTATCAAAACCTGAGCAACAAAGAAAGACAAGCTCTAGCAGAACTGAGAGACAATGACAACATAGTCATTAAACCAGCGGACAAGGGCGGTGGGGTAGTTATCCTGACCAAAGAAGGATACAATCAGCAATGTCTGGCCGTACTGTCAGATAAAACCTTCTATAAAAAACTGGACAAAGACCCCACCGATAGGTTAACCAACACTATCGCAATCATGACACATGAAGCAGAGGTCAATGGTTGGATCTCAAAGAAGGAGGCCGACTTCTTGACAACCAAAGGACCCAAGGTACCCTTTTTCTATTCATCGCCAAAAACTCACAAAAACAAGTCCCCCCCTCCGGGACGGCCGATAGTCTTGGGTATTGGATCATTACTAGAGCCACTATCCAAATTTGCCGATGAGTATCTAAAACCTTTAGTTCAGAGCACGCCAACCTACTTGAAAGACACTAGAGATCTCCTGATCCAGATTGCGGATCGTGAATTCAATCCCAACACGATGCTACTGGTGGGTCTTGATGTTGAGTCCTTTACACCAGCCTACCCCAAGAAGACACCCTAAAGATGTTGGAAGACCTGCTTTTCATAAAAGAATGGACACACAAGACTCCACGGCATTTCATCCTTGAATGTTGCCGATTAGCTCTTAAAGAGAACTATTTTGAATATAACGGCCAACTCTTTCTACAGTGTCATGGTACCTCCATGGGCAGTGCCTTTGCGCCTTCGGTTGCTGGACTCTACGTGAGCCAGTTTGAACAAGAATTTGTCCTCAACAATACCAACCCCTACGTTTCCAGTATAATACACTGGAAGCGTTATATCGACGACATTCTACTAATCTGGGATATCAAACTAGATCTCACCACCTTCATGGAATGGCTCAATGGGAGAGATAGGTGGCTAAAATTCACCTTCACCTCGAATAACCAGCACATTGACTTCTTGGACCTTACGATTTTTTGTGAAAATGGGAAATTGGAGACCAAAACCTTCACCAAACCCACAGCCAAGAACAGCCTACTCTCGTATCAAAGCTACCACCCCCGACCCTTCCGGGATAATCTCCCTTACAGTCAGTTTTTAAGACACAAACGTAACTGCAGTAAAGAGAGTGACTACAGGAAACAGGCGCAGGAACTCAGCCGAAAGTTACGATCTAGAGATTATACCCCATCAGTAATCTCTAAGTGTAAAAAACGGGCAAAACACCAGCCCCGTGAATGCCTTTTACAAACAACTGTAAAGAACCCATTAAGGATCTAGTCACATGTGTCACTACCTACTGCCCTGTGACCTATGACGTCCAAAAATTGATAAGGAAAAATTGGCAGATTGTTACGTCAGGCAAATTCAACTGGCCCAAACCAAGATTCGCCAACAGAAGAACCAAAAACATCAAAGATGTCCTCGTACATACTGGGCCAAAAAAGACACCAGTGAAATCAACAATCAGAGATATCACTATGGCCCCAGTTACAGGCCACTACCCATGTGGCGCCTGTGGAGTCTGCAAGTTCACCAAGACCACGAAGGTCCTACAACTGACAGACACCTTATTGTGGACCCAGAGACAACATACAAATTGTAACTCCACACATGTAATTTATTTTGTGACCTGCCCCTGCCAACGACAATACGTGGGCATGACCTGTCGCAAAATCAAACTCCGCATAGGAAAGCACAGAAGCAATGTGAGACTCAAGAAAAATACCACCAAACTGTGTACTCACTTCGTAGAAGCAGGACATTCATGTGACGACTTGAGATGGACGGTTCTTGAAATGCTACTAGACAAAAACAACAACGCAGAGCAGGTCCTATTTGAAAAAGAACAAATGTTGGTGGACCGTCTCAGAACAGACATTGTGGGGCTGAACGATAACATCCCGTGGCACCAATTCTACTGAGTCAAGTGTGTACTTACTATGAGTCCCAGCCTTAGTGACAAATAATTTTAACCACACTCATAATTTTGTGACGGAATTGCCCTTTGTACATACACTACGTCCGTTGTGGACTTTTTCCACACAACATCAAACATTTGATCCTGTATAACACCGAATGTGTACATTTTCTAGCACCGGGAGGCAACCATCTTACATGGAGCTTCTTTGCCCGCAAGTAGTCCATTCTTTATGTCTAAGCCCATTTTAAAAGAAGGGGTAAAAAAGACACGCCCATAGCCAGGGGCAGAGTCAGCACAGGGGACACAGCGCCGAACCTCGTGGGTAAGAATGGCAGCAGGACCTGATCTCTACTATCTGGTAAGACTGTTAACCGTTTTACTAACACAGTGGGCCCATTTGTACCACTACAGCAAAGACCACAAGCGACTCTCAGACCCCTGTTGAAGCTACCATTGAGCTCAATACAGGTAATTATATCACACCGTGTTTTAGTGTTTTGTAATTAGATCACTAGACTAAGGGTTTAAAATCCCGTCCACAATGAGTTCTACCAACACAGGACCTCTTACTTTAGTGGGTATTATATAAATATAACATCGCACACGTTGCAATCCTGAATGTACTTCCTGTATTAGACCTTGTTTTTAATCCTTTCCTTTCTCGACACGGTATTAATGCCACTAGCATGGCGAACGCTCCTAATGAGGAGATTTGTGCTCCAAATGTAATCTCAACATGTCTGCTTGCTCACCTCACGTCTGGAACCACATATATAATGGATATTGTTGGCTTTTGTTTCCACAGCACAGGGAATCTAAGTATAAGTTGTCTATACTTATCATCAAAACTACACAAGTGGTGTGAGTTAATAACTTTCTATCCTTTTTACGTTTGTGTTTTGTCCTGACGAAAGCTCTGTAGACCCGGCTGGGCCAAGAGAACTGAAACATGTTGGCACATTTTTCAAGACATGAAGTAATCCAGTAACACGATTACCATCATATCGCACTTTCTTTTAGCAATAGTGCCTACCCCTCTTTTTTCTAATAAATAAATTCTTAGGTGAGACACTATTTTTATCCCACTTTTATCCTTTTCCAGTATCTCTGGACACTTCTACCTATACCGGAGGTAGCCTTGGGTGAGGCAGGCATCCAGCACGTTAATCGACTACCCTATGAATACGCCATGACTCCTGAGGGGGCGGATAAAAGATACACCGCAACGATAAAACCAGGATGTCTATGAGGGTTTTGGAATACAAACCAAAGGTTTTGTAGATACCAGTGTCCATTCTATTTTTGATTATCGCGTAGTTTCAGAAGCCTTCTGATTTCCTTATCCACTGCTTTCTGAAGGTGGAATGCAACTCATATGTGCTCATTGATCTGTAGTTCGACCTGGACATCTTTCAGTTTTCCCAGTCCATTTAATAGCATGGGAAAGATTTGAGTCACTCCTCAACTTACCTGTATGTAGTAGTTTATGGAGGTCAGCTCCATTTCCACTGCAGTGGCAAAGCTGAGGAGGCATGCACTTGACACTTTCCCTCATAACACGTGCCTGGTTGTTTTCTTGTGTTGCACAATAACATTGGATGACCCTCAGCTGCACAGCAGCTTGGGCATGGCCCAGGTGTATACCTGGACATCTATTGTTTTCAGGTTTGATGCATGTGTGAGTTCTTTGGATTTCGACACAGAGATTACATTAATGGATGCTCCACTGTCAATAATGAACAGTATCAAGCAATTATTTATTTGCAGGTGGACTACTGGGCGTCTGCTTTCCACTCCTCTTGATTTCACCTGGTGTATTTCTTCACCGACAAGGTGCATGTCTGCTATCCCTGTTGCTAGGCACATGACATTGTGTGCTGCATTTGCCATTGATGCTCGTAGACATTGAGAATTATTTTTTGTCCCCAGTGATTGAAAATCATTGTGAATATTCCTTTACATTTCAGGGGCTTCTTCTTACTCTAGTGCACATACTTACCTTGTCTTTGGATTATTTTTAATTTATTACAGATGCCAGTGACCTACTGTTTGTATATATTTTATGATGATGAGTTTCATTGTTTTAAAAATGCTATAACCACGTGGGCAGAACAGCACCAATGTGCCATTTTGGGGCTGACACAGAGGCTCCAAGATGGAAGTGAAGTTGTGAAGGTGCACCCAGGTGAAAAGCGCTGCAAGAGTTCACTCTTGATACACACCATAGCACACTGCTAATATTTTCCAATGGTAGAAAAACAATAAATAAATATAAGACACCCATATTAACATTATTCTGCCTGTGGTGTCCGAAAAAACACCTCGCTCAAAGACTCTCTTTCTACAGCGCAAAGACGCTCCCTGGAGTGCAAGCCTGCACTTTACAAAAACCCCATTACATTACATTACATTACACTAAATGTGTTCAAATGTCCATGACAGCTGCTGTTTTGATGTGGTTTTAATCATCTTGGTAACTAACATATATTAACACTATTTGAATGAAAGGTGTTACATGCAATATCATTGCTTCGCTGATTATATGATCCAAACTTTAAATATTTAACAAGTGTATGAGTATGAAGTCTTCAGTAAATACATAAATAATATAAAATGGTACTGAGTGCCTCAATTGTCTTAAAAGCTAAATTGTTTTCCTTGAAAGCTGCTTGCCTTACTAAAATTGGGTTTTAACATGTTTCCCCTTTACACAGTGTAAAAGAGGCATCCATTTCACACAATTATCCTTCTCAATTTACATTCTCTGCCCCCTCATTGCAACAATAATGTGAGCATCCTACTGCATCAAAAACACGTCTTCGACTTTCACACAGTTAAAGACTCATGTAAACTCTATGACGGATACATTACAGCCATATGTATAGTCGAAAACATTAGCATTCGTTTCAACGGACTTTCCATCGTTAACCACAATCAAATTTAGGACAGTAACCTACACAGCGTACAAATGAAATAAAAAGGGGTTTTATTAAGCGCAGCAGCTGCCCTGAGGCGTCCAGGCGCTAGGAACTAGGATAGTACCTTCCAGTGAGTCGGTCCGGAGATTAGTCTAGCTTAGTTAAAAAGAAAGGTTTTGAGCTGTTTACGGAAACTCAGCAGATTGGGATTAGATCTTAAATGGAGGGGGAGTGTGTTCCATAGTCTGGACGCATTGTAGGAGAAAGACCGGCCTCCAGCTCTAGATCTCTGGATCCGGGGGACTTTCGCTAAAAAGGCGTGGGAGGAGCTAAGATGTTTATTGGGTTGGTAGGGAGAGATCAGAGAGTGACCAATCTCTGGGCCAGATTTCCAATATGCTTGGTGGGCAATGCACATAGATTTAAATTTGACAGGGAGCCAGTGTAAAGCTCTCAACCCAGGCTTTATCGGGATTCTACGTGGAATTCCAAGCAGTGTGCGTGCTGCACAATTCTGAATCTGCTGAAGTTTTTGCAGTCTGTACTCAGATGCCCCAAGGTACAGGGCATTACCGAAATCAAGACGGGATTGGATTAGGCCTTGCATGACTTTCTGCTTGGCCTCAAAAGGAATCAGCTGGAGGATTTTTTTCATCATCCTAATGAGGCCAAAGCAGGTCGGTGACAGTTTGGTTGCTTGTGTATTGAAGGTCAATGATTTGTCCAACCACACCCCAAGACTTTTTATATTGTCTCTTTGGTGGGGGGGTACGCCCAAGCTGATGGGCCATAACAGCTCCAAGGTGGAGGGGGCTGATGTGCCAAGGAGCATAAGCTCAGTTTTATCTCCGTTGAGCTTCAAGCAGGACTTTGTCATCCAGCTCTTGACCTGTTCTAAGCATATTGTCAGGCTGGTCTGTGGTTGGTGGCTATCCTTTTGCGCAAAAGAGACCACTAGCTGAGTGTCGTCCACATAGGTGATGATCTTAATACCATACGGACGGACGATCCAAGCCAGCGGTCTCATATATGCATTGAATAGCGTAGGGCTCAGTGATGAGCCCTGCGGCACCCCACAGCCCAGAGGCATGCTTGCGGAGACAGCGGGTCCTTCAAAGACTTGGAAGGTCCGGTCACTTAGAAAGGATTTGAGCAAGGCCAAGGCTTCTCCTGATATTCCTAGGCTAAAGAGACGGCGCAGAAGGATTTTGTGGTGTACCGTATCAAAGGCAGCGCTCAGATCAAGGAGGATCAGTGCCACTGATCCTACCTGATCCAAGATCCGCCTAGCTTCCTCTGTTACCGCCATCAAAGCAGTTTCCATCCCATGTTTGGGGCGGAAACCCGTCTGGGAAGCATCAAGCAGATGGTTACACTCGAGAAACCTGGTTAGGAAGATGTTGATATGTTTTTCGAGGACTTTGCTTGCCCAGGGGAGCAATGAGATCGGGCGGTAGTTGTTGAGGTTGCCAGGGTCAAGGGCGGGTTTCTTCAGTAATGCTCGTACCAAGGCGTGTTTCCAGGTAGGCGGTACCGTCCCAGTCATTATGGAAGAGTTCAGTAACTCCATGAGTGTGGGAAGAATAGCCTTATCGGCCAGACCAGCGTGCTCGGAGGAGCAGGGTCGCATGGGGAGCCAGATTTTATTTGGTGTATTAAATGCTCGAGTGTTTTTTAATCTAGCAGAGGAAAATGGTCTAAGATATTTGGGCGGGAGTCCTCCATTTCCGCGGCTAGATGAGGTCCTTGGGTGGGAGGCTCTACATCTCGATCCGGGAAGTATAAGTAGATTGTACTTACTTTGTGAAAAAAGATCTCAGTTATATAATAACATCCATAATAACGTGCAGAACCACTCCTATTTTGACCTCCCACCTCCCCTAGTCATGCCCAATAAACAATCAGTTCAACAGATGCGCCTGTCCCAGTCGGACACCTCATTGGGCTTTCTCTACCTGGCAAACAGCTACCTAAATTCTAGGCCCTGTGCATCCTAAGGGAGTGAAATCCCCAGCAGTTGATAGTTCAAATAGGGAAGCATTGCTCACACAGGAGTACCACATGGCGGCCACCTGGTGATACCATAGGCATTCTATAATGTGTGTTTCTTTGAGGAACCCGCATGGTAGCCATATTTTATGGGCTAATAAGACAAACTTAGCTGCCCTTGCTTACGGTGAACAATATACCACCAAGCACAGTGTAGCATATTATTCTTAGGAAAAGGTTGGATGTGGAAAATAACAAATATAATGAAAACAAACATGTTAATTAATTATTCAAGAGTCCATTAGAACATTGATTTGACAATATAAATAGTATATTTGTCAAATGTTTGGACTTGTCACAGTCACCCCAGCCACACAATAATGTCCTCTTTAACATATCTCTATTATTTCTATGTTCTCTACTTTAAAGGGATTAGAGCAAGAGCAGAGTCTATGTCCCCTACTTTTAAGAGGATTAGAGCAGGACCCGAGGTGGTTGTTCTACTGTTTGGAAATCCCACGATCAGTCATCAGCCAACAACAGTGGCGGCTCCTCCACTAAGGTTGAGGAGCATCGCCCCCCTTTCAACAGTATAAGAAAAAATAAATGAAAATAACTCAGTTATTATCATTTTATTTTTTCCTTTTTACATGTGCGGCAGCTTTGTGAGGTGAGGTGGGGCTAACAGAGCAGCCGGAGGCACTGGAGTTATGAGAGGACCTCAAGCAGCTCACCGAAAAATGCAGGCCATGATGCACACGATGCGGTGTGGCCAAAGATTCTGGTAACTGGAGGTGCTTGAGGTTGGAGCTACTTGGAGCCCAAAGATCTTCTTGCAAAGATGACAACAAGCCTTCATAACTGCAACGGGCGCAGTACTCAGGGGTTTGGTAATTGCAACCCCCAAGAGGACAACTGGCCACAAACTTGGTCAGAGGGTAGAGCAGGCCTCAGGAGCTGTGGAAAACTACCACCTGTGAATCAGAGCCCATGGAGTCCAGAGGAGCTCAGTATCTGAAGACTGTTCGACTTAGTTATGGTACCTGCACATGCAGGGGAGTCACTCCTTCACTCCAAGGGAGATTACTTCAGTTGTCCTTGATGCTTCACACGCCTTGGAAGGTTCCTGTATGATGCACAGGTACAGATGCTGCAGCAGACTGGATGGGAGACGAAGTCCAGAGTGCCCAGACGGTAGAAGTGCAACAGTGTATGATCTGAATCTTATCCCCTGGTGAAACTAAAGACCTATACCCAGGTAATCACTTAAGTACCCTACGCAAAATGTTGGGAAGATTCAGGGGACCCTCCCAAGGGGGAGGTTACTCCCATGTCCTTTGCCCAGTTTCACACCAGAGTGGGAGCCAACAGCTCCCAGGACTGGCTTGGACTGGACTATGCACAGGGACACCAAATGTGCCCCGAATGCAGACTTTCTGGTGCTGGCAAGCTCATCCACCTAGCCCTAATACACTATATTGTGCTCAGGAGGTGGTCATACCTCCCTGTGACAAGATGGCTATTGTTCCACCTTCCTCTGCACTAGCCTGGCTCAGCAGCAGGAGGGCAGAACGTGTCTCTGATTGGCAGCAACCATTTTGTGCTGTCCGGGTCAAGAAGGCTTGTACCGGGAACACTGAGAGTCTAACGGAGGGATCTTCCAGTGCTTGGAATCATACCTCCCACACCGTTTATGGTGTGCGGATATGATTCCAACATGTTTGATATCAAACATGATAGGATTCATAGCAGCTGTTTTGGAGATGGTAATCTCACAATTACGCGGTGCCCCTCTATATAGTATATGGCTGCTTCACTGACAACCCCGGAGAATGGACTCCATAGGCTGCTGGGGTGTCCTGCTCATGCAGGGGCACCCTCTCACTTAGAACCAAGCACCCTGCTTTCAGGATTGCAAAGATCTGCTATAGGGGTGACATATGTTTTAAGTGCAGTGACCCTTAGATATAGTAAACCTGTATATTTAGAACGTGGTGAATGCACCAACCTACAGAGACTGCAAAGGAAGGCCTGTAGTTCCAATTTGAATGGTCTTCCATGGGTGGACTAGTGTATGCTTCAGCCCATGAGGGACCTCTGGGGTACCTATGCGCTTGTACATGGGTACCATATACTAGGGACTGACACGTGCACCCCAGTATCCAATCTGGTATGTACCTAAGTACTGAACTTACAAATTTAGGGAGAAAGCAGATAGACTGGGTCCTAATTAGCAGGATCCCAGTCAGACTAGTCAAAAACAGCATCACATCAATCAAAAAGTGGGGGTAACTATAAGAAGCGGATCCTCCTTTCCAACAGTCGGTGAGCATTCAGAGGGTGGGAAGTGGGAGCGAATGCAGGCTGGAGGAACCTCTTTCTTTCATTTGGTATGCCCTAATATTATTGTACAGGTGACAGCCGGGTCAGGTGGCAATGTAGATGAATCTGTATCGTTTATGGAAGTGAGGACTATGTAGTATACTGTTGATGCTTTTGAACCACAACTTGGTCAGGGTTTGACTCTGCTCATAATCTCACTTATGGACAGGCTGATATTGGTGAGGAGCAAAGGAAAGGGTGAACCCATTGGGCTCAGCACAGCTTGTAGTAGACAAGGAGAAGTGGTAACACAATTCAAGAGTCTCCAACAACTCAGCTCAGCTGCACACTAAGTAGCACCATGCACACACTTGTGTCAGACTCTGTGTCAACCCTCCTGTCAGTGGAAAATAGAAGCCTCACTTTGTACCAACAGGCAGGGGGCTGAAATGTTCTTCCATTATTGACCCGGCTGGGCTCACTTGCTGAACCATGGGGCTGCTGCCTAGCAGCATTCGGAGAGTTCTGGCAATATGCAGGGCTCTCTCTCCCGCCTGAGCCACAGGCATCCTCAAATAAACACACCAGGCAAGGAGGATACCTGTATTATTGCAGTCACAGGCAGGGGCAAAGGGCACCAGGCGGGCAGTCCAATGAAGGGCAGCCAAGGTCCATGGGACTTTTCATCCACCCCACGTGCTCAAAGGCCCGCACACACCACATCAAGTCTACTTGTCAGTTGAACTGTTGATCAAGATGCTGAGTGGGACGGTAACCACAAAAGACCCTCCTGAGGCTGCAGAGATGCTCGGCCAGTTTTTCACTCAACCGCATCAGTGGTGAGGCATGGTTGGGGAAATCCAGCAGTCCACTCAGGGAGCTTCACTGGGACCCAGGGCTGAGATTAGTACATCTGGGTTCAACACTGGTCCAGTCCCCAACTGATGCCCCGATTTGTCCTTCAGGTCTGGGTGGGACATCACAGCTATCAGCCAGCCCACGACAGGCCGTCCAGTGCAGTGGAAGCAAGGGCAACAGGCCTTCCCCCGGCAGCTGGCTAATTCCAACAGAGGTCTACAAAACTGCACCCAAGGCTGCCCTCCCGATCATTCAGTACATCGATCAGTGCAGCAGTGCCTAACCCAGGCTGCAGCACAGCAACTATACCAGGCACACAAATGGCCACAAGAAAGCCTGGTGGTGGAGATTTTTATCAGGCCTAGCCACAGTTTTTATGCAGCCCAAATAGTGTGTCCCATTCAGCATTAGGGGTTAGGCACAGCGGATATTGTAGCAAACATTTGCCTGCCACCACCTTTGAGCTCTCCAAGGCACCCGCAGCCCAGGTCACATTTGCTGCGGATATTTGGGAATGAAAGGAGGATTTCGGGGCCAAGTCCGAGAGAGTAGAGCTTATGAGACCGCCATCTTGGGCTGTTTGCCGCACCCTCACTACACATAGTTTTTCTAAAACAATTCCCACCCTATTACTCAACAAACCCAACAATATGTTTAAGTTCCCCAAAAAATAAATACAACTATTAATTATTCTTGTTAACTTACAAATTATATAAATATTCATTAATAACATATAAATGTATGTAATTTATTCTTTAAAGCGCTTTTACCTTTTCTCCAAGAAACCCAACAACTTATTGAAAATCATGAAAATAAAATGTTAATCAATTATTCTAATTAATGCGCCAATTTGAAACCTAACAAGCAATTAACAAAATATACATAATACAGAGTTCTTTTTTAAAACACTTCCCATCCTATTCCTCTACATTCCCAACAACCGAAATATATCAAGTTCATTATTTATTCTAAAGAATACATCAATAATGTATATAGCAACAAAAAACTATTAAGATATTCTTATTACACACAGCATTAAAACACTTTTCATCCTATTCCCAAACAAACCCAACCACACGTTACAAATCAAGAATGTATCAGCCAATACAAAAAACTATTTTTAACTTCAAAAAATATATAATACGACCATAAAAATACAAATTTAAAATAGTTTTCTACTTTACAAATTGTATACCCTCCACGAAATATGTATCATCCATACCCTTAGTATCCTTCCCAGCCCTGATGAAGTTACAGAATTCTTTTCCACATGCAATGAAACACGTGTTGGCTGGTTTATGTTTTGGCTCAATGAAAACTGAATTAAAGACAAAGCAACACTCTACCAACGAGAATATGGACCATTGTTTCTGTTTTAATTAAGATTATGTGAACGCATTGAGGAAAAGTGTTCTTCTGATTGGCATCATTTGTACCGGGACTCCATTGCTTTTTCATTGCCATCTCGTGTCAAACACTTCCACACGACCCACCTGGTCGTTTCTGCTAATGCCTGGGGAAAATCTAAACTGACACGACAGAGACCATTTTGCAGCCTGCACTTCTGCCCAGGAACTGTCGCACACCCAACCCCCTGTTCTTTGCAGTTCAACGGATAGCCATGAGAAACCCACGCCCTGTGTAAACAAGCTTGTTTTTCATCTCCTGCTGCCAGCTTTTAAACATCCTTGACACCGTGATCAGGTTATCTGGACAATGGTCTGACTGTTGGGCCCTGATCAGGTTGATTAAACAATGACTTGAAAGACCGGGCTTTGATCAAGGCAATTGAACAATGACCAGAAAAGACTGAGCCTTGATGAAAGCCGAGTGAACAATGATTTGTGTACCAAGCCGTGACCAGGTCACCATCTACAAACGTCGTCTAGATCTGGTTATCAACTGCAAACACTGCCCTGATTAAACAATGAACTAACAGCCAACAGACTGGGATGAAAAAGTATAAAAGGCTTGTAAGCTACAGAGTGAAGTAGCAGCCTCCTGGGTTTTGTCTCTGACTAGCTTGGGACTCTGTTCCATAGCCCGGGCTATTGAAATAAATATGGGTTCCTCCTGGAGACGAAGGCTCCTGTGTCTCCTTTTACTAAGTATGGAAGGTATGGAAGATTTGGGCGGTTCCCCCACCGCCCAGACCCAGTAAGTGGGTTACCTCGTTTCTTCAAATGGTGCCTGAACAGGGACTCCACGAGTATGGAGGGCAGGCCCAGTGGATGTGAGGAGGTGCACAGAGAGACTCCGATGGAGGCGCCCTACCCGAGGGATTCTTGTATTCCAGTAGACCGAACGACTCACCCGCTGTCCCTCCACACCAGGTCTAGGCCACATGACCACGTTCTCGCTGGAGTCCCCTAGCAAATAATTTCTGGAGCAGGTAACAGCCCTACATCTGCAGAAGAGTGCTACCCCTGTAAGGTGAGGGTGGACTGATCATCCACCAAGTCTGTATGATTCTGTTATTGACTTTCGCAAAAGCCAAGTTGTTATTGACTTTTGCCAAAGCCAAGCAAGTGAGGTGAAGTTTTAAAAACCAGCTGGTGTCTGTTCTGTATGATTCTGCTTTTATTGACTTTTGCAAAAGCCAAGCAAGCGAGGTGAGTTTTAAAAACCTGCTGGTGTCTGTTATCTGTTTTTAAGCATGCCGGTCAGTACTAAGTTAAATAAATTATGTTGTATGTGTACGCAGGACTCCCAGCTGGAGGGTCCGCTTCCTCCAGAAGGGACCCCTGGCCATACGATGTATGTTAAACATGGCCCTTCTGCCGTAATGTTTTCCTAATTCTGGGTAAAATATACAAAAAAAGTAACGCAGAATTACAGTGACCACTTTATAGCTCCTTTAATTCCCAAGTTATCGCCACGCACCCGTCTATGTTTGAATCTGTCTGATTTTGGAGGAAAGAGATAGAGCAGAGAGCTAGAAAACAAAAGGCCAAGAAAGAAAACAGGAACATTTGTCATTCGCCGACCACTCCAGAGAAAATTTACAAAATCAAATGACAAAATTGGTAGAAAAGGCCGATTGCTAGTGGCTGAGATGAATTATATTATATATTGGCCTAGCTAAGATAAAAGATTTAAATAGACCGTCTATTCCAAAACCCATAACTGATAGTGACAGCACTACAGATGTGGAGATAGACGTATCCCATATTTTACACCAACACAGAACACATCCTGATTGGAAAAAGTGGTTAATCTGGCCAACAGACACGAATAACTGTCGAGATAGATTCCTGAACAAAACACAGGGGTTCAAAATGACCAGACCAGACCCTAGATACTACCAGAGACAACATCCAGGGATAGTTACAACATACAGTGCAGGGAAACTATGCCTTGAGTGGCTAGAGGAATCCGCACTGGCTGAAATCAATCAACACTTGACTTTACTTAAAGACGGTGCTGACTTGCATGATTTCATAATGGGACCACGCAAACAGCGTCAAAAACGTTTCATAGCGGCCAGTATATACGCTGCGTACAACGAAGCATGGAAAGTAATACAAATTGAGACAGCAGAAAAAATACGAGAAATTGATCGTATAAATTTGGAAAAATCACTTTCTGTTGTGGACAATGGGTTAACGACTCTGTCCTCCAGAATATATTCACTGGACAGCATTGTATCATCTGCTTTTGATATAATAGAGCAGGACTTACTAATGTTACAACATGGTCAGTCTCAATTACGTTCTATTGTACAACTTGGTTGGACGATGCAAAATCTGCGTTCAGGCTACGTACCATGGCGTTTAATCAACACAATGTCATTATTCAGTATCTTTAACCTTACTGATAAACAAATCAGTTTGGCACAAAAAGGAGCAGACTATACGATTTTGAGCATTGAAAAACTCGAGAAATTACCATTGACAATGTCAGAGAGACCTGTCATTGAATGGATAATACATGGAACGATTACAATTCCGATAACAACTTTCCAGTTTAAATACTGTCAAGAGTATATACCAGTAGGCCAGTATGAAAGGTCGGGTAAAGAATACATCAAATCAACCTGGGATTTACCTTATACACACAGATGTTATAGTGAAGGGAACAAGGAGGTATTTCTTAATGGTAAAAATGGTAAAACATTACTAAGCGGTACACTTCTGTGTCAAGGTATTAATTTGCATGGAGCCTGCGAAGGGTCTTCAAATAACCTTTCATGTCACCTGCATGGCAGGCCTACAAAACCGATAGAGCCATTTTGTAGACCACTTTCTAACGGCAGTTACGTTTTAATAAGTAACCACAGCTGTTGTGGCATGTATTTAAGACAATTTTTTCGGGACTGTTAGCACCCTTTGAAACAGTTCTGGGCATCTTCCCGAATTTTGTCCAGTCTGTCTTTGGCGGCCTACCCTTAATCTTGGGACTCGTGGCAGGTATTACATTTTTGCTCCTTCTGCACCGATATGGCAAGCCAATCCACAGAAAAGACTCTAGCAACGATGGAAGAAACAATCCTAGCAATAGGATACCGAGACCGTATCACTAAGGTCCTCGGATTGGCCCGGCTAAGAGATCTGAGTACAACCTGGTTTCTTTCATTCAGACCGATCTGGCAAGATTGCATCATACCTGTGCTTCAATGTCTGCTATGCGGAGAAGAATGTGTGTTGGACGTCTGTCTTACACTACAATCAGCAGTACCAATGGATATCAATACTTTGCTAGGTCCTGTAACGATTCATGCATCGTGTTGTCCCCAGCGACTACCGATTCTGATGACGGCATTCGTTGAGAGTTCACCACTACGAATTGGTGGCGGTAAAGTACGAGAGGAAAGCAGCACCAAACAGGTAGAGCCTTTTGTGAGCATTGCTGATCCAACCATCGATGATAGCAATCACGCAGAGAACTGCACAGTTGCAGTATTTTCGAACTTGGTCGAATTTTTACCTGATGTGGTAGACCAATTCTGTGCGGGTCTGTCTGAAATAATGTTCTCTCCAATCAACGAGAATAACTCTTAATAAAAACAATGAGCACACAGCGTTCCCTGAACTCTGAATTCGGCCTTCAGTTTTTTAATAAACAAAGCTACAGAAAATATTTGGAACTCATTTTCCCCTGAAAGCGAAATAATTTTTGCCCATTTTCAAAATATTTACCTTTTTTTTTTGGCAAATGGTACTCTGCTTAAAGTAGAACTATTCATAGAGAACAGAGCTTCTATTTTTAGGATACTAGAGACAATATTTTACCTCAGCCTCTAGCACATATACAGCAATGTGTATAAATATGTGATGAAATGGTCTCGACCTTCTTTTCTGTATTTAGAGCCATTTCATGTGTAATTTTCGCAATTCATTCAGCTGATATATATATGCATTTATCTGAATGATGACACTGCTTGAAAAGCGTACAGTACCAACACTAAATTTCGTGTATTTACCTTATACCATTTCAAATGCGAAATATGTATTTTAGGGTGGGTCGGAAAACACACATGCATCGTTGAATGTTTACTATTGCTTAGTATTTAGTAATGATGGACAGCAATATGTGGAGTGGGTGTCGTGTTTATATCTAGGACCCTAATTCGATATTCCTGATTCATGCCCTTGTGAGGTTATAATCAATATTGTCCTGATAAAGGCATCAGAATGAGATCCATATTCAGTAATAGCCCATGCAGTCTAAAGCACAGCACGGCTACTCCCGTCGACTCCTAGAAAGCACAATGCGTTTTTTAAACAAACCAAGCCTCCAGCAGCCCGGGAAATCCCCCCTGCTTTTGTTTTGATTGGAACAAGAACTCCTGAAGTCCAGAAAGATCTGTTATTTCTTAGTGACGTCTTATGTCCAACCTTACGTCAAACCTGGCACCTTCTAGGTATAAAATACCAATATTTGCCTTAAGCAAACACACGGTGGTTTGGAGCAGAGCGGTCATCTACTTGCCCGAGAGCCCAGCTGATGCAAGAGCCCACATAAGCTGCCCCTCCCGTTTGACGCACTGAGAGAGACGCTGTCTTTTTCTCCAGCCGAGAAAATCCAGCTCCGGTGATTCCTGCCTACCCTTGCGGGATGCTGGGATATCGAGTCCTGAGGAAAGAGATACCAGACCTCCCACATTCTATTACCAAGGTACGGAGCTGACTAAACCCTTAAGAGAATTCTTGACGCAGATTCTTGACAAAATAATCTTAACCAACTTAACTTAGACTGCTACTTACTCATCCCTTCCCAAGTATTAGGCTTAGGTCAGGTACACCGGGGTAGGCTTAGTTAGTAGCACCATTTGAGTACGTTAGTCAATGTATTTATGTATGTTTATATTTTATCCATTTTAGAGTATCATATGGCTAAGAAACCATATCAATGCTTTTTTTACAGTATTATTTCCTAATACTACTTTTACTGTACGCACTTTACTTTACTTTAAGTATTGCAATTGTGGCAATTCATTTCTCCTGCATGAGAAAGAAGACTGCTCAATAAATAACACCTTTTATTGAAAACGCCCGTGTCTCTATTTCTCTGCATTCTGGTGAAACTAAGTATGCACTGCTGACTGAGTGAAATAGCTGTCTATTGTTTCACACGACTCTAGAGATATACTCTTATTCTGAGGGAGCAAAGTTGTCATGTTTATGCAGTTGTCGGAAACTGAATCCCTTCTTGTCTGAGCCACGGGAGCTTGTCCCTCCCTATTCAATCAAGAAAGTTTCCAGTGACCTCTGAGCTAGCTGGTGCAAACCTAAATTAAGTTTAACATAGTCAGTAGAGACCTAGATGACCTCAGTCCTACGTCTACACTGCTGTTTATGTTATTCCAATGTGCAGAGCCTATTGGGAAAATAGGAACTACACTACAACGGAACCCTGAAAGATTGTAAGGGAATCTGCGAGACACTACAACCAGGTTTACAGCAGGGTGTCGCACCGGCCAGAAGAGGATTTGGTGGACCTACTAACTGACATCAGGTTACCCGCCCTATTGGCCGCTGAAAGGGAAGTCTTGGAAGCGCCAGTTACTGTCGAGGAGCTATGTGGGGCCATTCGATATCTTAAGTGGGGGAAGGCCCTTGGGCCCAATGGCCTCCCGATCGAGCTTTACAAGCTCAAACCCGGCGGCCTTAGCCCATACCTGAAAGTATGATTAGAGAGTAGGGAGAGGGGTGTTTTGCCACGAAACCAGCGCATAGCCACAATTGTGGCCATCCCTAAAGAGGGAAAACCGAAAGACCAGTGTGCCTCCTACAGGTCCATCTCTATACTAAACGCAGAGACCAAAATGCTCGCCAAGGTCCTTGCAAACCGGCTTAAGCCAGTCCTAAATACACTGGTCCACCCGGACCAATCGGGCTTTATGCCCCATCGCAACATGGCGCTCAACTTGCACCGTCTACACGGGGTCCTGGGACACTGTCACATGCTCCAGGAGGACGCGGTTGTGGTGTCACTAGACGCCGCAATGGCGTTTGATACTCTGGAATGGCCATATATGATGGCTGTCCTCCAGAAGCTGGGCTTCGGTCCAAGCTTCATCGAATGGGTGCGTCTCCTTTATTCCGAGCCTCTGGCCTAGGTAGAGGGACACAACAGGGGTGTCCCCTCTCTCCTCTGCTTTTTGCCCTTTCTCTAGAGCCACTCGCTGCCTGGATCAGACAGGATCCCTCTCTAAAAGGGCTCTGATGGGCTGATGGATGAGAGGATAAGATTTTGCTTTATGCAGACGACATCCTCCTATACCTAGCAAAGCCTCGAAAGTCCCTCATTGTAGCTCTGGACATTTTCACCAGTTTCAGACGGAACTCGGGGTACCACATCAATTGGGGCAAGTCCCTCCTTTATGTTCTTCACAGAGCCCCTCCGGTTGTCCCACGTAACTGCCCAATTAAGGTGGCCACAGAGGGGTTCATGTATTTAGGAATCTTCATTTCCAAAGAAAAAGCCACCAGGTATGAGAAAAATCTGTTGCCTCCTTTGCAGAGGCTTAAAAGAGACTCCGCAGCTTGGCAGAAGCTCCCGCTGTCCCAACTGGACTGGGCAGCGCTCCTCAAAATGATGGCGCTACTATGATTCCTTTATGCTCTGCAAAACTGACCGGACTTAATCCCGCAGTCATACTTTGCGACCATTGAAGCTGCACAGAGAGAACTTTTGTGGACTGGAATGCCCCGCATATCATTGGAGAAGCTCACACGAGGGTGGTTCGATGGGGCATAGCACTCCCAGACATCCAAAAATACTACTGGGCTGCGCATCTTTCGGCCATAAACCAGGGTACCTATTGACCCGGGGTACGGCATGGCTCGATGGTTTCTCCCGGGCGGCAACTTTGAGGCCACATTATACTCTCGGCCAGGCAAGTACTCGCTCACTGGGCCCACGAAACGTTCGGTTCAACTATGGCACATAGCGCAGCAAAAACTGGGGTGGGCTAACATACTAACAGTGGCCACCCCTCTATGGGTCTCAAAAAAATTGGGCAATTTGGGTCGCACCAAGGGGTTCTGCAATTGGGACCTAATAGGGATTTCCCACATCAAGGATCTATGGGGTCCAGACGGGGTGGTGCCTTTTAATTCGCTCCAACGCACATACGACCTGGTGAAGACGGAATACTTTTGTTACCTCCAGGTTAGGCACTCCCTTCAGACTAACATCCCTCAGGGACTCAGCCCCCAGAATCCTCCCCCCTGGAGGATAGGTTGCTAGATGACCTCCTCCCAGAGCACACCATTTCCCTCACATACAAATAGCTTATCAATCACTCCTTAGATCCACTAGCGTCTCTCAAAGGGAAGTGGGAGGTGGATGGGCTCGAAATAGATGAAGAGGAATGGAGGGAGGCCCCGGCATCCCCCAGGGAGGTAGCTATATCGGCCAGACTTAGATTGATCCAACTGAAAATTGTTCACCGGGTTTATGTTTCTGGCACTAGGCTGATGCAGATGGGCCGCAGTGTGGATGGTCTCTGTAGGAGGCGATGCGGGGAGGTGGGAACCTTCTTTCATATATTGTGGAAGTGCCCGGTACTTCAGTCCTATTGATAACGAGTGCTCGATTGCATGCATGAGGTCGGAGGGGTGGAGGTGCAACAAGAGGCGAAGAGATGTATTTTAAATATCTGGGAGCCCACGGACCTGTCAACGAAGGGGAGGCTCTGGGTTACGTTGGGATTGGCAATCGCGAAGCGAAATGTGGCAAGGCTGTGGGGGCATTAGCGCCTTCAACACTAAGCGCCTTGAAAAAGGACATGGACTGGTACATGCTGCAGGAAAAGACAGTGTATGTGGCAAGGGGCTGTCCCTGGAAGTGGGTGCGGGGTGGTGTAACTGGAATGATTATCGAGGTACCATATGTGTGCCCCCCCCCAAATTATAACCATTGACAAGCTGGCTACACTGTGAATTTAATTTGAGACTGTTCTGCTATGTAATACTTTGTATTGAAAAGGCTATGGGCAAACTGCGTTCTTTATGGTACGGATGTGGCTAGTTTGTTTCCTGAATGTGCTAACCTCCACTTTTAATTTGTTGTAAATAAAAAGAGTTTAAAAAAAAAAGTTTCAGTTTTGTCAAGAGAAGGTGACCTATTTAGGTTATCTCCTCTCAAAGGAGGGAAGGCAGCTTACCACTGATCGTGTAGCCATTATCAATACTATGACGGCCCTATAAACACAAAAGCAGGTGCAAACCTTCATAGGCCTAACCTCATACTGTAGACAGTGGATTTCCAATTTTTAGGCCATGGTCAAACCTCTTCTTGCTCTCACCACTAAAGACATATCACACAGTTCCTTTCCTTGGACTAGAGAGTATGCGCAGGCCTTCCAAGATTTACCCGAGGGCTCTGTGTACTGCTCCAAGCCTCGGTATTTCTGATTATAACAAACAACTTTTTCTTTTTGTACACGAGACAGACGGCTGTGCATGAGCTGTCTTGACCCAGATATTCGGAGGTCACCATCGGCCAAGTGCCTATTTTTCAGCCACCTTAGATCCAGTTGCAAGGGCCCTCCCAGGATGCCTACAGGCGACTGCTACGGCCGCCCTCATGGTCCGTAAGAATGCGGGGATCGTCATGAACTCCCCCTGACTCTGATGGTCCCCCATTCTGTAGATACCCTCCTTAGTAACACCAAGACACAGTACCTCACTAGCGCACGACTCACAGGATATGAACTGACACTCTTTTCCAGCCACATTAACATCAAAGGATGCACTGTACTAAACCCCACCACATTACTCCCACTGGATCAGGTCTAGTGGAGGTGCACAATGGCATCCTAAAAATGAAAATGGCCAAGATAGTACCTGAGACGGGTGTCACTTGGGTTGATGCTTTGCCCTTGGCCCTATTGTCTACACGAACAACGGCCCACATCAGAATAGGGCTATCCCCCCCCAGGAGATTGTGTTCGGGAGGCCTGCCAATGTATGGGGTGTCCCATGGTCTAAGAAACTATCTGACATTGAATACCCTGTATTAACTGATTATCCGTACAGTCTAACTAATAACTTTCGTACTCTTTTTCATCAGGTGCAAGCGGCCATACCTGACAAAAGCGAGGGCCCTGGGCAAGTTAACCAACCTGGTGACTGGGTCCTGATCCGGAACTTTCAACGGACTAAGAGCCTCGAGACACAGCCCCATCAGGTGTTACTGGCCAACCGCACCGCTGTGAAAGTAGGTCAGAAGAATTGGGTTCATTCGTCTCACTGCTGGCGTGTGCCTCTGCCCCTCCCCTTTGATCAGTGGGTGAGGGAAGGACAAGGAGACTCAGAAACAGAAACAGTTCCGACGTTTGTCCCATTCAGAGACACCAGACTGCATTCTATGTCTACGGAAGCAGAGAGTGACAACATACTGAAAGGAAGCATGGAACCTTCCCCTAACTCTGCTCAACACCAAGAACAATTGTTTCCTGACCATGCTGTTCCTACTTCCTACCGATATAACTTGCGCCCCCGACGGAAGGATTGCCCTTGACTTTTCCAAGTGCCGATAGGTTGTAAGGCTGTGATCTTCCCAGAAGAGAGTAGGTATGGTGTGTCAGACTAGGTATGCATAGGGCTCCTTGGCACCTGCGCCCAGTGAAGCATCAACCAATCACAGACAGCCGCTAGAGGTCCCTGGCTTAGCACAATGGCAGCCGTCCAAAACGCCTGAATCTAGAAACAAGATGTCAGTCTCCGACATAGTAAATGCTTCATAGCCACCGTGGTGACGCTGTTTGTCTCCCTCATGCTGTCTATCCTTGGTTGGCTGTTACTAATCTAGCATCCTGTTACCACACCACACCAACTCCTACACTGACTCCTGCAGAACACCAATATTACACGCTACCAGCCCACAGCCAAAAGTGGTACAAAAGGGGGTGGTGATGGACGGAGCATCTGAACCCAGATCTTTTTACTGGGTTTGATTGGTTCAGATGCTCCGTCCATTACCACCCCCTTTTGTACCGCTTTTGGCCACCATAAGTGTGGCAGGGTATGCTCAGACGTGAGTCCCTTGCTCACTTTGCCACTGGATTCAAGCAAGCCGGGCTGAAGATGGCTGGAATGCCAGAAACCGGTCCTCGGAAGCTTGTTTCCGGTCGAGGGAAGGCATGGCTTGGCAATTCGGGCTGGACTGTTCCCATGAGGCACAGGGTCAGACTTATTTGCATATAGCCATGTCTGAACTGGGGTGGCAGAGTGGGCTAAAGAACGGTGATGGATTAAACCCAGATCGTTTGACTGGGTGTGAGTGTTTGATTGGTTCAGATGCTCCGTCCATTACCACCCCTTTTGCACCGCTTTTGGCCACCATTAGTGCGGCAGGGTATGCTCAGACGTGAGTCCCTTGCTCACTTTGCCACTGGATTCAAGCAAGCCGGGCTGAACACGGCTGGAATGCCAGAAACCGGTCCTTGGAAGCTTGTTTCCGGTCCAGGGAAGGCATGGCTTGGCAGTTCGGGCTGTACTGTTCCCATGAGGCACAGGGTCAGACTGATTTGCATATAGCCATGTCTGAACTGGGGTGGCAGAGTGGGCTAAAGAACGGTGATGGATTAAACCCAGATCTTTTGATTGGGTGTGAGAGTTTGATTGGTTCAGATGCTCCGTCCATTACCACCCCTTTTGTACCGCTTTTGGCCACCATAAGTGTGGCAGGGTATGCTCAGACGTGAGTCCCTTGCTAACTTTGCCACTGGATTCAAGCAAGCCGGGCTGAAGATGGCTGGAATGCCAGAAACCGGTCCTCGGAAGCTTGTTTCCGGTCGAGGGAAGGCATGGCTTTTCAATTCGGGCTGGACTGTTCCCATGAGGCACAGGGTCAGACTGATTTGCATATAGCCATGTCTGAACTGGGGTGGCAGAGTGGGCTAAAGAACGGTGATGGATTAAACCCAGATCTTTTGACTGGGTGTGAGTGTTTGATTGGTTCAGATGCTCCGTCCATTACCACCCCTTTTGTACCGCTTTTGGCCACCATAAATGCGGCAGGGTATGCTCAGACGTGAGTCCCTTGCTCACTTTGCCACTGGATTCAAGCAAGCCGGGCTGAAGACGGCTGGAATGCCAGAAACCGGTCCTCGGAAGCTTGTTTCCGATCCAGGGAAGGCATGGCTTGGCAGTTTGGGCTGGACTGTTCCCATGAGGCACAGGGTCAGATTGATTTGCATATAGCCATGTCTGAACTGGGGTGGCAGAGTGGGCTAAAGAACGGTGATGGATTAAACCCAGATCTTTTGACTCGGTATGAGTGTTTAATTGGTTCAGATGCTCCGTCCATTACCACCCCCTTTCTTACCACCTGTTTATGGTGCACAGCAAGCATCCGAGCCTCAATTACTGGGCCCAAGTAGTGTGCCTGTTGCTCCATGTCTACTGTGGTGGTCACAGAGAGCTGCTGCCTCAACCTGCTGCTTGCGTGGGACTGTACACTTGCTGGGCGTTGTGTCTGCCTCCTGGGTGGGGGTGGGAACTGCTCCACTGCCGTGCGTGACGAGTGGTGAGGTTGTGCTCCACCTGTAGCAGCAGGGGTGGCCCTGCGTCTTGGTGCAGGTGCTGGTCCAGGTACTGGTCCAGGTGCTGGTCCAGGTGCTGGTCCAGGTGCTGGTCCTGGCTGGCTCTCTCCCTCCATCTCATCAGGTGTCTCCGCAATGTGGAGTATCTCACTCTCAGACGTGTCAGCATCTGCAGCACCTGTGATGGAGATAAGTGCATGATTAATGATATGATTCAGGCACCTGGGATGTAGCAACATGCATGCAGGCTTGCATTCCCTGACTGGATTTAGGGGTCTGTTTTACTTGACTATTCTGACTGTGTGTGCCTATCAGGGCACACTGACACACTACAGGTCCCAAAATGCATTTGGGCGTTTGGGAGGAGCAGGAACTGGATTACTTGGGCTACAAATATGGCTTGCTCTGGGGGCATGGGCATTGTTAGGGTACGGGGTCGCAGTAGCATGACTCTTGCCTTGAGATTGGTGTGTGGCGCGGGAGGTGTCCAGTTAAGTGACACCCACGCAGGCTGCAGGGTTGATGGTGTTCTCCACTAGGTCCTCCATGGGTTTGTTCTCAGGGACTGTGGTGTGTCCTCCTCCAGTAGCCAGTCTCTCCCCCAGTCTCTCTGCAATGCGCTCCTTGGCACGGCCTCTGAGGTCGTACCACCTCTTTTTAGGTCATCGATGGACCGGTGCTGGACTCCCAAGCGTTCACCTTAGCTTTGATGCGCACCCAGATGCGCCTCTTGGTAGCTTCGGGCACCTTCCGGGACAGCTCCCCAAACAGTTGGTCATGGTCCCTGCGGACTCCTTCTATCAGGTACTCTAGTTCTTTTTCTGATAATTTGATTTTGCGCTGCCTGGGTTTTTCACTTTGTCCTGCAGCTTCCTGGGACATTGTGGTATTTATTTGTATCCTGTATTGGGACTGCAGGGTGTGTCTCTTGGAGCTCAGTGCTCTGCCTCCTCCTGTATCCAGCTCTGTGATCCAAATGGTGCATGGAGCAGGTTACTTCCTGGTACTGATGTCATCATTGTGCTCAAATTGCGACTTCATGTTTCTGCGATCTCGCAATCTGCGAGATCGCTAATTGCGATTTTGGTCATTGCGAATACGCAATTTGGGGGTAGGAAACAGCGATTCTGCGAATTTATAGCGATTTTATCGAATTCGCATTTGGCGATTGCAGCCGGTTCGCGATTCGCTGATATTTACCGATTTTGGTGATGCATCCCATTCTGCGATTTCTAAATAGCTATTCAGTATTTTTCGCTATTTAGGATTCGCTGAGTGGGTGCTAGATGCATCTGGGGATAAGGGCCTTATTACGACTTTGGCACAGTTGAGCCTACTCTCCACTGGCACAGTTGAAACAAGGCAGCGCAAGGACCGCCAACCTAACGGAAGGTCCTTTTGCGTTTCCCACGGCAGTGCCAGAAAAACAGGCACTGCAATGCGTACCGCAAAAATGTTCTAGCACAGCAAGTATGGTGACGTCCATGCCGTGCTGAAGCTGGGGGTACATGCAGACAGGGGGTAACATTTTGTGCCCCCGTGAATGCATCCTCATGGCGGGAGCATGGCCGCCCTGTAGGGCCTCCTTTGTTTCCCCACCTCCAGACTTTTCATGGCAGACTCACACCTATGAAAAGGCAGACAGCGGGGAAACTAAAAATATGTTGGGCAATACTGCACCAGTCCTGATCAGCATATTGCATTGCCCCTGCGCAGCGCACTGCCATGGAGGGGGTTTCCCAGGTGCAGTGAATGGTCTACCACTGGGACGACTAAGAGAGTCGTAATCCGGCAGACGCTGGACCGCCAGTAGTGTGCCACCGCGAGTAAAGCAGTCGTAAGACTAGCGCACTCGTAATCAGGCCCTAAACCTGATTGACCAGATCTGACCTGCACATACAGGAATTATGCAGGCCACTTGTGATTCTGGATTCATGACGTGAGAAATTAGCTTGATACGCTTTTGCATACTTTGAGAAATGTGCTCAATGCTTTATTATGTGAAATGCAACTCCATAATTTAGTTGTGTATATTAGCAAAAATGCATCCTTGCTTCAATTATTGATGCAAGGATGTATTGGTAAAAAATAGAACAATGAGCACAAGTGCTGTCAACAACAGCTGCTTGCATTCTGGATTTTTTGCGTGTTCCTCCACTCCTGCACTACACATTTGCCACAAACAGTGTCATAATTATTTAGCACGGTATAATAGCATAATTTCTTGACTTTATTCTCCATTAAGCATTTCCTAAATTACAAATCCTATGAAATCGCTAATTAGAAAATGCAAAATGAATGTACTAAAATCGTGATTTCGTAATGATTCCTACAGGGCCACAATCGCTATTAAGAAATTACACATTTGGAAATACAAAACCATTTGTTGTACCTATGGGCCTGAGGCCTGAGCTTCCATCTAAAATAAAAGAAAGTGGTCCATGTGTAAAGAGCTCCAATGTCCTCAGGTCGAGTGCACCCACATGGCAAAGCAAAAAGTGCATTTGGGTGCCTTTTTCCATTTTGTACAGGGTTACCATCGAATTGGATGCTATGGTAGTGGCATTTCCTAAATGTCCATTTCACATTTAGGAAATGCTTTGTAGGTGTGCTTAGTAAATCGCAAATAAGAAGTCCCCATTTGTGATCTCTTATTGTAGTATTCGCAAAATGAGAGTTGTACTGGGTAGAAATCACAATTTGTGACCGCATTTCTGCTTTTGTACATATGGAAAGCCTAACAAAATTCCTAAAATAACACAAATTATACTGATGTAATTTAAATTTTGCCTGGGCCAGTGCGTAATGAGGGCCAGCTGTCTTCCATGCACAAGACATAAACAAGAGTTTGCAGGCTGACACGCCACACATGGAAGCACAACAACAGTCACTACACCTCGATGTACTTTGAAAAAGATTTTAATTTCCCAAACCTGCATTCTCCTTCTACATACACCCCATCTGCATGCAAGCTAACAATTGCTATGCAGACCAAAAGCGATGATGCCAGTAGCACAATTGATTTTTTATGGTGACTAACACAGTTAAACAAAGATCTGAAGCGAAACATCTCCACACTGCACGATATAGAACACCCACAGAAAGAAGAATGTTACTCTTTGTGAGTGCACTCACAGTTAGTCAATACGTTAAGATACAGACGAGTACCTTCCTTACAAAACAAGCAACATGTAACAACCTCCTCAAACAGATTATGCACCACATATGTGAACATGCATTCAATCAATAGTCTTGTGGCAAACCAACATAAAGTTCAAGTTCAAGTTCAAAAATTTGTATAGCGCACTACTCACCCAGAGGGTCTCAAGGCGCTTGAGGAGGGGGGTGTACTTTATTTATCGAATATCCAAGTTTTTAGTTGCTTTCTGAAGGAGAGGTGGTTCTGTGTAAGGCGGAGGTGGGTGGGGAGAGAATTCCAGGTCTTAGCCGCTAAGTAGGAGAAGGATCTTCCCCCCATGGTGGATCTATGGATGCGCGGAATTGCAGCGAGGGCGTGGTTGGACGATCGTAGTTGGCGGGTGGGGATGTAAAAGGACAGGCGCGTGTTGAGGCATTCAGGTCCTAGGTCGTAGAGGGCTTTGTGTGCGTGGGTGAGGAGACGGGATGTTATTCTCTTGTTGACGGGGAGCCAGTGGAGGTCTTTCAGGTGACCGGAAATGTGAGCTTGGCGGGGGATGCCTAGTATGAGTCTGGCTGAGGCGTTTTGGATGCGTTGGAGTTTCTTCTGTAGTTTGGCTGTGGTTCCGGCGTAAAGGGTTTTTCCGTAATCCACTCGGCTTGTGACCAGTGCGTGGGTGACCGTTTTTCTTGTTTCGGTCGGATCCAACTGAAGATTTTTTTGAGCATGCGTAGGATGTTGAAGCATGATGATGAGACGGCGTTGACTTGTCTGGTCATCGAGAGGGAGGAGTCTAGGATGAAGCCCAGGTTACGTGTGTGGTCCGTAGGTATGGGTGCGGTTCCCAGGGCCGGTGGCCACCATGAGTCGTCCCAAGCAGAGGGGGATGAACCTAAGATGAGGACTTCCGTTTTGTCCGAGTTCAGTTTTAAATGGCTGTTCTCCATCCATCCGGTAACTTCTTTCATTCCTTCGTGTAAGTTGGTTTTGGCGGTGTTTGGGTCTTTGGTGAGGGAGAGGATCAGCTGGGTGTCGTCTGCGTAGGAGATGATGTAGAGGTTGTGTTGGCGCGCAATGGATGCGAGGGGACTCATGCATACGTTAAAGAGGGTGGGGCTGAGTGATGATCCTTGTGGTACGCCGCAGATGACTTCGGAGGCCTCTGATCTAAAAGGGGGGAGGCGGACTCTCTGGGTTCTTCCGGCGAGGAACGAGATGATCCAGTCCAATGCTTTTCCTTGTATTCCGATGTTGCTGAGGCTTTGTCTGAGGGTGCTATGGCAGACTGTCGAAGGCTGCGGAGAGGTCAAGTAGGATGAGGGCAACTGCTTCTCCATTGTCTAGTAGTGTTCGAATGTCGTCAGTTGCTGCGATGAGGGCGGTCTCGGTGCTATGTTTGGCCCTGAAGCCGGACTGTGAAGGGTCGAGGGATTTGTTGGATTTGAGGAAGGCGGCGAGCTGACTGTTGACCGCTTTCTCAATGACTTTGGCCGGGAATGGGAGGAGTGAAATGGGGTGGTAGTTCTTAAGTTCAGTGGGGTCTGCTGTGGGTTTCTTCAGAAGGGCGCTGAGTTCGGCATGTTTCCAGCTTTCCGGGAATGTAGCGGAGTTGAGGGAGCAGTTGATGACGTCTCGGAGATGGGGTGCGATAATGGAGTCAGCTTTGTTGAAGATGTGGTGGGGACATGGGTCGGTTGGCGATCCTGAGTGGATGGAGTTCATCAGGCGGATGGTGTTTTCAGTGGTGATTGGGTTCCAGGCACAAAGGTAGTTAGAGGGGGGTTTAGGTTCGGAGGTGGGTAGAGTGGACTGGTCTCCGGACTGGTTTTCAAAGCTGTAATGTATGTCGGCGATTTTGTTGTGAAAGAATGAGGCTAGGGAGTCGCAGAGGTCTTGGGAGGGAGTGATGTAGTTGGTGCCGGCGGTAGGGTTGGTAAATTCTTTGACGATGTTGAATAGTTCCTTGCTGTTGAGGGCGTTGTTGTCAAGTCGATCCTTGAATGCTGATTTCTTGGTGGATCGGATTAGTTGGTGGTGTTTGCTGGTGGCTTTCTTGAAGGTGGCCAGGTTGTCAGTGGTTGGGTTTTTTCTCCAGGCTTTCTCGAGGGTGCGACAGAACTTCTTGGATTTCTTAAAGTCATCGTTGAACCAGGGGGCATTTTTGCTTCCTTGCTTTATTTGACGGTTTTTCAGGGGTGCTAGTTCGTCGGCGCTGTGGGTGATCCATTGTGTGAGGTTGGTGGCTGCTTGGTTTGGGTCCGATGATTTGGCAGGAGGGTTTTGGTGAAGCGATGTGAAGAGCTGGTCGATGGTAATTTTGTTCCAGTTTCTTCGGGGAATTGGATGTGGGTGGTTGTAGGTCGTGGTCTTTTTGTAGTTGAAGTGAACGCAGCTGTGGTCCGTCCAGTGGAGAACTGTGGTGTGGTTGAAGGAGATGTTCTTGCTGGAGGTGAAGATTGGGTTGAGGGTGTGCCCGGCATAGTGGGTTGGGGTATCAACAAGTTGTTCAAGTCCGAGGTTGGCCAGGTTGTCCAGAAGGGTGGTGGTGTTGCTGTCGTTTTTCTTTTCCAGGTGGAAGTTGAGGTCTCCCAGTAGAATGTAGTCCTCGGAGGGGAGAACGTGTGGTCTGATGAAGTCAGTGATGTCTAAGCTGAATTGTGTCCGGGGTCCTGGTGGCCTGTAGAGGAGGGTGCCTCTGAGTGTGGTTTTGGGGTCGGTGTGGATATGGAAGTGAAGGTGTTCGGCGGTGGTGAGGTTATCGTCAGAGCTGGTCGTGATGCGGAGGGTGTTCTTATGGACGATGGCGATGCCTCCTCCTGTTTGGTTGGTGCGGTCCTTCCAGATGATCTTGTAGCCATCCGGGATGGCTATGGCGGTGTTGGGAGCTGATGAGGCGTTCACCCAGGTTTCTGTAAGGAAGGCGACATCCGACGATGTAGTGTCGAGTAGGTTCCAAAGGTCAATGGCGTGTCTGTGGACCGAGCGGGTGTTGAGCAGGATGCATTTCAGGTGGTTAGTGTCGGAGCTCTGGTTGGAGTTTGTGGATTTGGTATGGGTCCTGATGCAGTCGAACTTGCAGGAGTGGCAGGTGAAGGGTCCATGGGTGTGTCCTGGGGCGGCTTGGTAGCAGTCTGGGAGATGGCCGGGGTTGAGTGGTGAGAGGTTGACAGCGTTGTAGGTTATGCGGGTCGAGTGGATTTTGCAGGGGCCAGGGGGTATGGCGCTGGGCGCGGTCCAGGCGCGGACGGGCGTAGACGGGCTTACCTTTGGCGCACCTTCGGCGCGCATGGGGCGCGACAGCTGCGCGTGAACGCTGCGCGCAAAAGTATCTGTCATAAGTGGATGGTGGAGGGGGGCGGAGCGAGGGAGGAGCAGCTGGGAGGCGGGAGGGGGGTGGAGAGCCGGGCTGGGAGGCACAACAAACAAACAAACAAGATGGCTGCAAGCCAAAAGTGAAACAGGACGAGATTGGGGCACACCTGAAAATCGCGATTTTAATGGGCAGTGGCACTGGCACAATCAGGCACAATCAGGCACACAAAATTAAAATAGGCAAAGCGAGCAGCGCACAGATGAATTAACAAAAGAGCAGCAGTCCAGCAGTTGAGCGCTATGAATCGATACAATCAGGCACAATTAATACAGTCAGGCACAATTAAATGCAGTAAGCAGTGCGCACTTGGACTCTAATGCAATGATCAGTCTGGCAATAAGCGCTACGATACCAGGGCAGGGAGCAGCGTGAGGAGCGACCGCTTCTGAGAAGTCAGGATGGTCACAATTATACAACAACGGATACAATTACATAACCAGACTTACATGGATGACCTTCACTACATTGAGCCAGAACGCACTTACACAACATACTCAGACCATTCTTCATAGGGATGTGCAGCTTCCATCACATCGGCCTCACTAGCATGAATATGCAAAAATAATTGCAAATAACAAGTAATGAAACTTCAAGAAAGCTACTTCAAGTGGTTTGCTTTTAAAATCTCTGGCTCTACACCTTTTAGGAAAATGGGCTAACCCATCTTCAAAGATGCTTATGTAAGAGTTTATGCATTGCTTCTTCCTGTGCCAGTAAGGCCCAAGTACCTCAGCATAAGAAGGTACTCCGATCGTATGCGAAGCAGAGAGCTTGTCCCCTCCTGTTAGACCCGGCCTCGTGGCGTGTTCCTCCCTGACCCGTAGCAACACCCTTCCGAGCTTTACACCACAACAGACCCCTGAGTCCCCCGGCCTAGCCAACCCTTCCCTCCATGTTACCCATGACCATCCCCGGACTTCCCAGTCCGTGCCTCCATCTTACCGGCCCGTAGGCCCAGTGTGCCCACTTTCCGGCACCTAAGATGGCCGCCCGAGCCAGCACGGCCTAGGCCGAGAGGCACCACCCTGGCTGGAGGACAGAGCGCTCCCCTTGAGTGAGAGAAGAAGGAGCAGTGTCTTTCACACCTCCGACCTCTCCTCAAGAAGCTCCATGCCTGCTGTGTGTCTGGGACTTCTCCCGAACCTGACATGAATGGATCAAAGGGCTGCG
Source organism: Lissotriton vulgaris (assembly GCF_964263255.1). Classification (NCBI taxonomy): domain Eukaryota; kingdom Metazoa; phylum Chordata; class Amphibia; order Caudata; family Salamandridae; genus Lissotriton; species Lissotriton vulgaris. The sequence continues at coordinate 622,487,652 of NC_141689.1, forward strand.
TGGCAGAAAACCCCAACAAGCGGCCCCCAGGTGCCAAGACCCCTGCAGACCAGAACTCCGGAGATCAAAGAGGAGCAGTCCTATAACTGGGGATGCTCCGGGACTATCGGGAGATTCGATTCTTGAATGACGAGAGCCCTGCTCACTTGGCAGAGAAGGACTTCTGCTGGAACTACCTGAGCCCTGCTGAGTGACTCGCGGCTCCCTTGCAACCTTGAAACACCTGAGCCCTGCTGAGTGATTCACGGCTCTCCTGAAGATTGTAAGACCTCCGACATCTTGCTTGAGCCCTGCTGAGTGACTCGCGGCTGCCTGACTCTCCGGGTCTGGCTGGACCCCAAATATCGCATCGTATCCCCCGGCTCGAGGATTGAGAGCTGTGCGCCGGATACGCACCGATATTGACACTGATCCTGAAAGACTGTCCCGCTACCCCTACCCTAACCGAGACTCTTTGAACCTTGATCTACTGGTAACCACCTGCTTTTGCCGATCATAAAGATCCCTTGAATCACCAGATAAAGAAACGTTCTTAAGAAGCTACGGTGCGGTGTCTCTTTGTCGTGTGGTGCTTGTGCAGTGTGTATGATCCTAGGTTCGAGACTCTCCCCCTGAGAAGTCTCCCACCAGCGCTCGTCTTGGTAACTAGGGAGGTGGGTCCCAGGGTGGTCAGGTACACTTCCTTCCCTCCCCTGAGGTCGGCTTCTAACATTGGTGGCAAGCGACGGGGTATCGTTGAAGTTGATGCAAGTACGGCATTCCGTGTAGAACAACTGGAGGAGTACACGCACTAAGAACTAAAGGAATTCTGCAGACTGGGAATCACTACCACTGGCCTCAACACAAAGGAAAACATGCAGAAAGCATTGAAAGCCCCCCGCACAGAAGGAGCGTATGCGCAGCCAGACAGACCAGGACTCCCCCAGACAGAAAGCAGCAGCAGCCCGGAACGAAGCATCGTACCAGATGGGGGTCTATCCCCGGAAGCGCTCGCAGATCGAGAAAGAAGTCGCCACCATGAGCTCAAGATGGCAAAACTAAAGATCGAAGGCAAAATAAAATTGGCAGAAAAGAAACTTACGGTTGAGCAAATGAAAGTACAAGGGGAATTAGAGGAGAAGAAACTCCAGTGGGAGCATGAAGGGAGGAGACTTCAGCTGGAGCACGAGCGAATCTTGAAGGAGCTCAAGGCGAGGAACGAAGAGAACCGGCCCCCGGGGAACCGAGAGACCGCCCCCTCAGCAGAGCCGAAGGTCCACATCCCCAAAGATGTGGTCAAAGAGTATTACAAAAATGACGACATCCAGCAATGGTTCAAAGCCTACAAAGTTGCCATGACCTCCCACCGAGTCCCACAGAAAGATTGGGGGGCCGGATTGTGGGGTCGATTCCTGAGCGAGGGGAGAGAAACCCTGCTCGATCTACCGTCCTCCGTGCAGACTTCCTACAGCCACATGAAGGAGGCCCTCCTGACGAGATATGGCTTCATTCCAGAAATGTACCGCTCGCGGTTCCGGGACTGCAGAAAGATTCCTGGCACCACCTAGGTAGAGTACGTAAACTTTTTAACAGAGCATTCGAAGGATGGGTCAAGGGCAGCAAATTGACCACCATGGAAGAACTAACTGACCTCATGCTGTGGGAACATTTGTCCACAAATTGTTTTGTGGAACTACGCCAGCATCTGCTCGACAGCAAGATCGCAGATCCGAGGAAGCTGGCCCTCGAGGCGGATCGCTGGGTGAACACCCGGGTCTCCCGGGGCCCCAAAGGGGACTACCCCCGCACCAGTCAAGGACCACCCCGCCAGAGAGGAGGGGGAAATCAAGGAGGACCCAGGGATTCCCAGTCTGGTCCCTAGCGTAGCCCCCCGAGAAACATGAAACATACAGCCGAATTTCCCCGCACGTCCACCCGCTACTGCCGGTCCCCCGGGTAGACAGCACCGAGTGACCATCACATGTTATAGATGTCAGAAGCCCGGTCACTACGCCAGTGATCCCCAGTGTCCCATGGCCCCACGTTTCCTTACCCCCACCCCCCCTGGCTAGGCAGTTAGAGAATGTAGCTCTAGGGGAGGAGTTTGAGGACACCGAGGAATGGGAACCTGCTGCCATGGCCCTAGTATCCCTGGGAGATAGAGAGATAGTCCCCGGGAACGCCCTGCCTTCCAACACCAAGAAGTACCGCCAGTCAGTAAGAGTGAATGGCCACCAAGTGGAGGCCCTCCGTGACACCGGAGCCAGCATCACAGGTGTCCTTAGCCATTTAGTGCAAGAAGACCAGATCCTCCCCAATGTCCTGTGCCCTGTGATTTCGGCAGATAACTCTGAGAGCTTGAGTAAGGTAGCCCTAATACCATTTGAATGGGAAGGAGTAGCAGGAAAATTAAAAGTAGCAGTACGGACCTCCCAACCTGTTGACTGCCTCCTGGGGAATGACCTGGAAAGTTCCCCATGGAAGCAGGTCGAGCGCCGAACCCACCTCGGGATGATGGGTCTTCCCGAGTGGGTGTGCGCCACCACACGAACTATCGCAGCCCGACTGCCCCCCGACAGGGAAGTCGAGGACGAAACGGATGGCGACAGGGCCGATCCAGCCAAGAACTCCGACCTCTCCCCACGAGGAGAGGATGTCGCTAACAACAAATCCATACACCCAGACCCCGCACAGATCGCCGAGCTGGGTGATCTGCCTGAATTGGCGCAGTGGCGCCATAAGGCAGGCCCCTCCCGAGAGGAGTTCTGCCGGGAACAAGCTACCTGTCCTTCCCTGGTCGGACCCCGGCAACAGGCCAAAGCCAAGGCGGCGGGCGACCAATCTGGAACCCACTGGCTGTACTGGGAGAATGACCTCCTTTACAGCGAGCAGAAGTCAGCGGAGCTAAGGTCAGCCCAAGTGTTGGTGGTAGGGCTTCTGTGACTTCCTCCTGGGCTTGGCCCACGATGTACCCCTAGCAGGCCACTTGGGCCAAGACAAGACGTATAGCCGCCTGGTCATGCACTTCTATTGGCCCAAGATGAAAGCGAACGTAGAGGCCCACTGCAAATCCTGTCCCAAGTGCCAGGCTAGTGGAAAAAGCAGAGGAAAGCGCAAGGCTCCCCTCCAACCATTCCCCGTCATCAGTACCCCCTTTGAGTGGGTCGGAATTGACATTGTGGGGCCGCTGGACCCCAAGACCTCTCAAGGTCACCGCTTCATCCTCATCCTAGTGGACCATGCCACTCGATATCCAGAAGCCATCTCCCTACGCTCCGTCACGGCCCCCATTGGTGGGCCAGGCGCTGATGGGAATCTTTTCCCGTGTAGGATTTCCCTGAGAAGTCGTGAGCGACCGCAGGACGAACTTTATCTCCTGGTACATGACATCCCTTTGGCAGGAATGTGGAGTGTCCTATTGGTTCACCACTCCATACCACCCCCAAGGAAATGGCCTAGTAGAGTGGTTCAACTGGACTCTAAAGGGGATGATCCTGGGCCTAGAGGAGCCCCTCTGGCGTAAGTGGAACGTCCTGGTCCCCTGCCTCTTGTTCGCCTACCGGGAAGTCCCCCAGAAATCATTGGCGTTCAGCCCGTTTGAATTACTGTACGGACACCCTGTCCGGGGGCCCCTCAGCCTGGTCTGAAAAGGTTGGGAGACGGCAGCCCGAGACCCTCCTCAGTAGGTGTTCTGGTACATTATGACACTCCGAAACCAGACTATAAAGTTCCGATAGCTGGCCGAGGCCAACCTGGAGGCAAGCCAGGAAGAAATGAAGCGCTGGTACGACCAGAATGCCACTCTGGTTGAGTTCCAGCCGGGCCAGCAGGTATGGCTCATGGCCCCAGTAAAACCTTCCGCCCTTCAAGATAAATGGACGGGGCCCTTCAAGGTGAACGAGCGGAAAAGCCAAGTCACATACTTGGTGGACGTCCAGTCCCCCCGGAACCCCCTGCGGGTCCTGCACGTGAACCGCCTCAAGCCTCACTTCGTGCAGACAGAGTTGAGCCTGCTACTGGCCACAGATGACGGGCGGAAGAGGAAACGGAGCCTCTCCCTGACCTCCTGTGCACCAAAGAGAAAGATGGCTCCATGGAAGGAGTGAACCTCTCTCCCTCCCTCACTCTCCAGCAACGCGAAGACTGCCGCCAGCTCTTGGGGCAGTTCTCAGACCAGTTCTCTCTCATCCCCAAGGTCACCGACTGGTGTGTCCACGACGTGGACACCGGAGACAGCCCGCCAGTGCGACACAGAGCCTACTGAGTCCCCGATCGAGTCCGGTCCTGCATCCATGCCGAGGTCTCGAAGATGTTGTCCTTGGGGGTGGTCGAACCCTCAGACAGCCCCTGGGCCAGCCCAGTGGTGCTGGTCCCGAAAGCCGCTGCCCCTGGTGTCGCCCCTGAACTGAGGTTCTGCGTGGACTACCGGGGGCTCAATGCAGTCACCCAAGCCGACGCTCACCCCATTCCCCGTGCAGATGAGCTCATTGACCGTCTCGGGTCTGCTCATTTTCTCAGCACCTTTGACTTGACCTGCGGATATTGGCAAATTGCGCTCACAGAGGGAGCCAAGGAGCGGTCTGCCTTCTCCACCCGGGACTGGCATTATCGCTTTCGCGTGATGCCCTTCGGGATGAAAAATGCCCGGCCACTTTTCAGAGACTGGTAAACAGAGTCCTGGCCGGGCTGGAAGAGTTCAGTGCTGCATATCTGGACGATATCACGGTTTTCAGTTCAGAATGGAGCGAGCACCTCCGGCACCTCCGGAGAGTGTTGATGGGCCTGCGCCAGGCAGGCCTCACAGTGAAAGCCAGCAAATGCCAAATCGGGCAAGGATCGGTGGTCTACCTGGGGCACCAGGTCGGAAGTGGGCATGTCGCCCCTCTGCAGCCTAAAATCAACGCCATCCAAGCCTGGGAACCACCCACCACCCAAACAGAGGTCTGAGCATTTCTGGGCCTTACCGGTTACTACCGGAGGTTCATCCGAGGGTACGGCAGCCTCGTAGGTCCCCTCACAGAGCTAACATCCAAAAAGCAGCCCCAGAAAAAGCAGTGGACCCCTGCCTGCCAAGAGGCGTTCGACACCCTCAAGAGAGCAATGTGTACTGCCCCCTTGCTACAAGCCCCTGACTACTCAAAAGAGTTTGTGGTACAGACTGACGCTTTGGAACACGGCATCGGGTCGTACTATCCCAACTGAATGAGGAAGGTCTAGACCAGCCTGTAGCCTTCATTAGCCAGAGGCTACTCCCCAGAGAGCAGAGGTAGTGCACCATCGAACGAGAAGCTTTCGCCGTAGTCTGGACCCTCAAGAAGTTATGGCCCTACTTGTTTGGAACCCATTCCGCGTCCAGTCGGATCATCGACCATTGCGGTGGTTGATGCAGATGCGGGGTGAGAACCCCAAACTGCTGCGATGGTCGATCTCCCTCCAGGGGATGGATTTCACTGTAGAGCATCGCCCTGGTACCAACAACGCCAACGCTGACGGCCTCTCCAGGTTCTTCCGCCTCAGCGAAGAGAACCCCCAAGAGGATGGGTAATTCTCCAAGACTTTTAGCTTGGGGGGACGCATGTTTGACCCGGCCTCGTGGCGTGGTCCTCCCCGACCCGTAGCAACACCCTTCCGAGCTTTACACCACAACAGACCCCTGAGTGCCCCGGCCTAGCCAACCCTTCCCTCCATGTTACCCATGACCATCCCCGGACTTCCCAGTCCATGCCTCTATCTTCCCGGCCCGTAGGCCCTGTGTGCCCACTTTCCGGCACCTGAGATGGCCGCCCGAGCCAGAGCGGCCTAGGCAGAGAGACGCCACCCTGGCTGGAGGACAGAGCGCTCCCCTTGAGTGAGAGAAGAAGGAGCAGTATCTTTCACACCTCCGACCTCTCCTCGAGAAGTGGGTTTTGATCGACCCTCCGGCCACCCGGAGGGCTGGCTCCACGCCTGCTGTGTGACTGGGACTCCCCCCGAACCTGACATGAATGGATCAAAGGGCCGCGTGGCAGGAAACCCCAACAAGCGGCCCCCAGGTGCCAAGACCCCTGCAGACCAGAACTCCGGAGATCAAAGAGGAGCAGTCCTATACCTGGGGATGCTCTGGGACTATCGGGAGATTCGATTCTGGAACGACGAGAGCCCTGCTGACATGGTCGCGGCTTGCTTGGCAGAGAAGGACTTCTGCTGAAACCACCTGAGCCCTGCTGAGTGACTCGCGGCTCCCATGCAACCTTGAAACACCTAAGCCCTGCTGAGTGACTCGCGGCTCCCCTGAAGATCGTAAGACCTCTGACATCTTGCTTGAGCCCTGCTGAGTGACTCGCGGCTCCCCTGAAGATCGTAAGACCTCCGACATCTTGCTTGAGCCCTGCTGAGTGACTCGCGGCTCCCTGACTATCCGGGTCCGGCTGGACCCCACAGATCGCATCGTATCCCCCAGCTCGAGGATTGAGAGCTGTGCACCGGATACGCACCGATATTGACACTGATCCCGAAAGACTGTCCCGCTACCCCTACCCTAACCGAGACTCTTTGAACCTTAATCTACTTGAAACCACCTGGTTTTTGCCGATCATAAAGATCCCTTTCATCACGAGATAGAGAAACGTTCTTAAGAAGCTAAGGTGTGGTGTCTGTTTGTCGTGTGGTGCTTGTGCAGTGTGTATGATCCTAGGTTCGCGATTCTCCCCCTGAGAAGTCTCCCGCCAGCGCTCATCTTGGTAACTAGGGAGGTGGGTCCCAGGGCGGTCAGGTACACTTCCTGCCCTCCCCTGAGGTCGCCTTCTAACACCTTCTATGCATGCATATGGGTGCAGATTACTCCCTCCATAGGTTCAATCTGTTGCAGACAGCCCACTTACCAGCACACCGCTCCACATCAACTGCGCATCCTATCAGGAGCTCTAGTCACGCTATGTATACTCTGGGAGTTTCAAGCATTACAGTACTCTTGAAGCCATCAGTGGCAGCTGCTAAGGAATGGGGGTAGAGGGGCAGGGTGTGGGGGGACGAGAAGAGGTTGAAAAAAATCTCTTACCTGGTAACGGTCTCCATCTCTCCTCCATTCTCTTCTCTACCTCCTGGATCCAGAAGCAGGGAACCCACAGGCTCTCCGAAGCCAATCACAATGCTGTTGTCACAAGCATGACAACAGCGTTGTGATTGGTCTGAGCAGCCTGTTTGTCCGCTCCGGCAGTACCTGGAAGCCTTGGGACAGTTCTCCTCCCAGCTGTGCAGCACAGTAGGGTGGAGAAATGCTAAGTGTGCATGATCATTTAGCAGGCCCATGATGGCCAGCCAAACTGTCTTGCCCACTGAGTAATGCCTATACCACTCTTCCTCCTGTGAACCAGACCCACCCTGTCACAACCTGGCTCCGTGCAGAAAAATAAAATGGCTACTAACAATGTGTTAATATCATTTTATTTTTCCTGGTTGCACTTCTCTGAGAGCAGTAGGGAAAAGTTCCTCCATCTTAGTGGATGTAACGCCTCTGGAAGCCACCTTACAAGATTATACTCTCCCAGGTGTCACGTTGTCCTCTTCAGTGATGTGCATTTCACACATCTTCCTCCAGTCTTGTATTTCTAATGCAGTAGCTCCATTGGAAGAGCAGGGTGCCTTTGTGCTCCTCCTTCAGTGCACTAATCATGCTTGTGGAAATCTGGTATTTATTTTATTTTATTTATTTAATGCGATTATATAAAGCGTGAACTTTACCCGAAGGTTTCAGAGCACTTTACATAAGAACCAGTTGCAAAACATAAGGACTTAGGATTACATGCGTTAAATAAAAGATACAAACAGAAAAAATTGCAAATGTACAAGATGTAAAGTCACACAAGGAAGAGATACTAACAGAAAGAAAAATTGCAAATGTACAAATAGTAAAGTCACTCAAGGAAGAGCTACAAATGGATATACTCTTAGAGTCACATAGTAATGGTAGAGAATACAAAGGTCTACTGCGTATGCTAGTGATTAGAGTTATCTCTACATACATATATAAACACATAGTAGATTTTCTCAGGTCAAGACCGAAAAAAAACCCAGGAGAGCAGAGTTCCATTAAGTGGGGTCGGAGGGGGGACGCAGTCACAGCACCAATGGAGGGTTGGAGGGATGCAAGGGTATGAAGAAAAGGCAAATCAGGAAAGGTAAGAAACATTTGAGGATCGTTAAGGGGAAATGAGGGAAAAGGTTAAAGGACGAGGGAATGGACAAGATGGCGGGTCAGGGTCCAGAGAAAAGCGTCCGAGAATAGCAGCAAAATGGCATCCAGGACAAAAGAAAAAGTAAAGAAGTCCATGAGAGTTCATGGTGGGACTGGCTGCTCCGATGAAGAGTGTTCTCTGGGGGCCTGGGGTGGGGATGGGATGGTCTTTCTCATCAGTGTCCAAGCATTTATAGCAAATGATTATCTTTTCCTTCGGGGCAGGCAGTTACCTTGCAGCACAAAAACAGTCTGAAATGCTTGCGAGTGACCTGCATTTCTCCTTCAACAATTCTGCACGAGTAATGCTTATTATTCATAAGTTCAAACTGTTGCAAATTACACCATAAACACAGATTGTGCTGCAAATCAAGATAATGTAATTCCATGTAAACTGTAGACAGGCACCTCAATAGCACTTAACTGACAAACTTACATAATTAGTTCTATAACACGAATGCTGCCAGGACACACTCACCAGAGACACTGGGATCAGACTGCAAAAAGTAAAACAGCCTCAGTCAACTTTTCTTCTTTTAGCTGCACTTGTTCAGATCTGACTCCCAAGACACTGCACCTGCTCAGGCAGAATGTGCTACATACAACTGCAACAATGCAAGTCTCTAGCATATCTTTATCTTGTGGTCCCGTATATCCATATGGTTCTTCTACAATTTCATAGCCAAAGTGTTGAGTATTGTTAGACCTGACATCTTTTGGCGTGATTACCCCTATCTTTTTGCCTCTGCCTCCTGTATTTTTGATGCTGTGCTGGATTCGTTTTTGCTGGTTTAGATGCTTTGGACACTCTGCCACTGCTGATCAGTGCCAGAGTGTAAGTGCTCCCTATGTAAATTGTTATTCTGATTGGATATACATGTTTGGCATATTTGTATCACCATGAAGTCCCTAGTAAAGTGCACTGGGTGTGCCAGGGCTGGTGATGACAAATGCTACTAGTGGGCCTGCAGCACTGATTGTGCCACCCACAGGAGTAGCTCTAAAATGGTGTCTCGGGCCTGCCACTGCAGCGCCTATGGGCAGTTTAGAACTGCCATGTCCTCCTGGTCAGTGTCCCCACTGACCAGGCCTAACCCTTCCCTTTTCGTGCACATCAGTCACCCCTATGGAAGGCCCAAGGTACCCCCCTGGGCAGGGTGCAGTGTATGTGAAAGGTAGAGCATGTACTAGTGCAGGTACCATGCTCTGGTAGTGAATCACAGCCATTTTCGTTTTTCACTATTGTAAGGCTATCTTGCTCCATAGGTTAACATGGGGGATGCTGGCTACAGTGGTTAACAGCATTTCTTCCCATAGGAACAAGATAGGACATAAGTATCTAGTATCCCTGAACTCAGAATTTAATAATACATCTTTTAGGAAAGGTGGTTTTTAAATCCTGTGTTTGAGAACAGCACTTTTAGAAAGTTGCTGTTCTCTTGTCTGACCCTTCTGTGTGCCTGGGCCTGTTTGTGTATTGATTGTCTGGTTTGTGAGTGACAGGGGCTGGGGAATTCCCCCAGAGGCTGGATGAGTCAGCACTAGGCTGAATGAAGCAATTGCAACCTGAGTGGTGGGAGGAGTTAGCACCTGGGCTGAATAGGGCTGTGCCTGCCTGCCACAATGCTGGCTCCACCTCCTGCTGGGCGGCTGAGGACTCTGCCCCTCACTCTGAAAGGAAAGATGCAGCCAGCAAAACAAAGTGCTCAAGATCCACCCAGAACTGGTTCAGACCGGGCTCAGGGCCCACATGCACAGAGAGAACAAAGACTTTAGGGGTATAAGTACAGGACCCCTGACAACAGAAAATTAGATCATCCTGGAAATCAAGAAGGAACCTCTGCCAAGGAGAAAGCTGACTCTGAAGAAGGAAGACTGTCCTGCTGTTGCTCTGCTGGACTGACCTACTGTTGCTTTGCTGCCAAGGAGAGGGGAAGGACTTTGCTGTGAGCTGTGTCCCCTGTCTTGTAAGGAATCTCCAAGGGCCTGAGAAGAGCTGGCTCCCTGTTTCCGAAGTCCCAGGAACAAAAGGACTTCACCCCCAGTCTCCCTGAACTCTGCTGAGAGAGTTCTGTCCTTCCTAGAGTGCTTGATCCAGTTGTGGGGCCTCTGGAAGTTGAACCTGAGCTGGGAAGCTTGAGACTAAGCTGAGAAACTTGTGAATCTGAAAAGTGTCGCATCGCTCGCTTGCGGAGCGCATCCCCGACAGTGCGAGAAGTTTCCCGCCGCCACGAAGGTCGAGATCGGCGCAGCACCTGACATCGCTGCCGAGGCCGTCGCACCCTTCGTTTGCGGGACGCACCAGACCGGTGCGGGAGAATCGAACATCGCTGCGAGTGTCGTCGCAGAGCCTGTCGTCTGGGTGAGAACGCCGCACCGCTTGCTTGCGGACCGCATCACGTCGCTGCAGATATCGCTGCAGAAGCATCTCACCGAGGAGCTGCGAGAGAGAGGATCACCGCTGGACCGCGCATCGTCGCCCCGGAGATCGTCGCAGCCCCTACGAGATCATCGCATCGTGCCTTTGCGAGAACAGACTCCCCACGGAACCTACGCACCGGAATCTACGCAAGCTGCCTTCCTCCCCATACAGATCGGATTCGTCGCCACACGCCCGCTGCTGCAGCGGGGCTGTCGCATCGCCTCCCCAGGGTCTCAGGAGTAAAGCATCGCTTGTTTCCACCGCACCAGCTTCCTGCTTGTGGAACTTTGTTGCATCTAAAAGGTACTGTGAGTAAACGTGACGCCACTGTGAACTTTTCACGCATCTGTGGATTATTTTAACGCAACTCAAAGAACTTTGATTACAACCTGAAGAACTCATTTGAAACCGTAACCTTGAACTGTGTATGTTGGACTTTTGCCGTTTTGGTCTTGTGTAGTTTAGAATAAATATCTTTATTTTCCTAAACTGTTGTGGAATCAGTTTGTGGTGTTTTCACTGTGTTACTGTGAGTGTTGGTACAAATACTTAACGCATTGCCTCTGGTTAGCCTAGACTGCTCAGGCCAAGCTACCTTGAGGGCGAGCAGGGGTTATCTGAGAGGGTTATCTCCTTGTCCTGACTAGAAGCAAGGGTCCCTATTTGGACAGTGGTACCTACCTCTGCCAACTAGAGACCCCCAGTTCTAACATTGGTGGTCAGGCGGTGGGATTTGAACTTGTATTTGTACTTGACCCACAGTAATTGGTGTACATCACTAGTGAGTGCAGACCATTACGCCACCGCATACTACTGGTTTTTGAGTTTTTTGAATTCTGTTGTTGAGTAACTCTTCGGAAAGCATCATGTCTCAGAATGGGAAGGCACCCAGTGAGAGGGCAGAAGAAGCAGAATTAGAGTTTTGCATTGAAGATTTGTGTTCATATAGAGTTGAGCAACTAAAGAAATTCTGCCTTGAGTTTGAGTGCCCCATAAAAAGCACCTACAGAAAGGAGGAGCTACAGAGAATCTTGAGAGCCCATTGGGAGGCACGAGAGGAAGATGATGTGGATGTAGACAATGCTTTTCAAAGCACAGATCTGCCAGTGGGCAGAGTAGGCTCAGGAGCTGGCAGCAACCACTCCGGTAGGGGCCTCACCCCAGAAGAGTTACAAGAAAATCAAAGAATAAGAGAATATGACTTGGAAGTCATGAAAATGAAACTGAGGCAATTGGAGTTGGAGAAAGAAAGGGCAGCGGAAGACAAGAGAGAGGCCCGCGCCTTAGAGGAAAAGAAATTGCTTTTGGATCATGAATTGAGAATAAAAGAGCTGGATCTGAAAAACAAGGAGGTGGATGCCAGTTCTAATGGTGGCAGCGCGCAGCCAGTGCATGGGGGTAAAGTATATATTCCCAAAGACCTGGTACAGAATTACCATAGGAGTGAGGATATTTATGCCTGGTTCACTTCGTATGAAATTGCATTGAAGATGAATGATGTGCCTGACAAGTATTGGGGGGCGGGCCTGTGGAAACATTTTGAGGCGTCTGGGAGGAGTGCTCTAGAGCCTTTAGAGTTGACAGGTGCCATGACCTACCCCAATATGAAGGAGGCCTTATGTCTCAGGTATGGCCTTACTCCCGAGCAGTACAGACTGCAGTTTAGAAACTCCAAGAAGAAAGAGTCTGAGACTTGGATGGAGTGTGTGAATGGGTACTCGCGTGCACTGGAAGGTTGGATGAAGGGCAGTAAAGTAACTGATTTGAAGGGGTTGTTGCATTTAATCAGTTGGGAGCACTTGAGTAGTCTTTGTGTTCCAGAGCTGCGCCAGCATCTTTTAGACAGCAAGCTGACAGACCCCATTGAGCTTGCTAAGGAGGCGGACCGCTGGTCCAGTACCAGGGTCCACAAAGGAATTGTGGGTACCACAGCCAAAGGTGGGCAGGGTCCCCAGCAGAAGAGTGGGGGGGACAAGGGTAACCAAAAGGAGTTCTCGCAAGGGCCCCAAAGTAGTTCCCAGGAAAAGGATTCCCAACCCCCCAGGCCTAAACAGCCATGGCCCTCTAAGGGTAGGCGGGACAAAAGAAATAACCAGGGCCCCCCTACCTGCTATCACTGCAACGAGGTGGGCCATATTGCTCCGAAATGTCCCAAGAAGAAGCCCGCACCCACTGGTGCTCCCGCCCCAGCGTTAGCTAGTGTAGCTTTGGGTGGGGATTTGGTTTCTAGTGACTGGGGAGAGCTAGCAGTTATGACCCTTGTCTCGCTAGGAGACCAAGAGGTGGTCCAGGAAACCTTACTGCCCTCTAACACTAAGAAATATGGGCAGAAGGTGACCATCAATGGGAGGGAGGTTGAGGCTCTGAGAGACACCGGAGCCAGTGTGACATCCGTGAGGTGTCAGTGGGTGTCTGACGAGCAAATCATCCCTGGTGTACTCCGCCCTGTAGTGGCCGCTGACAGCTCAGTGCGCCTCTGCAAGTTAGCGAAGGTTTCCTTTGAATGGGGAGGAGTCTCTGGTCTTTTGGAGGTAGTTGTCAGTGATGCCTTGCCTGTGGACTGTCTGTTAGGCAACGACCTGGAGAGTTCTCCATGGAAAGACATAGAACACCGAACTCACTTGGAGATGTTGGGTCTGCCTGCGTGGATCTGCGTGACCACGCGTGCTATGGCAGCCAGTAAGGGTGAATCAGCAGAACTGGAGCCTGAAACAGTGGCCCAGAGACCTGCCAGGAGAGGAAGAGGCAGAGGGCGCGGGAAACCAGCCCCAGCCGTTCCCACGGTCCAGGAGGAAGCAGAACCGGAGGGGGATGCCCTGGAACCTACAGGGGAACAGGTGGCCGAACTGGGAGACCTACCTGAGCTGACCCATTGGCAGCAAGAAGGTGGTCCCTCCAGGGAGGAGTTCTGCCGGGAGCAGAAGGAATGCCCTTCCCTCATTGGTCTGCGGCAACAGGCTGTAGATCAGGCAGCAGGTGGAGCAGTCAAAGATCACTATGTTTACTGGGAAGGTGACCTACTTTATAGCGAGCCTAAGTTTGCTGAGCCCGGTGCAGCCCGTGTGCTGGTGGTACCCGAGCGCTTCAGAAACTTCCTAATGGGTCTGGCTCATGACGTGCCTCTCGCAGGACATCTGGGGCAAGACAAGACCCTAAACCGGCTTGTCACCCACTTCCACTGGCCCCAGATGAGGAAGCACGTCGGTTCCTTTTGCAGATCTTGCCAAACCTGTCAAGCTAGTGGCAAGACTGGAATGAAGTTGAAGGCCCCCCTTCAACCCTTCCCAGTGGTGAGCACCCCTTTCGAGCGGGTGGGCATAGATATCGTAGGGCCCCTGGACCCCAAGACAGCCTTAGGCAACAGGTTCATCCTGGTCTTGGTGGACCATGCCACCCGGTACCCGGAAGCAGTCCCTCTCAGGACAATCACAGCACCCGTGGTGGGCCGTGCATTGATGGGGATCTTTTCCCGTGTGGGGTTCCCCAGAGAGGTGGTCTCCGACCGGGGTACCAACTTCATCTCTAGGTACATGAAGTCTCTGTGGGAGGAGTGTGGGGTAACTTATAAGTTCACCACTCCTTACCACCCTCAAGGAAATGGGTTGGTTGAAAGGTTCAACCGGACCCTGAAAGGTATGATTATGGGCCTAGCGGAGCCCATGAGACGTAAGTGGGACGTCTTGTTGCCATGCCTTTTGTTTGCCTACAGGGAGGTGCCTCAGAAGTCCTTAGGGTTCAGTCCCTTCGAACTCCTGTATGGCCACCCTGTCAGAGGACCTCTCTCGCTGGTAAAGGAGGGTTGGGAAAAGTCCCGTGGGAAAACCCCCCAGGATGTGTTCAGCTATGTGCTGGCCATCCGCAACCAGACACAACGCTTCAGGAAACTCGCTCAGGCGAACCTGGAAGCAAGCCAGGAAGAAATGAAAAGATGGTACGACCAGAATACCACTCTGGTCGAATTTCAACCTGGGCAGAAAGTGTGGGTGATGGCGCCAGTGGAGCCTTGCGCGCTCCAGGACAAGTGGTCTGGGCCATACGAGGTGGTGGAAAGAAAGAGTGAGGTAACCTACCTGGTTAACCTGAAGACTCCCAGGCAGCCCCTGAGAGTTTTGCACGTGAACCGCCTCAAACCACACTTTGAGAGGTCTGAAGTAACCATGCTCATGGCTACAGATGCAGGAATGGAAGAGGATAGTGATCCTCTCCCTGACCTCCTGGCAGTCAAAGAGCAAGATGGGTCAGTGGATGGTGTGGTCCTCTCGCCCACCCTGACCCCAGAACAGCAGAATGACTGTCGCCAAGTGTTGGGTCAGTTCTCCTCTCTGTTCTCCCTGACCCCAGGAGTCACCAACTGGTGCGTCCATGACGTGGACACTGGAGACAGTCTGCCTGTGAAGCAAAAATTTTACAGGGTAGCTGACAAGGTCAGGGCCAGCATCAAGGAAGAGGTTTCCAAGATGTTGGCGCTAGGGGTGATTGAGCCCTCCAGCAGCCCCTGGGCTAGCCCAGTGGTCTTGGTCCCCAAGAAAGCTGCTACCCCCGGTGGCCCACCAGAACTCCGGTTTTGCGTGGACTACCGTGGGCTCAATGCGGTCACGAAGACTGACGCACACCCTATCCCCAGAGCTGATGAGCTCGTGGATCGGTTGGGAGCTGCCAAGTACCTCAGTACGTTCGATTTGACTTCAGGGTACTGGCAGATTGCCTTAACTGACGGGGCCAAAGAGAGGTCAGCATTTTCAACGCCAGAGGGGCACTTCCAGTTCCGTGTCATGCCCTTTGGGTTGAAGAATGCCCCTGCCACGTTCCAGAGACTGGTTAACCAGGTACTGTCCGGGCTGGAGGAATTCAGCGCCGCATACCTGGATGACATTGCTGTGTTCAGCTCCACGTGGGAAGAACACTTGCAACACCTCTGCGAAGTGTTGAAGGCTCTGCAGAAGGCAGGCCTCACTATCAAGGCCAGTAAGTGCCAGATAGGGCAGGGATCTGTGGTGTATTTAGGGCACCAGGTGGGGAGCGGCCAGGTGGCGCCCCTACAGGCTAAGATTGATACCATTCTGGCTTGGGAGCCCCCCAAGACCCAGACAGAGGTGAGAGCCTTTTTAGGACTCACCGGGTATTACAGACGGTTTGTCAAGGGATATGGCACCATTGTCGCCCCCTTGACAGAACTCACTTCCAAGAAGTTGCCCAAAAGAGTTGACTGGACTGACGCCTGCCAAACTGCTTTTGAGGCCCTGAAGACTGCAATGTGCACAGCACCGGTGCTCAAGGCACCTGACTTTTCCAGTGAGTTCATAGTTCAGACGGACGCTTCAGAGCATGGTGTGGGAGCAGTAC
Organism: Lissotriton vulgaris; assembly: GCF_964263255.1. Lineage (NCBI taxonomy): Eukaryota > Metazoa > Chordata > Amphibia > Caudata > Salamandridae > Lissotriton > Lissotriton vulgaris. Next base: position 622,503,608 of record NC_141689.1, read on the forward strand.
TCTCACAGGCCACTGAGGAGAATGGAGACCAGCCAGTAGCTTTCATTAGTCGGAGGCTACTCCCCAGGGAACAGAAGTGGAGTGCGATTGAAAGGGAGGCTTTTGCTGTGGTCTGGGCTCTGAAAAAGTTGAGACCCTACCTGTTTGGGACTCACTTTCGTGTTCAGACCGACCACAGGCCCCTCAGGTGGTTAATGCACATGAGGGGTGAAAATCCAAAACTGTTGAGGTGGTCCATCTCCCTACAGGGAATGGACTTTACGGTGGAACACCGCCCTGGTACAGAACACGCCAACGCTGATGGTCTGTCCAGGTTTTTCCGCCTTAGTGAAGAGAACTCCCAAGAGGGTGGGTAGTTCTCCCCACTTTCAGCTGGAGGGGACACGTGTTAGACCTGACATCTTTTGGCGTGATTACCCCTATCTTTTTGCTTCTGCCTCCTGTATTTTTGATGCTGTGCTGGATTCGTTTTTGCTGGTTTAGATGCTTTGGACACTCTGCCACTGCTGATCAGTGCCAGAGTGTAAGTGCTCCCTATGTAAATTGTTATTCTGATTGGATATACATGTTTGGCATATTTGTATCACCATGAAGTCCCTAGTAAAGTGCACTGGGTGTGCCAGGGCTGGTGATGACAAATGCTACTAGTGGGCCTGCAGCACTGATTGTGCCACCCACAGGAGTAGCTCTAAAATGGTGTCTCGGGCCTGCCACTGCAGCGCCTATGGGCAGTTTAGAACTGCCATGTCCTCCTGGTCAGTGTCCCCACTGACCAGGCCTAACCCTTCCCTTTTCGTGCACATCAGTCACCCCTATGGAAGGCCCAAGGTACCCCCCTGGGCAGGGTGCAGTGTATGTGAAAGGTAGAGCATGTACTAGTGCAGGTACCATGCTCTGGTAGTGAATCACAGCCATTTTCGTTTTTCACTATTGTAAGGCTATCTTGCTCCATAGGTTAACATGGGGGATGCTGGCTACAGTGGTTAACAGCATTTCTTCCCATAGGAACAAGATAGGACATAAGTATCTAGTATCCCTGAACTCAGAATTTAATAATACATCTTTTAGGAAAGGTGGTTTTTAAATCCTGTGTTTGAGAACAGCACTTTTAGAAAGTTGCTGTTCTCTTGTCTGACCCTTCTGTGTGCCTGGGCCTGTTTGTGTATTGATTGTCTGGTTTGTGAGTGACAGGGGCTGGGGAATTCCCCCAGAGGCTGGATGAGTCAGCACTAGGCTGAATGAAGCAATTGCAACCTGAGTGGTGGGAGGAGTTAGCACCTGGGCTGAATAGGGCTGTGCCTGCCTGCCACAATGCTGGCTCCACCTCCTGCTGGGCGGCTGAGGACTCTGCCCCTCACTCTGAAAGGAAAGATGCAGCCAGCAAAACAAAGTGCTCAAGATCCACCCAGAACTGGTTCAGACCGGGCTCAGGGCCCACATGCACAGAGAGAACAAAGACTTTAGGGGTATAAGTACAGGACCCCTGACAACAGAAAATTAGATCATCCTGGAAATCAAGAAGGAACCTCTGCCAAGGAGAAAGCTGACTCTGAAGAAGGAAGACTGTCCTGCTGTTGCTCTGCTGGACTGACCTACTGTTGCTTTGCTGCCAAGGAGAGGGGAAGGACTTTGCTGTGAGCTGTGTCCCCTGTCTTGTAAGGAATCTCCAAGGGCCTGAGAAGAGCTGGCTCCCTGTTTCCGAAGTCCCAGGAACAAAAGGACTTCACCCCCAGTCTCCCTGAACTCTGCTGAGAGAGTTCTGTCCTTCCTAGAGTGCTTGATCCAGTTGTGGGGCCTCTGGAAGTTGAACCTGAGCTGGGAAGCTTGAGACTAAGCTGAGAAACTTGTGAATCTGAAAAGTGTCGCATCGCTCGCTTGCGGAGCGCATCCCCGACAGTGCGAGAAGTTTCCCGCCGCCACGAAGGTCGAGATCGGCGCAGCACCTGACATCGCTGCCGAGGCCGTCGCACCCTTCGTTTGCGGGACGCACCAGACCGGTGCGGGAGAATCGAACATCGCTGCGAGTGTCGTCGCAGAGCCTGTCGTCTGGGTGAGAACGCCGCACCGCTTGCTTGCGGACCGCATCACGTCGCTGCAGATATCGCTGCAGAAGCATCTCACCGAGGAGCTGCGAGAGAGAGGATCACCGCTGGACCGCGCATCGTCGCCCCGGAGATCGTCGCAGCCCCTACGAGATCATCGCATCGTGCCTTTGCGAGAACAGACTCCCCACGGAACCTACGCACCGGAATCTACGCAAGCTGCCTTCCTCCCCATACAGATCGGATTCGTCGCCACACGCCCGCTGCTGCAGCGGGGCTGTCGCATCGCCTCCCCAGGGTCTCAGGAGTAAAGCATCGCTTGTTTCCACCGCACCAGCTTCCTGCTTGTGGAACTTTGTTGCATCTAAAAGGTACTGTGAGTAAACGTGACGCCACTGTGAACTTTTCACGCATCTGTGGATTATTTTAACGCAACTCAAAGAACTTTGATTACAACCTGAAGAACTCATTTGAAACCGTAACCTTGAACTGTGTATGTTGGACTTTTGCCGTTTTGGTCTTGTGTAGTTTAGAATAAATATCTTTATTTTCCTAAACTGTTGTGGAATCAGTTTGTGGTGTTTTCACTGTGTTACTGTGAGTGTTGGTACAAATACTTAACGCATTGCCTCTGGTTAGCCTAGACTGCTCAGGCCAAGCTACCTTGAGGGCGAGCAGGGGTTATCTGAGAGGGTTATCTCCTTGTCCTGACTAGAAGCAAGGGTCCCTATTTGGACAGTGGTACCTACCTCTGCCAACTAGAGACCCCCAGTTCTAACAAGTATGATGAGCAGTGCTTCCCATAGACGAGACGTCCAGTCTTGTTTCCTTGCTTGTCTTTCCATTCCTTCATTTCCACACTCTTCAACTCTTTTTTCCTTCCTTTATTCCTCTCCCAGAAGTATCCTCCCTGCAGCCCTCCTACTTATGGCTCTTACCTCTCACCATTTAATTATCAATCAGAACAATGATCAAGCTAAGGGATGAGGTGAGTGAGCATCAAATGCCACCAGGCAACCACCCCGATTTTAGTTTTTGTTTCTTTTCAATGTATTTGTTCCCTACCCTCATTTTTATAGTGCCTTATACGTGTCACTAGCTTTATTGACTTGAATTACTTACTACTGACACCCATCAGTAAATGCTCCCAAGTGACCCTCTAACATGGGAAATCCTAGTTTTCTAAACATCTTACTTTAAGCAAGCATAGGGAAAGTAGGATGGTCACCAAAGCTGGAGCTACTTAATGCAAGCTTCTGGGCTTGTAATCTCAATTTTAGGTATATCCGTGCTTATCCCTTGCCATCCACTCTCCCAAGTGGCATCATCTTGCTGAAGAGGATACAGGAGACATAGGATTGACACAAGCTCCACTTACTGCTGGTCCTGTGATCGTTTCCCTCGATGCTTTGATTAAGAGGAGAAAGTCGTACTGCCTCATCTTCATGGCACGGAGCGATCTACTGACCTGTAGAGGTCACTGGTAGGTGGGCCATGTTTACCCCATGCTGCTTGCTGCCCTCTACTATTGATCTGTTGGTCTCTGCTGTGTGGCCCTTCAGAGAGAGCTGATCGGTCCGCTTCACCTTCTGAATTGGAGCTGGCTGCAGACCCAAGGGGAGCATTGGTTCTTGTGTGGTCTGCGATCCTTTGGGGTGGATCAGTTGGCCCCAACCCTGTTGCTCAAAGGGAGCAGATCTACCAGCTTCCGTCACTCTGTCGCAAGTGCCGGCGTCTCCATGGTGCCCGAGGAAGTGCAATGCCTTCGTGGGAAGTCCTTGCATCCTGGTACTGATGCAACTATTGGAACGGGTGAGCTTTCAAAACAGGCATCTCGCTTTCTTTGTTCCGGGCCTCCCACCATTCACAAGTTTTATTAAGTAGATGCCTGCCTGCTTGTTTGCTGGCATTTGAGCCTGATTCCGGCTGTGGAAGTAGAATGGTCTTTCACACTCCTGGCCGTGGCTTCCCTGGTGGTGGCTCATGCTCTGCCTGTTGGGAGCTTACTAGAATCCGGCAGAGCTGACTAATCTCCAGGAGAGCAGATGCGGTTGGTGGGGGCAGGGGGACCTGCACACATGACTGGATTGCAGGGTGCTGAGAGAGCTCTGATGAGGTCTATTCAGGGGTCGAGCCACATCTGAAAGGTCCTGGCTCTGGCTAGATGGTAGGGTCCAGGGTATGCCCACTCAGACTGTGGATTACCTGTTCCCCCCCCACCCACTGTTTGGCCCTATACCCCCAAGCTATGGTAACTGGCCCTTATGGAAGGGCACTTTGGATCTACTGGCCCTCCATCTTCTGGATGCAATCTCCACTACACCACAGGAGGGTCCTTCTTCAAAATGGAGACTCCTTGACTCTCGTTGAAATTGAAGAAGGACCGCGCCACACCCTTCACATGTATACCACTAATGGGGCAGCCATATTCTAACATCAACTGAGCGCACTTTGTCTCTTGAACTCTACTCCTCTGGACTTCAAGCTCACCTTTGGATGTTAATAGAACCTCTGTACTTTCTTTATAAGAAAGGCACTGCTGTCTCCTTTGATCTCAGAGGCCTCCATTCTCTAACATTGTCCAAAATTCTTTTTTCCTTTGCCTCTCATGTGGAAAGAGGATTCCAGCTGGTCATTTTACCTTAAATGGAAGTGAGTATTTTGGTGTTGCTCTGTTATTTCTAAGATCTTTATCTTTGCAAGGTGGTCTAATACAGCAGCATAGGTGATCGCTCTCCCTTCATGATAATCTCAGACTGATTTTAAGCTCCACTGTCTCGCACAGTCAAGGATCCAACATCACAGAGATTACTGGACACCAAGCCGGAGACATTTGGCTACAATGCATTTACAAATAAATACACGCCTAACCTATCTAAAAAATGCATCCAAGCGTCTCAAACACAGAATTCTTAAATCCTATTCAGAATCCCTAATCTCTGATCCTTACTTCTGCCATAAAAAAGGAACTACGATTAGTGGTCTCATCTTCTACTCGAAAAGAAGAGCTAAATGAAGGAAAGTGTTTCACTCACTACTCCTGATCACTTTCTCCAAACAAATTGCATATTGGCTTAGGCTTTTGGATGCCCCTTCATCCACTTTCAAAGCTGCTGCTACCATCTCCATATATAACAACGGGATAATCCTCATCCAAGTTGCAGACCGTCATCTAGGGACTTTTGAGGAAATTTTCCACATCATTAAAAAATGACATAACTAACAGTGACCCAGACATTTCCAAGAGGGGGCTTAGTTCCCCCTTTACTCCCCACTGGTCCCCCAAGCAGTCTTGCTACATAGTTCCACCAACCTATCTACTACACCCCGTTCCCATCTCAACTCCTCAACTTTAACCAGCTCACATATCCCATCTCCCCACCTCTGCTGGCGGGATCTGATTCTATCATGCTGATCGGTGATTCTACCCAGCTCCCTATTCACCCCCATAAAGCAGGCATACATAGCAAAGGATCCCTCACAGCCATTCCATACACACCCACATCCTGCATTAGATCCTGCTTTCACGCTACTAATGTCTCCACAACAAGCCCAGGTGCTCAAAAGTATGAACCCCCTACTGTGAACAACATCAATACTCATTCAACCCCAGAGTCGATAAGAAATCAGCTCATGATCCCTGGCCTCTGGAACTTTAAGGACAACAGTACCTGATCTCCTCTATCAAAATTCTTGGGTCACATTCCAGCATCCAAATACACTCCACGGTGTCTTATCACCATCCCTTGCCATCATCCTGCATAGATGATATCTCTCTGGATCTGCATCAACTTAAGGCTTACTTACAAAGGTTTAATTTCATCACCTGAGACTTGGCTAATGACTGGTGGGCTTACAGGTCATTAAGGTTGATCAGAAACAAACTTGTACCAGCTATTAAGTACTACACTAAGCGGGCTCCTTTCCCTTCAACTAAGGGATTATGAACAAACTATCAGTCGCACCTCCAGAGCTGGAGAACCAGACCATACCCGAACGCTGCCTCCAGACCTAAGAATTCCTGAACAGATATTGTTATGTTATGTTATGTTAATAACTTTTATTTGGCGCACAGCTGCCCCAGCGAAGGGGCGTCCTGGTGCCTGATCAGATACCACAACATAACAGGTCAGAGCTGAAAGCAAAAAAATCAAATAACAGAGGCGAACAGGTGAGTTTTGATGGCGCGTCTGAAAAGAGTGAGACTATTTAGGGCACGAATGTGTCCAGGAAGGGAATTCCAAAGATCAGCCGCCAGAATACGAAAAGAGCGTCCTCCCATCCTACTCAGTCTGAACCTAGGCTTAATCCCCAGATGGTGAGATTCAGACCTGAGGGACCGCGTGGGGACATACGGAGAGATAAGGCCCGCAAGTGCGGGAGGGGAGGAAAGCTTCAAAATCTTAAATGTCAGACAGAGAGCCTTAAATTTGATTCTCTGTCTGACCGGAAGCCAATGAAGGGAGGTCAAGACAGTGGAGACGGAGCAGAGTCTCGGAAGGCCCACAATGGCCCGTGCAGCAGCATTCTGCACCCTCTGAAGCCTAGTAACCTCAGCCTGATTAACTCCAAGCAGCAGAGCACTCCCGTAGTCTAACCGACAAAGGATAGAGGCCTGAACCACCAGTTGCCGCGTGGGGGGGTCGAAGAATTTGAGGACAGGTCTCAGTCCTCGCAGAATACCAAAGCAGGTAGCTGCTGTCTTTTTAGTATGACTGGTAAAAGAAATGTTGGAATCCAGCCAGACCCCCAGATTTTTAACTTCGGCCGCTGGAATTGGGGACACCCCCAATTCGGGAGGCCACCACTGGTCTCCCCAAAGTTCCGCCTGCTTCCCTAAAACCAGGACCTGTCATTCACTCTTTCCTGTTTACTTATAATTCCACTCACATAGTCAGGCTAGAGAACCAGGCACTTATTCAATCCATTCCCCCTAACCCTCGCAGAAGACCAAGACACAACCCCAACACTATAAACACCTCAAACAAGCTCTCATCCCACAGTCTACTTCTACTGACTCCATTCCACACTTGAATTGCATGCTTATAAGCAGTGAAACATGCCACAGACATCGCTGACCTCATCCTTGCTCAGGAGCTTGACCTTCTAATACTTACAGGAACCTGGTTAAAGGATTCTTCTGGTCCAGTCCTTGACATTCTAGTCCTTCTGAGCCATAATGTCATCAAACTTGACAGATCTGACAGACCCGGTGGAGTTACAGACTGTATATACCTGAATAGTCTTATCGTGAAACAGTCACACAGTTGATTTCCCCTCCTACGAAGACATCGCAGGCAACCACAGGCCTCTATGCAATTTGCACATGTTGTACCATCGTCGGGGAGATAACTTCCCTTTTGTGGAACAAATATTGGAAACCATCTCGTCCGATATGGAATACTGTCCCCAAATCTTCCTTGGAGACTTCAGTCTTCACTGGAATAATGTGAATAGCCATGCAGTGAATAGCGTCAAAACCTTCCTTGCTGACCTTAACCAGACTCAATTCTATAACAACCCCACTCACATCTTGGGTTCGATCCTGGACCTAATCATCACTAAACCCAATTCCATTCAACTGGAATCGGTTGTCCCTTGTGACTGGACTGCCCATCACTACCTCTCCTTCCACATCAATGAACTTTGGTCTAAGATATGTTCTCAACCACAGAAACCCAGGCATTTGAAACAATCCTTCCGAAATGGAAACATGGATGAATTGATATCCCTTAGCAATAACACCTTGCCTCTACCAAATGACATGTCTGAGGTACATGACCTCAAAGAGCATTACAACAATTCCATATTGAACATTCTAGGTGCAATTGGTCTCTTACAGCTAAGAAGAAGGTCTGCCAAAGACTTCAAACCTTGGTTCAGTGATAGTTTTAATACCGATAGATGCAATCTGAGGCTAGCGGAATGATCTTAGAGAGGCTCTATAGCCCTTGAATACCTTATGCTCCTTAGAACTAGGAGAAGAACTTACACTAAACATATCAGAATCAGAAGTGCAAAAGCAAACCTCTTCAGAAGCCAACTAGATAATACCAGAAACATACCAAAAAAACGTTTTTGAATCAATCAATCTCCAATCCAACAATGTGCCCATTATTTCACCGGCGGTGTCCAGTACACAGCATAATTGTGATGATGTTACCTCCTTTTTCCTTGAAAAGATGAACAATATTGAAACTGATATCCGGACAGCGATAAAACAACTGACATTTCCATCCCCTATCAGCCCCTTATCCCCTCTTATCACATAGTTCCTGCCAGCTCCTGGGTTGAACCCCAAAATAGCACGTTCTGGAGCCGATTAACACCCTTTGATAAAATCTCTATACTCAACATACTTACAACACAGAAACCCTTCAACCACTTCGGCGACCCTTTACCATCAAGTTTCTTCAGCAAGATGAAGAGTCCCTTAGTCCCACTCTGTACCAAAATCGTAAATGCCTTCCTACTACAAGGTTTTATTCTTTATTGTCTAAAGACAGGGCAGGTTACACCCATTCTTAAAAAACCCACTGTGTATCATGACAACCTTAATAACGTCCATCCAATCCCTAGCATTCTAGCTCTGTCGTAGCTCCTAGAGAAATGTGTTCATGCTTAACTATGTAGCCACATTGATCTATTCCAGCTTCCAGATCAATTTCAATCAGTTTTTAGTCAGGGCCATAGCACTGAAACTGCCCTTAACCCTTTCGATGCTCATGACGAGCTCAGCTCGTCATGATGCACAGTTGAGCTGTGCTGATGACGAGCTGAGCTCGACATGACACCAGCAAAATGGCAATTTTCAGCACAGGGGGGGGAAACGCCTAGCAGCCAAGGTGTTAATCACATAGTTGATAAAGCTCTAAAAATGCTGGATCAGAACAAAGCCTGCCTGCTTATCCAGTCTGACCTCTCGTCAGCTTTTGATATGGTCACACATGACAACCTCCTGGACTTACTGGAACGCATGAAGGGTTTATCAGGTTCAGTGTTAAACTGGCTTGCCTTGTTTCTTCACAACAGAATGCAAAGGAGTAAAGTCAATCAAGCTCTCTCAAATTTACTATAATAACACTCGGGGTCCTTCAGGGGTCCTCGCTTTCAGTCACGCTCCTAAACTTGTTCATGGAGCCTCTAACAGAAATGCTCAAATCATCCAACATTCACTATCACATGTATGCGGACAACACCCAACTGAACCTGAAAATCTCCTCCCTGGAAGATATCAGGTCACACAACTCCACCCTACTCAAAACACAACTCTGGTTGATTTCCAACCATATCAAGCTAAACTTCATCAAAACAGAATTCCTTCTTATTTGTCCACCTAAACAGGCTCCCATTATTGTCGAATGCAGGAAAATACCTAACAGCTCTCAACTGTGTATCACATTGACTCCACAAGATCTCTTGAGATCATACTTGAAAAGACCTTGAACATGTAGGAGCACATCAGCTCAGCCAACAAAGGAGCCAACTTCCAAATAAACATCCTAAGAAAGATAAAAACCCTTCCTCTCTGGATGTTTTCAAGTCTGCTGTTCAAGTGCTAGCCATTTCCAGGTTGGAGTATGGTAGTGCCATCCTCTGTGGTCTACCTAGCTACAAGTTGCCGCCGCTCAGGGCCTCTGTGAATTCAGCTGCAAGGCAATGACCCACAAAGCCCTTAACCTTAACACTCCTTTGTACCTCGCCCAAAAACTGGAACACCTTGGTAGTCTCAGGTCTTCTAGGAGCTCCGAACCTTTTTCTGAAACCACAAAAATTTAAAAGAAAGAAGACCGATAACTGTGCCTCCTCTGGCATTGCCCGAGAATTTGGAACACCTTGCATTCAGAAACAAAACTGAAAAAAAGAAGTGAAAGCACTACTGATGAATAATTTCTGAACTGAAACTGTACCTTTTCTCCTGTTGGTACCATGTTATGCTGCTATCACCACTCATTTGTTTTTCCTCCTGTATGGTCTTCCTCTCCCAGACTGCACTGCTACATCCTATCGGGTTCCTGATTGTATTGTTGTTTGCAACATCCTTATTTGTTATTGCTTTTATATGCTCATGTATAATCTTTTTGCAGTGTTGCAATAAATCCTCTTGTGTACTACTGTATTTTGCATACGCTTGTTGTTGTTCTGTCTTACTTGTTTTACTTGCTTTTGTCCCTGATCACTTGTAAAGGGCTCTGATACCCTCTTGGTTCATGTTCGCACTATATAAAACTTTATAAATAAATAAAATAAATAAATAAGCATCAGCAACGCCAATAGGTCTGATTTTGGCTGCCATCCTTTTGTATTTATTTAGGTTTTTGAAAAATATTATTGGGGAACCTCAGGGTCCTCATCAATCTGGAAAGAAAAACATTTGGCTAAAAGCAAAATAATGTTTGGTCTGAAAAAACATGCATTGCAATAGTCGACCATGGCACTCCAGAGAACTACTTAGTGTATTAATGTGCTTCTCATAACATGGTAGAATGCTGTCACTCATAGTGAAGTTAGTCAATAGATGAAGTGAGCCGACCCTCTACCTAATGCAGTATGCAGCAGAGAGTGGAAGAAAAATGTAAATGATACAATAACAGAACCCAGATAAAGAGGGCTGTCTAGTATATTTAAAATATAATTTTAGTAAAATCAAGAGGTCTTGGCCAATTCTAAGTCCTAAACAGATAATTTCCTTCCTAAATAAAGTAAGGGTCTTTTCTATGTGTAAACGTTTGTTAGATATGTAAATTCAAGAGTATGTAAAACCAAAATTGCAATTAAGGCACAACTACATGTGACTCGGGCTTTGAATGGTCATCTAAGGCTGTCATAAGGGGTAGAAGGAGGGAGCTTTATTGCACAAGACCCAGGGGCATAATATCAAGGGCAATATCGAAACTTTTACGGCATTTTAACAAGCCTGCACTAACAGGCATTAGCGCAGGATTACAGGTGTTAGCTGTTGTTTTTTTCCCACTTTGCATATCAGCAATATATATCACTAATGACATGCAAAGTAGTCATTGCTGACTAACACATCATGGAAACACTCGCAGACACAACTTCGCTCTATTATCAACGTGGTCCCAGAACCGCGAAGCAATAAAAAAAGCTGCGCTAACCGCGGTTATCACCGGTAATTAACGTCTGCAAAAATCCTGACTTCTCTATCTGTATCATGGGAGGTGGAATGTACGGCTAAGTCCACATTTATTTTATTTTATTTTATTTAGGAGGTTTTATATAGAGCTAGCCAGACCCGAAGATATCGGAGCGCTTTACAGCATATAGGAGAAAAATCACATAAAGGAGACAAAAGTAAACATAAGTGTTCAAAAGTTCCAGTGTGCTGTGCGTCTGAGGTGCGCATTGAGGAAGAGAGGTTCCGAGGTATTCTCGATGCGTGGACAAAGTCTTGGGCTAAGTCTTCCTCCGAGAGATGAAGGACGAGAATGGGGGTTAGTGGACGGGTATGAGGTAGGGAGCGGTGGAGCATTGTCTGGTGGCTGCAGAGTGCAGGCTTGTGTGTTTCGGATTTTAGTTCGGGAATACACGGTTGAGGTATATGTCTTTTAGGAGTCTTTTGATTTTTATGAAGGAGGGAATAGTCCTGATATCAACTGGGATGGAGTTCCAGATTTTGGGTGCGTTTCCTGCGAAGGAACGTGCAGCAGTTTTTTGCTTGCATGTTTTAAGAGGGTATTGGAGCTCCTGAGGTTCCTTGACTGGCCGGCTTCTTGAGCTTGGAGGCCAGGTATTTCGGTTTCCATGTGTGCAGGGCTTTGTGTGTAAGGCAAGCAGTTCGAAAGCTGGCACTTTATTTCCACTGGGAGCCATTTTAGTTCTCAGAATGCAGGAGATAAGTGGTCATACTTTTTGACTCCGGTCACCATTCTGGCAGTATCATTGATAGTTGTTTTGAGTGGTGCTAAGTAGGAGAGAGCTGTACCGGAGAGAACTTGGTTCCCATACTCCAGTCTAGATAACACCAGTGAATGGGTGGCTTGTTTGAGGTCCATGGGCGGGATCAAGGGTTTAGTTTTGAGAAGCTTCAGATTGATGAAGGCACTCTTTGTGGAGGTCTTAATGTGTTTGGTCATGGTTAGTTTTTGGCCGAGGATGATTCCTAGTGATTTTACGAGTTGGCCAGGGTGAGATTATCGTTGAGGGCATTGATTGCTTTCAGCCACTCTATGATTTGCAGGTTTTCATCGCGTTTAAGGTGGTTTGTTGATAGCCATTGTTGAACTTCTTTAAGAGTGTTGTTGAGTTTTAGAATGGAGGTGGTTTCCAAGTAGATCTGGGTGTTGTCTGCATATAGGTGGAAGGGGATGGTGGCTTTTTTCAGAATGGTGGTGAGGGGTTCCATGTATATGTTGAACAGTTGAGGGGAGAGTACTGAACCTTGGGGGACACCTCTGTTGACGGGGAGTAGGTCGGACGTAAAGGATTTGATTTTTATCCTTTGGGTGCGACTGTGAAAGAAGGAGGAGAACCATTGAAGGACCAACTCGTCTGCACCTACTTGGTCTTTGAGAGCCTTGTTGATAAGATTGTGATCCACTGTGTCAAAGGCTGCCGAAAGGTCTAGGAGGATGAGTAGACAGCATTGGTCAGTGTCAAGGGACTTGAGGATGTCATCGACGATGTTAAGGATGGCGGTTTCAGTGCTACAGCCTTTTCTGAAACCCGAATGGTGGAGGTCTATCAGGATGATATTGTCAATGTGCTGATTCAGTTGACGGAGAACGCATTTTCTGAGGATTTTGGCTAGGATGGGGAGATTGGAAACAGGTCTGAAGTTGTTCAGGTCATTGGTGTCTAGGCCTGGTTTTTTGAGTAGTGGAGTGACTTGGCTGACTTGAGACAGTCTGTTATGATGCCGGTTTTTAAGGAGCTGTTTATGATTTCAATGGGGTTCAAGGGAGAATGTCAGCATTTTAGTCATTTGGGAGGATACAGGGTTGAGGATGTGGGATGAGTGCTTGGAGGAGGAGATTAATTTGAGAATCTCAGCTTCAGGTACGGGGTCGAAGGATCTCCAGGCTTTCGTGGGGCGCAAGCTAGAGGTGATTTTGATTGCTGGGGCTACGTTTTTGGAGGTGGGATTGAGGATGATGTCGAGTGATAGCTCGATCTTGTTGATTTTTTCATGGAAGTTTGCAAAGTTGTCACAGAGGTCTTTGAGGCCTGAGCTGGGGTTGCAGAGGATTTGGGAGTTTGTTGCTTGATGATGTTAAAGAGTTCTTTTGGCCTGTTTTTCCCATTGTCCAGAGCGGTGCAGAAATAGTTTTTTTCAGTATTGATATGTTTTTTGTTTTTGTACTTTCTTCTTGCTGTTTTGAGTTTCTCGCAGAGGCTAGAAGAGGGATTCTTTCTCCATAGACGTTCTGTGGCTTTAAGTTGCCTCCTTTCGTTGTTAATGTCCTTGTTGAACCAGGAACTGGAGGGGATGTTTCTGGATTTTTTCCGTTTTAGGGGAGCTAGTTGGTCTAGGATTGGAGGATATAGTTGTGTTGTAGTGGGATGTGAGTTCTGATGTTGAGAGACCGTTGTTGAGAGGGTGTTTTTTTTTCTTAAAAGTCGGCCATGTTGATCTGTGTTAGGTTTCTTGTCCATGTGGGGAGTGTCTTGGAAGGGAGGTTGGGACATGATTGTTTGCGAGATGCGGAATAGGATTAAGTGGTGATCTGACCAGTCGACCAGTAGGATGTGGTCTATTGTGATTGCGTTGTGTTGGGTGATGATGGCATCCAGGATTGCTCCTTTGTTGTGGGTTTCTTCTGAGCAGTGCTGGGTAAGGTCGTTGCTAGTTAATAGCTCGGTCAAGTTTTGGACTGGTGTGTTTTTATTATTCCAGTGCAGGTTGAGGTCACCCAGATTTAGGTTGTTGCTATCTCGGAGAGAGCAGTGAGCAACCAGGTCTGAGAGGTGTTCCATGAAAGTGAAGGTGTTGCCTGGAGGATGGTATAGGAGATGACACTGTAGAGGTTTATTGTTGCTGGTGTTAATGTTGGCGGTCAGGCATTCGAAGGAGTTGTTGTTGAAAGTGTCGATTTCAGTCACAGACAGGTTGTTGTTGTGAATGATTGCTAGACCCCCACCTTTTTGGTCTCTTCTATCTTTGTTGATGATAGAGAAGCCCGGGGTACGAGCATATCCATGATTGTAGGAGAAGTGTCATTTAGTCAGGTCTCTGTGATGAAGCCTATATCAATTTCATGGTTGAGGATGGATTCAGCTAGTTCTGTGGCATGTTTAGTGGCTGATCTGAAGTTTATGAGCATGCAGTTGGTCAGGGGTGTCTCTTTTTTGGTTCCTTTGTGAGGGGGGCAGTAGGGATGTTGATGAGGGAGGGTGGGGGTCTAATGGGTTTCCGAATGGAGTTATCACTTCTGAGTCCAGTGATTACCTGAATCGAAGATTGGGGGATGTGCGTAGAGGTGGTGGTGAACGAGGAAGCCAGCTCAGTCACTTCATCAGAAGACATGGCTTCCATAGTTCTATTAGGTCTTGGAGTAAAGTTCGAGAGGGGGGATGAGGTCCAGCTGGGTCGTGGAGCCTTGAGGAGCCTTTGGTGAGTGTGGTTGGAGATGATAGAAGTAGAGTGGGGGTTTAAGGTGGGCTTATGGAATGTAGAGAGGTTGCTCATGATGTCGTTCAGGCCCTGTATTATAATAGCCACTTGGCTTTCAATAAAGGAGAGTCGGCGCCCGTCTCTTCTTGGGGGGAGTGGGTGGATTCTGGGTGGGGTCTTCTCGGAAGGGCGAAGATCTGACAGTGTTGTGTTTACTTTTGGTAGTTGTTGTCTTGTCTTTTAGGGTTATGGGATTAGGCGCAGGGTGAGGAGGGTCATGTTGTGGTAGTTATTTTCTTTTGCAGGTGGGTATGGGAGGGTGATTGGGAGACTTAGAGTGAGTATTGAGGTCGGCCGGTAAACTTGAAGTGGGTTATGCACAGGGGGAATTCGAGGGGACAGACCAGTGCAGGAGGGGACATCTTGTTCTTGATGGTAGAGGTGCAGGAGTTGGCTCGAAGTGGAGCGTATGGATTAGTGATAGCGGGTGCAAGAATGGTGTGGATGTTCTGCTGGGGGGACTGGTTGTCCAGGTAGAGGGGGAACGATGGGAGGGGAGGCTGTGTGTGGATGGCGGTAGTCCTCAGAGAGGGAAAGAGAAGATCAAATGACTCAAGGTTGACATTGTTAGCTTGAATCAAGACTGTGCCGTTGGAGTAGATGGTCACAAAGGTGTTCCCACAGCGCGCCGTGCAGTTAGGGATAGAGAATTATAGTTTGCAGCTATGAGGAGTAATGAAGGTTTTGGTAATGTGGAGTTGTGCTCTAAGGATGGAATTCCACTTGTCGGGCATTTCCGTGTGAAAGATAAGGTCCATTTTTACTTGGCCTTTGGCGGAGCAATGATATAAGTCAGCAAATAGGGATTCAGGGTATTGCCTGATCAGTTTGTGTTTGAGTTTTTTTTTCGCTTTGGGTAAGAGGCTGAGGGGGAAACTGATCAGGAAGGAGTTTGGGCCATGCAATTTTACATAGGGTGAGGTGAGGGGGCTAGGTTAGGTTGACATGGTAGGGTGCATTTTATTTAAGTTGGCGGTGGGGCTGGTTCCTTCCAGGCTAAGTGCGTTATGTTAGTACAGGGGTCAGGGGTTTGTAGTGGAGGACGGGACTGCTAGCGAGCTCAGACCGCTTCTATATGGGTTGGGTTGGTTGGCTGCTAATATGTGGACTGTGGGGGCAGGAAGAGAGTAATAATGGCGGGGCTTGTGTCAATTTGGTTTCTGAAGGTGTGCGAGCTAGTTTCTGTTGTCCAGACGTTGAATTATGAGTTATGTAACCCACCAGCATTTAATGGGATAGCCTGCAGGAGGTCAGGCCGAATGAGTAGATGGGAGCTGAAGCGGAAGGATACAGCGGGCTGACGCCACAGCAATGCTAGCACTAGATTAGAGATTAATGAGCCTGGCGGCAGATTTGGGTGGACCAGACCGGTATTAGGGGTTGGTCAGTGGTTTGTCTGTGGGGTTTACAAGAAACGGAAGTGCTACAGTGTCTGAGTGGAAAGAGATATCACACAGGTGGGGGCCAGATTTGTAATAGGGTGAGGTGAATCCACAGGAACAGGGGGCATTCAGGGTGAAGGGGACTCACCGGCACCATCTGGATGTTGTGGAGTTCTGAGTAGTTCATATAGCACTTTCCAGGTTTCCTTGGTATCAGTCTGGTGGTCCTAGCTGGCCTTGGCTGTCTGAGCTCTCTTGGGACCTCTGCAGGGTACCCTTTAGTTGTGGGTATTCTGTTAAGTGGTTCAGGGTATCGTTATAACAACAGGGCAGCCATTTTATGGACAGGTGCTGTAGAACTCTGCAGTAGCTCAAAGATGGCTACCTGAGGTCCCCAGAGTGTCAGATTGAGGATCAGAGAGGATCGAGGGTTCTCGCGAGCCCCGTGCAGGTGAGGTTCTTTGATTTTTTACTTCGTCCCGTATTCGGAGTGTTTTTGCCTTTTCCAACTGCTACGTGTCTCTTCTGTTAAAAAGTAACCCCCTGCCCGTGTTTTCGAAATCGATGTCAGGGTCTGGCCGAGTTCACTAATCCATGTCTGGGTTGATTGATCCCTGTCTCGACTGACTATTTGGCTTCCCCTATTCTTTCCTTACTTTATCTTATCTGACTGGCCTTCGCTATTGTCTTCTTGTATTCTCTTGTTACATAACTATCCTTTGAGGCATACAAATACGTCCTGCCACCTGAAAATTGGATTGTAGGCACTAGCACTGATTAACTTGTGGGGAGGGGTGACACACAGGGTCTGAAAGAAGGGCGTATTTGGGACACCTGATAGTTTGTTTTCCAACTTTTCCTATTGGTTAGCTTTGTATATATTGGGAGTACACGTTGTAAATATGTGTGCTATAAAAGATTGTGCGCCACAGAATAAAGTGGAAATCTCCTGAGAACCTACTCTGTACTTCTGGGACAACTGTGCTTAGCTGCAGCTAATAAACCTGGTTTTCTACGCCTAACAGAGTGTCTTGTGTCTCTGTCCGACAAGGCAGGTGAACTCGGGGATTTAAGGCGTACCCTGTGCCGCCAGGCCCATAAGGCCCGGTTCTCCAACTGGCGCCCAATGTGGGGCGGCTTCAGTGGTAGCGGTTCAGCCCGAGGGTCGTGAGGATCCTCGCAAGAAAATTCCGGAGGATTTGCGAACCATGCCAAGCGACCCCTGTATGTCGAAGTGGACCGAAGGTCTTTTGTAGCGTGGCTACTCCTTTCCGACGGCTGCTGACGACTGCTGCCCTGACTGCCGCCCTGCCTTGGCCCCTTTGGTGATGACTGGTATCGCAAGACGTTAGACGGACCTCTGTTGGCGTGAGAGAACACTTAGTTAAGTATTCGTGGGTAGCGCCCACTTCTTTGTTTAGTTTTTGGGTTTGTTATTCGACCATTGCAATAGCCGAAGCTAAGGGGTGAGTACGTTTGTGCTGTGTTATTTGCTTTAACTCCTTGAAGTTTGTCAACAGACCAGTGAATTAAAGATGCCTGGTTTTAGCAAGTTTAAGAAGTTTTGTTGTCTTGGGTGCAATAGGGATTCCCAGCTAGAGGACTCTTGTCTGATTCCTCCGGTTGGAACTCCAACTTATGAGCTCTATCAGAAACATGGTGTTGGCCCCATTGCCTTTAACGAGGCATGGATCCGATACACAAAGAAAGATGGTGTTTTGCAGTGGCCACAAAATGGTAGCTTTGAGCCTGATATATTAGACAATTTAGAAGCAATTTTGTTCAAAAGAAAAGCCCGGCCGGCAATGTCTGACTCTTTCCGCCTTTGGCGTAAAGAGGCCAGAGAGAAATTAAGCAGGCAGTAAGAGATAAGGAAGCGAAAGGCATGACGATTATACAGGCTGCCCAGCAGCTTAAAGAAAATGAGATTGGTCAGGCGATTGAAATCTCAGAAAGACAGCATTGTATGGCAATAGATAGATGTTACCCTGTGTTGCCTACTTCTCCACAGAGTAAGGATCTTGACGAAGACCCCTTAATGTCCCATTTGTTGAGACTGCCGCCACCTTATGTACCAGGTGCTAATGCATCCCCATTGTTGCTACTTATCCAGCAACCTGTTGTTCAGCCGGTTGATCCGGCTCTTCCACAATTGCCCCTTTCAGTCTTGCCACCCCCGCCTCCTTTGCCACCGACTTCTGTACCTCAGTCTCCTTTACCCTCGGTTCCTCTTGTAACGGTCAGCTCTTCTCCTCCTTTATTTAATACCTTGTCTCCAGTTTTACTGTCAGATTCTCCCACAGCTCGTAAACGGTTGGTTGATACTGTTTCTGGCCTTTTCTCCACCTTCTTTGGGTATTTTACCATGACTCCTGCTCTGTCCCGAAGGCAATCCCGTAGTCAACTCCCAGGTTCCGACGAGCGAATTGTGTTGGACTCTCTTGCTCACAATTGGATCATGAATGGTCCACAGTATAGTGTGCACGATATCATGAGCACCTTTCAGCAGTGGAATGCGCCCACACAGAGATTTGTTTTTAATGTTATGTGTGACAATCTTGTCAAAGGATGGGAGGATATGGATTTGGGTTTAGCTCCCCAGGGTCTGTTGATAAAGGACTTATTGTGGATTCTGAAGTTGAAGACGCCGTAAGGACACTTGTCACTTTCAGGTCTTTATTTTCTTCTCAGACTATTCTTGAACCTGATCCTGCAGTTAGACAGAAAATGAAACAGTATCCTATGAGGGAAGTTCCTCCAGTATGGAGAGAGGAGGTTCCACAAGCAGGCAATATTCCGCGTGTCCCTGCTCACCTCCAGTTTATATGGGTACATGTCCCCTGGAAACTATCTGAAGTTTTGGCGCTTAAACAGTCTTTACCGGACCCTCGTAAAAATCCTGCTGGGTATTATAAAGAGCTGTCCCAGACTGTTGATGCGTGTATTATGAATTTGTCTGACATTGATATGCTGATGGGAAATGTAGTCCCACAAGCGTTGTGGGCTCGGATTCGTAGGCAGGACCATGACCAAGCTTTAGGTGGTAATTGGGCTGCTATAACTGCCGCGGATGCAGCACAGGTAGGTGGTGCTAAACTTGATGATTTGATTGCACAATTGCCCAGTAGAATCATCACCTTAATGAAAACGATGATGCCTGCCTTACGTGTTAACTGGGATAAATTAGCTGCGTGTAAACAGAAGAAAGATGAGAGTGTCTCAGATTTCTTTATCCGTGTCGAGGAGACGTTCATCGATCACAGTGGTCAAGATATGAGTACTGAGGGTGGACAGCGATTATTCATGGATAAATTTGTATTTAATTTACTTCCAGAATTATCGCATAAATTGAAAGACTCCGAAAGTTCGTGGGCTGTTTCTTCGTCTGCCCAGATATTAGCTACTGCTCAGTATTACGACAACAGGGATAAGAAGGAAAAGGATAAGATCGAGAAGAAGACTAAAGAATTGAAAATGAAGGTTCTTTTGCAACAGGCTTATCCCCCTCGTTCTGCTCAGCGCCAATTTCTCCAACCTCCCTAGCTTCAGAGGTTGTTACAAAAACCTGAACCCTTTGTTCCGCGACCTTTGCTAGGTCCTAATCAATGTGCCTATTGAAAAGAAGAAGGTGATTTTAAGAATAGCTGTTCAGTTTTATTGCAACGTAATGGTGGATTCCCAGGGACGCGAGGCCGTGGTGGTTTTCAATCAGCACCCAGAGGTAGAGGGCGAGGTGCGTTGTCTCAAGGACAGCGTTCCTTCCCCCCTCAGATTTCTATGAATTATTTTGACCAGCAGAATACTCAGTCTGTGCAATATTACAATGACGACTATTGTGTTAAAAGTGAGATTCAGGATTTTCACACTAGTTAGGACAGCCATGGACAAATCAAGGGAGTTGTATCAGTTCCAATGGATCAGACTGGGCCTTATGTTGAAGTTGTTGCATTGGGTGTTTCAGAGCCATTTCGTTTGGATACTGGTGCAATGAGAAGTTCTATCATTCACTCCAAACTCCCTGGGGCACCTTTGTCTGGCTTAACAAACGTTTCTGTTGGATTCTCTGGCGCCCCGGTTAGTAACCCGGTTTCTTGCCCTTTGCCTATCTCAATTGGTCCTTATGATTTGGAAGCCCCGCTCATTTTAACAACTGGTTGCGGTGAGAATTTGCTGGGTTTGGACTTATTGAAACGTCTTCATGCAACGTTGTATTGTACCCCCTCTGGTGTACATCTTACTCTAGGTGAGAAGTTGGTTTCTCCTATGTATTTGTCTAAGGACCAACTCCCACACGAATTGCATTCTCTTCCTGCTACGATCTGGGCCACGGGTCCGAATGATGTTGGTCTGCTCCAGATTCCGCCTTATGTGGTTACTATCAAGCCTAATGTTAACCCCTTCCATGCTCATGATGAGCTCAGCTCGTCATGAGGCACACTGGAGCTGTGCTTATGACAAGCTGAGCTCGTCATGAAATAATGCATTTCAAGCTTTTCCAGCACAGGAGGGGAAAAGCCATAGCAGCCAAGGTGTTAAATTACCATGCATTCCTCAGTATAAAATTTCCAATGATGGTGAATGAGCTTTGTTGGCTATCATCTATGATTTAGTTCAGAAGGGTGTGGTCGAAGAAACGAGAGGAAATGTTTGCAATAGTCCTGTTCTACCTGTTTTTAAAAGTACTGATCCTTCTCAGCCTCCTGTATATCGTTTTGTGATCGATCTTCGGGAGGTCAACAAAATTGTTGTCCCCCAATTTCCTGTCGTCCCAGATATCACTGCCTTTCTCACAATGATACCTGCTTCAGCTGCCTGGTATTCAGTTATTGATCTCAAAAATGCTTTCTTCAGCATTCCTATTGCTGAGGAGAGTAGGGATATTTTTGGCTTCTCTCTCGGAGGCCGAAGTTTCCGATTCAAACGTGCACCTCAAGGCTATTGTGAGAGTCCCTCGATTTATAGTCAGGCTTTGAAATCTGAGCTCGATGCTTTCACTTTGCCCCCAGGTGCCACTCTTATTCAGTATGTGGATGATTTGTTAGTTGCTGCTGATTCAGAGGACATTTGTAAGAATGTGACTGTTTCGCTATTGCGTCATTTGTCTGACCTGCATCACAAGGTGTCAGCCTCTAAATTACAATATTTCCGCCAAGATGTTACCTACTTAGGCCATCTCTTGTCGAAGGAGGGAAGGCGATTGACCCCAGAGCGTATCAAGCAATTGCACAAATGTCTGTACCATCCACACAAAGGGAGGGAGGTGCGTGCTTTTCTGGGCATTACCTCTTATTGTAGACAGTGGATTCCACATTTTTCTTTGTTGGCTAAACCTCTGCTGGCACTTACTCTGAAAGACACACCCCAACCTCTTCCATAGACTGACGAATGTTAGAAGAGTTTTTCTGACTTACGTGCTGCCTTGTGTTCTGCCCCTGTGTTAGGTACTCCGGATTACAGTAAACCTTTCACACTCTACGTTCATGAAAGAGAAGGTTGTGCGTTGCCAGTTTTAACGCAACAATTTGGAGACAAACAGCGGCCATGTGCCTATTTTTCTGCTACATTGGATCCAGTAGCCAAGGTATTGCCTAGTTGTCTCAGAGCTACAGCAGCAGCAGCGATTTCCATTCGTCAATCTGCTGAATTGGTATTGGATAACACTCTTGTTGTTATGGTACCACATGCAGTAGATACTCTTTTGAACAGAACAAAAACACATCTTATGAGTACCCGCTTGTCTGGGTATATGCTGACGCTTTTGGCTAGTCATATACACATCAAGCGGTGTAATACTTTGAATCCAGCAACACTGTTACCCATTCCAGAAGAGAAAGACACTCAGGAACAGCATGATTGTTTTCTCTGAACAGAGGAGGAAACGAAAGGCAAAATAGATTTAAAAGATACACCACTCATGGACCCGGATGGGATCCTATGGGTGGATGGGTCTTGTTTCAAGCTTCCCAATGGTGAGACGACTGCGGCTCATGCTGTTACCCCCTTGTATACTGTAGTGGAGACAGCACGCATTACACAGAATTCAGTCCAAGCAGCTGAACTAATTGCCCTGACGAGAGCGTGTGTGTTGGCTAAGGAAAAGAGAGTGAATGTTTACACCGATAGCCAATACGCCTTTGGCCTGGCTCATAGTTTTGGTCGTTTGTGGAAGGAAAGAGGATTCTTTACTTCCCATGGGACTAAGATACAGCATGGTCAATTGGTAACTGACCTTCTCGAATCACTTGCTTTGCCTACCCAAATAGCAATAGTGAAGTGTAGTGCGCATAAAAGGATCACTGATGATGTGGGTGGCGGGAATGCTTTTGCAGACGAGGAAGCAAAAGAAACAGCAAGAGATGCTACAAGTCGCATGTGTGTTGCAGGCCCTGCAAGATGGGTCAGAGAAGGAGGAATGTGTGAGGACACAATAGAAAGTGTGAGAATGATTCAAGAAGAGGTTACAGAGAAGGAATTCAGTAAGTGGAGAGAAAGTACGGGAATGTTGGACACGACAGGGTGTTGGACGGAATTGTCAGAACATCAGCGTTGGCTGTTACCAGACGCCTATGTACTGCCTGTAGTTACTATGGCGCATGGTCCAGCCCACATCAGTGCGAAAGGAATATGCAAACTTCTGGCTCCAGTATGGCAGAATGAAGGAATTCCTAAATGTGCGGAGAATGTGATGAAACATTGTTTCGTTTGTTTGATGCATAATCCAGGAAAGGGAACCCCAACTTCAGCAGGTCATTTTGCTCCCCCTATGTATCCTTTTGAGGTATTACAAATTGATTACATTCATATGGAACGTTGTAATAATCTTAAGTATGTTCTGGTGGTGGTGTGTGCCTTTTCCAGATGGATAGAGGCCTACCCCCTAAAAGACTATACTGCTTTGTCCACTGCCAAAGTTCTATTGAAGGAATTCTTCCTGAGGTTTGGTTTGCTGCGAATTGTCTGGAGTGACAATGGAAGTGAATTTGTAGGCCAAATTATGCAGAAGGTGTGTGCGGGTCTTGGTATTATGGTACATATAAAGGAGTCCCAGTTGACACAATGTGAAGAACACAAAATCACAATTCATACAAACAATATAAACAATGAAGGACTTCCTGAAAAAGTTACTCTGAGAAATGTTATTTAATACACATCCTCATTTGCAAGTTAATTGCCAGTACTTTTAACAAACAAGAACTTAGACTTATTCTTATTGCCCAAGAGAGGAGGGGCGTGGGAAGGAAGGATAGGTGAGAGAAGGGAGTGTGATCAGAGTAGTGCAGAAATCAGATCAATTTCAAAAGAAATAACAAGTGGTCTCATATACATTTAAAGTTAAGTACCACACTGACGTATATACATTGTCATTCAAGTATTTTATACAATTGAAATATTTCTATCCCATTATAAGCTAACACAGCCAATCATGATCTGTTGTTGATGGGTAAGGGCGAGCAGGGTGTGTCGACGTTTAGACCACAGAAGTGTAGGCTGAATCATGCTCTACTGCGGGGTCTTCATCAGGACAGGTGGGAGTGGGATGTCAGGGTAGTGAAGAAGGGCACCTAAAAAGGCATGCCGAATCGCGTGACACCATCTAGGGTTGGTAGTGGGCCAGAGGCTCCAAATTTCAAAAGAGAGCGTAAACCCAAAGTTGTACGGTCTCGCTAGCATCTCAGCATGAGTAACAGCCCACCTCAGTTATTTAACTGAGTGCTTTTGCCTTTTCCAGCTGCTACGTGTCTCTTCTGTTAAAAAGTAACCCCCTGCCCTTGTTTTCGAAATCGATGTCAGGGTCTGGCCGAGTTCACTAATCCATGTCTGGGTTGATTGATCCCTGTCTCGACTGACTATTTGGCTTCCCCTATTCTTTCCTTACTTTATCTTATCCGACTGGCCTTCGCTATTCTCTCCTTGTATTCTCTTGTTACATAACTATCCTTTAAGGCATACAAATACGTCCTGCCACCTGCAAATTGGATTGTAGGCACTAGCACTGACTAACTTGTGGGGAGGGGTGACACACATGGTCTGAAAGAAGGGCGTATTTGGGACACCTGATAGTTTGTTTTCCAACTTTTCCTATTGGTTAGCTTTGTATGTATTTGGAGTATACGTTGTAAATATGTGTGCTATAAAAGATTGTGCGCCACAGAATAAAGTGGCAGTCTCCTGAGAACCTACTCTGTACTTTTGGGACAACTGTGATTAGCTGCAGCTAATAAACCTGGTTTTCTACGCCCAACAGAGTGTCTCATGTCTCTGTCCAACAAGGCAGCAGGTGAAATCGGGGATTTAAGGCGTACCCTGCGCTGCCAGGCCCATAAGGCCCGGTTCTCCACAGGGTGTCAACAAATTGCCAGCCATCTGTTTCCCAGGAGTTTTTCAATTAGTGACCTAACTGAACTACCATTTTAAAGTCAGGCGTTGTGTAGCTCTGGAGCAGGTTGCGCTCCGTTTTCCTAATAGTACTCCTCTTGTTGACCTATGTGAGGGGAGCGGTATGTCTGGGCTGTCTGGACTCTCATGGGTCCGAGAGGTGTCCCTAAGGAGTGAGCTGTTTGATTTGTGGTTCTGGCAATCAGTGCTGTGTCTGCGGGGCGGCTATTTTAAGGACCGGCACTGCAGAGCTCTGCAGTAGCTCCAATACAGCTGCCTGAGGTCCCCATTGTGCCAGATTGTGGATCAGGGAGGGTTGAGGCTCTCTCTGGCCCGCTGCAGGGTGTCATCGAATTGCCTGCAGCCCTTTAGCCAGAAGTTTCCTTCAAAGCTGTCTTGATTGTGCGGCCATTGTAGGGTGAGACGTTACGGAGCTTAGTAAGATCTCGCGCTCCGTTTTTGGATAGAAGACATCTCCCTATCAATAAGGATTCCCCTATTGCTGCAGGTTTATTGCTGGATTATCAGCGATAATCCCGCATTTCACCGCTATCGCTGGATTTTTAATCACCTTGGAGATATTCGTTAATAATAACACAATATCTCAGCGAATAAATCCAGCAATAGCCGGCGATGGCTAAATTCGCGCAAAGCAGGAAATGCGATATTTATCGCGTTTCCTTGATAATATGCTCCCCTCTCTTTTGCAGGGCCCTGCACCACTTCCTCAAAATCTATTTTTGAGATTTGAAAAGCAAGCCTCTCACTTTTTAGGTTGAGCCTGGGCAGCGCATGCTCTGTTCTGTGAGAGGAAACAACCATAACATTGTGGTCATTACAATACGATACCATTACAACACGGTTGTAACAACGCAAATGTTGTTACAATGCATGTGCATCACAATGCAATTTTTTCCACGAATAGGACTTTACAACAAATCTCATTGTAAAGGAATTAATGGTAAAGGGAGATGCGTTTGAAATGTAAGTACTAGGTAAGTATGGGTAATTTTAAGGTTTAGGGTGGATATGGGTTTGGGGTGACATGGGTAATTTTAGGGTTAAGGGGCGATATGGATTTTGGGGAGGCATGGGTAATTTTATGGTTTAGGGTGGGTATGGGTTTTGGGATGACATGGGTACTTTCAGGGTTAAGGGTGGGTATAGGTTTTGGGGTGGCATGGGTAATTTTAGGGATTAGGGTGGGTATGGGTTTTGGGGTGGCATGGGTAACTTTATGGTTTAGGGTGGGTATGGGTTTTGGGGTGGCATGGGTAATTTTAGGGTTTAGGGTGGGTATGTTTTTGTGGTAGCATGGGTAATTTTAGGGTTGAGAGTGGGAATGGGTTTTGGGGTGGCATGGGTAATTTAAGATGTATGGGTGTGTATGGGTTTTGGGGTGGCATGGGTAATTTTAAGGTTTAAGATGGGTACGGGTTTTCGGGTGACATGGATAATTTTAGGTTTTAGGAAATGTATGGACTTGGGGGTGGCATGGGTAATTTTAGGGTTTAGGGTGAGTATGGGTTTTAGGAAGGCATGGGTAATTTTAGGGTTTAGGGTGGGTATGGGTTTTGGGATGGCATGGGTAATTTTAGGGTTTAAGATGGGTACGGGTTTTGGGGTGACATGGATAATTTTCGGTTTTAGGAAATGTATGGACTTGGGGGTGGCATGGGTAATTTTAGGGTTTAGGGTGAGTATGGGTTTTGGGATGGCATGGGTAATTTTAGAGTTTAGGGTGGGTATGCGTTTTGGGATGGCATGGGTAATTTTAGGGTTTATGGTGGGTATGGGTTTGGGGTGGCAAGGGTAATTTTAGGGTTTAGAGTGGGTAGGGATTTTGAGGTGTCAAGGGTATTTTTAGGGTTTAAGTTGGGTAGGGGTTTTTGGGGTGGCAAGGGTAATTTTAGGGTTCAGGGTGTGTAGGGTGTTTGGGGTGGAAGGGTAATTTTAGGGGTTTAGGGTGGGTAGGGGTTTTGGGGGGCAAGGGTATGTTTAGGGTGATTAGGGGTTTTGGGGTGGCAAGGGTAATTTTAGGTTGAGTAGGGGTTGAGTGCTTGTTGGATTTTTACTAAATGTGTGTGTTTGTATATATATATATATATATATATATATATATATGGATTTAATATATGTGTATTTACTGATGTATACACAATGATATAAAATACATGCATATATATTTATATATATGGTTTTATGTATTTCAACACACAGCATTGTGTGTGGAATATAAATAAACACATATAAAAATGTGTACATTACTGTACTTTTACTTATGTTTTTTTCCATTACCATGCAAGCCATTACTATGAAATTATAAGCATTTTACTGGGAAATATAAACCTATATTGTATACATATATAGCGTTTATATTTACCTGCAAAATAATTATATTTTCAATTATAACTTTAATCACGCATATGCTTTTACAAAACATGGTTTTACAACAAAATTCATTGTAAAGGAATGCATTGTAAAGGTAGATGCTTGATTAAAGTTTGCGTTGTAATGGTAACGCGTTGTAACAACACTTGTGTTGTTATAACCACGTTGTAATGTAATGCGTTGTAATGGAATGCGTTGTGGAGTCATACAATCCTCTGCGAGGCATGCTGTTTTCAGGTAGGGACTTGAGGCTCCGCCCACGCTCCGCCCATATTTTTTATTGGCTTGTGTCATTATCCACTGTCTACTGTGGCTGTTCATTGGTCAATAGGCTTAGTAGTCTCTCCTCAGTACCTCCTTGTCTCATTTTATAACCTTCCATGGCGACACCCCCGTTACGTGTGCTGTTTCTTGCAAGGCTTTAATTACAGCATCCGAGGACGATTCTCTCAAATAGGTTTGTCCTGCCTGCTCTTGCAGGCAGGACATGCTTTCTTATAATGCTTTTTTTTTCTTGTTTGATACACAAACGCATTTGCAATGCAATAGGTCATGCATTTGCAAGAGTTTAATCTATCGGCAGTGTAAATGACAATGCATTTTTCTTTATCTACTTTAAAAAATACACATAAATAAAAGGCACTGTCATTTACAATGCCAATAGCTCAAACTCTTATAAATGTGAGACCTATTGCATTGCAAATGGTTGTTTAATATTGGTGCGAGTCAGCGGACACAGTAATGCCAGTAGACAGCACTAGTGTACTTCATTTCAGGTTGTACTGTATTTTAGGTTCTCAAGGCCTTCGCATTAACGGAATAAGTGGGCACCGTACATAGGGGCAGATATATGTTAACTGGCGCATCCCCAGGGATGCGCCAGTTAACGTGCGCCACAGTGCGCCACAGCTCCACCACCCATGATGCGCTGCATTTATAATGCGGCACACCATGGTGCAAAAACGGCACAGATGCGTCACGCATCTGTGCCGGAAATGTGGTGCATTGCTGGAGTTGCGTCGCAAGCGCGACGCAGCTCCAGCATGGCTCGGGGGTACACCATCTGCACAATGCTGTGTCAAGACCTACGCCTGCTTCAAGCAGGCGCAGGGTTTTGACGCAGCATTGCCCTGAAAGTGACTAAGTGAAATCTCATAGATTTCACTCAGCCACTTTCAGGAGGCGTTCCTGAAAAAGGAACGCCCCCCCCCCTGCGCAGGAACGCCTCCTTATGGCGCAGTGCTTTACAACGTGACGCATCTCCTAGATGCGTCACATTGTAAATAGGGCGCATTGTTTGCACCGCAGTTGCATCAAATAAAGTGACACAATTGTGGCGCAAAGAGGCGCAACGGCCTCATAAATCTGCCCCATAGTATTTTTTTAAACCCGGGCCCCCTATAACTCCTGACAAGTCTGTGTTCCTCTAGCCTTGCTCATGCTTTCTAATGAGAACTTTGAGCTAGAGCAGCATTTTATTAGATGAATTTTACAACTACAGGTAGATTATGCTTTAATGTCCCAACGACAATGGTGGTGTTGGTTATGATGCTGTGCTCTCAATGTAAGGTATTGCTGGCACAATATCCCAATGGTTTACTATATTAAGCTATGGTTATTGTCTATTTAAGTGGTGGTTGATGTTAATACCATCGTATCTAATCGTCACAAGTTGCACAGCTTCAAAAGGTTAAGTGATCGGATTCTATATTTTGGAACACCCAGTCGACACAGCTCTCTGACTCGGGAATGTATATACCACGTTGCCTGATTTGCAAATCACACCTCTTTCCGTGTTTTTGATCATTAATCAAATCGCCACACCTTTACAATGATGATTTTCCTGCATACATGTGAAAATTGCTAACAAAAACTCTAGCAAACTGTTTGCAAGCTGTTTTCTCCTCCGTGTTAAAGTTTATATCCTGTGTATTTTTCATTCACTGTAAATTTGTATGATTTCTGGATTGGTCTAAAAGCTTTAAACAATTATCGGTGTATATATATATTTTTGAAAAAGGTGTCCCGTTTTAGTTGCAATCTGCGTTGCACAATCTGCGATGAGTAAGTGCCTGAGTGTGCTCTCATGGGCTTAGCATTTCACTGCTATTAAGCAGAGCTTTTTGTAAGATACATTTAACTTTTCAAATGAATGGATAGTTTTCCTTTTGGTTGTGATGGGAAGATATGAGTGTGATTTCCTCTTAATATTATGCAGCAAATGTTTCAAACAAAGGCAGATGCAATTGAAAACAGTCTAAAACAGCATTAAATGCCAAAATGTTAGTGGTCTACTAAATTTACAAAGAGGGTCTTGATGTCAGGGGCTCAGAATACGTGCAAAGTCATCAACCTTTCCCATAGCAGAGGTGGAGCTGCAGCGTGTAAGGCTGGTTGGGGGCTTACTCAAAATTAAATTACTAATAGTTATAGCTCAGAGCAATATCCTGTGTTTGTCTCAGTGGGGTTTCCCGTGAGAACAGAAAGTAGGCAAAGAGAGCTTAGAGAGACAAACATGTTTACTCCAAGGTTGAGGGTGCAAATTAAATTAGCCTCCCACAAAGGGGGATGGTTTCCCCTTCTGTTCAGATGTCATGGCAGTGGGAAAACAGTCTACGGCCAAGAAAAATGGCACAAACTAATTCACGCCGGCCACCATTCAGCCCATTCCAAGATCTAAACAGAGAAACACAAAGGAGCAGCAGCGTGGAAGCACTTCCTCCCTTAGTTACCAATGTGGCTTACAAAGCAACATAGGAGAGAGGCTGCAGGGGTGGCAGTTGTAGAGTGCATCAGTGTTGTGACGGGCATAGAGCTTGTTTTGGATTTGATTCTGTTTAGATGTTACATAGTATGTTCAATTTAGAACTCTGAATTTTTCCGCAATCAAAGATATTTTGGTACCTCACACTTGCCGCATATTTGCTTTCACAGTCCAGCATCTCTCCTTTACGTAGAGTCAATTGTACGTATAATTGATCAAAAGTCATTAGGATGCATCACGACAGCCCCCCCTACACCCATCCTTGATTGACTGGTATGTTTTGAGGTAGTATTTCTTATTTGTATAAAACGTGAAGTAATAAAAAAATGATGTTTGGTATTAATTCTTGTCAACTGCTTATTACTAACATTTTAGTATTAACAATTCTTCTGTTAGAACTTGCATGTTTTTTAAATCTGTTCAAGAGTTATATGTGCACATTGACAGTTAAACATTATGGGCCAGTGTGTAGGCCAGCTGCTGTAACGTTCAGCCTGAGTCCAAATGTTAAGCAAGCAATTTTACCAATCCTAACGTATTGGTCTAACATTTTTTCCAATGTATTAAACATTGTGGTAAAAGATGCACGTGCAACTATAAAAAGCAGTATATGTGAAAGAGAACCAGTGTGTCTATTTAAACATTTTAACCAACAGTACATGAAAGGAGCTGAAGTTCCCCTGGAGAGGGTAGTGGGTGGTTGAGGGTGCGTATATGTGTGTCTATGTGTACATTTATGGTAGACTACAATTGCTGTAAAAGGCCATTCCTAAAGTCCTTATTGCAGTCAAGTTGTGACATCTTTTGTCGCCTGTAATAATCAAAATTATAAAGCCTGCTGCCAGAACCAGCAGTCAAGGTGAAATTCAGATCACAGAGCATCCTTACCACTGCAGTTCAGACAACAGAGTTAGTTAAGTACTGGTTTTTCCTTTTTCTGATCAGTTTTTTCTAAAAAAGAACAGTGATCAGAAAAATTTAGATTTTGATCGCAACATGTAAAAAAAATGTCAATGCTATAGATCATTACAGGAAAGACAGAGTCTCTATGCATGTTTCTGCACATGCTGTGCCACAGTATTTTTAATATAAATTATATTAAAATGTATTTGTAATATTGTTTTGCAACACATTCTAACCAATTTTTCATGTTTCCTTTTGCATTGCAGATTATATTTGTATTCTCTATGTCTGCAAGTGTACTATCTCTTTCAAATAAAAGATCAAGGGCCCGATGTAGGTGGCAAATACCGGTCGGAAACGGCCAAAATCGGCCGTTTCCGACCGGTATTTGGCACTTTGAGATGTAGGGGGCCAGTATTTACCTATTCGGTATATTTACCGAATCGGTAAATTTACAGAATCTGTAAAATACCGAATCGGTATTTTTACTGATTCGGTATCTTCCAGATGTAGGTGGGACTCTTCTGAGTCCCACAGGCCTTTCAGATTCGGTATTTTAACACCCAATCCAATTGGGTGTTAAAATACCGAATCCAGGTGTGCATGCACATGTGTGCATGCACACCTATGCCATGTGACAGACAGACATGCCCTTAGGGCATGTCTGTGTGCCACATGGCACACAAGGCAGTATTGGGGGTGCTAGAGGGTGTCAAAGTGACACCCCCTGCACCCTCGCAGAAATCGGCAATTACCGAATCGGTAAATACCGATTCGGTAATGCCCATTTATTCCTATGGGCGTCAATGCCCATAGGAATCAATGGGCATTACCGATTCGGTATTTACCGAATCGGTAAATACCGATTCCTTCCGATTCGGTAATATTTAAAATAAAATTACCTACATCTGCCCTTCTCTTTTTTACCACTTCTTAAATACCGATTCGGTATGAATCGGTATTTATGAAGTAGTAAAAAAGATTTACCTACATCGGGCCCCAAGACACTAATAATTTATGTGATTTGTTGGAATGATGATAGCATGAATAAGCTAAGAGGAAACCTGCATAATTTCATTTGCAAAAAGAAATGCCAAATGGTTAAGCAAAATTATGTGTTATTAGATTAAATGCAGGTCTGGCACTTTGCAGTATTTTTAGCATAAAATGCATCCTCATGTCCATTCAATATGTTCACAGAACTCCGGTGTTTGTTAACTGTAATATCCTTATGGCAGAGGGTACTTCATTCCATATATATAGACTCCTGCTATGTTCAATAAACCTTTTTTCATTGCATATCTTCACAAATTTTTCAGAATTAGTACACCTCTCAGTTCAGCTACTGTGTTGAATGTTTCAGGGTGATCTGTCAAGCGGGGTCGAGAAAAAGGGGGGGGTCCCAAAATGCGTTTTTCCCATGTTTATTCCCATAGCGATTTTGGACACTTCTACAGCCCAAACCACCAAAGGAAATGACACCAAATTTGGCAGAAAAGTAGCTCTTGGTCCAGAGAGCGTACTTTTTGTGAATTGGTGCAAATCCATGCAGTAATTTTCGAAATATTAAGGGAAAAACATATTTATAGATATAGGGATGCAGATCCCCTTTAGGTTCCTGAGTCCATGTGCCAATAGGAATGCCACGATTGGCTGGCCGCAACCTGAGAGGAAAGTTGCAGCTGTTATTTTGTTCATCGGGACTCGGTTCCCAGTGGGAAAAATACAATTAAAACATGATCACATTGACTAATGGAGGGGTCTGGGAGGGACCCCTCAGAGGGATCTATGAGGGACCCCTCACAGGCAGGTAATTGTCCAAAACCCTTTCTTTTTTTCTTACCACACAAGGAGCTGTGGATTCTCCGCAGATCCTCATGGATTCTCCCCGATCCTCACAGATTTGTATGGATCTGCTGATCTAGACCCCCAATAAAAAAATATACTCACTCACAGATCCGCACACCTACTCCTACACTCACACACCCATGCAGTCACTCACAGATACTCAAAACCACTCACACACCCACTCATAGACCAATACATCTTCCACACACCCACTCATTCCCTCACACACCCACTTACACACCCACACAACCATTCACACAGCCACTCACACACCAACACAGCCACTCAGAGGCCCACTCACAGACCCACACAGCCACTCAGACACCCACACATCCACTTACACACCTACTCCCATACCCATTCAAAACCCAGACAGCCAGACATACCTATACTCATACACCTACCACACCCTCACACACCTACTTACACACCCACACAACCACTGACATACACACTCAAAAGTTACCAGGACGTTATATTTAGGTTCAACTTTTACAGACACAAAACCTCAGAAATTCAGCAATTATTGTTATAGTTATCTCAAATAATATATCTTGTGCCCTAAAGTAACTATAACTCACACCCTCACCATTCACTGTTAATACCCCACATATTACATCATTCATGACATCTTCTGTGATATCATTGATAATATAATTGTAACATATGCAGTGAAAATATTGATGAGAAATCTTTGCATGGTGGGGATGTGAGTTATAGCTACCTTAGGGCCCGAGTTACTGTTACTTCAGATGCCTATAACTGCTGAATTTCTATGGTTTTGAGTGTGTAAAATCTGAACCCAACTATAATGTCCCTGTAACCTTTGTTTTTTTCAGTGAAGATATATATGTATAAAAACTGGGTACAATTTTGTATTCAAAATAAATGTATCAGCTGCTGTTGGGGAGATAACTTGTCAAGGCCTCGTCTGTGGTTTGAGATAATGTTTTTTCCATACTCAGTTTCTGTTTCAAAATCTTTACTGGATCTTTAAGAAAAAGATCATAAAAGTGCAAAGTAAAACATAACAAAATACAACATAGTATTAAAATTGGCACAGAAAGCAAGCAGCCCATCGTAATACATCCACATTTTAAGGAACGCTGTCACTGTCAATCGATTACCCTTTTTAAAACAGCCAGCGCTAGATATAAAATACAGGGAATCATATTTATCCACAGCATAATAAAATTAAAAATCATGTTTTAATGTATCAGTAGCTGTGGGAAGACAACCTGTCAAGCCTGGTTCGAGGTGTGTCATTTCCATACACAACACGCAAGGCAAATAGTAGAAAAAGGATCCATAGCATGTCTGCTAGCACATTGTGTTGAAGTTTGCATTGTCTGGCTAACATTGCGTAAGTTATGACAATGGTCAAGTTAGTGTGTCTTATGGTCTCTTGTCCAAGGCTCTATAAATACTCTGTTTGGGAATATAAAATTGTTTGGATGGGAAGGGTGCCATTTGGTAGTATCTAAAACTCTCTCCACACTTTCCGCGAGTGTAGCCTGATCAGCTGATAGGTCAGAGGTGAACTCTGTGAAATTGCCTCGTTTACAGGGTTTGTTTTTGCTGCAAAGATTAGCTGTCATGTATTTTCACATACCTAACTGGAGAGCTTCCACGGTTCCCAGTGAGAGGCTCTCCATTCTTTCTTAGCCTGTCACACCCTTGTCACTACCAATAAAATAACGTACCTGAATTATGCAAATGAGGCTTTGTTTTCTGCAGCAGCCGCCATTGTCCATCTCCGCTTGCAGTCCCCAGCGCACACTGTCTGCTTTCAACACCACAAAGGTCGCGACCTTTCGGCCTCAGGTCTTGACTTATGCCACATCCATTTGACTAATCGCTGGGAACCTCACAAAATCTGATAGAGCTCAAAAGTGACTGTTCTCTACACATCACCGTTTCGCTGGGCTGACATTTCCTTTTCACTTTCCTTTCAGCGGGTGAACTTAATAGGAGAAAGCTGTTTATGTAAAGGGATATTTTTTAAAATAGCAAAAAAATTAAGCACATCGAATGCACACATCATGCCAAAATATTCCATTAAGACCAAACCTAACACGCCCTCACCACGAAGCATTACATACACATTCATTGTTGAATCTGTGTATAAATATTTGTAAATCATTTTTCACATGCCATAGGACTTTAATTTCTGCTGCTTTTAGATTTGACCAAGTTATCTAAAATCACATTTCTCTAGCAACAATGTGTTAATAGTAGCACTTGGCTTGAACATGCTCCTCCTTAGCGTGTTACAGTAACCAGCTTTATAGAAATAAACTTACAATTGCCCAACTGGTAAATCATGTATCGATTGTGTGCATTTGGGGGCTAATTCTTGAATTCTAACACCTTGAAGGTCAGAAGACTACAGTCATAGAGGCTTGCACGTTTAGAGTACTTTTTCGGATTTCCTAGAATTCTTTAGAGTTCCAGAAATATTTATGGAAAACGATTGCTGTCGTCACTCGCATAGGAGTGCATATCTGTTCATAGTAATGCAACACGAGTACGTTTTTTTTTTACTCCGGAATTATATTTCCCTTCCTTTATAGTTCAACAATGTGTTTTATTCCATTGGTTCCTGCAGACAGGCATACTCCTGTCCTTAAACGGAGTACATGTCTAACAATTTTCCTAGGTGCCTGTAAAAAATAGCAGGTTGGCAGATTTTGTCATCCATACATAACAATGAATACAACCCCCCTCTGTGAGGTAATTTCATAACACGGAAAATTCGGCCACACTGGCAGAAATTTTGCTTTGAGTAAATTATTTATGAATGCAGGTTCTAGAATGATTAGCGTGAATGTGCAATCTTAAATGAGAGTATTTGATGGTATTTGCAAACTTGAATCCTACGTAAGTGTGCAAATATACATTCGAATCGGGCATTCTTTTAGGGGAAATCTATAAAAAAGGCACAGTGGGATTGCGCTTTACTACCTTTTGAATAGTTGTAGCTGTCTACCTTATACTATGTGCAGCCTGTCTTATACTGTATGCAATGCATTTTGTAAACTAATGACTTAGGTATTTAAAGTGCTGTGTGTCAGATGCTTTGACCACATAACACTATAAATATGCTGAACAGCCATTAGTACGCGGGTATTACACCGCATACCATTAGTTCGCAAGCGTTACAACGCATGCCATGTAACAACGTGTAGCCTTTACTACGCAAGTTATTACATCCTATGCGTTGTTACATCGCATGCATTGTTATGCTTTCCCAGCCGCGTACTAATTAATGGCTGTTTACCCATTAAAATCGAATTAGCACAGGCGATACTGAAGAAGAAACCCTTGGCGCAAACCTCAGTGTGTTTGCTCGATTTCAAAGGCAGGGCTGCACATTACCTTTAAGTATCTGTATCTATATCGCCAGTTGGCTGGAGTAATTAGAAAATGTGTGCACGTTTTTTTTAAATAAATGACCTGTTTTTGATTATATCTACGTAGCTCATTTTTCGTATCTTAGAACAATTCAGTGCATTTACAGTTAGCCTCTCCCAGATATCAATAATGCAGGGCACATGAAAAAAGTCGACCTCCTCAACAAACAAAGAAAACCCGTACCAAAGCCATTTCTCCTTCAATGGAAGTAGCAGACTTTTTTTATTTCTATGTTTATACGTGGCCAGGGCAGTTGTAGGCTTGCGCAATGCGTTTGCCTCTGCATACTCACTGTTTTCAAGACTCTTGCATCTCTGAGGACGCAGGAAGCCGGAGAAGAGAGGAACCACACTTGGAGAGAAAGGTAAGAAGGGCTGTGTAGTTTTTAAGGGTTTAGGGTAGGGGGGCCGTGCAGGGGGTAGTATTTTAAGTTTTAGGGTAGTGTTGTTGTGTTTTTGTAGTGTATTTGGGTTTTGGGTAGTGTCGGGTGGTCGTGCGGGGTAGTGTTTCAGTGTAGGGAACGGATTGGGGTTGGGGTAGGGTCGTGCTGGGGGTAGTGTTCTAGGGTTTAGGGTAGTGTTGTGGTGTTTGTGTAGTGAAGGGTAGTGTTTTAGGGATTAGGGTAGTGTCGGCGGTGTCATGCAGGGTGGTGTTTGAGTGTAGGGACTGGAATGGGGGAAGGGGGAGGTTTGTGCAGGGGATAGTGTTTTAATGTTTATGGTAGTGTTGTTTGTGTAGTGCAGGATAGTGTTTTAGAGTTTAGGGTAGTGTTGTGCGGTCGTGCAGGGTAGAGTTTGCATGTAGGGTCAGGATTGGGGGATGGGGCGGGTCGTGCTGGGGGTAATGTTTGAGGGGTTAGTGTTGTGTTGTGGAGTATGCGTTATGTAGGGTAGTGTATATGGATGTAGAAATTAGCGAGGTGCTAGGGGTTATTTAAAAAAAATGTGTTGTAAAAGTATGTAGGAAATTGGGATCCGTTGAAAAGACATTTTATATGCATTTTAAAGCACTTGCGAAGTAATGGTATGCGTTGTATGAAAATACGTTGTAATGGTACTTGGGCACTAAAAGCAACGTTGTAAAAGTATGCTTTGTTTTAGTTTGCGAAGTCTATAAATACACATCCCTTTATCCTCAAGGGCACCAACTGAGATTCAAATAAGTGACCCACAAGTCACAGACACTGATATCTACATTACCCAGATATTATTTCAACTTTCGTTTATTTTTCACTTAGGTTGTTTGCATTATATTTTTAATTCAGTTATCTTTAGGTTAAAGGCTATCAAAATAGTTACAAATGTTTTTTGATCTTTGTAGCCATTTCTCAGGCCAGACCCCCACACTCACTGATGCCACCACAATTGCACTTTGGATTGCCTTTTGCATACTTCCTTTTTTGTACTTTAATGGCTGAATGGTAATTCGCTGGAAGCATAGTGATCCTGCACACTATTCCTCCAGATACCAGAAGGACTACCGATTCACCCTACTTAATAAAAGAGAGACCCTAGACATAATCATTGCAAAACGGAGTAACACTACACTGGAGTCTACTCTGCCTTGTGATTGGACAGACCACTAAAATATTTCCTTCCTCATTAATGCCGGTGTGGCCCCAAAAAAGCACAAGTAAAAAAAAAACATTGTAAAAGAAATCTGCAGAGCATAAACGTCAATGGCTTATCGGCCCTAAGTCACAATTACCTGACCCCCGGGGGGACGTGGTAGATATCCACAACCTTACAGGGGATTACAATAACTCCATCTTGAACATCCTTGACTCAAACGCTCCCCTACAACTTAGAAATATACCCACCAAAGTTTCTAAACCCTGGTTCAACGAAAACCTCAATATTGAAAAACGCAATTTGAGACTAGAAGAAAGAGCCTGGAGATCCTCACCTTCCATTGAAAACCTGAAAAGGTTGAGGCCAGGGAAAAACACTTACAACAAAAGAATCAGGAGCTAAAAAGCAAATTTCTTTAGAACTCAACTGAACCAAGCCAGATATCGCCCCGAAAAACGTTTGGAAATTGTCAAGCAAAAATCCAACAACGAACTCAACCATCCCGGTATTGGATCCACAAGCTCACAAATTGCAAAGACTTTGCATATTTCTTCATGGAAAATATGTCATTATTGAAAAGGAGCTACAGTCAACAAGGGAGTTGATACCAACTATTTTACTTGCCATTAATCATCAATCAAAGTCTGCTATTCTTATTGGTCCCCCTGAGCATTCCCCCAAAAACAAGCCCTCCTGGCACACATTCCATCCCCTCAAAGGAAGTAACATTCATGACTTGCTTACAATGCTGAAACCTTCAAATCACTTCATCGACCCTTTACCTACGATTATCCTTAAGGAGATCGAATTGTCTATCCTCCCATTATGGACCAAGATCTGAAATGCCTCATTCCTTCAAGGCACTATCCCTGATTGTCTAAAAGTAGGGCAGGTAATCCCATCCTAAAAAACACAACGGCAGATTGCGCAGACTTAAACAATTTCCATCCAGTCTCCAACATTCCCACTCTGGTGAAGTTTATCGAGAAATGTGTACAGATCCAACTCTGCAACCACATAGATAATTACCAACTCCTAGACCAATAGCAGCCTGATTTTCGCCAAGAACACAGCACAGAATCAGCACTCACACACACAGTGAATAACATTTTATTAATGTTAGATCAGAATGAAGCATGTCTTCTCATCCTCCTTGACTTATCCTCAGTGTTTGACACTGTGAAACACAACAATGTTCTAAACCTACTGGAAAGAAAGAACAGGTTATATGGGGCTGTCCTTCAATGGTTTAGTTCATTCCTCCATTACAGAATCCAAAGAGTCAAGGTCAACCATTCTCTGTCCAAATCCTCTCAGGTCACCCTGGGAGTCCCATAAGGATCTTCCCTCTCTACCATTCTCTTCCACTTATTCATGGAACCTTCAGCAGACTCCATGTCATTCTCCAACATTCATTATCATATGTATACAGACAACACACAATTGTACCTGCACATCTCCTCCCCTGATGACTTCACTACCCTCAACATTATTCTTCAAAATACTCAGAATTGACTTGCTCTCAACTATCTCATACCCAAAGCCATCAAAACAGTATTCCTATTCATTACCTCACTCAAACAGAATTTCAAGATCGACCTTTGGATGAAGGATCAAACTGCCCTCAATTGCACATCTCACTTTGTAGATCTCTGGGAATTATACTGTGAAAAGTTGGCCTGCTATATGCGGACCACTAATTATAGTGGGCACCTTGTACCAGTCCAAACAACCCTTATTGCCTTATTGATGATTAGATTAAAGACACCTTTATTGAAAGCTATCCTAGTCGAAGCTATGGAGAGCAGCCTTCAGGCTAAGTCTCGAACGATTGAAAAACAGCCTGTTTTTCCAGTCTATAACCTTTTGAATGACCAAATGAAAGGAGAACCACACAGGGAATATATAAAATATATGAATTTATTACTAAACACTCTCTACTAACCTCTTTATGAAATTAGAGAACAAACCACACAATATTAAATCATTAGAACAACAGTAAATAGCACAATACACATTGGGCTCCAGGGGGAGACCAAACCATATACTAAGAAAGTGGTATAACGCCCACAACTTGACTAGACACAGTGCCTAGAGCATGCAGAATCGCTGGGGCCCCAAGAAACCACCCAAGGCAGTAACACAGGGGACCCACGGAGGACGGGTGCAGTGTGAGAACACAGACACGAGCTCCGTACAACTCTATGGGAAAGTCGCGGTTGGATTTTTAGAGATTACGGACACTTAGGAGAGGACTTTAAGCAAACCCTTTCAAACTTAAAAGGTTCTAAGGCCAGCAACCTTGTGAGTACTGGAGTACCCATGTTACCTCACCCAGGGAAGCCAGGTGCATTGGTGTCAAGTGGTGTCGGGAATCTTTGTCGTTTTCAATGGCACAATGCTAAAAAGTGCTGCTGCCATGCAGATGGAAAGTGTCCGGTGTGATCCAAGCCTGGATCAGCGATGAAAAGAACCTGAAAGCAGAGGGGACAAAGTGTGGGTCACTTCAGGGTGACCAGTGGCTCGGTAGATGAATGCCCACCGATGTCGGGTGTTTCAGATGAGAAGAGGTGAAGCTTGACGAGGCAGCCACGGAAACCAGGAAACATCGAGGACAGCCAAAGTCCAGAGGTGTGCTGTCCCATGAAGGATGTCGAGTGCTGGGGGGACGTCAGTGTCCCGATTGAACACCAACAAGCCTTGGCAACTGCACGCCACTTGGTCAGAGGAAATCAGCTTTGGTGAAGACCAGCAAGGTCCTGGGGACTCTCCAGGCAATGGAAAGTCAGGGCACATCTGGAGCAGCCAGGAAATCCCACTGACAGTTAAAGTTGCCTTCACAGGGACCCGCAGGCCCATGGACCAGGGATCGCTAAGAGACCTCAAGAGGAATCAGAAAATTCCAGCCCACGGAAAACTTGTGGAGTGTAGGCCAGTGATCTTCAGTAAAAACACTGCTCGGGGCCAGACTACAAGTACCCCAGAGCACAGCCTCAGGGATTGGCAGAAAGCATATGCTGCTGCAAAAGGACACAGTGCACAGGGGTATGGGTTGCAAGATTCCCACGAGGGCTGTGGGTCTCAGGTTTGCTGAGAGCACTAGTTGACCTCGGGGACACTTGGGGACCTACCTCCTGTGTTGCCCAAATCTTCAGAGTCCTCAGAAGCTTTGCAGATGCAAACTGGTCAGATGTGTTTCAGGTGCCTGCCTTGCAGGGGAGTAACTCCTTTACTCCAAGGGAGATTCTTCAGTTGTCCAGCAAAGCGTAGATCGGTGAAGGATACTTGATTCTGTAGCAGAGTTTAGTTCAGGTAAAATCGAAAGTCCTGTAGTCAGGGGTTCCTACTTTATACCCAAGGAAGGGGTGGGACAAACTCCGGGGACCCAACTATGGGAGGGTCAGGACAGAGGGGTGGCTACACCCATGTCCTTTGTCCAGTTTCTCGCCTGAGCAGGAGCAAATGGCTTCTGCAACCGGGTGAGCTAGAATATGCACAGGGACACCAAATGTGCCCCCATTGCAGATATCAAAGCACTCTCTGAGTGCATCCACACAGCCCCAATACCAAGAGCCTGTCTGGGAGGTGGTCACACCTCCCTGTGACAGGAAACCTGTTGTCAAGCCTTCCCTTGGTGGAGTTCCGTCCAAAGTTTGGGAGTGTGGATTGATCAGGACCTCTCATTTAAGGTTCAAGCTAAGAAAACTGCTGGCATCTGTTTTGGCTTGCTTTGTTCAGCTCGTAAGGTTCTCCCCCTTCTTCCCTCCCCCTCAAAGAAACTTCTGATTCAGGGACTGATCCTTTCAAGCTTGGACTTTAGCAACACCTTATATCTGGGCGCTCCTGAAGCGGCTATCAATAAGCTACAATACATACAGAATTCAGCAGCCAGGCTGCTAACAGGTACTCGAGCAAGGTCATCAGCAAAACTAGCACTTAGAATGCTGCACTGGCTGCTCACAAATCATTACAAGGCAATGGTCCCCCTATTTTGAAGGACTTAGTGCTCCCCTACAAAGCTAATAGGCTCCTTCGCTCAGACCATGAGTGTCGAGACAAAGTCCACAGAGCGAAAAGGGCGCGATCAGGTGGACGGCGGTTTTCCATCAATGCAGCAACCTTGTGGAATTCTTTACTGCTTAAGCTCCGAGCTGAACCTAACCTTCTTCGTTTTCGAAAGCTCCTAAAAACTTTTCTGTTCCCTCAGGGTCTTTAATTCCACTCTCTGTTTTCAGTAGTCTGGGTTCTGCAGCGCTGGGACGCTCCAGGGTAACCACACGCTTTATAAATCTGCATCCAATCCAATCCAATCCAGCAGCAGGAGGGCAGACTCGTGTCTGTGGCTGGCAGCATCCATCTTGTAATGCCAGGGTTGAGAAAGTTGGTACCGGGTGTACCGGTATGGTCATATTTCTCTCTCTAGGAGGGTGGAATCATACCTCCCCTACCAGTTACTGGTGTAGAGGTATGATTCCAAGGTATTTCACACCAAACACAACATGTTTCTAAGCAGCTGTTTTAAAGTTAGCATTTACAGCGAGGTTATAATGCACTTAAGAGTATATGGTTGGCTGCATCACAGAACAACCCTGGAGAATAGATTCTGAAGGCTGCAGAGGGTTTCTGCTCATGCATGGGCACCCTCTCACATAAAACCCAGCACCCTGCCTTCAGGATTGATAAGGCCTGCCATAGGGGTGACTGTTTAGATGTGCAGTGATATAAGGTAGCTATAGTAAACCTATATCTAAGTAAGGGTGCAAGCACCACCTTACACAGGTTGCAGTAGCAGAACTGTAGTGTCAGTTTTAGTGGGCTCTCAGTGGTGGCAAACTACATGCTGCAGCCCCTGGGAGGCCTCTGGGGTACCTATGCCCTAGGTACATGGTATAACATATACTAGGGACTTAGAAGGGTACCCCATAATCCAATTTGGAGTGTACCTAAGGTACATGCAATCAATTTAGAGGAGAAAGCAGCTAGGCTGGGGTCCTGGATAGCAGGATCCCAGCCAGTCTAAGTCAAAAACAGTGAAATATCAGCAAAAAGTGGGGGTAACCATAAGATGCAGATCCTACTCCCCTACATATACCAGAATAATATCTGCATATGCAGAACCACATCAATAACGCCACCGAAGGAGTGAATTACCCGAAGAACAGCCAAAGGAAATTAAAACCCTTACTCCCCCAGGATGACCTTAAATATGAGGTCAAAGTCCTAGTCAACCTCAGACATTATTTCAGTAGTGCTACGCTCAGTAGCCAGCACTGATACAAGCTTGTCTCTTTTCGGGCCTCTCTTAACGCTGAAGCAAGACATGTCACCAGAACAAAAAGAAGCAAACGCAGCTCCCCTGATCTGAAATCCCTAAACTAACTCCCTTATGAAGCACAATTTCATCTAAAAATCGCTTGCATGACCCATAAAGCCCTACATATCAATACTCCCAAATATGTAGCACAAAAGCTGGAATTTTCTGGCCGATGTAGATCATTGCGAAGTACGTGCTCCCGCTGCTGAAACTACAGATTTTCCACAAAAAGAAAACGTGCAACCTAGATTTTCAGGCATCACATTGAAAATGTGGAATTCTCTTTCAAAGGAAATCTGGCTGATTCCCTCTAACGCCTCCTTCAAAATCGAAGTGAAAACATTCCTGATAAACAAATGTTTGGCCTAATATCGAAATCATTCCATATATCGATTGACTTTACCTGTTGTACTCTTATTTTTTTGAGCGTGGCACTTCCTTCTGATCTCCTGGGGAGGTTGCATCCTTCAATTTGTTATTTTTTTATGATTGTATTTATGTTGTAGCTGTACTTTATTACTCTGTCTTTAGGGGTTATTCAATCCCCTGTGTAAAGCATTCTGATACCCTCACGGGTCATGTTCGCGCTATATAAATCTTTATAAATAAATAAAGGCATTCTGTCTACTCATTGAGACCACAGTGCTTAAAACTGCTCTAGGGTATGGGAGAGAACGAGCACTTCTCAAGATCAAACCAGCACGCTAAAGAAATAGTACCTGCACTTCTAAATTTCCATTTAAAGCACTACACATAAGGATCT
Source organism: Lissotriton vulgaris (assembly GCF_964263255.1). NCBI lineage: Eukaryota > Metazoa > Chordata > Amphibia > Caudata > Salamandridae > Lissotriton > Lissotriton vulgaris. The sequence goes on from NC_141689.1 coordinate 622,547,010, forward strand.
TGTAACCTTTCCACAGAAGGACAAAGATATCAATTGTGCAGCTGGTAGACTTGCTTTGAGCCCATAGGCCTGGTGGCCCCACTATGCTCTGGTTACTCTGGTATTTTATTGCAATTATCAGTTGTCATGGCCCATTTTCCTTTCTTGTCCTATGGACCCTAGCACTGTTCCTTGCCTATCTTGTCCTCTTTGCAATCAAAAGCACTCAATGAATTAGGGAAGTTCCTGCTTTGGCATATAATGGTTCAAATGGTTCCAGTAGCACTACCCCAGCAGGTCCAGTTTTGATAGACGGTCCCAGTCTACAGGTACCTGAAACACTGGACAACCCCCCTTTTTCCTTAACACATCCTGCACATTTACTCCATGCTCCCTTCCCAACAAATGAGGTTCCAAATGAACTATCTCCTGCAGTTTCTACTGTTTTCAAATTTTTAAAATAAAAATAAACAAAAGCTGGTTCAGCTTATTTATTTGTCTATATTATTTGCACACCCATTTTAAGGATGCCGAAAGGCGTGTCTATGCTGGAATCTCCTGCAGTACCTTGGAATACCCTGAGGTTGGTTCGTTTCAGATGGCTATTTACTCCTAGTCTCTCTTTTTCATCTCCAGCGCTGGACAGGCCTTTTACGACACTGAGCATGTCCCCAGTGGGATGAACCCCTGGAGGCCAATTGTTAGGGCAAGGGCCACTTCTGCTTCCTCTGTCACTTTCCCCGGCTCCCAGAGTTGAATTGCAGCATGCATGGGAAACTTCACCAGAGAAAGAGAGGGGTGAGTGGGGAGGTAGAGAAAAAGCGATGAGCGGGTGAAGGGAGAGAGGGGATAAGGAGAGAGAGAAAGGAAGGATTAGAAGAGAGAGATTGCATAAGTAGATGGAGGGAGGAGGGCTGGTTTGAGCATTTAGCCAGTGCTGCTTTGCACACAGATTTCTGACGTTGTTGGTGTTCCTAGCCCTTTGGCGGCAAGGCACCTGTCTCTCGGGAACACCGCTGGTCCTACGTCGTCACACACTTTGTTACTGTATGGACAATATGCTGTGTTTGAGGGTGTTCAACAGTAGTAACATAATACTGTGGCTCGCTAAAGCCACAAGCCCCTAATGAATTAGGAAATTCTAACCACAAATTCAACTCTGCACACACAGGTGACCCAAGGTGCACAACGTGTTGTGTGAATCAGTCCCTCAGCAACGCTGTGTCTATATTAGTAGGATTGCTGGGCATGAGAAAAGAGAACATGTTTTTGCCCGGGGCTCAGGTGACCCTTGCACTGTACCTGCCCAATGATCATGTTCTATTTACTTTAAAAGTGCACTTTGTGAAAAAGTAACTCTGCAGGCGCTCAAGAATTTCAGGTACTTATGAGAGCAGCAGGCCCTGCAATCTATTTGAAACAATAGGTCCCTCTGCATAAAGACATATTTCATGACAGAACGTACAGAACATGTTTCCATCCGTTTCGGTCATAATTATGGACCATTGCTTAGTGTTACAGTGGGGATGAAGCTCTGGAAAACATGCCAATAAATTAAAATGCACGTGATTCAAATGCTGGAAATGTAGTTAGCAATTAGCATGCTCCAATGCATGCAGTGGTTAATTTGCCTCTTCTGTACATGGCGGTGCATTAAACAGAACATGACTAAATCACTCAAATTAATTTAAGGGTTGATGCAGTACTGAGATTACAAGGAGAAAGAATTCCACTTGACAACGAAAATGCCCCCCGCAGAACAGTGAGACCTGTACTAAGGGCAGCACCTACACCACACGTGATATGATTTTTTTTCTTCATGCCTCACAAGTCTGACATTTCTAAACTCTGAAAATAACGGGTGCTGCTATTAATCTGTTTAATAGTACCTAATTTACTGACCTCGGAAGGTTAGAAGGCCCATGCGAATCTCGACCATGAGCTCCCGACACTTGGTAGTTGTAGTATTTTCTGTTTAAGTCATTAAAAGTCTTGTAGGGTAAGTTATTCTTCCAGAAGGTAAAAAGAGAACGAAGTTCAAGTGTTCCTATCTCGTCAAGAATATGGCCATTTTTAAAATACTTCATTTTATTCTCCGTTTACTAAGATATGGAATGACCAACAGAGGAGGGCAAATGGGCCTATGTCACCTGAAGTCATGTTTATTTTAAGAGCGCACACAGGATTACATTTTCGCTACTAAATTGAACACATTTGACAAAATTCCCTTTCTCCCAATTTGGGAAATTTGGTGGACTTCTCATCCTCCTCCAGATTTTCTTGTTTGAGAAGTATTCCACACAAACAGAGGTATTTGTGAGACATTTTGCTTTAAAATATTTTTGCGAAAAACCCATCTTTGAAATCGTTTTTTAAGGGTTATTCTTTCACAGATCTATTAACTAAAGCTTTCCCACCCTGCTTGTTTTAGTACAGCATTGCTTACTCACAATGTAAAATTACCAGAGATTGTACAGCCGCTCACATCCATTTTGCCTGTTCGCAACTAAAGCCGTGGATTAAGGCTCAACCAAAATGCGCAAAAGGCAATCTAAATTGGACGTCCGAGGCCCTCCTTTTCAAACGGCCTCAACCACGTCTTCGTCACAGCACAGCGTGCTCGGAACATCTCCATTGAAGTGCACCGGCCCATGCATGTACCTTTATTAGAAACAATACGCCTTCAGGCCTGAAAACTCGAACTCTTTCCACTTCACAGTTCCTTCTCAGTGAACATGAATTCGTCAAGTGAGGCAAAGAAACCAGGGGGCCTCCAGAGTAAATAGTTAACTGGTAAGTATGTGTGCCAACTGATGTTAAATCAGGATTGTTTGGCTGAACAGAGTAATCCGGAACTACACATAAGGGCTCTGTCTTCAAAATATATCCTCTAAAACTTGTGCCAGAATTTTTTTTCCTGATTTGTGGTGGAAAATCTCTGAATAATGACGCATTTTCCCCCCAGGAAACACTGAAGGATGTGCTGACGACAGTACCTTTGGAAAAGCGCATGCTATAAGGCAGCGCGCCATTAGGACACAGGTCCCCAGGATCCTGGCCACGCCCTCGTGGATCATGGCCGAGGGATTGATTGAAGCGAACAGCGTGAAGTACTTCCAGGGCGAGATTAACGTCACTTCCTGCCAGAGCCGGTTATGGAGTCGGAGAGATGTTTGGGGCCTATTTAGGGCACATTGCCCAGGCCATCGTCCTCTCTTCCTTACATTGCCCGTCCCATGTGCAGTAGACTTTGTAAATCCAAAATTCGTGAAGCTCAACGCCGGTGCGGGAGCAGAGGTGTCACGTGAGAGGTCGGAAGCAGTCAGGAAGAGTACAGCAGGGAATCCTAATTGGCATTGGAGTTTCTCTTTCTCGTTTTTCCCTTTCTTTATATCACCTTGCAAGGCAGTGAGCATCGGGACACCGGGCGCACCACGACAGGAATCGATTGGGGGGCACCGCCCCACCTGAGGACCGGGGGCCACATGGGCTTAAATGTTACTCGATCAGCTAGAGTGAAGTGCCCGGCGAAGGCTCCATGTGGGAACAGGTTGGCCCGGTTTGTCGTCGTTACTTGGTGAGCGCAATAGTTCAGTTTGACTTCCATCGCTCCATAGTATGAGTCAGGGTAGCCTAATAGGCGTGCAGGGCCACATTGCATTGGACACTGGTGAGCTCCCCCCCTTTTTGTTGTAAGGCGGGAGATTGAGAGATTGCGTTGGGGGTCTTGGGGCATTTTCAAGCTGGAACTGGCACATGCTGGTGCCCAATTGCTTGGTGAGTAGTTGCTGGTCCTATTTGGCGAGCATAGGCCAATGTTGAGCAAGGGGGTAGCCCATCGGACTGTTTAGGGCGGGGCAGTGGTGCGGTCAACTCGCCACGCCCGGCATTCGCAGGGCGTTAATTTTACACTTGTTTGATCTTTTTCGCGTTGTCGTGATAAAGGAAAATCTGGAGACAGGTAATGGTCTTAAATTCTTTATTTCTATATTGTGGCCCCGTATGCCCACGCACCTCTGCATCCCTTGATGGTCGACCCTGAACGCCCCTTCCCCACACCCCTGACCGGATGTGGTGTCTGGTTTCTTCAGTGTCCCTTTAGTGACCTACAGGGTCCTAGCGCTCTGTTGGCAGGTCACTACATCTCCCCCCTTTGTCTAAAGATGTGACGAAAAAGTTGAAAGACGCAAAGAAGCGCGAGTGGAGATAGAGATAGATGCTGGCTTTCTTTGACACCTGGTCAGTATGCCTCTCTTCATCACATTTATTCTATTAGTCATCTTGGACGTCTACAAACTCTTCTTGGGCTTGTTTCTCTCGGTTGTTCTTCCGCTGACCCTTGCTCTTCTTGGCCCTTGACCTGATCTTCTGCTTTGTTTGAGCTGTTTCTCGTTATCCGCTGGTGTTCTGACTCGGCCGTTATCATTGGTCCCTTTACGTTCATCACTAGTAACGGGTCTTTGGAGAACATGCTGTCAGATTTCCTTTGTTGCCTCTGATGCACTACTACCGTGTCTCCTTCCTTTAGGTCTGGCACACTGGCATGTCGCTTTGCATCTGCATATCTTTTCATTTTTTCTTTCGCCTCTTTAGCTTTTTTCGCAAAGTCGTTGCGATCCGGTGCCAATGTTGCTTCTATTTGTGGTAGCCTCGTTCTGCTTGTCCTGCGTCCTGCCCAGTATCAACTCTGCTGGACATCTTCCTGTGGAGCTATGGGGTGTGTTTCTGTAGTCACGTAGGACTTGGTACAGAGCTTGAGCAAGCGATACTTGCACCAACCTGGCCCTCTGAGCGGCCTTCTTGATGTTGCCCATAAATCTCTCTACCATTCCATTTGCTTGAGGCCACAGCGGCGTTATCTTCCTGTGATTTATCCCCAGGTAGTTCATGAATCTGTGGAAATCTTCCCCTGAGAAAGGAGGGCCATTGTCTGTTTTTAGTGTTTCTGGTGAGCCCAAGGCTGCAAAAATGTCATCCAGTATCGGCAGTGTCGCGTGGCTGATGTTGATGGGACGTGTCGTACTATTGGGAACCTTGAGTATTCATCGATGACCACCAGCAGGTAGTTGCCTGTCTCCAGAGGCCCAAAGAAGTCCACTGCTAGAGTCGTCCATACCGCTCTTGGCAGTTCCGACATTTGTAGGGGTTCATTCTTTGCCGGTGCTCCTGTTACATGACAAAGGTGGCAGGTCGCTATGGTGTCTTCTACCATAGGATCTAGTCCAGGGAACCACACCTTCTCCCTTTATCTTTGTTGCTACTATGCCTCTGTGGGACTCATGAGTCAGGTTTACCAATTGTCTCCTCAGTGAACTAGGTATCACTATTCTTGTCCCTCTCATCATGATCCCTGTAACTGTTTCTGACAGTTCGTCATGTATCTTCTTCAGGGCTAGTACTTCTTCCTTGCATACTCCTGTTCCCCAGGTGCAATTATTGTTGACATGCCTCCACCTCTGCCTTCGCGTTATCTCCATGGCTGTTTGCATCGTGGTGTCCTTCTTGGTCTCTCTCGGTAGCTCCGCCACTGTTATGTGTGCTGGGGTGTTCTGTTTCAGTACGAAGTTTAGATATTCTTCTGCCATCGATGTCGTCTCTTGTGTCAGCGGCAAAGGGTGTCTCGACATGTTGTCTGCCGGGTTGTGTTCCTTCCCCGGCTTGTGTATGATCGTAAAGTCATAATCCATTAGCCTTATGCCCCAGTGTTCAATCCCTGGTGGCATTTTGGCTGACGGGCTGCCATAGATCGTCACTAGCGCCTGGTGGTCAGTTATGATTGTTAATGATTTTCCGTAGACAAACATGTGGGTAGTGTTCGCACGCCCATACCACTGCTAGGCTCTCTTTTTTCTGGTTGTGAGTATGCCCTTTCAATGTCTGTTGAACTTTTACTCCCATATGCAACAATCTTTTTTTGTGAGTCTCTTCCTGGCAGGTGCTGCGCTAGTATGGCTCCGAGCATCAACCGTTAGTTCTGTGCATAGTAGGGGGTCGAAATAGGCTAGATGCTCCACGGTCACCACTGCTTGTCCTATTTCTTCTAATGCTTTGTTGCATTCCAGGCACCAGATAAATTACTGTCCTCGCTTTTTTAGTTCTCTTGGTGGGGTGCTCACTGTGGCGAAGTCCAGCATGTAGCGCGCACAATAGCTTGCAAGCCCTAGAAACGATCGTACCTCTGCAACGTCTGTTGGCGTTTTAGCATTCTTCAATGTTTCAACTTTGCTGGGACCTGGCCTCATCCCTTGCTTGGAAAAGATGTGACCAAAGAATACTAGTTATCCTCTTCCCAGCTCACATTTTCCTTCATTTAGCATCAGGCTTGCTTGCTCTAGTAGTGCACATACTTGACGTAGAGCTGCATCTTGTTCTTTGTCTGTTTTTCCAAATACCAGAATGTCATCACTGTAATTCAGGCTGTTCCGTACCGGTCTTATCACCTGTCTTATGGTCTCCTGGAATATCTCCGCTGCCGATGATACTCTGAAACTCAACTGCTTGTATCTGAATAGGCCTAGGTGTGGACAATGTTGTGATGTTTCTGGACTGGTGATCTAGTTCTAATTGATGGTACCCTTTGCATAGGTCCAACTTCGAAAATCCACAGGCCCCAGTGAGACAGCTGATCATGTCATTGAGGTGTGGCCCCGGGTGAGGTTCCCTTGCTATTGCAGTGTTTGGGATCCTCATGTCCACACAGATGCGGATCTTTGATGTGTCCTTCTTCGGGACTGCCACGATCGGGGACACCCAAGGCGTTGGCCCTTCGGCAGGTTCAATGATATCTTGTGCCAGTAAGCTTGTTATCTCTTCTTCCATCTGTGGTTGTAGGTGGATTGGTACTCTCCTGTGATGCTGGGCTACAGGCTTGACAGCTTCATTGATGTGCAGAGTAATCTGCTTTCCCTTCAGCTTCCCAAGGCCTTTCAATATTGCTGGGTACTCTTGTAGGATGCTTCCAGTTTCTGACATGTGATATGTCATGGCCAGTAGTCCCATTATCTGAGCTGTCACATTTCTGAGCAGGCATGGTGCTGGAATGTCACCTTTGAGTACATGTATTTCTTCTTGGTATGGTTTGCCTTTGTACGTTAGGGTTTCTTTGAAATTTCCCATGTTTTCTACTGGCCGTCGGGAGCCCCACGTGAACACATCTACTATTGACGGTGACAGCTGTGGTTTCTCTCTCATCCCTTGGTATTCAGATACGCACATGATGTTGCAAGTTGCTCCACTGTCAAGAACAAATTGTGCTCTGTGGCTTCCTACACCACTGTCTACAGTGGCTGTTTTTTTTATTTGCTTCTCCACGAGGTGAATGTGCTCTGAGTCATAGTTTTCTCTTGGTGCGTCTGACATCAGATATAGTCTCTCCTCCGTCACTATGCCATAGGGGATAGTGGGCTACGAATTAGCCTTTATCGGTACCCGGAGCTGCCCCGAGAAGATGCAGCTATGTAGGCTCTTGTTGACCGAGCGGGGGATGGGTGTGATTATGGTGGCGCTTTTCCATTCACAGCTATTTCATGTTGGATTTCTTTAGGAGTGGTTAATGGGTGGCCAGCTGCCATTATGTTTTGTTTGTCAGTGCCAGGATGGTACGATCACGGGGTATTGCAGGCATCTAACTAAGGAGAGGTGCCTCAATATGAAACTGGCAGGGCAATGCAGTGAGTGGGCTGGCCACAGCTCAGCCTCGTGATCTGCGGGTTGTGTCCTGGTATCAGGAGAACCGGATGTCTCAATAAATGAGGGTGGATGCTTTAGTTGTGTCGGTGATATTTCCAGCAGACAGGGACTGGCCTGCCCGTAGTGGAGCCATGTAGGCCGGTGACTGGTGCACTTTATTTCACAATGCGGCAAGATTTCCTTGCAGCTGCTTGTTTTTCTTGAAAAGGCTGCAATTTACTTAAGTATTACTTTGGAAACTCTATCTTGCGATTGTGAATAAATGGGGATGGAACCATGACGTAACGTCAATAATGATAGGCTAAAAAGGGGTGTTTATGCAAATTGGTGGTAACGACGGCTGGCATCAAAACTAGGCAGTTCGAGATGGGTGTAGACAGAGGGAGTCATTTGTAAAGGTTCGAAGGCCAGAGAAAGTGGCCTTAGGCTAGAGTGGTCGTCAGCGAAGCTGATGAGACTAATTTAAATTTCGGCGGGAATGCTCATCATTGTGTGATTCTGGGCTAATCACTTAATTCCCCAATTTGGTGTGTACTTCTGTAATGCACTGGAGCTCATGCAAGAGGCTCTGATACCCCCATGGCTAATCGGTTGGTGGAAGAATTTTGACAGTGTGGCTAGTGAAGAAATCCAAATTGTTACATTGTTGGGACTGTGGAGGACCCAGGGTTGGGTTTCTAGTTTCGGAAGGGACGCAAACATCTTGCGATTCTGGGCAACTCACTTAATTCCTGCATTGTGTGCGTTCTTCTGTAATGCAATGGGTGCTCATGTGAAGTGCTCTGTTACTCCCATTGATAATCGGGTTGGGTTGCCAGATTTCAATGATGTCGCTAGTGAGGATATTGGAATTGTCACACCAATGATATAGGGGAAAACCCAGCGTTGGGGTCGAGTTCGGCAGGGACGCTCAGCATGTTGGGTTTTGGGCAAAGCACTTGATTTTTGCTTGGTATGTGTCGGTCGGTAACGAAAGGGGCGTATGCAAGTGCTCCGATACCCCCATTGCCAATCGTCTGTAATCTAACAATTTTGGTAATGTGGTTAGTACTAAATTCATCTGAAGACTTTTAGTGTGATACGTGGCACCGGTGCGCGCTTCGAGGGGATTGTGTTGCACTTTGTGTCTTAGACGTCTGTGAAGTGGCGTCACCAGCCTCATGATGGGATCTATAACACGAGTGGGAGGAGAGTGCAGTAGGGGCACATAATGTTGCAGCTGGAGATGAGTATGCCTAAGTAGTAAGGGCTTCAGGAACTTAGTGTGGGGGGAAGCGAGGAGACAGTGATGACTAATGGGGTAACCATACTGGAACACAGCACGGGGAGTGATGAATGGGGGATAATGTCCTAGATGTACACTTCAGTGCAGCTTACAATACAGACATTGATGGGGGGCCTGAAATCATGCTTCCTAACTGCGCTGAGAAATGTCGCTGCTCTGGGGGACATATTTGTACCTGCTTAGAGGAAGCGCAGACAGAATGAGCGCAATAGGATAGGGTGGTCATTTCTGATATGCAATACATCATCAGTGGAGCAATGTGGGTAGCGGAGCTAGCTTCTTCCCTAAGGCTCTCTGCCCATGTTCATCCCTGCTCCACTGCTGCATTACTCCATCCAGTGAAGAGTATTCCTGGGCATCGGGTGGTGCTATGTACGTTACGCAGGCATGCTTGCTGGCATGGAACATTCTCTGTCCCTTTCTTTCATGAGTCAGAGGTGACCTTATCACAGGGTCTGCCATGCGTTCCAGTGTTTGCACCGTACAGACAGGTAACATATTTGTTTAAAAATGGTGCTTACTGGGCCCCTTGTTCGAGTTACAGGATTCCTGTAATTTCACCTTCACAATACCAGTCGGTCATGTACCTTTTGTTGGATAGTTGGGTTAGGTAGAGTGTCCTGCTATGCCACTTATTTAAGTATAAAGCACACAAATTGCCTAAACCACACTTACTTTAACGAAAAAACGTTTTTAGGTTAGAAAAATATTTATTACATTACAACCAGGCATGCTTATTCAATGCCAATTATTTTAACTTTTGAAATATATTTTTTAACATTGATAGGCAGAAATGAAGCGGACTGTGCAATAAATATTTACATCACTGTACAATTGGTTGATACATATAGAAACAAACAATTTCAAAATAATATATAAAACATCAAACATCCTACAAAGAAATTAATACATAACAAAAAAACAATATCATATACATATAGAATTAATGAATGAAAAAAATCGAAAGAATGGGGAATATGGTCAACTGAATGACTCAAAATTGATAATGTCTGGACTGGCTAATCCTAGTGTTGTTTGTTAATAATGCTCTATTCCACCAAAGCTGCAGACGCGTTTCGAGACCAGGACAAACGTCCCTGGGCTCTCATCAGGGCTTTTATTCTTTGTGTCTGAAAGATGCAAAGAAAAAAGCGTTTAACTATTTTGATGGAATGAAAGCCTCTATTCTAAAGTTGCATATACTACTAGTTTGCACATGGATAAAATCTACATACCTGGCTCTTTTTATGGGATGGAGAAGGCTTGTGGGACTTGTTGTCAGAGTGCGGGGGACCGGGGGGATCAATCGTTTTCTGTAGGCTGGTGATTTTATCTGAAAAATCAGGGTTTGATTGATTAAGGCTAAGCGTTTACATTGTTGCTTAATAAATAAATGAATAGACGGCATAACTCATAACCAACACTGACCTTGTGTCTGCCGCCAACCGGCGAGGTGGCTTGTAAAATAGTACCATCCGCGTTATTTCCTAGCAAGGGCAAAGTAAGCACGTGTAAGTGAATTTAAAAAGGGGATCCTCATCTACATTATTAGTGAACGCTGTGGAGTGACAACGAGGGCCTACCTTGTAAATGCTTAGTTATTCTTGAATTCAATGTGTTCCCAGCACTCGCGGTCCTGTCAAGTGAAAGGACGCTTATTGAAAATTCAAACGAAATTCAAGTTTTGGCTCAAAAGTGGCACCTATAAAATAGAGAATTACCTTCTCCAAAAGAGCTTTCTCAGCCACTGTGTTCCTCGAAGTATCAATCAAAATGGCCGTTCGTTTGTGGGCTAGATTTATTTAAATCGAGTCCAAGTGCATTATGGACCTAGTAGTTTTTAATGATTAATAGTCGCAGTTAAACAGATGATTGTTAAATGAATTGAAATAAAGGGTTGACTAGTATTTAACATGAGTCTAAGGGCCACAGTGTATTTAATTTTAAAATTGGTGCTGTATTATTGAAAAGTTAATCTGAAGATGAGAAAGCATGCGTTGTATGTTACGAGTATTGCGCTCTTGTATGCTCTTCATTGTTGCATTTAATGTATATTATATTCACGGGATGGATGGTTGAAACGGTACTGGTGGAATGCCAAGGTCCCCTTTAGTGATGTTGAGGGTATATTTTTGCAGAGAATAGAAGAGTCGGGCCCACTGGCTCAGCCTGGCAAGTCTAGCCTGACAAACAAGTCACTCCGGGAAAAGGTCAACTTATTACAACCGCGCTATCTCCGAGAGATTGTTAAGTCTGGTTTGCGCGCTATTGAATTTCAAAATCAGGTATGCTTCTTTTTGAAGCAAAATCCATTCGACATCGTGGCATTGATTTGTAGATTTCACTGTGAGTAAGATGGACCACTTGAAGTCATGCTCATCATGTCCCTTTTCTAAGAAGTGCTCTACCATGGGAGCTGACATAACTTTCTTCTCAATTCGGGACCGGTGCTGGCTGATCCGATGGTTAATCTCCTGGCTAGTCTTGCCGACATACATTTTCATGCAAGGACACAGTATCGCGTAGAACACATGTTTGATCCTACAATTAGGAAACTCTGTATGTGACCATCTAACTCCTTGATGTGTAAATTCCTTGCCTTCGATTGTATTTGGGCAAGCTACACAATTCCCACACTTGTGGTGGCCCTCAATAGGTTTCAAATTCCATTGTGACAGCAAGTCGCTTTTTGGCTTTGGTGTTGCTATATCAGCTCTGATCAGCTGTTGCCCAATACTCTGATTCTTTTTATAAGCAAAAATCGGTTTGGGAAAGGGACAATCAAGTCCTTCCAAAAGGTGGCAATTCTTCAGCACAGCCTGTCTTACTTTATGTGTGTCAGGACAAAACGTAGTGACGCTCACAAGTTTGTCTAGCGGTGTGCGTTTCTTAACCTGAAGTAGGCCTTCTCGAGGCGTGTATCTAGCTCTTTTAAATGAATGTTTCAAGAGTTTTTTTGGATACCATCTTTCTTGCATGTCAGAGCAAAAATTGTAGGCATGTCTGTCGTAATCATGAATGTCAGAGCAATTCCTCCTAATCCTAAGTAGTTGCCCATAGGGCAAATTGGATTTAAGGTTTCTCGGATGAGCACTTCTGTGGTGTAAAATTGTATTCCTATCCTTAGGCTTTTTGTAAAGAGATGTTTTTAACTGTCCTTGGTCGCATATAAGCTCAACGTCTAGGAATGACATGCGACTGATGCTGTGTTCAATGGAAAATTGGATGTCTCTATGTCACGTGTTGAGCCAACTGTGAAATTCCATAGTTCGGTCTGGCTCCCCTGCCACAGGAGCCAGATGTCATCAATGTAGCGATACCATTGTGTGATGTGATGTTTAAAGGGGTTGTTCACCTCTACAAATTTCTCCTCATACTGTGCCATGAAGAGGACTGCCATCTCTGGGGCATAAGGATATCCCATGGCAGTCCCCTTCACTTGCATAAAGTACTCACCATTGAAGGTGAAATAGTTCTTTTTCAGCGCTACTTCCACTAGTTCTAAAATGAAAGAAGTAGGGACCCTATGGGGTCTTTCTCTTTTGTCAAGATATATTTGCATTACCTCTAGTGCTTCCTCTTGTGGGATTTGGGTGTAGAGGGATGTGGCGTCTAGGGTAACCATTATTTGTGACTGGGCATCAAATGGGGTACCTTCCACTTTAAGTACAAAATCTGTTGTGTCCCTAAGGTAAGACTTTACCATGCTGAGGAAAGGATTTAAGAAAAAATCAACGTATTGTGCTATTGGTTCCAAGCAGAAATACCACCCCAAAACAATTGGGCGACCTGGAGGCTCTTGAAAGCTCTTGTGGATCTTCGGTAGAAGATAAATTTCTTCAGAAGATAATCATGTTCTTTACTACCTAAGAATCCACATTCTTTACCAAGTTCTAGAATTTGTGCAATCTGTCCCTGAATTTGCTTCACTGGGTCCTCAGATAGTGCAAAATACCAAGTAGTATATTTAACTTGCTTCTCTCCTTCCGCTAGATACATCTGGCGGGGCCAGATGACTACTGCCCCGCCCTTATCTGCTTGTTTTACAACAATAGTAGGGTCTTCTTTTAAAGATCTTTTGTAGCCCATTGTTTTTGGCTCATATTCTGTTGGGTATAACTCTTGGTCTTCTCCAGTTTACTAATGGCAGATACCAGCACCTGCTCAAACGCTAAAACTTGTTTGGGAATGTTGTTGTGTGGTACAAAACTGGATTTATTTCTCAGCCCTGTTGGTTCCATATTTGCAATGGATGGTGAATTTGCAAAAAGGCCTTGAGTCTCACCTTGCGGCAAAACTCGATAGCCTCCATTTTAAGCTTTGTCTAGTCTGTTTTCTTACAGGGGACAAACTTGATACCTAAATTTAATACTGTCTCTTCTTCAACAGAGAGCACCCTTGTAGACAAATTGAGTACCCTGCTGGCGCCAATTACGATTTGTAGTGGTTGTTCCGTGTTCTCATGTCCCATGGTACCTTGTATCTGGGCTTGGGTCTTGGTCTAAAAAAGACACACCCTTCTTTTTGTTTCTATTGTCGGATTTTGATGAATCTGATGAAGACGTGCCTGAAAAGGTTGTGAATCTATTCCTAGATCGACCCTGGTAACTAGACAGGGCATGCCTCGAGTCTGGTTGTGAATAGTAATCGTCTCGCAGAAAGGGCTAGACTTGTTCAATTTTAAATGCCTTGATGTCTCTTTCGTATTTGTTACTTTTGTCATTAATTGTGTTGTCCTTGAAGACCTGGATATCTTTCTCTATCTTTTCTAGGAGTGACTTGGCATCAGTGACCTCCTGGCTGGTCTGTATGGCCTTTGTAAGTTCCTCTATTTCTTCCTCCTCCTTGCGACAAAGCCTTTGTGCAGTTTGAGTGGTATGGACCATCAGGTCCCGGCTGCACTTTGTATTAATGAAACTAAAGCCTTTTTTATATTCCGAATCTTCTGTGAAGATGAAGGGGATGTTCTTCACCTGGAGGCCCCAAGGGATCGTGCCTCCCTTGAGGTGCTTCAGGAGAAAGTGCCCGTGTAGTTCAGTCCTTACGTGTTTTTTACGTAGTCTGATCAGTTTATCAGACTCGTTCTGTTGTTTGGCACTAGTACTAAGTGAAACTGCAGCATAAGGAGATGAGGCTATCAAGTCCTGAATATGGCTTTCACTAAATGACAAAGTGTCCTTTTCTGCCATAATTATGAGAGACCTGAAGTCTCTCAAATTGATGTTTATGTAAAAGATCGGGGAACTCTTCCTGTCCTACAATCTCTCGCGGATGAAAATCCCCCCTAAAGTTGGAGCCCAAAGGGAGATAGGTCTATGGAAACGTGGTAAAGGCTAGACCCTTTTTAAGTATAAAGCACACAAATTGCCTAAACCACACTTACTTAAACGAAAAAACGTTTTTAGGTTAGAAAAATATTTATTGTATTCCAACCAGGCATGCTTATTCAATGCCAATTATTTTAACTTTTGAAATATATTTTTTAACATTGATAGGCAGAAATGAAGCAGACTGTACATTAAATATTTACATCACTGTACAATTGGTTTGATACACATAGAAACGAACAATGTCAAAATAATATATAAAAGATCAAACATCCTACAAAGAAATTAATACATAACAAAAAACCAATATCATATACATATAGAATCAATGAATGAAAAAAATCGAAAGAATGGGGAATATGGTCAACTGAATGACTCAAAATTGATAATGTCTGGACTGGCTAATCCTAGTGGTGTTTGTGAAGTAGTGTGGCTCACTGGTTAGAGGCGGCAGACCCGAGAGCAGAGGACGGCCCGGGACCAGGGTTCGATTCCCGGCGTGGCAGGTTTCTGGACCAGGGTCAGTGGACTCGATAATTCTCTCGCCTCGGTGCCCACTCTAATCAGCGATCACACTCGGCAACTCTGGGCATTAGCTTGCTTCATCTTCACTAACGGCCCCACCAGACCGCTGGGGATGCCTGGTCTCACCCTGGAGATACCCATTAAGGGAACATCTCTCAGGGAAGCCAGGAAGGGTTTCGCAGCGGTCGAAGCGCCTTGGGACCCTACGGGTAAGTAGTGCGCTATATAAATGCCAATACATTTACATTTGTTAATAATGCTTTATTCCACCAAAACTGCCGACGCATTTCGAGACCAGGAAAACGTCCCTGGGCTCTTATCAGGGCTTTTATTGTTTGTGTCTAAAAGATGCAAAGAAAAAAGCATTTTACTATTTTGATGGAATGAAAGCCTCTATTCTAAAGACTAGCCAGCAGATTAACCATCGGATCAGCCAGCACCGGTCCCGAATTAAGAAGAAAGTTATGTCAGCACCCATGGTGGAGCACTTCTTAGAAAAGGGACATGATGAGCATGACTTCAAGTGGTCCGTCTTACTCACAGTAAAATCTACAAATCAATGCCACGATGTCAAACGGATTTTGCTTCAAAAAGAAGCATACCTTGACATTATCAATTTCAAGTCATTCAGTTGAACATATTCCCCATTCTTTCGATTTTTTTCATTCATTGATTCTATATGTATATGATATTGGTTTTTTGTCATGTATTAATTTCTTTGTAGGATGTTTGATGTTTTATATATTATTTTGACATTGTTTGTTTCTATGTGTATCAAACCAATTGTACAGTGATGTAAATATTTAATGTACAGTCCGCTTCTTTTCTGCCTAGCAATGTTAAAAAATATATTTCAAAAGTTAAAATAATTGGCATTGAATAAGCATGCCTGGTTGGAATGTAATAAATATTTTTCTAACCTTAAAATGTTTTTTTGTTGAAGTAAGTGTGGTTTAGGCAATTTGTGTGCTTTATACTTAAAAAGGGTCTAACCTTTACCACGTTTTCATAGACCTATCTCCCTTTGGGTTCCAACTTTAGGGCGGATTTTCACCCGTGAGAGATTGTAGGACAGGAAGAGGTCCCCGATCTTTTACATAAACATCAATTTGAGAGACTTCAGGTCTCTCATAATTATGGCAGAAAAGGACACTTTGTCATTTAGTGAAAGCCATATTCAGGACTTGATAGCCTCATCTCCTTTTGCTACAGTTTCACTTAGTACTAGTGCCAAACAACAGAACGAGTCTGATAAACTGATCAGACTGCGTAAAAAACACGTAAGGACTGAACTACACGGGTACTTTCTCCTGAAGCACCTCAAGGAAGGCACGATCCCTTGGGGCCTCCAGGTCAAGAACGTCCCCGTCATCTTCACAGAAGATTCGGAATATAAAAAAGGCTATCGTTTTATTAATACAAAGTGCAGCCGGGACCTGATGGTCCATACTATTCAAACTGCACAAAGGCTTTGTCGCAAGGAGGAGGTAGAAATAGAGGAACTTACAAAGGCCATTCAGACCAGCCAGGTGGTCACTGATGCCAAGTCACTCCAAGAAAAGACAGAGAAAGATATCCAGGTCTTCAAGGACAACACAATTAACGACAAAAGTAACAAATACGAAAGAGACTTCAAGGCATTTAAAATTGAACAAGTCTACCCCTTTCTGCAAGCCAATTACTATTCACAGCCAGACTCGCGGCAGGCCCGTCTAGTTACCAGGGTCGATCTAGGAATAGACTCACAACCTTTTCAAGCACGTCTTCATCAGATTCATCAGAATCCGACAATAGACACAAAAAGAAGGGTGTGTCTTTTTTAGACCAAGGCAAACAACCCAAGCCCAGATATAAGGTACCATGGGACATGAGAACATGGAACAACCACTACAAATCGTAGGTGAGGCCAGCACAGTAGTCAATTTGTCTACAAGGGTGCTCTCTGTTAAAGAAGAGACAGTATTAAATTTAGGTCTCAAGTTTGTCCCCTGTATGAAAACAGACTATACAAAGCTTAAAATGGAGGCTATCGAATTTTGCCGCAAGGTGAGACTCAAGGCCTTCTTTGCAAATACACCATCCATTGCAAATATGGAACCAACAGGGCTGAGAAATAAATCCAGTTTTGTACCACACAACAACATTCCCAAACAAGTATTAGCATTTGAGCAGGTGCTGTTATCTGCCATTAGTAAAATGGAGAAGACAAAGAGTTATACCCAACAGAATATGAGCCAAAAACAGCGGGCTACGATAAGATCTTTAAAAGAAGACCCTTCTATTGTTATAAAACAAACAGATAAGGGCGGGGCAGTAGTCATCTGGCCCCACCAGATGTATCTAGCGGAAGGTGAGAAGCAAGTTAAAAATACTACCTGGTATCGTGCACTATCTGAGGACCCAGTGAAGCAAATTCAGGGACAGATTGCTCAAATTCTAGAACTTGATAAAGAATGTGGATTCTTAGGTAGTAGAGAACATGATTATCTTCTCAAGAAATTTCCAAGGACTCCCGTCCTTTATCTTCTACCGAAGATTCACAAGAGCTTGCAAGAGCCTCCAGGTCGCCCGATTGTTTCGGGGTGTGATTCCTGCCTGGAACCAATAGCACAATATGTCAACTTTCCTTAAAGCCTTTCCTCAGCAAGGTAAAGTCTTACCTTAGGGACACGACAGATTTCTTACTCAAAGTGGAAGGTACTCCATTTGGTGCCCAGTCACAAATAATGGTTAACCTAGATGTCACATCCCTCTACACCCAAATCCCACAAGAGGAAGCACTAGAGGTCATGCAAATATATCTTGACGAAAAAGAAAGACCCCATAGGGTCCCTACTTCTTTCATTTTAGAACTAGCGGACGTAGCGCTGAAAAAGAACTATTTCACCTTCAATGGTGAGTACTTTATGCAAGTGAAGGGGACTTGCATGAGGTGTCCTTATGCCCCAGAGATGACAGTCCTCTTCATGGCACAGTACGAGGAGAAATTTGTAGAGGTGAACAACCCCTTTAAACATCACATCACACAGTTGTATCGCTACATTTATAAAGTCTGGCTCCTGTGGTAGGGGAGCTAGACCGAACTAAAGGAATTTCACAGTCGGCTCAACACGAGACATAGAGACATCCAATTTTCCATTGAACACAGCAGCAGTCGCATGACATTCCTAGATGTTGAGCTTATATGCGACCAAGTAAAATTAAAAACATCTCTTTAAAAAAAGCCTACAGATAGTTATACAATTTTACACCACAGAAGTGCTCATCCGAGAAACCATAAATCCAATTTGCCCTATGGGCAACTACTTAGGATTAGGAGGAATTGCTTTGACATTCATGATTACGACAGAAATGCCTACAATTTTTGCTCTGACATGCAAGAAAGAGGGTTTCCAAAAAAACTCTTGAAAGATTCATTTAAAAGAGCTAGATATACGCCTCGAGAATGCCTACTGTGATGTCGTGTTTCACTTTCTAATTATTCTCTGTTCCTTTATTTCTTCTTTCTCTGATATCATGTAATTCCATGCTAGAATTCTGTATTCTTGAAATGTTGATTCTGTTTTGAGTCAGTTGACTCTGGGCGTTTGTGGCTGAGGTTAAATAAAACCTACACTGAAGTGATCTTGCTTCTAGACTATTCATTCTTATCTTCAAGAACACCATATAAATTGGCGTCGATGGATGGAAGAAACAATACCTCAACACACAAGAAATGAAGCTGATCCGTATAACGCCTCTCCTCCAGCGGCAGAACAAAAAAAACGAAATGAAGCGTTGTCTTCCCAGCGACTGTTAAGCACATCTTAATTCAACTCTGTTCCGAGTAAATGGTGAGGAGAATGGCGGGAGGAATCTTCTTTTAATTAAAAATCGGCGGGCTCGCTAAAGAAAAAGAGTGAGGAAAAGACTTCTGCTCGAGCCCCAATTTGACGTTTGTGACACGCGCATATCTGCGTGCCAGTGACGCATTGCATGCATGTCAATGATAAAACGTGCATTGTGACGTTTCGCTCCTTCACGGCGTTTCAGCAGAAAACAGCTTGCTTTCACTGACGCTCTTGTCTTTATGACGAAGGCTCGAAGGAGAAGAGCGTCTCTCTTGTCTTTGTGATGAAGGCTTTTATGTGAACAGCGGCCTGAGCAGCACTATTAGAAAGCTATTGAAGATTACCTTCTGGTGTAAATTCATCAGCTTCAATCTATTTGCAACATAATTTATTTAACTTAGG
The DNA here is from genome assembly GCF_964263255.1 of Lissotriton vulgaris. Taxonomy (NCBI): domain Eukaryota; kingdom Metazoa; phylum Chordata; class Amphibia; order Caudata; family Salamandridae; genus Lissotriton; species Lissotriton vulgaris. The sequence goes on from NC_141689.1 coordinate 622,566,047, forward strand.
CTATTTAGAAAGAGTCAAAGAACAAGGCTTATTTATTATAAAACAAATAACTCTGTCATTACCATAATTCAGGAAAATAATAAAATAAAGCAGAATTTGTTTTTGAACTAGTTTACAAGGAAAAGTGCTTTGAAAATATATATATATATATATATATATATATATATATATATAAAAAAAGAAGAAAAAAAGACAGGAAGAATTCTTATTTTTTGGGCAAATTAGTTTATTGGTTCAGTAATATGCAAAACGTTACACAACCAGCTTTTTTCCTAACTAGTCCGGGTGAACCCAATGTCAAATGGAAAAGAAGGAAATTTTTTTTGCAAATTATGCAAGAGTTTGTGGCACAAATCTAAGTGCAGAGCGTAAACATTTACTACTTTTACACTGTTTGGGTGGTGAAGGACAAGAGGTTTTAGAACACTTACCTGAACTTTCTGCAGCTGAACAAAGGAATTTGAATGAATATGAAATTGCTATTCTTCAACTTGATCGGCACTATTTACCAAGACTTAGCGCAATTATGGAAAGGTATCATTTTGGTTTAAGAGAACAGAAGAAGGATGAGACCGTTGAGCAATACTTTTCAGTCTTAAGGAAGTTGGCATCTTCGTGAAATTTTGGACAAACTTTAGATGAGAGAATTAGAGACCAATTTGTTTTGAGATGTGCGCATGACAACATAAGAAAGGAATTGTGGTTAAAAGATGAACCACCTATTGACGAAGTTCTTGTAATTGCTAAGCAAGTAGAACATATGACTAAATGTGTTGAAGAATTGAAAGGAGAAAAAGAGAAAACATCCAATGTAGAAACCAAAAGTGAATCTAAGGTGAAAGAAGTTGTTTGTCAAGTTAATAATAAAACTAACGTTAATATGGAGAAGCAAAATTCCATGCCATTTGTCTCCAATGAAAACTCTGGAAATAGGGTTTCGTGTTTCAGGTGTGGACAATTTAGTCATTTAGCAAATTCTCCTAGTTGCCCTGCGTTAAAAAACCTGGTGTAACACTTGTAAAAAAAAGGACATTTTGCAAAATTCTGTAGGTCAAAAGTATTTAGTGGTGAGAGTTCAACTAAAAAGTAGTCCAAGCCACAAGTGAAAACTGTGACTTTTCAAGTCAGTTGTGAAAAAATTGATCATCTCTCTCATTTAGTTTCTGTTGAAAATGTGATGATAAATCTAAAATTTGATTCTTGTTCTCATATTACAATGATTGATGAAGAACTATTTATAAAAAATTTTAAAAGGTAAAGTTAAACTTTTACGATGTGATATTACTCCTTTGGGTTACGGGGATAAACTCATCAAAATGTTAGGCTACTTCATTGCTAAGCTTGAATTGGGTAGTCGTTTGACGGTTGGGAAAAAATATGTGACAAAAAAATGTCATGCTTTATTGAGTTGGTTACATCAGCGTGATCTTGGTGTTCAACTCAATCCAATTGCTTCACCTCAAGTTATTGTTCAAGAGATATGTGACATGCCTGCAATGTTTGCTGAGAAATTTCCAGATGTTTTTAAAGAAAGTCTGGGTTGTTTGAAAGGGTACAAACATCATATTAGGTTAAAGGAGCATGCTGTTCCTGTTGTAGCGAAAGTAAGAAGAATTCCTTTATCTCAACAAGCTAGCGTACAGAAGGAAATTGAACGACTTGTTAAAAGTGGTATTATTGAGTCCGTTGAAGCAACAGAATGGTTAGCACCTGTTGTTTTTGCTCAAAAAACAAATAATGAGATTCAATTTTGTATTGATTTACGTGCTTTAAATAAGGAGGTAGTTGATCGTTTTCCTCTTCCTAACATCGATGAAATGGTTGGTACATTAGAGGGTGCAAAGTACTTTACCACATTAGACTTGGCCTCCCGTTACCACCAGGTGGAGTTAGATGAGGTTTCTCAGGATTTGAATGCCTTTATTACACCTATGGGTATGTTCAAATTCAGGAGAATGCCGTTTGGCCTTGTTTCAGCAGCCTCTGTATTTCAACGTATAATGTCTAGAATTCTTAAAGGTCTTAAGGGTGTGAAATGCTATCAAGATGATCTTTTGATCTATGGCAAGAACATCCAGGAGCATAATTTGCGTGTGTGCACTGTTTTAGAACGATTGAATGGTGCTGGCATGACTTTAAAGAAAGACAAATGTAAATTTGGATTGGAGGAGGTAAATTAATTTGGTCATCGCATTACTTGTGAAGGTGTTTTTCCAAAAAAGGAATTTGTTGACTCAATCGACAAAGTTAAAGAGCCAGTTAACAAGGATGAATTGCTTTCATTTCTTGGGATGGTAGAATTTTATGGGAAATTTATACCGAACTTTGCAGAGAAGTCATTCAATCTAAGGAAATTGACAGGGAAAAATGTCGTGTATGAATGGTCTTCTGACTGCAAGGATGAATTTGAGCGTATAAAGAATGAGTTAAAAAAGCTCTATCACTTAATGCCTTTGTTCCTGGTCTTCCCACTGATATGTTTACGGATGCGAGTGAAAAGGGTCATGGTTCTGTTCTTCTCCAAAAGAAGGAAGGAAAAGAGGTGTTGATTTGTTGGTCTTCGAGGTGTCTAAGGGGGGTCTGAATTAAATTATTCTGTAATTGAAAGAGAGTCATTGGCGATTTATTGGGCATTAAGAAAGTTCAAAAATTTGATTTGGGGTACTAAGGTTGTAGTATTTTCTGATCATAAGCCCTTGAAAGAAGTGTTCTTAAAAAAAGGTTTGGATTCTATTTCTTCAAGGATTCGAAGATGGATTATTTCCTTGCAAGAGTTTGATTTTGAGGTACTATATGTTCCGGGGGTAGCTAATAAATCTGCAGATTGTTTATCGAGATTAGTTGACTGTGAGAGTTCTGACGCGGAAGCTGCATGTGAATCTGAGGAGCTTATTAATGTTTGTGAAGTCACTGAGGGAGCTGTAGAAGAATGCAAATGGAAAAGTGAACTGGAAAAGGATGATGAGATGATTTCTGTTATGAATTCTTTGAAGAGTAGTGTACGTTTGGAAAAACCCTGGTCTCTGTAGCTGATGAACTCTCTGTTACTGATGGTATGCTGACTTGTGGTACTAAGTTAGTTCCACCCGTTGGTATTCATAAAAAACTGTTGTCCCATGTACATACTGAACATTTGGGTATTGTAAAAACGAAGGAAATGATGCGTTTGCAGTTTTGGTGGCCTAATATGGATTTAGAAGTAGAGAGATTAGTCAGAGATTGTGTTGAATGTTGTGCGAGTGATAAGATTTTAAAAACTAGACAGATACCTATAGTTTGTAGAGAGTTGCCTAGTCACCCTTGGGATGAGGTTGCTATTGACATTTTAGGTCCCCTTAGAGGTGTATCTGACACCCCGTACTTGATTGTCCTTGTTGACTTGTATTCTAGATGGATTGAAGTGACAATACCTCAACTTCTGTCATTAAGTTTTTGGAAGATATATTTAAAAAGGAGAGTTTTCCAAATAGTTTATTGTCTGATAATGGTCCTCAATTTTGTTCTAGTTTATTTTCTGATTTTTTGAAAAAAATGTGGTGTTGTTCATAAGAGATGCTCTTTATATCATCCTGAGTCCAATGGAGCTGTTGAAAGGGTAAACAGAACGTTAAAGAGTCAATACAGTTGGCTAGATCAAATGGTTTGAACTGGATTCTTGCTCTTAAGGATAGGATTAATGCTTATCGTTGTTCTCCTCATTTTTCTACTGGGAGGTCTCCTTTTGAATTGTTTAAAGGTAGGATACCTAATACCTAGTGGTGTCCTGGTTGGATGAAAATGAATAAAGGTTTGGTTGACAATAGCATAGGTGAATGGAGAGAAAGGAGAGAAAGGGAGTTGAATAAGCAGTTGTTGAGAAAGTCTTATTTTGACAGGAAGAAGTGTGTACGATTTCAAGAAATTAAAGTTGGTGATCTTGTCAAAATAAAAGCACCTGTTGAATGTAAATCGTGGTCTAAGTATACCAATGTCAGACCGGTCATTAAGGTTTTCAAGAATGCCATAAAAACTCAGGATGGGAGGATTTGGAATAAGAGTCGTGTTGTGCTTGTTAGATCAAATGTTTTAGTTTCTGATTTGCCAAATGAAAATGATTCATTCAATGTTATTAATTTCTCTGCAGCTGTACCTTCTTCATCTTCTAATGCCCGTAAGAAGAGCATGAGGTTACGTAGTGCACCAATGTACATGAAGGATTATGTTTAATGCTTTCTTTGTTTGTTTTATTCTTTCATTATTTTTCTTACTTTCTTTCTTTCATTGCGAAGGAAGATGTGTGATGTCGTGTTTCACTTTCTAATTATTCTCTGTTCCTTTATTTCTTCTTTCTCTGATGTCATGTAATTCCATGCTAGATTTCTGTATTCTTGAAATGTTGATTCTGTTTTGAGTCAGTTGACTCTGGGCGTTTGTGGCTGAGGTTAAATAAAACCTACACTGAAGTGATCTTGCTTCTAGACTATTCATTCTTATCTTCAAGAACACCACACCTACTTCAGGTTAAGAAACGCACATCGCTAGACAAATTGTGTGCATCACTACGTTTTGTCCTGACACACATAAAGTAAGACAGGCTGTGCTGAAGAACTGGTACCTTTTGGAAGGACTTGATTGTCCCTTTCCCAAACCTGATCAGAGCTGATATCGCAACACCAAAGCCAAAAAGCAACTTGCTTTCACAATGGAATTTGAAACCTATTGAGAGCCACCACAAGTGTGGGAATTGTGTAGCTTGCCCAAATACAATCGAAGGCAAGGAATTTACACATCAAGGAGTTAGATGGTCACATACGGAGTTTTCTAATTGTACGACCAAAAATGTGGTCTACGAGATACTGTGTCCTTGCATGAAAATGTATGTCGGCAAGACTAGCCAGCAGATTAACCATCGGATCAGCCAGCACCGGTCCCGAATTAAGAAGAAAGTTATGTCAGCTCCCATGGTAGAGCACTTCTTAGAAAAGGGACATGATGAGCATGACTTCAAGTGGTCCGTCTTACTCACAGTAAAATCTACAAATCAATGCCACGATGTCGAACAGATTTTGCTTCAAAAAGAAGCATACCTGATTTTGAAATTCAAAAGCGCGCAAACCGGACTTAACAATCTCTCGGAGATAGCGCGGTTGTAATAAGTTGACCTTTTTCCGGAGTGACTTGTTTGTCAGGCTAGACTTGCCAGGATGAGCCAGTGGGCCCGACTCTTCTATTCTCTGCAAAAATATACCCTCAACATCACTAAAGCGGACCTTGGCATTCCACCAGTGCTGTTTCAACCATCCAGCCCGTGAATATAATATACATTAAATGCAACAATGAAGAGCATACAAGAGCGCAATACTCGTAACATACAACGCATGCTTTCTCATCTTCAGATTAACTTTTCAATAATACAGCGCCACTTTTAAAATTAAATACACTGTGGCCCTTAGACTCACGTTAAATACTAGTCAACCCTTTTTTTCAATTCATTTGACAATCATCTGTTTAACTGCGACTATTTATCATTAAAAACTACTAGGTCCATAATGCACTTGGGCTCGATTTAAATAAATCCAGACCACAAACAAATGGCCATTTTGATTGATACTTCGAGGAACACAGTTGCTGAGAAAGCTCTTTTGGAGAATGTAATTCTCTATTTTATAGGTGCCACTTTTTACCCAAAACTTGAATTTCGTTTGAATTTTCAATAAGCGTCCCTTTCACTTGACAGGACCGCGAGTGCTGGGTACACATTGAATTCAAGAATAGTGAAGCATTTACAAGGTAGGCCCTTGTTGTCACTCCACAGCGTTCACTATTAATGTAGATGAGGATCCCCCTTTTCAAATCACGCGCTTACTTTGCCCTTGCTAGGAAATAACGCGGATGGAACTATTTTGCAAGCCACCTCGCCGGTTGGCGGCAGACACAAGGTCAGTGTTGGTTAATGAGTTATGCCATCTATTCATTTATTTATTAGGCAACAATGTAAACGCTTAGCCTTAATCAATCAAACCCTGATTTTTCAGATAAAATCGCCCGCCTACAGAAAACGATTGATCCCCTGGTCCCCCGCACTCTGACAACAAGTCCCACAAGCCTTCTCCATCCCATAAAAAGAGCCTGGTATGTAGATTCTATCCATTTACAAACTAGCTGTATATGCAACTTTAGAATAGAGGCTTTTATTCCATCAAAATAGTAAAACGCTTTTTTCTTTTTATCTTTCAGACACAAAGAATAAAAGCCCTGATGAGAGCCCAGGGACGTTTGTCCAGGTCTCAAAACGCGTCGGCAGCTTTGGTGGAATAGAGCATTATTAACAAACAACACTAGGATTAGCCAGTCCAGACTTTATCAATTTTGAGTCATTCAGTTAACCATATTCCCCATTCTTTCGATTTTTTTCATTCATTGATTCTATATGTATATGATATTGTTTTTTTGTTATGTATTAATTTCTTTGTAGGATGTTTGATGTCCGCTTCATTTATGCTTATCAATGTTAAAAAATATATTTCAAAAGTTAAAATAATTGGCATTGAATAAGCATGCCTGGCTGGAATGTAAATAATATTTTTCTAACCTAAAAACGTTTTTTCGTTTAAGTAAGGGTGGTTTAGGCAATTTGTGTGCTTTATACTTAAAAACGGTCTAGCCTTTACCACGTTTTCATAGACCTATCTCCCTTTGCATGCCACTTATTTAGGCATCATTTAATTATTTTTGCAATTAGCCACACCTCTTTTGTGTTCAGTATTTTCCGTGCTTAACCCAGCTTACTCCAGGATCAGAACTTTCAGGGATTTATGGCTTGATGTAATTTCCCTTGGCTGGGCTAGAAATCCTTCCTTTAGTTTAACAGTGCACGCGATGCACTCTTATGTAGCTCGTCATTTGTTTGGTTTGAGTCTCTTGTTCAGTCAATAAGATAGATTGGCTGCTCCTAGCCGGTTCCAGGGTACAAGTCGGGCGCATGCTGGTAGATGGCACCTTCCCATTTTTTTCTAAGCGTGGACCCTGTCCACCCGGCCAAGAGGGGGGGCCTACAGGAATAGGCTGAATGTTCTTTTCCTGGTAAAAGTATTGAACACTGGGACGCATTCAGCTACACGTGCAGTTTTGCTGTTCTTGTTCTGAGCAGAAGTGTCAGCCGGAAAGAGCCTTAGCCGATTCCAGCTGCACACATAACATAAGCGGAAAATAAGAAGCCATCAGGCCTCCATTCAAGTAGTGGTTTAGATGGCTAGGTACTCAAAATCTCTTCGGTGGAATGGAGTCTGGCCCTATCACAGTTGGTAGGGGCCTGCTCTGTGAGCGCACTCAGAAGTCCTGACCGAAGTGCTTAGGGCTTACAGGGCCTTTGCCTGTCAGCGGGGGATGAAACCCCCCCCTTGTTCCACTGGAGGCCCACTTGGGGCGGAGGGCAATTATGGGGATCATAAAGCGGGCTTGTATCTTAGGTGAGAGCCCAATGGACCGAGATTTCTTTCTTCACCAAGCTTAGGGGGTCTCAGAATGAGGGCAATTCCTTCTTGAGGAGTAAGATCTTAGCAAGATAATTGTTGGGTGACCTCCACTTAGGGGGCAGTCCTCCGACGGACATGGTCATTTTAGGGGGCCCTCAGTGGGAGCAAACTGTTAAGGGCATCACGACTCGGTGCACTGGGGGTCTGCAGTTCCTGGACACTGTTTTTTATGTAGACAGGCTCCCTCCCTAGGGAAGGTTCTAACCTAAGCCTACGAGGCAGGGGACTGTAGTGGAGCACGAATCGGCATAAAAGGGGATGAAGTAGGCCGGTTGATGCTCATGGAGGCTTTGTGATCATTTCCCTCCTAAGGCGGAAGCCGGGAGGTTGTTGTGCCGCGATTATCTGGTTTGCTTTTAAAATTATTATTTCTGCTTGACTGACAAAGCTTTTTAATTGCCACCACCTCCCCCCTCCTCCTCGCTACCTGGGCCACTCTCAGCCGAGTGTTGACACTGAGCAGTCCGGTCCCGGGTAGACGAAGAATATTAGCAGCCATATTGGGTGTGTGCAAGCACTATGACCCGCTCTAGCTGCGCATTAAAGGGGCAACCCTGAGCCCTGCGCTCGATTAGGCTGTGTGGTCATTTCCCTCCTGAGGCGGAAGCCGGGAAGTTGTTGTGCCGCGATTATCTGGTTTGCTTTGAAAATTATTATTTCGGCTTGACTGACAAAGCTTTTTACTTGCCACCACCTCCCCCCTCCTCCTCGCTACCTGGGCCACTCTCAGCTGAGTGTTGACGCTGAGCAGTCCGGTCCCGTGTAGATGAAGAATATTAGCGGCCATATTGGGTGTGTGCAAGCGCTGTGATGTGCTCTAGCTGCGCATAAAAGGGGACGGTCATGTCTCCGCGCAGCGGACGCGACCAGCGGATGCGCCGGATCGGTGCCGGAGGCGTGCCAGAGTCCTGCCCGTCTGCGCCCGTCAGCGCCAAGGAAGCCCCAGGGAGGCTGGCCCTATACACATCCAGGCCTCATGTGAGCCATTGTATACCCTATCTGCCTTAAAATCCCTCAAACCTCCTTGGCAGCCTTGCCATCACATCTATGCCCCGGACCTGCTCATGACTGACCCTGACTGTGGTTGTAACAAGAGGGGCAATCACCATAACTTCCCGGATACCAACCATAAGCGGATTACCCCTAAGAGGCTAGGACCCCCCCACTTCTAACTACTCTGGGTTTCTTATTAACACCCGCTCGTTAGTTAAAAATAATGTCACTTTCAGGGAATTTATTTTGAAAAAAAACCCCACCTGGGTCTTTAATTCCGAAACCTGGGCTACGGACTCCTCCGAGCCCGACCTAATAAATGCGATTCCAGAAGGCTATGCCTTGGCAAGAATGGACAGAGTTGGTCTCAGAGGAGGTGGCTGGGGATCGTGTATCACAGCTCAAAAAGGTGTCGAATCGATCACCTGTCCTCCCCGTTCTACCCCTTCCAGGCCTTATATTTTGCCTTAAACCCCTCCCCCACTGTGTCCTTCACTGGGATCCTGATATAAAGGCCCCCGGGCCCCAGGTCCGCTTTCAGTCTCGGACTTCTTAAGACTTTGGAACCCTACATGGATAGACCCAACCTCACTGTTCTTGGGGACTTCAATTTCCATTTGGAGAATTCTAATTCCTCTGAAACTGTCAACCTGTTGGACGCCCTCACTTCTTCTGGACTTCCTCAGGTAGTGGGTAGTCCAACCCACCTAGCTGGGCACACTCTGGACGGGGTATTCACCAACGACCCCCGGCTTCAGATTGGCTCTCCCCTCCCCCTGTCTTGGTCGGATCATCTGACTGTTCCCCTCGATCTTGTTCTTCCCCTCTCCACTGTGCCCCAGTTGGATAACAACAGGTGGGAATCGAGGAGGAACTTCAGGAGGCTAAACAACAATACACTTTCCCCCTTCATGTCCAAAAACAAGCCTCTGTTAGGAAGTGGTGCCGATGTCGCGGCCCTTGATCTGTCAAACCCCTTTGGCAGGTGCCGTTGAATCCCTAGCGCCGGTTAAGCAACACTACTCTGCCAGGAAACGACCTTCTGCCCCCTGGTTTTCTGACTCCCTCAGGGTCCTCAGACAGGGATGTAGGAAACAAGAAAGACTCTGGAGGCTACATCTGGACCCCATAGAGAAGGACAAACACAAAAGACTTCTCAAGGGCTATAAAGCTGCGGTTCTGGCAGAAAAGAAGTCGCATTTTGCCAAACTGACTGCTTCACTCAGCTCCCCTAGGGACCTGTTTAAAATAGTTGACACCTTGTCCCTCCTTCAGTCACCCAACCCCATAGTCGCCTCCCAAGAACTGTGTGATCAGATCTCCACCTTCTTCCATACTAAGATCATGGCCATCTATACAGACTTGGAAGCTCTCAACCTTAGTCCTGGGAGTCACGTCTCGACCGTCGCACCCCCTTTGGAAAGTCAGATGCCCGAACCCTGATGCCTCCTCACTCACTTTCCCCCCCTCACTCCTGAGCTTCTTAGTCCTCTCCTGGACAAACTTAAGTCCGGATCCCCGCTTGACCCCTGTCCTTTGAAAACCTTCAAAGAGTGCAGGCAGGTAATACTACCCCCCCTTGCTGAGGTCATGAATCTGGCAATCTCGGAAGGCGTCTATCCCCTTCCCTGGAAATTGCCCATTGTCAAGCCCTTGCTGAAGAAACCTACTCTGGACCCTTGGACATTGAAAAACTTCTGCCCTATTTCTCCCCTCCCTGCCCCTGCTAAGCTACTAGAGGCACATCTTAATCATCTGAGTGCCTTTCTGGATAGCTCCAGCTCTCTGGATCCCTCACAGCATGGCTTTCGGAAGGCTCATAGCACTGAGTCGGGGCTCACAGTGGTTGTTGATAGTATCCGCACTAAGGTCGACAGTGGCTAGATTGCTTTACTGGTGCTGTTAGACCTTACTGCGGCCTTCAACACCCTGTCCCCTTCCATCTTAGCTAGCCCACTCAGTAAGGTGGGAGTGGCCGGCCCTGCACTCAGCCTCCTAACATCCTTCCTTGACCAGCGGAACCAAAGGGTGAAGCTGGGCGATTTTATCTCGCCCGTCAAGCCTGTGAAGTGTGAGGTACCCCAGGGCTCTTCCCTGAGCTCCACGCTTTTTAACATCTACGTGGCCCCACTCTCCAGGCTTGTAAGATCCTTTGGGCTGGAAGTTCTTTCCTACGCTGACGACACACAGATTGTGGTCTCCATATCACAATCTGTGAACATAGCGGCTTTAAATTTCAAAAACTGTATGGAGGCAGTCGCAGGTTGGATGGTTTAGAACTCCCTCAAGCTGAACGGGGAGAAAACGGAGGTCCTCATTTTTGTAGGCAAACACGAGACCTGGTCAATGAACTGGTGGCCTGCTGCTCTCGGCGCCTGACCCACGCCCTCTATCTCAGCCGGAAACCTGGGTGTTATCCTGGGCACCACACTTACCCTGGATAAACAGGTTAGCAGGACAGTTTCTACCTGCTGTGGTGCCCTAAGGATTCTAAGAAAAATCTCCCACTATCTCTCCCCAGAAGCACGCAAACAGGTTGCGGTTGCTCTTATAGGCTCCCGGCTGGACTATTGCAATGCACTATATCTAGGCATTAACAACGGCTTGGTCCAACGCCTTCAGATTGTGCAAAATGCAGCAGCCCGCTTTGTTGTAGATGCCCCGAAGCGTGCGTCAGGCACTGCCATCATGAAGAACCTGCACTGGCTCCCCATTCAGGCCAGGATTAACTTTAAGGCCCTCTGCCTTAGGCACCCTGCCCTAAATGGTACTGGGCCAGAAGACATTCATCCCCTCGTGTCTTTTTATGTCCCCGGCAGGGCTCTTCGCTCCACCGATAAAAATCTTCTGACTGTTCCCCGAGTCCTCAAGGCCAGATGGGGTGGAAGGGCCTTCCGTTCCCTCGCACCCAAACTGTGGAACACGCTCCCTGAGGACCTCAAGGGGCTTGCCTCTCACCCCCTCTTTCGCAAAGCACTCAAGACCTGGCTTTTCCGAGAAGCCTACCTATGATCTGCCCACCTCTTGTTTATACAGCTATACCATCTTTCAGCGCCTTGATACCTTCGGGTTTAGTTGCACTCTACAAATTCAAATTCATTCATTCATTCATTCATTCATTGACATGCCCACCCGTCATTAGGTGCAGACTTATGCATAGTTTATGCATAGCACATTTTGGACTACCTACTGCAGCTGGGATCAAGGTAGTTGGTCACTCTAATCAGAATTAGGGCTGCGGCATGCGCAGTAAGCCGGATATTTCACAGGATGAGATTAAGGTAGTATATCTTCCAAAGTTGTGTGGGTGCTGGGTCACTTGCATGTGCATTGGGCCCGTATTGCTCGTTGGCTGCAGCGGAGTAAGTTGTAGCTGGGGGCTGTGAGAGTGTCTCCCTTTCATGTGAGTGACATTGGTGACCTTCAGATCCCACACATTTGCAGCTGGTGGAAGACTTCATGTGCCATGGGGAACTACAGTTTCCAGAGTTGGTTATCCTACATTTAGGAGGTAATGGTATATTTAGACAGGATAAAGGGCCGCCAGGGAAGCTATGTCTGGGTTTTCCCAAAGTGGGATAAGGCATTTCCAAGATAGTGCGGTCTCATAGTGCCAGGGCAAAATTGGGACCAGGACTACGGTCATGTGCCCTTTAATGTTTCAGCCAAGTGCCTGGAAGGCCGGAATGGCCTAACGGTGCCCGGGGCAGCGATCTGCTTGGTAATGCAGCCACAAATTGGGCATTGGAATCGTATGGTTCACTGCAATGGTGGGTACATGTCTACCTGGGACCCAGACTGATGGATCCAGGCGTTTGAATTTGACATGGCTCTGAGCCTGTGGATCAATTGCACTTGGTGGTTCAGAAGTTGTCTGGTGGTGGGGAGGGCGAAGGACGGTTGGCCTTGGTCACCCTTGTGGGGGTATGGAGGCCACATAAATTGCCCTACATTGTTAAGGGGAGTCCTCCTGCATACTACCTAGGCCAGCACTGAGGGGGGATATGGTAAGCTCACCCCAGAGAGAATGGAGACACCAGCTGGGGGCAAGGGTGCCAGTTTAGAAAACTAGGTAATGGGACAGCAGCCCCTAGTTATACACTACGAGCCTCGATGGGCAACCTGGTGGTGGATGGGTGGGACTCTCGGATTGCGGACACGGACCAGATGGCAGGGGCTCACCTCTCAAAGATGCAGGTGGGTTGCGCCTTGCATGGTTCTCAGTTGGGGAGGCACGAGCCAGAAGGCGCCTTAGTGATGGAGCGATAGAGAACATTCTTTGTCGATAATTAAGTTCTGTCATTTCTGCTGATTGATTATGAAGTTATGATTAACATGAATAAAAATATTGTTCAGTGTCAAAATTGATAAATCTATGTCATATGAAATTTGAACCTTATTGATTATATATTGTCATGTTTATATGTGATGGTTCATAATAAACATGGCCTGTTTTACCCACAGCTTTGGGTGTCACGTCTTGATTTGTGGGTTCTGATGGGGGTAGGGCTGGGAACAACCTCGGGGGTCCGGGTCCTATGCATTGATATGATCCTATACTACTTTTAAGAGTGTTTTCAAACTATGCCTGGGATACAAATTATTTAGCTCATCGATATAAGGAGAAAAGAAGAAATAAGGACATCATCCCGTAAAAAAACCAGCCTAAGGGCCATATGTATCAAGCCTTTTGCGATTCGTTAAGGCTGAAATTCGCAGAATTTCGGCCTTAGCGAATCGCAAACGGCCTTTTTTCCGATTTTGAAATGCATGAAAAATTTGCAAAATAAGGAATCGCAAAAAATAGTGATTCCTTATTTTGCTTAAGCATTTAAGGAATCGCAATTGTGTGATTCCTTAAATGCTATGTATGAAGCTTTTCAAAATTGCGAATTCAGGTTTGGAAATCGCAAATTACCACCAACTTGTAGTTGGTGGTAATTTGCGATTTCTTGTAAATATGCACAATTGTGCATTTGTGAGGGTGGCATATGACGCACATACATGCCCATTGAGCATGTATGTGCGCCATATTCACACACATGTAATTTTCAGGGGTGCAGCAGGGTGTCCTTGAGACACCCCTGCACCCTTGAAATAATTCTCAAATTGCGATTAGCAAATTGCAAATTCGCAAATTGAGAATTATTTCACAGTCATTTCTATGGGCCTCCTGGCCCATAGAAATGAATGGGAAATTATTCCTTATTTTCGAATTCGCAAATTGCGAATTCGCAAATAAGGAATAATTGGAAATCGCAAAAAATAGCGATTTTTCTACATACATACCATTTTGCGATTTCTAAATAGCGATTCCTTAAAAATCGCTATTTAGAAATCGCAAATGGTGATGATGATACATATGGCCCCTAATGATTAATGCGTAACTAGTTTCAGGTGAACAGCAAATCATGAATTGGCTGCATGAGTTAAACACTGGCTTTTTTATTTCTTTGTTTCATATTTCTAACACTGCATGACACAGATGTGAATTGTTTGCATAATTGGTAGAAGCTTGAAATAATCATTAGGTAAAATGACTATCAGATAGCATCTAGTTCACCATTTAAGCTCGTTTCTGTTATTGTCATTTTATTATATTATTAAGTATGAATGGGTAAGTGCACTAACTATTACTGTTGCATTCAACAAGTAATCACATACTGCTACATATTGTCCATTAGCTTGACCACAGGGCTCCAAGGAAACATGATCCTTCTGTCTTCATATTTTCAAACCATTACAGTAGGGTACTTCGGTCTTTACGATTTGGTTGTATTGGCTCCAGACTGCAAGTACCAAATGAAATTTGTTTTTGGGTAAATGCATTTAGTTAGTATTGTTGGTGTATCAGAAGCCACAATATTTACGTTTTACAAAAGAACTGTAAGGGTGCTTAATTATTACATTGGTGGGCGTTTATCACACACCCAGGTTAAGACTTCGAGTGAAAGTAAAATTCCAAGTCATAAACAGCTATGACAGACTTACAGACACAGGCTGAGCACAGCTATTAAGAGGTAAAACTGACCTCAATCAACATCATAGGGGGTTTAGGAATTGCTGTTTACTGTGCTGGTGTCTGCAGCTATAGGCATGGCTAAACACATCAATACATATAAATTTAGTATTTTGTGTATGTTTATTTGTGAACTCGTGGAGACACTGAAAATGCATACATGCAGGTTTCCATCCTCTTCTCCTAGTGGGTTATAACTGATATTGTGACCTGCATATGACCATGTTAATTTTCATTATGTTTCTTTGTTTCTCTGAAAAGTCAATTATAAAAACTGCACAGCAATGGCCATTTCAAGCCTGCTTCAGTTTCTGATCCACAATGCGCCTTTTTTAACGTTCTAGTATTGGGATTTGAAAATACTTCCCATATATGAATCAATACATACACGCACGTGAATCCACAGTAAGTATGGGCGGAAAATCCGTTCCACTCGCGGATTTTTTGCGGATTTTGGGTAAATTCGCAATCCGCGAACGCTCGCGAATTTACCGAAAATCCACAAATTCGCACGCAGCGGATTTTTTTTTCTTGGTGATACAATTTTGCGGCGTGTGGTGTAAGTTCGCAATTGCGAACATGTAGTTGCGGCGGGCAGCAACAATCTCGCACTCGCGAAATTACAAAAATTGCAATTCTGCACAAGAAATCTACTAGCAAGCAGCATAGACCTTCTGAAAATGATGATTTTTATCAGAATAACTCCTCAGGTTGACATTTGCCTGCACTTTTTTGGATTTGAGGCCTTTTGACTTTCTTTGGATCACTTTTGGATTAGAAATGAACTTTCTCTAGTAAGCTTGTTTGGGGCATTACAGTTGCTGTAATGCTGTTCTGCAGAAAAACGAGTTTTGCAAAAGTGAAAGCATTCAGCAGGTTCAAAAGTTCAAACTCATCATTAGTAACCATTCCCTGTAGTGCTTCCTGACAAGGGCCCCTCCAGAGTTCAGTTGCTAGTTGCAACAATTGTATGACCCTGCTCTGACCCTCACAGCAGGCTCATAGAATAGCTACAAGTAGGCCACAAAGGTCCTGGAAAAAAAATTTGCACTGCAACAGAAAGCAAATTACAGATAAGGAAGCAGGAGCCAGACTGGAATTTTAAAACAGTGACACATTAATAAATCAACCCCAAATTAATTCATGTCAGTTGAAGCAGGGCAGGTGTGCTTGCTTTTCCCCCCCCCATAATCTACAGTGATGATGAACCAGAGGGTGGCATTGATGTACCAGAGGGTGGCATGGGTGAAACAGAGGGTGGCAGGGGTGAAACAGAGGGTGCTGGGAACCTGTGATGATGAAACAGACGTAGAAACAACATAATCGCGACCGTTGTGAGCCGACATGTAAGTTCGCAATTGCAAACTGGTACAAAACCCTCGCGAACTGGCAGAAATCCTTGCAAACTAGCAGAAATCCTTGCGAACACAAAAAAAAATCCGCAAATTCGCGAGAATTCGCGGATTTTGCGGATTGCGAGTTCGCAAATTCGCAAAAATCGCGAACGCCAGAATCGCAAAATTCGCCCATGCTTAATCCACAGCCATGTTGATGTTATCTGTGAATAAGTTTGTGCGACGGCATGTGATGGGTAACCTCGCTAAACCATCGCTCTTCGTGTTACTTCTATGCAGCTATCCGCCAGTCACAGTGAGGTGGGAAGAAGTCAACCAATCACCCTTCTCACTTTAGTAGATGGACAATTCAGCAAAAAAGTCACTGGCCTAGCAGAGGTGAGCGAAAAGGACCGGTTGAATGCATTATACAGCACATTACGACATCTATTTTTTTTATTTTTTATATTTGTTGTTTAAATTCCACAAATGAAAGCTTTGCCTTTGTAAATCAGCCCCTAGCAGTGTCTGGGAGAATTGTGGTCTCCATAGTCATAGTGCATGTCAGGCATTGATGGCATGCTGTGGGATATGGCAGGGATGGCAGGTTTGCTATAAAAGAAATCCCTTATTTAGTGGAATGAGAATTTGGAGATGATTGTGTAAGAATAAGAAATGCATGGGGCAAGTGGCAGACTGAAAAAAGGAAGAGTTATTTGTATATAAAGCCTGGAAATCAAGAGTGGATTTCTGCCATGTAAAATCCAAACACCATGAACATAGAAGAAGGACCAGGGTCACTTTTCAATGACAAAAAGGCCTTGGGCTGCTGAAATTACAACAAAACAAATGGTACAGTGGCAGTTCACACGTGCAATGAGTGCTTTTTGACCAGGGTTCAAACCCTAGCTGGGGAAAATAGTTTTTTAAAAATGTTTTACATTTGTTTTCTAAATTCTAGAAATGAAAGCTGCGCCTTTGTAAATCACCCCCTAGCATTGTCTGTGAGAATGATGGCCTCCTTAGTCACCTTAGTCATAGTGCATGTCAGGCATTGATGGCATGCTATGGCATGTGGAAAGGGGAACAGTTTTTCAATGAAAGAAATCCCTTATTTAGTGGAGTGAGAATTTCGGGATGATTGTGTAAGAATAAGAAATGCATGGGGCAAGGGGCAGACTGAAAAAAAGGAAGGGTTATTTGTATATGAAGCATGGAAATCAAGAGTGGATTTCTGGCATATAAAATCTAAGCACCATGAAAATAGAAGAAGGAGCAGTATAATTTTTCCATGACAAAAAGGTCTTTGGGTGCAGAAAATTCCATCAAAACAAATGGTACAGTGGGCGTTCACAGGGGCTTGAGTTACATTTGTTTTCTACATTCGTCTAAAGCAAAACACCATGGAAATAAAAGTAGGACAGCACCGTTTTTGTATAAAATTATTTTAATAGCAGAGCATGTGGTATAATGGTAGATAAGAGGGGCAATGTGTACCTTTTGACAAGGGTTCAATTCAAACCCCACCTGGGAAATATTTTTTTTATATATATATTTTTTTAAATGTATTTATTTATTTTAGTAGAGTGTAAGATAGTCCTTTGGAAATCATTAATTTACATCATCTCCAGTTAATCATGAAAGAGAATATAAAAAATAAATCTGTGTCACGTCACATGATGTGTGACATATGCCACGTGACAGAGTGACACGTGTCACATGCTAGGAATGGGCTCAACCCTTACTGCAAGGACAATAACATATAAAAGGGCTATAAGAAAGTAAATACAGCCTCAAATGGCAGCCATCTTAGTATAGGAGGTCCTCGAGAGTGTATGAAGGCTCTCCAAAGATCCATCTATAGTATCCTATGAATAGTGATCAGATATGACATTCAAGAGGATAGATGTAATATTAGCAGCAACAGTTAGGACGCGCATGCAAGAAAACCATAACAGATAATAAATAAATGCCACAGAAACCAGATTATCGTGAATAGAAAAATCCTCATAGTAAGCCTTAAAACCTCAATAACATACCGAACAAAGATTCACAATGAATCCTCTCAGATTATTATTGAAATCTCAAAGGAATGCAAAGAATAGACATTTAGAGAATTGCATTCTCCCATGGGAGATATTCATTAAGACCTGTCTTAGTTGTCTGGAGGGTATATATCCAAAAGACTTCCCTTTTCCGTCTCAAGGCATCAGTATTCCCATCCTTAGGTATCTGAACTCGTTCTAGTATCGACCGTTTAAGGTCATTGACGGAGTGTTGGTTATCCAACCAATGTTTCACCTATGGTGCTCCTATGCGATTATTATTAATAGCAGATTTGTGTTCTCTAAATCTGGTCCGCATTTCTCTGCTGGTTTGCCCTACATAACCTATGCCACAAGGGCAACTGTGCAGATACATCAAATTGGTAGTCCTGCAATTTGTCATTTCTTTAAAAAGGAAGGTCTTATTCCCCATTGCAGGCTCGGCATAGTCTTCACATAACCAGAGTCATGGCAGCCGCCACATCTGTGGGAACCTAGAATAGGGTTAGTTCCAGTAATGGAGCTTTGAACCATTTCGTGCTTGTCTGGTAAGCTAGAATTGACCAATACATTTCTAAGTTTTCTATTCCTACGAAAAGGCAAAAATAGGTTTGGGTATATTCTCCAGCTGATTACCGGAGTTATTCCGAAAAGCCTAAAGTTTAATTTTAGGCCAATCAATCAATCAATATGGATTTATTTAGCATGGATAATCATCCAACAGAATATCCAGATGTTTGCAGTTCCCGGAGGCTCACTCAAACAGCAAGGAGGAAGCAGTGCAAACGAGAGAAATGGAGGAAAAAGCACTCAAAACCAGGGGAAAAGCAAGGAGAAAGTATTGTAAATGAGGGAACAGCAAGAAGAAGGCACTAAAAAAAGGGAGCAAAGCAAGTAGAAAGTAGTGAAATTAGTGAAAAGTGAGTAGAAGGCACTTACAAAATTGGGGAAAGGTCCTGCAAGGAGGGAAGGGCACTGGGAGGTGGTGGGTGGGTCAAAGCTGGAGGTGGGAAAAAAAAGGCCGCAGGGGGAGAGCGGCAATGAAGGAAAAACATGGAGAGAGCAGTGAAAACGAGGGGAAAGCAAGCAGAAAGCCCTCAAAAAATGGGAAAAAAAGCTAAGAGAAAGCATGAAAATGAGGGAAAAAATGGATATGGCACTGAAAAACTGGGGTAAATGCAATAAGAAGGCAGTGAAAATGATGGAAAAGCAAGGAGAAGCCACTCAAAAAGTAAGAGGAAAACAAGGAGAAAGCAATGAAAACCAGGGAAAAACAAGGAGAAAGCACTAAAAACAGGGAGGAAAAGCAAGGAGAAAGCAATGAAAACGAGGGAAAAGCAAGGAAAAAGCACTCAGAAAATGAGAGAATAAGCAAGGAAAAAGGATCGAAGATGAGGGAAAAGGAAGGAAAAGGCACTAAAAAAACTGGAGAAAAAGAAAGGAGAAGACAAGAGCAAGCGTGACATGCAGCACGGGGAAAAATGGGCCTGGAAAATGCAGCTAATCACTGACAGGATATCCAGGTGCTTGCAGGTACCAGAGGCTTATTGAAACAGACAGGTCTTGATAGGAAAGCAAGGAGAAGGTCTTCAAAAAACAGGGGAAAAGCAAGAAGGCAGTGGAAACCAGGAAAAAGCAAGGAGAAGGCTCTTAAAATACTGGGGGAAAAACAAGGAGAACACAGTGAAAACAAGGGAAAAGCTAGGAGAAGGCACTCAAAAACAGGGTGAAAAGCAAGGAGACGGCCGTAAAAAAAACAGGGGGAAAAGCAAGGAGAAGGCTCTCAAAAAACAGGGGAAAAGCAAGGAGGAGGCAGTGAAAACCAGAGAAAAGCAAGGAGAAGACTCTTAAAAAACAGGGGGGAAAGCAAGGAGAAAGCAGTAAAAACAAGGGAAAAGCAAAGAGAAGGCACTCAACAAACAGGGAGGAAAACAGAAAGAAGGGAAAATTAGGGGAAAGCAAAGATAATGAACTCAAAAAATAGGGGGAAGTGAAGTAGAAAGCAATGAAATCAAGGAAAAGGCAATAAGAAAAGCACTAAAAATGTGGAAAAAGGCAAGGAGAAATCAGAGAACAAGAGAAAATGCATGTTGAAAGCAGTGAAAATTAGGGAAAAACAAGGAGAAGGCACTCAATAAACAGGAGAAAAAGCATAGAGAAGGCAGTGAACACAAGGGTAAAGAAAGGAGAGGCACTCAAAACAACAGGGTATAAAGCAAGGAGAAGACACGAGCAAGATACAGCAGCATGGGGAAAGCTGGGGCTGGAAAGCATGGCTAATCACCCAACAGGGTATCCACGTGCTTGTAGGTGCCAAAGGCTCATATGAACAGCAAGGTCTTGATAGGAAAACAAGACAAGGGGAGGCACTCAAAAAACAGGGGGGTAAGCAAGAGAAAGCAGTGAAAATGAGGGAAAAGTAAGGAGAACGCTCTAAATAAATGGGGAGAAAGCAGAGAAAGCAGAAGATAGCAGTGAAAATGAGGGAAAAGTGAAGAGAACACACAAAATACTGTAGAAAAAGCAAACAAAGCAAAATGAGGGAAAAGTGAGGAGGACGGCACTTAAAAGCATTGGAGGTAGCAAGGAGAAAGCAGTAAAAAAAATTAGGGGAAGCAACGAGAAGGCACTCAAAAAACTGGGCAAAAAGAATGACGAAGGCAGTGAAAAGCAAGGAGAGGCACTCAAGAAACAGGGGGAAAAGCAAGGAGAAAGCAGTAAAAACAAGGAAAAGTGAAAATTAGGGTAGAGCGAGGAGAAAGTCCTCAAAAAACAGGGGGGGAGCGAGGAAAGCGTTGTGAAAAAAGAGTTACTACAGCTCCAGTATTGCTGTCAGCTGATCTCCCCACAGACCACTCCCTCCCACCACGTCTGCATTTTGAGGTGTACTTCCACAGGGAAGGAGGGGAACAGAGGAACAGAGGAAAAAAAAGAGGAAAGCTCTGCAGCTTTGAAAAAATGGCCACCCAATAGTGATTCAGCAGCACTCTGTGACCAGTGTTCAGGAGGGGACACTGAAGGAGTGGAGGTACTCTCAAGTACTCTGCAACCCCCTGAATACCTTCTTTATTGATAAGATTATTATGATCAAAGTGAGTATCCCATCCTGCTGCACTCTCAAGGCACCACCATCCATGCTGCAAAACTCCTGTTTCCTTGATACATTCCCGGCAATATGCAAACAAGCATTCTTAGAACTTCTGACCAAAGTAAAATCTGGGTCACCCACTGATAGCTGTCTGCCTCATATTATAAAACAATACTTTTCTGCACTCCCCAGGCCTGTCCTCCCCCTCCTGAATGAGTCACTATCTCAGGGCTGTGTCCCCAGAGCCTTCAAAGAAGCGATTATTGTCCTCTTCTAAAAAAATCAGGGGCCAACCCCTAGGCTCTGACCAACTACTGCCCAATATCTCTGCTTCCCTATTTAGCTAAGGTACTGGAGTCCCATGTGTCCAAATGCCTCTGTGCCTTTATTGGACAGTTTTAATACATTGACCCTCATCATGCGGGGTTTCTCCCAGCCCACACAACTGAGGCAGTGATTTTGACTGTGCTGGACACACTTCTGAAGTGAGCCAACATAGGTTCCCCCCAGGCCTTCATGCTGTTGAGTCTCTCTATGACATTCGACACGGTCGACCATGGGATCTTGATTGACCGCATCAGGGATGCAGGCCTCGAAGGATCTGCTTTCAACTGCATTAGTTCATTCCTGGAGGACTGCTCCCAGTCGGCCTCCTTATCCCAATTCACAGCGTCAAAAATGAGAACAACATGTGGAGTACCTCAGGGCTCCTCATTATCCCCGCATCTGTTCAACCTATACCTTCTCCCACTGATCCTCTTTTTCGAAAGAAAGGAAGGTATGTACATTCAACTATGCAGACGACCTACAATGAATGTTTACCATCAATAATACACCTGACTTAGTGTCCGAATTCCAAGCTGCCATGCTGCACATCTGCAATTGGATGAACAGCAACCATTTGAAACTTAGTCCGGACAAGACGGAATTTATTCTGACAGGGGGTATGCATAACCCATGGAGCTCACACTTCTGGACAGTAGAGCTGGGTTCTCCCCTCCACTACATCTCTCTCTGCCAAGAATCTTGGGGTGACAATCAACTATGACCTTACTATGAAAACTCAAATAGGATCAGTAATCTCTACTTTCTTCTTCCAGCTAAGGAAAATTAGGAATATCAGTAGACTCCTCACTAGGGAAGCTGTGATACAGGTTGTCTTAGCCATGGTTATTTCGCACATAGACTATGCCAACTCCTTATATTTTGGCATACCACTGTATCTAAATAAAAGATTGCAACTGGTGCAGAACCAGACTGCTGAACGTATCTTCTAGCAGCCTAGATGACAACACGTCTCCCCTCTCATGAGGAAGTTGCATTGGCTTCCCATACCATAACTATGCGCCTTCAAACTTGGTTGCCTCATCTTTAAGTCCCTGCATGGCACGAGCCCAAAATTCATCTCTATCCTTACTCAAAGGCATGTACCTACCCTCAACCTGCGCTTTGTTAACAAAAACAAACTGGTCACTCCCTCTTACACACTGAAGTGACAGGGCGGCTGCACGTTCGCAGTGCTGGCACCGAGATTCCGGAACACCCTTTCAATAGACATCAGATCCTGCCCTGACCTCTTGAGATTCAGAAGGCTTCTCAAGTCATTGCTATTCACTCAGGCATACGACTAAATTGAAGGCCGCAAGAAACCAAAAGGTGTATGTGCGCTCTATAAGACATTTTAACATAACATAACAACATAACATGAGGGAAGAGAGAGGAGAAAGTCCTCAAGGAACAGGTTAAAAATGCAAGGAAAATGCTGTGAAAACCAGGGGAAAGCAAGGAGAGACTCTCAAAACATAGGAGAAAAAGCAGGGAGAAAGCAATGAAAATGAGGGAAAAGCAAGGTGAAGGCATTCAAAAGGTGGGGGGAAAAGCGAAGGGAAACCTGTTAAAAACTAAGGGAAAGTGAGGAGAAGGCACTCAAAATACTAGAGAAGGAGAAAGTAGTCAAAAATGAGAGGAAAGCAAGTAAAAGGCATGCAAAAAACGGGGCAATAGGCATGGAGAAGGCAGTGAAAACAAGTGAAAAGCGAGGAGAGGCACTCAAGAAACAGGGGAAAAAGCAAGGAGAAAGCAGTAAAAACTAGGATAAAGTGAAAGTGAGGGAAGAGGGAGGAAAAGGTACTCAAAAAATGCGGGGGGGGCAAAGAAAAAGCTGGGAATAGCAGTGAAAATTAGGGAAAAGCTAGGAGAAGACCCTAAGAGGGGGAGATAGCAAGGAAAAACCTGTGAAAATGAGGGTAAATTGAGGAGACGGGACACAAAAAACAGGAGAAGAAGCAAGGAGAAAGCCGTAAAAAATGAGAGAGAAGCAAGGAGAAGTCACTCAAAACAACGGGGAAAAAGCATGGAGAAGGCAGTGAAAACAACTGAAAAGCAAGTAGAGGGACTCAGAAACAAGGAGAAAGCAGTAAAGCCAAGGTAAAAGTGAGGAGAATGCACTCAAAAGAGAGGGGAAGAAGCAAGAGAAGCTGTGAAAATGAGGGAAAGGCAAGTAGAAGGCACTCAAACATGGGATAAAAGCAAGGAGAAGACAGAAGCAAGAGTTCTGCAGCAGCACAGGGAGAGAGGGGCCCCAGATACATTGGGAGATGTTGGAAGTCATTGTTTTGAAAATGAATGTGAGATAGGTAGTGGCATCATCCCAAAAATGTAATTCTATTTGGGATCGTGTTTATGTTTATGATCTACACTCTCCCCCAAAGTGATAAGTGATCATCAGTAGAAGTCTTGTTTAATTTGTTGATGTTAGACTTGGCATCTTTTGTAGTGTTTCCTCAGAGTTTTTGCTTTCTGACCTCCTGGTTTTGACTCTGTTTTTGCTGGCGTAGTGTTTCTGCAAACTTTTCTCACTGCTGATCAGTGGTGAAGTGCAAGGGGTCCTGTGGTAAATTGTGTTATGGATTGGTGTTTCTATGACTGGATATTTGATTTACTTGTTAGTCCCTAGTAAAGTGCTCTGAGTGTGCCAGGGCCTGTGAATCAAATGCTACTACTGAGCCTGCAGCACTGATTGTGCCTCCCACGTGAGTAGCCCTGAAAAGGTAACTCAGACCCGCTATTGCGGAGACTCCGTGCAGTTTGTAACTGTCATGTCGACCTGGCCAGTGCACAAACTTGCCAGTCCCTCGCCATCCCTTTTCAAACATGTCAGGCACCCCTAAGGTAGGCCGGGTGCAGTGTATGTGAAAGGTAGGACATGCCCTGGTATGTGGCATGTCCTGATAGCGAGTTACGGACAATTTTGTTTTTCTCTATTGTAAGGCTACCTGTTCTCCATAGGAAAGAATGGGGAGTTTGTTTATAACATCTTATAAACATGACTGGCCCAGGGAATTAGGTAGGAAAATAAAGTTTAGTATGCCTGAACTCAGAATCTAAAGATGCATCTTTTAGTGAAGGTGATTTTTACATTATGTGTTTGAAAATACCACTTTTAGAAAGTAGGTATTTTCTTACACAGTTTCCTGTGTGCCTCTGCTGGAATGTAGATTGCCTGTCTGGGTTTTGGATGACAGACGGCTAGGGGGGAGCAGGAGTGGCTCCAGATAGTCTAGGTGGGTCAGGAAAGGGCTGAATAGGCCTTGGCTGCAATTGGGGAAGGGGTAGGAGATTTCCTTGCACCTCAAAGGACCTGGCCTGCCTCTGACCATGCCATCTCCACCTCCTGCCAGGAAGTCACACCAGAGAAGGTAGAATTGGTTCTGGCTGGGCTGGGCACAGACACTCTCTGCCTAAGAAATCAAAGGATTTTGGTATATAAATATTGGGACC
Organism: Lissotriton vulgaris; assembly: GCF_964263255.1. NCBI lineage: Eukaryota > Metazoa > Chordata > Amphibia > Caudata > Salamandridae > Lissotriton > Lissotriton vulgaris. The sequence continues at coordinate 622,590,820 of NC_141689.1, forward strand.
CAGACCCCTGAACTTTAGAACTCTTTTGGATCAAGAAGACTGCCAAGAGGAAGAGCTGGATTAGCTGTGTGGAGGCACTACCACTTTGCTGTGTGCTTTGCTGTGTTGGCCTGCAGTGGCAGCTTCAGTCTTGGGCAGTGAAAGGACTGGACTGAACTTTCTGCAATCTACTTTTGTGAGTTTCTCCAAGGGCGTGTGGTAGAGCTTGCCCCCTGTTCAAGAAGTCTCAGAACAGCAAAAACTTCAAGCTCTTCTGCCCTCAGCACTGGGGACTGTGTGTGTTTGTGCTGCAACTGAGGAAAAAGCAACCCAATGCCGTCTATGATGCCGCTGCTGACTCCGTGTCCTGAAGGTGCCGCAGAGGGCACCACAGCAACACTGCACCGCGTCCCTGGTCTCACCAATGATGCCTGCTGATGCCGCCACGGAGCCGCTGCATGCACAGCGACCTGTAGGTATCACACTCTGCACCGCTTCACTTCATGGCGACGCCGTGGCCTCCCCTGCGATGATGCTCCACGCCAAAATCAACGCCACTGCTTGCACTGTAGTTCGAGGGCACCGCTTGTAATGGCTCACGATGCGATTATTCTGGAGGTGATTATAAATCAATGGTAGAACTTGTGTCCAAAGGTGACTCAATTGCAAATTTCTACTGGTACTCCTTTTATTTCAAGACACGTCTTATCGTCCTTAACGATTATTGTGCCTTAGGCTTCAAAATTATTTCACGTGTTCCAATGGTCTTGTGACTTCTTCCTAGTAATTGGCTCCTGTGCCCGTGTCATGGCTTATCGAAATGGCAACAATGTGTCCTCTTCGGTGCTCAAAAGTCTTTTGAGCACCGAAGAGGACACATTGTGAGTCACTTTTGGACACGAGTTCAACCATTAATTTATAATCACCTCCAGAAGAATCACCCTGACGAAGTTCTTTTTACAAGAACAAAACGAGTTGGCTCTGTGTTTTTGCATAACTAAAGAATAATGAAGAACATTTGGAATCAGACAACTATTGTATGGACATTTATCAATGTATTGTTTTTTCTTGGATATTTGTATTGGGCGGTGCAATCCACAGTGGGCAGAAGGGTTTATAATCTACTTTTAGAATATATACTTGCTTTTTTATGTCTTTGAGTTGATTTGTGCATATATTGATACCAGCAGCCACCTATACATTTTCAGCACATATCAAATGTTACATAATAATACTTGTTTTAATATGTCCACAAATGTTTTACTTCTAAATATTATCCCTACACTAAATGAATTGTGCATACTGAAGAGAAACAACAAATGTAACAGAGATTTCCACAGCCATAGAAGACAATTCATATAAAAAAATCTTCCTCTAATTGATATTCGATGCCATATTGCTATTCTTTTTTTGTTCTGCCGCACATACCCAGCCCATAAGTTGACAATATCTAACAATATGAGTTTCATTCTGAGATGCAGATGTAGCTATCTGCTATTTCGATAGGCAGCTGAACATTTTTTGCGGTAACTTCTCTCTTTATTTTGCCATAAAGAAGAAGACAATAGGGAGCTTGATGCAGAAACACTGCATTTTAAAAATTGTTGTTAGTGCCATGATTGAGCCATTCATTTCTCAGTATTTTTGAATGCGGTGATGTATTTAGAAGAGTGTTTAATAGAAGGTGTCTGCCTGCACAACGCCGAAGAATATTTTCCCTTGCAATGAATCAGATTTTTTACAGGCCTCCATTTGCTGCATTTGTATTGTTTAAATAAATCTGGAAACACTAACCTTGTCACGCTCAGGGGTCGAGTGCAGAAATGAATCTAGGGGGCACAGAGGGTGAAAGACTTCAAATCTATCCACAAGAGATTTCAGCTGGACGGTCAGAATTTATTTTCCAAGCTGATGGTGTGCCCGAGCAGGCTGAGCACCAGGGCATGTTTTAAAGTCTCCTTAACCTGTCTGAGCAAATTGCATAAATCACAGCAATAAAGTCGTCCCATTCAAAATGGCGGAGCTGGAGATCACTGACCAGCCTTTGACCTCTTTATCCTGGGCCCCCTCTGACCCCAACTTAGAAGTTCAAACGGTCAATAGCAGGTCAAAGAGGGCAGTCTGTGAACCACTTTAATTCCCATTTAATTTTAAAGTTAAATATATACGTGGAATGTAACCCATCTGAGAGGGATGATGAAAGTAGGCCAGATGTGCGTCTGAACGCAGCCGATAGCTTCCCTGATATAAATGGACACAATTAACTATGAAATATACAACAAAAACAGTGCTGCGCCTTCCAATGACAGCCAGGGCCGCCATATTGTTTTCACTGTGTGACTGAGGCTGTCTGAATGTTGCAATCTCAGTCTGTGTTGCCATCGATGTGCTGCAGCTTTTCTTGACAGAGGACTGTGATCTAATAACAGCAGGGAATACCACAACAATTATCATCCCAAAGGATACATGTATAATAACTAAACTCTCTGATAGGTGCTCAGCTCAATCAATGTTGCTCAGGGTTTTAGTTAAGCTGCAGAAGCAAGAATGAAACTCACGCTAGGATTTACTAACCAACATCCACGCAGCGCTGCATGGAAATGTGCAGCACTGTGCGAATGGGGACGCAACATTTCGTAAGCCAATGAGGTTATCAGCCAGAACCCTTAGCACAGTCAGCGCGGGCGGGCTTGCCTGCTCTTTGTTACCTAGTACAAACTTCAGTATACGTTTCAATGCCAAAACAAACTTTCAAGGGTATTGTAAGTAAAATGTGCAATTTTGTTGAAATAAAATATGTTGCCATTATCATGGATGTCATTTAGGGGTCGCAGCTGCTACCAATGGCTTGCATTTTGCAACCTTGGCAGTGCCTTTCAGCCTGATTCATGTAGCTAAATTGCACTCGCAAAGGGCCAGATTCTCAGAATCTGGCCCTTTGCGAGCGCAATTTTTGCATTTGGTATTCATGATACCAAATGCAAAAATCGCTATTTAAGAATTCGCATATTTGCGTGGAATGGCATTTAAGGAATCTCTAATAGAGATTCCTTAAATGCTATTCATGACACACAACAAAATAGCGATATTGGACTTTTGGGGCCGCTATTTACCGACAGGTCAGACCTGTCGGTAAATAGCAAAAACTCAGAAAAATGCTTTTAAAAGCATTTTTCAAAGTTGCATGTAGCACACACACATGTCCTTTGGACATGTGTGTGCGCAACACCTGTCCAAAAGTGCATTTTAGGGGTGCTACAGGGCGTCCTTTGGACACCCCTGTCACCCTTAAAATCGCTATCTCAGTTGCGAGTAGCAAATTGCTACTCGCAAATCCCCATTCATTCCAATGGGCCTCTTGGCCCATAGGAATGAATGGGGAGTATTTGCGAGTAGCAAATTGCTACTCGCAAATAAAGAACATGTAGGAATCGCTATTTAAGTAGCAATTCCTACATGAATGCCGTTTTGCGTGTCCTCAATAGCGAATCGCTATGATTCGCTATTAGGGACACGCAAAACGGCCCGTACATGAATCAGGCTGTTAGTGATCCTTGGCTTCAGAGGTGGCAAAATCAGAGCCAAGAACACTGGGGTGGTTCGAAATCCAATATTTTCTGACCGGTTTTCCTTGCACTAATAGTGAATAATATTCAGTTAATCTCTAATAGTGTAGTGAAAAATGGAGCATACTTAGCATAAACTGTACCTCTGGTGGCAGCTTTGGAAAGTAAGATTGCATTTAAATGTATGTTGTGTGCATGCTTGCAGGTGAGAGTGTGCTTATGTGAGTTAGAGCGCGTGTGTGAGTGAAAGTGAAAGAGAGTCAGAGACAGGTAGTCAGTAAAATGGTGTGCAATTTAGGCACAGATGTAATATTCTTTGATGTAAGGCAACTCTGCACCAAAGTTGCTGTGCTGCCTGTGTCAAAGGGAGAAAGACAAAATGTGCGATATCTACGATGATATGGTGCATTTTTTCTCTCCCCGTGCACTGGGACATTTTTGGCAGCCATGAGCCAATGCATACATAGTGCAAGGGTGTGCACATCCTCTGAAGCATTGGTTTTGCACTTGAAGGTGTCCCTTCCAGAACAGAAACTATGCTCTAAGGCTTTGCCCACTTTGTATGAGTGCTGCACATGCAAAGTAGGAAAAACAAAGAGAAATGAAAGCCTTTTGTCTCCTTTCGCCTGCCATGCGGAGGTGTAAAAATGTGGTCCAAATTTCTATCTATCAATATTTGTACATAGGAGTTTGCGTCAAAACCCATGGGTGGTTGCATGGAAATACCCATGCACCACCTATAGAATGCCCCCATGACGCAAAGTATATATAGTGATAGGGATCATGCCCAAATTACCCTCATATTCTGAGGTTCTGAAAATTGCGAATTTGTTCGTGCTCAGCCTCCATTTTGTGATCACCGCCATTTTATGTTGCCCTCACTTAGGCAGCTCGGCGAACGCAATGTTTTGTCGTTTCTGCCTTTGCGTGTCAGGTGGCTTCTCTGCTTATGTTTACTAACGAGTGTCAGGGTCTGGCCGAGTACACTAATTCCTGTCTGAGCTGATTAATCCCCGTCCGGACTACATGTTGGTTCACACCATTGTTTCCTTTAAGTTATCTTATCTGCTGTCCTTCGCTACATGTCCCATGCATTCCCCTGTTTCACGATGGTACTTCTACAACACACAGCTGTGTTTTCTCTGCATGTAAATCGAATAATGTGGATTCATTTTGTAATTTACTTAAGCGGTCGAGTGACAAACGAAACCGGGAATTTGAGTTGCCTTAGTCTTAAAACATTGTCTGTAACGTTTGTCTATAACTCATGCTCTTGTGTGATTGCCTTTTTGCAATGTATTGTATCGTATATAAACCTGTGCGCCACGGAGTTAAGTGGCAGTCTCTTTTGAACCTCATTGTAGTCTCGACTTCTAAGACCACTGTACTAGCTGCAGCTAATAAATACCATCTTCTACGCCAGACGAGGAGTCTGTGTCTCTGTATTTGACAAGGCAGGTGAATCCCGGGGATTTAGGCGTACCCTGCGCCGCCGGGCCTTAAGGCTGCGGTTCTCCAACTGGCGCCCAATGTGGGGCGACTTTAGCGGTAGTGGTTGAGCCCAAGGGTCGTGAGGAGCCCCGCAAGAAAACTCCGGAGGAAGCGCACCACGTGATCGACCCCTGCATGTCAGAAGTGGACCGAAGGTCTTTGACAGCGTGGCTACTCCTCTCCGACGGCTGCTGACGACTGCTGTCCTGACTGTCGCCCTGCCATGGACCCTTCTGATGACGTTTGGTAAAGCGAGACGATAGATGGACCTTCGCTGGTGTAGAACGATCCTTAGTTAAGTATTTGGTGGGTCGCTCCCACAGACCTTTGTTTTGTTTTGTTTTTGGTTTATTCAGGTATTGCAATAGCTGAAGCCAAGGGGTGAGTACGATTGTACTGTTTCACTGATCTATATCCCTTGTTGTTTGTGATCAGTCTAGAGAAGTGACGATGTCTGGGCTGAGTAAGTTTAAGAGATTTTGTTGTTTAGGTTGTACGAGGGATTCCCAGTTAGAGGAATCATGTCCGATCCCTCCAGTTGGAACTCCCACTTATGAGCTCTATTCAAAACACGGTATTGGTCCCATTACCTTAAACGAGACATGGGTCCGATATACGAAAAATAGTGGAGTTTTAAGATGGCCCCAGAATGATAGCTTTGATCCCGCTATATTAGACAATTTAGAAATGATTTTGTTTAAAAGAAAAGCCCGGCCAGCTATGTTTGACTCCTTTCGCCTTTGGCGTAAAGAAGCCAAACAGAAAGAAATTAAACAAGCAAAAAAGGATAAGAAAGCACAAGACATGTCAATTTTACAGGCTGCCCAACAGTTTAAAGATAATGAAGTAGATGGTGCAAAGGAGGTACTAGGGAGGCAACATCGTATGGCGATAGATAGATGTTATCCGATGCTGCCTACTTCCTCTTCAGATAAAAATAAGGAATTAGAAGAAGATGCCGTAATGTCTTGTTTATTGAATTCCCCTCCGCCTTATGTCCAAAATGCTACCGCACCTCCGTTACCCCCTCCTGTTGCTCAACAAGTGGTCGCTCAGTTGCCGATTGTCCAGCAACAGGCTCAGCCTATTAATGCTTCCTTGCCTGCTTATGCTCCATCCTCACAGTCTGTAATTCAGCCCCCGTCTTCTCCTGCTCATACTCTTCAGCCTGCTACGTTTCAGTCTCCGCTGCCTTCTACATCTGTAATGCCTCCTATTCTCTTGAGGGATTCTCCTACTTCGCAGAGGAGGATAGCGGATGCTGTTTCGAGTTTCTTTTCTCCTCTTCTTGGGTCTTTAAATTTGTTTCCAGCTTTCTCTAGACGACAATCTCATTGTCAACTTCCTCTTACGGACGAGAAAGTAGTTTTGGGTTCTCTTGCTCGTAAATGGATTGAGCATGGATTAGAATATAGTACCGAAGATAATATGAGTTGCTTTTATCAATGGCCAGAGCCCACGCAGAGATATGTTTTCAACGTTATGTGTCAAACCCTCATTAGAGGTTGGGAAGATACTGAGTCATATACAGTTCCTTCTGAATTGCTGAAATTACAAGATGAGTTTAATAAAGGTTTTATTGTAGGACATCGAGTTGAAGAGGCAGTGAATAGACTCATTGCGTTTCGAACAATGTTTTTGTCCTTGTCCGTTTCCGAGACAAATACCGTCAATAAACAAGGTAGTAAGAATTATCCGATGCGTGAACTCCCTCCCGTATGGAGAGAAGAGTTGCTTGGTCTACCTCAGGTCCCTGCTCATTTCCAGCGTATATGGGTCCATGAACCCTGGAAAAGGTCTGAAGTATTGGCGCTTAAGAACACTCTTCCAGACCCTCGTAAAAATCCTGCTGGATATTACAAAGAATTGTCCCAAACAGTTGATACTTGTATTATGAATTTGGCCGACATTGATATGCTATTTGGAAATGTTGTTCCGCAAGGTATCTGGGCACGGATTTGTAAGGAAAATCATTTGGCTGAATTAGGTGGTGATTAGGCTGCTATCAGAGCTGCGGATGCGAATCAGGTGAGTGGTGAGAAACCCGAGGATTTGATTACGGCTCTTCCAGGTAGAATAATTGAATTGATGAAGACAATGATGCCTGCGGTGCGAGTAAATTGGGATAAGCTGGCCGCATGCAAGCAAAAGAAAGATGAAAGTGTCTCAGATTTCTTCACTCGCTTTGAAGAGACGTTTATTGACCACAGTGATCAGGATTTGAGTGTAGAGGGTGGTCAGCGATTATTTGTGGACAAGTTTGTATACAATTTGCTTCCAGAGTTATCGAATAAATTAAAGGGTTCTGAAAGCGCATTGGGCTGTCTCTTCTCCTGCTAAAATATTGGCTACTGCACAGTATTATGAGAATAGAGATAAGGAGGAGAAAGGAGAAGCAAGAGAAGAAAAACAGAGATTTAAAAACAAAGGTTCTTTTACAACAGGCGTATCCGCCTCGTTCGAATCAGCATCAGCAATCTTCCCAGTTTCAGTAGCCCTCACAGTTTCAGAGATTGTTGCAGAAGCCCGAGTATTATATGCCGCGACCTTCGTTAGGTCCTAATCAATGTGCATATTGTAGGGAAGAAGGGCAAGAACAGTTGGCCGGTTTTATTACAGCGTAATAGTGGGATGTCTGCTCCCCGAGGTCGTGGTAATTTCCAGACAGTATCTAGAGGTAGAGGATGAGGTCTGTCCTCTCAGGAGCAGAGTTCTTTCCCTTCATCTACTTCGAATTATTTTGACCAACAGGCAGTTCCGTCCACACAATATTACAAGGATGATTATCAAGTTGAAAATAGGGTCGACGATTTTCAGATTGAATAGGACAGCCATGGACAAAGTAAGGAAGTTGTGTCGATTTCAGTTGATCAAAATGGGCCGTATGTCACTGTCAATACTATGGGTGTTTCAGAACCATTTCTTTTGGATACTGGTGCGATGAGAAGTTCTATCATGCATTCTAAACTCCCTGGGGCACCTTTGTCTGGCTTAATGAATACCTCTGTGGGATTTTCTGGTGCCCCACTCCGTAATCCGGTTTCTTGCCCCTTGCCTCTCTCGATTGGTCCTTATGATTTGGAAGCTTCACTTATCCTGACAACTGGTTGTGGTGAGAATTTGCTAGGTCTGGATTTGTTGAAAAGACTGCATGCAACATTGTATTGTTCCCCTTCAGGTGTACATCTTACGTTGGGAAAGAAATTGATGTCTTCTATGTGTTTATCTCAAGACCAGTTTCCACCTGAGTTGCTTTCTCTTCCGGTAAGCCTATGGGCCACGGGCCCAAATGACGTGGGTCGTCTTGCGATCCCACCATACGTTGTCACAGTTAAAGATAATGTTAGAATGCCACGCATTCCCCAATATCGTATTTCTAGAGATGGAGAAAGAGCACTATTGGCTATTGTTGATGATTTAATTCAGAAAGGTGTGGTCGAAGAAAGGAGAGGCAATGTTTGTAACAATCCTGTTCTTCCGATTCTTAAGAGAACGGATCCTTCACAGCCCCCTGTCTACCGATTTGTTATTGACCTGAGAGAGGTCAATAAAATTGTGGTGCCACAGTTCCCTGTTGTTCCGGACATTACAGCTTTGTTGACAATGATTCCTGCTTCGGCAGTTTGGTTTTCTGTGATTGATCTGAAGAATGCTTTCTTTAGCATTCCTATTTCTGAAGAAAGTAGGGATATCATTGGTTTCTCCTTGGGTGGCCGAAGTTTCCGCTTTAAGAGAGCTCCTCAAGGCTATTGTGAAAGTCCTTCTATTTACAGTAAAGCTCTTAAGTCTCAGCTTGATGATTTTTCTTTGCCTCCAGGTGCTCCGCTTATTCAGTATGTGGATGATTTACTGGTGGCTGCTGATATGGAAGATGTGTGTAAGAGTGTGTGTGTTGCGTTGTTGCGTCATTTGTCAGCTTTTTTTTTGATCAAATGTCTTTTTATTGAGTTCCACAAAGCAATACCATACATACAGTAAACGAGAAGAACAAAGCTGCAGCCCCCACCCTGGATGCAACGCACAATTGAACCTGTGAAATGAGGGGTTGCCAGGAGTCCATGCATGCTCGTATGGTGGTAGACAAACCTCGCCCTGACCTTCGGAACTCTTTTCCACCCACCCCCCCCGGAACCCCACCCATCTCAACATTCCCCAACCGTGCTCGACCCCCGTCCCCGCCAACCCTCCCCCCACCCTCCCCACTCGGTGTGTTCCATGTAGCGCCCAGAGGTGTCCATACAGGGTGTAGGCTAACCCTTGTGGCCTCCTTTGGTTTTCTCGTTGCGGAATCCCTCCGCCAGTTTCAGAACCCTGAGATACTTCGGGCATGTGAGTTCCGTGAATTCTTGGGAGAGCAGGGAGATGAGTGGCTGCCATACCTCTCTAAATGATTCCGATGTCTGTGTTAGTGAGGCCTGTATCCTCTCCATCCCCATGATGTACCACAGTCTATGTAACCACCCCGTGTGAGTGGGTTTCCGTGTAGTTCCCCAAAGCGACAGGATGTGTTGGTTCGCCGCCCCCATTGCCAACCCCATATGTTTACCCCTAATGGATTTGAGCGGGAACGTCAATCTGTTGGGGAGCCCCAGTATCGCATAAGCAGGGAAGCGAGGAATGTCGGTGTCAAAGTGGGTGTCGATGTCCTTAAGCACTGCCTCCCAAAATTCCCGCACCGCGGTACACTCCCATAGAATGTGTATCATGGTTCCCGTCTGTCCACACCCCCTCCAGCAATTGGGTCTTTGCTAAGGGTTCACGCGGTGCAGTCGTTCCGGGGTTAAGTGCCAATAATAGGCGATCTTCACCGCCGCCTCCTTGCTAGCCGTGTTTCTGGCCGTGTGGTGAGCCCGGTAACATATGTCCTGGCATTCCCTGTCAGAGAGGCCGCGCCCCATCTCCCTCTCCCACCGCTTCTGTCCGGCAGACCTCTCCGTGGGGGGAGGCGGGGACAGCATGAGGTAAAGTTCCGTAATGGATCGTGAGTCCGATGTCTTGGTCATAATCCACCTCTCAAATGGGGTGAGCGGGCGGCTGGCCAGAGGCGCCACGTCTGCGTGGGTCAGCCAATGCCGAAGTTGGAAGTACTGGTAGCGGAGCGGTTTGTCAAGTGTGTAGTCCGCTGTCACTATGTCCCATGTCAGAAAGCCCTCTGTATCAAACAGGTGGCCCGCAGAGCGGCACTCATATTGTCGCCATTAGGGGAACGAGCCTGGAGACCTGCCTGGGGGAAACGCCGGGTTATCTAACAGGGGTGTCATAGGGGAGGGGAAAGTCGTCAGGCCCCTCGGAACCGCGGTTGCGTCCCACACCTGTAGGAGAGTTTTGGTAATAGGGGATTTCTTGAGGTACGCTGGTCTATCCGGTCGTGCCAAAAAGGGGACATTCCATAGGGGCAGGCCTGCCATGGCACTGTCCTGAAATAACCAGTGCTTTTCTGAAGACGGCCTAGACCACTCCAGAAGGTATCTGAGCTGCGCCGCCTGAAAATAGCGCCGCAAGTCTGGGACGCCCAGGCCCCCCTCTGCCGTAACCCTCGTGACCAAGTCGCACCTCATCCTGGACCTCTTGTTAGCCCACACATATTGGTTTAGGACGTCTTGCAGTTTCTTCAGCATCCCCAATGGGGGAGTGACCGGGATGGTCTGGAATAGGTACAGGATCTTGGGCAGAAGGGACATTTTGATGGCGGCCACTCGTCCCAGCCACGAGAGCGGCTGCTGTTTCCACCGTGCGATGTCGCCCTGGGCACGGGACAGGAGCTTGGTGTAGTTAAGTTCGACCGTCTGGGCAGTCGCATGCGTCAAGTCTATCCCCAGGTACTGTATTGTGGTGCTTACCTCCAGACCCCCTATGTGCAGCGACTCTCTGTTAGCCGGCCGGGTGTTGCTACCCAGCGGGAGGACCACAGACTTTTTTACATTCATTTTGAAGCCCGACACCGCTCCAAACGCCTCCATCTCCGCCAGGAAGGCCGGTAAAGCGACCCTGGGACTATCCACCGCCACAAGAATGTCGTCCGCGTACAGGCTCAGCGTTTGTTCCACCCCCCCCAAACTTGATCCCCATGATGGAGCAATTGTCCCAAACTCGCTGGGCAAAGGGCTCAATGTAGAGAGCGAACAGGAGCGGCGAGAGCGGGCAGCCCTGCCGCGTGCCCCGCTGAATGTCGAAGGGCTTAGAGCTCACCCCATTGACTTTGATAGTCGCCCTTGGTGACGAATAATAGCCTGCCACCCATGAGCGGAAACGGGGGCCCACCCCGAATTTTGTCAGCGTATGATCCAAGAAACTCCAGTCCACCCTGTCGAACGCCTTCTCGGCGTCGACCGACAGCAGTGCTGCATCAGAGGCGTTGAAGATAGCCTTGTCTATGACATGCATGATGCGTTTAGTGTTGTCCGCGCACTGCCGGGAGGGGACGAAGCCCGCCTGGTCCGGTTCGATGATGCCTGGCAGGCAAGGGCCCAGACGGGAGGCCAGGATGCCCGTGAAGAGCTTGAGGTCGAGATTGAGGAGCGATATCGGCTGATATGCCGCACATCGCGAGTGGTCCTTGCCCGGCTTCGGCAGGACTATGACTTCGGCCTCCAGCATCTCCTTTGGGATCGAGCCCGGGCCCCCAAACGAGTTAAAAAGTTTCGTGAGGACCGGCGCCAAGGGAGGGCAAAAGGCCTTGTAAAAGCCCGCGGAGAAGCCGTCTTGGCCCGGGGCCTTCAGGGGTTTCAGTCGGGCTATGGCCGCTATAACTTCCTCCAGGTGGATAGGGGCATCTAATGCCTTGGCGTTCGTGTCGTTGAGAGCTGTGACATCCACGGTCTCCAGGTAGGCCCTCCCCTCCACCCCCCCAGGTCCGGGTCAGCAGCATTAAGCTGTGCGTAGAAGGCCCGAAACGCCTCCGCTATGCGCTCGTCTTCTCGAAACCCCTTCGCCCCCGTCTCCGCGTATAACAAGGATTTGGGAGCGAACAGTCTTGGCCTTGAGCTTACTAGCCAACAAGCGGCCAGTCCTGTCTCCCCCTACATAGTACGTGTGGCGGAGACGGAGCGCCGCATATTCCGCCCTGTCCAGGTCCAGACCCGCCAGTTGTGCCCTGGCAGCTTTCAGTTTGCGCCATATCCGGGGGGCACCTGTCTGGCAGTGAACCCGCTCTAGCTCTAACACCTGTGTCTCCAGCTCCCGCCTCCGGTCCACACGCTCCTTGTTGTCCGCCGCCGCAATCGCTATGATTTCGCCCCTAACGACCGCCTTGAGTGCCCCCCACAGTGTCGCCTGGGCTACATCTCCCGTGTCGTTCAGTTCTAGGTAGCCGGCGATGGTTCATGACAGACGCTGTACCACCCCCTCGCGGGAGAGCAGGCTTTCCCGGAGTCGCCACTTGCCCCTATGTGGAGGCGTGCGTGGGACTGTCAGTTGAAGGACCACCGCTTCGTGGTCTGAAAGCGCCGCAGGTGTGATGTCAATGTCTTGAATCATGGGGATCATTTCTGTGGAGCCCAGAAAGTGGTCTATCCTAGCATAGGTGTGGTGCACGTGCGAGTAAAAAGTGTATCCCGGGGCGGTATGATGCCTCTCCCACCAGACGTCGACCAGCCCTCAGCCACTGCCTCCCCGACTTCGAGAGTGCCCCTGTGTCCCCAAACCTCTTCCCGAACCTATCCACTTCGTTGTCCATGACCAAGTTTATGTCCCCTCCCATCAGAACAAGCCTCATATCCCCCAACAGCGCTTCGGACAGCGCCCCCTTCAAAAAGGCCTCCTGTTTAGTGTTGGGTGCATAGATAGAGCCCAATGAGAAGGAAGATGTGCCTATATGGATCGTGTGCGCTAGGAGTCTGCCTCTAATCTCGGCTACCTTGTCCCCCACCCATCCCCTAAAATGCTTGGCCACCAGAATCGCCACTCCTGCTTTTTTCTCTGTAGTTGTGGAATAGAATTGATGGGGAAAGGCTCTTGCTTTCATGCGTTGCCAGTCTTTTGCTAAGAGGTGTGTCTCCTGTAATATACAAAGTTCCGCCCCGGATCGTTCGAGGAATGAAAGAACTGCCCTCCTTTTGATAGGGTTGTGGAGTCCCTCCACATTAAGGGAGAGGATACGGATGCTGTCAACTGTCATGAGTGTGTGAGCGTCCCGCATGCCTTAGTGAGGGCCCTGAGCCACCCCTCCGTAGGACGCCTGGCCATAGTCCGTATTGAACACACCGAGTTCCCCCCCCGCTCCCGCCCTGACCCCAACTCCCCCCCCAACAGTCGCCCCCCTCCATCCCCAACTGGTGAACATAGTCCCAGGCCAATCATTTGAAAGTCTAGGCCTGTGCTAAATGAGTCAAAGTAAGGGTGTGTGGCAATGGCGGCTCTCGACCCCCGACCCCACCCCCGACCAGGAGTCAAACTTAGCTGATGTCGACCGTCGCTGCAGTCATCTCACGAGTCAGCACCAGTGTCTTTGGATACCACTTGGATCGCTGCTGCCTGTTCCTGGGCTACTGTGTCGGGAGTAGGCTTAAGTGACTTTTTCTGCTGCTTGCCCCGTCGCACTTTCTGCCAGCCATCCCCCGTCGTCCGAGGGGAGCCAGATGCAGTCCCCGGAGGTCGTCCCTCGCCCACGTCGTCCCGTTGCGGTTCCTCATATGGGATGTCTAGGACTGCGCAGGTGTCCCGCAGGGAGCGCAGTTGGTGCAGGGCGCCGTTCCACTTGCAAATGAGACGGAAAGGGTGCCCCCAGGTGTAGGGCACCCCCTCCTTGCGAAGGAAAGTTGTGGCAGCCCTAAATGACCTCCGTTTCTGCAGGGTAATCGTCGACAGGTCCTGGAAAAGTTCCACATTGTGGTCCTGGAAGCGAAGGGGCTGTTTGAGACGTGCCGCCTTTAGTATGCGCTCCTTAAGGGGATAGTCCGGCAGGAAGGCCAGGATATCCGGGGGGCCCTGGGTCCGCCGGGCCAAGCCCACTCGGTGGGCCCTGTCGATGTGGATCTCGAAGTCATCATCTTCGCCCAATACCATCCGGAAGAGCGATTGTAGGTACCCAGCCACGTCCTCACCCTCCGCTTTGGGTGGCACGTTCCGGACTCGAATGTTATTTCATCTGGAGCAGTTCTCCAAGTCCTCCGTGTGGGCCTGGAGGTCTGTCTGCTGGTCGTGGAGTCAGACAATCTCCTGCCGGAGGAATTCTATTTCTTCACTCCTGGCTTGGCCTGAAAGCTCGTTGGCGGCCACTCTCTCCCCCTGATCGTCGACATCGCGCCTGAGTTCTTTGTATTCCCCGGTCATTTCCTGCCGGAAGGTCTGGATGTCCTCCTTAAGGGAGGTGAAGAGGCCCTCCTTGAAAGCCTTGGTCGCCGGGGCCTCGCCTTCTGTGTGGTCCTTCCCCCTGGGGGGAGGTACCGGGGCCGGTTTGTCTGGTGTTTTGTCGCCCATGGAGGAACCCTTGACAAGCATGTCAGAGATGTTGCGGTTCCCTTTGCGGTTGTTGGACGCCATAATGTTCCCGGTCCCTGTAGGGGCCGCAGTCGAGCCGTATTCCCCTGCAGGACCGCAGACTTCTTCGGCGTGTCTGGGCCGGTGAGTGGATGGGCAGCCTTTGTACACTCAGCGCCTCTGGTCCGCTCCGTGGTCGCCTCTGTATTCTCCGTGCCTCAGCCGGGGGCCCACGCAATGCAGCCCCCTCCGACGTGTAGCGCTGGCTATGGCACCCGCGGCAACCCCCAGGAGCCCGCTGGATCTCTCAGGCCTCCACCTCCCAAGGCCTCCGTCCCTGCGACGCACAGCCTCCCCTGGGTTGTCCTTGAGGCCCCGCTGTGGCCCGGCTTGTCCTCTCATGCATCCCGGTCAGGGTCTCCGTGCCTCGCTTCCTAGGCGGCAGGGGCCCCCGCGCTTCCAGCCGGGCCAAAAGTACCACACCCTGCCGAGTCTCAGGTCCCAGGCGGCCCAGCCCATGGCCCCCTTACTTTCTTCTTCTTCGGGGAGCCCCTGTCCCCCTGACACCCCCACCTGTGGATCTCTCGTATGGTGTTGGGCGCTGTTGCTGGCTAGGCCCTCCGCGCGGCCCTGGGAGGGCCCCGTTCGTGGGGTGTTCTTTGCTGGGTGCTTGTAGGGGGGGGGCTCACAGCCGTGCCCCCGGGGTCCCCTGGTCGCCTACTATGTGCTGCAGTCCGCTGCAGCCAGAGCGCCAGGGCCCCACCTCCTGCCTGTGCTTTCAGCCCTCCACTCGGGCTAAGGCAGTTAATGCGTGTGGTGGGGGGGGTCCGCTCTCCCGGCCCTGCGCCAGCTCACCTGCAGGCCGCCGGTCTCGTCCCCGGGGCTCCTCACCTGGCTGGTTGCTTGTCGCTCGGGCCGACCAAGAGGCCAGGCCGCGCCCGCCGTGACCAGGCCCAAGCCGGGGCCTCGAGTAGTGTGAGGAAGCCGGCGGGCCCGGCACACTGCAATCCGCCGCGGGTCCGCCCGGCTCTTGTTTTGCCGCAGCCGAGGCCTGCCCCCCGGCCTCCGCAATCGCTGCCTCTGCCCCCGATCCCTCCACTCCGGGGTCAGGAGCGCCGCAGAAGTCCTCCCCGGGTCGCCGTGTACATAGGCCCCGGCTCTATCTTCGCGCCATTTTGTCGCAGTGGACCGTCTCTGCTCCGCGGCGCCTCCCGCCTTCACCGGGCGCTGTACCCGGCCCCTGCAGCACTGCGGTGATTGCGGACCCTGTCCGCTGATGGTGGCTGGCTCGGTGGGGGCGACGGTCCGCAAAAAATCCCTGTCGGGGGATCTGGTGTCGGGAGCCACCGCGGATCACGTCCTACCGAGCCGCCATCTTAGCCACGCCCCCCATTTGTCAGCTTTAAATCATAAGGTGTCACCCTCTAAGCTGCAATATGCCCGCCAAGAAGTGACCTATTAAGGTCATCTCTTGTCTAAGGAGGGAAGGCGATTGACCCCAGAACGTATTCATGCTATACCTACCACACTGAGAGAAGTGTATGCCTTTTTGGGTATCACTTCCTAGTGTAGACAATGGATTCCCAATTTTTCACTTTTGGTGAAACCATTGGTAGCACTAATGTTGAAAGACACGCCCCATCCGCTCCCTTGGACGGATGAATGTCAGAAAAGTTTTGTTGATTTACGTACTGCCCTATGTTCTGCTCCAGTGTTGGGTACCCCAGATTATAGCAAGTCCTTTACACTGTACGTTCACGAGAGAGAAGGTTGCGCATTGTAAGTTCTGACACAGCAATTCGGAGATAAGCAAAGGCCATGTGCCTATTTCTTCGCTACATTATATCCAGTAGCTAAAGCTAGTTGTCTCAGACCTACAGCAGCTGCCGCAATCTCTATTAGACAGTCTGCTGGATTAGTATTGGATAACACACTCATTGATATGGTTTCACATGCAGTGGATACCTTGCTGAACAGAACAAAGACGCAGCATCTCACAAGTGCTCGTTTGTCTGGTTACGAGCTAACACTTTTAGCGAGCCATGTACATATCAAAAGATGTAACATGTTAAATCCAGCTACACTGTTGCCGCTCCCAGATGAGAAAGATGATCAGGAGAAGCATGATTGTTTTCTCCGAACAGAAGAAGAAACGAAGGGTAGGATTGATCTAAAGGACACTCAGCTCAAGGACCCGGATGGGATCCTTTGGGTGGACGGTTCTTGTTTTAAACTTCCAAATGGAGAAACTACTTCTGCCTATGCTGTCACCACCTTATGCACAGTTGTCGAAACGGCACGTATTGGACATAATTCAGCCCAAGCAGCTGAATTGATAGCCTTGACTAGAGCATGTGTGTTGTCGAAGGGAAAGAGAGTGAATGTGTACACGGATAGTCAGTACGCCTTCAGTGTTGCACATAGTTTTGGTAAGTTGTGGAGGGAAAAGGATTATTTACCTCCCACGGGACAAAGATTCAGCATGGTCAGTTAGTGACTGATCTTCTTGAGTCACTTACCTTACCTACACAAATAGCGATCATAAAGTGAAGCGCACATAAGAAAGTTACAGATGATGTGGGTCGTGGAAAAGCGTTTGCAGACGAGGTAGTGAAAGCAACAGCCAGAAACACCACTAGCCGAATGTATGTGGCAGGTCCTGCAAATTGGGTTAGGGAAATTGGAATGTGTGAAGACAGGGTTGAGAGTGTGAAAACGATTCAGGGAGAGGCTACTGAGAAGGAATTGAGTACGTGGAAAGAAAGTACGGAATGTTAGATTCAATGGGCTGTTGGACAGAGTTGTCAGAACAACAGCGATGGTTGTTACCGGATGCTTATGTGTTACTGGTCGTGACTATGGCTCATCGTCCAGCTCATATTAGTGCAAAGGCCATATGTAAGCTCTTGGCCCCGGTATGGCAGAATGAAGGAATTCCGAAATGTGCAGACAATGTGGTTAAGCATTGTATTGTTTGTCTAATGCATAACCCAGGAAAGGGTACCCCAACTTCGGCAGGTCATTTTGCTCCTCCGTCATATCCTTTTGAAGTGTTGGAGATCGATTACATCCATATGGATCGCTGCAACAACCTCAAGTATGTTCTGGTGGTGGTATGTGCCTTTTCCCACTGGATAGAGGCCTACCCCTTGAAAGATAACACTGCTCTGTCGACTGCTAAAGTACTGATTAAGGAGTTCTTCCCCAGATTCGGTTTGCCGCGCATTGTCTGGAGTGACAATGGAAGTGAATTTGTGGGCCAGATTATGCAGAAAGTATGTTCTGGTCTTAGTATTAGACAGAAATTCCATGCGGCAAACCATCCACAGTCAGCAGGCTTGGTTGAGTGTTACAATGGTACACTCAAGCTTAAGCTGGCCAAGATTCGAGCCAGTACGGGTCTTGCTTGGCCGATGCTTTGCCCCTAGCTCTTTTGTCTACCAGAACTACTGTGCACTCTCGTATGGGACTTAGCCCATATGAAGTGGTATTTGGACGCCCAGCTAATGTTTGGGGCGTCCCCTGTCCCAAAAGATATTCTGACATACCATATCCTTTGTTAATTGACTATTTGTACGATTTGACTACTAAATTAAGTGTTATTCGCCAACAGGTGCAAATTGTTTTGCCGGAGGCCTCCACAGACCCAGGTCACACCATCCTACCCGGCGACTGGGTCTGTGTGAAGAATTTTCAACGGACCAAGAATCTGGAGCCTCGTTGGTCTGCGCCTACGCAGGTTTTGCTCACCACTCGTACGGCTGTGAAAGTGGTGGGCAAGCGCAACTGGATTCACGGCGTGCACTGTAAAAAGGTGCCACTGCTGTTACCCTTTGACCAGTGGATTCATAGTGGTGTAAGAGAATCGGACACTGCAGCAGTTCCTTGCTTCGTTCCTTTCAGCGATGCTCAAATCTATGGGACTCAGTCTGAAAAAGCAGATGATGATATTCTTCAAGCCGCAGTGCCTTTGCATCGTCGAATAGACACTACCAATCCAGAAGCTTTGTTCCAGGATCAAACCGTGCCAAGCAAAACACGTTACAATTTAAGGCCAAGAACTAATAAAGAGAACTGAACTTTTTTGAACACTTTTTACTTAAAGACATTTCTTTTGGGTCCCTTTTTGCTTCCCTTTTTAGTATTAGATGTGCCATCTGTCTCCGTCGCAGGGTCACAGTAGGTGACTCAGACTGTAACCTGATTTTTGTTCTTTTAGTAAGTGGCTAGTGCCTCAGGATATACAGAAGTGAGTAGCTGAGTGATTAAGGAAGATTGCCGTGAGCTACATTTTTTTTAGATAAAGATGGATGGCGCAACAACCATAGGTAGGGAAAATAGGAAGCAGGAATTGAGATCAAAGTATTGTAAATTACTGCGTAGTCAATTTGGTGTAACTTTGTGTGTTTTGATGTTTTTGTGTATTTTATTAGCCTGCACATGTTGGATCGTACATGTTTTACAATCAAGAAATGTTGCTAATTCTACAACTTCTTTGCCTTCTCGTCTTTCTGTCTTTTCACACAAAATGCATACTCTACCCCCTCATGAGCAGATAAGGAGAGCTGAGTATATGAATAATATGTTCATTCAATTGTTGCACCAACATCAGTTGGCTATTAATATGACTGACTGTTGGGTGTGTGGACTTATGCCACATAATGTGCAAAAGGGAGTGCCATACCTGGTTCTTCCCTTCTCATATGAAGGTTCAGCTTGGGATTATCTGACGATGTTTTCAGCCGCATACCACAACAGACATAGAAGCCCTGTAAGAACTTCTGTGAATGGACTAGATTTCAGTCATAGCTCTCTGATTAAAGGTATAGTGGTAATGGCTAAGATCATAGAGAAGAATAAGATTCCATTAGATGAGAAGAGAGCTTATGACGGATGGAATGTTACCCACTATGTCTCTATTCTTGGTGACAAAACTAAGAAGGGTGAGTCTTCCCCAGTATGGACTGTGCCCCATCAAGGTAATTTTTGTCTCCAAGTCAATAGTAAGAAAGCTGACATGCAGCAGAAATGCTCATACACATACATTTTTTCGTCCCTTGATTTTCCTCCGTTGTTTCCGTCTCAAGGAACATATTTTGTCTGTAATGACCGAGCTTATACTTGGCTCCCTTCCAACTTTTCTGGAACTTGTTACATAGCTTTCCTCCTTCCCCCTACATATACGGCTCCGTCAGACCATCACAGAGTAAGGCATAGCAGAGGTGTAATTGATGCCAAAGACACGAGGGAGGAGATTTCCTTAAAGGATACCTTCCCTTTTGGGGCCCGATGATTAACAGCAGACATATCAGGCAACTGGTCCGAGTGGTTGAGACCACTATTAATGTTACTGCAGGTGCGATAGGTAACATTACAGCAGAGCTTCAGGCGGACTGTGTTGAACTCTGTTTAAAAATGACCATCAAGACTCCATTCTGTGTTGCCATGCTCTCGGCAAACCTGCTAAGGAATTGCTTTCTGTGACTCTGTTGAACCTTGCTTACCCCCCTGCTCCTCGTGGTTGAGCCTCCTGAAAAGCTGCTTGTGCACCTTGTCCTCCGGTTGCACCAGAGGTTCAGCCACTTCCTGTCAGCTGTTGGTAATTCAGCCTCTCCTGACTAGCGACTGTGACTTGTGACCACTATCTGTGTCCTGAAAACAAAGGCCATGTGTGTTGCGTCAGCAGAAGCAGACACTCTGTGTCTGCACCTTGTGATGGAAGACAGAGGCTGTGTGTGTTGTGCAAGCAGAAATAGATGCTCTGTGGCTATGCCATGTGAGCACGGAAGTCAGATCCAATGAACATTGCGCCACCTGAGGCACATGCTCCTTGACCACGAGTGCGCCACCCGAGGCTGATGAAGCACGAGGCCTAACTAGAACTGGACAGATGAGAAACTTGCATTGTGTAAGGGGGGTTGCCAGTACTACAAATATGTGTGCGCTGCGGATTGAAGCAGCAGTCTCCGTAGAATTGTCTTTGTACCATTCTGGGACCTCTGTCCTTAGCTGGAGCTAATAAATGACTTGCTTCCCTCCACGGCTGGTTGTCCTGGTCTCTTTGGTAATGTATGATTGATGCAAGAAGGACCCGTAGATTCAAGGCGTTTCCCTGCGCCACTGGCTTTGACTCTCCCAGTGGGGGGGTCTCCAAAAAGTCGGTTCTACAACCGTCTCATGAAGTTGCAAAATCGAATTGCGTTAGATGTGATTTTAGCAGACTGAGGAGGTGTCTGTAGATTGATCAGATCTAGTTGCTGCATTTATATTCCAGACGACGCTCCGGCAGTATACCAAGCCCTTTCCAAATTGCACACGGTCTCCGAGTCGGTTCATCAGGACGAAGGAGATTGGTCTTTTATGGGATGGTTTTGGGGAATATTCTCAGCTTGGGGATGGAAGATCTTAACGTTCCTTGGAGCAATCTTG
Source organism: Lissotriton vulgaris (assembly GCF_964263255.1). NCBI lineage: Eukaryota > Metazoa > Chordata > Amphibia > Caudata > Salamandridae > Lissotriton > Lissotriton vulgaris. The sequence continues at coordinate 622,611,702 of NC_141689.1, forward strand.
GCCATCATATTCTCCTGTTGCTTATGCGTTCAATGTGGTCCTGCAGTTGGTGGCCTGTTGGCTACTTTATGTGTTCCACAATCTGCTACTCAGAAGACAGAGAATATTAGAATGATGGTGCAGCAACAGCTTGAAGATCTTATGAACATCAGTGTTGATTCTGACTCAGATTAGCATGAGTTGATTTGTTTTTGCCTGAGTAATGGCAAAAGGAGGGGCTGAGGTTCTGAAAATTACGAATTCGGTCGTGCTCAGCCTCCATTTTGTGATCGCTGCCATTTTATGTTGCCCTCACTCAGGCAGCTCGGCGAACACGATGTTTTGTCGTTTCTGCCTTTGCGTGTCAGGTGGCTTCTCTGCTTCTGTTTACTAACGACTGTCAGGGTCTGGCCGAGTACACTAATTCCTGTCTGAGCTGATTAATCCCCGTCCGGACAACATGTTGGTTCACACCATTGTTTCCTTTAAGTTATCTTATCTGCTGTCCTTCGCTACATGTCCCATGCATTCTCCTGTTTCACGACTGTTCTTCTACGAGACACAGCTGTGTTTTCTCTGCTTGTAAATCGAATAATGTGGATTCATTTTGTAATTTACCTAAGGGGTCGAGTGACAAACGAAACCGGGAATTTGAGATGCCTTAGTCTTAAAACATTGTCTATAACGTTTGTCAATAGCTCATGCTCTTGTGTGATTGCCTTTTTGCATTGTATTGTATTGTATATAAACCTGTGCGCCACGGAGTTAAGTGGCAGTCTCTTTTGAACCTCGTTGTACTGGCGACTTCTAAGACCACTGTACTAGCTGCAGATAATAAATACCATCTTCCACGCCAGACGAGGAGTCTGTGTCTCTGTATTTGACATGGCAGGTGAATCCCGGGGATTTAGGCGTACCCTGCGCCGCCGGGCCTTAAGACTGCGGTTCTCCAACACCTGAGCATAAACATCAACGATGTATAATTAAAGAATTAATTGTAAGGAGGGATCAATCAAAAATATTCATTTACATACAGAGTACAATTAATTACCCTACTGTTCTCTAATTCTGATTAAAGCAAAATTAATTTCTGCTGTTTTTAGCTTATGTATGTTACAAGTGACGGGAAAGGAAATACAGTATAGTCATAACAAACTAACACATATACATTTTACACATATACACAATATATATTTCATTACAAAAACAATTAAATAACATTCATATATATAATACACTACATATATATACAATATAAACAACCTATACAACATATATCCAACTTATAAACATCACAAAAAAACAGTAGATCAATAATTGGTTACCCTACTGAGAACAAAAAAAACTATGTGTACACTCTTAAATCAGAGTATACACTCCAAGGTAGTCCCTATTGCGCCTGAGGATTAACACCTCCAAAATAATACAAAAGGCGCTTTATGTTCTTCACACAGCTCTACTTGCTGGGACTCCTTTAGAAATGTCGGCGCTGGCGCGGTCGCGTTTCAGCCAGAAATTCCTTTTGGCATCATCAGGACAGGGGATTCAATATTTCTACAATGACAATTATACATAATGTATTCTGTACCGTATCAAATGACTAAATATCAACACAAACAATCAGCACTGGGATAAACTAGCCCTAGAGTGACCGTGAAGTGCCTGAGGAATATACACATTGTGCTCTGTGAAAAAACCCACAGCGAAACACGTGAAAGTGCACAAATGGTTTTACAAACAAAAGAGATTGACTCAAAAGAAAGAAAACCCAAACATGGCGACATACCTCAAGCCACCTCACCGACAGGCACAGGCTCTCCAGAAGTAAAAAAAAGGGCCATAGACACACACTGAGATACCCAGCACACAGTGAAACAAAGACAGTTCTTTCTTCCACTCAAACTACTCATACCTGGGCAAGTTATAGTTTCTCTAAAGGAAAAACGCCCGGCCGGCAGGACCCACTGCTGCCTCGCCAACACTGGCCCTTAGATCTGAAGAACCGGGATAACCCACTCACAGGGTCTTGGCGACGGGGAAACCGCCCCAGTCTTCCATACCTTGCATACTTAATAAAAAGGAGACACAAGAGCCTTCTTCTGCAGGAGGAACCCAGATTTATTTCAATAGCCCGGGCTATGGAACAGAGTCCCAAGCGAGTCAAAGGACAGTCCAAAGGAGGCTGCTATTTCACTCGGTAGCTTACATGCCTTTTATATGTTTCTTAGTACATTAATGTGGCTGTTAGTCCATTATTCACTCAGGGCAGTGTTTGTTGTTGATTAGCTGGACCCAGGTGGTGTTTGTAGTTAGTGACCTGGTCAAGGCTTGGTACACAGAGCATTGTCCACTCTATGCTTGTAATTGGTGACCTGGTCAAGGCTTGGTACACAGAGCATTGTCCACACTGCTTTGATCAGGGCTCTTTCTTTCAAATCATTGTTTACCCACCCTGATTAGACGCCAGCAGTCAGACCATTGCCCAGATAACCTGATCAGGATGTCAAGGATGTGTTATCAGGCTGGGAGCAGGAGAGGAAAGATGAGTCATTAACTTGGGGTGAGGGCCATGTGGCTTTCTGATGAACTGCAGAGAACAGGGGGTTGGGCGGCTGACAGTTCCTGGGCAGAAATGCAGGCCTACAAATATGTATTTTTGTTGTGCTGATAGAATTTTCTTTGTACAAAAGAAAAACGACCAGGTGGGTCCTGTGAAGGTGTTTGCCACGAGATGGCAATGTTAAAAACCAATGGAGTCCTGGTAAGAATGATTGTTGATCGAAAAATACTTTTCCTCAGACCCTCCTTTTGCCATAGAGTGGTAAATACTTTAGGAAATGTCAATCTTCATAAGGCCATCTGTTTCTTGCTGGATCATCACCATCATATTGAAGTTGTGAATGTTTGATGGCGGAGGCGTGATGGTCTGGACAGACATTGTACAGAGCACTGGCAGGCACTGAAAGCACAAACGCAGGAGATCAGGACAGCTACTCTCAAGGCAAGGAAGATGAGGACCCTCCAACCCCACTGAGAAAGAAGACCCCAGATCCAGCCGGTGAGGGAGTGGTTGAGTTGAATAAAACCATCTCACTGAGTTTACCTGGTGGTAGTAGCAATGTGGAAGAGCTGGTCGGGCAAAAAGGAGCACTGGTATTGCCAGATCTGTTCCGCCGGAAGTCATCGTGGAATGTCCCAAGCACAGAATGGGCAGTACCTTTGGCAGTGTAGGCCTCTTGCATCAACATCCACCATGCAAGACAAGACCGAGAGATGGAAAATGGGTACGGAAAGAATGGGACAGGGTGTATCATGGAATGCGGCATCAGTCCACACACCCAGCAGTTGGAAGTGTTCATGCTGACATCTTGTTTCTGAATTCGGGTGTTTTGGATGGTGGCCATTGTGCTAAGCCAGGGATCCTTAGTGGCTGTCTGTGATTGGTGGTTGCTTCACTGGGCGCAGGTGCCAAGGGCCCTAATGGCTTACCTCAGTCTGACACAACAGCACTACTCTCAGCCAGGGAAGATCACAGCATTACAGCCTATCGGTACTTGGCGAAGTCAAGGGCAAGCCTTCGCTCAGGGGCGCAAAACAATTGTTCTTGGTGTTGAGCAGAGTTAAGGAAGGGTTCCACCCATCCTTTCAGTATGCTGTCCCTCTCTGCTTCCGTAGATGTAGAATGCAGTCTGGCATCGCTGAATGGGACAAACGTCAGGACTGTTTCTGTAAAGAGTACAAAAGGTCTTAGTTAGACTGTACAGACAATCAGTTTTTATACCCAATGCTGTACGGACATATTAGTAGTATGGGACTTAATATCAATCACACTCTGTACTGTGTTTTCAACCATGCCCTCGTCTGCCACTCACCTAGCGGGACCTCCTACATACATTCCTTCCCTTTTTCTAAGAGCTGTTTGTCTGGCCGTTTGGTCAGCCAGAGCATTGCCTTTCCCAACATCATCCGTTACCTTTTTATAGGCCTTACATTTTATAATGGCCACCTTTCTGGGGAGTGTCAGGGAGTCTAACAGTCGGTGGATTAGGAGGCCAAGTTGAAACTTGGTCCCATGGGAAGTAAGGAAATTCCTTTCTTTCCACAACCTCCCGAAGTTGTGGGCCACCCCGAAGGCATATTGGTTGTCGGTGTAGATATTTACTGTTTTACCCTTGCTTAACTCACAAGCTCTAGTGAGGGCCACTAGTTCTGCTGCCTGAGCAGAGCACTGCTAAATCTGAGCTGTTTCTACTATCTTTTCCAATGTCATGAGTGCGTAGGCAGCTGAGGTGTTACCATCTGGCCTTCTGAGACATGATCCGTCTACATACAGTGTACCATCTGGTTCTGCTATCGGGGTATCCTGTAAGTAAACCCGTCCCTTTGTCTCATCCTCTGTCATTAATATGCAATCATGTGGGTCTAAGCTGGCATCCTGAGTGTCCAGTGGAAGTAATGTGGCGGGGTTTAGTGCAGTGCATCTTTTGATGTTAAGATGGCTGGCAAAGAGTGTCAGATCATACCCTGTAAGCCGTGCGCTAGTGAGGTACTGTGTCTTGGTGTTGTTAAGGAGGGTATCTACAGAATGAGGGACCATCAGAGTCAGATGGGAGTTTATGACAGTTCCCGCACTCTGACGGATCATGAGGGCGGCCGCAGCTGTCGCCCGTAGGCATCCTGCAAGAGCCCTTGCAACAGGGTCTAAGGTGGCTGCAAAATAGGCACATGGTCGTTGGTGACCTCCAAACATCTGGGTCTAGACAGTGCATGCACAGCCGTTTGTCTCATGTACAAAAAGAAAAAATTGTTTGCTATAGTCAGGAGTACCGAGGACTGGAGCAGTACACAGGGCCCTCTTCAAATCTTGGAAGGGCTGCGCATGCTCTGTAGTCCATGGAAAGGGAGGAACTGTCTGATATATCCTTAGTGGTGAGGGCAAGAAGAGGTTTGACCATGGCCGAAAAATTGGAAATCCACTGTCTACAGTATGAGGTTAGGCCTATAAAAGCTCGTACCAGCTTCTGTGTTCGTGGGGCCGTCATAGCATTGATAATGGCTACATGATCAGCGGTGAGCTGCCTTCCCTCCTTCGAGAGGAGATGGCCTAAATAGGTCACCTTCTCTTGACAAAACTGCAACTTTTTCAAAGAAACTTTGTGGTTATGGAGGGTAAGGTGGCGTAACAGACAGAGAGTAGCTTCTTTACATGCTGGGGCAGAATTTGCAGCGATGAGGAGGTCATCTACATATTGTAGGAGTTTGGAATTGTCATGGAGTTCCAAGGAATCTAGTTGACCTTTTAGGGCTTGACTTATTAATAACAAAGGTTTAGGCATGGCAAAAAGTTTATTTTGCTAGGTCGAAATGGCAGTTAAAAACTGCACTACGGGAAGCAGTGGAGGTCTGGGATATGTTTTAAAAGTAAACTTTAGTGGATGCGCAAGGAGTGCTGTAGGCCACTAGAAGCATTTAATTTACAGGCCTGGGTACATATAGTACCATTTACTAGGGACTTAAAAGTAAATTAGGCATTCCAATCAGGTAAATGACAACTGTACCATGTTTTAGTGACAGGTCGCACAGACCTTACTAATGGTTAGCAGTGAAAAAGTGCACAGAGCCCTAATGCCAACAAAAACAGGTTCAGCAACAGAAGGCAAAAACCTGGGGTTGATCCTGCAAACTAGGCCCCACAAAGTGTAGTGTAGCTCCCTCCCCTTCCTACAGCACAGTGCAGCAACTTGCCTTGCTGCTTTGCATTAAATTTAGTAGATCTGCTCCTTAATTTGTGCACATGGTTGCCGATGGGCATCATCCACACTTGTTTCAGGGGTCGAGGACTCTTTTTTTTTTTTACCTTCCTCACAGTCCCGGTCTGCAGCGGCTTCAATTTCCAGCAGCAGGAAACAACAGATCAGTCACAGTTTTATGCTCACTAAGGTCATGAAAACAAAATGTGGACTGCTAATATGGTTATCCTTGACCATGCAATGTACTGTCGGTCCTTGTTCTATTAAGAAGGATTGTTGTTTGCTCTCCCAACGGTGTACATGCTTCTGCCCTCCCAGACTAATAGTAAAGTGAATCGGCGTGACATAGAAGTGGTTGACGGAAGATAAGGCCTGCATCCCCAGCATTCATACTCTCAAGAAATTTGTGGCCCAGCTATTTATTTATTACAAGTGAACCACCGATGATCTCACACAATAAAAACATGGCGATAGAATATTTACTTTTAAAGCAGGAGACTTGAAGATGAGGAAAAGGCTTTACGATTGACAGGAGGTTAATATCAAACACAACAAGGTGATGGACGGAGTGCTGAAACTTTTCAATCACCCTCAGTCAAGAAATCTGGGTTTAATCCATCCTGCTTTTGCTCACTATGCCACCCCAGTTTGGACCCCGCCACACACAAATCAGGCTTGACCCTGCTCCTCATGGGAACATAATAGGCAGAGGATGATCTTGTAGAGATCAGCATGTTGCCTATTGACTGTCATTGTTAATACTAATGGCAACTGCTGAGTATTTAGAATTCTGTTTTTGCTGTTCTAAGTCTTTTTACCGCACACAATCCATGTTACTCTGCTTCCTCTTGCTTCAACATGTATTGTTTCTATTCCCATATTTCATTGCATGACACTGCAATTCTATCTCCTCTGTATTTTATAGTTCCATTTGTAAAGTGCTCCAACACCTTAGAGTATGGTTCACCCTGCATACAACTGCTAATCATTGTAAATAGAAACTGGCGAGTCAGTGGTGCTAGAAGTAGAAGTGTGGGGCTGCTGCAGTACCCCCAGATATCCATTATAAAGTTCAGATTAAGAATTAGCACTATAGAAGTCATTATTTATTCGTCTTGGAGCATTTACTGCGCCTTTAAAGCCAAACACTCAAAGGGTACTCAACTTTGTAACACAAAGTGCTGCCAATTCCTTTTTCATGGAGAGCTGTATTTACTGTCCCTTTCTCCAGCTGCAACTTTATTTGGCAATTTTAACATGTGGACTTGCTAACTCAGAGACAAGAGGATGTCTCAACATTCCTGAGGTTTTCTAACACACATATATGTAAACCTGTGCTCACTTTTCAAAGGAAAGTTCGAATAACCCAGATCAACGTAATTGAAAGTACAAACAAGGCACTTAAGTCAATAACCAGCACCTCCACTCGACACAAGTGTTCCACTGAGGCGCCTCAGGCAACACCATAGCCACTGGGTCTCAAAATCTTATTCGCTTGCCAAATACTCTATGAAGTTGTTTCTCAAAATCTGGCTAAAACGTGACAAGAACTACATCTTGTTAATGCACCAGATCGCACATGTGCTAGTCTGGTGGGGGTGACCTGCTTAATCAACTTCCAGCCCATCGAATACAATGACTATATAAGTAGCGCTCCCAGCTTGAGGTTTTATTTTTGTTGTTGTGGGGAGCCCTCTTGCCCGCCCTCTCTTCCTTACCTTTTTCGAGTTTCTGTGCACTTCTGCAGACAGTGGGATCCCGCCCTAGACAGGTGTTTGGTCACGGTCTCCTTAACCTAATTTAGTTTATCTTGTCGGCGAGTCTGTTAGATAACTTACTGGCCTGCATGCACCTCATTGGTAGCTGGTAACCCAATCAGAGTTGGGAAGCTTTCCCGATAAGCACTTTATTGACATCAATTGATTGCGCCTTTGTTAGCCTCGGGGTCTAGTGTCATCTGGCTTAATTTAGATCAGGAAGTACCTACGTTGCTCTGACTGGAGAAATTCTTACATTTTAAAGGTGTTCTTTTAATCACAATGGTACATCAGCAATTAACGCTTCTAATTGATGTGCAAAATATGTGTAAGTTTAAAATCACATAAACCAGTAAAACCACTAATTTACAGGCTTCATTGGAAGAATCTTGTAACATGCAAGTAAACATGGTAGCTGAAACATTTCTGTTTAATTTGTTTTGCTATTTGAATAGCAGTCCCTATTGTCAAATCTATATATTTTCCAAGTGTGGCAACACCAATAGGTCCCGAGCCAATAGGCAATGCAAGCAATAATCTTTTTAAATCAGTCTTTTAACCTTGAAACATTTACCTTATTTCACAGGAAACTACTATACATTTGTACATTTGTATGTTATGCTGCCCTTACGCCGGATCCTACGTGGACATGTGCAGCTGTAATCCTTCCCAATTTGGTAGAGGTTTGTGAGCTGGGCAACAGAACTGCAAACCAATGTAAAGAAATTCAAATATGTGCTAAAAAAGAATCTGGATTGTTCCTACAAATGTGTTGTTCCACTAAAACGGATATAGCACCAAACATCCCCTCTCCCTGAACATCGCCTCTTTTTATTTGTGACCTAAGGTCCATCAATCCGGTGGGTATCTGCACAGACACATTCTCGAATTTTTGCATGACCAAAGCACACATGTATTCAGTCCAGGTGGTCTGTTCCATAATTGTCCATTGAGAAAAGGTGGACCATATTTCTTTAAAGGAATAAATATATTTGTTATTTATCTAACATTCACACTGTTGCCTTTGTAGGTCTTTCTCTTGAAGGGACGAAAAGCGTACCGCTGAGCGCAAGGAGGCCAATCGGGGGGTATTCAATAATTTACATAAGTCTTGCTTAACTGTAGACCACGGGGAAGCAAGAAGAGGACGGGTAGGGGTAGAACCGCTAGGGTTGTACTGATGGGGACTTGTTGTCATTCCCTCGGCGTGGACAGCATTAATGTGTGTGGTCGGTGTCATGGGAAAGGTCGGGAGGGCTGGTGCGGCAGGGGAAACAGTAGGAGGGGCAGTGGGGGAAGGAGCGGGTGGTGGTAGGGTGACATGCGGGGTGCGAGGTGTCAGGGCAGGGTACATTGGGGCATATGCAGGAGGACTTTCTAACATGGAATTAATATATGAATCACTTTCTTCTTCCCCCTCTATATGGACCTTTCCTTTTTCTTCATGGACTGGATAACACTTCTGTACCCGGGCCCCATGCTCCCTATCGGCTATTTCTACCGGTTTTGTTATGCGATTTTGTAAATTTTCTCTGGCGTGATCGGCCATTGACATACGTTCTTGTTTTCTTTCTTGCGCCTTCTGTTTTCTAGCTCTCTGTTCTATCTCTTTCCTCCAAAATCGGACAGATTTAAACATGGACGGACGTGTTTTTCTTTTAATTAATTGTTCCTCTAAGTTGGCGAGGACTTGGGAATCAAAGGAGCCATAAAAGTGGCCTCTGTAACTCTGCGTTACTTTTCTTGGTGCATTTCACCCAAAATGCGGAAAACATTATGGCAGAAGGGCCATATTTAATATACATGGTATGGCCAGGGGTTCCTTCTAGAGGGAGCGGGCCCGCTGCCTCCAGCTGGGAGTCCTGAGTACACATACAACAACATAATCTTTTGAACTTACTACTGACTGGCATGCTTAATAACAGATAACAGACACCAGCGGGTTCCTAAAACTCACCTCGCTTGCTTGTCTTTTGCAAAGGACAATAATAGCAGAATCATACAGAACAGACACCAGCAGGTTTGTAAAATTCACCTCGCTTGCTTGGCTTTTTGCAAAAGTCAATATACATACAGAACCATACAGACCTGACACCAGCAGGTTTTAAAATTTACCTTGCTTGCTTGGCTTTTGCAAAAGTCAATAACAGAACAGACAGACTTGGTGGATGATCAGTCCACCCTTACCTTACAGGGGTAGTGCTCTTCTGCAGATGTAGGGCTGTGTCCTGCTCCAGAAATTATTTGCTAGAGGACTCCAGCGAGAAGGCGGTCAAGTGGCCCAGACCGGGTGGGGAGGAACAGCGGGTGAGTCGTTCGGTCTACCGGAATACAAGAATCCCTCTGGTAGGGCGCCTCCATCGGAGTCTCTCCGTGCACCCCCTCACATCCACCGGGCCTGACCTCCGTACTCGTGGAGTCCCTATTTGAAGGACTGGGATAACCCTCTCACGGGGTCTCAGCGACGGGGGAACCGCCCTAGTCTTCCATACCTTGCATACTTAATAAAAAGAAGACACAGGAGCCTTCGTCTGCAGGAGGAACCCAGATTTATTTCAATAGCCCGGGCTAAGGAACAGAGTCTCAAGCGAGTCAAAGGACAGTGCAAAGGAGGCTGCTACTTCACTCGGTAGCTTACATGCCTTTTATATGTTTCTTAGTACATTCATTTGGCTGTTAGTCCATTATTCACTCAGGACAGTGTTTGTTGTTGATTCGCTGGACTCAGGTGGTGTTTGTAGTTAGTAACCTGGTCAAGGCTTGGAACACAGAGCATTGTCCACTCTATACTTGTAGTTGGTGACTTGGTCAAGGCTTGGTACACAGAGCATTGTCCATGCTACTTTGATCAGGGCTCTTTCTTTCAGGTGATTGTTCAACTGCCTGATCAAAGCCGGGTCTTTCAAGTAATTGTTTACCCACCCTGATTAGGAACCAGCAGTCAGACCATTGTCCAGATAACCTGATCAGGATGTCAAGGATGTATTATCAGGCTGGGAGCAGGAGAGGAAAGATGAGTCATTAACTTGGGGTGAGGGCCATGTGGCTTTCTGATGAACTGCAGAGAACAGGGGGTTGGGCGGGTGACAGTTCCTGGGCAGAAATGCAGGCCTACAAAAATGGATTTTTGTCGTGCTGATAGAATTTTCCTTGTACAAAATAAAAACGACCAGGTGGCTCCTGTGAAGGTGTTTGCCATGAGATGGCAATGTTAAAAACCAATGGAGTCCCGGTAAGAATGATTGTTGATCGAAAAATACTTTTCCTCAGATCCTAATACAAGAAGGACAACAACAATATACATATATTTCAAATCATCTGAGGGCAAAAGAAGCGAACTCGAAATACTTAACAAAACACCTGAATCATACCTTTCAGAAGATGTATTCCACTCTGTACGACGGAAAAATAACATCACCAATCCACTTCGTTTTCCAAGAGGTGAATAAAACCAGGCACTTAATACCTAATTATCCAAAAGAAAATGAGAGAGAAAAGGACGATTTACCAAACATCTCTTGTCGCGTTACAGTAACGCGCAGCGCGTATTGCATACTTCTAATGGAACCGCCCAACTACCGCGAGTAAAGCGCCTCCCCATAGAATTACCTGCTATACGCAGTTCCGTCACTTCCACCGAACTGCCAAGACTTCAAGCAATCAGTTTTCCAAACAACAGCTAGTGTACTTTTCCCATCAGCCCTTATTTTCAACACGTACACGCGCTTACGTCATCTTCAGTCAGCACTGCCATAGAAAACGGACTACCACCGGCAACTTTATCTATTAGTTCACAATCCCGGCCTGCCACTGATGACAGATCGCTCTCTCATTCACGTCATTTGCCATCTACCGCCATCATAGAAATAGGAAGCTATGAAAAAGACTAGGTATACTCCTGTATCACCGGCCACCCGTAATCCGGAAAAAGCATAGAGTCTCTACACAATGTCCATACGGGGCACAATTTGCTCAAAAGAATAACGAAGAACCAAAACAGGTATACAACTAAAATTAGACTACACTTAAACCATACAAATTAATATAGAAGGCACAATACTCACTAAATAGCTAATCGAGACACACAAATCCCATTTCAAACAAAATTACCAAGATTTACAAACACTCCACCAAGTGGTAACCCTTTAGTACAATATCCATATCCACAACAGGAACGCGGTCATTAAAATGAAGCTCACTGCCAGCACTACCACAGCGTGGTGATAGAGTCCAACAACAGGGAGGGCACATAAGGAGCGATAACACCCGTCGGGCACTGCACGTTCACCTGCACGCATGCACATTAATTGAATGGGACGAAGACAAGACTCTGCTGAAAAAGAGGCCAACAAAAGAGCCCCAATCATCCTTAGGTAATCTACTACCATCATTATAGCTGACATAATAAGCAACAAAGTGTACAGTATAACGGCAAGCATGTAGAGCAATTAGATTGATAAATAAACAGCAAATCATAAGGGTACTACAAAAAAATATATATCTGTACCTCTCTGCATATATACTGCATGCACACTGTTCAAACAACATCGGGCAGTTAACAGGGGAACACACAGTTGTAACAGTAAACCCCCTCCCTTAGGTCAACTGCTCAGACCATATACATCAAAAACGTTTTAAATCAGTGCCCACATTTCATCTCTATCATTCAAGCCTTCTGTCGCGGTCTGAAATGAAAGCCTTTTGTCTCCTTTCGCCTGCCATGCGGAGATGTAAAAATGTGGTGCAAATTTCTATCTATCAATATTTGTAGATAGGAGTTTGCGTCAAAAGCCATGGGTGGTTGCATGGAAATGCCCATGCACCACCTATAAAATGCCCCCATGACGCAAAGTAACACAAAACAGCGCATAGCACAACTTTGTGTTACTTTTGGATACTATCTAGTGCTAACCCTGATTTGCATTGGATAGTACATTTCACCCTTACACATTGTGCTGCTGCGTTTGCATCACAGCAATTATGCAAACCTTGTGCAAAGCTTTAGTAAACCAGGGCCTGAGTGCCAGAAAGCATGAGTGAGAGAGAATTAGTGAAAGTAAGAGTGAATGTAACTAGTGAGTGAGTAAGACTGAATAAAAATGAATGTAAGGGTGTGTATGAATATGATTGAGAATGAATGAGTGAGTGTGAGTGGAGTGAGACGATGAGTGTTAGTCAGTGAATATGTGTGGCAAGAATGTGATGTGATGTTTGTGAACTTCTCATTGCCCTGGCATACTGAAGGTAATTATTTTCTTCTAGAGACAAACAGGGCAAAATACTGGCGCTGGCACACATGCAGTAATTGTTAGCATGACAGACATCTATGATAAAATACTGCCACTAGCAGGCTGGGGGTAATTCTTGGCGTAAGGATTAAGTATGGCCGGAAAATTCGTTTCGCTTGCGAAATTTGCGTATTTTCCGCGATTTCGCAATCCGCGAATTGCGTGAAATTACAGCAAAATCCGCAAATCCGCGAGCTGGTCGAATTTTGCTCAGGAAGCACTTACCGGGTTACAGCAGGTGCCCAAGTTGAAGCTAATTTCTTTGTAACCATTTACAAAATGGTTACATTTTTAACACCTTTATAAACAAGAGGCATGTGAACTCGCACAGAAGCCCGGCCCCACACACACTAGGCTATGCAACCTCTTTCTGCCCTTTCCCCCACTGTGATGGACAGCTCACTCGAGGGACCTCGGCGCCTAAGTGCGCGGTGGCAAAGTTACAGACACACGGGGTCACTGGAGACAACTCTTCTGGGCCTTTACACAGCTGTAGTGCAGGAAAAGCAAGATACATTTACCGAACGAGGTAGCACTTACTAATTAGCCAGTAGATAGTACTCCAGTTGAGTATAGTGTACAATTGCAACAAAATCCGCGATTTCGCCGGGAAATCCACAAATTTGCGGATTTTTTTGCGAATTCACGTGAATTTGCGAACCGCGAATGCCTATTGGTAAAATACTGTTACAGGATCATTTGATTCCTTTTACTCCTCTGGAAACCTCAAATAGATATGGAGCCATTTCTGGCCTTGACGGCTGCGATTGACTCCCAGCAAAGGTACCTGCCAAAGATTCCAGTGTTGGGGGTGGGGGTCTATTGGAGGAGAATGCACAGAGTAGGATGAGCTGCACATTTACAGTTCCTCAATGTGGTGGTTCTCCCTCTAGTATAAATGATGATAATTGCGCTGTAAACAACTATGTGATCCCGAGGAAACAGATGAGTCTAGAAGTGGGTGATTCTAATGTGGAAACTGTTAAACCTCCAGGCAAGCCAGCTGATCAACTGTGTTCCAATAATGAAAATGTGTTATTGTTATCTTGGAATGTGGCGGGGTTGGTGGTGAAACTAGAGAACCTGGAGTGGTGTGAGTATGTGGACAATCATGATATTTGTTTATTCCAAGAGACATGGGCTAGGACTATTCAGCATAGGTTGGGCTTTGTAACTTATGCTGAGCCCGCAACCAAAGGCCCTAGGGGCAGACCATCCGGTGGATTGACCATATGGGTGGCTGTTCATCTTGGGTTCTTGGTCAAAAGGATTATCACCAATTCTTGTGATATTTTGTGTATTCTTTTGACCCGTAGAAACACACCCAAAATAGCGATTATTAACATCTATCTACGGCCGGTTTTGGGTGGTAGTTTCTCATGTCCTAGAGTCCTTAACCGCCCTACTAAATAGCTTCTCAACTGATACCAAGGTGATAATGGGCGGGGATTTTTTTTTCACAACCAATTTTATTGAGCAAAAGAGTATCAAGAATGTGGCATCTTCACACACCAAGATCACCACATCAGTATCAATGGAATGGTGACATACATAGTATTCACGAAGCAAGTGTCAATGAAGCTCAGCTTTAAAAATGCCCTAACAACCCATCCCAACCCCAACTACACCCCCACCCGCACCCACCATCCCCCCCCCCGCCACACATGTACAGAAGCAACACAAAGACGATTAACATAGAGGAAGCAGGTATAATGCAACCAGGGTTTTGCCATTTGGGCCAGGAAAGTCACCGCGATCAAATGTCCTCCTCCTGCTCCGCCGGGGGTTCCAAGGACAGGCCACGGTAGTCGGCCCACCGCTTCCAGATCTTGAAGTGTTTGCGTGGGCAGCCCCGCGCCTCAAAGATCGGTTTCTCAAGACCCATAAAGTAGTCCAGCCCAGCCTTCCACGCAGACAGGGGGGGGGCCCTCACAGATTTCCAGGCCCGAGCCAAGTCACGCTTAGCAACCACCAGGCCCAGGAGCAACAGGTGACGCTTATATATGTTGCCCCCAACCCCTTCCACGATGTGCAGCAGGCCTAGCCGGTGGGTTCGAGGAAGATCCCAGCCCAGGACCTCAGCCAGGCAACTCCATACGCCCCTCCAGAATCCAGCCAGGCGACCACACGACCACACCGTATGCAACAGGGAGCCAGGCACTTCCCCACAGCGCAGGCACTCCGGTGACGCAATCAAGCCAGCCTTCCACAGTCGTTCACGTGTATAATAGGCACGATGCAGGTATTTGAATTGTATCTGGCGGAGCCGAACCGCGATAGCGGTGCCGCGCGGGGACTCCAGCGCCTCCCTCCAGTCGTCCTCATCCAAGGCGCCCACGTCCACCTCCCATGCTTCCCGAAGGGAGCCGAGAGTGGATGAGCAGTGAGTAACAAGGGACTGATAAATCTTAGAGACCTTCCTGTCTCCCAAGTCTCCCATAAACACTTTCGCCTCAATCGGGCTGAACTCCGGCAGGGAGTCGAGGCCGGCAATGCTTGGGGCGAGGGCATGCCTCAGCTGTAGGTAACGGAAGAACTGGGACTGAGGCATCTGGAACTCCACTCGGAGTTCCTCAAAGGACTTGAGGGTGGCGCCTGACATGACCTGGCCCAGTTGTGTAATTCCAATAGGCTCCCAACCCTCGAACCCGGCCAGGGCCGCCAGTTCTGGGAGCAAGCCGTTGTGCCACAGCGGCGTTTCAGCCGTTAATTTGCCCCACCAACCCATGCGGCGCAAAGACTGCCGCCACACTGCAAAGACCACTTTTGTTACCGACGGCAACCCACGGCGTATACGGGCCGAGTAAAGAACGGTGTGGAGCGTACGGTCACCCATGAGATGTCTCTCCAGGGCGTAGGCCGGGTCACTCCTGTCCCCGTACCACCAGTCATTGAGGACAAGAAGATGTGACGCCTGGTAGTAGGAGAGGAGGTCGGATGTGGCCAAACCACCACAGTAAGTGGACAGAAAGCACGTCCTCAGGGCCACCCTGGCTGCACCGCCATCCCACAGGAAGCGGCTCAGCACAGAGTTCACCTGACGGAACCACTCCATGCCAATAGGGTGCGGGAAATGTTGGAGTTGGTACAACAGTCTCGGCAGCGCCACCATCTTAAAGATGGCCGACCTCCCAAAGATTGTAAGGGGCATTCTGGACCATGTTTTGACATCAGCCTGGACCCGTTCCCACACCGGCAAGACACTGCGTGTCCAGGCCACGGCTCGCGAAGTCGAGAGGAAAACACCCAAATATTTCAGGCCGTCCGTCGCCACGCGCAGGTCGGCGGCCCAAGGGTCGGCAACCACTCCGCCACGTAAAACCCACAGGGTCGACTTAGACAGGTTAAGGCGGAGCCCTGAGACTTCGCCAAACCCCCGCATGATCTCCAAAACTCGAGGGCCCGAGCGCCGCAGGTCGGTAAGGAACAGGAGGACGTCGTCTGCGTAAAGTGCAATCCTATCCGTTAGGGTATCGTTCCAGACAAAGCCACGCAGATGGGCATCCATTCGTATCCGCGACGCCAGGGGCTCCATGGCCAGGGCAAACAGATAGGGGGACAGCGGGCAGCCCTGCCGAGTACCACGGCCGATTCGGAAGCGCCCTGAGACCGCACCGGCTACACGGACCGACGCCGTAACATTGGTATATAGGAGACGGATATAGGACAAGAAAACAGGCCCCAGATTGAGGCGGGCCAACAATGTGAACAAATACGCCCAACTCACCGAGTCAAAGGCCCGGTCCATGTCCGCGAGGAGGAGTGCGGCCTGTTCATCCCTAGCACCCATGGCGTCGATCGCTGCCTGCGCCCGCCGGATATTATGCCGGGTGGCCCTGTGCGGCATGAACCCGGCCTGGTCAGGGTGGACCAGGTCGGCGATGTGGGGCAGAAGGCGGTTCGCCAGGGCTTTCGCCAAGATCTTGGCCTCGATGTTGAGGAGGGAGATTGGCCTGTAAGAGTCGTGGCGGTCCGGCGCCCTGCCAGGCTTCAAAAAGACCACAATCTCAGCATGACGCCAGTCAGGTGGCAGCTCGCCTCTAGACCGCGCTGCCTCCAGGGCATTGCGAAAGTGGGGTCCCAGCTGGACATGGAACTTTTTATAAAATTCGGCAGGATAACCGCTCGGGCCGGGCGCCTTCCCAGTATTCAATTGGCCAAGGGCCTCCCCAAGTTCCTCGGACGTAAGCGGGGCCTCCAAGGCCGTTCTAGTCTCCTCTGGGACTGCCTGCGGGAGTAGGTCATCCAAGTATGAGGCAATCTCGCCCTCCACCAATGGGTCACGAGGAGCGTATTGTGCCTCGTAGTAGCGGGCAAAGCTAGCCGCCAACCGATCCGGGTCGGTCATAACTGAGCCATCCTCCGCCGTAAGGCCGGGTAGCTCAAGGGGCTGGAAAGTCGCCTGGCAAAGCCTATGTAGCATGGTGCAGGACTTATCGCCCCACTGATACACCCTGCTGCGCGTGGCGAGCCACGCCTGCCGGGCCTCCTCGTACAGGACCGAGGAATATGTCTGCTGGGCCTGCAGGAGCTGTCGCACGACGCCCTCGTCACCCCGAGTCGACCACGCTGCTCCAGCTCCTCCACGCGGGCCGCGGCAGTCACAATGGCCTCCCGACGCTCCCGCCGAGCGGCCGCACACCAAGCTATATCAATGCCCCGGATCGTGGGCTTCAGCGCCTCCCACACAACAATGGCATCGACACCCCCCACCAAGTTCTCGCGCCAGAAGCGATCGATCTCTTCGCGCAAGTGCGCCACATACTCCGGCCGCTGCAACTGCCAGGCGGACATACGCCAGCGAAAGGGTTGTCGTTTAGAAGGGAGGGTCACGGTGGCTAGGACAGGGGAATGATCCGAGAGGCCCCTGGGGAGTATCGTGGCGTCCCTGACACGGTTCAGACAGGCACCCGGTACAAACAGATAATCGAGTCTCGAGAATGACCCATGCACCGCCGATACATACGTGAAGGCCTGCACTGCGGGATGAAAATGCCGCCACACATCGATCCAGCCCAGACTACGCACAGTCGCACACAACCGGGTGGGGGCAGCCGCGGGGGGGGGGGGTCAGACACCACACGCGCTCGCCTCAGGCGGTCCAGGCCCACATCCATGACTTCATTCCAATCACCCCCCACCACAGTCAGGACCTCGGGGATTTCGTCCCACAACGCAAACAGCCGCTCAGACAGTGCCCATTGCAGGGGGGGAGGGGCGTAAACACTTCCAAAGAACTCCGGCTCGGAACCCAGTAGGCCCTTAACAAAGACAAACCTGCCCTGAGGGTCAATCCATTGCTTCTCATGAATATAGGCCACCCTACGATGTATCAATATGGCCACCCCCCGTGATCCCCTCGTAAAGCCAGCATGATAGACCTGGTGATAACCGAACCTCTGAAGGCTAAGGGCCTTGGAGCCCAGCATGTGAGTTTCCTGAAGCAGGAGTACATCCACCATCTCCCTCTTCCCCCACTGCAGCACTGCCCCACGCTTGATCTTATCCAGGATACCCCGCACATTCCATGTCACCACCCGCAGGGTCTTTGAAGGAGACACAACCGCAGCATCAGCCATTGTCAATATACAGTCCAAAATCTGGCCCTCCCTCCCACCCAGGTGCAACCCGCAAATCGACAAGAATCACAGCCTCTGACATGTGTGGACCCACCCCCCCAGCCCGCAAACTCAGCGCCCCTTTCCCAACCCAGAACCCCCCCAACAAGTGCAACACCAAAACACCCCCCACGCCCCACACCCACCACCCCAATACCTCAGAAAACATTGAAGTATCTGTCGCGGCATGGAGAGACCCGGGCCCAAAACAGAGGACCCAGGGCCCGCCATACCAATGGATCCCCACAACCCCACAATGACACACACACACCACCCCCCAACAACACTCACATCTGTGAGGGTCTGAGGCCCACATATGGTACCCCCCGAGCCCCACTGCGTCCCCATGACAATAACTGAAGTCTTCACATGGGAACCGGCTGGCACATCAAGGACAAAAATGAAACAGTCTCACCAGCCAAAGCAGAGCAAGTCAGTATGCAGCATACAAAGTGCGTGTAGGCCCAACAATGTTCAGCTGCCCGCATCGGAGTGTTCCGAGTCCCTGGCACCACCCGATTGCGATGCACAGGCGGAAGCCGATCTTTTCTTGGAGCGAGACCTCCGATGGCGGCCCTTCTTGTTCGGGCGATCCGTCCGCTCCGGCGACGATCCCTGAGACCTGCCCGGGTCCAGCCCCGGCTGGGCATGGGTCCGGAGTCGCACCGCCTCATCGGTCCAGCGGAACACCTCCTCCGGCGAATCGAAGAAATGGGTCCGAGACTGATATATTACTCGCAGGCGAGCCAGATACAGGAGCGAGTATTGGAGCTTGAGGCCCCGAAGCTTAGCCTTAGCGTCCATGAAGGATTGCCTCTGCTGCTGCACCATCTTCGTGTAGTCCGGGAAAATCATGATGGTATGATTCTCGAAGGTGAGGGAGCCCTTGTTCCTCGCCTCCCGCAGGATAACATCCCGGTCATGATAGTTCAGCAGACGAGCGATAACTGGCCGTGGGCGCTCACCCTCCGGTGGCCGCTGGGTCAGAGCCCTGTGGGCCCTCTCAATTACGAAGCACGTAGACAGTGCCCCTTCGGGGAGCCAGCTCTCCAGCCACCCGGTCAGGAACCGCTCCATGCTGTCCTTCTCGCACCGCTCTGGAAATCCAATGAAGCGGAGGTTGTTGCGCCGCGCGCGCCCTTCTGCATCTTCCACGCGGGCCGCCAGTGTCTTTTGGATGCTCTCCACCTCCGCTAGGCGCTTCTTCAGGCCACTAATGTCCGCCTCAGTCTCTGTGATACAGGTCTCGGCCCCAGCGATCCGCTCCACCGCATTGCGAAGGTCTTGGCGCAGGAGCGTGACATCCGCCCCAACCGCTCCAATCTTGGCATCGAGCATGTCTCGGGATTGGGTGATGGCCGCCAGGATAGCTGCATTGTCCGGTCCGGGGCTGCCGCTGCCACCGGCCGCCCCGGCGCCACCACTCGGCCCGGTGAATTTATCGATGGGGCCATGTTTAGGCGGGCCACCTCCTCTGTCCCTGGTCATGGCAAGCGCTGGGCAGGGCGGACACCACCCTCGAACCTTCGGGCACTGTCACAAATCCTGAGCGGGGCGGCCCAGATGAGGCCCCAGGGAGGGATGCGGGCCGGCCGCCGTGATCGGATGTCGCGAAAATCGAGGTCCCGGCGTCACCCCGGCAGGACAGGCCGCACCCACACTCGTCCCCACAAGCAGCCGTCCAGGGTATAACAGGAAGAATCTGCGGGTCCGCAGTCTGCGGGCAGCCGTATCCAGCGGGCCGAGCCAGGAGAAGCGGATCGGATGCCCCTACCGGCCACTAGTCCATCCCCGGCCGCCTCAGGGCACAAGGAACCCTGTCTCCAGACTGTCGCGGGGCCACGCCTCACCGCCACCGCTCGTTGGTCGTTCAGGGGGTGAACCGATGGGCAGAAGCTGTTGGCACCGTCCCGATCTCCAGGCAAGAGATGAGCCAAGAGCGGCGTAGCGGATGCCACCCGCACCCGCCAGGTCGCAGCTGCCACCAGGCGTCGCGAAACTCGAGGACCCCGGTCTCCGGCCGGCCACCAGGCCGCACTCCGCCGCCGCCTCCCTTCGATCACAGGAAGGGAGGAATTGCAGGATCAACACACCAAAGCAGACAGGAGACTTCACTAGATCGAAAGCAATCACTGGGCACCGACAGTGGGCTCGGGGGTCAGGATAAATGATCGAATTAAGTCCGGGCCGGCGGGAGCTCTACAAGGCTGCAACCGCCATCTTCGCCCGCCAAGCCACGCCCCCCATGGGCGGGGATTTTAATTGTCATTTTGAACCACTCATGGGTGTCCCACAGCTAACAGTAGACGAGGATGACGCCTGCCAGATCCCACACCCAAACATCTATCCAGTTAAAAACTGGACTTCAATGGCCATGCAGCTCACCTCACTGACATATACCTTTTCACTTAGAGCTTGCAACGGCCGCTTTCCGGGGTATAGCCCCGGCAAAAGCACCTATAATGGAATGGGTCACTCGTCAACAATAGATTATTTGTTGGTTAGTATGTCTGTATGGCATTTGATTCGATGTTTCCACGTCTCGGATCGCGTTGAAAGCGATCACTATCCATTGGTTGCGGAATTGGATGTCCCAAATTATGATGGGGAGCAACAAGCGGCCGATTTGGTCTCTGGTGCGATTAGGATCACACAGGGTGGTAAAAAAATCCGATGGTCTTCTATTAAGTCGTCCTCAGATAACCTGGCATCACTGTATAAAAGCGTAATTCCCCAGTTTGAGCATCTAAATTTATTGTATGAAAATGCTTCCAATCCAGACAATGATGTTAAATGTCTAGCTATACATAAAGAACTGATGCTGACGCTAGCAGCTAGTTTTTCTAAACCTATAAAATGTATTAATGGACAGGCTCGTACCACAAATTCCTGGTACAATCAGTCTTGCAGGAAAGCGAAGACCACCCTAGTTTCTGCCATCAAATCAGGTCATAGGGCTAATATTTTGGCCGCAAGGAATTTTTATAAGAATCTCCTTTCCCATGCAAAATCTGAATGGGAAGCAGAGAAATGGGAGGCTATCAAACAAGCGTTAATAACGAAAGACGCCCGAACCTTTTGGAACTTGGTCCATACAGGGAAAGCAGAAGGGAAGGTAAAACTTGATCCCAATATAGCCGAGGAAGCTAGGTGTGCATATTTTGGTGATCTCTATTCTAACACCGCTCCCGCCCATAATCTGTCCCCTAAAACGCTTTTGAGACCGAGTCTAGAATGCCCCACCCCTCCCTTTACTATGTCGGAAGTGACCCTTGCAGTTCAAGGGTTAAAAAGTAATAAGGCCCCTGGGCTGGATAAGATCCCTGGTGATCTTTTTAGAGATGAGCCGAAGATCTGGGTTCCCTACTTGACCGTCATATTTAATGCCATTCTTGGCGGCCAAGAGCTTCCTAGCACAGGGCTGGGGGCCGAAATAATTCCGATTTATAAAAAGGGTTCTCCGCTGGCCCCGTCAAATTATAGACCAATTAGTCTAATTGACGTTACCCAAAAAATCTATGCCAAACTGCTTTTGCAACGCTTGCAAGATTGGATTAGTGAGAATAACATCCTCTCCCACTTGCAAGCAGGGTTCCGTGCCAAAACCTCGACCATTGACCAACTACTACGGCTCCAGGTTCTTTACTGGAAGCATGTGGTGATGGAAGGGGGGAGCCTCTACCTGACATTTGTGGACTTAAAATCCGCATTTGATATGGTGGACAGAAATCAACTTTGGAGCATATTAACAACAATGGGGGTACCACCCTATCTATGTCTTCAATTTAAAAGACTCCACGACGGCACCTATGCAAAAGTTTGCTATGGCAAAAATGGCCAGCTAACAAGAGATTTTCCCATTGAGAAGGGAGTTAGGCAGGGATGTGTACTGGCCCCTACGTTATTTTCCCTCTTTTTAAATGGCCTTGTTGATGACTTAACTAGTGTCCAAAACAGTGATGCTCCTAATTTAGCTGGTGGTAAATTTCCTGCATTGATGTTTGCAGACGACACCCTGCTACTCTCAAAAACACCTATGGGGATGCAGCGGGTGTTAGATCAATTTACCAAATTCTGTAGGGACAGGAATCTGGTAGTAAACATAGATAAAACTAAGTACATGGTGTTTAATGGCATTACAACTAATTGCCCTTGTCCAACTATGGATGGACGAGCCCTGGAAAGGGTAAATCATTTTACCTATCTAGGACTGACATTAAATGATAGAATGAGTTGGGAAACCCAAATGACTAAGGCTAATCTGACCCTCTCTCAGTCCATGGGGGGTATCCTTAAAGTGCAGAAATCTTGTGTTCACAAGCTGGTCAGTGTACCGCTGGAAATATACAAGGTACAATCCAGATCTTCTACCCTTTATGGGGCAGAACTCTGGGGCCATTGTCCAGCGAATGAGATTAGTATAACAGAGAACAAATTCCTTAGACAACTGCTCTCCTTACCCACTAACACCCCCCTAGTCCCACTAAGGCTGGATACAAATCTGAGGCCAATTGCAGAAGTAATTGCCTCACGCCCGCTTCTTTACTGGCGTAGACTGTGGAGTGTCCCGGAGCTTGAGTGTTATAGAGAAGAACTAAAAATAGTCATGGCTCGCCCGGGTGTGGGGAGGATAAAGTGGTTATCTTTTATAAGGGGGCATGCGTCCAAGATAGGCATGGAGAATCTCTGGTCTAACCCGGAGGACACATGCAAATCTATCTCAAAGAGAACCCTGGCTGAGTCTATAAAACATCATAACCTTGAAGAGGTCTTTCGAACAGCCAGGCCATCTAGTCTCACCAACAGTTTCTTGCACTTTAAGAGTGTTTACAGTTTTGAGAAAGAGTTAGATGCTATAGAACCTGTCTTGGCAAAAAAATTGTTTCTACAATTCAGATATGGCACATTACCCCTCTATTCCTATTCTGATAAATGGAAATTGGGTTTAGCTCGTCCTTGTCCAGGTTGTGATGACCCGAATGAATCTCTAATCCATGTAATTTTGTTTTGTCCTGCTTATTCTGCCAGCAGGAAAAAATGGATTATACAGTTATGTGTTAACCTAGGACTGAGGAACTATATAGACTATTTTAGAATTTTAAAAACTGATACTGATGCATTGATAGTTACTGCTATTTCCAAATTCTTGTTCTCGATGTGGTTAACTAGACGAAGACTGATCCATGTGTAGCAAACCGCTTATGTGGGTGGATGGCTCTGTCCTAGTAATAATCAGTTTTTTATCTGTTTTAAAGGAAATTTCTTAGTTTTTGTATCTTATTGTTATGTCTTTAATGTCATATTATAACCGCACGACAACCGATTACTGTAAATATGCTAATTGAGATCTACAATGCATTGGATGAGTTGTAAATGTATTGTTTTTTTTTAACTGTTATGTACTTTTATGGTTCATTAACAAACCGAAATAAAGTTGACTTGATGATGATGATGAAAATACTGTTACTTGCATATTAAAGGTAATTCACAGCATACAGAATACTTGTGGAAAAATAATGGCATACTCGAAAACATTCTTGGCATGTGGACAACAGTGGAACAATGTTAATACTAGCAACATGAAGATAATTCTTAGCATAAAGATGGACAACATGGCATAAAGGAAGGGGGTAACCATGACAAAATGATGGCCCTGACATTCTGTGCACATTTTTGACATAATGATCACGTATGGTATTTGAACGGCATAAATTTGCAAAATTCTGATACTGCATATTTCAGGCCATTCTTGATATAAGAGGGACACTCAGAACAAAATGCTGGTCCTGGCACAGTGGAGGTAATTTTTGACAATTGAGGGCATCAATACCAGATTTTGAAAAAAAAAAGGGTAGTCTCCCAGGGAACATCTGGTTTCATTGGCTTAGCACACTATAGAAGAAAAATTAGCGACCGTCGTTTCAGCGCATAAGACATTTTAGCAAATGTATGTGAAATTGCGTTTAACATGAGGCATGTAATTCTTTTGAAAAATGTCTCTGGGGAAGACACCTCCTAAAGGAGGTCTGACTTACTTTCTCCGCGACAAGGGTCATATGGTGTCACTTCCTGTGATATCATTAAGTTCAAAGGCTATGTGATGTCACTTCCGCTACCCCAGCCATTTTGATTAATCAAGCGCCCATATGCATTATGCATAGGAATATGCTTCTCCCATGTTAGCACATGGTATTATTTGTAGCCAAGTTTTCACTAAAAGCCAGGAAAGTCCATTTTGGCCACACGTGTCAAGCTTTTGAAGTAGTTTTGTGGAAGCTGACGCAACGGATTTCAGCTGGAAACTACCGCTTTAAAAAAAAAAAATCTTTGTATGACAGTGTTTTACATTTTAGCCACATATGTTTAAAGCACACTGCATAAATATTGATTCAAGTGTGATGACATATTTAAGAAAGCAGTATTATTTATATGCGTGTGTTCTGTCGCACTGCAGTCTTCTCCCAGCTGTGAAGCACCCTCAGCTCGCCGAAGCAGGACCTCAAGTTAAACGAAAGAACAAATTGGTGATCGGCAGGTCGTGAGTTCGGGCCCCGGCAGGCTCGCTAAGTTGAGCACCATAAAATGGGCATTAGCGCACCCGTTATTTACAGATATGTGCCGCTATTTAAAACCTAAAAGTAATTACTGTTACATGCAAGTTGACTACAGCTATTAATGTCAATTATATGGGAGAAAAAAAAGGGAGCCAGGTGGACGAGAGAGTGAACTCGAGATGCCAAAGGTGAGTGTGTATAGTCGATGTCGTTTTGTGGGAAAACTTAAGGATATTTCCACTGGTCCTTTACCTGTTACACCCACTTTTTATTTATTATAAAGAATTGGAGTCCTGTGACGCAAAGTGTTTTTGTGATGTATTTGCCGCATCAGCCGCAACTTTCGGTGCAAATATATTTTGCGTGCGAAAGTTGATTGCTGCTGCCGCTTGTGTCCCTTTGTGTGAGGGAGCACTGTTAAGCATCAGAAGGACACCTGTACAAAATAACAGTAGCTCTGGGGCTCAGTGTCATATCAGCTCTAGCTGTGAATGTTCTGCGTGAGAAACCTTTTCACTATCATAACTGTTAATACTTTCCACATATTTAACATGAACCTATGAATGACAAGTTCTTGTGTTTAATTAGCGCGGTGGTTTCAGGTGGGCACTCAAACACTTGCTAACGGCATTAACTTACTTTTCATCCTCAAACCAGGAACCAGGGTAGGGGAGAGAAAAGCAGAAAAGGAGAAGAAACTGGAAGACAACAATAACAAGCATTTACAATGCAATGGTCTCGGCATTATTAAAGGTAGAGCTATCAGCATTGCTCATGACTTTTTTTAAAATCATAAATAAATGGCATTGTCATTTACATTGCCAATAGTCATTATTTGTTAGGTGAATGTATTTTGGTCAGCAGCGGTTTCCCAAAACACGTTGGTGAGCCTTTTTCACTTGAGTGAAATGCAGTACCTATGGAATTGATTGATCATGAAATCAGTTCCTTGTTTTTAATCCCGGTGGAATCCTTTAAGGGGGTCTGATAGAATAACTGCAATGCTTTTTTTCATTATGGGCGAGTGCAACTATTAGCCACTTGCATTTGTTCATTAATCAAGAGTGACAAAGCGAGTAACTTGATTTAAAAAAAAAAACATTATTGGTTACCCGTTCTAAGGAGCCATTTCACCTAAACTGTTTAACTGAAAGTATTTTCCCTTTACTCATTCACATTTGTTCCCCCTTTATCTGTGGGTGGCCCCTACATACTGTCAGTGCTCCTAGAACCCATTATTATCCCACCTCCCTCTCTGTCTTGTTACCTCCTTTTTCCACTTACATTTTTCAACCAGATTGCGTCACTGGGATTATCTATTGGGTTTCTTTGTTATTTTTAGCAAATTATATTTCTATTAATGTGCTTGTCCCCTTTAAACGGTATTACATTATGCTTTGTCTCATAAACCAACTACTTCTTTAGGAATGTGTCTGAGAAATTGCATTCTGCAGGCAAATTACCTGTCACTGATTTGGTCTATTTGACATTATTTTGCAGAATGTTTCTACTCTGCAGCCTGTAGGCGGCTGTGTGACAGTGTGGTGAGTGGCGGCTGTGTGACAGTGTGGTGAGTGGCGGCTGTGTGACAGTGTGGTGAGTGGCGGCTGTGTCAGATTGGTGAGTGGTGGCTGTGTGTCAGATAGGTATTCCGCCTCCAGGGGTACAGCTTGCTGTGCGAACGCTGCGTGCCAGGGTCGGAGGCATAGCCTGAGGCCGTGTAGTGGGAGGCCACGTTGGGGGGGGGGGGGTGGTGGTCAGGAAAGAGCCGCCGGCTGTGGGGGGGTGAAGAGGCCGTCTGAGGGCAGAGCTGAGGTGTGGGGGGAGATCAGTTGCTCCGGGAAGCGTGGAGGGGGACCCCGGGGCATTATGTTACGGGGCACTAAGTGGTTATTACAATACAATTAGATTTAAACAAGCATATAACCAAAAAAATTGCATGTAATAATGAAGGGCAAAACATTATTTCCTTGACAAATTGGGCTGATATTTTAAGTAGTCAGCATTTTGAAAGTCAGCTTTATTACCTGTGGCCACATATTGTCGCAAACACGGTTAAAGTCAGTTAACTAGAGAGTCCACCCTTTTGAGCTTAAAACATCAGCACGTGTTGGAGTGATTATGAGGTACAAATTAATGGGGCAGTGACAAAATCTGAGTGATTACAGTATAGCGGTCCAGTGTCACCCATGCGACACACTTTAGCCTGTCCTGGCATTTTAACCATCAGCACTTTGAAGGCCAGGATTCACATGCCTAAAATGTGAACTGCGAGTCCCAGAATGCAATCTTCCTGCTAAGCCAGAACTGACCGATGGAGCCACACGAGTGGCTTAGTAGAAATGATGTAGATACATATGCAAAAGGGAACGCCTAGCGATTGGGTGTTATACAGCACAAACCACGGCAGTGGCGCACATCTGGCCTTGAGCCAGAGGTTGGTGTCTGGAGAATGTCTGAAACATTACTGAGAAATCATAATCGCTGCATTGAATGTAAACACGCACTGTGCAGCTAAAAACCTATAGATCAAAGCAACATCTGCGACCGGTACCACAAGGCCTGCTTTAGGACAATGATAAACTGTTGACAAACAAGTCTCTCCGAAACAGGTGTTATGTTTGTTTGCTGCTCAGCAAAGTCCGTGTGCACGCAGTGATCCTGCCACAGGCCGCATGATTAATTAATATTACACATGTTGCCAACCTCGGAGAAATAAACGTATGAGAAGGCTCGTCCGTACCTATTGTAAATTAACCCGCTGAGCTATCCCACCAGTCTCCAACGAATAGCATCAAGGACGGAAATGCACATCATAAAGTGTCTGCGCTTGCATGAAAAAGAGAAATGGCACTCGGATAGGTAATACCCTACTCTTCAAACCACCCCCTTCCTCCCACCGCTCGCCCCCCTTACGCCCACCCTCTCACCCGTCCTTCTACCCCATCGGTAAGAAACTAACACTAACATATTTTAAAGTCAAAATATTTTATTTACATTGTGGTCACAACTCTAAAGCCATCTAAGGCATAGGAAAACGCAAAAGGAATTCGTTTGTTAAAAAGTCAATATGTGCATTTATATACAAATTATTAATAAATCATTTTACAATCTCGTTACGTTCTGCAAAGTCAAAGGGGCAGACCTTCCAGTGGCCTGCACGCCGCTTATGGCGTAAAGGATCTAACAAATGCATGAGTTGCCTTCATAAAGTGGTTGTTCAATAATCATTCCCTGCTGGTCACGCTGGAGTAAAACGGATATCAATGATCCAAGACCAACGGATTTGCTCAGGGACAGTGTAATACAAGTTGATTGTTTATACATTTTCTAAACTAAATGTACAGTCAGAGACTGTATAATATGGGCTTCTAGAGCGCACTCCCAACGCAGCTTTAAAGGCACGAGCCTTTAACAACTGAGCGGGCCTTTAATGGCCGGTGCCCAGCTCTGGCGGCCTACAAAGCTATTAGAACATTCACCCCATGAGGGAAGAATGTTCTAATAAAGAAAACAAAGGCATCGGACCTGCTTGTAAAGTAAATTGTGAGCAAGTCCACACGCTTTTGTGGGCCCTATGTTAAGTGTTATAGCTCCTTGCACGGGGTGGCAGCGTCTCTCCGGAGTGCTTGGCAAAAAGGCCACGAGCCATACATTGTCCATGGTTTGGTTGCTGGGCTGGGACTCTGCAGGGCGCACACACATTCTATCCAGGTGGGGTGGAGGGTGAGCATTGCTCTCTTGAACTTCCCTGCGCCTTGTAATGCTCTAGTCCCAGCCCTCAGGCTATGGGGCACCAGAATTTGCCAGTGTGTCCCTCTGTGAGGAGGCCGGCAGTGGTGTAAGTCCAGACCCTCTGGTATGGGTCTCGTTTCCAAGCTTGTCCTGGCTGAGTCCGGTGGTCCGAGGATCCGTCCAGGGGCAGTCAGGCGTGTCATGTGCTCGCGATCTCGAGGCCCTGGTCATCTCCCATCATCTTTCCACTATCTCTTTATGGGTTTGTCTAAGCAGCAGCCCCGGGCTCGTCATGGGTGGCGGGACAGGTGGTTCTTTCCCTGGTCCTTGTGTAAACCCACCCCTCTGTTTTTCCACTTTTGAGCCTCTATTTAGCAGGGGCAAAAGTCAGATTGTCCAGGGTCAGAGGCAGACGTGCGCTTTCATACCGGGGCACAGTGCAGCCCCCCACCTCCTGTTATACACTGTCTTTCTTTAAGGAGGCGGAAGTCCATGTGGCTGAGGGAGACACGCACCCCCTGCCGTGCGCCCCGAAGCCCTAGGCCCTGTTCTCGGCGCTCAGCTGCTTCATCAGCTCCTTGATGTAGTGGATGCTGCACCAATTTGCGTGTAGATAGATCACTGCATTCCTTCCTCATTCTTCCTCTATCTGGCCGTGAAGTGTCCCTCGAGGAAACCAGCTCCTCTACTAAGCCTGCGCTGCAAAAGACAGACCAGCGCATAACGGACGGACCCCCGTCCTCAAAAAGCCCACACCCAGGCCCACCCCCCACATCCCAGCACTGTGTAAGCGACCCCACAGGACCCGGTCTCCCCGCCCAAAGCCCGCAACCCATCCCCCGCACAGAAAGGCAGCTCCGACATCGAGAAAACATCGAAGGACCCAGGAAAAGGGAGAAGGAGGGGGGGGGGCGAGGGAATCACTCACCACACACACGGAAAAACAGCGTCCGGGGGCACTGGAGGAGATACTGCTGCTGTAGGTGCCATTGCCGTCGAGCTCCGTCTCTGCCTGCTGCTGCGTCTGTCAGGGCGAGTCACCTCCATCACCGCGCATCGTCAGCCGCCGTCCAGGCAAGTAGGGACCGGCCTGTAATCCGGTGGCATGAAAAACGGCACAAACAGGCGTAAATGGGGGCAGAGGCAGAGGCTCGATGCTCACCTTCACTGCGGTGAAACAAAATGGCTGCCTCAAGCTTCTGAATTTTTCGGAATTGGGGGCGTGGTTCTGAGTGACAGACAACGTCACTGTCTAAAGAACGCAAAAAATCACGCCCCCAAATCCGAAAAGGACGGGGCTACATTGGAGTGACTGATCTCTCCTCCAATGGCTGGCCTCCTTTTAGGAAGCCAGCCAATGGGGAGAGACAGAGCAGGGAGGCGGGTTCTGAAGCCCCACTAGAGGACATTAATTCTCTGACCGGAAGCTGCTTCGCAGCTTCGTCCCGAGACCTAAAAAGGAAAACACGTGACAAAGGGAGAACTCAGAGAAGGAAAAGAACCTGCACTGGGACATAATGTGGGGTGGCGGAAGAAGGAGGCAGAGGTGACATTAAACCTAGGCAGCCTTGGTATTCTGCCATCCCAGCATTCATCAGGACCAGCAGTGGTCCACTAAGGAAACCTTGGGTTCCCTTCACGTACTTTCCTTTACATATAAATGCTGTTTGCATGCAGTGATGCCGAATACTAGCTGGCACAGCAAGGTTAGATGTGTCTGTCTTCAACATTGTAGGTACGGCAGACTCAAAGACTTTCGCATGTGCACAATCACGCTCATGCATGCTCCAAATGCTGAATTCTCACCCTGGAGGTGGCTGCACCCAGAGTCTTGTGAAGGGATCTTCATGCATGCATCTTGTGATGAGTCTGTAGCCTGGCGTTGGTGCATACAGAGGTTTGTGAGCGCTACACATACACGTGCTCACTTGAGGCTGAGCCTGCAGCTCAAAGTGCCTGCACATAGATATTCTGTGGTACCCATCTATGCCTGCTGTCTGTAATCTCCTCTTCGCAGTTAGTGTTGGGCTGACAGCACCTGGCCCTGTGCAGACACTTAGCAGTAACTGGCCTGTAGTGACTTCAGTCTCACAAGGGCAGAAAATGACACGCCCGAAGTACTACACGTGCTTCCTACTTCATGGGGCATTAGTAAATTCAAAAGACGGTGTTTGGTATTTCTAGTGGAATACTGAAAAAAACCATTTCGCATTGAAGGCTGCAGAAAATTATTTGCCGGCCTCCAGCAGTTCACTATAGATAGTCAGCTGTGAGTCCCCAGTTAAAGGAGGTGTTACACATTCACTGCTTCAGCAGTCAGCACTCCCAATCAAAAAGCTGTGTGGTACACTATCTCACAGTTCAGAACTATTCGGGTGACCTAAACTCTGGCCAATTGTATACGCTGCAAGAAAATACAAAATAACAAATTCAAAAAATAAAAATCTCTCAGGGATCCCCAGAATACTGCTCTCTTTAAGGCAGATCTCTTTGAAATCAAGTTTGAGCGGTTTGCAATAAACGACAATTGCCCAGGTGCGCGTTTCACACTGAAAGCCGCGTCCCTGCTGGCTGGACGGACCGAAGCGTTTTTTCGCCACTTTAGCCATTCATCAGTATAATATGTCTAACAGACAGGCTTAAACCATTGTCCGAGATTCTTTTTAAAGCCATTTGTTTTACAACTAATAGAAGTCTGCTGTGCCTCGTGAGCGTTTGTCGAATCCTTCACTTGTCACGCGCAGGGGCTTTTACAGTAAGCAGAGGCCCTGTCAACATTCAGGAGGCTTCGAGCACTGCGGTTCATCTCGGTCAGCACAAGATTTATGAGCCCATGTGCCGGGATCTGACTGGGGCTGTTAAGCCCCGGGAAAAAAATACTGACACTCCTTCTCCAGGCTCGCAAAGACCAGCAACTTTGGCCGTGCATTCCCAGCGGCTGCCGAAGTGGCAGTGAAATGGATGACCTGCGCCGATACCAAAGTGGACATCAATAGAAGGCAGAGATGTAAGCCAGAGCGGCGACTTCCCTCACAGCTGGGGTGAGCGGCGCGGAGGCAGGTTAACAAAACACAGCCTTTATTTATCTAAGCCCTAAGCTTCAAGGGCGAGGTGTTCCGAACAACTTTCTAGAGAATGCAGTTTTAAAAGGTTCCTGCCTTCTGGCTTCAATCTTTTACGAGTTAACGCAGAGACTGTTGAGCAGTCCTCTGCTGTCCAGTGCCGGCGGTGCATGTAGATCACAACGGGTCGCCATGATAGGTTTATTGAAACTTCAAATGTCATTGCATTCTTTAGATTGCACAACACCATCACATTGTTTACACTTTCCACTCAATAGTCCAGAGCAACAACACGGTGAGTGGAATGTTTGAAAGTGCCTAGAAAGACAGGGTTTCCATGAAGAACTGCACTGTTTTAAGCAGTGCTTCGGCCCCCTTTTTGATTCGGGCACATTACATTATCATTATAGCTTTCTTCACAATTCTCTAAAATCATCTGGAAACTGAGGGGCATATTTATTAAATAGTGGTGCAGTGCAGCCCAGTAAGTCACCCTGTTGCGTTTCACTGCGTCACTGGGAAAGGGAAGGAATCTGCCATACTTCAGGCATAGGCACACTCCTGACTTTTCCTTCCTGCGGGTGCACAATGAATGGAGTGCGCAGACACCCTCTCACCATGGTTCAAGGGCGATACAGTTGCTTACAGGATTGTTTATGTGCAGGGAGGGAGCACCTTATTGCACAAAACGCTGAGAGGCATTTTCATAGGTGTGCTGCAGAATGCAGGACACATAGAAAGAGGAAGTACAAAGATAAATAAATATATTTCTCCTCTTTATGCCTCACCTTGGTAGGCGTATATTTTTCAATCAGTCAATCAGCATTTGTAGAGCATGGCTTTGTCACCCCTGGAGGTATTTGGGCATTGGGGTGTGAGGTCTCAGTCAAAAAGCCAGGTCTTGAGTGCCTTTCTGAAGTCCGCAAGGGAGGGTGTTGTTTGGAGGTGGAGAGGCAGGCCGTTTCAGGTATTGGCAGTGGTGTAGGACAAGGAGTTGCTCCTGCTATGGCTGTGATGGATGTAGGGGGTGCACAAGGGCTAGTGAGGAGGAGCAATGGTGTCTTGCTGGTAGATGGAAGTTAAGTCGATTGTTGATGTAAGACGGTCCTTGATTGTGTAGGGCTTTGTAGGTGTGCATGAGGATCTTGAACCAGCATCTCTTTTGAATGGGGAGTCAGTGAGGTTTCTGAGGAGGGGGTGATGTTGGTCCATTTCGGGAGGTACAGCATGAGTCTGGCTGAAGCGTTATGTATGGTGTGGAGTCTCCTAAGAAGCTGGGTAGAGATACCAGCGTAGAGTGTGTTCACGGGTAAACAGTCAAAATATCGATTACAGTAATTTCGACCACACTAATATCGAGTTGCAAATATCGATAGGACAGAATATCGATGGCCAGAATATCGATGGCCAGAATATCGACCCTAAGGTAAGTAATATCGAAATTACTTATATCGATAGCATATATATCGATGTAAGTAATATCGAAATCACTAATATCGATAGCATATATATCGATGTAAGTAATTTCGATTTACTAATATGTGTTAGAAATTTTAGTTAAGTATTTAAAGTAATTGTTATAATATGTGTTTAATATGTTTTTATAACTTAAAGAAATATAAAAGTAAATTATATGTTTTACTACCAGAGCGGGTTGTGGGTTTTTAGGGGAATAGGGTGGGAAGTAATTTATTTGTAATTAAATAATTATTTTTTAATGATTAATTTATTTTTCAATTAAATATTAATTGCCAATGAATTATTTTAATTGATTAATTGATTAATTAATTGATAATTTATGTATATTTTTAAGTAAATTATATGTTTTACTACTGGAGCGGGTTGTGGGTTTATAGGGGAATAGGGTGGGAAGTAATTTATTTTTAATTAAATAATTTTTTTAAAAAGATTAATTATTTTACAATTAAATATTAATTGTCAATTAATTATTTTAATTGATTAATTGATTAATTAATTGATAATTTATGTATATTTTTAAGTAAATTATATGTTTTACTACTGGAGCGGGTTGTGGGTTTATAGGGGAATAGGGTGGGAAGTAATTTATTTTTAATTAAATAATTATTTTTAAAAGATTAATTATTTTATAATTAAATATTAATTGTCAATTAATTATTTTAATTCATTAATTGATTAATTAATTGATAATTTATGTATATTTTTAAGTAAATTATATGTTTTACTACTGGAGCGGGTTGTGGGTTTATAGGGGAATAGGGTGGGAAGTAATATAATTGTAATATTAATTAATTTTGGGTAAAGGAGTACTTTTAGTGTTAGGGTCAGTTTTCAGTTTTTGGGTAAAGGGGTATATTTATGGTTCAGAGTCAGTTTTCAGTTTTTGGGTAATGGGGTATTTTTAGGGTTCAGGGTCAGTTTTCAGTTTTTGGGTAAAGGGGTATTTTTAGGGTTCAGGGTCAGTTTTCAGTTTTTGGGTAAAGGGGTATTTTTAGGGTTCAGGGTCAGTTTTCAGTTTTTGGGTAAAGGGGTATTTTTAGGCTTCAGGGTCAGTTTTCAGTTTTTGGGTAAAGGGGTATTTTTAGGGTTCAGGGTCAGTTTTCAGTTTTTGGGTAAAGGGGTATTTTTTGGGTTCAGGGTCAGTTTTCAGTTTTTGGGTAAAGGGGTATTTTTAGGGTTCAGGGTCAGTTTTCAGTTTTTGGGTAAAGGGGTATTTTTAGGGTTCAGGGTCAGTTTTCAGTTTTTGGGTAAAGGGGTATTTTTAGGCTTCAGGGTCAGTTTTCAGTTTTTGGGTAAAGGGGTATTTTTAGGCTTCAGGGTCAGTTTTCAGTTTTTGGGTAAAGGGGTATTTTTAGGCTTCAGGGTCAGTTTTCAGTTTTTGGGTAAAGGGGTATTTTTAGGGTTCAGGGTCAGTTTTCAGTTTTTGGGTAAAGGGGTATTTTTTGGGTTCAGGGTCAGTTTTCAGTTTTTGGGTAAAGGGGTATTTTTAGGGTTCAGGGTCAGTTTTCAGTTTTTGGGTAAAGGGGTATTTTTAGGGTTCAGGGTCAGTTTTCAGTTTTTGGGTAAAGGGGTATTTTTAGGGTTCAGGGTCAGTTTTCAGTTTTTGGGTAAAGGGGTATTTTTAGGCTTCAGGGTCAGTTTTCAGTTTTTGGGTAAAGGGGTATTTTTAGGCTTCAGGGTCAGTTTTCAGTTTTTGGGTAAAGGCGTATTTTTAGGGATCAGGGTCAGTTTTGACTACTGTTGCACTCTCTGGAGTAGGAATAGTAATTTTTACCCTTATGTTATCCAATGTTTTATATAATTGATTGTAAAAAAAAATGTTTTAATTTTTTATTACTTACATTTTATTTATGTTATTGTTTTATGTTTGTAAATGTTAATTAGTAAATTAGAATATATTTTATTAATTTATAAATTAGTAAAATAAGTATTAATACTTATTGTTCTGTATTTATATATTATATATTTAGTGTATATATTTAATTAATGTATTAGTAATATATATGTATTAATTATTTAATTTTAAACATTTTTAGATACTTTTAAATATGTATAATTTATTTATTAGTGTTATATGCTTAATTTTACATTTATATATATTTAAAAAAATATCGATATTTTTAACATCGATATTTTTTACATCGATATTAAATTTTCGATATTTTTGTACTTACCATGTTGTAGATAGGATGTCGATATTTTTGCCTTCGATATTGTTGACTCGATATTCTTGTAGGTCGATATTTGTGATTTCGATATTCTGTCAGTGATCCGTGTTCACGATGTCAAGGCGGCTGGTGAGGAGGGCCTGAGTGACAGTTTTTGTGGTGTTTGTGGTGTTGAATATTCTGCGGAACGTGTGTAGAGTGTGGAATGCAGGAGGAGGTGACTGCGGTGACTTTTCATTTCATGGCCAGTTGACTGTCAAGGATGATAAGTAGGTTGCGTGCATGGTCTGATGGTGCAGGAGTAGGTCCGAGTTTTGCTGGCCACTAGCTGTGGTCCCATATGGATGTGTTTTTCCCAAAGATCAGTAATTCCGTCTTGTCAGAGCTGAGTGTAAAGCAATTGGCTCTCATCCAGTTGGCTATATTGGTAATAGCATCACAAAAGTTTGTTCTGGTGGTGGGGGGAACAAAGGATAAGTTGGGTGTCTTCTGCATAGGCGATTATGTTGAGGTCCTTGGGATCTGATGATGTCTGCGAAGGGAGTCTTGCAGGCGTTGAACAAGGAGGGGCTGACGGATGATCCTTGGGGTATATAAGATGTTCATGGGTTTCGGAGCTGAAGGGATACTCTGTGTGTGTCCTGTAAGGCTGTATGGACGGTGGCGATCCACTTGAGGGAAATGTGCTTAATGCCAATTTTGTAGAGTCTTTTGATGAGGGTTTAGTGGGATTCGGTGTTGAATGAAGGAGAAAGGTCGAGGAGGATCAGGGCTACAGTCTCCTCGCAGTTGAGGAGGGTTCTGATGTTGTCTGTAGCAGTGATCAGCGCAGTTCCTATGCTGTGGTTGGCTCAGAATCCTGATTGGGAGGCGTCAGCAAGTGGTTTTGTTCCAGGTGTTCAGTGAGCTGTTGGTTGATGGAGATCAGTTGTTAATGTTTGAGTTTGCAGGGGTTAGAGGAGGAATTCTTTAGATGGGGTCTGATTTCAGTGTGTTTCCTTCTGTCTGGAAAGGCTGCTGGGGTGATGGAGGTGTTGATGATGCTGGTGAGGACCATGCAGATTTGGTTGGTTCAGAGGTTGAAAAGTCAGTGGCGGCAGGGTCAGTGGGTTCCCCGGAGGAAATGGACGACATGATGGCTGAAGTGGTCTGTGTGGTGAGTGGGGACCATGTGGAGATCATTCAGCTGGCATGTGATGGTCAGCCAAGGCTGTTGAGAGCAGTGAGTTGGGTTTCGAAGGTACAAGGTCTTGTAAATCTGGGAATGTGTAAAAAAAACATGGGAGTTGCACAAGAACTCCCACACAACGCCCTTGGAATGCATTGGAGTGTATGAGGGTTGGATGGTTGACTGTTCTCGAAGACAATCATTGGGTCATTTATTAGCCCATTGACCCACTTTAATGCCTATCTTCCAAATCAGTTTCTTCTTGAGAGAAATTATCTCAGCTATCTGTCTTTCGTAAAGTGGACAGTGATATGGCTGAAGCAGCCAGCACTTTTTTTTGACTGAGAATTACTAGTTTTGTCCAAAAGAAAGAAGTTTTATAAGTCATGCTGATGTAGAATTTGAAAACCCTGCTACCAGCTAAAATGTTGCTTGCTAAATTCTCAAGATTTTCAATCTGTCAAAACACAGGGCTAAAAGTACCAAAGCTCTATGACCATAAATGCATATGTTGACCGACCAAGCTCAATGGTTTGTTCTTTAATATCCTTTCACCAGAAAAGAGATCACAGTGATTTAAAGGCAGCAGATATGTGATAATTATTGCTCTGGACAAATCTCTCTACGCATTTTAGAGCACAGGCACAACGCCCTCTCAGCATTACTCTCTATCACTGACAGTCTTATCCCTAGCACAACATTTGGGTACATTTGTATCTAGCTGTCTGCCAGAGACCATTTATTATATACCACTTAACAATAGCAAGGAAAGGTCTCCAGAAATTTACATTCGAGAAGTAGTAGACAACGACCACCCATAATATCGATTGCCGTATATTCTATAAAATAAATCTGAGAGGCACCCCTGAACCCATAACGGTGCTGTAGGAAGAGGTGGTGGATAACAGAGGCTTGTTCATGGACAGCCATGGATGGCACATACAAAAGATTACTACTGGTGACAACCCCTGAATAACACACCTGAATGAATTATCAATATACATTTCTTTAATCACTGTAAAGGCAAACTAGGGGCAAGAATTGCTTACAGTGCACTGTCATTCTGGTTCTTACTGTACTTCTGGCAAGCAATTACATACATTCATTGTGTGGAGAAATGTGTTCAGCATTCATATTTATTTGTCATTTAGTGAATTCTAATGTAATAAGGTTGGCAACAGAAAATCAAGACAATTCTTTTATCTCTGCTTTTGAGAAAGAAGGCCCATTTTGTTCACTTCAGACATCTTCAGCATAAACAAACAAAAAAACGGTCAACAATGGAATATTGTAATATTTTAATCTAATGGCAGAGGTTTTTTAAAGTTCTTGTGGCAGGCAGGCATACAATCTTATCCCTGATGAGAATATAAATTATCTGCGCTAGAGGAGGCATATGATATCTGTTAATGGAATATTACTCCATGCGGATATATTTTTAATGCATGTGAATATATTGCCCCGGGCTGCCTCCCATCGCTCTGCACTTCTCCTATTTAACCCTGCTCTTTGCCCCAGAGTTATTTCATGAGTTGCATTATGAAGCGGAAGACGTCAAACTGCATACTCAGATGTTATTTTTCTATGTATCGCTATGTAATATTAAAACTTTTAATAGTTGAATTAAAACGCAAAACTTTCATTTTCAACTGGGCATAATTGGTCGTGTTTTCACTAAATGATTTTAAATTAGCAGTTCCTTGAAATAATTCAATGATTATGGTTGTGTGTGTGTGTGATAGAAAGAGTACGAGCAGAAGATGAAGACTACTAACCTAGACCCCACAAATGGAAGCACTAAAACATTAATTTAAGTGTATGGCTTCAAGTCTGCCCGAGACAATGTGGTCTCATTTGCATTTCTTTTTTGTTTGTGTAAGAGACAGTGGCGTGGCAATGGGGAGTGTGGAGTGTGAGCACTCTCAGGTCAATCAATGAACATCGTTTGTTGGTGGTCTACTTTTGATTTTACCTGTGTATGGCACAGGGCTGGGGTAGCAGCTTATAGTGTGGCTGGTATAATCTTTATTGTGGATGGTATCAGTTGCTGGGCAGGGACTGTAGGCATGACATGACATCCCCTCCACCACTCTGGTAGATAGGAACTGTTTTCTACCTTGCAACTCACTAAAGGGCTGATTGAGTCACATAGGGCTGAAAGAAACACATTTGGCTAAGAGAAACAGCTGCCTGTCCCTGTCAAGTTACATGGTCAGAGAGTATTAAGGTTTGCTTTCTCTAATGCAACCCGCTAGCAGGTGTGTGGGGTTGCATCAGTAGGGGAGGAGGAGACGCAAGCAGATGCCTGTTCATCCCAAACTGAGAAGTCAGAGTATGACCGTGCCGAAGGAATAATGTAAAGTTCATTAGGTAAGTATGTATCTATTTATATATGCATAGTGCAGAGGAGACAATCACACATCTGTAGTTACTGTTTCACAGTACTGTTTTATTCCTATTCTTCTTCTTCTTCTTCTTCTTCTTCTTCTTCTTCTTCTTCTTCTTCTTCTTATTATTATTATTATTATTATTATTATTAATAAACTTTGCCCCCAAAGTTTGGAAATCACTTTTGGTTGATATTGGTTAAAGAGGGGCAAATTAAAAGGGGCTCCAAAAAGTGTTTCCCCTATAGGCACTTTCTCCATCAAAACAGCAAAATGGCTAAATTAAAGTACAACACAACGTTTCATTTGATGCCTTATTTCAGTGATTGGATTAGTGTATTTTCGTTTAGCTGTTTAAAAGGTAAAATCGAAGAGCCAATTCTGTTAGGATTTCTGGAACATCTGAAAAATGTGGGGAAAAAGATTGAAGTTTTCTCGTTGTATGTCAATTTACAAAGAACTGGAGGGCCATTCCCTTCAATAAGAGTCTTATTGACCGTACCAGCACCCCACTTCCCCAGTCTTTTTCCCGAAGAGCCATGTAGGACGATCATGGCCTGCACAGAGCGATTTTCAACCATTATAATTTAGTATTCCCAGACCTTGGTGAAGGGCTGGTGGGTGTAGTCCCTTGAGCCACTTCTGACTCTCACTAATATTCCCTCGTAGACTTGTCCATGGGTCTGAGATTGTGTTCCAGTAAACATGAGAGCTGAGTGCTGAGACCCCAAAGTGGGATCTGCACAACATATCACACCAAGGCACCTGTTATTGCATCAGTGCCTACTTTTCTACTTCTGCAAGGTGGGGTGAGCTCCTAAGAATCATCATGAAGGGATATCCAAACAGCCTCAACTGGGAGGATTGCTGCTATCGCTTCTACTCCAGCATGACATGTCTGTAGACATTCTCAAAAACACAAATAATTATTGCCCTGTTTTGCTTCAACATACACAAAATAAGCAGTTGCTCTCTGGAGGGTTCTACTCTCCACGAGGTACTACATGTTTCAAATAGATAAAAATAAATTGTTTTCTTTTTTAAATCTCTCTCAATGATCAGAATAACATTAGAGTTTAAAAAAACAGCACCATTGGAGCAGTTGAAGTGCATCAATCTAGGAACAGTAATGTTTTTGTTGAAAGCGCTCTAAAATGTGACAAACTCATAGCAACTAACATTGGTAACTCTCACCCAGCAATGAAACCTCTACTGCTATTCATATGTACTATGAAGACTAAGGGGGAACATTTCTAAAATATGACACAAAGAAGCACAGCACGAAAGATGTATTTGATTCTGTCAAAGGGCGAGTAAATAGCAAAGTCAGCACATGGCACCGTTTTCTCTCCCCCCAGCACTGGTGCACTTAAGGCTGCCATGTCCCAATGCAAGGGTGTGGGCATTCTGCCAAGCATAGGATTTTGTGCTGCAGGCGCGGTGGGCTCTGCAGTTGCAAACGAGAACGGGTATGACAAGTGAATTACTAGGGATACAAGGATTCAAATCCCCTTATGTCGGAAATGATATTCAACAGAAGCCACCGAAGTCAGTCACCGTGCCAGCCATAGTTCTGGAAGTGAAAGTTACGAGGTCCAAGGTCCAACAGCCATCACCGCATACAAGCGACTTCAGCGGCTTCTGTTGAATATCATTTCCGACATAAGGGGACTTGAATCCTTGTATCCCAAGTAATTCACTTGCCATACCCGTTCTTATTTGCAACTGAAGAGCCCACCACGCCTGCAGCAGCATGTTAACCTCACCGTGACCCACAGCATCACAGCATCTGGCCCCACCACCCCACCCGACACTGCCGGTCCTGAGGAAGACCCCTGTAAGGTCCCCAGTGTTCCTTCACAACATTGGGGTCGAAACGTCAACAACCTACAATTACGCCAGCATGTGTCTCAGTGCTAATTAACATTTGTATGGTTCTCTTTTGGCTGCTTATGGAAGCAAACTATGTGTATCTGTATCTTGACCAATAAGGCAGTTTGAGCTGACACTTTGATCGTGAAAACCTTTCTATCCTCACATGCAATCACAACGACCCCCCCCCCCTTTTTCCCTCATCCCTTGGGGCACCAATTTGTGTTCTTTCAAATAAGCAATTTATTGTGTTTTTTGCTAGGACCATTGTGATCAAATAACAGTGTATCCACATGATTGCCTGATTTATTTTGTGTTTATATCTTGTATAATTTCTATCCCACTTCTATTCCACTGTTATTTGTTGCTTTAAAAAGAACGTGTACAGGGACCCCTTCCCTATCTTGAAAGATAGGCATATTTGCTTCAAAATCTAAGGTTGGTTGCATGGGAATGCCCATATACCATCCATGGAGTTCCCCTTGAAGGAAAGTAGCTCAAAATGTTTCTTTATTTATTGAAGGCTTTTATATGGCCCAGACTTTACCGTCCCAGAAATGTCAGAGCACTTTACATAGAACAGAGTTTATACAGCAGCATTTTGTTAGATAAATAGAAACATATGTTTTGGTACTGTGTACAACATACATTCGTATGTAAAATCTGGTTATAGTTCAGGAAGTCCAAAACATATAGGGGCAAATAACATCTAACTGTTCAGTGTAGGTAGAATGTTTGGTGTCCAATCAGGTTGAAGCTAAGGATGACAATATCCTGGTGTTCTTGGGGGCCAATGAGGTTAACTAGTCTTAGTCGATGTGATGACATGTCTTTTTAACGTGTGAAGAGTAATCAAGTCAGTATTGTCCCTCTCTGAGAAGTGGCATGATGGATAGAATAACAATTCTAACTACATCTGATTAGATATTGAGTAATACTTAATATAGAAGGTTTTCCATACTTATTAGTTTAGATTTACTTAAGAATATGCTAAGTGGAGAATGTAATGAGGCAGTTAAGGAGGATACTTTGTGTTATTTTGGCCAATTTTCCAATACCACCACAGCACTTTGCATAGGGTTTGTATTACAAAAGTAATCCAACCGCAGTGCAGACTTTTAGTAAATCTGGGACTAAATGAGCAATTGTGGATAAATCTACATGCCACAACCTGGTCCTTTATTATTTGAGTATAAGAAAGGGAATAGATCAAGGCGTGACTGAGGAGGCCAGGATAGCGATCGCGATCTAGTAACACCCCCGGAACTTTGCCACCATCCATCAGCATCCTGCTGTAATTGCCTGTCAATTCCCAGCTCGAAGCCTCCATTGAGGACCATGTACCTCTGACAGGGCCCGAAGGGATGAGTGCAGTGACAGTCCGCGGGAGCAAGTGACGAAGTTGCATGGCCACCCAGACTGCAGTAACATGGCAGCTGTTTACATACACCGAAGGCTTCATCTGTGCAACCTTTAGACACTCCTCTCTTGCGTGGCAGTGGATTCTTCCGAGCAGAAGGCATTGACCCACCTAGGATTTAGTTGGTGAACACACAGGAGGCCTAAGGTACTAAGTGGATCCAGCAGCAGCAGACCTCATCAGCCATTGCCACACCATTGCACTCCTTGCCTCGGAGCGGCACGGCCTGCTCAGTGGAGACAGAGAACTGCTGAATCCCACGTGGGCCATCCAGATGAGGTAAGGCCTGCGCCAGGGAGGTGGTAGTTTAAAAGATCGTGATGGCAGGCTCACCCTGCCTCTAGCTCCTAGGGAGCAACAACCTGGGAGACCTGTTGTTGTGCTAAGGGCCCCCTGCTGCTGCAGGGCTCTCCCCAAACCATTGGCGGAGCACAAAAAGGGATCAACTAGAACATATACACGGGGAGACAATTCCCCCAACCCCAGCTGACTACTAACAAGCCCCCTGGGACCCACCAAACTGGTGAATACAGGACAGTGAACCCCAGCTTCGTGTGCTGTTTCTATCATGCTCGGAGGTATGGTTACCAATTGCATTTGGCCCAAAGGACCACTGGGCCTGCAAAACCCTGAGCTACGATCAACAGCCCCATCTAACTAAACTCCCTCTACTGGGGCATGAACATGTACACCGTTCCAGACTGTGCACCCTGCTGAGCTGGCCATCGTGGTCTTGGACTGGAGTTCCATAGGTGCTGCATAAGTCTCCCTACAACAGACGGCACTATATACCAATACAACCTTGATATTGCCCAGTCAGGACTATCCTGATGGGTAGCCACCATGAAGAGACAGAGCCTTCCAAATGCACAACCAATCAAAAATGGGCAAATGCACCTAAAGCCTTCACTGCAGCCTCCCTTAGCCCAGAACATTTGGTTCTACAAAAGGGGCCAAAATCTGAAATGAAGATGAGAGAGGTTGGAGCTGATGTCTCACTCCTCCATTAGGACCTCTGAAACCTGGCGGAATGGGTCACTGAGGTGGAGGGGAGGGTCCTCTACATAGAAGACAGCACAATTGCACTCAATGCTAATGTGGCCAAATTGATATCCACTACCCAGTACATAACAGCAAGGGCGGAAGATGCTGAAAATCAGTCACGCTGCAATAACTTGTGCTTTGTGGGACTCCCTGAAGGGACTGTGACCTCCTCCCTTGAAGCACTCCTTGAGACATTAGTTAGAACCTGGATTCCAGAGGGGGCCCTTTTGCCATGGTTTGTGGCAGAGCACGTAGATGGGCCCCCAGCCCAGCCCCCCTTTACCAGGGCTCCCAACGGCCTATCATTGCAAAGATCCTCAGATACCAGGTCCGCAACATCATTCAATGTGAAGCACATAAAATAGGGACTTTTCAGTTCCAGTCAACATGGATCATGGTTTTACCAGATTACACTAAAGAGATCCAAATACAGTGTAAGGCCTGCAA
Source organism: Lissotriton vulgaris (assembly GCF_964263255.1). Classification (NCBI taxonomy): domain Eukaryota; kingdom Metazoa; phylum Chordata; class Amphibia; order Caudata; family Salamandridae; genus Lissotriton; species Lissotriton vulgaris. Next base: position 622,655,430 of record NC_141689.1, read on the forward strand.
GTCCTTTGATGCGATTAAATTGAAAAGCAGGAAGATGTCCCTGAAACATATACTGATTTTCCTGGCGAGATTCAAAGTGGTCTAGAACTCTTGATCCATTTTCTTTAAAACCTTGCAGGAGTCCTGGGAAGCCACAGAGAGGCAGGAACTCTGTCACCATGACCTCCTACACCTCCAACCAGGGTACACTACACATTGAGATCTGACAGAGCCATGTGGCCGAAAAGATAGAAGCGGCCAAATTCACGTATAGGCCGTGGACACTGCCAGAGATTTCTGGAATCATCCTTACCAGATCACAGCTGGCCCAGGGAGACATAGGCCCCATTGCTAAGCCACCTAGAACCCCTTGCCTACTAGAGTGACCTCCACATAGCTCCCTCAGAGGGAGAGGGGCCCTCAGGGTGACTGTGTCTACCACCCAAGACACTACAGTTGGCATGACAACCAAGCAGAGACCCAGTTTGGTATTCACAGCTCGGGAACAAACTGCAGGATTTCACTCTAGGGCTGGAATCAGATACTTTCATGAAGGAGAACCACCTCTAATGCAGTACAACATACAATGTTGAACTATTTGGGTGGTTACAGGCGACAGATACTTCAGGGTGAAAGTGAGGGCTGGGGGTTGTTATGGGGAGTTAGTTCAGAGTTTTTATTCTCCACAGTTTGTCACATCACACAGATCTTACATGTGCCAACTACCATGCATCGCACATCCTCATACTGCCTCATACCTCCACACTCCCTTGCTCACTGTGCCATTAGATTCAAGCCTGACAGATGAGGGGTGTTACCCTGAAACTGGTCCCAGAATGCTCTTTGCCAGTCCAGGGAGGACCTGGCTTGGCAGTTAGGGCTGGACTCTTCCCATGAGGAATAAGGTCAAGACTGAGCTGCATATGGATGGGTCCAAACTGGGGTGGTGTAGTATGTAAAAGAAAATTGGATTTAACCCAGATCTCTTGACTGGGGTGAATTTTTGATTCAGTCAGCATTCCGTCCATCAATTGTTGCTGCAGCACATCTTGCCCTAAGTGGGATGGGTCCAGACTTGGTTCCCTTGCTCACTGTGCCTCTGGATTCACGCTAGTCTGGCAGATGAGGGGTGTTACCCCGAAACCAGTCCCAAAAGAATGATAGATTTAACCCTGATCTCTTGACTGGGGGTGAATGTTTGATTCATTCAGCATTCCATCCACAATACCCTTACAGAGGTACTTTCCACTGATAGTTATGTAGGTATTCCAAGATCCACACTGCCACTAAGTGGGGATTGAGTTTACTGTAGGTGTGTTGTATCAGTCTTCTGTCTGAGCTCACGATCCTGGGCTGTGATTCCAACACCACGCCAAACTCAGGCATAGACTTTTTAGGCTCGGTCCACAGACACGCCACTGAACTCTGGGACCTACTCGACACTGCTTCACCGGACGTCGCCTTCCTTACAGAAACCTGGATGAACGCATCATCAACACCCGACATCGCCATAGCCATCCCGGACACTTACAAGATCACCCGAAAAGACCGCACCAATCAAACAAGGGGAGGCATCGCCATCGTCCATAAGAACACCATCAAAATCACGACCAGCTTCGACGACAACCATACAACCACCGAACACCTCCACTTCCGGATCCACACCGACCCTAGGACCACACTCAGAGGCACCCTCATCTACAGGCCTCCAGGAACCCGTAAACAATTCAGCGAAGACATCACTGACTTCATCAGTCCACATGCCCTCGCCTCCGAGAACTACATCCTACTGGGAGACCTCAACTTTCACCTGGAAAAGAAAAACAACAGCAACACCACCACCCTTCTTGACAACCTGGCCAATCTCGGTCTCAAACAACTTGTTGACACCCCCACCCATATAGTCAGACATACGCTCGACCCAATCTTCACCTCCAGCAAACACATCTCCTTCGATCGCACCACAACTCTCCATTACACGGACCACAGTTGTGTTCACTTCAGCTACAAAACTACCTCGACCCACAACCCCCCACAACCTATTCATCGAATAAACTGGAACAAAATCACCACCGACCAACTCCTCACATCGCTCAACCAAAACCCACCCGCCCTCTCATCGGACCCAAACCAAGCTGCCACCAAACTCAAACAATGGATCACTCACAGCGTTGACGAATTAGCACCCTTGAAAAAACATCACACCAAACAGAACAGCAAAAAGGCCCCCTGGTTCAACGATGACCTTAAGAAATCCAAGAAGCTATGCCGTACTCTCGAGAAAACATGGAGAAAAAACCCAACCACCGACAACATGTCCACCTTCAAGGCAGCCACCCGCAAACACCACCAACTGATTCGATCCACCAAGAAATCAGCATTCAAGAATCGACTCGACAACAACGCCCATAACAGCAAGGAACTATTCAACATCGTCAAAGAATTCACCAACCCCACCGCAGCCTCAAACAACATCACTCCCTCCCAAGACCTCTGCGATTCGTTATCCTCCTTCTTCTACAACAAAATTGCCGACATACATAACAGCTTCAAAAACATTTCCAACGAACAATCCTCTCCACCCCCCTCCGAACCTAAACCGCCCTCTAACAACCTCAGCACCTGGAACCCAATCACCACTGAAGACACCATCCGCCTAATAAACTACATCCATTCTGGCTCGCCAACCGACCCCTGTCCCCACCACATCTTCAACAAAGCAGACTCCATCATCGCACCCCATCTCCGTGATGTCATCAACTGCTCCTTCAGCTCTGCTACCTTCCCAGAAAGCTGGAAACACGCCGAAGTCAGCGCCCTCCTGAAGAAACCCACAGCAGACCCCTATGAACTTAAAAACTATCGCCCCATATCCCTCCTCCCATTCCCTGCCAAAGTCATTGAGAAAGGCGTCAATAGCCAGCTCGCCGCCTTCCTTGAATCCAACAATTCCCTCGATCCCTCACAGTCAGGCTTTCGAGCCAAACACAGCACCGAAACCGTTTTTTATACAACACAGTTCGGACAGTGGACCACTCTTTTTTTCTCAAAGCACCAATCCACATATCACCAACATATATATATGATTTTCAATAAGATAGTGTGCAATTCTCAAATGCTCCCTGTCCTGAAAGCATATCCCAAAACTTTGGAAAGAAAGTCAATGTTTTTTGTCAAAATTGAAAAAGCACCGCTTCGGAAATAAATCTCCACCAGACATGGGAGATAGATAAGTCGTTGAACTGTCCAGTTATAAAGACGCTGAATCGTGATTGCAAAAGTTCAAGGTTCTTTTAATAATCCATTTTTAGCAACCAGCCAACGCGTTTTGTTCTGTCAAGCAGAACTTCTTCAGGGCTGTAAATCATAAAAAAAGGGAACATACAAAAACCAATATAAGTGCAACAAAAACACAACATGTGCACATACATTAATAAATAGATATGAGAAATCACACCAAAACAGTGCCCACATTAAATATACTTGCATCTAAAAAATGCAGCATTTAAATACATAAAGCATTATTTGACATTTTGTTCCTAGTTTGAATGCCGCATATTCGATTCATTTCATTTCATTTATGTACCCTAATTGTCAACCAGTCGTTATGACAATGTAATTATAAAAGGTGCATTTTAGCTAATCTAATCTTTGCTGACAATATTTCATTTAAGATAATTAGATTTCATTTTGCAATCACATGCATCGGCGTCATTTTGTATTACAACCATCTGAAATACCTGCTGTAGGAAACATCCTGCACATAACATATTCACAAAAAACCGAATAAACTCAGATAGTATGATGTCACAAAACAATTGATTAACCCTAGGGAGTGTTGATACTAGGGTAATAGAAAGAGGAGATCCTATTCAAGCAATTGTCAATGTTTGCAATATAGCAACACTAAACAAGTGATCCTTAAGTTGTCTCCGTGGCACAATATTCAAAACACTCTCCAATTATGAATTCGCATATCCCATGGAATAAACCCTGATCATGACTGTTCGTGCCCCAGTTGTCACATCCAGTTCAGCATACATCAACATAATAATTCATTCCCCCATTTTGTTTTACAACATTATTAATCCTGTATCATTTCTAATTTTGAAAGCGCCATCCCATATATCTCTGCCATTTTGAATATTTAAGACTCAACATACCATTTCATGATATATTGGCTAACTATATTATTAATATGTCGCCTAATAAAAATTATAAAGTAAAATAATTACATAAATATACGTATTTCCTACCGCAAACGATATCACCAAGCGTATGTATTTTCAAAGCCAGATCGTCATTTCAGAATGTATTCATTTCCTCTATTCCAATGATCCTGCTAAGGTGAGCTCAAGCTTGTGTATATTTCCAGTTGTGCAAGTGAGACTCCCACTTGTTTGTTAGGTGTACAACACAGCATTCGCCTAGGATAGTAAAGGGAATAAGATATGAGGGAGAATTTAGTCCCCAATTGTGCATATCCAGGACCATACACGCATAAGCGTGCAGTTTTCAAATATACACCCACTTAAAGGGTGCCTCTATTTACATTGTGCATCAACATTGGTTTTGCCTACCTTATTAGTGTGACGTATACACGTAGCACAGTCCAGTGGTCCCACCTCTTATTCTCTTATCAAGACCCAGTACGAAGTCACCTTAAGGTAGTTACCTAAAGAGATATATTTAAACGTATATAATAACCATAAAGTATATAACCCTTATTGGTACATATAACTACCAACACGCGGAAATATGGTTGCCCGCCGGTCTAGTTAAAAAGAATATGTGCAAACAAATCGCAAGCGACCCACCCGTACTTATTAACCCCGTCGGGTAACCCATGTGTCCGTATAAGGATCAAGGTGGAGATAATATTAACAGGAACACAATCGGAACGAGAGCTAATAAAGTCTCCGTTCCTAGCGATAGTGAATCTCTTTAGCCCGTACCTGTCGGGGTCGGTCCCGTAATCCCCGAATATCGTCTCCAAGTCCAAACGCGGTATCCTTTCGGAAGGTTGAAGGCGGGGCCAACCCGCCAAAGGGTTTAAATGTGGCCACTCGTGGGTCACATGGAGCGGATATTAGTCCGCAAGTTATTTACCCCTACTGGCGGATCGAGCATGGCCGCCATCTTAGCCTAGTCAGTCAAGGCGACGTATGGATATGCCAACTGATTAGGATACGATGTATAAAGAATATTTATGTAGAAATTACACATAGTATCGTGAGCGATTTGGTTCCCGAAACAAGGGGTCCAAAGAGACTATATTCTGGTTATATTTATTTGTTGCATCAAAAACATGTTGTTAGTTCGTGGAGCGTTAGCTACTATTACACATAACATGAAAACAACCCGGATCCTATTTCAATTCCTTATTAAATTGTGTAAAAAATACAAGATATATGCAGAAAATAGCATCAAACGCTATGAGTATATACGTCATGTAGAAGGTGAAATTAAAGTACTTACTCCATTTTATCATTAGGTGGAACCAAAGGGAATCACATCTGTATATTTTCAGAGGGAAACATGCACAATGTGTCGGCATTATTGGGGGGGGTTCCATTAGGCATTAAGAAAAATTAGTTCTTATATTTGTATTATTTCGAACTAGAAAGTGTGACAGCTAGAAATGGCAATAAAAACAGTCAGACAGCATGGTGGTATTTAGGGCAGAATCAGACAACAACAAAACATTCAATATGGATGATCCTAATCATTATGTCATCCCAACAAACAGAGACAGCAACATCCTATATATATACTCAAGAAGGCACTATATGTCTATTGATCACATAAGTGAGTCACAAAAGTGAGTTATATAGGGGGAGGGTTTACAGGGGGGGTACAGATCCCATAGTGTGTGTGCATATAACTGCAGAACAGGAGTTACTGTATATGAAATTCACAGTGTATCACCCAAAACTGACACACTAATTCATTGCAGATAGTAGTGCATCTCATCTTCAGTGTTATGTCCTCTTTCCACACACCTCAAACGACATATCCAAGCTGCCTCCCTTTTTCTTAGAATAATTTCACGGTCTCCACCCCTCGGATGTGGGGGTACGTGGTCAATACCCTGGAACCATATTGTCTTGTTGTCTTTGTGATGTTCTTGCATATGGTATGTCATTGGATATTTTAAATCATAATTTTTCATGGCACGTGCGTTTTCTTGAATTCTTAATTTTAATGGTCGCACAGGGCTTCCAACACATATCTTATCACATCCACAACCGATCACATAGATTACATAACTTGTATTACAGTTTATGTAGTGCCTTATCTCGTATTCACGGTCAGTATTGTATTTGAATTTCTTGGATTTATTCTTACCCAAAGGGCAAATGTTGCATCCCCCACAGGTGAAAAAACCTTTGGGTTTTGTGGGTATCCATGTTACTGTCCTCTTGGTTGTAGGATAACTCGGACACAGAACATTGCGTAAGGTTTTGCCTCTCCTGAAAGTGATTTTAGGGGTGTCACTGATTTCTTCTTTCAGATTTGGTACCTCACTCAATAACTTCCAATGTCTCCTCAGCACCTTGAAAACCTCAGTGCTGTTTTGTGTGTATTGAGTAATAAAAGCCATGTTGGATTTTTGAATCTTTTTGTTGTTCTTAGCTTTCTTAATCAAAGTATTTTTATGGGTGACAGTCAATATTCTTTTTTCAGCCTTATCCAAGACTTTTGCATTATAACCCCTATTGGCGAATCTGATTTTGGTGTCCTGTAGGATTTCTTTGAAATTTTTTTCAGTGCTACAGTTCCGTCTGATGCGCACCAGGTGTCCTTATGTAGGAAGAAATTTCTTGAAAGTATCAATTCGGTCATTTCAATAAGCATCTCATTGTGTTCTATATGGTCTGCTGTTCTTAGTGACAAAAATGAGGAAAGTGCTCTAATACCAAAATGTTGTGGTATGCAGGTGTATAAACCGGTCACATCCAGTGTGACAAACATAAGATCAGCAGACCATTGTAGACCGTCAAATTTGTTCAATATGTCACCTGAGTCTTGAATATAGGAAGGTAGGTTAACCACTAAGGGTTGTAAAAACCCATCCACATATTGGGAAAGTCGTTCGGTCGGGGAATTAATCCCTAATATAATGGGGCGTCCAGGTGGAAAGGAGCTCCCCTTGTGTATTTTGGGCAGCAGGTAGATACATGGTGCCATAGGATGTACTACCTTAAGATATTGACATTCTTCTTCAGAAAGGAGGCCAACTTTGCCCCAATCTTGTATTCGATTATTGATATGGGTGACAAGGGAGGGGATGGGGCTGTCATCCAATTTTTTATAACAAGTTGTGTCACCTAGTTGTCTTTTGATCTCGTTGTCATAGTCAACAGTATTCATGACAACCACATTACCTCCCTTGTCAGCTTCTTTTATTGTAATGCTGTTGTCTTTAGCCAATCCATCAAGAGCCAGTCTTTCTTTCTTTGTCATATTCTGTTGTTTACGTGTAGATCTGTTAGGGGAGTCAATTATTCTACAGAAATCCTGTGATACTCTTTCTTTAAACAAATCAATGTTTTTATGTGTGTTTACAGGAATATATTTGGAACAAGATTTAAGACCGCTAGTAATTGTTATATCTTCCTCAATGTTGAGGTCAGAGTGTATTTCCTGTAATGAAGGATTGTCACCGGTTTCAATAGACAATAGTAATTGTGCATTCTGTAAATCAGAAATAGTAGTAGCACAAGAGGATACAATAGGCAAATTATCATTATGAGACCTAGGATTGTCTTGGAAGTGATCTTTTAATTTCAGAAGTCGTACAAATTTAAACAAATCTATCATCAATAAAGTTGGATCCCCAACCTGTGATGGGCAAAAACTTAAACCTTTTTTTAAGATGTTAATTTCCACATCGGTAAGCTTGCGGTCTGATAAGTTTACAATTGTCAGGGCGTTGTCAACTGGGGTTTTGGGGTCATTATTAGCGCTTGTAATTTCTAGGGGTGCCATGCTGTCTAAGTCTTCTTGGATCTGGTATCCATTTGGTGTACTATTCCCCCTCTTGGTTGTACTGTTTTTCCACCCCTTGCCCCCCCTCCTGGTTTTGGGTCTGGGTTGGTATTTGGTATCTTTTTCCCTTGTCAAATGCGTTCCATCTCCAATAAAAAATTACGTTTTGGAGAGATGGCCTGACATGCCCCACCATCCTTAGAGGATGAACTGTCCAGGGAGGAGATTGAGCTACTACCGGCACTGACAGATTCCTCTCTGGCTCGTTTACCATCTCCCCCTGGTTTAAGATTGTCAAATTTGTGAGCAAACGTATAAATACGCCCTGTCTTGTAATCATTATCGTCGCGCTTAATCGTACGTAATTTTTTATCACGTAAATAGATTTGATATCGACCTATCACCTCATCAAAGATTTCATAATTCTTTTTTATACTGTCCTTCAAACTAGACTCGTCTATTTCACGTTCCAAATCAACATTTTCCTGTTTCAAAGTTGCAACTTTTTTCTCAGAATGACGGATCAATATCTTCATCATGGTGTGGGAAGCCTGTTTCAGATTCTCCTCCCAATCCTTGAGGGCATCGTCATCTAGATCCTCAAAGGTTGGGAAGATCAAAATCCGCAAGCCCCGTGGAATCTTTTGATTGTCTAAATATTTCTGTAACGTTATTCCGTCCCACCATCTGGACATCTCTAACTTTTTAAGTCTCTCTAACTTCAGGAACTTAGCCCGAAGACCTTCTGTGCTAGGCTCCTTTGATATGCTGGCACCAACAGACTGACTGTTACCAAATAAACTTGAGGCCATCTCCTTGCGAGTGTCCTTAAATTTAGACATGATATTCTGAGATTAAATCAAAGCTGAAATAAATAGTACGCACTAGGTATCCCACAGCAAAATACTTCAGATCTAAAGGGACCGTGTAAACAAAACACTTTTCTTGGTTTGGATTGTGCAACAAATGGGTCCAAGAATGACATTTTTTATACAACACAGTTCGGACAGTGGACCACTCTTATTTTCTCAAAGCACCAATCCACATATCACCAACATATATATATGATTTTCAATAAGATAGCGTGCAATTCTCAAATGCTCCCTGTCCTGAAAGCATATCCCAAAACTTTGGAAAGAAAGTCAATGTTTTTTGTCAAAATTGAAAAAGCACCGCTTCGGAAATAAATCTCCACCAGACATGGGAGATAGATAAGTCGTTGAACTGTCCAGTTATAAAGACGCTGAATCGTGATTGCAAAAGTTCAAGGTTCTTTTAATAATCCATTTTTAGAAACCAGCCAACCAGTTTCGTTCTGTCAAGCAGAACCTCTTCAGGGCTGTAAATCATAAAAAAAGGGAACATACAAAAACCAATATAAGTGCAACAAAAACACAACATGTGCACATACATTAATAAATAGATATGAGAAATCACACCAAAACAGTGCCCACATAAAACATACTTGTATCTAAAAAATGCAGCATTTAAATACATAAAAGTATTATTCAACATTTTGTTCCTAGTTTGAATGCCGCATATTCGATTCATTTCATTTCATTTATGTACCCTAATTGTCAACCAGTCGTTATGACAATGTTATTATAAAGGGTGCATTTTAGCTAATCTAATCTTTGCTGACAATATTTCATTTAAGATAATTAGATTTCATTTTGCAATCACATGCATCAGCGTCATTTTGTATTACAACCGTCTGAAATACCAGCTGTAGGAAACATCCTGCAAATAACATGTTCACAAAAAACCAAATAAACTCAGATAGTATGATGTCACAAAACAATTGATTAACCCTAGGGAGTGTTGATACTAGGGTAATAGAAAGAGGAGATCCTATTCAAGCAATTGTCAATGTTTGCAATATAGCAACACTAAACAAGTGATCCTTAAGTTGTCTCCGTGGCACAATATTCAAAACACTCTCCAATTATGAATTCGCATATCCCATGGAATAAACCCTGATCATGACTGTTCGTGCCCCAGTTGTCGCATCCAGTTCAGCATACATCAACATAATAATTAATTCCCCCATTTTGTTTTACAACATTATTAATCCTGTATCATTTCTAATTTTGAAAGCGCCATCCCATATATCTCTGCCATTTCGAATATTTAAGAATCAACATACCATTTCATGATATATTGGCCAACTACATTATTAATATGTCGCCTAATAAAAATTATAAAGTAAAATAATTACATAAATATACGTATTTCCTACCGCAAACAACAGCACCGAGACCGCCCTCATCGCAGCTACAGACGACATCCGAACACTACTGGACAAAGGAGAAACAGTGGCCCTCATTCTACTCGACCTCTCCGCCGCCTTCGACACTGTCTGTCACAGCACCCTCATACAACGCCTCAACAACATCGGCATACAAGGAAAAGCCTTGGACTGGATCATCTCGTTCCTAGGTGGGAGAACTCAGAGCGTCCGACTTCCCCCATTCAAATCAGAGGCCACTGAAGTCATCTGCGGCGTACCACAAGGATAATCACTCAGTCCCACCCTCTTCAACGTTTACATGAGTCCACTCGCATCCGTCGCACGTCAACACAACCTTAACATCATCTCCTACGCTGACGACACCCAGCTGATCCTTTCCCTCACCAAAGACCCTAACACCGCCAAAACCAATCTTCACGAAGGCATGAAAGAAGTAGCCGGATGGATGAAAAACAGCCGCCTAAAACTTAACTCAGACAAAATGGAAGTGCTCATCCTAGGATCATCCCCCTCTGCCTGGAACGACTCATGGTGGCCTTCGGCTCTGGACTCAGCACCCATACCCACAGACCATGCACGTAACTTTGGCTTCATCCTAGACTCCTCACTCTCGATGACCAGACAAGTCAACGCCGTCTCATCCTCCTGCTTCAACGTACTTCGTATGCTCAAAAAAATCTTCCGCTGGATCCCCTCCGAGACAAGAAAGACTGTCACCCACGCACTGGTCACGAGTCGACTAGATTACGGAAACACCCTCTATGCCGGAATCACAGCCAAATTACAAAAAAACCTCCAACGCATCCAAAACGCATCAGCGAGACTCATTTTGGACATCCCTCGCCAAGATCACATTACCGGCCACCTGAAAGACCTACACTGGCTCCCCGTCAACAAGAGAATAACGTTCCGTCTCCTCACCCACGCACACAAGGCCCTCTACAAACTAGGTCCCGAATGCCTCAACACTCGACTATCCTTCTACACACTCACCCGCCAACTGAGATCCTCCAATCAAGCCCTCGCCGCAGTTCCGCGTATCCAAAGATCCACCATGGGAGGTAGATCCTTCTCCTACTTGGCGGCCAAGACCTGGAACTCACTCCCCACTCACCTCCGCCTTACACAGAACCACATCTCCTTCAGAAAAGAACTCAAAACCTGGCCATTCGATAAATAATGAACCCCCTCCCCAAGCGCCTTGAGACCCTCTGGGTGAGTAGTGCGCTATATAAATTCTTGAACTTGAACTAGGCTCCCTCACTAGACATGATTTAGAGCAGTTTAGGTCGCTTGGAGTCTGGATAGAGTCACTGGGTCTTTATGATGTATGGAGGATCTGGCACTCATGCACAACAGCATGCATGCACATGTCAGCCTTGGCTGAAACTCTTTCACACATTGACCTCTTGCTCTTTCCAACCACTGATGTAAAGCACCCAACAGTGGCGAACACCCACCCCAGGGGATATTAGATCATTTGCCAATCTCACTGCAAGTGGGAGGCTCCATACACCACAAGCAACTGACCTGTCGTCTCAGTGGCTTGTTTCTTGTGGCTTGATTGCCAAAGTGCTGACCACTTAGGCACTGTACTTCCCTCCAACGTTGAAATAAATCAAGTGTTGGTGTCAGCCTGGGACACGCTGGGGGCAGCCAGTAAAGCCACAATTGGGGTGCAGCTAAGGCCTTCTTCAAGTGAGACAAGAAAGACACACACACCCAGATAATTCATTTGGAGATCCATATCCTGAAACTGGAGGCGTAATGCCTCTCTGATATTTCTGAAACACTTTACCACCAACTTGAGCTTGACTGATCCTATTGACATATTGCGCTAGATGATGTTCACCATTGCTGGTGAGCTTCTTTCCGACATGTCTATGAACACGGAGACTAGCATGGGAAACTCCTTTACTGAGTAGGTACACTGCACCAGGGGTCCAGGTTAATCCTCAGCATTACTGTTCAGTCAGGGCAGCAAATATACACCTCCAATGAGATAGCTGATGTGCCCCTTGACCTTGACCAGTTCGAGCAACCAACACTGCTTTTAGCTGTCATATCCCTCCCCAACTCACATACTCTCAAAAGGAAGTTCTAGATGCCCCTCTCACGACAGAAGAAATTAGAGACACGATACAGGAAATGAAGGCACAGACACCTCCAAGCCCTGATGGGTTCCTTCTTGAAAGCTATAGTAAATTCTGAGAGGTTCTTGCCCCACACCTACTTAATCTTTACAAGAAAGTGACACATAAGGGTTCCTTCCCACTTTAGACCTGGCCACAATAGTGGTCCTCACCAAGGCAGGATTCCCCTAGACAGATGTGTGTCCGACCGCCCCATATTCCTTATTAAAGCGGATATTAAAATCTTTGCTAAGACCTTGGCAAACAGATTTCAATGAGTCCTAGACACCCTCATACACCCAGATCAATGCAGCTTCATGCCCAGTCATAGCACCCGTCACCGTAATAGATGAGTTCTCACTCCTCTGGCCCACTCCAACAAAATACCTGACCCGACTGCTCTCCTAGTAAAAGACTTTGAGAAAGCCTTTGATATGGTCAATCGGTCCCACTTTGACAGGGTCTGCTAGAGAATGGGCTTCGGTATCACATACCAGAAGAACATCAAACTCTTGTACTATGAACCCTCAGCTGAGGTCCTCATAAATAGAGTAATGTCACACAAATTCCCAATCCATTGAGGAACTAGACAAGGATGGCCACTGTCCCCCCTCCGTTTTGATCCTTTAGTTAGGCTGATTCGCTGTGAGCCTGGGGAACAGGTGTGGAACTGTAGAGTATTACTGGAGGACAGGATCTCACTTCATGCAGATGATGTACTCCTTTTTCTCTCATATCCTCAGACTTTTAGCCTGCAAGTAATAGAAATGCTGAAGTTATATGAAGAAGCCTCCGGCCTTCGTCCAAAATAGAGCAAATCTCTGCTGGTTCCACTGAAAGGCAGCAATGACACGTTTGTCAGGCAGACGATGATCCTAATACTTCACCTAAGCTTTAAATACTAGGGTTTATATGTCTCTGTGGTGCCAGACCTCACCTAGACTCTCACTCTCACCCCTCTCCTGAATACAACTGAGCAAGATCTCTGTAAGTAGATCAATCTCCCACTGAGCATTATGGTGAGAGTGGCACTCTTTAAAATGATGGTTCTTCCCTGCGTCTTGTATGTGCTAAAGAACTTTTCACTTCCCATCCCCAACAACTGGTTCACTAGTGTAATAGCCTGTACCTACTCCTTCCTATGGAAGGGCCAACCCTTGCAGATTTTCCTAGACAAATCCCATCATTTGGTCTATGATGGGAGACTGGGAGCAGTGGTTGTCAAGCTCTATTATTGGGCTATCATAGCTCCTGATAATTGATGAGTGGCTGGGTGAAGGATGCAGTGAACCAGCCCATCGACTGAAGCTTGCCATGTTAGGCTTAGGTAATGTGATGGCCCTGTTCGATGAGCAGTATATACTAACCCATTCCCCAGAAGTCACAAAGACGAAAGTCTTAACATGGAGTGCCGTGAATAGCTTTACCTGTTGAGACAAGATGCCAACAAAACAAACTCCCCTATGGCACTGCAGTGGGCTGAGCTAAACTTCCCAGCAGGAAGGCTTTGGGAAATGGGAATAAATCAGGATCACCACCCTAGGGGACATTTGGGCTGGAGAACACATGAAATCATTTAAAAATCTGCAATCGCAGTTCAAAATAACATGCACCCAATTCCACAAACATGCTTTCATGGGCTACCAAGCAAAGCACCTTAGCTTAGTAGAATACAGCCTGTTAAATGCCAAACTATTAATGAGCCGCCTGATCCATGGCGGGGCTTTCTAGATTTACTGCTCAATTATCTGCAGTGCTCCCAACACTCTTGAAACCCTTAAGCAGAAATGAGACGTTTGGGTGAGGGCACTGGACCAGGCGAAATATGCATGTCTCATTCTGTTCAATTATTTGCACATGACTTACCTCATCCCGTAATGTCTCTGGCAAATTTGTATACTTACTGAACCCAGATATACCCATTGCCACCATCCAAGGGCAAACTTTATGTACATGGTTTAGCAGTGCAACAATATTGTTAAGCTAAAGTCCTCACCCAAGTCTTGGAAAGACCTATCAAGCTGAAACTCAGGCTAGGGATACTAGGCCTACTGGAGGATTTGGGCGGAGCCCGAGGTGGCCGCAGGCTTGCTGGCATGGCTATGATTGTAGCCAAATGGGACACTGCATGCAAATGGAACTCTGCTAACCTACTCACACTGGCCGATTGGACAGCAGTAATGGACTGAAGTGCGAAGTTAGAAGAACCTATACATAAGGTATGGGGCTGTTCCCTCAAATATCACACAATATTGGGCTGATGGTGGGGATATTATGGCTTGATGAACCCATTAGGAGCTATATTTTGAGATGGGGAGGGTCTTGGAATACTTATGTTGTAAACGATGTGAGAAGGATACGATTTTGTCATTTTCTGCTGTTATGTAAGTTCATAATGAAACCAATAAAAACTTGTTATGAAATAAAAAATGATGAATAGATCTGAAAGTACAAACAATGCAATGTCGTACATTTGCAAATACACAGCTTCTTAATACTAAGATGGTACGTTTCTCTTTTCTAAAGTAAATGAAAAAGAATTCATTTTTGCTCATTAAACATTTGAGTTTATGTACTACAAAATTGTAGCTCAACATCTTAGTTTTATCTATAAATATAATTTAGTTTATGTTTTGTTTCTTTAAGTAATTAAAATATCAGCAGAAAGTAATTATTAGAAATAGGTCAGTATTGTTGAAATAGCACCAATTAGAATGCTATCATAACACACAACAAAATTTGTTAACAAATAAAATGTAAACTATATTTGCCTAAAGATGGAGAATTCTTGGAGATGACATCAGTTGAGAGGGGCACAGCGAGATATATATATATATATATATATCCTCTATTTTAACGCTTATTAATCCTCCTTATATCAACACTCCCACAGCCCCTATTAAAGAATAGCATCTGACCAGAGCAACAGATGGGCATGTTTGAGTCAGGTCTACATTGTGGTAGATTACGATTTTTCACTTTTTATACCCTCTAGCAATTTGTATGATTTATCTATTTGTGCTGAAAGTGCAGTTTATTCCAGTGAACTAAGTACCTAAGCGGCGTACCCACACCACAAGCACGGACAATTCCCAATCAGTGCCCCCTTCGAGATTGGCACCCAAGTACGATTCCGCGGGGTTGGGATGAATAGCTGATGCTCTTCTGTCCTAAGTTGAGGGTAAGTACTGCATAAGTATTGCACCAATTCGTGCTGGTAAGGAGGGTGCTACCGCATGCTGGGAGTGGGTACAGCAGTCTTACTCCAGCAGAGTTGAAGGCGGGGCCAGGTGTTGCTCTGGCGATGCTCTCACACTGGAAGGTGATAAGAGGGCCGATGAGAGAACCTCTGCAGACGGGTAGGGAACGCAAACAATGCAGGCTTTTCTGAGTGAATCCCAGGACGCTGAACCCGGAACACTCGAGCAGGGCTGTAATTTCCCAAAACATGAAGGTCAGGGATCCCACAGAGCAGAGTGCTAGTTGTTGCAGAATGGCCTCTGCAGTAGTGTAAGTATGAAGCATATGATGAAGTCTTTGTTGTTCCTGAGACCTTGGGGAGAACAGGGGCAAGCCATCAAGCCCTTGGAGTCACTCTGGGGCTTAATCCTTGGTCCTTTAGTAGGGCATAGGTCAGCAGGCAGTAGTGCAGCTCAGCAAAACAGGGAAACTGTTCCTCAGTCAGCCAAAGCAGAGTGGCAATCCTTCAACAGAGTCACCTTTACTCCCTTAGAGTTCTTTTCAGGTCCAGTAGTGTACTGATTTGAAAGGGCCAGAGTCCTGGTACTTATACCCAAAAGTGCCTTTGATGTTGTGGATGACTTCAAAAGTGTTCTCTGAAGTGCACATGGATCCCTTTCTACCCAACACTGGCTCCAGACTACAAATGGGGAGTAAATCAGCCCTTTGTGTGACGGCAGGACACAACCTATTCAAATATAAGTGTGAGCCACCTCTCCTTCTCCCTGCCCAGGAAGACTAGCAGTATGCAGATGAATGAAGATATTTATCCTCAGTCACACCCAGCCATTCCTGTGTTGTGGCTATCTAGAGAGCATGCACAAAGTGTAGCTGTCACCCAGCCCAGACGTGTATTGGACGCAGGTTGCAGGCACCAGAGCAAAGTTAAGAACAGAGAAATGTCCACTTTGTAAAAGTGACATTTCAAAAATGGTAATGTCAAATACAACTTTAACACTAAAGAGGATTTATCACCACCATTTCAACGATATGGTGGTGGGCCTGAGACAGGCTTGAAAGTCTACTTATAAGGTGGCACAATCAGTGCTTCTGGTGGTGCAGCGCGGCTCTAAAAATTCTTCATAAACCATCACCTTTAAACCACAGAGCTACTTACTATTTTCTCGCAATTGGGCCCATCATTCCTATCTGCCTTCATACGCACATTTACTCTGCTCCGAGGATTCAGTAAGGATCCAAAAGAGGAGTTGCGGTGCTATAGCGGAGTGCCTGAACTAAACTTTATACATTATTTACAATTGCAGTTTTATTTCTAAATACCATGGTTTTTATTAAGACAAGAAAAATAAAAGTATCACCCCACTATTCATTGAAGGTTTGGATCTGCTAGTAAAAGTTTACTAAAGGGATATCAAGAACAGCTTAATTCTCCATTTATTAAATTTTTATTTTAGAAATGTCAATCTCGTAGCATGATCTCTATGTTTTATTAAACTAGAAATATTTCAGTTATGCAATAAATCCTGAAAGAAAAGTTAAATTTCAATAACATTCATTTATTAGCATGACAGTTCGCAAGAAATAAAATAGCGAAATATTACCCAAAGGTGGAAGCGAAGACATCAGTGTAGAATGTAATAGTCCCAAACGAAAACCTCTCTGTCTCTCTCTCTCTCTCTCCCTCTCTGGACTTCGCACCCATTCGAAAGTTTAAGTCGAGAAAAATCTCTGCACCTTAGGGAAAATTGCGCAGACCGTCAGCATCCCTGGGTACAAAAATCAAATCAATAAGCGAGATTTTTTCAATGTCACAAATGTCCTCTTTTCTACCCTTTTTCACTAACTTATCTATTTAAATTTGTAACTCTTAAGTTCTAAAATGTCCATGATTGGTCAATTTGGAGTCGGACGAGCATCATCTCATCGTCTTTTATTATAATTTTTGCACAGTCATCATCACGTTGCCGCAACTGGGGTGTTATTGTCTAAATGTTCTTCTTCCTTCAAAGTGTCCTTTAAATTGTTAGTTGTCATTTCTCTCCCACGGGCAAATTACTGGTATTGCTGTCTTTTGGCTTAGATCCCACAAAATGGCCACGCTGTCCTTGACCCATACTGGTCAGTCACAGGCAGCTTACATCTCCGATCTGGCGCCTGCGCACTTTTGTCGCCATCTCGGAATTTCAATCAGCTCCCATCTTTCTTTTGCTCGCCTAGGCCTCAATTTAGGAACTATCACAGAAACAAACACAAATAAGTGTGAATTTACTAAATAAAGCCTTTTCTGCTTACCTCCCCCTTTCTAATGATAACCTGGTTAGCATTTACCTTGCTTTAAGCACCATATATGCATGATTTGACTTACCAATCTTCATGATTTATGCCACAAGTAAACAAACAGAAGCACATTCACGCATTTGGGGGCATATTATCAAGGACAGGCGATACATTATCGCCGCTTTTATCGGCAGGAAACTGCCGATAAAGCGGCGATAATGGCCTTGATAATATGCTCTATGAAATCCAATCGAAGCCCATGTTAGATGTGTTCACATTTAACATGGGCTTCGATTGGAATTCATAGAGCATATTATCAAGGCCAT
This sequence comes from Lissotriton vulgaris, assembly GCF_964263255.1. NCBI lineage: Eukaryota > Metazoa > Chordata > Amphibia > Caudata > Salamandridae > Lissotriton > Lissotriton vulgaris. The sequence goes on from NC_141689.1 coordinate 622,673,588, forward strand.
TATTGCCGCTTTATCGGCAGTTTCCTGCTGATAAAAGCGGCGATAATGTATGGCCTGTCCTTGATAATATGCCCCTGGGTTTTTTAGATTATAACATATGCGTACGCTTTATGGCACAATATACGACAAATTAGTAAATTATGCTTTTGCAAAAACATGCAAATTAGTATCCCACGTGAATTTGTGTATGCATTTTGTTCTATGTTGGTTAATTTCAAAACCACACATTTAGTACTTATTGCTGTTATGGAAAGTTAATTTTACAAGGGGTATACAAAAATGTTTGTTTTCCACCTTGCTCCATCAACTTCCCCTTTGGTGATTTTATCACCAAATACCTCCCAAAATTTAGAATTTTTTTTAACTCAACATGTTTCAAATCCTTTTAATTAGTACTTGTTATAATTCTGTTTCTTCTAGTGTCTTTGTATCTTGATAAATCTTCTCTTTATATTGCTCCATCTCAATATCACCCTTTTCTCTTTCCCTGTTTTGTTTTTCTTCAATCTTTTTCTTCAAAGTTCTTTTTATATTTCTTCTCTGCCTACATTGACAACTTAATCTAAAAACTAAAATCATTACTATGATTATGGTCACTGGTATTAGTATCTTACCCATTATGGATCTACTTATCTCATAAAACCAATTTCTAACTGCTGATAAACTGCTGATGTTCTGACTCTTATCTGGGATATAGGTGCAACGGTGTTGGACCTTTAAAATTCCACAAACTCCTCCCTCTTTTGCCAGTAATATATCTAATGCAAAAACAACAATGGATGGACAGAATGATGCACAATGGCAAAACATTCACCCCAGTCAAAGATCTGGGTTTAATCCATCGTTATTTTGCTCACCACACCACCCCAGTTCAGACATGGCCATATGCAAATTAGTCTTGACCCTGTGCCTCATGGGAACAGACCAGCCCGAACTGCCAAGTCATGCCTTCCCTGGACCGAAATCAAGCATCCTAGGACCGGTTTCTGGCTATCAGACTTCATCAGCCAGGATAGCTTGACTCCAGTGGCATAGTGAGCATGGGACCCATTTCTGTGGAGTGTAAAAAAACGATGGATTTAGACCCAGATCTCTGTACTGGGGTGGATGTATGACATTGTTCTGCATTCTGTCCATCAACTGTTGTTTTTGCATTTGTCACCCAGAGTGGGACGGGTATGCTCAGACGTGAGTCCCGTGCTCTTCACACCACTGGAGTCAAGCTATCCTGGCTGATGACGGCTGATAGCCATAAACCAGGCCTAGGATGTATTTTCTGACTACCTTTTTATACTACTATTTATATAATATTGCATAAATATTTTGGATTGTGTTCTATGTATATATTTATTACTTATTCATATTTATAGGTTGTGGGTTTTAACTTTTTTATACTTTTTTACTGATTTAAAGAGGTAGATAAAATTCATTGGAAATATAAAGTTACTATATCTCAGGGATCTGAGATACTCTTAATATGAAAATGATCTTATCTCTTGATGTCGACAGAATTGCACTTTATTCTGCCTATGACATCCTATTATATAATATAATATAACAAATATTTACATCAAGGAATAACTTACTATCATCACAATATTATATATATATATATATATATATATATATATATATATATATATATATATATATATATATATATATATATATATATATATATATATATATATATATATATATATATCCATTTCTTTTCACTGTTACATTTAGAAAATCCTTTTACTTTCTTTATCTTACAGCATACTCACTTTCTTTTTCAACACCTTGGCTATACAAGTTTTCTTGGCTGCTGTTTACTTCTCTTATTGGAGGTAATACCATGTAGGTCCACTCAGGTGATTTATATTTTTGATTTGGTCTTCTCACTCTTTTTGGCCTTTGCACAACTTCTATTTTCTTTCCCAACAATTCCTTTTGACTGGTTATTTAATTTACTTGATCCTCTTGCACTTTTGCTTTATTAACCAGTTACATTTTTAATCCATCAATTTCTTTAATCCAATTATCTCCTTTTTCTTACTCTCTTTATTTCAGGTTCAGTAGTGTTTCGTTCTACTCTCCAAGTTCGTTTTCTTGAACTTCTCCTTAAATCAGTTCCATCATCACTGTCATCGGTCTCTGTCTCAGATCTTTCCATAGTTTCATTTATAATGAATTTGACAGGATCTGATTCTTTCACAGAATTTGAATTGTCTTTGGTCAGTTCATTCACTCTGTTAGGAACTTCTCCATAGCTGGTACCTGGAAGCTCATACTCATCGTGAGTTATTTCCTTTTCACCAGTTTCGAGATTTCGGTTCCTGCTTTCAGAGCTTTTAAACTGTCCTTTAGTATTTTCGAAATTACCAGCTTTCTTTTCACTTTGCTCAGTGTCCTTGCTGGTATCAGTTTCTACCAAACCTCGATTTACAGGTCGATTTCTTCAATATTTGGTATTTCAACAATTTCATTTTCTCCTTCTGATGCTGAGCTAGTATCTGATATTTCCAGATGTTGACAAACAGGCCGAGCTTCAGTATCTGGATCTCTTTCTGGTTCACCTTCAGTATCTGAATCAGTGGTACTTTCACTCTCCTCCTACAGATTTTCAGGGTCTGGCACACGAATAGTGTGACCAGCGTGCACCCATCTTTTGAGTCCAGCACACTTAACTGCAGTGGTACTAACAAGAATGACTTGTCGTGGTTTCTGCCATCGAGGCACCAAACAATGTCTTCTCCTGTGAACTTTTATCCGTACCCAATCTCCAGGAACTAGTTCATGAGCTGGATGTTTTTCTTTCATTTGTGACTCAGTTCTCACCTGATGGAACACAGAAGTTACTACGTCAGTCAGATTTTTGCAGTAATCCAGTATGATATCATCATTTATGCTCAACAGTTTATCAACTGGTACAAATGTTTGTCTCATTACTCTTCCCATCAAAATCCCATGTGGGCTTAATCCTGTTCTCTTGTCAGGAGTACTCCTCAGGGTCATTAGAACAAGTGGCAAGGCATCGGGCCATTTTAGTCCTGTGGCCAAACACATTTTGGCAATTCTGTTTTGTATTGTTCCATTTACTTGTTCAACCACCCCTGAATCTTCTGGTCTGTAAGAACAGGGCAATTTTTGATGAATGTCCAATGCTTCACAAATCATTTGCATTAGTTCATTGTGGAAGTGACTGCCATGATCTGTTTCAATAGTTACTGGGAAACCGTAGCGATGTATTATCTCTCGTAACAGGAGTTTGGCAACAGTTACTCCATAGTTTCTCCTATTGGGGAATGCTTCAACCCATCGTGAGAATAGACACATTATTACGAGTACATACCAAAGTCTGTTACATGGAGGAAGCTCGATGAAATCCAATTGCATTCTAGTGAATGGACCCCCTCCTGTCATATGGTTCCCAGACTCACAACAGCTTTTCTTCTTGGGTTCAGTTGTTGACAGACAAGGCATCTCTGGCAAAGGCTCTCAGCAATCATCCTAAACTTTGGGTATACCATGTCTGTCTAAAGAGCCTGATCATTGCATCTCTTCCTATATGGGCTTGATCATGATACATTTGGGCCATATTTGAAATCATGTTATCTGGCATTACTGGTCTTTCATCTTTGTATACCCAGATCTCATCCTCTTCTCTTTGTCTACATCCAGCCTTTAACCAGTTATCCTTTGCTTCTTCACTAGCTTCTTCCTGCATTTGTTTTACCTCCTGCCATGTCTCTACTACAGTTGTTAGCATCAAAGGACTTGAAACATGTTCAGTTTGTCTATACTGATTAATGGATGCTTGATTTTTAGCACAGTATTTTGCAATTGAATCAACATTTTTGGTACCTCTCGTGATGCAATCATCTCCCTTCTTGTGGGCAGCACATTTTACTACTGCTAATTCATCAGGTAATTGTATAGCATCGATCAACATTTTCACAAATTCAGCCTTTCTGATGGGGGATCCTGCCGAAGTCATATAACCTTTTTGGGACCACAGTTGACCATAATCATGGACAACCCCAAATCCATACTGACTGTCAGTCACTATGGTGATCCTGATTTCTTTTCCCAATTCAGATGCCCGAATCAAAGCAATCAATTCAGCAATTTAAGCTGAACAAAATCCCTTCAAGCAAGATGCTTCCAAGACATCTGCTACTGTACAAACAGCATATGCAGCGCTCAATACACCCTCTCCTGTTCTCAGACATGATCCATCCACAAACATCACATAGGCCCTCATTAGGATTGCGGAGAATCCGCATCCTCCGTGCCGGCGGAAGCCACTGCCGGGCCGGAGGATGCAGATTCTCTGCAGCAGAGCCTTCAATGTCCCCCCACCAGATTAGGATGGCTGGGGGGACAAGAAGTCTGTGCGCCGCTTTTCCGCCACGGTCCCCTTCCGACCGCGGCAGAAAAGCTCTAATATGGTGGCGGTGTCTATCAGACACCGCCAGCCATATTAGGATGGTGGGAAAGACATGCTTTTCCGCGGCAGCTTTCCTGCCGTGGAAAAGCATACGGACTGTTACTTCGGGGGCCCGTTGTGTGCCCCCTGGGTGAAGGGGATGTGGGGGGTGCACATGGGGGGACCTATGGTACCCCCCTGTATTTGCGTGCACAAAGCAGCAGGCACCGCGCGGTGCCTGCCGCTTTGTGTATGCAAATGCGATGCATGCATTTTTCACCTTGCGGTGGGTGCAGCTTGAAGCTGCACCCGCCGCAATATTAAAGATAGTGGATGTGACCGCCACCCTGGCGGTCACATCCTAATCTGCTTGGAGGGAACGCCGCAGCCCCTGCGGACGTTCCCTCCTCCTCAGGGGTCGCGGACGGACTAAAGTCCGTCCGTGATCCTAATCGGGCCCATAGTCGGATTCAGGTAAAGGATCATCTTTGATATCAGACCTTGGTTTTGTGCAATATTCTAGTACATCCAGACATTTATGATCCACTTCATCTCTTACTTCCACATTCATGGCATCAGGTAATAATGTAGATGGATTTACATTTACACATCTTGAAATTGTAACATTGTCTGTACCTAGAATTGTCTTCTCATATTTTGTCATTCTGTTATTGGTAAGATACTGTGTCTTACTTCTTGTGAGGAGAATCTCCACTGAATGAGGTACATATACTCTCAACGGAAATCCCATCACTATACCTTCACTTTGTTCGATACTCATGCTTGTAGCAGCTACTGCTTTTAAACATCCAGGCAATGCCCTTGCAACGGGATCCAGAACAGCAGAAAAATATGCAATTGGTTTTCTCAGTTTCCCATGTCTCTGTATTAAAACTGACAATGCACATCCTTCCCTCTCACTGCAATATTGCTCAAACTCATTTTCATAATCTGACATTCCCGAAGCTGATGCTTCACATAGACTTGTTTTTAACTGCTCAAAAGCTTCCAGTTCTGCCTTATTCAGAGTTATTGGGTCTTTTACATCCACTTTTGTCAATCTCTGTAAAGGTTTTGCTATTATTGAAAACCCACTAATCCATTGTCGACAATATCCGACCATTCCAAGAAACATCCTCACCTGTCTCTGTGTTTTTGGAGGTTTCATTCCCTGTATCATTTTGACCCTTTCCAAAGTAACCTATCTGATTCCCTTTGCAATCTTGTGTCCCAAATATTGTACTTCCTTTTGATAAAACTGTAATTTTGACGGTGACGCTTTATGTCCTTCATCTGTCAGATGATTTAACAGGGTAACAGTGTCTGTAACACATGCTTCTTTTGTTTTTGATGCCAATAAGAGGTCGTCAATATACTGGACTAGAACTGATTCTCCAGGTAGACTTAGATATTCTAATGATTTCTTTAATAATTGATTAAAGATTGAGGGACTTTCAGTATACCCCTGAGGAATTCGACACCAGCTGAAATACGATTTTTGAATTGGAACGCAAATATTTTCTGGCTTTCAGGGTGTAATGGAACAGTGAAGAACGCATTACATAGATCAATGACTGTATACCATTCTGCATCATGTGGAATTTGGAATAAAATTACTGCTGGGTTTGGCACAATCAGACAACATAGAACGACTATCTTGTTTACCTTTCTCAGGTCCTGCACTATTCTGAACGTTCCATTTGGCTTTTTCAATCCCATTATCGGTGAATTACAAGACTGCTTTCTATTTCTCTCAAAATCCCTTGCTCAATCATTTTCTCTACCAATGGCATTATTCCTTCAATTATTTCAGCGGTCATTTTGTATTGAGGAATATTTGGATAACTTACTCTTTCTTTTACAGAAACTTTTACTGGATCTACATTTTTCATCAAACCAATATCCTCTCCTGTAAAATTCCACACTTGATCTTTGACTACCTCTTTGAGTTCTTCTGGTATTCTTTCTCGTTCAAACACAGGAAACATTTTATTTTTTTCTGCCTCAAATAGTGTCATTGTCATTTTTGTACAGACCATCCTCATCTGGAGTTTGGAGCTCTATGCCATGTGGTGAACAATAAATGGCACAGCTCATTTTACACAGTATGTCCCTTCGAAGGAGATTTACAGGACTACTGTCACACACAACAAATCGATGCATGTCTTTGAAATTTCCAATTTCAATTTCTATCGGTTTTGTTAAGAATGTTTTAATCAGCTGATTTGCTACACCTACCACTTGTATATGTTCACCCGAGAGAGGATTTTAAATTTCCACTGATCGAACAGTAGAACGGGTAGCACATGTGTCCACTAGGAAAGTTATATCTACATCATTCACTTTTCCATTCACATATGGACCAGACTGATCTACCTCAAGAGTAGCGCCAAGCATGCACTCTTCTCCCTCTCTCAGGCACCGTCAGAAACTATCATCTGACTCGCTCCCGTCCTCTTTCAGCCAATATTGCAGACTCACATTCACTCTATTATTTCTTGTTCACTGGTCTCCTGCGCCGAAACCTGTCTCTGTACTGTATCTCTGTAGGTTTACATTGTGAGGAAGTGGAGGTTGTGGCACCTGACACTGTGGATTAACTTCCTGCTGCTGTGGCAATGGTTGCTGAATTATCTCATTCTGCACCTGTGGATTCAATGATTTTTTTTCCGGATTAACTTTTGATGGATACTTACACTCTTTCTTCCAATGCCCCAACCTGCCGCAATTATGCTATGGATATTTCTTTTTTAATTCTTCTATATTTCCCATTAACTTTGGTTTGCGAGGATTCCCTTTCACTCTATTTTGATGACCTTGTGCATTCTTATTTTCTAACTGAGCTGCTTGATGTTCTGCAACCTTTACTTGTGCCCACATTGCTTTCTCTTTGAGTTTTCTCTGTTTAACTTCAATTTCATCACAACAATATTTTGCATGTCGCAGGACTTTGTCCACTGAACATGATTGCCATCCCATCAAATTATGCTTAATCATGTCTCCTATTTCTGGTCTCAATCCAAACACAAAATGATATACAAAGTGACTCATGTCCTTTTCGTTCAATTCCTCATAACCGCTTACTGTTAAAATACCAATAACAGTCTTTCATAGAATGCATGAACTGACTCTTTAGCCTCTTGTATTGTCCTGTCTATTTTTACCTATTCTGTCTCATTTGGTAGAATTTTATTTTTCAAAAACACTGGGGCATATTATCAAGGGGGTTTATCTCCACTTTTTTGGCTTTAAAAGCCAAGAAAGCGGAGATAAAATTATCTCCCTATTACCTAGCTGTCGCTAACACCAGTTAGCGACCGCTAGTAGGAGATAACGACCATCTTGGGCCCCACTTTGCATGTCAGTGATATTTATCACTAATGATATGCAATGTGAGCGTGCCAAGATGTTAGCGACTGAAAACAGTCGCTAACATCGCTATCTCCTATTACCAACTTTTGGAGATATTCGCGCTAAGCACGAATATCTCCAAAAGCTAACACCTGCCCTGAGCAGTTCTTAGCCATGTTATCCAATGGGAGGTGGATAACATGCCTAAGAGCATTAGCTCGGTAATGCATGAATATCGCTGAGTTTTCAGCGATATTCATGCATTGCGGCGATTTTTATCGCATTTGCGATAAACCTTGGTAATACCAAGGTTTATTTGCGCTAAAAATGGCCGCAGCTTAGCGGTAAATTTTTGTCTCTAACCAAGCAATAGCGATAATTATCGCTATTGCTTGGTAATATGCCCCACTATTACTTGGTCATATTTTCACATCACTTCAGGTCCAGGAGCGCCTGTCACTTTATATCGAGGATATTCTTCTTTTGGCCAATCCACTGTAATCTTACACTCTGACCATAAATCTGCCGGTACTACTATGTCAAATAACCCATTTAAATCTTCCAATAAGACCTTTGAAACCTTTACAAATCGATCTACTTGTCTATACCATTCTAATGGTTTCTCTCTTAATCGTGGGAAATCATTTGTGAATGATAAAATATCTTGTCTGCTCCAAGGTACATGCACATATCCAGGTATTTCTCTCATAGGAAATTCTTTTACCACTTCTTCCTTTTCTCTTACTCGGAATGCTAATGTGGATTTATCACTGCTTTCCTCTCTTTTCTTTGCCCAAATCATTTTCCATTTATCCATGTCTCCCCATTTTCTCAATAACACAATTAATTATTTTATTTGATTTATTCTTCTTGCTGTATTCATGTTTTCTATATCTTTGTCAGTAAAATCCACTCTATATGGTTTCTGCAAAATTTTGTATTTTGTCAAATCCACATTCATTTCACTTGCTAAACTTTCAAACCTTTCATGCATGCTTTTTGTTTTCCATGTAATATTTTTACACATAAATGTAATCTCATCATCCTGATAATTTTTTAATCTATCTGTACCAATCGTTCCAATTATTAGCTCTTCCATATCAACTTTTAATCTGGCTACATCAAGCAATTTTGACTCAGTCTTTTTTAATTTTAAGGTCTTGATCCAATCACTTAATTCTTGCTCAGTTGGTCCTACTGGAGTTTGTGTTAAATCGATTTTCTCTACACTTTTCTCTGGAGTTACAGAATCTGATTCTGCTCCTGATAGGAATTTATACGGAAGACTCTGATTAAAAGTCAAATCTGGCAGTGTCATTTGGTTAGTACGTTTAATTCCTGACAAATCTGGATAAATCTTTTCTTTTACTTTTTGCAAACTCTGATTTAAAGGAATAGTTAAAGATGGCTCTTTTATTTTCTGGTATTCAAACACTAGAATTACTGGACCTATTGTTACTGGAACAGTTACAGCTTCTATATTTGTTTAGTAAGCTCCTGTATCTTTTCTGTTAATTCATTTCCCTGTTTAGGTGTCCCCGTATATCTTGTCCCAATTAATGGAACATCCGGTTCCTATCTCATTTCTACTCTCTCTGGGAGATCTCTGAAATTTGAAGATCGTTTAGGAGTTTCCGATAATCTATCTTCTAGCTCGGTGCACTGGGAGTTCTACCCATAGAGTTTGCTTGGTAGGGCAGTAGTCTCCTATTTAGGATCTCTTCCAATACTGCATCCTCGGACCCACAATCCTCATAACTTCTTTTTCCTGTTTCTATATTATTTCTCTTTTCTGTACATTTCCGCCCTTTCTACTCATCTACCAATCAAACCGGATGCATTCCAATACACATGTTTGCATCTCTCCATCTTCGCATTCTAGTTTTATGTGTTTCTCTCCAAAATCTATGACCTCTATTCCTTGGTCCTAAGTAATCTCCGAACTTTTCTTGCTCTAAGTCATGCATTTCATCTTCCCACTCAGCCAAAGCTTCAAACTGTGTTGGTCTAGGTCTCGGTTCAAGCTTCGTCATTTGTCTCTCAAATTTCTTAATATCGCAAGACTAAAAGATCATTCTTCTGGGAAAGCTAACGCACCATCATTTTTGGTATATCTTGCCCAATTTTCTAACCATATACATATATAGTAGCCATATTTTGTCATCATATATGATGCTGGCGTTCTCGGCGGAGGAATTACTTTTCCCTCTCTAGTTTCAATTATTTTGTCTTTTTTTAATACATTTTTCAATTTTTGGAACCATGAAGGTTTCTCTTTCTCCATTCCGTAATAAAATTCCATTTTGTTATTACTCTCCTGATTTTCAAAAGTTTGTGTACTCTTCCGTAAACTGCTTTGTAACACCAGCCTATCGCAGCGCGGTTCACACTAACGCACCAGTTATAACGGACGTATGACGTTACAACGCATACTTTTACAACGCCTACCTTTACAACGCGGTTTTTACAACGCATACCATTACAACGCATAATGCTTTTAGGCGCTGGATAGTGAATAGTTTAATTTACTATTCCAACTCCAGTCCCCGTGGATAGTAGGGAAGGTTATTGGATAGTAAATTAACCTATTCCCTATCCTAGAGCGCCCCCCAGCGCAATGCGTTGTAATAGTTTGCGTTGTAAAAGTTGCGTTGTAATGGTAGGTCGTTGTAAAAGTTGCGTTGTAACGGTTGTATACCGTTATAACAAGATACGTTTCATTATTGCTTAACCATTTATCTCGCTGCTTTCACTGATGCACCAATCAGCCCTTACTCTGTCTTGGTCGCACAGACCAATCCTAGCGCGACACTTTTGACGCCAACCCTACTCTGGTTTTATGCAGCTTTGACTGACCCATCCTTTACAAAATGTATCGGTGCACTGTATTTACACTTTTATACAGCAAAATCAGTTAGTAACTACATAAAACAACTCCATTGGTCTTTTTCGCTAAAACCAAAAGGATAGTACTTCAATCACACAAGAATTCTGTATTTCCAGTATACAGCGCTTACCTCTTCTCTACCACAGAAGAGAATTATTACCAAAGGTGGAAGCGAAGACATCAGTATAGAATGTGATAGTCCGAAACGAAACCCTCTCTGTATCTCTCTTTCTCTCCCGAGAGAAAAATTTCAAAGTCCCTGCGCCTTAGGGAAAATTGCAAAGACCATCAGCATCCCTGGGTGCAAAAATCAAATCAATAAGCAAGCTTTTTTCATTGTCCCAAATGTCCTTCTTTTATACCCTTTTCACTAACTTATCAATCTAAATTCGTAACTCTTAAGTTCTAAAATGTCCGTGATTCGTCAATTTGGAGTTGGATGAGCATCATCTCATCGTCTTTTATTATAATTTTTGCACAGTCATCATCACGTTGCCGCAACTGGGGTGTTATTGTCTAAATGTTCTACTTCCTTCAAAGTGTCCTGTAAATTGTTAGTTGTCATTTCTTTCCCACGTGCAAATTACTGGCTTCACTGTCTTTTTGCTTAGGCCCCACAAAATAGCCACGCTGTCCTTGACCCATACTGTTCAGTCACAGGCAGCTTGCATCTCCGATCTGGCGCCTGCGCACTTCTGTCGCCATCTCGGAATTTCAATCAGCTCCCATATTTCTTTTGCTCGCATAGGCCTCAATTTAAGAACTATCACGGAAACAAACACAAATAAGTGTGAATTTACGAAATAAAGCCTTTTCTGTTTACCTCCCCCTTTCTAATGATAACCCCGTTAGTATTTACCTTGCTTTAAGCAACATATATGCATGATTTGACTTAACAATCTTCATGATTTATGCCACAAGTAAACAAACAGAAGCATATTCATGCATTTAATTTTTTAGATTATAACATATATGTACGCTTTATGGCCCAATATACGACAAATTAGTAAATTATGCTTTTGCAAAATCATGCAAATTAGTATCCCACGTGTATTTGTGTATGCATTTTAGTCTATGTTGGTTAATTTCAAAACCACACATTTAGTACATATTACTGTTATGGAAAGTTAATTTTACAAAGGTTATACAAAAAATGTTGTTTTCCACCTTGCTCCATCACTGGCCAACTAGTAGCATTTAGTATACAGGCCCTGGGTATATGGTATACCACTGTAAAAGGGGCTTCCAGACAACCTAACTATGCCAATAAGGTAGACACCAATGTCAATATACTTAGGGGAGAAGCACATGTACTTTAGCGCTGGTTAGCAGTAGTAAGGTGCTCAGAATCCTAAGCCAATAAAAAGTTACATCATAAAATGGGAGACAAAAGGCAAAAAGTTGGGAGAAGACCACCCTAAGGATGACAGGTCTAACAGTTGCTATTATTGAATCTCTCTTTCACTCAGAACAATCCACTGTGCCCATCTATGAAAGAATTCACTTCAAGATACTGTGCTGGGCCACCATTTAATAAATTGCAATTTGCCTTGATATCTCACATGGATTTACAAGCCTTTTCAACCCACAGGAAGCTGAAATCATTCAAACTCAACCTCCATGCCAACAGACTCTATAGATTTAAATGGTTTGGTATCAGAGCACTCTAGTTTTAGTGTTTGACTCTGTTGCATGGTTTGCTAATGCCGCAGGTTACATTTACAGCTTAGCCTCACGTATTGGTAGAAAACCCATGGGCCCCTTATTGGAGATTTTCAGAAGCAAATGCATCCATCATTCAAACTTATGGTGCTCGACCTCTTCGCTGCCTTCGACACAGTCTGTCATAACACCCTTATTCAACGCCTCAGCAACGTCGGAATACAAGGAAAAGCATTGGACTGGATAATCTCGTTCCTCGCCGGAAGAACCCAAAGAGTCTGCCTCCCCCCTTTTAGATCAGAGGCCACCGAAGTCATCTGCGGCGAACCCCAAGGATCCTCACTCAGTCCCACCCTCTTCAACGTATATATGAGTCCCCTCGCATCCATTGCGTGCCAACACAACCTCAACATTATCTCCTACGCAGACGACACCCAGCTGATCCTATCCCTCACCTAAGACCCAAACACCGCCAAAACCAACCTACACGAAGGGATGAAAGAAATAGCCGAGTGGATGAAGAACAAACGTTTAAAACTAAACTCGGACAAAACGGAAGTCCTCATCTTAGGATCCTCCCCCTCCGCCTGGTATGACTCATGGTGGCCACCGGCCCTGGGAACCGCACCGAAACCAACGGACCACGCACGTAACCTGGGCTTCATCCTGGACTCCTCCCTCTCGATGACCAGACAAGTCAACGCCGTCTCATCATCTTGCTTCAACATCCTACGTATGCTCAACAAAATCTTCCGCTGGATCCCCACCGAAACAAGAAAGACGGTCACACACGCACTGGTCACTAGCCGACTAGACTACGGAAACACCCTTTATGCCGGAACCACAGCCAAACTACAGAAAAAACTCCAATGCATCCAAAACGCCTCAGCCAGACTCATCCTAGACATCCCCCGCCAAGCTCACATCTCCAGGCACCTGAAAGACCTCCACTGGCTCCCCGTCGACAAAATAATCACGTTCCATCTCCTCACCCACGCTCACAAAGCCCTCTACGACCTAGGACCCGAATAACTCAACACGCGCCTGTCCTTCTACACCCCCACCCGCCAACTTTGTTCGTCCAATCAGGCCCTCGCCACAATTCCACGCATCCAAAAATCCACCATGGGAGGAAGATCCTTCTCCTACTTAGCAGCCAAGACCTGGAATTCCCTCCCCACCCACCTCCGCCTCACACAGAACCACCTCTCCTTCAGAAAACAACTTAAAACTTGGTTATTTGATAAGTAAGCTCCCCCCTCCCTCAAGCGCCGTGAGACCCTCTGGGTGAGTAGTGCGCTATACAAATTCAAATTTGACTTGACTTGACTTATCAAACTGGCCCCTTTGGTGCTATGGTGTGCTGTCTTGCTTGTGACAGAGGTTTGGCCACATCCTGGTTGCAATATATTTAGCTTGAAATGATTAACCTGGGAAGAATGGAACTCTTTTCTAGCCCCGCTGATATGTCCAAGTCGGACAATCTTGGCTAGAAAGCATTCCAAACTAGGAAAAGGCAGTTTAGAGAAGAAGGCAAGCTCATTATGATCTCTGTAACCTAGAAACCACCCCTAATATGGAGCTGTATCTGTCAACGGTGGATGCTACCTGGGATAGAGTTCTCTCAACCAGATTTAGGTTTGGCACTGTGAGGTGGCATTTGGGCTTCCTTCTGGGTCACATTTTTTCCAGAAACGTGCTACTCTGCTCTTGTGATGAGTCTTCGCCCCAGAGTTTGCTCCATTTCACTTTCTTTTGCAAGTATTGCTGGGAACCATCCAAAATATTTCTAGTTCCATTGACCAGAGTATGTTCCATCAGAATGTGTGCTGATGCCTTGTTGTAACTGCAATAGCTAAATTCTCCCACACACTTTAGCAACATTTGTTAATTTTTAAAGTGCACTATTGCCAAAAAGAAAACGAAAAGTATTTTAACTGACAGATGCACCAAGTTACACGTACTTCAACACTTACATAGGGGAATTTGTCTGCTGGGTTTGCTATGGGTGTTGACCAGTACAGTATGATTTTCTTACCCTGACTATTTGGCTAGAGAGGTTGTATCTATTTATTGTTTTTGTATCACCTATTCTTATCTTGTAAATACCAATTTTCTATTTTTAGTTGTGTGCCCAGACGTTGCCATCACAAATGTTTCAACAATGTTTTAATGTCTGTATTGTGCTTTCTTGGTTGTTTTTTGCCGCAGACATAAAGAATAATCTAATCTGATCTGATCAAATGTGGTGTAAACTATTTTTTACATGTAAAACATTTTTTACATTATATTTAATGACTTGGAATTGTTTACTCTTTTAAAACTAATTAAAGTTTTACATTTAGAATTATTGTTAGAATGATTGATAATTACAATATTATTTACATTTTGTATTTCAGATTGTGACTGGTTAGTTTAATTACATACAAGAATAAATATGGATTTGAACTTTAATTCGGTATAAATTAATTGCATTATATTAAATTGGATTTTAGTTTTTTGTGATTGTCTATTTGAATTTAATTGTTTAAATAGGGTTTGTAAAAGTCATTTTGTGTTATCTGGGTTATCGTTTTTTTATTGTATATGTTTTTGCATTGTAATGGTCAATACTTCTTTAATTTTTATTTGATTTATTTGGTTTTGTTATTTAAGTGGTTTTAGGATATTAAGTATATATATTTATTTGTCAAACACTTTTTAAATGTTGCATAAACTGGAGTGATAATAGTACTTATAAATGCACCTCAAATGTAGTTTAGACTGGAGTGTGAGTAGTAAATCTACTCCTCTCAAAGTCCAACCGTTTTTGCTTCTTTGGCAAATTAATATGAATTACTGGAGTAAGTTTAAAGCCAAACACTAGCATCCACAAGAGCTGATAATCCGAAACTTTCTGAATTCATGGAAAAACAGCTATACAGCCATTATCCTACAGAGATAAAGTACACAAGCTTACAACAAAGTGCAGGCTGCATCTAGAACATCAAACCATCAAAAACAAATATAAGAAATCAAACAGAAACAACTATGATGTATATTCATGACCAGCCTGAAAACGAAGCAGGATTCCCCTCCAAGGATCCCAGATCTTCCTTAGCCTCCCTCTCCACTTGTCATTAATGATTATCAAGAGAGATTGCAAAAAAGCAGATCCCAGCAAGGTATAAGGGGATAGACAGAGAGTATCTTAATACTATTACTTTGGAATCCCAGACAATATAGGCCTGACAAAGCCAACTCAGTTTTTCCCATAATTGTCTTAGAATGATAAATAATGGAGGGCGGGCAGTGAAGAAATTCCCAGCTTCTGCTTGATCTGTCACGCATCAAAAACATTTAGCATTCTATCTGACATTCATTATGTAAAGATGGTCGGGCTCATGTAAAAACCATTAATTAATTAGAATTGATACACTTTAACCCTTGAAATATTTAGAACACTCTGAGCCAGGATATTTGCACAACGCATGCTGTCCATAGTCACAGCCACCCCTAGATGCTTGCTCCACTTATCTGCCCCATGTTGAAAGGGATCAACCTGCTTCTTCACCACGGCCGATAAGATCAAGAAGCTATTCAATAGTAGTCAATGCCTTCTGTCTGCAGACTCTAAAGTCAGTATGTTTGGTGCTGGACTTACTCCAAGGCTGAACTGGAACACATTGACTAATGATCTGGGTTCTTTTTGGTAGTAGTAACTTTAAAGGTTCAGTTTGTGAAAAACAATTGTATTCTTCTTGTTAGAAACGGGACCCTGGCCGGCCAAGACTCGCGTCGAGGTCAGTCAGGGATCACCATTTCTAAAGTCAGGGCAAGGGAGTCACACACCAAGGCAACCCCCACTCGCCCTCTAGGTAGCGTGGCGCGAGCAGTCTAGGCTAAACTTGGAGGCGGTATGAGTTAAGTATTTGTGCACGCACCCCAGCAACAACACCCAAGGCCCACCACAAAGAAAGACTCTACACAAGGATATATATCAAAAATAGCCTTTGTATTTATAATAAACAAAACACATTAGATAACACACGCAAACTGTACAATGTGCCAGGGGCACGGGCAGAATTTACAAGGGGAATTATGTACAGGACAGGGCCACGTGGACCACTGTCAGGGGTAGGCACTTGTTGGAAAATAATACTGGTAGATATACACTTATGTCGTAAACATAGAATGAGTAGCACCAAAATTACAAATGCAACACACATCCAGTAATCACTGGAACAGTAAGGACCTCCTACGCAACCCTAACTCACTGTAGGTAAATCACGCAGGTAACTAGGACCTAAGGAAGGAATACCAACACCTAAGCAGTTCACTCTTAGCAAAGGGAAGGAAACCTAAACATAAACTGAAACATCACTAATCCTCTATGCAGGTCACATTTAGCAAAAGAAGATAACCATAAGAATACCTAATCAGGTCACTTTTAGAAAAGGTAAGCAGAATCAACATTTCACTGTGCAGGTCACATTTAGTACAGTGGATAAACCTAAACAATCCTCTATGCAGGTCACATTTAGCAAAAAGGGGATAACCATAAGACTACCTAATCAGGTCACTTTTAGAAAAGGCACAGGTTAGAACACATGCGCAAGAATCACATCATCAAGTACATTACAATGCGCAGGGTGCACATAGCACAACACTCAAAAAGGGTCCCTCAGGCCAACTGGCCTCGAAAGGGGCGGAATGCCCTGAGTCTCAGTGTCAGGGAAGCTGCGCAGGCAGCACAGCACACAAACCTAAACGTGGCAACTGTCCACTAAGTGCTGGACAGTTGTTAAATAGAAATGCACAACGTTGGAGCCAGGAGGGCTCAAGAACCAGGTGGGCAAGGAGCCTCTCAGGGGCTCACCAAGCAAAATGCGCAAATAGAGCTTCAGCGATCTTAAAAATAATCAAAGTGCCCCAGAGCCTCTCTCAGGGCTCTAAATCACAATGGGGGCAATGAGCCTCGCTGGGCTCGTAAGACAAAAGTGGCACCGTAGAGCTTCTGTGCTCTACAACAATGAAAATGCCTCTTGGAGCCTCGTGGGCTCAAAGAACAAAGAATGGCCCCTCTTGTTGGAGTCCCTCGTGGACTCGGGAAGCCTGTGCTCGTTGGAGCGGCCCGCTGCCTTTCGGGGCCGCTCGGGACACAAGAAGGAATGGCCAATGCCCCACGAGCCTCTGGGCTCGAACACAACGAGGACCTCGCTCGGTCCGCACACGGAGGGGGAGGGGCGGCACCGACAACGTGCCCCGACGCCCTCCTCCCTCCCTTCACTCACCGGCTGTCTCCGTCGGCAGCGAGGTTCTGCGGGGGCCGCGGACGGGGCTCCTCTTCCTCGGGAGCCTCGTGGACACGGGAGCCGGCTGCTCCTCTCGCGCTCCGCCTGGACCTGTCCCGCTGCACGCCGCCTGACTTCCGCCGGGGCCGCCAATGGCAGCGCGGCCCTGGGGGTCAGGAGGCGGGACTTCCGGGTCGCTCTAGGCAGCGGCCCGGCGACAAGTCTTGATGCTCCCGGGCTGCGGCGGTGATCCGGGGACAATGCCGGGTGGGCACCGGCTCACAAATGAATACAGACCACGGGGCAATGCCGGGTGGCACCGGCCTCGAAAATAAAGGCAAAGCGAGGTGGCACTCGCTATTGCCGAAAAATGGCAAAATCGGTCCCAATGCCGGGTGGGCACCGGCAATGTAAATAAAGCGCTCCCAAGCGCCACAGGACAAAAATAAAGCGCTCACAGCGCTAGAAGCCAAGCACAGCGCTCTCAAGCGCCCGAAAGATAAGCAAAGCGCTATTGAGCGCTGGGGGCACAAGGAAAGCGCGCCTAGCGCTAGAAATCCAAGAAAAGCGCTTCCAGGTACAGCAACAGCTCCAGCAGGGTCTGGAGGCAGGCAGAGGGGCAAGGCAGGGCCAGAGCCAGCACACTGGGTCTCCAGGCAGGGAGACAGCCAAGTGGCGGTCCTCTTGGCCCCTGCAGCAGCAGCAGCCCCCTCTGGGAAGATCCTAGGCAGAACCAAGAACAGGACAAATTGTATGGGGACACAGCCCCTTCTTATACAGACAAACCCCTTTGTCTCAGGGTGCAGGGTGGGGGAAAACCAGTCGCAGCTGGTTCTGAAGTACTCTGTTTACCCCAACCACCCTCTCTATTCACTGGCAGGGCTAGGGCCATCAGTCGCACTACAGGGGGTGGAGCCAGCATTGTCCGGGGAAAGTCCAGGCCCATCAGGGACCAAGTGCACTCCTCCCAAGCCATCAAGCATGCTGATCTCACACTCACCACCGGGCAGACCCATCCAGCCTTTCTGGAGCCAGGCTCACCAGCCAGCTCCAGCCAATCACACTGCAGACATATTTTCCAGCAATATGCCAAGTCCCAGAAATGGCATTTCTACACATGCCACATTCACGCAACATACATCATTGCGAAGCATTCATTCCCACGAACACGCACATACCAAACTCGAGCATGCACTCCCCACACATCAGGAATTACTAGGGACACAGTCATTCCCCATGCATCCCTATGGGAGAGCAGGCCAGCCTCACCACATGCACGCACTTTACTCTGGGACACAGAGAAAAAGTGCGCACAGACCAGAAAATCATCCACGCATATTACAGATTAAAGGCAAAAAGATTAGGGGTGAACCTGCCTTAAGGGCCAAGTCCAACACAACCCCCTACCAGCCAAAACGCAGGGCAGACCAATCACCACCGTGATGGACTTACCTGCTTGGGGCGATAAAACACGGACGCGGGCCCGCAACTGCAGGGACACCCTCCTGTTTTACGCCACTGTGAACCCCTAGGGTTCTTCCTAAAGCTACTGTAGGGACTCACTGGATTACCCCACTGGTACTCTCCAGCTGCCCTCGGCGAGGACCAGGCCCTAGGCCACCCAGGTGCCACTGGTTCCTGCCAACTCACAAAGTGGGGGGTAGTAACCCCTGGCACATAACAGCCATGCTCCACTCTTCCTGTCTGCAAGACAGGGCTAGACTGCCACTGGTTCTCCAGCCTAGGGTCTACAACCTTAGGTGGACCAGGAGTCTCAGGGAAGGCTCTCCTCCCCTTACCTCTTCTCCTAGGGTTCCTCCTCCTCCTGCGAGGGGTACCCTCTAAACACCACTCTCCCAACCTAGGGTTTAACCCCTCAGGTGGTACCGGGGTCAGAGGTGGGCTTTCCCACCCTCTGCACCCCCTTCCAGAGTCCTGCTCCCTCCCAACCGGGGCGGTACCTCTGGAGAAAGAACTGGTTAGGACACTGCTTACAGTATTCCCACCCTTCAGGTCAGGCAAACCCTGAACCTGGACCTCCAACCTCCGGTCTAGAACCTTTGGTGGAATCACTGCCTGGCACTCCAGGACTTCTGAGGACTCACAGGTCACTCCCAAATCACTCCTTTCTCTGGAATTCTGTACTCTCCCTCCTGGAGCAGTACTGCCAGACTCCAAAACTACAGAAGCTTCGCTCACAGATGCTCCAGGTCCTCCACACACTAGGAGATCTCCCTCAAGTGGACTAACAGGTAAGCATAGGTCCCCACCCTGGTGTTCCCTAAAGAAACCATCCAGGCTCTGAGGCAGGGCTTCGGGCATCTGGGGACTCTCGGTCTCACACTCACTTCCGCTCCACTGAGACAGACAGCAAGCCCCTACACCCTCCTCACTATACTGAGACCTAGCTGGGCTACTCTCACCCTCCTCCACCACGCTGGGTTGGAGAAAACCTGACCCACTATTATTGGAACCACTCACTAGCGGCGCTAAGGAACCTCTTGCACCTTCCCATCGGTCTGCTTCCGCTGCCAGTTCACATGGTGAAAACAATCCACACCCCAACAGGTGTTGACGCAACTCTACTGAACAACAATTGAGCAGGTGCTCTTTGACAAACATGCTGAACAATTCGCCCCAATCACATTTCGTGGGACCCAGTACCCAATCAGACAGTGCCCCACAACAGTCATCTTCAAAATCTTCCCAAGACAGGTGAGACGGTTTCCTAAGGTTCCTAAACCTCAACCTATTCTCCTCCTCTGGAGAAACAGGAACCATACTCTGGGAACTGGGAGTGGGACTGTCAACACCAACACTTAAAAAGCTGCCACCACTGGACTCCACCCTCCCTGGGGAATCCAGACAATTACACATGTACTCAGGGGGTAACCTACTCTCTTGGGCTACCTTCTCCCTGAACAAGGCCCTCTCAGCCTCTAGCTTGGCATGCTCCAACCTGAGCTGTTCCAACGCTAGCTGATACTCCCTCTCTTCCTTCCTATCCAACCACTCCTCTGGGGACAGGGAAAGGGATGGGGCGCTGGTACTGACACTGGACCCAGCAAGGGACTCCCTATCTATGGGGTCCTCACTCTCTGCTGACATCCATCCACTGTCATCACCATCCAACTCACATTCATCAACAGAATCTTCAGGGCTCCCCACAGACTCACCACCCTCATGGCGTGCGGCCCGGGCCCTATCTCTCTCACTGTGCTCGAGATCCCACTGATCCTTTTGCCACAGGATCAGGCTGTCCCTAAGCTGAGACTGAGTAACCAACTCACTCACCTCTATGCCTCCCTTTTCGCAGAATCTGACCAGCTCTAACTTACTGTACCTAAACAGACTACAGAGATCAAAAACTGGCTCCATTTTGACGGACGTTCTCGGGAAAAGTTTGACACAGGGAACCTGGGGGTCTGAGCTAAACAGGAGAACACAATTAACACAATTCAGCAAGATTCCTATCTCAAGAACTTGCACTCCACTGTCCAGCGTAACACACACTCATTCACACACAACCCTCCCCTCGGACTGGTAAGGCAGTTTCTACCACCCCTGATTCTCTCAACCTGACCACTAGCGACACAGGTACCAAACTCTAGGAGCAGGGCGGGGAACAAGGTACTGGACAAAATACAAATGACACCTTTCAGGAGAAGCAAAACTGAACTTCCCTAAAAAACAATAATCCCCAAAATGTGGTTATCTAAAAAATGCAGAGCTTTGAAGTGTGGCCTGTCGCCACTGTGGTACAGCGCAAACACAAATTCTTATCCTCACCGCTTGCCGCCAATGTTAGAAACGGGACCCTGGCCGGCCAAGACTCGCGTCGAGGTCAGTCAGGGATCACCATTTCTAAAGTCAGGGCAAGGGAGTCACACACCAAGGCAACCCCCACTCGCCCTCTAGGTAGCGTGGCGCGAGCAGTCTAGGCTAAACTTGGAGGCGGTATGAGTTAAGTATTTGCGCACGCACCCCAGCAACAACACCCAAGGCCCACCACAAAGAAAGACTCTACACAAGGATATATATCAAAAATAGCCTTTGTATTTATAATAAACATAACACATTAGATAACACACGCAAACTGTACAATGTGCCAGGGGCACGGGCAGAATTTACAAGGGGAATTATGTACAGGACAGGGCCACGTGGACCACTGTCAGGGGTAGGCACTTGTTGGAAAATAATACTGGTAGATATACACTTATGTCGTAAACATAGAATGAGTAGCACCAAAATTACAAATGCAACACACATCCAGTAATCACTGGAACAGTAAGGACCTCCTACGCAACCCTGACTCACTGTAGGTAAATCACGCAGGTAACTAGGACCTAAGGAAGGAATACCAACACCTAAGCAGTTCACTCTTAGCAAAGGGAAGGAAACCTAAACATAAACTGAAACATCACTAATCCTCTATGCAGGTCACATTTAGCAAAAGGAGATAACCATAAGAATACCTAATCAGGTCACTTTTAGAAAAGGTAAGCAGAATCAACATTTCACTGTGCAGGTCACATTTAGTACAGTGGATAAACCTAAACAATCCTCTATGCAGGTCACATTTAGCAAAAAGGGGATAACCATAAGACTACCTAATCAGGTCACTTTTAGAAAAGGCACAGGTTAGAACACATGCGCAAGAATCACATCATCAAGTACATTACAATGCGCAGGGTGCACATAGCACAACACTCAAAAAGGGTCCCTCAGGCCAACTGGCCTCGAAAGGGGCGGAATGCCCTGAGTCTCAGTGTCAGGGAAGCTGCGCAGGCAGCACAGCACACAAACCTAAACGTGGCAACTGTCCACTAAGTGCTGGACAGTTGTTAAATAGAAATGCACAACGTTGGAGCCAGGAGGGCTCAAGAACCAGGTGGGCAAGGAGCCTCTCAGGGGCTCACCAAGCAAAATGCGCAAATAGAGCTTCAGCGATCTTAAAAATAATCCAAGTGCCCCAGAGCCTCTCTCAGGGCTCTAAATCACAATGGGGGCAATGAGCCTCGCTGGGCTCGTAAGACAAAAGTGGCACCGTAGAGCTTCTGTGCTCTACAACGATGAAAATGCCTCCTGGAGCCTCGTGGGCTCAAAGAACAAAGAATGGCCCCTCTTGTTGGAGTCCCTCGTGGACTCGGGAAGCCTGTGCTCGTTGGAGCGGCCCGCTGCCTTTCGGGGCCGCTCGGGACACAAGAAGGAATGGCCAATGCCCCACGAGCCTCTGGGCTCGAACACAACGAGGACCTCGCTCGGTCCGCACATGGAGGGGGAGGGACGGCACCGACAACGTGCCCCGACGCCCTCCTCCCTCCCTTCACTCACCGGCTCTCTCCGTCGGCGGCGAGGTTCTGCGGGGGCCGCGGACGGGGCTCCTCTTCCTCGGGAGCCTCGTGGACACGGGAGCCGACTGCTCCTCTCGCGCTCCGCCTGGACCTGTCCCGCTGCACGCCGCCTGACTTCCGCCGGGGCCGCCAATGGCAGCGCGGCCCTGGGGGTCAGGAGGCGGGACTTCCGGGTCGCTCTAGGCAGCGGCCCGGCGACAAGTCTCGATGCTCCCGGGCTGCGGCGGTGATCCGGGGACAATGCCGGGTGGGCACCGGCTCACAAATGAATACAGACCACGGGGCAATGCCGGGTGGCACCGGCCTCGAAAATAAAGGCAAAGCGAGGTGGCACTCGCTATTGCCGAAAAACAGCAAAATCGGTCCCAATGCCGGGTGGGCACCGGCAATGTAAATAAAGCACTCCCAAGCGCCACAGGACAAAAATAAAGCGCTCACAGCGCTAGAAGCCAAGCACAGCGCTCTCAAGCGCCCGAAAGATAAGCAAAGCGCTATTGAGCGCTGGGGGCACAAGGAAAGCGCGCCTAGCGCTAGAAATCCAAGAAAAGCGCTTCCAGGTACAGCAACAGCTCCAGCAGGGTCTGGAGGCAGGCAGAGGGGCAAGGCAGGGCCAGAGCCAGCACACTGGGTCTCCAGGCAGGGAGACAGCCAAGTGGCGGTCCTCTTGGCCCCTGCAGCAGCAGCAGCCCCCTCTGGGAAGATCCTAGGCAGAACCAAGAACAGGACAAATTGTATGGGGACACAGCCCCTTCTTATACAGACAAACCCCTTTGTCTCAGGGTGCAGGGTGGGGGAAAACCAGTCGCAGCTGGTTCTGAAGTACTCTGTTTACCCCAACCACCCTCTCTATTCACTGGCAGGGCTAGGGCCATCAGTCGCACTACAGGGGGTGGAGCCAGCATTGTCCAGGGAAAGTCCAGGCCCATCAGGGACCAAGTGCACTCCTCCCAAGCCATCAAGCATGCTGATCTCACACTCACCACCGGGCAGACCCATCCAGCCTTCCTGGAGCCAGGCTCACCAGCCAGCTCCAGCCAATCACACTGCAGACATATTTTCCAGCAATATGCCAAGTCCCAGAAATGGCATTTCTACACATGCCACATTCACGCAACATACATCATTGCGAAGCATTCATTCCCACGAACACGCACATACCAAACTCGAGCATGCACTCCCCACACATCAGGAATTACTAGGGACACAGTCATTCCCCATGCATCCCAATGGGAGAGCAGGCCAGCCTCACCACATGCACGCACTTTACTCTGGGACACAGAGAAAAAGTGCGCACAGACCAGAAAATCATCCACGCATATTACAGATTAAAGGCAAAAAGATTAGGGGTGAACCTGCCTTAAGGGCCAAGTCCAACACTTCTTTTGTGGGTGTGTATTTGCTCCTCCCTAAACCCTTCCTTACCTCTCTCCAATTTAGTAGTAAGAGTTCCCCATTTTCCAGCCACTTCCCCTGGTCCCTCCCGTATTTACTACAACAACATATGCGTACGTACATGTGTGGAGATTTTCCCTCTTGGACAAAGATCTATGCCTAGAGAGGATATGAGACGAAAAGGCGGGCTGCTCCATATGTAGGTTTGTGAATTTCATTTTTAATTTCTGAGTAGCACTATTGTAGTGCTACTAAAGGTACCACAAAATGCAGTTTATGAAAAGGCCCCTAAGTGCGTTACACATGCCTGTTTGTTACCTGCATGCAGACTTCTCTTGCATTCTCGCAGGAGCTACTTCTGTGCCACATCTGGTTAAGTTCAATGCGGCAACAGTAATGACTAATTTACAACCTACAGAAAAGCGGCTTTAAACAACAGTTGGTCTCTAAACCAAACAGACATTAGAGAGAACAAAACTTACGTGTTATTGTCATCATTCACTACACAAAGTCCAATTGAGCTCCACTTAAAGCCCAGTCGCTAATTGTTAGTAAAAGGAGAAATCTTTATAGGCATTTCGTAGCCTAGGGTTTGACTTCATAATTCACTGTGTCGGTTGCACTAAAGCAAAGATAAATTGAAGCCACATGCTTACATACCTTTAACAAGTGCCTGGAAATTAGTTTATAAACCCTGAAGACCCTGGCAGCCTGTGTTTAAGTGCCTGATAAAAGCAGCCGTCTGATGGTATCTGGACTCGTGTCACTGACAGGGGAACAGAGGTAAACACAAGAAAGCACTTGTTTGTGCTGTTGGCCTGGCAAGTCACTCATTCGAATTCCACTGATAAGCGTTTAATCATCCTCTAATCTCGTTATCACTTCTTGGGTGTTGATCAATTTTAAGTGTTTAACGTTTTGCAGAACCCCTTCAGACATTTTCACTTCAAAGTCAAATGCAGAAAATGTCAGTGTTCCTAATCTTGCTGTTCCATTAATCTGGTTGAGAATGGATAGCTGTCATCAGCCTGGCAGTTTTCGTGATAGAGAAGTGCTAACCTGTTTCTACTTCATACTTAAACCTACTTCCATCTTAAAGGGGAAAGACATTTTCACCAGGACTATGGGGCCGATTCGCAAAGTTTTCTCCTGGTAAGTGTGTGATTTGTGTCTGAAAAATTATTTACTTTTGTATCTGCATAGGCTGTGTAATTCTCCAAGGTGCATACCACGCTTATGCGTGCATTCTGCACGATATGCACATTGCTCACATATACATTTTGAAAGCGTTTATAAAAATGTCATGCCCAGCGAAATGTCAGAGTAGTGCCAGGCTAATGCAATCCACAAAATGCAACAAAACCCAGAGTATAAATGTATGAGTATAAGATTACAGCATACTTCAGGAATAGTCATGAATTTTGAATTGTGCGATACTACTGCATCACTTCTCAGACATTTCATGTCAGGTAGTTGCCAACAAAAGACTTGCAGCAGCAAAGTGCAAAATAATGAGGCAAAGTGCGCAGTTTATTTATTTATTTATGCGTTTATTTATAGCGCGTACTTTACCCGAAGGTGTCAGAGCGCTTTACAATAGAACCAGTTACATTACATAAGGACTTCTGAGTACATGAATTACATATCAGATACATGCATCTAACAACAAAAAGAAAACGTTACAAAGGTGTGTATAAGAGATGTACAATTTAAACTAACAGGATAGATATCTGCCAATAATGGTGGGAAGTGAACGCAAAGAATATAGAAATAGCATAATGATATTATATAGCATAGCATTAAGATATCAACAATATTATAAATAACTAGAGTCCCAGTTAAGGCGTGCCTTTGTCATGATTTTTCACTGCATTCTCCTATTTGATATTATGATCTTGCGGTCTCAATGCTAGAGTCTAGTCTCATGCACAAGAGCCCTTTGTTCTCGTTCAGCCTCAACATGGTCGCCTCAATCTTTCCATCACCTGCTCTGGCAGGTCACAGGAATTTAACGGTGTAATAATGTTAATCTTATTATTGCATCCGGTATTAACCTTCTGTTTACCACAGGTCTCTAAGTGACTTTTTTTTTGGGGGGGGGGGGGGGGGGAGGGGGGAATTCACTAATAGGGTATTTTTAGTTTCTAACTTTCTTTTAGCATGAATCATGTGCCAGATGGAATGGGAACACTTAACAGAAATCAGACTATTACAAATGTAGCATGACATTAAGAACAAATTAGGCACATGCCGCATTGCTATATTTGTGTGTTACAGATGTAGAGTACAGCATAGGCCTAAAAGAGATAAGACACGTACAATGAGTGACAAGATGGAGCAACAAAAGAGCCCCAAAGCAAAAAGTGCTCCATCTGAACTGCTAACATAATAGTGGACATTGAGAGTATTAGGAAAAAAATCTAATAAATAGAAGGCCAGTCAGGTCATTTTTACAAACAGCATATACAGGGCATACCCAAGGGTTGTGGCAAGGGATTTTCAGAGCCTTGAGCAACGTCCTGTGAATGATTGTTCGATGTTTCACGGATTGTCAAAACCCCAGTGTTTCCAGAGTAGGAGTCCCCTGGGATGTTCATTTTCTGAGCCGGGTAGCAGCGAGTACAAGTGTGCCGAATGTTATGCAAGCAGGAAATTTTACAAATGCACCTTGTATCAGTAGGTAGCCCTCGCAACATGTTATGGAGGCAGATATAATCGAACTCGAGCTTTCTGCGACAAAGCAGGCCGCAACCAGTAGGGCAGCCCTACGAGAGGGAATATGAAGTAACTGGATTCCCACACGGGAAGGGTTTGATCTATTTACTTTGTAACTGCTAATGTTGCGTCTCAGGGCCAGAGACCAACTGCTATTGTTGAAATGACACCAGGACATTCCATGACATAGATACATTCTTATGTTAAGCGTGACCACACTTCTCCCCTATTACAGCGAAATACAATGTATGCATTTAAACAATAGCCAACAGCATTACTGTCTAAAAACGTTATACACTGAAATATGAAATTTCCCTCGTTGACCATAGCACTTCACTGAAGAAATGTATCACAATACATTTTAACAACACTTGTGACAGCCATAAAACAGTACATTCTACTTTTCATTTTCTCAAAACAGTTCTTTTTATTTCATTTTTGTAAGAAACTTGTTTTTGGTTTATATATTCATTTCATTCTTTATCTGTATCAAAAGGTATTTCTTTTCTCATTTTACATGAGACGTGTCAAGTGGGGTAAATGTGAGCCTCCCTTCTCTCTCCCCTCTTTTGTAGTGTGACTGGAAGGATTACCAAGCCCCCTTAATTCCACATCATTCATCCCTCGGAGGCACAAGAATATAAAATGAACCTCAATAAATAGTTGGTAAGAAACCTCGGTTCCTCTGCGGGCCAGTCTGGAATTATAGACTACTTTGAAACTGTAGCCATATATCACATCTCTGTTTTCAAGTTTCTTACAAAAAAATCTCTTTGACAACTGGATTCCGTCGTGTATAGTGCTGTTTTACCTCCATGAAAATTGAAATTCTGGTCTATGTAGTGTATAAGTAAGTTCAATGGAAATATATAATGGGTAGATTAAGTGTAGATCATCTCTATGGTTATAGAAGACTGTGAATTTCACTTTTTTGGGTGCTTGGTGATGGTGTTTCTTAAACTGAACTTTTGTGTCTAGCACGATCTTACAAAGATGTATGTATTTGGTTTAGTCATACTTGAAGGTCTATGTTGGGGGATGACAGTTAGGTATACTCAGTTTCTTGCCTTTGTAAATATTACACATGTGTGACATTCATTTTATATATTTATAGGTCCCCTGTGCAGTGCAAGTGTATATCTGTGAAGGTCCTGAGGAAGGTGGTTCTACCACCGAAACGCGCGTCGACCTTGTGCGGAATCTCAAGTCATCTCTTGAGTTTTAATTTTGGGCAGAGACTCTTCTTTGTCACATAGAACTCGTTCATGTACAGATATAGAGTGAATGGATTTGATATCAGTATGGATGGATGGTATGTTTGTGGAGTGATTGTTTTGTATTCAGGGGTATGTATTCTTTGTAGATCATACTTGTTTTTTACTGTGTATGTAAATCTAAATCATGTATCTTTGATAATTAAATTCCTGTCACTTATGTACATATGATATTTATGATGGAATATGGTAAAATGAGAAAAGAAATACATTTTGATACAGATAAAGTATGAAATGAATATATAAACCAAAAAAACGTTTCTTACAAAAATGAAATAAAAGAACTGTTTTGAGAAAATGAAAAGTAGAATGAACAGTTTTATGGCTGTCACAAGTGTATTTAAAATGTATTGTGATAAATTTCTTCAGTGACGTGCTATGGTCAACGAGGGAAATTTCATATTTCTGTTTTTACTCATTCCCCTCTTTTCCCTGACCAACATTAATCTTTGAGGGGGTCCCTTCATTTTTGCTAGTTAAAAACGTTATTCATACAGTAGTGCACACAGAGGTAATACAAGGATAGAGTTTATCTACAAAACTAACACAAGGAATAGCATACTCAAGCAGCATAACTTACTTGCAAACAAAATCCTGTAGTTTCTTGTGTTCACACATAAACACAGAACTACTTCTTATATTGTTATCCAAGCTCCTTCCAAGTTTTTACACACATTTTTACATGCAGCACCATCACCCTGAAAGCTATGATCTAAAGCTATGCAAGAAGTGCTCCACCAATTTCCATATGTTAGCTTAACTGAATTTTTTTGTGGCTCACATATTTGTGCTGGATCCTTGAATTTCGAATAAGCCTTAATCACACAATTAGGGTTTTTGACACCCACCCAATCACCCACTTTCAGCTTGCTCGCTCCTTTTTTCCCCAACTTTTGTTGTCTCGATATTGACTAGATTAGATTTGTGCTGAGCAGACTTCCACTTCCACTCTTTGCACACCTCAAGATCCGAAGAGAATAATTTAATAATCCAAAAAGTAAACATTTCTGTTACAGCTTCTCTTCCACGCATTAACTCAAAAGTTGATTTTTCAGTGATGCTATGGGGTGATATGCGATAAGACCATATTAACTCTTTGATGGCTTTATCCATATCCATGTTGCACTTGAATGTGGACTGAGCACACTCAACCAACACTCTATTGAAACACTTGACTTTTCCATTGCTTCTAGGATGATATAAAGGCATTCTAACATGCTTAATGCACATCTGTCTAGAAATACCATCATCTCCAAAGAAGTGAACTGAACTCCGTTGTCAGTTAAAACCTCACTAGGTATACCTTCTCTGGTAAACACTTCTTGAAAAAATCCAATCACACACTTAGTTGTTGGTTCACTCACAGGCTTCACTTCTACCCACCTTGATACATGATCAATCATAACAATGAAATACCTCAACTGATTGGGTAAAAAATAATATGGCCCTAAAAAGTCCACTCCTACACGTTGCCATGGTCTGCTGGGACACAAGGTAGGCCAATCCGTCACCCCATCGATCTTCAAAATGTTGTCACTAACGATACATTTAGAGCATTTTCTTTTAAATTCGTCTTGATCATGGGTGACCCCAAATGACCTGAATTTACTAGTTCGATAATTCTCAACTAAAGATATAAAGGTGGAATGAGTTTTTCTCCCCTTACCAATTTACCGCTTTCCACAGATAATTCATCTAAGTCTTTTCTAAACTGCTTGTAAACTATGAGATAAACTCTTCTCTTTTGGCCAACCTGATTTGACCCATTGCATAACTGCTATTAACACCACATCTTCATCAACAGCCTTCATCTACTCCTCATCACTCTTGCAGATGGTGAAATCTCCAATAAGCACAATGAAACATTCATCAATCTCAGATTCCCACTCATACTCCCCAGAATCTTCAATGGGAATTCAAGAAAGACAGTCAGCCGAGCTATTGCAACTCCAGGTATATACTCTACCATAATCGTGAACTCCAGAAGTCTGGCTGAAAACTTAGCAACTTTGTAAGTCTTCAACTTTCTTCCTGAAAGGATGTCAACCAAAGGACGAAGATCAGTCCTCAAAATGAAGATCGTCCCACACAAGTAAGCTCTAAACTTTTCTACACTCCATACACACACTAGCAATTCATTTTCTATTACAAAATATTTACGCTCTTGTTGACGTAATGTCCTGGAAGCAAAACCTATTGTCCTTTCACGATTATCTGTTTCAACTCTGCTCCCAGGCCATTAACACAAGCATCCACCACAGAAATCGTTTTCCTCCCTTCTACAAAGAATTGCAAAGCAGGTGCTGAAACTATTTGCTGTTTAATCCATTCAAAGGTGCTCTGACAGAAATCAGACCAGATAAACTCAACTCCCTTTTTCAGTAAGACTTTGAAACATTCTATAACATTAGCACAGTTTCACATTAATTTAGTGTAAAATTCATCAAGTCCTAAGTGGGACAACATTTGATCTCTGTTTGTCGGTGCTGAGGCTTCTACAATACTTTTCACTAAACTAGGGGGGTCATTACCATGGTGGAAGGCCCACCACTGCCAGCAGTGTGGTGGCGGGCCTTCCGCCATCAGAAAGCAATTTCCCCAGCCTCATTATGATGGCGGGGGAATCTGTCCGCAACCATTCTGGGTGCAAAGACCACCCACCACAGATCCGCCACAGGTAATCGTTACGATTACCTGGCGGAGCGGTCTGCAGCAGTAAAATGGTGGCGGTGCCTAGCAGGCACCGTCCGCCAGATTAGGATGCTGGCCGGAATTGATTGTGAGGGCCAGTTGCGGGTCCCCCTTGGGTTGCAGGGAGACGTTTGTGCACTGGGGAGGTACCCATGGTACCCTCCTATATTTTACTGCACTAACTGGCAGGCACTGTATGGTGCCTCCCACGTAGTGCAGTGAAATGCACAGCATGTATTTTTAACATCGCAGCAGTGCTGAAGTAAGCAGCACCTGCTGCATGTTAAATTTCATAATACGACCGCCATGATGGCAGTTGCATCCTAATTTGGAGTGTGGGACCGCCACATGCATGGCAGGCATTCCCGATCCCCACAACAATGGAGGTGGGAGGAAAGTCCGACCGCAATCGCAATGACCCCCTAGGTTTGGGTTTCACGCCACATTCAGAGAAAGCATACCCCAAATACTCAATCTCCTTTTCCTTCAAGATACATTTCTCTTTTTGTAAAGTTGCTCTTCTTTCCAGTATACGAAACACTTAGTTTAAATCACAATCATGTTCTTTTATGGTGTCCGAAAATATTAAGATCTCATCCTGAAAGATTGCATATGTGCCATGCCCTCAAACATATCAGCCATCAGAAGCGACTCCGAAGAGCATCCTGCAAAATTGGAATACACCATCTGGAGTTACAAAAGCAGTTAAATGGCGAGAAGATTTGTCAAGTTTAACCTTGTGGTAAGCTGATCCTAAGTCTAACTTGCTAAACCAACTGGCTTGACCTATTTTGTAGAGATCAAGTCTTCGATTCTTGGTAAGGGATAGTTGTCTACCCATATCCAACTGTTGACACTTCTTAAATGCACACACACACGAAGTTCACCTGACTTCTTTTTTGCCGAAACAATGGGAGATAACCATAGTGTGGCTTCTGTGATAAGATGGCCTTGAAAATTTTGGCCCCTTTTGCTTGTTGTACTGCTGTAGAATCGTAGGTATCATAGGTCATGATCAGGGGTGGGCGTAGTTGGCGTAGTGGCACTATGGGGAATTCTGTGTGGTTGCAAAAAAACTCAGTTGAATTCCGCTCTGCCCTCATCATCATGATGGATGGGATTTTGCTAGCACAGCATGGAGTTGCTTGTTGTGTGCACCTTCGGGGCATTTATCGAATTCGATTAGCCTAGTATTGCTTAGAGTTAATGCTTAATTTTGAGGCAGAACAGGTCAGAAAGCTAAGGAGTTAAACCTTTCCCTTGTTTCCAATCCATACTACGAGAAAATAAAACACTAACTTGAAGCCTGGACAGCAGAGCTAATGTCTACCTGATCTCGCCACTCCGTAGGATCGGAGGAAAGAACACGGATCCCCGACAAATATAGGAGATCCAGGGACATAACAATCGATGATTTGTCCACCGGAAGGTCCACTGCTGATGTGATTACCACCACAAGGTCCTCCTGTGCCCGCGAAAAGAAGATTACGAACATATCCACCAGGAGCGGCTGAGTCTATGGAGTGGCTGAGAGTATGCAGAGGACCGAGTGCACCAGGTACCAGCCTGCACTATAACGGAACATGACCAGGAAAGTGGTTAATGATATTGGGCTAATCGGGGCCATAGCGTGACGTAATGTACTTCGGAAATGTTTGAGTAATGCTTAACGGGGTCATAATATCACAGCTCAATTACAGAACTGAAAAACAAAACTGAAACTGAAGTTAGCGCACACCCGAACCAACACAAATGGAGCATGCCTAACAGGACACGGACAAGGACACAAACAAAGGACAGGCTCCCTGACAAACCAGCCAAGCTAGCGACCGTCTGCCCATCGTCCGCTCATTTAAGAGCTATCAGTTTGTAATATGGGACGGCAATCCAGCAAGCAAGACCAGGCAGACACCCACTTACCTCTGAAGCAGTGTGAACACGCAGATCTGACCCGTCAGTCTGGCCACTCAGTAGCTTTCCATGCATGAGAGCATGATGCTCGATTACAAAAGAGCAGCCGCCAGATCTCTCTAAACAGGGAGTGCAACAGAGGACCTACAACACGCAAGAGCCCTAGCATCAAGGCAAAAGGGGAAATGCCAAACTCCAAAGCAGCAGGTTGGTTTGTCTTCTTCCAACGCAATCCCATTTATAAAACTACAGAGGCCAGAAGGCCCTCGATTAAGTGTAGCTAGAGTTTTCTCCACCAAGTACAACAAGCTATGTCACTCATGTAGGGTGTTTAAAGGGTTTTAAAAGTAGCGCCCCGCAGACAAAACCACCAAGACCGAAGCAAACGAAACTCAAGCCATCATAAGAGTGCCACAGGGGGAGAAAGGGGGGGGAGAAGATATCTGCAAAAGTTATTGAGAGAGCCCAGGAGCCCGGGACCGCTAAAGGAACACCAAAGAAAACCCACGTAGAGCAAAAATGGCTGACAGGGAATCTAGGCTGCACCAGCAACAATAAAAAACAGTAAGGTGGAGCCAGTAGTTTTGGACTCACCACTCAAACCGTAACCGGACATTAACAGTACCTTGGACAAGATACTAAAAAAGCTAGCAGATGTCCACGATTTAGCTAAATCTACAAAACAGACCACTGATGCTATTCAATTAGAAATAGCGGCCGTCAAGGCTGATCTAAATACAGTGAATAACAGGCTAGCAGTGGCTGAGCAAAGAATCAGTGATATAGAGGACACCACTGTCAACTCAAGCCACAAGGAGAAAGCCTTGATAAAACTTACATCAACACGACAAATACAAATAGCGGAGTTGGAAGACCAAAATTGGCGGGGTAACATGCAAAAACTGGGAGTTCCGGAGGGCGCAGAAGATCCAGCAGGCTCATACCTTGCCTTCCTTGAGACTGGATACCAAAACTTACCAATAAAAAAATTTGACCACCAGTTTGAACTAGACCGGGTGCACAGGGTACCCACCTTCAAAACCATGGCAAGACAAGTGGCCCGACCTATTATCTGCAAACAGCTGAGATCCCAACATACAAAAGCTATACTTCAACAGGCACGGAAAAATCACCAGATCATATGGAATGGGCATAAGATCATATTCCTACGGTCGACACCAGGAAGAGATTTCTTGTCATTCGTCACAAACTCAGAAGAAAGAGCATGCAGTTCTCCTTCGGTGGCCCCACCAAATTCAGAATAACCAATGGTGACAGACAGCACTTTTTCACTGACCCTAAGGAGCTTACGTCATTTCTGGAAGTCCCAAATGTTCACGACATGGAGGTGACCCAACCTGCCTCTAGCAAGAGAAGATCATCGCTAGACCCTGGCACGGGTTGAAGTGGTAGTCAGTACCTCTGCTGGGCAAGTTAAGCTTTCCTTAACCACTTTCAAATCTATCAAAGGAACTGAACCAACACCTACCTCACGATCTACCTCATTATTTACCTCTTTATCTACCTTATTAGCAACCTCATGCTAACATGCACCCAGCGAAGCTGGCTTCACGACAAGTGAAGATAACAAATCTCCTATGGTCTAATGCTTGTATCCTTTAAACACTTTACAATGTGACTCTGCTGTGTACACTAACATTGAGACGAGATGCGATAAATAGCTTTAGCCTTATGGTCAGAGGGCCTACTTCAGTGCCTTAAATGTAACTAAGCCAAGTATACTCATAGGGAGATTGATGACACAGTTTTATCGCAACAGTTCATCTCCGAGAGACGGAATGAGGAATCCTGCAGTCGCACATCCTACATACGAGGTTTGCAGGGTTGGGAGGGTGGGAGGAAGGTATCCAAGAGGGTACAGAAAACTGCCTGTAGGGACAAGATGCCCACCTTGGGGTTTCTTAGTCTTAGCTTTCTCTTTTTTGTAGTTCCTTTTCCCTTTTACACCTCTTTATCTTCTACAAACCGAGGCAGGCACTTCTTGTTGAATGATTGACCAGGGAATTATGGCACACAAGTGCACAAAAAAAACTGCTTAGACTGTATACGAGGCACAGGGATAATGTAGCCGATCTAGGCCTGGGTCCGGGTAGTAATTTCTGGCTCCTTAAAGAATAGAATTATATCTACCACAAAACATCCCACCTGATGGCCTGCAATAACACACTCACCCCGGCAACTGACCTCAAAATAGTGTCCCTAAACGTTAAAGGTCTCAACTACCCAATCAAGCACCATAAATTTCTGGACTATCTAACCAAAACTAAAGGGGATATAATTGTACTACAGGAAACAAAACTGTCTGGGGACGATGCCAATCTCATTAAAGAGAACTAGATCTCACAGATAGCTTGTTCACCTGCCGTTAAATAGAACCAGTGGGTAATCACCCTAATATAAAAAAGATCCAACATCTTGCTAGACTCACAGACCCACGATAACGATGGCAGGCTCCTGGTTACACACCTGAGAACAGGGGAAGAGCTAATTCATGTAGCAAACATGTACGTCCCCAACACGGACAACCCAGCTTTTTGGTCTGAGGTGTCCAGCACGCTGGAAGGGTTTCCCAAAATGACCTCATAGTCGTAGCAGGGGATTTCAACATTCCTTTAGACCACATAATGGATAGGCAATCCACCTGGTAATACCATCCCACAAGCTCTCATGCTGTACTACAAAATATCTGCTCCAAATTTAACCTTAAGAATGCGTTAAGCTTCCAGCTTCCAGATACTAGAGCCTACACCTTCTACTCTAGCCACCACAACTCATACACCAGGATAGATTATATTCTCATCTCCGGCTCCCACACAACACTAATCAAACACAAAGACATAGCCCCAAGGTTAGTGTCGGACCACTCATGCATTAGCCTAAAACTGGCTGGGTGTCCCAATGAAGCTGTGCCAAAGAGATGGCTCTTTAACAGCGATGTACTTTCAGACCCTGAGGAAAAGAAAAAGATCGATGAGGTTATAACAGACTACCTTAAACATAACGACACTCCGGAGACTAGCACTAATATGTTCTGGGATGCACTGAAAGCTACCGTCAGGGGTACAATATTCGGAATAAAGACAAAAATAAACATGAGCGCCAACCTGAAGTTAACCCAGCTTGAACAGAAGATCAATAATTTGGAGCAGTCCCACGCTATGTCCTTACACAATAGCAAGCTCCTCGCATACCTAACACAAAAAAATACAAATACAACAAAATACTAAGTGAGTGGGCAGGGTTATGGATCAATAAATATAAAGATCTTAACCTATGCAAAGCTAACAAAGCAGGGAAACTGCTTACATCCTAGCTCAAATTCAAACAGAACCAGTTTGTCATACCAAGCACACAGACATCCTTAGGACCTTAAAAGAATTCTACCAAGAATTCTATTAGAAGGCAGGGAACTTACCAGAGAAATACGGGGGGAGGGTGGAGAGTGGGAGAATGGGAAGTTGCGCGCAGATGATGACATGATTGTATTGTTGAGTTATAATAAAATGCAAATAAAAATGTAAAAAAAAAAAAAAGCATTCTATTAGAAGGACCAGTCCCTAAACCTAGAACATTGTACCAAATACCTAGAAAAACTCAACCTTACGCAACTAAACACAGATGAGAAAAATAGGCTGGGTCAGGAAATTAGCTACATAGAGATTGAAATGACAGCCAAACTCCTAAAAGACAACAAAGCCCCTGGCCCGGACGGGTTTACAGCCTCGTTCTACAAAACCTTCTTAGACCAGCTAAAACCAACCATAAAAAAAGTTTATAATCACACAGCATCTAAAGGGACCACGCTATACACTATGTCGGAAGCTAACATAATAGTCATTCCGAAGGAGGGGAAGGACCAATTCTCACCCAAAAACTATAGGCCCATATCACCGAGTAACGTAGACTGCAAACTATACGCCAAGATCTTAGCAGTCGAACTCAATTCTGCCCTACCAAAGCTAATAAGTAACTCCCAGGTAGGATTCCTCGTGACTCACATGTCTAATGTCGAATGATAACACTTGCCTACTGTGCCACATCATAGAGCATTCCACCATTAAGGCTGAACTGGCAGTTGCTATCACCTTAGACACCCAGAAGGCCTTTGCCAGGGTGTGAATGCATCTTTTAACCTATGTGGGGACTATGTACGCATGGTTATGCCATTTATAGAAACCCATCAGCCCAGATTGTCGTGAATGTCTTGCTCTCTGAGCCTTTTACGTTACAACAAGGTGCTAGACAGGAATGCCCACTATCTCCTTCCTTATTCTTACCAGCATTGGAACCCCTTATTAGGGACATCAAATAAAACGCTAACATCAAGGGGGTGAATATCAATGGCGTCCAAATAAAACTAGCAGCTTACGCAGACGACATACTAATTGTAACTGAACAACTAAGGGCATCAATTACTGCCCTGATGGACACAATAATGAGATATTCAGACCTTTCAGGATACAAACTTAACAGAGAAAAATCAGACCTCAAACCATTAAACATCCATTGTACGAGGGAGATCCTGGGAGAGTCTGGACTAACATGGCAAACTGGCTACATCAAATACTTATGCATCGAATTTGGTAGTAACATGATCGATACCCTACATCAGAATGAGAAAACATTACTAGGGAAAATAAAGAAACGTTTGGAATCTTGGTCACCAAAATTCATTATGTGGTGGGGCGGAATCGAGACTACCAAAATGATGATCCCCTGTTGGTTAATTACCACCTCAGTATGCTCCCCCTCCTTCTTACTGACGACTTCCACAACTTCTACCGCAAACTAGATATCCTCATCTCTAAATTCCTTTGGCGTGGGAAAAAAACAAGGATCAGTATCAACAAATTAAGACTGGATAAAACACTAGGCGTTGTGAACCTAGC
Source organism: Lissotriton vulgaris (assembly GCF_964263255.1). Lineage (NCBI taxonomy): Eukaryota > Metazoa > Chordata > Amphibia > Caudata > Salamandridae > Lissotriton > Lissotriton vulgaris. The sequence continues at coordinate 622,711,422 of NC_141689.1, forward strand.
GGATTTCAGACTATACCAGCTGGCTTTCCTAGCAAAACACGGCGCATACTGGATCACACCACCTGCAGGCTACACCCCGGCATGGCTAGAGGTAGAGAGGGCCATTCTTAATAACCTAAGCCCCCTTTCACTTTTAACAAGAAATAGACTATACCCACATACCTCCAAGTCCATTTTTGAAAACGCTAAAATTGCACTACTTAAGGTTGATAAAAAACTGGAGAATAGTATTGAAGGATCTAAACTGGAATGCCTGTGGGTCAATAGCAAGATAAGGTACAAGGGCAAAAGCGTTAACCCTAGACACATGGATCAAGAAAGATATCCTCTTACAGTACCAACTAGAAAACACCACATACCCAATTACATTTTAAACCTACAAGAGAGGTACGGCCTAACTGACATTGAATTCTACATCTCCCTTAAAATTAGAGTTGCCCTTACAAAATTCGAATTATCTACCGGCCAACCATTGATCTCCTTATTTGTGACAAATATTAACAAACTGGGCCACCAGGTATCGCAGATATAACATAACATGCGTATTTGTAAAACACACGTTCACCGCTACGGGTATCTTGGCGCTGAATAACAGATGTTTGTTGTTACCCAACTCAATGGTACTCATTTTATCGACCTCAGATGGATGAAAGGCTGAGTGGACCTGCCGGGATTTGAACCTGTGACCATGAGGTCGAACAAAAGCCCCTGCTGTAGACGCATTAGTCCACTGAGCCACCAGACCCGGCTATACAAACTCCTCAGCCCAAAATCATCCAAACGCAATGACAAGGTTATAAGGTTATATCCTATTTTGGGTAACTGCCCCCAGAGTCACTAAAGGAGCAGGAATGGCCCTCACTATAGCGATCCGTCTCACGTAGTACGATCTCCTATGTTCTCTCCCAAACCAAATACTGGCTACTACACAAGGTATTTTGGACCCCTGCTTGATTATTTGCATTAGGGCTCCGAAATGATGCAACATGCTGGTACTGTAATCGGGAGACGGGGGTCTTAGCCCACCTTATCTTTCAGTGTTCTTTACTCAAAACGTTTTGGGACAAAATCTTTGCCTTCATTAAAGGTGTGTTTAAATGTAATATGGCCAGAGACTCCTTCAATTTGCCCACAGCCTATATAAGTACAAACTTGAGAAATGAATGTGACAAAGACCTACTTGACCTGTTACTAACCTCTGAGGTGAAAATGGTCCTGGCCAACTGAAAGGACACGAGTAAGACGTCGTGCAAGTGCTAGTTGAACTGCATCATCCACCTTAGAGGTGCAGACAACATTCATTACAAAACTCTCCATGGAGATCAACATCCAGGACTCTTTGGAACTCTTTAGAAGCGTTTCTAGAATCCTATGATCCTCCATGATCAAAGAGCTCTCCACTGAGTCTTATCCAGGATCATTACCGCCGATCCATCTGTATAATTTTATTCAAGTGAAATGTTCATGGTTACAGGCACTAAACTGTCATGTTATGTAAAGTTGCCATTATCAGACACCCTTGTGCAAACATATACATAGATATGCAAAAGCGATCTTACAGCTCGCCTAGCCGTGGCTCCTTTCTTTCTTCTCTTCTCTTTTTCTTTCCTTTTTCCTTACCTCTGCCTGTCCTTTTTTCTTCCACCATTGGTCGCCTGGGTTAGGCTTGCGTTATTCATAAAGGCGCATTATCCTCAGGCTATGAATGCATGTGTAAAATTTTGCCTGGGATACCCTTGCCTACCCTGAGATACGCTTTCTGTACACCTTGTGAAAATCAATAAAGTATTTTAAAACCTGAACAAAATAGTCCAGCATGTGCATACAATGGCACAAAAGCTCGTCATGATGAAACAGTCTCAGGCATCCAAACAAACATGGCTCCCCTGCAGCTCTGGCTCAAAGGGCACGTGCACTTGGTCACAACAAAGGATTTATAGGCATAGTTGCAAATGCCCATTCAGAACTTGTTACCATGTGATGCTCTGTCTTACTACTCTCATCAGTCCTTACTTTTTTCATCTCCGCTCCATTGCCACCACCTCCATCTTCTGGTTCTCTGGCTCTGACTCCGCTGTCCTGCCCCCCTTTGAATATAAGGTAATGCAGCACCCGACTAACTGACTTGATCAGCCTTTGATTGTGTGGGGAGTCGCTTAGCGACCATCCTGACAGATTGAGTGTGGCAACTACAGTTTCAACCAGGGACAGGTCGAGCTTTGCTGGATTCCTAAGTCCAGCAACAGAGGCTCTCCACTCATCCAGTGAGTGAAAGATATGGGGGTTCCCTGACTTGGTGGTGACCGGATGGGGATGCAGGCCCACTTCCTGGTCTTCTTGGATTGACGAGGTAGGAATGACAACTGAGTGAAAATGAGGGACCAGGAAGACAGAGTGGTCTGCCCGCCATTCTGTGGGGATCGGAGATGGGTCTTCTTTTAGATCTCAGCTATGATTGGAAGGGGAGGAGTATGGAGTTCTTGGGGGATGGGAGGGGGAGTAGAGGACAGCAATGGCCTGGGTGCTCACGCAGACACTGCGGTTTTGCACTGTCACTGACTTGAGCTCTGAGAAGCCAGAGTAGCACATTAACAAAGGTATGCAATTGCCATCATAGTGCTTTTGCGAATACAAAACTGTGCTCCGCTGCAGAGAGCAAAGTATAATGGCAACTCCACCCTCTATGCGGAATGCAGAGTTGCCAATACTCCGCAAACTCTAAATGCGGAGCAGAGCCTTACGCCCAGGGTTAGTCTTGATGCCTTTTCACTAAACCTGAAGAAAGTGGATTCCACATGGGAAAGGTTTGATGCATTTAATTTGTAACAGCTAATGTTGCTTCTCCACTAACAAGGGCCAGAGACAAACTGCTATGTCTGAATGCCCAGATGACATCAGGACATTCCATGACACAGCCTAATTTTTATGTTAAGTGTCACCACAGAATACCATAGTCTCACCTTGACACTTATGTGCTGCTACACAATCCCCTTAAGGTGGTTATTCTAATTATCCTAATTTTGAGCTAAAATACAATTTGCCACAATTGTCAACTTGCATTTGTTTGTGATGAACATACCAGGTCCAGAGACATTGATCCTGGCCAGGTTCTCCATTCCAGTTACTGGCTATTATGAGATTCCAGGAACATAATCTATGAAAACATGTTAGCCATGATTATTGAGTACCATTCCACATGCCGTTCCCAATTCCAGGCCTATTTGTTTTATTGAGGGCCTTCCTGCATCCGTTAAGACTTAGATTCAGGAGGAGCATCGTTTTCCTGAGGATGCTTTTCTGCCTGACACATAAGGAAAGTCAGAGTGTGGTTAGAGCAAAGTTTTGGAAGAAGGCTCATAAAGATCTGGGGCTAGAAAACAACCATACAAGTTTAAGTAGCAATGAAAGCAGCACACCCTCAAGCAATGGGCATAAATGAATGACAAATGACACCACTGAAGTTCAGTCATTGACAATGGATTTTTATGAAACTCCCTTTATTATTGCTTTTACTTTTGTGTGATCATTTTAGTTGTTTTACTTCACTGTAACTTGGCTTCTTTCTGCTAATAATTATGTACTATTTCTTAATCATGTCTCTGTCAAAGCAAGAATTCATTGTAACTGTATTCTTCTTATTTCATATATTATACTTTATGAGCTAGATGAACAAAAAACTGGTCACAAAATACTGGTGGCAATTTGGGGAATGGGACCATTGGGGCATCCTTTCCATTTCTGAATGGGTTACCACTACTTTTCAGTACTCAGTAAAATGTTATTTTTTTGTGAACGGATTTTGCTTGCAAATCATTATTGCATCCCATTCCAAATCACAATTTTAGCATTAAATCGATTTATAAAAAGGTCCGGCTTTTAGGAGTCCAGCACACCGGAAAGCAACTGTTGTCTACTCTACCCAAATTCATAATCAAACACTTGTTACTGTTTCGGAGTCACCCTTTATCAGATCAACATAACACAACTGCCCACTGTCCACCCATAGCGCTTTTTTGTGATGGAAACACCAGATATGGAACAGCCTTAAACACACCATGAAGATTGCAACAATAAATCACATATGGCCCAAGAATGTAATGCCTAAGAAATGAGTCAGATGCAGATACGCATAAAAATAAACAAAGGCTCAGGTGAGGCTGCATTCAGCTCAAGGATGTGAAACCAGTGAAACCCACCAGTTGCATTAATCAGATAAAGCCCAAACAATGACCAGTGGTAAGCAGTACCCTAGTTTACACAAACCTGATACACCGGTCTCCTGGAGCACCTCGGAATGTGACCTCTGGTTGGCATTTATGGCCCCTTCTTATTTATGGCCCCTTCTATCAGGTTGGCATCAAGCATCTAACACAAAATGTATGGCGACTGTACCAGTATTTCCTGCCCAAAGGGGGGTGAGCTTCTATTTATTGCACCCGCTGTACAGTATAAAGCAAACCATGCACCTTATGCAAGTTGAATTTCAGCACGTGACTGTAAGAGATGTGGCTGCTATTCCCAACCATTATTATTTAATTAAACTTAAACTGTTCCTGTTTGCCAAGCCTCCCTATTCTCCTTACCTGCTTATAACATTTGGTGAGCCAGATAGGAGTTGATAACAGCAGATAGCCATCCGAGCCCACTGCGTGCATTTCTGAAGAAAAAGGTGTGGCAGGTACCTCTCTTTAATGCAAGCCTGCCATCCACTGTGGGCTGGATTCATCCTATAGTGACCATCAGAAAGAGAAACATGCTAGGATTAGCTTTTCTTTCGTAAATAACCTGTACAGCATAGCATGGCAAACAGAAGCATCAAGCGTAGAAATAGATTCACCCATGCACTCCTGATCAGAGAGGCCTGGAGGTACTCTTTTAGGCGTAGAAATAGATTCATCCAGCACTCCTGATCAGAGTGGACTGAAGGTACTTTTAAGGGTAAAAATAGTTTCACCCAGCACTTCTGATCTGATTGACCTGGAGATACATGAGTCTCAACCTCATATTTTTAAGTTATCCGCAAGCTTAGTGAAGGAGGATTTCTTAACACTCCCCAGTATCTGAAAGGAGTGGTGAGAGGAGAAAAAGAAACAATTTGTTTTAAATTCGGACCAGGGACAGTGTACCTAGGAGACTAAGGGCCCCATTATGATGGCAGGCGGACACCGTAACGGAAAATGGGTCTGACCACCAGAGGTGCGGCTGTCCCACTAGGCCAATTAGGATGCAACTGCCACCCTGACGGTCACATCCCGCTTCTTCAACATTGTTGTGGGCGGTGCTGTAAGCAGCACCCGCCTCAATGTTGAATTTGCATGCAGTGCAATGACAGGCACAACGTGAGAGGCACCGTGTGGTGCCTGCCACCATGTGCATGGCAATGAAGGAGGGTACCATAGGTACCCCGCAACTGCAGCCACCCAACCCCCAGGGTCCCACAACAGGCCCCCAAAGTCATTTACGATATGCCTTTCCATGGCGGAGGCATACCCACCGCAGGCAAACTGATGTGGATGGCGGTGCCTGCAAGACACTGCAACCATATTGTGGGCCTTTTCCACCCGGCTGGCAATCCGACCGGCAGAAAAGGGGCAGACGGATGTTCCGTCTGCCGCGGTACACCCTCCATAGTAATATGGCATGGGGCAAATTGTGTTGTGATGGTGTGCGGATCTCCACCGCCCGCCACCGCCGGCCGGGCAGTGGCGATCCGCACGACATCCTAACTGCCCCCTATGTCTAACTCTAGAAGGTAAGGTCATTATGAACATATATGCTGTATGAAAGCAACATGAATATTGCCTGTATGAGAGAAGCCTGCACTGCAGGAATATATTGAGATTGTCTACATTGTTGTCAAAATTAGAGAAGTGTGCGCTGCAGGAACGCATTGATGTTGTCTGCATCATTGTTGTCTGAATGAGAGAAGACTGCGCTGCAGGAACACATTGATATTGTCTGCATCTTTGTTGGTTGAAGGACAGATGCCCATGCTGCCAAAGCAGATTCTCATTGTTTGAATTATCATTGTCATTGTCTGTGGTCAAGAGGGGCTTGCTTAACAGGTTCGCATTGCCGTTGTAGCTCGCTTTTAAGTGTTATCTTAATCAGCTGTTTTGATTGCTGTGCCCGTGCTTTTTGTAGAAAGCTTTTCTTATGTGCCAGCTGCTCAACAAGCCCTCTCATGCACTCTTAACTGGCACACCCCAGCTGACATAACAAACACTGTACAAATGGTTACACTTTTCACCCCGCAATCAGAATGCACATTCTCTTGTGCGTGAGTTACTCTTTGGGGGTGCTCCATACGTGAATTCTGATCAATACGCACACCCTCTGATCTCTTGTGCATATTACCTACTTGCTCATAATTTGTAACACTGTCCACACCACTCTCATAATGTGCATTTTCTTGTGCATGCGCTATTTTCTGTGGATTGTTCCATAGGTGAATTCAGGTCCTCCATGCTCTCTCTGCGAAATGACTTCATGTTTATAATTTATTTTTCATCACAGGCACCCACTCTGGGTTTTCCAAGACATTGTCTTGTGCATTGCACATAAGTGCTCTCCCTTGTGCACGTGCAACACTTTTTTCCTCTTTTGTGACTTACGAAATATCTGTGTGACTGAATCCTACACCTCTGAGCTCTACCCCTCCCATTTTCTCTCTCCCATATTCCTTGCCTTTCTGTCCTGTCATCGGCCTCTGCCTACTGTTATTACTAATGTAAAGCAAAAAAAAGAAAAAGGTTTCATTGTCTATGAACTGTTTATTATTTTATGGATGTAAAACGTGGTTTTTGATTGCCATTGTATTGCCTCAGGTTGGAAAAGGAAATTCCTTTTCCACACATGTTTTTAGCAGCTAGCTCCTGACAAAACAAGCCCCTGCAGACATGCCCACTCAGGGCACCACTGAACGCCCACACAACCACCAACCAGGATCATGCCCATGCCCTTCTCATGGCCCCTCAAACCACAAACATGTTGTTGTAATCTTGTTAAGCTCCCCTTTGGTACATTACACATGTCCACTCCTCAGTAGGGAGCCTTTCCCAAAGAAAAGACAAGCATTTGTAAGCATTTCCAATAGTGGTACTTGGAAACCAAAGCACACACATACCTGTGGCCTAAGGAGGGAACATTCATACATACACTCATATATGCATACATAATTACCAAACATAATAAAATAGGAGGTAAAGGAGGGAGGCAACCCTTCACCTCTGGACTCCTCTTCCATACTCCGTCATATGTGTGGTTACCCCTGCAACACCAGCCTTGGAGTACAGCAATCCCCCCATTGGGCAAGCAAAGGAACCACCCTCTAAAAAAGGATCACATTCACCCCTAACTACTCCCCAAAGCCTAGGCATGCCTCAGTCCAAGGCCATCCCACACATGAAACCAACCCTCAGCAGCCACAGCGGAGCAGGACCTCAGTCACTCAAGGGTCAGGGTCAGATGACACAGGGTGGCTATCTGGGTGATTGTTAGCTGTCCTAGATAGCGATCCTGCAAGCTCGAATGACAAAGGAAGTTATAGCTCCCCAGTGTCTGAAAGCGAAGGTAGAGCTGCAGAGGGCATAAGAGTAACAGAAAAAGAAACATCAAGTGGGGGAGCATAGAAAGGTTTAGGACAAGGTAGGCAGATCTGAACCCAGGGCTATACTTAGGAGACTTAGGGAGAAGAAGAAAACTACCCGCGCCCTGGAAGAGGAAAGACAGAAGTGAGACCAGGCACACAGAGAGAAGGGGGGCAGGATTTTAATGATATGGGGCTACTCGCTTGCATAGGATCATCACACAGCAGACCACCACCAGTGTTCAAATCCCAGAAATATAGGGCAGAGTAAGAGATCAGGAGGCAAGGTCACCTGATCTTCACTGATCCTCAGGGCTCCAAAAATAAGATACTGATAGCACAGGGATGTAGCACCTCATAAGGAACAGCAACCAGTGGCATGTCATGGGCACTTGAGAAGGTTAACTACACCCCAAAAAAGATAATTTCAGTGTAGGAAGGCAAATTCTATATGAACTCATCTTTGCTAGCCCAATGGACAAGGGGAGAGGGCAGGTACGCAAAGCCCGAGCCATGAGAAGGGTCTTTTGAACCAGAAGACATGGCCATGGCCAAGGATTGCATTAGGCATGAGGGACATCTTCTACATGCAGAACTGTTTTGTGAAGTGGGAAAAATACGTTGAGGACAAGAGCACTACCCCTTCAGCAGCAAGGCAACTTCCTTTGCTTCAGCAGGGTGCTGCAGGGATTGTTTATGTCAAGGAAGGGATTAGGACAAGGAAGGGCTTAGGACTATGCTTCCCTCCCTACTTGAGGAGGCAGGGAAGTGGATATCCTGCTTTGAAAAGAACACAGTAGGACTCACACTTATTATAGGGGACATTAAAAGCATACTAAGTAGCCTGATAGACCACCAGACTAATGCTGTGTTTGCCCTATCTCGTATACCAGTAATATAGCAGGATCAGCAAGCAGCAGGGAACTCATTCCTAGCATTAGCGAAGGGCCCTCCTGCATAAGGAGGAGCAACAGTAGGGGGAAGGAGTACACTGTTCCAGCCCCTGAACCTGCAATGGGCCCATTGAAGGCGCCCAGGAAACCCCATGTGTCCAGTATTGCTAGTCATGCACAGGTCAGATTAGGAACTCACTGTGACGATGGCCACAAATGACATACCTTACACCTTCCTAGTGGACGCCGGGGCCACAAGATCTTGCCTCAAGGAATGGAATGTTCTCCTATCATGGGACATGATCAACACACAGGGGTTTTCAGGGATCGTGATAAGGGTTCTCTTCACAGAAATACTTGACTTAAAGATAGGAGGATACCAACTCCAAAGTAAACTACTATATCACCGTTTATTCCCTACTAACGTTCTGGGGAGAGACCTAATATCCAAAGTAAATATGGCTATCCACTTATCAGAGGATGGAGCCATGACTTGCTCAATCCCCGGGGTCACCTCCTTAGAACTATAATCCTAAAACTCAACTTTGGTAAGCGTGACACAATCCAGGCCCCACCAACTGAACAGGCTGCATTCTCCAATACAGCCCTGGCTCTCATCACCAACCCCCCAACACTATTAGGGAGACAAGTACAGCTGCTCAAGGAATTCATATTCCATAGGGAACAGCACCAAGAGTGGGAGCCCCAGGAGGAGAAACTAGTGACAGCTGAGACAGTGGATATCAGTCCCACTTACGGGGCCTTGATGGCCTCTGATGACAATAAAGTCTCATGTGCAAGATTTAGGTCTCCATGTATGGGACATATCAGGTGAAAACCTGTTCGCCGACTACCCAGAAGGCTCAACAATAGTCTTTGAAGATCCCATAGACATCAGAGTCAAACTACAGCTCAGGGCACCTGCGCCTGTCATCACCGAAACATCCTTCAGGGATCAAGACTTCACACAGGTACCCCCAGAGCTAAAGACAACTGGTCCACATGACGTGCGGCTCATCAACACCACCGAACCAGATAGGATCACACTCAGGGAAGGATCCATCCTCCACAGAGGGGAACCGCACCCAATATCCATGGAAGCAAAGAAAGGCTTAGACTCCACAGAACAGGCCCTCATTGATCAGGAAGTAATCCGTGTGGGGGTATCATCCTATAATACCCCATGCAACCCTACAGAAATTCAAACGGGGGAACTTGCCACCTAATACAGAATGTACACCCCCTAAATGTTGTAGTGGTTCCTGAGCTCCCTGTGGTATCAGACCCCTCCCTTATACTGACCAAGCAACATCCCAAACGAAGCTGTGTACTTCTCAGTCGTAGATGTTATAAATGTGCTCTGACAGCCAGTATCTAATGGCATTCACCTTTAGAGAATCTCAACTGCTCTTTTAAAGGTTGTCTCAAGGGTATTATGAGTCGCCTAGTATCTTTAACAGAATCCTGGCGCATGATCTGTCAAACTTCCAATGTAACAGCACCCTGTTACAATATGCGATATCCTGATATGCAGCCCCACTGAGCTGAAATGCCAACAAGACACTATGGCCCTCCTTACTGCACTAGCAGAAAGTGTCTATAAGGTGGACAAGGAGATAGTTGAATATGGACTACAGTAGGTCAGCTATTTGGATAAGTTGATCTCAGCCGCAGGAAAACGGGTCACACCAGAGCAATCACACAGTATTAGAGCAATGGCAACACCCCAGACAAAAAATGAGATGAAAAATTAGTAAAGCATTCCAATTGCATCAGGCAATGGGTCTTTGACTACAGCACCCTTGTAGCCCCTTTGCTGGCTGCAATAAAGAATGCTAAGTCCGGTGGTATTTAATTGAACCTAACTGACATATATCCCTGAAATGCAGGAGGCCTTTGCTAGATTAAAAGAAGAAATCACCAATGGACCTGTACTTGGAACATGAGATTATAATGAGGAGTTCTCCCTGTTCTGCCATGGTGATGGATGGGTGAAGATGGCAGTATTCACCCAGAAGTACCTCTTAGGGCACAAACCCATTGCTTATCACAGTAGTCAACACAACTCTGTAATGCAGGGACATTTCTCTTGCAAGCAGAATCTTGCCACCGCAGCCTTCGGGGTGGAAAAAAGTACCTTCATTGTCATACGCACAGACCTCACACTGCCCACCAAACATGCACTGTTCACAATCATACAGAAAGGGAAAGGTACCATGACCACCAATGAGTCTAAGTATGTGAGCTTATGCTATCAAGATTAGCGCTCAAGTTAGTGCAGTGACATATCATCAACTCAGCCACCCTTATTGCCATGAAGCACAAGAAGGACAGGAAGTCCAAAATTGCCCTTTGCAGGCACCAGACAAATCCGCCAGGGTAGAATAAGACCCGATCCCTGACAGCAAAGTCATGAGCATAGATGACTCCACTGTCATAGATCACGTAATTGGTGTTAGGCATTTAGGGTCAGCATTGGTCACAGGAGATAATCAGACATGCTCAGATTCAATGCCAATCACAGCACAGCTGACATTTCTCCTGAGCCTCTCTGCACAAGCAGCCAGATTTGTGGTACTCATCGAGGCCCTCACACAAGGCACAGTGGACACCATCATGGTATATTCCGACTAAGCCTATGTTACAACTACCGTACATTCCAGTATTAGCAGATGGAAGAAAAGAGGCTTCCTCAAATCTGATGGCACACCAGTAATGCATAGGGATCTGTTAGACATCCTCATAAACGCATTGAAATGAGTAGCAGTCATTAAGTGCACAGCACATACAGGGGACTCAGACTTTATCAGCTGGGGTAATGCACTCCCCGACTGGGCCACAAAGGAGGTGCTCTACAGGACCACAGGAGCAATCCACAAGTTTCCAGTACAGGAGGTTGAGAAGCAAACTTCAGAGGACTCCTCACCACCTACCGAATTACCATACACTGGGACTGCTAGGTTGTACCTTAGGTAAATACAGGTAGCAGATCTCCTAAATGAGCGAGTAATCGGGGAATCTGGGGGATGTACACAGGCCCCCCACAATCTCATCTACAAGGACACTTTTACAGGTAAACCTTTAATGTCCCAAAGCCTATTCTACACAGTCCTGAACCATCTCCACCTTCAGGCACACACCCATAAAGAGAGCAGTATTGCTAGCCTACTGCTAGAATGGTTTATTCCCCATGTGGCAGAAATTATCTCCATGTACCTCCATAAGTGTACAGTATGTCAGCTGAACTCACCTAAATCCACACTGATGGTCATAACCTCATCCAACCTATGACCTTTTGGGCCATTCCAGGATATACATATAGATTTAATCAACATAATTGACAGATGTGCCACTTACCAACATCTAGTGTAGTAGTCTGTCCCTCCTCTAGGAGGACAGAATCAGCCCCTGTACACTCTGTGACACTAAAGCCACAACTACCTTTCTGGTTGGAGAAGCCATACCCAGGTAGGGGGTACTGGAGGTCATCCAATCAGACAACAAACAACATTTTGTGAACAAAATTTTCAAACACATCTGTCCCCTGATGGGCATAACCCACAAGCTGGTCTCAGCATGCCACCACCTAAGCAATGGCATAGTGAAATGCCTCAACGGCCTGCTTAAAAAAAAGTTCAGCAAACTGTGCACCACTATGGGTCAGAATTGGCTGCATTACTTGCCCCTAGCCCTGTTCACTCTAAGGAACACCCCAAGCAGATACCACCACTTAACCCCCAATCTGCTAGTCAGTGATAGGTCAAATCGTATAACAATACCTCAGTGCAGAACCAAACTAAGCACAGAATCAACGTCTGAGGAACTAAGTAATGAAATGTGTAAATGTCTCTTTCTGAATTAACCAAAGCTTGCAGATTTCTCCTCTGTTGATTATCCTACCTCATCTTGCAGCCTGGTGATTGAGGCCAAATCTGCAACTTCCAACGCAGGTGAAGAGTCTGCAAGTTTGGCAGGCCCTTCAAAGTAATGTTTTCACCTCCCACAGCTGTAAAGATCGAATGGAAAGGGTCATGGATATACCTCTTGGACATTGGCTTGGACCCATGTCTACCACCACCACCATAGGAGTCAACATCACAGACCTTTCCAACATAAAATCTGAACACTTTGTGGACAGAAGTGCCCTTAGGGCTTCCCCTGAACTTTGCAAACACTTTGTGGATAGGAGTGACCATAGGACTCCTCCCAGACTTTCCGTCGACTCTTTCATATCCTGACTGAAATCATACGTCTGTGGGCCTGATTCCGATCGCGATCGGAAGGGCTCTTGACGGCATTGGTCAGTAGGGATTTTGAGTCGTACGCATGATTTCCGTGTGACTTTTACAGTTGAATAAATGAGCATGTACAATGCAATAATTGGCTCGCGCTCTGAGTGACTCGTACATGTCAGCGATCCCCTCTGGATGACTCTGCCATGGCCGACACGCACTGCACAACGGGGCGGATCCCTGGATGACCAAGTACGATGCGCACTCTGAGCAGCTGGACCGAGTTGGAGCCTCCAACTCTAAAATACTCTGGGAAGCGGACTTTGGGGGTCTGTAACGGGCCCTCCTTCACCCCGGCTCCTACAAGTCGATCACTGGGGGGCCCAAGGGTCCCCCCTACACATGCATGCATGGTGTGGGCAGGACCGAGGGGTTCCCGCATCAGGGGGTTCCCTTGTCCGAGATGTGCGTTTATTGTCTTTGAGAGCCTATACATGCAACATACACCAGGCTCCCATAGACTTCAATTGGGCTCCGAGCGACCCGAGTCCATCAGTGCTGCATAACATCTTACTCTGTCGCTCAGAGCCCAGGAGACCAAGTTTCTCGGAAAGCTCAACAGATGCAAGTCGGACTAAGGGTTTTCCGAGCGAGATCAGAATCAGTCCCTATGTGATATCTTTTGCCTTATGTGCTATGATGTTTTTCAGCTATGTATCACTGAACAAGAAAATGTCAAATTTCAGAAAAAGTTCCCAGATAAAATTGCCCAGCATGAGTCCTGGGATCTAACACATTTACCATACAACTTTACAGCACAAACCAACAGCATCCCACATGCAGTTTGCACTACCACACAACACCTGGTATCAGCAGATGACCTCAGTGTGAAGCCAAATATCTACCAACTCCTCCTATGTCTGCTCATTGATATCCTATGCAGGAGTCACAGATAGACTTTATCTGTTTCAGGAGGTACCACCCAGCAAAACCAATTGCCGCATACATTTGTACCTATGCTGATTAAGAACCAAACTACAGACCAACACTATAACACCACAGGAGGTCAAAGTGAACCTAACCAAGTATGACATCATCCCCAAAATCCTTTACATCCTGACAGAGCAGGATGAGTTCCAGTCAGAGATACAAAAACTCAAAAAAGGGCCAGACATTGTAATGGAACACAGTGTCTTAAGCAAGTCCTCACAAGGGTTTCTTGGAGGTCACCAAGCCATCAGCCAAGTGCATAACGTGTTCACACATGTACCAACCTGTGGACCAAGGCTAGCCCTTAATGTAACTTGCGCCATATGTATGAACAACAAGTGGAGCCTCAAAGTTCTCGACAATAACATCAATAATGCAGCAATCAATTACACTCGCTGGTTAGAGGCAGCATGTCAAAAAGTGGTCCCGGAAAAAACATTGAATACCTATAGAAAAAAGTTTATCAGCTCCATGGTTCTTGCAGGAGTTAAAAGTGGCACAATTGAAGTGCAGACTCCAAGAGTGCATATAGAGGAAAGAGTTCCATTCTGGCGAAAAAATTAAATATAAAAAAGTACTAGCTGAGTACAAAGAGTTAATCAAAATTGAAAAGACTACATATTTTTCTTGGAAAATTAAACTGTCCGCAAACTCTACCAGGGAACTTTTTTAAAAAGTTAAAGATCTGTCCAAATGGAACTCCTGATGAATCCGTTTGCAATTAGCTGGCTGATTTTTCCAATTTAAAGTTAATTCTATTTTTCAAGCATTCATGTTGAATATACCAACTACTGACGCAGGTCCAAATCAGGAAGAGGTCCATAACTCAAGTTTGGACTTTGGGCCTTGTAAAACACCCAATTTTGAAAGGTTTTCACTCCTTGCATGGGAAAAAACTATCAGTCTCATAAGCTGTCTCATATCTGGGGCACCTTCGGACCCCTGTCCACCATCAGTCATGAATGTTGCAGCTAGCATGGTGGCTGGTCCACTCATGGATCTACTAAATGAGATACTTAGCTCTGGGCTATACCCAACTATTTGGAAAAAGGCCTCCATTCTCCCTTTGGTGAAAAAACCCTCCCTGTATCCCAAGCAGGTGGAAAACTATAGACCCATCTCTCAGCTTCCGCTTCCTGCTAAACGTTTAGAGAAGGCAATGAATGAAGACATTTCAACCTTTTTGGTCACCAATCAGCTGCTCAATTCTTCCCAATACGGTTTTAGAGCAAACCACTGTACCGTGTTAGCATTAGTGACTGCATCTGAAGAAAAGGAGTGATGGATAAGGGCGGCAGAGCTGCACTAATCCTATTGGATCTCTTTGCTGCTTTTGATACGGTCCACCACAAACTTCTTGTCAAGTGATTTCAGTCACTAGGCTTCAGGAACACTGCATTAAAATTGATGAGTTATTTCCTTGACAATAGACAACAGTGAGTAGAGATGGGAGAAGCAAAGTCGAGACCCTTCTCCTTTCCTTGTGGGGTACCTCAGGGCTTTGCACTTAGCCCCACCTTATTTAATGTGTATGTCACCCCCTTGGTCGATGTGATTCACAGTTGCGGCCTGGTTGTATTCTCCTATGTGGATGAAACGCAGATAGTGGTATTTATCTCATCACAGGTGGAAAAAGATGCAAACAATTTCTGTGGATGCATGTCACAGGTTGCAGACTGGATGCAGAGAAATTGCCTCAATCTGAACTCGAACAAAACTGAGGTTCTGCTTTTTGGAAAACAGATATCCTTCTGGGATGCATCCTGGTGGCCTTTGGAGTTGGGTACACTACCAAAGCCAGTGCAAAAGGCAAAAAACTTAGGAGTAATTTTTGACACCACATTATGTTTCTCTGCCCAACGTGATAAAGAAACTTCAGTCCCTACAAAATGCGGCAGCAAGAACGCTATTGAAGGTCCCCAAGATTAAACCCATTTCTCATTTAAGGCATGACCTTCACTGGTTGCCGGTGGTGAAGAGGATCTTTCTCAAGGCTATGTGCATAATACACAAGGCTCTTTATAGAGCCGGTCCATTGAGCTCTGCACGAATGGTCACGGTCCCAAGAGTCAGCAAACCAAAATGGTCTGGAAGAATGATTTAGTTCTGTGGTGGGAAGTTATGGAATTCCCTGCCCGTTGCACTATGCCCCCAACCGATCTTGCAGCAGTTTAGGAGACAGCTGAAGACTTGGTTATTTTTACAATAGGTATCTGAGCTATGCCAAAGGTACTCCCCTTGGCCTGATGGCCATCCTTGTTTTGATCCTGGTTTTTATCTCCTCAGTGCTAAGACACCTTTAGGTATTGCACACTCTATAAAACTATTTCATTCATTCATTCATTCAAAGTGCAGTTCATCTGCAGGGCAATCAATTTGTGGAACAGAATTAACAATGGGTACATGGGGGTGGGTTGAATGGCACACTACTGAGAATGCCAAAACACCTGGAACTCAGAAGCAGAAGTGAAGACCTGGACAGAGGGTAAGGAGAAACCCACAGTAGTCAGGAAAGAACCAATGTAGTCGTTATGTTTTAGGGGGAAGAGGATGATACATGTCATGGTGAACAGCAATTGCAGGAGTATAATCTATAATATTGATATGCAGTGGACCACCTCCCCCTTGATGGACTTGATGGACTATTACTGGCAATGCACAGAGCATGCCTACAACCTACTCATCCCAGACTGGAGAGGGGTCTGCTCACTAGTCACTTTCTACAGGCTCACATTGGGCATGCCCGGAAAAGATCTTTCTGCACTGCATCCGCACCCCATGAGCAGAGGCATTGTGCTTCTAGATCAAGTACAGAAATGAAGGTGAGCTGAATACATTGGTTGGGATAAATTCAAGAACATAGGTATAGGAGTGTTGATTACCCTCTTCACCATGTAAACCAAGGCCGACGCTTGTGGCTGCAGATCACCAGGTGTGAACTGCTGAAAATGATGAACACCACCAAGGATGGCCTCAACGCACTGAAAAAAGAAATGAGCGCTATCCATTTCATGGTGATGCAGCATCGGTATGTGTTGGACTTAAGGACCGCAATGGACAGGAGCTTGTGCGCCTAGATAGGTACAGCGTACTATACCTCCATCCCCATGAACAACCTTGAAAACGGCACGCTGTCAATCGCCATCCAAGGACTGCACAACCTGCAGCAATTCATGGTTAAAGAACAATGTGCCCCAAACATACAATGGTTCACTAGCCGGTTTGCCTGAGTACCATGGTGGATCGCATACCTATTCAATACTGTAGGAAGCTGGCTCTTCATGTGATGTACCACTAAGTGCTTTTATCTTGCAAGGAGTCCAGCGATCACCCCCCCCCCCCCCCAAAAAAGTGTACAGGGCTCAATGTAAACCTAAAGTGCTCTATTTGTGGTAGTGTTGTCAAGAAAATTTAGGCCTAACACAGAAGAGTGTAAGACATTTGTTATGCACAGTGATTAATAAATGACACACGACTCAAAAAGAAGATCCACACCAATTTTGTCAAAATAAGCTTCTTTCAAGATTTATTATAAGGCCATAAAAAGGTCAGTATGTTTTTCGTAAGAAATACTTTTCACTGTAAAAAGTGTACAAAGTGCAACAAAAATGTGTTTTGCAGGTAAGTATACAACTTACAGTCTTGGTTTTCAGGATGAAGAATCAGCACCAGGCAAGGTTCAAGGAGAAAATCTGCACCATCAGTAACACTGGGGTGGCTGGGTTCAGGGTTCAAATTCAGAATTTGGCACCAATGTTATCCAATGAAGAAAAGGGGTAATGGAAGATTTGGTACTCACAGGTGAGTAACACAGGTTGGTAACCCAGTCTTCAGGGGTTAAGGTGAGCACAGGCGGGCCACAAGGCAGCACCAAACTTATACTGTCAGCAGGCAATGGGGTGGCTGGGTGCAGAGTGTCAACACATTGGGCGTTCACTGCACATCAATAGGGGAGATCGGCTTTGAAGAAGGGTGCAGGCTCAGGCCAGGAGGCTGGACGAAGAAACCCTACAGCTGCCCAGGTAAGTAAAGATGCTAAGGGACGTAGGGACATCATTGATCGCACTCCTCAGGGCCCAGAGGCTTCCGGTGCTGGGGTATCCTTAGGCATTGGAAAAGTCTTACAGGCAGGTCACAGTTGGGGGGAGGCTCCAAATTTAGGCTGCAGGCTTCGAGGTAGAGTCCACAGGGGTCGGCCCACAGTAGACACTTGCTCAGAAATGTTGGGGAACCTTCAAAGGACCAGTGAGCCACTTGGACTCAGGCCGTTAGCATCGGGCATCCAGTGCAGATGTAGGACCCACAGTGGTTTTGCAGTTCCTCAGGGATCTTTGTACTTTAAAGTTGGTTTCTTCTGGATAGATCCACTGTCCATGGGAGACCTTGGTCTTTGTCAGAGGCAGGAAGTCCTCCCAAGGCTTTGTAGGTCGCTGGGCTGCAGGACGGGTTGTCTTTTGGCGCAGGTTCATTAAGGGCTGCAGACAGGCGGGTAGGGCTAGGGTCGAGTTGGTTGGTTTCTACCGTCTTCTCGGCTGGTGCCATGCTGTAGTGTCTGGCTCTTCTTAGGTCATCAGGAATATGATTTTAGGGCTTGGGGGTGCCACCTAAGTACTAGATTTAGGAACATTACAGGGGAGTGACAGGTAGGGACCACTGAGTTCCTTCCTATGGTGTCTACACCCTCTATTATGACATCTTCTTGTAGGAGGGGAGTTTGCCCCAGCCTTTGTTGGATAAATCCCACCATCTTCAAGATGGTGGGCACTGAAAAAGGTGCTTCACTTTGCCTCCAGCACCTGAGGGGTGGAGTTGGCGGAGGGGGCACTCCCCTTTTCCTCTCTAGGTTTTTCCACTGTTTTGACTACAAAAGTGGGAGTTTGAACTGGGGGCTGCCACCAGATGCTAGCAGCAGAGGCTGGGGTTTCAGTACAAAAATGACAAGGGCTTTGAAGCTTCCCTCTCGAGCACTGTGCTTGGCCCGGGGGAGTAGGTGTGACACTTCCGTCTTGAATGGGCTTTATTTCTGAACTCTGAGAGCAGGGGATCTCGACCCAGGGGTCCAGAAAAATATCTGCTGGTGGCAGGTTGCCTAAAGCTAGTCAGAGACCATACCAAGGTTGGTAGGTTTTCAGGGGGCACCTCTGAAGGTGTTCTTTGGGTAAATGTTTAAAAAATCCCATACTGGTATCAGTGTGGGTTTATTGAGAGGAGTTGTTGGGTACCAAATGCTCCTGGCTTCAATAAAGAGATCATGGTGCTGGGGAACTCAAGTTGTTGAGTTTCCAGCCCATGTACTCTCTATGGCTACACCAGCACTCACAATATTAAGAATAGACTTAAATAGTGTAGGAGCATATCTACTCATGCAGATATGCCCACACCTGAGATAAATTTAACCTTGCCCTAGGGCGACTTACCTATACCGTAGGCAGTGCTGCATGGTATCGCATGGCACACAGGCAATGTGCCATGCCAAATTTGTCATTTTTCTCTGCAACAAGGAAGGATAAACTGCAGTGGCAGTTTGCATGGCCTTGATGAGGGGTCCCTAGCGGACCTTCTTCAGTCACAATGCCCTAGTTAAAGAGATACCATTTACTATGGACTTACACAGGATCTGAAGTTGCCAATTGTGGGGCATGTTTTAGGGAAGGATGTCTGGCACAGAGTTTCTGGTTGGCAGGGACCCTATGCACTTTCAATAAAAAACACATAATTTTTCAAGCTAAAGGTGTGAGGCTAACCATCTAAAAAGAGGCCATTTCTCACAAAGGCCTTATTGCCTGTAGTTATAATCTTGCTTTTGCTGTGCTGTATTCTGCAAATAATATATGCCTGCATGAAGAAGCCTATTCTAAAAATAGGGGAATACATCTGGCAAGGATGCCCAAAGCTGAGGTAAACATGCACACCACAAGCCAGAAACAGTTAACCCCCACACACAAGACAAACACAAACAGTGAGGGCAGTAGTTGATAAGTCAACTAGAGGGGTGGAATGTTAGCATTGGATCAATTTATGAAAAGGTCATGCTTTTAGGAGTTCAGCACACCTCAGAGCAACTGTTGCCTGTGCTACCCAAATTCACATTAGTTAGAGTTTCAGAGTCACCCTTTAAAAGATCAACATAATACAGCTGCCATCTGTCCACCCCTAGCACTTCCTGTGATGTAAACGCCAGATATGGAACAGACTCAAACACACCTTAAAGTTTGAAGCAGTAAATCACACATGGCCCAAGGATGTAATGCCTAGGAAATGAGTCAGATGCACAAACTTATAACACAAACAAAGACTCAGCAAGGACGTGATACCAAAGCAACCGGCCAGTTATATTAATCAGATAAAGCTCAAGAAATGTCTAGTAGTACACCCCGTCACTTAGACCACCTCAGAATGTGACCTCCAGTGGTATTTATGGCCCCTTCTTTTAAATATGGATCAAGCATCTAACACATAATTTATGGCCCACTGTACCATTCTTTCCTGCCCAAAGGGGGATGAGCTTCTGTTTATCGCCCTCACTGTACAGGATAAAGCATGTCATGTACCTAATGCAAGTTGAATTTCAGGACACAACTGTAAGAGATGTGGCTGCTCTTCCTGCCCGTTGTTGTAAAATTAAGCTTAAACTGTTTTTTTTTTTTGCCAAGACTCGCTTTTCTCCTTTTTGATAGTCAGAACCTGCTTACAACAACTATTTGGATAGGACGGCCTAAACATGGACCTTCCAAATGGTGAACAACCTTTACAACGAAACTTTTACAACGCACTACCATTACGACGCAACTTTTACAACGCAAACCATTACAACGCATTGCGCTGGGGGGCGCTCTAGGATAGGGAAAAGGTTTAATCTACTATCCAACACCTTCCCTACTATCCACGGGGACTCGAGTTGGAATAGTAAATTAAACTATTCACTATCCAGTGCCCCAAAGCAATATGCGTTGTAAAGGCATGCGTTGTAAAAACCACGTTGTAAAGGCATGCGTGGTAAAAGCATGCGTTGTAATGTCATACATCCTTCCAAATACCGATTCGGAATGTCGTCACAAACCCAAATTGAAATTCAGTAACGTGTTACCAAATTCCAATTTTTGGGGGGGTACATTCCGAATTGTCATTTTCTTTTCTAAAGTCATAACTTTCCACTATTTAAAAATGTAATGCAATCAGCATTTTCTTTCTCATTTCTTCTGATACAGTTTAGCTACAGTTCATAATAATCAAAGGGAAACATTTACCTATATATTGATTTATAATCCGGCAAAGAAATATGCCCGTTTCACAAGAGGTAAACAAAATATTTGTTCAATTTGTCTGATTCATCAACATCATGGGTTTTGAAGACAAGACAAGTGAAAGGCAGGTATGAGATCTCGACTGGTAGTCTTGCTAGAGAATCTTCCTTTATCAATGTTTAGAATACAGCCTTGCCCATTTGTTCCATCCGTAGACGTTCAACAGTGCCCTATTGATTGCAGAGAGCTTAAGGAAAGACAGGCAGTGGAAACTACAGAAAGTGAACTTTTTCTAGCTGCTGTATTCCCTCCTAAAACCAAATGTGGAAATGGCGGGCCAGTGTTAGCAACGCTAGCCCTGTTCTGCCCCAATTGACGTCTACCAGGATCACATGAATAGCCCAAGGAACCTTCCATTATATACTGCACTGAGGATATGAATTACCCACAATGATGACATGTATCTACAGACATTACAATTCAGTGCTGAATGTTATGTTGTGTTATAGGGGGGTTTTGTATAGCGCTCAGCTACTCCAAAGGAGTGTCCCGGCGCTTTCAGACCAACAGGTCAGCAGCTAACACATAACACAACAGGAAATAGGACCGGCAGGAAGAAAACAGAAAACTAAGAACAGAACAACCAGGTTTTATGTCCCTTTCTAAAAGCAAGCAAATTGGCAGTGCTGCGAAGTGATAAAGGGAGAGTGTTCCAGAGCTGAGGAGCAAGCCGTTTGAAGGAGCGTCCACCAGTCCGGGCTTTATTCACCACTGGCACCACCGCAAGAGAGAGAGTTTCTGATCTCAGAGCCCTAGTAGGTTTGTAAAAGGCTAGCCTTTTCCAAATATAGGTTGCTCCCGTAGAATAAAGCACCTTGTGGGCCAAAGTAAGGGTCTTAAAGGCAATGCGCTTTCTGACAGGTAGCCAGTGCAAGGTGGATAAAAGGTCAGAGGCACTGGCACAGCGGGGAAGACCATAAATGGCGCAGGCCGCCGAGTTCTGGACAACCTGAAGACGCTGCAGCAGGTAGTCAGGCAAACCCAGGTAGAGAACATTGGAGTAGTCCAGCCTCGAGCCAATGAGGGCATGGACGGTAATTTTGCGATGGTCAAATGAGAGCAGAGGGAGAAACCTCCGAAGCATCCTAAGCAGGCCAAAGCAAACACCCACAAGGCCAAAAACGTGGGCTTTCATCGTCAGGCCGTTATCAATTTTGACCCCCAGATTCTTCGCCGCGGTGGAGGAAGATGCCGGTGGAAACATGTCATGCGGCCACCATTCCTGCCAATTCGGGTCAGATTGGCACCCAAAAAAGAGCACCTCAGATTTTCCAGGGTTACACTTAAGACTATTACCCTGAAACCATTCAAATACCGCTCCCAGGCAGCCACGGATACTCTCTCCATCGAACTCAGCCCCCTTTGCACACGTGAAAAGGAGCTGGGTGTTGTCAGCGTATGATATTATCTGGGCCCCAAAGGACTCAGCCAGCACCGCCAAAGGGGTCAGAAAGATATTAAAGAGTGTGGGGCTCAACACGGAGCCCTGCGGTACTCCAACCTCCTCTTCAACGTATACATGAGCCCCCTCGCGGCCATCGCACGCCAACATAACCTCAACATCATCTCCTACGCTGATGACACTCAACTGATCCTCTCACTCACCAAAGACCCTAACACCGCCAAAACCAACCCACATGAAGGAATGAAAGAAGTAGCCGAATGGATGAAGCACAGCCGTCTGAAACTGAACTCCGACAAAACAGAAGTCCTCATCCTAGGCACCTCCCCCTCCGCCTGGGATGACTCTTGGTGGCCAGAGGCCCTTGGAAAAGCACCCATCCAGACGGACCACGCACAGAACCTGGGCGTCATCCTGGATTCCTCACTCTCGATGAACAGACAAGTCAACGCCGTTTCTTCATCTTGCTTCAACATTCTTCGCATGCTCAAAAAAACATTTCGCTGGATCCCCACCGAAACTAGAAAAACTGTCACTCACGCTCTGGTCACGAGCCGTCTGGACTATGGAAACACCCTCTACGCCGGTACCACCGCAAAACTCCAGAAAAAACTCCAACGCATCCAGAACGCTTCAGCCAGGCTCATATTAGACATCCCGAGTAAAGATCACATCTCTGGACACCTCAAAAACCTCCACTGGCTCCCCGTCAATAAAAGGATTACTTTCCGGCTCCTAACCCACGCACACAAAGCGCTCTACGAAATCGGACCCGAATGCCTCAACACAAGACTGCCCTACTACACCCCCTCCCGCCAACTACGATCCGCCAACCAAGCCCTTGCCACTGTACCTCGCATCAACAAAACCACAATGGGAGGTAGATCCTTCTCCTACCTGGCAGCTAAAACCTGGAACTCACTTCCCACTCACCTTCGCCTTACTCAGAACCACCTAGCATTCAGAAAGCAACTTAAAACGTGGATATTTGACAAGTAATTCCCCACCCTCCTCCAAGCGCCTTGAGACTCTCTGGGTATGTAGCGCGCTATATAAATTTATTGACTTGACTTGACTTGACTCCAGCGGCGGCACTTCGGCTGAGTAGGGGGGGGCCCAGACCACCTGCCGGCGACCAGACAGGTAAGATTGAAACCACCTGAACACCGTCCCACGCAGACCAATCTCATACAGTCTGCGGAGAAGACCTTCATGAGGGACGGTGTTGAAGGCCGCCGACAGATCAAGCATGACCAACATGGCCCTACCCCCAGAATCCAGCACATCCTTGATAGCCTCACTGACTTCGAGAAGCGCCGTTTCAGTGCTAAAGTTGGAACGGAAGCCAGACTGGGTGGCATGCAGCAGGCTATGTGACTCAAGAAAGGCAGAGAGGACCTTATGGACATGCTTCTCAACGATTTTGGCAAAAGCAGGTAGAAGAGAGATCGGGCGATAGTTAGCATGAAGGTCAGGATCAAGGCCCGTTTTTTTGAGAAGCGGAACCACCCTCGCCTCTTTCCACACACCCGGAACAATGCCGCTGATCAAGGAACAATTCAGCATGGGATTCACAAGTGGATTGACCACCTCCGCCATCCTTGCTAAAAACCTGGCAGGACCCGGGTCAGCAGGTGAACCTGATTTAAGCTGAGAAAGCAAATCAAGCGACGCAGTGATCGGTAAAGGTGGAAATTCCGATAAAGTACGCTCCGAATCTTCCGCCAAAATCCCGTAGGTCGCCTCGCACATCCTAGTCCCGATGACAGGGGCTGGGAAAGAGTCCTGAATGAGATTGATCTTATCATGAAAGAAGCTGGCCAATGCGGTCACCCACCGTTCAGAGAACTCGTGCTGAGATGCAATTGCTTTGGGCGACATAAACTCCTTCACAATGGCGAAAATCTCCTTACAGGAGCTAGAGGCTGACTCTATTCGGGCTGCGAAGTAATGCCGTTTTTCCCGAAGAATGTCAGCATGATAGGCTTTTATAAACATCTTGTATTCCGCCTTGGCCACATCCTCATACCTATGACGCCACCGTTTTTCCGCACTCTTACAGGCACGTCTGGAAGAGGCTAGGGCCTTGGTAAACCAAGGTGCAGAGGACCTCCTAGGGGTTTTACGGGGAGAGGATTCGGGAGCAAGTTCCTTAAGTCGCTCCCTGATCCAATCTTGCAGCTGGGCAAGGTCGGACTCCAGGTCTCCCGACAACCGACAGGGTTAGTCAAGGCAGGCCTGTCCTAAATCTTCAAGGGAGATCTTATGATAGGCTCGTCGGGGCTGCCCCGATGGACAAGTGGCGACACACACAGGCTTACCGACCGCGACAGTTTGAAAAGATATCAAAAAGTGACCTGACCAGAGCACCGGGATCGGATGGGCCATAATAAGAGGCAGAGTGGAAAACACCTGGTCAAGAGTATGACCTCTATTGTGGGTCGGTACAGCCAAATAGAGGATGAGGCCAAGAGGGGCGGTGACTTCCAAGATTTTAATCATGTCACCCTCATCTCCTTGGTCCATATGAATGTTTAAATCGCCCAAGACCAGACAATGTTTACCCTTCAAACATAGCTCTATGGCCCTTGCCTGTAGATCCTCATGAAAAGAACCAAGGGGCCCCGGGGGGCGGTAAACAAGAAGCCCCGTAAGGGATTGGTGGGCAGAAAGAGTCATAGAGAAAGCTAAGGCCTCACAGCCCGGAAGGGGCTCTATCGGGACTACAGCACAAGTGGCCGATCTCCTAACCACAATCGCCACACCACCACCTCTCCCTTTCACTCTGTCTTGACGTAAGATTACATAATCGGAAGGGATGGCGGCTGCGAGATCTGGATTAGATGTTTCCCCCAGCCAGGTTTCAGTCAACATTAAACATAACGGCCTCTCTGATACGAGGAGCTCATAGATATTGGGCGCGTGCCTGCCCAAGGAACGTGTATTGAGAAGCAAGCACAGATGGTTATTAGTCATCTCAGGGGTCACAGGTGACTCTACGCGAATATTACTTGGGAGCCAGCCACAGCCAGGGCAGCGCCGTTTCCCACAGTGAATGCACCTGGAAACTGTTTCTCTGAGCCTTAAAGATTAGGATTTTAAGCAGGCATGTTGAATACTGTGAGTCTGTATGCAAACTTTTATTTCTACTTGAGAAGAATAATATCATAGGATACAATTTCATACATCGCTTATTACAGCAATTTGACCACAGAAAGTCAGTAGTACCCCTAGTGCTTGTCATGTTTTCTTTTGCCAGGGACGGAGGTTGGTTTAGAACCCAAGGTTAGTGTTGCCTCTTCCTTCTTTCTACTTTGTGAATGAGTTAGGCAGCTCTAAGTTTTAATGGAGAACTTTGATAATATTTGTGAAAATCGTATGAACATGGTTATGTTCTTTGTGAACTCAAAAAAATGATATGCACCATTCTTGTCTGCATGTATCAAGTGCTGCCCTTTTATTTTGTTCACATCAATTTATTTTTCTAGTTATTAGTAGGATTTCACAGTTTTGCATTCAATGATGTAATTTTCTTACCATATGAAATATGGATGTTATTCTACATAGAGTTAATTGCAACATGACATCCTAATCCTCAGGCAGTCTTCCACAAGAACCATTAAATTAACCTCTTGATTCAGAATCCAAAGTAATTTAAATTAATCATCACTGTACCTATTGACTGAACTTGTGGTTTTTAAGCAGTTTTTAATAGAGGAAGCATAAAGATGTGTTCTTAGAACATAGATCACGATGGGTTACTTTAGGAAACACTTGCACAATAAAGAGGCATTGATTTCTTTGACATTTTCCAATGCATATGCCAAAAGACCCTACACATTGGAGAGGTTGTGGATAATTCAGTGTTATTGAGTACTATGGAAAATATAACAGCATTTCAATGGCTCTTAGAAGCACATGTACCTTTTCTTGTAAATGTATTATTCATTTTAATTAACCAAATATAGAAATAATCAATGAGACTTCTTAAAATATCGTTCAATTTAATTAAAAATGTATTCAATATCGTTTGTTGAAGAATACATAAAGGCACATATCATTTTAAAAAATGTGACATGCACATTCATTACACAAACATTTTTCCTTCTATTTACATTTAATTGGGTACATTGTTATAATGAGGCGGCCTAATAATCAGTGTGATGAGCCTTTTTAAAAATATCATTCCTTTTTTAGCAAATTAACAGCACTAACATATATTAAAACATCCCTACACAATCAGCCAGTCCGTTCTACAACCGTCAATTTCAATAGGCTATTATGGATCCTCAAATAATAAAATGAGCCTTCAGAAAACAATATGAGCCTTAGAAATAGCTCAAATATAATGCTGGCTTTTAGAGCCTAAGGGATTGTTGGCTTCAGTGAGGATTTAGTGCCTCAAACAACTATACACCAGAAATAAAAAATGATTTTTTTGAAATACATGTTTTTGCTTAGGAAGCAGTTACAGGGTTCTGGTGCAACAGGTTTTCTAGATTCAAATCTGTCTAGAAAAGCATTTAGAGTTTCAAACATTCTGAATGGTTTCTGCCTGCAATGTTTAGTATTACTCTGGCATTGTTACACCTTTGCTATAATCTTTAAAGTAGGAGGAGGCCGAAGGATCCCTTTGAGGGAAGGAGCTTACTGCAACACAATATCTAGCTCTCAAGACAGGACCCTCAGCACAGTTCAACTGCACAGGCCAGAAATGCAACTGCATACATCTGGCAAGGAGAAGATGAGTCTAACCATCTGGTATATATATATAAGTGCTTAATTGACAATAGGGCAAAATAGGAAAGGATGTCAGCTGACTTTACCCACATCTTGTACACTGTTGCACCGGGAGCATTTTCACAAAATGTGGGTGCATCAGATTTACTAGATTATACATTACACATCACTGTTTCTTTGTAGTAGACACACTATGTCTACGTTTCACTTGAATGTGTCAATTTTCTTAACAGAGGTTCAGTGTCCTCCTAAACTCACCTTAAAGCATTTGCAACTTCTTATATTTAAAACTTCACCTGGAAACTTAAGTACATGAAGGTAACTTTTCTGGGACGGATGGGAATTTACCTTAGCAAAGCTTTCCTGAGCACCTCTTCCCTCACCCTCCTACCACTTGAGTGGTACGTTATGTTGTGTTGTTTTGTGTTGTGTCATGTTATGTTGTGTTATGTTATGCTATGCTATGCTATGTTATGTTATGTTATGCTGATTTGTAGAGTGTAGAATAACCAGGCAGGGTACCAGGGTGCTGAGCAGGTATGAGATTAGCCACACGTAGAGGATATTGGGACTAATCAAAAAGCCAAATCTTCAGGTTCTTGTAAAATTCAAGAAGGGAAGAGGAGGCTCTTTTAAATAGCAGCAGGTCATTCTATGCTGTAGGAGAGATTGAAGAGAAGGCTCAACCGCCACATTTGATTTTCCATATGCGTAGGATTTGTGCAGGTAGGAGTCCAGATGAATGTCGGTATCTGGAAGGTTTGTGGCCCCATATGGAATTTTTCAGGTATGCTGGGCCAATGTTAGTACCTTGACAGTGTGGATGATGAGTTGGATTTGTGCTCATTTTTGAACGCGGAAGCCAGCGGAGCTCCTTCAGGTGTGGTGTGATGTGAGTGCGGTGTAGGAGGTTGAGAGTGATTCAGGCCACAAAGTTCTGAATGGGCTGCAGCCTTGGTGATTTTTTGGTTGATCCCAGCATGGAGGCTTTTTCCGTGCACCATCTTGCTTGTGACTAGGGCATGCAAAACGGTTTTGCGGGTGCTGATTGGGACCATTTGAAAATCTTCCTCAGCATCTCCAGGGTATGGAAGCATGAGGCAGTGGTGGTATTGACTTGGGCAGTCATGTTGAGTTTGCTGTTGATGTTAATCTGGAGGATCTTGGTGTGTCTGGTGGGGTGGGTATAGGTCCTAGCTCTGTGGAATCCCACGGTAATATGCTCTTCCCGATGTTGTTCAAGTTTAGACAATTGGTCTTTTGCCAGTGGGAGATTTCAGTCATGCAGGCCTTGAACTTGATCGGGGTACTGAGAATTTTGTCTGTGTGGAAGAGAATGAGTTGAATTTCATGGACGTGTCATGAAAGTGGATGATGCTGGCTAGTGGGATCATGTATGCCTTGAAGAGGGTTCCAATCAGGGAGGATTCTTGCAGAACTTTGCAAATGAGGTCGCAGGCATCCAAGGTGTATGGTGTTAGCTAGGCTGACTGACTAGGTCCTGCCAGTCAGGAAGGAGCATTTCCATTCTAGTGTGTGTTCTTGGATTCCAATGTTGTGTGGGCATTGGGTGAGAATGATGTGGGAAGCTGT
Source organism: Lissotriton vulgaris (assembly GCF_964263255.1). Taxonomy (NCBI): domain Eukaryota; kingdom Metazoa; phylum Chordata; class Amphibia; order Caudata; family Salamandridae; genus Lissotriton; species Lissotriton vulgaris. Next base: position 622,740,164 of record NC_141689.1, read on the forward strand.
GTCAAATGGTACATAGAGATCCAGGAGGGTGAGGGTCGCCATGTCTCCTCTGTCCAGAGACATTGGGTTGTGTTCCATGATGGCATTGCGAGAAATTCTATTATTGTGGTTGGTTCTGAAACCAGACGGAGTGGTGTCACCCAGATGGTGGTTTCTGAGATGTCTGTTAATAATTTTCTTGGCGGGGAATGCTAACAGGGAGATCGGTCTTTAGTTAGCAGGCATTGAAGAATCAATGGAGGGTTTCTTCAGTAATGGGAGGACAGTTGCATGTTTCTAAGAATCTGGGGAATGTTGGGAAGAGATGGAAACATTCAGAATGGGTGGGAGCATGGCACTGATGGGTTAAAGTCATGTGAAGCATCTACTTAAATGCAGTGGTGATGTATGAAACAATACTTTAAATAAATGTGCTGCTACAAGAATGGATGTTTATATTAGACTACAGCAATGTGCTTTAAACTGGTATCAACACACACACACACCTTCTGCAGAGACCCAAGACCATACAGAACTCAACTGCAAGACTCATCCTCGACCTCCCCAGATGGACTCACATCACCCCTCACCTCAGAAAACTCAACGGGTTCCCCATACAGAAGATATGTAAATTCAAGCTGATGATCCATGCCTACAGAGCCTTGCACAGCCAAGGGCCAAAATTCATCACCTGAATTTTCACCACCATGCCAGACAACTACGCTCCGCCTACCTCTCACTCACCCATACCTCCAACATGGGTGAGTGAGGGGCAACAGTGCTTTGCCTACTACATGGTCAAAACCTGGAATGACCTCCCTCAGCAGCTACTTACCTCCACCACTCTAATGAAATTCAGGAGAGCACTCAAGACTTGGCTCTTCCACTTAGTCACCCTCTCAGGTGATTAGCCGCACTATACAAATCGACTTTATTAATTAATTGATTGATATTTTGCAAATCTGCACACTGACTGGGTTTCAAATGATAATGTAATTTGTGATGTAACCTTTGTATTAATAGGTCACATTGTGAATTACCCATGCCCAAGGGAGTCACAAAATGATCTGCTAATGAATATTAATTAGGCAAGTCATCATTTTAGACTGTCTGTCTTTTGCTGTGAATGAGACAGTGGACCACGATCATTACATTTGCATTGCCAAACATTTTTTGTAAAGTAGCCTGTTTATTTTTTAGAGATATGTGCTGTTTTTTTATGTTTCCCAATTAGGAAACAATAGGGAAGCAAGCGGGGGTCCTCATGACCACTGCCTTCTCCCCACAAGGCCACAGATACTGTTCCCAAAGGCAAAACTGTCGCACTGTGACAGCTTTCTCGTTGTGGATCAGTCACCACCCCAAAGTTGGGAACCACAACTGATCAGGGTTTGCAACTGTTATTGCAGTTACAAATATCTAATACAGTCCAATCAAAATCAAAGTAGGAAGGGAACACCTCTTTCACTTCTTCTACTACCAACAATTTTTAATGGATCAATAAAGCCTTTTTACGAGTCAGAAAGACTTTTATGACTCATAAAAGCTTTGATTAATTTTTTTTAACTGTTTTGTGGTCAAAAACCCATTTTTGTGCTAAGGTTTGTGACTGAAAACATCTTTGTACATGGACTATCTATTCCTATATTTGTACACATATCCTCATGGACATTGTAAATGCTTACCTTATATGAATTAGAAGGAAAGATACTGAGATATGACAGGTGGGAAATGTTGACTCTTTTAAGCAAACTGAAATAAAGCATGTTACACGCAAATAAAACATGTGTAGCTTCACCACATTTTGGTTCTTGCATAGTGCGTTAAGTATTTTGGGGATTCACAAAACGTTGCAATGTTTAGCCTGAAATGCTGAGTCAGCTGCAGCTTTCAAAGCACAATCTGACATTGAAAGGGGTAAGAATGAAATTGGGAGGGGTGGCACACCATTATTAAGAGCTGCGAAAAGTGTTGTCACTGAATGCTGATAGATTAGAGGAGCTGATAGGTCAGGCTGAGGGCCTGGTATCATTGGCCTTAAAAGGTCAAGGCAAAGTTCAGCAGGCATGCTCCTTGACCACACATCCACTCTCCTGCCCTCCGCGATTCATACCCGAAAGCCGCTTTCATTGTCTTTGTGTGTCTTGGTCCGACTGCCTTTCTCCAGGTGGGGTCCCACAAGTGGCAGGTCACCGGCCTTTCCTTTTTTTGTCTCTTTTTTTCTCGTGGGTTTAGGCAATGGACAATGGCAGGCAAAAGTTCAGGTAGGAAGGTGAAAATGAGTCTCCTCCAACTTAGGGGCCAATTACGATGTAGTTTGGAAAGGCTCTGAATGGGACGTAGCATTACAGAATCTGATTCGGAACCCTTGTTTCCAAACGAATTGTACACATTTCCCAAAGACCAATTGTGATGCCTGAAAACCTTTCAGGCAATCCGAATCTCTTCCAAAGGATATTCAGACATTTCGAGTCCTTCAGAGACAAATCTTATAGCTCTATGGACACGGTTTCCAAATGAGCGATTAGAATCACTGATCCGGACAGCTGTTCCAATTCGGTCTGCCTGTTATGAAACAGCTGTTGGAATCTGTAAATAGGGGCCTGTGGTTGGCCCCCCTTCACCTGGAGGCATCTTCCCAACCATGCACAATGTGCCCAAGGGTGCAAGGTTTTCCCCAACCACACCTTTTTTCAATGTAATCGTGTGTTCTCATTTGGTACACAAACTCCCATTGAAGTCAATGCGAGTTTGACCAAATGATGTTGGGAAGCATCGTAATGGGTCGTTAGGACTTGCAGGACCCAATTTATTTGGAAAAGATTCAGAAACGGATTCATTCAGAATTGTTTCCGGACGACATCATAATCGGCTCCTCAGATAGCAAAAACCAGAGGGTTTGCTCAATTTCCAAAGATGAGCAGGTAATCTTCCCAGGCAGAGGTGGTAAGTAGGTCTAATACCTGAGAGGCAAGCCTGGGATTTCTTGGGCCCTTTGAACCTGCTTGACAGCTCCTTCTCTTAGCCAACCCCTCTGATCTCTGGAGCTGCACAGCCTGTTTTGTACACTCATTTCTTGTCCCCTCTGCCCTCTGCCTTTAATGTGTCTCTTTTCAAGGACTCAAGTTCACAAGTGCAAAACTCAAAATCATGACAAGGATAAATGACACTTACTCCATTGGGAATGGCATCTGCCGCATTAGACTCAGAGTGTCTAGTCCCACAAAATATAAAATAGAGTACCATTATCTTATGATTTAAAATATATCAATGTAATTAATGTTGCTGTACTCTGTTGGGTCATGGAGCTGGAAGTAGTTGGGCATGGCCCCTAAGCCAGGTTGTCCACTTCTTCCCTGCGGTCAAGTTAGGGGCCATGCCACCTGCACCTTCAGTCATGGTGGCTCACAATGGAAGATATTAATCAGAAAAAGTTTGAGAAGACATTTCACAGACAGTGATTAGGAAACAAGAGACCTAATGGGCTAGAAAAACATGTCTATGAATGTGACAGATTTCTGTCAAAAGACGTTAACACAACATACAATGGATTCTGCCAATCACAGAAATATAGTTGTAAGCGTACGGTATGTCGTACATTAAGGCAAACTGGTAGTTCATCATTGACTGGAGCGACCCTTGAACTTGCCTAGGTAGGTCGCCCCCCGCTGAAGCTCCACCGCTGTTTTGCCACTGCTGCCGCTCTGCTCCTGACCCTCAAGCTCCGCCGCTGTTTGCCGCTGTTTGCCGCTCTGCCCCTGTTGCCTGCTCTCCCTGTGACCGTGCCTCCTGCCCTTTCTGCTGTACCCCTGCTCCTGTTGGTGTGACTGTGCCCCTTTCTTTTGTACCGCCGCACCCCCCTCCCTCGCATTTTCCCGCCGCTGCCTTCCCTGCGGCCCCGCCCCCCGGCACCCATTTGCTGCCTTGTCCCTCCACCTCCCGCCTCCCAGCTGATCCTCTCTCCCCACCTCTCCATAGATGGCGGCCACGTGCAGCAGGCGTGCTGCTGGCGTGCCGAAGGTGTGCCTAAGGCAAGCCCGTCTGCGCCCATCCGCGCCTGGCCCCAGAACCCCTGGACCGCACACCACCCATGAAGCCCGCATCCGGTACAACGCTAACACCCTCATCGCTCTCAACCACGGACGGCCCCTCAACTGCCACAAGGCCACCCTTAAGCGCACCCTCGGCCCCTTCACCTGCCGGAACTGCAGATTCTCCTGCATCAAAGATGCCGAGATACCCTCAGCGACGGAACCCAATCAGCTCCAATGTATCCTGCTCAACACCCGCTCCGCACGCAAGCACAATGTCTAGCTCCGGGACCTACTCAACACCACATCACCAGACATCGCCTTCCTAGCCGAGACCTGGATGAACTAAGCCTCCTCTCCAGACATCGCAGTGGCCATCCCCGACGGATACAAGATCACCCGCAGAGACCGTACCAACGGAGTCGGAGGAGGAATTGCTATCATCCACAAGAATACCATCATGGTCTCTACAAACACCGTCGACACCCTCAACACCGCCGAACACATGCACTTCCAGATCCATACGGACCCCAAGACCACGCTAAGAGGCACCCTCATCTACAGACCACCAAGACCCTGTCCCCAATTCTACAACTCCATTGCCGACTTCATCAGCATGCACGCATTGACCTCCACCGACTACATCCTCCTCGGTGACCTGAACTACCACCTGGAAAACAACAACAACAGCAACTCCTCCAGCCTGATTGACAACCTCGCCACCCTCGGACTGAAACAGATCGTCACGACACCGACCCACATCGCCGGCCACACGCTCGATGCCATCTTTTCCTCCAGCCCCCATGTTGCCTTCAGCCACGCTTCCGAACTCACCTGGACCGACCACCACTGCATCCACTTCACTTCCTGGAAACCCGTCACACATCACCGCACCCTTCAGATCCCCCGACGTCGCTGGGGCAAAGTCACCAAGGAACTACTAAAAACACACCTCGCACTCAACCCACCGACCAACCCCACCAACCCCGAGGAGGGGGCCCGCACCCTCAGGTTCTGGATAGAAGACTGCGCCAACACCTTACCCCTAAGAGACAGCACACCCACAGAGACACCAGCCAAAGAGCCAGCTGGTTTTCCCCGGTACTCTTAGCCTCTAAGCGCACCTGTTGGAAACTGGAAAACCTCTGGCACTACGAGAAGACGCCCGACAGCTGCGCAGCCCACAAAGATGCCATCCGCAACCATCACCACCTCATCAAGATTACCAAGAAGGCCTCCTTCAAAGACCGCCTCAAAACAATGAACACAACAGCAAGGAGCTTTTCAACATCGTGAAGGAACTCTCAAACCCAAGCTCCTGCACCAACGACATCCCGCCGTCACCAGCCTTGTGCGACGCTCTCGCTGCCTTCTTCCACCGCAAGATCACCGACATCCACAACAGCATCAACCCTCGGACAAACCCTGCTGACCCCACCACACCGGACCCACCGAACCCCGCCGACCACAAACTCCTCACTACATGGACCAACGTGAACTCCGAGGACACTATCAAGACCATGAGCAACATCCACTCAGGCGCCCCATCCGACCTTCTTCCCCACCACATCGTCAACAAAGCAGACAGCTCCATCGCACCCCACCTATGCAACATCATCAACCTCTCCTTCGAGACCGCGACCTTCCCTGAGAGCTGGAAGCACGCTGATATCAACGCCCTACTGAAGAAACCCAATGCGGACCCAAGCGACCTCAAGAACTTCTGGCCCATCTCCCTGCTTCCGTTCCCAGCAAAAGTCATCGAGAAGATCATCAACTCCCAACTCCCCCTCCACCTAGAAGACAACAGCATCCTCGACCCCTCCCAGTCCGGCTTCCGCAGGAACCACAGAACTGAAACCGCCGTCATCGCCGCCACAGACGACATCAGAATTCTAATCGACAACGGCGAGACAGCAGCCCTCATCCTCCTGGACCTCTCCGCCGCCTTCGACACCATCTACTACCTCACACTGCGCACATGCCTCTACGACGCAGGGATCCAAGACAAGGCCCTGAACTGGACCACCTCCTTCCTCTCCGATAGAACCCAAAGAGTCCACCTCCCCCATTCCACTCCGGAATCACCAAGACCGTCTGCGGTGTCCCGCAAGGATCATCCCTCAGCCCGACGCTATTCAACATCTACATGGCACAGCTCGCACGCATCACCATACTACACAACCTCAACATAATCTCCTATGCCGACGACACCCAGCTGATCCTCTCCCTCACCAAGGACCCCCTCACCGCCAAATCCAACCTCACCGTGGTATGAAGGCCGTCGCCGACTTGATGGAAGAAAGCCGGCTCAAACTGAACATGGACAAGATTGAGATCTTCATCCTCTGGCCCAACCCCTCAGCCTGGGTCGACTCCTGGTGGCCTGCATCACTGGGCACCCTCCTGGCACCAACCAACCACGCACGCAACTTAGGATTCATCCTCGACTCGAAACTCAGCATGACGAACGTAGTCTCCTCCACCTGCTTCTACACCCTCCGCATGCTCCGCAACATCTACAGATGGATCCCGACAGACACACGGAAAACCGTCACCCACGCCCTCATCAGCAGCAGACTTCACTATGGAAATGCCCTCTACGACGGAGCACCGTCCAAGCTCATTAACAGACTTCAAAGAATCCATAACGCCTCTGCATGCCTGATCCCTGACGTCCCGCGCCGAGATCACAACACCCCCCACCTGAGAAACCTGCACTGGTTCCCTGTCGACAGAAGAATCTCCTTCAAACTCCTGACCCATGCACACAAGGCACTCCACAACACAGGCCCAGCCTACCTCAACAGCTGTCTCTCATTCTACATACCCAACAGGAAACTCCACTCCGCCGACCTCTCACTGGCTGCCATCCCAGGCATCCACAGAACCACGTCCGGGGGCAGGTCCCCCTCCCACGGCGCTGCCAAGACTTGGAAGGGAACACCCTCCCTCTCCTCCTACGACAAACCGAAGACCCACAAACCTTCAGGATACTACTCAAGACCTGTCTCTTCGACCACTAGCAGCGGCTCCCCCCCCCCCAGCGCCTTGAAACCCTCGTGGGTAAGTAGTGCGCTTTACAAATCCCTTGATTGATTGATTGATTGATTGAAGCATCCAATAACAAATAGAACAATAAAATCAATAGATTTACACTTTCAAGCTTATAACGTCTGTCAAATTTGTTAGATTTAATTAAAAAAGGGAAAGAAAATTGTATTTCATTTGATATTATACATATATAAACCCATGATCATATTCTACTAAACACATTTAAACTTTAATACCAGTTTTAGTTTTTTATTAAAAAAAATGTCATCAAAAATTGTTTTGAATGTGCTTATAGATTAATTGACAAATACTTACTATGAAAAAGTATATTAGTGTCTGTTAATATTTGTGTATGTTTGAGTAACATCACCAATAGTATTCATATTTCAGACAAGTTTTATGTGCTTCATTAATACATTTTGTTTACTTCATAATTATACAAATGAGTCAGTCTATCCTGTATAAGTTATACTTTGCACTTTTATTTTGCGGAGATGTCTATCACTCACCCCAGACATGATGGAGAAGTAATGTAACTTTTGAATGTGTCTAAGTCAGATCTTGCGCAATACCATTATTATTATAGTCAAAATGCCAATAGTATCTGGGGGGTGCTCGAGGGAACAGCTGGGAAATGGCCACCCACGTATCCCAAAGTCCTTTGTGACCAAAGGTACACAAAGAGCAAATTACAAAGCAACATCCTGTTCCCGAGCAGAAAACAAATGTATATCATCATGAAGTCAATCCAAGGAAAGATCATTCCAAACCTCGTATGTTAATATTCTTCTTTTTTTTCACACCCTGTTGAAAGTCACAGGTATTTTACAAGTGGCTCATGACAGCAAATAGGCATATCTGGTGTAGCCGAGATGTAGCCAACACGTGTTTCATCTTTGATATATCGCCCATCGACTTCCTCAGGGCAAACGTGAATTCAAGTCAGGTCTACCAGAATCCAGGCAAAACCTGTAAATAGCCCCATTCAGCATGGGTGTTAGCAAAACTTGTATCCCAGGAAATACAGTCAGGCGTATGAACAAATATCTAAAAATTACTTGTATTCCAGGTAGAAACTTTTGTATATGTATATCGGATTTCAGAAAGTACTCCCGTCGTGATTGAGGACCAGATTAGAGATATACATTTGTTTTTTGCTCGGGAACAGGATTTTGCTTTATGATGGAGAAGTACATAGCAATGTAATAATCTTGGGTACAGACCACATCCAGATCTACAGACCATGCAGAAAGACCCATTGTTGAGAAGAACAGGCTTAATCACAACACCATATAAGCATTGGAACAGCAATTACTATCTGAACTTCTATGGACATCAGAATTCAGACTGCCATCCCACCTATTCTGATGATTATGGCAGTGGTCCATTTCTGTACAGATGGTCACTCAAATGTAATGGTTCTGCCATTTCAACTTTCCTCAACTAGGTCCTGGATGTTATTCTCAGAGGCATGCATGACATACAATTTCTTATGGGTAATGCTACACTGAACAATATCAAGGCTGGGCTCTATGTATTGGGAAGTAGACCTCAGGTGATAGGTGTCCTAGATGGAACCCACATTGCATTGGTGTCACCTTATGAGTGGGGAAAAAGTCTACTGCAATAGGAAGCTTTTTCACTCCATCACTGTGCAGGTGGCTTGCATTGCAGACCTCTACATCACCACTGATTGTGAAAGATTTCCTGGTTCCACCAATTACTCGCTGGTACATACCTCAGTCGATGGCATGCCTTGAACCAAGGAGGGTCTGTCTTGTTGGCTTGTTTCGCAAGTGTCAATCATTATGTTTATTACATTAAAACTGTTCTAATGTGGGTAGCCAAACTACAATTCATTAACACTCATGCTCAATTTGAGCTTGTGGTATACACTTTATTGTCTTATTGCTTGAAGAGCACAACAGCTGTTGTTTAATACCTAAAGATACATTAAACTCACTAATACTTTAAACTCAAAGCTATAAGAAAAGCTTGGGCGGCATGTATTAGTAATGTTTAAGTTAGACCTGTTACCAATCTACATAGAGTAGCATAACACAGAGTGGCAAGACCACTCCCCAAAGCAATTGTGTTGCACCTGCGTCACACTCACACAGTAAGCCGGCGTCCATCCACAAAAAATGACACTACACCAGATTAGAAAAATACAGTTCGCTTTATAAAAGTTCTCTAGAAAGTCTTTCCCTGGCAGGCAGGGGTTGTTTACATATAACAAGCACTTTCACATTTGGTTTTCTGGTTTCAATATGACTTCTTCATTACATTTGATTTTCAGTACCTTGGTAACTATTGGTAGGAATTCACTAATCCCCTCAATTGCTATAACCTTAGATCAGGGCTTTGATGACCTGAATTTTATAAGGTAGCCAGAATTCACAACCACCTCAACTCTCAGAAGCTAGAGGCACAATTCATGAACATTTGGACACATTCAATACCTCCCTTTTTATAATCTCAGACATTACATTTACAGTAATTGGATCACTTTCCCCCCCTCTCGGCGGATACGTATAGGCAGTCATTTCCAGCAAGACCCAATATTTGAATAGTTTGTTTGCAAGACTGATAACAGATTTACTTCAGAAAGGTTCCAGTCAAAGTACTACAAGTAGCAGCTTATTTGAGTTCAGGGTATCCGCTTTTCCAATATTAGTCTCCCCTCGTCTATTGATCAGCTTCCTTCAGACATCCCCAAAGTATATCTCCCTCGCCACTCTTAATGAAGATGCCTCGGTTTCAGTTTTCTTTCCCAGCCCCGGATCCCAGCTTACTTGTGGTCTTCCGACTGAAGTTCAGTTATTCCGGGCAGCCGGCAGGCTACGCGTAAAGCGCACACTTCTCCCTCCCCAGCTGAGGCCAAAGCACTTATCGGGGCTGCGCGGGGAAGGAGACACTTTCGTTGACAGAGGAGGCAGGAATGGGTGAGGCCTCCCAAGAGCCAGTTCCTCACACCAAAGCAGCTGTGAGAGAATGAGTCTGCGCGCGGGAAGCGCGTCTATGATTTGCGCCACCTCCTCAGAGTAGCTGACAGGAACTCCTCTGGGCCTGCGCCAGGGGGGGAACATGATCTGTTGGTGCGGCCCCCTCAGCGAAACCTCCACAGACGCGGCAGCTGCACCGCGCTCATTTCACCTCTCGCTCCCCACCTCCGTACGGGGACTCCTCACTCCTCACCGACTATCTCTTCTCGTGGGCCCAGGTCCGATGCTGCCAGACACACTAACCCCTTCCCACACTACCGCAGAACTTCAATTATTCTGTCAGAAAGGAGGAACTCCACAGCCTGTCTCCGTACTCCACCGGTAAGTTTGGCAGGGTTTCCAGTCCACCACCCCTCTAGGGATTCTACCGCTGAGCGGAAACTGGGGGAAATGACCGAGGGGTTTTCGTTCCCTAGCTGGCCCTTAGGACAGTAAGCTCTCATGCGGTGCGACAGTGCAGCTCCAGTCAAGCAGTTTGGGCCGCACAGTTACTCTGGTGGGGATCAAGGAGGATAATAGCTCCCTGCTAGATCCCGTTGGTCATCAGGACACAGTTCCTCAAATTGATAGCTTGGCAGGGTCAGGTCTTGAGACAAGGGACAAGGATAGCCACAGGGAAGCAACCCCAAGGAGAAGCCAATCCCACTAGCGCTCTAACCCCCTGAGCCACAGCCTATACTCCAGCAAGTTCTCAGGTCATACACCCCAAAATGGCCACCCAGGTACCGGCCTTTTATACCCCTGGACCCCAAGGTTCCAGAGTGGACCAGAAGGTTCCAGAACCTCTTCACTAGTCTATGGGCCAGTCCCTGAGGTAAAATTCCTTGTCAGCTGGCAGCCACCATTTTGTGTCTCTGTATTCACCACTTCTGAAAAGAGCAACAAGGCCTCAAAAAGTTATAAGGACAAGGTAGCACCTAACCCCCAGGACAACACCAAAAATCTCAGTGGACATAAACAGGCGAAAGGAGTTAGGAGGCAAAAAGGGAACACAAATAAATAAATGATTAGAAGGGACCACCCAAAGGGCTGACGGGTCTAACAGTTAATGTCTATTTAAAGTTTGAACTGTCATGCTTGTATGAGTGTGATGGCTAGTGTTGATAATACTGCCATTGGCAGTGCTAGTGGGAGAAATGGGTGGAGCTAGCTGCAGAGGCCTCCTGACAAGGGCACTGGCACTTATTTTTTTATTAAGTAAGCACTGCTGATGTTTGCTTTTGTATTTATGTTTTTCAGAGGATTCAGAGTATCTGAGTCATACGTGGCTATTGACACCTGTGAAGCACCCAACAATGCCAGGTGATGTCTGATTCACTGAGCCCCAGGTGCTAACAAGGGGTCCTGTTGAGTGGGCATTTGGGATCTTAAAGGCCAGATTAATGTACTTTGGTAAGACCAAAGGAGCCCTCAACTAATCTACTGGTAAGGTCTGAAGGATTGTGTGTTCCGTCATATGCTTCACAAAATTGCCCAATGGAAGAACATAAAATTAATTTCAGATTAGGATTACCACTGGCAACCCCAGGTTGATGTCGGTGACATATGCCAGCAAGATGACTGTGATGAGGATGAAGGCACTGACCTCAGATGTGAACTGAATGAAAAGCTCTTTCCCTGGTGTTAAGTGACCATGATGGAAGTGACATTTGTGGTCGAAGATATGGACATACCTCCTTTGTCAATGATTCCTAAAAATAAGAGAAATAATTTCATTATGTGGTTTATTCTGTGTTTTACATATACTATTGAGATAAAAAATGTGTTTGAGTTTAAACATAGGGGGGCATATTACCAACAACTAGCGATGATTATCGCTATGTTGGCTTAGCGGCAATATTTTTATCGCCGAGCTGTGGCGATTTTTATCGCTTAGGAACCTTGCTATTATCAAGGTTTATCTCCTAAGCGATAAAAATCGGCCGAAATACATGAATATCGCTGAAAAGTCAGCGATATTCATGCATTACCGAGCTAATGCTCTTAGCCATGTTATCCACCTATCATTGGATAACATGGCTAAGAACTGCTCAGGGGCAGGTGTTAGCTTTTGGAGATATTCGCGCTTAGCGCGAATATCTTCAAAAGTTGGTAATAGGAGATAGCGATGTTAGCGACTGTTTCCAGTCGCTAACATCTTGGCACGCCCACTTTGCATGTCATTAGTGATAAATTTCACTGACATGCAAAGCGGGGCCCAAGATGGTCGCTGTCTCCTACTAGCTGTCGCTAACTGGTGTTAGCGACAGCTAGGTAACAGGGAGATAATTTTATCTCAGTTTTCTTGGCTTTTAAAGCCAAAAAATCGGAGATAAACCCCATTGATAATATGCCCCAGGGTCTTTTTACAATCTTGGCGGATGGGATAATGAGTCATGAACGTGACGGAAATCCCGTCCACCGTATTACAAGTTTCATAGGATACAATGGAATTGTATTTGGCAGATGGAAATCTGTCCCATTTGTGACAAAATAACCGTGTCAGCCAAGATGTAATCAGGCTAATACTTTTTAAAAAGAGGCATATTTTTCTAAAATATCAGCATGGCCATGCATGATGACAGCTTCCGTTGTTCAGCAGTAGAGGATGTCTTGTAAACATTTTGGAACAATCAACAAAATGAAAAGCAATGGGCCCCATTTAGAGTTGGGCGAATGAGACATTATGTCAAAAATATGATTCTATCCCATCTGCCATATTATAAGTTCACTATATATGTATGGCAGAAAGAATATATGTCACCTTTGTGATAGAGTAAACCATCCGCCAAATGCAGGCGCAATGTTGGGACAACATGACCTATGTAGGATTATGAAGATAAAATCATGAGTATTAGCCTAGCAGCTGCTGAAGCACTAGCAAAGTCATTGGTGGATACATTGGACTGTTGCACAGTTATGAGTTTTGAAGAGATTTGGAGTGCAAGTTGCCTGAACATCAGCAGAATGGTGGTAATTTTGTTTGTGGTGTACTTCCTCTCATTCATGGAGTGATACCAATGTACATTTCAACAAAGTTGCCTGACTTGTGATGTGTGACTCAAAGTCTAGAACTCAGACTTGATCTTATGAGTTCTACCCTATCTGTTGAAATCTGGTGTGCCTTATGCCTGAATCTTAGGATAATGTCTAAGAAGAACATGAGGGCAGCCAAATGTGTTGGTGAAGACTACAATTTAATCCCCTTTTGCATATAGAGGGTCAGTTGTTACCAATACGTAACACTGTCTTAAGATCTTCAAACTAGGTGGACTGTTTACAAGGCCTGCACTGAAACAATCATATTGCAATATTCAATGTGCTTGTTAAACATTTTATATTCAGATCTATATTTCCTACTGTTGTGTCATCTCTACAAGATCTGTATTTAGGCAAGTTTCTGTACACATTGCTGACTGACTCTTCCCTCACAATTGGGTTTTGGAAGTCTACTACTGATTCTGATGTAAGCTTTACTATAATTGTTCTTGGTAATGAAATATGTATTGTCTGTCTTGACTACATGACAAACATTAACTTTGATGTGAATTATTTATGATTATGAAAAATCGTGTTTGCAGAACGATAGTATAAAGGAGGTGGTAACAGAAATTATTTGTGTACAGTATTGATTTTATTTATATTCACATGTATAAAGTTTGCAACATTTTAGAATCAATAAGGTAACTTAGGATTTACAATTAACCAACACTTGCATAGATTTCTTTTACAATCAACAGGCCATGAGCAAATGTGAAATGTGAGGTCATCGATAGATAAAGAGAATAGTCCAGATGCTTACATTAGGACATCATCATTTGCATTCTTGGTTACAGGTTGCTTGGTGTTGTCCTCAGCCTGGCCAGATGACTGACACCTCCTAAGGACCAATGAAGCAGGCTGAGTGTGACCTGGAGGTAATGACAGGTGACTCCATGGGCTGGAGTATCCTTCTTGTGGTACTGTCAGCTGAAGATGTTTCATGGACTCGACTGGTATCAGATAGCGCTTGATCATGGAAGGTAGCAGCTTGATTTGACACTGTTTTGAAGCCTTGCTATATCACTCCAGTATGTGATGTGATGTGATGTGATAGCTCATTTGTACCGCGCAACTATCGCTCCAAGGAGCATCTAGGCGCCCATAAGAGACCAAGAGATGTAAGATGGTCTAGCTGCTTAGTTTTTGCCAATTCAATTATTACACTAATGTGTAGTTTGCACACCCTCTGATGCGTCAGAATATTATTCTGGGCCCTTAGGAGTTCAATGATCTGTCCTAGCTGCCAGGTAGTTGCACCGATAAGGTCCATACTCACTTTTGTGAAATTGATGACCACACTCTTAGCTTCCCTCCCCACTACAAATTCTGTCTCCAGCCCGTCCAAACCACCCTGTGACCTTCACTGGGTGGTCCCAGGTGTAGCGTTTCCTGGATGAACAGCTGGTGTTGTGGCAGAGGTTGTTGCAAGTGTGGCTAGTTGAGAAGTTCTAGTGATAGATCTGCTTGACCAGTGTATTGAAGGTACCATAATGATCAGACATGTGTATTCAGAGTGGTGAAACAGAGGCAGACCCTGCCCTTGAAGGAATAGAATGTAATCAATAGCATATCAGCTTAAATCCAGGTAGTCTGCAGTACCATGCTACCGCCTGCACTCTGAGTAACTGTCCTTGCCTGATCAACTGTACTTCCTGCCCAGGGTCTTTGCTGCCTACTACCTCATCATGCATCATAGAAATATCCGCTATGGTCAGTGCATAGAATGTTTTGGCTTTAATCTTGAACTGTACTTTGCATACATTTTAAGGAAAAATTTAGTTTAGAAATGTTAGAAATGGGGGTCTCAAGTTGCAGTGGCAGGTACCTTTGTCCAAATAGGGATCCTTGGTTCTAGTCAGGGTAAGGGGGATTGTAGTGTAGTTCCTATATTCCCAATAGGCTCTGCGCATTGGAATAATATATACTGTAGTTTAGACGTAGGACTGAGGTCGACTAGGTCTCTACCGAATATATTAAACTTAATAGTGAGTGCCAGCTACCTCAGAGGTCACTAGAAACTTTCTCGAATTCACAAGAAGGGATTAGTATGTGGAAACCGCATAAATATGACAACTTTGTTTCCCCAGGATAAGAAACGTATCTCTAGAGTCGCAGAAACAATAGATAGCTATTTTACTCAGTCAATCGTGCATGCTTCGTTTCACCAGAGGTGCTGAGAAAATAAAGAGAAACTGATGTTTTCAATAAAAGTATTTATTGAACAGTCTTCTTTCTCAAGCATAAGAAATGTACTGCTACAATCGTAATACTTGTCATAAAGTATAATGCATATAATACGAACAGTATTATAAAGTAGTACTGTAAAAGCATGATATAGTGTCTAAGCCGTAAAAGTGCATAAAATGTATAACATACATACAGTAATAAATAAAGTCTAAATATACTGAACTGGTGCTTCTAAATTACGCCTACCCCGGTGTACCTAACCTAAGTCTAGTACAAGGGAAGAAGTAAGTGAGGAGTAGCCTAAGTTTAGTAGTTCCCTGCCAGGAATCTATTCCAAGAATTCTCTAAGAAGTCTAATCAGCTCGGTACCTTGGTTTTAGAATGAAGGAGGTCTTGTATCTCTCTCTCAGGACTCGATTTCCTAGATAACCCGCAAGGGTAGTCTAGAAACACTAGAGCTGGATTTCTCGGCAAGAGAAAAGATAGAGTCTCTCAGTGCGTCAGCTGGAGGGTCGGCTTCCTTCGACACTTGCTGCTGCAGGGCATCGGACAAGTAGATAGTCGATCTGCTCCAAACCACTGTGTGTTTGTCTGGGCAAACCTAGGCATATTTATACTTTGAAGGTGCCGAGTTTGACGCATGATTGGACTTAATAACGTCACTCAAAGGCTAGATTCTTTGAAAACTCCAGGATTTCCTGGATAACTCAATATTCAAGCAGGGGGAAGTCCCTAGCTGCTGAAGGCAGGTATTTCCAGGAAATCGTTGTTGATTCTCGGAACTTAGTGGAAGTAGCCATGCCGTATTTGAGCTGCAAGGCTTAGGCCAAATATGGTAGTGATTTCTATGCCTATATAAGGATATGATAAAGTATACCTATATAAGGTCATGAATCGGGAAAATGTACACTAGGTTCCTAGATTCATTTACAACACCAACTCCACAATCTTAGGTTCAATAAAGCTAAACGTATAAGCACTGAACATATCTAAAGCTAGTGTTTACAATCCAACCCCAAAATACATAACATGCACTTGAAATGGTTGTACAAAAGAAAGAAATATCGAGCATTTCTTCAGTACGCATTTTAAGGAAGTGATGTCATTCTAAGCATAGAGTCTGGTATCTAAATATGCAAACTAAATGAATCATGAAATTACATTTATGAAAATGGCTCTTAAATACAGAAAGAAAGGTCGAGACCATTTCATAACATAACATATTATGTCATTTGTTATATGAGGATAAGGCCAAATATTTTCTCTAGGCAGTGTTCAAAAAAGGAAAATAATTTCTTGTTCTCTATCATAGTTCTACTTTAAGCAGATTAGTCTGTGCTAAAAAGTTCAAATGTTTTGGAGAGAAAATTTCAATTGGTTGTGAGAAAATAGAGTTCCAAAGTTAGAAGTCTTTGTTTTGAAAAAGTGAAGGCTGAATTTCAGAGTTCAGTGTGCATGAATCAAAAGTTATTCTAGGTGTCAGGAGAAAACATCAGATCATCTAGGCTGTCAAAGAAATCGTCTACCACAGTAGTAGAAAGTGGAACTATTTGACCAAGCAGATCAAATGTGCGCAGATGAGAAGCATTACCGTCAGCGCCAGGTGCCCCATTAGCACTGTTCATATCAGATGGTACCTGTGTGCCTGTTGATCCTCGTATCTCACCCTCAGTTAGACTTACTGGTGAGACCTCAATGAATTCCGTCATCAGGATTGGTAGCCGTTGGGGACAACACGATGCATGAGTCGTTACTGGACCTAGCAAGGTGTCGCCATCCGATGGCAGGACTGATGGAAGTGTAAGACAGATGTTCAACACGCATTCCACTCCACAAAGCAGGTACCATAGAACAGGTAAGATGCTTGACAGATTGGTCTGAACGAAAGAAACCAGGTTGTGTTCAGATCTCTTAAACGAGCCAAGCCAAGAATCTGTGTAATTCTCTTACGATACCTCATGGCAAGGAGAGTCCCTTCTAAGCATGGGCGGAAAATCTGTTCCGCTCGCGGATTTTGTGGATTTTCGGTAAATTCGCAATCCGCGAACGCTCGCGAATTTACCGAAAATCCGCAAATTCGCACGCAGCGGATTATTTTTTCTTGGTGATACAATTTTGCGGAGTGCAGCGTTCACTTACCGTCATTCAGCGTTTGCCGAGTTGTTTTTCTCGATATTTTGCGAGTGCTGCGCCATTTTGGATCTTGCTGCGGGATCTCGCGGGAGTTTGGCGACCGCGATTACGTAATCGCGGCTTGCCACCTTGCACAGCACGCATCGCGAGAGTTCGCAATTGCGAACACGTCGATGCGGCTAGCAGCAACAATCTCGCATGCGCAAAATTAGAAAATTTGAAATTCTGCACAAGAAATCCACCAGCAAGCAGCATAAACCTTCTGAAAATGATGATTTTTATCAGAATAACTCCTCAGGTTGACTGCCTGCACTTTTTTTTGCAAGGAGTCCATTTTTTTTGGGGGGGGGGTGGGAGGAAGGAAGTGCATCACAGTCTCCAACTTCCTGTTCCTGTCCAGCAGGCTCCTCCCAGTGCTTTCTTCATGTGCTTGTCAATTTCATTCGGATTCTTGACCAGGAAGGATACTTTTTGTGGATGCTGCTGGATATTTGGATTTGAGACCTTTTTGACTTTCTTTGGATCACTTTTGAATTAGAAATTTCACAAGTAAGTTTGTTTGGGGCATTACAGTTGCTGCAACTACAATTTTGGAATTTTCGATTTTTGGGCTGTTGTTGTGGCCTTTTGACCAGGGGTAGTGAGTGGTGCATGGGCCTAGTGTTTCTGTGGGGTGTCTTGAATTTAAACATCATGGATGGCATGGGATTGTGCTGATTTTTCTGTGTTTTTCGTTTTTTTGGGCTGTTGTTGTGGCCTTTTCACCAGGGGTAGTGAGTGGTGCATGGGCCTAGTCTTTCTGTGGGGTGTCTTGAATTTAAACATCATGGAGGGCATGGATGGCATGGGATTGTGCTGATTTTTCTGTGTTTTTCGATTTTTTGGGGTGTTCATGGGGACAGGCCAAGTGGGTGTGGGCCATTTTGAGTGCTGGTACAGGCAGGCCATGTACTGGGAGGCAGGGGGCCATTTTGAATGCAGGCAGTGTTCTTAGGTCTGCAACCATTTTGCCTAGGTTTCAACCATTATGGCCAGGGGTAGTGAGTGGTGCATGGCCCTAGTCTTTCTGTGGGGTGTCTTGAATTTAAACATCATGGAGGGCATGGATGGCATGGGATTGTGCTGATTTTTCTGTGTTTTTTGTTTTTTTGGGCTGTTGTGGTGGCCTTTTCACCAGGGGTAGTGGGTGGTGCATGGGCCTAGTCTTTCTGTGGGGTGTCTTGAATTTAAACATAATGGAGGGCATGGATGGCATGGGATTGTGCTGATTTTTCTGTGTTTTTCGATTTTTTGGGGTGTTCATGGGGACAGGCCATGTGGGTGGGGGCCATTTTGAGTGCTGGTACAGGCAGGCCATGTGCTCGGAGGCAGGGGGACATTTTGAATGCAGGCAGTGTTCTTAGGTCTGCAACCATTTTGCCTAGGTTTCAACCATTATGGCCAGGGGTAGTGAGTGGTGCATGGCCCTAGTCTTTCTGTGGGGTGTCTTGAATTTAAACATCATGGATGGCATGGGATTGTGCTGATTTTTCTGTGTTTTTCGTTTTTTTGGGCTGTTGTTGTGGCCTTTTCACCAGGGGTAGTGAGTGGTGCATGGGCATAGTCTTTCTGTGGGGTGTCTTGAATTCAAACATCATGGAGGGCATTGATGGCATGGGATTGTGCTGATTTTTCTGTGTTTTTCAATTTTTGGGGGTGTTCATGGGGACAGGCCATGAGGGTGGGGGGAGGCATTTTGAGTGCTGGTACAGGCAGGCCATGTGCTGGGAGGCAGGGGGCCATTTTGAATGCAGGCAGTGTTCTTAGGTCTGCAACCATTTTGCCTAGGTTTCAACCATTATGGCCAGGGGTAGTGAGTGGTGCATGGCCCTAGTCTTTCTGTGGGGTGTCTTGAATTTAAACATCATGGATGGCATGGGATTGTGCTGATTTTTCTGTGTTTTTCGATTTTTTGGGGTGTTCATGGGGACAGGCCATGTGGGTGGGGGCCATTTTGAGTGCTGGTACAGGCAGGCCATGTGCTGGGAGGCAGAGGGCCATTTTGAATGCAGGCAGTGTTCTAAGGTCTGCAACCATTTTGCCTAGGTTTAAACCATTATGGCCAGGGGTAGTGAGTGGTGCATGGCCCTAGTCTTTCTGTTGGGGTGTCTTGAATTTAAACAACATGGATGGCATGGGATTGTGCTGATTTTTCTGTGTTTTTCATTTTTTTGGGCTGTTGTTGTGGCCTTTTCACCAGGGGTAGTGAGTGGTGCATGGGCCTAGTCTTTCTGTGGGGTGTCTTGAATTGAAGCATCATGGAGGGCATGGATGGCATGGGATTGTGCTGATTTTTCTGTGTTTTTGGATTGGATTTTTTGGGTGTATAACTGAACTGATGTTCCTCTGTCTTCCATTGCTTTTAGATGCACAAGACTCAAGAGAGGAAGAAGTCCTGCAGCGGTGTGTGTGTGCAGCATAACGTCACGCGACGTCACGTCTGGCCACAGACAACTCTGCAACTCGTGCAACTGCGGCCTGCTGTTCTGACCTCTGAAGAAGATGGCCCCAAAAAAAGTTCCCCGTAGCTCCTCTAGCAAGAAAGTTGCCAGTAAGGAGCAGAAGAAGCAAGTTACCAAGGAGACTGGTGTGCCGCCCGCCACATTTTTTGGGAGTAAAATCGGCAATCAAGCCGAAATCAAAGTAACTCCTCCTGATGATCATTTATTGTCTTCCACACCCCTAGCAAGGAAGAGATCAAGGGTGGTGTCTACATTTTCTTCAAGCACACCTCCTTCTGATGATACGGATCAAAATTGGGAACCAGCACCACTGCCGTCTGAGAGTAAGGCACACCATGATCTGACAATGGTAGTTAAGCGTAAAAGGAAGCTCGTCCAAAGTCTCATAGTTATGGACTGTGATGAGGCTCAACAAGAAGTGGCGGATACTGCTGCTGATGAAGACTCTCACGACGACGACCCAGTCATCATAAAGGTCACTGCAGCCCCAGCGGGCATGCAGCAAACAGACATTTTGACCCTAGCCCGAGAAGCTGCTGAGCGTGATGATGTTGTCGACGAGGAGGCAATGGAAACACCACAATCATTGGAGTTAACTAGTACACCAACACATACCGCTTCCATATTTCTTCCTCGCCAGAAGGGATTTCCATCCACCTCGACCTCAATTAGTGGTGGTGAAAGTGCACAACATACTAAAGTTCGGCAATCCATATCCTCCACTTCATCTGGCATTAGCAGCATGACCACCACCACCAGTATAGCCGCCTCCTCCGGCCCCCACAGACATTTCAAGTCCGCAGTTTGGGACTTCTTTAGTGTTTGCCCAAAAAAGGAAAACTTTGCCATTTGTAGCATTTGTAAGCACGCAGTTAGTCGTGGTAAGTTTGGTACCAACTATGGTACCGGTGGCCAGAGAGGTCATCTTAAGAGACAGCACCCTGTCCAATGGTTTGCGCTCCTAAAGGAGATCAAGGAAGCCCGAATTGCAAGTCAAGAAAACGTTGATGTTTCATCTGATGATGACGAGGAGGAAGAAGACGTGTCAAACACTTCACTTACACCCAGTACCCCTGTCAGCAGCACACCCCATATGAGCCACACTAAGAGTGTGGGAGAGAGTGAGACCCCAATGCGAAAAAGTTCATCAGCGAGCGTAACTGGGTCGAAGAAGTCATCATCATCATCATCCCGTAAATGCTTGGTCCAGGGCAACATTAGAACCATGTTGTTTTCAGACGCGCCATATGATCGCAACCACCCACTGACGCGTCTGTATAACACTAAGCTGGCTAAAATGCTAGCTCTTGACCTTCTCCCTTTTTCTTTTGTAGAAGGGGTTGGTTTCCTAGAATTACTGGCAGCGCTCTGCCCTAAATGGAAGGTTCCTAGCCGGTTCTATTTTGCCAGAGTTGCGGTTCCAGCACTACATGAAGATGTGCTGGAGGTGATTGGGGCAGCTTTGCAGAAGAGTGCTGTTCACACTATACATCTGACAACAGACATGTGGACCAGTGGCGCAGGTGCTGATTACATGTGCATCACTGCACACTGGGTCTCTTTTTCAGGGGTTAAAGCAAAGCTAAACGCAGGTGTTGACCCAGACCAAGTTTTTAAAGCTGCTCGGAAACATGCAACACTAGCCATGTTTGGCTTGGAGACACGTCATACAGCAGAAAACATTTTGAATGAGTTTAACACAAAGGTCTTTCACTGGCTGTCCCCAAAAAAATGCCAGATTGGTTATGTTTCACACGGATAATGGCGCCAATGTAGTTAAGGCCATGGAGCTGGGTCAATATTTCAGAGTGCCGTGTTTGGCGCACTGTATAAACCTGGTTGTTAAAAAATTCTTGAGTGATGAAGACAGTCCAGCATGCGAGTTAGTGGCCACCTGCCGAAGAATGTGCATTCATTTCAGCCATTCTTTTAAGGCCCGGAAGCATCTAAGGAGCCTGCTACATGAACGTCGAATGCCAGTGAAAGCACTCATCCAGGAGGTGGCAACACGTTGGAACTCAACCTTCTACATGCTTGAGCGTCTGTATGAGCAGTATATGGTACTCGATCACTATTTCTTAACACTGGGTACAGCTCAGAAGGACCTGAGGCTAGATGCGCCACAATGGAACCTACTTAAAAGCCTGACAGACATGCTTCCACCTTTTGAGGTCTTCACGCGTGCAGTCAGCAAGGAGGACTGTAATTTGGGAAAAGCTATCCCATTGTTGCGCATGCTGAGAACCAACTGAATGTGGTGTCTTCTATGTTTCAAAAAGATGAAAAAAAGCAAGACGCTTTTGTTTTGGCGGAAAAATTATTAGAGCGCCTACTTGGTGATGAACGTCTTAAAATGATCCACTCAGAACAGCATTACATTTGTGCTACTATTCTGGATCCACGCTACAAAAAGGCGCTGGCAGGCAGAGCATTTTTTCCTTTTGGTGATTAAGATGTTACAAAGTACAAACGTTGGCTAGCCTTGTCAGCCAAGAGGTTTGAAAGAGAACGGCAGCAAATTGAAGGAAAAGGCAGTACATCAGCATCAGCAGGCCATCCCCAGTCAAAAGAATCAACTTCTGCACCTGTGGCTGTGGCACAAGTGACCTCTCAGCCGTTAAAGACACCGGCAACCAGATCATCTGCACCAGACACAACAGTAACATTGGATGCAAAAGAGGATTGGCTAACTCGGCTTGGGTTTGGTTCTCAAAAGGTCACAGCAAAAAGTAAGCAAAGTGGAGGAACCTTGGAGGACCTTGAGTCGATGGTGCAGGACTATCTGAATGACTCAACAGAGGTCTATGTTAATGCTGACCCATTGGCGTATTGGCATGGGAAAAAATAATTGTGGGCACAGATATCCAACCTGGCTTCAAACTACTTGTCTTGCCCACTCGCAAGCGTGTCTTCTGAACGTGTTTTCAGTGCTGCTGGTGGCATTGTAGCTTCCAAACGGCCCCGCCTCTCGCCCAAAAATGTGGAGAGGTTAACAATGATCAAGATGAATCAGCACCTCATACCACCAGATTACAACGTACGTGAACAAACGCCGGATGAAGACGAGGAGGACAGCAACTTAGATGAGGAAATTTGTTCTCTGTTAGGTGACACTGACCTACTCCTGCCTAAATTCGCAGAGCTATGAGGACGAATTCTTATTCTTATTCCCTGACACCGAGCCCTGAAAATGAGCCGATGAATCAATAACTTTCTTTTTCGTCCTTTTTCACTTTTATTCCTGTGTGTCTGTCTTTCTTTGTTTTGCACAGTTAATATAATTACAACTTTAATCACCTAATCACAAAAACAAGCCCATCAGCAGAACTGTCTTCACTTGTTTGCTTATTGATTTGAAGGTGCCGCAGTCTGCATTCCTCAGGATCACAAGTTGACAAGAACATGCTCCTCTATCCTCCTCCTCCAGACTCCTATTTCCCTCAAAGCAGAGGGCTGGATTATGCCCAATGAAGAAAGACTCTGCACTTGTGGGGGTGTTCTACTTCTTTGCGGGTGAGTTGGCGGGTCTTGGGGCTATTGCTGGGAAGCTCTAATACCGGATAAAAGTGGAGTTAAGGCCTAGCTGCAGAGCGCGCGCTGAGTGATTTTGGAAATTGCCAGGAAAATGTCTAAGTCCCCATTTTTGTAATTTTGCTTTTTGGCTGTTTGGGGGTCTTCTACTAGTTTTCGCCTGGGTTGACGGCTCTCGGGCCATTGCTGGGAAGCTCTAATACCGGATAAAAGTGGTTTGGACCAAATCGGAGGTGAAATTTTTTTTGCGTTTTTGCTGACTTGCTTGCCTTTGAGGTGCTCTTTGGGGGGTCCCGGGTGTTTGTGGCTGAGTTTTGGGGTCTGGGAGCACTGCTGGGACAGTCTTATCTTGATTGCATGTGCTTTTCAGGAAATCCGTGGTGGAAAACGGGAGTTATGACCTAGCTGCACAGCGCGTTTGGACCGAAGGCCGATAAATATTGTAAGTACGAGATTATGCTTTTTGGCTGTTTGGGGGTGTTGTGCTTTTTTGCGGGTGGGTTGGCGGGTCTCGGGGCATTGCTGTGAAGGTCTAATACCGGATAGAAGTGGTTTGGACAAAATCCATGCTGAATTTTTTTTTGCTATTTCTGACATTTTGCTCAATGTAGCGTTTTCGGGGGCCTGTTTGGGGGCTTCCTGGTGTTTGTGGGTGGGTTTCGGGGTCTGGGAGCACTGCTGGGTATGGATAGTTTTGATTGCAAGAGGTTTGAAGCAAATCCATGGTGGGAGAGGGGAGTTAGGGCCTAGTTGCAGAGCGCGTGCGGAGTGATTTTGGAAATTGCCAGGAAAATGACTAAGTCCCCATTTTTGTACTTTTGCTTTTTCGCTGTTTGGGGGTCTTCTACTATTTTCGCCTGGGTTGACGGCTCTGGGGCCATTGCTGGGAAGCTCTAATACCGGATAAAAGTGGTCAAATCGGAGGCGAATTTTTTTTTGCGTTTTTGCTGACTTGCTTGCCTTTGAGGTGCTCTTTAGGGGGGTTCCGGGTGTTTGAGGGTGAGTTTTGGGGTCTGGGAGCACTGCTGGGACAGTCTTATCTTGATTGCATTAGCTTTTCAGGAAATCCGTGGTGGAAAACGGGAGTTATGACCTAGCTGCACAGCGCGTTTGGACCGAAGGCCGATAAATATTGTAAGTATGAGATTTTCCGTTTTGGCTGTTTGGGGGTGTTGTGCTTTTTTGCGGGTGGGTTGGTGGGTCTTGGGGCATTGCTGTGAAGGTCTAATACCGGATAAAAGTGGTTTGGACAAAACCCATGCCGAAAAGCCTTTTGCACTTTTTGTAACTTAGGGTTCGTTAGGGTTAGCCCTAGCAGCAGGACTGCATGTGTTTCGGGGTGTTCTAGATTTTTGCAACTGATTTCTGGGGTCTTCTTAGAGCACTTGTGGGAATGTGTAATTTTGGTTGCAAGTGATTTGAAGAAAATCCATGGTGGGAAAGGGGGGATTTGGCATAGTTAAAGAAAGCGTTTTCCGATATTCTTAACTTAGGGCTCGATAGGGTTAGCAGTATTTGTATTGCATGTGTTTGGGTGGGGGGCTGTTTGTGGGGGGGTTTGCGAGTTTTGGAGCGATGCTGGGTATGGATACTTTTGCTTGCTTGCAAGTGGTTTGAATACAATCCACAGTGGGTAAGGGGGTATTTGGCCTACTTTTACTTTCAAAGTCCTTTTTCTCAACAGTTTTCTACTAGGCCTCATTCATTGAGATCTGATTGGGGGTCTTTTACATTTTCGCGACTGGCTTTAGTAAGCGTCTGTGTGGGAGCACTGCTGGGAACGTCTAATTTTGTTCTAAAACACAGTTTACAGTACACCTAGCTTGAGGGGAAAGATCCGCTAAATTAATTTGCCCATACTTATTTATCCTTCAAAAGGAGACTCAGACAGAGTACGCACTTTCAAAAATATTGTACTGTCTATTAGGAAACTCTAAGTGTGACTTTTTGCACTATACAGCGTACATACCTTATATTTATTTGTCAGTGGTGTTCTAATATCACTTCCTGTTTTTCCATCAATAATTACAGGCCAGGTTTCAGTCTGTGCAATGGGAAAAAAAGGATGAAGTCAGGCTTCACATTAGCGAGCCGCAATTCAGCATCCGCCATGCAGGCAGTGGACAGGGTGTCTTCTGGTCACCAACATTGATGGACGGAGCGTCAGCTGGAATGGAGGAGTGCCGCTAATAAGAGGAATGGTTTGATGCGTGCAACTTACTTACCAAATTCAACAGGACAACTACAACAACATACGGATACAGTATCCATTCTTTTGTATTTTGTTTAAGTAATGTTATTGCTGTGAACTTCTTGAGTGTGACTCTGCATTTCTTGAATCTCTCTCTGCTTCTAAATTGATCCCTACAGCCATTCTATAGGTTTTACTTCGGCTATTTTTTAAACCTAGTTCAATGTAAGAAGTGTTTCTCTGAGTGCAGAGATAGGCAAGTGAAAACGCTGCAGCCCTGTACTGTTGCATTCTGTCATTCACGGTTGTCGAAAGTACTACTTACTTTTCAGTAACAATGCATGCAGTAGTGCATGCACTTCCTTTATGTCACTTAAAAGATTTATGGTTAGCTTTGTACCCAAAGATTTCTTTATCTTCAATTATTGTTTGTCCATGCTGTGCTTTTTTTTCTTCTCTCAACAAAACCTACCCAAAAAGAAACCCCCATTCCCATCCATTTTCCAAACCCTAACCCTCTTCCCCCGGGCTGTGTGGTTTTGATTGATGTGTGACTAAATGACATCAATAATTCCACACACTTGCTGGGGAGGATAAGGTAAGCATGAGCGAATTTTGCGGATCTCGCGTTCGCGAATTTTGCGGATTTGCGGATTCGCAATCCGCAAAATCCGCGAATTCCCGCGAATTTGCGGATTTTTTTTTTTTGTGTTCGCCCGTGTTTCTGCCAGTTCGCGAGGGTTTTGTACACTTTCGCAAATTGCGAACTTACCTGTCGGGTCGCAAGTTTTGCGAACTTGTTGTTTCTACGTGTCCAGCCTGTTTGGGACACTCTTCTTCATCACTGCCACTCTCTGTCACCACTGCCACTCTCTGACTACTCATGCCACCCTCTGGCCCACCCATGCCACCCTCTGTTTCATCACCACACCCTCTGGTTGTCCAGTGTACATTATTTTCGGCAAAGCACACCTTCCCTGCCTCAAGTGACCTGAATTAATTTGGGGCTGATTAATGTGTCACAGAATATTTTTTTAGCTGGCACCTGCTTCCTTAGTGCGCCCTGATTAGTGATCTTTTGCACTTGCTAAGTGCTTTCATTGTTGCAAAATTAGTTACAACACCTGCCCTGCCCCAACTGACAATAATGAATTAGGGGCTGATTAATGGATTTTAACTTTCAGCCTGGCTCCTGCTTGTCTCCCTTAGCTGTAATTCAGGACCTTTGTGGCATATGTGTAACTATTCTGAGGTTCAGAGCAGGGTCACATAATAGTTTCAACTGGCAACTGAACTCTGGAGGGGCCCCTCAGGAAGCACTACAGGAAATGGCTACTAATGATGAGCCTGAACTTTTGAACCTGGTAAGTAGTTACTTTCAGTTTTGCTAAAATCGTATTTCTGCAATTTTGCACTTATTCGCGGGGCGCGAACTCACGCGAACTCACGCGAACAGTGCGAGCAGTGCGAGCAAAATCCGCTGCTCGCGGATTTGCGGATTTTGCGGGAGATTCGCAAATCTCGCGGATTGCGGATTTCCCGAAAATCCGCAAAATCCGCGAGCGGAACGGATTTTCCGCCCATGCCTAGGATAAGGTCATAGCAACAGGCTGGTGAAGGAATCCGAGGATATATTCTAGACTTACTCAGCTTCAGTACTATTTCTTGTAGTAGTAGCCAATGTCAAAGAAATTCAACGCTAGTACTAGTTATACTTTCAATACTCTACCATTTGTTAGGCTACATTGTGGCACTGTTCTAGTGTACTGTCACCTGCTATATTCTCTATCGTACTGTTGTAATGCTCCAGTAAAGAGACAAACCAGGTTTCATTTTCTTTTTTTCCATAGGCATGCAACTGCCACTGTGTCACACCACTAGTACCACCGCAATGAGGACATTTCATTCGCCCAGGATTGCCAACCTTAATCGCCCGCCATTTCCCGTGGAGCCAGCCCTGGGCCTAGCCCTACTTTCAAACACAAATTACAGGTAAGATAAGCGTTTGGTGGGAGGTAGTATACTGGAGTATTAGGAGAGACGAGAGATTGACGGTAGTACTACTAAAGTCCTAGGACTCTTGAATTCACTTACTCTGTGAGAGGCACTTAGTGTTGAAAACATTTAGCCATTTACACTTTAAGGAAGAAAATGACACAGACTTAAGTTTCAGGAAAACAAACTTACTGTTAAACCCCCACACACCAGACTCAAAAGCAGTAAAAAACAGGTATGCTCAGATAAAGTTTCAAAAAGTATATTTGTGTAGCCCTAACAAAATAATCTCCCGCAAGACCCTCCCTAACCCCAACGATTGTCCTTCAAAAGTCCCAAAAACAACCCAACTCCCAATTCCCACCCCCCAGAAGTCTCTAAAAAAGGGGCAAGGGGCACTACGGCAGGCTGCTGTTCACTTTAGCGGCCAGGGCATCATACTCCTTGCGGAGGGTGGCATGGTCGGAGCGGAGCCCTTCCACCAAGGTCTTATAAGTTAGGACCTCCTGCTCTAGGTAGGACACTCTGAGGCATAAGCGGTGCTGGCATGCCTTGCAACTCCTGTGGGGGGCAGCTGCTGTCTTTGCTGCTCGGCGGTGGCGGTTGGCTTTGGTAGCCCGGCTCCGTACCGCTGGAGCACTGCGCTGGCTGGCAGCCCGTGGGGGCCCGGAGGAGGATGCAGCTGTCCCAGTGGATGTTGTACCAGTTGACTGCGTGTCCTCCTCCTCCAGGGCCACCAGCCGCCGATATTCGGCGACAGTGGCATCCAGCCTCCGTTGCCGGGCCATTCGAGCCCGCTCCTTCCTTATTGGTGTTATTGATTTGGAAGGAGCAACTATATGAAGAAAGAAAGACATAATTAATTACATCAATAAGAGAGTAAGGGTCATAAGAAAACACTCTCATACCCCTATAAATTCATACCTCAAACAACAAGAGAGTGTTAATACAGACAAAATTTACTCACAAAGTTAGTACTGGATACCACTAGTTTATTAAACAAGGCTGTTATTGTCAGTTAGAAAGGATAGAGTGCACGTGTTCAAAGTACTAGCTAAAAGGACCCTCCACTGGGGCCTGAGGGTCCTTTTAGCTAGTACTTTGAACACGTGCACTCTATCCTTTCTAACTGACAATAACAGCCTTGTTTAATAAACTAGTGGTATCCAGTACTAACTTTGTGAGTAAATTTTGTCTGTATTAACACTCTCTTGTTGTTTGAGGAAAGAAAGACATAGCCTGTAACCAATGCTCCTTAAGATTAACACAAAATGATTGAGCAGAAAGTTGTGTCACAGTACAACTAGCAACTTGAAAGCACAGTACATAACTATTGAGGCCAGTATCTATCTAAACTCCCACTTCTTCATCCTTGCTCTAACATTAGTGGGAGTTTAAGGAACAAATTCTATGAGCACTATGGACTTCCATTACAGTCGACTATGACAGTACACCAGTCTTATTCTTCTTCTTCTCTCTTGTTTAGGAAAATTGGTAAGTTATCTTATGCAAGCCGGCATAATGCCAGCACAGTGAACTTGCTCCCGAGAAAAACAGACGCACACCATGATGAGTGAGACAGACTTGCTTTACTGTACCAGTCCAGTACATGCAGGTGGTGAAGCTCTTACTTTTCTATTACGGGTGGCACTGAGAATACTCTGGTAAAAGGGCTACTGCTTAATTAATTTAACTTCCACCCTACAGTGCAAATGAGTACTAGAAAAGGAAAATGAAGAAGCTAAATAATATGATTATCTATCACTTCACATGGGATGTATTTGATTACATATGGGATGACTTTAGGTGCTTTGCTTTTTATTGAGTGAACAGTGATACACCCACACATGAATGACGTACTACTACTACTAAACTAAACTTATTAGGAGAGGTATGGAGTGTCCACCGTAATAACCGGATATATGCTGTGCTTACAGATGCAATACAAACTACTGCTACTATTCATGGTAGTATTTGGACAAAATTACAACTTCTTTTCCTTGCCTTTCCTACACTGGAATGGACGTGCGGGTGTGGTGTTACATGCTCTTCAAATTAACACTTAGTTCATCCAGTGACCGTCTACTCTCTCTAGATACACATATGCTATCTAAGAGTCAGATAGTACCATGATCCAGGCATCCATCCATTCAAAGTATATGCACACATACAGTTTCTGTTTCACCCAGCCAGGCTGTTCTCCTTCCACCCAACCTTGCTTCATCATTCACCCAGCCATGCACCATACCATGTTCTTTCCTTCCCAGCCACCTCGGGGACCAAGCAAACACATATCATTCTTCTTTGCCAGTCATCATTAAATTTCTCGTCCTTCCACACTTACTTACACCCTTCTTTCGCTTTTCGTTCATCCCATCCATCAAGTTCATCTCAGATCTGATTGGGATTCTTCTCGCCAAAAACTTCACAGCTAAGTCGAAGTACATTTAGAGGAGGCTACTATCTGGTTGATTTATAATACACCTGTGCAGATAGCGGGCGCAGGCTCCTTGCACTTGCTGGTGCACCCCCTCCCCCTCCCGTGTGAACCCTCACAGGCACATTGGTGTCGTCCGGCACTTGCACCGCATTCTCCCCAGAAGAGTTCCCCTCATCCACCACCACCACCTCCGCGCTGGCCCCGCCACCAGATGTTCCACCTACAAAGTACATTTAAGAATGTTAGAATACACCACTCACTACTATATAATATTTGGTCTAGGAATAAAGAAATGTTAAAAAAACAGCAAACAATGTGATAATTTGTAGCTGTCTACTCTAAAGTAAAAATGTCCCTTTTTTCCAGGGAAGGCTGTTGTCTTGCTGCACTTTTTGGCACAACTGATGAATGCTTGCTTTTTATTTTTAACACGCACCACTTTTTCTCCTAACAGACAAAAGCTTGACTTCTAAGAACACGAGCAAGATCAAGTTCAAACCAGGTGAGAGCTCGGCTCGCCCACAAGAAATGTGTTCAATTAATCGTCAGCACTAAGCACTTTCCCATTTTCAGTAAACGTTTAGTTTTATGACAAACTTGATTTTAATAAATGTGTTTACTTTTAATAAAGCTTTTAAACTTAAATAGACTCTGTGGTTTTTGGTCCTCCAGACTAGAATGGTTGAGCTAAAGGTTTTGCAATTTTTGCAAGCATGAGTCCGTGCCTCTGACACTTCTTGACTCTGACCCCGTATTCTTGTCCTGCGTTGGATAATCATCATTGGGGATCAATCATCGGTGACTTTGGGAGGTAAATGACTCTGCCACACTATCTAGTCAGTAAGGAGATTGGGGGTTCAACTACAAAGTCTGTTATCACTGAGGTATGTGGAAAGTCTAACAGCGCCTATTATAATTGATAAGCTAACCAATGCATTATTTAGTGTCCATAGTTCTGTTTGTGAAGATTTGTCCTAATAGAATGGATTGTCCTCCTATCCAAACCAAAAGTAAGTAGTATCCTATTCTTTCTTGATGGTCATTCACCTTTTTATTGTTGGCAATTGTCAAAGCATAAACATTTAGAAGACTTGAAAACACATTATGGACAATCCCAGAGCACTGCACTCAGTGCATAGAGCTATTGCTGACTAGAATGGGAGTCCAATGGAATTGCCAAATGGCAATCTTAGTTAGCTACACAGACAGACTAATAAGAATAATCTAGTAATACCACAGGGAGTCATAGTCGAGGCAGGATAAGAATTTAGATACAGTCTACAAGAAGATCAAAGACGATTTAGAAAAAATCGAATGAGGAACGCTAGGAACTAATAGGTACTCTATATTAAAATTAATCCTGGCCTGCATCCTGGCGAACAGCAGCCTCCTCCTCCTGTGTCCTTTTGCCCCTGGGGGGAGCTGATGTACAACATGAAAGAAAGAAAGACCAGAAAACATGGATGATATTTGTCAACCAAATCAAACATTTCAAAAAAACAATAACAAAATATTTTGGTGAAATAGCAAATAGACAACTATTCCACGGGATATATTGACCGATCTCATGTGGTCTACTACGTTATTAGTATTGCTTGATTTGCGGACCGTCGACTTGGAAAGTTCTTATGTAACTCACTAAACAAAATACTAAAAAGGTTTGCCTAGGACTGGCAGGCAGCAGTCCGCAGCACGCAAAGTGACAGGCAAAGTCCATTGTGATTGCAGATCAGCAACAACACAAAAAAGTTTCCTACTACATTAAACAGTCATTAAAATACTCAAACTATCAATCCACCACCACTATTTCTTCTTATCGCCATGTGTACAAAGGAAGGACTGGACTTGAGTCTGTAGGGGCTGATTTAGAAGCCCCTTGCGGCTCTTTTGCACCATTGTTGTGTGACTTTTGTGACGCTGCGGCAGAACAAAAGAGGCGCCATGGTGCGGCGTATATTACCAACGTGACGCATATGGGAGCTGCATCACGTTGTAAAGCCCTGCGCCATCAGGGGGCGTTCCGGCGCAAGGGATGGTGTTCCTGCACAGGAACGCATCCTAAAAGTGGCTGAGGGAAATCTACAAGATTTCAATCAGTCACTTTGAGGACAATGATGTGTGACTCAAACCCCGCGCCTGCTTGAAGCAGACATATGGCTTGACGCAGCATTGGGGAGATAGGGCACCCCAGAGAATTGCTGGAGCTGTGCCATTGTTGCGACGCAACTCCAGCAATGCGCCGCCTTTACCGCACAGATGCGTAACGCTTTGGTGACGTTTTGGGCCCATGGTGCGCCGCATTGTAAATACGGCGCACCACGGGTGGTGGTGGCGTGGCGCACAATTACTGGCGCATCCCTGCTACTTTGCAGGGATGCGCCGGTAATTACAAATCTAATTCCCTTAGTGTCTAGCATTACGCAGTTCTTTAAACTACACTCATACATAATTTCACAGGCCAATGAAATGAACACAAAATCGAAAACAAATAAACATAGTAGCAATGCTACTGAGAAGGTGAGCAGTGCACCTGAAATGCACAGAACATTTTGAAATATAATTTACCTACAATGTAATCAGCACCATTAATGCTCTTGGTAAAAAACAAAAATTTGCAATATAATAACACACAGAGCAGGAGAAAACAGAGTAGTAAAGAAACAGCTACTACTAGTCACCAAGCCCCGGGATCTCAAGGCCGAGCAGGTCGAGCAGATCGCGTTCCCAGTCCAGGAGATCTGTCCAACGGTGGGTGGCCTAGTTGTAGGTGCGCCGGACCCGAGAGTGTTGGTACATGGCCCGGCACACCTTCTCCCACTGCTTCCGGCGCTCCTGGATCCCGTACCCGCGAGCGATCTTGCCGCCTGCCATGATGGTCCTGGGGAGGCGGCGCTGAACATAATAAACTAGTGCGGCCACCTCCTCCGGGCTGAAGATCTCCCAGGGTGCAACCTGCTCCCCCCTCAAACGCCCGCACGGGAGCCGGGCACGGGGTGCGGGACCCTTCCCCTTCTCGGGATGCTTCCGGGCTCCCTTTACCATGGTCTGGGCAGAAAGGAAGCTAAATAATAAAGAAAATAGAATAGGGAAGAAGAAAAGAAAAGAGTTTAAAAAAGTAGTTTAAAATTAACCAAAAGTAGCAGAAAACACACAAAAATAGAGCTAGAAAAATAGAGGGATAGATAATAAGTAAAATAGATTAAAAAAAACTTCAAACAAGCAAAGTATGGCAGAGATTCAGAGAGGATAGAAGAAGCATGCCCAGAACCATAGCAATGAATGAGAAACAAGATGGCCGCGCCCGTTCACGACCGCGTGGGTAAGTTCGCGCAAGATTTTCCTCGCGAACACACGCGAAATTGTACTAGCGAGCCGCACACTTTGCGAGATTACACATCGCGCCCGGAAACGGAAATACGTCATGCAAACAAGATGGCCGCGCCCGTGAATGACCGTGAGGGTATCTTCGCGCCGTTGCGCTACAAGCGGCTCGCTAAAACGCACAAAACCTTGCGAACTAACACGCCGCAAAAAAACAAATCGCATATTCGCACGAATTTGCGGCTTCCGAATTCGAACTTGCGCACGTTCGCGCCCCGCAAATCCCCCGAAATTGCAGAAAAACGAGTTTTGCAAAACTGAAAGCACTCAGCAGGTGCAAAAGTTCCCTGTAGTGCTTCCTGACTGGGGCCCCTCCAGAGTTCAGTTGCTAGTTGCAACAATTGTATGACCCTGCTCTGACCCTCACAGCAGGCTCATAGAATAGCTATAAGTAGTCCACAAAGGTCCTGGAAAAAAAAATTGTACTGCAACAGAAAGCAAATTACAGATAAGGAAGCAGGTGCCAGACTGGAATTTTAAAACAGTGACACATTAATAAATCAACCCCAAATTAATTCATGTCAGTTGAAGCAGGGCAGGTGTGCTTGCTTTCCCCCCCCATAATCTACAGTGATGATGAACCAGAGGGTGGCATTGATGTACCAGAGGGTGGCATGGGTGAAACAGAAGGTGGCAGTGGTTAAACAGAGGGTGCTGGGAACCTGTGATGATGAACCAGACGTAGAAACAATATAGTCGCGACCGTTGCAAGCCGGCAAGTAAGTTCGCAATTGCGAACTGGTACAAAACCCTCGCGAACTGGTAGAAACCCTTGCGAACACAAAAAAAATCTGCAAATAATGAGAATTCGCGGATTTTGCGGATTGCGAGTTCTCAAATACGCAAATTCGCGAATGCCAGATTCGCAAAATTCACCCATGCTTAGTCCCTTCCATGTTGGTCTGGGTATCGTTGGTTACCTGATTTGCCATATCGGAGCAGAAGGAATAAAAATAGAATTCCTGCTACGAGTCCCAAGATGAGAGGCAGGCCGCCGAACACAGAATCCATGAAATTTGGAAAAATGCAGTGGACTGCTTCAAATGGTGTTAACAGTCCCGAAAAAATCGTCTTAAATACATGTGCGATGCCACTGGTATCAGACATGTTTAAGATTTGACTTAACATTTCTTCGAAATGTACTGGGCAGTTTGTTGATAATAATGCATGTATCTCTGCAGATGTCCTCGCAACTTGCAGATCATACGTTTCTT
Source organism: Lissotriton vulgaris (assembly GCF_964263255.1). NCBI lineage: Eukaryota > Metazoa > Chordata > Amphibia > Caudata > Salamandridae > Lissotriton > Lissotriton vulgaris. The sequence continues at coordinate 622,774,827 of NC_141689.1, forward strand.
TCGATGAGGTCAGTGGCACAGATTTTTGCAAAAGAATGGCCTTTATTCTGCTTAAAGTATCAATTCGTATAGAAGAAATATTCAGTGAAGGCCATAATGCTGTCCCACTTTGTGTCTTGTGCGTTGGATACAATACTTGCATACAACAAGTAACCATGGACGACACACTAACGAGATAAAGTTTTCCCGGCAACATGCCACTGCAGCTATGATCATTCAACATAACGTAATTGCCATTGGATAGCTGCCTGAAAATGGGTTCTATCACTGTGGAGAGTGTACCGTGACGGTGGCAAAAGAGGTTATTTGCAGAACCGTCGCAGGCTCCATGTAAATTAATACCTTTGCACAAAAGTGTACCACTTGTGAGTTCTTACAATTTTTACCACTAAGGAATACCTCTTTTCCCTTGTTCCAACATTTGTGTGTGTGAGGTAAAGTCCATGTTGAATTAATATATTCTTTACCCAACCTTTCATACAGGCCTGCTGCTATATGCTGTAGACAATACTGAAATTGGAATATCGTCACTGGTATCATAATGGTTCCATGAATTATCCATTCAATGACAGGCTTCTCAGAAACTGTCAATGGTAATCTTTCCAGTTTTTCAATGCTCAGCACCGTGTAGTCTGCTCCTCTTTGCACCAAAGAGATTTGTTTATCTGTAAGGTTAAATACAGCAAACAATGCCGTTATGTTGATTAGACGCCATGGCACGTAGCTTGAGCGAAGATTTTGCAACGTCCAACCTAGCTGCATTATAGAACGTTATTGAGACTGGACATGTTATAGCATTAGCAAGTCCTGTTCCATTATGTCAATTGCAGAGGATACAATGCTGTCCAATGAACATATCCTGGAGGACAGAGTTGTTAACCCATTGTCCACTAGCTTTTTCTAAATAAATACAATCAATTTCTCGTATTCTTTCTGCAGTTTCCATTTGCATTATTTTCCGAGCTTCGTTGTACGCAGCTTATATACCGGCGTATATGAAACGTTTTTTCCATGATTTGCGAGGCCCCATTAAGAAATCTCGCAAATCATTGCCTTCTTTAAGTAAAGATAAGTGTTGTTTGATTTCCGGAAGTGTGGATGTCTTTAGCCACTCAAGGCATGGTTTTCCTACACTGTATGTTGTTACTATCCCTGGATGTTGTCCCTGGGAGTATCTTGGATCTGGCCTGTTCAGTTTTAACCCCTGTGTTTTGTTCATGAATCTATTATAACAGTTATTGGTGTCTGTGGTCCAGATTAACCCTTTTTCCAATCAGGATTAGTTCTGTGTTAAAATATATGGTACGTCTACCACCTTTTCTCTAGTATCATTACTCTCAGATGTGGGTTTAGGTATAGACGGTTTATTTACATCTTTTATCTTAGCCAGGCCAAGGCAAGAAGTCTGTTGAACAGTGTCATTTAAAAACATTATTTGTTCTGGCATAATGCAGGCTCTGAACAAGGCTTCTAAACCTTGTACTTGCTAGTCTTTTGTGCCCCAGACAGTTTTTGTCTCAATGTTGTCTTTCCAAAAGTTAAAAACTAATGCAACCTGGGCTTCATCCTGGACTCCTCCCTCTCGATGACCAGACAAGTCAACGCCGTCTCCTCATCATGCTTTCACACCCTTCGCATGCTTCGCAAGATCTTCCGATGGATCCCGACCGAAACCAGGAAGACGGTCACCCAGGCCCTCGTCACCAGCCGACTGGACTACGGAAACACCCTCTACGCCGGAACCACAGCCAAGCTACAGAAAAGACTCCAACGCATCCAGAACGCCTCCGCCCGACTCATCCTGGACATCCCCTGACGCAGCCACATCTCCGGCCACCTGAGGGACCTGCACTGGCTCCCCGTCAACAAGAGGATCACGCTCAGGCTCCTCACCCACGCACACAAGTCTCTCCACGACCTGGGCCCCAAGTACCTCAACGACCACCTGACCTTCTACACGCCCACCCGCCAGCTACGGTCTACTAGCCTCGCCCTCGCCGCCGACCACGCATCCGAAGAGCCACCGCGGGAGGCAGATCCTTCTCCTACCTGGCGGCCAAGACATGGAACTCCCTCCCCATCCACCTTCGGCTGACCCAGGACCAGCTCGCCTTCAGGAGACAACTCAAGACCTGGCTATTCGAGCAGTAGCGGACCCCTTCCCCCAAGCGCTTTGAGACCCTTCCGGGTGAGTAGTGCGCTATACAAGTGTTATGATTGATGATTGATTGATTGACAGTTGAGCATAAAAGTTTGCAGAATAAATTTGTTTAGTATTAGTCAACATGTTTTTCATTCCTGTCTTATTTACATTTTTGAAATACAAAGTTTCTGGATTTGTGGCATTAAACCATGAGAAGTACAAAAACCTTTCATGAAATGTTTTTGAGTTGATTTTTGGTGGCGTGGGACAATGTTCCCATTGATTATATGTAAAAACATTCCTAGGATTTGCAGATTTATGCAAGTATTGGTGACCATAATGATTAAAACAATACATTTGTTCATAATCTCATGACCCTTCTAAATAGTCATGTTCAGTAAATTTTGCAGATATTTCTAAATCTGACATCATATTATTAATAGTCTCAAAGTTCCAATCATCAGAAAATGTGCTGGGTGATACAAAGTCACTTAAAGAAAGCTTGAACTGGTGTGGAATCTTCAGCAGCTCCACCGGGCCATAGATGTCATAATCAGTTCTATCCCATGCTATACCACCAGGTATAGGAACAGCTGTGATGTTTACTGATGACAGGTCTCTCTTTTCAAGATGGGATGATTTGTGAGGTTTTAGGACCAAGTTGATTTTCTGACTTGCTGTGTCCATAGTACTGTATTTTCCATCTATCATTTGTCCCAAGCTTAAAACTAAAATCAGCCATAGCAGGAGAAAAAATACACCTAAACCAATCCAAATATATTTTCTCAAGTTGATGAAAGAGTTCTTTTGTTTTTTCTTTGAGAGTTTTATTTTCTGGCGTTTCTTCGGGTTCACTAGGATCCTCAGAAAATGTATCAAAGTTGATGAAATAGCCAGAGGCAGTTCTGTCAATTGTTGGAATTGCATCAGGATTGTTATTCATCTTTGGAGTTGCTTCTTCCTTTGTCATATGTCATATTGGTATAGTCAGAGGCTACATCAATGTGGGCAGGCGTTTCTTGATGAACTGTTATTTTGGTCTCAAGAGGCATGAGTTCCATTGTTTTGTTGCATAGTCCTTCTTTTCTTACTGCAGGTTTATCAAACGTGATAAGTCTTTCAGTCTGAACCTCCTGGATAGTAGCAAGATTTGGTTTTCTGCTACATCTTGGGAGTCCACTGGGCCTACTATTATTATTGGCCACATGATTGTGGTTTGACCAGGTCGATGGACACAACTCTGTTCTCCCTTTTACCAGCAAGGGGCAGTAGTATTACTGATCTTGTTCCTTGGATTGCCAAGACAGGTACTGCTTTTCTGTAAGAAGGCCCAAATTTCATCTTCACCGCTATCTTTTCCCTGACTAGATCCCCAATCTTTGGAATCCAGACAGGTCTTGCTGGGACAGGTGGTTTTTCTTCAGTGGCTGTTGGCTTTTGTATCATGTTACTCAGACTTCTTCTTTTTTCATTTAAGTCCTGTAAAACAGCCAAACGATCTTTGACATCATAGGGTTTTTGTTCCACCACTGAAGTTTGACAATCGAGGTCTTCGATTATCATTCTAGTACCAAACAGTAATTCATATGGAGGGATTCCCCCCAGAGAATTTCTTGGCAGATTGTTAATACTACGTTGGGCACTTATTAGATGTTTGACCCACCCATCACCTGAACCTAATACCTTAGCTGTTATGGATTGCTTTATGTCACAGTTTTTTCTTTCCACCACCGCATTACCCTCAGGATGGAAGGGACTAGAATACCGCAATGCAACGCCCAAGCTAACCATAGCCTCCTTGTAAGCTCGAGAGCTAAACGCAGGACCCTGGTAAGAATGTAGCGTGCCGATTGCATATGTGCCGATAAAGACTCGCAAATCCTTCATAACAGTTCTGGCGTCTTGTCCTAGTAGTTGTGGTACCGCATCTGTCCATGATGACGTCTGCGTGTAGATAGTCTAATGCTGTCTAACAAAGGCATCTAAACTGGGCTGGCTACACTGTAGTCAGGTATCTGGTAGTTGTCAAAGCTATGATATCTGTAACAGGTATCACAGTTGATTCCAAATTCGTAAACTTGGATGCTCATTCCTAGCCACCAGTACATCTCTTCTAATTCTTTTAGAGATTTCAAGATCCCTTGATGTGTCAGACCCTCTCCCATATGTGCTTCTTGAACCAAGTAAGCCCTCCGCTTTCTGGTTGGAATTACTCTGTCCCCCACTTCAGGGATTCGAGCAAAACGAACAGAGTTTGCATCAATTATGTATGTATAAATGAGTGGATAGTTTAGAGGTAACGCTGCATGATTTCCTTCCATAGAGGCTTTTACTGCTAGTAACGTTTCACCGTCTATTACTCCTTTTGAGCGAGCGATTGGAGCTACGGAAGCCATTTGCACAGCTGCCTTTGCGGCTTCATCAGCCAATGAATTCCCTGCAACGTGAACACCATCACGCTGATGACTCAGTGTATGAATCACGTGAGTCTTTAGTAGTTCTTTCTGTAAAAGAACTGCTTGTTCCCAAAGCATTTTATGCTTGATTGTGCCACCTTTAGCATCTTTGAAGCCATTCTGAAACCAGTTCTGCAAGTATTAATTGTAAGATTGTATGCAGTAATACGAATCGCACACTATTAGTGTGGGGAATTCGCGATCGGTATTTTCAAGCGCCATCTTGAAAGCCTGTATGTCAGCTCGCTGAGCTGTACAGTCTCCGAGTGATTGAGTTTTTGTGACCATAGGTCTAAATTTGCCTTCGCGCCAGCGACCTTTAACAATGGCGCACGCAGCACTATAGGCTTGTTTACCCCCAATTGCGGGATGTGCTGATCCGTCTGTATATATTATGCATCCGTAATGTTCTAGAGGCAGAATCTTGGTCGGCAGAGGACATTCATGTTCGTATTGGAGAAATTCTTGCGTTTTCCAGTATGGGTCAAACACGTATTTAAAGTCTGTTGCAGCAAGAGAGTTAACCCATTGTATCCATCTTGGATGTGAAGCTTTAGCATTTGGAATGCTTGCTTTTGTCACTGCCTCTAAGGCAGGTACAGGTGTAACGATCATTATGCGTTTACCCTGTGAGAGGGCTCTCTCCTTTGCTACTGCAATTTGAACCGCCGTCAGAATTTTCTCAGTAGAAGTGAATTTAATTTCTGCTTGTGTGTAAAAGTGTGGTTTGTAAGCAATTGGTACCGTTTCTCCTTCATTGAAGGTCAGGTACTTGAATCCGCATTTCCCTGGGATGATTCGGATCACAAGGTTGCGCACGTTTTCACGTGTCTGTAATTGTGTTTTTGCTAACATGTCTGTTTGGACTGAACGCAGAATTTCTGTGTGGTTTGAGTCCAATTAGTTGGTTTGAAATCAGGTTTGATTAATTCGTAGAGAGGTTTAACCCTTTCTGTGTAATTCAGAACATGAGTTCTTCCAAAATTCAGGAAACCTAGAATTGACTGTAAGTTTTTCAGCGTCTTTGGAGGTTGTAGCAGCGCATATTTCTCTAAAAAGTTAGCTGCCAGGCTTTTGCCTTCACTTGATAACTCGTAGCCTAGTAATAGGATGGTGAAGTGGGCAATTCGTGATTTCTTAAAATTGAATTTATACCCTTCAGATGCGAACCCAAGTATTATGGTGTTCACTATTTTCAAGTGTACGTCCAAGTCCGTTATCGACCGGTATTTGGTGTTTGACATGTAGGGGTCCTTATATTTACAGAATCGGTATATTTGCTGATTCGGTAAATTTACAGATTCTGCAAAATATCGAATCGGTAAATTTACCGAATCGGTAAATCCGGATGTAGGTGGCACTTCAAACAGTGCCACAAGCCATTACTGATTCGTTATTTACCATGTAATAATATTGCATGGTAAATAATTAATTCCTGTGTACATGCACATCTGTGCATGTACACCTGTGCCACTTGGCACACATACAGGCCCTAAGGGCATGTATGTGTGTGGCACATGGCACACAAGCCAAAATCAGGGGTGCAACAGGGTGTCAAAGTTACACCCTGTTCCCCTTGACATTTCGGTATATTTACCGAATCGATAGGAATCAATGGCAATTACCAAATCGGTAAATACCGATTCGGTAATTATCAAATCCTACCGATTCGGTAAAAAATACTGAATTTTTAGCTACATCTCATTTACCCAATCTAGAATACCGAATCGGTAAAATTCGGTATTTTAGAGTCGGTAAATGAGGATTACCTACATTGGGCCCTAAGTGTCAGTCATCCAATACTAGACGATATGAACTGTCTGGTTTCTCGTCAACTTAATAGTGAGTGCCAGCTGGCTCAGAGGACACTAGAAACTTTCTCAAATTCACAAGAAGGGATTAGTTTCTGACAACCGCATAAACATGACAACTTTGTTTCCCTAAGATAAGAAACGTATCTCTAGAGTCGCGGAAACGATAGATAGCTATTTTTTGTCAAAAGTATATTTATTGGTATTTTAAACACAGAAAAAAGTGCGGCTATCCTGCAAATCATCCCACACAGGGGTTAGCTGTGAAATCAGCCCACACGCAGCACGTGAAGTCGGACAGAGCTCCCTTCACCCAGAACCCTTAACATACAGAGTAGCGCTCCAATAGGTGCAGTTCCTGATGTAGGCGAGGTGTATCAAACGGTCTGTGAGGTGGTCGGGGGATCAATGAAAGTCAGGGCAATCGCCCCCTTAACAAATCGGCTGAAATCTACATGCCCCAGACCGAAACTAACAGCCGCCAGTTTTATGCTAAGTCAAATGACGAGCTTCCACGTACCAGATGCCTGGTGGGGATTGTCTTGGAAGAAGCGATAGGAGGGATTCACATTAACAACAACGAAATACAAAAAGACCCACCCCCTTCCACCCCCTTGAATCCAGTGGCCAAGCGAGCAAGGGACTCACGTCTGAGCATACCCTGCCAACTTAGGGCGGACAAAGCTAAACAAAAGGGGATGATGGACGGAGCGTTTGAGCAAATCAAACACTCACCCCCAGTAAACTGATCTGGGTTTAATACATCACCATTCTTTAGCTCACTCAGCCACCCCAGTTCAGACATGGCCATATGCAAATCAGTCTGACCCTGTGCCTCATGGGAACAGTCCAGCCCGAACTGCCAAGCCATGTCTTCCCTGGACCGGAAACAAGCATCCTGTGACCGGTTTCGGATTCATAATCCTCATCAGCCAGGCTATCTTGAATCCAGTGGCCAAGTGAGTAAGGGACTCACGTCTGAGCATACCCTGCCAACTTAGAGCGAACAAAGCGAAACAAAAGGGGATGATGGACGGAGCGTTTGAGCAAATCAAACACTCACCCCCAGTTAACTGATCTGGGTTTAATCCATCACCATTCTTTAGCTCACTCAGCCACCCCAGTTCCCCTAACAGCCTGCACCCCCTCCAACATCTATCGGAAGTGTTAGGGAATATCTGTCACAGTTTGGCCGGATGGAGATACCAATCCATCATGGTTTTCATGTGTGCCTCCCTAAGTTCCACGGAGTGGTTAAACTTGGCTACGTCTGACCATAAATGTGTCCACTCCGTGTCAGAATTGTCCCTTTGAAGGACCCCCTCCGACATGGACATGTAACATTGCCTAGGTGAAATCACAGTGGAGAGTAGGAACCCATATATAAAGGTGATAGCACCCTTCATGGAGGAGGATTTGGTTAGAAAGGCTTCGTACTTCGTGAGGGGTCATGTAGCTGTATCTTTCACTTGAGGAGATAACGCCCAGTGGAGTAATTGCGCATGGTGGTAACGTTCAGACTCTTGTACCCCATAGTCCCTCTTACAGTTGTTGAAGGAGAGCGGGTAAAACTTATGGAATAGGTGTGTTAGTGCCAGACAGCCCCCTTCCTTCCAAGGATCAAAGGTGCCATCAGTTAATGCTGTGCGAAAGGCTGTATTAAAGTGTAGGGGCATAAAGGGGGAGGGGAAAGTAGTCCTCCTTGGAGACGGAGTCCCAAACCTTCAGATTGGTGCAAGTGGGGGTACTAATGTAGGCATTTCTGGGCCTGTCGCTCTTGGGTTTCCACACCAGGTCTCAGATCGTCCTCCCAGCCACGCTCCGATCCATGTGGAGCCACTGTTTTTCTGACTCTTGTTGTGAGCACTCTACTAGCACTCGGAGTTGCGCCGCTTTATAGTACAGGTGAATGTCAGGTAGCCCCACGCGCCCCTCCTTCTTTGGTCTGCGCGGGATGGCGAAGGAGAAGAGTGCTCGACCCCCCTGCCAAATAAAGCGTAGCATCATAGATTTCATTTTCCCAAAAAATTTGCCCTCGAGTTCAATAGGAAGGGCCTACAACAAGTATAGCAGCTTGGGAAGAAGGACATTTTAACTGCATGAATCCTCCCCAGCCATGATATGAACATTGGCTTCCAGCGGTTCAGGTCGGCCTGAATCTTGGTTAAGAGTGGGGGAAATTGGCGGAGTAGAGTTTTCCCAGCGTGGGAGTCAGGTGGATCCTCAGATATATAATAGAAGAGTTGGCCCACGGAAGGGCTGTGAGCGGCTTGAGACGGAGGACTTCAGATTGGGGGAGTGTGAGGTTGAGGACGTAAGATTTATCAAAGTTGACCTTAAACCCTGCAACCGCTTCAAAGTGCTCCAGGTCTGCCTGTACATGGGGGAGAGAGCGGGCCGGGTCAGAGAAGGAGAGAAGGACATCATCTGTGAAAAGAGTGATATTATGCATCTCCCCAGTAAAGGGTAGGCCGTGGATACCGGGGTTAGCCCTTACCACCTGTGCCAATGGTTCTATGCGTAGGGCAAAGAGCAGAGGTGAAAGGGGACACCCCTGCCTAGTGCCCCGTGAGTGTTCGAAGAAGGATGACGTATGCCCATTTACAGCTACTCTGGACCTGGGGGAGAGGTAATTTGCCCAAATCATTGTCAAAAATTTACAGGAGAAGCCAAAGGCGGTCAATGTCTGAAATAAAAAACCCCAGTCCACCCTGTCAAAAGCATTTTCGGCATCAAGACCCACCAGAACCGCAGGGATTTTGAACCTATTGGCCCTTTCAATCAGGTGTAGCACCCTTCTCGTGTTGTCGTGGGTCTGTCGCCCCTTGATGAACCCTGATTGGTCCGGGTGTATGAGTGCCGGCATTAGGTCATTGAGCCGTTGGGCAATGATGGAAGAGTAAAGTTTCGCATCTAGATTTAGAAGGGCAATCGGCCTATAGGAGGCGCACTTGCTGAGGTCTTTCCCGGGTTTAGGTATAACAGATATTAGGGCTTCAGCCATTGCGCCTGACGTCTCACCTTCGTCTGCCATGCTGTTCAACAATCGGACTAAGTATGGGCTAAGATCAGAGGCAGAGGTCTTATAGAAAATGGTCGTGTACCCATCCGCTCCCAGGCCTTATGGGGTTTCAAGGCCTTAATGGCCGCCATCACATCTTCTCTTTTGAAGGGGGCAGAGAGCACCTCATTCCATTCCACTGACACCTGGGGTAGTGGCAGCGTCTGCAGATACTCTTTCTGTGCGGCGGCATCAAGAGACTCCCCTGCATAGAGAGTATTGCAAAAGGATCCGAAAAGCTCGGCATTAGCCTCATCGTGGTGTGCCAGCACTCCCTGAGTGTCCTGTATCCTCCCTATGTAGTCCCTTTTTCTTTTGTCCCGGAGCTGCCTGGTGAGATGCTTCCCCACCTTGTTGCCCTGGGAGTAGGAAAGACGCCTTAATTTGAGCAGAGTATATTCTGCCCTGTTATTGTAGTGTGCCCGGAGCTTACCCCTAACCGCCGGGAGCTGTCGCATTGCCGCCTGGAGGGGTTTGTCTTGTGTGCTTCCTCTAAGGCGGAGAGTTCCTCCTCTAATTGCTCCCTTTCCCGACCTCGCTGTCTATTAAGAGCAGCATTCAGGGCCAGGCACTGCCCGCGAATGCACGTTTTAAAGGCGTCCCATGTGGTAAAAACGGAAGTGTCTCCCGTTGTCATTAAGTACAAAGAACTCAGTTATAGCTCCCCTCAGACTGTTACAGGAAGTTTTGTCCCGAACCAAGGATGCCGGGAAGTACCATCTAGGGCTAGTCTTGCTCTTCACGCCCCAATGGAGGCACACTGCGTGCAAGCTAGGATCGGACACGGACAGTGGGAAAATCTTGGCCTCGCGAAGGTCTTCCCGGAGCGACAGACTTAGGAAAAAGTGATCCAGTCGGGAATAAGAGCGATGAACGTGCAAGAAAAATGTGTAGTCTCTAGATTGGGGGTACAGGGACCGCCATGCATCAAAAAGGCCCATATCTCAGATCTTCTGCTGCGAATCAGGGGAATACGAGTCCTTGTCAGATCTCTGTGAATGAATATGTTGTAATCTTACCTACAGTGGTACGTTCCGTCCACCCCTGCCTTTCTGCCCAGTTGGTTTCCCCCGCCACGAAGTTGACCATGGAATGTTGGTGTTATCTCCAGTGAGGAGAGTGGATGGTCATGAATAAAGCAGTACTTCAAATCATCCTGAGTCCTGTCATCTCTTGAATTCCAACACTGGCGACGGAACTGCGCAGGGGGCAGAGGTGACCATCTCCACTTTGAGTGCTCTCTCCAGACAGTTTTACAATCTGCAGGAAATTTTTCAGGGAAGAGGAAGTCACAGAAAAAGGATTTCGTGATTATTTCAAGACGGATGAACCTGCATTTTACTGCGTGAATAGTACCTTCAGTGTGTAAATACTAGCAAGCGAAGTAAGAGAAGATTTGCCTCATGGATGGGAGTGTGACACAGTATAAATCTGCAGTGTTTTAAAAAAAACTGTTTCGCTTGGTCGGGACAGCTCCCTCTGGGTTTTTTTACACCCCATGCTGTGTGTTTTGCCAGCACTGCCTTTGAGGGAAGAAGTGTGATCACCGCTATTTGGCTGGACAGCGTCCCTGACCTAAGGGTCACCCTTTGTCTGAGAGAATCCTTAAGACTGTTTGGTGGCTAATTGGGGGAGCAATGCCTGTTAGCGCGCAGGATGCCTTACCTTTTGTGCTAGTGCCGTTTTGCAGACCCACTAGTAATTCAGCCACCCTAAATCTTACTCGTGGTCTGGATTGGTAAGGTTTTGGCAGAACTTTAGCAACGCAAGCCTTACCTGCTATCAAGTCGACGTGTGCAGAAACTTTCAAGGGGCCTTAACGAGTGGGGTCGTTGTCTCAGTCTGTATCCCTCGATGGCCCCAGTTCAGCAGACTTCTTTCCACAGAGCGCATTTCATCAACGCTGGGCGTTCTTCCACAACGGTAATCTCCTCAATCCTGACGAGTGGTGCCATTTTGTCAGCATGTTCCCTCGACGGCCCAAGTACGGCGGTCTGCCCTTCACAGCGCGATTATCCTCAGCGCTAAACTTTCTCCACATAGGGTCTCCTCAGCGTTTTCCCCTCAGGAGGCGTTCCGGATACTGAAGGCACTCGAGAGTCATTTCCGACGCACCAGCATCTGAGGGCAGGTATTTCTTCATGACCGGATTTCCCTCAAATTATGCCGGTGCTCCAGTAATAAAAGGCCGGTTCTGCCAGATATCGATCGCCTGCTGTTTTGACGTTGTGAGTATTCAGAGGGCTACTGTGAGCCGTGCTGAGCTGTGTGACACTGACTTTCCTGCCCTCCTCGTGGTGAATGTTGTGGAACTACCTGCCCCCAGGACTTCTTACATGGCAAATGTTGGTAACACTCCTTCCCAGAACTGTGTGTGAAACCTTGAGGACATAAAACTGTGGAAGACTCTATGTTTAGGCAAACCCTTTTTTTCTGCTCCAGGCAATTTTACCTCCATCATATTCTTCAGGGGCTTTTATGCAGATGTTCATTTAAGCGTTTTTGCATTACAGAGTTCTGTGTAGGAACTTAGCAGTCCTTAGCCCATTAGAGTTATCAGGTTCCTCTCCTTGCTATCTGGTCCACGCTACTCATTCCCAGATAGTGTAACATGGCTGCAGCAAGCATGAGCCAACCGCCACCCTTTTTGAATGACATAGGTGAACCTGAAATTAGTTGGAAGGAGTGGGTGAAGTTGTTCGAATCTTACCTCATAGCAATAGGGGGCGAGAGATTTAGTTCAGTGAGGAAACAACACATTCTGCTCCATAATTTGGAAGTACAAGGGCGCAAAGTTTACGAATCCTTACCTGTAGAACAAGAGGAGGGTATTGAGGGAGAAGTGGACGTTTTTGCGCAGACCATGGGCAAATTAGAAAAACATTTTGGGGACAGGATAAACGTAGTACTAGAAAGCCACAAGTTTTTCAAAAGGATCCAAGGCAAACAAGAGTCAGTGCAGAATTATATTGCATCCCTGTGGGGTCTTACTCAACTATGTGAGTTTGGTAACCAAACGGATTCCCTTATAAAAGACCAGCTAGTTCGGTGTACCAATAATCCATGAATTCAAGAAAAATTATTAGCGAAAAATCCAGGGTTGCGAGAAGCCGTTGAGCTAGCTAAGTCAGTTGAGCACACTGCTAAATGCATCAAAGAAATGAAACCGAATAATGAGGTGGTAGCGTGCATTAAAGATGAGGAAGACAAAAGTGAAGTGTTCAAGGTGAAGCTGAGGGAAGCTACTAATAACAGAGTAGACAACAAAGATAAGGGTCCTAAATGCTGCAGGTGTGGTTGCAATAACCACTTTGCCACGTTTTTCCAATGCCCTGCCAGATATGTCACATGTAAGAAATGCAATAGGCGAGGGCATTTCGCAAGAGTGTGTAGAGATGGAGAACCACACCCTAAAGAACATGAGAGGAACACGGAAAGGGTCACAAGCAAGAATGTGAAATGCATAGAGTACAGTGGGGAAAAATATGTTTTACAAGTAAAAGATATTAGTAACACTGTAAATTCTATTTATCCAAAATGTTATGTGTTTATTGATAACAAGTGTGTAGAAATGTATGCTGATTCATGCTCACCGTTCACTTTGTTAAACAAAAATGATTTTGTCTCTGTGGGTAATAACTGTATCAGCGAGTTAAAAAAAACAGATATTTCTCCCATAGCGTACAACAAAGGACCCATACCTCTCCTAGGCATGAAAGACATGCAGTTGCAATTCAAAGATAGGAAGGCTTATGGGAGGTTGTACATAGTGGAATCAGGGTCCAATCTTTTGGGGTGGTTGCACCAAAAAGAACTGGGCATTATCCTAGACCCCAATGGTGTAGAACAAGTCCTGCTCACGGAGAAATTGCAGAAAAAGGATAACATATGTGAAGATTCCAGCCAGTTGTTTAAGGATGACTTAGGGTACCTACACAATTTCCAACATAGGATCAGACTGAAATACAATGCAAAGCCAATTGTACACAGATTACACCCTGTGCCACACAAATTGAAGGAACCTCTAGAGAAGGAGTTGCAAAAGCTGTGTGACTTAGATATAAATGAACCTGAGGGGATTTGTCTATGTGTAGACTTACGCAGTCTAAATGATAATGTATGGGTTGAAAGATATCCCCTTCCCATAATCAACGAAATGCTCAGCACCATGGTTAAAGCGAAGTATTTCAGCGTGATTGACTTGTCCATGGCATACCACCAGATTGAAATCCATCCCGAATCTAGACCTCTCACGGCGTTCATCACCCCGTTCGGTGCATTTATCTTTAAAAGAATGCCATTCGGACTGGCCTCCGCCGCCGCTATATTCCAAAAGGCTATGCAGAAAATTCTGGAAGGAGTGGAACACACCATGTGTTTCCAAGATGATATATTGGTGTACGGCAAAAACGCGGAAGAACATGATGCTATCTTAAGACGAGTATTCAAGAGACTCATGGAGGCCTAACTGTGAAAAAGGAGAAGTGCAAAATAAAAGTCCACAAAGTCGAATATTTAGGCCATTCCATTTCGGAAGAGGGGTTCAGACCCAAGAGCAGCCTTATTCAAGCAGTCAAAGAGGCTCCCCATCCAAAGAATAAAGAAGAACTCGAATCATTTTTAGGGCTCATGGAGTATATGTCCAAATATGTAGACAATTTTGCTGCAAAATGTGAACCCATGAGCGAACTATTGACGAAGAACAAGGAATTCACATGGGACGAAGAACAAGAGGAAGTAGCGAACGCTCTAAAGAATGACCTGAAGAATTCTCCAGCCCTGGGAACTTTCAACACATCAAAGAGAACCATACTTGCAACGGATGCGTCAAACAAGGGTCTGGGAGCAACATTGATACAAAAAGATGGAAAGGATGAGAAAATCATCGCCTTCGCATCCAGGAGCCTCACAAATCCTGAACGGAACTACTCTGTAATTGAGAGGGAAGCCCTGGGCTGTTTTGGGCAGTGAGACATTTTAAGTTTTTCTTATGGGGCCACAGGTTCACCATCCAGAACGACCATAAACCTCTCACCTTTATATTTTCTGTCAAGGGGTTAGAAAATTGCACCCCACGCATCAGTAGATGGATCCTGGGACTGGAAGACTACAATTTCAATGTAGAGTATGTACCCGGCAAGTAAAACAAAATTGCAGAATTCCTATCCAGATCACCTCTACCAGAAGTGGAAACCAAGGAAGAAGCACTTGACAGTCCAATTTTAATGACTGATATACTAGCCATCACCGAAAAAGAATGGGAAGACAATATGAAGATGGACAAGGAGATGAGTACCCTAAAGAAATATATGAAGGAAGGGTGGCCCAACAAGAGAAATGAACTTGATTCTAGTATTGAGGATTATTGGGAGGTCAGGAATGAGCTCAGCTTCATCGGGGATAACGTTTATCGCAACAACAGGGTGGTGCCCCCCAAAGAGCTCAGGAAGAGAGTAATTGAGCTAGTACACGAGGGACACCTGGGACGCAGTGTCACTCCGCAAATGGCCAGGAGAAAGAAACCTCTCTAAGGAAGTGTCTGTGGGCATACCACACTACGCCTAATAGAGTAACTGGAATCTCCCATTTGTGTCATTATGCGGTAGGGAGCCATGTACCAAATTCAATCCCAGTTCGTTAAGAGGAGGAAGGGCCATTGAAGTAGGTCAGGAGGAGGTAGCAGAAAAGATCAACCAGCACCAAGCTAAAAACAAAAGATGGTATGACCAAAAACATGGGGTGAAGGCTCTTGAGTGGGAGGTTGGTGACATGGTACACGTCAGGAAAAACAATAAGAAGGGAGTCAATCAAAGCAAATGCTGTTCTCCAGCTAGAATTGTTAAAGTGCTCAAGAATGTGGTCCAACTTGAAAATGGTCAATGGTAGAGTTTTGACAACATTGTAAGGGCACATACATAATTGTACTAACCTGTGCTCCTTTCTGTTTCTACCTGGCCATCTGCCTGGTTTCTCCTGCCTTTTCTTTTCCCTCTTCTGCCCCCCTTATCTCTTTCTCTCCTTTCACCCCTATGGAAGGGAGATGTGTTGTAATCTTACCTACAATGGTACATTCCGTCCACCCCTGCCTTTCTGCCCAGTTGGTTTCCCCCGCCCTGGAGTTCACCATGGAATTTTGGTGTTATCTCCAGTGAGGAGAGTGGTTGGTCATGAATAAAGCAGTACCTCAAATCATCCTGAGTCCTGTCATCTCTTGAATTCCAACAGTGTACTATCCAGGTCTTTCTGCCAAATCCAGTTGAAGTCCCCCATGATAAGCAGTGACCCTTCAGCAAAATCTGTGACCTTCCTCAAGAGAGTTTGGAGGAAACCATTCTGGTATACACCACGACAAAGGTGCACAGTATACCGCGTAGGAGGCCCTTTACCATGACCCAGCGACCCTCCCTATAACTCTGTACTCCCATAGGCTGGAAGTGCAAAGCCGAGCGGAACATAAGGGCCACTACCCTCTGCTTCGTGGAGATGGAGGACCTATAAATAAGTGGAAACTGTTTGTGCTTAAGGCGTAAGTCCTCCGTTTTAGTCAGGTGGGTCTCTTGAAGGCCCACGACATCCAACTAATGGTCAATGATATATTTCCAGATCTTTTGGCGTTTCTTGGGAGAATTTAGCCCCTTAATATTCCACGTCCCTAGAGTTAGCAGCATCATCTATGGGACCTACGACGCTGCTCTGCAGGGGCCATACACCCCACCATCTACACTGAGCTATGGAGTGGATGTCAACCCCACCCTGTATCCCACCCCAGTTGCCAGGGGTGTCATGAAGCCGCCCAACTCAGCTAGATCCGTCTTCTTTTATGTGATCCATCTGTCCTACACGCTCTCTCCCCTCGTGGACCTCCCATGTGTGTGAGGACACCTCCACCAATGCTGTGCCAAAAGTGATCAAAGCCCTGCTACCACCACTACGCCCCTAACCCCACACCCCCCCACCAAAATCCCAAGAAATAAAACATAATACAAGAAACAGTGTGAAACAATTCCCAAAGCAAGGGGGACATGATACCAATCAGTAGTTCTCCAGATCATGATGCAGGAGTTCGTCATGAACAAGGACATAGAGATCAAGATATCGATCCCTCCCGGCACCACCCGGCAACTCTAACCTGGGCATTCATATTAGTGTCATGGAGCTGGATCGTTTTCAGTCCCTAGCGCCACAGAGGAGACGGATGCCTCTTTTTCCAGAAGGCTTGCAGAAGGGTCAGGCTTCTCCATCGGTAGTGGTCTCCCACTGTTTGCCATCCGCTAGAACGCCTGTGTCGTCGGCGCGGGGAGCCGTCCGTAGTCGCCGTAGGCTTTCGTTTGTTCCAGTCCCAACGCTTCGAATGCTGCATCTAGGGAGCGTAGCTGCAGGAGCTTCCCCTTGTACTTAAAAACAATGAGAAATGGGTGGCCCCAAGAGTAGGGGATGCCCTGCTCCTTCAGATACGAGATTATTGGCCTGAAGCTGCGGCGTTTGATGAGTGTGGAAGCCGCTAGATCCTGGAAGAGGGCGGGTTGGTGCCCCCGAAACTGGATGGTGTTGAGGCCCCGCGCATTACGCAGGATTTGCTCTTTAATTTGGAAGTCGTGTACACAGACCAGGATGTCAGGCGGTGGGGCCTGGGCTCCCCTTGGTAGTCCAACTCTGTGGACCCTGTCCAGTTGGAGGTCGAGGCCATCCCCTTCATTTAAAATTTGACGGAACAGAGCTGTGACGTACTCACGGAGACTCTCACCCTCATCCTTCCATGGCACCGCTCGTATCCTGATGTTATTCCACCGCGAGCGGTTTTCAAGGTCCTCCGTAAGTCCGTATGCGCCTGCAAGTCCAAATTTTGCTCGGTCAAGCGAATAACATCGTGCTGTAGCTGATGCACCTCGTCTGCAGTACCCACATCGTGCTCCTCTAGGGTGACTACTCGTTCTCCAATGGAGTCAACGTCTCTGCGGATTTCACGCAAGTCTGAGGAGAGCTGGGAGCGGACTGCCAGGATGTCCTCTTCAATGGCGGCGAACAGCTCCATCATAAGGGCCTTAGTAGCCGGCCCTTCTACATCGTCCTGCTGCGCCACCGGCACCGTTGTTGGCCGGGTGCTCCCACTTCCCGGCTTGGGCAGAGAGTCCTTGGCGGGCTTGTCCTTCTTGCCCCTAATTGTGGCCATAGTGGGGGTATTCCAGACCCGAATGCCAGCACTGTCTGTTCCAATGGGGGGGCTTAGGTGATGGAAGACCCCTTGAGAAGCGTAGGCTCCAAGGCACTCAAGCGGCAACCACCGCTGCGGGCCCCTCTCTCCAGCCGCCCTAGATGACTCGGTGCTGGGGATGCCACCCGGTCCCCGCTCTGGCCAGTGTGCAGGCGATGGCGTGCGGGTAGTTTCACCTCACGTTAATGTCCTGCATGGAGCCCAGCGGAGGGCAGAGTGACGCAGGGGCCCTCACTCTCTGTTCAGGCCAGCACCAGGCAATCGTGCCTGTAGAACACCGAGAGTCCCCCAGGCACACAAGTCCTTATGGCCCCCCTGAACCGACCTCCACTCCAGATCCAGATTCGCCGAAGGCACTGCAGGGCCACAGATCAGGGGGAGGGGAGTCTACCCCTGTCCATGCGGTTGTGGCCTACCTCACCACGCCTCACCCTGGGGCCTACCACGTCCGCCGAACCGCGGACCGATACTCCGGGCCCCCAAGCGGCTAGGTTTTAGCTTGTCTCAGTCACCTCTTCCCAATGGCCATTGTCAAATCAGGGAGGGCCCGCTCAAGAATGCTCAGGGACCTCAGTTGGGCGCCACCAGGTCCCAGTTCTTTACTCCAGCAGCCGCTGAGGCGCGTCCAGCCCTCCCGTGCTCACTGGGCCAGTCCCCTTCTCCTCACCGTCGATGGAGGCTGCCGCCGAGTCTGTCCTTGCTCCCAGTGGGGCCTGCAGGCCTCTCCGCTGCCGCGGGGCTTCCTCCACAGATCACCTCTATCTCTGCCACAGGGCCGTCACCGCCCCGGCCGGAATCTCCAGGCCGCCCCGCTGGATTGGGGCCTACCTCCTTGTGGAGCCGCACCGCTTACACTCGAGAACCACTCTGCAGTCCGGTGCAAGCCTCTAGCAGGGGGGCGCGCTGGCACCGCAATCGGGCCCCGGGTCAGTGCTCGGCCGTCCGCCGGCGTGCGGACCGATTAACCCTCCACTGTCAGCAGCCGTTGAGTGGCAGGCATCGGAGGCCCAGCTCTCACGCCCCACTCCAGGACACGCAACCGATCTGCCCAGGGCACCACAATGGCTGTGTTTCACTCATCCCTTGAAATCAGGGGGTACACAGGTCCTGCGCCAGCCTTCAGCCGCCCTCGGTATTCTGCTCCGTCACTAGCGGGGCTCCTGTTGGGCGGGGCGCCGAACGTCTCGCGGCGGGCTCAGCGCAGCGAGCAACCAGGCCGTGCCCATGCCCCAATGCGGTTTTCCAGTGCCCAAGCGCAAAAAAAGGGTATCACCCGCACCAGCTCAGTATCGGTCGTCAGGCTCCTCTCCCTGCACCCGGATGGGCCCCAGGGACTGCGATTGCAAAGCTTTAGACCGGGCGGTGCGGGAGGGACAAAAGAACACGTCCTACACCGCCGCCATCTTGGCCACGCCCCTAGATAGCTATTTTTCTCAGTCAATCGTGCATGCTTCGTTTCACCATAGGTGCTGAGAAAATAGAGAGACGGGCATTTTCAATAAAAGTATTTATTGAACAGTCTTCTTTCTCAAGCATAAGAAAAGTACTGCTACAATCGTAATACTTGTCATAAAGTATAATGCATATAATACGAACAGTATTATAAAGAAGTACTGTAAAAGCATGATATGGTTTCTAAGCCATAAAAGTGCATAAAATGTATAAAATACATACATTAATAAATAAAGACTAAAAATACTCAATTGGTGCTTCTAAAATACGCCTACCCCGGTGTACCTAACCTAAGTCTAGTACAAGGGAAGAAGTAAATGAGGAGTAGCCTAAGTCTAGTAGTTCTCTGCCAGGAATCTATTCCAAGAATTCTCTAAGAGGTTTAATCAGCTCCATACCTTGGTTTTAGAATGAAGGAGGTCTTGTATCTCTCTCTCTCTCAGGACTCGATTTCCCAGATACCCGCAAGGGTAGCTTGGAAACACTGGAGCTGGATTTCTCTGCAAGAGAAAAGACAGAGTCTCTCAGTGCGTCAGCTGGAGGGTCGGCTTCCTTCGGCACTTGCTGCTGCAGGGCGGTGGGCAAGTAGATAGTCGATCAGCTCCAAACCACAGGGTGTTTGTCTGGGCAAATCTAGGCATATTTATACTTTGAAGGTGCCGAGTTTGACGCATGATTGGACTTAATAAGGTCACTCAAAAGGCTATATTCTTTGAAAACTCCAAGATTTCTTGGAGAACTCAATATTCAAGCAGGGGGAAGTTCCTAGCTGCTGATGGCGGGTTTTTACAAGAAATCATTGTTGATTCTCGGAACTTAGTGGAAGTAGCCATGCCGTATTTGGGCTACAAGGCTTAGGCCAAATATGGTAGTGATTTCTATGCCTATTTAAGGATATGATAAAGTATATCTATATAAGGGCATGAATTGGTAACATTTAT
The DNA here is from genome assembly GCF_964263255.1 of Lissotriton vulgaris. Lineage (NCBI taxonomy): Eukaryota > Metazoa > Chordata > Amphibia > Caudata > Salamandridae > Lissotriton > Lissotriton vulgaris. Next base: position 622,794,903 of record NC_141689.1, read on the forward strand.
ACTAGGGTCCTAGATTAATTTACAACAGGATACACTCCTAAAATCACCCCTGCTCACCCCCTTGGTAGCTTGGCATGAGCAGACAGGCTTTTATCTTAGAGGCAGTGTGTAAAGCATTTGTGAACACATACAGTAATACACCAGTTTAGAAAAATATGTAATCTTTATCTAAACCAAAACGAGACTAAACAACAAAAATCCACAATATAGTAATACAAATATTACTTTCAGATGGTAGAAATAGTTCAGCTCAGAGCAAATTGCAGATGCAACACTTTCTCACAAAGTACCTGGGATGCATCACGCAAACAAACAAAACATGATGCAGGGAAGGTAATGCATCGGTTCCTTAGACTCAGGGAAGGTGATGCGTTGGTTTCCTGCCGGAAAGGAGGTGATGTGCCGGTTTCTTACTGCATGTGGAGGTGATGCGTCAGTTTCTTACTGCATCCCCCAATGATGCGACAAACTTGGCACCCCGATGCTACGATCCGGAACAATGTTCGAACTCTTGCAGCCGCACAGCAGGCCTTGCGTCGAAATTGGTGTGATGATCTCGGAATTCAGAGATTGGTGCACTCGATGGGGCATGCGGCGATTTCTCGAGCTGCGGCAGGTGCTGTGATGATTTCTTCTGCGATACTTCAGAAACAAGGAGGCGAAGCAGCAGTGAAGCCAGAAGAATCGGAGGGGCACCTCTCCGAATAAGGTTTAAGAATGAAGGGCTCAGAGCAGCCTTTGAGAGCAGCGCCGGCACCCTCTCACCTCCACCGTGTCTCTAAGTCAATCTATAAGTCCTGCGAAGATGCAAAACAGTCTGGCCCAGAGACAGGACGGGGAGGCTCTGCACAGTTCTTCAACAATCCTCCAGAGAGACCAACGAGGCATCGGGCATCGACTACGAAGCGAATGGGTCTGTCCAACGCTTCAAACTAGGAGATGAGGATAAGGCGGGGGAAGACAAAGACTAGCAATGGAGTTAGGAGAGGAGCAATGCCCTATGCCTGACTGGGTAGGTGTCAGCTGCGGCGAGATACCTGGGCCTGAAACCCCTATAGCCAAGCAGAGCAGCTCCACTGGACATCGGTCATGCTGGCTCTGGAACTCCATCAGAGAAAGCCTCTAGCACCAACACCTACAGGTATCTCGAGCTCAGGAGCACTGGAATGGAGTATCGAGGAGCATCAAGGACCCAGGTGTGAGAAAGTGGCATCTTTCTTGCATTGGTATGCCCCACCTTTTTGCTGAACTGCTGATGTGCTTTGACTGAGTGTGCCCTGGGCTCCTGCCAACAAGGTGCTCAGGTCCTGTGTTCCTTCCCTAAACTGTGTTGAAACTGAACCCCAATTGGCATCTCTGGCCACCTATCAGCCCATAGTAAATGGTACCCTAGGTACCCAGGGCATGATGACCAGAGAAGACCCCTAAGGGCTGCAGCACTTATTGTGCCACCCTTAGGGGCTCTGTACCCTGACACCCACACATTGCCTTTGCAGGCTGAGTGTCTAAGTACAGAACTAAACAAAGAGTCGACATGACACACATCCCTATGTGCCATGCCCACAAGACCCACTGCTTTGGCATACCTCAGTCACCCCTCTAGCTGGGTGCCTATGCCAGTGGTGTGGGCACAGGTGCATGACCCCTGTGACCCTACAGTACCCAGGGCCATTCCTGGGCACTGTAAGTGCAGTGATGCCATTAAGAGTATATGGTGCTGGGGGTTGTCATTACGAACTCCCCAGCGCCATAACGGCTCCACTGAAGACTGACAAGTTTGATATCAAACTTCTCAGCACAATAAACCCACACTGATGCCAGTGTGGGACTTAATGTAAAATGCACCAGAGGACATCTTAGAGATGCCTCCTGAAATCCTAACCTACAATCCACGTCTGGTCTGAGAGGCTGCCTAGGCTGCCACACAGCAGACATGTTGCTGGACCCCTGGGTGGAGAGCCCCCCGCTCTCCTGCAACAATGCACACCCTGGGCGAGGCTCTAGATCTCCTCCCCCAGGATGGGCAGGGGGAAGCTTCAAAGGTCTTCCGCCCTTGTGAGCTTCTCCAGACCACTAGCTGTACTCAGCAACTGGCCCCCACCAGTTCTGACCCCCACTTTGGCAGGAAGACTGGTGGGAAACCCTATGTCAGGAAGGGGGGTGTGCCAGCCTGTGCCAACCCCACCCCTCATGTGGAAGAGGCGAGGTGAAGCACAACCCTGGGCTCTGACCATCTTGAAGATGTTATCACAGTTAGACTCCTGCCCCCGTCCCACAGGAGAGGAGCAGGCTAGGGGTGTACCCACCCCAGGACAGGTACACATTGGTCCTTGACCTTGCCCTACCTGTAACTCCCCAAAATTAAATGTTTAGGGGCACCCTGAGCCTTCCTTCCTCAGATCCCGATAAGAAAAGAAGAATGATGATCAAGAAGAATAAGACCCGCCATGCAGATGCTGACAACAGGACAACACCAACTGACTTGGCCCCAACCCTACCGGCCTGTCGATCCTGGAACCTCCTCCTGCCCAATCCCGATGACTCCTGCGGACAACAACCTTGGACAACCCGGAGGACCTGCCTGCCTTGACCCTCTAACAGACTGGGGCTCCCCTGAGCAGAGGCTCTGCTCCATCAACAATATCCCTAGTGCCAGCCAGGAACCGCGAATCCAACCCACTCTGCACCCGCCAAGCCCGGCCCGTGCCCGCCCAAGACCACGAGGACATCCCTCCAGCGACTGGGACCCAGAGTCCAGTGCCCAAAGACCCTCCTCGACGACCGAGGCGACGCCTGCACCCTCAGAACCAGGGACCCCACAATTGCGACCAATTGAGGGTAACCTTTCCCGGCGCAAAAAGACACCCCTGCACCCGGCGCCCCACGCCCCATGGTCCCCTGTGCCTTCCTATGGGGTACCTACCTCTTCTCCAAGGTCCCAACTTACCTCTCGAAGTGGTGGCCGCACCTGAAGAATCTCCGTCCCCGAGCCTGCAGCCTTTGTTCACCTTTTAACTTTCCTATTGGCTAACATTGAGCGCCCGGCGGCTAAAAAGCACCCTACACCCAGCAGCACGAGTGCCGCTGGAGGTGCAACTACTACCCTACTCTACTTCCCCACTTGCCCTGAGTAAGTGACCAGGAGTTCAGCTCCAACAGCCGCTTGGCCTGCTTGCTTGCAGCCACCGGTAGACAGTCAAAATATCGAGTTGGAAATATCGACCTACCATAATATCGAGTCTGAAATATCGAAGGAGCATAATATCGAAGGCAAGAATATCGTAGGACAGAATATCGACCCAAGGTAAGTAATATCGAAATACTTAATATCGATGTAAGTAATATCGAAGTTAGTAATATCGATAGCATATATATCGATGTTAATAATTTCGATGACACTAATATCGATATTTGTATTATTTTATAGTTTTTTATTATGTATGTGTTATATGTTTAATTTAAGTATTTAAAATAATTACTATTATATGTGTATACATTTTCTATAATAATATATAAATTTATAAGGAAATTTGATGTTTTAGTACCGGAGCGGGTTGTGGGTTTATAGGGGAATAGGGTGGGAAGTAATTTAATTATGGTAAGTTGATTAATAATTAGTAGGATTAATTAATTAATTATAATTATTTGCTAATTAATATTGATTAATTGGGAAATAATTAATTGATTAATTGATATATATTTTCTGTAGCGGGATGTGGGTTTATAGGGGAATAGGGTGGGGAGTAATTTAATAATAATTAATTAATTAATATATGTTTTTAAATATTTATAACTAATTAATTGGCAAATAATTAATATTAATTAGTTAATTAATTAATATAATTTTGTACATATTTTAAATTAGTAATTAATTGGTAATTAAATAATATTAATTAGTTAATTACATTAATTAGAGTAATTTATTTATATATATAATTTTTAGTTACTGTTAATTAATTAATTGGGGAAAAATGATATTAATTATTAAATTATATTAATTACAGCTAATGTGCTAATATATTTACTTTATTGTTATTGTTAATTAATTATTAATTGCTAATTAAATAATATTATTTAACTTTGGGTTAAGGATTATTTTTTGGGTTCAGGGTCAGTTTTGGGTTTTTGGGTAAAGGGGTATTTTTAGTGTACAGGGTCAGTTTTGGGTTTTTGGGTAAAGGGGTTTTTTTAGGGTTCAGGGTCAGTTTTCAGTTCTTTGGTAAAGGGGTATTTTGAGGGTTTAGGGTCAGTTTTCAGTTTTTGGGTAAAGGGGTATTTTTAGGGCTCAGGGTCAGTTTTCAGTTTTTGGGTAAAGGGGTATTTTTAGGGTTCAGGGTCAGTTTTCAGTTTTTGGGTAAAGGGGTATTTTTAGGGTTCAGGGTCAGTTTTCAGTTCTTGGGTAAAGGGGTATTTTTAGGGTTCAGGGTCAGTTTTCAGTTTTTGGGTAAAGGGGCATTTTAAGGGTTCAGGGTCAGTTTTGAGTTCTTGGGTAAAGGGGTATTTTTAGGGTTCAGGGTCAGTTTTCAGTTTTTGGGTAAAGGGGTATTTTTATGGTCCAGGGTCAGTTTTCAGTTTTTGGGTAAAGGGGTATTTTTAGGGTTCAGGGTCAGTTTTCAGTTCTTGGGTAAAGGGGTATTTTTAGGGTTCAGGGTCAGTTTTCAGTTCATGGGTAAAGGGGTATTTTTAGGGTTCAGGGTCAGTTTTCAGTTCTTGGGTAAAGGGGTATTTTTAGGGTTCAGGGTCAGTTTTCAGTTTTTGGGTAAAGGGGTATTTTTATGGTTCAGGGTCAGTTTTCAGTTTTTGGGTAAAGGGGTATTTTTAGGGTTCAGGGTCAGTTTTCAGTTCTTGGGTAAAGGGGTATTTTTAGGGTTCAGGGTCAGTTTTCAGTTCTTGGGTAAAGGGGTGTTTTTTGGGTTCAGGGTCAGTTTTCAGTTTTTGGGTAAAGGGGTATTTTTAGGGTTCAGGGTCAGTTTTCTCGACTGTTGCACTCTCTGGAGTGGGAATAGTAATTTTATCCCTACGCTATCAAACGCTTTCCCTACTGTTCCACTCTCTGGAGTAGGAATAGTAATTTTTACCCTTACGCTATCCAACGTTTTATATAATTAATTGTTAAAATATCAAATGTTTATTTTATTTTTTATATTACTTACATTTTATTTATGTTATTGTTTTATGTTTGTAAATGTATTAGTAAATTAGAATATATTTCATTAATTTATAAATTAGTAAAATAATTATTAATACTTATTGTTCAGTACATATATATTATATATTTACTGTATATATTTAATTATTGTATTATTAATATATATGTTTTATTTATTAATTTTAAACATTATTAGATACTTTTAAATATGTATATTTTATTTATTAGTGTTATATACTTACTTTTACATTTATATATATAAAAAAAATCGATATTTTTAACATCGATATTTTTTACATCGATATTATTTTTTCGATATTTTTGTACTTACCATGTTGTAGATAGGATGTCGATATTTTTGCCCTCGATATTGTTGACTCGATATTCTTGTAGGTCGATATTTCTGAGGTCGAAATTCTGTCAGTGATCCGCAGCATCCAACCAAAGGCCCCCTTCCCTCCATTGGATTGCATTGGGCCTACTCTCTCTGCACCCGGCTGCCTCTGTGCTGCTGAGGTTGTAACTACTGTACCTTCCCGACCCTGGGAGACCCCTGAGTCTATGCCCAGAACCTTAACTTCACCAGTTGAGTACTCAACTGGAAACCGATAACTCACTTTCCTGCCATTGGATAACAATGACTGGTTTGACTCGAAAAATCTTTTAAGTATGAAGTTTTGAAACTCTAAAATATTCCTATAAAATCAGCTGAGTAACGAATTTTGAATTACTCACCTGCGGTCAGGAAAGGAGCCAGTACTGTACCTCTCAGCCTAGTTCTGAACTGCAAAAGTAATTAGAACTGTACTTACCCATAACCTGAATGTCTCCCATAGGAAACCATCGACTGTTTTTCTCTGAAATTTCTTCTGTCTACTTTTGAAAAGTACAAATTTTCCTTAAAAATCGTACCAATTACTAAAACGTAAATACTTACTTGTCTTAGGTAGAGACCCCAGTCCTGAACCTAGGAGTCCAGTCCTGGATTACAAAAGTAACGAGAACCTACTTTACCTATGACTTGAATTTCCTTCCATAGGATAACATTGCTAGTTTTTCACTGAAAAGTTTCTAAGTGTCAACTTTTAAAATACCTTTACATTCTTTAAAAATCATTGCAATAACCCAAAAAATATTTTACTAAACTGTTTTCAGCTTAGACCCCAGGACTTAATCTAGGGTCCAGTCCTGGAGTTACAAAAGTAATCTAGAAAGTAATCAACTGCATTTATCTAGAAAAACCCATTGAGCTCAATGTTAAATTGTGTTTAGAATTGTGTTGCCTACTGCAAACCCTTTACCTATTGTAACAAGGCGGTGTGAGCTGTGAAGTTGTTATATAATTATGGATTTACAATAAAAATTTGGAAGAATACGACTTGACTTGGATCTCTGAATTTGGAGTTGTGTGAGAAAAAAATTGGACGTTATATATCTATGATTGTGGACCAACGTTAGATAGATTAACTGGTTTTGACAGAATCTGAATATGGATCTAGGATTTTCAAGAATATATACCAATTGGACATCAAGTGGAGTGCTAAGTGTCCTGCTCTAATTTTCTCTTGTTTCTTAGGAAGATTTTGCCTTATTGACACTCCAGGTGGTGGGTGTGCATCAGGCCACAAGAGCACCCTTTGCAGGCGACATAATAACCACTTAATTTTTGTACTATACGTCTTAAAAATTATTTCTGTGAAGGATATTACCTTATGTGCGGACTTTTTCCCTCTTGTTAGGGGAACACTACCACCATTCCTCCTGTTTGTCTTTTACCTATTGTATTTACAAAGTTTATTACCTTTCTGCAAAGTAATTATCTGAGATCACTCATATTGAGAAAAGTATATTTTTATACCTGTTGGTTCTACAAATAAAACAACTAGATCTTTTGATTTAAAAACAATTGGCCTGGAGTTCAGTCCTTGAGTGTGTGAAACCTTTTGCTGACTAAGTGTGTACAACAAATGCTTTACACTGTCCTCTGGTACTGCCTTACTGCTCGACCAAGCTACCACTTTGGAGAGTAAGGTCAGCCCTGACTTTAACCTCTGTTATACCTCTGGGTGTTGTGGTCTCTATACACACTGTACCTTACTTTGGTCCAGTGTATATAGAGCCACTTTCTCACACTAGGTGAGTGGGTTTGTCCCCGGGGGAGGTGGGAATCTGGGTAATTTAGCCAAACAGGCTGTGTCTGGCCGGGAGCTCCCAGCCGGAGCTCCTCACCGGGCGGCCATCTTGGTTTGGAAACCTAACATTTACTCGTATGCACTATACTAAGAGAGCATGGAAGGCAGAGCAACTTACAGTCCAGAGTTTCTAAGGGAGAAGAGATGCACTGCATACCTTGCTGACAATAAAGGTTGTCTTCATCAGCGGAAGTATAAAGACAGTGTTCGCTGCAAAGCTCAAACACAGGCTGTCGTAGTAGACTATCGGTTTTCCTCTGGGACTTGGCTTTATCAGCTTCAGGCGAGATGCGCCATTTGCAAAGCGCAAACTGTGCTGGCAGTAGGTGCAACCGTCTCTGGCAGAATCTCAGATGACAATCTGGGTGAAGGACTTCTCCTGACAAGTGGTCAAGTGGTAGTCCTTATATACGAAATCTTATCAGAGATGTGAATGTCTGATATAAGTTTGGGAATGTCTGACATAGATTATGTGCATCAAGATATGCGTCCCAGACATTTCCTTGTGAACACACAAGAAAGGACTTCCATGCAGACTACATAATTTTGGTTATATGTCCGTATCTGTTCTTATTTAACCTTTACATGGTGAAAAGTAGACATCTGATCCAGACAAATTTTGCATTGATTGAGGTATCTGTGTCATCAATCAAATGGCTCAACGCTTTCACAGATCTGAGAAAGATATGGGCAGGCTACATCAGTGTCTAATGGCAGACATGACAATGATTCTGCATAAATCAGCAAAGATGGCAACTTCCATTGTTTGCGAGTGGGAAAAGGGCAACTTCTATTTATCAAGATTGAGTTGAGGCTTTTATAAGATGAATCCAGACTGTAGGGGCTTTATATCACTTTAAGGAACATGGGCCATTTAAAACAATAGTTTCAGATTCTAGAATGTAAAAGCACCACTGGTGGTCGGCTGTTCCTTGCCCACCACCATTGCTGTGTTTGCAGCCAATCACAAGGGATCCGAAGGCTGGAACTTTCAAATTGATTTTCATTAGGCAGATCATTTTACCACCCCTGCAACTGAAAATTTGAGAGTGTGATTTCTTAGTATATGGATCTCATTGCAAAAGCAGAGACAGGTCACAAAAAGTCAGTGGATAATGTTCAACTGCTTTTTACTATCTCTCTCTTAGAACATCAAGCTTGTAGATATCTGAACACATATTGAATGATAGAATTGGAAAACATTTTCTTTTATGTGCGTGTTTTAGGGGTTTCCATATATAACAATGGAAGATTGGGTTTATCCAGTCTACTGCATTTCACAGGACATCCATAATGGGGTGTTAACATTTGTGCAAGACGTACACATGACACTTCACTATCATCCTCCAGAAATATACATTCAGATGATTGTCAGTCTGCTGTACAAACAGGAAGATCACAACCAACTTTTTTCCACCTGCCTTTAATTTAGCTATGCAAATGGTGCACTAGTATGTCACATTGCAACCAACCAGCAATTTTTTAGAGTGGAGGCTTCCACCAAAATATGCCCTGGTGCCCCCATTTACAGAGGATCATTCAGTTCAATTGGTTTAGCTGCCCAATCCTTTATCAAATACAGAAACCTACAAGTATTCTGTGTCTTTTTTGTGGCCTGGATATCCACTATCTTCTGGACTGTGCATCATTCCTCTTTCACCCAGGAGAAAAAAAGTGTGGCTGCAGTTGCAGTGCAGTGGTGTTGAACCCATCTCATTTTTTGGTAGATAATGTTCAGCCCTTGCACTTCGGAGATGGTCACCTTCTGTGCAGTATGGGAGGTTCTCCTTGCTATGCATAGGTGAATATGAGGTTCATGTCTTCTGACTCTTAAGTGCTTCAGTCTAATGGGCTGCAGCCTGAGAAGGTGTCTCTTGGAATTTGAGTTACAGGTTCCAGTTAGGCATCCTGCAAGTAAGGGGGATCACATTTGGGGCATCCAAATGCTGCAGCTGTGTCTCTAGTTTCTTGTTGATATGTAGTTCTTAATTGCTCATACATGTCATCTTTAACTAACTCCTTATCTTAGGCAGTGCTGCCACATTCTTCCATGCCCGCAAATGCTACTGAACAGCAAACTTTATCAACAAACATATTCGTTTTGCTAATCGACCCTTTGCTAGGTGAATAGGATACTAGGAATACAGATATTCTGTGACTCGTTTGTTTTTTCTGAGTCCACATGGTTGTGTGGGGAATCATTCCTCCTGGGTTCTAGACCACGTTTGCCTTTAATTTCATGGTTATTAGGAGTCTAATCTCTCTTACTTTTCTTCCACCAATCCTGAAATAGAAATAACAGACTTGCCTAGCATGTTCTATTTGTACTTTTTGAGATTGGTCTTGTCCTTGTAGACAATATGGTAGCGTGTTTGCCCTTAGGTGGAGGGGGCAAACATGGGCTGGTGGTTACTGAGTTGCCCATTGATTACTGAAGTTTCATTCTTCTCTTACCGTGACATTCTCTTTGACTGGTGTATCCATAGCATCTGTGGTTGAACAACATACCATGTGATAGCTGTTAAGGGTGGAATGCCAAGGCTCATTGAGTTTGTTTTCTGGGACACAACTGGAGCCTCGTCTTATGTATTTGCATTTGTAAAGAGCTGCTCAAGCCATTTAGCAGAACATTGGGTTTAAGATCCCCTTATTATGTTATGTTATGTTATGCTATAATGATCTTGTAAAGTGCACGTACACCAATTGGTTTCATGGCGCTTATTCTAGTAGTTGCAGAACCCAGCTGGAGTTCTTCATAGGCTTGAGTATACAGCCAAGTCTTAAGAGATTTCTTAAAACTCAGCAGGTCAGTGCATGATCTAATTTCCAGAGGAAAGGAGTTCCACACTCTGGAAGCCAACGTTGCAAACCAGCAACCCCTTGTTGCTTCAACTTAAAGGCAGAAGTTGCCAAAAGATAGAGGTGGGCTGAGCGTAGAGTGCGTGGGGGAATTTACCTTTGAATAAGGTTGTCGATAAATGTAGGGCTCCGTCCATGTAAAGATTTAACCCCTTCCCTGCTCATGACGAGCTCAGCTCGTCATGAGGCACAGTGGAGCTGTGCTTATGACGAGCTGAGCTCGTCATGAACAATGATAAATCCCACTTTGCAGCACAGGTTAAAGACCAAACATCCTACTTTAAAAGCACAATGCTGGCGCATGGGAAGCCAATGCAGCTTCCTCAAAGTGGGTTGAAATCTTGCTGTCTTGGTTTCTGGTGAATCAGTCTGACTGCTTGATTCTGTACCATCTGTAACCGTGTAGTTAAGAAGAGTGGCAGACCAAGGTAGACTGAGTTGGCATCATCTATGTGTGACATAATAATAGCAATCACAACCTGTATCAGTGCTGCCTGTGTGTGTAGTCTGCTGATCTTTCTGATCTTCTGTAATTGGAAGAAACAAGTAGAGACCACAGATCCAAATTGGGTTTTTAATGAAAGGTCGTTATTTATTGTGACATCAAGGCTTTTTGCAGAAGAGGAGGGAATGCGGTAGATTCACAATTCTGTTGGCCAGTAGTGTGGACCCCAAAAGATGTGGCTGCCTCCCGTCAAGACTAGTTCAGTCTTGTCAGAGTTCAGATTTAAATGGTTTTAAGTCATCGGCATAGTTGAAGGTGACAACTTTCCTTGCCTTGAGAGACCGAATCAGAGGGAGGAGATATAAATTAAATAAATGAGGGAGCCTTTACTTTCCGTAACTCACTTCCGGGTTAAAAATAGGTCTTGTCAGCATCCATGGCCCCTTATGGGTGATTTAGCTTTGGAGCTAAAGATCCTCCTTTGGTATACCTCTTTATTACTGACTGCAGACCTGCCAATTGACATGGTGCCCCTGTGTGTTGCATTATTTTGGCTCCCTTCACACAGGCACACAGTGACAAACCGAAACCGCATGGTGGCAAGAAAGGTGAGATTGAAACCATTAAATAGTGTGGATTTTCAGCTCATCTTAAGTGGCTGTACACTGCTGATGTTCAGTAAAAGGTGTGGAAACACCCCCAGTACATCGCCGACAGCTACCCCTTTTTGAAGGGTAGGGAGGGAGGTGGCGGACTTGTTAAGGGGCAGAGTGCCTCTTAGTAGCCCTCTGCAACCTCTCATTCTCCACCCTCTCCTCATACAATGAGATTAATTTACAGGTTGGCAGGTCTGTGACTGTGATGAGAAAGAGGAATGTAGAGGTAATGCAGGATTACTTACCAATGCTTTCCATTACTATTAGTCCTACAATAAATCATCACCATCATTGTCATGTTAAGTTCTACCTTTGGTGGAGTTTTGGTGATTTCAGAGGTATGCTCAGACTTCCTGCCTTGTTTATGGCAAACAGTGCAGGTTGAAAAGGCTTTCATCTTCATCTTCATCTTCAGCCTTCTGCATTTATTTTTTACTTTCTTAGATTTGAAATCCACAGCATAAGTGATGGCTTTGATTAAATGGAATTGTATTGCTACATTTCTACTAAGAGTATTAAAGTTTACTGTTACGGATCCCAGGTACTGGTAAACAGAGATCTGTTTCATGTACTCTCTACTGTGAGTATAATATTTACACTCGAATATCAATTAGAGGCTGTTCACTTAGTAAGTTCAGGATAGGACAAAGTAATCTTTGTTGTGAGTGGTGGAAAGCTGCTTAGCTATGGATGAAACGTGTAGAGCCTTCAGAAATGGTATGCGTATTGTAGGCACAATAGACAAAAAATAATTTATAGTGTTTTTACTGGGCTTTTTTTGTAATTTGACACCCCTACTGGTGATGCTTGTTGTGTCGTTGGGGAGTTGGACGCCACAGGAGTGATAGGAGTGAGGGGCACTAGGGGTACAGCTATGGGCCTAGGAATAAGCACACTGACGACTGCATATCTGCATATGGCTCACCATGCCGTCGCCAACTTGTGTACGTCTGTGCGTGGCCCTTATTCATTATAGAAGGTCACGTGGTTGTGACGGGGCATGCCTGTTACGCCACAGGCTAGAATACAACATTCCTCCCCAACAAACATGAAAACCAAAAATGTCAATGTGGAAAAGTCTCTTCAGGCACGCTCCATAGTCTATCACTTGCAACTTGGCGCAACTGGCGTCAAACACACATATATATGAACAGTCTTACGTGAAGTAGTCTCTCAGGCGACTGGATTCCGCCGCAGCTGGTGTTGGGATATACCTCTGCTCTGGGTCTCACCGACGCCGAAATTGGATGGCGCTTCACCAGTTGCAAATTCGGGACTACCGCCACTGATGTCCAGACTTCGGTTCTCTGCTCCGTCGCACTGACTTGACATTACGTCAGGGGTCTCCGGACTCTCCGTAGGACTGGACCCATCCATCTGATCTCGGAGGCTAAAATTGTCTCTGGTAGGGGAACATAGACTTTCTTCAGACGCTATGGGAGATACAGTGACCCCACCAGATTGATACTTTTTTAAATGGGACCCGTTGCAAGTCACAGTTTCTATCCCTCGGGTGGCAATGACTCTGGTTCCCTTAACATTGACCACTGTCCAGGGGTCTCGTTCATACGGTAATCGAAACTTTCCACTGGTGATGCGATTTTTTAGTAGCACCACATCGCCTCTGGCAATCTGGGGTACTTTGGCCCTTCTCCGTTGGCTGAATTGGGCATGGGTTTTTCGGTGTCTGGCCTCCATTTGACAGTCATTAGGCGGCTCAGGTCGCCACTGCGGATGGTGAGGTATGGAGTCCATAACTACACGGCCCATGAGAATATGTCCTGGAGCGACAACGGTTATGGTGTGGGGCTTTTGGCGGTAGCTTCTTAAAAATGTGAAAATAACCAGTTCAAGAGACTGCCCCTTGAAATGGGCAATTCTGATCACTTTGTTAAGAATTTGCATAAATCTTTCCACTTCGCCATTCGCTTGTGGCCATCTAGGGGTGATTAGGCAATGTTAGATACCTAATGCACTGAGGTAGTTGGCTAGCTCTTGGCCTTGAAAGGGAGGGTCATTATCCGTATTTAGTTCCTTCATCAGCCCATGCGCCACCATGTTCTTCTCCAATTTTGAAATTACTTCCTTGGCGCTGGGGGTGGATATGATTTCCACTGCAGGATACTTGGAGTGGTCGTCAATGGCTACCATGGTATGGCAACCATAGGGAAGGCTGCCAAAGTCGAGGCTGACGCACTCCCAGGGGAACTTCGGCCGGGGTTCCACCTATTATTGGAACTGGTCGCGGCGCTTCTCCGGCTACTTGACAGGCCACGCAGGACCGAACAGCTGCCTCAACTAGGTCATCCATCAGTGGGAACCATACCTTGGGTCGGAGTCGAGATTTTGTTTTGACCATGCCTTGATGGCGGACGTGAGCCAGTTGAACAACTTGGGCCGTTAGGGATGAGGGTATCACCAGCCGGTGTCCTCTTAGCAGACACCCAGTGTTGTCTTCAGTCAGCTCTTCTCGCACATGGTAAAGGCTGTCCATGATGCGCTGTGCATCTGGGGTCAGGATCTTCCATTCCTCCTTGGCTTTGTGCCAGTTTCCGCTTTGCACTGCTACTCTAGCCCTCTGCAAGCAGCCATCCTTCTTAGTGGCTTCTGCGAGGCTCTCCTTGGATATCGGTATGGGGCATGACCATTTCTTCCCTGGTGGCTGCTCGAGGATGTCGCGACAAGTAGTCCACGGGATTTCTAGACCCGGGCTGGTATTCTACCTTGCAATTATAGTTCTGGAGCTGTAGCATCCATTTCTCAATTTGCGACGGGGGCTTTGTGGATGTTCCTGAGAATAGAGCGACCAGCGGCTTGTGGTCAGTTGCAACTACAAATGGTTTCCCATAGACGTACAGGTGGAAGTGACGGCACCCCCAGTGTATCGCTATCGCCTCTTTCTCAATCTGGGAGTATCTCTGCTCTGTTTCCGTGAGGGACTGACTGGCAAAAGCCACTGGAGCCCAATCTTCTTCTGCACGCTGCCGCTACATCAGCACCGCCCCTAGTCCCATGGGACCTGCATCCATGGCCACAAGTGTCAGTTTCCTAGGGTCAAAGAAGGCAAGGGTGGTGGCTTCTGTGTGTGCCTCTTTTATCTAACGAAATGCTCTGGCTTGTTCCAGGCCCCATTCCCATGGAGTGGCATCTTTGGTGAGTTCCCTCAGTGGCAGAGTCAAATTGGCCAGGTCTTGAATAAATCTTCCACATTAATTCACCATTCCGAGGAAACTTCAGACTTCCGTGACAGTGGCGGGGGTCAGCCTCTTTGATATCCTTCACTTTCTCTAGATCAGGGTTCACGCCCTCAATCAAAAAAGTGTATCCAAATAACTGTAGCTTTCACTTTGAGAATTTGCACTTTTCCCTATGCAGGGTAAGTCCTGCATCCCGCAATCTTCGTAGTACCTGGATCATTCGGCTGGTATTCTCGGGGATTGTCCTTGCGTGTATCACTGACATTGATCACCCCCGGGATGTCCGAGATGAGTTCCTGTATCACGTTTTGAAACACTTCCGCCGCACTAGATATCCCGAAACTGAGGCGGTGTACCACCGGAGTCCCAGGTGTGTTGAGAATGTGGTACTGTTGCGGGAAGCTTCCTCTAGCACCAGCTGGTGGTAGCCTGATCGTAAGTCCAACTTGGAGAACCAGCTTGCTCCTGCCATCTCACCTATCAGGGAAAACAGAACAGGTTGGCTGGACAGGGAAATTAACAAGAAAATCCTACAGTCACGCAGTTAATATGTACCACGTGACCGCTGGATTTGTATTCCAAACAAATTTATTTTCTTTTTAACTTGGATTCCCTATAACATCTAGGTTGGAAACGCGTCGACACTTCCACCCTGTGGCAATTTCAAAGGGTGCCGTTAGGATGTAAATCATTTCACTACCTTGAACCCTAGCAGTGCAACCCCATATAAATACTCGACCACAGGTTTTGGTAGACAGGCAGGCACTCTTTTCCATCTCAATCCCGCCTGTCTCCTGGTTTCTTAGTTCTAAGGACTGGTTTTCTTTCTTGTTTCATGCACTAATCATGCACTGTATATAATTGCGATTCAATTGGATCACTGTATGTTTTACTGTTTTTTGGTGTGTTATTATTTGCTTCGTTTGATTCGTTGATGTAAGTGCTGTACATTTGTAAATTTGTATATTTGTAGATAATGTATACATGAACCTACTGTTCTGACGATTTTTTGTTTGTGCCTGTTGTTTGTTTTGAAACTTTGGGAATCCAAGTTAAAAAAGAAAATGAATTTGTTTGGAATACAAATCCAGCGGTCACGTGGTACATATTGACTGCGTGACTGTAGAATTTTCTTGTTAATTTCCCTGTCCAGCCAACCTGTTCTGTTTTCCCTATTGTTGAGATCCGGGCTGGGTAGATGAAGGATCCAAAACCTTCACTGTTCCACAGTTTGGTAGAGCGGGCTCTCGCTCGCAAGGTTCCTTTTTCGTTTCGACAAAAAATTGTTGGTCGATTCTGCACATTAATTGATTACAGGAGGGTTCGCCTTCCTGTCAATTCTACATGGCAGAACAGGACACTCTGTCGTTCAGTGAGGATCACATTAAAAAACTCCTCTCTGACTCTACTCTTTTTTCTTCTGTTAAACTCAGCAGCACAGCCAAACAGCTCAACTGTGCAGAAAAACTGACCAGACTTCGGAAAAAACACGTCCGAACGGAGCTCCATGGCCATTTCTTACTTGCTAACCTTAGAGCCGGAACTATTCCTTGGGGCCTCCAAATCAAGAATGTCCCTGTCATCTTCACTGATGACCCAGTCTACCGTAAAGGGTTTAGCTTCATCAGTACCAAATGCAGTAGGGATTTGATGGTACACACAGTGGAAACTGCCTAGCGAATTCTTAAAAAAGAGGATGAGGAAATTGAAGAACAACTCCAAGCCATCAGAGATAACCACACTGAAACTGAGGCAAAAGCTCTTTTAGAAAAGATCAAAAGGAACTGGTCACATTCAGAGATAATACCATCAATTTCAAGACCTTAAAGTTTGAGAAAGATCAGAAAAATGTTAACATCGAGACCGTGTATCCCTACTTGAAAGATTAATTTTACAGTAGATCTGATTCCATTAGATATCTGAATACCAATCAGGGGAGATCCAAGAGAAGATTCACCACATTCTCTGAGACATCCTCTTCTGAATCAATGGAGGACTCCGATGCAGGAGAAGGCCCCTCGAACAGGAACGAACAGAACAGAAACACTCCCAAGAGGCCTTTTTTAGGCCAGGGCCAACAGCAGAAGCGGACGAGATTCAAACCCCAATGGGAGATGACCACACGCAAGAAACATTACAACTCGTGAAACCATCTGCCATTATCAACATCTCTGGAAAAATCTTGTCAAGAGCTGAGCAAGAAGTTCTGGAAATGGGCCTTTCCTTTGTACCAGGGGTCGCCATGGATTTCACTAAAATCAAATTGGAGGTCATGGAATTCTTCCGAAAAGTCCGTCTGAGATGGTTCTTTAAGGACTCGACTGATCAAGTCTCTACCGAAGCCTCAGGCTTGAGGAATAAATCTTCCTTCTGTCCCCCCAACCACAACGTCTCCAAAAATATCTTAGCCTTCGAACGCTAAGTAATGTCATCTTTGAATATGTTGGAGAAGAAACGTCCCTTTGTTCCTAGAAACATCACGAAAAAACATAGAGAAGCTATTCAAGAACTTAAGACTCAACAGGAAGCTGTCATCAGGCAAGCTGATAAAGGGGGTGCGGTGGTCCTTTGGTACAAAGACTTATATCGTACTGAGGGGCGGAATCACGTGTATAATCAGGAGTGGTACCGCCGGATCACCCATGATCCAACTGCCCAGATCCAAGATGAAGTCAGAAGACTTGTCAATGCTGCCAAGGAAGCAGGGATACTTGGATCAAAAGAATCAGAATATCTCGTTAAGCAACACCCACGGACCTCGCATCTGTACTTTCTCCCTAAAGTACACAAAGACCCCAAAATACCCCCAGGACGTCCAATCGTGTCCGGTTGCGACTCTGTTTTTGAACCTATTTCTAAATTCGTGGACATATTTTTGAAACCCCTTGTGGTTCAGGTGCCATCCTACCTGAGGGATACCATGGATTTTATAAACAAGGTCGAAGGCTTGTCGTTTGATCCTACTTGTCAATTGCTAGCCACTATGGATGTGTCATCTTTATATACACAGATTCTCCAGCAAGATGGCCTTGACGTCATGGAACTATACTTGGAAAGTCGACCACGTCCACACAGGGTTCCCACTGAACTTATAATCTCCTTTGCAACCTTGGCTCTAAAGAAGAACTTTTTCACCTTTGAGGACGAGATGTTCTTACAAATCAAAGGTTCCGCAATGGGCTGTCCATTTGCCCCCGAAATGGCCATCTTGTATATGGGCCAATTTGAGGAGAGGTATAATCTGAATAACAACCCCTACAGAGGCTATATTGGACAATGGCTCCGATATATAGATGACGTGTGGTGTGTGTGGAACGGAACGTCGACACAACTTGAAGAATTCCATGTGTGGTTGAACGATAGGAGCCCGGACATAAAATTCAGCTTGAGCTATCATGACAGATCTTTACCATTCTTGGATGTCGAGATATCAGTCAGAGACGATGTGCTGTCATGTTCACTATACCAGAAGAAAACGGACAAGAATAATGCCCTTCATTATAAGAGCTACCACCCGCGGAGTTTAAGGGACAATCTCCCTTAAGGACAATACCTCCGGATGAGACGGAATTGTTCCACTGTCCAGCAGTTTGAGTTGCACGGACAAGTATTGACCTCTAAGCTACAAGAAAGAGGATACCCTCACAAACTTTTGAAGCACTCGATGAAGAGAGCGAGATGGACACCCAGGGAACATCTTCTTGAGAAGAGACCCAGACCAGCAACTGAGAGGATGGTATGTGTATCCTCCTTTGGCCCCCACACCAACCAACTCCAAAAAATCATCAAAAGAAGTTGGCATTTGGTCCAGGAAATCCTTCCAGACATAGGTGTTCCTCTCTTTGCTCTGAAAAAGAACAGGAGTATTGGTCAAATGATCACATCTACCCGACCACCTTCAAAAAGGGACTCACAAAGTACGATTTTTGGAGCCAATCCAGTCAAGGGGCACCGCAAATGCGGGACTTGTTCTGTCTGCGACCTCACAATAGAAGGTTCACTGTTTACAGATGGTAACAAGTTTTGGCGTCACAATGAACACACGAACTGTAAGACCAAGTATACTGTGTATGCCATACAATGCCTGTGCAAGAAGCTGTATATCGGCAAAACCACGCAGGAGGTCCGCCAAAGAATAATCCAACATCGTTCAAGAATTAATAACAAAAACTTGACAGCACCCCTGGTCTCTCATTTCCTGCAACAAAAACACTCCTGTCATGACATAAGATGGACTGTCCTAGCTGTTATCAGGGGTGGCAGTGGAGATCCTGATCTTCGCCTCTCCCAAAAAGAGGCGTACCTCATATTGAAATTGGATACATCCAATTCTGGTCTGAATGAAATGTCCGAAACTGCCAGTTTATGAACTTCTTTCGATCCATGCTGTTGAGCTTGGCTGAGCTGCACCTTTCCTTTGCTTTGTCTTTTTTCACTAATTCCAAACTTGTGTTTGGTTTCTCACAGTCAGTCTCTTACACGATTATCAAATTGGTCACGAGATTATAGAGTTGTGTTTACAGCTAGGGAACATGTGTCATTTCTATGCTAATGACTATAACAGACTTGTGTTGTGAATACGCCCATGATGTGCTTTTTGTGATGAATCAGCTATGCGTGCCGTAATATAACTTCTGGGATTGTCAGACTGTACAATGAAATCGTATTGTTTATTTATTTTTTTTTTTACTTGTGGATGGTTGTACGGACCACTATGTCACTGACATGAATTTTGATCCTATTGAAATATGCTAGACGTTCTCAGACTGTGACATATGTGCTTCCGTTTCTGATGCGAGCATGTTATATCAAAACTACATCTACCAGCATTCCATAGTAGTTCTCTCTGGCCACACCCACCAGCCTTGTGACCCGGTTGTTTTAAATACACCTAGCAAGCGCCGCGCCTTATCCACAGACTGAACTTCTCTTGGAACGACTGATTGATTCCTCCAACACGAGTAAGTGTCTCGTGCAATCTGCTTGAGATCCGCTGTGCTGTTAGGTTAGCATTTAACTTGCTATCAGTCAACGATATTAATACCAAATCGTTTCCACTTCTTTTGTAGTGGGCCGCGGTTAAACCGACACCGCTTGCGGGCTTGAATTTGGTTCAGTAACCAGGCGCCCCCATTACCGCTATTTTGAACTCAGGTAGGAACTCTCTCCTTTGTTTCATGCCTGCGGCTAGTTGGTTGTTTAAACTGGGTCTTAACACTTTGCACCCATGCTGACCTTAGGAATTCTCCTTTTGTTGTTACTCACTCAGCCAACAACACCTGCGCTGCAAAATGTGAGTTGTTCCCCACCCCGAGTGTGCACCGCGCGGCGGGCATCACGTCTTCAGTCCACCACTGCGTGAAGTACAGGTACGATTCACATTCACAAAGGCGCCAGTCCATTTTCGCTCTAATATCTCAAACACTACGGTTTGTGATCGTGCTGAGTACTGTTTTGTATGTTTTTTCAGATTTGACTGCTCACTGAGATTTACCCACACTACGGCAACCTTTGTGCCACTGTGCAGGTAATCATTTTCCTTTCTTCCGGAGTCAGAGGAGGCCCTTGCAGTACTATGATGTACAATTCTGACACTAATTCCGTATTTCTTTGCAGATTTATCGTCCCCAGTCCCTGTCCTGAAGAGAACCTATAACATCTAGGTTCGAAACGCGTCGACACTTCCACCCTGTGGCAATTTCAAAGGGTGCCGTTAGGATGTAAATCATTTCACTACCTTGAACCCTAGCAGTGCAACCCCATATAAATACTCGACCACAGGTTTTGGTAGACAGGCAGGCACTCCTTTCCATCTCAATCCCGCCTGTCTCCTGGTTTCTTAGTTCTAAGGACTGGTTTTCTTTCTTGTTTCATGCACTAATCATGCACTGTATATAATTGCAATTCAATTGGATCACTGTATGTTTTACTGTTTTTTGGTATGTTATTATTTGCTTCGTTTGATTCGTTGTTGTAAGTGCTGTACATTTGTAAATTTGTATATTTGTAGATAATGTATACATGAACCTACTGTTCTGACGATTTTTTGTTTGTGCCTGTTGTTTTTTTTTTAAACTTTGGGAATCCAAGTTAAAAAGAAAATAAATTTGTTTGGAATACAAATCCAGCGGTCACGTGGTACATATTGACTGCGTGACTGTAGAATTTTCTTGTTAATTTCCCTGTCCAGCCAACCTGTTCTGTTTTCCCTATTGTTGAGATCCGGGCTGGGTAGATGTAGGATCCAAAACCTTCACTGTTCCACAATCTCACCTATCAGGTCATCGATTGTAGGGGTTATGTGGCGTTCCCGCTTGATGGCGGCATTGGGGAGCCGCATGTCCACGCAGATCCTCACTGCTCCCGGCTGCTTAGGTTTTTGCGTGACTACAATTGGCAAAACCCAGGTTGTGGGACCTGTCACTTTCTCTATTATCCCCGCAGTCTTGAGCTTCTTGAGCTCCTCTTCAACCAGCGGACGCAGGTGAAACGCTATTCGGCGGTGCCTCAGGGCTACTGGCTGGACCGTGTTATCAATGTGCAGATGCACCTCTTTTCCTTTGAATTTGCCGATCCCTTGGAAGACTTCTGAGAACTCCGTCAGTTGTTGCTGAATTGACTCTTGATGGACGCTGAAAGCGAAAGTTACTACTCCTAGGTTTTCGGCCGCTCTGCATCCTAACAGCATGCCTTGTCCGTCTTCTGATACAAAAACGTTGGTGGTAATGGACCGGTCTCCGTGTGAAATTGAGGTTCTGAACTTTCCTCAGATCTTTAAAGGGGTGTCTTGTCCATAGGCAAATACGGTGATATGATAGCCGATGAGAGCAGCACTGGCAGTGGATCTAGAGCTTGGTGTAGGACACACGCCATGATATTGATGGTCGCACCAGTGTCTACCACTGCCATGAAGTCGTGGGCGCATATCCGGAAGCCACACTGAGGTAGGCATCGGGCCTTTCGACTGGCGGTGCCAATCATGTGCACCTTGTGCACTGTCCGTTCTTCCTCCTCGTCATCATCCATGTCGCTCAGGCTTGGGTCCCCTCCTGGCACGGCGTTAACCGCCTGTCTTGGCTTACGGTATTGTTTTGACCTGCATACTTTTTCGATATGGTTCAAACGTCCGCACTACGAACACCGTTTCCCTTTTGCAGGGCACTCTGCCACCGGATGTGGTGCTCCTCCACAGTATCCGCATGACTTTGGCTGTCCCGTCGTGGCTGCTCCAGCTCCCTTCTTGGTCCACTTCGTCGGAGACTTTACGGTTACTTTGTTGACGGTTCTGCTTTCACAGGTGCCTGGAGAGCGACCTCCATATGAGCGACTCGAGCCTTCAATAGCTCCTTAGTAAGCCCCAGGGTTAGTATGTCCGCGACTTGCCGGACTCTTCTAGGATTTGTTCCCTCAACTTGGCGGATGCACAGCTTTGGATGATCTGGCCACGGATTTCCTCCATGGTGTTGGCAAATCCACATATGGACGCTAGATTTTTGAGGCGGGCATGATACGCGTCTAACGACTCCTTGGGTAACTGTCTTGCCTGCCGGAATATGAATCTCTCGTAGTCCTGGTTGGCCATGGGCTCGAAGTGGGCGTTCAGAGCATTTATTAGCGTATGGTGGTTCTTCGGGGTGACTTCCACCAGGGTTTTGGCTATGTTGTGAACATCCTTGCCTCCTAGGTGAAGGATCATGGCCCTTTTCTGATCCTTATGCACCTTTGTAGCTTCTAAGAATATTAACAAACGATCCACCCAGTCCTTCCATTTGGGTGCGAGTGACGAGGGTGAGCCCTCCACCAAGAATAGTTAAATTGGGGATATCGTGGCCATGTTATGTGTCAGGACACGGGACTGGTTGTGTGGTGACTATGCTGCAGTCCCTCTTCTGTGTCCCTGCAAGTTGGCCCTTGAGAAAGACCCCTCTTGACTGAGTCTGAGTTTAGTGGAGAAGTGTGGCTCAGGGGTTAGAGGCGGCAGACCCGGAAGCTGAGATCGGTCCTGGACCAGGGTTCAATTCCCCGCCTCGGCGGGTCTTGGGCTAAAAATTCCACAGACTCGATAATTCTCGCTCCGGTGCCTTCTCGACTCACGGGCTCACACTCTGCGACTCTGGGCAATAGCTTGCTTAATCTCCACAACGGCCCCTCGCGGCGGGATGCCTGACTTTCACCTTGTGGATACCCGCTGGGGCTATCACACAGGGGAATATCAGGACGGGTTCCCTAAGCAAGCGCCGGGACACCCACTGCGGGTAGCTGTGCGCTATATAAGCTCAACTACATTTACATTTACATTTAATTGGTGTGGCCCATGCTTGATGGCTCGGGGTCCACCCGGTGTGCCAGTTGCAGTGGTTGATCCCCTTTTGGGGCTTATGTAAGCCCTTGCTTGCTTGGGGCATGTGCTGCCTCCTTTCTATGCCTCCTTCAGTTCTCCTTGTAGGGTTATTGGGCCAGCAGGGCCTAACTCGAAGATTATCCTCTCCTTGTGCTTGCTACTATGGCCCACGTGGGTAATGGAAGCTGGGAGCCAGGTTCAGGATTAACTGTGTTGTCCCCTGCGGCTGTACATAGGCAAGGCAGAGACTGAAGCCTCCCACGCCTCCTTCCAGGCCAAGACAAGGCCCACCCGCCTTCTGGGCACCGCACCACGAGGCTGGGGGCCGGATTCTGGCCAGAGCAAGGCCGATTCAGGGAGGGCCGATGCCCCTCACCTTCCGCGCGCTGCCGATGCAGCCGCGCCGCCAGACACACTCTGAACGCTAGATTTTTGAGGCAGGCATGATACGCGTCTAACGACTCCTCGGGTAACTGTCTTGCCTGCCGGAATATGAATCTCTCGTAGTCCTGGTTGGCCATGGGCTCAAAGTGGGCGTTCAGAGCATTTATTAGCGTATGGTGGTTCTTCGGGGTGACTTCCACCAGGGTTTTGGCTATGTTGTGAACATCCTTGCCTCCTAGGTGAAGGATCATGGCCCTTTTCTGATCCTTATGCACCTTTGTAGCTTCTAAGAATATTAACAAACGATCCACCCAGTCCTTCCATTTGGGTGCGAGGGACGAGGGTGAGCCCTCCACCAAGAATAGTTAAATTCGGGATATCGTGGCCATGTTATGTGTCAGGACGCGGGACTGGTTGTGTGGTGACTATGCTGCAGTCCCTCTTCTGTGTCCCTGCAAGTTGGCCCTTGAGAAAGACCCCTATTGACTGAGTCTGAGTTTAATTGGTGTGGCCCATGCTTGATGGCTCGGGGTCCACCCGGTGTGCCAGTTGCAGTGGTTGATCCCCTTTTGGGGCTTATGTAAGCCCTTGCTTGCTTGGGGCATGTGCTGCCTCCTTTGTATGCCTCCTTCAGTTCTCCTTGTAGGGTTATTGGGCCAGCAGGGCCTAACTCGAAGATTATCCTCTCCTTGTGCTTGCTACTATGGCCCACGTGGGTAATGGAAGCTGGGAGCCAGGTTCAGGATTAACTGTGTTGTCCCCTGCTGCTGTACATAGGCAAGGCAGAGACTGAAGCCTCCCACGCCTCCTTCCAGGCCAAGACAAGGCCCACCCGCCTTCTGGGCACCGCACCACGAGGCTGGGGGCCGGATTCTGGCCAGAGCAACGCCGATTCAGGGAGGGCTGATGCCCCTCACCTTCCGCGCGCTGCCGATGCAGCCGCGCCGCCAGACACACTCTTGCGTGCTGCAGATGCAGCCACGGCTCCGGTTGCACTTGCTCCTCAGCACGGAGCCGCCGCGCAGCGTGGGACCGGCGACACACAGCTTGGGCAAGTTCACCCTCATCGGCAGCTGTTGTG
This sequence comes from Lissotriton vulgaris, assembly GCF_964263255.1. NCBI lineage: Eukaryota > Metazoa > Chordata > Amphibia > Caudata > Salamandridae > Lissotriton > Lissotriton vulgaris. The sequence continues at coordinate 622,819,207 of NC_141689.1, forward strand.
TCGTCGGGAGTTGGACGCCACAGGAGTGATATGAGTGAGGGGCACTGGGGGTTAAGCTATGGGCCTAGGCATAGGCACACTGACGACTGTATATCTGCATATGGCTCACCACGCCGTCGCCAACTGGCTTAGGTCCGTGCGTGGCCCTTATTTATTATACAAGGTCACGTGGTCGTGACGGGGCACGCCTGTTACGCCACAGGCTAGAATACAACAGTGCTCTGAGAGTGTTGCCCTATCATGTATTTCAGTGAAGATCATGAAAGGACGGGACCGGTGCAGTGCCTCTAGCTGGCATAATCTAGCCTGCACCTGGTCAAGGATGTCATCAGACTGAACATATTCTAGAAGAGGGGCCTCCACCGTTCTCAATCTAATATTCTTTTCTTAAAATGTTTATTAGTTATGATTTATTGGTTAATCTTTTTCTATTACATTTCTAAGCAACAGGAACTGTTTTTAAATTACAAACAACTGACATTATTACTATAACCCTGGTCATTTCCCAATGATTACACAAAGAAACTTCTGAATCCGGATATTGAGGTTCTGTGATTCTGAACCCGTTCAATAAAGGGCATCGTATCAAGACGATTTTGGTATCAGCGGACCGCAAATGACGAGTGCGGTATGTACGAGTGTTTTCATCGTAATTGATTGATGGATACACTGTGTATTTAGGGATTTCGTTCGAACCTCCGGGTTCCATTTTGTGTACGGCAGCCATTTTGTGGTTCCCCCTACACAGGCTGATGACTACGGCCGAGCGAGTCTTTGGGACACGTACACCTTTAGCTGACTTCTGTGTGACCTGAACGAACTGACTCCATTGCCCGAAGCTGACCTCGTTGAGCCAGTTCCTTGTTAGGCAGCTGGTCAGATAGAGATCAAAGAGCAGGACATTGCTGAGTTTATGGTACATGCACACACCCTTCTATTTTGCTTCTCATCTGTTTCTGTTCTTTCTTTTATGGCCTATTCATGGTTTGGGTTGAGGTCCTTTTATTATGGGTTTGTCCGACCTGTCCGAGCAAGAATGTTGGATTTTGCCTTGTCATTTATGGTGGGCTGGACAACTGAAAGTGGGCTTCTCGTTATGCGATACCATTTGAAATGTCACCGTGTGATTGGACAGTTCGTAAGTAATTGATGCTAGTCAAGAATGTGATTTTTGGCATAAAAGACAATGTCTCGCAATACTAAAATTGTGCAGTCTCTAGCGAACCACCCGTGTCGTGCTTCGTAGACTTCTGTTCCTGGTTACAACCAATAAATTTGGTCTTTGACAGGTGAACCCGAAGACATTGGGTGTGCCCCTGGCGCTGCTGGGTTCTAAAACCCTGTTCTTCAGTTGCCGCCCAGCGTGGGGCGACTTCAGAGGTACCGGTCCAAGCCTGAAGATCGTGAGGAGCTTCGTGTGAAAATTCTGGAGGAAGGCCTGCCACTTCATCGACCCCTGTATGTCGTCGTGGTCCGAAAGTCTTTTCTGCGAGGTTCCCCGCTTTCCGACGGCTACGAAGGACTGCTGCCCTGACTGTCACCCTGTCTTTGAGCCTTTTGACGATTTGTAGAGCGAGACAATAGACGGGTCTTCTGGCGACGTCATCGATATTTCAATTAAGTATGAGTGGAACGTCTCCCAGTCCTTAGTTTTGTTTTGGGTATCCCCTTGGGATCTTTGATTTGGGACTTGCAAGCTCCAAAACCGAGGGACTCGTGTATTCGCGAGGCTATCGTATTCGATATTCCCTTGAAGTTTGAAGCTAGACTAGTGAGCGAAGATGCCTGGTCTTAGCAGACTTGAAAAGATATTTTGTTGTGGTTGTAATAGGGATTCCCGATTGGAGGACTCGTGTCCGGTGCCTCCGATTGGAACTCCGACTTATGAGCTCTATTTGAAACATGGCGTGGGCCCTATCACGTATAATGAGGTACGGATTAGATATACTAGGAAGGATGGTGTCCTAAAGTGGCCCCAATATGGTAGTTATGACACAGAGATTTTCGATAATCTAGAAGTTAAACTTTTCAAGAAGAAAGCCCGGCCGGCAATGGTTGACTCTTTCCGCCTATGGTGAAAGGAAGCCAAACCGAAAGAAATTAAGTTAGCGAAGAGAAATAAAAGAGAGAAAGGTATTTTGATAATGCAAGCTGCTATAAAGTTTAAAGATAACAAAGAAGAACAAGCAAGTGAGCAGTTGCACAGGCAACGTAAAATGGCGATTGGAAAGGGAAGACCACTCGGTCCCCCCGAACGTATGGATGGGTGCCCCGATCCCCCCGGGAAACTATTTTGGGCAGGGGGCGATAAGTGTTATCCAGCTTTGCTACCTCAACAGCAAGGTGCAACAAAGGACCTTGAGAAAGATCCTTTGATGTCACATTTGTTGAGTTCGCCACCTCCTTATGTGCAGAGTGCTACAGCACCTCTGCAACCTTTAGTTGCGCAACCTCCGGTTGCTTTGCCTCCTGTTGTTCTACAACCGCCAGCTTCTCTTCAGTTGGCTCCTATTCCTCTGGTGCAGCCTTCTCAAGGGCCGCCGACTTTGCTACCTGTTCCATCTCTAACTCCTACGACTTTGTCTCCTGTACTTGCTACTTCGTCTGCTACTGTTCCTACGTTGGTTTCCTCTCATTCTGCTTTGTCTCCTGTTCTTATGTCAACTTCTCCTTCTGTTCGACAGAGAATGACTGATACTGTTACTGGTCTCTTTTCTCCTCTCTTTGGGTCATTGGGTATGACCCCTGTTTCAGCGAGTACACAGTTGCGTAGCCAACTGCCTGGTCCCGATGAGCGAGAAGTATTGGATCACTTAGCTCGTAATTGGGTTACTATTCCTTTGAGATATGATTTAGAGTCTGTTATGGATGTCTTCCGTCAATGGGAAGCACCGAAGCAGAGATATGTTTTCGAGAAGATGTGTACTTTCCTTTGTGAAGAATGGGAAGATGGTGATTAGATTGGGGACAGACTCCGTCTGAGTTGTTCCGCGTACAGTCTGAGTTTGCGAAGGGAACCATAGTGGGTATCGATGTTGAAAGAGCAGTTGCGACATTGTTGTTGCTTAGGAGCGAGTCTCCTTCTCAGCCGTTGTTTGAGCCTGATTCTTCTGTTAGGAGAACAGTGCGACAATATCCGATGAGAAAGGTTCCTCCGGTGTGGAAAGATGCAGTGCAGGGCAATGCCGTTGAGAGTATTGCAGCTGTACCAGCTCATTTTCAGCGTGTTTGGGTACATGTTCCATGGAAGCGAGCTGAAGTTTTGGCCCTTAAGCAGACTTTGCCTGATCCTCGTAAAAATCCTGCAGGGTACTATAAGGAATTATCACAGACTGCAGACTCATGTGTTATGAATATAGCCGACATAGATATATTGTTTGGAAATGTAGTTCCACAGCCTTTATGGGGATTGATTCGTCATACGGATCATGCGCAAGAGTTAGGTGATACATGGGCTAAGATTGGTGCTGCAGATGACCGACAAGTTGGTGGTGCTGAACCTGAGCCTTTAGTTGCAGAACTCCCTGGTAGGATTGTTATTTATATGAAGAACTTGATGCCTGCTATGCGTGTTAACTGGGACAAATTGTCTGCATGTAAGCAGAAGAAAGACAAAAGTGTGTCTGACTTCTTCACTAGGTTTGAAGAGTCTTTTATCGACCATAGTGGTCAGGACATGAGTACGGAAGGTGGTCAACGATTGTTCGTCGATAAGTTCGTGCATAATTTGCTTCCAGATTTGTGCACTAAGTTGAAGGATTCTGAGAGTTCTTGGGCTGTTTCCTCGTCAGCACAGATATTGGCTACTGCACAGTACTATGAGAATAGGGATAAGGATGAGAAAGATAGAGCCGACAAGAAGACCAAAGAGTTAAAGACGAAGGTTCTTTTGCAGCAAGCATATCCGCCTCGTAATAATAGGCGCGATTATCAGCAACCTCAGCAGTATCAGAGAAACTCGCAAAGGTTTGAGTCTTCTCAACAGTGTTTTCCTGTAGGCCCTAATCAGTGTGCGTATTGTAAAGAAGAGGGTCATTTCAAGAATAGTTGTCCGGTTCTGTTACAGCGCACGAATGGTGCTCCTGGTGTGAGAGGTCGAGGTGTTCAGCAAGCTCCTAGAGGTAGAGGACATGGTGTGTTTCCTCAGAATGCGCGTTCCTTGCCTCCACAGAATTCGATGAATAGTTTTGATCAGCAGAATGGTGCATCTGGTAGGACGGCTCAGTACTATGCGGACGACTATTATGTCGAAGGTGAGAATATGGATGGTAATGATTGCTAGGACAGCCATAGACAAGGAGAGGGAGTTGTTTCAGTTCCAGTAGATCAGAGTGGACCTTATTTTGAAGTGATTTCATCAGGTGTGTCAGAGCCTTTTCTGTTGGATACTGGTGCTGCAAAGAGTTCTATTATGCACTCTAAACTCCCTGGGGCACCTTTGTCTGGCTTAACAAATGTTTCAGTAGGTTTTCTGGCGGCCAGTTAGTAATCCAATTTCTAGTCCTTTGTCTCTTTCTGTTGGACCTTGTGAATTTGAAGCACCCCTTATTCTGACGACAGGTTGTGGCGAGAACTTGTTGGGATTAGATTTGTTGAAAAGATTGTATGCAACGCTACATTGCTTCCCTTCAGGAGTACAGCTTACATTGGGTCAGAGAGTGATCTCTCCGATGTATTTGTCTAAAGATCGACTTCCAGTTGAATTGTCTTCTCTCCCTGATTCTCTTTGGGCTTCCGGTCCTAATAATGTGGGTCTTTTGGAGATTCCGCCATATGTTGTGACGTTGAAAGCGAATGCCAGATTGCCACGTATTCCCCAATATCGGATTTCCAGTGATGGTGAAAGAGCACTTTTAGCGATCATCAATGATCTGATTGAGAAAGGTGTGAATGAAGAAACAAGAGGCAATGTGTGCAATAGTACGGTTTTGCCTGTTCTGAAACGTACCGATTCTTCACAACCTCCTGTATATAGGTTTGTGATCCATCTTCGCGAGGTGAATAAGATCGTAGTTCCGCAATTTCCTGTTGTGCTAGACATCACTGCTTTATTTACTTTGATTCCTGCTTCTGCTACCTGGTTTTCGGTGATTGACTTGAAGAATGCTTTCTTCAGCATCCCGATTGCCGAGGAGAGTAGGGATATTTTTGGCTTCTCTTTAGGAGGCCGAAGTTTCCGGTTCAAACGCGCTCCTCAAGGCTATTGTGAGAGTCCATCCATCTATAGTCAGGCTTTGAAAACACAGCTTGATTCGATTGTTTTACCTGATGGTGCTGCCCTTATTCAGTATGTTGACGATCTGTTAGTTGCTGCTGTCAATGAAGAGATTTGTAAAGAGGCTACTTTGTCGTCATTTGTCTGATTTCCATCACAAGGTGTCTCTTTCGAAGTTGCAGTATTGTCGACAAGAAGTGACCTACTTAGGTCATCTCTTATCGAAGGTCGGAAGAAGATTGACCCCAGAAAGAATTCCAGTTATTGCGAAAATGAGTGTGCCAACGACACAGAGAAAAGTGTGTGCTTTCCTGGGTATTATATCGTACTGTAGACAGTGGATCCCTAATTTTTCTCTTCTTGCGAAGCCTTTAATAGCTCTTACTGTTAAGGATACTCTGAATCCTATTCCTTGGACTGACGAATGTCAGAAGAGTTTTTCAGAATTGCGCGATGCGTTGTGTTCGGCTCCTGTGTTGGGTACTCCCGACTACAGTAAGCCTTTTACACTCTATGTCCATGAGAGAGAGGGATGTGCATTGTCAGTTTTGACACAGCAGTTTGTCGATAAGCAAAGTCCATGTGCTTATTTTTCGTCGACTTTGGATCCGTTAGCTAGAGCGTTGCCGAGTTCTTTGAGAGCTGCAGCGGCTGTCTCTATTCGACAGTCTGCTGGTTTGGTGATGGATAATATGTTGATTGTGATGGTTCCACATGCAGTGGATACCTTGTTGAATCGGACCAAGACACAGCATTTAACTAGTGCTCGGTTGTCAGGTTACGAATTAACACTCTTAGCGAGTCATGTGCACATAAAGAGATGCAATACGTTGAATCCAGCTACGTTGTTGCCGATTTCAGTTGAGGCAGATGTTATTGAACAGCATGATTGCTTGCTTAGGACAGAGGAAGAAACAAAAGGGAGAATAGACCTTAGGGACACTCCTCCTGCAGAGTGTGATGGTACCTTATGGGATGATGGTTCGTGCTTCAAGCTTCCGAATGGTGATACGACTGCCGCATATGCTGTTACGACTTTGCATACAATTGTTGAAGCTGCACGTATCCCACATAATTCAGCACAAGCAGCGGAGTTGATTGCATTGACAAGAGCATGTGTGTTGTCGAAAGGGAAACGAGTGACTGTACACACTGATAGCCAGTATGCGTTTGGTGTGGCTCATAGTTTTGGACGATTGTGGAAAGAGCGTGGGTTCCTGACTTCGCATGGAACTAAGATTCAGCATGGTCAGTTGGTGAATGAACTTCTTGAGTCACTTACTTTGCTGTTGCAAGTTGCGATTGTGAAATGCAGTGCGCATAAGAAAATTACTGATGATGTTGGTCCTGGTAATGCGTTTGCAGATGAAGTTGCAAAAGAAACGGCGAGAGATGTGATGAGTCGAATGTATGTTGCGGGTCCGGCGAGATGGGTTCCGGATAGAAGTATGTGTGAAGATATGATAGAGAACGTGAAGTCTATTCAAGCTGAAGCTACAGAGGAGAGTTAAATGAATGGAGAGAAAGTAAGGGTAAATTGGATTTGAATGGTTGTTGGGTTGAGTTGTCAGAGCATCAGCGATGGTTGTTACCTGATGCGTACGTGCTTCCAGTGGTTACGATGGCCTATGGAGTGGCTCATATCAGTATGAAAGGGATTTGTAAGTTGTTGGCTCTAGTGTGGCAAAATGCTGGAACTCCTAAGTGTGCAGAGAACTTGGTTAAGAATTGTATGGTTTGTTTGATGTACAATCCTGGTAAGGGAATTCCAACTCCAGCTGGTCATTTTGCACCTCCGACGTATCTGTTTGAGGCTTTGCAGCTAGATTTTATCCACATGGAGAGGTGCAACAACTTAAAGTATGTGCTCGTGGTTGTCTGTGCCTTTTCCAGATGGGTAGAAACATACCCCATGAAAGATAACACTGCCTTGTCCACAGCTAAAACCCTTGTTAAGGAATTCTTCCCTAGGTTTGGTTTGCGGAGAATGGTCTGGAGTGACAATGGGAGTGAATTTGTGGGTCAAGTGATGAAGAGAGTGTGTGATGGTTTAGGAATCCGCCAGAAATTCCATGCTGCAAATCACCCCCAATCAGCTGGTTTGGTAGAATGCTATAATGGCACCCTTAAGCTAAAACTGGCCAAGATTCAGGCGAGCTCCGGTCTACAATGGCCCGATGCCTTGCCATTAGCACTTCTGTCAACAAGAATGACTGTACATTCGCGAATGGGACTTAGTCCCTATGAAGTAGTTTTTGGTCGCCCGGCAAATATATGGGGTGTGCCGCGGGCGACCAAATTTAGTGAAATAGAGCACCCTGTATTGCTTGATTACCTTTACGAATTGACGGCTAAATTGCGTGTTTTGCACCAACAGGTTCATGATACACTGCCACAAGCATCTGAAGATCCAGGACATGTTATCGAACCTGGTTCCTGGGTTTAGATAAAGAACTTCCAGCAGACTAAGAATGATCAGCCCCGCTGGATTGGACCCTACTTGGTGCTACTGTCCACGCGATCAGCAGTGCGAGTGCGCGGTAAAAAGAACTGGATCCACGGCGTACATTGTAAGAGGGCCCCTTTGCCTCTGCCGTACGACCGGTGGGTCCAGAATGGTATTCCTGACTCTGAAACTGAAACCGTGCCTCGTTTTCTGCCTTTTAGCGATGCACATATAATTGGGACAAACTCTGAACGAGAAAGCGACGATCTTCTGCAAGAAGCTGTGCCTCCGTCAAATCGTTTGGACACTTCCGAACCTGAACTTTTGTTCCGTGAACAGACATTGCCTGACAAAAGCTGTTATAATTTGCGACCAAGAGTCATGGAACAAATAAAATGAAATGCTTTCTTTTCTATTTTTGAATTTATGCTCTCTCCTCTAAGAAACTGTTTTTGACTGATTTTTGTTTTTTGAACAGCCATCCTGGTTCAGCTGTAAGGTCGCGGTGTAATGACTTGGGAGTGCAGGCCGAAGACACAAGATTGATGGTTCTGGTTGGTCTCAGGGCGTTCCCTGGACTGACAGACGCATTCCTTAGCACGGAAGACCCAACCGCCGCGAACAGCACAGTTAGAGGATGGAGTTTTTCGAGATGGAGAGACCTGTTGAAAGAATGAGCTTTAAGAGGAAAATATGTACAGTGATAAGAAGAAAGCTTTTATTAATATATCGATGCTGTTTAGTTTAATGATGTTTCTAGTAGGATATGTGACATTCTCTTTTCAAGTGACGTTTACACCCACTACACAACCTATACCTCCTCCTACTGTTTCTTCGCATTCTTTTCACCCTCTGCCCGAACATGAATCCATTAGAAGATTGGAATTCGCCAATAATTGCTTTGTTCAGCTTCTGCACCAACACCAGTTAGTAGTGAACATGACTAATTGTTGGGTGTGTGGTCTTATGCCTCATACTACTGATAAAGGTATTCCTTACCTGGTTTTGCCTTTTAGCTACAATGGTTCTGTGTGGGCATACAGAACGATGTTCATCTATGCTTGTGAAGTTTACCCCCTACGTTCTGTGAAGGATAGTCCAAAGAATAGTGCTCTAGTCAAGGGTATAGTCGATATGATTAGAGGAATTAGTTCATATGAGACTATCCCGAGAGATGAGACACAAGCATATATTGGATGGAACGTGACTGGATATGGAGTTAGTCTGAGTGTAAACCAGCGAGTGAAAAGATCCTCTCCGATTTGGATTGTACCCCATCAGGGTCATTATTTTCTGCAAGGTAATGGCAAGAATCCAAGAGCTCAGTTAGGGAAGAGTGTTTGCACTGAGACGTATGTTTTTGCGTCCCAGACTTCCCCATCGTTTCTAGCAGCTAAGGGTACCTACTTTGTCTGTTACGATAGAGCGTACACATGGTTGCGCCCTAATTTCTCGGGCACATGTTTTGTCTCGATCCTGTTGCCTCCTATGTATACAGCTGCAGCAGATTACCACAAGACTAGAGTTGTTAGAAGTGTCTTCAGTAAGGAAGATACTGCAGGACAAGAATTAGGAGATTTCTTGAAGGGTTGACCGTTGACGAGAGTGGTTGAGTCCACCATAGTCGAAACTGCCGGTGCCCTTAGTAACTTGACTGCTGAGCTCCAGTCGGATCGCCTTATGACTCTTCAGAACAGAGTTGCGTTAGATGTCATACTTGCAGATAGAAGAGGGATATGCAAATTGATTCAATCGAGCTGCTGCGTTTTCATTCCAGACAACGCTCCGACAGTGTACCAAGCCATTTCCAAGCTACATACGATCTCCGAGTCTGTACATGTGGACGAAGGAGATTGGTCGTTAATGGGATGGTTTGGGGGATTGTTATCCACTTGGGTATGGAAGATTCTGATGGTCATCGGGATGATGTTAGCTATCCTTTTCCTGTTCTGTCTTTGCGTTCAGTGTGCTCCTGCTATATGTGGCCTTTGCGCTACTTCGTGTGCAAGGAGACCTGTCCAGAGAGAGTTGCTAAGTAATAGGATGATGCTACAGCAACATCTTGATGATCTATTGAATATAGACGTGGATTCAGACTGACATGAACTGGGGTTTATTGCCTATGTAAGGGCAAAAGGAGGGTCTGAGGTTCCGTGATTCTGAACCCGTTCAATAAAGGTCGTCGTATCAAGTCACAAGTTGTGACTGACAATGGTCCGCAGTTCGTGAGCAAAGAAATAGAACAGTTTTTTGTTAAATGCGGTATCATTCATAGGAAGAGTGAAGTCTTCCATCCTGAAGCAAATGGCCAGGTTGAGCGGTTCAACCGTGTGATTAAAGAAGCCATACAGCTTTCTATCAAGGGTAATTTGAATTGGAGGAATGCTTTGCAATCTATGTTGTTAGCTTACAGGACTTCTCCCAACTCAGTGACCTTGGTCACTCCTTTTGAGCTTTTAAGAGGACGGAAGCCTAGCACAAAGTTAGTTCCTCGGTGGTTAAAAAAAAACTTAGTTGGTTTTGAAAACTTTTTGAAAGTAGATTTTGAAGCTGTCCAACACAGGGTTCAGTTGTACAAGGATAAGATGAAACATTATATGGGCAAAAGAATTGGTTCTACGTCCTGTCGTTCTATTAAGGTGGGTGATTCTGTTCGCATTAAAAAGAAAGAGGGTGTAAGTAAAGGTTTGCCTGTTTGGTCAAGTCCAAAGAAAGTTATTGAAGTATTTAGAAATGCGGTCAGGGTTGATGGTGGTTCCGTGTGGAATTTGAGCAGAGTTTCTTTGTTTAATGGGACTAGTCAGTCGGTGGATGATTTTAACAGCAATGTTTTTTTTGAACCGCAAATGACGAGTGCGGTATGTACGAGTGTTTTCATCGTAATTGATTGATGGATACACTGTGTATTTAGGGATTTCGTTCGACCCTCTGGGTTCCATTTTGTGTACGGCAGCCATTTTGTGGTTGCCCTCACATAGGCCAATGACTACGGCCGAGCGAGTCTTTGGGACACGTACATCTTTAGCTGACTTCTGTGTGACCTGAACGAACTGACTCCATTGCCCGAAGCTGACCTCGTTGAGCCAGTTCCGTGTTAGGCAGCTGGTCAGATAGAGATCAAAGAGCAGGACATTGCTGAGTTTATGGTACATGCACACACCCTTCTATCTTGCTTCTCATCTGTTTCTGTTCCTTCTTTTATGGTTTGGGTTGAGGTCCTTTTATTATGGGTTTGTCCGGCCTGTCCGAGCAAGAATGTTGGATTTTGCCTTGTCATTTATGGTGGGCTGGACAACTGAAGGTGGGCTTGTCGTTATGCAATACCATTTGAAATGTCACTGTGTGATTGGACAGTTCGTAAGTAATTGATGCTAGTCACGAATGTGATTTTTGGCATAAAAGACAATGTCTTGCAATACTAAAATTGTGCAGTCTCTAGCGAACCACCCGTGTCGTGCTTCATAGACCTCTGTTCCTGGTTGCAACCAATAAATTTGGTCTTTGACGTCACCGAGAAGTATCATGTGTCTCTGTATTCTAAGACAGGTGAACCCGAAGACATTGGGCGTGCCCCTGGCGCCGTTGGGTTCTAAAACCCGGTTCTTCAATATGAACAATCCCAAAGTTCCAAAGTGCATATCTAGTGATTTAGCTATAGAGCTAATTAAGTGATATTATTTAATGTGTAGGTTTCTGATGTGCCACATGCCACTTCAAATCTGTAGCAGCACAATAGTAAGAAGCATTTAGATATAATTCACAGAGCACACATTGACCCTAATTCACAAACATATAGTCTAAGGAGAACGGAAGGGGACTAGTAGGAAAACAGAGCTGTGCAAAGTAGGACTTTTTGGAGTATTCGTACACTTTTCCAGTAAGTTTTGCACCCAATTTGCGCACCTTCTCTTAATTCCGAAAAAGCTGGTATAAGATTGCAAACTTCACTTTTACTAGTCTTGTCATGTAAGGTAAGTGGTTTTCCACACAGAGAATGACATCTTCAAAGTGTAGGAAATACAGAAAAAAGTTAACCTATTGTTATCCATGCATTGGTAGGATAATGAGACATGATCCTGCAAAACTGAATATGCCTATGATTGTGGTACTTCTTTTGATGGAAAGTTCTGTACACAATTGACAGTGAAACTCTCCGACAAAGCCCGTCCTCCGCTTCACATTGAAGTGTCTTGGAACAAGCTGTTACACTATCTTGTGAAAAATCTATCTCCTTAAATAAAGTCTGCAAATAAGCACACTAACTAAACATTGACCTTATATGCACGTCGCTGCGCATAGTCACTTATTTTTGATCCATAGGGTTGGTCCTTTCCTGTGGATCTTTGAAACCTTTGTCAGGTATACCGGTCTATTTAATTGACATTTTTAAACAAAAGGCAAATATAGCAAAATCTAGCTTCCGATAGACGAGTAAAGCATGAGGCTGGAAACCTTAATAAGGCATACATACAAATAATGATCTGCAAAGCAAGTTATGCTATGCTAAGTTATAGATTGTCCAGAGCTCAAAAATAGATATTTACGTTACATTGCACGGGAAAGAAAATGTGCAGCTCTTCAAAAAGAGAGCCCAACGCGTTATGCTGCAAAATGGTAGTAAAGGGCTAGAGCTGCTGCTAATACTTTTTTATAGCAGAATGTGGTTTCACAGCCAGATTTACTGACTGGAATCTCCCAAGTCTAGTTGGTAATTGCACTTTTTATTCACTTCTGTAAATTCCATTTTGTGGATCTTAGCAATTGCTGTTAAGCAGGGGCATAAATGCTCTAAAAGTGGTTAAATCGAACCCACAGTTTCAAGACTCCGCGCATATGTCTGTATAAATTCTAAACTGATGGCACTTAAACTTTATGGTTGCAATCATTTTTGGCAATCTTATTTTTAGATATTTTATTTTATTGCACTGACTGTAAACTCCAAATAGCGACAAATGTGTGTTTATGGTGCAGGTTTCTAGAGAGGGATGGCTGAATAGTTACAGTTTTATGGTCATCTTTAGCTCGCATCACATTGTTTTGGCCTTGGGCACTCCTGGGGCTAAAACCATTCTACGTAGATTATGATCTAGATTAGTAATCATCGAAGATTCGGTAAGAATAGCGTTACCTCTTAGCATCTGCATCTCCACCATCACCCACTGTACATGTTTTATGAGATTAGACAGGCTTTTTACAGGCCTTTTACTATATAATTGATTGCGATTGCAGCAGTGGCAGCCATAGTCGCAGACATTTAATATAATGCTCAAGACCCATGGGAAAATTGTGTTCAAGAAAATTATATTTTAACAATTTGCAGAGAAAGATCACATGAAGTGCAGTGCACAGTACTAGTTGAAAGCCCTTCTTAACGAGAAATCTTAGCTGAAATGCTACCCTGCTGTTTAACCACAAGTGTATAAAGTTCCCGAGCCTGGTCTTCAATAACTTTCTGAAATGTATTTTAAAATATTGCAAGATTTATGACGTCAAAGTCTTTAAAATTGGTCGCCTCTTGGGTGGTATATGGGTATTTTAATGGAATCAATCATGGTTTTTGAAGCAAAATCCTATCTACTAACATTTGTAGAAAGAGCTTTGCACCACAAATGTTAATCTTCTTGAGGCAGGCGCAAAGTAGACGCACAGTTCGATTTCCTCCAAATGTTTCCAACTTTGCCTGCACACATAAAGTGTGGGAAAAGTTTTTAAGCATCTCTTAGAATCCTGTCTTAGCATAGTATGTTGCACTGAAAAGGTACCCTTACATTTCAAAATACTATGGTAGACTTACACAAACTACTTTGGACTATCGATGGTGCAAAGTTGTGTGTGTGGTTTAGGCAACCAGGAAGTGTGTCACTGCAAAAGAGAGCAGCAATGCCATATTTTAGTAAATAAGGCGCTGTCCGGTCTTTCCCCCTTGCACGCAAAACAGCACAGCAACTTTGTTAGCTGTGCTAGGTTTAAAAATAGTACATTTTCCTCATAATGTATAAGGATTCAGTGTACCTTTGAGATGTAAAATTGAGGCTCATGCATTTGGAATACAAGCACTGTATAGGACATGGAATGATACCTCAAACAGCCAATTGCATGATTGAGAGACTAATACTTCACTGGGTAGAGAAAAAACCATCTATATACATTTTAAAGAATTGATATCAATAGGGCGGACGACAACTGAGCTATCAAGCGAAACATAAAATCGGTTGGCATATTTTATGCAGCATCCATCGTCAAATTCTTTTTTAATAGCTCTGTCCCCAATGCTTCTAGGCCTCTCACAGAGTGTAAAATAGTTACTCATGCGTACCAATGGAGGACACACCAAAACAGTAATTAGAAAAAAACAGTGACCCAAGACGTGATCGAAAATATTGCAATCCAGTGCCTGAAGGATCCAAGGTAAAGAAGCTAACAACGGAAGGTGCCTGACCTGAAGCTCCTTTAGGTAAGTTTAGCATACAATATGTTGCCATAAATGACTCAACTGCAATATATGTCAAACCTAAAATTAAAAACGTGCTGGTTGTTCGCCAACTCTTAATAGGGCAGACAGACAAATGGCAAACCTCCGATGGCCCTTACTCCATCCGGCTGATGGAGGTGTATGTCAGTGGCAGAGACACAGAGACGTAGTTGTCTCCATGTTGACATACTAAAGGTCTGCCCAACTCTAAATGAGGCAGGAGGACCTTCAGTATGGCAGAAAGGGTACTTCATCACCATTGTGATGGACACCTTTTCTGCTGCACTCTAAATCGGACCCGAGGTGTAAATGTGAAACTGCCTCTTCCTTATAAACAGAGGGCCTTTAAAGTAAACTTGTATGAGTAATTTCCCTCATCTCCTCCACCAGATTTTATTAATCTGTTAGTAATCATATGGGGCATATTATCAAGAACGGAGTTACAATTAACGCTGGTTTAGCGGCAGAAACCTGACGCTAAATCAGCGATAATGGGCTTCATAATATGCCCCGGAGAATTCCAATATAAGCCCATGTTCACACCAGAACATGGACATCTATTGGAATTCTCAAGAGCATATATTCCAGCCCATTATTTCCGCTTTAGCGGACGTTTTCTGCAGCTAAACCGGCGATCATTTTTAACGCCGTTCTTGATAATATGGCCCTTAGTTAGTACAAGGCTGGAGATGGCACAAGTGTCTCCAAAGCAGCAAATCTTGAATATACATAAATCCTTATTTTACTATTTTATTAATATAAAATAAAAAAGGACTAATAATGAACACAAAGTATAGATGCATTTCTAAAGTTTGCAATCATTATATTAAAAAAAGTGTTTATTCATTTGCAAAACTAAAGTTGTTCACAGTTCTTTTAAGTGGCAACATTACATAACACTGTCTCAATGACATGAAATACAAATGTACATTTTTCATATTTTTGATACCAGCAATGAATACTGGCATGGTTCTTTATATCGATTCATTTGAAATGCACTTAAAGCAGTTATTTTTGGCCTTTACAAGTGGTACATACATACTCCCAAAAACAAAATTACTGACATTTCTAGTATTGATATTTTGAGGATGGGGAATACTGTGGTATTCCAAGCTGTCACTTGATGGTCTCCTAGGAAAAAGGGAAATACTTTAGAAATTCAGAGTACTGTACCCAAATCCTATGGTAATTTCTACATTTCTCAGTCCATTCCTTACCAGTAATTTCATTGGTAGCTGATGAAATGTCAGTGGGTAAAATGACCTCCGACTGTGCTGTAAGCAATAGGTTAAAGGTGCTGGGGCTATCCTACCTGCTTTGGCCATTTTCAAGAAGGTGAAAGTCTTCAGCCACACTAAACTTGGGCTCTCCTGGCTGTGTTTGTATGTGTGTAGGGATTGTACTATGGTAGTCCCAGTGTCACTAAAATCCAGTTTGAAGCAGATCCTGCTCCCACAACAAACTCAGAGACAGAAATCTGGTAGGACTAAAGCTAGGTTTTCCAGCAACGACACAGTGGCTACAAAATAATTGATTTGACATTATGTTCTCATCCTTTGAAGTGTCCCTCAAGTGTAATGTGTAAAGCCCAGCAGACCTGTCAAGTACGTGTTGACACTCCAGTAGGATTTGTCTTGGTACTGTCAAAAAGAGGCTGACTTTCATTGGAGCCTACCTTGTTGCAGGGATTTTGCCAAAAACAGGACTATATGCAGGATTACGGGACCTTGGTGTATAGGGACTGAGTCATCCTACCACCTTAATACCCTTGATCCCAGGTCTTACTAGTTATAGTGTCTCACTTGCACTCCTACTCACTCACAGAGAAACAAATGAGTAGACATCCCAGAACACAACACTCCCAGATCTTTCAGGAATCACGGTAACAAGACACACCCTTTCATTTGCTCTCTTGTACTTGTCCACAATAAGATCTGACAGAGACACGAAATATTTAAAAAAATTTATTTTAACTAACGTGCCCTAACATGCAGTATTCATTCCACAACAAGCAGAAAAATGCATAATACAAATACCGTCAGCAAATCGGCTAGTCCATATATCATGAAGGGGGATGTCATCATAAAAAGACAATAGAGCCCAACATCCCTCCCCTTGCTAAGAAGCAGTATCATTATATATAGGAAGATCTCTAGGTTTTGTCAGCACACCCCATACCTTAGCCTATAGAGAGTAGATCTACATCATAGGTGATGCCTCGCTCTTCTCCCTGGAAAGGTCACTTTCCAATTGTGTGCTGGCTTTTCGTGTATTCCAATAAAACCAAAATATGTTGTCCCAAACAACAGCTGCAGTGGTATGTTTTGTCTAGATGCTAAGGCCTGGCCAGGACAAAATAACAAGGGGCATTGTTGTTCGACCTTGCTCACAATGTTCAGTCAAAATCATAGGAACCTGCAGAGTGTGAACACAGCGATGAGTTCTCATGTGAAAACAGCCATAGAAATTATTGCAAAAATAAAGTTGTGTAATAACGAGCACAAAACAGCGGGCAAGCAGCAGCGTGCTCATGCTAACTTAGAGAAGACAACAATGTCCCCATGAGCCATGTGACAGCTTGGCTGAGGGGACATAAGAAGTGGTAGGCCTAGGTGCTGGCTACATTGCTTGTGACAGAGTAGGCCGCTTTGAGGTTAATCAAGTTCCTGAGCCCAACTCACAGGCCATCCTGTCTAGAGCGCACCGACATATCACCACACCATAGGCCTTTGTCTCAACTCTTGGAGCGTGCTCGTTTTTTATCAAGGGGACTATTCAAATGCTAATTGCTGGCTGACAGAAGTAATGAGCAAAATTCAGATTAGCCTCCAGGAACTTCAAGCAGGGAAAGGGTAACTTTCTAAAAGTTACTTTCCATTAATATGTAGTAAACATCCAACTTCACCACTGAAGTGCATTTGATTAACTATTAAAAATAGTTGTTTAATAATTTGTTTAGTCCTGACATACAGTATTAGTATTTAATATAGCATTCCAATGTTTTCCAACTGAACAGCCACCTTGCTAGCGTGAATGCAGCATTTGTGGCCTATTCACTATAAGGAGACGTATAACATTAAGGGCCAGATGTAGGAGCCCTAATACCGGTCGGTAACGGCCGAATTCGGCCGTTACCGACCGGTATTAGGGTTTCCAGATGTACGGGGCCTATATTTTACCGATTCTGTAAAGTTACCGAATCGGTAAATTTACAGAATCGGTAAAATACCGAATCGGTATATTTACCGATTCGGAAAAACCACATGTAGGTGGCACTCTTAAGAGAGCCACAGGCCCTTAAAAATAGGTATTTTACCACCCAATCCGATTGGGTGGTAAAATACCGAATTCAGGTGTGCATGCACATCTGTGCATGCACACCTGTGCAATGCGACACACAGACATGCCCTTAGGGCATGTCTGTGTGCCACATTGCACAAAAGTCCAGAATTGGGGTGCTAGAGGGTGTCAAAGTGACACCCCCTGCACCCTTGCAGGATTCGGTATTTACCGATTCTGTAAATACCGAATCTGTATTTCACATTGATTCCTATGAGCTTCAAGGCCCATAGGAATCAATGGGAAATACAGATTCGGTATTTACAGAATCAGTAAATACCGACTCTCACAGATTCTGTAATTTTTTACCTACATCTGCCTCCTTCCAATTTACCGACTTTTAAATACCGAATCGGTATGACTCGGTATTTAAAAGTCGGTAAATCGGATTTACCTACATCTGGCCCTTTATGTTTATATCTCTTACTGTTCAATGACATGCAGGCTGCCTTACGGACAATAAGCACTCTTAGGGTTGACTTATAAATATTTAAAAGAAAGGTTTAGGCCTGTTAAAAACAGTTATTTTGGCTGAACAAATGTGTAGTTAAATACTGCAACAGGCAAGCTACAAATGGTAGTCCTGCACTCCTGTTTGCACAGTTACTGTAGTGGATGGCACAATGAGTGCTGCAATCCACTAGTGACAATTTAATTATGGGCTCTGGGTACACTTTGTACCATATAAAAGGGACTTATAGGTAAATTCAATATGCCAATTAGTAGTATACCAACTGTACCATGTTGAAAGGAGGAGCACAAGTACTTTAGCACTGCTAGCATGGATACAGTGCACAGAGTTCTACAACCAGCAAAAATATATTGTTCATCAAATGGTGAAAATTCCAGGGTGATCACAGAGAAAAGGCAGATTTCTTACACTATGATCACCTTACATTATTGCCTCTATCAATGTGCAATCCTGTATGCTGAAAATACAATTACCATCAATGATAAGAGACATTGTTACATTTCTGAATAAATGATTGAAGAACAACTATGCCACATTGGAGATAATATCAGTAAAACATGCAATACTACAGATACTTTACATTGCTATCCTGGCACTAAAAAGGGATACTGTAATTCACTGTTCAGCATTTATCCCTTTCTACAGTATATTAGCCTCTCCAAAATACATTTAGCAGTTGAAATGGTGAACAATGGTATGCCTCATTTCCAAAAGAGGAAGAATAAAACCAACCTATTTCTAAGTATTTAATGTTTACAATCTAAACAGTGATTTTTGAAACCAAGATATAAGTAGCCCAAATAAAGATTGGGGAGACCTGATATTTACATAAACAATTCCATAAATGAGACAACAAATACAATCCATAGTTTAAAGACAAGACAATCCAAAAAGGGGAACAAATCTCATTTGACAGTCTATATAATTCTTGATTGTGGGTGTAGGCTGTATTGGTGAAATTAGAAGAGCACTAAAGTCTCTCATTGACATAAGGAAGGTGAAAACAGTCAAGCATGAATCGAGTTGTGATAGATGATCCACAGTGAAGATGATTCAAAATGATGGCTGCAAGAAGAAAACAATATCAATAGATTGTAAACAAGTCAAGATAGGAAAGAGAACAATTACAAAAATAAAATCCAATATGTTGAGACAAATCAGTTACAAAAATGTATAGCATGGAGGCAAAGAGTGCAGCGCAAAAATCTGAGAATGATGCAACACTTCTTGCCTTTTCAAATACTGACTTTTATATGTCTAAACATGAACTCGCCTCATTGGAGTTTGGAGACCTAAAACGTTTTCAAGTGAGTCAGGTTAAAGGTTCTGCAAACTGCTATTAGAGTATTGATATATTTGAGAAAAATACTGGAGATGTACTACTATTTAGATTTGGTACCAATTTGGGACTCCCCTAGGACTCCTGATTGGCTAAAAGATAACCTTAGTCGTTTCAGAGCTTAACATTTAGCAAGCAGGGATCCTTTAAAGACTTTAGAGATGGGGAAGCTTTGATTGCCTGGCTTGAGTTATCATAGCTGGGGAATCTCATAATATGAATACTTTCAGATGGCTTCCTGGTAGGCTGAGCAGGAACTGGTAAAGGTAGACAACTGAGAACAAGAAGCCCTTTTGCAGTGAGGGGAGCCTATTAAAAACCAAGAGTCCATTTGGAATTGGGATATGGTGGCAGCAAAAGACAAGAACAGTGTGGAACCCTATAGGATATGGGAGAAGGACTTGCCAGAGCTCACAAACCAGGATTTATAGCAAGTATCTAATAACTTACTTTACAACATTGTAAAGTCTGCTCCTCTAAAATGAAACCACCTCTTTCCACTTCACAGGGCCTACTGGATACCTTTGTGATTGACCAAATTTGCTCAGGAGGACGAAGATGCATGAGGTGCAATATTGTAAGGGCAGATGCCAAGCACATGTTTGTGGAGTGTACTGGGCTGATCCCCTTTTGGAATGAGGTGAGCGATGTACTGGAAGAAGTTTTACATGCCGAAGTTATGGCGAGCCACTCACTAATATTTTTGGGGACTGATATAACATCAAGTGATTGGCCAAAGCGGGAAAAATATTTATTGGTATTTTTGATTTTGATGGCAAGAAGAGAAATATGTAAGCAATAGATCTCACCTGAACCCCCGATGGGATGGGAGTGAATAGCGTTAGTTAGATGGATATATGATGTTACAACGCATACTATTACAATGCATACCGTTACAACGCATTTTTTACAACGCAAATACTGTTACAACGCATGTTTTTACAACGAGTACTATAACAACGCAAAATAGTACTTAATTAGCAAAAATACCATTACAACACAAGATATAACAACGTATACCATTAAAATGCATAAATAAATATATATATATTTTTTTGTAAAATAAAACCTGGCACGGGATGCAGGGAAAATAGGGGTTTTGGGTGGGGAAGTGTATTAAAAATCGGTAAGAAAAACTACAATAATATTACGAATCCCAATTAATTATTTAATAAATTAATACTCGAGTATTACAACGCTTAAATAAATAAATATATATTTTTTTTGTTAAATAAAACCTGGCACGGGATCCAGGGAAAATAGGGGTTTTGGGTGGGGAAGTGTATTAAAAATCGGTAAGAAAAACTACCATAATATTACGAAACCGAATTATTTATTTAATAAATTAATACTCGATTATTAAAATAAATACTCGATTACTTACATTAATATTCCGAGTAGTAAAAATTATATCATTTTACGTAATTACATTTTTTAAAATTAAAATAAACGAAACTTTATTAATATACACGATATGTAATGTTCTTGATATTACAACCAGATATATAGAATTCATGGACGCCATTTTGAAAAGGTAATACAATATTTTGTCCTACTATTATTTCAATGAATAAATACCACAACACATTATCCAAAATGGATGCCAAAACGGCAAAGATAACGCTATGTAAATTACTTTTAATTAATTTTTAAATTATACGTTTACACAGAAATAAATGTGAAATTAAAAACCAAATCCAGCGCATATTTTTAGAAATTAAATGGAGTTAGTAAACCAAACTTATAAATAGTAGCCAGACACCATTTTGAAACTAGTTGATCCTCAACTACCCGAGAGAGCAGACGTGAAATCTGAACCTCTGACCTTTTCACCCTTTCATACCAGTTAGACTGACTGAACTACTGAATAAAACGATTAACAAGTAAGTAACGTTTATCGAAAACGTTAACAAAATAAATACTTTTTATTATGAGTGATTCTCAAATAAAATATTAGTAACTATCTTTATAATTTAAAGTTTAATTAAATGTTACTAAAATATTACTGGGAATTAATCAACATAAACGAGAAAGAAATACATTTTATTATATTACGACAAATATATATTGTCACATAGAATTAAATTAAATACGTTATAAAATAAACGCCATTTATTTGAAATAGGATAACATAAAATGAATACTTATTTATTATATTATTCATAGAAATCACTTCAAATCCGCGGAAAACGTGAGACCTAAGAACTAACATTTTTTGGATAAAACGAACCGTTTTTCAAAGTTAGAAGAAGGTACATCATCATTATTCATTAAACAACTTTATCATGCATTACTCGAAATAGGTCGCATTACAAATAAATATTTTATTTATTTTTCACAGAAAAATTACTTCTAAATTACATTCCGGATCATAACTGACTCAAAAAACTATATCGACATCTTTAAAAAAGGTAATATAAATATTTTTGTGACAAACTAAATACTGCATTTTTAAGCAAAAATAAATGTACTAGAAACGGAAAAAATTTATATTATTTTTTGTATGTCAGTTTTCATTATACACATATAAATAAAGCTTAAATACAAATAAATGCAGTATAGTGTAAAGGAACTGATAACTATTCCAACTCCAGGTAAGTGCTGCAGTAATAAAAGTGCAGAATAGTCTAGAGGTATAAATTAGTTTTCAAACTCCATGTAAATGCAGCAGTAGGGAAAGTGTTGGATAATCTTGAAGTATAAATTACTATTTCAAATTCATTTCAGTACAGCAGTAGGGAAAGTGCTGAAAAATCTAGAGGTATAAATTATCAGTATTCCAACTTCTGGTAAGTGTAGCAGTAGGGAAAGTGCTGGAAAATCCACAGGTGTAAATTATTACTATTCCAACTCCATGTAAGTGCAGCAGTAATGAAAGTGCAGGATAATCCACAGGTGTAAATTACTATTCCTACTCTGAGTAAGTGCTGCAGTAGAGAAAGTGCAGGATAGTCTACAGGTGTAAATTACTATTCCTACTCTGGGTAAGTGCTGCATTAGGGAAAGTGCAGGATAGTCTACAGGTGTAAATTATTACTATTCCAACTTCATGTAAGTGCAGCAGTAGGGAAAGTGTTGGATAGTCAAAAACATGTTAAATAATATTCCAACTCCAGGTAAGTGCTGCAGTAGGGAAAATGCAGGATAGTCTAGAGGTGTAAATTACTATTCCAACTCCATGTAAGTGCAGCAGTAGGGAAAGTGCTTGATAATCTACAGGTGTAAATTATTACTATTCCAACTCCAGGTAAGTGCAGCAGTAGGGAAAGTGCTGGATAGTCAAAAACATGTTAAATAATATTCCAACTCCAGGTAAGTGCTGCAGTAGGGAAAGTGCAGGATAGTCTAGAGGTGTAAATTATTACTATTCCAACTCCATGTAAGTGCAGCAGTAGGGAAAGTGCTGATAATCCCCAGGTGTAAATTACTATTCCTACTCTGGGTAAGTGCTGCAGTAAGGAAAGTGCAGGATAGTCTACAGGTCTAAATTATTACTATTCCAACTCCATGTAAGTGCAGCAGTAGGGAAAGTGCTGGATAGTCAAAAACATGTTAAATAATATTCCAACTCCAGGTAAGTGCTGCAGTAGGGAAAGTGCAGGATAGTCTAGAAGTTTAATTTACTATTCCAACTCCAGGTAAGTGCTGCAGTAGGGAAAGTGCTGGATAATCTACAGGTGTAAATTATTACTATTCCAACTCCAGGTAAGTGCAGCAGTAGGGAAAGTGCTGGATAGTCAAAAATATGTTAAATAATATTCCAACTCCAGGTAAGTGCTGCAGTAGGGAAAGTGCAGGATAGTGTAGAGGTGTAAAGTACTACTATTCCAACTCCATGTAAGTGCAGCAGTAGGGAAAGTGCTGGATAATCTACAGGTGTAAATTACTATTCCTACTCTGAGTAAATGTAGCAGTAGGGAAAGTGCAGGATAGTCTACAGGTGTAAATTACTATTCCAACTGCAGGTAAGTGCAATAGTAGGAAAAATGCTGGATAGTGAAGAAACATGTAAAATAATATTCCAACTCCGGGTAAGTGCAGCAGTAGAGTAAGTGCAGATCAAAAGTATATTTCTAGTACAATAATTCTAAAATTGTGCATTATTTCTATGTTTTTTAAATTAAAAAACAATTAAACTTTAACGAAATAAAAAGTCACTTTCTTCACAAGTTATAACTCACACATTTTTTACCATACTATTCTTTTTAAAGGACACAGCCCTGCAAGATCTTCAAAAAGATCTACTAAAACCAAAAAGAAGATCAGAAACCCATCCCAGCAAAGAAAACATCCAATTTGAAAAGTAAGTGAAAATCAAATTTCATTAAACACATATGAATAAAACATTAACACAAATAAATGCAGGATAGTGTAAAGCTATTGATAACTATTTCACCTCCAAGTAAATGCAGCAGTAGAGAAAGTGCTGGAAAATCTTGAAGTGTAAATTACTATTCCAACTCCCTGTAATTGCAGCAGTAGGGAAAGTGCTGGAAAATCTAGAGGTGTAAAATACTATTTCAACTCCATATAAGTGCAGCAGTAGGGAAAGTGCTGGATAATCCACAGGTGTAAATTACTATTTCTACTCTGGGTAAGTGTAGCAGTAGGGAAAGTGCAGGATAGTTTACAGGTGTAAATTACTATTCCAACTCTAGGTAAGTGCAACAGTAAGGAAAGTGCTGGATAGTCAAGAAACATGTAAAATAATATTCCAACTCTTGGTAAGTGCTGCAGTAGGGAAAGTGCAGGATAGTCTAGAGGTTTAATTTACTATTCCAACTCCAGGTAAGTGCTGCAGTAGGGAAAGTGCAGGATAGTCTAGAGGTGTAAATTACTATTCCAACTCCATGTAAGTGCAGCAGTAGGGAAAGTGCTGGATAATCCACAGGTGTAAATTACTATTCCTACTCGGAGTAAGTGCTGCAGTAGGGAAAGTGCAGGGAAAGTGCAAAAGTATGCATTATTTCTATATTTCTTGATTTAAAAAACATTTAAACTTTAACGAAATAAAAAGTCACTTTCTTCACAAGTTATAACTCACACATTTTTTACCATACTTTTCTTTTTAAAGGACAGAGCCCAGCAAGATCTTCAAAAAGATCTACTAAAACCAACAAGAACATCAGAAACACATCCCAGCAAAGAAAACATCCAATTCGAAAAGTAAGTGAAAATCAGTTTTCATAATACACATATGAATAAAGCATGAACACAAATAAATGCAGGATAGTGTAAAGGTACTGATAACTATTCCAACTCAAGGTAAGTGCTGCAATACAGAAAGTGCAGGATAGTCTAGAGGTGTAAATTACTATTCCAACTCCATGTAAGTGCAGCAGTAGGGAAAATGCAGGATAATCTAGAAATGTAAATTACTATTCTAACTCCTTATAAGTGCAGCAGTATGAGAAGTGCTGGAAAATCTAGAGGAGTAAATTATTACTATTCCAACTTCGTATAAGTGCTGCAGTAATGAAAGTGCTGGATAATCCACAGGTTTAAATAACTATTCCTACTCTAGGTAAGTGCTGCAGTAGGGAAAGTGCAGGATAGTCTAGAGGTGTAAATTACTATTCCAACTCCAGTTAAGTGCTGCAGTAGGGAAAGTGCTGGACAGCCAAGAAACATGTAAAATAATATTCCAACTCCGGGTAAGTGCAGCAGTAGGGAAAGTGCAGGATAGTCTGAAGGTGTAAATTACTATTCCAACTCCATGTAAGTGCAGCAGTAGGGAAAGTGCTGGATAATCCATAGGTGTAAATTACTATTCTTACTCCAGATAAGTGTAGCAGTAGGGAAAGTGCAGGATAGTCTACAAGTGTAAATTACTATTCCAACTCCAGGTAAGTGTAACAGTAGGGAAAGTGCTGGATAGTCAAGAAATATGTAAAATAATATTCTAACTCCTGGTAAGTGCTGCAGTAGGGAAACCGCAGGATAGTCTAAAGGTGTAAATTACTATTCCAACTCCATGTAAGTGCAGCAGTAGGGAAAGTGCTGGATAATCCACAGGTATAAATTACTATTCCGACTCTGGGTAAGTACTGCAGTAGGGAAAGTGCAAATAAAGTGCAAAATTGTGCATTATTTTTTTTTCTTGAATTAAAAAAAAATGTAAACTTTTACTAAATAAAAAGTCACTTTCTTCACAAGTTATAAATCACACATTTTTTACCATATATTTCTTTTTAAAGGACACAGCCCAGCAAGATCTTCAAAAAGATATACTAAAACCAACAAGAAAATCAGACACCCATCCCAGCAAAGAAAACATCCAATTCGAAAAGTAAGTGAAAATCAGTTTTCATTATACACATATGAATAAAGCATGAAGACAAATAAATGCAGTATAGTGTAAAGGTAATGATAACTATTCCAACTCCACGTAAGTGCAGCAATACAGAAAGTGTAGGATAGTCTAAAGGTGTAAATTACTATTCCAACTCCAGGTAAGTGCAGCAGTAGGGAAAGCGCTGGATAATCCACAGGTGTAAATTACTATTCCAACTCCCTGTAAATGCAGCAGTAGGGAAAGTGCTTGAAAATCTAGAGGTGTAAATTATTACTATTCCAACTCCATGTAAGTGCAGCAGTAGGGAAAGTGCTGGATAATCCATAGGTGTAAATTACTATTCCTACTCCAGATAAGTGCAGCAGTAGGGAAAGTGCAGGATAGTCTACAAGTGTAAATTACTATTCCTACTCCAGATAAGTGCAGCAGTAGGGAAAGTGCAGGATAATCTACAAGTGTAAATTACTATTCCAACTCCAGGTAAGTGTAACAGTAGGGAAAGTGCTGGATAGTCAAAAAATATGTAAAATAATATTCCAACTCCTGGTAAGTGCTGCAGTAGGGAAAGTGCAGGATAGTCTAAAGGTGTAAATTACTATTCCAACTCCTTGTAAGTGCAGCAGTAGGGAAAGTGCTGGATAATCCACAGGTATAAATTACTATTCCGACTCTGGGTAAGTACTGCAGTAGGGAAAGTGCTAAAAAATTGCAAAATTGTGCATTTTTTTTTTTTCTTGAATTAAAAAACATTTAAACTTTTACGAAATAAAAAGTCACTTTCTAAACAAGTTATAACTCACACATTTTTTACCATACTTTTCTTTTTAAAGGACAGAGCCCAGCAAGATCTTCAAAAAGATCTACTAAAACAAACCAGAAGATCAGAAACCCATTTCAGCAAAGAAAACATCCAATTCGAAAAGTAAGTGAAAATCGGTTTTCATTATACACATATGAATAAAGCATGAAGACAAATCAATGCAGTATAGTGTAAAGGTAATGATAACTATTCCAACTCCATGTAAGTGCAGCAATACAGAAAGTGTCGGATAGTCTAAAGGTGAAAATTACTATTCCAACTCCAGGTAAGTGCAGCAGTAGGGAAAGTGCTGGATAATCCACAGGTGTAAATTACTATTCCAACTCCCCGTAAATGCAGCAGTAGGAAAAGTGCTTGAAAATCTAGAGGTGTAAATTATTACTATTCCAACTCCATGTAAGTGCAGCAGTAGGGAAAGTGCTGGATAATCCATAGGTGTAAATTACTATTCCTACTCCAGATAAGTGCAGCAGTAGGGAACGTGCAGGATAGTCTACAAGTGTAAATTACTATTCCAACTCCAGGTAAGTGTAACAGTAAGGAAAGTGCTGGATAGTCAAGAAATATGTAAAATAATATTCCAACTCCTGGTAAGTGCTGCAGTAGGGAAAGTGCAGGATAGTCTAAAGGTGTAAATTACTATTCCAACTCCATGTAAGTGCAGCAGTAGGGAAAGTGCTGGATAATCCACAGGTATAAATTACTATTCCGACTCTGGGTAAGTACTGCAGTAGGGAAAGTGCAAAGAAAGTGCAAAATTGTGCATTTTTTTTTCTTGAATTAAAAAACATTTAAACTTTTACGAAATAAAAAGTCACTTTCTTCACAAGTTATAAATCACACATTTTTTACCATATATTTCTTTTTAAAGGACACAGCCCAGCAAGATCTTCAAAAAGATATACTAAAACCAACAAGAAAATCAGACACCCATCCCAGCAAAGAAAACATCCAATTCGAAAAGTAAGTGAAAATCAGTTTTCATTATACACATATGAATAAAGCATGAAGACAAATAAATGCAGTATAGTGTAAAGGTAATGATAACTATTCCAACTCCAGGTAAGTGCAGCAATACAGAAAGTGTAGGATAGTCTAAAGGTGTAAATTACTATTCCAACTCCAGGTAAGTGCAGCAGTAGGGAAAGTGCTGGATAATCCACAGGTGTAAATTACTATTTCAACTCCCTGTTAAAGCAGCAGTAGGGAAAGTGCTTGAAAATCTAGAGGTGTAAATTATTACTTTTCCAACTCCATGTAAGTGCAGCAGTAGGGAAAGTGCTGTATAATCCCCAGGTGTAAATTACTATTCCTACTCTGGGTAAGTGCTGCAGTAAGGAAAGTGGAGGATAGTCTACAGGTGTAAATTACTATTCCAACTCCAGGTAAGTGCAGCAGTAGGGAAAGTGCTGGATAATCCACAGGTGTAAATTACTATTCCAACTCCAGATAAGTGCAGCAGTAGGGAAAGTGCAGGATAGTCTACAAGTGTAAATTACTATTCCAACTCCAGGTAAGTGCAACAGTAAAGAAAGTGCTGGATAGTCAAGAAACATGTAAAATAACATTCCAAATCCTGGTAAGTGCTGCAGTAGGGAAAGTACAGGATAGTGTAAAGGTTTAATTTACTATTCCAACTCCATGTAAGTGCAGCAGTAGGGAAAGTGCTGGATAATCCACAGATTTAATGTACTATTCCGACTCTGGGTAAGTACTGCAGTAGAGAAAGTGCAGAGAAAGTGCAAAATTGTGCATTATTTCTATGTTTCTTGAATTAAAAAACATTTAAACTTTAACGAAGTAAAAAGTCACTTTTTTCACAAGTTATAAGTCTCACATTTTTTACCATACATTTCTTTTTAAAGGACACAACCCAACAAGATCTTGTAAAAAATCTACAAAAACAAACCAGAAGATCAGAAACCCATTTCAGCAAAGAAAACATCCAATTTGCAAAGTAAGTCAAAATAAGTTTTCATTATACACATATGAATAAAGCATGAACACAAATAAATGCAGGATAGTGTAAAGGTACTGATAACTATTCCAACTCCAGGTAAGTGCTGCAATACAGAAAGTGCAGGATAGTCTAGAGGTGTAAATTACTATTTCAACTCCATGTAAGTGCAGCAGTAGGGAAAGTGCTGGATAATCCACAGGTGTAAATTACTATTCCAACTCCTTATAAGTGCAGCAGTAAGGAAAGTGCTGGCAAATCTAGAGGTGTAAAGTATTACTATTCCAACTCCATGTAAGTGCAGCAGTAGGGAAAGTGCTTGAAAATCTAGAGGTGTAAAGTATTACTATTCCAACTCCAGGTAAGTGCAACAGTAGGGAAAGTGCTGGATAGTCAAGAAACATGTCAAATAATATTCCAACTCCTGGTAAGTGCTGCAGTAGGGAAAGTGCAGGATAGTCTAGAGGTTTAATTTACTATTCCAACTCCATGTAAGTGCAGCAGTGTGGAAAGTGCTGGATAATATAGAGTTATACAATAATAATAGTGATGCAATAGGAAAAGTACATAAAAATCTAGAGGATACATTTTTATATTCAAAAACTTAATATTTTTTATCTTTCTTTTCAGAAAATGTCTACACATCCAACAGCAAAATATATCTCTTCCAGGAAAGGAAACCAACTACTTAATCACGCAGGTTACATTTATTGTAAGGATAGGTTAAGTAATCCACGGATTCATTGGAGATGTGTGCAATACCATACAACTCGTATTATTGTAAGAACAACCGACCATAACCACTCTGCCTCTGCAATGGAAGTTAATGTTAGAGAAACTGTTAATGAAATGAAAGCTATTGCAAGCACCTCCAATGAATCCACAGGATCGATTTTGAGACAGGTTGCACAACATGTCCCTACTCATGTTGCTAGTAATATTCCAAATATTCATAATTTGCGTAGAATTATACAACGTCAAAAGCAGGCAAGTAATACTGTAGTAAATACACCACATACCTTTTCTGATATCAATATTCCTCACGAACTTACAATTTCTTTTTCTAATGAACCTTTCCTCCTGCATGATAACGAAAACCCTCTAAAGCGTATTTTAATTTTTAGTACTCCACGTAACCTTGTAAAGCTTGAAACTAGTGAAATTTGGATGATGGATGGGACGTTTAAAAGCACGCCCCATCCATTCACCCAAATTTATACTATTCACGCAAAAATTAACAACAGTGTAATACCCCTAGTGTACAGTTTGCTGCCTGATAAGACTTCTTCAACTTACACAGAATTTTTAACTGTGATTAAATCAAAAACTAACCAAAGCCCTAGGAAAATAATAATGGATTTTGAATTGAGCATGATCAATGTGATCACCAAAATGTACACGGATACCCAAATTCAAGGGTGTTTTTTCCACTTTTCCCAGGCATTCTGGCGTAAATTACAGAAAACACCCTTAGTTACAGAATACTCAACAGACAGCAAACTTCAAGTAGAATTACAAAAATTAACAGCTCTTTGTTTTGTCCCTCCCGAAAGTGTAGACAAGTACTACACTGCCATTACAGAATCTGATCATTATTTAACAAACGAAGATAAATTGGCACCAATTCTAAATTATATGGAAGACACATGGATTGGACACCTAGGCAGATCGGGTCGCAGGAGGAAGCCACGTTTCCATGTGGAGTGGTGGAACTGTTATTCGAGTTGCCTACAGGGAGAGGCTAAAACAAATAATGCCATTGAGGGATGGCATAACTCCTTCAATCATTTAATTGGAAAACCCCACCCTAATTTCTATTCATTTCTCTTCAATTACATTGTTATTTCATATTTAATTGGTTTTCCTACCTGAACGTAGATCAGCGTCCTGCTGCTTCCTGCTGCTTCCTGCTCCGGTACTCCACAAAATGGCCGATGACGGTCGCGTATACGTAATGACGTCAAGATATGCAGCAACAATAAACAAAGGACTACTGTGGATTTATATTTAATACATTTTTTACAATAAAGTTATTTTTTATATATTTTTACATGTATATTAAAAATGTACAAAAATATACATTAAATTTCAAGAAAACTGAAATTTATTTTAATATATTTCTTGAATAATAAAATAAAATGTTTACTTACTAAAACACTGTTTGTTCGTTTTTATTTATTTAATGCATTGAATATTATCATTACTAATTTCATATAAAAATTATACTTTCTTGTCTTACCTGTATTCTTCTTTCATTTCCGTTATTTTCCACGTCTTTCCTTTGCTTTACTTTGCTTTAATTCCGGACCGCTATACATATATCAAGGTATCATGAAAATAAATGAAGGACAAATGTATCCATTGAAAACAATGTTAAACCGTGGGAACCATCACATTATAATAAGTTTTTCACAAATATATTATTTTCATAAATTTTTTAATTATCAACTTATTTAATATTAAACTGCTTCTTTAATACCCAATTTTTTTTTTTTAAATATAATCTATTATCTTTTTAAATAAATAATTTAAAAAAATATTAAAGTCTATATTACCAAAATTAATACTTAAATTAAATATACATACATTAAATTTATTAATTATACATACAATATATTTAATATTTAATTTTCACATATTTAAATTATTTCTATAATACCCAAATTAATACTAAAATTAATTATTATTATTAACTTAATTAAATAAAACTCTAATAAATAAAAACAAATCTATTATTTACTAATTCTTACATATTTTAAATAATACTATAATACCCAAATTAAAGCTCAAAATAATTATAAATACAATAAAAATATTAATTAATTTTTAGATATTTCATTTATTTTTTTATTACCCAAATTAATACACACATTCATTATTAGTAATAATATTTTATATTTCACATAACTATATTTAAACTCAATTAACATTTACCATATTATTTAGTAATAACAATAAAATATAATTATAAATACAATAATATTTTGTATTTCACATAACTATATTTAAACTCAATTAACATTTACCATATTATTTATTAATAACAATTAAATATAATTATAAATACAATCAAATAATTAATAAATTTTTACATTTTTTAATTAATTAATTAATGAATTCTTTAATACCCAAAATAATACTCATAATACTTATTTAAACTATTAATTTTAAAATAATTTTTTTCCTATTTAAATTAGTT
The DNA here is from genome assembly GCF_964263255.1 of Lissotriton vulgaris. Lineage (NCBI taxonomy): Eukaryota > Metazoa > Chordata > Amphibia > Caudata > Salamandridae > Lissotriton > Lissotriton vulgaris. The sequence continues at coordinate 622,850,761 of NC_141689.1, forward strand.
CTATAATACCCAAATTAATACTCACATTAATTATTAATAATAAGATTTTATAATTCAAATAACTATATTTCTACTCAATTTACATTTTATCCAAATTTATACTCACATGAATTATTAATAAGATTTTATATTTCAAATAACTATATTTCTACTCAATTTACATTTACCATATTAATTACTAATAACAAAAATAATTATAAATAATAATTAAAAATATTAATTTTGAAAATCTAATAATTATTATAAATAAATAATTATAAATACGCAAATTAATTATATTTTTAAAAATGAATACTACATACAAACATTAAAATGTATATTACTTTAATACATTCATATATTAATAACTGTATTATTTACTAATAACTAAAGAATTTGAATAAATATAAATATATACTACTAAACCAGATAGACAATATTAATTACTAATAACAAAAAAATATTAATACTCAAATTAATTATATTTAAAAAAATAATACTACATAAAAACATTAATAACTATTTTACTTTAATAAATTAATATATTAATAACTATATTACTTACTAATAAAAAAATAATAATAATAAAAATAATAATAAATAGAAATATATATATATTCATATATATATATATGCGTTGTAAAAGTACCTGCGTTGTAACAGTACCTGCGTTGTAACAGTATAAGTTGTAAATGTATGCGTTTTAATAGTATCTGCGTTGTAAAAGATGCGTTGTAACAGTAGTGCGTTTTAAAAAATGCGTTGTAACAGGTGTATACCTAGTTGGATATGTCAGTAAACTGACTTAGACTGTAAGAACAGAGACACATAAGTTAATTTGGCATCCTTTCATATCCTGGCTCGAGAAAACAGACCAATGGTTATTCTACAGTGTTGTTTGATGGTTCGGGTCTCATCTAAAAAGAACTTCATAACTAGCAAGTCATGCAGACAGTGCTCTGGGAGAAAGCGATAAACACCCACATTATAGGAAAGTATGAAAATTGATGGTGGAATGAAGACAAAAAAAAACCACTGAAAATATGTAAGAGGCACTCCTAAGATGGCGCAGTGTGCAGCAATGCCCTGAACAGTAAAACATAGACAACTTTTTTCTTCCCAATCTGTATGAACTTTTTTTATTTTTTATTTATTTCTGGGACTAAAAGTGCCAATCCTTTCAAATGGCAAAAACACCTACCTGCTAAATTCAAAGTTTGTTCCCATGCTAAAATGTAATAAAAGAAAATATATTAGTAACTGAACTATTGAGACAGTAGAATCTTAACAAACAAAGTGGTCAAAATTAGCAAAAGGCTTAAGAACAAAATGAGGTGAATGAATGGTTGGATAGGTGACAAAATGTTGATTGTAAGACACACCCAGTATTACATTATACAGGCAGCCTGCACATTTGGGTTTGAAGTATGATTTAAAAATTATACAGGGTTCAGAGAAGATCAACACAAGGACCAAAACAATAATGCACCTGAGGACAAAGAAGCAAGATATAATAAATAATTAACTGAGTGCAAATATGCTTAAGGAAAAGATGGAGAATCAAATTACTGGAATTGATCTCAAAGTTTATTCAAACACAGAACCATCAAGAAATGTTGCAATTAAGTTCTGAGGTGTTTAGACGTGAGACTCAACGAAGACACCTTTAGCTATTCCTGTGGCTGTAGAAAGCACCATTATTTTTAAATCCTGTTCTCCTCCTCTGCAGCAGGAACATGGAACTGTGTATATGGAACTAGAGAGTTCCTCTCTGTATCAGTGATGTTGGGGTTGGCGAGGGTCCAATCTGACCTGTTTTCTGTTAGTTACATGCTTAAATTTTTTGAAGCAGTGATTAGTGATTTTGCTTGTTGTTGCTGTTTTGTAAGACAAATAAGTATTTAGAAGGAATGTTCCAGAGTCTCTGTACTAAGAAGTTCCCTGCTCTAGGATATACTTCTTGTGTGGTTGACATGTAGTATTGGGAGCATAGGGGGAGGGCAACTTGTACTTGGCTTATCACCGGTTTAGTGTCTGGTGGTGTTTTGGATCTGTTGTTGCTGGGATATGACATAAATGTGGTGGTTTCCAGCATTTCAACTGAGCTAGACTTTGTTGTCATGTTTCATCTTGTAAAAAATGGAATACCATTTCTTGGTTTGCTGGCTATCATGTACCCTAGGTTTAGAACATTAAAGTTGAAGTTTGTAATGCCATTCAGAAAAGCCTTTGTATAAACAGCACCCCTTTCCCAGATCAGGCTACCCTGGCTTCCTCCTCTTTAGGATAGACTTGTCTGATTGTGCAAGGCTTCCAGAAAAGACATCCGAATTTCAAAGAGGTTTAGAAATCCAGTGCCCATGTGTCATATGTCCACTATAAATCCTAACTCATGAAATGGTCCCTGAATCTTGCATTTTTTACCACTCAGCCATTAGCCACTTGAGGTGCTGCGATCTGTCTGGACTGTCAACTTAAGTGCGAACAAGTAAGGGCAGGAGAATCCTTAAACTCAGGAAATGTCAAAGTCATCCTTTACATGTACAACATAATATTGTACATGTAAAGTTGGGTTCAATCATTTCTGGCTGGAAGACAGCAGGCCGTAGCAGCAGGACGCAGCCCTCCCTCTTTTTCAATCGGAATTTGTTAACAATGAGCACAGGGTACCTCAGGGGTCTTCAATCAGCCCCATTTTATTCAATGTTTATATACGGCCACTTTTGGATTTTATCAAAGCCCACAATATTAGTGTGGTTAACTATGCTGATGACACCCAATTGATAGTGTCCTTGGAAGGCGACCATGCCGACTTCCAAGAAACATTTCATAAATGTATGCGGGAAATGGTGAATTGGCTGATAAACAATACATTGCAATTTAACAATGACAAAACGGAGGTTCTGCCCTGTGGGGTGGGCAGAGTGCCGTCAGCTTTACCATCTGACTTTTAACCTATCCCTACAGATGCCCCCTTGGTACCCGTGAGTATGGTACGCAATCTGGGGGTCAGCTTTAATGATAAGCTGAACATGGAATCTCATGTCAATAAGCTGGTTGGAAACTGTTACACTTTCATTAGAGGACTTCTGAAGGTGTTGCCAATGCTTCCTTCTAAGGCCAGAGGTACAGTGGTTAGGAGTGTCATTCTTAGGATGAACGAACTGAAAGGCATGGTTGGACAGGGGAGAAACTAGATGAGGCATGGGAAAAAGAAGATTTCCGCCCCATGGTTCGACCGAGAGCTCAAAAATAAACAGGGGGAGCTACGATGAGCAGAACGCAGTTGGCGAAAAAACTATTGCAGCACAGAGCGCAGCAAATACAAAAAGATCAAGAGTGCCTATCATGCGCAAATTAAACAGGCAAAAAAGATGTTTTTTAGATCAACAATAGAAACTGCTAATAATAAACACAAAGCGATTTTTAAAATTGTGAATGACTTCAATAAACCCAAATGTTTAGTGCAGGATATCCCGCCCTCACAGATGCTCTGTAATACTATCGCAGACTTCTTTGAGGAAAAGGTACAGGGTCTGACGAAGGACTTTGAGGTCCCAATACCAGAGTCAAGGAAAGAGAGTGATATAATAGGCCAGGAGGAAACTCAGCTAGCAGCCTTCCGACCAATCAGTCTGGAGGAGACTAAGCGAGCAATTTTGGCAACTAAATCAGGATCACCATTTGATCCGTGCCCCATTGGACTCCTGCACCTTATTGTAGAAATTGCCAATCCAGTAATAAATGACATTGTCAATACCTCACTGACCACAGCAACGTCCCCCCTGAGTGGAAACTGGCAGCAGTGAAACCACTGCAAAAAAAAACAACTTCCCTACCCCACCACACTATCAAATCTACGACCCATCTCATTACTTCCGGCACTGTGTAAAATCACAGAGTTGATGGTAAATAAACAGCTTACACGTTTTCTGGAAGACAGTGAAGCATGGCATCCTAATCAAGCCGGCTTCAGGACTCAACACTCCACAGAATCGGCTCTCCTGTTCACTACTGAGACAATCCGCTCAGCTCTGGACCAAGGTAAGAAGGCCGTCCTGATCTTATTAGATCTGTCGGCGGCCTTCAACATGGTCTCACATGTCATCTTAATAGACTGGCTAGCAACATCTGGCATCACAGGCCCAGTCCTGGAGTGGATAAAGAACTTTTTGAATGACAGGAGGCAAGTGGTGCCCCTGGGGGAATTCTGCTCCAGTGAGAAACCACTGTCGACGGGAGTACCTCAGGGTTCCAGCCAAAGCCCGACATTGTTTAATGTCTATACCGCACCCCTGATAAAGTTGATATCGTCATTTGGCATGGATGTAATAGCATACGCCGACGACACGCAACTGATCCTGGTAATGGATAAAGAAAACCAGGTATGGGAGGAAAAGCTCAAATGTGGCCTAACGGCCACATTTGACTGGATGCGGAGAAACCATCTGAAATGCAACACAGGCAAAACTGAGATCATGCCAATAGGCCCAAAAAACGAGTTTATTCCCAGATTATGGGGGCCAGAGAAGGCAGAAATACCGTCTCGCACTACCATCTCGGCCCGTAACCTTGGGGTAAACTTCGACGCTGACCTGTCCTTTAAACAACAGGTGTCAAAAGTGGCAGGCACATGTTTTGGGGTGATAAAGGGGCTGAGGAAGTTCTTTGACTTGTTGCCTATTGAGGCAAGGAAAACGGTCATGGTTGCACTGGTGACATCACGTATCGACTATTGTAACAGCCTGTATGCTGGCACCAATAAAGTGGTCACCCATAAACTCCAGATGGTGCAACATGCAGCAGCAAGGCTGGTTCTAAAATGGCCGAGAAGATCATCAGCAACCAAGGCCCTTAACACACTACACTGGCTACCTATAACAAAAAGGGTTCTGTTCAAAGTGTTGATAATTACTTTTCGAGCTGTCCCCGACTTAGGCCCACTATACCTAAGGAAAAAATGTGTGAGATACTGTCCAACACGAGCCCTACGATCTTCAAATGCAAATCTGATGACCGTTCCAGGGTTTAGACTCAAAACTCGAGGGGGTAAAACCCTGGCGGTACTAGGTGCAAAAGCGTGGAATACTCTCCCCTCACATCTGAGAGCATTGGACGGTGAAACAGAGTTCCGTAAACAACTAAAAACCTGGATTTTCAAACTTCAAGACACAATTTCCAGAGACCTAGTGTGATTTCTGATCTGGTCAAGTCAAGCAGTAAGGCAACATTACATCGGTTGGCCATACATGGGCGCCTAGATGCTCCTTGGAGCAATTGTTGCGCGATATAAATGGGCAATTACATTACATTAAATTACTTAGGCGCATGGATTACTGTAATGCCTTGCTACTGGAGTCCCCGAGATATTTGATCACAAGGCTCCAGAGAATCCAAGCAGTAGCAGCAAAGCTTGCATTGCCAAGAAAACGTCGGTCATCAACATCTCAGGCGTAGCAGAGCTGCACTGGCTCCCGGTGACCCAAAGGATACTGTTCAAGTCACTGTGTATTGTGTTCAGAGCCCTTTATGGGCTTGGGCCCAAATCACTTCAGGGTAAGTTTGGATGGTATGCACCGGCACGCGGCCTATGCTCCTTGTCAGCTAATCTTGCAGTTATCCAGTGGATTAAGAGATTTACAATGGGGGGAGAGCGTTCGGAGTGACAACTGCCTTCCTTTGGAATAGTCTTCCTCTAGAATTGAGGCAAATATAGGACCTACTGTTGTTTCGGAAGAAAGTTAAGACCTGGCTCTTCCCCAGAGCATTAGCAGCCGGATTAGTTCTGCAGCCTACCCGCCAGCATTTTACTTGTATCTTAGTGCCAGGATGCCTGTAAGGTAACAGTGCGCTTTGCAAATGCTGCTGCAATAAAATAATGTGCCTACCTTTAGTATTGATTTAAGGTAGGAAAGCTCATACTCTATTGTCTGAAGCATCTCCCTGAATAAACAGCTTGCAATATTTCAACTCAATCAGTATAAGTGTTAAAAGCAATACATGCTTCAGGTCTTCAAATGCCTTCTAGCATTCTGCAGGTGAAAATACTTTCTGGCATTGCATCTTGAAGGACCTGGGCTAAATAAGGTGCAAATACTGACCTATAGTTAGCCACAAAATGCTGATAGCCCCTGGTGAAACTGAGAAAGGATCTAACTTGGGTATGCGTTGTGGTCACCTCCCTAACACGCACAGTCAAAATCTTGACCTTGTGAGATTTCTTTTGTAATAATTTTAATTAATTGGACAAATGAATGTATTACTTACTTAAGATCTTGACCTGAGTGGTCTGATCTGTCCATTGTCTGCAGGGTAAATGCAGAGGGTACAGCTACAGAAGGCATGTCAGTCTGCCATTCATTGACCTTGATGGTCAGTAGCTATGTTGTAATAGCTGGCAAATAATTCTTCCAAACCATCATGTGTATGGCTGATCATTCACAGGACTTTGGCGGAGGCATTCTGCAACCCAAATGGTCTTATATTAAATTCATAGGATCTCTCAGGGTTAAAGAAAACAATTTTCTCCTTGGCCACAAAGGTCAGGAGGATTTTCTAGGAGAAACTGACCAGATTAAAGGTGCTTCAGATTTGGGAAACAGAGTTGCTCACTGTAGCAGTCTGTTTCCCATATTTCCCAAGTAGTTACATAGGATATAAAGAGATTTTTATTTTGGCAGATAGGATATCCATCGCTGTTGTGATGGAGTAAACCGCCCGCCAAGATGTAAATCAGGCCCTTAGTTCTCTGCCCTAAATTTAATTTAAACATACAATATAAAGAGGTAGGGATACCCTTCTCACCTATGCCTTGTGGGGTGGGGGGCAGGATATCCCCCAGGGATAAATTAAATTTACCAAAAGAAAAAGCTGCAATACCACAGGAGTTCCGTGGGGCACTTGCAGGATTGCAGTAGTTAAATAAATAAAAAAGGGTGGCAGAAATGTTGTGAAGAAAACAAACCGGATGGTGAGCATGGCACCCTCCCTGAGCATCATCATGGCCCCATCCCACACAGATGAAATGTAAAAATAAGGGAGAGGGTCACCTGCAGATACCCTCCCTAGGCAAATTGAATATAACCCTTTACATTGCTTGCATTCACAACACAATTACAACGTGTTTGTTACAACGACCACATTGTTACATCACAGTACCATTTCAACGCATGTTGTTACATCGACTTGCTGTAGGGGGTGCGCTGGACTTTGGAATAGTAAAATGTACTGTTGCAACTCCAATGTACGCAACAGTAGGGAAAGTGTTGAAATGGTAAATTATACTATTCCTTTGGCTAGCGCGCCCCCTACAGCAAGTCGATGTAACAACTTGCGTTGTAATGGTACTGCAATGTAACAACACAGTTGTTGTAATGATCGCATTGTAACTGCAAGTGTTGTAATGCATGCAATGTGATGGCTGTTTCCTGGCAAATTACAAAAACAAAAGGGGAGGGGGCACATGCAGCCCTCCTCCCTGAGAGAGACTTAGAAGGCCTCAGAGACACATCCCCCAGGGCCGACTGACACACTGTGTTCTGGGGAGCTCACCATTGGGTCACTGTAGTTTTCCTGCCCACCTGTGCAGGCGGGGAAGGTAAGTCTGCTCCCACCTTGAGGGAACTCTGCAAATTGGGTGTGGGGCAGACTTTTATTTCCCTCTCCACATTCTTGAGGGTAGGGAAACTCAAATTGCTACCACCCAAAGGGGGCAAGTAAAAACAGCTCCTTCCTCTGGACAGGAGCAAAGCTTTCTTCTGAAGAAACAGTAATGGGTACATGCGTGAGAGCAACAAGTGGGCATCAGGGCACCCACGTAATGCCCGAGGGATAGGGTCCGGGCCACTATTGGCTTGGGGAGGGGAGGTGCTTGCCTTCTTCCACTTAACACAAAAAAGGCCCCAAGGGATGGGGTCCCCAGATCCCAAGAGGTTCATTAAGGGGGGGCCATGTGCCCCTCCCCTTAAAATATCTGCTTGGGCCCCAGATAATGTGTCCTCTAGGCCACTATTGGCTCAAGAAGGGGAGTCTTGCACCATCTCTCTTTAATAAAAAACTGAAGGCTCCAGGGGATGGGGTCCCCGGGCCCATAGCTTCTTGGGAAGGGGGTCTGGGTGCTCCCTCTCTTTAATAACAGAATACAGCCCATGGGGATTGGGTCCCTGGAGCAGGGCCGGACTGGGAACCACAACCGGCCCTGGCAAAGTGCTCGCCCCCCCCTCCCCACTCGAGGGGGTTGGAGGGACCGCCGAGCTCTTTGCCGGGGCCGGTTTTTGCCCAAATTTTGGTACAGGGCCGATTTTGCAGCTATACTGCAAAAACGGCCCTGTAACAAAAACGGCCCCCACCCATGCGGCGCACCAGGGGATTGCCCGGTGCCCGCTATGGCCAGTCCAGCCCTGCCCTGGAGCCTGTAGTAGCTTGGGGAGAGGGGTGGCATGTGTAGGAAGGTGAAATCTGACTGCATAGTTGCCCCCACTTTTTGCCTGGTGTTTTGCTGGTTTTCGACTTAGTTTGACTGGGATCCTGCTAATCAGGACCCCAGTCTATCTGCTTTCTCCCTACATTGGTTGTTCATTTACTTTAGATACACTCCAGATTGAATTCTGGGGTACCCTTATAAGTCCCTAGTATAGGGTATACTATATACCCAGGGCATAGGTACCCCAGAAGCCTCTCAGTGGCCGCAGCATGTATTATGCCATCCTTGGGAGACCATTCAAAATGACACAACAGGTCTGCTACAGCAGTCTGTGTAAGGTGATGCATGCAGCCCTTACTGAGATATAGGTTCACTATATCTATCCATATCACTGCACATATAAACCTATCAGTCACCCCCATGGCAGGCCTTATCAATCCTAAAGGCAGGGTTCTGGGTTTTATGTGAGACCGTGCTCCTGCATTATCAGAGCCCTTCTTCAGCCTTTTGAACCTCTATTCCAGAGTTGTTTGTGATGCAGGCAACCATATACTCTTAAGTGCATTATAATCGTGTGGTAAATGCTAACTTTAAAACGGCTGCATGAAACATGACATGTTTGGTGTTGAACACCTTGGAATCATACCTCCCTGCCAGTAACTGGTGGGGGGGTATGATTTCACCCTCCTAGAGGGAGAAATATTACAACGCGGTACACCCGGTACCAGCTTTCTCGACCCTAGCATCACAAGATGGATGCTGCCAGCCACAGACACACGTCTGCTCTCCTGCTTCTGGATGAAACTCTGGCAGGGGAGGCTGGACAATAGGTTTCCTGTCATGGGGAGGTGTGACCACCTCCCAGATAGGCTTTAGTGTATTAGGGCTGGGTGGGTGCACTCCAAGTGTGCTTTGATGTCTGCACTGAGGGCACTTTTGGTGTCCCTGTGCATAGTCCAGCTCAAACCGGTTGCAGGGGCTATCAGCCCCTGCTCTGGTGTAAAACTGGAAAAAGAATATGGGTGTAACCACCCCTCTGTCCTGACCCTCCCATAGGTGGGTCACCAGAATTCTTCCCACCCCTTTCTTGTGTATAAAGTAGGAACCCCTGGCTACAGGCCTTTAGATTTACCTGGACGAACCTCTGCTACAGAAACCAAGTACTTTGATGATCTACACTGCTCTATATGACTGAAGAATCTCCCTTGGAGTAAAGGAGTTACTCCCCTTCTAAGCAGGCACCAACAACGCATCTGATCGGTTTGCATCTCTGAAGCTCCTGCGGACTCCGAAGACTTTTGCAATACAGGAGGTGGGTTTCCAAGTGTTCCCGATGTTGACTAGTGTGCTCAGAAAACCTGAGACCTGTATCCCTCGTGGGGACCGTGCAACCCAAACCCCTGGGCACCACGTACATATACAGAAGCATCTGCTTTCCAGTGAACCCTGAAGCTCTGTTTTGGGCAACTTGTAGTCCAGACCCCGAGCAGTGATTCCACTGAAGATTACCAGCTTACACTCCTCGAGTGTTCCTTGGGCTGGTATTTTGTGATTTCTCTTGAGGTCCTTTCGCGATCCCTGGTCCGTTGGGCTGTGGGCCTCTTTGAAGCCAACTTTAACTTTCAGTGGGCTTACCTGGTTGCCCAAGAAGGGCCCTGACTCTCCATTGCTTGGGGAGTCCCCAGGACCTTGCTGGTCCTCACCAAAGCATCTTTTCTCTTACTGCATGGGTTGCAGTTGCCAAGGCTTGTTAGCCTTCAATCCTGACACTGACCCCCCAACACTCATCATCCTTCGTGGCACAGCTCACCTGCCGACCTTGGTCATCCTCAACATCTACTGGTCCCCGTGGCTGCAAAGTCAAGCTTAACCTGTTCTCACCTGAAGCACCTGACATCGATGGGCATTCGTCTACTGAGCCCCTGGTCACTGGCAAGTGACCCAGACTCTGTCCTCTCTGCTTTCAGGTTCTTCTCAGCTTCAATCCAGGCTTGGATCACACCAGACACTTTTCCTCTTCCCGGTAGCAGCACTTGGCAGCATCTCACCATTCAAAACGACGAAGATTCCCAACACCATTTAACACCTATGCACCCGGATTCCCTGGGTTAGGTAACATGAGTACTCCTGTGCTCACATAGTGCTGGCCTTAAAACCTTCTAATTCTGAAAGGGTTTGATCAAAGTCCTCTCCTAAGTGTCTTTAACTTTAAAATTCCAACCACGACTTTCCGATAGGATTGTACGGAGCACGCGGCTGTGTTCTCACACTGCACACATCCCCCGTGGGTCCCCTGTGTCACTACCTTGGGTGGTTCCTTGGGGTCCCAGCGATTCTATGTGGCACTGTGTCTAGTCAAGTCGTGGTTGTTATACCACTTTCTTAGTATATGGTTTGGTCTCCCCCTGGAGCCCGCTGTGTATTGTGCTATTTACTGTCGTTCCAGTACTGTAATATTGTGTGCTTTGTTCTCTAATCTCATAAAGAGGTTAGTAGAGAGTGTTTAGCAATAAATACATACATTTTATATATACCTTGTGTGGTTCTCCTTTCATTTGGTCATTCAGGAGGTTCCTTTAATTTGGTCATTCAGGAGGTTATAGACTGGTAAAACAAGCTTCTTTACATTCCTTCGAGACTTAGCCTGCAGGCTGCTCTCCATATCTACCAATAGGTTAGCTTTCAATAAAGGTTGTCTTTAACCTAATCATCAATAAGGGTTGTTTGGACTGGTGCAAGATTCCCCCTTTTAGTAGTGACAGCATATACCAGGCCAACTTCTCACAGCATGTCCTCTCCCCTTAATTACACAAAAATATCCTAGAGATGGGGTCCCTGGGGCCTGCAAAGGCTCAAGGAATGGAGTAGTGTGCCCCCTTTTTTTGACAAATCGGCCCCAGGAAATGGGGTCTGACTAAGAGTGGCAGGACCTGCGAAACCGACTGTATGATATGCATGGCAGAAGGCAATGCGTGGCATGGGTTTGGCTGCTCGCAATGGTTAGGACGCAGGCATGCCGTGTTTCCAACTCAATGCCACACATGGCCAAAGGTTGTGAATGCCATATGGTTGGCTGCCCACTTGGTTTGACTGCAGGTCCTGGCCACACCAGGTCTGTGACCAATCCCACGCCCGCACAGCCTTTGGCAATGTGCGGCATGGTGTTGCTGGCCTTCGAGGTGTTCTCCAAAAGGCTTGGCCTCTGACCAAACCCCTGCCAGGCACAACCAAAGGCCTTTCATTACGAATGGTAATAAAATATTACTCTATGTTAAACAAAGCCTAAATGTTCACGGAGAAACTCAATGGTCAACGTGATATAACAGGTAAATATTTCAGTAGCATCATAATGCTTTCAACTAAAAAAAAAACATTAACATTCACTAATTATACTCATAACTAGTTATTATAACTTGTGCCCTAAGGTAACTAACTCTTACCTTTGCCATGCACAGCTAATTACCCTAGATACTACATCACTCATGACAAGTTCTATAACATCATTGATAACATCACTGCAACATTTGTAATTATATCATTGGTGGGAAGACTATGGTGGGGGTGCAAGTTGCAGTTACCTTAGGGCACAAATTATAGTCTCCATAGTTTCCTGTTGATGTCGTGATTTGGTCATGAAATCTAACTTTTCAGTATTTAAGCACAATTTATATATGTTTCAAAGTGTGCTGGATCTTGTCACTTTGACAAAGGCTCATGGAAGCTGAAATATGTCAGACTTGATTGGACATTAAAGTAGTGTTCCTGATACTCGCCCTGCAGTGTTTATCTGTTTTTGAAAATCCAAAATGCTTGCTATATATACTTACCTACAATATTTTTGCCCTTGATATTCTGACATACAAACCCCATAGACTGGACACCTATTCTGTCATTTGCAACGAAGAAACAGTACTACTTACTAGATTCTGATCCTGCTCTAAACAGGCAAAGTAACACATGCTCTGTCCTCCTTTCAGGGGGACATCCTATTTCCCATGCAAATGTGCTTAAACATATCTATCAGGCTCCTCAAAATGTTGTGTATTATCTACACCAAACTGTTTTTCTGCCTATAGAAGGCTTTTCTCACAGGCTATTAAGGAACATCCACTATGAGAGTTGTTTTCTGCTAATTTTGGGGCATATGTACAACAAAATGTAAGAGCGCAGAGCTGCACCAAATTTGGAAGCACTGCGCTTTGACATTTTCAAAACATAGGGATTCACTGTGTTTACTACAATAAAGTGCATCCCTGTGATTTCCCTAGCGCTACAATTAGCTGCCTAGCACCAATGCAGGCACCTTTGCACCATAGTGTAAGGGTGCCTGTGTTGCAGAGAATTATTGTTTAAGTGCAGGAAGGTGTTCCCTCCTGCACATAAACAATCCATAATGGCTATTTGTTTCTTCTATGTGTGTTGCATTTTGCAGCAGACATAGAAGTAGCAAATCATCATATTTTACTGATTGTTTTTGTGCAGGCAGAGACACCTTTCTGTACATTAACAATCAATGTTTTTTTGCTCTTTCTATGTGTGCGGCAGAATGCTGCGCACACAGATAAAGCAAAAACTAGGAGAAATAAAAGCATTTCTCCTTGTGCACCTTTCTAACGCCTGCTCTAGCATGCCATTTGTTTTTGGAGCTGCCACAGATTTACACTTCCTTGTAATTCTGGGGCAGCGTCAAAAAGCAATTGGTGTTGAAGTGGAATGCCCACAGAAACACCCATTGCATGCCCCTTTTACACAGATACCTGCGTGAAAGGGTAGCATATTTACAAAGAAGCATCAAGCAACAAATTAACGCCACTTTGTAAATATGGTGTGGGGCATACCACTAGCAGAGCGTCAAAAAAAGTGATGCTCTGTTGGTGCTAGGAACTTATACATATGCCCCGTAGTACTTAAATTAGTGAAACCAGTCGAAGCTCACAGAAAATGTACTATTGACCCATTTACATCACAAATATTTGGCACTTTCGTTTTTATTCAAACTTTTTTTTTACAATGAGTGGTGTGTATGTGTCGTGTGTGGGTGTTTGTGTGCGTGAGTGTGTGTGTGCTTGTGTGAGTTTACGTGTTTGTGTGAATGATCAAAAAAGAGAAGAAATATTTAGGACATACTTCAGATAGTTATTCCTTGATTTTATTTAGCAGCAATCATGTTAATATCTGGATAATTGTGAGATGTCAGCTGATATGAACAGATCCTTCACCTCTATCTACATGTTGTGCTTACATTTTACACGAAGGTAACGCCTAAAATGAGCGAGTTTTGCATACAGCTGAAACGTGCCCAGGTCTCAAATATAAAAGAATCATTTGTGTATATATAGAGACAGAAGTAAAAAGTGGCAAAAAGCTGTGCCACTTAATGGCTTTATGCAAGGTGGTTGCATACTCACTGCCCAGGTCTTGTACAATGTAAATGTAAATTGATACTTGTATAGCGCACTACTCACCTGCAAGGGTCTCAAGGCGCTTGTACGAATACCGCTGTGGCACCCATCCTGGCTTTTCCCTGTGAGGCGTCCACTACTGGGCACCCCCAAGGTGGAGGCCAGGCATCCTTAGCATTGTGGGGGCTGCTGTGGAGATTAAGCAAGTTATTGCCCAGAGTTGCAGAGTGGGACTCCATGATTGGAAAAGGCATTGAGGCGAGAATTATTAGGTCCTTGGAATTTTGAGCCCAAGACCCGCTGAGGCGGGGAATGGAACCCTGGTCCCGTGCTAGACCTCTGCATCAGGGGCTGGCGCTCTAACCATTGAGCCACACATCTCTGATGAATACATTTATGCATATTGCCTTCAGATTTTACTTGAGATATTTATGACTAGTGTGTACGTTCTCTCTGATAGAGGAAGGGTCATTTATTTATTTTTTATTTTTTTATTTTATTTTAAAGGTTTTATATAGCGCTGGCTGGATCCGGAGGTATCAAAGCGCTTTACATGAGCATCAGATCATAGTTACAGGTTTCATCGTTACAAAGGTTACACAGTTATTAGAGCATGGCAACATAGTTACTTCTAAGGTCGAGATAAAACAATAAGCACAAATACGTAAGGGGAAAAGCAGGCAAGGGGAAAGATTCAGGGGAGGGGTAATAAGGGGAGAAAGAGAAGAGGAGGGTGAGGGACACAGCATGGGAAGAGGAGGGGAAGAGCGACAGGGACACAAACCGGTAGACGAGTCAAAGCGACGTCCAAAGTCCAGTAAGCTGTGATCCTAGGGGAAGTGCTATCACTTCTCTATCTCTGTTGTGGGAGGTTCCCTTTACGCAGTAGACTCTCTCAGAGGGGTCTCTGAGACTCCAAGGCCTACATACTGGATCCTTCCCCAAAAAGGGGAGAGAGAGTGCTTTGGCATGGGGTGCGATACCATACCTCAGCTGTGAATGGCTCCCTTGGTGCAGTGGACTCTCTCAGCTGGTTTGCTGAGACTCCAGAGTATAAATATTGGATCTTTCCCCAACAAGGGGAGAAGGAGTGCTTAGTCAAAGGGCACAAAGGATAGGGAGTTAGGCAGACTAGCAGGCAAGGTGAGAGATTCAGGGGAGAGGAGATAGGAGCTAGGGAAGTAGAGAAAGAGAGAAAGAGTACTAAATGGGAACACATTTAAATTAATGAGTTATTATATAGCGCTGTCTAGACCCGAAGGAAACAGAGCACTTTACATGAGGAACAATAATATTGCAATTTACATCAGTTAAAAATTACATAAGTATCAAGAAAAGCATTTAAAGAACATAAGGGACAAGGAGAATGGTGCAAGGAAGGGTAAGGGGATAGGGTAAAGGGGTAGGAGGAAGATAGGATGTAGAGAGGAGGGGGAGATCTGCCCAAGGTCCAGCTGGGTAGGTGATGGCAGGGGGGAGTCCACAACCCATCTCCTCTTTAGCTATATGGTAGCTCCACCAGGAATCAGCCAAAGCCAAATCACTTGGTCTCTACAGTCTGTACAGTAAGTCTCTACAGTAAGTTCCACAGGTTCCAAGTCCTGATGTGTAAGCAAGTTAGGGGATAGGTTCAAGGTCTGATAAATGTCCAATTGTTTTATTTTATTCTTGTCCCTTAGATTAGATAATTAGGGGCCAGCTGATTGTTTAATGATCTTATGTAGAAATCTCACATTTCACCTCAGAAAACAGGAGTATTATAGAAAGAGATAAACAGCTTTACCAGCAGTGCAAGATATGGCATTGATAATTCCCTGATGGAAAATTCAAAAAAAGAGAGCTTCCTGATTCCACCTGCAAATAAGGTAATCAACGGGTCCACTAACACTACGCGTTGTTGAAAATATGCTGTGTAAATTGTCTTTAGTAGGGAACTGCTGAATGTAGTCACCACAATAGGAGGCCTTTAATATTCACTCAAAGTAGGAATATTAAAAGAGGAACAAGTCTAGAATTCTCTGAAGCTGCACCACCAGGGAGGTTTAACCAAAGATTGCATACGGCCAATGAATGCCCTCACTCAGCCAATCAATCAAAATAGGCTTTATTTGGTTCAAATGAACCATAAAAGCATAGCACACATAAAAAATAAATTTACAAATCATTATCACAATCTGAATAAAATACCGACATTAAGACAATCACATAAGGCAAATCCTTTTTCAAATCAGTATCATGACCCCCTAACAATCACAAAGACAAATTTAAAATTAAATAATCTAAAATCCAAGACTACACATACAGAAACATATTTATTTGCCAACCTTCTTTCTGGCTTTCACCATAGCAACAAGATAGCCCTGACTCCTTTCAAAGTCATCTCCACGTACCTGAGCCACATGGTGTATGCGTGACTTCCCCCAAAGCTTTGATGGGGTGAAACAGTGCCTTGACACATATACAGGCACAGATACTAGGATCCACATATATCTGTAAATGTAGAAATTCCTACATTTCTCCACAATAAGTGGTCCAGAAGCCCAGCTTGTTCTCCCAGCAAGAGGACTTTTTAACTTTTTAGAATGCAAGCAGGCAGACATTTGTTAGTGTTGAAATAAATATGAAACCTTCATTCTGTCTTTTTACATTTTGATTGGTGGAGCTAGGAAGGGGTTCTACATCTTTGAGGCTATTGAGCGGGTCCTTGGAGGGGATTTCTCTCCAAATCCATTACTACTTACTAGATTCTGACCCTGCTCTAAACAGGCAAAGTAACACATGCTCTGTCCTCCTTTCAGGGGGACATCCTATTTCCCATGCAAATGTGCTTAAACATATCTATCAGGCTCCTCAAAATGTTGTGTATTATCTACACCAAACTGTTTTTCTGCCTATAGAAGGCTTTTCTCACAGGATATTAAGGAACATCCACTATGAGAGTTGTTTTCTGCTAATTTTGGGGCATATGTACAACAAAATGTAAGAGCGCAGAGCTGCACCAAATTTGGAAGCACTGCGCTTTGACATTTTCAAAACATAGGGATTCACCGTGTTTACTACAATAAAGTGCATCCCTGTGATTTCCCTAGCGCTACAATTAGCTGCCTAGCACCAATGCAGGCACCTTTGCACCATAGTGTAAGGGTGCCTGTGTTGCAGAGAATTATTGTTTAAGTGCAGGAAGGTGTTCCCTCCTGCACATAAACAATCCATAATGGCTATTTGTTTCTTCTATGTGTGTTGCATTTTGCAGCAGACATAGAAGTAGCAAATCATCATATTTTACTGATTGTTTTTGAGCAGGCAGAGACACCTTTCTGTACATTAACAATCAATGTTTTTTTGCTCTTTCTATGTGTGCGGCAGAATGCTGCGCACACAGATAAAGCAAAAACTAGGAGAAATAAAAGCATTTCTCCTTGTGCACCTTTCTAACGCCTGCTCTAGCATGCCATTTGTTTTTGGAGCTGCCACAGATTTACACTTCCTTGTAATTCTGGGGCAGCGTCAAAAAGCAATTGGTGTTGACGTGGAATGCCCACAGAAACACCCATTGCATGCCCCTTTTACACAGATACCTGCGTGAAAGGGTAACATATTTACAAAGAAGCATCAAGCAACAAATTAACGCCACTTTGTAAATATGGTGTGGGGCATACCGCTAGCAGAGCGTCAAAAAAAGTGATGCTCTGTTGGTGCTAGGAACTTATACATATGCCCCGTAGTACTTAAATTAGTGAAACCAGTCGAAGCTCACAGAAAATGTACTATTGACCCATTTACATCACAAATATTTGGCACTTTCGTTTTCATTCAAACTTTTTTTTTTACAATGAGTGGTGTGTATGTGTCGTGTGTGGGTGTTTGTGTGCGTGAGTGTGTGTGTGCTTGTGTGAGTTTACGTGTTTGTGTGAATGATCAAAAAAGAGAAGAAATATTTAGGACATACTTCAGATAGTTATTCCTTGATTTTATTTAGCAGCAATCATGTTAATATCTGGATAATTGTGAGATGTCAGCTGATATGAACAGATCCTTCACCTCTATCTACATGTTGTGCTTACATTTTATACGAAGGTAACCCCTAAAATGAGCGAGTTTTGCATACAGCTGAAACGTGCCCAGGTCTCAAATATAAAAGAATCATTTGTGTATATATAGAGACAGAAGTAAAAAGTGGCAAAAAGCTGTGCCACTTAATGGCTTTATGCAAGGTGGTTGCATACTCACTGCCCAGGTCTTGTACAATGTAAATGTAAATTGATACTTGTATATCGCACTACTCACCTGCAAGGGTCTCAAGGCGCTTGTACGAATACCGCTGTGGCACCCATCCTGGCTTTTCCCTGTGAGGCGTCCACTACTGGGCACCCCCAAGGTGGAGGCCAGGCATCCTTAGCATTGTGGGGGCTGCTGTGGAGATTAAGCAAGTTATTGCCCAGAGTTGCAGAGTGGGACTCCATGATTGGAAAAGGCATTGAGGCGAGAATTATTAGGTCCTTGGAATTTTGAGCCCAAGACCTGCTGAGGAGGGGAATGGAACCCTGGTCCCGTGCTAGACCTCTGCATCAGGGGCTGCCGCTCTAACGATTGAGCCACACATCTCCGATGAATACATTTATGCATATTGCCTTCAGATTTTCCTTGAGATATTTATGACTAGTGTGTACGTTCTCTCTGATAGAGGAAGGGTCATTTATTTATTTTTTATTTTTTTATTTTATTTTAAAGGTTTTATATAGCGCTGGCTAGATCCGGAGGTATCAAAGCGCTTTACATGAGCATCAGATCATAGTTACAGGTTTCATCATTACAAAGGTTACACAGTTATTAGAGCATGGCAACATAGTTACTTCTAAGGTCGAGATAAAACAATAAGCACAAATACGTAAGGGGAAAAGCAGGCAAGGGGAAAGATTCAGGGGAGGGGTAATAAGGGGAGAAAGAGAAGAGGAGGGTGAGGGACACAGCATGGGAAAAGGAGGGGAAGGGCGACAGGGACACAAACCGGTAGACGAGTCAAAGCAACGTCCAAAGTCCAGTAAGCTGGGATCCTAGGGGAAGTGGTATCACTTCTCTATCTCTGTTGTGGGAGGTTCCCTTTACGCAGTAGACTCTCTCAGAGGGGTCTCTGAGACTCCAAGGCCTACATACTGGATCCTTCCCCAAAAAGGGGAGAGAGAGTGCTTTGGCAGGGGGTGCGATACCATACCTCAGCTGTGAATGGCTCCCTTGGTGCAGTGGACTCTCTCAGCTGGTTTGCTGAGACTCCAGAGAATAAATATTGGATCTTTCCCCAACAAGGGGAGAAGGAGTGCTTAGTCAAAGGGCACAAAGGATAGGGAGTTAGGCAGACTAGCAGGCAAGGTGAGAGATTCAGGAGAGAGGAGATAGGAGCTAGGGAAGTAGAGAAAGAGAGAAAGAGTACTAAATGGGATCACATTTAAATTAATGAGTTATTATATAGCGCTGTCTAGACCCGAAGGAAACAGAGCGCTTTACATGAGGAACAATAATGTTGCAATTTACATCAGTTAAAAATTACATAAGTATCAAGAAAAGCATTTAAAGAACATAGGGGACAAGGAGAATGGTGCAAGGAAGGATAAGGGGATAGGGTAAAGGGGTAGGAGGAAGATAGGATGTAGAGAGGAGGGGGAGATCTGCCCAAGGTCCGGCTGGGTAGGTGATGGCAGGGGGGAGTCCACAACCCATCTCCTCTTTAGCTATATGGTAGCTCCACCAGGAATCAGCCAAAGCCAAATCACTTGGTCTCCACAGTCTGGGGTAAGTTCCACAGGTTCCAAGTCCTGATGTGTAAGCAGGTTAGGGGATAGGTTCAAGGTCTGATAAATGTCCAATTGTTTTATTTTATTCTTGTCCCTTAGATTAGATAACTAGGGGCCAGCTGATTGTGTAATGATCTTATGTAGAAATCTCACATTTCACCTCAGAAAACAGGAGTATTATAGAAAGAGATAAACAGCTTTACCAGCAGTGCAAGATATGGCATTGATAATTCCCTGATGGAAAATTCAAAAAAAGAGAGCTTCCTGATTCCACCTGCAAATAAGGTAATCAACGAGTCCACTAACACTATCCGTTGTTGAAAATATGCTGTGTAAATTGTCTTTAGTAGGGAACTGCTGAATGTAGTCACCACAATAGGAGGCCTTTAATATTCACTCAAAGTAGGAATATTAAAAGAGAAACAAGTCTAGAATTCTCTGAAGCTGCACCACCAGGGAGGTTTAACCAAAGATTGCATACGGCCAATGAATGCCCTCACTCAGCCAATCAATCAAAATAGGCTTTATTTGGTTCAAATGAACCATAAAAGCATAGTACACATAAAAAATAAATTTACAAATCATTATCACAATCTGAATAAAATACCGACATTAAGACAATCACATAAGGCAAATCCTTTTTCAAATCAGTATCATGACCCCCTAACAATCACAAAGACAAATTTAAAATTAAATAATCTAAAATCCAAGACTACACATACAGAAACATATTTATTTGCCAACCTTCTTTCTGGCTTTCACCATAGCAACAAGATAGCCCTGACTCCTTTCAAAGTCATCTCCACGTACCTGAGCCACATGGTGTATGCGTGACTTCCCCCAAAGCTTTGATGGGGTGAAACAGTGCCTTGACACATATACAGGCACAGATACTAGGATCCACATATATCTGTAAATGTAGAAATTCCTACATTTCTCCACAATAAGTGAAGTCCAGAAGCCCAGCTTGTTCTCCCAGCAAGAGGACTTTTTAGAATGCAAGCAGGCAGACATTTGTTAGTGTTGAAATAAATATGAAACCTTCATTCTGTCTTTTTACATTTTGATTGGTGGAGCTAGGAAGGGGTTCTACATCTTTGAGGCTATTGAGCGGGTCCTTGGAGGGGATTTCTCTCCAAATCCATTAACGTTAAGAATATAAATTGAGAAATATACCCTGCCATGAGATTGCCATGCAGGTGTGCTTTCTTTGGAGGGGCTGGTGCTCATCATTTGAGTTGTACCACTTTACATTTTACAGAGATATCTTGGGCCTATTTATGAAAAAGTCATGCAGTACAGCAAGTCACCATGCTGCTCTACACTGTGTGACAGGTAAATCTCAGGAATGTGCCATATTTAAAGCAATACGTCACATTCCTGGCTTCTGCTCTATGCTGTAGCCCTTTTGGCAGCCTAGCACCAATGCAGGCACCCTTGCACCATGGTGCAAGGGTGTCTGCATTGCATGCAGGATTGTTTTTGTGCAGGAAGGGACACCTTCCTGCACACAAGCAGTCATGAGAGGGATATTCCTCTAACTCTCAATCATTCTGAATTTGTGGAGCACGACTGATCACCCGTGTGGATATCAAGGCACTGTGAGCACTGCGGTAGGGAGCTCCAGTTGAACAGCCAGGTTTTGAGCCCTTTTCTGAATTTCCACAGAGAGGATGAGGTCCAACGGTGAAGAGAGAGATTGTTACCGGACTTTGCAGCGCGGTTAGAGAAGGTGTATTCTCCACTGTTGCTGTGGTGGATGTGGAGGGTCTGGAGGGAAGGTGGAAGTTCAGTCGGTAGTTGATGTAAGGAGGACCCTGGTTGTGGAGGGCTTTAAAGGTGTGGATCAACCTCTTCACTGGCATCTCTTCTGAATGGGGAACTGTTGGAGCTTCTTGAGGTATCGGCTGATGTGGGTTCATTTAGGGAGGTCTAGGATGTGTTTGGCTGCTGAGTTCTGTATTGTTTACAGTCTTTTGAGGAGGTGTGAGGCGATTCCTTTGTAAAGTATTTTGCTGTAGCCCAGTCGGCTGGTGACAAGGGCTTGAGTGATGGTCAGTCTGATGTCGATGGGGAGTCACTTGAAGATCTTGCGGAGAATGGAAAGGGTGAGGAAGAAGGCAGATGAAACAGCATTTATCTGCCTTTTCATGGTGAGCTTACTGTCCAGGATGATGCCATGGTTGTGGGCGTGGTTGGTAGTGGTGAGTGAGGGTCCTAGTTTGGGAGGCCACCGGGTGTCGTTCCATGGTAAAGTGTTGTTCCCAAAGATCAGCACTTCTGTCTTGTCTGTGTTGAGTTTTAGGCAGTTGTCTCTTATCCAGTCAGGGATGCTTGTCATCCACCTGCAGAAGTTGGTTAGCATGGTGGAGGGGTCTTCTGATATTGAGAGGATGAGCAAGGAATCGTCAGCATAGCATTTGATGTTCAGTCCATGCGATGCGACGACGTTGGCCAAAGGAGTCATGCAGGTGTTGAACAGGGTAGGGCTGAGGGATGAACCTTGAGGGATACTGCAGATGGTGTTTTTGGGTTCCGAGGTGAAGGGAGGAAGGTAGATTCTTTGGGTTATTCCGGTGAGGAAGGAGGCGATCCAATTAAAGGCATCTCCTTGGATTCCAATATTGTGAAGCCTTTTATTCAGGGTTTGGTGTGAAACTGTGTCAAAAGCTGCTGAGAGGTCAAGGAGGATCAGGGCCTCTGCTTTTCCTTGGTCAATGAGGCATTTGATGTCACCTGTAACTGCAATCACTGCAGTTTTGCTGCTATTGTAGTTCCGTAGTTTGTAGGTGAGGTTCGGTGGTTCCGAACCCGTTCAAATAAAGGTCATCGGAAATAGACGATATTGGTGTCAGCGGACCGCCAATCACGAGTGTAGTGTGTACGAGTATTTTCGCATTAATCGATCAATGAGAACACTACGTATTTAGGGATTTCGTTTGAACCTTCGGGTTCCATTTTGTGTACGGCAGCCATTTTGTGTGGTTGCCCTCTTATAGGCCGATGACTGCGGCCGAACGAGTCTTTGGGACACGTACACCTTAGCTGACTCCTGAATAACCTGGCCGAACTGACTCCCTTGCCGAGGCTGACCTCGCTGAGCCAGTTCCTTGTTAAGCAGCTGGTCAGATTAAGATCAAAGAGCAGGACATGCCAGAGTTTATAGTACACTGCACCCACCTTTCTATCTTGTTTCCAATCTGTTTCTGCTCCCTCCTTTACGACATAATCACTGATTTGGGTTGAGGTTTTATGATGGGTTTGTCTGGCCTGACTGAACAAGATATTGGAATGTGCTTGGTCATTTCTGGTGGGCTGGTCAACGGAAAGTGGGATTGTCGTCATACGCTACTTTTGAAATGTCATGTTTCTATTGGTCAGTTTGTATGTAACCAATGCTAATCTGGAATGTTGCCTGAGGCCTGATTTTTGGCATAAAAGACCATGCTCCGCTCATTGAATTTGTGCAGTCTCTAGCGAACCACCTGTGTTGTGCTTCGTAGACCTCTGTTCCTGGTTGCAGCCAACAAACTTTGGGCTTTGACGTCATCGAGAAGTGTCCTGTGTCTCTGTTTGCCAAGGCAGGGGAACTCGAAGGCATCGGGCGTTTTCCCTGACGCCGCTGGGTTCTAAAACCCGGTCCTTCAGTTGCCAGCCAACGTGGGGCGACTTCAGCGGTACCGGTCCAAGCCCGAAGATCGTGGAGAGCTTCGTGTGAAAATTCTGGAGGAAGGCCAACCACTTCATCGACCCCTGTATGTCGTTGTGGTCCAAAAGTCTTTGCTGGGAGGTTCCCCGCCTTCCGACGGTTACGAAGGACTGCTGCCCTGACTGTCGCCCTGTCTTGGAGCCTTAGACGTTTGTAGAGAGAAACGATTGACGGGTCTTCTGGTGACGCCATCGACATTTCAGTAAAGCATGAGTGGAGCGTCTTCCAATCCTTAGTTTGTTTTTGGTATCCCTTTAGTGGATCGCTTTGATTTGGTACCTGCAGGCCCCAAAGCCAAGGGACTCGTATACTCGCGAGACTATAATTTTGAGATTTCCCTTGTAGTTTGAAGCTAGACTAGTGAGCAAAGATGCCTAGTCTTAGCAGACTTGGAAAGATATTTGGTTGTGGTTGTTCTAAGGATTCCCGGTTAGAGGATTCATGTCCTGTTCCTCCAATTGGAACTCCTACATATGATCTCTATGTGAAGCATGGTGTGGGCCCTATTAGTTATAATAAGATCTGGGTAAAATATACAAGAAAAGACGGTGTCCTTCAGTGGCCCCGTTAGGTAGTTTTGAAACTGAGATTCTATACAATCTCGAAGTGAAACTGTTCAAAAAGAAAGCCCGGCCGGCAATGTTTGACTCTTTCCGCATATGGCGCAAAGAAGCCAAACAGAAAGAAATTAAATTAGCGAAGAAGAATAAACGAGAAAGAGGTTTGTCAATGGTGCAAGCTGTAATAGCGTATAGGGATAATGAGGAAGAGCAAGAGAGCGAACAGATGCTTAGGGTTAAGAAGTTAGCTGTAGATATATGCTACCCAGTTTTGCCGCCTAAAGAGCAGGAAGAAAAGAAAGATCTTGCAAAAGATCCTTTAATGTCGCATTTACTGAGCTCGCCACCCCCTTATGCACAGAATGCTACGGCACCACCGCCACCAGTTGTGGCTGTGCAACCTCCAGTTGTTGTGCCACCTGTAATTCCTCCACAGCCAGCTCCTCTTCCGTTGGCTACTGTTCCTTTGGTGCAGCCTCCTCAGGGGCCGCGAACTTTGCCTCCCCCTTCATCTGCTACTCCTACACCTAGCTATAATACTCCTTCTGTTCCGACTTTGGAATCTTCTACTATTCTTCCATCTTCTCCTTCTGCTAGACAGAGAATGACTGCTGCTCTTTCTGGTTTCCTTTCTCCTTTGTTGGGACAATTGGGTATGTCCCCTGTTACTGAGCGTAGACAATCACGTAGTCAGTTGCCCGATACAGATGAGCGTACAGTTTTGGATCACATGGCGCGTAGATGGGTTACGTATACTTCCCAGTATGATCTTGAGGGTATTATGGACGTTTTCCGGCAATGGAAAGCACCAAAGCAACGGTACGTCTTTGAGATGATGTGTGTGTTCCTCCATGAACAATGGGTTGACGAAGTAGGACAAGCTCCTTCTGAGTTGTACCGTATACGTTCCGAGTTTGCGAAAGGGACCATTGTGATTCTTCTTGACATTGAGAGAGCAGTTGCGATGTTGTTGTCATTCCGTAATGACACTCCTTCTGTGCGATTGTTTGAACCTGATTCGTCAGTTAGGAGAGCAGCGCGTCAATATCCGATGCAAGAGGTTCCTCCAGTTTGGAGACCTCAAGATGGAAATGTTGCTGCCCACTTTCAGCGAGTATGGGTACATGTTCCTTGGAAGCGTGTTGAGGTTTTGGCAATTAAACAGTCTTTACCTGATCCGCGCAAAAATCTGGCGGGATATTATAAAGAGCTAACTCAGACAGTGGGTTTGTGTATCATGAATTTAGCAGACATAGATATGTTTTTTGGAAATGTTGTTCCACAGCCTATCTGGAGTACGATTCGACATACGGATCATGATCAAGAATTGGGTGATACATGGGTTAATTTTACTGCTGCTAATGATAGACAAGTTGGAGGTGCTAAGCCTGAAGATCTTATTACTCAACTCCCTGGTAGGATTATTAATTACATGAAGACTTTGATGCCTGAAGTGCGTGTTAATTGGGACAAGTTGTCTGCATGTAAGCAGAAGAAAGAAGAGACTGTGTGTGACTTTCACGCGGTTTGAAGAGACTTTTGTAGATCATAGTGGTCAGGATATGGCTACTGAGGATGGCCAGAGATTGTTCGTTGACAAATTCATACATAATCTGCTTCCCGAGTTGTGCACTAAGTTGAAGGATTCCGAGAGTGCTTGGGCTGTTTCCACGTCAGCGCAGATTTTAGCTACGGCCCAGTACTATGAAAATAGGCGCAAAGATGAGTTAGAGAAAGCGAATAAGAAGACTAAGGAATTGAAGACTAAAGTTCTTCTACAACAAGCTTATCCACCCCGTACTAATAATCAGCGCGATTATCAGCAACCTCAGCAATATTCGAGAAACTCGCAAAGGAACGAGTCTTCTCAACAGCGTTTTCCGTATGGGCCTAATCAGTGTGCATATTGCAAAGAAGAGGGCCATTATAAGAATAGTTGTCCGGTTTTGTTACAACGCACGAATGGTGCTTCTGGTATACGAGGTTGAGGTGCTCAACAAGCGCCTAGAGGTAGAGGTCGCGGACAAAATGGACGTTCTTTGCCTCCACAGAACTTGATGAATAGTTTTGATCAACAGCAAGGTTCGTCTGGTAGGACAGCACAGTACTATGCAGATGATTACTACATCGAAGGTGAGGAAGTGGATGGTAATACTTGTTAGGACAGCCATGGACAAAGAGAGGGAGTTGTTTCAGTTCCAGTAGATCAGAGTGGACCTTATGTTGAAGTGATTGCCTCAGGTGTGTCAGAGCCTTTTCTGTTAGACACTGGTGCTACAAAGAGTTCTATTATGCACTCTAAACTCCCTGGCGCACCTTTGTCTGGCTGTGAGAATGTTTATGTAGGTTTTTCTGGCGCCCCGGTTACAAATCCGATTTCTGCTCCATTATCTTTTTCTGTTGGATCCCGTAAGTTTGAAGCACCCCTCATTTTGACTACAGGTTGTGGTGAGAACTTGTTGGGATTGGATTTATTGAAGAGATTGTATGCAACGCTGTATTGTTCTCCGTCAGGAGTACATCTTACCTTGGGTGAGAGAGTGATCTCTCCGATGTACATGTTGAAAGACAGACTTCCACCTGAATTGTCTTCTTTGCCCGATTCATTGTGGGCTACTGGTCTGAATGATGTAGGTCTTTTAGAAATTCCTCCATATGTTGTGACACTGAAGGCGAATGCTAAGTTACCGCGCATTCCACAGCACCATATTTCGAGTGATGGTGAGCGTGCATTTTTAGCTATCATTTATGATCTGATCGAAAAAGGTGTGATTGAGGAAACGAGAGCTAACGTGTGCAATAGTCCCGTTTTGCCTGTTCTGAAGAGAACTGATTCTTCACAGCCTCCTGTATATAGGTTTGTCATTGATCTTCGCGAAGTGAACAAGATTTTCCTTCCACAGTTTTCTGTTGTGCCTGATATCACAGCATTGTTGACTCTGATTCTGGCTACTGCCACATGGTTTTCGGTGATTGACTTGAAGAATGCTTTCTTCAGCATCCCGATTGCCATGGAAAGTAGGGATATCTTTGGATTCTCTTTAGGAGGACGAAGTTTCCGCTTTAAGCGCGCT
Organism: Lissotriton vulgaris; assembly: GCF_964263255.1. NCBI lineage: Eukaryota > Metazoa > Chordata > Amphibia > Caudata > Salamandridae > Lissotriton > Lissotriton vulgaris. The sequence continues at coordinate 622,877,696 of NC_141689.1, forward strand.
CCTCAAGGCTATTGCGAGAGTCCATCAATCTATAGCCAAGCTTTGAAAACTCAACTTGATCTGTTGGTTTTACCTGATGGTGCAGCACTTATTCAATATGTTGATGACTTGCTAGTTGCCGCTGATAGTGAGGAGATTTGTAGAGAAGCTACATTGTCGTTGTTACGCCACTTGTCTGATTTTCATCACAAAGTTTCTCTCTCCAAGTTGCAATATTGTCGACAAGAAGTAACCTATTTAGGTCACCTCTTATCGAAGGAGGGAAGGAAACTGACCCCAGCTATTGCGAAAATGAGTGTTCCTAGGACACAGAGAGAAGTACGTGCGTTTTTGGGTATTACGTCGTACTGTAGACAGTGGATCCCTAATTTTTCTTTGCTAGCGAAGCCTTTGATAGCTCTTACTGTTAAGGATACTCAAAATCCTATTCCTTGGACTGATGAATGTCAAAAGAGCTTTTCTGAATTACGTAATACGTTGTGTTTGGCTCCTGTGTTGGGTACTCCCGACTACAGTAAGCCTTTCACATTGTATGTCCATGAGAGCGAGGGATGTGGATTGTCAGTGTTGACTCAACAGTTTGGCGATAAGCAGAGTCCATGTGCTTATTTTTCGTCGACCTTAGATCCGGTAGCAAGGGCGTTGCCGAGTTGCTTGAGAGCTACAGCAGCAGCGGCTGTTTCAATCCGACAGTCGGCTGGTTTGGTTATGGACAATACGTTAGTGGTAATGGTTCCACATGCAGTGGATACCTTTTTGAACCATACCAAGACACAGCATTTAACTAGTGCTCGGTTGTCGGGTTACGAGTTGACCTTGTTAGCGAGTCATGTGCACATTAAACGATGCAACACGTTGAATCCAGCCATGTTGTTGCCGATTTCAGTTGAGACAGATGATATTGAAGAACAACATGATTGTTTTCTGAGAACTGAGGAAGAAACGAAAGGGAGAATAGACCTTAGGGATACTCCTCTTCCAGAGTGTGATGGTACTTTGTGGGTTGATGGTTCGTGCTTTAAGTTGCCGAATGGTGATACGACTGCGGCATATGCTGTTACGACTTTGCATAGGATTGTTGAAGCTGCACGTATCCCACATAATTCAGCACAAGCAGCGGAGTTGATTGCATTAACGAGAGCATGTGTGTTAGCGAAAGGAAAACGAGTGAATGTGTATACTGACAGCCAATATGCGTTTGGTGTGGCTCATAGCTTTGGGCGTTTGTGGCGTGAACTGGGTTCCTGACTTCGCATGGGACGAAGATTCAGCATGGACAGTTGGTGAATGAACTTCTTGAATCTCTTACGTTGCCATTGCAAGTAGCGATTGTGAAATGTAGTGCCCCTAAGAGAGTTACGGATGATGTTGGTCGCGGAAATGCGTTTGCGGATGAAGTTGCGAAAGAAACTGCGAGAAATGTGATGAGCCGAATGTATGTTGCAGGTCCGGCGAGATGGGTTCCAGAGAAAAGTATGTGTGAAGATACGATTGAGAGTGTGAAATCCATTCAAGCTGAAGCTACAGAGAAAGAGTTGAATGAATGGAGAGAAAGTAAGGGTAGATTGGACTCGAATGTTTGTTGGACTGATTTGTCCGAGCATCAAAGATGGTTGTTGCCTGACGCGTATGTGCTTCCGGTTGTTACAATGGCTCATGGGAAGGCACATGTTAGCGTCAAAGGGATTTGCAAGTTGTTGGCTCCGGTTTGGAAAGAATGCAGGAATTCCAAAATGTGCAGAGAACTTGGTTAAGAACTGTATGGTGTGTTTGATGTATGATCCTGGTAAGGGAACTCCAACACCAGCTGGTCATTTTGCTCCTCCTACGTATCCGTTCGAGGCTTTGCAGCTAGATTTCATCCACATGGAGAGATGCAACAACTTGAAATATGTTTTAGTGGTTGTTTGCTCCTTTTCTAGATGGGTTGAAGCTTATCCCCTTAAGGACAATACTGCCTTGTCCACAGCGAAAGTCCTAATAAAAGAGTTTTTCCCGAGATTTGGAATGCCGAGAATTATCTGGAGTGACAATGGGAGTTAATTTGTGGGTCAAGTCATGAAGAGAGTATGTGAGGGACTAGGAATCCGGCAGAAGTTCCACGCTGCATATCACCCCAATCAGCTGGTTTAGTCGAGTGCTATAATGGCACTTTGAAGTTAAAGTTAGCCAAAATCCAAGCGAGCTCTGGTTTGCAATGGCCAGATGCTTTGCCTTTAGCGCTTTTGTCCACAAGAATGACTGTGCATTCGAGAATGGGTTTGGGTCCGAATGAGGTCATGTTTGGCCGCCCGGCGAATATTTGGGGCGTGCCAAGACCGACTAAGTTTAGCGAGCTAGAACACCCTGAGTTGCTTGATTACTTGCATGAACTGACGGCTAAACTGCGTGTTTTACACCAACAGGTTCATGACAGTCTACCACGAGCTTCTGAAGATCCAGGCCACGCTATTGAACCTGGAACTTGGATCTTTGTGAAGAACTTTCAGCGGAGCAAGAACGATCAGCCCTGCTGGACAGGACCCCATCTAGTTCTCCTGTCTACACGTTCTGCAGTTCGAGTGCAAGGCAAGAAACACTGGATCAACGGCGTACATTGCAAGCGGGCACCGTTGCCCTTACCATACGATCAGTGGGTCAAGGAAGGACTTCCAGACTCTGAAACAGAAACTGTTCCACGATTTTTGCCATTCAGCGATGCCAGTCTGATTGGAACAAACTCTGAGAAAGAAAGTGACGATCTTTTACAAGAAGCTGTGCCTCCTCTGAATCGATTGAACACTACTGGGCCTGAGCTCTTGTTCAAGGACCAAACATTGCCTGGAAAGGATTGTTATAATTTGCGACCAAGAGTCGTGGGACAAATAAAAAGAAAAATGAGTTTTTTATGATTTTTCTGTTTACAGGTTAACTCTCCACCGAGGATCTACTCATTTTTGTTTTTCGAACCGCCATCCGGGTTCAGCTGTAGGGTCGCTGTGCCTAAGTCTTTGGAGTGCAAGCCTGAGACAATAGGTCGAAGGTTCTGGTTGGCCTAAGGGAGTTGCCCTGGGTTGACAGAGGCATTCCTTAGCATAGAACACCCTACCATTGCGAGGAGCATATTTAGTTAGGATGTATTTCTTTGAGTTGGAGAGACCTGTAAGGACAATGACTTTTAAGAATAAGATATAAAAACTGATAACAAGGAAAAGTTTTTTAATACTGTGTTTGTTTTTGCTATTGAGTTTACTGATATTTTTAGTTGGTTATGTGACATTTTCTTTTAAAGTGACGTTTGTTCCCACTGTACAACCTACACCTCCACCTACTATTTCTTCTCATTCTTTTCATCCTTTTCCTGAACATGAGGTAGTTAGATGATTGGAATTTGCCAATAATTCCTTTATTCAACTTTTGCACCAACACCAGTTAGTGATGAACACAACGAACTGTTGGATCTGTGGTCTAATGCCCCATGCGACTGATAAAGGTATTCCGTACTTGGTCTTGCCTTTTAGCTTAAATGGTTCTATTTGGGCTTACAGAACGATGTTCATTTATGCGATAGCGTCTATCCCCAACGTTCAGTGAAGGACAATCCAAAGAATAGTGCTCTAGTCAAGGGTATAGTTGACATGATTAGAGGGATTAGTTCGTATGAGACTATTCCGAGGGATGAGACACAAGCATACATTGTTTGGAACGTTACTGGGTATGGAGTTAGTCTGTCTGTTAACCAGCGAGCGAAAAGTTCTCCACCTATTTGGATAGTGCCCCATCAGGGTCGCTATTGGCTGCAGGGTAATGGCAAGAACCCGAGAGCTCAGCTAGGGAAGAGCGTTTGTACTGACACCTACGTATTTACGTCTCAGTCTTCCCCAGCATTTTTAGCCACTAAGGGTACCTATTTTGTTTGCTATGACAAAGCATATACATGGTTGCCCCCTGACTTTTCGGGCACATGTTTTGTTTCTTTCCTGTTGCCTCCCACTTTTACAGCTGCAGCAGATTACCATAAGACAAGAGTTGCCAGAGGTGTTTTCAGTCAGGAAGACACTGCAGGGCAAGAGTTGGGAGATTTCTTTAAGGGTTTTCTGCCGTTCTGGGGACCGATGGCTAACAGCAGGAACATTCGCCAGTTGACGAGAGTGGTTGAGTCCACCATAGTCGAAGCTGCCGGTGCCCTTAGTAACTTGACTGCGGAGCTCCAGTCGGATAGACTTATGACACTTCAAAATAGGGTTGCCCTTGATGTCATACTAGCAGATCGAGGAGGAGTATGTAAACTGATTCAAACAAGCTGCTGCGTTTTCATTCCAGACAACGCTCCGACAGTCTTCCAGGCCATTTCCAAGCTACATAAGATCTCCGATTCTGTTCATTTGGATAAAGGAGATTGGTCGTTGATGGGATGGTTATGGGGATTGATATCCACTTGGGGTTGGAAGATTCTGATGGTCATTGGGATGGTCTTAGCTATCCTTTTCCTGTTCTGTCTCTGTGTACAGTGTGCTCCTGCTATTTGTGGCCTCTGTGCTACTTCGTGTGCAAGGAGACCTGTCCAGAGAGAGGTACTAAGTACTAGGATGATGCTACAGCAACATATTGATGATCTAATGAATATAGATCCAGATTCAGACTGACATGGGTTTGGGTTTGTTGCCTATGTAAGGGCAAAAGGAGAGTCTGTAGTTCCGTAGTTTGTGGGTGGTTCCGAACCCGTTCAATAAAGGTAATTGGAAATAGACGATTTTGGTGTCAGCGGACCGCAAATCACGAGTGTAGTGTGTACGAGTATTTTCGCATTAATCGATCAATGAGAACACTACATATTTAGGGATTTCGTTTGAGCCTTCGGGTTCCATTTTGTGTACGGCAGCCATTTTGTGTGGTTGCCCTCACATAGGCCGATGACTGCGGCTGAACGAGTCTTTGGGACACGTACACCTTAGCTGACTCCTGAATGACCTGGCCGAACTGACTCCCTTGCCCGAGGCTGACCTCGCTGAGCCAGTTCCTTGTTAAGCAGCTGGTCAGATTAAGATCAAAGAGCAGGACATGCCAGAGTTTATAGTACACTGCACCCACCTTTCTATCTTGTTTCCAATCTGTTTCTGCTCCTTCCTTTACGACATAATCACTGATTTGGGTTGAGGTTTTATGATGGGTTTGTCCGGCCTGACTGAACAAGATATTGGAATGTGCTTGGTCATTTCTGGTGGGCTGGACAACGGAAAGTGGGATTGTCGTCATACTCTACTTTTGAAATGCCATGTTTCTATTGGTCAGTTTGTATGTAACCAATGCTAATCTGGAATGTTGCCTGAGGCCTGATTTTTGGCAAAAAAGACCATGCTCCGCTCATTGAATTTGTGCAGTCTCTAGCGAACCACCTGTGTTCTGCTTCGTAGACCTCTGTTCCTGGTTGCAGCCAATAAACTTTGGTCTTTGACGTCATCGAGAAGTGTCCCGTGTCTCTGTTTGCCAAGGCAGGGGAACTCAAAGGCATCGGGCGTTTTCCCTGACGCCACTGGGTTCTAAAACCCAGTCCTTCACTATGGTTGGATCAGAATGCAGATTGAGAAGTTTCCAAACGATTGTTGTTCTCCAGGTGTTCTGTGAGTTTGTGGTCAATAGCCTTCTTGAAGACTTTGGCTGGAAAGGGAAGCAGAGAGTTGGGATGGTAGTTCTTCAGTTTGATTGGGTCGGTGAATGGTTTCTTGAGCAGGGGCTTGAATTCTGCATGTTTCCATTCTTTGGGGAAGGTGAGCATAGTGATGGATGCATTGAAGATGGCAGTGAGGTTGCTGCTGATCGTCTTACTCCTGAGGTTGAAAATGTGGTTGGGGGCATGGATCTGTGGGTGCTTCTGAGTGGGTGGAGTTTGTGATGGCTGGGGTGTCTTGTGTGGTGAGCTGGTCCCAGGTAGTGAGCAGGTGATTGTGTTTCTTATTCGTGGGGTGGAGTGGTGAGGAAGTCGGCAGGTTGGGATTTTTAAAGTTTCTGTAGATGGTGGTGATCTTGTTAAGGAAGAAGTCCGCCCGGGTGTCGCAGTGTTCCTTGAAGAGGTGATGAAGAGCTGGAGAACTCTTTGATGAAGTTGAAGAGTTCCGTGCTGTGGTAATGGTTAGAGCTTGCTTCAATGCGGTAGGCCAGGATGCTTCTTTTTGTCTTTTTCAGGAGTTGGTGGTATTGGTTTAATGCTTAAAAGTGGTTCGGTCCATGGGCTCCATGCTGGTGTGCTATTTCCTTTTGAGTTGTTTGCAGATGCACTTCATGGTTCTTAGGGCCAGATGTAGGTAAATGAGATTTACCGATTTTTAATTACCGAATTTTACCGATTCGGTAATTAAAAATCGGTAAATCTGAGGGGTGGATATGTAGGAACATCCAGATGTTCCTTTTACCGAATCGGTAAAAATCGGTATTTACCGATTCGGTAAATACCGACCGGTAATGCCCCATTCATTCCTATGGGCTTTGAAGCCCATAGGAATGAATGGGGCATTACCGGTCGGTATTTACCGAATCGGTAAATACCGATTCTGACAAGGGTGCAGGGGGTGTCACTTTGACACCCTCTAGCACCCCCAAAAAAGGTTCGGGGGCCATGTGGCAGGCATACCTGCCCTAAGGGCAGGTCTGCCTGTCATATGGCACAGGTGTGCATGCACACATGTGCATGCACACCAGAATCGTTATTTTACCATCAAATAGTATTTGATGGTAAAATACCGATTCTTTAATGCTTGTGGGACTCAGAAGAGTCCCACCTACATATCAATTTTACCGAATCGGAAAAAATACCGATTCGGTATTTTACAGAATTGGTAAATTTACCGATCGGTAAATTTACCGATTCTGTAAAATACAGGGCCCTACATCTCAAATTGCATTTACCGGTCGGTAACGGCCGAATTCGGCCGTTACCGACCGGTAAATGCCTACCTACATCTGGCCCTTAGTTCCGTAGTGTACTAACTGACTTGCTTGGAGGACCTCTCAAGCTTGGTAGATTTGCCTAGGGGCAGAGCAGTCTGTGACAGTAGCGGCTCCTGCAGGGAGTGCTGCGGGCGGTGGGGTGGGGCGGGTGTGGGGCAGGGTGGGGGTAGTAAATTCCGGCGTAGGGCCGAACGGAGGTAAGTACAGAAATAAAAAAATAAAATGAATTACATTGTGCAACCTGCATCGCCATTTGGTGTTGCAGCGTGCACAATGTAGTTTGTTTTATTTATTTATTTATGTACTTACCTCAGTTCGGCGGTACGCCGGAGTTTAATACCCCCCTCCCTGCCCCCGCCCTGCCCCCCCACCCACAGCACCCCCTCCAGGAGACTCTACTGGTCTGTGATCCAGGTGGAGAAATTCTTGACCTCCTGTTCTTGGTTGGTTGCGTTGTGAGGGCAGGAAGTGTTGAGGGTGTCGGTCCATTGGCTCTCTGAGATCTTGCTCCAGCTGCAGTGTGATGTGCTGGGCAGCTTGGGGCGGTGCTGGGGGATTCCGAGATGGTGAAGTGGATGAAGGCGTCGTCTGTCCAAGTAAACTCGCTGGCATGACTGTACTTAACTGTGTTACTGGCTGCGAAGATGGATTTGAGTTGATGTGCCACAATTTGAGTGGGGTTGGTGACAAGTTGGGTGATGCCAATGTTGCTCATGCTTTCAAGGAGGTTGGTGGTGTTGGTATCATTGGTGTCATTGAGGTCAGTGAGGAAAATGTCGTTTTCGGAGTCGATGGTGAGCAGAGCGATGAATTCAGGCACGGTGCTGCATAAACTGGGGTGAGGTCCTGTAGGTCTGTAGGCCAGAATGCCTCTGATTGTGAAGAATGCAGCACATAGAAAGATAAAGTAATGAGGAGAAATAAAGATATTTCTCCTCGTTAGCCTCTCCTGGGAAGGAGCCTCTTTTTGGTGCATTCCCAGGTTTACCGGTTCTGGTAAATCTGGGAATGTGTCAAAAGCCACAGGAGTTGCATGGCAACACCCACACAATGCTCATGGAATTCCCAGGGCAGAATTAGGCATCGCGGCAATTTGCACTGCATTCTCTTTCTTCAGTTTTTATGGAGCCACTCAGGGCCATGCAAGTGGCCTTGCGCTGCTTCATAAATCTGAATTATGATTGGGTCTCTCTTGCACCACGTTGTGTGGTGCAAGAGCGGCGTAAACCAGCTCATAAATAGGCCACCTAGTGTCCAGTGACAGAGGCTGCAGTACTAAGAACGATGTTTTGTTCTTCCTTGTGGCACATAGATATGTCACTGAAGTATTTTGGAGTTCATTTTCAAATGAAACTATTATGAACAGAAAAAAAAAACTGCAAATAAGTTAAGTCGTGAATCTGACACTTTCAGATTGCCTTACACAGGCTAGTAGTACACACCCATGAAGGAAAAGTGAGAATGTGGGTCCCAGCATGCAAAGTAGGTGTGGGTACAAAACTCAGACAAGAGAAATGTGGTTGAAGGAAGGTCAGTTGGCAACCTCTAAGTCTCACATCTTGACAAGCTACTTTTCGCTTGCTCTCCTAGGATTCGCCAGCCAGTCTTGACAGAGCCCTTTCCCTAGCCCTGTCACTGGTGCAGATATATCCATGTCCACGGGTGCCATCCTTTGATCATGATTAGACTGCAGGAAGGTAGTTTGTCGACAGTTGTGTTCGAATGTATCTCATACGTAACACATATGCTGCCATTGCTCTGAGATGCTGCACTGAAAATTAATGTAAGGTGCAGCTGTAGCACATACTAGTTGCACAGAGCAAACCGGAACGTGCTCTGGAGAGGAGTTTATATAATAAAGTCCCTGCAATCGGCCTAGATTAGCAGTAACGTGAGTCCAACATACTTGTGACATGCCTTCGACCAATACGCTGCGCGGCGTCCCCCTTCCGCTCTCCGATGCCTCTGCCCTGTGATTTGTGACACCGGACGACGAGCGGCTGCGCATAGCGCCAGCACGGTCACTGTTCAGAATCAATGTGCGTGTTAATTGCATTGTGCGCCGATGGATACGAGGGCAGGAGTCCAGGTCGCACGACAGGGCTTGCAACACTTAACACCATCCCTGCAAATGGCATATTCTTGGCACGAGTCCAGAGACCTCGGTCAAAGGATGAACTTTCCCTGACTTCGCGATACGTTAACATCCGGTGCACTCGGGGAGGCAGGCCTGCACGTGAATCACTCCGACGCAGCTCTATTAATGTAGCTGCTGGCCGACTAGTGGTAAAAGTGCCCTTCCTACTCTGAGGTGCACACTGCTTTTAAACTTACTCAGACAGCAAACGCAGCCAACACCAGCATAAAGGGATTTGTCTTATAACATCTACTTTAGAAGTATTTTTTACCCTTAATCATCAAATCTCTAGTAGGTCAAGGACTACTGGTTTTGAAAGGATCTTCAATTTATTTTATTTTTTATTTCTATAAAGTTTTATATAGCGCGAACCACATCCGAAGGGATATCAGAGGGCTTAACAAAATGATCAAAGGTAGAGTACTACTCCAGTATCGATAACAAATAAGAATGCCAAACAGTTGTAGTCAGCAAAAATCACATACAGGCGATACATACATAACGAGAAGAGAAGGAGAATACAGTTCCAGTAACGATATGGTTTATCTGTCACATCTTATGCACAAAAGGTGATCTGGGTAGTTGGGTAACATATTTTGAGAAAGTGACACAGTTGGCCATTATGATCGCCTTTCCCAGATCTCTGACCGATTGAAATGCAAAAACGTGAATGTCAGCCTTGAAGATGGCGAATAAGGTTGGGGAGTTTGGGAGGGGCAGGAGAGTTCAGGACGCCACTGACTATCGAGGCAGGGTGCACCAATCTGTTCCTTGGCAATAATTTACTGATTAAACATTTGGCTCGTTGATCATAAAAACTGTTCCTCTTTCACTTGCAGTGCGGATAAATAATAGCAAAAGCCTTTTAAAAGAATGAGGATGTAGAGCCTTCACAGGTAAACTATGAAGGAAACTTCAAAAACAAGGTTCATGTATCACAGCCCTGCCGACCTGGGGAAGGGGTAAATAAGCTACATAGTATTAGGCCTTATCCACCTTATCCACTAATAGTTACACCAACATTTTAAAGAAATTAAAGCTCTTATTTAAACACCATAAAAATACATTGACATTTTATTTCGACATTTGGCACCAGCTCATTGAGGCAACACTAACTGGTTTTGACTGCTAATACCATAATGCAATGAATTGCATATGCTGTAACAAGCACAAATACACGCCCATAGGGGCGGGACTATGTTGAGATAAAGCAGGTGTTCAAAATCATTGGCAGCTATCTGTGCATTTTTTCTGGGCTTGTGAACAAGCGCTAATGCCCGAAACGCGTTGAGCTGCGCATTACTTTTTAAGGGACTTGAGTGACCTGACCCGACTCGAACCCTCGTTATCAGAAGGTCCTCCTTGGTGGCCTCCTCAACTGCGGCAACCTATCTTGTGGATTTGATTTGCAGCCTTGTCCAGTCACGAGGAGGCCCGCCACATCTCAGCGGATCCAGGCACTGGGAATGCCGAGTGCCAGTATGTAACAGAGATATTCAATATGGAGGGTAGCGTAATCCTGGTGACCAGCTTTTCACTTTCCTTTCACCCACTGTGGATTTATTGAAATTACTGCAACCCTCATTATCAAAAGGTCCTCTGTGGTGGCCTCCTCAACTGGGCCAATCTATCTTTTATATATATATATATATATATATATATCAATATATATATATATATATATATATATCAATATATATATCAATATATATATATATATATATATATTGATATATATTGATATATATATATGCTTATGCTTGCCCATGAGGACTTGCTTCTCCCAGAGTCCAACGTGCAATATATATATATATATATATATATATATATATATATATATATATATATATATATATATATATATATATATATATATATATATATATATATATATATATATATGTATATGTATATGTATATGTATATATATATATATTCACTGAAAAAACCATAGGTTATAGACCATATATAGTTAGGGATTAGCATTTAAAAAACCTTATTTTATTTGCACAAAACCATTGAAATTCCATATATAGTTAGTTGCACTAACTATATATCGCGGACCCGCAATCCACTGCTAATGATGTCACATATTACATCATTCATGACATGGTCAGTGACATCACTGATGACATCACTGATGATATCTCAAATGACATCACTGATGACATCACTGATGACAACACCCAGTGACTGTATGTTTCTGTAAAGTTAGAATATGTCTTACATATTGAAGAATGAGTGGATGTATAAGTGTCTGGATGAAGGATTTAGTAGGTGCATGACTGACTGTATGAGAGAATGATTAAATGTGTCTCACTGAGTGTATGGGTTAGTGATTAAAGTGTCTTAATTTGGCAATCATTATTTATGTTGTTCTGTAAACTGCTGCATTTTTAAATCAGTAGCTATATCAGTAACTATATGGGTTATTGAATGGTTGCCCAAGTATTTGTATGGGAGACTGAGTATGTGTGTGGGTGGCTGGGAGGTGTATAACTCTGTGCATAGATGTGTGAGCAGTTGATTCCCTAGGTGTATGGGTTCAAAAGTGCATGTAGAAACAGCTGTATGGACAGTTGACTGTGTGCATGAGTATATTGGTGAGTGAATGGATATCTCAGTGCTACAGGTCAAAGTAAGTACATATGTAAAACACATTCCATGTGAGAGTTGACATATATAAATAACTGAACATAAGAGCCAGTGAATGTGTGAATGGCTGTATGAATCATTGTGAACTTGTATCAAGGATTGTATAAGAGAGTAAATATGTGTTACTATATGTTTGAATAAGTAAGGTGTGTATAACTGTATAGTTGAGGAAATGGAGATGTGATTGATTCTTTGCATGACTGACTAGGTGTGTGAGTAACTCCATGGATGTGTGACAGTCTGTGAGTGCCTGTTTACACTGAGTGTATCTAAGGTTATATTAGAGTCTGAAGATATATTATCACATAAATGATATCATCAGTGATGTAATCAGTAATGTCAAATGAGATGCCAGTGATGTCATCAGTGATGTCATTTGAGATGTCATCAGTGATGTCATCAGTGATGTCATTTGAGATGTCATCAGTGATGTCATCAGTGATGTCACTGACCATGTCATGAATGATGTAATATGTGACATCATTAGCAGTGGATTGCGGGTCCGCGATATATAGTTAGTGCAACTAACTATATATGGAATTTCAATGGTTTTGTGCAAATAAAATAAGGTTTTTTAAATGCTAATCCCTAACTATATATGGTCTATAACCTATGGTTTTTTCAGTGAATTTTCAAGGTTTTGTAAATGCAAATTCCTAACTATATATGGTCTATAACCTATGGTTTTTTCTGTGAATTTCATTGGTTTTTTAAAAGCTAATATCTATAGCTGTAAAATATATTCTTTATTAAGTGACGTATCACGTAGCCCGTGAGACGCCTCATGATGCACCGCATAACCGTGACGTATCGTCTCTGCAGCGCAAACCAAACCCAAAACGTAAGTGTGCCAGAACACGCTTAAAGATATATATATATTTTTTTAACCTTAATTAGACAAAATCCACACGTGCACATATCACAAACGTTCAAAAAACACAATATGTCGGACTCCCGTTACGCTGCCGGTTAGCTGCCCGGTTAACGTATCAGGAAGCACCTTTACCGCGAAAAATCGCAATTTTTTTTTCTTTTGCCCCGCAGGGAACTTTAATAGCCCCCTCATCAATCCTAGGGGTTCAGGAGGGGTCTGCCTTACCCCTTTCATTCATTTACACCTTTTTTTTTTCCACCTCTTGTCTCTCGATCCTACCGAGAGACAAGATGGCGGCCGCTCCGGACTGTTTACAATGTTGACAGCCAATCAGCTACTCCTCAGACTCCCGTTACACTGCCGGTTAGCTTCCCGGTTAGCTGTCCGGTTAGCTGCCCGGTTCGCGTACCAAGACCCGTCTCTACGGCGAAAAAATCGGATTTTTCTTTTTTTTTTTTTTTGGCCCCGCGTGGCTTTATAATATCCCCCTCATCAATCCTATGGGGTCAGAAGGCGTCTACCTTGCCCTCTTTCCTTCATTTCCCCCTTTGTTTTGGTCTCCTCTTGTCTCTCGATCCTACCGAGAGACAAGATGGCGGCCGCTCCGGACTGTTTACAATGTTGAGAGCCAATCAGCTACTCCTCAGACTCCCGTTACACTGCCGGTTAGCTTCCCGGTTAGCTGCCCGGTTAGCTGCCCGGTTCGCTTACCAAGACGCGTCTCTACGGCGAAAAAATCGGATTTTTTTTTTTTTTTTGGGGCCCCGCGTGGCTCAATAATATCCCCCTCATCAATCCTAGGGGGTCAGAAGGGGTCTACCTTGCCCCCTTTCCTTCATTTCCCCCTTTGTTTTGGCCTCCTCTTGTCTCTCGATCCTACCAAGAGACAAGATGGCGGCCGCTCCGGACTGTTTACAATGTTGACAGCCAATCAGCTACTCCTCAGACTCCCGTTACACTGCCGGTTAGCTTCCCGGTTAGCTGCCCGGTTCGCTTACCAAGACGCGTCTCTACGGCGAAAAAATCGGATTTTTTTTTTTTTTTTTTGGGGCCCCGCGTGGCTCAATAATATCCCCCTCATCAATCCTAGGGGGTCAGAAGGGGTCTACCTTGCCCCCTTTCCTTCATTTCCCCCTTTGTTTTGGCCTCCTCTTGTCTCTCGATCCTACCGAGAGACAAGATGGCGGCCGCTCCGGACTGTTTAGAATGTTGACAGACACCGGAGGGCCAATCAGCTTCGCATCGCAAAGTTCCGATACGCGAAAAGTTCGCTAACCGGATCGCTGCCCAGAGCGCTGTTACAGATATATATCTTGATTTAAACGTTAATTTCTCAAAATCCACCGAAGCACATATATTGAGACCTAGCAAAGGCACATCGGGCTATCAGTCCCTACAATTTTGCCAAGTTTCGTGGAAATCCATTCAGCCGTTCGGGCTAAAAGTGAGTCCAACCGCCCTATGGAAATTAACATGGGAAAAACGCGTTTTGGGACCCCCCTTTTTTCTCGGCCCCCCCTTGACGAACCCCCCCCAAATTTTCAGGAGCTGCTCAGAAACAAAATGTGCCATTTTCCTGAAAATTTCAGCCAATTCCGTCCACAAACGCCAAAGTTATTAGACATAGAATTTTCAGAAGTCCCATAGGGAAAAAATCCTAACTATATATACCTACTGGCTATCGCCAGTAGGTAATATATATATATATATATATATATATATATATATATATATATATATATATATATATATATATATATATATATATATATTGCACGTTGGACTCTGGGAGGGAGAAGCAAGTCCTCATGGGCAAGCATAAGGATATTTTTGAACAGAAGGTTATTGTTTGGTTACGTTTTATTGATGACGTTTTTATGATTTGGAAGGGTGACAGTAACAGTGCTGAACAATTTATTGATCAAATCAATATCAACGAGTGCAACCTACACTTCACATCTCACAGTAGTTCGACTACTGTGGACTTCCTGGATGTACGAGTACAGGTAGTTGATGGGAGATTGAACACTAGCGCATTTAGGAAGCCCACTGCAGGAAATGCATTATTGCACGCGACTAGTGCTCACCCCAAACATCTGATCGCTAGCATTCCCTTTGGGGAGTTGCTACGATTAAAACGAATATGTAGCACACAGGAAGAATATGAAAAAAGTAAAAATGAAACCTTAAATCGTTTCAGAAGAAGAGGTTACACTGAAAACGTGCTAAGTAAGGCAGTAGACAAAGCCAATGCAAGACCCAGAGAATCCCTGCTTCCAAATAATCATGATAGTACATCGGAGGAAGGAAATAAGATGGGAACCCCAAGACTAGTGACCACATATAGTATGCAGGAACGCAAGATCAAGGCAATTTTAACTAAGAATTGGCCCATAGTACTAACAGATAATGTCTTAAAATACAGATTAACTGATAAACTAACTGTGACATTTCGAAGATGCAAAACCATGGAAGCACATTTATCTAAATCCATGGGAAAAGGGACCTCGGTTAAAACTTGGTTACCAGAAAAGCAAGGATTTTTTAAGTGTGCAACCTGCAGAGCGTGTAACTTTGGGGTCAACACTTCGAAATACAGGACCCCATTCAGGGAACAAGAACTTTAAAATTAGAGGCAACTTCAATTGCCGCACGGATTATGCTGTGTATGTTCTCACGTGCACTTGTGGGCTCAGGTATGTGGGCAGTACGAAGAAACAAGTGCACGTGAGAATCCTGCAACACATAAGAGCTATTATCAATTGTGATCCGGCTTATCCGGTAGCAGGGCATTTTAAATCCGTGCATAATAAGGACATTAACTGCCTAAAGTACTTTGTAATTGATCACGTCCCTATGCTTAGGAAGGGAGGTGACAGGGAAACTCTCTTGCGACAACTAGAGACTAAATATATTCTGAATCTTAACTCTAAGTTTCCCCAGGGCCTCAATAATACAGAGGATTTACACACATTTCTGTAAAACAATTTGTTTTTTAGTCCTGTATTTTTGTATTTGTTTGTTTCTGGACTTGTAGCCTTATGACTACCACCTTCTCTTTATATTTAAATTTTTACTCTTTTCAGAAATTCTGGAAAAACCAGTGTAAAAGAAAATTAAAAAAGAAAAAAGAGAGGAAAAGACAATAAACAATAACAAGTTCTTATATATCCATACAAACTACAAGACATGTTCAGCAGGATTGCAGAACTTTGACTGACTTGGATAAAACTGAGGAAATGAGCCACACAAAAATGACCGAGATCACAAGGATAGAAGCCTTACAAGTGATATGTAGATATCCATTTTCTTAGCTCTTTCTGTTCACTTCCTATAGATAATGTGTTTTTGAATATATGTTTAGTTTGATGGATTATAGATAAGGCATAATAAATCGCACAGTTATCTATATTCCATACATGTATGCATTTTTAATACTGTATATTTTAGCATCAACTTACTTTTTTTTGTACAGCACTTAGCACTTTATTGGATATAGGAATTAAAGTGAGCTCTTTATAACAACTGGGACCAGTTGTTAGGAATTTAAGATAATTGAATCTAGTAATGTTTTGCACATGGATATATGTATATGGATATTTTTGCAAATTTTTGCTTATTTGCACATGTGTAACTTCATTTACGCAGGAGATTTGCACAAAAGGTAGTACCGGGTAGAGCACTACAGAATACAAAATAGTGAAGTTTGCAGAATGGCATAATTTTGCACATATTTAAAATAGCATTCATGCTGTTAGAATTAATAATTATTTATAATTATGTGTAATAGATGTGCATATATTTTTCTAAAAATAGTATAAAAAAATGTATATAGATATATATAATTTTATACAGTTTTTAAGATGTACATAGTAAATGGTTTTAGATTTCTATTTTAGAATATTTACAATGTAATAACATATGCCAAATTAATTCATTCATGTACATTTTTATATATATTGAGTCCAGGTTTACCGCAAATGCATTTATGCTGTAATTATGTGTATAAGCTTGAAACAACAAAGGTTTAAAAAGAAATATATTACATAATGTGCTTTAAAATTAATGAGATAGCCACTTACCCTATTTTTTTAAAAGTGTGTTTTCACTTTCCATTAATGACGTGGTGTGCTTAGCCAAAAAGTTAAAAAAATGAGTATTTAAAGGTTCTCTGTACCAAAGTACCGTTATGTGATCAAGGGTAGTTTCTACCCGAAACGCGTCATGCCAGAGAGAAATAGGAGATAATAAACTGACCTTTTGAACTGGGAAAGCTGTGTGGTGGTCCTTGTGTCCTGCATGCCGAGCTTGGAGAAGCAGGAAGGAGTGGTATATATATATATATATATATATATATATATATATATATATATATATATATATATATATATATATATATATATATATATATATATATATATATATATATATATATATATATATATATATACATATATATATATATATTTTTCCCTTTGGGAGTTAAACATTGTTGTAATATATATCGGCGTGGTTCTGCCGAAGGTCAAACACCGCCACAAGAGCGCCTCAGCTCTCCCGCCCTGAACCATTTTGTTGGATTCGGAAACCCGAAAATAGGGAGAGTGGTGCCGCTGAGGACTGGATCTCGGTATTGGATTAGGAGTCAGTTTCAAATGTAGACTGTCCCGGGAAAACTCTCTGCCAATAATGATGTATAAATGAGCAAACCAGCGCTGAAAAAACAAAACGAGCAAACAGCCTTTTGAATCACAGGTCCGAGCTGGTGTCTTAAAACTAAAAGTCGACATGGAAAAAGAATGCTATGGGCTGACACACGAAAGAAATGAAAAGAGACTTGAAATAAAACGGACTGAGAAACAAAATGACTGGGATAAATACACAGTGCAAACAAGCGCTGAAAGGACAACAGCACAATGCTCTACCCACTGGAGGGTCATAATCAGCAAACAGCCCTTTTAAATCACAGTTCCGAGCAGGTGTCTCAAAATTAAAAGGTAACTTGGAAAAAGAACGTTATGGGGGAGACACGAAATAAAGGAAACAAAACTCGAAACAACTCGGGCTGTGACACAAAAGGACTGGGACAAATGCACAACCACAAGTCCCACAAGCCATTTCAAAACGGAAGTGATTCCATAAATGAATGCCATTGGAGGCAAACGAAATGAATTTAAACATCGGACGATGGTTGTGTATAGAGCAAGGCTTACCTTTGAAGAAGTTCCATGTTGGAACGAAACATGTTGGGATTATGCCACAAGCTGCTGTTTTTCCATCAATAAAGGAGCAGAAGCAAAGTTTTCAGGTGTGACCAAGTTTTTCCCTTTGGGAGTTAAACATTATTGTAATATATATATATATATCAGGTAAATTATTTCATCAACACCATGTGCAAAGCAAACAGGACGGTCAACACGTTTCGGCTGTTGCCATAGAGTCCCACCGTCTAAACAGTCTATTTAAAGTGACTAAGTGCGCTGATCCCTCATTTGTGTTAGTTATAAAATAGACTAGACCCACAACAATATTTTTTGGCTACTGGTTGCCGCCATTTTTCTCTTTACTATTACATTTCCATTGCTCTATTGGAGTCAGATTTTTAAAGTGACTATTGTATTGTGCAAGTACGTTGTGCAGATTTTGGTATTTTCAAAAAGTCAGTCTCCAATTGTCTATGGTTCCTATGGGTGGATTAGTTATTTTTCTCTTCCATTTTAGGACTCGATATTGTGCTAGTAAATGCATAATGTGAGTTTAAACTATTTCTCCAGGTGTTCTTAGTTCTCATGAGGGATAAAGTGACCAGTGCTTTGTGCAGTCTCATTTTACAAATTTCGCAATTTCAAGACATGTTTCTTACTAGTTGATACTAAGATGTCTTTAAAGTAGGGATTAATCATTAGATTTCATGAGATATCATCCAGGACATCTATTCCGATATTTTCTGTAACCCTCTTTAGAGTCCTGCTGTCTTATCTTTTTTCACTAGATCACCTTAGGCAGTTCTTCCATTATTGGCACAATCTCTTGGTATTTATTTCCCAATTCTTTTCGTCTGTCTTCTTCTGTGCTCTTATTGTGTGTGAATCCCCTGAGCTCTATCATTACAAATTCTGATGTATTTATACTGTTTGGGAAGTTGTTATTGCTTAAGCAATTTAAACAGTACTCCGGTCTCATGGATTTTACAGATGAGCATACAGCTCAGCATCCATATTGTGGCCAAACGGTTTCTCTGTTCCCAGTGCCAAGATACATTTCGACTCCGCTCTTCTTAGATCCAGGGTTCTGTCCCCTCCTCGTTCGTTCTGTTTTATCATTTTGGCACCAAAATATCTCAATCCTTGGGTGTTTCCCTGGTGTTCCTCTGAGAAGTGTTAGCCATGGGGTACGCTAGATCCTCATTCTTTATGGCTCGAAGTTGATGTAGGATCCATAATTTGAGTTTGTTAATCATACTTTCAACATACATTTTCTTGCATAGACATTCTAATACTTATACTACGTATTTTTATTCACACGTAAATTGAGCCATAATAGATTCTCTCTTTCCATTCAACAGTGGATATGTTTGAGTAATTTGTCCACATTCACAAGCTTTACACTTGGAACACTACCAAAGTCCGGGAGTTGTTTACCATGTTCCTTTGTCTTTTTTGTCTGATTCCAGGTGGCTGTGTGTCAATAGATCTTCTAATGAGGCAGTCTTCCTGTACATTATCTTTGGAGTCGATGGTAGATTTTTCTTTAGGGAATCATCAAGTAATTGAATGTTCCAGTGCTTTTTGATGATGTTTTGTACGCACCTATTTTCTACATTATAATCCAGGATGATTTTGGTTATGTCTTCATTTTCCAACTTTTCTTGCTCACAGAGTAGCTCAGATCTTGGTTTCTCCACAACTCTGTTTTTGACACCTTCAACAACATCCGAGGGATAATCTCTTGCCAAGAATCTAGTGCTTGTTTCTTCTAGATTTAGTTCATTGTCAGCAGGTTCTGAACAGTTCCTTTTGGTGCGGAGCATCTCTCCATACGGTATGCTCCACTTAAGATGTTGTGGATGTCCACTGTTTGCATGCAGAAAACTATTTGTGGTAGTTGGTTTCCTGTGGATTCTCGTGCAGAGTTTTTGTTTTTGTTCTTGTACAAAGACTTCCACATCCAAATAGATCATGTTTGTCTTGCTGCAGGTGGATGTAAATTACAACTTGTAGTCATTCTGGTCATGACTTCGAATGAATTCTTCCAGTATCAACTGATCTCCTTCCCAGATTAGAAATAGGTTGTCGATATATCTCATCCAAGATTTGATGTTTGACTTGAATTTGCTCTGCAGGATACCTTCTTCCCAGACTGCCATAAATACATTTGCATAAGTTTGAGCAAATTACATCCCCATTGCTGTGCCTTGCCTTTGGAGGAACACCTCCCCATTGAACAAGAAATCATTATGGGTCAAGCAATGGCTCAACATGTCCAGGATCATCCCAGAGTGCTCCAAAAAGCTTAAAGATCTAGCTTCCAGGAAGCTGCTGACTGCTGTGAGGCCATCCTTGTGGAGAATTGATGTATACAATAAGGTTACATCAATTGTAACCATGGTATGCTCATTGTTCCAGTTGATGTTCTGAAATCTGTTCAAGAAGGCTGTAGTATCTTTAGGGTATGAGGGTAGTGATATTACATATTCCATCAGTAACACATCAATGTAGTGTGAGGTTTTCTCCAGAAGAGACCCAATGTAACTGACGATCTGCCTACCTGGGGGGTTGGTGAGTGATTTGTGCACTTTAGGTAGGAAGTAAATGGTAGATGTTATTGGTTTATCCACCTTGAGATACACAAATTCCTCAAAGTTTATCAATACCCTTTCTTTCCAGGTCACCAGTTGCAAGTGATATTTCATGGTCCATTGGTCCATAGGGTTCTTCTCCAATTTCTAATAGAGTTCCTGATTCCTCAGTTGTCTGTACGCCTCAGAGATGTACTGTTCTCGATCCTGTAGGACAATATTCCCACCCTTATCCGCAGCCTTTATGATGATTTTTGGATTGTCCCTCAGATCCTTTAATGATTTCTGCTCTCTACGTGTAAGGTTCCATGACTTTTTGTTGTATTTCTTCTTCATGGAAAGCTGGTCCATCTCTTCTACCACAATTTCGTGAAAGAAATCAATTTTATTCCCTGGTGGTAGTTGCAAGCAGAATTTGGACAGGAATTTTAATCCACTTTCTCCATCCTGTTGAGTGTTTATTCCTTCTTGTTGACAGATTGCTAAATCAGTTTCAATGTTTGTGCAGGAGTTTAGGCTGTCATTTGTGATGCTATTCCCCAGGTTAGATAGAATTCTTAGGGCTGGTAAGTCATTTTGATTGAGCGGAGAGACTTCCATGGGTTTTGTGTATATTCTGCTACCTACTGTTGCTGGTTTATCTTCAAAATATTTTTTTAGTTTTGCTTTTCAACAGAATTTGTACAGGTCGATGCGGAGGTTAGGGAGTCCATGGTGGAGTTTGGACAGAAGGTTAGTCCCTTATTGAGGAGACTGATGTGATCAGCATTTAAAATCATACTGGAAATATTGATGACCAAATCCTTGTTAGAAGATGTCTTTTTTATTTTTGCTTTTTCTTATCATCTCCTCTTTAGGGTCTTGCTCCTTCTTTTGCTGTGTCTGGTTCGGGTGGGTTTTTTCCCCTCCCTCTCCCCCATGTTGTTCCTCTTGTTCGACCACGCTGTTGCGTCTCCATCTGGGCCAGCCTCATTTCCCTACAAAAATCCAGTTTGGAGACTTCTGTCTCTTCATCCGCAGAGCTCAGATCCGATCATGATTGATGCATTTATCCATTGCTGCTCTATTTTGTAGGGAATCATATTTTCTCGCGAAAGTATAGATACGGTCATTGGAATAATCTATACGATCATGGGTAAATTTGCTGGCCTATCTCCTCTCAACATCAATTTCATGTTTAGTAAGCTTTTTCTCCATGGCCTCCAGCAAGTCTTTTTTCTCCCCATTGTTTGGTAATTTGTCCAACTCTTTCTCAAAGGTTTTTATTTTCTCCAGAACACTTTCCAGCTTTCGCTCAGCGTGGAGGATTAATGTTTTGATTAGCCTTAAGGAACACTCATATGTATCCATCTGCCATTGTTTGATCAGATCCAGGTCAAGGTCATTTAAAGTAGGCATAATTAAGATGCGTAAGCCTCTAGGCACACTTTTGAACTCAATATAGTTTTGCCAAGGTGGTTTTCTCCCATCATTTATTGCTTTCTGTTATTTTTGCCTGGTGTAGTTCTCTGATCAGATTCTTTGCAGTTTTCCTCCTTCCTTCTGTTTGTGTACTGCTTGAACTGTGGAGATCCTTGGATATCATATTGTAATCTAGGAGCTCATTGGCTCTCTGTGTCCGGTTTGGGTTTCTATCCGCCATGTTTCACTTTGTATACTTTTTTTTTTCCTTTAGTTGTTTTTCGTTTTTTTTCTTGTTTTCTTGTCGTGTTCCTCAGCCCCAGAAACACGCAGGAAGCAATTAGTATGTTCAAGGATTCTTTATTTCGTTAGCATGGCAGCACAGATGTTCCCCGACCTCCTACCTCGAGGTCCTGCTCTAGAGTGTCCCCTGTCCCCTCCCCTGACTTGATGTGGTGTCCGGTGTTCCCTGGCTTCTGTCCTGTGTCCCAGGGTCCTATTACCCTTGTCCTGGGCACGACAGGTATATCATGAACTTTATTGTTTTGCAGTCGGTGTTTGTATTTTGATGACATTTATGGGTCGCTTTATTTGTGTGGAAACTCTTTGCTCAGAGAACTCGCAGTGTACCGAGTCTATTCAAATCCACCAGAATGCCATATTCAAAATGTTACATGCGCTCGAAAGTGAGGCACAGTGCTTGAGACAGCAGCCTCATATTCAGACTGCATGTGTATATATATATATATATATATATATATATATATATATATATATATATATATATATAGAGAGAGAGAGAGAGAGAGAGAGAGAGAGAGAGAGAGAGGCGGAGAGAGAGAGTGAGAGATAGATTTATATATATAGATAGATTATATATATTCACTGACAAAAACAAGGTTAAAGTAACATTATAGTTAGGTGTAATGAAAAGATATGTATTTGGTTTGAAAAAAAAACCTTAACTTTATAGTTAGGTGAACATGTCCCTGACAACATTAATGTTTTCGACTAAAATAACAAGAAATTCACCAGTTGTAGTTAGGAAATATATATATATCTGAAAAAAACACAGGTTGCCCCAAATGAGGATGTCACATGTGAATGGGTAACACACACAGCCACCATCAGCAGAAATTTTTCAGCCAGCCCTTAACTCCTCACAGCATGACTGGAAAACGTATTTCGAGCAAATAATGCTCTTGATTACTGGCTCTTTTTAAACAGATGAGGGAAAGCGAATCAAAGTGAAAAACAGGCTTTATTAAAGTAAATAGTCCCGCCCACCTGGGCGTCAGCAGAACAAGGTATCATGGTCATTTTAGTATAGCCAATTGTAGCTTGGGCACAGTTCCATCTAAACCTGGTTGGGTACCGCTTTACCAGTTAAAAAGTTCGAGGGATAGAGCAGAGGGGAAAGGACATCTGTTCGAAAGAATTAGTCCTCTCACTGTGTGTGTTTTAAACATCCAATAAGATGGAGGACATCTGTTTAAATACAGCATTACGACAACTTGTCTGTTTTATATTTTAAAAGCAAGCAAGAAGAAGGTTGAAAGGTTGAACGCCGAAACGCGTCCTTGAAATAAAACACAATTAATCAAAAGGACTCAGTGAGTGCGGAGTTGTTCTTTGGGAACAGGAGCGTTAATTGTTGAAATGGACCCACCTCCATTTATATCAGCACCCGTCATTAACATTGCGGTAGGCGCCTGAAGGTGGACTTGGAGCACAATATATATATATATATATATATATATATATATATATATATATATATATATATATATCAAATCAAACAGGTTGCCCCAAAGAAAGAATACTCAAGGAATTTTCATTTTTCTTTTTATTTCAGACTTCTTCTGCTGGTAAAAGGCAGCGTGCACACCGCTTCTTTGATTATTTCCTGTACTTCACCAGACGCGTTTCAAGAACTCATGCTCCCTTTTTCAATGGTTCTGTGATGCGCTGTCGAGTTCTTTCTGTTCCTTTGCACTAAAAATAGTCATTCGGTCCCGCCCTGTGTGGGCGTAGCTCCTGGCCTCTTGGGACCTGTAGTGTAAGGTGATTGACCTCTAGTGAGTTAGTTGAGCTCTAACATTTTCATGCTGTTAAATCCCAAGTGGGTTGAAGAGATGACACGATACAGCATTCTACCTTGCTTTCTGTTGAAGTCCGGGGAAATTGCATCCATTTCGCGTTGTCTCCTCTTCGGAGCAGCGCTGGTCCGCCGTTCAGGTGGCGGGATCCTTTCGCGGCTGAGCAGACCACTAAGATCAAATCAAACAGGTTGCCCCAAAGAAAGAATCCTCAAGCAATTTTCATTTTTCCTTTTATTTCAGACTTCTGCTGGTAAAAGGCAGCGTGCACACCGCTTCTTTGATTATTTCCTGCACTTCACCAGACGCGTTTCAAGAACTCATGTTCCCTTTTTCAATGGTTCTGTGCTGCGCTGTTGAGTTCGTTCTGTTCCTTTGCACTAAAAATAGTCATTAGGTCCAGCCCTGCGTGGGCGTAGCTCCTGGCATCTTTGGACCTGTAGTGTAAGGTGATTGACCTTTAGTGAGTTAGTCGAGCTCTAACATTTTCATGCTGTTAAATCCCAAGTGGGTTGAAGAGATGACACAATACAGCATTCAAGCTTGCTTTCTGTTGAGGTCCGGTAAAATTGCCTCCATTTCGCGCTGTCTCCTCTTCGGAGCAGCGCTGGTCCGCCGTTCAGGTGGCGGGATCCTTTCGTGGCTGAGCAGACCACTAAGATCAAATCAAACAGGTTGCCCCAAAGAAAGAATCCTCAAGCAATTTTCCTTTTTCCTTTTATTTCAGACTTCTTCTGCTGGTAAAAGGCAGCGTGCACACCGCTTCTTTGATTATTTCCTGCACTTCACCAGACGCGTTTCAAGAACTCATGTTCCCTTTTTCAATGGTTCTGTGCTGCGCTGTCGAGTTCTTTCTGTTCCTTTGCACTAAAAATAGTCATTCGGTCCCGCCCTGTGTGGGCGTAGCTCCTGGCATCTTGGGACCTGTAGTGTAAGGTGATTGACCTCTAGTGAGTTAGTTGAGCTCTAACATTTTCATGCTGTTAAATCCCAAGTGGGTTGAAGAGATGACACGATACAGCATTCTACCTTGCTTTCTGTTGAAGTCCAGGGAAATTGCATCCATTTCGCGCTGTCTCCTCTTCGGAGCAGCGCTGGTCCGCCGTTCAGGTGGCGGGATCCTTTCGCGGCTGACCAGACCACTAAGATCAAATCAAACAGGTTGCCCCAAAGAAAGAATCCTCAAGCAATTTTCATTTTTCCTTTTATTTCAGACTTCTGCTGGTAAAAGGCAGCGTGCACACCGCTTCTTTGATTATTTCCTGCACTTCACCAGACGCGTTTCAAGAACTCATGTTCCCTTTTTCAATGGTTCTGTGCTGCGCTGTCGAGTTCGTTCTGTTCCTTTGCACTAAAAATAGTCATTAGGTCCCGCCCTGCGTGGGCGTAGCTCCTGGCATCTTTGGACCTGTAGTGTAAGGTGATTGACCTCTAGTGAGTTAGTCGAGCTCTAACATTTTCATGCTGTTAAATCCCAAGTGGGTTGAAGAGATGACACAATACAGCATTCAAGCTTGCTTTCTGTTGAGGTCCGGTAAAATTGCCTCCATTTCGCGCTGTCTCCTCTTCGGAGCAGCGCTGGTCCGCCGTTCAGGTGGCGGGATCCTTTCGCGGCTGAGCAGACCACTAAGATCAAATCAAACAGGTTGCCCCAAAGAAAGAATCCTCAAGCAATTTTCATTTTTCCTTTTATTTCAGACTTCTTCTGCTGGTAAAAGGCAGCGTGCACACCGCTTCGTTGATTATTTCCTGTACTTCTCCAGACGCGTTTCAAGAACTCATGTTCCCTTTTTCAATGGTTCTGTGCTGCGCTGTCGAGTCTGTTCTGTTCCTTTGCACTAAAAATTGTCATTAGGTCCCGCCCTGCGTGGGCGTAGCTCCTGGCATCTTTGGACCTGTAGTGTAAGGTGATTGACCTCTAGTGAGTTAGTCGAGCTCTAACATTTTCATGCTGTTAAATCCCAAGTGGGTTGAAGAGATGACACAATACAGCATTCTAGCTTGCTTTCTGTTGAGGTCCGGGGAAATTGCCTCCATTTCGCGCTGTCTCCTCTTCGGAGCAGCGCTGGTCCGCCGTTCAGGTGGCGGGATCCTTTCGTGGCTGAGCAGACCACTAAGATCAAATCAAACAGGTTGCCCCAAAGAAAGAATCCTCAAGCAATTTTCATTTTTCCTTTTATTTCAGACTTCTTCTGCTGGTAAAAGGCAGCGTGCACACCGCTTCTTTGATTATTTCCTGCACTTCACCAGACGCGTTTCAAGAACTCATGTTCCCTTTTTCAATTGTTCTGTGCTGCGCTGTTGAGTTCGTTCAGTTCCTTTGCACTAAAAATAGTCATTAGGTCCCGCCCTGTGTGGGCGTAGCTCCTGGCATCTTGGAACCTGTAGTGTAAGGTGATTGACATCTAGTGAGTTAGTCGAGCTCTCACATTTTCATGCTATTAAATCCCAAGTGGGTTGAAGAGATGACACAATACAACATTCTCCCTTGCTTTCTGTTGAATTCCGGGGAAATTGCATTAATTTTGCGCTGTCTCCTCTTCGGAGCAGCGCTGGTCCGCCTTTCAGGCGGCGGGATCCTTTCGCGGCTGAGCAGGCCGCTAACATCAAATCAAACAGGTTGCCCCAAAGAAAGAATCCTCAAGCAATTTTCATTTTTCCTTTTATTTCAGACTTTTTCTGCTTGTAAAAGGCAGCGTGCACACCGCTTCTTTGATTATTTCCTGCACTTCACCCGACGCGTTTCAAGAACTCATGTTTCCTTTTTCAATGGTTCTTTGCTGCGCTGTCGAGTTCGTTCTGTTCCTTTGCACTAAAAATAGTCATTAGGTCCCGCCCTGTGTGGGCGTAGCTCCTGGCATCTTCGGACCTGCAGTGTAAGGTGATTGACCTCTAGTGAGTTAGTCGAGCTCTAACATTTTCATGCTATTAAATCTCAAGTGGGTTGAAGAGATGACACAATACAACATTCTACCTTGCTTTCTGTTGAAGTCTGGGGAAATTGCATTCATTTTGCGCTGTCTCCTCTTCGGAGCAGCGCTGGTCCGCCTTTCAGGCGGCGGGATCCTTTCGCGGCTGAGCAGGCCACTAAGATCAAATCAAACAGGTTGCCCCAAAGAAAGAATCCTCAAGCAATTTTCCTTTTTCCTTTTATTTCAGACTTCTTCTGCTGGTAAAAGGCAGCGTGCACACCGCTTCTTTGAATATTTCCTGCACTTCACCAGACGCTTTTCAAGAACTCATGTTCCCTTTTTCAAAGGTTCTGTGCTGCACTGTTGAGTTTGTTATGTTCCTTTGCACTAAAAATAGTCATTAGGTCCCGCCCTGTGTGGGCGTAGCTCCTGGCCTCTTGGGACCTGTAGTGTAAGGTGATTGACCTCTAGTGAGTTAGTCGAGCTCTAACATTTTCATGCTGTTAAATCCCAAGTGGGTTGAACAGATGACACAATACAGAATTCTACCTTGCTTTCTGTTGAAGTCCGGGGAAATTGCATCCATTTTGCGCTGTCTCCTCATTGGAGCAGCGCTGGTCCGCCTTTCAGGCAGCGGGATCCTTTCGCGGCTGAGCAGGCCACTAACATCAAATCAAACAGGTTGCCACAAAGAAAGAATCCTCAAGCAATTTTCATTTTTCCGTTTAATTCAGACTTCTTCTGCTGCTAAAAGGCAGCTTGCACACCGCTTCTTTGAATATTTCCTGCACTTCACCAGACGCGTTTCAAGAACTCATGATCCCTTTTTTAATGGTTCTGTGCTGCGCTGTCGAGTTCGTTCTGTTCCTTTGCACTAAAAATAGTCATTAGGTCCCGCCCTGTGTGGGAGTAGCTCCTGGCATCTTGGGACCTGTAGTGTAAGGTGATTGACCTCTAGTGAATTAGTCAAGCTCTAACATTTTCATGCTGTTAAATCCCAAGTGGGTTGAAGGGATGACACGATACTGCATTCTACCTTGCTTTCTGTTAAAGTCCGGGGAAATTGCATCCATTTTGCACTGTCTCCTCTTCGTAGCAGCGCTGGTCCGCTTTTCAAGCGGCGGGATCCTTTCGCGGCTGAGCAGGCCGCTAACATCAGATCAAACAGGTTGCCCCAAAGAAAGAATCCTCAAGCAATTTTCATTTTTCCATTTATTTCAGACTTCTTCTGCTGGTAAAAGGCAGCGTGCACACCGCTTCTTTGATTATTTCCTGCACTTCACCAGACGCGTTTCAAGAACTCATGTTCCCTTTTTCAATGGTTCTGTGCTGCACTGTCGAGTTCATTCTGTTCCATTGCACTAAAAATAGTCATTAGGTCCCACCCTGTGTGGGTGTAGCTCCTGGCATCTTGGGACCTGTAGTGTAAGGTGATTGAACTCTAGTGAGTTAGTCGAGCTCTAACATTTTCATGAAAGGCGGACCAGCGCTGCTCCGAAGAGGAGACAGCGCAAAATTGATGCAATTTCCCCGGACTTCAACAGAAAGCAAGGTAGATTGCTGGATTGTGTCATCTCTTCAACCCACTTGGGATTTAACAGCATGAAAATGTTAGAGCTCGACTAACTCAGTAGAGGACATAATCCTTAAGCCTCATTTTGGGTGGCTGCGGGGTCTGGAAGGGGGTGGGGGGAGGGGCTGGGGGGTGGTGAAAAACAGAAAACAATACATGAGTATAATATGGAAATGAGTCTTTTTGGGGCAGATATTGCTCTTTTGCAGGTAGTTTGTGGAGCTAGTCCACAGAGTTTTGATATAGATAAATGGCGGGCAGGGGTATTAGGATAGGTACATTGAATGTGAGGGGGCTGAATTCACTGGAGAAACGACGGCGGGTGGCGCAAGAATTACGTGCTTTGTATTGTGATATAATTTGTCTCCAGGAGACTCATATGGTTTGGTCAAAGCGCAATTTGCTTGAGGATTTGGGAATCAATCTTGTAGCTTGTACTAAGTTTTCAGGGACGTCCAGAGGAGTTGCAATATTGGATAAAAAACATATTGGCAATACAGGTAGAATTTCAACTGATGGACTGGGTAGGTGGGCAATTGTAGAATGTATTGTTGGTCCTACAATATTTACGGTCTGTTCAATTTATGGGGCAAATTTAGATGAGGCAGATAATTTAGTGTTAATAAATGTGGAGCTAGCATCTTGGCCCACACCACTGATCCTCTGTGGGGATTTAAACATAAATTTGACACCTAATATTATTTGTAATGAAGAGTCGAGATACATTGGTAGGAAACCGCGTGTTTTTAAGGCATTACAGGCATTACTGATTGCTCATGGGTTGGTGGATGTGTGGGCTCATTTAAGAGGGGCGGCTCCGGGGTACACTTTTTTTCTTTTCCCCATCGTAAGTTAGTCCGGTTTGATTATTTTTTGCAGCAAAGTCACTACTAAACCGGGCTGTAATTCAGGTATACCCAAGAATTACATCTGATCATGGGCCGGTAGTTCGATCAATAGCAGGCATTGTAGCAGTGACAAGGCCGAGAGGATTCTCCTTTGACCGTAAACTTTTGTTGGAGCAGCAATTTATTGAAAATATGCAACAATGGATTACTACTTTTTTTAATATTAATCGCGGGACTAGTAGCGTGGGATGTGTTTGGGACAGCTTCAGGGCGGCGTTCAGAGGAGAAGCCTTGAGCTTTGGTTTATATAATCAAAAAAAACAGGCAGTTAATTTTCAAGAGCTATACCATGGACTGAAGAAGGCTGACGAGTCACTCGTGCAGGGAATTCAGATGGGTGTTGACATAACTGAATTGATCACGTCAGTGGCTCGATGTAAAGCAATATTAAATCTCCACTGGTCTAAGGAAACTGCAAAAATGATTTTTATTAAACAACATATTCAATATGATTTCGGCGAGGCAAGCGGCAGATGCCTCACTCAAAAATTAAGAGTGAGGGAGGCAGCCCAACCATATAGATGATATTTTGGATTCAAATGGTAATTCTGTCCAAAATGAAAGCGGTATTTCGGAGGTGTTTAGACAATTTTATGAGAAACTATACCGTAGTGATGAATATGATAATGATGAAGCCGTTACTCTTATTAACCAGTAAAGCATGGCAGATCTTCCTATAGAATAGGCAGAAGCTCCAGAAGTTCCGATTTCACTAGAGGAGTTGGAATTAGCAGTAAATGGGCTGGCAAGGGGTAAGGCGGCAGGGCCCGACAAACTTCCGGTGGAAATTTATAAAACTTTTTTCCGGTTTTAAAAGCAGATCTCCTCTTAACAATGCGTATGGCCCAGAAAGGGGCTCCCCCTATGAGTTGGAGTGAAGCTTGATGATGCTGCTGCATTATTGCTGGCATCCCTTACATTGTAAGGGTTTCACAACGTGTGGTTTTCTGTAAAAATTTCTTTTTTTACCCCACACGAGAGACTAGACATCTCGATTTGGCCTTCCATTCCGAACTTGAAGACAGAGTTCAATAAATTGAGCAGAATTAGAGCATTATTGTCCCAAAAAGAAGTTGCCCTCACATCTTCCCGTGAAACATTTGTCCTTCACATGGCCAACATCCACACAGAGGTGCAAGCGCTTCCTAATACTGGCCTCCCACTTAATTTCGGTGACTTGATCCATTCCATTTTCAATGCCTACCACTGAGGGCTTGGCCCATTTTTTTAAACTTGTGGGCTCTGGCCTTGTGACTTCATTCCAAACTATGGTGCTCATTAGGATGGCGGACGGACCTGCGTCCGTCCACCACCCCAGTGTAGGAGGGGCCGTCCGCAGGGGCAGCGGCGGTCCCTCTGTGCAGATTTGGATGAGACCGCCATCTGGCGGTCACATCCTCAATATTTAACACTAGCAGCCCGTCCCGACGTGGTCCAGGTATGAATTGCTGCCGGCCAGTAGTATATTGTTTTGTAGGATTTCGTTTTGATAGCATTTCTTATATGTGACAGACCTGTGAATTGCTCCGATTCACAGTGCACTGCTGATGCACTTAAGAGTGCGCGATCAGTAGTGTGTGAATGCGAGTTTCCCTACTTTATTTTTCCTTGCAATTTTATATATAACGCGAACTCGACAACATGGCATGAGCACAATTTACATTACAGAAGAACACATTCATTTATGGTAGGCACGGGGAGACAAAGCGATTTGCCTGGAATAACAGGATGTTGAGCTGATGCCGAGATACGAACGTAGCTCCCCAGCTCTAAAGTTCGCAATTCTATAACTTGTGGCGGGAGGTGTGTCTTAAAGTGTATGTCGGTGCTGGCCATAAATGAGAGAGACCTGTGCATTTTTCAAATGGGTGGTGAAAAAATATGAGTATGTTGCTGGAGATGTGGGCCACCAATGTACTTACCAGGGGAGGGTAAAAACCCATTATTCTGCAACTTTCTTTCCGCATACCATCACTCCGCATACTTTCATTACGAAAGTACCATGACTCCGCAATGCCATTATAAGGCATGGCATTACATTTTATATGCTTTCACCACGCATACATTTACAACGAAATACTTTGTAAATGCATGAATGGTAAAAGCATGTTTTTTTTTAATGTTTGGATAAGGTAGGTATGGGTATAGGGGTATATGTTTTGGGGTACTGAGGTATATGTTTTGGGGTGTTTGGGTATTTTAAGGGTTCAGATATAGTTTTGGGTTGTGGGGTACAGGGGTAGTTTTAGTGTTTAGAGATAGGTATGGGTTTTGGGGTACAGGGGTATTTTTAGGGTTCAGGGCTAGGTTTGGGTTTTGGGGTATAGGCGTATTTTTAGGGTTCAGGGGTAGGTTTGGGTTTTGGGGTACAGGGGTATTTTAAGGGTTCAGGTCTAGGTTTGGGGTACAGGGGTATTTTTAGGGTCAGGGCTAGGTTTGGGTTTTGGGGTACAGGGGTATTTTTAGGGATCAGGGGTAGTTTGGGTTTGGGGTACAGGGGTATTTTAAGTGTTCAGGGCTAGGTTTGGGTTTTGGGGTACAGGGGTATTTTAGGGTTCAGGGGTAGGTTTGGGTTTTGGGGTACAGTGGTATTTTTAGGGTTCAGGGCTAGGTTTGGGTTTTGGGGTACAGGGGTATTTTTAGGGTTCAGGGGTAAGTTTGCGTTTTGAGGTACAGGGGTATTTATAGGGTTCAGGGCTAGGTTTTGGTTTTGGGGTACAGGGGTACAAGGGTATTTTTAGGGTTTAGGGATAGGTTTGGGTTTTGGGGTACATGGTATATTTTTAGGGTAAAGATGGGTTAGTGTTTAAGGGTGTTGGGGTATTTTAAGGAGTAAGGATGGGTTATGAGTATGGGGTGCAGGGGTATTTAAAGGGAGCAGGGTGGGATTAGCACACGATATGTGACATGGTATGAAGGGCGGAACGTACCACACTCCCCCAGAGTTTGTCACGCCCACAGCACACGCCCACAGCACAACGCAGACACGCCCACAAGGGACTACTTTGCTGACACAGTTCTTTTACCTTTTAAATGTATATGGTGGGCGTCTGCATAGCCTATGTCCTTCTGCTGCAACTGCCCTTTCCAACGCTGTATTGGGTGTTGTGATTGGTGCTGTGGTTCCTGAGATTACCCGCCTCAAAGGTTTGGGCTCTCTCTTTATTATATTAGTATGGATAAAATATTGATTTGCGGTACTCAAAGCAGTACCCTTGTAGGCTTACAGTGCATACATTATGCAATAAAGTAAGTAGGGATCTCTGGGTATTTCCCAAGTTTAAGGTGGAGAGCACCTCCTATAATTGAATCACTTTACAACACCTCCAACACACCAAAACTACTCACCTTATATGTCTGTTTTTAGTCACCGTGCTACAAAAGTGACACAGTTTGATATATAACTTTAATTGAACAATATTTCTTCTCATAAAACTAAATGCTATGCCGAATTCACCACATATCAATCAATTTTTTTTTAAATAACCCAGTTGAATAAAAATGTGACTTGCAGTACAGCTGAACAATAGTTACAATAATGATGCATAGTTTGAGCGTGACTTACATTTTGCTTAATAATTAGCATCATTTTTATTAAAACTCTTCATCTCATCTGCCAAAACAAAGTACAGGGTATCATAACACTCATGCAAATGTCAACTGTATAAAACCATCTCACACTTCATCAAATGCAACCATATGAATGTTTCAGAATGGAACATAAAATATGGAAATACGTATTTTAATACACAAGGTGTAAGGTTAAAGAATATTAATATCCATGAATGGTTTAACGTAAAAGCTTTTGGCCATGAGACTAGCAATTGAACTATCATTTTCGTACAAGTGTTACCCAGTCAATTGCTGCTTGTGGGCCATTGTAAAAGTGGCATAGTAATTGCACATAGTAAACACAAAGCATGATAGCCAAACATGTAATTTAATTTTATTTGCACTGGGCAGACACCAACATTGCAAATAATAAAATGTGCTGGTTTACATCTTTGAAGACACTTAAAAAGGAGAGCTAAAGGGGGTGGAACTTGCACTATGCAAGCATCCCAAAATATATCGACAGTACATAAATTAGACAGGGTGAACATACATACATACAGGAAAACCCACATACACAAGCATGAAGTACTCAAACACATTTAACACACCCTTAAAATAATGCATAGTGGAGATAAAAGCGGAAATAGAAACAGACGATCCAAGCCTTTCAAATTCAACAATCCCGAATTTCATTTGTTTGAAAACAAGTTTAAACATTACTATAAGAGAGCAATACAAATTCAGGATTCTGCTCACCGGTGGAGGCTGTAGTGTGGAGAGCAGTGCAACTGCCACTGAATAGTAATTTAAGAGCAATTAGTAAGGAAGCTAATTGGTGAGAATGTGGATAAGACATTCTGAGCACATATCAAAGCAGCATACTTGCAGGTTTGCTAAGTTATTCAGATACATTCTTCCTCATTCCATTTTTGTACTCAAAAGCATGATTTGAGAGTGAATTTGAGCCACCAATGCTGCTCATGTGGTCTTGTAGCAAAATGAGAACTCACAGATTACACAGTATTATGCAAATAGAAAACACTGCAGCAGATCCCAAAATAGTTTAGCAAGTAGCGCTATTGATTTGAGGATATTTCATCACTTATTGTGTGTCACAAGCAATTTCCAGCAAATATTTGATCCTAAATCTGTATGGGCCTGCTTAAACAGCACAAAAACTAAAAGCTAGAATATGTGAATGCTTGGATTAATCTACGTTTATAGTTTCTCACTGTATTTCCGTCTCTTTAAATCATGTGTTCTTTGTTTCAGTTGGATAGAAGGTTTCTCCTCACTACCAGCATCAATGTAATGCCCTGCAAAAGTCACTTGCCTTCAGTTACAATGCTAATCCTGTTTAAAGTCAACTCTGCTTTTTTGCTTCTCACTTTTGTGACCTATCCACATCAAATACTTTGGCCACTTATTTCAGCAGCCAAAAAGCTATCTAATGGAGAGAATCTTTAATGGTAGGGGCTTTAGCTCTCTTCAGTATCTTATGAACTGAGGCATTTGAAAATTATAGAGTAGCACAGGTTGGCAGCACAGGCACGTTTTGGGTGTCAATTAGTATTACGTCTCAGTCGCAATGTTCATGAACTTTGCTGTTGACGGTACACACATTTCTCTCTGACTGCAAGCTGAAGATTGCACACCGTAACACAAACCATAGTTGTGGTGTGGGTGGTAAGGTACATCTAATTGGACACATCCACAGATGCTGATTCTCTCATTTGAGTCATTCTGTCTCTTTATTTTGTGATGGATGACAATGAGAAAGTTCACACCAGACAAGGAAGATTCCTTATCTTTCCTTATGTAGCAAAATATATTGTTTATAATGCACCTTCAGACGGTTCACTGGCAAGTTGGTTACTCAGTTCCATGTGTTGAAGTGGAAGACTTTGCAGATAGTAAACCCCATAAACATAAAGTCAAGGTACAAATACAAACTAACAAGCCCCCAAAACTCATTTGATGTATCATTCATTCATTCATTAATCTTTATTTCGGTCATTTGCAACCATAAAAGATACATTTTAAAATACAATTTTTACAATAACCAGAATTGACCCAAAAATTAGTGCAAAGGTTGGGGTACAACAAAAGGGCGTCAATATACAAATTTCGAATCTGTTCCAAATACGCCGTAAAACCTATCTATAATCATAAATACATTTAAAAAACGTTTAAAAGCTAGGCATTTTATACCGTATTAAAAATATTCCAATCAAAATCTACAAAAGTGCTGTCAGAGGGGGGCGGGACATTAATCACAGTTAACAAAACCAATTTGGAAAGTGCAAGTGCAATACTCTTCTCATAAGCATTGGATAGAGTAAGTGAATTTTTTGCGCTAAAGCTTTAGCCCAACTTTATTCCTTGTCGGGTATACATTAGATAGGAACCTGCTAACGCAAAAGACGACGTGTTGTGATGTATCAGTCTTTAATATGCGTTCTGCCTCACTACAGCTTTTGTCGCCCAAGTTCCTTCAAAGAGATCTAATCCATCTTTTCCTTGCCGATTTACATGCAGGGAAAAAAGAAAGTATGTGCACATCATTTTCTTTGACCTCTTTTGTGCATAAGGAGCACCAACCATAATTACTATCCTCCTTGTTTTTACCCCATCTAGACATATTCGCATTTGTTTGTAAAACCCAATATCTAAACTGCAAAAATAGGGATTTCGCTAGCTGGGGACGCACCTCGTCCAAAAAAAATTCAAAATGGGCAGCATCTTTAAAGGCTATACATTTCAGAGTTAAGGACCCAACAGAAGAACTTTGTAACACATTATTGTTTGTATAGGTCCAAAAAGAGGACTTTAAATGTTGTTTACAAGATGATGTCAACTGTAAAGGATACTCCCAATAATGGGATAAGCCTAACTTCTTTATCCACAATGCCACATGTTTGAACTAGGAAATATCTTTACTTCGGTCAGTCATCAAAATCTCCTCTAAGCCTTCTCTATAGTGAGACAGCTCAGGAGTTGACCAGATCCTGACCCAAAATAGTAATGGTCTTAATGCTGCATAATAGTCTGTACGGTTGATATTAAGATCCATAACTACCGGGATTACGGGCATTCTAGTTGGGAGTTTTAATCGTTTCCGGAACAAATTATTTTCTTCCAGTTCAAAATTCTTTTTACAATATGGCCCCCAAATCTCTGCTCCATAGAGTGCGCCTGATTGAGCTTTAAACTTAAATACCTCCAAAGCAGGAGAAACAGCCTTAGAAGCACTAGCCCCATGTTTTTTTCAATATTGGCAATGAATTTTTGAGGATCAT
Source organism: Lissotriton vulgaris (assembly GCF_964263255.1). Lineage (NCBI taxonomy): Eukaryota > Metazoa > Chordata > Amphibia > Caudata > Salamandridae > Lissotriton > Lissotriton vulgaris. Next base: position 622,913,831 of record NC_141689.1, read on the forward strand.
TATCCTGTTCTTTTCCAATTGTTCCTTCCTGGACAGTTTACTATCCAAAGTAATCCCTAAGTAGTTAAAACTTTCCACATATTCCAATTTTTGGTTATTTAAAACTAGATTCTTCTTAAAAGATTCATGGGGGTTTATTGATATGTATTTGGTTTTACTTGAGTTGATTTCAAGGCCCTTTGTAGTGCAATAAGTGTTAAAGGAGTCCACTAGGCATTGCAATCCCATTGGAGTTTGCGAAATTAAAATTGTATCGTCAGCAAATAATAATGCTGAAGTAACTTTGCCCCCTAGTTGCGGAGAGTCATGTTTACAGCTTTCCAGATATTTAGGGATATCATTTATGTACAGTGTGAAGAGTGTGGGTGCCAACACGCACCCCTGCCGGACTCCTCTTCTCACTGGTATTGCCTTGGATAGTTCCCCCCCCGGCCCCATCTTACTCTTGCGTAATTCCCTTCGTGGAGCCTGATTAATTGCACAAGTAATTCTTCAGGCACCCCAGTATGTCTTAACGAATCCCATAATAGGACCCGGGGACCAGATCGAAGGCTGCCTTTAAATCTACGAAGGCAATATATAAACTGCCCTTCCTCAAGATAATGTATTTCCAACAAATGCATGTGAATCTGAAAACTTGATCAATGGTACTTGTTTTGATCCTAAACCCTGCTTGATACTTTGATAATATAGCTGCCTCTTCCATCCACTCTAACAGTCTATTTAAAATATGCCTGGCGAAAACTTTCTGTATAATGTCGATTAAACTAATTGGGCGATAATTTGCCGGATCATAGCGGTCACCCTTTTTAAAAATTGTCACAATCTCTGCTCTTTTCCAAGGTTCAGGAATAGGAGTACCCACAACTATTGAATTACATTACACATTTATATACGGGGCCTAGACTTCCATATCATGATTCAGTAAATCTCCTGGGATTTTGTGAGGCCCAGGATCTTTCCCCGATTTAATGGCCTCTATTGCTTTTATCGTCTCTTCTAGACTAAACTGCATGTCAGTGGCCTTTGGTGTAGTTTCCAGTTCCTTTTCTAGTGTAACAGGATCCCAGTATTATCAGAGTACAAACAAGAGAAATGTTTAACCCATGTGCTTTCATCTAGAAAGAGGTCTTTAACAGTCCATGCTGATTTATTTCCTCTCGCTATTAAGCTGCAAAAGGCAGCCTGTTCTTTGATTTAGCTGCATTTATTAAATCAGTCCAAATATAATCCTCCCAGACTTATTTTACTTCTAAAATCGTTCTATTGTAATTGGGCTTTTTATCCCTTATTTCTAATAATATATCTTTACATTTTATTGCCTGAATTAGAATAGTCTTTGCTAATCTGCAATCTTTGTTATACCAGGGATTTCCCACCTCACTTTGGTTATTCCCTCCTCCATTCCTCTCTTTATATATGTTACTTAGGAACAGTGTCAACGCCTCTAACAAATTATCATGCAAATCCAATACACAACTTTACCCTACTGAGAAATCTTGGAGTGGTGTGATGATATCAGCAAAGGTATTATAAATGTTCGTCATCACTGCATTTTAAGCTAGTATATAGGGCCACTTTAGTGCTCATCTGTTATTACTTGTTATAAGCTCACAGATGGCTATATCCTTCCCTTCTATCCCCACCGAGGTGGACATAAAAAAACTTAGATTCTAATAACAATTGTAAGGGATAATGATCGCTCTCCGTTCTTGGATCAATTTTAAAATCGATGGCATGCTCCCAAAAATAAATTGAGACGAGTATAAAATCTAAATGGCTCTGTGAGCTCCCTCTACAAAATGTAAATGCAGTGGGTCTATCCGAAGGCTGACCTCCATTGCATGCCCTCAGGTCATGACCTGCAGTAAGCTTCAAAGTTTGTGCTGCTGCAAGAGTGCACTTTATCTCCCTACTGCTTTCTATGGTCGGAATATTATTCGCCATGTCTTGTTCTTTAAAAAGAATATCAAAGCCCAATATCGTTTCAACTTTACAATTACAGAGGGCTCGCCGTCTGCGGGCCGAAGGAGTGCCAAAGGAGGGCCCGTTTGTGCCCGTCCGTGTCCCGGTCGGGCCCTGGCCTGGGGGCTCTGGCGGTTGCCCAAGGCGCCTCCATTCCTCCATACACAGAATCAGGTATTCTCGTGAGGAGCTTATTTCCATCAATGTGTCTGGCTGTGGGGCTGATGCTCAGTGGAAGGTGGCTGACCGCCTTCCAAGTTGTGCCCAGCTTGTGAATTCCGTTTCCAACCGGCGCTGAGCGGCGCAGTGGGAATGGGTGGGGTTTCTACGGAGATCAGGGCAGGTTTAATTAATGCCAGATCTCTGGCGAAACATACTGCAGAGGTCTTTGATTCCAGACTGATAATGACTTTGACCTTTTGTTTGTTACTGAAACCTGTGCCCCGGCTGTTGAATTAGCTATCCCAAGGAGCTATAAAATATTGAGGGCTGATCGTCCGTCTGGGCGAGGGGGTGGCGTAGCAGCTATCTTCCGAGGCAAGTGGACCATCATATGCGAACATCTGGATGTGACGATGGATGCTGAGCTGTTCCATTTTTTAGTGGTGCTCAGCCCACACTTTACTTTGGGGGGGATGCTGGTGTATTGTCCTCTGGGCAGTCTGGGAAATTTTATTGGAGCCCTTGAGGAGACTATTGTGCCACGTGCCCTTAGGTTCTCAAGATTTCTCCTGCTTGGGGACTTTAACGTTCATGTTGACACCCAGGACTCTGCTGAGGCCACCAGGCTTGGAGAGGCCTTAACGATGGCACAGCTGAAGCAATGGGTGGATGCTCCTACTCATGTAGGGGGGCACATTCTAGACCTAGTTTGCTCAAATTTTGATCTACGAACGGACAGCCCTGAGTGGGTTACTTGGTCAGATCATGGCCTCATTAAATTTAGTTGGATGTTGGGAAAAGGGTTGGGCCCTGGGGGCACGCCTTTGCTTGTTCACTCACACCGGGTCAACTTGGCTAAGTTTGCGGACTCCCTTGATCATAGCCGCCCTTTGCCCCTATTTGACATTGAGGAGGCTGTGAACACTTTTAATAGCTGGCTGCAAGAGGGTCTGAGTGCTTCTACTAAGGATGGTGGTATCCGTAGGATGCGGTCTTCCCCCTCCCGACCATGGTTTACCCATACCCTTTGGGAAATGAAGGGGCGTTGTAAGAAATTGAATGAGCATGGCGAACCGCATATCTCCCAGAGGCCAAGAAAGATTTACGAGCGTCGCAAAAAAACTACTATGCGGCGATTCTCTCAGCCAAGAGCCAATATTTTGCTGGGAGAATCGCGAAGGCTCAAAATAATAGCAAAGAAATTTTCACTATTGTACAAAGCTTCCTTTCGCCATGTGCAGAGCACCCGAGGCTGCCTTCCTCCTCTGAGTGGTGCGAGGAGCTTTCCTCGTATTTTGTGGAAAAAAATTATAGGATACAGTTAGACCTCCAGGTTGTGTGCAACAGTTTTAATTCCCCCCTGTCAACCCCTCTGTTTTCTGGGGTTGGATATACTGCTCAGTTCACGACCTTCCCCCCCCGGCCGAATTGGACATCCGGGAGATACTTAAGACATTGAAGTCAGGCTCCCCCGCAGACCCTTGTCCGACTAGAGTCCTGGGCAGGGTGGCTGCTATGATCTATAAAGAGCTCACCCAGATTGTCAACCTTTCAATGTCTTCCGCATGCGTTCCGGCGTGCTGGAAACAGGCTAAACTGTTGACCCTTTTGAAAAAGTCTGGGGCTGACCCCTTGGCCCCATCCAACTACAGACCCATTTCACTACTTTCAGCTTTGGCCAAAGTATATGAGAAGGTGGTCTTTAAACAGCTTGATCATTTCATCGAGTCCTCCCAGCTACTCCACCCGTCTCAGTCGGGGTTCCGTGCTGCCTACAGCACAGAGACGGCGCTGGCTGAGGTGTCCGAGGCTATTCGCGAGTGCCTGGACGGAGGTGGCAGAGCGGTCCTGATACTACTTGACCTCTCTGCCGCCTTCGATACGGTGCCGCACGCCCAGCTCCTTACCCGACTGTCTGCTGTGGGCATCGCAGGGCAAGCACTGGACTGGCTATGGTCCTTTCTGCAGGATAGATCGCAGGAGGTCTGGATGCCTCCCTTTTCATCTACCCCAAAGAGGCTTACGACTGGTGTCCCGCAGGGGTCCATGTTAATTCCCCTTCTTTTTAATGTTTACCTGACCCCTTTGATCTACCTTGCTGAACAACTAGGGGCCAAAACAATGGCCTATGCTGACGATACTCAGCTCCTGTTTACTTGGCCTAAGGACAATCTTGACCCATCGTCAGTCCACCATTGTCTATCTTCCATTTTTCGCTGTTTAGCCCTTGCCCAGCTAAAATGTAATGAAGAAAAATCTGAGGTCCTCTTTTACGGATCATTTCTTGACAATTTTAGGGACCTCCTATGGCCTCCAGACTTGCCCTCTCCTAAAAACATGGGCCTCCCTGCAAAAAATCTTGGGGTCTGGTTTGGGAGTAACCTAAAATTTGAAGAGCACATAAAAAAACTAACCGGCATTTGCTTTGGTACTCTCAGGGCTTTACGTAGATTTTTTCCTCTCTTTCCGAGAGAAGCAAAGGAAACTGTTTTGTGAGCCTTGATTTTGTCAAGACTCGATTATGTGAATGCCCTCTACAGTGGCCTTCCTGCCTACCTGATTCAGAGGCTCCAGGTGATCCAGAATTTTGCTGCGCGCCTTTTGTTGCAACTTCCCAGGAGATCCAGCGTCCGGTCTCACTTGCTGAGTCTCCACTGGCTACCCATGGTGCACAGGATTCTGTTTAAAACGTTAGTACTTGCGTTCAGAGCAATTCATCAGACAGGCCCCAGTTATTTGAGGAAAAGATTTGCCTTATACACCCCATCCCGTTCCCTTCGGTCAGAGAATCAATGCCTAATGGCGGTCCCAAGATTCAAATTTTCCAGAATAGGAGGCCAATCGATCTCAGTTAGGGCGGCAAGGGCATGGCAGGGCCCTCCCTCTCACACTTAGATCGTATCAGTCAATCGAGATTTTTAAGAAAAGACTTAAAACCCATTTGTTCAAACACTGTTAGTAAGCACCTGACTCTGATTTCTTTATCTTTCTCTCCCCCTGACAGTCTGCTTGTATCTTACACCCCGCGCCATGATACTAATTTCAGTAATTGAGCGCGCTACAAAAGCCTTTAATAATAATAATAATAATAATAATTGAAGTTGCCACCAACAATTATCCGCGACATGGGCCCTAATGTATCTAGGAAGGAATTAAGTTGCTCTATTATCAGCGACTCTTTATTAGCTACACTTGGCCTGTTATAAATATTAATTAAGTTTGGTTCTTTGCCATCTCATGTAACAATTTGTATACCCACCAGATCCTGGGACTGAATATGCAATGGAATGACATCTATTTCAAGAGTAATCCTTATCCAAATTACCATGGCCCCTGATGACCTTTCTCTAGCGGAGGGGTTGGGATTTACACTAAAAGTTTTGAAGCCCTATCTATGGGGGATTTCTAGTGACCAAGTCTCCTGTAAAATGATTGTATCACTCTGTTCTATGTAATCACTCCATATGGTATCTACTAAATTCTTGTTAAGTCCTGCTATATTCCAGGAGGTGAGCTTCACTTCCAGATTCCTACTAAATTCTGTTTGTTCAGAGCCCGCATTCTCCTCCTGATGAATCAATACTTTAGTATCTTCTGGGTGCCCTGAGTGTGATTCTGGGCTAAAAGCTTGTAAGGACAGGGTAACCTCCAGGGCCCACCCGTTAAATAGCTCATTTATCCCCAGCACAGTCAGTTTTTTCTGTGCATTTTGGGAAAGATGTAGTACCTCGCAATAGTTTACCAAGGGAGTTACAGGGGCAATAATGTACCATTCAGTCAATCTAGATCATCTAGGGAGGACAGTCCTTCAAATCTATTTGCTAGTGAGACTTGGGGGACCAGATTATTGCTGTTGCTTCCAACAGATAGTTTATAGAAATAGCCCAGTGGAAGGGTACTAATGCACGTATTCTGGGGGGAGATTTCTTCATGAAGCTCTAGTATTCTTCTTGCTAACTGTGGGTGTCTAAAGTTTATAACCACACAGTCTCCTCTAATGTTCTTTGAGGAATCCCCCAACCACCCAACTCTACGGACCATCAAAATGTCATATTTGTGGGATGGAATCGTTTAAATTTTGTTAGCCAATCCACTGTTTTATTTCGCAGATTGGTCCAAGTTTCTTTTTGTGCTCTTCTTAGAGTCGGGACTCCAGTTACCACTACTACATATGGGAAGGACGCGGTGGTAACTGTAAGACATCAGTATTAGTATAAAATCTGTGCTTTTAGGACTATGTGTCGTCGTTCTATCCGGATGAGTGGTTAGATTTTCAGGGGCTATTTGTGTTTGCAGTACTCCTGTTGAGCTCCCCTGAATACGATGGATGCCCTGATGTCCACTCTCATTTTGTCCCACCATAGACTGAGCGATATTCTTTAATCTTATCGAGCAATCAGCTCCATGCCCAATGACTTTCCCTTCTCTTTTATCTCTATCAGGTAGAATACCAGCCTCCCCACACGGTTTTCATTAGGATTGTGTATGAACATCACCCACATGAGCGGATGGGCAAATGGGGGCATTACCCCTTCCGAAGTTCCCCAATAAATTACCCAACTGCTCAATCTTATTACCTAACTGGCAAAGGTTTGTCCTCATATGATCTTCTACTTCATTCAATCTGGCCTTTATCCCAGTTTCCAAGGCAAGATTGATCATATTCTCTAACTTCCCAGTTATATCCTCTAACCATGGAATGTGTGGTGCAAAATTTACATCAGTTTGTGTGCTCACAGATTTTCTTGACGCTGGTTCAGGTGCTATCTCACAATCTGATTTTTTCGCTTGAACTGCCCCCCCCCCCCCCCATTTTCCTAGACTTGGAGTTCCTCGAAGGAGGATTAGCTTTCTTTTTTGTCCAGTAATCTTGACCCTTTTTCCCCAAAGGTGGCCTTTGTTTGCGCAACCTTGATGACATTGCCGGACTAGTTGTGCTATTCAAGTCGTCATGTGTATCTAATGAAAAGATAGTGGGGGTGTTTGATAGCCGTGGTTCACTAGGAACCAATACTGTTAGGCTCAATTGTACTGCATGCATAGGGTCTATCATTTTTTGTGACTGACCGGCCACCTGGCCCCTAGAATCGCTCAGGTTTAATACCTCAGTCATACCCACCTCTATATTTAAATCAGCGATATCAGTATTAGCCAACCCTACATCCTGTGGCTCAATACTAGTATAGTCTATGCGTTGAAGAACTACTGCTGGGGATTTAGCTTTGCTAATGGCCCCTAAAGATGATGTATTTTTTCCGTTAGTATTATTTCGTGTTGCAAAACTGATTCGGCTGTATTAAAAAAAGCCTCCAAAGTACTAACCAGGCCACCCCCAACCCTCTGCCTGGTTATTTTTCGTTTAGCGCCCATTTAAAGGGGGACAGAGTCCTCGAAAACAAAAGATAAACTAAATGTCACTGACCAGGTCCTTAATTGTCCTCACAGCTCCGAAGATACAAACAAAAGGGGGGTAGCCCAGCCCGGCCTCCTCCGGTCTGCGAAGGTGCGTGGGTCCACAAGCAAATTTATGCTCCTCCTGGCGTTAACGAGTGACGTGATCTCCCTGCGCCACCGGATCAAAAGCATCTACTAATCACCATAGAATTAAAGTGTTCTCTATGTTTCATGATCATCAAAAGAAAATGAACTAATATGAGATGGCTGCAGCTCTAGAATATTCTTTATTGTATAATGAAAAACAGGACCTTTCCTAGCAGCCAGGATTTCTATTTGTTATGGCTATATCCCTTTACATCACATAACAGCAGTGTTTTATCTTTGTATTGTTGCACTGATGATATTCAAGATTTCATCGGATTATAGGTAGAACTGGAAATATGGAATTTCTTATTTGACAGTGGGATGAGAAGTCTAAGGGCCTGATTACAAGTTTAACAGTCCTGAAGTGTGAGGTAATAGAAATTTTCAGGTAGCCAATGTGTCCCCCCGCTCGCACCCAATCCAAACACAAGTGTCCCATGTATTTCATGTAATTCCTTTCCCGTGCATGCTAGAAAGACGCATATGCATTTGCGTCCAACGTTAACATGTCAGTTATACAGTTCCCCAAGAAAATCACGTTAATTAGGCTTCTAGGCCTATGGTGCCAACGTCTTTACATGGTACACTTTTGAATAAAGCACACGTTTTCTCCATGTTTCCTGGCCCAGTCGAGCCAGGCCCTTAATCGAGGCTCCAAGTTCTTTTCGGTCTCTGAAAGCTACAGTTTAGGTATGCATCCCTGACCTCTACCTTACATCCTGCTCAGACGAGCGGTGCCCGGCTCGGCCTGCTTGCCTGCCAAGACGATATTTTGCCTACAGTTATCTGCTCAGCCTCCGCGAAAACACATTCCAGTCTAGTGAAATAGGTAAACATATTCCCGGCTGCAGAACAAAGGGCCCTGCCTTCCTGTCTCCATGCAAGTAATTTACTGCACCCGTTACCATGGTAGGCCCATGGCCCCCGCACTTTACATGAAGATTCATATACACGCACTAGCATTCAGTGATGAACGGCCTCTGCCCGAGAGACCTTTTACTTCAGACACTACATCCTCAAAACATGAGATACCAGATATGTTATAGGTGCAGGTCGTTCTGACATCCCAGACATTAGTCTCCTCTACTAGTGCTAAAAGTCAAAGCCCCAGTTCTCCCCAGTTACACGTCATGCTCAGTTGCGCGCGCATCTAGGTCAAAAGTTTATGCCGATCCTGCAAACTTTTTCTAAGCATCCTCCCACTTGTGACGTTTCATGTGACGTTTCTCTGACATACCCAGTGCACGCCTATGTGTACGCCTTCTTACACGCCTCCTTACGCACATGTGTTCTTATCTCTCTCTTTTCACCTGTTACGCCTACTGTATTCGATTCAATCATACTGTTTTACTATATATATTGTGAGATGTTAATAAAATGTTGAATGTCCCTTCCTGAACCTTAGTGGTGATGGAACTCGATGTCCCATGCCTCGAGGCATTTCATTAAAGCCCGTATGACTCAGATACCACGGACTCTGCCTCTCATTTGATTGAGCTATCCTTATTGTCATTTAATGTATAGAAAAATAGTCCAGTAATTTTATTTACCACATAATCTGGTGCCCGAATAGGGACCCCCCCCTTCCCCACTCGCTGGCGATGTACCGCAGGCCTTGACCCCTTCTACAGCCGTGACGGATCCAGTGCACACCTGCGGGTTTTCCTGCTATCTCCCTCAGGCCCACGGAGGAGACGGAGACTGCGACCCGGCATCCAGACGAGGCGGTGAGGAATGCGGAGGATCCTGACCAGAGCCCCAAGCCGAGAGAGCAAGGTCCGAGATATCCAGAGGCCCACCTGTTCCGAAGCGCATGCGTAGGAGAAACCGTAGTCCGACGCAGTCCAGTCCAGTCCAGTCCAGTCCAGTTTCCGAGGCCTTCAGTTTCTGCTTCCCGGTGAGTATCGTTATTGGGAACGCATCTAGACGGGTTCATTAATTTGTGCCTGGTCAAGACAGGTCTGGGTACACAGTTCTGGTCCAGACGTGTTCACTTAGGTGAATACGGTATGACGTGTCTCTTCATGGGACCGGTATGTCTGTACTGTTCTAGCAGTGCATCAAGTAATTCAGTATTCTAGATCTCGAGAATTCTTCAGTATTGTGTTTTATGTACTAGGCAATATCTGTTTGAAAATGTTTTAATGTGTTTCATGTCGTGGTATGAATGATTGTTTGCAATTCATTACAGTGTTTATTGTGTTCACGTTCAATTCAGTCCAAACATGCCACTGTTCTCGAAATTACGTCAGATAGGAACCAGAAAAGGGATACTCGAAGAAGCAGTTCCCGTCCCACCTAGGGACACTCCCGGACATTTTATGTACCATAAGCATGGCTTAGATGCCATACTGTATCTAGATTTGTGGGTGGATTATACTAAAGATCTGGAAGAGAAGTATAGATGGCCTGTCTCAGGGACATGGGATGCTGATTGCATCATGAGAGTAGAAGAAGCATTATGGAAGAAGAAAGCCAGACAATCCCAGAAAGATGCCATAGAATTATGGCGTAAAGAAGCGCATAGAAGAACAGAGAAAGAAATCAGGAAAGCAGAGAGAAGTAGAGAAGAATCCGAAAAAGCTAGAGAAAAAGAGTTACTAGAAGAAGGAGAACGAGTCAGAATAGAACAACAAGACAGACAAAGAAATGCCCTTATTACAGGTCTGTATCCTGTTCTCGCCGAGGGCCTGCCCAAGGCGACCCCGGAAGTAGTCCGTAACTTGCCACCACCATTGGTCCCGAATAAAGCCCGTCATAAACAGACCGCAGCAGACATTTTCCTTTCTTCCTATTTAGATGATGTTGCTCCAGCATATACTAATGTACACGTACCACCTGCTAATAATGTACATCAGCCTATTCAGTCTGTTCAAGCCAGGACACCTCCACCTCCTCAAGACTCGCTTCCCGCACCTATTGTCACTTCCCCTACTGCTACTGCTACTGTTCCTCCTGCTATTGGTCCTACCAATCCTTTTTCGACAGATGCAACCCAGAGTCCGCCTCCGTTACGTATACCTACTCTACCCGCTATGACACCAGTAGTTACAACACAGCCAATTCATGTCTTTGCTTCCGCTTCAGGAGGCGCAACAGGAGGTCTCCCTGTCACCCCGCCTCAAGTAAAGCGACTGACGCTTAGAGAGTTAGCATTACAACGTACACCCAGAGCAGCGACATTCGCATCCCTTAAACAGTACATTACAGATTGCAGATATGATCCAGTACCAGGTGAAGACGATATGATGCTATTTTCACTACGTTTACGACGAGTCACAAACTATCTGACTATCCTACCACATATGGAAGAACATCTAGATAATATATACAATTTCATTAGAACGGGGGAGAGACCAGAATGCATTCACGAAACCATGGCACACAATAAGGTTGAGACACAAAAAATGATTCTACAGTTTTTGATAAATTGTTTGATAAGGGAGCGGGATCGGCCAGGTACAAGCAAAGAAGAAATGGATATCCTGATTAATTGGAGTAACAATATAGCTGATGGTAAACATAAAACTAAGCATGAGCGAATTTTGCGGATCTCGCGTTTGCGAATTTTGCGGATTTGCGGATTCGCAATCCGCAAAATCCGCGAATTCCCGCGAATTTGCGGATTTTTTTTTTTGTGTTCGCCCGTGTTTCTGCCAGTTCGCGAGGGTTTTGTACACTTTCGCAAATTGCGAACTTACCTGTCGGGTCGCAAGTTTCGCGAACTTGTTGTTTCTACGTGTCCAGCCTGTTTGGGACACTCTTCTTCATCACTGCCACTCTCTGTCACCACTGCCACTCTCTGACTACTCATGCCACCCTCTGGCCCACCCATGCCACCCTCTGTTTCATCACCACACCCTCTGGTTGTCCAGTGTACATTATTTTCGGCAAAGCAAAGCACACCTTCCCTGCCTCAAGTGACCTGAATTAATTTGGGGCTGATTAATGTGTCACAGAATATTTTTTTAGCTGGCACCTGCTTCCTTAGTGCGCCCTGATTAGTGATCTTTTGCACTTGCTAAGTGCTTTCATTGTTGCAAAATTAGTTACAACACCTGCCCTGCCCCAACTGACAATAATGAATTAGGGGCTGATTAATGGATTTTAACTTCCAGCCTGGCTCCTGCTTGTCTCCCTTAGCTGTAATTCAGGACCTTTGTGGCATATGTGTAACTATTCTGAGGTTCAGAGCAGGGTCACATAATAGTTTCAACTGGCAACTGAACTCTGGAGGGGCCCCTCAGGAAGCACTACAGGAAATGGCTACTAATGATGAGCCTGAACTTTTGAACCTGGTAAGTAGTTACTTTCAGTTTTGCTAAAATCGTATTTCTGCAATTTTGCACTTATTCGCGGGGCGCGAACTCACGCGAACAGTGCGAGCAGTGCGAGCAAAATCCGCTGCTCGCGGATTTGCGGATTTTGCGGGAGATTCGCAAATCTCGCGGATTGCGGATTTCCCGAAAATCTGCAAAATCCGCGAGCGGAACGGATTTTCCACCCATGCCTACATAAAACACAAGGTTGTATAGAATCCATGTACAGAAAAATCCGTAAAGAGATTGTACTAATACACGAAAGGGAAGCCGAGAAAGAGGAGAATGAAACCACAGAAGACGACGAGATAGATGATACAGAAGAAAACAGAGATATGATAGCGTACGTAGGTAGAGCAAGACCTTTTGACAGACCCATTCGCCTAGAAAGCAAGAAACGTTTTCTTTCTCCCATATCAGAGCAATGTTCTCTTGAGCATTTATTCCAAGCCACTGATAAAGTACTGAAACAACGAATAGGTTACAGTGAACTTAGTACCATGCGTGAACAAGAACTAGCACGATCAGCAGTACAATGGGCTGATAATAACAGCGTATATAAAGATGATTCAGTAGCACAAACATTTTTGAATCTTTCCCCAACCGAACAGCGCTTAGCTGGAATGTACATGATCCAGCATCTCATTACACTATATGAGAGTCAGCATTCTGATCCAGGTCCCCTATATAATATTTTAGACGAGTTACTCCTAGGTAGATGGAGAGGCCTAGGTGCCGATTTAATTAATGTCATTCTAGAACAACGACACAAATACAGAACTTTCCTGACTCCACATTTCGTTCCTGTTCCACCCCCAGTAAGGAAAACATTTTACATCGACAGACAGAATCCTTTACGAGAAGTTCATCCCGTCCAGACCACGGGGGGTGAGCTTCGACGCGTATTCGTATACACACCCTTGACTAAAATGGAACTATTGGAAATGAAAAAAGTTAGTGCCTTGTCATGATAAGGATCCAGCAGGGTTTCACCGTGAATTAAAAGACATGCTACTCATGGGGGATTATACATATCCCGATATTCTTAAAATGTTAAAAGTATTGTTGCCAGCCGGTATTTACGAAAAACTTAAAGAAAAAGAATGGGAGGTGGGAGATAAAAAGATTATCTGGACTGAGTTAGAAAACAGAGAAAATACGCGAATTCCAGGTACTGGTCTTGGGGACAAAACTAAAGCATTACCAGGATTATTAGTACAGGTTTTACCGAGGTTATTGGCAATTAAAAAGGAGGACTGGGATGCAATCTCAGCCTGCAAACAGAAACAAGACGAAGACACTAGTGATTTTTATTCCAGATTCAAGAAATGTTTCATTAATAATAGCGGCCTGAAAACAAGTAGTGAATCATATCCACATCTTTTTGTGACCAAACTAGTCGAGAATTCCTTACCCCAAGTCAAAAATAGAGTTTAAAAGTCGAGAGTACATGGCAAGCAAATACCCCTTCTCAAATGTTACAAATGTTACAGTATCACCAGAACCGAATCAGAGAGGAACATGATCATGAACAGAGACGTATGAAAGATACGAAAATGAAAGTATTAGTAGCTCAGTCTGTTCCAGCAGACGGTCAGAAAAAGGGTACAGCACCGCCAGGTCATTCTGCAGCTCCCGTTAAAGGGAATTGCAACTATTGTAAACAGCCAGGTCACTATATCAACGAATGTACTGTTCTGAAATATAATATTGCTACAGGCAGGACGAAAGAAAGACCGCGCCCTCCTAGACAAGAACATGTTCCACAGCATATTCCACAGAACACGCAACCTACGCAGCAAGCACAACAGACAGTAGCTGTACCCCAACCCCAACCTATTGCTGCCACGCAACATGTCACGCAACAAATGTACCAGTATGCACAGTCAGATTACCCCGATTATCAGCAGTACTCATGAAACAGCCTAGAGAGGGAGGTTGGCTTGCCTCTTATTGAGGTTCCTGAAGATCAAGAGGGTCCCTATGTACATAGTCAGGTATTAGGGAAAGACAGAAAATTTTTGATTGACACAGGGGCGAGCATTACTACCATCAGTCATGACGAGGTTCTAGGGGCACCCCTCTCAGGCTCACAGAATGTTTCCCTGGGTTTTTCAGGAAAGCCTATTGTTAACGAAGTGTCAAAGCCAGTTTCCCTAGAAGTTGGTCCATTATCCCGTACTACAGACTTGTTACTTACGAAAGCATGTCCTGAAAATCTGCTTGGTATTAAAACGTTGAAAGCTCTAGGAGCAGTAATATGTTGTTCTCCGGAAGGAGTGAGATTGTTCCTACGTGATTTTAAAGGTCATTATGTGTTGCGAGATTTTGATCCAAGATTGCAAAATGTACCACAGCATTTATGGGCACAAGGTCCAACTGATGTAGGTTGTATGCACATTACACCTTATCGTGTTACACTCAAGCAAGGAGTTGTACTACCCCGATTCCGACAATACAAATTACCCCCCGAGGCTGTAGCAGCCTTACTGAAAATAATTGATGAACTGATAGCCCAAGGAGTAGTTATAGAAACTGACTCCAATGTATGTAATTCTCCAATCATTCCAATTCTTAAACGAACAGACCCAAATGCACCACCAGTCTACAGATTGGTGATCGACCTTCGAGAATTAAATAAATGCATCATTCCCCAGTACCCAGTTGTGCCAGACATATCTTCCTTATTGACGGCTATTGATTCCGAAGCAGCGTTCTTTACTGTAATCGACCTCAAGAACGCTTTCTTTAGTGTCCCCATTCATCCGGAAAGCCAGTATCTCTTCGGATTCTCTTTAAATGGCCGAAGCTTCAAATTTGCTCGTGCACCTCAAGGGTTCACGGAAAGTCCTAGTATTTACAGTCAAGCCTTGAAACGACAACTAGACAGTATTCACATGCCTGCTGACACTGCTCTGCTCCAATATGTTGATGATCTGTTAATAACTGCACGGACCGAAAGTGACTGCGAGCGCGCGTCACTGACTGTCTTGTATTTCTTGGCCGAAAAGGGGCATAAAGTGTCCCCTTCGAAGCTACAATTCTGTGCCCAGCAAGTGGTATACCTTGGGCACTTGCTGTCCAAGTGGGGGAGACAGTTGACACCAGACCGCATTCAGTTAATTGCACATCTGCCACAACCCAAGACACAAAAGGAGGTACGGGCCTTTATTGGCCTCACCTCGTACTGCAGACAATGGATCCCTCAGTATTAATATCTAGCCAAACCACTCATACAGTTGACAACACAGGAGGCAGCGACTTTGACTGTCCTCCCTTGGACTCAGGAACACACACAAGCTTTTGACGAATTGAAGAAAGCCCTATGCCAAGCACCTGTTTTAGCGACACCATGTTACAACAAATCTTTTACACTTTTTGTTACTGAACGCGATGGCACAGCATTATCTGTGCTCACACAAGATCAAGCAGGAAAACACAAGCCTTGCGCTTATTTTTCCAGTACATTAGATCCAGTGGCCCAGGCTCTGCCTGCGTGCCTCAAATCAGTTGCAGCAACAGCTCTAGCAATCAGACAAAGCAATTCAATAGTGTTAGGACATCCCCTGACAGTACAAGTTCCACATTCCGTGGAAGTTCTCTTGAACCGAACCCAGACACAACACCTGACCATAGCAATACTGACAGGATATGAATTGACATTGTTTCAGCCACACATAGAGATCAGACGTTGCAACACCTTAAACCCTGCCACATTGTTACCCTCGAGCACAATTGACCCGACACCACATGACTGCGTAGAAGTCATCAATACTGTAACAAAGCCCAGACAAGACTTGACTGACATTGCATTACCCGATCCAGACCTGACACTTTACGTGGATGGTTCATGTATGAGAACAAACACAGGAGAGTTAGTGGCCGCCTATGCAGTGACCACTGAAACTGAAGTCATAGAAACACATCGTATTGACACATTGTCTGCCCAAGCAGCAGAGCTCATTGCTCTGACTCAAGCCTGTATCCGAGCCAAGAACCTAAAAGTAAACATATATACAGATTCACAGTATGCATTCGGAGTTGTTCACGACTTCGGTATCCTCTGGCAAGAAAGAGGTTTTTTAACTTCTCATGGCACCAAGATACAGCATGGTCCTCTCATTCAAGCTCTGTTAGAAGCAATACACTTACCTGCATCCATTGCTATCATGAAGTGCAAAGCACATACGAAAGTCACTGATACTATTTCCCAGGGTAACGACCTGGCAGATCGAACAGCTAAACTCACAGCTCAAACTCAAACAGACATACCGACAGATCCGACAAAGACTGAAGTACCAACACAGACACATTGTATGACAGTGAAGGATCCCACTCTAGATGTACTCGACATACAGACACATGCCACTCCAGACGAAATCAAGAAATGGACTGAACAAGGAGGGATCCAGACAGATCAGGGATGGATGACGAAGGGAAGAGCCACATGGTTCCTCCCCGACTCTATGGTTCAAGTTATCATTAATACAGCACATAGTCCAGCACACTTAGGAGAAAAAGCCATGTTAGACAGCATTCAGAATCTATGGTTTAGCAAGCATTTACGAGCAGCAGCAAAACAGAAAGTGCGTACCTGCATGATCTGTTGTCAGTTCAATCCAGGCAAAGGCATTCCCGTGGAACAAGGTGGATTCCATCCTCCTGACCATCCTTTTGAAGTCCTCCAGATGGATTATATCCAGATGGACAGATGTCGAGGATTCAAATATGTCCTTGTAGTTGTATGTGCCCTTTCCAGATGGACAGAAGCATATCCAGTCCCAGATTACACTGCCGCGACCACTGCCAAGCAGTTGGTTCGTGAATTTTTCCCGCGAAACGGCTTGCCCCGTGTCGTGTACTCAAATAATGGACAGCCATTCTCGTCCGAGCTTATGAAACAGGTATCACTCCTGTTAGGTTACCAGTGGAAATTTCACTGTGTACGACACCCCGAAGCAGCTGGTTTGGTCGAGCGACACAACCAGACTCTGTAAACACGACTAGCAAAGATTTGTGCAGAAAAAGGTGTAGATTGGATAGTAGCCCTGCCAGTTGCCCTCTTTTATATGCGCATGGTAGCTCATTCCAGAACCGGACTATCTCCTATGAGGTAGTCTTCGGCAGACCTCCCAATATGTGGGGACGCCTATGCCTCGTAAGATTACCGATGTCGATAGTAATATGCTGACAGATTACCTAGCTTCCTTGATGTCTGCACTACAATCTTGTCGTTCACAGGTTGCGGCTGCCTTCCCGGACAACACCCAAGTAAAACCGCATGAAATCGTTCCGGGAGAATATGTCTACGTTCGTAATTTCGACAGATCAAGCCCTCTGGAGCCCAGATGGAAGCAGCCAAAGCTGGTGTTGATGACCACGAGGACCGCAGTAAAGCTGGAAGGTCGCAAGGGGTGGCTCCACTCCAGTCATATAAAACGAGTTCACGGACTGTGTCCAGAGACTGCAATTAAGTACTGCCCCCTTTCAGACACTGACTCTAAACTCCCCCTGCTAGAAAAAACTCCACAACAGGAGTATCGAGCAAAGTTGAGGTCTAGTAAGTCAGACAGCGTTTAATTGTTTAAGTCCCCCTCGGGTGAAGCGGTTAGACAGGTTTCTGACATGTATAAGATAGACCCAAGTAGTCAGAGAGATAGGCGAATCGAAAAGAGAGAAAAATATTGCAAGAACTTGCATAGTCGATGCATCATAACGTTAATTTTCATGTTTATTCTGAGCATTTCGATCATATGTATAAGCTTCCTGTTACATGATTTCTTTCCTCCTTTCAATTCACATGTAAATACTTCCTCTAATGATTCCGTGAATACAGTCATGAATAAAGCATGTTTCCCAGACGCAGATGGTCTTCCTCAAAGGAGAGGGACTGATCTAGAAAATGAAGTGTATGAATTAGGTAACTTTTCCCTCAATCTCATGATCCTGAACGTCCAGTCCGAGACTAATTCGGACTTGCCGTTTATAACAGTTTTACCAGTAAAAGGTGAATTATGCGTTAGAAAGAATGGTTCAGTACATCTAGGACACAGTGATTGTAATACTGTGGTCGAATTCAGCGATAAAGGAAAGTCTACTTTCAAAGCCTCTCGCCATTCTTATTTTATTTGTGGTCAGACAGCTTATGTACATCTGCCCCTTGATTGGGATGGGACGTGTTATATTGCGTTCCTATTACCACCTGTTTTTCTAGCCCCGCCTGATTATCATCGAAATCCACGCCTTGTACATATAAGACATAGAAGGGAGATCAAGTACCCAATTGTCGATCAGACTGAGACAATGTGGGAACAATATACAGATTTCGATAAAGGATTCTTTTTCTTTGTAGGTCCTGTCCAAAACAGTAAATTGATAAATTGATACGCAAATTAACTAGAACTTTGGAAGCGGTAGTGAACGAAACTACTTCTGCTTTAGGTAACTTGACCGAAGAACAATCAGCTATGAGAATTGTTGTTCTTCAAAATCGCCTTGTCTTTGACGTCATCCTGGCCGATAGGGGCGGGGCTTGTAGAGTGATCGGATCCAGTTGTTGCGTTTTTATTCCTAATTACGCGCCATCCGTGTATAAGGCCATAACAAGGCTTCACGAAATTGCTCACCTGATACACCAGAATCCAGGCACCTGGACTTGGTCCGGTTGGCTCTGGAGTGTGATGTCCGCCTGGGGATGGAAATTGCTATCATTCCTAGGAACAATACTGCTTATTCTATTCAGTTGCTGTCTCTGTCTGCAATGTGGGCCAGCGATTTGCGGCTTGTGCGCCACAGCTTGTATTCCCCGTCCAAGTTCACATTCCCGTTCCCGAATAAAGAAAGAAGAGCAAATGATGTTATTTGAACAGATAGATGGTCTCATGAATATAGACATATCCTAGAGGGTGTAGTAGGGGCCAAGGAGGGAATGAGGTAATAGAAATTTTCAGGTAGCCAATGTGTCCCCCCACTCGCACCCAATCCAAACACAAGTGTCCCATGTATGTCATGTAATTCCTTTCCCGTACATGCTAGAAAGACGCATATGCATTTGCGTCCAACGTTAACATGTCAGTTATACAGTTCCCCAAGAAAATCACGTTAATTAGGCTTCTAGGCCTATGGTGCCAACGTCTTTACATGGTACACTTTTGAATAAAGCACACGTTTTCTCCATGTTTCCTGGCCCAGTCGAGCCAGGCCCTTAATCGAGGCTCCAAGTTCTTTTTGGTCTCTGAAAGCTACAGTTTAGGTATGCATCCCTGACCTCTACCTTACATCCTGCTCAGAAGAGCGGTGCCCGGCTCGGCCTGCTTGCCTGCCAAGACGATATTTTGCCTACAGTTATCTGCTCAGCCTCCGCGAAAACACATTCCAGTCTAGGGAAATAGGTAAACATATTCCCGGCTGCAGAGCAAAGGGCCCTGCCTTCCTGTCTCCATGCAAGTAATTTACTGCACCCGTTACCATGGTAGGCCCATGGCCCCCGCACTTTACATGAAGATTCATATACACGCACTAGCATTCAGTGATGAACGGCCTCTGCCCGAGAGACCTTTTACTTCAGACACTACATCCTCAAAACATGAGATACCAGATATGTTATAGGTGCAGGTCGTTCTAACATCCCAGACATTAGTCTCCTCTACTAGTGCTAAAAGTCAAAGCCCCAGTTCTCCCCAGTTACACGTCATGCTCAGTTGTGCACGCATCTAGGTCAAAAGTTTCTGCTGATCCTGCAAACTTTTTCTAAGCATCCTCCCACTTGTGACGTTTCATGTGACCTTTCTCTGACATACCCAGTGCACGCCTATGTGTACGCCTTCTTACACGCCTCCTGTTACGCACATGTGTTCTTATCTCTCTCTTTTCACCTGTTACACCTACTGTATTCGATTCAATCATACTGTTTTACTATATATATTGTGTGATGTTAATAAAATGTTGAATGTCCCTTCCTGAACCTTAGTAGTGATGGAACTCGATGTCCCATGCCTCGAGGCATTTCATTAAAGCCCGTATGACTCAGATACCACGGACTCTGCCTCTCATTTGATTGAGCTATCCTTATTGTCATTTAATGTATAGAAAAATAGTCCGGTAATTTTATTTACCACAAGTGGGCCACCACACCAGCATCCCTCTCCAGGACCACCAAACTTGACTGCCAGCTGCCCGTCAGATTACAAGTAATCTTGTGGTCTGGCAGGAAGTCCTTTGGCATTCCCAAGGGACTGTAATGGGAACACCAAAGCCTGTTCCAGCTCAGCATGGACTCTAATGTCCATGCCGTGCTAGAATAGAGGGTGAATGCGCACAGGGGGCACATTCTGTGCCCCCCTGCAGGCACTTCTTGGCCTTTGTTTCCTTACCACCACAGTTTTAATGGTGGCCTCACTGCCATGAAAACTGTGGTGATGAGGAAACTCCAAATATACTTGGAGGTGCTGCAGCGCCATCCCCAAGTATATTGGAGCCTCTGACCACAACGCCACCACCAGGGACCATGGATCCCTGGGGGTTTAGGCGGTCTTGTGGAGGTGGGACTGGTGACCTCAAAATGCACTGGTCAGACCACCAGGGTGGTTGTTTTTGCCACTCCACCATGAGTATGTCAGTCCTGTGGACCGCCGTACTACTAATCAAGCCCTTAGTCAGATAACATGCCCTGATTTTGTACATTACAATTTGGTGTTGGGGCAACTTTGCATGCAGGTAGGGAGATCTATAAGATGGCATATGCGTCCTGTTAACAGACTATCTAGTCAAAGACATATCAGGCCATACAAATGCAAATGTGTCCAAACATCTATGGACCAATCAGAGGTGTATTTGAATGTGGTTTACCTTCTATGAGGATAATGTGTATCTGTGCTTTAACAAGCCCTTTTTTCTTTCTTTAAATAAGCTCAGCCCTCCATGTTAGTTGTTGTTGTACCACCTGCATTAGGATGCCTGGTCTCTGTTGTTATTCTTTTCATTCCTTATTGCAGCTAATTTTCTTTGCCAATTAGCATTTTATTTGCTCATTTGTTTGACTGACTTCTTCCTGTTTTGAGGCAGTGCCAAAATTCTTAGTCTGCTGCCTTCCAAGTTGCTGCCTCTCTATCCCTTAAATAGGAGACACAGAGCAGACATACCACTGGTGCATTGAAGGCACACCAAAGGCAAGCCTGTCAGCGCCTGTCTGTGCCCTTCTTTCCCCTGTCTCATTCTGCTCCCTCTAACCATGCCAAAGCAGAGCTCCTAATGTTATTAATAATAAAGTTGCTTCACTACCAAGTTTCACAGTAAGCGCAAATGCCTTGCTACTGAAATACTTAATTTATGCACTTTTAAACATACACTACCGAAAGTAGTGGAATCGCAGCGCATAGATTAAGGTATTTTCTGCCCCAGCTCTGATCCCCATGAACCCCCACACAAGACTTTCATAAAACCCACTATACCAAGTTGAGCAACAGAAAGCAAAACTTTGTAACGTCTGCTCAGCTGTGAAAAGCCTCTCCCTCATCAGCACTCTCATTACTAAAGTAGACGCTGTAGTTACTCTTCCTAAAACAGACCTGGTTGTCAGAGGACATCAACATGGTACTCAATGATATTATCCCCCTTAATCACAAAAGTTTGAGAAGTGACTGGCCCTTTTAAAGAAGTGGAGGAGTCAGGCTAGTTTATAGTGTCTGCCTTCTAATATCCTATCTTCCTTGCACTCAGTTTCAAAACACTGAATGAAATATTTTTTCAATTATTACTCTTCTAAATACGTCTCTAGCTATATTTTAATCTGTCACCAACAGCAGTTTAGTGGGGAGTGCTTTAATTGGCTCGGCAAGCCTATCATGAATATTCCCAGAACGTATAATTCTACGGGACTTTAAATTTGAGTGGCTGAAAATTAAGATGCTAAACGTTTAGACACTGTCACCCAGCTTGGACTACCAAATTTTGTCATAGAACCCAGCCACAAGGTGGGGCACACCCTTGGCCTTATTTTTACTTCTTTAATACATCCAAAGAGATACAGTTCCAATCTACTTACGAATTTCCTTGTTCAGATCATTTTTTATCTCTTTCGTAATACAAAAATACCAAAATAGTCAATGCCAACCCTCACCATGTGACGGTCATAGCACAGAACTAAAAAAACATTATTACTAAGGAAGTTTGCTATAGTTGTCTTAAAAAACAAGGTCAAAGTAATAGGCTGCATGACATCAGGAGCCTACTGACCCATTTTAATTGTACACTCACACTCACAGAATATGTAAATATAGTGGCCCCTTAGGTAAGGGAAAGTCAAAATGAAATACCAACCTAAACCCTGGTTACACGGAAGAAAACCTTGAAATATCATGGAGGAATAACTGTTCACCCCTGGACAAAATTATTTACAAAGACAACTGTGCAAATATAATCAAATGGTCTGAAAAGTAAAATAAAATGTATTAAAAAAATACACCAAGCCAAAAATAACCCATGTGCATTGTTTAAAACAATACAGTCTATAAATAACCGTGCTTCTGTAAAGGAAGGCATAGAACCTACTTATGATCTGGCAGACTTTCTATACACATATTTAGTAGACAATATTGACAAAATTAAAGGGAAGTTTAAAGACCAACATGGTGTAGAAACTGGAACTGCCCAACCACAGTCCAATCAAATTCCTCAGAATGCTCCAAATCTCATATGATTTACCCTCTCTCTATGGAGAAAGGCTTGAATTTCATGATATCTTATCTTGATATTTGTCCAGCAGCAGTCTTCAAATCTTTATGTTCTACCGTCTACCCTATGATCAAGAATATTATACATTTCGCACTTACTGATAGTAATGTTCTGTCGAAACTTAGAGTTCTGTAATATATTCAATATTGAAGAAAGCTAACCTTAAAGATCAAGACCCTGTAAACTATAGACCTATTTCCTCTTGTATGTTGCAAGGCTCCTGGAAAACAGCTGTTCGTAACAAAGCCACATCAGAAATTTGCTGAAGTAAATCAACTCCTATCTCCTATGCCATCAGGTTTTAGACCAGGCTTCTCAAGAGAAACAGTAATGATCTCGGCAGTTGATGATTTAAGAATGATCACAGCCAGAGTGGGTCAGTATTAATTACACTCCTAGACTTGAGCGCAGTTTTTGACACTACAGATTTTCCTAACCCAACTGTCTGAA
The DNA here is from genome assembly GCF_964263255.1 of Lissotriton vulgaris. Lineage (NCBI taxonomy): Eukaryota > Metazoa > Chordata > Amphibia > Caudata > Salamandridae > Lissotriton > Lissotriton vulgaris. The sequence goes on from NC_141689.1 coordinate 622,936,999, forward strand.
TATCACATACAGTGGAGAAAAGTACTGAAATGGCTAAAATCTTATATTATGAAGAGAATCCAAATAAATCACATGGGAAACTTTTCCACTCCTGTGAAGCAGACACATTGGTGCACGGATCATCACTGTAGTGTCTTCTATTGAATTAATATGTAACTCCTTGCACATATCCTAAATATTCTAAAGATTATCTCTTCCTTATGTGTAGGTGACACACTACTGATAATGAGCAATAGGAACCACATTAAAAAACTTTGGTGTTCAAACTATCATGTGCAGCATTAACAACCGGATGAAAAACAATTTCCAAAAATGTAACCACACAAATTCTGAAATTGTTCACATTTTTAACACAATTAACAAGTGGGAAGGTCACTTGGTCCCCTCTCTCCAGGGGAATGTCCTCAACAAGCAACTTCTGCCTGAGGTCTAGGAAATATACTTGACTCCTACCTATATATGTATATATATATATATATATATATGAAACACCAATAACCGAATTTACACAATTCTGCTACTTTCAAATTTGCCAAAACAACAGTTGATGGACAGAATGTAGAACAATGTCTTACATTCACCCAGTACAGAGATCTGGGCCTAAATCCATCGGTGTTTTGCACTCCACACCACCCCATTTCAGACATGGCCATATGCAAATCAGCCTTGACCCTGTGCCTCAGGGGAAGAGTCCAGCCTGAACTGCCAAGCCATGTCTTCCCTGGACCAGAATCAAGCATTCTAGGACCGGTTTCTGGCTATCAGCCGTCATCAGCTAGGATAGCTTGACTCCAGTGGTTTGGAGAGCAAGGGACTCACGTCTGAGCATACCCGTCACACTTGGGTGACAAATGCAAAAAAAACAATTGATGGACAGAATGCAGAACAATGTCTTACATTCACACCAGTACAGAGATCTGGGCCTAAATCCATCGTTTTTTGCACTCCACACCACCCCAGTTCATACATGGCCATATGCAATTCAGCCTTGACCCTGTGCCTCATGGGAACAGTCCAGCCCGAACTGCCAAGCCATGTCTTCCTTGGACTGGAATAAAGCATCCTAGGACCGGTTTCTGGCTATCAGCCGTCATCAGCCAGGATAGGTTGACTCCAGTGGTGTGGAGAGCACGGGACTCACTTATAAGGAAGCCATGTCTTCCCTGGACCAGAATCAAGCATCCTAGGACCGATTTCTGGCTATGAGCCGTCATCAGCCAGGATAGCTTAACTCCAGTGTTGTGGTGAGCACGGGACTCACGTCTGAGCATACCCATCCCACTCGGGGTGACAAATGCAAAAACAACAGTTGATGGACAGAATGCAGAACAATGTCTTACATTCACCCCAGTACAGAGATCTGACCCTAAATCCATCGTTTTTTTGCACTACACACCACCCCAGTTCAGACATGGCCATATAAAAATCTTCCTTGACCCTGTGCCTCGTGGGAACAGTCCAGCCCGAACTGCCAAGCCATGTCTTCCCTGGACTTGAATCAAGCATCCCAGGACCGGTTTCAGGCTATCAGCCGTCATCAGCCAGGATAGCTTGACTCCAGTAGTGTGGAGAGCACGGGACTCATGCATGAGCATACCCGTCCCACTCGGGGTGACAAATGCAAATACAACACTTGATGGACAGAATGCAGAACAATGTCTTACATTCACCCCTGTACAGAGATCTGAGCCTAAATTCATTGTTTTTTGCACTCCACACCACCCCAGTTCAGACATGGCCATATGCAAATCTGCCTTGACCCTGTGCCTCATGGGAACAGTCCAGCCCGAACTGCCAAGTCATGTCTTCCCTGGACCGAAATCAAGCATCCTAGGACAGGTTTATTGCTATCAGCCGTCATCAGCCAGGATAGCTTGACTCCAGTGGTGTGGAGAGCACGGGACTCACGTTTGAGCATACCCGTCCCACTCGGGGTGACAAATGCAAAAACAACAGTTGATGTACAGAATGAAGAAAAATGTTTTACATTCACCATAGTACAGAGATCTGGACCTAAATCCATCGTTTTTTTGCACTCCTCACCACCCCAGTTCAGACATGGCCATATACAAATCAGCCTTGACCCTGTGCCTCATGGGAACAATCCAGCTCGAACTGCCATTCCATGTTCTATCCTGGACCGGAATCAAGCATCCTAGGACCAGTTTCTGGCTATCATCCGTGCTCAGCCAGGATAGCTTGAATCTAGTGGTGTGGACAGCACGGGACTCACGTCTGAACATACCCGTCCCACTCGGGGTGACAAATACAAAAACAACAGTTGATGGACAGAATGTAGAACAATGTCTTACATTCACCCCAGTACAAAGATCTGGCTCTAAATCCATCGTTTTTTTGCACTCCACACCACCCCAGTTCAGACATGGCCATATACAAGTCAGCCTTGACCCTGCGCCTCATGGGAACAATCCAGCCTGAACTGCCAAGTCATGTCTTCCCTGGACCGGAATCAACCATCCTAGGACCGGTTTCTGGCTATCAGCCGTCATCAGCCAGGATAGCTTGATTCCAGTGGTGTGGAGAGCACATGACTCAAGTCTGAGCATACCCGTCCAACTCGGGGTGACAAATGCAAAAACAACAGTTGATGGACAGAATGAAGAACAATGTCTTACATTCACCCCGTACAGAGATCTGGCCCTAAATCCATAGTTTTTTTGCACTCCACACCACCCCAGTTCAGAGATGGCCGTATGAAAATCTGCTTTGACCCTGTGCCTCATGGGAACAGTCCAGCCTGAACTGCCAAGCCATGTCTTCCCTGGACTTGAATCAAGCATCCAAGGACCGGCTTCTGGCTATCAGCCATCATCAGCCAGGATAGCTTGACTCCAGTAGTGTGGAGAGCACGGGACTCATGTATGAGCATACTCGTCCCACTCAGGGTGACAGATGCAAATACAATACTTGATCGACAGAATGCAGAACTATGTCTTACATTCACCCCTGTACAGAGATCTTGGCCTAAATCCATTGTTTTTTGCACTCCACACAACCCAGTTCAGACATGGCCATATGAAAATCAGCCTTGACACTGTGCCTCGTGGGAACAGTCCAGCCCGAACTGCCAAGCCATGTCTTCCCTGGACTTGAATCAAGCATCCCAGGACCGGTTTCTGGCTATCAGCCGTCATCAGCCAGGATAGCTTGACTCCAGTAGTGTGGAGCACACGGGACTTATGTCTGAGCATACCCGTCCCACTCGGGGTGACAAATGAAAAAACAACAGTTGATGGACGAAATGCAGAACAATGTCTTACATTCACCCCAATACAGAGATATGGGCCTAAATCCATCGTTTTTTTAACTCCACACCACCCCAGTTCAGACATGGCCATATTGAAATCAACCTTGACCCTGTGACTCATGGGAACAGTCCAGCCCTAACTGCCAAGTCATGTCTTCCCTGGACCGGAATCAAGCATCCTAGGATTGGTTTCGGGCTATCAGCCGTCATCAGCCAGAATAGCTTGACTCCAGTGGTATGGAGAGCACGGGACTCACGTCTGAGCATACCCGTCCCACTCGGGGTGACAAATGCAAAAACAACAGTTGATGGACAGAATGAATAACAATGTCTTACATTCACCCCAGTACAGAGATCTGGACCTAAATCCATTGTTTTTTTGCGCTCCACACCACCCCAGTTCAGACATGGCCATATACAAATCAGCATTGACCCTGTGCCTCATGGGAACAATCCAGCTGGAACTACCAAGACATGTTCTTTCCTGGACTGGAATCAAGCATCCTAAGACCAGTTTCTGGCTATCAGCCGTCATCAGCCAGGATAGCTTGAATCCAGTGGTGTGGAGAGCACAGGACTCACGGCTGAGCATACCCGTCCCACTCGGGGTGACAAATTGAGGTTTTGTAAATTACGAATTCGTTCGTGCTCAGCCTCCTCACTCAGGCAGCTCGGCGAACGCGATGTTTTTTTCGTTTCTGCCTTTGCGTGTCAGGTGGCTTCCTCGCCTATGTTTGCTAACGAGTGTCAGGGTCTGGCCGAGTACACTAATTCCTGTCTGAGCTGATTAATCCCCATCCGGACTACATGTTATTTTACACCATTGTTTCCCTTAAGTTGTCTTATCTGCTGTCCTTCGCTACACATCTCATGCATTCTCCTGTTTCGAATTGTGTGGATTGACTTGGGATTTACTTAAAGGATTGAGTGACAAACAGAACCGGGAACTTGAGTTGTTTTGGCTTTTTGACATAGTCTGTAACATTTGCATATAGCTCATTCTCGTGTGTGATTGCATTTTTGCTTTGTGCTGTAACATATATAAACCTGTGCGCCACGGAGTTAAGTGGCAGTCTCTTTTGAACCTCGTTGTACTGATGACTTCTAAGACCACTGTACTAGCTGCAGCTAATAAATACCATCTTCTATGCCAGACGAAGAGTCTGTGTCTCTGTTTTGACAAGGCAGGTGAATCCCGGGGATTTAGGCGTTCCTTGCGCCACCGGGCGCCACCGGGCCCTAATTCTGTGGTTCTCCAACTGGCACCCAACGTGGGGCTACTTCAGCGGTAGCGGTTGAGCGCAAGGGTCATGAGGAGCCCCGCAAGAAACTCCGGAGGATGTGCACCACGTAATCGACCCCTGCATGTCGGAAGTGGACCGAAGGTCTTTGACGGCGCGGCTACTCCTCTCCGACGGCTGCTGACGACTGCTGCCCTGACTGTCGCCCTACCTAGGACCCTTCTGAAGTTTTGGTAGAGCGAGACGATAGACGAACCTTCGCTGGCGCAGAATGATTTTTAGTTAAGTATTTGGTGGGTTGCTACCACAGACCTTTGTTTTGTTTTTGTTCTTGGTCTCTGTTCAGATATTGCAATAGTTGAAGCCAAGGGGTACGTACGATTGTACTGTTTCACTAATCTATACCCCTTGTTGTTTGTGATCAGTCTAGAGAAGTGACGATGCCTGGACTCAGTAAGTTCAAAAGGTTTTGCTGTTTGGGTTGTTCAAGGGATTCCCAGTTGGAGGAGTCATGTCCGATTCCTCCGGTTGGAACTCTGACTTATGAGCTCTATTCGAAACATGGTATTGATCCCATTACCATTAACGAGACATGGGTCCGATATATGAAAAATAGTGGAATTTTGAGTTGGCCCCAGAATGGTAGCTTCGATCTTGCTATATTGGATAATTTGGAAACAATTCTGTTCAGAAGAAAAGCCCGGCCGGCTATGTTTGACTCCTTTCGCCTCTGGCGTAAAGAAGTCAAACAGAAAGAAATTAAACAAGCGAAAAAGGATAAGAAAGCACAAGACATGTCAGTCCTTCAGGCTGCCCAGCAGTTTAAAGATAACGAAGTAGATGATGCGAAGGAGATATCAGAGAGACTACATCGTATGGCGATAGATAGATGCTATCCGATGTTGCCTACTTCCTCTTCGGATAAGAGTAAAGAAGTAGAAGAAGATTCCCTAATGACTTGTTAATTGAATTCACCTCCGCCCTATGTTCAGAATGCGACTGGACCTCCGTTACCCCCTCCTGTTGCTCAACAAGTGGTTGCTCAGTTACCAATTGTCCATGAACCAGCTCAGCCCCTTAATGCTTCCTCGTCTACTTCTGCTCTGCCTTCGCAGCTTGTACTTCAGCCCCGCCTTCTCCTGCTCCTATTCTTCAACATGCTACGTCTCAGTCTCCATTGCCTTCTATATCTGTAATACCCCCTATTCTTTCGAGGGATTCTCCTGTTTCACAGAGGAGGATAGCAGATGCTGTTACAAATTTCTTCTCTCCTTTCGTTAGGTCCCTGAAAATGTCTCCAGCTTTTTCTAGACGACAATCTCGCTGTCAGCTTCCTTTTGCGGACGAGAAAGCAGCTCTGGGTTCTCTCGCTCGCAAATGGATTGAGAATGGACCAGAATATAGTACCGATTATATTATGAGTTGTTTTCATCAATGGGGGGAGCCCACGCAGAGATATGTTTTCAACATCATGTGTCAAACTCTTATCAAAGGTTGGGAAGATATGGAGTTAGAGACAGTCTCTTCGGACCTCCTGAAATTACAAGGTGATTTTGACAAAGGTTTTACTGTAGGACACCGAGTTGAGGAGGCGGTAACTAGACTCATTGCATTTCAAACAATGTTTCTATCCCTGTCCTTTTCCGAGGTTGATTCCGTCAATTTTATTTATAATTACATTTATTGAGCGCGCAGCTACCCGGAGGTTTCCCGGCGCTAGGGCTAACTGAACGGTGAGAGGGAGGGAGGAGCATAAGATCATAATATTAGTTGGTAAAGAGCCAAGTTTTTATTCCCTTACGGAATTTCAGAAAGCACAATTCAGTGCGCAGAGATTGAGGAAGAGAATTCCATAAGGATGGGGCCAGCAGGGAAAATGAGCGTCCTCCCATCTTGGCTCTGTTGGTGCGCGGAATCTTAAATTTTTTCTGCGTCGAGGACCTGAGTGTACAGGGGGGGATATATTGCTGCACCAGAGCAGAAAGATAGCGAGGGGCTCTACCAGTCATGATTTTGTGCATGTAGCAGAGTGCTTTGAAGTTGACTCTGCTTTCAATCCGCAACCAGTGCAGATTCCGCATATGGTGAGCGACCGAGGATCTGGCAGGAAGGTGACAGATCAGGCAGACAGCCATATTCTGTACCACCTGGTACTTCTTGATTACCTCTTTAGCGGCACCTAGGAGCAGGATGTTTCCATAGTCCAGGCGTGAGATGACAAGAGCCTGGACTACAGTCCTCAAGGTGTCCGCAGGCAGCATCCAGGTGATCTTTCTCAGCCACCTGATGATGGTAGTACAGGTGGCTGAGACTTTCACAGCGTGTTGTTTGAAAGTAAGTTGGTTGTCGAAGATCACACCAAGATTGCGGGCAGACACAGATGGAATGGGTAGAGGACCCATCTCCGGAGGCCAATGGTGTGGGCCCCAGAGAGAGGTGTCTGGGCCAAACAGGAGCAGCTCTGTTTTGTCCCCGTTTAGTTTTAGTTTGTGCTTCAGCATCCAGTCCGAGATATGTTTCAGCCCAACTTGGAGAGAGGAAGAGGGGAGGTTTTTATTGGTGGAAAGAGAGTAGATGACTTGAGTGTCATCAGCGTAGGAATAAATTGTGAGGCCAGCCTGTTCCGCCAGGAAAGCAAGAGGCCTCACATACATGTTAAAGAAAAGGGGACTAAGGATAGACCCCTGGGGAACACCGTGAGAGGAAGGGAGAATAGATGAAACAGATGTGGAAGAAAAGACTTGAAACGTGCGATCAGAAAGAAAATTAGCGATCCAAGCCAGGGCGGTACCACCGACACCGAGTGCCTCTAGGGTGGACAATAAGATGGAGTGGGAGACGGTGTCAAAAGCGGCACTCAAGTCAAGCAGGATGAGTGCCACCGTCTCACCATTATCCACTTGGCGTCTGATGGTTTCTGACACGCCAAGGAGAGTAGTTTCCGTTGAGAAGCCAGCCCTGAACCCGGATTGAGAACCATGAAGAAAATTGGTGGATTCAACAAAGGAGTTAAGCAAAGAATTAACATGTTTCTCCAGAATCTTGGAAAAGCAAGAAAGCAAAGAAATAGGGCGGAAATTGGAAGGATTATTGGGGTCTGCGTTGGCCTTTTTTTGTAATGGTACCACCATTGCGTGCTTCCATTCATTTGGGACAATCGCTTCTGTTAGGGAGCGTTCAGGACATCCAAAATAATGTGGAGTAGGGCTGGGTCAATAAAAAGGGTAGCAAGAATTATCCGATGCGTGAAGTCCCTCCCGTATGGAGAGATGCGGTGATTGGTCCACCTGCTGTCCCTGCTAATTTCTAGTGTATATGGGTTCATGAACCCTGGAAGAGGTCTGAAGTATTGGCGCTTAAGCAAACTCTTCCCGACTCCCGTAAAAATCTTGCAGGATATTACAAAGAATTGTCCCAAAAAGTTGATGCTTGTATTATGAACTTGGCCGACATTGATGTGTTATTTGGGAATGTTGTTCCCAAGGTATATGGGCACGGATTCATAGGGAAGATCATTTGGCCGCATTAGGTGGTGATTGGGCTGCTATTAGAGCTGCGGATGCGAATCAGGTGGGTGGTGCAAAACCCGAGGATTTGATTACGGCTCTTCCAGGTAGAATAATAGAGTTAATGAAGACAATGATGCCGGCAGTACGAGTAAATTGGGATAAGTTGGCCGCGTGTAAGCAAAAGAAAGATGAAAGTGTCTCGGACTTTTTCACTCGTTTCGAAGAAACGTTTATAGACCATAGCGGTCAGGATTTGAGTGTAGAGGGTGGCCAGCGATTGTTTGTGGACAAGTTTGTATATAATTTGCTCCCCGAATTATCGAATAAATTGAAGAGTTCTGAAAGTGCATGGGCTGTCTCTTCTCCTGCCAAAATATTGGCTACTGCACAGTATTATGAGAATAGGGATAAGGAGAAGGAGAAGCAAGAGAAAAAAAATAAGGATTTGAAAACTAAAGTTCTTTTACAGCAGGCGTATCCGCCTCGTTTGAATCAGCATCAGCAAAGCACTCAGTTACAGCAGCCTCCACAGTTTCAGGGACTGTTGCAAAAACCTGAGTATTTTGCGCCGAGACCTTTATTAGGTCCTAATCAATGTGCATATTGTAGGGAGGAGGGACATTTCAAAAGTAGTTGTCCAGTCTTATTACAGCGTAATAATGGGACATCTGCTTCTCGAGGTCGTGGTCATTTTCAAACGGGATCTAGGGGAAGAGGACGAGGTGTGCCCTCTCAGGAGCAGCGTTCTTGTGTCCCATCTACATCGAATTACTTTGACCAGCAGGCAGTTCCGTCTATGCAGTATTGTAACGATGATTATTACATTGAAGAAAGGGCAGACAATTTTCAGACCGAATAGGACAGCCAAGGACGAAGTGAGGGAGTTGTGTCGATTCCAGTAGATCAAGATGGGCCATATGTCACTGTTAATACAATGGGTGTCTCAGAACCGTTTCTTTTGGATACTGGTGTGATGAGAAGTTCGATTATTCATTCTAAACTCCCTGGGGCCCCTTTGTCTGGCTTAATAAATATTTCTGTGGGATTTTCTGGTGCTCCAGTTTGTCATCCGGTTTCCTGCCCCCTGCCTGTTTCGATTGGTCCTTATGATTTGGAAGCTCCACTGATATTGATAACTGGTTGTAATGAGAACTTATTGGGTTTAGATTTGTTAAAAAGGTTGCATGCAACATTGTATTGTTCCCCTTCTGGTGTGCATCTCACGTTCGGAAAAAGATTAATGTCCCCTATGTATTTATCTCGGGACAAGTTTCCACCTGAGTTACGTTCTCTCCCAGAAAGTCTTTGGGCAACGGATCCGAATGACATGGGTCGTCTTGCGATCCCACCGTACGTCGTCACAGTTAAAGATAATGTTCGAATGCCACGCATTCCTCAATATCGTATTTCTAGTGATGGAGAGAGAGCATTATTAGCCATTGTTGATGACTTCATTCAGAAAGGTGTGGTCGAAGAGACTAGAGGCAATGTTTGTAATAGCCCTCTTCTTCCGATCCTTAAAAGGACGGATCCTTCACAGCCTCCTGTCTATAGATTTGTTATTGTTTTAAGGGAAGTCAACAAAATAGTGGTACCACAGTTTCCTGTTGTTCCGGACATTACAGCCTTATTGACGATGATTCCTGCTTCGGCAGCTTGGTTCTCAGTGATCGATCTTAAGAATGCTTTCTTTAGCATCCCCATTGCTGAGGAGAGTAGGGATATTTTTTGTTTCTCTTTAGGTGGACAAAGTTTTCGCTTTAAGAGAGCTCCTCAAGCCTATTGTGAAAGTCCCTCTATTTACAGTAAAGCTCTTAAATGTCAACTTGATACTTTTCCTTTGCCTCCAGGTGCTACGCTTGTTCAGTATGTGGATGATTTGCTGGTGGCTGCTGATACGGAAGATGTGTATAGGAGTGTGACTGTTGCGTTGTTGCATCATGTGGCTGTCCTGAATCATAAAGTATCGCCCTCCAAGTTACAGTATGTCCGACAAGAAGTGACCTATTTAGGTCATCTCTTGTCGAAGGAGGGAAGGCGATTGACCCCAGAACGTATTCATCCTATTTCACAGATGCCTGTACCCACCACAAAGAGAGAAGTACGTGCCTTTTTGGGTATCACTTCCTACTGTAGACAATGGATTCCCAATTTTTCTCTCTTGGCGAAACCATTGGTGGCACTAACGCTGAAAGATACGCCCCATCCGCTCCCTTGGACGGATGAATGTCAGAAAAGTTTTGTTGATTTACGTACTGCCCTGTGTTCTGCTCCAGTGTTGGGTACCCCGGATTATAGTAGGGCTTTTATATTATACGTTCACGAGAGAGAAGGTTGCGCGTTGTCAGTCTTGACACAGCAATTCGGAGATAAGCAGAGGCCATGTGCCTATTTCTCCGCTACATTGGACCCAGTAGCTAAAGCTTTGCCCAGTTGTCTTAGAGCTACAGCAGCTGCCGCAATTTCTATTAGACAATCTGCCGGATTAGTATTAGATAACACACTCATTGTTATGGTTCCACATGCAGTGGATACCTTGTTAAATAAAACCAAGACACAGCATCTCACGAGTGCTCGTTTGTCTGGTTACGATCTGACACTTTTAGCGAGTCATATACATATCAAAAGATGTAACATGCTGAATCCAGCTACATTGTTGCCACTCCCAGATGAGAAAGATGATCAGGAAAAGCATGATTGTTTTCTTCGAATAGAAGAAGAAAGGAAGGGGAAGATTGATTTAAAGGACCCGGATGGGATCCTATGGGTGAACGGTTCTTGTTTTAAACTTCCAAATGGAGAAACTACTTCTGCCTATGCTGTTACCACCTTATGCACTATTGTTGAGACGACACGTATTAGACATAATTCAGCCCAAGCAGCTGAATTGATAGCTTTGACTAAAGCATGTGCACTGTCAAAGGGAAAGAGAGTGAATGTGTATACAGATAGTCAGTATGCGTTCGGTGTTGCGCATAGTTTTGGAAAGTTATGGAGGGAGAGAGGATTTTTTAACTCTCATGGGACAAAGATTCAGCATGGTCAGTTGGTAACTGATCTTCTTGAGTCACTTACTTTGCCAGCACACATAGCGATCATAAAGCGCAGCGCATATAAGAAAATCACAGATGATGTGGGTCGTGGAAATGCGTTTGCAGAAGAGATAGCGAAAACTACAGCTAGAAACACCACTAGTCGAATGTATGTGGCAGGCTCTGCAAATTGGGTGAGGGAAATTGGAATGTGTGAAGATACGATTGAAAGTGTGAAAACGATTCAGGGAGAAGCTACTGAGAAAGAATTGAGTATGTGGAAAGAAAGGACAGGAATGTTAGATCCAACGGGTTGTTGGACAGAGTTGTCGGAACATCAGCGATGGTTGTTACCGGACGCTTATGTGTTGCCGGTCGTGACTATGGCTCATGGCTCAGCTCACATTAGTGCAAAAGGCATATGTAAGCTCTTGGCTCCGGTATGGCAGAATGAAGGAATTCCGAAATGTGCAGAAAATGTGCTTAAACATTGCATTGTTTGTTTAATGCATAACCAGGAAAAGGAACCCCAACTCCAGCAGGCCATTTTGCTCCCCCGTCATATCCCTTTGAGGTGTTGCAGATCGATTACATTCATATGGATCGCTGTATCAACCTCAAGTATGTTCTGGTGGTGGTATGTGCCTTTTCCGGCTGGATAGAGGCCTACCCTTTGAAAGATAACACTGCTTTGTCAACTGCTAAAGTACTAATTAAGGAATTTTTCCCTAGGTTTGGTTTGCCGCGCATTGTCTGGAGTGACAATGGAAGTGAATTCGTAGGCCAGATAATGCAGAAAGTATGTTCTGGTCTCGGAATCAAATAAAAATTCCATGCGGCAAACCATCCACAGTCAGCGGGTTTGGTTGAGTGTTACAATGGTATGTTCAAGCTTGAAGCTGGCGAAGATTCAAGCCAGTGCAGGTCTTGCTTGGCCTGATGCTTTGCCCCTAGCTCTTTTGTCAACCAGAACTACTGTACACTCTGGTATGGGACTTAGCCCATATGAGGTAGTATTTGGAGGTCCAGCAAATGTTTGGGGTGTCCCTCGTCCCAAAAGATACTCAGACATACCATATCCTCTGTTAATTGACTATCTGCACGATTTGACTACTAAATTAAGTGTTATTCGCCAACAGGTACAGAGTGTTCTGCCAGAGGCCTCCACAGACCCAGGTCACACCATTGTGCCCGGCGACTGGGTCTGTGTGAAGAATTTTCAACGGACCAAGAATTTGGAGCCTCGGTGGTCCCCGCCTATGCAGGTGTTGCTCGATACTCGTACGGCTGTCAAGGTGGTGGGAAAGCGCAACTGGGTGCATGGAGTGCACTGCAAAAAGGTGCTACTTCCATTACCCTTTGATCAGTGGACTTGCAGTGGTGTAAGAGAATTGGACACTGCAGCTGTTCCTTGTTTTGTCCCGTTCAGTAATGCTCAGATTTATGGGACTCAATCTGAAAAAGCGGATGACGATATTCTTCAAGCTGCTGTGCCTGTGCATCGTTGAATAGACACCACCAACCCAGAAATACTGTTTAAAGATCAGACCGTCCTGAGCAAAACACGCTACAATTTAAGACAAAGACCCAACGAACTGAACTCTTGAACACTTTTATTAATTAAAGACATTCTTTTTGTCCTTTTGCCTTTTTGTGTAACATTAGTATTAGATGTGCCATCTGTCTCCGTCGCAGGGTCACGGTAGGAGACTCAGACTGTAACCTGATTCTGTTCTTTAGTAAGCGGCTAGTGCCTCAGGTATACAGAAGTGATTAGCTGAGTGATCGGAGAAGAGTGCTGTGAGCGACATTTGTTTTTTAGATAAAGATGGATGGTACAATAATTGTAGGTAGGGAAAATAGGAAGCAAGAAATGAGAGCAAGATATTATAAATTATTACGTAGTCGATTTGGCGTAGCTTTGTGTGTTCTTATGTTTTTGTGTATTTTGTTAGCTTGCACAGGATGGATTGTTCTTATCTTTCAATCAAGAAATGTTGTTAATACTACGACTTCTTTGCCTTCTCGACTTTCTGTCTTTTACACAAAATGCATACTTTACCCCCACATGAACAGATAAGGAGAGCTGAGTATATGAATAATACGTTTAATCAGTTGTTGCACCAACATCAGTTGGCTATTAATATGACTGACTGTTGGGTGTGCGGACGTATGCCACATAATACTCAAAAGGGAATGCCATATCTGGTTCTTCCTTTTTCATATGAAGGTTCAGCTTGGGCCTATTTGACAATGTTTTTGGCCGCATACCACAACAGACTTAGAAGCCCTGTGAGAACTCCTGGGAATGGATTAGATTTTAGTCATAGCTCCTTGATAAACAGCATAGTGGTAATGGCCAAGATTGTAGAGAAGAGTAAGATTCCATTGGATGAAAAGAAAGCTTATGATGGATGGAATGTTACCCACTATGTCTCCAATCTCAGCGATAAAACTAGAAAAGGCGAGTCTTCCCCAGTGTGGACTGTGCCCCATAAAGGAAATCTTTGTCTCCAGATTAACAGCACGAAAATTGATGATATCCAGAAATGTACATATACATATGTTCTTTCATCTCTTGATTTCCCTCTGCTAGTTCCGTCTCAAGGAACATATTTTGTTTGTAACGATCGAGCCTACACTTGGTTACCTTCTAATTTTTCTGGAACTTGCTACATAGCTTTTCTCCTTCCCCCTACAAATACGACTTCGTCAGACCATCACAGAGTTAGACATAGCAGAGGCGTATTCGATGCCAAAGACACGGCAGAGCAAGAGGGAGGAGATTTCCTTAAGGGATTCCTTCCCTTTTGGGGTCCAATGGTTAACAGCAGACACATTAGGCAATTGGTTTGAGTGGTTGAGACCACTATTAATGTTACCGCAGGTGCGATAGGTAACATTACAGGAGAGCTTCAAGCGGACCGCCTTATGACGCTTCAGAACCGAATTATCCTAGACGTGATTCTAGCAGATCGAGGAGGTGTCTGTAGATTGATCTGATCTAGCTGCTGCATTTATATTCCAGATGACGCTCCAGCAGTATACCAAGCTATTTCCAAATTGCATAGTCTCCGAGTCGATACATCAGGATGAAGGAGATTGTTTTTTTATGGGATGGTTTTGGGGAATATTGTCAACTTGGGGATGGAAGATCTTAACGTTCCTTGGAGCAATTCTAGCTGTCATATTCTCTTGTTGTTTGTGCGTTCACTGTGGTCCTGCAGTTTGTGGCCTGTTGGCTACTTTGTGCGTCCCACGATCTGCTGCTCAGAAGACAGAGAATATTAGAATGATGGTGCAGCAACAACTTGAAGATCTCATGAATATCAGTGTTGACTCTGACTCAGTTTAGCATGAGTTGGTTTGTTTTTGCCTGAGTAATGGCAAAAGGAGGGCCCGAGGTATTGTAAATTACGAATTCGTTCGTGCTCAGCCTCCATTTTGAGATCGCCGCCATTTTGTGTTGCCCTCACTCAGGCAGCTCGGCGAACGCAATGTTTTTTTCGTTTCGGCCTTTGCGTGTCAGGTGGCTTCCTCGCCTATGTTTGCTAACGAGTGTCAGGGTCTGACCGAGTACACTAATTCCTGTCTGAGCTGATTAATCCCCGTCCGGACTACATGTCATTTCACACCATTGTTTCCCTTAAGTTATCTTATCTGCTGTCCTTCGCTACACATCTCATGCATTCTCCTGTTTCTCGACTGTCCTTCTGTGACACACAGCTGTGTTTTCTCTGCTAGTAAACCAAATTGTGTGGATTCACTTGGGATTTACTTAAAGGGTCGAGTGACAAACAGAACTGGGAACTTGAGTTGTTTTGGCTTTTTAACATTATTTGTAACATTTGCTTATAGCTCATGCTCATGTGTGATTGCATTTTTGCATTGTGCTGTATGATATATAAACCTGTGCGCTACAGAGTTAAGTGGCAGTCTCTTTTGAACCTCGTTGTACTGACAACTTCTAGGACCACTGTACTAGCTGCCGCTAATAAATACCATCTTCTATGCCAGACGAAGAGTCTGTGTCTCTGTTTTGACAAGGCAGGTGAATCCCCGGGATTTAGGCGCACCCTGCGCCACCGGGCCCTAAGGCTGCGGTTCTCCAAAATGCAAAAACAACAGTTGATGGACAGAATGAAGAACAATGTCTTACATTCACCCCAGTACAGAGATCTGGACCTAAATCCATCATTATTTTGCACTCCACACCAACGCAGTTCAGACATGGCCATATACAAATCAGCCTTGACCCTGTGCCTCATGGGAAAAATCCAGCTGGAACTGCCAAGTCATGTTCTTTCCTGGACCGGAATCAAGCATCCTAGGACCGGTTTCTGGCTATCAGCCGTCATCAGCCAGGATAGCTTGAATCCAGTGGTGTGGAGAGCACGGGCCTCACGTCTGAGCATACCCGTACCACTCGGGGTGACAAATGCAAAAACAACAGTTGATGGACGGAATGTGGAACAATGTCTTACATTCGCCCCAGTACAGAGATCTGGGCCTAAATCCATCGTTTTTTTAAGTCCACACCACCCCAGTTCAGACATGGCCATATGCAAATCAGCCTTGACCCTGTGCCTCATGGGAACAGTCCAGCCCCAACTGCCAAGCCATGTCTTCCCTGGACTGGAATCAAGCATCCTAGGACCAATTTCTGTCTATCAACCGTCATCAGCCAGGATAGCTTGAATCCAGTGGTGTGGAGAGCACGGGACTCATGTCTGAGCTTACCCGTCCCACTCGGGGTGACAAATGCAAATACAACAGTTGATGGACAGATTGCAGAACAATGTCTTACATTCACCCCAGTACCGAGATCTGGGCCTAAATCCATTGTTTTGTTGCAATCCACACCACCCCAGTTCAGACATGGCCATATGCAAATCTGCCTTGACCCTGTGCCTCATGGGAACAGTCAAGCCTGAACTGCCAAGTCATGTCTTCCCTGGACCAGAATCAAGGATCCTAGGACCAGTTTCTGGCTATCAGCCGTCATCAGCCAGGATAGCTTGAATCCAGTGGTGTGGAGAGCACGGGCCTCACGTCTGAGCATACCCGTACCACTTGGGGTGACAAATGCAAATACAACAGTTGATTTACAGATTGCAGAACAATGTCTTACATTCACCCCAGTACAGAGATCTGGGCCTAAATCCATTGTTTTGTTGCAATCCACACCACCCCAGTTCAGACATGGCCATATACAAATCATCCTTGACCCTGTGCCTTATGGGAACAATCCAGCTCGAACGGCCAAGCCATGTTCTTTCCTGGAACGGAATCAAGCATCCTAGGACCGGTTTCTGGCTATCAGCCGTCATCAGCCAGGATAGCTTGAATCCAGTGGTGTGGAGAGCTCGAGCCTCACGTCTGAGCATACCCGTACCACTCGGGGAGACAAATGCAAAAACAACTGTTGATGGACGGAATGCAGAACAATGTCTTACATTCACCCCAATACAGAGATCTGGGCCAAAATCCATCGTTTTTTTTAACTCCACACCACCCCAGTTCAGTCATGGCCATATGCAAATCAGCCTTGAACCTGTGCCTCATGGGAACAGTCCAGCCCGAACTGCCTAGCCATGTCTTTCCTGGACTGAAATCAAGCATCCTAGGACAGGTTTCTGGCTATCAGCCGTCATCAGCCAGGATAGCTTGAATCCAGTGGTGTGGAGAGCTCGAGCCTCACGTCTGAGCATACCCGCACCACTCGGGGTGACAAATGCAAAAACAACAGTTGATGGACGTAATGCAGAACAATGTCTTACATTCACCCCAGTACCGAGATCGGGGTGTAACTCCACCGTTTTTTTTTAACTTCATACCACCCCAGTGCAGACATGGCCATATGCATATCAGTCTTGACCCTGTGCCTCATGGGAACTTTCCAGCCCGAACTGCCAAGCCATGTCTTCCCTGGACTGGAATCAAGCATCCTAGGACCAGTTTCTGGCTATCAGCCGTCATCAGCCAGGATAGCTTGACTCCAGGGGTGTGGAGAGCACTGGACTCACGTCTGAGCATACCCGTTCAGACATGGCCATTTGCAAATCACCCCGTGCTTCATGGGAACAGTCCAACCCAAACTTCCAAGCCATGTCTTCCCTGGACCGGAATCAAATTTCAGAAGAGTCGTGCATATTCTACCCTTCTCCAATAAAATAAAATTGACCAATATCAATGATACAAAGATTAGACTGCAGTAGTTCGGTATATAGTGGCATTCTCAAAAAATCCACTGTTCAAAAAATAGACAATTTACCGAGAAGAATAATCTTCAACTTAAAAAAAGTTCTTTGGTGTTGTTTCACTATCTGCAGCATTACTGACCTTTACGAATACCATTGAAATCTCGCTTTTCATTGAATATTCACTAATATTTAAGTAATTAACTGATCTCCCTACCACCTATCCAGGTCCTGGTGATGGAAGTTTTATCTGCAATGATAGTGTGTTGCCAAAAAATGCCCACAAATCAATAAATATGCCATTCCAGCTGTTGCTGCATAGATTCTATTTGAGGTAGCATATAACATTTGAAATGGAGAAAAAAGTAGTCTTCCATGGACGTTTCCATTTGAGTGGCCTACAATAGTGTATAATTAGTCAGCAGTTTGACCATGTTCTCCTCAAAACAGAGCTCCACTGGCAGTACATAATAAGGTAAAAAAATATATAATACCTCTCGAATGCAGATATTCAGCTTGTTGTTAAATAAATTAAACATGGGCAAATCGGACCAGGTTATTTTAGCTTAAGCGAGGTCAAACAAGCTTGTAGTAATTTCCAAATATGTCACTAACATCAAATGTGTGAATAATCTTTAGTCCAAAAATCAAAGTAAAATCATCAAGAAGACATTAACAATTGTTTTTTCTTGGACATTCAAGAGTAGTTATCAATAGTTTATTAGGTATCTTAGTTACTAATAGTTTCTATGGTAACTTAATGAAAGCATGTCCAGCAAGTGAAGTACTAAGAAGGGATAGTACAGTTTTGAATGAGAAACTGACATTTAATATCAGCAATATGGTAGGAGGCTGTTGAAGTATATAAGACAATATAGTTTGATTAGTAGGGTCCTTTAGAAATTATACTTTATATGCCCTGCTCTCCTGGATCCAACACTAAACGACAACGACACCATCAAAATCATGAACACCATCCACTCCCGATCTCCGTCAGACCCATGCCCACACCACATCTTCGATAAAGCCAGCACCACCATCGCACCCCAGCCCCGGAAAGCCATCAACATCTCCTTTGAGACAGCAACCTTCCCAGAGAGCTGGAAGCATGCCAAGATCAACGCCTTACTCAAAAATCCCAAGGCTGACCCCAAGGAGCTCCGGAACTTCTATCCCATCTCCCTGCTCCCCTTCCAGGCAAAGATCATAGAGAAGACCATCAACAGACAATTGACCCGCTACCTCAAGGAGAACAGCATCTTGGACCCATCCAAGTCCGGCTTCCGCAGCAACCACAGCACCGAAACTGCCCTCATTGCCACCAATGATGACATCATGGCCCTGCTGGACAGCGGAGAAACTGCGGCCCTCATCCTCCTGAACCTGTTAGCCATCTTTGACACTGTCCGCCCCAACACCCTACGCACACGCATCCATGACACTGGGATCCAAGACAAGGCTCTGGACTGGCCACCTCCTTCCTCTCCCGCACAACCCATAGCGTCCGCCTCCCCCCTTTCTGTTCTGAAGCCACTGAGATCATCTGCGGCGACCCCAGGGCTCATCCCTCAGCCCGACATTGTTCAACATCTAAATGGCACCGCTCGCAAACGTCACCCGACTGCACGACCTCAACATCATCTTCTACGCCGACGACACCCAGCTCATCCTCTCCCTCACCAAGGACCCCCTCACCGCCAAAACCAACCTCCATGAAGGAATGAAAGCATTCGTCGAGTGGATGAAGAACAGCCGACTGAAGCTAAGCTCGGACAAGATGGAAGTCCTCATTCTCGGCTCGACTCCCTCGGCCTGGAGGACTCCTGCGACACCTTTAACTGTGTGATAATTATTTTTCAGTCACTGAACAAGATGCTTCCTACTAGGAAGAGTAGAAGGACAATTGGATCCTAAGGTATTATTGGGCACATCAAAAGTCGTATGGT
Source organism: Lissotriton vulgaris (assembly GCF_964263255.1). Classification (NCBI taxonomy): domain Eukaryota; kingdom Metazoa; phylum Chordata; class Amphibia; order Caudata; family Salamandridae; genus Lissotriton; species Lissotriton vulgaris. The sequence goes on from NC_141689.1 coordinate 622,956,195, forward strand.
CACTCAGTAAAGTTTACAACAAAGTTTTTTACAGGAGTACATATGTGTGTCTGAGAATCAGAATGCATCTCATCCACCAAATCAGCAATGAATATAAGGAGCCATTACTGTTAAGAATGGAAACACAAGAAAGAAACAGCTCCAATAATGCAGGCTCTCAGGTGAGAGAATTACCTATGTACTGCTAAAGCTGGATTTAAGATCTGAAAACATTGGTGGAGCATCTCCAAGATGCTTTAATTTCGATACTGGGTTTAGTCATGAAGATTTCTCAATAATGGCTATCAAGAGTACCATGTTAAGGTAACAATAGTAAGTTAGATGTTAGAATGCTCAGAATAGCATTCAGTATTGATTATATGAGAGTATATTCTATGGTAGGAGGGTTGATTTGGGAATTGCAGGTTGAAGACAACCCTTCATGGATATTTGGAGGCACTTATTTCATAGAGTTAAACATATACATCATTGCTAACAAAGACATATCCTAAATATAGCAGTCATTTGGGTCATGTTCTGTGTGCGTTTGACAGCAAGTTCCTTTTACCCTTTTCCCAATCTGTGGCCCCATTATGAAGGCGGGCAGATTGCCCACCGCCGGCCGGTGGGGGCAATCCGCCTGCCATCCCCGCAGAAAAGATCCCCCACCATATCACAATGGCTGGGGGTCCGCGACGGACGGAAAGACCGTCTGCTGCTTTTCCCCCCGGTCGACATGTCGACCGGACGGAAAGGGGTTCAATATGGTGTCGGTGTCTGACAGACACCGCCAGCCATATTACTTTGTGGCCTTAAAGAAGCCTTTCCATGGTGGCAATGCGGAGTCTGCCTGGGGGGCCCGTTGCCAGCCCCCAGGGACTCCGGGGGGTGGGGTGTGCACATGGGGGTTACCTATGGTACCCCCCTGCAGTTTCATGCACAACATGGCAGGCACCGCGTGGTGGCTGCTATGTTGTTCATGGAAGTGCACAACATGTGACGGGCGTTGCTGAGTGCACCGCCCACAACAATGTTAGGAATGCAGGATGTGCCTGCCACTGTGGCGGGCGCATCCTAATGGCACCCACGGGACCCCAGCCATTCTAATGTGTACCTTTCTGTTTAACAGAATGCCTGAAATAGGTTGATAGAATCAAAACAACAGGACTCTGCAATATGTTATAATTAAATAATAAATATTTTATTTTAACATTTTTTTGCATTAAATTATTTCTATTTATATTGTTAACATTTTAAAATTCTTTTATTTTATTTAAAAGTATTTCCTACAGAGCTATTTTGGCATTAATAACTAAAGCTTGTCAATTTTACCCTACATATTTTTTTTGTGGATGGAGAGGTGTATATGTATGTATACTTGTAAAGCGCACTGTCACCTTTCAGGCATTCTGGTGCTCTATACCGCTGTGTAACCCTTCCTGGCTTTCCCTGTGAGATGCCCCCTACTGGGCACCCCCAAGGTGAAGCCAGGCATCCCAGTGCTTTCGGGGCCGTTGTGGAGATTAAGCAATCTATTGCCCAGAGTTGCAGAGTGGGACCCATGATTAGAGTAGGCACCGAGGCGAGAATTATCGAGTCCGTGGACACTGAGCCCAAGACCCTGCCGCGTCGGGAATTGAACCCTGGTCCCAGGTCAGACCTCTGCATCAGGGTCTGCCGCTTCTAACCAGTGGGCCACACTTCTCCACAACCCAAAAGTAGTAAAGTTACTGAAAAGTGTAAGAGTAAATTACAAGTGTAAATTATTTAAAAGCATAAATTACCTTTGAAAATAGCCTGGCTATGTTAGTTATAGGGAAAGCTTAGACACTAATGTTTTTAAGTGGATGTAAGCATTAGAGAAGATTTAGTTTTGTGTATGTTCTAAAGCAATGGTTCCTGGGGAATTTTAATTCCGTATTACAGGATGACAATCATGCTCCTTGTAGTTGTGTTAACAATCAATACCTTACGTATTTGTGTAATGGCTCACTTGTGATAAAGGTCAGTTATTTTCCGACAGATAGCCAATTTTTTTTAACTTCATATTCAAACCTTTCCAGGTCGAATTTTCAGGACTTTGAAATCTAGAACAATATTTATTTTTAGGTATTCCTATGAGGCTCTGTTTGCGCCACTAAATCGATGGGACATGGCCTTCATCATATTTAATTATAATCCAGTTTCTAAGCGACAACACTCACGTCTTGACACATTTGCTATTATTTTATATGTCAGGGAAAAGTTTTTCCCTAATTTTCATGATCTTATAATGATTTTCTTTTATATAATTAGGTAATCTTGGTAATAATAAATGTGTCATGCTACTTTTCTGGGAGGCATGTGACAATGTTGCAACAACATGGAAACTAGCATTGTATCTTTTTTGGGTCTAATAATTGCAGATATGCTTTTCATTAGGAGGAATGGTGTTTAAAGTTCATTTTGCTCCCTTGAATACATTTCTTGTTTCATCAGATACTCCTATGTCTTGAGTGCATGTTCTTACCTTACTTGACATTACTTGCTAATAATAAGCTGGAGTACAGCTTTGTTGTTTCTTGGACAATATGGTCAGTCTAAGTGGTTATCCACAATGAGCCCCCCAGGTCTCCTTGTTTTGGCAGAGGCCCCTCACCCCCAAAGCCATGCTGGTGTATGCCTTGCACAAGATGGGCAATTACATGGGATAAGAAATAGGTAAACTCTTGGGAAAGTCAATCTGCGTTCCTGACAGGCCCCACTGGAGGATGGGGGCCCCAACCCTTCACAGGGACCCAAGTGGGCCCCTCATCACATTTTTCAGGGGGGGCTGCATCATTGTGTGTTACGCCACTAAGTAGTGCTGAACACTATGGGAGAATTTCTGTGTGGCATGTTATGCTATTTCACTTCTGTATCTGGGAGACCTTAATTTCCCTGGGTGTTTCAGGGGAATATAATTCTATGGTCATACATGTCTTTTCATAATGCCTCTTCACCATACATTTTTGGGTAGAAATCATAAACATTGCTTTTCTGGGTGTGATTGTTATCATTGGATTTTTTTACAGCTGTTCACAACTGCGATTGAGGTGGCAAACATGCCCCATCATAATCTGCATCACATGCCCCTTTGTAATCCTGACATTTGATCTTTTCCATAGCTGTAAACCAGGAAGGCTTGGGCATACGTTTGCTTTAGGCTATTCTAATTATTAAGCAATCATCCTTGCTAAACTGTTTTTGAATGACCAATTATTTTCTGTCCTTTTTGTTTGCCGGTTTTCTCTTCCACTCATAATTATCAGACGTTGTGCTCTCAATCAGTACAGAAAAAAACACGGATTAGAAAGCAAACACCTGTCCCATTCGTCCTTCAGGTTTTCATTGATGTTATAGTCAGTGTCTTCCTTGGGCTTTTCTTAGATTATCTCTTGTGTGATGTCATGTACAGTTTGGACAGAGCTTACAAACCTAGGGCTGGATTGAGTCAAGCATATCGATTGCACTTGATTTATTCTAATTGGGGTTGCCAATATGATGCAGCACTCAAAACGTTGTCGTTGGTTAACCTTTGAAGTGGATTGAGACTACTTCCTCCCTGGAGTAGCTGTTGTGACCAGAACAGGTTGTAGATTAAACCTTGAGCCTAGATATTCCTATTAGAGATACTAAGCGAATGTGCACCTGTATTTGCCCCACATTTTAATGCCAGGTAAAAGCAGTCACAAGCAAGGGGTCTAGCGGTATATCACCTGATATAGCTATATGTAAAATGTGTGCTTTGCTGTAGATTACACATTTTACAGGTTTGATCTCTATGCATCTTGACTACATCTATGAATTTGTACTGGAGCGTGTCTTTTCAGTACACATCCTAAGGTAGATACCGCTGGCTTACCTGTGGGCAACAGTGCAAGATGTAACATCATACAGAACAGCCCGATATACTTCAAGCTCCCACCTATTATGTCTTCTGCAGATGGCTCTTACTAAATCTAGTCCTGCACTATTTTCTGCTCTTCGAGCAATGCAGCGGTGCAGTTTAACACACCGCCCTCCCTTTCTTTAAGGACAGTACATCCGGGCCTTGGGCGGTATGTGTTGATAGTACTGCCCACACTTTTCATTTAGAACTTACGTTTGCTAGAGGCCTCATTTTCCTCTCTGAGTGAATGTGAGCAGCGAGATGAGTGTTCAGTCATGGATGCATTTTGCTTGCACTGGACCCGAGTTAATTCTCTTACTTTATTGGTGGGTATGTTTGACCCAGCAACTTGTTTCCCATTGGAAATCGCAATCCTTGTCAAAACTGTTCTCAAAATGAAACTATCACTAAAATAAATTAATTTTAACAATATATACTTCAGATATCAGCCATTCTTTTAAATATTCATTTGATTATTTATTAATCGTATTATCAAACAATTTTTACGGCCCTTCTTATTGATGAAGCCATGAGTTTAAATTAGTACCATAAGCACCTGTTGACAAAGATATAGAGACTTTCAATAATAGCATTAATGTGTGCTGACATCAGGTTTAAACGTTGTACAATCTAACCCCATAAACGTGTCAGATTTACGGACAGCCATAGATTTGGTTTATGGAGTTCAATGACAAGTATCCCTTTTCTAAAATTAAAAAAAAACGAGAGAAATATGGCTGTGCCAGTGAACGTTTGAAAATCTTTTAGCACTTTTAACAAGCCTTTAATATTTAACGCTGATGCCATTATAGACCGGCTTTGCGAGATGTTTGTGCTGTTGCAACACAGTTTTAAAGTTCAGTGAACAGTCACAATCCTGATGGGAGCTATCACACATCCAAGGAAAGAAGGCATTTTTGCAGTGAAGACGTTATGTGTGATGGAATCGTGTTGTATGCGCCTTACTTATCTCGTTTATGAGCTATTTCGCCTAGACATAAATTGACAAGTTGTCAATGAACAATGGACAGTGCTTCAAGCAGGCTTTTCACAGGTTAGAATGCCTTTGGGCAAACGGGTTGAATCAGTAGTTTACAATCCAGCATATGGAGCAGTGAACCAGCTGTCAGGGGGGTGAGAGGCGTTTATTCCGAAATTCATTTGACAGAAATCCATTTTAGCCAATCCACACTGTCTGCAGCATTTTAGAAAGTGTTGTGCAAATGGCGTAAACTCGTGTTTTTCGCCCTGTGAATAAATCTTGCACTTACATTTAATCCCAAAGTGCTCCTCTCCGTTTTGAAATTACTAATAATATTATTCAATTCAGGAATATTTTCAGTAAAAAAAAACTTTCAGTGACCCCTAAAAGAAAGACTTTAACGTGATCATCTCTGACTCTGCAAGGCACTTGGGTATCATGGTATTAACAGCCATGCCTGATACAATATTATTTGCATGTTAAGATCATGACATTCATATATTAGAAAGAATTGACATATATATTCGGACTTCTAAATTAATAATGAACCCAGTAATGATTTAACTTAAATAGATAACTTCTAAGCTAATGAGAGGCATCTTCTTTTCTACATCAAAAACCATGACGTTATTGCATAGCATTTTTCTTTGCAGTCATCTGAGACAACAAATATGAATAGGAATTGTAATACTAAAGTATTGCCTGAAACGATTCCTTATCAAGACTGCAACATCTCCGTGATTTTGGAAACAATGTATTTTAACCATACGTTTCTGATTTAAATGCGACCCAAAAAACATATTAGCTTGCTACAACATTCTCAGTAGAAAAACTGGTAAATTAAATGTAAAAATTAGATCTTTTGATATTTAAGTGCAAGGTGCAACCTTAGTTTAGGATTATTCAAGTGTGTTTTGTTGAATTGTCTGCAAAATTTACAGTTGTGGGACTGTTATTTTAGCATTTTTGTATTGATTTGCTTATGTTATTTTGCTAGATTTTTTTATTTGTGCATTTGGTGATATATGGATGTATTCTAAAATTATGTGATTCTCTCTCCTCTTTCTTTCTTTCTTTCTTTCTTTCTTTCTTTCTTTCTTTCTTTCTTTCTTTCTTTCTTTCTTTCCTTCTTTCTTTCTTTCTTTCTCTATGAAACTGTGCCATCCAAGGGCCCATCACTCTCATACGCCAACAAGACTAACACACCATTCTCACCAAGAAGCACTTAAACATCAGACAACTGACAAACAGACCTCAAGCAGGTCCGTATACATACTGCCTACCAGCAATCAACACACCGCAAGTCCACGCACATCACCAGCCAAGTGCCAATCTATATACACTGCCTGGCAAGCAAGCGCCCGCCTACACACCCCACCAGCCAAGCACCAGCCTACACACGCAGCCAAAGTATAACCACAATGGGGTAACCCTGTGCCCCTCAGAGCCTGGGTATGTTTATGCAAAGCTACAATGGTTCTGTCGGGGAGGAAACAATTACTTAGCAAGTAATGAAATGAATCAAAGAATGGTTGCTTAACCCTTTCGATGCTCATGACGAGCTCAGCTCGTCATGATGCACAGTTGAGCTGTGCTGATGACGAGCTGAGCTCGTCATGACACCAGCAAAATGGCAATTTTCAGCACAGGAGGGGGAAAACGCCTAGCAGCCAAGGTGTTAATACATAATAAACAAATCAGAGAATAGTAGGTAATAGCACACATATTCAACCGTATTGGAACGCAAAAAAGCAAAATGCTGGGCAGTAGATGCTTGCAAAATTATTACTCTATATACATTTAAGCTTTAATTTATATTTACAAATATTTAAAGGGCTGTCAATATGAGATACAATATTCAAGGGACAAGTATTAAGAGTGACACAGGGTGCTCGGTGATGGTGGTGCAGTGCATATATACAAAGTGAAATTATGTACAGGTATTTCAAAAGAGAAAAAGTGGTCAGAGCGGCAAAGAAAACAATATCTCTGGTAAATAGTAAATTTGCTTATTAATTTTAACCAGGAGACTTGCTAGAGCTGAACCATATATTATCGTTGACGTTTCGACCGTGACAAGGCAGTATTAGAGTGTCATGGCGGGTCTTCTTCAGGACAGAGGACGCCAAAGGCAGCCCACCATCATGTTGGTTCAGGGGTCGGCGTGGTGACAAAATACTTCAGTTGAAACCCCCAGTGGGGGCATGTAGGTGGGTCGCCCATGGGGAAGCATAATGGTTACATCCAAGGCACAGCAGCACTGCTGCCGAAGTAGTTAACATTACATCCAGGCCACTCAAGGGGTAATATTCCATACTATCTTCCCATTTTGTAGCAGATATTCTCAATTTTTCATCCATTTCTTCTTGCTACTCAGGCATTTTCACATAAAAAAATGACCACATGTGTGGAGTTTTACACATATGTGGCAGAGAATGAAGCACATGAGAGATAGGACAGGAATAGGCATACATGTATGATGCTCGTAGTATGCAAATTGTATTTAAGGAGATTCAGAAACAACATCTGTGGAAACTGCCTTATGATATATGGGATACAATTTCACTGTTCCAAATGCACATCTGTGAAGAATATAGAATATCGCCCTCCTCCGCTCCTACGACCCAGCTCCCCATAGCAATACACCCGACACTCTCACTGCCATTCCCACGATTCACTCCAATCCCCTTAGACCCCCCACACTGAACAACAGAATAGCTATCCATAGTAACCTGAGTAAAGTCCCTCTCGCTCTAGAACCCCCTTCCTCCCTCGACACACCCCGTCTCAAATGCACTCTCCTCAACTGCAGATCAGCCGCAAAACACTCCTTCGCTATCGCCGATCTCATCCTAAAACTGGATCTTGACTTAATCATCATGACTGAAACATGGCTAACAGAATCTTCTACACCTATAATGGACATTCTGGTTCCCCCCAACTACCACATCACCAGACTTGACAGGACTGGCAATAAAAAAGGTGGCGGAATCGCATGTATACACAGGCGCAACCTCTCTGTCCTGAAAGTAACCTCCCCCTCCCTACCCTCCCCAACCTCCTGTGAATACATCTGCCTCAATATTATCAGTGAGGGCAAACCGATTTGCACTCTTCACGGCGTGTATCACCCACCCGGCGACAACCTTACCTTCTCCCAGCAAATCATGGATATGATCTCAACCAACTCCGGGCGACAACTCACACAAATATACCTTGGTGACTTCAACCTCCACTGGAACGATCACAATGATGCGGTGGTAAAAGGTCTGAAGAATTTCCTTAACGCCCTTGACCTCACTCAAATCTGCAATAGTCCAACTCACAAGAAAGGCTCTATCCTCGACCTTATCATCTCCAAAGAAGCCTCTATCCATCTCGAATCTATCCAACCCTGTGACTGGTCAGACCATCACATTATCACATTCTTCATCAATGTAAAAGTTAAATTTAACCCTGTTCAATCCGCCAGGCCCAAAATCTGGAAAAGAGACATGAAAAAACTAAACTCAAACCCTCTGCCCCCCAACAGCTGCAATTCACTACTTCCTCCCACTGGCGTTAAGGACGTCCAATCCTTGACTGATCACTATCTTAATACTATGTCCTCAATAATTAATGAAGTCGCACCCTTGCAGCTAAAAAAAGCCTCCGCAAAAATCTCCAATCCCTGGTACGACGGGAGTCTCAATGACGACAGACGCGCCATGCGAATGGCAGAGCGCACCTGGAGATCAGCTCCCTCTGCACTGAACCTAAAAACCCTGAAGAAAAAGAGAAATGCCTACTTCAGGAAAATAAAACGCTCAAAATCAGTCTTCTTCAGCCGTCAGCTTGACCTAGCCAAAAATCGTCCGAGAAAGCTGTTTGAGCTTATCCGAACGCAATCCAAAGAACACCCCCAACCTCTCAACACTATGGGTGAAGCTCCCTCCTGTGAAGACTTCGCCTCTTTCTTTATCCAAAAAACTGACAATATAAAGAATGACCTTCTCATGGATGCAAGCCGCTACCCCAAACCCCTCTACATAGCACCAACTAAACCAAAAAACAATGCCATCTGGTCAACCTTTGTCACCTACACGGAAGAAGAAATTGGCAAACTGCTCAGCACACTGAAACCTTCCAACCACCTCACGGACCCCCTTCCTGCTAACGCTGTCAAAGCCCTTACCCCGTCGCTCCTTCCACTCTGGACTAAAATCATTAACAGCTCACTTCAACAAGGGTCCATTCCCGACTCCCTCAAAGTGGGGCAAGTCACGCCCTTGCTAAAGAAACCTACAGCCGACCCCTCAGACCTCAACAACTACCGCCCCATCACCAACATTCCGACTCTTGCCAAACTGCTGGAAAAATGCGTACAAATACAATTGTCTAAACACATTACTCAGTTTGATCTTCTCAACTCTCATCAATCAGGCTTCAGAGCAAATCACAGTACTGAAACTGCTATGACTCACATAATCGATGACGCCCTCCAAATCCTAGATAACAACGATACCTGCCTCCTAATCCTCCTTGATCTCTCCTCCGCATTTGACACCGTCAAACATGAGAATCTACTCGACCTATTAAACACAAGAATGGGCCTATCTGGAACTGTGCTCAAATGGTTCACGTCCTTTCTGCATAACAGGTCGCAGAAATTCAAGAGCAACAACTTGATGTCCGCGCCAAGACCTGTATCGCTAGGCGTACCACAAGGGTCCTCCCTATCCCCAACTCTGTTCAACCTAGTTATGGAACCTCTCACCACCTTGCTACAAGAATCCAATGTGCACTTCCACATGTATGCTGATGACACCCAACTTTATCTCAAACTTCAATCACCCAATGACATCACACTCTTGAATTCAACGATCAGTAGCACCCAATCCTGGTTGGCCGCTAATCATCTCAAACTTAATGCCCTCAAAACAGAGTTCCTTTTGATCTCACCTCCCGCGAAGATCACTACCGCACAAATATGGCTTAAACACCTAACGGCACTCAATGTTCAACCCACCATCGTGGACTCAGCAAAATCCTTGGGCATAACACTCGACACCAATCTCAGCATGCAGGAACACATCAACAAAGCAACTAAGGGAGCAAATTTCCAAATCAACACCCTTAGGAAACTTAAACCCTTCCTTCCAGCCAAAGATTTCCAAACTGCGGTACAATCACTTGTCATTCCTCGAATAGAATACGGCAGCACCGCCCTCTGCGGTCTCCCCCAAGCTACTACGGCACCCATAAGAGCCTCTTTAAACGCCGCAGCGAGACTTATCACTGGATCAAAAAAACACTCACACATCTCCCCTGACTTCAAATCCCTGAACTGGCTGCCTTTTGAAGCCAGGATACACCTGAAAATCGCTTGTCTGACACACAAGGCTGTCCACCTTAGCTCACCTAGATACCTCGCTCAGAAGCTGACGATTTCTGGAGGATCCAGAAACACTAGAGGCACAAACAATCTTTTGCTAAAGCCTAAAAGATTCCGCAAAGAAAAAACCTACAAACGCTCTTTCTCAGGAATGGCTCCCAGGATTTGGAACTCACTCCCCCCTGAAATCAGACTCATCCCATCTACCATTCTTTTCAAGAAATAAGTAAAAGCGATCCTCATGGCTAAATGCACCTGAAACACTACTGGGGATCAACTTCAAAGACTCAGTGCTCATCTGTACTACTTGTTCGAACCCTTTGCTTTTCTGTATGACTTTGAAATTGACTACTTGATTGTATATGATATCATTTCACTGTACTTTTAACACTATAGATGTTTCTGTGTATATTCTGCTATTCACCTATGTAAAGCGCTCTGATATCTGCGAAGATCTTGTTCGCGCTATATAAAACTTTCAAAATAAATAAATAAATAGTCCTTGGTCCTATGTACTTTTTCCTTATGAAAAACACATTTACATTTGTTTCTATAGCCCCATGTGATACATGGATTTGCAATAAACGACTAAGTCTCTTGGAGGACATACTGACTAATGACAGTGAAATAATGTTTTAGTTGATCTGAATAGTTATGTAAAACAACATTACTTTCCACAAGTCAACACATTTCTATCAAATGTATCAGTACATGACCGAAAAGAAATAGTTGAAGACCCAAGACAAAAAGAGGGTAAATCACTAGATGGCACTTTCAATAACTTAGACACAATGATTACCCTTTTTTAGTAGAGATAAAGTAGTTCTTTTCACTACAATGACTCAATAGAGAGCAGATGGATTACCAAGAATGGTCTTCACCATACCTGAAAAGTGTTCTTTGATTTGGTGCAAAAATTACATTATTGACTGGTCCTCTTCTATCAGGTCTAATAAAATAGATCACAATTTAAAAAAATGGAAAGAAAGAGCAAAGCACATTTTTAAGATAATTAAATGAAGCTCTGCATGCAACTATCTCATCCAAGCACACAAGGACTACAGTACAGAAGCTTTAGAGTAAACAATACATAGCAGTACTCACTGAAACCTGGGAGGAGAATTTTCCTACCTGGATACAAGTTACCTCAATGCTAAAATGTTATAGATGTGAGATAGACATGTATGTAAGGTCACAAAGAAGTACTAATGTGGTAACTGAGGGGACAATACCTACATTGTTACAGTGATTGCAAGTGATGGGTGTCAGTACTTATTTTTGGGTACAAGGACTTATTTTTCATCATCAAACTTTGACCCAGATCAAGTCAGAATAGCAACCCATAGTGCAGGAAAAGTGAAGAGAAAAGTAATAAAACAGTGAGAAAGGAAAGAATCAGGGTACAAAAACAACCTGCATGACTGAGTAAGAGATGAGGAGTGAATGGACAGTTTGTAGGGCGATGGGAGAAAGAGGCATATGGTAGACTCAAGATAAGACAGACTTGTTATTAGGTAACCCCTTAGGCAGTGCTAACAGCAGGCTGATGAGAAAAACGTTAGGCCTATGAACTACTTATTTTACAAACTAAGCACTGGAAGTGACACAGACTGAACAGTTACAAATTTCTTATGACACTAGCAGTATGTTTTGAGTGACTACCACACTTTAGTAATCACAAAAGCTGGCACAGTTTTTTACCCACAAAACGCATTCTTGAATTTACTAAACCCCTTTACTGATTTAGAATGTTTCCTAAATGGTAAATGGATTTAGAAATTGTTTATGAATTGTAATTTAGAAGGATATGTTCTGGACATCCTTTCAAAACTGCCATTCATTCCCTGACAGATCAATAGTTTGTGACCATAATTCCGATCACAAACCATTAAAAAGTTACTAACTGCGAAGTTTGAGTGGTAACTGGTTCACCAATGGAAAGGAGTTCCCTTTGGACTTCTTCCCCTTTGGGAATCAAGGCGGCAGGTTTGGAGAGTAGGCAGAGTTCCAAATGAACACTGCGTGCTCTCACTGAAAATGATTAAAATTGTAAAGCTTTTTTGAAAGCAGACCTATTTCCTTTAAGAACATGAGACTGCTTTAAAAATATTTTTCTTTTTGAAATGCAAAAACGGGCATGATGATCTGCTCCCTCTTGCCAGTCACCATCCATGTCTTTGTAGCAAATTGAAGTGAGTCTCAACTGGAGACAAGCCTAAATATTATTCATTAGGCAAGTCATTCTGTGACCCATTTTAGTTACTTATTTTTGCAACTGACATATTAGTAATTTGTGCAATTTGCAACCAGTTGTTGTGACCATATCTTTTGGGCATCTGGTTCTCACTGTCATTCCTGAGCATTGACACTCTAAATCTCACTCCTTTCAAATTACTTTGCTGCTACCTCACAGCCAAGATTTCAAAGGTAAAATAAGCACTGGATCTCCATTGTCTGTGCCTTCATCATGCTCCTCTTCTTTCTGTTTCATCTCAGCTTCATACTTCTTACAACCTTACACTCCCATATGAGGTTATTCACATTTTCATGAATGTGAAACCCTCCTACAGACAAAATGACTGGCCCTGATATCCTGGTCTTTATCATGTCTCTCTAAAATCTTTATCACTTCTTGATAACTGGTCCCTATCAATCTTACATTAAAACCACCATAGACTTTTACTGATTCAAGACTCTTGTGACTTACCTCTTAGTAACTGTAAGCTGCCATTCCGCCCCCTACTTCCTTTCTTTTTTAATACAATTAAACAGACTGTGTTCAATAGTCTCCCGCTGTATTTCTCATCTCATTGTTTACTATACCCTCTTTAGCTAAGGTTCCATGCACTTGATTTGACTGAAAAGATGCTAGTTCACTTAACCAATTCATAACCTCCACCGACCACAATTATCTTTTGTTGATGTTCATTCTTCTAGAGGAGTCGGCTACTGGCTCAGCAAGGTTACCAATCGCACTAAGCAAGCATAGAACATCAGATCCATGGAAACTTTGATGAGCAGTTAAAGATGACAACAGTTAAGGTGAAAGATAACAACAGTTAAGTTGCAGGGAAACATTAACAACTATTGCTCCAGTGACACTGCATCTGTGGCACTATGATAGCAAAACCCGTCTTTACAAATGAATATTACATAGTGGTGGTCACCACTATGTAGTTATATGTTAGGTCAGAGTTTCAATAGGACATTTTTGTTGTGCTAATTGCTTTAGTGTAATTTTATTAATCTTCACAAACCTTTCTAAGACAATAGGGTTGCACCTCAGCTCCTTCCTGGAAAAGTTTGTGGTGGTCCGTCAAGTGGGGGCTGAGAAGAAGGTGGGTCCCTTAGTGTGTTTTTCCCATGTTTATTCACAGAGGAATTTTGGAAAGCGATACAGAAAAACAACTGATCTAATTTACACCAAATTTGGAAGAAAGCTAGATCTCTATTCAGAAAAGGTGATTTTTGTGATTGGATGTGAATCTATTCAGTAGTTTAAAAAAGAAATGCATTTCGTTTATAGTGATATCTAGATGGTTGGTGCCACATGAGTACCATGGTACTTCTCTGGTACTACAAATTAAAAAAGTAGAGCATTCTGATTGGCAGATATGTTTTTTCCCATCAGCCCCTTTGGTCTCACTGTCCCTTTACCTGTTGTTTGGGACCAAGCAATCTAATTGGTTTGCTATAACATGAAGAGAAATGCTGTAAATGTTGTGGCCACCATTTAAGGACTTAGGGACTCAGTTTCCGTGTCCATTGTCTACATAGCAAAGAAATATGAAGGGGCGGGGTAACGATACCATGCTCTGCCTTACCCTTGTGGGAGGGTTCCAGAGCCAACATAAAAGTAACAGCCTTGCCATGGCACTGGAGCACCTTAAAACACTGCCCTTTTATTTCTTTTTCGATGCTTCACTACCACTGTGAAATTAAACGAGGGGGTGGTGGGCCCCATGGTACCACTGCAGTACTGCAGCACCACAAACAAAAATCTTTTAATTTATTATTATTATTATTATTACTTTATTTCGGCCAATTTGGCCATAAAAGTCACATACATACATAGAAAATCAAGTAGTAAACATGGCAGCAATTAAGAAAATGGTACATGGAGAAAGAATAGCTTTTACAGTTAATTTTTTTTTAAAAACACGCAATATATTTCATTTCAATTTTAAAAATATATAAAAATATTAAAAATGTAAGAGTTATGTAAACATATACACCTTTCCAACTCAAAGTACCTGTCCTTGTTTCTTACGGGTTATTTAGGCAGAATATAAGAATTTACTTATGCTAAATACAATGTACTGGGTTGAATTACTTTTCATGATCCTAAAGGCTACTGAGCAGGACCTAGTTCCCAAGAGGTTACACATTGGTTTTAGCCATTTCTTTCTAGCATTCATGTATGCGCTACAAACAAAAAACATGTGAACCTCATTCTCAGAACAGACATTGGAACACATAGGGCAACACCCCGTTTTAACATTCGATTCTCCTAGTCTTTTTTGTGCCCATCTTTCGGTATTGTAATTCAGCAAAAGTATCCCGTATCTGAACTTTAAGTAAAGGGTTTTTGCAATGGGTGGCTCTATCTCGTCCAGGAATGATTCAAAACGGAACTCATCCTTAAATGACAGAAAAACCTGGACTGCGGAACCAACACTGCTTCCATCCACTAATTTTCCACTCATGTGGGTCCAAAAGGCTCGCTTAACTATTAGTTTGGAAGAGGTGGACATTTTGTCGGGAGTCTCCCACATTGAATATAAGCCCAGGAGTGTAAACCATTTTTTAATATGCACTAGCCATTGGATGGAATTAAAAGAATCAAGAGTCATCAGTTCATGCAGACCATTTCTGTATTCTATCAGCTCCGGGGTGGTCCAAAGCCTAACCCAGAATATTAATGGTCTTAGGATAGCTAGGTGGTCTGTTCTCCTAAAGTTCAGGTCAAGTTGAAGAGGTAAAAGAGGTGTACTATTAGGAACCCTTACAGAAGCACGCATGAATTTATTGTCCAGATTTTGAAAACTATTCTTTGCCCATGGGCCCCATATCTCTGCTCCATATAGCACAGCAGATTGTATTTTAAATTTAAAAAGTTCTAAAACCGGGGTTACACTTTTGCTTGTGCTAGTATTCATTTTGCATAAAATTGGTTTGACATTTTGGGCATATGATATTTTACTTTTCTCGATTTGGGCTTTCCAACTTAGTTTGGAATCGAGTACAACACCCAAATAGGAAAAGTTTTCCACAGTACCTAATTTTTGGCTATTCAAGGTCAGGAGCCCTCTATCTGGCATACTGGGATTTAATGACATGCATTTTGTTTTATCAGCATTAATTTCCAAGCCCTTTGTCTGACAATAGCAGCTGAAGGAATTAAGGAGTGCCTGGAGGCCCTTTTTTGTTTGAGATATAAGTATTGTGTCATCTGCGAAGAGCAACGCAGGCACCCTTTCACCATTGAGCTGCGGCGAATCATTAACACAAGCATTCAAATATTCGGGGACATCATTAATGAACAGAGAGAACAAGGTAGGGGCCAGGACACATCCCTGGCGAACCCCGCGTTCAATAGGAATATTGCGTGTCAACTCGCCATTAGGGCCCCACCTGATGTTTGCAAAGTTGTCAGCATGCAGCTCGACTATTTGGGCTAGGAGGCATCCCGGTAGACCTGTTTCTCTTAAAGTTTTCCAAAGTAGACTGCGTGGGACAAGATCGAATGCAGCCCTCAGGTCAACGAAGGCTACATACAGGTGACCTTTTTTAATGTGCACATACTTCCGAATCAAACAACAAAATCGAAAAATTTGGTCTATAGTGCTGGTCTTACTCCTAAAACCAGCTTGGAATTTGGAAATTATGTTCGAATCTTCCAGCCAGTCGTTAATCCTGAATAGCAAGTGTTTAGCATATAATTTTTGGAGCGTGTCCATCAGACTAATAGGTCTGTAGTTAGAGGGTATCAGTCTATCCCCCTTTTTAAATATTAACACAACCTCCGCTGCACGCCAACTATCTGGAAAGTTGCAGTTTGTGGATAAGACATTAAACAGGCGGTTCACATAAGGGGCCCAGACGTCAACTTCGTGTTTGTAAAGATCCCCCGGTATTTTATCCGGGCCAGGGGCTTTGGTGTTTTTAAGTTCGTTGATCGCCCTTACTGTCTCATCCAATGTAAAGTTGAGGGGTTCAATAGGGGGGCGGGACCATAAGCTCCCTTTACTGTCACCATCGTATTGTTTATAGAGATTTGTAAAGTGAGTTACCCAGGTCATCTCATCTAGGAATACATCTTTCACAGCTCTCCCAGCATGCCCCCCATTAGCCACCAGCCTCCAGAATCCAACGTTATCATTAATTTTTGCAGCAACTAGCATTTCAGCCCAAATTGATTCCTCCCATAGTTTTTTGGATGTTTTTAGTGTACGTTTGTATTCCACCCTTGCAAGTTTAACTTCTTCTTTTGCCTTATTTTTAATGGCAAGCAATAAGTTTCTTTTAGCAATCCTGCACGAGTGGTCATACCATAACTTTCCATGATTGGCCACTCTTATGTTTTGTTGCTTCTTTCTCGGCATTTTTGATAAATACGTTTTTAGTTCTGAAAAGAAGACTTTGTGTAGATCAACGAAATGATCAAAGTGTTCAGGTAAGAAGGCATGGTCAACTATATGTGCAAACGTTTGCTCAAAAAGAGAGTACACCAACGCTAAGGCCTTACCATCCGCCAAAACACGTGGCCATCTTACTGCACGTCTGTTGTTGTTTGTGTGGACATCCTCACACATGCTTACATGGGTATTCTCAGTTGATGTTGTGATGGTGTCACTAACCATATTCATGTTGATGTAAAGTTCCAAAGGATAGTGATCACTTTCCCCCCTACTTATTACTTTCAGATCAATCAAAAAGTGCCAGATGCTAAGAGAAACAAGTACAAAGTCTAGATTGCTTTTAGCTTTAGAGAAGGTTGGTTGTTTTTACAAGTCCGACGGGAGACGGCCATTGCCTGCTCTAAGGCCGTGATCTGCGGTGAGTCTTAATAGTTGGCTGGCCAATGTAGAGTATTTAACAGATTTTGTGGTTTCAAGCTGGGGAATGTTATACGCTTGGTCCTCATCTTCAAACACATCAGAGATGCCCGGGACAGGTTCGAAATTACAATTTAGGTCTCCTCCCAAGATAACCGGGGTGTCTCCAACTACGTTTTTCAAGAGGAGATCAAGGGCTTCAAGTGTTGGTGAATCCTTGGAGTGGCCGATCGGTCTGTTGTAAACATTGACGATGTAACATTCGTTTCCACAGGGTGTAGTGACCCTTAGGGCCAGAATATCAGGAGAGCCTGTATCAACAAGATCAACCTGCATGACCAAGGTGATTTTTAGCCAAATTATTAGGCCCCCTGATGGTCTTCCTCTGTCGGACTGGACTGCCTCGATACCATAAGTTTTATATCCTACCCGGTGTGGAACCTCTGTAGCCCAAGTTTCTTGTAACAGACATATATCACAGGTGTCAATATAGTCTGCCCAGTCAGGGTCTTTTAGGTTCTTGCAAACACCTGCGATGTTCCACGATAGAATGAGTAAGCGAGGTGATAGGCTCTGAGTGTTAGGGGAAGGATTGGCTACACACTGTTTAGATACGCTGCCTAGCTGTAGGTTTGGCATATCTTTCTCTGTGACCCTGGCTCTTTCCCTAACTACAGTATTAAATCCCCCATCCGGTCCACCCTTAGCTATACTATAGCATACATTTCCGGCTTTATAAGATAATTCCATTTTCTGGGGATTTGAAATGGTCCTGTGCATTCTATCCTTAGTGATCTGATCATCATCATGCAATTGTAGGACATTTTTAAGATTGGGATTACCTTTGTTCATGCTACAGAAGGTGTCATATAACTCAGAGATACAGTCAGGCGTAGTGCCAAGTCAAACGACAGCATCTAGGCAACTGAATCTATTGAAGGTGGGAATGCCAGACCACATATTATAATCACCATGTCTAGCCAAATTGGGAGCACTGCCATAATACTGATTGACAGGGTTCCACTTGGGGACATGATGAATGGGTCTAGGTGGAGGGTAAAAGAATGATAGGGGTCTAGCTTCAATAGGAGGATTCACACCGTATGATTTCCAATTGCAGATTTGTTCAGCACTTTGGGGTTCTTCAAAGGATATGACAATACAGTCACCCGTGGTTGATTTGGCCGTTGGCCCTACCCATGGTACCCTCCTAACCATAAGGATCTTACTTTTCATCTGGTTAGGAATGGGTTTATATTTGTTTAGCCAAAAAATCACTTTGTTTTTTAAAGATTGGAAGTTTTCTTCATATTGGCTATCCAGTTCTGGCACCCCTGTGAGAACAGCTACAAATGGACTAGCGTCTGGTGGCAGATCTATATACCCTCCTCTAAAATTGCTATACGTGTGGCTAGACTGATGGTTTGACTTGTGGGTGGTATTTGTAAAAGATTTATCAGGCAAGGATTGATTACTTGCAGGAGTAATATAAGGGTATACAGGCGGATTGAATTGGGGTTTATTTGGGACTAATACACTCTGGTTGGAAGAGTGGGTAGAGGGAGGAATTGGCAATTGAGAAGTGTTACTATGTACCTGATTTTTCTGTGAAGGTTTACTAGTAATGTTTACAGCTGTAGAAGTTGAGGGAGTTGGATTCAATTTTTCTTTAGTGCTAGTTGGTTGTTTAACATTTGTATTTCTTACTATCACCTCCTTTTTTTGCTGCACATTCGATGGATTTGTATTTTTTGGTAAGACCGGGGCGGGGACTGGAGCTTGCTGAGTGGCTCTAGGTACTTCAGTACAGTTAAGGCTTAAACTTGACAGGGTGATGACACTTTTCTCAACTTAAAGTAGCTGGTTCTCAATGCCAGTTAGCCTGATTTCTAGTGGCTTAAGTAGTCTCTTAAGCGTCTCCCACACTAATTTTAAAAATTCTTCCCTTCCACCATCTTGTTCTGCCATATCAGACGAGACTCTTTGCCCCTCACTGACTGAAAGATCAGACATGACGATAGAGATTTGTTCATCTATGTTGGCATTAGTATTTTCTACAGTTACTGGCGCTACATCGTGTACAGTGTTATCAGTTGTTACAGTAGGCATACTTGGTGTTCCCCCCGTGATATTATGGCTAAGTGCTACTTTTGCTTTTTTCCTAGCGAAAGCGGTTAGGTGTTTGCGCTTTCTTTTATGCTTTGATGGTGCCTTGGCGGGTGACTTGCTTTTATTAGACTCTGTCTCAACTGGTAGCTGACAGGTAGGTGACTGGCTTTTGTTAGACTCTGTCTCAACTGGTAGCTGACAGGTAGGTGACTGGCTTTTGTTAGACTCTGTCTCAACTGGTAGCTGACAGGACGCCCCATTTGCAATATCCTCAGCACTCTCCTTTGAAAGATTCAGCGGTGATGGACTTTCGGATTCGGCTCTAACGGAAGGCTCAGGAGGTTCATGATTAATTGGAGGGGTTGTTTCCTCTACTGTTGAATAAACCTCGGCCAAAGCTATAATTGGTTTTGGGCCAGTAATGCGTTCAGGAGTTTTGGAGGTTGCAATGCTGCCTAGAGAAGATTTTTTTCTGAGTGCAAGTTCAGTTGAGAGCCTCCTAGCACACTCAAGTTCTATTGATACTTTGTGCTGAAGTTTAGTGATTTCATTATCAATAGAGAGGCTGGTCCTGGTGATAAAATCATCTAAGGTGCCTGTGGCTTTTTTGGAGGTCTTAGTAGCCTTACTCCTAGTTTTGCGTGTGGACATTGTGTGGAAGGGATGTTACAATAAATATATGAATAGTGCAGGAAGGCCAGCTAATGAAACACAGAAATTAAAACCAAGAGGAATGGCCCGGTCCGGTCCTGAACGGTCTCTAACGGCCTAGAACGGCCCTGTCTTTGCCCCGTCTTCGCCCGGGCTGCGTCCCGCGCTGCGGGAGGCGGAAGTGGTAATATAGGGGGCGTGGGGGGCGGGCCAGCAGGGAGAGCAGACCGGAAGCTCTCCGTCGGTCTAGCAGGGACTTCTGGGAAATGAAGTCCCTGCACGCTCGCAGCCCCGCTGTCCCCTCGTGCCCACAGCCGCCTTACCGCCACAAGAGATGCCCTGCTGGGCCGGTGTCCGCTGCCTGCGTCGAAGCGGCACCCGCGAAGCGGGTGCTGCGAGGAGTGGACTCGGTGTGCTGGTTACAAGGTGAGCAAAGTGCTGCTGTGCCACTGGATTCGAAAAACTGCCACTTGGAATAGATGTCCCACACGTTGGAGGTTAGAAGCACCTCTTAAGCACCTCGTTGGGGGGGCGGGGGGCGGGCCAGCAGGGAGAGCGGACCGGAAGCTCTCCGTTGGTCTAGCAGGGACTTCTGGGAAATGAAGTCCCTGCACGCTCGCAGCCCCGCTGTCGCCTCGCACCCACAGCCGCCTTACCGCCACAAGAGATGCCCTGCTGGGCCGGTGTCCGCTGCCTGTGTCGAAGCGGCACCCGCTAAGCGGGTGCTGCGAGGAGTGGACTCGGTGTGCTGGTTACAAGGTGAGCAAAGTGCTGCTGTGCCACTGGATTCGAAAAACTGCCACTTGGAATAGATGCCCCACATGTTGGAGGTTAGTAGCACCTCTTAAGCACCTCGTTGGGGGGGCGGGGGGCGGGCCAGCAGGGAGAGCGGACCGGAAGCTCTCCGTCGGTCTAGCAGGGACTTCTGGGAAATGAAGTCCCTGCACGCTCGCAGCCCCGCTGTTGCCTCGCGCCCACATCCGCCTTACCGCCACAAGCGATGCCCTGCTGGGCCGGTGTCCGCTGCCTGCGTCGAAGCGGCACCCGCGAAGCGGGTGCTGCGAGGAGTGGACTCGGTGTGCTGGTTACAAGGTGAGCAAAGTGCTGCTGTGCCACTGGATTCGAAAAACTGCCACTTGGAATAGATGTCCCACACGTTGGAGGTTAGAAGCACCTCTTAAGCACCTCGTTGGGGGGGCGGGGGGCGGGCCAGCAGGGAGAGCTGGAGTTCTGGACTTTTTTGGTTCCGTCCAGAGGTGTCAGGGAACAACACCCGAAGACCCCGGAGTTCCACCTGTCTTGGTGCACAAATAAACAGAAACACGGGCTTCTCGATGGTGGCGTCAAAGACCAAAGGTTTATTACTGCAGGGACACAGAAGTCACAGAAACTACGCATGGGCAGTATCTAGGAGCCTGTTCGATTTGTACAAAGAGGGTTGCTCCTTATATACTGAAAATTGGGCTTCGGGCAAATTCTTCACATGTTAGTACATTCCCAAACCTTTGTGTCCTAAACAATAAATATTTGGCGTTGTACAGGAATCGTCGACAATATCTGATGACACAACATTACGAATGAGAGGTTCCCACTTTTCCATCATAATCTCATGTCAACTTTTCATTCAGGACCCGGACCGCCTCATCGTAAATTTCGTTACCTCCCCCTAATAAAGGCCCAGAAGGAAAGGAGCAGAGCCAGGTGCAGAAGATAGAAAAGCAGGATAAGAGATGTTTGTGGGTTGTAAATGGGCAAGGCTACCAGCTTCGGCCGCCTAATCGTGATCAGGCCAATGGACACGAGAACCAGTTCAGCAGGGCTGGCCTCGGGCAGAGGAGGCAGCCTTTGTCGAGTCATGCAGCTACAGCGTGATCTGGTCTAAGGTGCACGTGTCACTAGAGAGGTGAATCTCCGGCTAAGGCTACGTGTCCTTAATCGAAATGAAATGATCAGAGGTTATTGCGTATGTGAGGGCAAGAAACACAAAATGGCTGACATGATCTAAGATGGATGCCATGGGTAGATCAGAAATGTGTTGGTTACAGGAGTACTCTTGCTCGTAGCGTAGCGAAAACACCAGGATACGCTAAATGGATCATTTGCGGTTCGCTGATACCAATATTATGTATTTCCGACAATATTGAAAACACGGGTTCAAATCGTCACGGAACCTCAGACCCTCCATTTGCCCTTACATAGGCAATTACTCAGTCTATGTCAGAGTCTAATTCTATGCTCATCAGGTCAGTGACATGTTGTTGTATCATCATCCTTTCTCGTGCCTTTTCTCCAAACGCAGGTGGTTTTCTGAAACAGGTTGCAGCACAGAGACTACACAAAGCAGGACCACACTGGATAATCAGGCAGCATGAGAATAGGAATACTAAGATGACACCAATGACCATCAGAACCTTCCATCCCCACGCTGAGATCAGAGTCCAAAACCACTCCATGAAGGACCAGTTTCCCTTGTCTACGTGTATAGAGTCGGAAATCTTGTGTAGCTTAGAGATCACCTCATAGACTGTTGGAGCATTATTGGAAATAAAGACACAGCAGCTCGATTGGATCATTCTGCATACCCCACCTCGATCTGCAAGTATTACGTCTAGAACCATACGGTTCTGCAACGTCATGAGTCTATCCGCCTGAAACTCAGCTGTCAAATTGCTACGGGCACCAGCAGTTTCGGTAATAGTAGATTCAACTACCCGTGTTAGCTGACGTATGTTTCTACTATTGGCCATAGGCCCCCAGAACGGAAGGAAACCTTTGAAGAAGTCTCCAGCTTCCTGACCAGCGGTATCTTCCTTGCTGAAGACACCTCTTGCTACTCTGGTCTTGTGGTAGTCAGATGATGCAGTGTATGTTGGAGGCAATAATCGAGCAATATAACATGATCCTGAAAAGTCGGCAGGCAACCATGTATACGCTCTGTCTCGACAGATGAAGTAAGTACCCCTAGCAGTAAGAAAAGCAGGGGAAGAGTTAGACGGAAACACGTAAGTCTCTACGCATTCACTCCTCCCTAGCTGAGCTCTCGGATTTCTCCCATTACCTTGCAAACAGACTTGACCTCGGTGAGGTACGACCCATATTGTAGTTGAGCTTTTACGCTTGCTTTCTCCCAAACTAAGGCGATACTCTGAAGAATTCCAACTCAAATATACTCGTAATTCGTCTCTAGGGTAAGATGGAGTATTATTGACGTCCTTGATCATGTCAATAATTCCCTGGACTAAGGCTTTGTTGGCAGAGTTATATTTAGTGGAACGTGGTGGACGTGGAGGATAGGTTTCAAGGGCATAAGCAAAGATGGTTTGAATGGCCTGAAATGATCCATTATAGCTAAAAGGCAAAACCAGATAGGGAATGCCTTTATCCATAGTGTGGGGTATCAAGCCACACACCCAGCAGTCTGTAGTGTTAACTACCAGTTGGTGTTGGTGTAAGAGCTGTACAAAAGTGTTATTGATGAATTCTGAGCGTTGAGCTTGCTCATGTTCAGGAAACGAGTGAAAAGAGTGTATGGAAGAAACAGTAGAAGTAGCAGGATCAAGGGGAGGTACTGTAGTTACTGGTACAAAAATCAAACCCATACCAAAGACGATTCCACCCACCAACGTTATCAAAACAATCAAAAATGTAATGGCACATTGTATCAAAAAGCATTTGCTGTGAAGAATTCTGTAAAGTCTGTTTCTGCGAACATAAATCACATTTTCTCGTTGCAGCGCAGGAAGCTCCATCTTCTACAATCCGCTCGCGACCACTGATGATGTGTACGTAGATGAAAATACCTCTATCAGTCCTGGGAGTTCCCAGAACCAACAGAAAGATCGACCTTGTGTCAGACCCCCGCAGATTCAACTAGGCACACAGCCACGACCCTACGGCTACCCAGACGGCAAGGCAATTTTAAAAAAAATAAAACAATAGCAAACTTCCTGGCTGAAGGCAAAAGTTCAAAATTTCAAAATATCACAATAGGCAGTTGCCTGCTTTATTTGTCCATATTACGAGGTCGTAGGTTGTATCTTTGTTTTGCAGGAACTGTTTGATCGGCAAATAACGTATCACTAGTAGCTGTTGCAGTGTTCAGGTTCGCAGATGACAGAGTTTTTTCTGATGCAGAGGACAAATGTTCAGAGTTCAGAGTAGTCTTTTCAGGAGGAGAGTCAGAGTTCAGAGTGTCAGTTACCAATTCGGCATCGCTGAAAGGGATAAACTTGGGCGTTTGCTCGCATTCAGAGGCACCAATTCCCTTCTTCACCCAGTCGTCGTAAGGAAGTGGCAAAGGTACACGTTTGACATGAGTTGCGTGTATCCAATGCTTACGTCCAGCCACACGAACGGCAGTTCTCGTTGCAAGCAGCACCTGGAAAGGTCCGACAAACTTGGGCTGAAGGTTCTTTGTCCTCGCGAAATTTCGGACCACAACGTGGTCGCCGGGTTTCAGCTGATGCCCTGGACTCTCCGGAGGCTTTGGCAATGCATCGAAAACCTGTTGGTGAATAAGACTCAATTTAGCAGTCAAGTCGTAAAGGTAATCGATCAACATAGGATATTCTAGAGAACAAAACTCCTTTGGCCTAGGCACACCCCAAACATTTGCCGGACGGCCAAAAACTATTTCGTAGGGACTAAGCCCTACTCTAGAATGTACAGTTGCTCTCGTTGATAACAAAGCCAAGGGTAGTGCGTCTGGCCAGGATAAACCCGTGGATGCCTGTATTTTAGCTAGTTTTAGTTTGAGGGTGCCATTGTAACCCTCAACTAAACCAGCAGACTGGGGATGGTTTGCACTATGAAATTTCTGTTTAATGCCCAGACCGGCACACACACTCTGCATAACTTTCCCTATAAACTCACTTCCGTTATCTGACCATACAATCCGTGGCATTCCATACCTAGGGAAATATTCTTTGAGAAGAATTTTGGCAGTTGATAGGGCAGTATTGTCCTTTAGTGGATATGCTTCGATCCATCTGGAAAATGCACAGACTACCACCAGGACGTATTTTAAATTATTACAGCGATCCATGTGTATGAAATCTAGCTGAATCACTTCAAAGGGGCAAGAAGGAGGAGCGAAGTGGCCAGCAGGAGTTGGGGTTCCCTTGCCAGGATTATGCATCAGGCATACCATACAATTTTTCACCACTCTCTCTGCACATTTACTGATCCCATCATTCTTCCAGACCGGAGCCAACATCTTACAGATTCCTTTAGAACTTATATGCGCTACTCCATGCGCCATTGTCACCACTGCAAGTACATACGCATCAGGCAACATCCAACGCTGTTGTTCCGACAAATCAATCCAACACCCACTCGAATCCAACTTGCCCGAACTTTCTTTCCATGCACGTTTTTCCTCCTCAGTTGCCTCTTTCTGAATCTCTTTCACACTTTCCACTGTATCCTCACACATTCCAGACTCGGAAATCCATCTTGCAGACGTAGCAACATACATTCTACTCATCATATCTCTAGCTGTTTGTTTAGCGGTCTCATCAGCAAAAGCATTCCCACGACCAACATCATCCGTGATTGCTTTATGAGCACTGCACTTCACAATCGCAACTTCAGTCGGCAAGGTTAGAGATTCCAACAGGTCGTTAACTAGCTGACCATGTTGAATCTTAGTCCCATGGGACGTAATGAAACCTCTTTCTTTCCACAAACGGCCAAAACTATGGGCCACACCAAACGCGTACTGACTATCTGTAAACACATTCACTCTCTTTCCCTTAGCTAAAACACACGCTCTTGTTAGAGCTATCAATTCTGCAGCTTGGGCAGAATTCTGACTCACTCTTGCAGTCTCCACAATCGTTCTTAAAGTCGTTACCGCATAGGCAGCAGTCACATCACCATTCTCCAATTTAAAGCATGACCCATCAACATACAACGTGCCATCTGGATCTGACAACGGAGTGTCTTTTAAATCAATTCGTCCTTTTGTCTCTTCCTCGGTTCTAAAACAGCAATCATGGGGCTCGGAATCACTCGACTCTTGATTAGTCGGCAACAATGTTGCTGGATTCAATACATTGCATCTTTTAATCTGAATATGACTTGCTAGCAGTGTCAGCTCGTAGCCAGATAATCTCGCACTGGTAAGGTGTTGCGTCTTGGTTCGGTTCATGAGTGTATCCACTGCATGAGGAACCATGACCACTAGCATGTTGTTCATCACCAAACCCGCAGATTGTCGAATGGAAGCCGCAGCTGCCGCTGTAGCTCTCAAACAACTAGGTAACGCTCTGGCTACCGGATCTAATGTTGATGAAAAATACGCACAAGGGCGTTGTTTATCACCAAATCTCTGTGTCAGAACACTCAACGCGCAACCTTCTCTCTCGTGAACATAGAGCGTGAATGGCTTGCTGTAATCAGGTGTACCCAATACAGGAGCTGAACACAATGCTTTTCGTAACTCAGAAAAACTCTCCTGACATTCATCAGACCATGGCACCGGACTCGGAACATTTTTCCCAGTCAAAGCTACCAACGGTTTTGCTAAAAGAGAAAAATTTGGGATCCACTGCCTACAGTAAGAGGTAATACCTAGAAAGGCACGTACTTCTCTCTGTGTACGAGGAACACTCATCTGTGTAATTGCTTTTATTCTCTCTGGGGTCAACTTCCTTCCCTCCTTTGACAAGAGATGACCTAGGTAGGTCACTTCTTGGAAGCAGTATTGCATTTTCGAAGGTGATACCTTATGATTCAAATTGGACAAATGATGCAATAACGAAATCGTATTTGCTTTGCAAGTTTCCTTGTCATCGGCAGCCACTAGAAGATCGTCTACATACTGCACTAGAGCCGAACCTTGAGGAAGTACAAAAGAATCGAACTGACTTTTTGATGCCTGACTGTAAATGGATGGGCTCTCACAATAGCCTTGTGGAGCGCGTTTAAACCTGAAGCTTCGACCTCCTAGACAGAAGCCGAAAATATCTCTGCTTTCTTCGGCTATCGGAATGCTGAAAAAGGCATTCTTCAAGTCGATGACTGAAAACCATGTGGCTGTAGCAGGAATCAATGTTAACAAGGCAGTAATGTCTGGAACTACAGGAAACTGCGGGACCACAATCTTATTAACTTCTCTGAGGTCAATGACAAACCTATACACTGGAGGCTTTGTAGGATCAGTTCGTTTCAAAATCGGTAATACAGGACTGTTACAGACATTTCCTCTAGTTTCTTCAACCACACCTTTCTTAATCAAATCTTGTACAATCAATAAAAGTGCTCGTTCACCTTCACTAGATATTTTATATTGAGGAATTCGTGGAAATTTTACATTTGCTTTCAAAGTGACTACATATTGTGGTATTTCCAAAAGGCCTACATCGTTAGGACCAGTCGCCCAAAGAGTATCAGGGAGTGAACGCAGCTCTGGCGGGAGTGCATCCATTGACAAGTACATCGGAGAGGTGATTCTTTTTCCCAATGTAAGCTGTACTCCTTCCGGAGAACAGTACAATGTCGCATATAGGCGTTTTAACAAGTCTAAACCAAGCAGATTTTCATTACAACCTGTCGTCAAAATCAGGGGTGCTTTCAATTGACACCGTCCAACAGAAATAGACAAAGGACCAGATATGGGGTTGTAAACGGGGGCGCCTGAAAAACCTACAGAAACATTTGTTGAGCCGGACAAAGGTGCGCCAGGGAGTTTCGCATGAATGATAGAACTTTTTGCTGCACCAGTATCCAACAGAAACGGTTCGACTACACCTGATGTTGCTACTGCGACATAAGGCCCACTCTGATCCACTGGAACCGATACTACTCCCTCTCTCTGTCCATGGCTGTCCTAGTACCCATTTTGCTGAAATCCCTCATCCACTTCACAATAGTCTTCAACAAGATACTGTTGAGATCTATTTGCTGGGCAGACTGTCCATTTCGTTGATCAAAGTGATTGGAAGGGCGATCATTCATCTGTGGAGGCATAGCACCTCGTCCTCGACCTCTAGAATTCTGCACAAAACCACCACGACCTCTCTGAGCTGCTGCTGCGTTATTTTGCGCTAGGACTGGACACTCATTCTTGTAGTGACCCTCTTTCTTACAGTACGCACACTGGTTCCACTGATATTGAGGTCTCGGTGAACTATAATCTGTCCTTTGATATGACCCTTGTTGCGTATTAGTCTGATTCATGCGAGGCGGATACGCCTGTTGCAATAGAACTTTAGTCTTTAAGTCTTTCGTTTTCTTATCTGATTTCTCTTTCTCCTCTTTATCCCTATTTTCATAATACTGTGCAGTTGCAAGTATTTGCGCAGTTGTAGAGACAGCCCACGCACTCTCGGAATCTTTTAATTTATTGCATAACTCAGGTAACAAATTGTGTACGAATTTATCGACAAACAGTCTCTGTCCTCCTTCTGTGCTCATATCCTGACCACTATGATCTACAAAAGTCTCTTCGAACCTCGTGAAAAAGTCGGAGACACTTTCGTCTTTCTTCTGCCTGCATGCGGACAACTTGTCCCAATTAACGCGCAATGCGGGCATCTGAGTCTTCATTAAGTCGATTATCCTACCTGGAAGATTAGCAATTAGAGGTTCGGGTTTGGAACCACCTATTTGCTGACCATCCGCTGCAATGATAGCTGCCCAATCACCACCTAGGGCAACTGGATGATTCTCTTTACGAATTTTAGCCCAAATTGGTTGTGGAACTACATTCCCAAATAACATGTCGATGTCTGCTAAGTTCATTACACAAGCCTCAACTGTTTGCGCTAGTTCCTTATAGTACCCAGCAGGATTCTTACGCGGATCTGGCAAGGCCTGCTTCACTGCTAACACTTCAGCTCGCTTCCACGGAATGTGTATCCACACTCTTTGGAATTGGGCCGGAGCAGCAAGAATACCATTCGGTACATCAGCTTGCACAGCTTCGCGCCAAATTGGAGGAACCTCCCTCATTGGATATTGGCGAGTCTGCTTCGTACTACCTTTCTCTAAGTCTCTCGGTGAACGAAGTGATGGATCATTTCTATAACTTAAAATCAGTTCCATTGCTTCTTTTATATTTTGACCTACTATCATTCCTGCAGCAAACTCTTTCTGAACCTTAATTAAGTCTTCTAAATTTGATTCAGAGTCATCTTCTTCTAATTCTTCACATAAAAGGGAGCACATCTCGTCAAAAACATATTGTTGCGTTGGTTCATTCCACTGCATAAATGTATCTAGTACATCTCTCGTGCTATATCTCCTACTCTTCGAGATCCATCTGAGAGCCGTGGAATCTAATATTCCCCGTTCCTCAGTACTCGGAAGCTGATTACGTCTTTGTACAGAGTCAGAAGTAGGAGTCTTAATTAAAGTTTTATAGAGAGGAGACAGAATGCTAGAGACAGAATCAGTGATTCTTCGACGAACAGAGAGCGGAGTCAACATACTGGCAGATGCAGAGAACACAGTAGCAGTTGGAATAGATAGCGGAACAGTAGGAGTATCGAGGAAGATAGCTTGTGGAACAGTAGGTGTAAGCGATACAGGTACAGGTATAGAAGTCGGCAACCCAGGAAGAGGAGGTGCCGTAGGAACATTCACATTGACCACAGGAGGTACAGGAGCTTGATTCTGAGGGGCAGGAGCAGGAATACCAGGTTGACCAGCAACCGGCAATTGAACATTCGGTACAGGTGGAGCCGTAGCACCTTGTGCATACGGTGGAGGTGACCGTAACAAATAAGACAACAGAGGATCGTTTTCGGGGTCCTCCAGTATCTTAGCTGTTTTCGATGGCAAGGCAGGATAGCACTTGTCAATCGCTAAATTATGCTCTCTAATGGCCACCTCTATGGCCTTCTCAGACTCGTTAACTTGCAGCTGTTTAGCCGCTTGTTCTAAAGTCAACTCTTCTTGCTCTTTCTGTTCTTTCTTCAACCTTTTAATTTCTCTCTGTTTAGATTCTTTTCGCCAGTAACGGAAAGAATCAAACATTGCCGGCCGGGCTTTCTTCCTAAACAATTTCGCTTCTAAATTATCGAGGATTTCGGGTTCAAAACTACCATGTAGTGGCCAACTAAGGACGCCATCCTTTTCGGTATAGCGGACCCATACCTCATTATAAGATATAGGACCCACACCATGCTTACAGTACAGATCATATAAGGGAGTCCCAATCGGAGGAACCAGACATGAGTCCTCCAATCGTGAATCACTGTTGCAACCAAAACAAGACAACATACAATTTCTCCGACTTACCATTTTGCAATCCGGAACACAGAACAAACAAAACACGAAACAGATATGTGCACCTGAACCAAGAACTTAGGCCTACCAAAAACGAACTGATGTATCGATACCCAAACTAAACCAAATAGATTATCGTAACCAGAACAACCAGTGATAATCTTTACGAAACCAAACCAAACCAAGAACCAAAAAGGATTTTAACAATCCTCATGAAGTAACCAACTAGCAACCACTAAATACTTGACTGAGGCACTGAAGACGTCACCAAGGAGAAACCCGTCACGTTTCGCCGTACTAAGGACTGCACCTCGGGTCCAAGACAGGGCGACGGTCAAGGCAACGGCCCACTGCAGCCGTCCTGAACGGGAACCCTCGTGGAAGAGAACTTCGGGCCACTTTTGCGATATGCCGGGATCGATGAAGTGGGGCGCCTCCTCAGGAATCTTCACACGAAGCTTCTCGAACTCTTCAGGCTTTTGGACCGGTACCGAATGACGTCGCCCTACGTTGGGCGCCAATTGGAGTTCTGGACTTTTTTGGTTCCGTCCAGAGGTGTCAGGGAACAACACCCGAAGACCCCGGAGTTCCACCTGTCTTGGTGCACAAATAAACAGAAACACGGGCTTCTCGATGGTGGCGTCAAAGACCAAAGGTTTATTACTGCAGGGACACAGAAGTCACAGAAACTACGCATGGGCAGTATCTAGGAGCCTGTTCGATTTGTACAAAGAGGGTTGCTCCTTATATACTGAAAATTGGGCTTCGGGCAAATTCTTCACATGTTAGTACATTCCCAAACCTTTGTGTCCTAAACAATAAATATTTGGCGTTGTACAGGAATCGTCGACATTATCTGATGACACAACATTACGAATGAGAGGTTCCCACTTTTCCATCATAATCTCATGTCAACTTTTCATTCAGGACCCGGACCGCCTCATCGTAAATTTCGTTACCTCCCCCTAATAAAGGCCCAGAAGGAAAGGAGCAGAGCCAGGTGCAGAAGATAGAAAAGCAGGATAAGAGATGTTTGTGGGTTGTAAATGGGCAAGGCTACCAGCCTTGGCCGCCTAATCGTGATCAGGCCAACGGACACGAGAACCAGTTCAGCAGGGCTGGCCTCGGGCAGAGGAGGCAGCCTTTGTCGAGTCATGCAGCTACAGCGTGATCTGGTCTAAGGTGCACGTGTCACTAGAGAGGTGAATCTCCGGCTAAGGCTACGTGTCCTTAATCGAAATGAAATGATCAGAGGTTATTGCGTATGTGAGGGCAAGAAACACAAAATGGCTGACATGATCTAAGATGGATGCCATGGGTAGATCAGAAATGTGTTGGTTACAGGAGTACTCTTGCTCGTAGCGTAGCGAAAACACCAGGATACGCTAAATGGATCATTTGCGGTTCGCTGATACCAATATTATGTATTTCCGACAATATTGAAAACACGGGTTCAAATCGTCACGGAACCTCAGAGCGGACCGGAAGCTCTCCGTCGGTCTAGCAGGGACTTCTGGGAAATGAAGTCCCTGCACGCTCGCAGCCCCGCTGTCGCCTCGCGCCCACAGCCGCCTTACCGCCACAAGAGATGCCCTGCTGGGCCGGTGTCCGCTGCCTGCGTCGAAGCGGCACCCGCGAAGAGGGTGCTGCGAGGAGTGGACTCGGTGTGCTGGTTACAAGGTGAGCAAAGTGCTGCTGTGCCACTGGATTCGAAAAACTGCCACTTGGAATAGATGTCCCACACGTTGGAGGTTAGAAGCACCTCTTAAGCACCTCGTTGGGGGGGCGGGGGGCGGGCCAGCAGGGAGAGCGGACCGGAAGCTCTCCGTCGGTCTAGCAGGGACTTCTGGGAAATGAAGTCCCTGCACGCTCGCAGCCCCGCTGTCGCCTCGCGCCCACAGCCGCCTTACCGCCACAAGAGATGCCCTGCTGGGCCGGTGTCCGCTGCCTGCGTCGAAGCGGCACCCGCGAAGCGGGTGCTGCGAGGAGTGGACTCGGTGTGCTGGTTACAAGGTGAGCAAAGTGCTGCTGTGCCACTGGATTCGAAAAACTGCCACTTGGAATAGATGTCCCCAAAATCTTTTAATTTGATCCAAGGGTGTGTTCCTTTGGGAATCCTCCACAATGCTTGGGGGTCAGGGTACACATATCCAGGCCCCTTATTCCTATTTATATTAGTTTTCTACAATGCAGGGGCTGAGTTACAGAGTAATACCATTATGGCTGAAACTATCTCTTCATGTTGTGGGTAGCCAAGCAAATGCCTTGTACTTGCAGTATTACCGTAGTGCAGAGGGATTACGTGATTTGAGCTCACTATATTGTGGTACTCTTCAATAGTGCTGTAGTGCTAGTGCAATGTTATATATACATAATTCTTCTCCACCAGATAGCTATAGTTAGGTCTTCTTTTCCATAAAAAGAGTCATTTTTTGTTTGCTAACATTTTTTACCCTGTTCGACGAATCTAAGCAAAACATTCCAAAAACAAGTTCATCCACTTCAGCTCCTTCCTGGACAGTTTTGGGCTGCTCTGTGAAGCAAGGACTGAGAAAAAATGGGGGCCCAAAAGTGTAAAATCCCCATGCATTTTCCTTAGACTTCTTTATGCAGGGCTCCAGCAAAAACTGCTGAATGGAATTGCAACAAATTCGTCAGCAAGCTAGATCTTAGTCCATGGATTGTGCTTTTTGTGATTTGGTGATAATTTGTTCAGTAGGTTTTAGGGAATTACGGGTAAAAAAATCATTGTATATTTTGGCAGTTGGGCTCGCGAGAGTCCCACAAGCCTCCTGTGAGAGCGTAAAATAAAAAATTGAGCCCTTTGATTGGTAAAGAGGCCGTTTTTCCTGTGAGCCTTCACGCTCTTGCAGGAGAGACTCCTACATGTCCTGCGACTGCTTTGATTGGCTGGCTGTTGGAATGCTCGAAACTAAAATGCTGCCATTACAGTTTACTGTGAAAAATTAAAGATGTTGTGGAAATGAAGTAAAAAAGTTATATTAGAGGGCAGCAGAAAGGCATGCTGTACTCCTAGATTTAAAGAGGCGGTGACTAATAGGGGTGGGCGGAATTTGTGTAATCGCGTTACGCAAATCTCCGCGAAAGCGCCCAACATCTCTGCAAACACACGGAAATATCGCAAAGACGCGGATGTGCTTGCCCTGCCTGTTCACAATGTTTTTTTGTGTGATCGCTTTGGAAATGTGTCGCCAACTTGCCCATGCAGTCGCCAATGGGCCCGGCCATCTTGTTTTTATTTGACCCGCCTGCTCGCGATGCTTATTTCCTGTTCCGGGACGCGCATTGCATGCTCCGGCCTGTTCGCAATAAGTATTTCCTGTTCAGGAACGCGTATTACGTGTTCAGGAACGCGTATTCCGTGTTTGCGCCGCTTTCTGCGTTCTCGGAGGGAAATATCACGCAAACGTGCCCATGCGATCGAAATGGGCACAGCCATCTTGTTTTTCACTCTATTGCTATGGTTCTGGGGCCTGCTTTTCAATCCTCCCTCTATCTTTTCAATCCTTTGTTGCAGGAAACGTTTTTTGATCTTTTTTATTTATCATCTATCTCTCAATTTTCCTGATTCTATATTTTTTAGTTTTTGCCTACTTTTTGTGTGTTTTAACTACACTTTCTATTACCTGCTTTTTAATTTCTTTTACTTACTTTTTACATTTTTACCTTTTCTTTTCCACCTGCCTAACCAGTACCATAGCAAAGGGCCACATGGCTTGTCGTAGCAAGAGCTGCGACCGCCTTCCTTGCGGAAGGCGGCGCCCACAAGGGGTGCAGGCATGTGCATTATTTGGGGAGGCATAGGTGGCCGTACTGGTTTTTTTGTGCAGCGCCACCTCCCCTTAACCCTGGCAATCGGCGGCAGGCCTGGGTCCAGGTACAGGCTCCGGGAGCATCAGCAGAGTTGGAAAAAGGTACACCGGGCAGTGTTTCGCTGCTCTGGTGTCCGGCACACCCATAACCAGTTGACGCACCGGTGGTCCGATATCCTGGACCGGGAGCAGGGCCTGCTGGACCTGCTAGGAGTGTAGGTCCCGGGGCTTGGTGAGTAGCTATTTAATTATTACTACTTTGTGTCTGTTCTTCTGCTCTGTGTTATATATTGCAAAAATATATTTTTTCTGACCAGCTAGAATGCTGCAGATTACATTGCAGGTAAATTACGTTTAAAAGTTTTCTGCGATTGTTCTGACACAGGTGCTCGGCGCGCCTAATCTTACTTGTTTGCAACTTTGCGCTCGCTTAGCACGATTATGTAAGAGTTTCTTTTAGAGAACTTAAGTTAGGTTATGATAGAGTGACTCTAGTCCTTCCTTTCCCCTGTCACTAAGAGATAGTGGTGGATTGATACTTAGGTTAAGTTACTTATTAGTATGAGTTGGTCATTTTTTAGTGGTCTGCGTGATGCACCCTCTGTTACGTCTGCTGAGTACTGCTTACCCCAGCCCTTAGTAGAACCTTCTGTAGTTAGTTCAGTGAGTGGTAATAGGCTTAGCACTAGCATAACATCAGCAGCAACCAACCAACAATTTGGTGTATGCAAAAATGTAGGCATGTGTCCTCTATTTATGCCTTTTTGAGGACTAAAAGAAGTTGAAATGCAGACTCAATGAATAATTGGCACGCCTGGAATAGGTGGGCTAGGTCAGGTGGTACTTAGGCTTAATTAGTATTCTGGGATCAGAATTGAACACTGGATTAGTGTTGATAAATAATAACTAGTCGGTCCGCGAATCCCCTGATACTACTAGTTGACCAGATTAGATAGGTCAATTTTATTGCAATTGTTGTTTACATGAATGTTTTTTTGACAGTTTTTAAAAATATTTTATTTGTTTCACACCAATCATCAATGTTTGTCTCTTTCTTTCTTATATCTTTCATGATCAGCATCCAGTGGAAAAAAGATGGGGATGGAGTAGGCGAGAGCAGTTGAACACCAGGGACAGGAAGACCAGGACGAAGGCTCTGCTGCTGGGCCCAGTTAGTCTTTTAGGGGGAGATTAACAATTACTGGCGCATCCCTGCATATCAGCAGGGATGCACCAGTAATTGTGCGCCACAGCTCCGCCACCCTGGATGCGCCGCATTTACAATGCGGCGCACCATGGGGCAAAAACGGCACAGATGCGTCACGCATCTGTGCCGTAAAAGCGGCGCATTGCTGGAATTGCGTCGCAAGCGCAGCACAGCTCCAACAAGGCTTGGGGGCTCTATCTCCACAATGCTGCGTCAATCCTTATGCCTGCTCCAAGCAGGCGCAGGGTTTTGACGCAGCATGGGCCCAAAAGTGACTGAGTGAAATCTTGTAGCTTTCACTCCACCACTTTTGGGAGGCATTCCTGCGCCGGAACGCCTCCTTCTGGCCTCCTTCTGGCCTCCTTCTGGCGCAGGGCTTTACAACGTGACGCATCTGGGAGATGTGTCACGTTGTAAATACCCCGCACCATGGCGCATCTTTTGCGCCGCTGCTGCTTCACAAAAGTGACGCAATGGTGGCGTAAAAGAGGCACAAGGGGCTTGTAAATCTGCCCCCTTGTTTTTAATAATAATAATTCTTATTCCCTAACTTTTATTGTACCGTATTTTTTCCTAACTATTGATTCCGTTTCCTAATGCTATTTTATACCAATTCTCCTTCGATCTAGACTATCTGTTTCTAAATTCGTGTTATCCCTGCCTCTAACTGCCTCTGCTATGACTCTCTGTACTACTACTATTAGTATGTCTGTAGCTAACCTTGCCCAGTTGGCCACTCTTTAATTAAAATGTTTTAAATAAAACTCAGATTCACCAGTAGCTGTAGCCATTGAGTCCAGTCCTTTGGGTTGTCCTCTTCTACTACTTGTAGTCTTCTTAATCTTGAGGCTTTCTTAATCTTGAGGCTTTTCAACAATTCCCACCAACAAAATGCCCAACCAGATTTTACTATTTTTGATAGGATAGGACATATTACTACTGTTGTAGGGGTTTTACACATACAGAACTTTGCACAAGAAAATAGGAAGTTGGTGATGGGAGGTTGGACCTACCTCACACCTTAATCAGAACCCACCACAATCCCCTGCCCGACTAGTTCTAGTAGTGTCTCATTACTATTAGCTCGCCGAACCCCCCAAGATACCCAATGAATAGCCAACCCAGAACATCACACACCCAACCTCTCAGTCATGGAAGCAAGGCACATGCACATCCTTCCTTTCGCTCACTCACTGAAAGTCCACACCAAATACCACTGAGTCTATGTAAGTTTAAAAGGTTTATTTTCAACTGACAAGCTCTGTACGTTGTTCTATAATGCAGCACCAACAGCAAAATGCATATGATTAAAACAATAAACATTGTTACACTTAGTTACACTTACAACAACTAAAAGTCCATATAACAAAGACAAAATGCAAAATCATGATAACTGAACAGTGGTGGAAGCACCACCCTCCCCTTGGTAGGAATATAGTTTATATAAAATTATAAATGAAGATCTCTGAGTGAATTCTGGGGACCCCTCACCTTAGAAGAACCTAGTAATGGTTACATCATAAGCTCTGCAAAGCTCTGGCTCCTTCTGTTATGAGAAAAATGGTGCGCGTTAGTATATTACAAGCATTTCTCAGTCATGCCAAAAAGTGTAGCATTTTTTGGATAAGCAATATGGACTAACACCAGAACTCCATTACAAATTGGCTTGTTTTGTTCAAACTTGTACGCAGCGCTTAGACAGTAGCAGTATGAGGTCATGTGGGCTAAAAGGCGTCTTACACTGCAAGCTGCGAGGTAATGTGCACAAAAATAAAATACACAAAGGTAAAATGGTTGCATGGCTCGGGCTAACTAAGCAAACACTAGAATGACCCTAGGGACCATATAACTACTAGTGTCTACTCTATTACCTGATTTGTACTAGTGATGTATGTTGTATATGTATATATTAACTCTTTTTTCAATATTGCTAGTGTAAAATAGGGGGAGGTGTATATGACATCTAAAAAATGTGTAATGTTTTTTCTAGGTGTACTACTGACCACAAGTGCTGGGGCCAGTGGCGATGGTGACACGGCTGCTGAGGGAGAAGATGCAGCAGTTGTAGAAGGAGCTGCAGGGGGTGAGACAGCAGCCGTGGCGGGCGGGGATTAATTATATTCTTAATCCTCACTTATTGACATTACACTCACTGCTAGGGTGTACTGTATACTGTACTGTTGAGACTTACTAAGTCAGAAGTTGTTGTGAGTGGTTGAAGACACCCTTTACTTAATATTAGTAACAGCATTAGCGGCGGGAGTGTTAAGTAACCAATGGCCTCTTCTATTTGACTTTAACTCAGTTGTGAAAGTTGTATGGAGAAGACTAAAAGTCAGATCAGATGACCTTGATAGATGGATTGAACTAAAAGGGAAAGAAGGGTGGAAGGAAGAAGGATGGGCGAGATTTAGTATTTATGACTGGCAGAGAAGGATATGTGGGATGCAGGCATGCATAGGTGGCTGCATCAAATGTTAAAGTTTAAGGAAGTGGAAGGATAGAGGCATACCACAAATGTTATGCACTGTGCTTGCTAGTGCTACCGTGCCACTATGTGTAGAATTAGTTTGTCTTACTGCTTTGCTAAGTATATTTCAAAATAGTCTTGTTTTTCCATCTTGATAAAGCTACTCCTTCCAACGGGAAACTGGACAGGAAGGAGTTGCCAGCCAAGGCCCGGCGCCAGAAACTGGAGGCCATACAACAGGAATACCGTTGGCTGGTGGTTCTGACAGGGGAGGAGGAGGCGGCAGCAGCTGCTTCCTCTTCCAATGCCTCAGGCCCCAGCCTAACCCCTCCAGTGTTAAGGTGCCACAGTCTGGCAGCCGCCCACTTCCGCCCATCTTTTAACATCACTGCTGCCCTCCCGTGAATGCAATTGCAGCACGTTGAAGCGCTGTGTTCCCGGCTACAGGTATCAAGTACGTGTCTTCCAGGAGAGTCGATCCCGCCGATCTTAAGACCCTGTTAATTGCCTCTTTTTTGTTTCTTCTTTTGGTGGGTGGGAATCAGGCATTGGGGTTAACTTTCTTTGGACAATTGGACATTCTTTTAGGTAGGACTTTTTTGTTACAGACATTTTTTGGGGTTAGGGAGAGGAGTGGGTCAGGTGTTGTTGTGGGATTTTTTACATAGTTTATTTTTGTTAGGGGATTAAATTATATATTTATACTTTACGTACGATGTCCATTATTAATTATGCCTCCCCCAAACTTCTCTTACCTTTGCTTGATGCTTAACTTAGGCACATCGATGGCTGCATAGTGATGATGGTTTTCTTTCCCAACATGCCATGGTTGTGGTGGTAGTAGTAGTAGTAGACACTGGCAGTAGCATTTGCAAAAAAAGAAAATGAGCCAGTCAGTCGCCTGAGAGAGACTGTTGGAGGAGTAGTAGAATGAAGTACAGTACAGAACTTACTGCCAAACAATAATATGCAAAAATACAACGAAACATAATGGTGGTGGGGATAGCCTAATACATAGAGTTACAAACTCTAGTTGTGTCAAGTCACTCGACTAGGCCTACAGTCCACAGGACACAAGCGTAACCATTAGTGCTGTGTAGGAGGATGACAACAAATCCAATCGATGCCTGCAATTAATGCGGATGTATTAGATTCCTTTGGTGAAAAAATTATCTCACTAATATACTACTCATGGGTGGGCAAGCAGAAGAAGATCCTTGCCCTGCCTTGAAATTGAATTACTGTTGCTTTTGGCACATATAACCCAACAAGCGTGTGATAAATTATTGGTGTACATTTAATTTAGTCACACCTCAATAAGTCACACAGCCTGGGGGAAGAGGGTTAGGGTTTGTTGAATGGTTGGGAAGGGGGGTTTGGGGAAAGGTTTGACAAAGAAAAACAGTACGCATGGACAAACCACAAAACACAATCTTTGTAGACTACCATATCCATATCAATCTGTTAAGGGAGAAATAGGAAATGCATGCATGATGATGATAAGAAGACCCGGATTGCATACAGTTTGTGTTCTGTTGTAGCGGGCTTACTTTTAAAGATAGCAAAGAAAATTAAAAAATATCTGTAGGGATGAATTATAAACAGAGAGCAAACATAATAATAATAACAACAAACCACTGTAGTAATGATTGAAGACAAAAAACGAATCAAGTTATTTAAAAGATGAAGAAAGTGATACTGTTAGTGTCTTATCCTGGTCAAAATGGGGAGTCGCATCTTGGCATTCCTCTTGGTCCTCCCTTCCATGGATGCTCCGTCCATCAATCTTTGGTGACGCCACTGCCTGCCTGGCAGATGTAGATTCATTGGTAAGGTAAGTGTGCATTGTTTCCAAGTATAGCACAGGGTAAGGCCCGGCCTGTAATTGTAGATGGAAGACGCCTGTAGTAGACGGAAGTTGCGCTGGGACGCCTCAGGGTAACCACCGTGCTTTATAAATCTTCTTTTCATTTCATTTATTTAAAGAACAAAAAGGATATTGAGAAATCAAGTCGAATAAGAACACTTTCAGAGTCGGCATGGATGCATCATGTCTACTCTAGTCTGTTTCCAGTATTGACCTACAACAACAAAAGGAAAGAGCAGGCCCACGGTGACGGCACCCTTTGCACATTCTCCACTTAGCGTACATTTTTTGAAAGAGTTGGACAAAGCACATATCCAGCAAACATAGCATTTTACAATTTAAGTGACTAAATCAATGCACCGCTGTCATACCACACTACACTCAACTCCACCGCTACACAGACATTTAGGTCTGCTGTGGTTGTTGTTGACTTGTTGTTTACCTTTTAAGCCACTCATGAAATGCCCTAACTTATTCCATCAATCATCTCTGATTCTACAGAGTGACTGCGAAGATACTATGTCACGTTGGTCATCATGATGGTGTTGTTCAACTCAGTCTGCCGTGCACCGAGTGAGTCCAGATTCCATATTCACAAATGCAATTGATCGGCCTGCAGTAGAAGTACAATTTTGTTATTAAACAACAAGAGTGGGAATATTGACTTGAGTCACTGTTAGTGTGTAGATTAAATACTAATACACTTTGACTTCACTTCATTTTTTTAAAAAAATATTTTTATTGTTACAAAATGTAGACATTAAGCCATTTGACAATACTTGAATAGGAACTAGTCCTCTCGGCTAAGCTTGGTTACATGTCTGTTCTCCTGGGTATGCATATTTTGAAAGTAACAGCAGTCAGCAATAAATCAGTGGCAGATAATAGAGTATAGCTTGTCAGTAGTTACATACACAATCTATGTTACAAGGCATAATAGAAGCAACAGTGGTCGCCTGTCAACATAAACTATTAACTGCTTCTACATATCCTATCAGCAGAGTAGCATGGTGAAAGCACTCATTGTATTGTGATGGTAAAAGCAAGGCTACATATATATGTCCTTAGTATAATACATATTCAAGACTTACATCCAGACTCAAGAAAACCATGAGTGTCAACAGATAACAAACAGTAAAGATATAGAAACAGGAGACTAGATATCCACGGTCTAACAGTGCGTATGTGCATGTGCGCCACTCTAAAGATAGGCAACAGAGGGTGGGGGAAGCAAGCCTGTCCAATATTGTGTTAGTGCAAGGGTAGGTCAGGGTGGCTACTGGTGAGTGCGCCCGGGGGAGGGCCAGCGCGGGGGAGGGGGGCAGAGGGGAGGTAGGAGGTAGGCGGGGGGGAGCTCCGGGGGGGAGCGCGGTAGGGTGTGGAAGGGGCTTTGACTTCCCTTCATGCACACCAAAAAACAACAACACAAACACCAATCACTCAGAGTCGGTGTCCAATGCATGCCATTCATTACCTGTTCCTTCTTATCTTAAGTGAAGGGGCAGTCTCTCTCATCATCACCATCATGGTGTTGTCCTACTCAGTGTGCAGTGTACAGATTGAGTCCCCTTTCTATATTCAAAATGCAATGTATTGGCCTGCAGTAGAAGTATGAATTTGTTATTAAAAATACAAAAAGGGAAAAATTGCCTTGAGTTACTTTTAGTGTGTAGATTACATATAGTACATAATGAATTAACTTCATGCACAACAAACAACAACAAAATCACTCAGTCAGCCTCCAATGCATGGCAATATTCATTACCTGTTCCTTCTCATCTTCAGTTAATGGGCAGTCTCTCTCGGCTCAGAAAAGAGGATAGTTATAGTAGTCATCTTCATGTACCACTTCTTTTGGAGGGACTCAACGAGGAAATATTTTCTTTTTTCTTCTATTTTGTATCATCCAATCATCGTCTGGCTTGAGGGCACTGGATTTAGGGAGATTCAGGAGGATGGATGGAGGACCAGGAGTCGGAGGAGTGGACCTTGAAATGCAGACAGCTGAAACTCGAATATGGCAATAGAAAGACGAGAAGACGGTGGTGATGGATTTGTTGTGATTCGGAGTTTCTAACCAGAAAGACAGGCACAAAAATAAAAGAAAATAAGGGAGGAAGACAGTAAGAAGTGCAAGCCTAATTGTCAGGGAAGTATAGCTCGTCCTCAAACTCTGGGATTTCAACCAGAAGCAGGTAATCATCATCTAACACACTACTTCCATCACCTGAGCCGCTGTCCTCATCTTCCTCTCTTGATTCATGTATTGTGTAATTCGATGGTATAAAGTGCTGATTCCTTTTTGATCATGGTTAACTTCTACACGTTTTTGGGCGAGAGACTGGTCCTTCTCACTGTTACAATGGAACCAGCAGCACTGAAAACATGTTGAGAAGAGACACTGCGACAGGGCAAGCCAAATAGTTTATCGTCAGCCTGCTGAGCAGTGGCCATTGGCTCCTTTTCCCATACCAATACCGCAATGGGTTTTGATCAATGTACACCTCTCTTGGGTCATCCAGATAGGCCTGGAACATCAGCTCAATGTTCAGGGATGCTACACTTTGTTCGGGTTCTTTTTTCTTTGCATCAGCACTGGACCTACCAAGTCCTTGTTGTAAAACAAATCGTTTAACGATTTAAGTAGGGCTAATGATCCGGTTCTTGCTGTTGTTGATAGTGTTGGTGATTGTTCTGAGCCAAACACACTGCCCAAAGGCTCAGAATTTGAACTTGGCGCTGGATGCCTTGCTGCAGTACTTGTTGTAGGTTTATCTAGCAGGCTTTTGATTAGCAGCTGTTCATTTTCCAACTTACTGGCTGACTCAGCTATCCAAGTTTTGTACCGGGCAACATCCATTTCTGAAAAAGGAATTAATGTCTTACTTTTCAGTGCCAATTTTGACAGTTGATCCAGAATTGTGGCACAAATGTAATGTTCTTATAACAAAATCTTATTTTGCACCCTTGTATTGTCCGCTAAACAACGGGCTAAGGTCTCCACCAACTCATATGCTTCTTTTTTTTCCTCTACACCTTTGTATGTTTCAGACACCTCCTTCAGCTGTTGCTCTAGCATTTGCAACAATGGGATAGCTTGGCCCATAATACAGTCCTCCTTGCTGACTTCACATGTGAAGACCTCGAAAGGAAGAAGCATCTCAGTCAGGCATTTAACTGGGCACCATTGGTCCATCTAAAGGGTCATGCCTTTCACAGTAGCATCCTCTCTTCGCATGACATATTCATTGATTGGCCTGCACTACTCAACCATACAGTCAATCATGTAATAAGTTGAGTTCCAACGTGTTGCCACCTCCTGGATGAGTGCTTTGACTGGCATTCTATAGTCACGTTGAATGATCCTCAGCTGCTTCCGAGCATTAAACAAATGGCTGAAATGAGTGCATATTCTTCGGCAGGTGGTCAGTAACTATAATGTTAATGCACTGTTCCAAACACTCCACCGTGCACTATTATCAGAGAGAGAGGTCTGAAAGGAGAGGTCAGTCCCTCACTACACTTTACAATGCACATCTATCATCTGAAAGAGTGGTCTGACAGGAGAGGTCTGTTATTCTCCACACACTGATATGCATCCACTTGCCAGGCCCTAACCTCCCTTTTTCTCACATATAAGACGCCCCTATGGTAGGCCCAAAATACCCCTGTGGGCAGGGTTCAGTGTGGGGGAAAGATAGGACATGCAGTGGTATTTGTCACCTGTCCTGATGGCGAAATACTATGCATTTCATTTTCACTGTTGAAAGGCTATCCATCCCATAGGTGTACATGGGAGCTGCTTTGTAACACTTTTATAAATGTAGATGGCCCGGGAAAGCTGATAGAAAAATGGAGTTTAGAAATCCTGAACTCAGAAATTAAAATACATCTTTTAGTAAAGATGATGTTTCTGGTGTGTGTTTGAAAATTCTACTTTTAGAAAGTGGGCATTTTCTTGCTTAACCATCCTGTGTGCCTCTGTTTTTTGTATATTTCCTGTCTGAGGTTAGAGTGACAGGAGCAGGGGATGTGCATTCACACCTAGACTGACACAAGGGGGGGTTAAGGTGTATCCTGCCTTTCCTGGGTGACTCATAGCCAGTCTGAATAGACCTAGCTGCATTTAGAGTAGTGAGAGGAGTTGTTGCTTGCACATGAATCGACTGTGGCTGCTTCTGACAAAGCTGTCTCTATTCCATGTGGTGAACCTGGCCTGAGACAGGCTGAATTGGTTTATGTGTGCCAGAGGAGCTTTGTTTGTACCAACTTCAAAGGAATATGTGGTATAAATATTGGGGCCTTGATCCCAGAACTTTTGAACTTTTTTGGACCAGGAAACCTGTCAAGAAGAAGAACTAGAGAAGCTGTGAGGAGAGACTACCACTTTGCTGTGTGCTTTGCTGTATTGTCCCATTCTACCGCATTTGCCTTCTTCATTAATTGTTTCCACCGACTGAATATATCGTATAGCACTTTTGTATTTATGTGTAAAAGGTCCTGATTTCTGTCAATATGAGTATTGTATGTCACTTATTGTCATTGCTATGAAGTATATATGATTTTTTTTAATTAAATTAATTAACACACTATATAAAAGAAATATAAAAAGTAAAAAATAGAATGAAAAATAAAACAATCAAATATTTTTGATATACTACTGTCTAAGTGAATCATTATTGTTTATGTAGTTAATATCTGAAATGAGGTTGAAAT
Source organism: Lissotriton vulgaris (assembly GCF_964263255.1). Classification (NCBI taxonomy): domain Eukaryota; kingdom Metazoa; phylum Chordata; class Amphibia; order Caudata; family Salamandridae; genus Lissotriton; species Lissotriton vulgaris. The sequence goes on from NC_141689.1 coordinate 623,000,584, forward strand.
AAGGGCGACAACAATATCACTGGTTTGCTGGATACTTACTTTCTCAACTTGCTTTGCTGTATTGGCCTGCAGTGGCTGATTCTGTCTTGGGCAGTGAAAGCACTGGAATGGACTTTCTGCATCTACTTTTCCTGAGTTTCTCCAAGGGCTTGAGGTAGAGTTTCCCCCTGTTCAAGAAGTCTCAGGAACAGCAAAGAAGTTAATATGTTACTAGCCCCAAGAACTTTATGTTTTGGGCTGCAATGGAAGAAAAAGCAACCCAATGCCATGAACTGCACCGGCTCAGTTTCCTGAAGGCACCGCAGAGGGATGACCATTACCAAGCCACTGCTTGCACTGCAACCTAAGGATAACGCATCCCAGATGCTGGCACTCCGGACTTTCAACTGCAACACGTGTGACTTCACGGGCCTGATGACTCCTGCACTGACCTCCAGAACCTATGCCTGCTGACTCTTAGGGTATTGATAAGGGGTTGTACCCAAATAGTGTCCCTGGGACCTGGGTGATCAATGTAATGAAACGAAGGGGTCCCAGTACTCAAGGATCAATTTTACAAGACAGACAATAAAAATAAATCAATCAAGAAACAAATCTGGACACATTGTTTTAATCACAATGTGAACGTTTATAATAAATATATGAATTATCTCAACACGTAAACACAGTTTGCGTAGTGCCCCAGATAAAGTGGAAGAAGGAGGGGAGTGATCCTGTGAGGAAGTGGTGGAGGAAAGAAGGAAGTTTTGTAGTGACAATTAAATCAGTAAATATACAGCATTTGTACATGCTACACAGTGTGTGTAGAAATGTTAGACCACAGGGTTCAATGTATTATTCAAACATAACAGCATACTCCACAGAATTCAAATAATGAAGGCGTTTAGGGCGTGGAGTTGAGTTCTACGAGTAGTTGTCGACGTTTCGACCCCCTGACATGCAGGTAGAATTACTATCCTTGCGGTGGGGTCTTCATCAGGACAGGGGTGGGGACACACCAAGAAACAGTAAAAACTGGACCGTGGAACCGACTAGCGGCTTGGCCCGAAGCAATCGTCAAGGCTGATAGAACATGAAGTGATATCACGGCGACCCCAATTTAATTAGATGACATGGTCCGAGGTAACAGCTATTTACATCAATGCACAAATGCGTGATCATATCATTAAGGGGTCTGGTCCAATCACAAGGGTGCCTCGTAGATTATTCATAAAGGCGCGATCAGAGTCCGATAATGGGGGGTCCACCTCGGTCGGACGGAAGGCTTCTAAGAAGAAACGGCAACGGAATGAATCTCGTCCCGCCGGCAGCCGAGTTCGCAATGCGCCATTGCGAACTCGGCTGCCGGCGGGACGAGATTCATTCCGTTGCCGTTTCTACTTAGAAGCCTTCCGTCCGACCGAGGTGGACCCCCCATTATCGGACTCTGATCGCGCCTTTATGAATAATCTACGAGGCACCCTTGTGATTGGACCAGCCCCCTTAATGATATGATCACGCATTTGTGCATTGATGTAAATAGCTGTTACCTCGGACCATGTCATCTAATTAAATTGGGGTCGCCGTGATATCACTTCATGTTCTATCAGCCTTGACGATTGCTTCGGGCCAAGCGGCTAGTCGGTTCCACGGTCCAGTTTTTACTGTTTCTTGGTGTGTCCCCACCCCTGTCCTGATGAAGACCCCACCGCAAGGATAGTAATTCTACCTGCATATCAGGGGGTTGAAACGTCGACAACTACTCGTAGAACTCAACTCCACGCCCTAAACGCCTTCATTATTTGAATTCTGTGGAGTATGCTGTTATGTTTGAATAATACATTGAACCCTGTGGTCTAACATTTCTACACACACTGTGTAGCATGTACAAATGCTGTATATTTACTGATTTAATTGTCACTACAAAACTTCCTTCTTTCCTCCACCACTTCCTCACAGGATCACTCCCCTCCTTCTTCCACTTTATCTGGGGCACTACGCAAACTGTGTTTACGTGTTGAGATAATTCATATATTTATTATAAACGTTCACATTATGATTAAAACAATGTGTCCAGATTTGTTTCTTGATTGATTTATTTTTATTGTCTGTCTTGTAAAATTGATCCTTGAGTACTGGGACCCCTTGCTGACTCTTAGGAGCTCATCGCAAGGTCCCTGACACCCTGCATTTCTAAAGGTACAGGTTTTCCAGACACCATATCTGTCTCGTGACACCGTGGTCAGTCAGAACTGTTGGATTTGTGTGTTCACAACACCGTGATAGCCCCAGACGGAGCTATCGACTTCAAGGAACTGTTTTTAAAGTCAAATCTTTCTTTATGAGTAGTTTTAATAACTGTATGTTGGATTCTTATCATATTACCTATTTTTCTAAAACTGGTGTGGTGTCCTTTTACAGTGTTTTCACTGTATTACTGTATGCCATGTGCAAATGCTTTATACATTGCCTAAGAGATAAGCCTGACTGCTCATGCCAAGCCACCCAGGAGGTAAGCAGGGGTTATTTAAGAAGTGTAACTCCCTTATCCTCACTAGGACGATGGGTCCCTCTTGGACAGGGTAACAACCTGTCAGCTAGAGAACCCCATTTCTAACAACATTCTACCATACAAACACATCTATGATTCTGGCCAAATCACCTAATCTCCCCATGCCCAAACAATAAATATATCCATCTGTAATGCAACTGGTGCTCATGTAAAGCTCCCTGATACCTTTGAGTCGGGTTCACACTATCAAAAACTACCAAAGATGTTTTATTATTAGGTGTAATAAAAATATTTATTTCTGTTAGTTTTCAAAACTTGGAAATTTACTAAAACTCACAAAGGTTAAAGTAACGAAATAGTTAGGTGACAGACTCAGTGATGTTACCATTTTAAACTAAAAAAACACAGAAATTCATCAGTTATAGTTAGCAGCACTAACTATAACATTCGCCCTCGTCATGTAAAGCTTATGACCTCAAATATGACATAACTAATTACATTCTCTATGACATCATTTCACATCACTGATGACATCTCAAATGACATCATTGATGGCATCACTGATATTACCTATCATCATATAAGGTCATAATCAGTGCATAGTGGGGGGTTATGTTATAGTTAGTGGTGCTAATTATATCCCATAATCCCATATTGCTGAGTGATGTTTCTTTGTGAAGCAGAACAGCTTTTCCAAAGAAAGCTGTAAATCGTTATAGTTATAAATTCAGCAGTTATAGTTTGCTGAGCTAACTATAAATCACTCCCCCCACAATGCACTGCTTATGACTTCTCAAATTACATCATTCATGACATGGTCAGTGACATCTCTCATGACATCTCAAATGACATCACTGATTACCGCATCCACAGAAACATTCACCCATCCACTCATGCACCCACACAACCACACATACACGCACTCTCAGATGAAATAGTCAATTATGTGTCAGTCAATACATTTATAACATATAAATGGCGGATATAGCAGGGTACTATATGAGCAAATAATAATTTTTGTTTCAACTTTACTTGGTAGTCAGTCTACTCTTTGTCTGGGCTAACCAATTTCAATTACAATTGGAACAGGGCTAACAAAGCAATTCTTTACTTTTAAAAGTATACATGACTGGGCGGCTGCACGGAGACTGCTATGGATAATAAAAAAAGCATGCCTAGAAGGCGCTGCACTGGTAAAGTTGGCGGCAAGCGAGGTTTTGGTGAACTTCCGACTCTGAGCAGAGCTGTGGAATTGCAAAATTTCGAAAACTCAGCTGGCGATGCCCAGCGCTAATATATATATTGAAAAATAAAAGGTTACAGGGACGTTATAGTTTGAAATTCAGCAGTTATAGTTTGCTGAGCTAACTATAAATCACTCCCCCCACAATGCACTGCTTATGACTTCTCAAATTACATCATTCATGACATGGTCAGTGACATCTCTCATGACATCTCAAATGACATCACTGATTACCGCATCCACAGAAACATTCACCCATCCACTCATGCACCCACACAACCACACATACACGCACTGTCAGATGAAATAGTCAATTATGTGTCAGTCAATACATTTATAACATATAAATGGCGGATATAGCAGGGTACTGTATGAGCAAATAATAATTTTTGTTTCAACTTTACTTGGTAGTCAGTCTACTCTTTGTTTTCAGGCTTGTTAAATTCTGATAGGACAAAACATGTGTCAACTTCCCTGATCGTTTTATGTAATGAACTGTTCTTCCACAGTGACCACATAGGTGCACCCACCAGAAAAAGTAAATTGAAATTTATGCACCAAACCACATGCTTACCATAGACTTCACTATTACTTTTGTTACCTTTGTGCATGATTGTATGTGTACCCAAACTTTTTTCTAATATCTGAATTGGTGGCAGTCAGTGCCCATGCTAGATGGTTACAGCTGTAGATCTGGACCTCTGAGTAGTCTCTGACCACTTAGTAGTCTCAACCCAGTGGAAGCCCAAGTGACAATATATTGTGTTCAATGATAAACAAGTATGGAGTTGAAGGCCCAAAGCCCAAACAATGTGTATGTGTATAGGCATTTATATAGCGCACTACTTACCGGAGGGTCCCAAGGCGCTTCGACCGCTGCGAAACCCTTCCTGGCTTCCCTGAGAGATGGTCCCTTAATGGGTATCTCCAGGGTGAGACCAGGCATCCCCGGCGGTCTGGTGGGGCCGTTAGTGAAGATGAGGCAAGCTAATGCCCAGAGTGATCGCTGATCAGAGTGGGCACCGAGGCGAGAGAATTATCGAGTCCGCTGACCCTGGTCCAGAAACCTGCCGCGCCGGAAATCGAACCCTGGGCCCGGGCCGTCCTCTGCTCTCGGGTCTGCCGCCTCTAACCAGTGAGCCACACTACTTCACGACAAGAAGGGAAGAAAGGTAAAATACTTTGCCTACACCAACTAATCAAGGGGACCAACTTGGGAAATAAATAACAAATTGCAAGAAAGAGATGTGATCACAGACATACATCTTAGGAAAAGCCCAGTAACCACTGTTGTCAGGCAGCAGTATATATTTTGTTCTTCCATCTTATGTATCTATGTCATGTGTGCCCTGGAAATGTTTCTGGTTGAACTGGAAGCAACCTAAATTCCCCACCAGCATGTCCCTCCAGCCACCACTAATGGGGTCTCCATGTACACAACTCAATACCCCTTTGCTGAATCTATAGCAATTTGAGCAGCTTCCTGCTGGCTAACTAGGAAAGTTTGACAGGAAGTTTCTGAGATTGTACTTTGTATATCAAGCAGTAGCTAGGAAGTTGGGAGGATGTACAGAGGACTGCTCAAAAAGGAAGAGTAAGATAATTCTGTGCCATTTTAGTTTAGATATTTATATTAGAATCCAACAGAGGGCATCCAACCTCATTTCTGGTTGTTGATTGCCTGTCAAAATCAGTCAGCAAAAGGTGTCAGAGATGGTAAAGTCCAAATAAAGAAGAAAGTATGAGTACCGTAAGGTGAAAAATATATCAGATGTATTAGTGTCAAAGATGAAAATTAATTTCGCCAATTATTATTTGATAGACCATGAGAAAAGTGATAAACCAAAACATAAAACATGTCAAGATGGGTTTTGCATGTTAAGAAAAGTGAACCCTTCTTTCAGTTGTCTGTCAAAATATATACCAGAAAAATATTATGGCACTAAAATATCATTGTCAAAATATTGACAAAACAACATATTATTGTGGCTTAAACTGCAACAATATATTATTAAATATATATAATTATTTGTAAATACAATTATATTAATATATTCAGATATGTACACAATATGTACACAACATTAGAAAAATATGTTTTATTTATGTATGCCTCTTGGTAGCAGATGGTTACTATTTCAAAAATGAGAGAAGAAACCAAAGGACATAATACATTGACATAATATATTAGCAGCCACCAAAAGATAAAATCAATATAAAGGAGTAAAAGTAATAAATGATGTAGAGATAGAGGAATAAGGAACAATTCCCTCGCATATGATTGAATCTCCATAAAGTGGAAAGCTTTGCTTTATTTCTCGCTTTAAATAGTCCTAGGGCATGATTATGAATTTGACAATCTTCTTGCCTGAATGGAAACATGGCAGTATGAGGAAGACCGCCAAACACGTGCCTTCTCGCCAGCCCAATTACATGTTTTTCCCGGTGCTGGCAGGACAGCTGCGGCAGTCCCACTGTGACGGCATGCTTTCCGCTGAGGATTACAGCCAGCAGTCATGCCACAGCCGTGGGACCGCTGCCACATCAGGTGCACTGAGTGGCATACACCATGTGGCACATGCCACCCAATGCTCAATTCCAGGTGGCACAACATGGGCCATCCTGCATGCATCCCCCATGAGCAGTTTCACCCTGCCTTTTCATGACCCTTTTCCGTGGTGGGATCCCGGCAACGAAATGGGAGGTGGAAATGCCGGTCCTAATCTGCTTGGCGGTGCAGGCACCAACATCGCCATAATTTACAATCCCTCTCAACACTGCTGCTGGATTATGGCAGTAGCGGCAGTCTTGTGGCGGTCCCACTACCACCATTGTAATACAGCTGTTGGACTTCTGAAATGGTGGCAGGACCACCGTGGTGGTGGCAGGACCACCGTACTCATAATATGACCCTTAGCATCAATCAACATTTTGTCACAGGACTACAATGGGAGAAGGAAATGTTTGATTAAGCAGTGAGTGGCACCAAATAAAATCACACAAGAAATTTCAATGTAATTTGGAATTTGATCACACAACTTGTACAAATGGCTTGAACTGAGTTAACTAGAGTGCCTTTTTAATAAAAATCAAGTGATCAGTATCATCCAGTAAAATTCTGCACTAAATTTGAGTGTCATTTAACATTTTTTTACTTTTATGAATAATGGACTGATGAGAATCATATCCCTCTGATGGTATTAAATTATTAATAAGCTATACATTATTTTGTTAATGAACATACATAACCAGCGATACATGGCAGAATTTCGTTGTGAAATAGAAGAGACTTTGAACAAAAAACTGCAAATAAATATTTAAATACATATTTGATTTGATAAGCACATTTTTTTTAATGATCAATGGACATTTAGGTTTTATTCCAAGTTTCTGTGCATCTTTTGTAGTAAAATATCAATGAAATAAACTGGAATGTAATGCAACATGAAGTGATAGTGATGAATATGTAAAACAAATCAGGGGAAGACCTGCAGTTGAAATGAGTCATATTTAATCTTAACATATAAATCTAACTAAATTTAGTATCCAAAGTGTGTTGCAAACAAATAATTATGATATGACTTCATTAACCTCTTAACCGCGTGGCAAATTCTCCCGCAGTGGGTGAGAATTAAAGAGTGGGCGGGGCTGCTTCGACCAATGGATGTGTGCAGCACCAGCAAGGTAGTGCTTGCGTCGGCCAACAAGCACGGAATGGGTTAAAGAATTAAAAACATCATACATCTGTATAAATATTAATAAGCTCCCATAACAATGTACACATTATTAATTTACTTAACAATGACAATTTATTTTAAAATACATATAAAAATAGTATGTTTAAAAAAAGCTAATAACAGACAAAACATTTAAATTGATTAAAAAAAGCAAAATAATCAAATAACTAGTATATAAAAACACACATTTAAATGAACCCACACAAAATATCTTCCAGGAGGAATTGCAATTTAATTCTAGCCCAAAATTAATAGAAAATATACAATTAAAAACAATTCAGATACATATCCTAATTCCCAATTCTACAAACATTGTGAAAAATGCATGGTCGCTGAGCGGGTTGGGTTTACTATTCTACTTCCAGTTATACAAACATTATGAAAGTGAATTTCTTGTGGCATCAGATTTACTTTTCTAACTCCAGTCAAATAAACGTTGAGGAATGTGAATACATTGGTGAGGTCAGATTTCCTAATCTAACTCCAGTCCACACTGTGCATGCATTGAGTGGTCAGCTTTTCTATAATTCCACTCCAACAAACTTTGAAGAAAGTGAATATTTGTTTAGGGTGAAGTTAAATGTGTATCTGGCGGTGGTGTTCAAATTTACTATTCTACCATCAATCCAAGAAAAAAACAAACAAACAAACAAACAAACTTTGGAGAAAGTGCATATGTCACAGTGATAGATATAGTACTCTAGCTCCAGTCTAACAAACATTTAGTAAAATACATCCTGGAAGGCATTTTAACCAGCATTACTATAAATTTGGGGGAACATATTTACTATTTTAACTCCAGTATAACCGACGCCACTGTCAGATTTACAATTTTAATTCCAGTCTGACAAAAATTGTAGAAAGTGCACACATTGTGGAGCTTTAGATGTCTTATTGTAGCTCTTGTCTAACAAATATTTTGAGGTTAAAATTCAATATTATAACTTGTGTTCAACATACCTTTAGGAAAAAAAATATATATATATATATATATATATATATATATATATATATATATATATATTGAAATACCTTAACAAATGAACCATTCAAAGTAGGAAACAAATGATGTTGAATGTAGCATACTACAAAGTATAAATATGTTCTCAGATAGCTATATTTACTTTAGTTACAAAACTGCTAAAGATATGAAAAAATGAAATATGCTGGATAAACGTGTAAGTGTAAGTGGAATTGGCAGTATGGGGCAAGTCCTTGATGGTGAATGCCTTACTTTGATTGACATATATCCTACATTTGTTCCTCACTGATTTTGTTCCAACTTAATATGTTAATTATTAAGCCTTTTTGGTTGAGGCTATGGTGAATATGCAAGTATAACACTAAACACTAAACTTTTGTGATGATATGGACAGGAATGGGAGTTTGAGTCTTAGCCTATGCTCTAGGGAGTATATCAATGTAATTAAGTTTTCATTGTATTATAATTTTAGCAAAAGGAATCTTTTTCTTAGCTCAATAGTTTCAAAGTTTGTGGTATTATTTTATTTCAGAGAATACCCTGTATGGCAGGTTATAGCATAGTAGTGTTCTAAATGAGTTCTTTGACCACCATTTTGGATATGCTGGATCTGGTGGAATGATGATCTAGATGTTATTTCTCAATGAGTATTTCCGATCAGTATGTTGAGTTTGGTTGTGCAACGATCTATATGTTGGCACTGGAGGCCTTTGTTTTTTAGTAGTTTGGACTGATTTATTATAGTTTGTAAGCTTGAGGGTGATTTACTTCCATTTCAATTTTCCGCAGGTGATATTGTGTATCCATGATGGTAAGCTTGAGACAATGTTTTTAAAAAAAAATTATTTCAACAATATATTGTTTTTTTCAAAGTTGATCTTCACTTGTCGAGAGATGAATACCTCATAATGGGTATAATGTGATTGTTGAACAACGTAAACTTATTTCAGTGGGAAATCATGATGTAGTATAACTGAGATGCAAGAAAGTGAGACTCTTTGTGGTAAACTGGTGTGGTTTTAGATGGATGTCATGCAGTTTTTCTTTGGATGTTAACCACTTGGCTGCTAAGGCAATATTTTACTTTTTCATTGATTTTCCATTGAAATCAATGGAAAGTCCATGACGAGTTACCCTTGTCATTAGCGGCGAAGAGGTTAAGGACATTTCAGATGGGGGGAAGGTGTATAGTGGTAAAAGTGATGTTGAAATGAAAATATTTATTCCATCACAGATTTGATTCTGATCTTGAGTTTGCCTTGGTTATGGGCTAGTCAATTTATGATCATTTGGAACTTAGATTGGGAATATTTGATTGGGGTGAAAAAATAGTCTTTGATTCGTGACATAATACGTTGTTATTTGTTTGGATTTCTTTTAATGTTCTTGGTTGTCACTGAGAATTATAGTATTTTGGACTGAAATCTATTGTGGAGCATAATGGATGGGAGTACAGAGTTTCTTTGAGGTAATGAATTACAGTAAATTAAACTGTTGTTGCAAGGATTTAGTAAGAGCCCTTTTAAAGAATATAATCTCTAATTTAAAAGTTGTAGTCAGATAATTGACGATGATACCTGAAACATTATTGGTAATGAATAAAAGGGATCTTTCCAATAGTGTGCATATTAGGAAGGAAGCTCCAATTCGGGCTGTAATTGGTATAATCTTTTTTCAAGATAAATGGTATAATCATGGATGTTAATGCATAACAAATATGAGTTATGGAAGTGCATTCATCTCTCTCTCCTATGTCTGATATTGATATTTTTATGAAACTCTATTTGATCTATACATCCTGTGCTAATAGATAGATGTTGGCAAAATAGATTATTAGGATAATGTCAATGAATGATGAGTATTACATTACTGAAACTAAGCATAATAAGTATTGTATAAAATGAAAACAGAAGTGTTAATTGATAAAGTAATTGTGTCATTACAACCTTGAAAAAAGTGACAGCTTGTTGGCTGGCTGTTTCTGAAAAGTTGTCTGTCTTGCTGCTGGAAGCTGCTATAATTAAATGTATCTGTTTGATTAATTTTGAAAATCAATTGTACTGTATTACAGCTTTTTCTTCTGCTCCAAATTTGTGAAGATTGTCTTCTGTACTGTGCTGTATTGAACCCTCTCTGAAAAAAACGTATATCAAAAATAATTGTTTATTGTGCAGAACATTTTTTAAATACATTTATTTTACTTGTAATACAAAGAAACTGCAATTTGATGGCAATTTGGAGAAGCCTCCTGCAACAGTTTATCTTTATGAAAATGAAAAAGTTAAATCTATACAAATATCCAAAATAATATATACTTTATTTTTCATTATTAAACATAATAACTAACTATAACCAAAATAACATAGCTACACATTGGAATTAATGTCAGAAATGTAAATCAAACCTTAAAACGTATATTTCAAGTAAATTCATTTACATCTCAATAAATCATTTAAATAGTTTTGTAAAATGTAATAATGTCATGATTGTAAATAAAATGTTCCAGTTAACATATAGCACCTTTTTTTTTAAATAAACACTACCCATCAAGCCCCTCTAAAAAATATAAAAACCAAAAATACAAGTACAAAAAACAGTTATGGTATTTTAAAATCCATCCACAACTAAATTAAAAAGGACCAATTCCAAAATTGTACATTTTCTGTTTTAAAATGAATTATAATATAAAATTACTAGCAGCCCATCCCGACGTTGTCCAGGTATGAATTGCTGCCGGCCAGTAGTATATTGTTTTGTAGGATTTTGTTTTGATAGCATTTCTTATATGTGACAGGCCTGTGAATTGCTCCGATTCACAGTGCACTGCTGATGCACTTAAGAGTGCGCGTTAAGTAGTGTGTGAATGTGAGTTTCCCTACTTTATTTTTCCTTGCAATTTTATATAGCGCGAACTCGACAACATGGTATGAGCACAATTTACATTACAGAAGAACACATTCATTTGTGGTAGGCACGGGGAGACAAAGCGATTTGCCTGGAATCACAGGATATTGAGCTGATGCCGAGATACGAACGTAGCTCCCCAGCTCTAAAGTTCGCAATTCTAGAACTTGTGGCAGGAGGTGTGTCTAAAAGTGTATGTCGGTGCTGGCCATCAATGAGAGAGACCCGTGCTTTTTCAAATGGGTGGTGAAAAAATATGAGTATGTTGCTGGAGATGTGGGCTGCAGTGCCACCAATGTACTTACCGGGGGAGGGTAAACACCCATTATTCTGCAACTTTTTTTCCTCATACCATCACTCCGCATATTTTCATTACGAAAGTACCATGACTCCGCAATGCCATTATAAGGCATGGCATTACATTTTATATGCTTTTACCACACATACATTTACAATGAAATTCGTTGTAAATGCATGAATGGTAAAAGCATGTTTTTTTTTTAATGTTTGGATAAGGTAAGTATGGGTATAGGGGTATATGTTTTGGGGTACTGAGGTATATGTTTTGGGTTGTTTGGGTATTTTATGGGTTCAGATATAGTTTTGGGTTATGGGGTACAGGGGTAGTTTTAAAGTTTAGGGATAGGTATGGGTTTTGGGGTACAGGGGTATTTTTAGGGTTCAGGGCTAGGTTAGGGTTTTGGGGTATAGGGTATTTTTAGGGTTCAGGGGTAGGTTTGGGTTTTGGGGTACAGGAGTATCCTAAGGGTTCAGGGCTAGGTTTGGGGTACAGGGGTATTTTTAGGGTTCATGGCTAGATTTGGGCTTTGGGGTACAGGGTTATTTTTAGGGTTCAGGGATAGGTTTGGGTTTTGGGGTACAGGGGTATTTTTAGGGTTCAGGGGTAGTTTGGGTTTTGGGGTACAGGGGTATTTTAAGGGTTCAGGGCTAGGTTTGGGTTTTAGGGTACTGGGGTATTTTAGGGTTCAGGGGTAGGTTTGGGTTTTGGGGTACAGTGGTATTTTTAGGGTTCAGCGCTAGGTTTGGGGTTTGGGGTACAGGGGTATTTTTAGGGTTCAGGGGTAGGTTTGGGTTTTGAGGTACAGGGGTATTTATAGGGTTCAGGGCTAGGTTTGGGTTTTGAGGTACAGGGGTATTTTTAGGGTTTAGAGATAGGTTTTGGTTTTGGGGTACAGGGTATATTTATAGGGTTAAGATGGGTTAGTGTTTAAGGGTGTTGGGGTATTTTAAGGAGTAAGGGTGGGTTATGATTATGGTGTGTAGGGGTATTTAAAGGGAGCAGGGTGGGATTAGCACACGATATGAGACATGGCATGAAGGGCAGAACGTACCACACTCCTCCCAGCAAATGCCCACAGCACAACACAGACACGCCCACAAGGGACTACTTTGCTGACACAGTTCTTTTACCTTTTAAATGAATATGGTGGGCGTCTGCATAGCCTATGTCCTTCTGCTGCAACTGCCCTTTCCAACGCTGTATTGGGTGTTGGGATTGGTGCTGTGGTTCCTGAGATTACCCGCCTCCAAGGTTTGGGCTCTCTCTTTATTATATTAGTATGGATTTCTCTTACACTACTAGCCACCTTTGCCATTAAACCCTACAATACAAATAAAATTAAACACATCTTGTTACAAATAAAATAAAGTATAGAATAAAACATTTCAATAATGCTAAAGTACATAAATGTATTTAACTAATTTAAGTAAACAAGTAACATAATTAATGGATTAGTGAATTAATATTAATAATATATACATAAATAGAGTTATTGGTAAATATGAGCACAAATAAATACATAACAATGTAAAGAAATGCAGAACTTTACATAATAAACAACTTATTATAATTAAAGTGTACTCCTGTATATCTACCCAATACAACACAACCCTAAAAAAAGAATTAAAAAAAAAAATTATATATTTAAAATAAAAATTAATTAAACATAGAAAACAATACCCATTTACACATTTACATAATTAACATAATCTATAGATTAATCAGTTAATATAAATTGCTTTATTTTTCTAAACTCTAAACACATAATAGGGGGTCATTACGATGGTGGTGAACCCGCCACCGCTCGCCAGATAAGGATGGTGGGCGGTGTGCTGGTGGATGGAAAGCCCATCCACCATGAGTCTGACACAGGCAACCATTATGATTGCCTGTAGGACCCAGACAGCATACCCAGAATTGTGGCGGTGACTAAGGATGCAGCATCCCGCCAGCTTTTGAATGGCGGTTCAACCACCATTCAGGGGCTCTTGGGGATGTACTTTTGGGCCCTGTTGCGGGACCCACTTGTGCAAGGGCAATGTAATTGTGCAATTGAGGGGCACCTATGGTTCCCCCCTACAGTTCCCACAGGTGGCAGGCATGGTACCTGCCACATAGTGCAGGGAAATGAACAACCTGCATTTTTAACATTGCGCATTTTAAACATTGTGGGCTGCCGCAATGTTAAAGATGCCTTTTGCGGCCGCCACAGTGGTGGTTGCATTGTAATTTGATGTGCAGGACCACCACCCTAGGCCCGGGCAGCCCAATTCCCGGGACGATGACTGGGAATTCCCAGGATGATGGCAGATGGACTTAAGTCCTTCCGATATCGTAATAAGCCCCATAGTGCCCTAAGATGCTCCACAACCTGAAAATACGTTTTTGAAGATAATTTTAAAGGATAAATATAAAAATAAATAGCAATTAATTATGTTCATTCATTAACACATAAATCAATTAACATCAATGAATATATATACTTTATTAACCCCTTCGATGCTCATGACGTAACCGTTCCGTCATGACCACACCCGTTTTAATTAGGGCCCAGCACCGACGGTAAATCTGCACCGCACGGATGAGGTTAAATAATAACCAAATGATTCCCCTTTATACCCAACCTTCCACAAAAAATACATTCATGCTCCTGTTATAAACAGTTAACATAAAGTGAGACCAAAAATACTTTTTGTTCCAGGGAATATTGTACAGTCTTTTCCATAGATCCTTTGCGTTGTCCGTGTCAATCTTCAATTGAAGGACTATTATACACTTTGATGATCCCAAACTTATACTCACTCTCTGCTGATGACAAGACCCGCATGCACAACAATCACAGATAATGAGAAGACAACTAGGGGAAGGGAGAGATAGAGAATCAGACATGTGCCACATGTCTGCCTCTTTGTATAGTCACACAGATAGACATGCTTAGCAGGTAATGAGGTCTTGATGATGAAAGTGCAAATATCAGTAAGGAAGAGATTTCACAGGAAGTGTACAAACAAATGAACAGAACTTGTTATTGCCTATTGAACTCCTTGGTGGGCTGCACTGTTAGGAAACCCATGCTGGGCAGAATACAGATGTTAGGGCCACATGTACGACTGTCAGGTTTTGTGACTCACAAATTGTGATTTTTTGCCAATTTGCAAGTCTCAGACACTGTTTGCAAATACCAAATGGGTCACAAGGGACCTGCCTCGTTAATATTTATATGGCAGGTTGCCATTTGTGACCCATTTGTAATGGCCGGCTCTCACAGGAATGGTGACCTGTTGGGTTCAGCAGACCACTATTGTCTGTGACTGCCTTTCAAGTAAAGCATTTTTTTAAATGTTGCCCAGGATACATTCAAAAATAAAAATAAAAATACAAAGTTTTCTTATCATTTTTTTACCACTGCCTATCTTTCTTCTACTTTTTTACTGATGCCTGGAGAATGAGACTAAAACTGAGATATAGAGAAGTCTGTGAATTAGCTTACACCAGTGTCTAGACACCTCTGTGCTAAGTAGTACTGTTGGTGCTGACCAACACAAAGTGAACAAGATGCTACCTAAGAACCTGACACCTGCCATGAAAGTTAGAAGTGAGGAGAAGAGGTCTGTTGTCCCCAATGGCATTAAGTCTTTTAACTTTTCCCACCAAGGTGCACATTGTGTGTAACTGCTGCACCTTGTTCATCAGTTGGGATGACGCTGGATCAAAAGCAGCACCACCACAACCAAAAGCAAAGCATATGTCTCCTTGTGTTTGAATGACTACAGTCATTACTGGGATCAGGGAGTCCAAAATTGAATTTTTTGAACAAATTGGTTCTTTCTAGTATTCTTAACAGGAAGAAGAGTTTTCTACAGCTGAGCTTCATGTGTAAGCAAAACAGGAGGTTCAGCTTGTTGCACTGCAAGAAGTTGAGACTGCTCTTACATCAGACACATCATCTTCCCCATCACCACTAAAGAAAAGAAAGGCCATTCTCTCATCTTCTAAATATCCACTTCAGGTGAAGGTCACATGAAGTAGACCTCTGTTTCCAGCGATGGAAGGCCATAGCTAAAGAAACATTGCTGAAAAGGCCTAGTTGTCAGTGGTGAGGATTAACTAGTGATTATTATGTCAGGAGTTGCACTCCGAAAGAGCAAATTACCTCAATCTGCCGTGGCTCTGTACCACCACCACCTACTTCCATCTTCACAGAATGCCAAAACCAGAACCAACAACAACCATCACCATTGTCCCAGCCACCACTAAGCAAAAGGAAAACTTACCTGTCTTCACCACCCATAATTCTAACTTTGGCACTGCAAAGAAGCTCTCCTACCAGGTTTGGATAGCTTTACAATTGTGTTAAATGTGTAGTACATTGCAGTATGCACTGTCTGCCGCAAAGCAATATATCATTAGGGGCTAGGAGGATACCTTATCACTGGGGGGCGATTGGCACATATAAAAGCAAGCATCCAGTCAAATGGCAACAGCACTCAAAAAAGATTGATATCCATGAGACAGAAGAACACAAACTGATAGAAGGAGGCAATAATGCAGAAGTCCTTGTTGGAAGAACGAGTAGCCCTATAGCATATAGTCTGCATTCAGCACCAATAGTGACCTTCGGTTGGTACAAGGAAGTTAAAGATATTATCACAGTCACCTAAAAGCATCCCTACCTCTACATAAGTCTTTGGCAGAGAATTCATACTCAGTTCCACCACAAAAAAAACAAAGCATAATCACATCTAGGTGCAGCAAGGAAGTTCTGTACCACTGAACCCATACTATGTTCCCATTATGTAATTGGAAACTAGCCAGAATGTAGGTGTATGACCTCTTCTCCTTATCTTTGTGAAAGGATATGAGTTTCTGGACATTTGTGAAAGCCTGTGTCCAAAAAGAAACTTTTCAAGCTGGAACAATGTTTCAAGTATCACTGTGCCACTGCTACACCATGAAGTACTGGGATCAGTGGCTAAAGTAATGAAGCAGTGTGTTGTGCATCGCATCAGTCTCTCTACTGACCCACAAATCAGCTGTCAATCTGCAGACTACATATGCATTGCTCCATAATGGGGCTCCCAGTTCATCGTGTTTTGATGCTTTTAAAGCCATCTTCCACCATTTAAAAGTTACAATGCTCTACATAGCAGAAGAACATACAGCTGCCAACATCCTGTAAGAATTCTGTACCAAAGTCTACAAATGGCTTCAAGCCAGGGATATCAAGATTAGATTCATTGCCACTAACATTGTCAGTAACAATCGCTATGCGCCACCTAGCTGTCACGAGCCCTAATACCAGGAACCTCTTGCTTATTTTGCATTAAGGGTCTCGGGGAATTAAACCAAGGAGACAAGTATGCAACTCTAGGGAAATCTTCCACCCAATTATTCTGCTGAGGTCCTCTAGGACCGCCGTCCAGTATACCTGATTCGCTGGACATGTCCTGATCATATGCGGAAAATCCGCCTGTGCATGATGACATCTGGGGCACCTTGGATCTCTCGATCCGTCTATAGCATGTAGCCGCTTGGGCGAGAGGTAGGTCATGTGAACTATATTGTACTGTATCTGTTTAAACTGCTGCACACCGCCACCTTGCATACACATTCATGATTTTTTCCCCAATCTCATAGCGTAATCTCCTGTGGACTTTGCCACCTGCCATTTCTCTTCTACTTTGAGAGGTCCACATTTTTTATCTTCCCTGAGTGCCCTGTATAGGTGGGTGACAAGTTTCCACCCTCCCGCCATGGCAATTATCGTGACCAGGGTATGTGTGTTTCAAGGGGCGTCCGGGAACGTAGACAATAGTTAACATGCCGTTGCCGCTATTTTGGCGTATTGCAAAAATTGCCCTGAATCCAATCAAAAAGTATTTACTGCTTCCTGATATGTTATAAACCTTTGTTCAGGGTAAAGGTCCGACAACATGAGACAACCTTCCGCCTTCCATTTATCAGTGGACATGACCCGCTGTATGAGTGCGATGGGTGGCATAAGCCAGAAGTCTGCCTCTGGGGTAAATGGCCGTGCCTGAATAAGTCTCCTGATCACCCTGTTCCATATGGCAGCGAGTAATCTGCCCAGTAGGGGACACTGCTCATGCTGCCCTTTCATCTGGCAGATGAGCACGCCCAACTGTTGATCTCGAGATGTATCCACTAGTAGTGAGTGATCATTTGCTGCATATATGGTGGCACCGCAACCCTGGCTGTTGAGTGTACTCGTGTCACACACCAGCAGCTAACACACTGCCCGATCATTCGCCCCTGCTGATAGCATACACTCTGGGCTGACCAAGATCCAAATACTGCTATGGAGACAGAACACTGAGGCTTTAACGGACCCGGTTTACAAGAAGACTATAGCGTCAGGTTTGGAGGGCTATTTTGAAGTGAATTGAACACGGCCAGCTCCAGGGCGCTTGAATGGGATTCAATGAAGGTGGTGATGAGTGTGTATGTGCACTGAGGTGGGGGTGAGGCGAATGCTTGAGTGGGATTTACAATGTCAAGAGGAACGTTTAGTGGTCCTAGAAATGGAGCTTCCCACAGACCCGGAGGGGCCGGCCAAATGGGCGTCATAGCGGCGGAAGATGGGGACATATGGGAGTCACTGGGCAAATATATAATAGAACCACAAGTAGATGCCGATGGTACACAGAGGGAGATAAGGCAGGATGCCTATTGGCACGCTTGATCAGGATGGAGACACAGCCTCTCCCAATACTGGCCCTTAAAACAGATCAGGCTCGAATGGTGTATACACAACACAAGATTAATAGGGCATTTACAGTACACTTACAGATAATATATTCTGAGCCTGAGCCCCATTCCACCCCCCAGGCTATGGAAGCCTATCTTGCTGAGGTGGACCTGCCTTGCCTCGACCCAGGGTGTCAGGAGTCCCTTGGGGCTCCTATTCCGGGGGAGGAGGTGAGGGCTGTGATCACTCACCTGAAAACAGCTAAATCCCCTGGCATGGATGGCCTAAAGGCATAGCTATACAAAGAGTATGGGAGAGTCCTGGTCCCTAAGCTCCTGTAAATTGTTCTGGAAGCCGGTGAGACCGGCATATTGCCAAATTCCGTGCGAGAAGCATTGATTGTGATGATCCCCAAGCCAGGGAGGGATCCCCTGCTCCCCAACTCCTACAGGCCAATTTCTATGCTAAACGTAGATCTTAAAATCATTAGTCAGGTACTGGCAAATAGATTACTTCTGTATCTCAGGCAGCTGGTGCATGATGACCAGTCAATTTTTATACCAGGAAGGAATGCTCTGCGAAATGTCCACCTTCTTGCCCACGTTCTGCAATCACTGGGGGCCAGGTCCCAACGGAGTACCCTGGCATTCTTGGATATCGAACAAGCGTTTGACTCAATTAGATGGGAATATCTATGACAGGTACTTCTAAAAATGGGGATAGGTGAAGGGTTCTTAAATTGGGTGAGACTCCTCTATACTCATCCGGTGGTAAGGGTCCGCACGGGTCGATATGTCTCAGATGCAATTCCAATAGCGAGAGGGACGCGACAGGGGTGTTCGCTCTCCCCCTTGCTGTTCGCCCTGGCTAGGGAGCCATTAGCATGTCATCTCCGTAGGGTTCTCCAGGGGCAGGGCATCCAAGTCGGGCCACAGAACATGTTGCATCATTGTATGCTGAGGGTGCGCTGGTGTACTTGCAGGAGCCGGCCCAATATTGATGGCGGCTCTAGATCAAGTTTGCCAAGGTCTCTGGACTCTTCGTTAATAATACAAAATCACAATTGTATAATATTGCATCAGAGACTCAGAGGGGCGAAGGCCAACTCCCAGAGATGGGCCTCCCGTAGGTCTCCCTGTGGGTGCCAGATACGCTGTGCTATCTTGGTATGGGGGTTAATGATCCTGGAGATAGAGGGAAGCTCCCCAAATTCCACGCATGCATCGTCAGAGGAGTACCGTCACACAGGGAATGAGTCCCACAGACAAGAGGGGAGACAAGAGGATACCCTTGACTGATCTTATAATGGATGGACCTCTAGGTGGTTGTGCCCGGTAGGGGGGAGGGGTTTAGAGGGGGTTGTTTTAACCTACTATGTGTGGAAAAGTTCTAACAACTGTCGGTTAGGAAAATTTCTTCAAGGGGCAGCTTAGATCAAAACTTCTCCTTGAATGGAAACTGCTATGTCCACTGTTAATGGTTGTCTATGAGATATAATTGTATATGCACATGGATTGTACCTTGAAACCATAATATAGAAATGTAAAGAAAAACCAAAAAAACATTGTCAAAGCCATAGCAGATTAAGGATATTTCAGAGTGCTCTGTTTAGCCCATTGTATCAACCTCACTGTGCAGGCCTTCCCCAAGAGGGAACAAATGGCCCACACCGTACTGGTCACCTATGGGAGGAATTGCAAACATTTCATCCATATCTTTAAAGCCCTCAAGTGCTTGAGGTTGAGTCAATGTGCTTACAAAGTACCTATAATTACTCTCATATAGGAGGCCTCGACCCATTGGAAGTCTATCTTCTATTTTCTGCGTGCTGCAACATCTGCCCTAGTAGTCTGCAAATGATTATGTGGTAAGTAGAGAAAGTGGCTTCTTTGCCAAAAATATGTCAAGGGATGTTGAAAATGGGACTTGAGATAAGGTTGTGTAAAACTTGTGGGATTTGCAGTAGCTTAATTTTGCTAAAATGCAACAAAGTGAATCTCTCACTCAAAAAATTACCCCAACAGTCTGTTCAGGTAAAAATTTAATTCTAGGTTTCTGGTTGCTCGTTTCAAAACCCTGCCACTAATATTCAGATTTGTAGTTTTGCACTAAAAAAATAACCAGATAGGTCTACCCGGGTAAAAAAAAATCTATCTGAAATGCCTTTTGCATTCAAAAATTACCTAAGCAGAAAATCTTGCATTAAAACTGAAATTACAACATGTGACATAATAGCATAATCTTGAAATTGTTGCGCAAATTTTGATATGCACAATTGTTACTCTGGCATAATTAAAATTTCGAGGCCTATTTTATTAGAGAACATTGTCAAAATTCTCACACCATTTCATATTTTGATGTGGGAAGTCAGCAAGGAAGATTGAGCCATGAGCCAAGCAATCCATTGGTTGCACATGCTACAGGCCAATGGTGGAGGATGGAAGAAACATTTATCAGTGAAAAAGCAACTGGTATGGCACACAGGGTAATCCTTTCTCTGGAATCAAATGAAAGGAGGCAATAAAAGGTCTATACTTCTGTATTGAATCCAAGGTACAAACATGAGCTATCGATTTTCATTCGTTTTTCAGTATCTGGTTGTGTCTATTTACAAGAATTGGATCTTTATGAAAACAGTTGAACTAGAAGATGCAAGACAACAAGTTTTTTTTAACAACAAATTTTATTTGAGTGTTCCAGTGAGATTTGGGCCATAGCCCTACAGGTATCTGCAAGAAGTAAAATAAATCAGGAATACCAACATTTTCAAACAACTGCAATATCCGCCAAACATGCAGGCAAGTTAACATATGAAAAATGCAGACTGTGCTAAATCCCAGTAATAGTGCAGGTGGTACATTCACCGAAAGGTGTGCTATGGCATGGTATGTAACAAATTGGTCAGCGGATATGTGAATAGGTAGTATGAGACAGCAACTTTGAGGACACAGAAGAACTGAAGTGCTGTCTTCATCAACTTCTAGAGAGCTCACTTGTGGCTCCACAATTATTTCGTAATGGCAGAGTCAGCTCCCTTCACAATCACTATTGCAGTTCACAACTCGAGCTACAAGACAATAATCAGCAATATCACCAGAACCATTCACAGTGCTAGAATGATTTTTGACAGTTCTATGTCTTAATCAATGGCACAGATAAATGGAAATATAGAAGATGTTACTGGAGTGTTGAAATAACCAAACAAGAGTTGTAGTAGATCAGGCTTGGGAAAATAGAACACTGCCCAGAACTCAGTAGACTGGCTTAAAAGCTCTAGCATGTCCTGTAGCCAAAAATCCTATAAACAGGTTCTCAGTGCAGCTACACGTCCTGTAGCCAAGAATCCTCTAAGCAGCTATTCAGTGCAGCTGAGACGTTTATCACAGTTTAAAGGACCCGTCTCCCTCTTGAAAATGTGGGGTTATTTATAAGTTTAAAAAATATTAGGGGTTTAGTTTCCAGAGTATCTCAGGCTCCAGAAGACACAACGGTGGATGAAGATGACATCTCGAAAATCTCAAGTGTTGCAAGGAATGCCCCCCCCCCCCCCCCCACCCCCCACCTCCCTCCCAAGCGAGGTCTGGAATATGAAGGCAGATGAATTCATGAATTCTTCATACCAGGCTTAATTAACACATATTAGTAAGTACTTGTATTAGCTTGTATTACATAGTGTGCCATGTTGGACTAGTGATAAATAAAAACAACTAATTAAACCTTCGGGTCGAACGCAGAATAGACTCTGCAGTAAACAATAGCCTGTAAATCTGCAACAGATTTAAAAAAGAAACAGGTGCCTGACATGCTTAAGCTTTCCTTCCCATGCTTCTCTGTCTATGACGATGAAATGACAGCACTGCTTATGTGTGCAGCTTACATGGAAAAGGAGAAGCATTTGGAAACAGGTGACTATCGGATTATTAATATTGTGTGTCAAATAAATTATGTGACATATTGGCTAAAAGTGCACTTTTTAATGTTTGGAGGATCATTCTTGATGCACATCAGCATAGTTCTAGGTGCTTCTGAGTGTGGAATTAGAATGTCCTTTAGTAAATGATACTTACACCATCTTATGTTTAGGCAGGCTAGAGTGTTTTTTTTTCATAATGTAAGTCCCACAGAGAATCCAGTTGCTGAAGTAACCTCCTTTTGCATGTACATATAATTGGACAAATAATATAGGATGCTTGATTAAGTAAAAGTCTCCATGCTATGTTGCTTTATGCTGACCTCTGTCTTGGATTTTCCTTTCATTCTGTTTTCTTTAATATTGCAAAGTCCTGGTTTGCCTGCTTCCACCAGAAAAAAGAAACCTTGGGGCAGATTTCTCAAGACTTTGTGTTGCCACAAAGTGAAGCGAGTGACGCAAAGCAGTGCAAAGCCTTTAAAACTTGTTTGGTAATCAGCCAAAAACAATGCACTGTAAAGTTGCCCATAATGTTACGTAAATAGTGCTTTACGCTTCTTTGTTTTACTTTGCATTAAGGGCGCATTATAGGCATTGTACTTGGGAGTAACAATGCTAGAACCCTTCAGCCTTGGATGAGTCCTGGTGGCCGACTGCCACCGACCACGCAAGCAACCTGGGAATCATCCTCGACTCAACGGTCTCAATTACCAAGCAAGTCAATGCCGTCTCCTCCTCCTGCTTCAACACCCCCTGCAAGCTCCGCAAGATCTACAGATGGATCAAGACAGATACAAGAAAGACAGTCACCCAGGCCCTCGTCAGCAGCAGACTCGACTATGGAAACGCACTTTACACGGAAGCTCCAACCAAGCTCATCAAACGACTCCAACGCATCCAAAACGCCTCGGCACGACTGATCCTCGACGTACCACGCCACGGCCACATCACCGCCACCTGAGAAACCCGCACTGGCTCCCCATCAACAAGAGGATATCATTCAAGCTCCTCACCCACGCACACAAGGCACTCCACAAGACTGGACCATCCTGCCTCAACAGACGGCTCTCCTTCTACATCCCAAACCTCCAGCTACGCTTCGCCGACCTCTCACTCGCCACTGCCCTGTGCATCCGAAGAACAGCCACCAGTGGGAGATCCTTCTCCCACCTCGCCACCAAGACATGGAGCACCCTCCCACTGAGCCTATGACAGACCCAAGACCTGCTTACCATCAGGAGGATACTCAAGACCTGGCTGTTCGATCAGTAGAGCCCCCACAGCGCCTTGAGACCCTCGCGGGTATGTAGTGCATCTTACAAATGATTGATTGATTGATTGAACCTATGGATTTTGATGTAAAGCCACATCTATAAAAACATTGTTAGACCTGGATGTGTGTAAAAAAATAAGTAATCTTTGAGACAGTCATTAAGTAGTAGAAATGTATATATTTCTCTTAACATTTCACACATTGCATGTGTGTTGCACTATACAGCAAGCATCCAATGTTTGAAATGTTTACATATGTGTCTATGCATAGAATTTAATACAGCAAGGGTTACCTTCCAGTACAAAACCTAAGCTAAACTCCACACACACCTTTGCACTATAGTACAATGGTATATGCATGGCACTAGGCAGTCTGTTAGTGGACTAGCGCAGGGAAAGAGAGCAGTAGCAGGCCATATTTTGTAAATATAACTGTGGTGTTCTCTCCATCTAGTGCAATGCAACAACCTGGATTGCTGTGCTGCCATTTGCTAGTTTTAATCAATCTACCCTCTTGCTTGCCATTGACATGGTCTTTATTTGAGCCTGTTAGGGCTACTGCAGTTAGTCGCATTGGCAAAACCCTTTCATCAACAGCTGATCGCAGATATTGGGGGAAGTGGAACTTCCTGCTCCGTTGAGAAAGAAGGGAAGGTTTGGGTTTGTCAGTGGCCTAATGAGGAGAGAGATGTGAACAGTACTCAGCAATATAAAAATTATATAAATTAATGGAGTGGATAAAAAAGGATCAGGAAAACATTGAATAAGTGAAAGAGAAGAAGGGACGGGGGAGAAAACCAAACAAGAGGGTATGGGATAGGTTGCTGCCACTATAAAAGAAAAAAGAGAAGAAAACAAAAAAAGAAAGAGACAGGAGGAAATGAGGTGAGGTAAAAAATGGGAATCACTAGCAGGTGTGCAAGATTAAGGGAACTAAAATAGAAAAACAGCGGGGGTTAAGAATAATACAAATAAGAAAGTATAGGTGGCCATGCTGTATAAGGGGAAGGTTAGAATATGGTTGAATTGAAGAATAAATAAACATGACTTGCCACACCGGACACTTCTTTCTCTAAAGTGGAAGTGGCATATGTGCCGTTGCTCTCCTGTGCTCTGGCTGTCTTTGAATGTTCAGAAAAGAGGAAGGAGAAAGAAGACACTGATTAGTAGAAACCCATGTAAATATTAACAAATCTACTGCTTCAGAATCTCAACTTGCTCCATTATATTAATAAGAGTTCCCTGCAAATACCTACAAATGATCTTCCTCACCTCCTGTAGTGTGGTTAATGGGCCTCTTTTTGCGTGCAAGTTAAGTTAGCATGGCTTATTAGAAGTTTAAACCCTATTTTATCTTTTGCAGCTTTTTGCACACACCACTGCTTAGCAGTTTTTGCAATGTTAGCTTTCACAAAGGTCTATAAATAAGAAAAGGTTTGTTTTTCGACATCTCTAGACATACATTGTGCCCCCAGTCTGTACAGTGAGTGCTGAGCCGTCAAGGTTATCATAACATGTGAGCCTATTTATCAGCGTGCCCGTGTAACACATTCTAGACACAACATTTTGGCAGCTGCAAGCCGAGCAAGATTCTGGTGCCTTTATCATAGCACACTTGCCATAATTTCACACACTTTGAAGGTTCCGGGGATGCAGAGAGACTAGCCGATCTAGATGTAATTTACACTTACTGAGCGGACAGGTAATGGGGTCCCCAAAACCAGCTCAAGAGACCTTCTATAGATAGAATACATAGTTCCTATATAAGGAGGGTGTTTAAACTAGGCGCTGTATCTCCTGTTTGCACTATCATTGTAATATGATTCCTCTTTTTATTTATGGAGTTGTAACCATGCTGACCATATTCTTTTTTATCACATGTCTGCTTATGTTGACTAAAATACTGCGCATGGGATCACGTCATTAAAATACATATTTTAACCTTACTGTGTCTCTTTTTTACTCCTGTTGTGGACTGGTATGAGAGTATAACAAAAGAGTGTTCTCACTTCCCACCATTCCTGAGATGGTCCTAAGTCGCATGTTCTAGCTTGTCTAATGATTAGTTACTTTGCTATAGGCCAAAGAGCTAATGTGACACTGATGCTAGCTGATTGGGGATTTCTAGGTACTGAGGTGAGTTTATGGTAAACTACAATTCACTAATGTCCTGGGTCTCTCTGCAAAGTTCTGTGTATGAGCAGAAATCCTTGCAACACCCCTATTTTCATTCATTTTCTATTAACACCTCAAAAATTTTATCTGAAAATTCTCAAAGCTTGCACCTCACAAAGATTGAAGGAATCTTGAAGGAGCCCAACCACGGCTAGTAGGTTGCTTTTTTCCAACTCACTTCTTGCCCATCAACCTAAGAGTACAAAATAAGGTTGGTAGCTCAGCAGCCACTGCTATAATTAATTCACAATAACTCACTCAAAACCTCATCTTCGTGCAACGACTAACAAATGAAACACTTTTAAAACATTGATTTTACTTTTCGGTCTGCCCCCTTGTCTGAGTATAATAAGTAATGAAGAGCCAGGCTTCTTAATCTAATTCTGTACGAAAAGCAGACCAAAATCTTAACTGCATCGCTGCGGTGGCTTTTCCCGCTGTGTGCTGCAAAATTCAAAGAGCCGTTTTACATGACGAGCTCAGCTCGTCATCAGCACACGACTACCGTGGCTGATGACGAGCTGAGCTCGTCATCAGCAGCGAAGAGGTTAAGGAAATTATATGGTGTACAAAGAGTCGTGTTAACTCCTTTAAAGTGGGTAACATTGGTAATGAGATGAAACACCCTATTTGGTTAAACAGTCCATGAATCCCAAAATGACAGTACAATGTTGACTTTTGGCAACTTTTGTTGGGTCATACTACAATAAAATACATTGAAACGGCATGCAAGGTTTTGGGTCAGAGTCTCAGATCTGCATGTTTGCTAGGGGAACTTTATCTGTGCCCAGATGGAACACACTTGACCATATTGTTTCATATAAATAAAGTTGATCACCAAAAATATCTCTTCCCTCTTTCTAATGTTTTAGCTACTCCAATATGTCCTGCCTTATTCTGATTGGAATACAGGTCTGGCAGTCCTGCGGCGACAACTCCATGGCAGTGCATTCCAATGGCTCATATCTGAGCCTTAACAAGGCACCACAATGGGAGCGCCACAGCATGTTTCTGCACAGCATGGACTGTACAGGAACTGGGGGTGCATGCAGACAGGGGGGCACAGCATGTGCCCCCCTGCATACACCAATGTCCCTGAGGCAACAGGGGCACCTGTAGGGTCCCCTTACTTTCCTCACTGCTACACTTTTAATGGCAGTCTCACCACCATGAAAACTGTGGTTGTGTGGAAACTCGTAATATGCTTGGACCGATGCAAGACCCCCAGGGATTGTGGATCCCTCATAGTAGCAGAGGTCCAGTGGCAGTCAAACCTCCCAACTCAGAATTCATCGGTCGGACCGCCGGTGCAGCAGTAGCTGCTCCGCCTCCATGGGTTTGTTGGACCATCGGACCACTAAACTCATAATTAGTCCCTTAGTCAAAAGTAGCTGGCCACAACATGCTAGTAACTCTATTGTATACCTAGATAAGGGTGTCCTTAACAAAAATTAAACCATTAAGATGGATCTGAAATAGTTAGCATTCAGCAGTCCAAGTTGGCTTAAGTATCAGTCAAATTTGTTTAATAAATTAGGACATGGTCCATCATTTCAGACTCTGAGGTTGCTCTAAAATGTATCTATGTATGACTGACCTACTAACTACATTTGGTAGGTGCATACTAACCACAGACGTGGGCTCTTGTAGTAGATATGTGAGGGCATGGAGTAAAGTCTGGTACGAAGGGGGCACGCTAGCTGAATATAGTGGTTGGATATTGTTTTTTACTGCCCATTTAACATAAAAAAATCAATATAGAGCCAAAGCATTCTTGTTGCCTGCTAATCTATGCCCAATGGACTGCAAAAATTGCAAGTTCTCTTTGATTTTGACCAGTTCTCAAGTGTCAGCAAATATTGTGTCAATGAAGAGGACCTTTACAATGCAGTTGATAAAATTATTTCCACTTTTCTGATTTAAATATGAAGTCAATATTGAATATGTTAAACAAAATGGTAAACCTGCTAGTGTTGTTATGTGTCATACAAGCAAAGAGATCTTCTTCTAACTACCATTTAATGAATTTCCTGGCCCCACCATTGCAACTCAATATCTAAAATGTTAATATAGCCAGGAAGTTTAAAACGAAGGGGCGATTCACAGAACTAATATGAGATAAAATCCTAAACTTGCTACATTTGGTATTCACAGAGGGCATTTAGTAGTAGTAAAGTTAGGACTCCTAACTTTACTACTACTAAACTGAGATAAAATCCTAAAGTTACTACTTTTGGTATTTACAGAAGGCATTTAGTAGTAGGACAGTTAGGAGTCCACCGCTCCCCAGGGTGCTCCCTCATGTGCATTATCAGCATCTACTATGTCCACCAAGAGTGCCCCACAGCTGGAATCCCAGGACAACTCTGCAACATTGGGAGACAGGCTCAGCACTGCGCTGGTGGCAATTGATTGTACCAGGACTTTCTTAGAAACCTAAATAGATAATGTAGCCACAGACCTCATGCTACTTCATGCAGGTCATCAAAAACTCGCTGATAGGGTCATCTCAGTGGAGCAGTCACTAAGAGAGCTGCAAACAAAGTGTCAGCGCATTGAATCCTTCATGCAGTCACTGATGGAATGTGTGGACGTCCTGGAGAGGAGGACTGAGGATTCTCAAGGGGAGATCCAGAATGAATAATATCTGCATTGGTGTTCTCTCGGAGAAGACTGAGTAACAGGATTCGGTGAGCTACATGGAACAATGGTTGCGGGACCTGGTCCCCCAACATGCTTTTACAGTATTTCTCCCTCTAAAGAGATTACCGTGCCCCC
This sequence comes from Lissotriton vulgaris, assembly GCF_964263255.1. Classification (NCBI taxonomy): domain Eukaryota; kingdom Metazoa; phylum Chordata; class Amphibia; order Caudata; family Salamandridae; genus Lissotriton; species Lissotriton vulgaris. The sequence goes on from NC_141689.1 coordinate 623,029,086, forward strand.
ACGCAGGGAACCCCACCTGGTTCGGGCATCCACCCAATGGTGCTCAATGTGCTACATTTCGATGATAGGGACTCCATACTGGGGAAAATCAGAAAACTAGCAGAGATCAAGGTAGACAATACACATGTCATGTTATTGCCTGTCTACACTATCACTCTGCAAGGACAATGCAGCTTCTTTTTAGTGGTGAAGCAATGCCTTTGATATGAAATGTTCGCTCCTCTTCCAGCCATGCCTTCAGGTGATCGCAGATGGAACTACACACTTCTTCAATTCTCCCACTGCTCACACAAGTCGGATGCAGGCAGGTGGCCACCGTCATCACCGCAACCATAGATCATGACAGTCCTCGACTTCTGGAGCCACACCTGACTTGGAGCAAATCATAACAGAATGCCATAGGGCACTGCAGCATGCAGTAGCTCTCATAGATTCAGCTCAACCCTCGACTCCTGGCAAAGGCTCGTATCCCTCATGAAGACTTGGTTTTCTACATGAGGAAGGTTACCTCCATTCCTGATGGGATCTCTTGCACACTCCAGCATTTTCCTAACCTCTCTGGCCTGAAAGTCAATTGGGCTAAATCATTCCTCTTCCCATTCCACCCAACCACACATAATCTGGGCATCAGCCTGTTTGCAAACCCCCTTGCAAGGCAGCCACACATATTGAGATACTTGGGGATTCAAGTCTGCACCCCCTTACAGACATGTTTGATGGAAACCTGACCCACACTGTCACTTCAGTGTGTGCTCAGATGACCTTTTGGATGGAAACTACCTCCTTCGGTGGTTGTTAAACTGCCCCTGTACATTTGAGCCTCCTTTATCCGCTCCTTTGAAAGTGTGATCAAGAATTTGATATGGAACACCTCTAGAAATCGGGTGGTGCTCACCAAGCTCTATTAGCAAACACACCGTGGTGGTCTAGCAGTGCCTACCTTTGAGCAATATTATTTGACATCCCAGCTCAAGTAGGTGGCGTGATAGCTGGCTAGTTATGATTTAACTGACACCCCTATTCTAAAGCCGGCCTGAAGCTTAACAGATATTTACCAATTATTTCACCCCTCTACCAGTCCATTGCCACCAAAGCCCACACTTCTGCTGGTCATGCATCACTGCTTTAGACGCAGCCTTTACCTCACTAGGCAGTTGACTCCTCACGCACTGGCCCTAGTGCTATTGGGAAAACCACATGGCTAACAATGTGGAATTATCCACCTGGACTGCTTCAGGAATTCATTAGTTGGGAGATATCTGTAGAGATGGAGCATTACTGCACTATGAGTCACTGATGGAAGACGATGGCCTTCCCCCGGACAATTTCTCCTACACACGTCACTGATTGGAGCACTGGGTCACAGATGGTCAGCGAGCCACTCACACTTCACACAATAAAATACCTTCCCATGCTTGGTCAGGCAGTGGCTAACTGGCTCTCTACACTTTCACATGGCACCTACACTTGCATCTATTCATGGTCGATGACAGATTTTGATGACCCCTGCATGGACAAGGAATGGTCCTCCTTATTAAAGAGTCCTACCTACATACTACGAAACACCTGAGTTAAATTAATCCAACTAAACATCTTACATAGAGCCCACATCACCCTTCCTACATAAATAGGTACTTTTATTGTGATGATGCTGCTTGTGCCTATTGTGCACTAGTAGATGCCAACTTAACACACATGCTTTTGGCATGTCCCCACCTACAAAGCTCCTGGAGGCGAGTGATGAGTTTTCTCATACATTGCATTAATAGAGCCCTTTTGAACACATGGTGTGTGTGCTAGGCCTATATAAAATAAAAAGCATAAGGCTACATCCCGGTTTATTGATCTGGGCCTGCCGTTGGCCAAAAGGCTGATCATCCGTAGATGGAAATCCCCTGATCCAGCACCTCAAATCCTGGACACTTTTGATTACAGACTGGGCACAGGCAGAGAGGGTTGCCCTTCATAGGGAGGATGCTTTAGGACTTCGTAAACATCCTGTAGTTGGTAATTGGGATGATATTAAGTCAGATTTACACACTGATTTACCAGACACCCGAGTATTATCTGATGCTCATATTAGTCGATAAAGAGGAAGTAGGGGATGAGCCGTGAGAGATGCATCCGCTGCCTCTTTCTGGTGCATCTGTTCTGGGTGCGGCACATTCCCATGCAGCGCCCACTCTCATTGAGAAACAGGTAGAAACGTAGACCACACATTCATTCTAATAGCTGTCATAACGGTATTGCTTTTTTGGGGGGGAAGGGGTAGAGCGTATGGGGCTAATGCATTAGTTCATGTTATTTACTCCTATGATTTTAATTGTATTTGATTGAGCTTTCAACTGTCTGTCACTGATAATGCACAATGTCAATTACTGTACAGATAATATATCCTTACCTTTTGGACACCTTCATTTATGTTGCTGACCTTAATTCAGCTTTTCCATCAAGTGTCCTTTACTCGTTTCTCTCTTGATTGATGTTTTCTAACATGGTGGGAGTCGCATCGGACCCATGCAACCGGCAGTCACAGCTACAGTCGGCTCTGTCAACTTTACTCTTATCATACCTTTCAGTCTTGATCTAAATTTAAATTGTCAAAGTATAACGCAAACGCCTAATGCCAGATTTATGCTCGTAAATATAATGTTCTTACTTCGCCCCCACACAGCACTCAGAGACTCTGTGTATAAGGAACAGCTTTATTCCATAACAACAACACTGCTGCATTAATTAGAGCGCCGAGCGTCTATGCTGAGAGGGCTCCGGTCGCTAACTGACGACCGAGCGTTTCGCGCTCTTCTTTTCCCTCGCTTTGCGCATGCGCGCGAGTTCCGCTCTCGTCTACAGCGTGACGCGTCATCGCGTTCACGCTCGTAGACTAGAGCGCAACTCCACATATCTCCCCCTTTTTATATCAAAGAAGATTACAGTTGTAGTCCAAGTGTTACTGTCCACTCATATCAAAGTCTCTGTATCTAGAAGGCAAAGTGACTGCTCGGCCCATGCGGGTGCACCTTACCGGTATGCTCTCTTCCACTTCTCTCTCTCTACGAAACCTCTCACTGTCTCTCTGGTCTTCTCTCTGCACCTCACTGGCAGGGCTGTGGTCTACGCCGGTTGACTCTGTGGTTCGTGTTTCTCCTTCTCCTACTTCTGCTCCCTCTTCGGAGTGTGCACTCATGTTTTCCCTCTCAGGGAACATGTCTTCTCCCGCCCCAATGGGCATTTCTTCCTCCTCTGATTTGGGCCACATCACAATCCTGTTGACTCGTGCCATGCGGTCTTGGGACCACACTTTGCCGTCACTGAGGAGAGCAGCTCTGCCTCGCACTTCCTGGACTTGTAAGGGTTGACTATACTTGCTCTCTCCCTTCTTTTGCATTGTTGGAAGCTTGACCCTGACCCATTCTCCTTCTTCTAGTTCTGTTTCCTTCGTGTTGCGCCGTCGGTTGTAATGGGCTGCATATATCTTTTGGGCTTTCTCCAGATTGTGCTGGACCACTGCCGGGGACCACTTGCTGGTTATGGTTTTTTTCCTCCATACCACATTGTCTCGGGTAAACGGGTGTCGGCCTCTTAATACTAGGAAGGGGCTGTACCCCACGACCGTGGGGGTGATCCTATATGCCCAAAGCATGCTCTGAACTTCGGTCTCTCAGTCCTTTCCTTGCGCGATTGCCGCCTGTATGGAGCCCATCAGCACGCGATTGAACCGCTCCACTTGGCCATTACACGCTGGGTGATAGATAGCTGTGTGTTTCGACTCAATCCCATTTCTCTTCATAAACCTTGCCCATTTGTCGGAGACAAACTGAGGTCCGTTGTCACTAAGTATAGTTTTGGGAATCCCTTCCCTTAGAAACAGTGATGTCAAAAACTTTAGAATGGTGTCCGTGTCCATTGATTCTTGGATGTCGACTTCCGGCCATTTGGAATATTTGTCCACGACCACACACAGAAATGTGTTCGCTCCTCTATTATCCAGTACCGGTCCCAGTATATCAATAGCCAGGTTTTCCCAAGGATTGTGGGGGTTCTCGTACTTCCCTAACGCGGGTCTGAGAGGTCGGAGTATTTTATCCGCTCCTTGGCACTGTTCACATTCTCTCACGTGCCTTTCTATCTGGACATCCATACCGGGCCACCAATACATTTGCTTTACCCGCGCCTTGGTCTTTACTATGCCCAAATGCCCTTCATGCAGTTGTTTCAATAGCTTGGGTATCAGGCCTTCTGGTGGGACTACTCTTTCTCCTCTGTACAGGAAGACCCCCGAGTCACTCACGGACAGTTCTTCTCTCATTTCATAGAATTTCCTTACTCCTTCTGAGAGCCTCCTTTTTTCTGGCCATCCAGAAGTGAGGTGTCGTTTGACTTCCGCCTTCTCCTCATCCTGTTCATAGGCAGCCGCCCATTCTTGTCTGCTAATTGTCATTTCGTTGTCTTGCATGCTTGCCACCATCTCCTCATTGTCCGGAGCACTCTCAGGAGCTTCCTCCATGGCCGAAGCCCTGCTGAGGTAATCGGCAACTCTATTCTGAGTTCCAGGTAGGTATTCAACATCATACGTGTAGTCCAGTAGTTTGAGTGTCATTTTTGCTATGCGTGGGGTCGCTGTGTCGTGACCCGATGACGTCAGGACTTTGACCAGGGGTTTGTGATCCGTTTGGAGCTTGAACCTGGTGCCCCAGATGAACTGTCGGAACTTGCCCATAGCACAGGTGACTGCCAGCATTTCTTTTTCAATAACGCTGTATCTTTGTTCCGTCGGGGAGAGAGCACGTGAAGCGAAACTGATGGTCTCAACAGATCCGTCTTCCCTCTCCTGTGCCAATACCGCACCTAAGCCTTTGTCGCTTGCGTCGGTCGTCAAGATGGTGTTGCCGGAGGGAACGTAGCCTTGCAACGGAATTGCATCGCTGATGCAGGTTTTCACTGTGTCAAATTCTCGTTCTGCCTCCTCATCCCACTCAAACTTCGCTTTGTCTCTGATGAGTTGTCGCATCTTATATGTTTTTGTGGCAAAGTTTCTCACAAATTTACTATAGTACTCGGCCATTCCGAGGAATGACCGTACCTCTTCCTTGGAGTTCGGGGCTTTGGCTTCTTTGATGGCTCTCAGGTTCTGTTCCTTGGGGGATATGCCATGTGTGCCGATCTCGTGTCCCAGGTACGTGACGGAGGACATCCCTATTCTGCATTTGCTCCATTCAGCCGTTAGGCCCTTGCCTTGCAACACACTGAGGACTCTGGTCAGCTTACTGTCATGGTCCCCTGCTGAGGTAATCGGCAACTCTATTCTGAGTTCCAGGTAGGTATTCAACATCATACGTGTAGTCCAGTAGTTTGAGTGTCATTTTTGCTATGCGTGGGGTCGCTGTGTCGTGACCCGAGGACGTCAGGACTTTGACCAGGGGTTTGTGATCCGTTTGGAGCTTGAACCTGGTGCCCCAGATGAACTGTCGGAACTTGCCCATAGCACAGGTGACTGCCAGCATTTCTTTTTCAATAACGCTGTATCTTTGTTCCGTCGGGGAGAGAGCACGTGAAGCGAAACTGATGGTCTCAACAGATCCGTCTTCCCTCTCCTGTGCCAATACCGCACCTAAGCCTTTGTCGCTTGCGTCGGTCGTCAAGATGGTGTTGCCGGAGGGAACGTAGCCTTGCAACGGAATTGCATCGCTGATGCAGGTTTTCACTGTGTCAAATTCTCGTTCTGCCTCCTCATCCCACTCAAACTTCGCTTTGTCTCTGATGAGTTGTCGCATCTTATATGTTTTTGTGGCAAAGTTTCTCACAAATTTACTATAGTACTCGGCCATTCCGAGGAATGACCGTACCTCTTCCTTGGAGTTCGGGGCTTTGGCTTCTTTGATGGCTCTCAGGTTCTGTTCCTTGGGGGATATGCCATGTGTGCCGATCTCGTGTCCCAGGTACGTGACGGAGGACATCCCTATTCTGCATTTGCTCCATTCAGCCGTTAGGCCCTTGCCTTGCAACACACTGAGGACTCTGGTCAGCTTACTGTCATGGTCCCCCTTGGTGGATCCCATTACCAGTATATCATCCTGGAAATACTGTACTCCTGGGATGTCCTTGAACAACCGATGCATCAACTTTTGAAAGACCGCCGCTGCAGATGCAAGACCAAAGGGCATGCGGCGGAATTGATAACACCCGAAGGGTGTGATGAAGGAAGTGTACTTTCTACTGGCCGGATGTAAGTCGATTTGGTGGTACGCTGACGTGAGATCAATGGTGGAAAAATGGCTGATACCTTTGGTTCTCGTAAGCATCTCCTCGATCCTAGGCAGTGGGAACTTCTCTACGATAAGGCATTTGTTAAGTTCGCGAAGGTCCACGCAGAGACGAACCTTCCCGTTGGGTTTCTTGGCGACCACTAAGGGGGACAGCCACTCCGAGCTATCCACCGGTTCTATGATGCCTTGTTTTTCCAGTCTCTGAAGTTCTTTTTGCACTGCTTCACTGGTGGAGATTGGGATGTTCCTGACTTTGTGCGTCACTGGTATAGCCCCTTCCTTAAGTGATATTTTGTGGACAAACTTGTCCAGTTTCCCGACTGTTCCTCCGAACACTCTAGGGTAGGCTGATTTCCATTCTTCACCGCTGGCGATTGGCCATTCGTCCGTTAACAGGATTTGTTCCTTGCCTCCTGGATTTAGTACAATTCCTAGGTCTCCTGCATCCCTCCATCCGAGTACCGAAGGCCCCTTCTCTGCTACATACAATGTGCAGGTGGCTGTTCTCCCTCTGAACTCAAACTTGAAGTCTCGACATCCCACCATGGGAATAGCGTTCTCGGTGTATGAGACTGCACGGATGTCCGGCGTTTGCAGATCAGGCCCTACCACGGGTGCGAAGACTTCGTCCCAAATGGATCTTTGCACAATCGTCCAAGGGGAGCCTGAGTCGACTGCCACGTGTACCTTCACACCTCCGATGAGCATGTCCGTGCGAGGCTTGTCCCTGCGTTTACCAGCCACGTCCAGCACTTGATCTTCTATGCATAGTACCATTCCGTCATCCTCTAGATCGTCTTCCTCACCGGGTTCTGACGTGGCGGATTCTACGCACTTGACCGTGGACTTCTTTCCCTTCCTGCGGCACACTTTCTCAAAATGGCCGACCAGGCCGCAGAATGCGCATCTGGCGCGAAACGCTGGGCAACGCTTGTCCTGGGCGGAGTGCGCTGAGCTGCCACACCTGTAACATGAGAATTTGCTTTCAGCAGCAGGACGCCCCGTTTGTTTGCCTGTCCATTTGGTTTCTCGCCTCTGTTCACCATATGAGCTTTTTTGTTTGTTGGCGGCTGAAGCCTCATCGATTTTGCTAACCATCTGTTTCTGCGTGCTTTCTCGCTTGGCTGCATCTGCACAGCGTTTCGACATCTCAGCCTTTTTTACCATGGCTATGACCTCCTTGAGTGAAGTCTCATTTTGTGCCCATAGTTTGTCCTGGACGGCTCTGTTGGTGGTGTGCATGACTATCTGGTCTTTTATGTACTCGTCTTGTAATGCCCCATATTGACATGTGATGGCTAGGCGTCGCAATGCAGCCACATAGTCGTCTATGGATTCTCCTGTCTCTTGCTTCCTTTGCTGGAAATTGTAGCGGTCTATGGAGACACACACTGCTGGGCGGTAGTGGTTGTCCAAATCTTCTAGTGCATTCTTGAAAACGTCTGTCTCCGTCGCACCTCGTTCTTTGGGCACTATGTTTGCGAATACTCTCACCCCTTCAGGGCCTAGATTGTGGAGCAACAATCTCTTTTTCCTTGCTGGTGTGTATTCTTCCCCATTTTCGTCCTCTAGTGCTTCTATGTAGTTCCTGAAGTACTCCCTCCAATCCTCCCATTTCATCTGGGGTTCCCCCGGTCTGGGTAGGAATGGGATGGGGGCCATCAGGGCTGAAGACTGGTTTGCCATCTTGGCTTCGCCCCTGGGCGCTTCTGCTTGGGCTCTGGGGTTGGTGGATACCCCGGACGCTCCTGCTCTCTCTGCTGTGTCTCCCTGACTACTGGGACTCCCTGGAGTGTTATCCCCTGTGCCTTGTGTGGGGTTGGTGGATAGCTCCCCCTCTTCTGGCTGTTGGTAGGTGCCTTTGGTTGCCAGCGTGCTGGGTTTATAACTCCTCGTCCCTAGGACAACACTGACCTGGGTCTGCTTGAGGTGTGTGTCCTGCCGGGTGGTGATGTAGCGCTGCTGCCACGCTCTAATCTGCTGCTAGTTGCTGCTTGATGCTCAGTTCCTGGGCTCGTGGGATTGCTGGTCCTGAATCAGTGCCTGCTTCGATTTGTGGGAGGACGATGGGTGCATCCCATCCTCGTCGCCAATATAATGTTCTTACTTCGCCCCCACACAGCACTCAGAGACTCTGTGTATAAGGAACAGCTTTATTCCATAACAACAACACTGCTGCATTAATTAGAGCGCCGAGCGTCTATGCTGAGAGGGCTCCGGTCGCTAACTGACGACCGAGCGTTTCGCGCTCTTCTTTTCCCTCGCTTTGCGCATGCGCGCGAGTTCCGCTCTCGTCTACAGCGTGACGCGTCATCGCGTTCACGCTCGTAGACTAGAGCGCAACTCCACAGTAAAGTGTATAAATGTAACTGAACCAAAATGCAATAAACAGATTCAAACAAAAAATAAAGAGATTAATTGCTCATAAACAATTCATTTAAATAATGGCCTTCCCTTCTCTAGTCTGGAGAGAACAAGGGTACAGCCACTGTCCTTCGCCATTGAGGTGATCATGTAAACGTCCTTTCTTAAACAGAGTAGATGAAATCAGCAGAAAGGTATGCATTTGCACCTTTCTCGATTGTGAATACTGGCATCTTTCTTTTGCAAATTCAGATGTTTATTGATTCACTCTCACGAGCTCCTTCTTACAGTAAACATTAATCATATTATTTTAAAAAGCTATGATTGCACATCTTGAAGAGATATTGTCCTTCCACTGTTCTTACCATTCCGATTTGCCGTGCAGTAGTGCTGCAGCTTGGCGAAAATAAAGCATTACTTAGCTAGGAAACATTTGTTTAAGTACATTTTATGGAACCATTTAATAAACTAATATAAACCACTAGGTCTCACAATACAGAAATATCCTCCACTGATTGATTTTTGTTTTATAATGTTCCATTTGTCCTAAAATCTCACAGTGCATCGAAATAGCAGAACTGATATAAAATAGGGGATCAGTGACACAATATTGATGCACAGAATACTGGTTCACAAAAATATTAGAAAATACATATTAACCAAAAAATCGGCCTCTTATACTTAATGAAGAAAAACACAAATAATGACAACAAAAATATTTCTGCCATAAGTTACTTAAATTGATAACAAATGTATTGGAAATAAAAATATCATAACCTTTAAATAAACACAAAAGGAGTCAAAAATATCGATACACACACTATTGACTAAGTTTATACCTCTAAAATATTACTTTATAATTACAAAAACATAAAAATATTGTACATTATATGAAAGACGAAATTGAACAACATATAAGCATATTTTACCAAATTAATAAATAAATAATATTACTAAAATATAAATCATCCAATTGAAATACATAATTTGTAGTAATAACACACATTTAAACAATATTTTATATATACACATATATATGTATTTATACATATAGACAAATATAATTATATATATATATATATATTCATACAACACAGAATTAGGAAGTAACACCTTTTATTTTCAAAGCACTCTGGGAGATGTAGTGCATTGAATTCATTTTCATGACCCTCCAGTGGGTTTGGCTGCTGTACTTCGATGTAGGACAAAGTTTATAGCCCAGCATTGGGCTTCAGGATGGAACTCTGGTACGTGCCCTTTATGGTGTTGTGACTGAGGTATGTCTCTATTTGCACATGTATTCTGACATTTGTTATGCCTAGGAGGAATGTAGAGGTATAAAAAAGGTATACATCTATTTGTATGGGATGTCCACAGGGGGAGAAGATGGCAGCCGGTCAGTGATTCCGGTCGGGAGCTCCGTGTTGCTCTGCGGTGAGATGACCTAATACTCTGCAAGACTCCAGGAATATGCACACAACTACAGTCCAGTGACATTGCGTCGTTATGAGGGTCTCCTAGCCATTTTTCTTTCTTATTTTCCTCCATGCCTGACTGATTGAGCTGAGTGGCATGGCGGTAAAAGTAAAAGAGAATCACCCGGACTTCGTCCATCCCAAGTATTCCAAGCACACACCATGCACTTTCTGGACGGAGCGTTTTTCTTTTCTCCCATCAGACACACGGGGACGCCCAAAACAACGTCGGACCCTGAAACCGGGAACTTACCAGCTGAATCACGTACAAGGAACCCGGTGCTTCCTGGACTCGAGCGCCTGACGCACATCAGCTGGTGGGAGGCGGCTTCTGAAGCATGCAGGAACTGCCCGCGGGCGGCATGCAGGATAGCTGTCTTCTTCCGGGGCAAAGGAGGGGGCGAAAGAACACTCGCCAGTAGGAGCAGACAAAGTGAAAATAGGTCTGTGTTGTATGCGGGGGAGAAAGGGCACGCAGCAGCCTCGGAGGGCCGGGTCAAAGTGTCTGGAGCAGCAGAAGGGCCCACCATAATCCCACGGACAGCGGAAATGGAGGGGAAGAGTTCAGAGGATTTCCCTGATCAACACATGAGCCGGGTAAGCCAGGAGAAAGGTCGGAGGGTGGAGGGAGGGGAGCGAGCTGAAAGTACAGAGGGAAAGTTTGGACACCAGAAACAAAACACAAAGCAGAAACAACAAGTCATTTGCTTTGGGACAGCTTCTCATACACCTTGTGAGATGGGGAGTAAGACAACAGTAGGGGGCACAGGAAACACAGGAAACCCTGACAAATTTCCACCCACAGAGGTAGCCCATGCCATAGAGGAAGAACCAGGTCAGAGCACAGAACCAAAGGGATGATCCACTTACTGCTTAAGGAATAGGCAGTTTTTTAAAACAAACCAACCCACAATTTCTAAGCAACCCGTTATCCCTCGCAGCACAAAAAAATATTTAAAAAACCCTAAAGTTCAAGCAAAGGCAGGCAAAAGAAAAACACAATCAGGGGTATAGCAGACGTGTATGAGGGGGCTGACTGTGCAAAAATAAAGATAACTCCCTCTTTAAGATCTTTCTTCAAATTACAAGAACAAGGCCAGGAAAGGAAACAGGAAAAATCACAGTTAAGTTCACCTACCTCAGAACAAAAAAAGATGGGGGATACTCCTGTCTCAACTCATACTTCATTCAGGCTTCCAGTTGACCCATTAGCAGCACCAACGTCAGGACAAGTAGACACGCTTAATCCAAGCCCAGTCCACTGTCTGGGACAGACCGAGACTCAATCCCAAAGTCAAACGAAAACCTCCACTGATATATTCCTAGAAAAAATGCTAGAAGAAATCAGGTCAAGATTCGAGATCTCAGAAGGGAACCAAAGTAAGATCCAGGTCGCCTGCGAACTACTAGACTCAAAGCTAAACGCTCTAGGAGAAAGGGTAACGGCAGTAGAAGCAGAAGTAGTTTTGTTAAGTAGAAGAGTAGAATCAAACCAGAAAGAAATTAGAACACTGAGGGCATCAGACAAAACCATCACCGATAAGCTCGAATCATTGGAAAATCAATCCAGAAGATGTAACCTAAGAGTTTTAAATGTACCAGAAGGCACAGAAGGCACAGATATAAAGACGTTTATTGTCTCTCTTCTGGATTTCTTTCCATGGTGTAAAGACCTGGGCTCAGAAGACGACATCCAGCGGGTGCATAGGGACCCCTTTGGAAAAGAAAAGGAGAGAAAAAATCCGAGGAAAATATTGCTTAATTTCCGAACATACTCTCTCAAAGAAAAAATCCTAAGTGAAGCTTTAAAAACTGGAACATACAATAAGGATAATTGGTCCTTTAGGGTACGTTCCGACATAGCAAAAGCAACACAGGACAGGCAATGGGAGTTGGGGCAGATGATGCCCGAGTTGAGATCTCTTGGCGCCACAGTCCAAATGAAATTCCCTGCCTCCCTCCGGATCATGTGGAGGAACAAAATGTATAATATTAGGGAACCTAAAGAAGTGGAAACATTCCTGGAACAGTTGCGCGACCAGACGCATGATCAAACGCAGAAATAAACATGACTGGAAAATCATACCAGAGTATTTATAGTTTTAATTATATAAATACACGGAGCTCAAAGAGGGCTATCAGCAAAGCCCAGAGAAGAGAAGGGGAGGCTTCTCCAGGGAGGGGGGTACTTTTTAACTTGCACACTACAAAAAGGGGGAAAAAAAAGACTGAAAACATCATGCACGGGAGATGGGAGCAAGTTAGGGGAAGAAAAATAATAAAAATAGGTAGTCAGCATTTCACAAAGTATAAGAAAGAGGGGGAATTCGGAGGCCGGCAAAGGAAAAAAAAAGTAGAATAAAATGAAAAAAGATCTTAAATTTGTGAAAATAACTTCCTGGAACGTTAATGGGTTACGAACCAAGAGTAGGCGAAGGAGAATATTAGAATATTAAAAAACACTAGATAGTGAAAATATAATTCTTCAGGAAACACATTTGTTAAAAAAAGAGTGGGAAAAAATTAGGAAAAAATTACACTGGGTCGATTCATACATTTGCACGGACCAAGATTGTGTTGTTAAGGGGGTTGTCATCCTCTTTAAAAAGTTGTTAAAAGCGATAGTAGAGTCGATAGAAACAGACCCAAAGGGAAGGTGGGCAATGGCTAAGGTGAGAATATGTGGCAATGTCTTTACAGTAGCAGGCTTTTATGGGCCAAACACGGACGACCCAGTCCCTATACAAACTCTATACTCACATTTACTCACGGTTTCATCACCCATTATCTTAGGAGGAGACTTCAATATCATACTTGACCCAAAAGTGGACCGCTCCCCTAGTGGAAAGCAAGCAAGTCTGCCAAAAATGAGAGACTGTTTAGGGATATATAACAGGGATCTGAGTTTAGTAGGCATTTGGAAAGAAAAAGGTGGTAAGCAAAACAATTTTACAATCAAAAACAAAAATTTTGGAATACAATCAAGAATAGATTACTTTCTTGTGGACCAAGGGCTAGTCGAAAAAAATATTAAAAGTAGAGCACATTCCTGCACATCTCTCAGATCACTCGGCGGTCCTGATTACCTTACAACTGAAGAATAGTACGGAATGTACAAGATGGACTATGGATCGTACAATCCTTTTAGATTCCCAGATAGTCGAGCAGCTTAAAAAAGAGACAGAGGTTTTTTTTTAGGACAATAAGGATAGTGCCTCCGTACAGACAACCTGGGATGCTTATAAAGCAGTAGTTAGGGTAAAAATCCTGAGTCTGGCAACATATAAATCAAAGGGTATTAAACAAAAAACCTATAAATTGGAAAATAACATTAAAAAACTTGATATACAAATATCTGAGGCAACATCCCCTTCTTGTAAAGAACGATTCGAAGCAGATAGATTGAAACAAAAAGAAATATAACAGAAATTGTGGAAAATAAAGTTAGGGAAAGATGGGAAGCTAGCAAACTCGCCCACTACGAGTATGGGGAAGGTTGTGGCAAGTTGCTTGCATGGAAAACCAAGACAGATCAATCTAGGAATAAAATAGCTTACATTGAACCACGAAACCCCGCTCAAAACGGCTTAGAAGAAGCTATAATAAAGCAAGAATTTTCTACATTCTTCTCAGATCTCTACAATGAAGACTGCAAGCCCGATATTGAAGAGATAAGACATTTTTTAGGGGCCCAGAACCTTCCATCCCTAGCATCAGAGTTGAGAGAAAAACTAAATGCAGAAATTACAACCCAAGAAGTTGAAGTAGTCCTAAAAAACCTTGAGAGAGGCAAAGCAGCAGGCCCGGGCGCTTTGCCGAACGAATTCTACACAAAATTAAGAAAGATATGGGTTCTCCCTTTAACAACTTTGATGAATGACATTTTCCTGCAAAAAGGTGACCTCCCAGAGTCTTGGAACGACGCCACAATCTCTATCCTTCTAAAGCCTGGCAAAAGCCCAAAAAAATGCGAATCATACCGCCCAATCTCCATCTTGAACTGCGACTACAAGATCTTCACGCAAATTATGGCAAAGAGAATGCGTAAAATAGCAGGGCCTCTAATAAATAGTAACCAAAAGGGGTTTATAGCCGGAAGACACCTACAAGATTTAACACAAGAACTGTTCGGAGCAATAGCCATAGCTATCAACGAGAAACTCCCTCTATCAATAATCACCATTGACGTGGCCATAGCGTTTGATAGAGTTAACTGGATCTATCTGAATGAAGTACTAAGGAATTTCAATCTGGGGACTAATATCCAGAATATGGTGGAAAAAATCTATAACTCTCCTAGGGCACAAATTCTAATCAACGGAAACCTCACTGCGAACATCCAGATAAAAAGAGGAACAAGACAAGGGTGCCCCCTTTCCCCCTTGCTTTTCAACTTTTATAGTGAACTAATGGCAGGGTGTCTCAGAAATGAACCATCAATATCCCCCTACTCTTTTCAAGGTTGGACCAAGAAGGTAGCACTCTATGCAGGTGATCTAATGATCTTCACAACCAATTTAGGCAGGTCCCTAACTACAATAGAAGAAACTCTGTCCACCTTTGGAAAAATCTCTGGCTATCAAATTAATCAAGCCAAGACGGAAACCATGTGCTGGAATCAACACACAACCAGTCCTTATAACAAGGATAAAATCAGATATCTAGGTATAGACCTCGTCAAAGACTTAGACAAAGTAACACAAATCAATATGCAAAGAATTGAAAAGGAAGTAAAGTAACTATTGAAAATGTGGGGAAGACTGCTGTTGACACTACTGGGCAAGTCCAACATAATAAAAATGTCAATTTTACCGAAATTCACTTTTGCCTTCGGTGCTATTCCTCTGGAATTCAATAGAGAAACAATAAAGAAAATCCAAGGAGAAATCACAAGCTTTATCTGGTCTTCAAAAAACCCCAGAATTGCCTGGAGTAAGCTAAGAAGGAAAAAGGAACAAGGGGGAATTGCCAGTCCCGATCTCCTGGAGTACTGTAGAGCCTTCCAATTTAAATCAAGCAGGAAATTGCTAAGCACATTCGAAAACTACCCGCGATATCTCCAAATAATGACCAATAAAACCAGCCATTTCTTATACAAATTCGAGCATCCGAAATTCTTCAAAAAAGTTAAACTAAAGATGTTGAAGTCAGCTGCTAAATTATGGTATTGCATAAGATGTACTCTAAATATCCCTTATTACAGTGATTTGGCCCCAATATGGGATTCACCAGGCACTCCCGAGTGTCTTAAAGACAAACTAGCACTCCCTATAAAGGCAGCAGGAATAACAGAGTGGGGGCAACTCTTGTCCCAGAAAAAAATAATGGATTGGGATATACTATATTCAACAACAAATGCTTCCCTAGCAAAATTTAAATACTACCAGCTTTCAAGTTGGGCGAATTCTATAAAAGAAGTTAGAGCAGGGAACATAACTTTGGAAAATGCAATGCTGAAAAAGGATGCTATCCACAAAGAAATCTCGTATTGGTACTGGGCCTTGATCTTAGCAGGGGAGGAAGAATTCCGGATACCAGAGAGAATATGGGGGAAAGATCTGCAGACGCTGGAGTTAAATAACCAATGGCAAGTATCTATGAGCAAATGCTGGTCAATTATAACATCGGCTGCCCTAAAGAGGAACCATTTATTTACGTCTCATAGAGCATACTGGACTCCGAAAAAGCTTTCCAAATTCACTGGGGCATCAGTGAAGGTCTGCCCGAAATGCGGACTGGAAAAGGCCGACGACCTCCACATGTTTCGGCAGTGCCCCCTTCTCGATGGTTTTCTGGAATGATGTGGGTAAGACATTGGATGAGGTACTAGGAAGACATCTGAATGTAAGTATGGATCTAGTCATTTTTGGGGTAATAAGTTCAAATGTCTTAAAAAAATTGTCAAAAACACAGGAAAATCTTCTTTTTTTACTGAGATTACTGGCTAGGAGAGAGATTTGTGTGAAATGGGTCAGCCCAGTGCCCCCGCTACATAGAGAATGGTTGGTTTCAGTATTAAGAATATGCAAACTAGATAAAAGGAAAACACCTAGTAAAAAGTTCAAATTTTGGGAGATTTGGGAAAACTATCAATTAGGAATACCTAGATAGTCTTGGGGATAACCCTATGATTAATGTTTGATAGATGGACCGGCTCAAACCTGTTTTACCACAGTCCAATGATTATGTGTGAGCATTGGAAAGCCAGGAGAAGGCCTGCAAGAGTAGCCAGAATGGCTAGCTCCCCCCCACTCAGTAAATTCTTCGACAAAGTAATGGAAATAAGGGGACCCTTCTATCTCCAAAGCTCTACAGGGGTACTGCCTAGTCCCACACACCCAGAATCATGGCAGTGAAGGTAAAGGATAAAAATATATTGGGGCCCGACAACTCCTTACTAACTATAATGTACAAAATAGGACTAAAAAAAAATACATCTACTTGTATGTTTCTTTTATATATGATGCAACTAGGAAAAGGTACAGACACATGCATGCTTGTTTTCTGGAATATAGTAACAGTTACATCTCTGTTCTGATGCACTGCTCTAATGAGGTAGATATTATCTTGGACTCATTAATTCACTCAGGCACTCCCATCAGCATTGTGCTGATGGGAGTGTCTGAGTGAACTTGAAAATGTGATGAACTTGTGACCTGCCAGTACAATTGAACATTGCAGTAACTGTTGCTATGGAAACTGGGATTGATCAGAATGGGGGAATGGTTGAAATGTAACTGTGGATTTAAAATGTGGATTGGAAACTTAAATATAACGGATATGTTAGTACATCAAAGTTTTTCTAAGTCAGCAGTATCTGTAGAAGTAGTATGTTATTAAAGAAAATACTAGTATTGTTAGAAATAGTTTTTGAACTCATGTAAGGGTTTGCGGCTTGATCGCGATGCTTTACTGAGGCACCGCGGTGGAGTGATGACTCCAGAAAATTACAGAACCAGTTTGGGCACATTCAGAAGACAGTTAGAAAGTGTTAATATGTCTTACCAACAGAAATGTGTTTCACAATTTGACATAATGTAGGAAACAATGTGATTTGTTACTTCTATTTACTTGTATGCAGAAAGAGAGGGAACGTTTGCCATTACTGCTTTTACCTTGTTGAGAGTGCTGCCTTACATTTATTGTGTGCAAAAGAAAATCTTTGATGAGTTTCTAATATTTGATATTCTACAATACTATTTCAAAGGTGAGTTTCAAATTTGTAAGGTGTGTTATGTAGTATGTAGTAATGCTTCACTATTTGTAGTAATATATTTAGATTTGAAAATAATTTTTTTCAAAGTTCGGAAATTATTAGAGAATGTGATGTTTGAAATATAATATGAAATGTACAGATGTGTACTGTAGTTTGTTTTATTGTAATGAAATGACGATTGAAATAGTTTGTGCATAGTAACATGTGTACATTTGTTGATGGATTAGTGATTATGGTAGTTTGTATATGTCTGTGTAAGGGTGCAGATGAAGTTCCCTGCATACTTTCATGTCTCTTTGAAATGGGAAGTGCAGTCTGTCAATTTTCAAGGTCTACATGGTTTTGTGACTGAGGTATGTTTCTACGTGCACATGTATTTGTCATATGTGTTATGCATCTGAATAGGTTAGATGTATAAAAAAGAGGTATAAATCTCTTTGCATGTTTCTTTTATATATAATGATGGTATGCAAAAGGTACCGAAAGAAGCATGCATACTTTTGATAATATGGTGAGACTTATAAAAGAGAAATATGAAGCGTTGCTTGTTTATATATGGCTAGGTGCAACACTCTGAGTGGTCGCAGAATACTGAAGCTGCAAGAGAAAAGTTAGGTTTTAGACATGTTGACAGAGGGATTACAGATTATGGTAGTTTGTATGAATCTGGTGAATGGTATAGTTGAAGTATGTCACATAAGTGTAGGTGTGGTCTAGAAATGAGAGCTGCAGTATGTTAAGTTTTACGGTCTGCATGGTTTTCTGACTGAGGTATGTCTGTACTGGCACATGTATTCTCACATGTGTTATGCATCTGAAAATAAGACTAGCAAAAGGTACAGACATATGCATGCATGCTTTTAGGAATATGGCCTAGGCCAAACGCTCAGTAGTCACTGAATATTGATGCTGCAGAATAAAAGGGAGGTTAAATATATTTTGGGAGAGGGAAGAGTGATTAAAGAATATTCTTTGAGTCTGTGAAAAAGTGCACTTGAAAAATGCTGCTTAAATTTAGGTATGCCTTTTAAATGGGAAATAGAGTCTGGCAAGTTGAAAGTCCTTTCTGGTCTTTTGACTGAGGTATGTCTCTATTTGCACATGTATTCTGATATGTGTTATGCCTATGAAGAGTGTAGAGGTATATAAAAAGGTATACATCTATTTGTATGTTTCTTTTATATATGATGCAACTAGGAAAAGGTACAGACACATGCATGCTTGCTTTCTAAAATATAGTGAGAGTTACAATACACACATTGAAAAAGTTGACTCTTTGTATTTGTAAAGGCCCAACAAAAGATGGTAGAAGTATAAAACAGCGGTAATCATCGATTTGTATGTTTCTTTTATATATGATGCCAGTAGGAAAAGTTAAAGACACATGCATGCTTGTTTTTGGGAATATAGTGACAGTTACATCTCTGTTCTGATGCACTGCTCTAATGAGGTAGATATTACTCTTGGACTCATTCATTCACTCAGGCACTCCCATCAACATTGTGCACTCAAAAATAGGATGCGTGTTACTTTGCTGAGGAATCATGTTTCTGAATAGTTATTAAAAAATGTTTGAAAAGGTACAGTAGATAGGATAAGGTAATATTTAGCAAAAGTCAACCACACCTGTAATTTGCATTTGCTAGCTAGTATGCTGAACTTGAAAATGTGATGTACTTGTGACCTGCCAGTACAATTAAATGTTGCAGTAACTGTTACTATGGAGTGGTTCAGTCCATGTCCGGACAAGGAAGTGACTAATGCGTGTGTCCCTGTTGTAGTGTCCACGGTACCTGGAACACCATAGGCAATGTAGCACACTGTGACTGGCATCCCACTAGATGATCATCATTGATGTAAGGGAAATCACTGTCCCGACATTCATTCACACATTCATGCATGAATGATGAATGACATGAGACAGTAGTATGTTACTGGATGTTTATTGCACATCCAGTGGATTATTGCAGCGGAAGCAGTGCAGGGCCATGCCAAGCACACGACACAATATGGGTCTGTGGAGAGCCAGCCAGAGTCCATCCAGGGATGATAAGTACTGCGGAATTGGAAGGGTACAGTCGCTGGTCGCTGTGTCATTGGTCATCAAACAGGATATGGCAGTCCATGTTGCGGTCCAAGGTGAGTGCAACGGAGTGTATCAGGGGTCAGTGGAAGGTCATGGGGCCAAGTGCGGCACCAAGCTGAAACAGTCCTGGTGGCAGCAATGAATGCTAGTACCTCCTTCTGAACACAATCACATCCACATCCTCATCCTCAAATGTGTGCTTTGCCCCACCTGTGGGTGTTGCAGTACCGGCTGCAGCACTGTGTGCCACTGACACATCAGGGGCCGGAGGAGGATTGTCGGCCGCACTGTGTGGCAGTGACACATCAGGTGCCAAAGTGGATATACCTGCCCCACTGTGAGGCAATGACACACCAGGGGGAGCAATGCCATGATGAGGATCTGCAGGGGATAGTAGATCCCAGCTATATTTCGCTGATGTGCAGCGGTGGCTGCCATCCTTTCCGCCTCCATCTACACCATGTCCTCCATGAGCCTCCGCATGTGTGCCAGCTCATGGCTGGGATCTCTGGTGCAAGTGCCAGAGGCCCTTTGAACATTCATTTGAGAGGTAAAAGCACTGAAAGGACCCCCCATAAATCACTTAAAAAAGTAGTTCAGAACCGTTCTGCCCATCTCTTGTTTGGTTTCGTATGTGATGACTTCATCACGCTGGCACTGAAAACCTTTCACATGCTCATAATTAAAGAAAGGTCTCACTTCAAATCCCTTTGTCTCAATTTCAAGTCTTTACATGGCTGTGTAATTGACTGCATTTCTTCATTATGGGCCCTATTATGATGTCAGGCAGACTTTGCTCCACCCAACATCGTCCCCGTCAAGGCACTGACCGACACCCGGTCGGCGGTCCCGACCAACTAATTAGGATGCGACGAACACTGTTCGGTCGCACTCCTATACTTTACAATGGGAGCATGCATTCCAACTGGAATGCATGCTCCCATTGTAAAAACGTGAGGTGCAGTTCATTCCTGCACCTCATGGCAGGCACCTCAAGGTTCCTGTCACAAGGTGCAGGGATCAACACCATAGGTGCCCCCTCAGCCTCCAACCGGGGTTTGACACCAAAGATGTACTACTGGGGGCCCCCAAAGTTGAGTTCTGACAGCCTTTCTTTGTTAAAAACGCCGGCACAGAAAGGCTGTCTCCACCCAACATCATAATACCTCAGGTGGAAAGAGACACCCTTGGATTACTGAAAGTATTCTGACTGGAAGATGAGCTCTCCGAGCCCGTCGTAAGCCAGTCAGATTAACCTGTCGCATTTCTTTTCGACCGACTCCATCATAATGGGTCTGTCAGAAATGAATCCCACCGGCTGATTGCGATGGGGTCAGAACGGCTCCGACCAACGGCCGGACCTGTCTCCGACCGTATCGTAATCAGACCACAAATGTTCCTTACTTTCCTACCAAAGCTTCACAGTCTTCCCTTTGAAATCCACTCAATGCAGTTGCCTAGGTGAGCACTACCACATCTGAGACTCAAGAACATTTTTCTAACTAGAAAAAACTAACATTTCAAATTGGCATTTGGTTAAACTACGTCTCATCACAATAAATCTCAAGAAACATCCTCCCAAAGCATTATCTATTTTTACCTGATGGTCAGACACTTTTACCACCACCTTTCTGGATACACCAGTACATTGCTAGTTGATGTCAAAGCTTTTACACCATCCTTCCATGAGGGCTCTCAGTTTTGCTAAATAGTCTCCCTCTTCTATATATCTGAACCTACGAGACCTTGGTATAACGCACTTTACATAATCTCTAAATAAAAAAATAAAAAATTGGAAATATTAAAATTGGGGGATGTTATTTCTGAGGTACATTATACAGAGGTTTTTATTCTATACAGAAATTCCAATGTTATATTCTCTAGAACAGTGATGTTATTTTATTTTTGAGTTACACATCTTTCTATTTAAAGTTGCAAAGGATAAGCCATTGCATTTTCTTTCTTACAGTATCTACTAAAAACATGCATTAATAAAGATAATGGCACTTCTTTCCAATTGGTTGGAGAAGTAAGTCTGAGATTTTGGAGAAAATCATGTTTATGTTGGTGCTTGCCGGACTGCATGGCATGGTAAACATCATATTGTTTTCCACTGTTAAATTCCAGCTGGTTTTATCAAGGGTGCAGTATTTCACACACTCTTGGCCTGATGACAAATTTAGTTGCTATTTAGCACACCTGATAAATAATGATGCCAAGGGGAACGTTATTTATCGGGTGAGATAAATACGAGTTTTTGGGGCAAGCACACAGATTTTGGTGTTTACTGCTACAAAATCCACATGGTATGGTAAATACCGTACACATTTCAACCGTTAAATATCGGCTGGTTTATCCGGCCGAAATTTGACGAGGTTTGAGGTATTTAGTGCATCTGATAATTATCGGATGTGTTAAATGCCTTTTCACTCATATTTCCGGCCCTATGCATAAAAGGGGTTTATCACCTGGTCGAATATAAGGACTATCATGCCCTCTGTAATTTCCGGCTGCAGCAAATACCACCCAACTCTACTTTCTGACCCCTGCGCAAACAGTTTATGCAGGAGTCGGAAAATTCCAATAAACTCAGAATCAGTGCCAATGTGTCTAATTGATGAGAGTTCATGTTATTTGTATCAGCTTTTTATAAATCTGAGCTTGTCTGTATGAACTTGTATATCCACTGTCTTGTTTATCATTGTTTCTGGCAAAACCCTCAAGGGAAGTACTAATTAAAAAAAAAGGGAATAATCCTGATGTCCAGGGTTGTACGATGGAAAAGTAAACACACAGCGACTTGCTTTGACTAGGGTCTTAAAAATACCGATCTAAAACTGCAATATGGTAGGGCCCGCATTGAATACTGAGATGGTTTAAAAAGTATTTCTAATTCCAAGAGCAGCACTAATAGCACAAGCAATTCCAAAGGAAATATGCATTTAGATAACCCTTGAACCTAAAGGCTTTCATTTGTCAGTGCGACGTTTTGGCCCTCCTAATTGTTTAATAATGTTTCTCCAGGAATTTGTTCTTAATCGTGGAATGCGTCATTTACCCTTGAGCACATTCTGCAGAGTGTAAAAATAGCACAAGGCACATTCCATATGTAGGTCAGGCTGGGCAGTCACCTTGTGACTAGCTGTTATAAATAAGAGCTCTGGGGTCAAACCTGTCTCTTTTTTGAAGGGGTTTGAAGGTCTCGCCCTGAAACCAACACCACTCCTCACTCTGCAGAGCAGGGCCCAGAGGTTTCCATGGGCAAACAGCTTCAAAAAGGCGAGGGTGAGAGAAATCGCACTGCAAAATGTCAGCTTACATCAAACTAGATGAGTCAAGATAAACACGGTCTTTTTTTTTCAAAGTCAGAAGTGAGAATTACTTACACATAACAAATTAGGAAACCATAACAAAGAGCTGAAAACTCACAGTTCTTGTGTTTGCAAGAGCAAAACCCCTACGTAAAAAAAAAATAAAAAAATTAAATTGAGCATCTGGGCAGCTAAATCAGGTACATATATTGCAGCTGCGTTCACTTCGTTTGGATTTTACGGTGGTTAAACACATTAAAGGTTTGTAATGGTAACAGTACTATATACTATTTGTCAATGAAATAAGCATGTATGACTGGTATTACAAGCAAAACAATACGCAAATATGAAAGGCTTAATAGCCCCAGAGGGGGTGTTTTTACATTGAGCTGAAAACAAGAATTTGTATGTACCTCCCAGCGAATGCTGATTCAAAGGAAGAGAGGGAGAGGGGATGGGGGAGGGGAGGGGGGAGGTGGGTGCATTGGTAGGAGCTGTTCTGCCCAGTAATACATTTCTATGTGGGCAGAGTCCATTGTTTTCTGCTGATGCAGTTACCTTTTTTTGCGTCATTCGCCTTTTTCAGCAGCAGCTGTGCCCTGTCCATCCAAGGCTAGTTTGCCTCAAACTCAGGGATTATCAGGACAAGTGCACCTCTTCACAGCAAAAACAAAAATGGTTATAATTTGCGGCCACTACTTTTGCAAACAATATATAATTTTACAAATCATCCTATGCTTTAATAGGCCAGTTTGTACAGTTATGATTCGGAAGGGGTCCTGAGCTGGTTTAGAGATCCTCCCACGTGCTTTGAGCAGTCCGGAGTCTTCAGAACCTTAGTGCCTCATTCTTCCAGTCCCAGAGATATTTTGGGGACTTTTCAAAATTGCCTGCCAGCCTTGGCTGAACGATACCAAAGGGGATGATGGACGGAGCGTTTGAGCAAATCAAACACCCACCCCCAGTCATCTGATCTGTGCTTAATCCATCATCATTCACAGCACTAGATCTGTAAATGTAACATAAACTTGAATTGTAGGAATATGTACACTTCTGTTGTTTGCATATAAAATTCCCCAGATTAACTGATTTGATCTGATGTGACTTAGTAGCTCCTTATATACTTATTATCTACGTTGTGAATATTTAGCACCTAATTAAGAGTTTGGTAGACAGTTAGCTTCATCACAAACGTGACGGATATCCTGTCTGTCGTATTACAAGTTCATTATATCAATGGAATATAATGAAACTCATTAATACGGCAGACAGGATATCTGTCACGTTTGTGATGGAGTAACCCATCTGCTAAACTCGCAATCTTTCCCTTACCCAGATGTTCTGTATAGACTTGTTATCTTTGATGTGAACATTTATTGTTGTATAGTGCTCTGATCCCTTCGGGTCTAGCTAGTGCCATGTAAAACTCTCAAATAAATAAATAAAGGAACTGTCCCTGGGATGGTGGCCTGGTACGGTGAGCAGACCACCACATCTGTGATAACTCTAAATAAAGTAAACTTTTTTGTTTGTTAATACAGCCCATTTTCCTTACAGCAAATGGGGCTGTGCTTAAAAAAGTATTCTTTGAAGTTTGTTTGAGTATTGGCTTACTACCTAAAATCATTTTTTTGATAAATTCACAAAGCGGAAGGGGTGACAAGGGGAACCGGGAATCGCTAACATTCCAATGTTTTGCAACTGGATTTCAGTTTCAAAACATTGATTCATGACTTCTGCCAAGAAACCTAGGAAAGAATAAAAAGAAATATAAACCAATATGCACCAGAGCACACATATTGCGCAGATAAAGAGACTGAAGATTAAAGCTGTAGATGGATATTTACTGATAACAAGGAGGTTTCCACCTCAGGATTTCAAGTGATCACATAGATACCACAAACGTCGCTCTCATCAATGTTATATTGCTTGCAACTCCTTGATAAAGAATAATTCCATTAGTGAAAATTACCCTTGTATATGTCATAAATTATTGTTCGATTGTGACTTCAATTTGAATAAGTGAATTACATTGCTCATCTACTGGAATAAGCCGTTGAACAGAATTACAAGTACTGCTCGAACAATGAAAGGGACAACTAGTTTTCAATTATTTTGTCTAAACTATATTTGCCTAAACAATCACAGTTAGATAATAGGTGACATTCATTGCATTTTGTTTATCAATTGCACTTCTTATTAAACACTTTCAAATATATTATGCAACCAATCATGAAGAAAATCTTGGTGTATTTCATTCATGTTCATTAAATGTACCTACAACCATAATAATATACAAAATTACATTAAAGAGACATGGATATAAGTGGACGTTGAGGCCATCGATTCAAGTAATAGAATGCCCTCTACTGCAAGGTGGAAGGATACTGCAGGTCACCCTGGAGGTTTATGAGTATGTGAGGGCCTTAAACAGAGATCATAGGGACAGAGCTGAAGTTAGTAGATCCCGAAAGGAGTACGCGGTTGCCCTACACAATAGGAAAAAAGAATTGAAAGCTCAACTTTGGGAACATCTCAAACAAAGTTCAGAACTAAAAAATAGTGCTATGTTCTGGCAGGTAGTTCGCTCCCCTTTCCTGACAGATAAGGATGACTCTCCTTCTATTGATGTCGCCATTAGCGAACGGGAGTGGGTGAGTCATTTTACAAAAGTGTTTAGTAAAGACGCTTTAGTAGATACGGATCAATTAGAACCTTCGACACAGGTCATTTATCCAATAAACCTGCAGTTTTCGCATAAAGAGGTTCAAAAAGCCTTAAAAACTTCAAAAACAGCCAAAGCTCCCAGTGCGGATGGCGTACCCATTGACATCTTCAAATACCAACCAGACCTTTGGTCTCCCCTGCTGACCAATGTTTTGAATGCAACCACGGAAGCAGGTCTACTAGATTCCTGGAAAACATCAACGTTGGTCCCCATATTCAAAAAAGGGGACCGAAATAGTCCGTCTTGCTATAGGCCTATTTCCCTCCTGGATTCGCTCGGGAAGGTGGCAGGGCGGATACATCTCGATCGACTCCATGGGTGGGCCACTGACCATAACATCATTTCAGATATACAATATGGTTTTCGTGGGGGGCTAGGAACAGTGGACAAAGCTCTAAATCTGTCTTTATTGGCGGGTAAATACATGGAGGCTAAGGGGTCCACGCTTCATATGGTGTACGTTAACCTCTCCGCAGCGTTTGATTGCGTGGCACACTCAACGCTGTGGAGCATCATTCTGAAAATGGGGGTTGCTCCCCCAATTGTGGACTTCCTTAGAGAACTGTATACCGGCACTACAGGCAGGGTAAGATTTGGGGTGAAAGGTGAGCTTACGGATACTTTCAGGGTGGAAAAGGGGGTCAGACAGGGATGTGTACTGGCCCCCTTTTTGTTTAC
The DNA here is from genome assembly GCF_964263255.1 of Lissotriton vulgaris. NCBI lineage: Eukaryota > Metazoa > Chordata > Amphibia > Caudata > Salamandridae > Lissotriton > Lissotriton vulgaris. Next base: position 623,055,210 of record NC_141689.1, read on the forward strand.
TCTGTATACTAATGGCTTAGAGACCGCTATGCTCCAAGGCAGTAAAGATCTTCCTCTAATTGCTCGTCGGCAGATACCAGCGCTTTTATATGCCGACGACGCTGTTATTTTAGCAAGAACACCGATTGAACTCCAGCTGGCATTAGACAGATACTGCACCTTCATGGCAAGTTTAAATTTGAAATTAAATGCAAAGAAAACATATACTATGCATGCCGGGAAAACAAAAGTAAAAAATCGGAGATTGTTTGTACAAGGTGAACCACTGGACAGGACTATAACCTACCCCTATTTAGGGATCGTTATAGATGAAAAATGTAAATGGAATCCAGCTATTAACGCAAGGAAACTTTCTTTTTTGCGAGAGACGGTATCGTTAAAAATGTTCTCACAAAGACTGGGGCCGCGTCCACCAACAGAACTGTTATAAATATATAACGCGAAATATGTAAGCACGGCCACATATGGGGCGGGGATATGGGGCTTTGCAAATGTGGATTCAATACAAAAAGTTGAGAATTCTTTTTTGAGATACCTGCTTGCGGTACCTAAAAGCTGTTCAACGTATGCCTGTCACGCAGAATTGGGTATTGATTATATAGCTGATATTATAAAACTACAACCAGTAATGCTGTGGCGACGAATATGAGTCACCGAACAATGTCAACTAACTAGAGCGATCATTCAAGATATTTTGACACTCGATCGTGTAGAAAAATCAAATGGCTATCTTATGTCAAAGCGCTATTAACAGATTTGGGCTACAGGAAGTTTTTTGACTATCCATCAACGATAAGTGAAATCTCCAAGAACGATCTGAAGAAGGAGTGTCTAGAACACTTGCGCCAAATCCGCCTACTTTCAGAGATTCATAAACCATCTGTTCAGCACTCTTTATTAACGCAGACTGTGTCCTCCGTTGAACCCTATTTAATGTTTAGTTTAACGCAATATGAAAAAATGCTGCTTACCCGTTTCAGATTTGATATATTTCATTTGCTGGTCGCATTCCCAATACAAAATGTTTGGTCATCTACCCCGTCTATGTGCCCGTGTGATTTGGTGTCCTCACAAACAACTATTCATACAACGCTATTTTGTAAATTCTTTATTGAACAGCGTAAACGCTGGATATTGCCCATTTTGAAAATCTGGGGGCTCCGACAGTGTCGTCCAGCATACCTGGCACTTCAGTATCTTGAAAACGAAAATTATGCCAAAGCGATTGTATGTTTTCTCAAATTTTGTATCCGTCATCGCGCGAACCTCTGATTACGTATTGTCTATAAGCCCCGCCTAAATGAAAGATTGCTAGACAAATGGAAAACTGTACGTTATGATATGACTAAAAAAAACATATATAAACTGAGATGCCTTTTTTTTTAACTGTTTTTAACAATTGTATTTTTAACTGGTTTTAATCTTTGTAAATCTTGTAATCAGCTTAATGTGAACTTTTATGGTGTTTTTTTAAAAACTACCGAATAAAGTTATTATTGAATTGAATTGAATTGAGTATGTAAGGGAACTGGTCCTCCTGCCTCCTTCTACTATATTGTCACTGAAATTGTCAGTGATTTGGAATGGAGTTATTAATGTGTTTGTAATTAATTCCATGTATTTTATATTCTGACTGTAATGAACACAAAGGGGCTGATTACTATTTCGGTCAGAATGCCTTTGCCCGATAGTCGGATGCTTTCCGACCGTGGTCGGAGGCTTTCCGCCGGACACAGTTGGTTTGTGGTCCGACTGCCTGATTACGATGTAATCGGTCAGAATGTAAATTGCCCTGTCATTCCGACGCGGTTCCGACCGGTTCTCAGAATCCTCTTGTTGGTCGGAACCGCACCATAATCCCCTATGGACGGAGTTTCCGCCATCGGGATTATGAAATTGGTTTCCGACAACCTTTTCTTGCCGGCCTTTCCAACACAGAAAGGCTGTTGGACAGCGGCTTTGGGGGACCCAAGCAGGGCGCCATACGGTTGGCCTATGGTTGGTGGCTGAGGGGGTACTGAAGGTACCCCCCCCAGGAATACATTGCACTGCGTGGCAGGCCCAATGAAGTGCCTGCCACAGGTTGCAGAGTTTAACACACACACATCCATTTTTCTATAGGAGACTTTATTACAGCCAGTATGCAGTTGTAACACAAGCTCCCACAGAGAAAAGTGAGTATGCGACCGAACAGTGTTCAGTCGCATAGTAATCAGGCAGTCAGAACTGAAGGTCAGTTGGTCCAGAGACGGTGTTGGTCGGAGGCAACACCGACCAACATTGTAATAAGCCCCGAAATGTCTCAGAGGGTTGCTTTTTCTTTCCTCTATCCACATATGGCAATCATAATACATCTACATGAATCTATACAGCTAAAACGCTCTCATACAAGTAGACATCAGTTGGAAAAACCCTATCATAATATGTATTTGTGTATATATGTTACAATATCAATATACATAAAACTTGAAAAGTAAAATGGGAGTCCATTTTGCTTTAGCTTGGATCCTTCTAACTTCAATGTAAACTGCTATAAATTGAATGATTAATATATAATATACATATAAACTCAAAACTATATATGGTTCTCTATTGACAAGGAATTTGTGGAGTTTTGAAAAAGGTGCAAACAATGTACATTTTGGGTTTTCATACATGTACAATCTGCGTCAATTTCCTCCATTCCCAGGTATGCACTGACTGCAAATTTGAAATGATATTGAGAGTTTGTGTGCTGTTAAGTAATTGTTGCAAAGTAAATAATATGAATAGGGACTAACAATGTTTTGCATAAATGATCTTGATTTTATGGTAGTGTCCTTTTAGCACAAACATTTGGAGTCAATCATACTCTAGGGGCTGGCATAGTGCAAAAGTAATACAAATACTTTCACACTGATCCAGAAGAGAAGAGCACAATAATGCTTGTTTTAGTAAGTCCAACAATTTGAGACCTGTGCTAAATAGGCTTTAGGGTACATTTGGAATGAAAGTTCTAAATACCTTTTTGGGGAATATGTGACTCTAGGATCAGGTCCTGCTATATGGATTAAACAAACTAGGTAACAGAATTAAGTCAGGTTTGTGACTAAGAATGATATGGTGTGGATTTATAATCTTAACTCTCATGCCCATTTTACTTTGTTCTTATTTTAGAGCTCACCAACTCTTAATATAATTCAATCAGTCAATCAATCATAGCATTTATAAAGCGCACTACTTACCCGTGAGGGGGTGGGGAAGCTGCTACTGTTCGAAGAGCCAGGTCTTGATTAGTTTTCTGAAGGTCAGTAGGTCTTAGGTCTGCCGTAGGTGGATGGAGAGGGTATTCCATGTCTTGGCGGCGAGGTGGGAGAATGATCTGCCGCCGGTGGTCTCTCTTCGGATGCGGGGGATAGTGGCGAGGGCGAGGTCAGCGGAGCGGAGCTGGCAGGTGGGGGTGTAGAAGCTGAGTCTGCAGTTGAGGTAAAGGATTCTTAAGGTGTATTGTAAGTGTCAGATCACTAAGCGATGAGTCTGAGGTCCTCCAAGTGGATAGAAAAAAGGTCAAAAAAATAATTAAACAACTATTTTAATAGCTATTAAAAATCCAATTTAGTTTTGAAGTTGGATTTCTAATAAGTATTAAGGAAAATATGTTTTAATAATTCACAAATTCCATGGCTGAAATTCAGATAGGCTAATTTGCACTAACTCTCCTGTGACTCTCAGCCTGTGCACAGCCCGTAAGAGATGTGAAAAAAAGTGTGAAATTCTTCTCAGGAGCACACAGTAGGCTCCCCTTCAATTTGGCAGAGATGACTCTTCTGAGCTCATTAGAAGATGCAGGGTTGTCGCTATGGGCATTTGGTTGACACAACAGTATCAATTCATGTTTGATAGGTCTGTTGAGCAATATGTAAACATTTGGTACATTTTAAAGGGAAAGAACTGGATGCAAGGACAATTCTTGTGCATCCCATGTCAGGTTCCTAAAGGACTCAGCTTTTGTCCTATTAGACTCCTGTCTCTGGGTTTATAGTGGGTGCAGTGCCTTCTTCAAACTGTATTTTAGCGGATGATGTGGGAGGATAATAGTGATTATTATAGTGTACTCCCCTACACAACAACAACCCACAGAGCCAAAGTTTAGTGTTGTCGAAGATTTTGCCATCTTGAAAATGTTCTGACACATTGAGTTTTGGGCCGGTTTGCAGTAAGGCAAACAGGAACAAATGAAAAAGTGGGTAAGGCTGCACCCGTAACCTTAACCCAATTGACTAGGGAGTGCCCAGGAATCACCACCATTGACTAGCCGCTGACAGCCATAAATGTGGCACCCCAACTCGTTTTGGACCTGTGAAAGAACATAAGAGGACTGGATCTGCTGTCTGTTACCCGAGAGGAACCCAGAAGAACTGGATCTGGTCCCTCTGTACTCAGAATAAAGAGGTGGATTCTAAGGGTCAGTTGGCTGTCCTCCTATGTGTCTACAGAAACACAACAGGCATTTAACTGAAGGGACCCATACGACCGGGGACAACTGGAGCTCAACTGGACCCTGCTGTTGGCCTCTTTGCCACCAGGTGAGTCTCTTACTGCTTCTCATGAGGTCCTGAGGTATTAGAAGTGGACCCCTGTGGTTATTTGGACACCAAAATGACGTTTGAAATTTTTTGAAAAATCTTCTTCCAGACCAGTGGAACTTAGAAACAATTTCAAACTTGAGCTACAGACTTTTCCTGGGACCAATCCATTAACCTAATCCAACCTAGGCACCATCCATGCAGTTTGCCCGAACCTACACCTTGGTCCTTTTTGGTCAGGACCATTGGCTTTTATTGACACTTTAGTTTTTCTTGGTGCTATTTATACTTCACACTTTAAAAATTCATATCTCTGGTTTCTCTTATTGGACTTGTGGCATTTTGGGGTGATCTTTTATTTACTCTGGTTTTTCAATTACTATTATTTTTTATCTTTATTGCTTGGTAGTTTGACTTCATTAATGTTTTGGTACTGCATAAATACTTCACGCATTGCCTTAAGTTAAGCCTGTTTGCTCTGTGCCAGGGCGTTGAGCTCAGGTTAATATAGTGGCTTTACTTAGGGTGCACCCAGAGTTGTGATTATTCTATGATGTGGGCAGCCATCCACCCCAAATATTAATACAGGAATATTTTGTGATTTTGCTTGTATGAATTTGAGTCATTTGACAATAATAGCTCTCTGAGTGATGTACAGTAGTCTGAAAGAGTATTGCCTTACTATTCGGTGCCAGTGTAGAGCCAGAGAACCAGAGAAATGTTTTTTGTATAGTTACATTTAGAAGCAGTCTTGTTGCTGATTTTGGAATCTTTATAGCTGTTGTGATATAGTCCATTAGCATAGTCACATTTTGAGAGGATGAATGATGTTGTTCCTTGTACTTTTTGAGGAAATAGATTGGTATAGAGCCAATGTTTTTACTCAGAAAGGATTTAAAGAGAAAGATTATTGCAGGAATCTGGTATTATCTATTGTTTAGGTAAGAGAAAATCCTATTCAGGCGATTCCATCTATGCAAAATTTGTATAGTCTAAGACGTAATATGTCATAGTAGTAATTTATCATAGTGTACTTGGTCAAAAGCTGCTGAAATGTCCAGGAATAGTAATGCATTATTACCATTTCTTTGGACTGTTTGTAAGGTTGTCCCAAATTGTGATTATGGCAGATTCTGTACCTCTCCCTTGAACGAATCCTGATTGTCAGTTTGAGAGCTGTTTGTTTTCTTCTATGAATTCTGTGAGCTGGCAAAAGACTGTTCTTTCCATATGTGTACTAAGGAAAGGCACATTTACAGGAAAAAATCTGTGGTTCTGTTGACTAGGATAGGAAAAAAGGTATATTACCTATACCTATACCTATCAACACAGATCATCCCATCCCCCCTCGCACGGCTCTTGACCGTACCTGGAGAACCATCATCGCTGCACCTCTGATCTCCTCCCATTCAGCCTCCCACTCCAACTGCGAGCCTCAGACACCTCCACCCACCTGCGACATAGATCGAACCTGCTCACCGAGCCCACAAACCACCTCTCTAAGAGTCTCTACCACCGCTCCACCCAACATCACTAACTCATCTCCTAGCCCCGACAATGGACCTCTCTCCAGACCCTTGGTCCACTTTCCGCCAGTTCAACACGCTGACCTTGAGACAGGTCAGTTGCCGGAAACCCACGTCACACCTGATACTAAGGGGGTCACCAGGATGGCGGGCGACTTAGTCCGTCCGCCATCCTATCGGTGATTGGCACCACCCGCCAGAAGGTCAGGGCTCCCATGGGGGGTATTAGGATGCGCCCGCCACTGTGGCGGGCGCATCCTGCATTTTTAACATTGTGGCGGGCAGTGCACTCAGCACCGCCTGCCACAATGCTAAAAATGCAAGTATGCATTTGCATAAACAAAGTGGCAGGCACCACACGGTGCCTGCCGCTTTCTTTATGCAAATGCAGGGGGGTACCACAGGTACCCCCATGTGCACCCCCCACTTCTCCTTCACTCTGGGGGCCCACAGGGGGCCCCCAAAGTGAAGATCGCATGCCTTTCCGTGGCAGCATCGCCGCCACAGAAAGGCATATAAAACAGCCCATGTTAATATGGCTGGCGGTGTCTATTAGACACCGCCACCATATTGAACCTTTTCTGCCTGGTCGCAAGGCGACCGGGGCGGAAAAGTGGAAGACGGTCTTTCCGTCCGCTGTGGTCCACCCACCATCCTAATATGGTGGGGTCATTTAGGTGTGGATGGCAGGAGGATTTCCCCAACCAGGCCGGCGGTGGTTACCGCCAGCCTGGCGGGGGCAATCCACCCGCCATCCTAATGGGCCCCTAAGACTCTAGATCTACCACCCTCCCGCCTCCTAACACCCCCCCTTTACCGTGAGCCTGATAGTACCATCGCAGAACCACTGCCTCCCTACCCGCTAACGTCTCCCTCCTATAGGGATCTCGAAACACTGTACTCCAGAGCGGGCAAACTAACTCAGAGCTATCCACACCTCTATACTACATCTTATGAACCTCCTTCACCTTGCTGAACTCTCCCTCGCCGACATTAAAACCCAGTGGAACTCCACCCCCGCACACCACAGGGTTACCCAAGCACCCTCTACCACTACCCTTGAGACACTTTCGCCCGCGCAAGCACACCCCTAGTCCACTTGACCTTACTGAAGAGGAAATCCTTGCCATCCTTAGAGACTACAACCCGGACCCAACCACCCTTTGCCCGCTAGGCATAAGAGCTGAACATGCCTTCCGCACAGTCTCTATCAACACCAACAGATCGGCTACTTTCCGCAACAGAAATGTGGTCAAGAGTAACATTGCAACTGTTCACTTATCCGCCCTGACTCCCGACACCCCTGCAGACTCCTCTCTGTCTGGCCTCTTAATTAACTGCCAATCGGGGTTTAAGCACACCGTTGACATTGCTGCACTCATCCTAAAAAAAAACTTCGACCTAGCTATTCTAACAGAATCATGGCTCAACGATTCCTTATCTACTTGCCTGGACCTCTTAGTCCCTCCCGGCTACAACATCGCCAGGCTGGACAGACAATCTAGCAAGAAAGGAGGGGGCATCGCCTGCATCTACTGTTCTAACCTCAGCATCTCTGAAAGTCTGGCTGATTTCTCTGACCTTTGCGAATACCTCGCACTCTCCATTTGCAATAACTCCACCCTATTGTACAATTTACACATCATCTATCATCCCCCTGGCACGAACGACTCCTTCACTGTCCACCTCATGGAACTTATTACTGCTTAGTTCTCCTCCAATACCAAAGATATCCTTCTGGGTGATTTCAACCTGTATTGGAATGACCCCAAGGACCCTCATGTCAACGCCATCAAAGACCTCCTGTCTGATCAAGCCCTGACCCAAGCCTGCTCTCTCCCAACTCATTCAAAAGGGGCCAACCTTGACTGGATAATTTCCAAGGAATCAACAGTCAAGTTTATCTCCATAGACCCATGCAACTGGTCTGACCAACACACCATCGCATTTCGGTTACAGGGCACCCACAAGATAAGGGCCCCTCAACCAGTGATTCCCAAACGCTGGATTAGAGATACTAGAAACCTGAACCACAATGAACTAGAGGCTCACTGCAAATCTGACCTCCCCCCACATTGCTCAACGGTCAATGACCTCAATAAGCACTACTCCGCAACTATCTCGAACAGTATGGATGACCTCGCCCCACTAAAGCTAAAAAGAACCCAAACTAAAGATAGGAACCCCTGGTTCACTGGACCACTCAACAATGAAAGGAGATGCCTTTGGCAATCTGAAAGAATCTGGAGATAGGACCCTTCTGCCGCTCATCTAAAACTTCTCCGCCAGGCCAGAAATGTCTACAACAAGAACGTCCTGATATCAAAGAAAGAATTTTTCAGATCCGAACTTGAGAACCCCAAGAACAGACCTCGTAAGCTCTTTGATCTGGTCAAACACCAATCCAACAAACTGGTCAAAACCTCGAAAGAAGCCCCCAAGGCTTTAATATCATCTGAGGAATTTTCCTCCTTCTTCGCGGACAAAGTCGCAACCTTAGAAGATGAACTTAGTGCCGCCACATACTCCCTATCCCTTCCTGGCCTGCCTGTCCCCCTCCTACGATGCCCCACAATCTTTACCTAAAAATAAAGCACTCTGGACTGACTTCAATCTCTATGACGAAGATTCCATTTCTAAAATCTTGTCGTCCCTAAACCCGAATAACCATTTCAACGACCTGCTCTCCTCCAACTGCCTAGCGGCTGTAGCCCAATCCATTATCCCTAGCTGGGCCGCAATAATTAACGTCTCTCTCCAGCCGGGTTCCATACTGTTAAAATCTAGTTTGCGACATCAACATTATCGGCGCCATCTTGTCCCTTTTTAGGCCCATTCGTGCACGTAAGCGGCAGCCATTTTGAATGCCATGGCCTCTCTGCCCACTGCCGATAGCCAGCGCGTCTCTCTCTCGCTCTCCTAACCTCGCAGGCATCCCCCGTGCGCTGACAGCCCCCGCTCTCACATGCTTGGGCCATAAACCCCTCTCCAGTGCGACCCTGCCTCGGAACCCCATCCTGTTCCCAGCTCAACACCTCCCTCTATTCCTTTCATGATCCCGTATCCTTTGATAAAAACCCCCTTTCCTCTGTGCCCGATTGTCCTTCTTGTTCCCAGGACGCCACCTGGCCCTGCGGAGGCTGTTTATTGCCCCCATACAGTAGGAAGCTCCCCCATCAAAGGATCCACAACTGATCAAAGCCCCCACCCCATGAGATCCGATCAACCACATGCATTCCGGGAATCGGCGGAATGCCCAGCTGCGTGACAATCACCACCTGTTGTGACCGGGGTGGGGACTTCTACTGTAAATGTGTGTGGGAACGGGCTTGAAGCGGGGATTCCGAGGATGTCTTTCCGTACATCAAAGTATTGACAGAGATGTGTTTTATGCAATAAAGCAATAAACCTGTGTATAAGAGGCCAGGCCTCAGAGATGCGGTTAGAGCACCTCGAGAAGATACCCTGTTGTCTGAGTTGACGTGTTCTACTCCGTCGGAATAAAACTTCTGTTTACTGCCTTCCAGTCTCCAGCGCCTGCCTCTTTGTTTGATAGATTCGAGTGGTATGAGAGGCGGTTAGCGCCGGGCAATACTGAAAAAGGTTCTCGATCGACATCAGCCCTACCTTTTTCCACAATTGGCGTCCCAAACGTGGGGCCCATCAGTGACACGTAGATCCAGTGGGAGAGGTCCTGACGACAGAGTGAACGACTGCAACGATCAGGAGAGCTCCTGTCCGATAGACCCTCGTCTGACAGCTGATCATCCGAACTTCGCTGGTTCCGAACAGACCTCTCTCGAGTGATCTACGGTCCTGACTGGGAACCATCAGGAGTGCCGCGACAGTCACGGAGAATAGAGGACGATCGGGTGCTGGATTCGGAAGACAAGAAACTGTCCATGCGGTCCGGGTAAGGTCGTGTAACACGACAAATTGCGAAATGATTGTTTGATTGTTTGGAAAATACTAGTATTACTCTTCGAATTGTTGGTTCTTTTTGGAGATTCTCTATCTGCAAACGGAGAAGAATAGAAAGATTCTCTCTTCCTTTGCAGGTAGTGAAGGGTAGGTAACGCAGACTTTGTCCCCGTTGTAACCCGTCGTGCCTATCTTTCTCCCCCACTGATTGATTGTTTGCCCGAACATTGTTTGTTCGAGGATTGTTCTCTTGAGATTCTCTCTGTCTGCAAACGGAGAAGAATAGAAAGATTCTCCCTTCCTTTGCAGGTAGTGAGGGGTAGGTAACGCAGACTTTTGTCCCCATTGTAATGCGTCGTGCCTATTCTTTCTCCCCACTGATTGTTTGGTTGTCCGAACATTGACTGTTCGATATTGGTTCTTTTGAGGTATTCTCTACTTGCAAATAAAGTAGAATAGAAATATTATGTCTAGTCTTTGCAAGTAGTGAAAGGATAGGTAGTGCGGACCTTTGTCCCCCGTTGTAATCTGTCATGCCTATCTTCTCCCCACTGATTGGTAGTTGGTTCAGCCCGGACCGCTTATTAGAGATGAACCATCCAGCTCCACTGGAAGGCACCCCTAATAAGGACATGGTAATAAAGCATGGATTAATCGCCATAGCCTATAGCAAACTATGGCATAAATATACGAAAAAGGATCAGAAAAGTCAGTGGCCACTGATAGGATCCTTCGATGAAGATAAGATAAGCACGCTAGAAACAGCCCTTTGTAACAATAAGACAACGCCCACTATGCTTGATAGTCTCGGCATGTGGAGCAAAGAAACGGAACAACGTAAAAAGAGAAACAAGATTAGATTAGAGAAAGAGCTACGAAAGGCAGCCCACCTAGCTGCTAGAAAATTAGAAGAGGAGATAAAGGAGAGAGAGGAAGCCAAACGGAAGCAAGAATCTGAAACATCGAGTCAGTGTCCTGTTAGAACACCCTCTACGCTCTATCCTGAATTACCCTCAAAACAGCGAGCCAACGATGATCTTTTATTAGGTCCTCCGATCATCTACATGCCCCCTCCATATGCCCCTTCCCAACTTTTTTTTTTATATTTTGTTTTTGTTTTTTTTTTAGTCCTCATAGGTGCAATATTTGAAGTAAGGAGTTGTCGGGGCCCCTTTCTCTCATTGAATCTGACCCTTCACTGTCCTAACATAGGGTGTGTGTAACTGGACAGTTCCCCTGGAGCGTCAATTAAGAGAGAGGAGGGTCCCCTTGTTTCCAATACTTTGTAGAAGGATTGAGTACGGGGGGGTGGAGCTAGCCATTATGGCTACTCATGCAGGCCTTCTCCTGCGTTTCCATTGCTTACACATAATCATTGGACTTATGTAAACGTTTGTCATACCAATCACACAGCCAGTTTTACATCTTGGATACCTCCATGATTTAATTTGCACCTTGCTGGTAATTTTCCCAAATTTCCCAGAACTTGAGTTTTTTTCTGGGGGCCTTTCTTTTATCAAGTCTATAAATTCTTAATATGGAAGTTAACCAATCACTATGAGTTGGAGGAGCAGAGCTTACCCAATTTATACAAATTTCTCTCCTTGCAAGCAATATTAATAAAAAAAAGGAGATTTTCCTGGAGAGTAGAAAGCTTGTCAAATGCATTTGAGCTCCTTACCCCAAAGATAATTAAGTCAGTACTTAGATTTAGATGTCTTCCTAACACCCCATCCAAAGTCTTACCCACATCATTCCAGAAGCCGTCGAGAAGGGGGCACTGCCGAAACATGTGTAGATCGTCGGCTCTTTCCAGCCCACATTTGGGGCAGGCCTTCACCGTTGACCCAGCAAACTTCGATAACTTTTTAGGAGTCCAGTAGGCTCTATGAGAGGTGAAAAGATGGTTTCTCTTTAAGGCAGCTGAAGAGAAGATTGTCCAGCATTTACTCATAGATACTTGCCATTGGTTGTTTAACTCCGGCGTCGGCAGATCTTTCCCCCATACTCTCTCCGAAATCCTGAAATCTTCCTCTCCTCCCAGAATCAAGGCCCAATACCAAAGTGCGATTTCTTTATGAATAGTGTCTGTTTTCTGCATTTCGCTTCCCAACTTTTAGCACAGCACCCGCTGCCCCCAAGCACAGACGAGAGTAGTACCAGGGCCTCGGTCCCCATGGCCTCCGCGCCGGCCGAACCCCATGTACTAGATACAGCACAAGCAGCGATGTAAGATGACCCTGAGGCCCGAAAGACAGATTCCACAAGAACGAACGGGTTGAGCAAAGATGAGCGAGCAGTGATTGACAAGGTAGTAAGGACACTAGTAGAACGAAAGGAGAGTGAGGAACACATCATGGATATGTTCAACTCATATGCTGGGAGCCACAGACGGCACTTTGTTGTATGATTATGTTATCATGCCCTAAATGCGTATGAGGACCGACACCGAGACAAAGGTCCCGAGAGCCTAACGACTTTGTATAGAAAGGTCGATATCGGGGATGAGGGCGAGTGTGACGTGACGGACCTCCTTATGCGTACACTTGAGGTTTTCCGCCACCTCACTGAACAAGGGATGGAAGCTAAACCTACGACACCTGTAGCGACCGAACCACGCATAGAACAAGCTAGCACCATGATGCCAATAAGAGAGGCTGCCCCCTACTGGGTTCCCCCACGAGGTCATGGAACACACAATGACGTCAACCACCAAGATGCAAGAGGGAGGGTAGTGTACAACTGGGTCTACCAACCATGGGATCGGCAAGATATTCTGACGTTCCGGAAATCTCTGCCCGATTTATGTAAAAACCCCACTGCCTTCTATACTGAACTAGGTACAGCCCTAGGTTCAACGATTATGACTCTAGCTGACATCGATTTGTTTTTCAGGTTATGTCTGCCAGCTGATGTGTGGAAGCAAATCCGGAAAGTCGACCACCTTGAGCTGTTCGGACATACCTGGTCACAACTCGATGGCATAGATAGACAACGAGAGCCTGGACAGAAGCCTTTGAAATCTATTTTAGAACTCCCGGACAAAATTGTTCAGAAACTGAAAACCCTGATCCCAGAAAGAAAGTGGGCTGGTCGATAGTGACGGCCTGTCGTCAGAAACCCCAGGAAGACGTATCAGAATACTTCTCCCGGTTTGAAACGGTGTTCTCTGATTACAGCAGCCAAGACACGACCACTGCAACCGGACACCATCTGTTTGTCCAGAATTATGTCAAAGGTCTGTCGCAGGAGGTCTCTCAGAAACTGCAGGCCAGCGAGAGTAGTTGGGCAGCCTCCAAACTCGCGGCTATCCTCCAGATGGCCCAATATTATGAACACCAGAAAAACGAAAATGATAGGGCGACTGAGAAAAAGAAAAAGGATTTGAAGGAGAGGGTGATGATTGCACAGTTGCAAGGGGTGACCATAGGACGAGAGCAGTACAAGGGAAATTACCAGACGAATGCCCCTAAGAATCCACCCCCTAAAGACCGTACTCCCGCACCCTATATTGGACGTAAAGATATTAGTGAAGACCAGTGCGCATTCTGCAAGGGATTCGGCCACTGGAAATCCCAGTGTCCGATTCTGTTGGAGATGAATAAGAATAGGGACCCTAAAGACGTAGAGGGTGGACCGAGAAATAGAGGACAGGGACGAGGGTCCACGAATGATACAAATAACGACAGATCAGGCAGACCGAATTCATTTGACCGTCCCCGACAGAACCAGTACCAACAGTCTGACTGTGACGACACCCACGACTTCGCATAGGACTGCCTAGGGCAAGGGAGGGATCCAGTCGAGCTCTATGTTGACCAGCAAGGTCCTTATGTCACCCCCTAAGGTCCTGGGTATGAAGTCTCCATTTCTGGTAGACACTGGCGCGACACGTAGTGCGTTATCTAAATGACTGATTCCGAGGGCACCCTTGTCTGGCTCACTTGTAACATCGATAGGTTTTGATGGAACGTCCTCCACTAACCCTTTGTCCTCACCGATCTCCTTTGACTTAGAGAATAACATCATCGACACGACGCTTTTGCTCTCTTCAAATACCCCTGACGCCATTATGGGACTTGACTTGCTGAAACATTTCCGAGCTACTATTAGGTGTTCACAAGATGGAGTTCGGGTCTTTCTGTACGATAACCCAGCTCTGCTCAGACTTTGTCCTTCCCGACGCATGTTTTCCATTTCTGGCGCTGACTCGTCCCTACTTGACACTCTGCCTCCGTATCTGTGGGCCAAAACTGACTTGGAGGTAGGACGCATGATGATTGACCCAGTGCACATAACCCTTCGACAGGACGCAATACTCACGAAACTTCCACAATATCGAATATCGCTCGAGGGCGAGAAGGCATTGGTAAAGATTATTCAGTCCCTGATAGACACAGGAGTGGTAGAGGAAGTAGGTAGCAATGTTTGCAACAGCCCTATCCTACCCATTATAAAGAAGCAAGGAGAGGGAGATGAGAGAGCGTACCGCTTCATCATCGACCTACGAGAGGTCAACAAAGTAGTTGTACCTCAGTACCCCGTAGTCTCAGACATCACCACTATTCTGACCCTGATTCCTTCCACTGCCACCCCCTTCACTGTCATTGATCTAAAAAACGCCTTCTTCTCTATCCCCATCCACCCAGATAGCCGATACCTCTTTGGCTTCACCCTAAAAGCCCGCTCATATAGATTCTGTCGAGCACCCCAAGGCTACACTGAAAGCCCCAGCATCTACAGTCAGGCCCTCAAGAGACAACTGGATGCAGTCCAGTTACCAGATGGAGTGGTATTGATACAGTACATCGAGGACATCCTTTTGGCGGCCGACACCACTCCACTTGCAGTCACAGCCACCATCCAACTCCTGCACTTCCTTGCAGAAAATGGCCACAAGGTCTCCAAAAAAAAGTTGCAATTCTGCCAACCCCAGGTCACTTATCTAGGCCACCTCTTGTCAAAAGACGGAAGGAAACTTACTCCCGACCGAATCCAGACCATTCTAGAGACCCCTGTCCCTAAGACCCAGAAACAAGTCCGCTTCCTGCTAAGCCTCACTTCCTTCTGCCGACAGTAGTTGTCAAATTTCAGCCTCATTGTGAAACCACTGCTTTCTCTGCTAGCTAAAGATGTTCCCTTTCCACTCCCTTGGACCCCTGAGTGCCAATCCTCCTTCATAGAACTAAGAGATGCCCTCTGCTCGGCCCCTGTCCTAGGAACCCCCGATTACACGAAGCCCTTCTCCCTCTACACTCACGAAAGGGAGGGATGTGCTGTGTCTGTCTTGACCCAGTCCATTGGCCCAAAGCAACGACCATGCGCTTACTTCTCCGCCACTCTTGACCCCGTAGCCAGAGCTTTGCCTGCCTGCCTTCGAGCTGTAGCTGCTGCTGCTATCTCTACTCGACAAAGTGAGGGGATCGTACTCTCGAACTCCCTCACGGTGTTAGTACCCCATGCGGTTGACACCCTCCTGAACCAGACTAAGACGCAACACCTGACGAGTGCACGACTGACCGGATACGAGCTGACTCTGCTTGCACCCCACATCACCCTGAAAAGATGCACCACACTGAACCCAGCGACTTTGTTACCCCTACCAGAGAACGATCCCAATGTGCCCCCTGTACATGACTTTGTGACCCTCACGGACGAACAGACTAGGAGTAGGGTTGACCTCCGAGACACAGCGTTCCCAGACCCTGACAGAGAGCTATGGGTGGACGGCTCTTGCATCAAACTCCCCGATGGCACCACCTCAGCTGCTTATGCAGTTACCACAGCCCGAACTGTAGTGGAGACAGCCCGCATCACACAACGATCTGCACAGGCAGCAGAACTGATTGCCCTCACACGAGCCTATATCCTAGCAGCAGGAACAACAGCAAACATTTACACCGACAGCCAGTACGCCTTCGGGGTGGTTTACCATTTTGGGCTCCTTTGGAAGGAGAGGGGATTCCTGACCTCACATGGCACCCCCATCTTACACGGAGATCTAGTCTCCGCCCTAACTGAAGCTGTCCTTCTTCCCAAACAACTTGCAGTCATAAAATGCCAAGCACACAAAAAGGTGACAGACATGATTGGACAGGGGAATGCACTAGCCGACCTCTCTGCCCGAACCACAGCTGAGAATAGGACAACGACACGCATGTACGTGACCAGGTCACAAGCAGAGAAATGGACGGACGCTAGGGAAACTATTAAGGACATCCAAATGGCCAGCTCACAACATGAATTGACTGAATGGGCACGGGTGGGACTGAAAGACGATGAAGGCTGCTGGCGAACAAAAGACACAAACAAATGGTTGCCACCGACTCATACCTGATCCCCATACTGACTATGGCACACTCCCCTGCACACATAGGATCAGCTCCTAAGATGGAACATGTCTCCAAAGTTTGGCACAATGACAAGATCGCAGACTCCGCCAAACGTTTGGTCCAACAATGTTTGATATGCCTGCAACACAACCCTGGGAAAGGAACTATAGTACCCCAGGGAGGGTTTGGGGTCCCCAATCATCCATTTGAAGTTCTGCAGATGGACTACATCCAGCTAGAAAGATGCCAAGGCCTGAAGTATGTACTTGTTGTGGTGTGCGCATTTAGCAAGTGGGTGGAAGCCTATCCAACCCGTGACAACACTGCCATTGCCACTGCAAAGGTACTACTAAAGGATTTCTTCCCTCGTTACGGCCTTTGTCGAATTCTGTGGAGCAACAAAGGCCCCCACTTCGTAGCCGAAGTTATCCAACTCATCTTGAAGGGGTTGGGTGTAAAACAAAAGTTCCACGCAGTCTTCCACCCCCAATCTGCTGGACTAATTGAACGACATAACGCCACCTTGAAACTCAAGTTAGCTAAAATAGTGGCTACCACAGTCTGAAATGGCCAGACGCTCTCCCGCTGGCATTACTATCAATGCGTTCCACCCCCACCAAACACCACTTGACACCTTACGAGGTCGTTTTCGGCCGGCCAATGAATATCTGGTCTGCACTAGGCATGGGCGGAAAATCCGTTCCGCTCGCGGATTTTGCGGATTTTCGGGAAATCCGCAATCCGCGAGATTCGCGAATCTCCCGCAAAATCCGCAAATCCGCGAGCAGCGGATTTTGCTCGCACTGCTCGCACTGTTCGCGTGAGTTCGCGCCCCGCGAATAAGTGCAAAATTGCAGAAATACGATCTTAGCAAAACTGAAAGTAACTACTTACCAGGTTCAAAAGTTCAGGCTCATCATTAGTAGCCATTTCCTGTAGTGCTTCCTGAGGGGCCCCTCCAGAGTTCAGTTGCCAGTTGAAACTATTATGTGACCCTGCTCTGAACCTCAGAATAGTTACACATATGCCACAAAGGTCCTGAATTACAGCTAAGGGAGACAAGCAGGAGCCAGGCTGGAAGTTAAAATCCATTAATCAGCCCCTAATTCATTATTGTCAGTTGGGGCAGGGCAGGTGTTGTAACTAATTTTGCAACAATGAAAGCACTTAGCAAGTGCAAAAGATCACTAATCAGGGCGCACTAAGGAAGCAGGTGCCAGCTAAAAAAATATTCTGTGACACATTAATCAGCCCCAAATTAATTCAGGTCACTTGAGGCAGGGAAGGTGTGCTTTGCTTTGCCGAAAATAATGTACACTGGACAACCAGAGGGTGTGGTGATGAAACAGAGGGTGGCATGGGTGGGCCAGAGGGTGGCATGAGTAGTCAGAGAGTGGCAGTGGTGACAGAGAGTGGCAGTGATGAAGAAGAGTGTCCCAAACAGGCTGGACACGTAGAAACAACAAGTTCGCAAAACTTGCGACCCGACAGGTAAGTTCGCAAATTGCGAAATTGTAAAAACCCTCGCGAACTGGCAGAAACACGGGCGAACACAAAAAAAAAAATCCGCAAATTCGCGGATTTTGCGGATTGCGAATCCGCAAATCCGCAAAATTCGCGAACGCGAGATCCGCAAAATTCGCTCATGCTTAGTCTGCACCAAAACCGACATCCATTCATGACGTCCCGGACGTCCTAATGTCTGATTACTTGTACCAGTTGACTAAAACACTGTCTGTTATCCACCAACAGGTGCTGCATGCCATTCCTGATGCTTCCAGGGGTCCCGGACACAACCTGCAACCCGGGGATTTCGTCTTGATTCGCAACTTCCAGCGTGCAAAGAGTCTGGAACCCCGGTGGACGGGCCCCTGGCAAGTCCTGATCACCACCCGAACAGCACTTCGAGTGGAAGGAAGGCGCAATTGGGTGCATGCACACCACACTATGAAGATCTCCTCGACTCTGACGACGACCGAAGACGTAACCACCCAGGAAGAGCTCCTGAACAAAGACCGGCCATCTCTGAACTGCTATCCTGATACAGAGACACTTGAATTAGCAACATTTCCCGATCCCACTGTGCCATCCAGAGAAGGGTATAACCTGCGACGAAAGGAGGGAGCTTCGGCTAAGCAGACCACTGACTAAGTCGTAATTCTCAGAGCGGTGGCCTAACACTACTAAGGCTTTCAGGAGAGAAGCCAGACGAAGTTTGTGGTTCTGCCCGCTACCGAGCCCCCTTGAAGATGATGGAAGCGCCCAATAAGAAGGTGATGGAAGCGCCCGATAAGAAGATGATGGAAGCACCCGACAAGAAGATGATGGAAGCAACCAGACATCCGAAGATTCACAACAGAAATCCAAAGACTGACAAAATCCACAGTTCAAAGACTATTGCACTTTTTATCGCCCTTCTCTTTTGCATCCTTCTCATGACTATCCTCTGGATTTTGGAAGAGAGCGCACCAGCTCATGAGACATTCCTGACCACTGCACAACCTACCACAATGAAAGAACATTATCTGATTTATCTTTCACCCCAACTCCGAGAAAGGCGAAAGGAGTTTTGGAATAATTCTTTCGTGCAACTGCTGCACCAGCACAATCTTGCTACCAATGCCACCAACTGCTGGATCTGTGGGTTGCTACCCCACGCCACTGGACATTCTATACCCTTCATCCCTTCACCCTTCTCAGTTCACGGCTCCTGCCTTGCCTGGCTGATCGTCTTGCAAGAAAGCTACAGAGATAATGCCACTTCCAGCAGAACTGTAACACATTTCTTTCATGGGGTCTGGCAGAACAAAACGAAGAAAACTGCTGCACACTTCTGCCCACAGACATCCAACGATTCTGTCCACATGGACATCCCCGTCAAAGAACGGATTGAAATGCAGGTGTTTAACAATCCGACCAGACCCACCTTCTCCTACCTCCGGAAACGAACAGCCGCCACCCTGACTGTGGCCCTACACATCACCAGAACTTTGGACTCCACTGATCCACCCTCTTTTGTCTCCTCTCCGAACATGTACTTTGTTTGTGGTACAAAGGCTTACACCTGACTCCCCAAAGGCTGGGAGGGCACCTGTTACATTGCCTTCATCCTTCCTTCGACCTATGTGGCTCCAGCGAATCATCACAGACAAAAACGAGCCAAGGACATTGAGCAAGCCGACTCCACCGGAGCACAGTTCCTCGATGCAATGAAGGGATTTGTTCCACTCTGGGGCCCGATGGCGAACAGCCGTGCCATCCGACATTTGACCCAGGCAGTTGAAACAACGATGAACATTACAGCTGGCATCCTCACGAACAATACAGCCGAGCTTCAAGCGGTCCGCCTGGTGGCTCTCCAGAACCGCCTTGTTCTAAATGTGGTTCTAGCGGATCGTGGAGGAGCATGCCACATCATTGGGTCCAGCTGCTGCACATATATACCGGACAATTCACCCTCAGTATACAAGGCCATCGAACACCTCCACAGACTTTCCTCAGAAGTTCACCAGGAACAAGAAGAATGGTAGCTTGGTGGTTGCTTCTGGAGTACTGTAAAGAACTGGGGGTAGAGGTTATTTACGATTATACTGATAGCTGTTGTTGTGTTATGTGGGTTCTGCCTAGGAATCCAATGCCTGCCGCCTCTGTGTTCACTATGTGCGAATTGTATCTGCCCTAAGACTCTGGACTTTGAAAAAGAACGCATGAGAGCATTGTACGATGTCGAGGTTAGGAATTTGATGAAGATAGATATCGATTAGACAAGCTGGCTAGATATGTTGAAAAGGGAGGACTGTTAAAATCTAGTTTGCGATATCAACATTATCGGCGCCATCTTGTCCCTTTTTAGGCCCATTCGTGCGCGTAAGCGGCAGCCATTTTGAATGCCATGGCCTCTCTGCCCACTGCCGATAGCCAGCACGTCTCTCTCTCGCTCTCCTAACCTCGCAGGCAACCCCCGCGTGCTGACAGCCCCCGCTCTCACATGCTTGGGCCATAAACCCCTCTCCAGTGCGACCCTGCCTCGGAAACCCATCCTGTTCCCAGCTCAACACCTCCCTCCATTCCTTCATGATCCTGTATCCTTTGTTAAAACCCCCTTTCCTCTGTGCCCGATTGTCCTGCTTGTTCCCAGGCCGCCACCTGGCCCCGCGGATGCTGTTTATTGCCCCCATACAGTAGGAAGCTCCCCCATCAAAGGATCCACAACTGATCAAAGCCCCCCACCCCATGAGATCCGATCAACCACATTCATTCCGGGAATCAGCGGAATGCCCAGCTGTGTGACAATCACCACCTGTTGTGACCGGGGTGGGGACTTCTACTGTAAATGTGTGTGGGAACGGGCTTGAAGCGGGGATTCCGAGGATGTCTTTCCGTACATCAAAGTGGTGACAGAGATGTGTTTTATGCAATAAAGCAATAAACCTGTGTTTAAGAGGCCAGGCCTCAGAGATGCGGTTAGAGCACCTCGAGAAGATACCCTGTTGTCTGAATTGACGTGTTCTGCTCCGTCGGAATAAAACTTCTGTTTCCTGCCTTCCAGTCTCCAGTGCCTGCCTCTTTGTTTGATAGATTTGAGTGGTATGAGAGGCGGTTAGCGCCGGGCAATACTGAAAAAGGTTCTCGATCGACATCGGCCCTACCCTTTTCCACAATTCTTGACTCCCTGAAAGCCGGCCAAGTCCTCCCCATTTTGAAAAAACCATTGATTGATCCAGCCATCCCGAAAACTTCAGACCTATCTCCAATATCCCCCTCCAAGCCAAAGTGTTGGAGAAATGTGAACAACACCAACTAAATCAGCACATCAACAACTTAACCTTCTCTATAATTTCCAATCCAGTTTCCGACCTGGGCACAGCAATGAAACAACCATCCTCCACATCGTTGACGATGCCCTCCAAGCCCTGGACCAAGGGGAAACAATCCTGTTCATCCTCTTAGATCGGTTCTCGGCCTTCAACATGGTCAACCATGAAAAATTAATCGAATGCCTCAAACTGAGGATGGGTTTGGACGGCTCTGTCCTAGAATGGTTTAAATCCTTCCTCCAAAACCGATCGCAGTGATTCCTAATTAATGGCAAACTATCTGCTCCCTCGCAGGTCAAGGTCGGAGTCCCTCAAGGATCAACACTATCCCCTACCCTCTTCAACCTTTATCTTGAGCCACTCACCGAAGTTCTACGCACAGCAAATATCTCCTCCCATATGTATGCTGATGACACTCAGCTCTTCATCAAAGCCTCCTCTCTTGAGGACATTCTCTCCCTGAACGAGGCTCTGAAATCAACCGTCCACTGAATCACCTCCAATCAACTTAAACTTAATGCCAAGAAAGCAGAATTCCTTCTAATCTCCCCTCCAAAAACGAATCCCGAGATGCAATTACGGGTCAAGGCTATCACAGCCTTAGATTACCCACCTACCATTGTGGACTCACCTAAATCTTTGGGAATAACTCGGGACTGTAATTTGAACATGCAAGACCACATCAACTCGATGGCCAAATCAGCCAGTTTTCACCCGAGCTACCTCTGGAAACTGAAACCCTTCCTTGACTCTACCGACATAAAAAGCGCAGTCCAAGCGCTAGTAATCTCTTGACAGGAATACGGTTGTTCCACTCTCTCAGGCTTACCCAAGATCTCCCAGGCACCCCTAAAAGCCTGCCTTAATGCCGCCACTAGACTTCTTACAAGCTCAAAAAAATGTAATCATATCTCTCCACACCTGAAAGCTTTGAACCGGCTCCCGCTCGAGGCCAGAATCCAACTCAAACTGGCTTGCATCACAAACAAAGCTTTATACTCTAACTCCCCTGCCTACCTTGCACAGAAACTTGTGGTATCCGACCGAAGCAGAAACTCTCGTTCAGCCAGAGACCTTTTACTCCAACCCGCACGGTCCAAGAAAAAAAAAACGTATAACCGGGCTTTCTCTGGATCCGCTCCAAGAATATGGAACTCTCTCCCGCCCGCCATCAGAAGAATCCCTTCTCTGGCACGCTTCAAAAAGGAGGCCAAAACCTTCCTTATGGGTAAATTTGTCTCCTAAATGCTGCCTCCTGCCGATTCTCAGTCCTTGACCAATACACAGACCATGACCTAATACAGACTAGAACCTCCCTTCAGAATACCGTCCTACCTCTTCAAGAAATCGGGGGCCTTATCTGGAGTTAATTATATGTAAACTGTTTTTATAAGTGTCCGCTTAACTATTGTGATTCTTTCCTACTGTACATTGCTATGTTTCCCTTGTAAAGCCCTTTGATACCCTAGGGACAAGTTTGTGCTCTATAAAACAATACAACAATAAACAACAAACAATAAAACAATCTATGGGATGAAATAGACATCAGGGGTCCTTTAAGTCATGATCAAACATGAAATCCTTGTGCATATGTCTATCTTGATTGCTAAAGAGTTTGGGCCTTCCTGAGTTCTCCATAGCTGAGTCAATAGGTACATTCCAATCCACTCTGATGTGCACTGTACATAATCTACTAATTCTTGAGAGGAACTTGCTCCTTTGAATGTTGGCAGCATACGCTAAGTCCACAACAAGGGTGAGTTTCTGAATAGAGATTTTCCCAAAAACAAACCTGCCATCTCTATTGCTCCATGATTTTATTGTTCCTACTTTCAGCTGTGTATGGAGGTGTGCAGCTACTCCCTATTTCTTATATAAGAAGAGAGTTCCTCAGAATATTTTGTCCCTCAACAACTGTTGGCAGAGAAAATTACTTTCCAAACTCAGTCTCTCTTAAGATATTCAGACTCTGTATCCAAGAGGTGATTCTCTTGTAAGCAAATGAGGTCTAGTTTGTGGGAAACGAGCTATGTTAGGCCATTTTTTTACTTGGTAAATGTTGAAAGGCTGTTAACATGAAGGGATCAAATAGACAGTAGTTTGATGAATGACCTCATTTTCATGGTTGCATGTAAGGATGGATGATGCAGTGTTTTTTCAGACCCTTCAGAAACTGCTTTAGAAAATAGAAGTTGGCAGGAGGATTTATTCTTTGACATGTGTGGTCCACTTTCTGTCAATATTGCAATGACTTTCAAAATTTAACTCACTGCCATCTAAGGAAGTTGTTTAGTCATTGTTCGGGTTTTATGTCCAATTTGCATATAAATCAGATAAATCAGTAGTTCAGTGATTGTAGCTGCATTAAATACCACTGGTGAAGTATGAAGGGATGTAAAAGTATGCCACCAAAAATAAAGTATTTATTTAAGGGTCCCAGGGGATGTAGTTAATAATATGGCTGCTAGGTGGAGCTAATCCTATTTGACTACAAGTTTGTTTGAATCAAGAGGGAAGCCCCCACAATGTAGAATGACATCGTAAAAATACATTCGTCCTGACCCACAATAGTGAAGACCTTGGTGACCACTTTCTCTTACTTTTGTTGGGACACTACAAGAGCTGTGGAAGGAAATTGTCTGGGCTTAATGGTCGTTCAGCGATTTGCCTACTCTTGACATCATTATGGCTGCTAGGCTTGGTCTCTAAATATGGTATCACCATTAGGGTGATAAGCAGCTTGGTGTTCTGTAGAGTGGATCAGAATCTGACAGCATCTGCTCCACGCTGAAACTTAGATGGTTATCTCCAGCAGTCACTGGTGAGACCAACCAACTAGGTTTTGGAATCACTTTGGAAGTCATGGGTTCAAGCATAAATCCAGATCTCAAGCAGTAGGGCAGTCCTCTGAGGGTAGAATACAGGCTTCAGGCAGCAGGCCAGTCCTCTGAAATATAGAGCAGTCAACAGGCAGCAGGGCAGTCCTTCGAGAGTCCTCTGCAGGTCAAAAAGTGAACTAAAGGGCAGATCTGAGGGTTTACCAGTTTTAAAGTGGAAGAAACTTCTGGAGTCCCCCTCCCCCAGTGAAGTGTCTGGAATTTATTGCCTCCCTGCTCTGGTCCCAGGCTGTCTGGTGGCATAAATGACTATTGTGAGGTTCTTTGTGTGAGGGTTGAGACAGCTGCTGTGAAGTACAAGTGAGGATGTGCACAGCTCTGGCCCTATCCTGCCAGGATGGCCCATCCTGCCAACAGTCAGTCCCCATATTTTCTGTGGCAGTTGGGGAGGCGTACATAAAGGTCAACTGCCAACTACATTTACTCATGTGACCCAGGATCAGGCGACAGGCACCAAATGGTTAGAACAAGAAAATGCCATCTTTCTAAAAGTATTTTTTTTTCTACTTTCTACTTTGCTTTTCGCCATATGTGAGCTTTTCACTACCAAGACATGTAAAACTTAAAAGTACATATCCAACTATTAAAATACAATACACCCTGTGCTATGAGCTCTTAAGGGCCCACCTTGAGGTTGACTTGTATATACAAAAAAGGACTCACTGACAAAATATCACAAAACTAAATATCATGATACAGAAATATTGCGTCGAAAATATAGTTTTCCTATACTTACAATGTAAATTGCAAAAATAGTTTTTTAAGATATATAGTCAAAAAGAGCAAATAATAAATATGTTAACATGTCACAGTAATATAATGCAAATTAAATATATTTAAATTAATTATAAAATATATATTAATATATACTTATTGAAACAAACACAGACATATAAATGTAAAATTATTTTTAAAAGAGTTAGTTTAATTTATATTATAATTTTCAAATTTTTGTATAAGTTTGTTTAAGTTATTAATGTAACAAGTATATATACTAATAATTTTAACAAACATTTGAAATATATATATATATATATATATATATATATATATATATATATATATATATATATATATATATATATATATATATATATATATATATATATATATATGTATACATAGATACATATACACAACAAATTAAAAAACAACACATTAACTGGAATTGTTATTAAAAATCCCAATTTAATTACATATGTAACAGTAAACAATGTAAAAAAAAATGTTTTTACTAAAAATATATATTAGGAAAAATACTATATAAAACATTTTTAATACACAAAAATATAATAATAATGAAATTTTAAATATTATTAACCAAAATATTCAATTCTAGGAATAATACATATACTATTCACATTTCCGTCTGTGCAACAGTAGAGAAAGCGAAGGACCCAGCAAGGGTTACATTTACTAATCCCACTCCAGTCTGTACAACAGTCGGAAAAGCATTAGGCTTCGAAGGGGTAAAATGTACTATTACCACTTCTGTTGGTTCAACAGCAGGGAAAGCGTTGAGCTCAGGAGGGGTAAAATGCACTATTCCCAAACCAGTCTGTGGAACAGTCGGGAAAGAGTTCAACTCAAGATGTTTAAAATGCTCTATTCCACTCCAGTCAGTGGAACAGTAGAGAATGTGTTGGACTTAGAATAGGTAAAATTTGCTATTCCCACTCCAGTCTCTGCATTATTAAGGAAAGCATTGGACTCTGAAGGGGTAAAATATACTATTCCCACTCCACTTAGTGCAACAGTAGGGAAAAGGTTGGACTCGCGTGATATAACATTTACTATTCCCACTCCAATCTGTGCAGCAGTAGCAACAATCTACTCTTCTCACTCCAGTCTGTGCAATAGTAGAGAAAGCGTTGGAAAAAAGAGGGGTAAATACCCACTCCAGTCTGTGCAACAGTAGGGAAATCATTGGACTCAAGAGGGGTAAAATTTACTATTCCCACTCCAGTCGGTGCAACAGCAGGGAAAGTGGTGGATTCTGGAGGGGTAACATTTACTATTCCCTCTACAATCTGTGCAACAGTAGGGAAAGCGTTGGACTTAGGAGGGATAACTTTTACTACTCCCACTCCAGTGTGTGCAACAGTAGGGAAAACTTTGGATTCAGGAGGGGTAAAATGTAGTATTCCCTCTGCATTCACTGGTTGTCACGAT
This sequence comes from Lissotriton vulgaris, assembly GCF_964263255.1. Classification (NCBI taxonomy): domain Eukaryota; kingdom Metazoa; phylum Chordata; class Amphibia; order Caudata; family Salamandridae; genus Lissotriton; species Lissotriton vulgaris. Next base: position 623,081,440 of record NC_141689.1, read on the forward strand.
TCCCCAGTTCCACCTGTTCCTTCCTGTGGACACATTCAGAATACCCATCTGTAAAAGTACACCTTGTACAAATGGTTTCCTTCCCATCTGAAAAAACCCACCCCTTTCCCGTGCACCAGCACCTCTTATGTTTGTGTGTGTTTATAAATGCTTTTGTGCTTGGTAATATGCTTTAAAAGACGTTTTCTGAATTAGGAAGGTAATTACAATGTAGTTGCATGAATGTTACTGTTTATCTCATTTTGTGGCCTCGCTTCAGACATGCCCGTGAGCCTTTCGTAGTATTTCATTTTTGCTTCGACATTTAGGAATTGAAAGCCTTCACACGCGTAAGACGCGTGTGCTTTGTTTCTGCTGTATGCCGTCGGAAAGCAGAAAGCCTTCCGCTCGCGCTGCACGCGGAGGGCTGAAGGCGGTTGCAACGTGCAAGCGCACGTTGACATTTGGTGCGGAGGGTATTTAAACCGCACCCTCACCTGAAGACTCGCTTTGCCTCAGGAGTTTTCGAGTAAGCAGCATCGCGAACGTCATCTGGAAGATCCGGACTCAGCGTTCCACATTGGACTTCAAAGGATTGAACTGCAAGGCCTTTTGAACTGCTTAATTCAGCGCGTGGACTGAAGAACTCGGCAAACAGCTCAGGAATCCTGGAAACCACAAAGAAAGATTAAAGCTAAGTTTATTTGGATATTTTAAAGGCGCCCAACGCAAGAAAGAAAAAACTATTTTTAAATAGGACTTAACAAAAGTTTGTGTCTTTTAGGAAACTATTTTGAATGAATGCAGATTTACATTTTGACTGCCGAGATTGAATCTGATTTGAGATTTAATGTATTCACATTTTTGTTTTCTGCTTAGATGGTATTCACAAGAAATTCATTGTGATTCACAGATTTTGTTTTAGGCCTTTTTTAGGGAAAAAACGATCTTGTCAAGGAATATTCATTCACAGAAGTCATTGTGAATTGTTTTCGCTTGAGATGTTGTTTTCTTGGTGGATTTCATTCCCTTAGGAAAGAATTACGCTTGAGATGATCTGAAACCACCAAGTAATTCTGAAAAGAAGAGTTTATTCAAGTAAGTGTAGATAACCGAAAGGAGGAGAGAGAACAAGGAAAATAATAGTGAAAGATTGGTTTGTTAATATTTTATGTATTTAATTCGCAGACTTCAAAACTAAAGGACAACTCCCAAGACTACATCCATCCCTGACAAAGACAAAGAAATACTGGACGGTGGACAGAACCGGACTGATCGCAGGTAGGAAGCAACTCAGGGAGAACTTGATTTTACATAGAGTTAAGGGGGAACTAGCTAGAAGTAGGAATACAATAAAGATAGAGTGAATACTGAGCTTTATTGTTCTTGTTAATCTGCAGGTCGACAGTTAAAGGCACAATCCTCCAGTCAACGTCCAGTACCGGCCCTCCTCCCGAAAGTTCTAGGTAATGCTTAGCTGTAAGTCTAGTCAGCAAGTCTTAGTTAGAGTTTTCAGGAAGTTGGTCTCTTGCGTCTCTGCGAAAATCTCTACACTGTCTACAAGAATATCAGTCATTACAAAAGGTAAGAGACAGCGTACTTAGGTCTTGACAGAAGGCAAAGCCCAAGAAGAATTTTTCGCCCAGACGCAATGGACCAGGTATCCTTACAAGAAATAGCAGCATTACTTAAGGATGTTAGGGATGAGAATGTTTCTTTACGAAACGACATGACTGCTTTACAAGCAGCAATTCAGCAGGGTTCAGCCAGTGTGCAGACTTCATCTTCAGACTCAGGGGGGGGTACTCAGATTCAGGTAGTTACCCCAATGCCAACGCCCTTAGCCCCACCAGAACGTTTTTATGGTGATTGTAACAAGTTTTCCATATTTTTGCAACAATGTCATCTACATTTCTTAGCCAAGAAATCAGCCTTTCCTGATGACTCGTCTAAAGTAGCTTTCATGCTATCGTATTTTGGAGGTGACGCAGCCCTTTGGTCCATTCCTTTAGTAGAAAGGGATGATGCAATTTTGTATAATTTTAGAAACTTTGAACGGGCCCTAAAGAAGATTTTTGCAAAACATATGTTTGTGCAGTCAGCAGATAATGAGTTATTGAGTTTAAAACAAGGGTCTTCTGATCTCCTTCACTACATCTCTCAATTTAATCGTTTGGTTTTAGAGGCTAACTGGCCATACGATAAAAGAATTTCTATTTTTTATAGAGGTCTTCGAGAAGATCTGAAAGATATGGTTACTCAAATCTTAGAACCTCCCGATGATATCAGTGAGTTTATCGATCTAGTAATTAAGTTGAATCATCGTCTTAGTGAGAGAAAGGGCGAAAAAGGGAAGAGTGACCATAAAATCCTATTTGTTAAGGATAGAAATACATCATCAGGCAAGGAGGTAGGCCCAAAATCCGATCATGTGGAACCTATGCAAATAGGAACAGTTCGAGGACCCCTCTCTAAGGATGAAAAGGATAAGAGACGAAAATTAAACCAATGTCTTTACTGTGGTAAGACTGGACACTTTGTAAGAGACTGTCCCACTAAACCTAATAAGTTAAAGTCAAAATCCTCTGATCTTGCTTTAACTCAAGAGTCGACGGAAAACTAGAAAACTCGATGAAAGAAGAGGTTGGTTCATCGAGTGTAATTTCCAGTTTGGCCTCTACTGTTCCACCTTTAGGATGTAAGCATTTTGGTATCCTAGTCGAGTTAAGAAGTCTATCACCTTCCTCTCTAACTAGAAAGGTAGAAGCTGTAATAGACTCTGGAGCTACGGGAAACTTTATGGATACACAGTTTTTCTCCCAGTTAGGCTTTGAATCTGTTTTAAAAGATCATCCAGAGATAGTTAGAGCAGTAGATGGTAAGGAGTTAACTTCAGGACCTATTAGTCAACAATCTGAAATCCTTGAGATGGACTGTTCACCTATTCACCGTGAAAGAATACAGTTTGATATCATAGACGCCCCACAGTTCAAGTTAATTTTGGGAATTCCTTGGTTGATTAAACACAATCCAAGTATAGATTGGGTATCCCAGACTTTAACCTTCCAGTCATCACATTGTGTTAACAGATGCTTTCTTCTGGAAAGATCTGGAGAAATAATTCAAGGGTTTAACTTTCCTTCCGACTCATCTAGAGTTTTAGCGATAGAAGGTGTTCCATCAGTTTACTCGGATCTACAAGACGTTTTTGACAAGAAAAAAGCAAACACTCTCCCTCCACACAGAGACTTTGACTGTAGAATTGATCTTGTCCTAGGGGCTACTCTACCTTGTAGCCGAATCTATGCATTAACGGAAAAAGAGAATATTCATCTTAGAGAGTACTTGGATGAGTATCTAGCCAATGGCTTTATTCGTCATTCCAAGTCTCCTGTCTCATCAGCTCTCTTTTTTATTCCGAAAAAGGGAGGTGAATTGCGCACGTGCATAGATTATAGAGCCTTGAACAATGTAACTATAAAAAACCGATATCCTTTGCCTTTGATCCCCACTTTGCTTGATCAGGTCAAAAAAGCAACCATTTATACAAAATTGGACTTGCGGGGAGCTTACCATTTGGTACGAGTCCGAAAGGGTGACGAATGGAAAACAGCTTTCCGCACAAAATTTGGATTATTTGAATACCAAGTCATGCCTTTTGGTATTTGCAATGCCCCCGCAGCCTTCCAATTTTTCATAAATGAAGTTCTGCATGAGTTTATTGATGTATGTTGTGTTGTCTATATTGATGACATTCTGATCTTTTCAACTTCAGAAGAAGAGCATGTGCAACAGGTCCGAGCTATTCTCAAAAAACTGCTTGCTAATTCATTGTATGTCAAGTTGGAAAAAAGTTTGTTTCACACTTCAAAAGTAGAGTTCTTGGGATATGTCATCAGTCCCAAGGGGATAGAAATGGACCCAAAGAAAGTGGAAGCGGTAGAATCCTGGCCCAGTCCTTCTTCGGTAAAACAAGTTCAAAGTTTCTTGGGGTTCGCAAATTTCTACCGCCGGTTCATTCAAGATTTCTCTAAAACAATTACTCCTATCACAAGATTATTGAGGAAAGGAGTTAAATTTGTATGGACAGAACTAGCTGAAGAAGCTTTTCAGAAACTTAAAAAGAAGTTTATTTCAGCTCCAATTCTTTCTCATCCAGATCCCAGCCAGCCTTTTATTGTGGAAGCTGATGCTTCCCAGTTTGCAGTAGGAGGTATTTTGTCTCAAAGACATGTTGACACAGGACAAATGCACCCAATTGCATATTTCTCTAGAAAGTTATCTGAAGCAGAGTTGAATTATGCAATTGCAGATAAGGAACTTCTGGCAATAAAGGCAGCTTTTGAGGAATGGCGCCATTATTTGCTAGGAGCAAGACATCCAGTGACAATATATACGGACCATAGAAACCTTCAAGCCTTGAGATCAGTAAAGGCTTTATCTGCTAGACAATTGAGTTGGTCAATGTTCTTTAATGATTATAACTTTGTCATTACCTATCGACCAGGTAAAGAAAATTTGAAAGCTGATGCATTGTCTAGAATGGGAGAAGTTGTTGTAGATCCTCCGTCTGAGGTGAAACCTGTAATACCGATATCACGATTTCAAGCAAGTATTTCTGTTTGTGATGTTATTTCTGATATTAAGAAAGAACTAGCAAAGAAAGATTTTAAGGTATGGAAGCAATCTCACCCTTATTTGCAGGAAAGAGATGATTTGTTCTTCATGCAAAACCTCATTTTTGTACCCACTGACACGCTAAAAGAAAGAATTCTACACTTTCATCATGACACTACTTTATCTGCTCACCCGAGTAAGATTAAGACCTATGACTTAATTAAAAGAACCTTTTGGTGGCCCTCAATGTTTAAAGATGTGCAACTTTATGTCGAAACTTGTGGGGTTTGTGTTCAGAACAAATCATCTCATCAAAGTCCAAGTGGTTTATTAAGCCCTCTACCTTTACCACCTCGACCTTGGCACACTATTTCTTTGGATTTTATTGTTGAGTTACCAATCACCAAAAAAGGGTTTACCACCATTCTTACTATTGTGGATTAGTTTTCACGCATGGCTCACTTTGTCCCACTTAAAAAACTACCAACTAGCATGGAATTGTCACACTTATTAATGGAAAATGTAGTCCGTTTGCATGGGATTCCATCAGTGGTGATTTCAGACAGAGGGTCCCAGTTTATTTCACGAGTTTGGCAAAACTTAAGATCTCTTTTGAATATGGACATACGTTTATCCTCTAGCTATCATCCTCAGACTGATGGTCTTACAGAACGTACCAATCAAACTATTGAACAATTCATTCGGTGCATGCTAACTAATGTAGGTGATGATTGGTCAACACTCCTAAGTCAACTGGAATTTGCCTACAACAATGTAGATCATTCTTCCCTTGGCATGTCACCTTTTTTTTGTAACCTAGGTTATCACCCTAATTCTTTTCCTAAAGAGATAAAAGAGCTTAATCATGTACCAGCTATTTCTGATTATGTTTCTAAATTATCCTCTATTCAAGAACAAGCAGCTTTCAATTTGGCCAAAGCAAAAGAGGATCAAAAGAGGTTTGCTGATAAACACAGATCTGAGCCTCCACTTTATTCACCTGGGGATAAAGTTTGGTTAAGCACTAAGAATCTGAGACTAAAAGGGAATCGTAAGTTTAATCCTAGGTACATAGGCCCTTTCCCTATAGAAAAGGTTATAAATCCTGTATGTATGAGACTGACCTTACCAGCCAAATTTCAAATCCATCCAGTGTTCCATGTATCGTTAATCAAGCCTTTTCATGCCCAAACTCGATTTGTCCAACCCCCCTCCTCCATAGACATAGAGGGAAGTCCTGAATTTGAAGTTAAGACGATTCTAGATTCCAAGAGGGCTAGAGGAAGATTGCTTTATCTAATCGATTGGAAGGGTTACGGCCCGGAGGAAAGGTCCTGGGAACCTCTGGAACATTTGAAAAATGCTCCCAAGATGTTAAAGAGGTTTCATGCTCAACATCCTGAGAAACCCAAACCCATAGCACCGGTCTTAGGGGGGATCTTGAGGAGGGAGTACTGTCACGATTCCCCAGTTCCACCTGTTCCTTCCTGTGGACACATTCAGAATACCCATCTGTAAAAGTACACCTTGTACAAATGGTTTCCTTCCCATCTGAAAAAACCCACCCCTTTCCCGTGCACCAGCACCTCTTATGTTTGTGTGTGTTTATAAATGCTTTTGTGCTTGGTAATATGCTTTAAAAGACGTTTTCTGAATTAGGAAGGTAATTACAATGTAGTTGCATGAATGTTACTGTTTATCTCATTTTGTGGCCTCGCTTCAGACATGCCCGTGAGCCTTTTGTAGTATTTCATTTTTGCTTCGACATTTAGGAATTGAAAGCCTTCACACGCGTAAGACGCGTGTGCTTTGTTTCTGCTGTCTGCCGTCGGAAAGCAGAAAGCCTTCCGCTCGCGCTGCACGCGGAGGGCTGAAGGCGGTTGCAACGTGCAAGCGCACGTTGACATTTGGTGCGGAGGGTATTTAAACCGCACCCTCACCTGAAGACTCGCTTTGCCTCAGGAGTTTTCGAGTAAGCAGCATCGCGAACGTCATCTGGAAGATCCGGACTCAGCGTTCCACATTGGACTTCAAAGGATTGAACTGCAAGGCCTTTTGAACTGCTTAATTCAGCGCGTGGACTGAAGAACTCGGCAAACAGCTCAGGAATCCTGGAAACCACAAAGAAAGATTAAAGCTAAGTTTATTTGGATATTTTAAAGGCGCCCAACGCAAGAAAGAAAAAACTATTTTTAAATAGGACTTAACAAAAGTTTGTGTCTTTTAGGAAACTATTTTGAATGAATGCAGATTTACATTTTGACTGCCGAGATTGAATCTGATTTGAGATTTTATGTATTCACATTTTTGTTTTCTGCTTAGATGGTATTCACAAGAAATTCATTGTGATTCACAGATTTTGTTTTAGGCCTTTTTTAGGGAAAAAACGATCTTGTCAAGGAATATTCATTCACAGAAGTCATTGTGAATTGTTTTCGCTTGAGATGTTGTTTTCTTGGTGGATTTCATTCCCTTAGGAAAGAATTACGCTTGAGATGATCTGAAACCACCAAGTAATTCTGAAAAGAAGAGTTTATTCAAGTAAGTGTAGATAACCGAAAGGAGGAGAGAGAACAAGGAAAATAATAGTGAAAGATTGGTTTGTTAATATTTTATGTATTTAATTCGCAGACTTCAAAACTAAAGGACAACTCCCAAGACTACATCCATCCCTGACAAAGACAAAGAAATACTGGACGGTGGACAGAACCGGACTGATCGCAGGTAGGAAGCAACTCAGGGAGAACTTGATTTTACATAGAGTTAAGGGGGAACTAGCTAGAAGTAGGAATACAATAAAGATAGAGTGAATACTGAACTTTATTGTTCTTGTTAATCTGCAGGTCGACAGTTAAAGGCACAATCCTCCAGTCAACGTCCAGTACCGGCCCTCCTCCCAAAAGTTCTAGTTAATGCTTAGCTGTAAGTCTAGTCAGCAAGTCTTAGTTAGAGTTTTCAGGAAGTTGGTCTCTTGCGTATCTGCGAAAATCTCTACACTGTCTACAAGAATATCAGTCATTACAAAAGGTAAGAGACAGCGTACGTAGGTCTTGACACTGGTACAGCACAGAAAGAATACTTCACTTCAAGCAAATAACATATTTAACCACTCTATTAAATACTCAAAAATATAAAATTCTAAATATTAAACTTAAATGCCTTAATTTTAATAAAAATTCAAAAACATGAATATAACAATGTTTAATAATTATCAATTAACACAAATATTATTAATATAATTATAAAAACAAACAATATTTTCATAAACATACCAGCCAACAATTAAAATGTAACAATAAACAAAGTATAACACGATTAACATATTAAGTAATATATGTTTTTAATAAATTTATATTTTTTTATTCATGATTACTTAAATGACTTCCCCCTTTTCTCTCAAAACGAATCACCACACACCTAAACTACAACTTAACAAATATGGGTTCCAAATTTAAATAATTATCAATTAAAATTACCAAGAAAGTAATGATTAATTATCAATAAATTATTTCAAAATTAACTTCCAACCTGAAATCCAGAAAAACACAACAACCTGCATTTAACATATTCAAAATTAATTATCACCTAAATGATTAATATTAATTGTAACTATTATTAATTAATTATAATTAATGTACTTCCCACCGGTGGCCTTGGAAACCCAACAACACCTGACATATATTTAAAAAAAATCTTAATTATAAAATTAACATAATGAATTATTGATTTAATAGCAGAGAATACATTTACTTAATTATAATTAATTTGCTTCCCATCCTGTACTCCTATAAAGCTCAAAACCAGCACCTAAAATATAACTGAAAAAATAAATTAATTACATAATTTACATCATTAATTATCAATTAAACAATTAAAAATACATTTTTAATTCATTTCAATTAGTATGTGTCCCACCTTGTACCCCTAAAAACCATTTAACCCACACCTTAAAAAATAAACTAATTATAAATAACAGAATTATTAAAAATTAAATCATTAATAATAATTAAAAACATAATTATTAAATAATTATAATTAAATTATTTCCGATTCTATACCTCTACAAACCCCGCAACCTGCACCAAAAACATAAGTGAAAAAAATAATTAATTGTACAATTTACATAATTAGTGGTCAACTAAACAATTACTATTTATTACCAATTAATTATTAATTAATTATAATAAAATTCCTTCCCACCCTATACCCCTACAAAACCCACAACCCACTATGACACTAAACATTATAATTAGGGCTCCCGGTTTTATGGTATTTATTTTTTTGCCATTTCCGTCTGTATTTATCCATATTTATTTTTTGGGCATTTTTTCTGTATTTATCCGCATTTATTTGTGCCACAAGCAATAGATGCCGCTACAGCTAGTATTTTTCTGCATTTATTTAAATTGACAATGCACTCCAGCGCCTGGTTGTTATTGGTCAACACAATACATTGACCTGAAAACTTTGCCATTGTAGTACAAGCATATGTGCATTTCAAGAGACTTTGCAGACATTGAGGCTCTTTCAGGTTTTTTAATGAAATGAAGACCACTGAAAACCCGTTCAATATTTGCTGATGAGACTGGAATTGCGAAGAGATTCAAAGAAAGATTACACAGTGTTGGTCATTCTTGTTTCTGAGAACGCCAGTATGTCATTGCACTGATGTCTTTTTGTGGGATAGGGTGCATTACATATTTCTTGAATGCAAATTGCAAGGTATAAGTTAGAGCATTATGGGTTTTCTTCCAGTCTTTGATTATCCTAATGTGGCAAAAAATGGTTCATTTGGGTAGAAATCAATTCTGATTATTAACGAGACTCCCCAACCATGGTATTAAGTTTTAAATTCTGAGTTTGTTTCTCCAGACCAATCACTATTAAACTATGCCGCCTACTAGTATGGTTGTCATGTGACTCCTACACCTTGTAGTCCTTTGTTGCAAACTAGGATATTTTACCTTTCATGTTTGAACTACTCTTGTGGAAAAAGGGAGGAGAATTGCTGATTACAGAAACTCCATGGCTGGGAGACAAATGGCTTGCAATTCCACTTTTAAGGATATTTAGGACATTCTATGATTAGAAATGCATCCCACTTCTTGAATGTATTTTAATTTTAATAACTCATAAACTTGTGTATACATAGATTACAGTAAATAATGTAATAAGCTGTAACCGTTTAGTAAAATGGGAAACAAATGCTAAATATTGGGATATTATGCTCTTTCTGCCACACTTCTGACTCCACCTACTGACCCAATCCACCCTCTGATTCTCTGCCCACAGTTCCCCTATTTTTTCCCCCACTTCGACCACTGGTGTGACGAGAGCATACTGGCCGCTGCTGGGCTGAATTTCACTTTAATCAAAACTGCTTGTGTGTAGTTAATCCATTTAAACAGCTCCTGCTACAAATCTGCCAAGACTATCCCGGCAAGATGCTGGTGAGGCTGTGAAGTGCCAGCCTTATGGCAGATAATTAGGGCTACATGTACCGCTGGAAATTAATGAGAACTCAGAAAAAATTCCCTTTGGAAGCATGCTGCAAAGGCATGTCATGGGGAAGCCTGGAAAATATTTCACTCAGTTTTCAAAGGCGAACAGCTTAGGGCGACACACGAAAGGTTGCACATTCCGCCCCCTTGATATTGTTTGACACTACTCCCTGCTCTGCAGGAGGGGTGACGCTCCTTAAAGAGGTCCCAGATTGTAAACTCTAGTCCCTCTGTTAACGTCTGTCTCCTTCCCTCTCCCTCTCTCTGTCTCCCTCCCTGCCTCCCTGTCTGTACTGGGCATTATTTGTTCCAGGAGGATGCGTCTGTCCTTGTCCATTCATACTTTGTTAAAACCATGTTAAAGGTGTGGTGTGCCAGTGGATGCCTGCTGCCACAAACTGAACACCCTGTGTGAAAAAAAGCATGATAGACCACCAGTGGCCCTTTTACATGAATACTGGCCTGTGAAAGCTTGTGCAAGTGATCAAGGATATGCTGCATATGCTGCCTTTCAGTTAACATCCTGTGAGGGCAACTTGTAAAATTCGATAAGTAAACATTTCGGAGACCTTCCGTTTTTTTCTGGTAACTTGCACATATAGCTGGCAATTGGGGTTCTTCTGTGGCCTGGTCACATTTGCTTTGGCGATGTGTGGCTGATCTAGAACCAATGCACTCTCCTAAGATCCAGTGTTGGGAAGAGATGTGCAGAACAGAGGGGTATCCAGAGGAGTTTGGGTGTATTGTCCCCACCCTGTGCCATTCCTCACCCAGTGCCTGCATTTATCCTAAGAGAGGTGATGAGACACTTGAGCTACTCTCCAGTCAGGAAATCTCCCTCGTGCCTAACTCTGTAAATATCTTAGCTAATGACTCCTAAAAAATAAAATAACTACACCACTTCTTGAGATGTAAGATTAAAAAAACGAGTTCAATACTTGAAATGGGTAGGGCGTCAGCTTAAGAATGTATATGCACATGAGCCACACCGTGTGTTATTTAGAGATCTGGAATGAGATGTAATGGCGCAAATAAGACTAGCACAGCCTAGGGCTGAGGCCATATTAACAATATGCACAACTGGAATACTGAGGAGATGGACCGAGCAGCAGTGACAAAGGAAACCCGACCTGAACAATAATCCCTACCCTGGTATGATACTGATGCATAGGGTCTGGGGCGGGCTGAGGGAGCTTCCCCAGCACGCGCACACACAGTCGCACCCGAGCACTCCACAGGTCTTAAAAGACCATTTACACGTTAATTAAGCTTTGTTGGAATATCACATTTCACCTCTTAGCGCCCCTGCGTCTCCACTCTGACAATCAGCCCCCCACCCCCTGCCCCCACAGAGCAGAGTCTCTCCGAGTCCCGGCGTTTGCTGACACAATTTACATTTTTTTATAAAACGTAGGTATGATGTCTGGAAGGTCCGCTGGCCGCGCTAGCGCTCACTTGGCACCCCAGTCTTTGGGTTCTTTAGTATCAGTAGGACACATTCTTGGGCCTTCAGATCTGTAGAGACTTTGTCAGCCTCGGAGAGCTGTCGTGTGTGTGTTGAGGGAGGGGGGAGGGGTGTGGGGGGGGGTGGTACTTGTTAATTTGGAAGTAGCGTAGAGTGCATTTAAGGAAACCGTTTAACCCTTCCATGTACGTGCTGGTGAGAGCAGCGCACAGCAATTAAGAAAATCAAGGACAACAACCCCCACCTCCCCCTCTCACCCACATGACTAAGGAGAATACGATCCTCTGCTGCTGCCGGGGCATGGTTGGGGGTCGGGGGGGGGGGGGGGGGGAAATCCTTTAATGTTGCCAGGAGAAACGACGGCGGGCTGGTGCAGAGCTTGAGTGGAGGAGCCCCTGAGATGCTGAACGTCAAGAGAAGGGCCGGTGCAGGTACACAGGCTGATGGTGGCAGGAAGGCGTCTTCAAACCGGGCAGGGAAAGAAGAAATTCAGCCAGGTGAGCCCCCAAGTAAAGGTAAAAAGTTATGAGGGCGAGGCTGGATGTGTTGGCACGCCCAGACACACAGCTTGATTCCGACGAGGATTGGGACAGGGGAACGGCCGTCCCTGTACCGATAGGTCCACATGAGGGCGCTCATAGACAGTAATTGGAAGGGATTAAAATGAATTCCCAGTGGCATGCAAAGGAAACAGCATTCAGCGGCAGCGCGGCAACATTTGCCAGTGTTTTGCCGTTTCTAAATATAAATACAGACAAAGGAAATATAGATTTCCGTCTGTATTTATATGTAAATATCCGTAAAAACGGAAAACCGGGAGCCCTAATTATAATAAACAATTACATTAGATTAAAAAAAACAAAAAATGTACAAACTATATTAAAGAACATTAGCAATAATTATACAATAATATTAAAGCATATACAATTAAAAGATATACTAAAATACATACAAATAATTAAAACTCGATATTATTCACTACAATATTTTTGTAAATGATATTAACAACAAAGGGGCCGATTCGCAGAACTAATCTGAGATAAAATCCTAAACTTATTACTATTGGTATTCACAGAAGGCATTTAATAGTAGGAAAGTTAAAAAAATGTTTAAAAAAAGTTAGGACTCCTAACTTTCCTACTACTAAATGCCTTTTGTGAATACCGAAAATCGTACCGTTAGAAATTTGTCTCAGTTTAGTAGTAGTAAAGTTAAGAATCCTAAATTTACTACTACTAAAAGCCTTCTGTGAATACCAAATGTAGTAAATTTAGGATTTTATCTCAGATTAGTTCTGTGAATCGGCCCAATAGATATTTTTAACATTGATATTAACAACACAGATATTTTAGAAAACAATATTAACATAGATATTTTTTATATCGATATTACATACCTTAGAAAATCAATATTCTTGTCAACGATGTTCCTGTGTCATGATATTTGTGTAACACAATATTAAAAACAAAATATTTTTGCATATCGATATTTCTTGACCTTTAGTACTGGCAAGGGGTTTATTTTGCCAGATCGAATTGTAAGTTTAAACTGCACAAAGGCTGCAAAGGCAGTCTTGAAACATGTTTAAAAGGGCTACTTGAGTGGGTGGCATACTAGGTGCTGCAGGCCCACTAGTAGCATTTAATTTACCTGCCCTGGGTATATGGTATACCTTTTCACTAGGGACTTTTAAGAAGATTAAATATGCCAATCAGTTATTAGCCAATTTTACTCTGTGTTAGGGAGGGAACACAAGCACTTTATCACTGGTAAACAGTGGTATAGTGCACAGAGTCCTAATGTCAACAAAAAAATAATTCAGCAAAGCAGAAGAGAAGGCAAAACGTTCGGGTGAAGAGCAAACTAAGGGGCCTATTAGAATGACGCACCGTAGTAGTACTGGGACCAGCTGTCAGTGGTGCGTTGACCACCGCGGCATCCTCCATTCCCAGCACTGTGGTGGGCGGTGCTCACAGCACCGCCCGCCACAATGCTGGGAAGCACTGTGTGCATTGTCATGCATAAGGTGACAGGCACCGTGAGGTGCCTGACACCATGTCCATGACAATGCAGGGGGTACCACAGGTACCCCACATGTGCAACCCCACACCTCCAATACCCTGGAGGCCCGCAACGGGCCCCCGAAAGCAAAATCTGCATGCCTTTCTGTGGCAAAAAGGCTGCTTCCCGCTCCCATGCTAATATGGATGGCGGTGTCTAGCAGACCCTGTTCTGCCCAGTCGAACTACGGAAAACCGGCGGACGGTCTTTCCGTCCGCCGGGGTCCTCCCTGCCATACTAATATAGCGAGGGAAAATGGGTGGCGGGCGGGGTAGGATGTAGGGCGGATCGCCACAGCCATTTGGTTGGTGGCAATCCGCCCTACATCCTAATAGACCCCTAAGGCTTACAGTCAGGGAAATTGTGAAACTCACATCAGAAATGTACTTTAACCTGATTGATTCCTTTCATGGGAATTGTGTGTAGGTGCAGTGTGTTTGTGAAATTGTGTTATTTAACTAATGCAACATAGGCTTTCGGTTGCCTGCCTTTTCTGCTCTTTCTAGTTTTTGGAGCTGGTGTGACAAGTGACTGCAGTCAGCTAACACTGGTAAACACAAGACTAACACTGCAGGCACATTGGTCTGTATAGGGCGGTTTGAAAATATCCGGGTCTGTTCTAGGTTTGCAAATTTAAACCAGGCCCAAAAGGGACTTAGAATTTAGAGAAATGGTTCTAGGGTACAGAAGAAAGGAAGGATTCTCACATATACAATTAAGGGAGGAATGAGGCATACACCCTTTCTTCACCAGGACAAATAGAAGAGTTATGTGATACTATTCTGCTGTGTCAACAAAGAGAGGTACGCAGTTCCCTAAAAAGGGTGTACTCAAGGAGTGAAGCTGAAGCAGCCTGGTATAGACATAGGAAAGAGAAACGAAAAAGGGAGACGGGAATCCTCCCTTTCGGGACTAAAACCCTCACACACCCAGCAAGCTAGGTGTCATGCTTCATCATCTGGGTTTTGCTCCTCGTCAAACTGGCGGTGCAATGTCTGACGGGCACCCAGATGGGGCTCTTGATCGGAGATCTTTTATCCCTGCCAGTTGGTGCATGTGGGTATGAGGGCCTAATGGGAAGTGTGTAGATGTGCAAAAGTGGTGGTGGTGATTGTTAAAAAAGGTTAGGCAGTCCACAAAGTGTTTTAATGGTGTGGCTGTCTACCTCAGTAAAAACAATGAGGAGAGAAAACTTCCTGGTACTAGGATCCAGGGAAGTATACTCTACCAGGTGGTCGATTGGTGGTTGGTCAACATGTTTGATGCAATTGTTCTGAAGGATACAGCGCAATTCATCAGGACCTAACAAACTATAAAGACTATCTACACAATGTGGAAGGACAGAAGATTACCTACTCCACAGGGAGTTCAGAGGTAGGCCGAAGGTCCTACCACTTTTTAGTGGAACCTGGGGATGAAAAAGCAAAAGGTGGGTATAGATGTGGAAAAATGGACAAGAAGTAAAACCCATTAATCAACAGTTCACTCAAGGGTACATATCTAGATAAAGGTTGAGGGGTTCACCCATATCAAGTTACACAGTAAGTAAATACACAATTAAAAACCTTTAAAACATGGCACAAAGAAATCAACAGTGGAGCAATCTAGAGGTTACAATTACATGACTTAAAAAATGGAGTAAACATAATTACTGCTCATCCTCACCCTAACGTGTGCCGTGTATGGCTTCAATGGTCTCCTCCCGTGAAAAACAAGCACTTCAAAGTATATGCCCTGAGGAGGGAAGTAGGGAAAAGTGATTACCAGGGCCACCTAAAAAGGCGGGGCTAGCTAGCCAGCTTTCGATGGTTATGCCAGCAACCCCAATAGTACCAGTGCCCTCAGCAGTGGGACGCGCCATAGTTAGTGATTTAACAGCGCGTATAATGTGGCTGGATCGGAGCTAGGCAAAAGCATGTGGCCAGTAGGTGACAACTTAGAGAACTGCAAAGGTATACCACACGGCGGCAATGAAGTGGCCGCGGTAGTGTAATGACACCTGAGCGACCGGGGAAGTAGGGGGGCCATTTACCTCAGCCCGTGGATCCATGTGCAGTATCACGTAACCGTTGACCCAATGAACCGCACGCACAATATGTTCAACAACCGACACACAATACCAATGCGCCACTGCAAAATCACCCGACCATGGTCGGGGGTTCGCTGGTACCAAGGAGCGGCCGCCCGCCATGAGAGTCAGCCACCAGAGGTCCAATGGGCAGCGCTCGCATTACCTAGTGCCGGAGCAAGTTGCATCGGTCAACCTACCCTCATGCGGTACGGGAAGAAGGAACCGGAGGACGAGGATGCATTAGACAGCGTCTCAAATACAATCCCAGCCAGAACGTGCATCACACTCTTCCTCGTATGCGCAGAGCCAGTTGACCTGCGCATGCATTGGCTACTGAGATGGGCGGGGCTGCCAGGCCGTGTATGCTGGTGTAATGGAAGAGACTCCACTCAGTAGGCGCCCTCTTAGACGATCTCAAAGAGGGGCAGGATGTACACAATGTAATATGGCTGTCCTTGAATTCAAGGCAACAAGAGCAAAAGCTGGACAGTAATGTAAATTCAAATGAATCATAATATTGGGGACAGTAATGTACATTAAAAAATGAGTTAAAATCCCAAGGAGGTTAAATGAATCAGGACAAGTGGGTCAAAGGAAATTGTATGGAATGTGGATTCCTATACCTACAAAGGGCCTGAATGGTGGATAAGAGCGGCAAAGGTAAGCAGCTCATAGTGTTGTACAGATATAGGAAGTCTGTACCATTATTCAGGAAAGTTAGGTGAGCTATACTCATGCGAGGGTATGGACTCAGCTAGTTAGTGAAGCCCAAGGAACGGAATCATTGAGTCCTGTGACATCCGTACCTAGACGATGCACCCACCTCTGTTCAATGTTGAAAAGGCCTGTTGTGTGATGCAGGGTGTGATTCCAACACAAGCCATGTGAAGCTTTCCGCAGAGTGTTGCATGCTTTTGTAGTGAGCTTATAACCTGGTGTGGGTTTTTGAGCACCTGATATTACTCTTATGTTCGGTAATGCGCAATTTGACCTACCTCATAGTCATGCCCACGTATCTTTTCTCACAGGGGCATGTGAGAAGGTAAATGCATCTTGGTGTGTTACAGTTTGAATGTCTCTTAAGGTGCCAAGTGAATGACTCAAGTAGTTTGATTTCTTTGTGAATGCTCGTTTGATTGCAGACAGCACAACCTCCACATGGATAGTGTCCGGTGACTCCTGGAAGGTCCCACAAAGTTCGTTGAGTGTTCATCTCTTTTTTCAATGGTCTGGTATGTGCCAATTTGTCCTTAAGGTTCGCGGTGCGTTTGAACGTGAACCTTGGGCGTGGGAGGGAGAGATCACCGGAATTGATTATGCCCCAATGTTTGATGATGGTTTGTTTGATCAGGGATGAGTTTCTGGTAAAGGAGGTGACGCAAGTCAATGTATCAGTGGATTCCTTTGTCTTGGGTTCTTGCAATGCCTCTCTAGGGTTATTCATGGTCCTTTTATAGGAGTTGCGGATATGCCTGGTAGGGTAACCTCTTTCCTGCAATTTGTGTTGTAGGTGTCGTGCCTCTGTTTTGTAATCTCCCTAGTCTGAGCAGTTCCAACGAATCCGTAGGAACTGCCCGAACGGGAGGTTGTCTCGCAGGGATTTTGGGTGGTGGCTTTCATAGAGGAGGAGGATATTCCTGTCAGTTGTCTTAGTGTGCAGATTGGTACTCAGACCAGCCCCATTCAGCCTTATCCTCAGGTCTAGGAAGGCAACCTTCGTAGTGGACACAGTGCTTGTAAATCTAAGGAAAGGGTTCTGTTCATTCAGCCAAGTGGAAAATACATTGCAGGTCTCTATGTCTCCTTTCCAGAGAATAAAGACATCGTCTATATATCTACGCCACATGGTAAGGTTGTCCTTGAAGGGGTTAGTAGGTTGGTTGACGAGAATCTCCTCAAAGTGTGCCATGTATATACAGGCCAGGCTGGGAGCAAACGTACTACCCATAGAGGTACCCTGTATCTGATGGAAGAGGTCGGTATCATAATGGAAGAAATTTCCTGTGAGTGCGATAGTTCCACAAGGCATAATGAAAGGGATGGGGGTTGGTGATGTCCATTCCTCCTTGAGTAGACTCACCTCCACTGCCACTAGTGTCACCCTCTGGGGGATGTTTGTATATATTGCCTCTACGTCTAATGTGACCAGTAAGTCAACTCCCTCCCTGCCCTCAATGGTGTCTAACAGTCTCAATACATCACTGGTGTCCTGAAGAAATGATGGTATTTTCTTGACTATAGGCTGAAGAAAGTTGTCACAGAATTTGGACAGGGGCTCAAGTACGGACCCTATTCCAGACACAATCGGTCTCCCTGGGACAGGGGTGGTACCCTTATGTATTTTCGGGAAGGTATAGAAGTAAGGTGTCTTTGGGTTGGAGGTGTCGAGAAAGTTGGCCTCATTCCTACTCAACCACTCGTTGTTTTCCTCAGGGAAATTGTGAAACTCACATCAGAAATGTACTTTAACCTGATTGGTTCCCTTCATGGGAATTGTGTGTAGGTGCAGTGTGTTTGTGAAATTGTGTTATTTAACTAATGCAACATAGGCTTTTGGTTGCCTGCCTTTTCTGCTCTTTCTAGTTTTTGGAGCTGGTATGACAAGTGACTGCAGTCAGTTAACACTGGTAAACACAAGACTAACACTGCAGGCACATTGGTCTGTATGGGCGGTTTGAAAATATCCGGGTCTGTTCTAGGTTTGCAAATTTAAACCCGGCCCAAAAGGGACTTAGAATTGAGAGAAATGGTTCTAGGTTACAGAAGAAATGAAGGATTCTCACATATACAATTAAGGGAGGAATGAGGCATACACCCTTTCTTCATCGGGACAAATAGAAGAGTTATGTGATACTATTCTGCTACCATATAACTAGCCCTTTACCATACAAGACATACAAGCTTGGCATCTGGTCCTGAAACAATGTGGGGAAAACAACAGGTCTGAACCAGCTGCCGTGCAAATTAAAGGTTTTATTGAAAACCAAAAAAGTCTAAAACAAAGCTTTAGCTCAGCAGAGTCACTCATAAAAAAAACTTTAAGTATTAAACCAAATAAATACAGCCAATGCCCACTAGGTTAAAAAGAGAAATGGAAGAACTACTCTTGAAGACGTTCTTTATTTAGGTGGTGTCTATTTTTAGTGAGCACCAGAGGCCACTTCAACTTAACATTTCAAACTTCTGGCTTGAATAAAATAAGTCCTTAAATCGTCATCTTTCTGATTTGCTCTTAATTTTAGAAGATATTTTTGCCATGTATAAATAATCTAACTTCTTATTGTACAGTAATGTGTTTTGATTGATCCTGTTTTCCCCATCTATAGTCTTTATATAGGGCCGATTACGATACGGGCCGTAAAGGCTCCGACCTTTGGTTGTAGCCTTTAGGGCCTCTTCATAATGGGCCGGTCAGATTCCTTTCCGACCGTCTCAATTTGATGGAGGACCTTGAGATTACAATGCACGGTTTCCATGCTGGTCATGTAAACCATGTCGGAAAGCATGTTAGGGGACTCCCAACAGGGCCCCCTTTGGTCCAACTTGAGGTGCCTGCCATGGGGTGCAGGGATGAATTGTACCCCACATTTCACTATGGGAGCATGCATTACGGCCGGTTTACAGCTGTGCATGTATTCTCCTTTAATGAAATACAGAAATGCAACTGAACAGTGTTCGATCGCATCTTAATGGGGTGGTCGGGACCGACGATCGGGTGTCAGTCGGCCAAATGATTGAGTCTGTGTCGAGCAGAAGTGAATCAACCCGACATCTTAATGAGCCCCTTATAACTCCATTTCTATTTTACTGGCTGTCAGTTTCCATAACGTTTTGAAAGGTCAATTGTGGTTCATCATATGTGCATTCACACATATGAACATTTATAAAATCATAACCTATCTGACCTTAGTCTGATTATTGTTTGCATAGTTTAGAGCTAGGTTATCATTAAAGAGGTTGCATTGGGCTAGATTATCATTTCTGATATCTGTTGGTGCGCTGCAGAATGACAGCACATTGTAATATAAATGAGCATTTGTTGATATTTGCGCGAACCACAGATGACATGTTTTTGTTTTTATTGCCTGAATACTTTTACTTTTGTTGTTGACCAGAAAAGACAGTAACACAAAACCAATAAGATAAACTTGTGCTCGTCTGTTTTGAAAGTGGAGTTCTCATTTGCACAGGGGGCGTTCCCTGTGCCAATTCAAGTATATTAGGTACATGTGTGCACTTAGCTTAACCAAATACAGATAATGCACTGAGGGAATCTTATGTTTATGGAGCAACAGAGATTGTCTAGCACATAAATGCACCTCTTCCATGCAGAAGTGGGTGAAACAGAGCTCACTTTCATAGAGTGATTGTATATGGCCTGGTTATTCCTTCACTAATACATCTTGGTGCATACCCTTTGAAGAATTTGTCTGCCCCCTCATGCCCCCACAAAGCAGTCTCTTTTGAAAAGCCTGGGTTCAAGTCCTCTGGCCAAGCTGTCTGGCCCTGCCGGGTGGAACAGCATCTATTGGAAAGCCTTGGTGCTGGAGCCTAGTGAAGCTGTCTGACCTTGCCCGAAGTAAAGACTCACGATTTGAGCCACGAGGATTGGCTTGAAATGGTTCGTTCATTGCCTGGTGAATGGTAAGGCAGGATCACAGTTTATGAGTAGGAATTCTTTGTACCCCATAGATGGATGGGAGAAGAAGATACCCCTATTGCAGTTTACTTTCTGTACCTCCCTGCTGCCATGTGAATTAACTTTATATTCATTCAGTCGAATCGCTGTGCTTTGCAGTGGCCATCAACATTTTTCTCGAGTGTTTAGATGGTCATTTAGCTAATCACATTTTCACACAACTAAGGAAACCTGAATTAAAAAGTTGTATTTGTAATGGCGTGCAATAGCATTAGCAACAAGATTGACAACATAATAATTCATGGCTTCCTCTAATTGGACAGGGCAAAAGGTAAGATTTTTATTGCAACTACTGTACCAAAAATACATCTGTTCAAATAATGATCGGTATCACTCTTGAGTGGAAAGCTTTCTTTGTTTGCAACTTGCGCTGCAGAACCCTTGCTCATAAATCTCTCGAAGACATCTTAAAAGGCACTTGAGCACTGCTGAGATAATATAAATATTTTAATATTTTATATGCAGTGTTAAAGTTCAGCTAGGCGTCAGCCTGCAGCAGGGCAACTTACGCGTAACACATCATTATTTTGGCTCGTTGAAGTGCTACTCTGGGAGCACCGTGCTATGGTGCGTGGCACAGACGCATTCATAACGAAGGCCTATTGCTTGTTATCATTATTTGAGGACGCTTTTAATTAAGCAACTATACATTATCTACTCAAAAGGTTTTACCGATAGGTGCCATGTTACGTGGTAATAGCCACACGTGTCCCAACTCCAAACCTACGAATGGGAACTGTACTGTTTAACTACATCTAGAGGTTACATATTCTACCATCTAAAGCATGAAATCAGAGAAGAAACATTTCTGCAAGAATTTAAAGCTTGTTCAATCAGTCTACAGAGGGCCTGTATTCCACTTTAGAGAAGTAGCTAGCCTTTCAGGATTCCTTCAAAATCTGGCATATTTTTGGGACGCTGATTCTGATTTAGAGTTTGGTGGGCGATCCACTGACTTTCAGGGTGGTAGAGTTCAGTGACACTGCCAACTTGGCAGGACTAACATCCATAATTTTTGAAGATCACTGCCACCACTGAGGCTCCTCTGAAGGAGCTGAAAGTTTTCTGAGCCACCGCCATGTTTCATGCGCCTGCTCAACAAACATTTTTGGTTTTTCAAAATTATAATCCCAAAGTGGAAGTTTGTTCCGAAAAACAAAACACTAACGGCTGACACCCTGGGAGATTTCTCCACCGGTGTAGGGTTATTTGTATTTTTTCTGTTCAGTACCAGTAGACTTTCCCTGGCGGCCTCTCACAGAAAAAATTACATCAGACAATCCTTTCTAAATAGGGTAGATGGTCTGATGCTATTACACCAATAATCCTAACTTTGTTGGCACGCTATTGTAAGGTTTCTGCCTGAGGAGCCAGCAGGGGCCACACTATGGGAGACATGACAGTAAGCCTGACTCCAAATGGAGCATGCAAACCATCACTCTGAATCAGGCCCAATGGCTGTACTTTGGCTCCCCCATTGGAAAGGGCTGAAGATCTTTTTTAATGCATTGGTTATTTGTCCAAGATGGGTCAAAATATTGTGTTGCTGTAACCCTATGCTGCCCTGCTTCTCATGTCATCATTTATGCCTGACTCAGTATGTTTAATAGACTGGAACTGGCAAGACGGCAATCCACTAAAAAGGACGAATCATGGAGGGCCCTAATCGATGCAAACACGCTGAGGGACAGTTCCAGATTTTGGAACATAATTAACAGCCCCCTTTTAAACAATGAGGAAGGGAGAACGGTAAGTGCCCATATAACAGAGGAGGAGTAGGTTTGCCATTATGAAGCTATGTTTGAGGGCCATCGAGTTAACCTGTTCTTTACCAAGGGTGGTTGCTGCATCTGATCTGGTCTTTAGTTGCTCTGAGGTTAAGGAAGGTATTATTGGATTGACCAGTAATAAAGCCGCTGTACCTGATGGCATCCAAGCTGACCTTTTCAAATCAAACCCAACTCTTTGGGCGCTGGTCCTTGCTGCATTTTAGAATGCAGCAGCAAAATCCCGCTGTCCTGAGTCTTGAGCAATCTCAACTATAGTGCGTTTTAAAAAAAGGCAACCGTGACCAATTTCCTTGCTGGACTCGATAGACAAGGTGGTGGGTCGAGTGCTCTTGGACAGGTTGACAACTTGAACAGACGAGCACACTATTTCATCAGATATTCAGTATGGGTTCCAGACTGAAAGGTGAACTATGGCCTAGTGTCTTAACTTCTCCATGATCCTGAACAAATACACAGTTGCCCGGTACGATCTATTTGGCATTCATGGATTTGTCTTCCGCCTTTTATCGTGTGAACAGAGGCAAACTTTGGCAGTCCATGCTTGCTTTTGGGGTAGAAGATAACATTGTCTTTTTTTCTTAGAAAATCTCCACAAAGCAACCGGAGCGCTGGTTAGAATTTCACAGGACCTAAGAGTCTCCCGCACTGTGGCCATTAAGTGAGGTGTACGACAAGGTTGCGTTTTGGCCCGCTTTTTGTTTAATTTATATATCAACGACCTAGACAACGTATTACAGGCCACAAGGGTTGATTTTCCGCAGGTAGGACGTCGTGGTCTGCTGGTTTTACTATATGCGGATGACGAGGCTCTTATATCTAGGGCTGCTAGGGGGATACAAACCCTGCTTGACTCCTTTTCTGCTTTCATGAGGGATCAGGATCTATCTATAAACAATTCAAAATCCTTTTTGATGCAGACGGGCCTTTTTACAAAAAAGACTTTGTTTAGGGAAGATTCGGCAAAGGATCCCCGCACTAAGGTGTTCTCGTACCTGGGAGTCACATTGGATGAACATCAGAACAGAGGCCCACTTAAACAGAGAAAGAAGGGTGACTTAGTGCGGGCAAATGCAGCCATTTTTAATTTCTCTACTAAATTAGGCAAAAGTCCTATAGCAGCAGGCCAAGTGTGTCGCGATGGCCTCTTATGGCAGCGAAATATGGGGGCATGCAGCTATGGGAGATGCGCAAGTGGCCGAGAACAGGTTCCTGAAGCATTTATTGGGTGTGCCAATCGGAACCTCGAACATGATTGTGCACAAAGAAGTGGAGGTCCATATTTGAGCAATACCATGGCTCTCCGTCCACTAACCTTTTGGCTGAAAACCTGGCAGAATGATGAATTGGTATTGACTGTCTCTTGATCACTCGCACTGTATACCATGGCTTAGTTATATAAAGACTAGCTTTGATAGATTGGGCAGAGCAGAACTATACACCAATCCAGAAAGGGTATCAAAAAAAGATTTGACTTGGGTCAAGGAGTCCTTCTGTAGTCTGAGGAAACAGTAGAGAGAAGAGCTGGAACTACAGAAACTCCGTTTGAAAATTCGTAAATCTGAAAAAAACATTATCCACTGAGCCTTATCTTCTTTATTTTTTTTTTTAGCACATATGATCATCTTTTGCTGACTAGGTTTTGCCTGGACTTTTTTCCCCTCCTGTTGGCTTCGCCTGGGGGGTGCACTAGAAGTCATATTTTAGCACCCTCTGGCTGCGACGGCGTGTCTCCAGAGGATTTTCTTCACTTTCTTTTTTTTGTAGGTTTTATTGGATCCCTCAGAAAAAGATTATTGTCCAATTTTAAGGTGGTTGAAATTCAGGCAGGCTCACCCAGCTCTTATTTATTTACAGTTGCTGCATGAAGATTCCGTCCTGTTTTTTCTTAATTTTCTTCAATCTGCAGTAATATGTAGGGCCTCTTCTGAATAGATGGTAGCATTTTTGAGGGCCATTCAACAATTTAGCCCGCTGTATGTGATATAATTACTGTCAGGATCCTTGGCGCTGTCTAATCATTGGTTTATTTGACTCCTTGATTTCAGGGGACTAAATATTTTTCTGGCCATTTTACCTAAGAATTGGTTTCTGTATGCAATGAATTGTGTAATGGTTTTATGAAATGTTATTACTGTTGTTATATATGTGAACTTTGATGGTTTTACAGCTGTAAACAGAATAACGTTATTTGACTTGACTTGACTTGCCTGGAGAATCAACTCATTGATATTCCACAGCTGCTCTACCTGATATTGGCATATGTTGCTCACCAGTAGATGACCTGACTTGTGAGGGTAAGGATCTACCCAAAGTGGAACTTCTCGTAACAGTAGTGAATACTGTCCCCATCTACAGGCTATGATGCAACTTACACACATTTTTTCCTCCACCCTAGATTGGTACTGCTCCCTACAAGCTCTTCGTAGTAAATATACAGCCTGTAATGACTGTGTCATCCCCTATAGTTTGTGATATGTATGGAATGTTAGGGCTTAGAATATCATATCAGAGGGGTATTGCTAATAAATCTGAAGTCCCAAGAATGTTCTTTGTCATGTTACACAATATAGGCTATCTTACTCCACATTACATCTTCATTGACCAAAGGATTCAGGTGGACAGGTAGATGTAGAGCTGATGAGTTTAATACTGCTGTCCTAAATGAATCTGTCTATGATAAAGATTCTGGAATAGTCTATATTAATTAGCAGCATGCTTCAATCAATCAATCAATCAGTGACACTTATAAAGCGCGCTACATACCCGTAGGGTCTCAAGGCGCTGGGGGGGGGGGGTGCCGCTACTGCTCGAACAGCCAGGTCTTCAGCTTCTTCCTGAAGGAGAGGTGGTCTTGGGTCAGGCGCAGGTCGGGAGGGAGGGAGTTCCAGGTCTTGGCGGCCAGGTAGGAGAAGGACCTTCCTCCTGTGGTCGCTCTTCGGATGCGGGGGACGGCGGCGAGGGCGTGGTTGGCTGATCGAAGGTGGCGTTTGGGAGCGTAGAAGTTGACTCGGCTGTTGAGGTAGCTCGGGCCTTGGTCGTGTAGGGCTTTGTGTGCGTGGGTGAGGAGGCGGAAGGTGATTCTTTTGTTGACGGGGAGCCAGTGAAGGTCTCTCAGATGTCCGGAGATATGGCTGGTTCGTGGGATGTCGAGGATGAGTCTGGCTGAGGCGTTCTGGATCCGCTGGAGTCTCTTCTGGAGCTTGGCGGTGGTACCGGCGTAGAGGGCGTTGCCGTAGTCCAGTCGGCTGGTGACGAGGGCCTGGGTCACGGTCTTCCTGGTCTCGGTGGGGATCCACCAGAAGATCTTCCGTAGCATGTGTAGGATGTTGAAGCTCGCCGAGGAGACGTTGTTGACTTGCCTGGTCATGGAGAGGGAGGAGTCCAGGATGAAACCCAGGTTTCGTGCATGGTCTGTCGGTTTGGGTGCGGTGCCCAGGGCGGGAGGCCACCAGGAGTCGTCCCAGGCGGAGGGTGAGGAGCCCAGGATGAGGACCTCTGTCTTGTCCGAGTTCAGTTTCAGGCGGCTGGTCGTCATCCACTCGGCTACCTCTTTCATCCCTTCGTGCAGGTTGGATCTGGCGGCGGCGGGGTCGTTGGTCAGGGAGAGGATCAGCTGGGTGTCGTCGGCGTAGGAGATTATGCTGAGGTTGTGTTTGCGTACGATGGCCGCGAGGGGGCTCATGTAGACGTTGAAGAGGGTGGGGCTCAGAGATGATCCTTTGGGGACGCCGCAGATGACTTCGGAGGCCTCTGACTTGTACGGTGGTAGGCGGACTCTCTGTGTTCTTCCGTCGAGGAAGGAGATGATCCATTTCAGCGCCTTGTCCTGGATTCCGATGTTGCTGAGGCGCCGTACTAGGGTGCGGTGGCAGACCGCGTCGAATGCCGCGGAGAGGTCTAGGAGGATGAGGGCCGCTGTTTCTCCATTGTCCATCAGGGCTCGGATGTCATCGGTGGCGGCGATGAGGGCGGTCTCGGTGCTGTGATTGGCTCGGAAGCCGGACTGTGAGGGGTCGAGGGATCCGTTCGTCTCGAGGAAGGCGGCCATCTGCTTGTTGACGGTCTTCTCGATGACTTTGGCTGGAAACGGGAGGAGCGAGATGGGGCGGTAATTCTTGAGGTCGGTGGGGTCCGCTGTTGGTTTCTTGAGTAGAGCGCTGAGTTCGGCGTGTTTCCAGCTCTCAGGGAAGATGGTGGTGTCGAAGGATGTGTTGATGATGTCTCGCAGGTGGGGTGCGATGACAGCGTCGGCCTTGTTGAAGACGTGGTGAGGGCAGGGGTCGGTCGGTGATCCGGAGTGGATGGAGTTCATCGTGCGGATGGTGTCTTCGGTGCTGATCGGGGTCCAGGCGTGGAGGGTGGTGGTGGGGGTTGGTTGTTCAGTCATGGTGTGCGTTGGTTGGTTGTTGAAGCTGTTGTGTATGTCCGCGATCTTGTTGTGGAAGTATGAGGCGAGGGAGTTGCAGAGGTCTTGCGATGGGGTGATGTCGTTGTTTCCTGCGCTGGGGTTGGAAAGCTCTTTCACGATGTTGAAGAGTTCCTTGCAGTTGTGTGCGTTGTTGTCCAGCCGGTCCTTGAATGCTGTTTTCTTGGCGGCGCGGATCAGCTGGTGGTGTTTCCGGGTGGCAAGTTTGAAGGAGGTCCTGTTGTCCGGTGTTGGTTCCCTTCTCCAGACTTTCTCGAGGGCTCGGCAGTTCTTCTTGGAGCTCTTGAGTTCGTCGGTGAACCATGGGGCCTTCTTGCTGCCGGGTCTGCTAGGCGGGGTCCTCAGTGGGGCGAGCTCGTCCGCGCAGATGCTGATCCACTTCGTGAGGGGATTTCAGTATCACTTGAGTGACACTGAGATAGATAAAACATCCATTGGTGTATAGTGCATCAATAGTTACTAGCGCAATGACGTAATTTGAAGCATTACTAAAGCCTGTTTAATGGCAATCTGTTACAAAGGCATCAATTTGAGTACAAGTCCAAAGCAATTCTACAAGCCGGAGACTTGAATGAAGGCGATTGGTTTTACAAATCTGAGACAGCAGTGGAAGATTTTGAGGACTATGTGGACTATCTGTTAACATCTAGTTAAATATGGCCACATGGTACAGAACAGTTTAGTATCTCCACGTTATCCATATCAGCAGTTCTACTTTCCACCGTATCCTTTTAAGAAAATTAAGTGACAGTGACCTTTGAGTACGTTGCCCCTTGTAAGAATGTGCTGCACATCTTATTTCAGAACTCTAACAATATTGAATCCAGCCCTACAGACACAAAGCATGAGGAAATTAATGATTATCAGGAAAAGAACAGGTTATGGTTGCACCGTAAAATGATTCACAGACAGGGATAAATGGTGCTACTTAAACAAGCCACACTATGTCACTAAGACCACCACCATTAACACACAGTCCATCAAAGACAAAGGCATGTCATGAAGAAGTGAAGCGTGACATCCTATTATTTCCCAATATTTTAGGTCACGTAAATCCACAATGGAAATCTCATGGTCTGTCCTAGTAGATTGTGTGCAACAAATACATGTTTTATGAAGAAGCATCAGGAATGGAATTGAAACTAACTACAGTTACAGCGGCTCTATTTGCTACCCAAATAGAAGTATCTTCAGCAAAGGTGTGAACTTAAAACTATGCCAGTAATGTTGCAAAGGTGTCACATTTGAAAAATTGTGCCTGCAGCTGAAAGATACCTCAAATTAATTAAATAAAATGCTGGACAGTTTTATAGACATTATTTTTTGCAGCAATTTCGCTTGCCTCAAAACATACTTTCTAAAGGTTTTGCTTAAACTTCTATGTCTTTTTAAGGAGGCTGAAGTTGGTAAAGCGATCGTAAAAAGTCTCCATGAAGTTGGTAAAAACCAATTCCAGAAATTGTGCACACCTCTAAATAACGGTGCCTAAGAGCTAGAATGTCATTTTACATATCATGTACTGCCTATCTAACATGATCTAATTGAGTAAATCATAAGTTAAGTGTGAGCACTGGATGGAGCTTTGCTCACACTCACTCTGGTGAAGAGCAGTGTTTTGAACTATAGCTGTTGGATGGGAATGGCAACCATATCCGCCACATAAGCTAAGTTCTGTTATTAATATACCTTTTTATGTGCTTTTGCATTATAACATTTTTAAAAGAATGCCTTGGCGACACAAATGTAAAACAGACATTGTGAAAATTATTCTTCGGGATTAGAAGAATTGATGCATGTAGATTATAAAAAGCTTTAGCAAAGCCAATAGTGGAGTGGCATAGAGTAGCATACAGTGGAGTTGCGTAAAAGGGAGGAGTGCATTAGAGTGGAGTAGTAAGTCATAGAGTAGAGTAGAGTGGCATAAAGTGGCGTATGATGAGTTGTGTAGACTAGAGTGTCATAGGGTGAAGGGTCATAGAGTGGAGGGTTATAGAGTGTCGTGGTGTGCCGTAGGATGGAATTAAGTGTCGTGGAGGGTCCTAGGGTAGACAGTCGTAGAATGGAGTAAATTGTCGTACCGTGAAGTGAACTGGTATAAAATGGAGTAGCATAGAGTGGAGTGGAGAGGCATGGAGTGGTGTAGAGTGATGTGGAGTAGAGTGGCCTAGAGTGGAGTTTCATACAGTGGAGTCTTATAGATTGACATAGAGTGGAGTAGAGTTTTTTAGAGCGGGGTTTCATAGAGGATTGTAGCATGGGATAGTCACAGGGGGTCATGGAGTGGAGGATCGTAGAGTGGAGTGGAGGGTCGTAGTGGTGCATAGAGAGTTGTGGAGTGTCATAGAGTAGAATAGAGTGGAGTGTCATATGCTGGAGTGGAGGTCGTACAGTGGAGGATCATAGAGTGGAGGAAAGTGTTGTAGAGTAAAGTGACATGATGGGAAGTGGCATATAGTGGAGTAGTGTGGAGTAAAGTTGAGTTGATAGTATGGAGTAGAATTGAGTGGAATGACATAGAAGGGCATAGAGTTGAGTGGCATATGGTGGATTAGAGTGAGCTAGAGTGGAGTGTCGTAGAGTGGCTTCCAGTGGGGTGGTGTAGAGTGGAGGGGCATAGAGTAGAGTGGTATGGAGTAGGTTAGTGTTAGAAATGGGGTTTCTGGTTGGCTAGGGTATGCACCTCAGCTAGGCAGAACCCACCAATCTAGTCAGGGTAAGGGAGTTATACACACAAGATAATCCCTGCTCACAGAACAGTCAGGCTTATCCTAGAGGCAATGTTTCAAGCATTTGCGCAACACACACTCACACCAGTGACACCCTAGGCAAACCACAAAACCAGACTACACGCAAGGTTATATACATGTATCCTTTGTATTGTACATAGAACACCTTAGACCACAATCACATAAATCTATGTGCCACTAGACACTGGTTATTACAATACATAAATCATAAATCACTTTGCCACAAAGTAATTGTCATACACATAACTAAAAGGGAACTAGGTAAATCCTTATAAGTTGCACCTGTACATAACCCTAATGAAAATATTAGGCATAACACTAGCTTACACCCTCATTGTACATCTAATGCAATTTCTAAGCACAACACTACTGGTTGTCCTAATAATGCCGGGCACAACATTAGAGCATAAAAGGCAGTAGTTATGGGGTACGCCTACCACCGTGAATGCAGAAAGAAGAAAAAGTGCCCTCCCCAGAGGCATATAATACAGCAGCTGCCCATGGACATGCAGGACAGCTGTGACTTATAACAGGGACTTAATCTCCCTTTTGTTTTTAATCACATGCAGGGAGACCTCGTCAGGCCTCTCCTACCAATGGCAGTAATGGGAGCAACTACCGTTACCTCATGGTACAGTTGCTCAAGATAAGGTAGCCTTTGTATCAGGGAAGCAGGGCCTCGGTAGAGGACTCTACCAGTCAGCGTCGCTGCCAAGAATGACCCTGGTGTCCTCACCTTGACAAAGCCTTAGGCAGCGTTACCTGCACCCGGAGGGGTGCACCGTCAGTGAGGTTGCTTGTTTCAGCCCAGCCCCGGCCAGACAAGGCAGAGTCACACACACTGAGCCCATTTGGCATCCGTGCCTCTCTGGCTCTCCCCACTGACACTCAAACCTGCGAGGCGGGATCTCCAAGGGGTTCTTGATGTGTGGCCTGGAACCCAGCTCTCCTGGCTGGCTGACGTAACCCCTCAAGGGAGTTTTACGCAGGGTGGCTGGTGCTTCTCCTTTCGCCGCTTCTTTGGTTGGCAGGCAATGCATGGACTCTGGTGGCTTTTGTTCAACCGGCGAGCAGCCGCCCCTGGTTTCTCTTGCTTCCTCTGGATGGTGTCATAGCGAGTTTGGGCTCAGTCCAATACACGGCCCAGTGGGGCAATCAAGGGAGCACAGAGAATCTTCCCAGCAAGAGGAGCCAGGGTGGGTTCTTAATCAGAAAATGCACCCTGTAGCTCTCAGATGAATGCACAAAATCCTACATGGCACACTGGAGTTCAAAAGAGCTCACGGAATTATCAATAAAGTGAAAACACAAGGGAGGAAGAACAAGTGCTCACCACGTGCTTTTTAGCCACATTGTAAAATAATAGTCTAGTCTTTTCTCCTGCTCCAGGCAGGTTGAATATAGCCAGTATCTTTCTTGAAGAATTTTGCATCCCTGAGACTTCCAACAGGAGGCCAGCACACACAAGCCCTTGGAGCTTCTGCACAAGCATGATACCACAGCAGAGCAAAAAGAGTCAGGCCTTTTCCTCCACCACATACAGAAGCAGAAACTGTAGGCCAAACCCACCCCTCACTCAGAAAAGTCAGCTCTCCTCACACAGTCTTTCCTCTCTACTTCTTGGCAGACTACTGTTGTTCCTTAAAATAATCTAATTCTCTTGGATTTAAGGTCCACTACATATAACACATTTTGTCTTTGTTCCCTTTGTGACAAGGATCTCTGAGCCCAATCCAGACCATTTCTGTCCTCTCTGGAGCAGTATCACTAAAGGAGACACAGCCTATTCAGGTGCAAGCGAAATTCCTCCCACCAATTTAAGTGCAGACCAGGTCTATTCAGCCCAACGATGATTCACCCAGGCAATGAAGGGCACACCTGAACCTCCCTAGTGACTGTCTGGAGGCACACAGAATGGTAAAGTAAGAAAATGCCCACCTTCTAAAAAGTGGCATTTTCAAACACAGAATTTAAAAACCACCTTCACCAAAAGATATGATAATAAATTCTGAGTTTAGAGAGCCTAAATTCCATTTTTCTATCTTGTCCCTATGGAAAGCTACACATGTAAATGTTACAGCGCAGCCCCAATGATGAAATACCCAGTATATCACTATCAGGACATGTCACACACACCAGTACATGTCCTACCTTACATATACACTCCTCCTTGCCCATGGGGTTACCTTGGGCCTACCATAGGTTGGCTTACATGTAAGGAAAGGGAAGGTTTGGGCCTGGCAAGTGGGTGCACTTGCCAGGTCAACGTAACAGTTTAAAAATGTGCATGCAGACACTACAGTAGTAGGCTTGAGATACATTTAAAGGGTTACTCATGTGGGTGGCCCAATCAGTGTTGCATGCCCACTAGTAACATTTGATGTACAGGCCCTGGGACCACTGTGCACTTTAATATGGACTTACCAGTAAATCAAATATGCCAATCATGGATAACCTGTACAAAAGGGGGTGGTGATGGACGGAGCATCTGAATCAATCAAACACTCACACCCAGTCAAAAGATCTGGGTTTAATCCATCACTGTTCTTTAGCCCACTCTGCCACCCCAGTTCGGACATGGCTATATGCAAATCAGTCTGACCGTGTGCCTCATGGGAACAGTCCAGCCTGAACTGCCAAGCCATGTCTTCCCTGGACTGGAAACAATCTTCCGAGGACCGGTTTCTGGCATTCCAGCCGTCTTCAGCCTGGCTTGCTTGAATCCAGTGGCAAAGTGAGCAAGGGACTCACGTCTGAGCATACCCTGCCACACTTGTGGCGGCCAAAAGCGGTACAAAAGGGGGTGGTGATGGAGCATATGCACTTTAGCACTGATCAGCAGTGTTAAAGTGGAATCCAATAGCCAACAAAAACAGGTCAGAAAAATTGCAGGGAAAAGGCAAAATGTTTCTGGCCAACGCTGTCAAAAGGCCCAGATCTAACACATAGGGCCCATTAATATCACGGGCGGATCACCACCGCCCGCATGGCTGTGGCGATCTGCCTGTGATCCGACCCCGCCCGTCACCCATTTCCCCCCCACCATATTACTAAGGCGGGGGAGCCGCAGCAGAAGGAAAGATCGATTGCCGCTTTTTCTCCCGTCACCTCGTTGACCGGGTGGAAAAGGGTTTAATATGGTGGCTGTGTCTGTTAGACACCACCAGCCATATTACCATGAGTGTGGTAACATGCCTTTCCGTGGCGGCATTGCCGCAATGGAACGGCATGCAGGAATAGACTGCGGGGGCCCGTTGCAGGCCCCTAGGGACTGTAGGGGGCGGACATGGGGGGTAGGTACCCCCCTGCAGTTCCATGCACAACATGGCAGGCACCGCACGGTGCCTGCCATGTTGTGCACGAAAGTGCACAACATTCCCACCAGAATGACATGAATGCAGGATGCGCCTGCCACTGTGGCGGGTGCATACTTATTGCCCCCACGGGACCCCCATCCTTATGGCAGGTGGTCCCATTTCTCAATAGGATGGCGGGCGGACAAAGTCCGTCTGTCATCCTAATGGCCCCCTAAGAGTGGAGTAAAGTGCCATAGAGTGGAGTGACAGAGAGTGGAGTAAGGTGGCGTGGAGTGTCATAGAGTGGAAGAAGGTGGAGTGGAGTGCCCTGGAATTTCATAGAGTGGAGTGTCGCAAAGTGAGTTTTGTGGCCTACAATTAAGTGCCATAGAGTGACATTTCATAGAGTGGAGTAGAGTGTTGTAGAGTACATACAGTGGCGTAAAGTGGAGTATGCATGGTGTGGTAACACTGCCATTTCAAACAACACATTTTCAATTGAAATGACCATTATATTTGCACATACAGTTTTGCTGATAAGTATACAGCACAAATGGTAATGTATGTAAGAGGCATCACCTGGTGTATTTATTTGGTTTGACCGTATTAGAATATGTGTTTCCACTACACTTCAAAATTCCAAAATAAATTGTTTGATTTGTGCATTCCTACTTCTAATATATTCTGAAATACTTGCACAGTTTATTTACAGAGATTTACATGTTGCTGAGTACTAGAAAAATGCTGTTCCTTTCCTGAACTCGGCTAAATTGTTCTATGGCATGCTAGGGGAGGCCCCTACAAAATGCAATGTTGCAATTCATGTAAAAGAGCACAACCACTTCCCAAACGTGACCAAAATAGAAGTAAGGGAAGAATTGCAGGACTGAAGAGAGGCAAGCACTAGCTTCCAGGAACCCATTACAAAAATCCCAAAAGATAGACTGTCCAAATGTCTCCTAGCACGTCACAGGGCAATTACTGCCACACAGCCATCGAAGGCTGTTGCTATCTTCTTAATTAAAGCATATGGAGACACTTCCAACAATTTTCATTAAGCGGACGATGTTGAGGTTGGCAGTCCAATTGCTGGACCTCCGTTGCAGTGGATGGGAAACCACCACCAACTCGTCTGCTTCCTGACCACCGTATTCGATGAACACCAGCCGGCTAGCAATGTTGAGTCGATGATACCACCGCAGTGGCATGCTACAGCTCATAGAAAGAGCCTGAAGCCTATGCCATGGCTGTGGCAGTGTTGCTTGTACTTCAGTGCACTGTGTATCATGTACCATGTCATTCATAGCACAAAGTACCCACACAACTGTGCAGGCAGAGGGGGGCACAACATGCGCCCCCATGCATATCCCGGAATGAGCAAATTCACCATGGGGTCCTGTTTCTGACTCCTTCCCTTCTTTTTTGCCTGCCTTTTCATAACGGGGTTCCCAACATGAAAAGGTTGGAGGAAAGACAGATCAGAATAGGCATGACGGTCCCGGCATTAGCACCGCGTCCATTCCCTGATGCTTTACCCACCGTCTCCCCGTCAGAATCCAGGATCTCATGGGTAGCAGCGGTTTAGCATCAGGCTTGTAGCAGACTGACGCCTACCTTATAGTGGGGCGGTCAGACTGACGAGGAGGCAGGGGTCAGACCGCCACTGCGGGTAGGGCGGTCTTGGGACTGCTGTACCTGTAAACAACCCATAAGCATAGAATATGCTACAAACACCAAATTTGACTTTGAAACATAAACAATGATACCGCTAGCCTATGTTCCTGTTACAAAGGTAGCTAACCACGACAATTTGCTAACAGAAAGTCCTTTCTACCAACAACATTAATACAAACTAAGCCCCTAATCGATTATATCGAAGGCATTTGGGATGGCAGACTGCATCACTCACGACACAGACCCCAACCTAAATTCCAAATGCCATGATGGGATGTCTATGAAAGCACCTTGGTATTGGAAGCCAAAACAAACATTGCAGTGGAAGGATAGCACAATGCTTTCCAATCCAGACTTGTCAGAACCCAACCTGCATGCTATATATGTATATAAGCATTACAATAAGAGCAAAGCTACCAACAACTACGAATGGACCAATCTGTTAGCCAAATGATTCCTAAACTTAGCAAACAATCAAAAGATATGATAAGTTACAATTTAAAGCAAAACTGTTCATAAACACCAACAAGGTAGATTACTTAGAAATTATAGCCAAAGCGTATTACAAAATAAATAGTAACCTACAAATGTCCCCAAAAAATGGTTACAACATCTAAACCAAGATGACAAATAATTTTTGATATAAATAGTAAACAAAAAATTGTATTTCATCAGTCTAAACGGTCACTAAAACACAAACAATAAACACCACTGAGATATTAAAATAATATATGAATTATTTGCATGAAAAATGTAAGCGTGACCAACCAAACAGCTCAAAGAACAAACTTAATCTATCACATAAAATAACTAAAACACATAAACTATACTTTTGCAAATAACTATAACATAATATTTACACAAACAATAAAATATAATATTTCCCACCCCAATAAAATAAGTATAACTTTCTGTTCAGTAGCTGCAGAACTTCTTCTGCATTCACATAGTTAAAAGTAATAATCCACCAAAAATGGGAAAAATATTTAAGGAAATGGCCAAAACAATACAAAATAAAGCTAAACCAACATACATCCCTCATAGCAATCCAAAGTATGTAGGAACCATTAAAAATCTGAACAAGTGTTAACCTGAAACAAAAGCAATCAAAGCTAAAAATATTGGTTTATTATACATCAAAAGGGATTTCCTTAAAAAAACTCCCAATGCCCATGGGACAACCTTTAAAGTAAACAAGTAAACAAGAAAACCAAATGGCAAAACATATACCATTCCCAAAAATACATATACATTATAATACATCATTATGAAATATTTAACAGAACATAATATAACCTAACATAATTAAACATTACTAAAACAGTGAACGAAAGCCCCAAACCACTCACTAGTAAAATACACTTTACCTTAATATAACTAAGGGCCCTTTTAAGATGTCGCACATCTATAGCGTTCCTCCCGACAACTGTGGCACCATCCCGACCAACGTATTATGATAGGGCGGTCCGACAGATGCCTGCGGGGGGAACCTGCTCTACCTCTTATGATACATGTTTTCCACTGCATTTCTATGGTGGTCTGACCGCCATAGAAAGGTTGTCGGAAACGAAATTTGGGGGCCCCTAGCCCTTGATCCCCGTGGCCTTTGCTATGTTTAAAAAGTGTAATTTTCCTATTGCGACTTGTGCTGCAATCCACAGCACAAGCCACAATAGCACAGATACCCTTTTCGACTGCTATGAAGGCGGTTGCATCCTAATTAGAAAAGTGGTAAACCGACTCCTTGTCGGGCGGTCCCGTTTTGGACATGATACCGGTCTGACGCTCATCCATCTGGCATCGGAATGGGGCTCATAATTTAAAAAATACTCACAAACAACACTAACAACACTATAACTAACATCTAGACCTCACTCTTACAACCCCCTACCTTTAAAAACTAAATAAACAGCTTTAAAAGGGAATTACCTGATCTGAGAAAACAGAGGCACCTTACCACAGCCTGGATGCTGGAAATTAGACTACAAATGAAACAACTAGGCTACAAAATAGAAGGTAGAGGTTAAAAAATGGCTGCTAAATAAAACAAAAAAAAAGACTATCTCCCCATATAAATAAATGGGAAAATGTTAAAAATGTTGAACCAACGTAGTGAACATTGTTTCTTTGGGAAAACAATCCAACGTTAGCACCTGTACTTGAAAATGTCAATGTGTTATACCTGTTATTTATCTTACATTGGGAACTTAACTTTGAAGGGTGCAGTCCAAATCTAAACTATAAATGTTACATACATAATCATTACCCCATACTCACACAAAATTTAGGATGTATGAAGTCAAATACAATTTACTTTAAAAACGTTTCCACTAAAACTGCAAACTTATACATTCATATTTAAACATTTAAAATATAAAATACATTTCTAACACTTTTAATATTTTAAACTATTAA
This sequence comes from Lissotriton vulgaris, assembly GCF_964263255.1. Taxonomy (NCBI): domain Eukaryota; kingdom Metazoa; phylum Chordata; class Amphibia; order Caudata; family Salamandridae; genus Lissotriton; species Lissotriton vulgaris. The sequence continues at coordinate 623,118,181 of NC_141689.1, forward strand.
CTACCATTTCTAAACTTCGATCCATAAAACAAAAAATAAAATCATAATCCCAAATTAACAATCATAAAATTAAAGAACTATACAACACAAAGTTTGAAATATACAAAAAAAATTATAATGGGATTATCATTTTCAACATAAAAATGTAAAAAATATTTGAATTATATTAATTTAAAGAAAATGTAATTATATTATGTATCGAGAAATGTGAATGTTGTATACTGTTTAGATTATGTTTTTTTAACATTTATTTTATTTTTAACATATTTTTAGTTTAATGTCATTAATGTATATTTTAATGAATTCTAAATTTTTATTTACAACATATATTATTGTAACAAAATAATGCATACATTTCACAGTGTTCATTTACATATCATTAACATAATTAACATTAAATGTAATTTAAAATATGCACTTTTAGAAACTCTCTCCACCGTTATCCCCTAAAAACCCAATATTCCACTGCTACAAAAAATTATGAATCCATTATTTTTAAATATTAATACAACAAAAAAATCAAATCTCAACAATTTCATTATTAATAAATTATTTTACTTAAAACACGTTTTTTATAAACATATAGAATAAAACACACTATAATAAATTACATACAGAGTAACACCTATAAGCGATATTACAATGTATATTTTTTACAATATTAAAAACAACAATGAGGGAATGATTACAGGTTTGGATGTTGGACCATAAGAACACTGCAGCCGCTAGAAGACCATACCACTGGCAGTCTGTAGAGTGCCATATTATGAATTAACCGCGGGTCCAGCGGTGTGACTGCAGCGGTTTCGCTGGAGTGGGCAATTGTTTTCCGTATCTATCAGTGCCTGTTTGTACATTTGGACTGCACATGTGTCATATGTCACATATGCATGATACATGTTTAAAAATAAGAGTTATCCATTGCCGGAGTCTGGCCCATATATGGCTAGTCCAGGCATATTATGTACGGTACAAGAAGGACTTACCTGTAGATTGCCGCAAACAGGGTTGTATTTTCGGGGTATAGATACTGCTGTGAAGGTGAGACCTAGAGAAAGGGATCTATGTCAAACTCTAATATATAGAACAGGAGAGGGGTGGGTATGCACCCCAAATCCTTCATTTTTACTGACTCAAAGCCAGTGGTCCACTGCCACAGCCGGCTCGTCATACAACCAACTTGCAATACAGACATTGGTGGAACTTCTCTGTACTGCCCTATGGCAGCAGCTTTTCATTGTCACCAGCGTTCTGCGGGCGCTGTCAGCGGTTCAGCCGCAGTCTTTGCAATAGCAATCTGCCCATCTTTGAATACGGCAGTCGGACCGCCGAACTCTTGGCAGTCAGACACTTTTTGTGTCACACTATTTTTTTCCCATATTTTGACCAACCACTGCATAATTGTCCCTGTTTCCTCCCCAGACTCTTGTAGTGTGCCAACAGAAAATTCTTTAATATTACAACCACCTCAGTTTAGTTTATGCCCTCATAGTCTACAGATCTTTCTGCAGCATTATTAACCTAGACCCAGGTCCTTGCTTCCAAACCCTTGTTTTTTAGGTGCTTTTCTTTGTCTTAAAAACTTCTGGAGCATAATATAGATAATCTGGTGATATGGGCCAATGTCACCACAGCAGTGGGACATACTCTCCTTTCTAACTGTAGTTAGCTCCACTGTTTCGCAATCACACCAGCCCAAATATTCCAGCACACCTGGCATGTGGTGGTTGGCAAAGGACTGCCACAACAGCAATCCTCCTTCACCCTGCCTCATTCTGCCTAATGTCTTCTGAAGACAGAATGTGAACCTGACCTGACATTGAAAGTGGTAGGGCTGTTAGAAAATCCATCACCTCGTTTTCCTTGTAAGGAAACTGAGTCGGATTACTATCAGCTTCAGATAACCGTCATGTAAGGCCTAAAGTGTGCAAATCATCCCTCCATTTGACATTTCCTGTGGCACAAAAAACACACTAAATAACCTTCCTTGATAATGGTTTGATGCACATTTTGAATTGCTTTTGTTAACTGGAAAAAATAATCTGACAGTAAGCCAAACCTTTAAAAAAAACAAAGGAATCCTGTAAAAAGGAGCACATAACTTCATATTTTACAATAGTTTTAGAATTCATGTCACACATTTTTGACAACCCAAATACATCGATCATAACATTTGTTATATGTGCTTTCCAAGAAATGTAAAGTAACAACCAGGTGAGGCCACCGTCAGAATCTCTACTTTACATGTTCTATTCTGAGAGCTAAATACAAGGCAGACTAATTACTTGAATTAATGAGAGTCCTTCTCTGGCCTCACAATGTTGAGGGAGAGACTTACGCTCTCATTTAGTTTTTATCCCATGGGTACCGTACAATGATTCTTCGTTGATTTGCATTTTTGCTGACTGGTATAATCATCCATGGTTTTTTTTAATGAAAGTCAATTTTTTCACAAATATACAAAACATTTCTATTTTTCAATTTTGTTCATGTATTGCCACATATATTTCAGCATCACAATCATATGTGAGGTTAGTTAGAACTTAATTACAGTCCACTTAATTCTTGAAAATTGTGATAACTGTACAGTAAAATACTGTACCTTTTAACAGGGAAGTTATTGCATTCTCCCTCCTGTGTAAAAGAAGTCTGTGTTTCTAAAATTGCATTTCTACTGACTCCCCTTTACTCCCACGGAAGCAGTAGATTATGATGAGAGCTGCATTTAGAGCAGGCTAGAGAAGTGCTGATAACTTGTCTCCTATTTGAAATGAGTCTCACAAATGTCTCAAAGACATATCAGCTAGATGATGTCAGTATTGTTGACATTTTTGAACTCCTCAATAACAAGTTTGAATTGAGCAACAACATTTGAAAGAAATGCCAAATGATAAAGCTCCTGCCTGCTTTTAATTTTTTTATGTCACTGGTTCTTCAAAAAAAAGATAATGGTGGCAGTCATTTCACAATCAATTCTTTGCAAACTATGTGGCCATGCACTCATTCCATTGTCACATCACAAGGTTGTAATTGCCACTCAGCCTGCTGTCTATGCATCCCCCACACTTTTAATGACGTGTGTGTAGTAAGGTGTGCTCATGGGCTACCAGGAAGAACAGGCAAAAATGGAGGGACTGGGACTTGAGACAGGTCCAGAATACTTGCACCAAGGTAGGTAGGTATGGTAGACACCAGGGTATACAGTTCCTAATTGGAAAGGGGAAACAAATGCGGCGGAGGAAAGGGGGAATTAAATCCAGGTGTCAGTAAAATAGGATGGGGGATTGCTCTCTTAGGAGCAAGGGCACTCATACACCCCAAGTGATGTAATGCTTCATTATCGGGCAGCTCCTCACTGGGCCAGTGCTGCAATGGCTAATGGGCCCTTCAAGAAGGCTCTTTGCCGGAGGTCTTTTCTTGTTGCCGATGTGAAATGGAAGGGGTGTGTGGTAGAAGGAGGTATGAGTAGAAGTGGAGGAGGATTGTGTGTAGAATAAAAATACCTACAGGAATTCCATAGAAATCCTTATTAACTGGGCTCCTGTGCTATGGTTAAAAGACTAATAAGTCAAGGCGCAAGCAGGCGATGAAGGACATATCAGGGTCTAGTTAGTTTGTGTGAAATAAGTGGTTAAACATGTTCCATGCCTTTAGTAGTCCGAAGATCTTGGCATTTTGTCAGGTCCAGGAGATCCTTATCTATTCATGTCAGGATGGTTAGGATGTGTGTCTGTGTGATACCATGCCCTTATATATTAGAGGCCAGATTTACAAGCCACTTTTGCATCACTTTTAACATGGGAAAACTTTGTAGTGTTGTATTACTTATACTAACATACAATTTACCTTCTGGATTCACCTGGAGGGAATAAGATAAAAGTAAACAACAATGAGGTTAAAATATTGTGGCACATTCAATGGGACAGCCGAAGTGCTGTTGCAATCAGACTCCAGGCGGAGTTACAAGAAATGGTGGCATGCCAGATAGTGACTGAGTAAAATAAAAACCCATGCAATGTGTATCAACATGGATGTGGTAGTGCTGGTGCTTGGTGAGGCACCTGCATGTCAGCAGTGCTCGAGTACCCTGACTGTGGTACCCCAGCGTATGCTGTCCTGTTAAAGTGCTAAATTGATGACTAGGAAATCGTAGCCCATTTAGAAGACTTACCTAATGTGGGGGCTAGTAGCCCCAGTCATGTAGGTTAGGGCCGTCGCAAGCTGATGTACCTGGGAGCCGGTAAATGAAATGGGGCATCAGCCAAAATAAGGACGAGTCAGCGTTTTGGCCACTGGGTGGTGAAGAGTCGATATCAGCTGGTGGATGGAGCCAGTGGTAAGTGATTCAAGAAGTGGGCCTTAGCTTTCAGGAAGAGCAACATCACAATCTTTCTGCTGAGAGCTATCTGAGTGTTAAGCAGTAGCGTCCCGTACAGCGAAGAGTGGTGTGGGGGGACTCGACAGACGACGACGAGGGAAAATTAAATGAATAATTAATGTTCCCTAGTCCTCATCTGTCGAGTCATACCCACACCCTGCCCCACTTCTTTTACCTGCACGGGTCACTCCTGGTGTTGAGGATTCCCTAGGTATTTTATGTACCAAGGACTTGGACAGGTGCCAGTTCTCAGTGGCCTTTTTGAGAGTCCTGTGGCATCTCAAATGCCAGATTTTAAAACCTTAGCAGCCATCTCTGGAACCACTGAAATAAATACCATTTCCAATATCCATGTCCCTCGCCAGCCAACACAGATTTGCTGACAAAACCATAAGCCTTGCAGCTTAAGACAGACCTTAAACATTTCCTTGTATGAGGGGAGTTTCGTAAATTCAATACAAGAGTCTAAAACAGGAGCAGATACCTGAAAATACCAGCTGTTCCCATCAGTAGACAAATGCAAAAATGAAGGGAAGATTTAGATACACTTTCGGAATGAGTTAGGATAAAAACAGAACAAAGAAATGCAGCCTATGAAGAAACATTAAGAACTTCAAATCATGTGCAACTAACAGGAAAAACAAGATTACCAGGTTTAATAGAGCAGATTGCCATATGACAAATCCGCCAAACTTTGAAGTTGTCCAGAAATAGATCTTAGGCAACAATTAGGAAATAGACCTAGGGTAGAACTTTGGGTATTGTGCAGAAACAGATCTAAGGCACAAGAAGGAAGTATCTTAGAGTGGTCATGAATGTAATATTATGAGTTTAACAAGATCTTTGGTGTTTCATTTAGTCATGCTTTTGGATAGTATTTCCTGTCTGTGTTTTATGTATATTGCAGAAAGGTATCTATATAACAGAAAAGAGGAGTACCACCATAAAAGGCTCAAGAAGCGATTTTGGTGGGATGGTTTTCTAATGGAAAAAGAAGAAAGTCCTTCTTTGATTTTAATAAACCCCTCACTCACCGACCTAGTCGGTGACATGCTTCATCATCGGGGTCACCTTGACAGCCGAGTGCCATCAAGGTGTGCTGCGACACCTGGAATACAGTGGAGCTGGTATATGAATGATGAGTGCAAAAAAAAAGGTCAGTGTGTTAAAAATTGTCCTGGTATGACTTATAAGAGAAATATTTTACTCTTAAGACTACTGGACAATATTAAAAATGTGTGTGTAGATACAATAATTGGTTATTTCTGACTGTGTGTATCTGTAGATAAGTGGAAGGTCTACATTTTTCAAACCGTCTTGGAAATTACCGTTTTTTTGTCAGGACCAAAATAGGAAATGGGTGGTCAGGGCACACTAACGCCCTGCCATACCTGCATTCCTATGTACCCTGTTAACAAAAATAGTTACAGGGTGAAAAAGCTATAACCCGGAGGTGGTTATGCTGAAAGTAAAAAGGACCTGTAAGGAGAGAAGGAGAAAAAGTCACAAGAAAACTCGTTACGTGCCTGCAACGTAGTGAAGTGACAAAATCTGCTGTCTCTGTGAGTCATCCCACACAGAATTAATGCAGACTATTTTAGTGCAGTGTGCTGCTCAAATACAAAGAGATAACGTATTGGCGCAATACAGCCATTATGGCTACCTAGCACACCTATCAATGGTTGTGTGCTTAATGAAAAAGATCAGTGATTTTGTCACTCGCATCCATTAATAATAGGTGCGTGGCTAAGCAACAATCATATCCTTAGAAGTGAAGGAGTAACGACGTGCTATTGATTCATCTTGATCCAACCGAGACAGAACAAAACAAACACAACATATAACACACAGTATGTTCGCAAGGTGCTTACTCCTAAATCAAGGTCATTAGGCTGCACGGATTAGAGGGAAGGGTGGCCACTATTGGAAAACATATTCTGCAATGAAAGGGAGAGGATGCTTAGTTCCGGTGTTGATTCCCAGAGGTTACTGGGAAAGTTCAAAAGAAGAAACTGAACCATTCGCGTTTCATCCGGGGAATTCAATGTTCTACTTACAGTTTTCAAGTATTACGGTCAAGGGGAATACCTAGTTCGCCCCTCCATGCGCCCATGATGAGAACGCATTGTGAAGCGAGTTAAGACTGCCGCCATCGGGGTCGGAGTGGGCGTGATCTCCTGAGCGTGATGACGGCAGGCGCTCCCAGAAGGAGCGGTACGGTAACCTCGAAGGATCACGCTGTGGTGTTGCTATAGTGAAGGAAAAGCTACAGTGTTTAGGAAAAACAGGGAGGGAGGAGCGTAGTTTCGTGATAGGAAGGGGCTGATGTTCCAAAGAAACAAAAGGGATCGTCTAGGTAATGTTTTTTCAAACAGACTGCTGAATTTGCATGATAAAGAATGACGTTCCCTGGAGTGTATAATAACACTTGCTGAACCAGTTCAGAGGTATTTACCCAAGATATTTGCGCTGCCCAGGAAGTAGGTAAGAGAGCCCAAGGGGAACTGGAGTTCTATGGATCAATGTGCATGAAAAATATTTGATGGGCTGCCACAATGGGGTAGTCAGAATACAAGCCTTATAGATAGTGAAGCGAAAGGGCAGGCTTGGTATATAAAGATGTTAAATAATCAATAAACCGGGGGTGCGGCTCATTGTGTGTTAGAATGGGTCCAAAAAAGGTGAAAGGGAGAGCAACAAAGTTTGTTTGAGATGCAAGTTATAGGACATTAGCCCATGGGATATTATCAATTAATCCATTGATATGTGTTGATATTCTGTAGACCCATCTCTGTTCCTTTTCATTCAGACGTTTCTGTAGGTTGGGTCCAGGTGTCATCTGTTCGATGATTGTCCATACCATGTCATTTGGTGTATGATTGTTCTCTAGAAAATTATCCGTTAGTCTGGTCGCAATTTTCCTGCAGCGGATAGTGCTACGGTGTTCACATATCTGTTGCTTTACTTTGCAGGTAGTCATTCCTATGTACTGCTTCCTGCATGTACACTCAATCAAGTAGATCACGTTACTGCTATTGCAGTTAGTATGCGAAACTTGTCTCCATACTTTTCCAGCTTCAAGGTCCAATGTTTTTGTATTTCTCGTCAGATGGCATACGCTGCAGTTTCCGCAGCGGTAATGCCCAGTGATATCAGGGAGGCCCCAAGTTCTGGTAATGGAGGGATTGGTAGGGGCGGTCCTTGTCTTCGGCCTGGTGTTGACCAGGGTGTCCTTTAGACTGTGAGACGTTTTAAATGAGAAGAGTGGTTTCTCCCAATGTAAGTTTCCAGTATTTATGATCGCCCAGTGTTTATTTATACTCTTGGTTACTTGATTGGATACTGCATTGAACGTGGTTACGCATGTCAGCGGTATAGAGTTGTCAGTAGTAGTTCTCTCTTCAAGGAGCACCTCTCTGGGCTGATTTCTGGCCCTCTTCTGACCTTTGTTTACAATTTTATTTGGGTATCCACGTTTTGAAAGTTTTTCGGATAGATCAGTGGCTTGTTCTTTGTATTCAGAAAGTTTACTACAGTTTCTGCGCAATCTAAGAAATTGTCCATACAGCAGGTTTTCCCTGAGTGGGCGAGGGTGGAAACTCTCAAACCTTAACAAATTGTTTTTTGCAGTAGGTTTATAATGAGTTCTTGTCTCTAGCCGGTTACTCTCCTTGGTGATGACCACATCGAGGAATACAATCTTTTCTTTGTCATAGCAGTTCGTGAATCTGAGGTTTTCATCGCAGGTGTTTATCCAAGTGATGAATTGGTCCAATTGTTCGACTGGTCCCTGCCAGATTGCTAGGACGTCGTCGATATAACGTTTCCAGAATGTCAAATTTTCGCGAAAGGGATTTGCATCATTCAAGATGCACTTCTGTTCGAAGTCATACACATACAACCTAGCCATGCTGGGGGCAAAAAACGCTGCCCATTGATGTACCCCACGTTTGTAAATAGAGGGTGCCTTCAAATTCAAAGTAGTTGCATTTCAGTGCCATCTTGGCACATTCTAGAATCAATCAACCAATGACACTTGTAGAGCGCGCTACATACCCGTAGGGTCTCAAGGCGCTGGGGGGGGGGGGGGGGGGGGGGGTGCCGCTACTGCTCGAACAGCCAGGTCTTCAGCTTCTTCCTGAAGGAGAGGTGGTCTTGGGTCAGGCGCAGGTCAAGGGGAAGGGAGTTCCAGGTCTTGGCGGCCAGGTAGGAGAAGGACCTTCCTCCTGTAGTCGCTCTTTGGATGCGGGGGACGGCGGCGAGGGCGTGGTTGGCTGAGCGGAGGTGGCGTTTGGGAGCGTAGAAGTTGACTCGGCTGTTGAGGTAACTCGGGCCTCGGTCGTGTAGAGCTTTGTGTGCGTGGGTGAGGAGGCGGAAGGTGATTCTTTTGTTGACGGGGAGCCAGTGAAGGTCTCTCAGAGGTCCGGAGATGTGGCTGGTTCGTGGGATGTCGAGGATGAGTCTGGCAGAGGCGTTCTGGATCCGCTGGAGTCTCTTCTGGAGCTTGGCGGTGGTACCGGCGTAGAGGGCGTTGCCGTAGTCCAGACGGCTGGTGACGAGGGCCTGGGTGACGGTCTTCCTGGTCTCGGTGGGGATCCACCAGAAGATCTTCCGTAGCATGCGTAGGATGTTGAAGCACGTCGAGGAGACTTTGTTAACTTGCCTGGTCATGGAGAGGGAGGAGTCCAGGATGAAGCCCAGGTTGCGTGCGTGGTCTGTCGGTTTGGGTGCGGTGCCCAGGGCGGGAGGCCACCAGGAGTCGTCCCAGGCGGAGGGTGAGGAGCCCAGGATGAGGATCTCCGTCTTGTCCGAGTTCAGTTTCAGGCGGCTGATCGTCATCCACTCGGCTACCTCTTTCATCCCGTCGTGCAGGTTGGCTCTGGCGGCGGCGGGGTTGTTGGTCAGGGAGAGGATCAGCTGGGTGTCGTCGGCGTAGGAGATTATGCTGAGGTTGTGTTTGCGTACGATGGCCGCGAGGGGGCTCATGTAGACGTTGAAGAGGGTGGGACTCAGAGATGATCCTTGGGGGACGCCGCAGATGACTTCGGAGGCCTCTGACTTGTACGGTGGTAGGCGGACTCTCTGTGTTCTTCCGTCGAGGAAGGAGATGATCCATTCCAGCGCCTTGTCCTGGATTCCGACGTTGCCGAGGCGCTGTACTAGGGTGCGGTGGCAGACAGTGTCGAATGCCGCGGAGAGGTCCAGGAGGATGAGGGCCGCTGTTTCTCCATTGTCCATCAGGGCTCGGATGTCATCGGTGGCGGCGATGAGGGCGGTCTCGGTGCTGTGGTTGGCTCGGAAGCCGGACTGTGAGGGGTCGAGGGATCCGTTCGTCTCGAGGAAGGCGGCCATCTGCTTGTTGACGGTCTTCTCGATGACTTTGGCTGGAAATGGGAGAAGCGAGATGGGGCGGTAATTCTTGAGGTCGGTGGGGTCCGCTGTTGGTTTCTTGAGTAGAGCGCTGAGTTCGGCGTGCTTCCAGCTCTCCGGGAAGATGGTGGTGTCGAAGGATGTGTTGATGATGTCTCGCAGGTGGGGTGCGATGACAGCGTCGGCCTTGTTGAAGACGTGGTGAGGGCAAGGGTCGGTCGGTGATCCGGAGTGGATGGAGTTCATTGTGCGGATGGTGTCTTCGGTGCTGATCGGGGTCCAGGCGTGAAGGATGGTGGTGGGGGGTGGTTGTTCGGTCACGGTGTGCGTTGGTTGGTTGTTGAAGCTGCAGTGTATGTCCGTGATCTTGTTGTGGAAGTATGAAGCGAGGGAGTTGCAGAGGTCTTGCGATGGGGTGACGTCGTTGTTTCCTGCGCTGGGGTTGGAAAGTTCTTTCACGATGTTAAAGAGTTCCTTGCAGTTGTGTGCATTGTTGTCCAACCGGTCCTTAAATGCTGTTTTCTTGGCGGCGCGGATCAGCTGGTGGTGTTTCCGGGTGGCCAGTTTGTAGGAGGTCCTGTTGTCCGGTGTCGGTTCCCTTCTCCAGACTTTCTCGAGGGCTCGGCAGTTCTTCTTGGAGCTCTTGAGTTCGTCGGTGAACCATGGGGCCTTCTTGCTGCCGGGTCTGCTAGGCGGGGTCCTCAGAGGGGCGAGTTCGTCCGCGCAGTTGCTGATCCACTTCGTGAGGTTGTCGGCGGCCTGGCTGGGGTTCGCTGAGCTGGCAGGGGGGTGCTGACTCAGGGAGGTGGCGAGCTGGTCTGCTGTGATCTTGTTCCAGCTTCTGCGGGCGGCCTGTTGCTGGTGGTGGTGGGTCATCGTTCTCTTGAAAGTGAAGTGGACGCAGCTGTGGTCCGTCCATTGAAGCTCTGTGGCGTGGCTGAACTCGATGTCTGTGCTGGAAGAGAAGACTGCGTCGAGTGTGTGTCCGGCGAGGTGGGTGGGGGTGGACACCAGTTGCTTGAGTCCAAGGTTGGCGAGGTTGTCGAGCAGGGTGGTGGTGTTGCGGTCGTTGTTGTTTTCCAGATGGAAGTTGAGGTCTCCCAGGAGGATGTAGTCAGCGGAGGGGAGGGCATGCGGGCTGACGAAGTCGGCGATGTCCTCGCTGAATTGTGTGCGTGGTCCCGGGGGTCGGTAGATCAGGGTGCCTCTGAGGGTGGTGTTCGGGTTGGTGTGGATCTGGAAATGCAGGTGTTCGGCGGTTGTCAGGGTGTCGTCGGTGCTGGTCGTGAGACGGATGGTGTTCCTGTGGATGATGGCGATGCCTCCTCCCATCTGGTTGGCGTTTCGGTCCCTCCGGACGATCTTGTAGCCCTCTGGGATGGCGATGGCGATGTCGGGAGCTGAGGATGCGTTCATCCAGGTCTCCGTGAGGAAGGCAACGTCAGGGGCTGTGGCGTCTAGGAGGTTCCAGAGTTCGATGGCGTGTCTGTGGACGGAGCGGGTGTTGATCAGGATGCACTTGAGGTGGGTGCTGCTGGCGTTCGACTTGGTGGGTGCTGGTGCGAGGCAGGTCCGGGTGCAGGTGAACTTGCAGGCGTGGCAGCTGAAAGGTCCGTGGGTACGTCGTGGAGTGGCTTGGTGGCAGTCAGGAAGTCGGCCGGTGTTGAGAGCGGTGAGGGTGGCGGCGGCGTACGTCCGGCGGGTCGGTCGGGATCGTCGAGGTCCAGGGTTCCTGGCACTGGGCGCGGTCCAGGCGCGGACGGGCGCAGACGGGCTTACCTTTGGCGCGCCTTCGGCGCACAATCGGCGCGCCCGCTGCGCGTCAACGCTGCGCGTTCGCACGGTCGCCATTTAAGGCGAAGTGCGCGGGTGGGCGGAGCAGCTGGGAGGCGGGAGCGGGGAGGGTACAGAATACAAAAAAGGGCGGGGAAAAGCGGCGTTTGGCGGGAAGGGAGGGCGGAGGGCGGCGGGCAACAAGGAAGGAAGGCAAAACACGGGGAAAACGAAATTCAGACAAAACAGGCACAAAGATTCGTCAAAACAAGGGAAAAATCGGGTTTATGACAAGCAGGCACAAATTCACGTGAAAACAAAGGGCAAAACAACCGCAGCGGCGGCAATCAGGAACGAGGCAGCAGCGAGGCACAGGGATGCAAGGGGCACACGCAGCAGCTGGTGGCCGTGCGGCGCGGGGGTGTCCCACAAGTGGGTCACACTCACCTGCGTCGCACGGTCGCCATTTAAGGCCAAGTGCGCGGGTGGGCGGAGCAGCTGGGAGGCGGGAGCGGGGAGGGTACAGAATACAAAAAAGGGCGGGGAAAAGCGGCGTTTGGCGGGAAGGGAGGGCGGAGGGCGGCGGGCAACAAGGAAGGAAGGCAAAACACGGGGAAAACGAAATTCAGACAAAACAGGCACAAAGATTCGTCAAAACAAGGGAAAAATCGGGTTTATGACAAGCAGGCACAAATTCACGTGAAAACAAAGGGCAAAACAACCGCAGCGGCGGCAATCAGGAACGAGGCAGCAGCGAGGCACAGGGATGCAAGGGGCACACGCAGCAGCTGGTGGCCGTGCGGCGCGGGGGTGTCCCACAAGTGGGTCACTGGGTGTGTTGAATGACCAGTCAGTGTTTTCCAAGGTGTTTTCAAGGACTTTGATGGTATCATCTTGAGGTATGCTTGTATAAAGACTTTCAATGTCAAAACTTAGTAAGACAGTGTTTTCATCAACCACCATATTTTGCAATAGGTTCAGTAAACTTTTAGTGTCTTGTAAATAAGTGGCAGTATTTTGGACAATAGTCTTTAAGAAAAAGTCGCATCTCAAACAAACTTTGTTGCTCTTCCTTTCGCCATTTTTGGACCCATTCTAACACACAATGAGCAGCACCCCCGGTTTATTGATCATTTAACATCTTTATATACCAAGCCTGCCCTTTCGCTTAACTATCAATAAGGCTTGTATTCTGACTACCCCATTGTGGCAGCCCATCAAATATTTTTCATGCACCTTGATCCATAGAACTCCAGTTCCCCTTGGGCTCTCTTACCTACTTCCTGGGCAGCGCAAATATCTAGGGTAAATACCTCTGAACTGGTTCAGCAAGTGTTATTATACACTCCAGGGAACGTCATTCTTTATCATGCAAATTCAGCAGTCTCTTTGAAAAAACATTACCTAGACGATCCCTTTTGTTTCTTTGGAACATCAGCCCCTTCCTATCATAAAACTACGCTCCTCCCTCCCTGTTTTTCCTAAACGCGGTAGCTTTTCTTTCACTATAGCAACGCCACCGCGTGATCCTTAGAGGCTACCATACCGCTCCTTCTGGGAGCGCCTGACGTCATCACGCTCAGGAGACCACGCCCACCCCGACCCCGATGGCGGCAGTCTTAACTCGCTTCACAATGCGTTCTCATCACGGGCGCATGGAGGGGCGAACTAGGTATACCGCTTGACCGTACCACTTGAAAACTGTAAGTAGAACATTGAATTCCCCGGATGAAACGCGAATGGTTCCGTTTCTTCTTTTGAACTTTCCCAGTAACCTCTGGGAATCAACACCGGAACTAAGCATCCTCTCCCTTTCATTGCAGAATATGTTTTCCAACAGTGGCCACCCTTCCCTCTAATCCCGTGCAGCCTAATGACCCTGATTTAGGAGTAAGCACCTTGCGAACATACTGTGTGTTATATGTTGTGATTGTTTTGTTCTGTCTCGGTTGGATCAAGATGAATCAATAGCACATTGTTACTCCTTCACTTCTAAGGATATGATTGTTGCTTAGCCACGCACCTATAATTAATGGATGCGAGTGACAAAATCACGGATCTTTTTCATTAAGCACACAACCATTGATAGGTGTGCTAGGTAGCCATAAAGGCTGTATTGCGCCAATACGTTATCTCTTTGTATTTGAGCAGCACACTGCACTAAAATAGTCCGCATTAATTCTGTGTGGGATGACTCACAGAGACAGCAGATTTCGCCACTTCACTACGTTGCAGGCATGTAACGAGTTTTCTTGTGACTTTTTCTCCTTCTCTCCTTACAGGTCTTTTTTACTTTCAGCATAACAACCTCCGGGTTATAGCTTTTTCGCCCTGTAACTATTTTTGTTAACAGGGTACATAGGAATGCAGGTATGGCAGGGCGTTAGTGTGCCCTGACCACCAATTTCCTATTTTGGTCCTGACAAAAAAACGGTAATTTCCAAGACGGTTTGAAACATGTAGACCTTCCACTTATCTACAGATACACACGGTCATAAATAACCTATTATTGTATTTACACACACGTTTTTAATATTGTCCAGTAGTCTTAAGAATAAAATATTTCTCCTATAAGTCATACCAGGACAATTTTTAACACACTGACCTTTTTATCTTGCACTCATCATTCATATACCAGCTCCACTGTATTCCAGGTGTCGCAGCACACCTTGATGGCACTCGGCTGTCAAGGTGGCCCCGATGATGAAGCATGTCACCGACTAGGTCGGTGAGTGAGGAGTTTATTAAAATCAAAGAAGGACTTTCTTCTTTTTCCATTAGAAAACCATCCCACCAAAATCGCTTCTTGAGCCTTTTATGGTGGTACTCCTCTTTTCTGTTATATAGATATCTAGCCTAGGGGACCAGGAGTACTTTCTGTCCACTCAGGTGGATTAATTCCCTTTACTCTCTTCATTTGTTTTTTGTATATTGCAGAAAGGTAACAACCATCAGTCTCAAAATTCTGTAGGATCTTAGAGACTGCAGCACAGAAAAGCATGCCTACATGCATAAATAATATGTTCATTATTATAGTGATGTTAAGATTGTATTATATAGTTGCAAATTGTGTTGCATAAGTACTATTTGTGTTCAGATTACAACAACTGCCAGACTGAAGAAGTAGATGGAGCATGAGGTACTGACAATCTGATTCCAGGGCAAACTCTTCTCTCTCAGTTCATAGAAGGCAGAGTCTACCCCCTAAAACCATCACTGGTAATATCCGTACTCCAACTACACGTTGAAAGTATCAGTGAGAACAGGTACAACATTGCTTTCATCAAAACTCAGAACAGCATCAGGTACATTTTTGTTTTCCTGAAAATCAGATCAAGATTCTGAATATTATTAGCCATCATTGTGCCCACTCCTACCCTTTGCCCTTCAGCCAAGCCATGGCCCCTGGCAGCTGGTTTGACCTACCAACAGCTGACCTTCAGGGTTACACTGATACTTCGGGGCTTGTGATCCACCAAGACCAAAATCAGCCCTCTTGGGTAAGGCATTTCCTGCACTGCTTACCAATGGGTATGGTTGATTCAAATATGCAAATATCTGGCCTACCAGACTTCCTTATAGTCTATGAGGACTTTCCGTGAATGCCATTAAGTTGTCCACCTATCACTGTCTTCTTTTTCATGCTGTAACCAGTAGCTCAGGTTGACTCAGGCATTTCACCAATCACTCTAATGAGCTCATGCTGATCTCTGTCTACACTGCTGACACAGACCTATATGTCAATCTTAACAATTAACACTGTTTTGTGCATATTTCTCTGCTCTATTCCCTTTGCAAGCCTTGCTTAGCTGCAACACCACTATTGCATTCCTCACAAGCAAAAACACTCCACGTGTTCAGATTCACCTACATACTTACCTACTACATTGAATATAGCAGGATACACCAGACATATCACCTCTGATTAAGAAGATTCCTATCCCTCACAGCCTGAAGACTACCATTGCTGCAGCAACATTGATGTATGCAGTAATGGTGTCTCCACATAGAAACATCAATATCCCCTATTCTACACTTCCAGTGTGCTCGCCTAGAGAGCTTTACAATCATTTAAAAAAATAAATCTTTATTGCATTTTATCTTTTCCAGTACATGATCCATAAGCATCTGTACGTATCAATATATCAACGATATAATTTGTTCCATAACACTATGCATAGAGATCAAAACATTTCCTTCATTTTACTGCAGTGTCAGCCATGTTTGTGGTGTAGAGGTGTATACAACAAACAGAATCTGACACCTGAAGAACCACCTAGTCACTGACATTGTGTTAAATGTATAAACGTATACAAGTCTCTTTGGGCTCCTACGCCCCGCACATCCTGTCATCTCCAGTGGAGGGCCGGGATGAAGGTGTTAAGTACCCCTCTCCATGGCAGTGAGGGTTATTTGTAAGAACATCAATGCATGCAGGTAAGTGTAATTCGCAATGAGATCTAACTCTAGATTTGCATCATATTACGTGTCACAAGTAAGTGCATTAATGTACATTTCAGTATCAAGTCTGTGCATTAGATATTATTTTGTATAACAACAGTTCAACCTCATTCAACTACTGTAAATAATAATTCAAAACAAAAAGAGAGACATCAGTTAACCGAGGGTGTATATTTCAAGTGTTTAAAGTGTCTTCCGAGTGGAGCTGCGACCAGACTGGCGTGCAATTATGATGTGTGGGCTGCTACTGTAATTTACTGTATGATAGCATGGTTGTGGAGATGATGCATTACAGAAACTGCTTTCGCATGGTGTTTTTGGGGGAATGTGAGGTTTTGGCCTAACCAAATAATTGCAGTTGAGGTGGCATGTAAAAAAAAAAAAAAATATATATATATATATATATATATATATACATATATATATATATATATATGAAGAGAAGTCTCCTCTCGAAGAAAGGAGCGGGAGCCTCAGAGGGGATTAGCAGGGCAACACCTTTATTTCAAGAAGAAGTGGCGAATGCATTTCGGCCGGATCGGCCTTCGTCAGCGCCTGCAGTGTCTGTGAAAGGAAGTCCCAGAAGTCCTGCTGTTGAAATATACCCCACCGTGCACCGATAGGTGCAAATTATCAGCTCCGCCCCTCAAGTGAAGTTTTCAGCCGGTCCGGTGGAAGTCCACGGACTACAAGACCCAGGATGCAGTAGTTGTTCCCAGGTAAGTGTGGCTGAGGGGCGTTGGTGCAAATGTCCAAAGTAGCGAGGGTGGGGGTCAAGGCAGGGCAAGACACGCACAAGAAGTTCAAGGTGCTGCCTCGCGTCCCCACCCCACAGACCGGAGTCCAAGAAGCAGAGTTGCAGGGGCGGGAGAACAATGCAACCCACCCGGCGGAGGCAAGATGCCTCATTAAGCCGCATCAATACACATGGACATCCGGCGAGCCTGGAGAACTCCACTAACGTGAAAAAACAGGAACAGTCGGGACTGGGTCCAGATTCTCCAAGCCACAAGTAGTGAGTGGGCTCCTGAAAGCGCTTCTGGCACACGCGTGAATTTGAATGAAGAGAAGTCTCCTCTCGAAGAAAGGAGCGGGAGCCTCAGAGGGGATTAGCAGGGCAACACCTTTATTTCAAGAAGAAGTGGCGAATGCATTTCGGCCGGATCGGCCTTCGTCAGCGCCTGCAGTGTCTGTGAAAGGAAGTCCCAGAAGTCCTGCTGTTAAAATATACCCCACCGCGCACCGATACGTGCAAATTATCAGCTCCGCCCCTCAAGTGAAGTTTTCAGCCGGTCCGGTGGAAGTCCACGGACTACAAGACCCAGGATGCAGTAGTTGTTCCCAGGTAAGTGTGGCTGAGGGGCGTTGGTGCAAATGTCCAAAGTAGCGAGGGTGGGGGTCAAGGCAGGGCAAGACACGCACAAGAAGTTCAAGGTGCTGCCTCGCGTCCCCACCCCACAGACCGGAGTCCAAGAAGCAGAGTTGCAGGGGCGGGAGAACAATGCAACCCACCCGGCGGAGGCAAGATGCCTCATTAAGCCGCATCAATACACATGGACATCCGGCGAGCCTGGAGAACTCCACTAACGTGAAAAAACAGGAACAGTCGGGACTGGGTCCAGATTCTCCAAGCCACAAGTAGTGAGTGGGCTCCTGAATGCGCTTCTGGCACACGCGTGAATTTGAATGAAGAGAAGTCTCCTCTCGAAGAAAGGAGCGGGAGCCTCAGAGGGGATTAGCAGGGCAACACCTTTATTTCAAGAAGAAGTGGCGAATGCATTTCGGCCGGATCGGCCTTCGTCAGCGCCTGCAGTGTCTGTGAAAGGAAGTCCCAGAAGTCCTGCTGTTAAAATATACCCCACCGCGCACCGATAGGTGCAAATTATCAGCTCCGCCCCTCAAGTGAATTTTCAGCCGGTCCGGTGAAAGTCCACGGACTACAAGACCCAGGATGCAGTAGTTGTTCCCAGGTAAGTGTGGCTGAGGGGCGTTGGTGCAAATGTCCAAAGTAGCGAGGGTGGGGGTCAAGGCAGGGCAAGACATGCACAAGAAGTTCAAGGTGCTGCCTCGCGTCCCCACCCCACAGACCGGGGTCCAAGAAGCAGAGTTGCAGGGGCGGGAGAACAATGCAACCCATCCGGCGGAGGCAAGATGCCTCATTAAGCCGCATCAATACACATGGACATCGGGCGAGCCTGAAGAACTCCACTAACGTGAAAAAACAGGAACAGTCGGGACTGGGTCCAGATTCTCCAAGCCACAAGTAGTGAGTGGGCTCCTGAACGCGCTTCTGGCACACGCGTGAATTTGAATGAAGAGAAGTCTCCTCTCGAAGAAAGGAGCGGGAGCCTCAGAGGGGATTAGCAGGGCAACACCTTTATTTCAAGAAGAAGTGGCGAATGCATTTCGGCCGGATCGGCCTTCGTCAGCGCCTGCAGTGTCTGTGAAAGGAAGTCCCAGAAGTCCTGCTGTTAAAATATACCCCACCGCGCACCGATAAGTGCAAATTATCAGCTCCGCCCCTCAAGTGAAGTTTTCAGCCGGTCCGGTGGAAGTCCACGGACTACAAGACCCAGGATGCAGTAGTTGTTCCCAGGTAAGTGTGGCTGAGGGGCGTTGGTGCAAATGTCCAAAGTAGCGAGGGTGGGGGTCAAGGCAGGGCAAGACACGCACAAGAAGTTCAAGGTGCTGCCTCGCGTCCCCACCCCACAGACCGGAGTCCAAGAAGCAGAGTTGCAGGGGCGGGAGAACAATGCAACCCACCCGGCGGAGGCAAGATGCCTCATTAAGCCGCATCAATACACATGGACATCCGGCGAGCCTGGAGAACTCCACTAACGTGAAAAAACAGGAACAGTCGGGACTGGGTCCAGATTCTCCAAGCCACAAGTAGTGAGTGGGCTCCTGAACGCTCTTCTGGCACACGCGTGAATTTGAATGAAGAGAAGTCTCCTCTCGAAGAAAGGAGCGGGAGCCTCAGAGGGGATTAGCAGGGCAACACCTTTATTTCAAGAAGAAGTGGCAAATGCATTTCGGCCGGATCGGCCTTCGTCAGCGCCTGCAGTGTCTGTGAAAGGAAGTCCCAGAAGTCCTGCTGTTAAAATATACCCCACCGCGCACCGATAGGTGCAAATTATCAGCTCCGCCCCTCAAGTGAAGTTTTCAGCCGGTCCGGTGGAAGTCCACGGACTACAAGACCCAGGATGCAGTAGTTGTTCCCAGGTAAGTGTGGCTGAGGGGCGTTGGTGCAAATGTCCAAAGTAGCGAGGGTGGGGGTCAAGGCAGGGCAAGACACGCACAAGAAGTTCAAGGTGCTGCCTCGCGTCCCCACCCCACAGACCGGAGTCCAAGAAGCAGAGTTGCAGGGGCGGGAGAACAATGCAACCCACCCGGCGGAGGCAAGATGCCTCATTAAGCCGCATCAATACACATGGACAACCGGCGAGCCTGGAGAACTCCACTAACGTGAAAAAACAGGAACAGTCGGGACTGGGTCCAGATTCTCCAAGCCACAAGTAGTGAGTGGGCTCCTGAATGCGCTTCTGGCACACGCGTGAATTTGAATGAAGAGAAGTCTCCTCTCGAAGAAAGGAGCGGGAGCCTCAGAGGGGATTAGCAGGGCAACACCTTTATTTCAAGAAGAAGTGGCGAATGCATTTCGGACGGATCGGCCTTCGTCAGCGCCTGCAGTGTCTGTGAAAGGAAGTCCCAGAAGTCCTGCTGTTAAAATATACCCCACCGCGCACCGATACGTGCAAATTATCAGCTCCGCCCCTCAAGTGAAGTTTTCAGCCGGTCCGGTGGAAGTCCACGGACTACAAGACCCAGGATGCAGTAGTTGTTCCCAGGTAAGTGTGGCTGAGGGGCGTTGGTGCAAATGTCCAAAGTAGCGAGGGTGGGGGTCAAGGCAGGGCAAGACACGCACAAGAAGTTCAAGGTGCTGCCTCGCGTCCCCACCCCACAGACCGGAGTCCAAGAAGCAGAGTTGCAGGGGCGGGAGAACAATGCAACCCACCCGGCGGAGGCAAGATGCCTCATTAAGCCGCATCAATACACATGGACATCCGGCGAGCCTGGAGAACTCCACTAACGTGAAAAAACAGGAACAGTCGGGACTGGGTCCAGATTCTCCAAGCCACAAGTAGTGAGTGGGCTCCTGAATGCGCTTCTGGCACACGCGTGAATTTGAATGAAGAGAAGTCTCCTCTCGAAGAAAGGAGCGGGAGCCTCAGAGGGGATTAGCAGGGCAACACCTTTATTTCAAGAAGAAGTGGCAAATGCATTTCGGCCGGATCGGCCTTCGTCAGCGCCTGCAGTGTCTGTGAAAGGAAGTCCCAGAAGTCCTGCTGTTAAAATATACCCCACCGCGCACCGATAGGTGCAAATTATCAGCTCCGCCCCTCAAGTGAAGTTTTCAGCCGGTCCGGTGGAAGTCCACGGACTACAAGACCCAGGATGCAGTAGTTGTTCCCAGGTAAGTGTGGCTGAGGGGCGTTGGTGCAAATGTCCAAAGTAGCGAGGGTGGGGGTCAAGGCAGGGCAAGACACGCACAAGAAGTTCAAGGTGCTGCCTCGCGTCCCCACCCCACAGACCGGAGTCCAAGAAGCAGAGTTGCAGGGGCGGGAGAACAATGCAACCCATCCGGCGGAGGCAAGATGCCTCATTAAGCCGCATCAATACACATGGACATCGGGCGAGCCTGGAGAACTCCACTAACGTGAAAAAACAGGAACAGTCGGGACTGGGTCCAGATTCTCCAAGCCACAAGTAGTGAGTGGGTTCCTGAACGCGCTTCTGGCACACGCGTGAATTTGAATGAAGAGAAGTCTCCTCTCGAAGAAAGGAGCGGGAGTCTCAGAGGGGATTAGCAGGGCAACACCTTTATTTCAAGAAGAAGTGGCGAATGCATTTCGGCCGGATCGGCCTTCGTCACCGCCTGCAGTGTCTGTGAAAGGAAGTCCCAGAAGTCCTGCTGTTAAAATATACCCCACCGCGCACCGATAGGTGCAAATTATCAGCTCCGCCCCTCAAGTGAAGTTTTCAGCCGGTCCGGTGGAAGTCCACGGACTACAAGACCCAGGATGCAGTAGTTGTTCCCAGGTAAGTGTGGCTGAGGGGCGTTGGTGCAAATGTCCAAAGTAGCGAGGGTGGGGGTCAAGGCAGGGCAAGACACGCACAAGAAGTTCAAGGTGCTGCCTCGCGTCCCCACCCCACAGACCGGAGTCCAAGAAGCAGAGTTGCAGGGGCGGGAGAACAATGCAACCCACCCGGCGGAGGCAAGATGCCTCATTAAGCCGCATCAATACACATGGACATCCGGCGAGCCTGGAGAACTCCACTAACGTGAAAAAACAGGAACAGTCGGGACTGGGTCCAGATTCTCCAAGCCACAAGTAGTGAGTGGGCTCCTGAACGCGCTTCTGGCACACGCGTGAATTTGAATGAAGAGAAGTCTCCTCTCGAAGAAAGGAGCGGGAGCCTCAGAGGGGATTAGCAGGGCAACACCTTTATTTCAAGAAGAAGTGGCAAATGCATTTCGGCCGGATCGGCCTTCGTCAGCGCCTGCAGTGTCTGTGAAAGGAAGTCCCAGAAGTCCTGCTGTTAAAATATACCCCACCGCGCACCGATAGGTGCAAAATTATCAGCTCCGCCCCTCAAGTGAAGTTTTCAGCCGGTCCGGTGGAAGTCCACGGACTACAAGACCAAGGATGCAGTAGTTGTTCCCAGGTAAGTGTGGCTGAGGGGCGTTGGTGCAAATGTCCAAAGTAGCGAGGGTGGGGGTCAAGGCAGGGCAAGACACGCACAAGAAGTTCAAGGTGCTGCCTCGCGTCCCCACCCCACAGACCGGAGTCCAAGAAGCAGAGTTGCAGGGGCGGGAGAACAATGCAACCCACCCGGCGGAGGCAAGATGCCTCATTAAGCCGCATGAATACACATGGACATCCAGCGAGCCTGGAGAACTCCACTAACGTGAAAAAACAGGAACAGTCGGGACTGGGTCCAGATTCTCCAAGCCACAAGTAGTGAGTGGGCTCATGAACGCGCTTCTGGCACACGCGTGAATTTGATCCATCACCGTTATTTATCTCACTGCCCCATCCCAGCTCAGAACCTGGCTATATGCAAATTAGTCTGTCCCTGGCCCAGTGCATCATGGGAACAGGGCAGACCAAACTACCAAGCCAATTCTTCACCAGAAAGGAGACAAGCTACCGGGGACCGGTTTCTGGCATTTCAGCCTCTTCGGCCCGGCTTGCTTGAATCCTGATGGAGCAGTGAGAAAGGGACTCATGTCTGAGTATACCCTGCCACACCTATAGTGGCCAAAATTGATACAGAAAAGGGGGTGGTGATGAACAGAGTGTCTGAATTAAGCAGACCACTCTTACCCAGTCCAAAGATCAGGGCTTGATCCATCACCGTTATTTATCTCACTGCCCCATCCCAGCTCAGAACCTGGCTATATGCAAATTATTCTGTCCCTGGCCCAGTGCATCATGGGAACAGGGCAGACCAAACTACCAAGCCAATTCTTCACCAGAAAGGAGACAAGCTACCGGGGACCGGTTTCTGGCATTTCAGCCTCTTCGGCCCGGCTTGCTTGAATCCTGATGGAGCAGTGAGAAAGGGACTCATGTCTGAGTATACCCTGCCACACCTATAGTGGCCAAAATTGATACAGAAAAGGGGGTGGTGTAAGAATTGGCTTTTGTAGTTTGGTTTGCCCTGTTCCCATCATGCACTGGGACAGGAACAGACTAATTTGCATACAGCCAGGTTCTGAAACTGGGATGGTGCAGTGAGCTAAAAAACGGTGTTGGATCTAGCCCTGATCTCTTGACTGGGTGAGAGCTTTCTGCTTAATTCAGAGACTCTGTCCCTCACCACCCCTTGTTGTAAATATTGCATCAATACACATGGACATCCGGCGAGCCTGGAGAACTCCACTAACGTGAAAAAACAGGAACAGTCGGGACTGGGTCCAGATTCTCCAAGCCACAAGTAGTGAGTGGGCTCCTGAACGCGCTTCTGGCACACGCGTGAATTTGAATGAAGAGAAGTCTCCTCTCGAAGAAAGGAGCGGGAGCCTCAGAGGGGATTAGCAGGGCAACACCTTTATTTCAAGAAGAAGTGACGAATGCATTTCGGCCGGATCGGCCTTCATCAGCGCCTGCTGTGTCTGTGAAAGAAAGTCCCAGAAGTCCTGCTGTTAAAATATACCCCAACGCGCACCGATAGGTGCAAATTATCAGTTCCGCCCCTCAAGTGAAGTTTTCAGCCGGTCCGGTGGAAGTCCACGGACTACAAGACCCAGGATGCAGTAGTTGTTCCCAGGTAAGTGTGGCTGAGGGGCGTTGGTGCAAATGTCCAAAATAGCGAGGGTGGGGGTCAAGGCAGGGCAAGACACGCACAAGAAGTTCAAGGTGCTGCCTCGCGTCCCCACCCCACAGACCGGAGTCCAAGAAGCAGAGTTGCAGGGGCGGGAGAACAATGCAACCCACCCGGCGGAGGCAAGATGCCTCATTAAGCCGCATCAATACACATGGACATCCGGCGAGCCTGGAGAACTCCACTAACGTGAAAAAACAGGAACAGTCGGGACTGGGTCCAGATTCTCCAAGCCACAAGTAGTGAGTGGGCTCCTGAACGCGCTTCTGGCACACGCGTGAATTTGAATGAAGAGAAGTCTCCTCTCGAAGAAAGGAGCGGGAGCCTCAGAGGGGATTAGCAGGGCAACACCTTTATTTCAAGAAGAAGTGGCGAATGCATTTCGGCCGGATCGGCCTTCGTCAGCGCCTGCAGTGTCTGTGAAAGGAAGTACCAGAAGTCCTGCTGTTAAAATATACCCCACCGCGCACCGATAGGTGCAAATTATCAGCTCCGCCCCTCAAGTGAAGTTTTCATCCGGTCCGGTGGAAGTCCACGGACTACAAGACCCAGGATGCAGTAGTTGTTCCCAGGTAAGTGTGGCTGAGGGGCGTTGGTGCAAATGTCCAAAGTAGCGAGGGTGGGGGTCAAGGCAGGGCAAGACACGCACAAGAAGTTCAAGGTGCTGCCTCGCGTCCCCACCCCACAGACCGGAGTCCAAGAAGCAGAGTTGCAGGGGCGGGAGAACAATGCAACCCACCCGGCGGAGGCAAGATGCCTCATTAAGCCGCATCAATACACATGGGCATCCGGCGAGCCTGGAGGACTCCACTAACGTGAAAAAACAGGAACAGTCGGGACTGGGTCCAGATTCTCCAAGCCACAAGTAGTGAGTGGGCTCCTGAACGCGCTTCTGGCACACGCATGAATTTGAATGAAGAGAAGTCTCCTCTCGAAGAAAGGAGCGGGAGCCTCAGAGGGGATTAGCAGGGCAACACCTTTATTTCAAGAAGAAGTGGCGAATGCATTTCGGCCGGATCGGCCTTCGTCAGCGCCTGCAGTGTCTGTGAAAGGAAGTCCCAGAAGTCCTGCTGTTAAAATATACCCCACCGCGCACCGATAGGTGCAAATTATCAGCTCCGCCCCTCAAGTGAAGTTTTCAGCCGGTCCGGTGGAAGTCCACGGACTACAAGACCCAGGATGCAGTAGTTGTTCCCAGGTAAGTGTGGCTGAGGGGCGTTGGTGCAAATGTCCAAAGTAGCGAGGGTGGGGGTCAAGGCAGGGCAAGACACGCACAAGAAGTTCAAGGTGCTGCCTCGCGTCCCCACCCCACAGACCGGAGTCCAAGAAGCAGAGTTGCAGGGGCGGGAGAACAATGCAACCCACCCGGCGGAGGCAAGATGCCTCATTAAGCCGCATCAATACACATGGACATCCGGCGAGCCTGGAGAACTCCACTAACGTGAAAAAACAGGAACAGTCGGGACTGGGTCCAGATTCTCCAAGCCACAGCGCCTGCAGTGTCTGTGAAAGGAAGTCCCAGAAGTCCTGCTGTTAAAATATACCCAACCGCTCACCGATAGGTGCAAATTATCAGCTCCGCCCCTCAATGAAGTTTTCAGCCGGTCCGGTGGAAGTCCACGGACTACAAGACCCAGGATGCAGTAGTTGTTCCCAGGTAAGTGTGGCTGAGGGGCGTTGGTGCAAATGTCCAAAGTAGCGAGGGTGGGGGTCAAGGCAGGGCAAGACACGCACAAGAAGTTCAAGGTGCTGCCTCGCGTCCCCACCCCACAGACCGGAGTCCAAGAAGCAGAGTTGCAGGGGCGGGAGAACAATGCAACCCACCCGGCGGAGGCAAGATATATATATATATATGTGTATACCAAAGGCCTGCGGCTTCGGGAGAGCACACAACGTCGCTCATGTAAGATGCAGTCTGTCCTCACATTCCACTGAGTGCATGGTTGCCAACGCGTTTCAAGGTAAGAAACCCCTTCTTCAAAGGCAGCAAATTTCACATCTGACGCTCACATTCACTTTTATGACAATGCTGATTTGGTATATTTATTCGTCCACCTCACACTGGGCGTCTGCAAAAAGCACAATGCATCATGGGACATAGAGTCAAAATGTGAGCATTGAGGTTCAATTTCAGTACATTCAAATGTTAGTTTGCTCATTTTCAATCACAGTATTACCTATAGTAGGTTGTGGGTCATTTTGGCAGATTAATTAGCATTTCGAACGGCGTGCCAGGCCGGTTCAGGCAGTTCATACCTGCAGTCTCCTCAGCTGGTTTGCCCACTTCTCCCCCAACTGAAGATGGTGCCTCTCCCCACGGCTAGGCTGCCATGTGAAATTTGTGTATACCAAAGGCTCGCGAAGGGGTTTCTTACCTTGAAATGCGTTGGCAACCATGCACTCAGTGGCATGTGAGGACAAACTAGGTGGTTCTTCAGGTTTCAGATTCTGTTTGTTGTACCGGGGGTGTCTGCAACGTGGCATTGGAGCATATGATATTTCTTACCATTTAGTCCCAGATATGCGCAATGTGATAGTGTCGCAACCCTACTGTTTCCTCCCTTTGTAGGGTGGTACCATCCGCCCGTGCCCAGACTACAAATGATTTTTCCCAATGTGATACTGCTGGTGGATCCTTGTGTTTCCACCTCTTAGTTATGAGGCGCTTCGCTGTTATGAGGCCTAGGTCCTGCAATAGAGAGCTTTACAATCATTATCCAAAAATGCCGGTCCCTAAAAAAATCAGGAAAGAAAATGAAAAACGAGCTGTAAGAAGACCCAGGAACCTTAATTGTGGATACTTACAGTTGCCATAATGTGAAGATCAATATGACCTGTCTCCTTTTATTCCCACATAACCTTAAAGAATGGCAGTTAGTGTTCCAGACCTATCCTTCCAAGGCACAGCTGCAATATCCACATCCTGTATCCTCAGCTTCCTCCAAGGATCATCCCTTTTCTGACCCTTTTTCAACTTCTATATTAATACTCCATAGCACAGCTCTGCAAGTCTTATCAAGTAATCTTCCAAATGTATGCAGATAATACTCATATAATTTTCCAGCTATACTTCAACAAAATTGCACGATGCTTATCTCATTTTGCTTGGTCTACTACCTCCTCTGGGTGAAAAAGGAATTTCCATTGCATCGACAGAATCAAGATTCAGTTCATCGAAATTAGAAATTAAGACTGTCTCACTACCCTTTGTTTAAGGCCTAGGCCTTGGAACGCCCCACCTTCTACCACACATGCTAGAAAGCTGTTATGCCACAGGTTAAAGCTGTGGTAAAAGTGATCCATCTCCAGCTCTCTCTGACTATCAGATGACATAGACTAGAACACTCATCATGCCCTTCATGAATTGCTGCAACATAATATATAATGGCACCCCCAAATGTTTACTGTTTGGCTACAAATGCAACAAAACCAGGCAACCATGATGTAACATTAACCATGTTAAAGATCACATCAAGCCTGTTATGACAGTGCTCCTCTTGCTATCAGCTGACACCAGGATCAAACGAGATTCTCTGCATTGTCCACTGGGAAATAAAGGCAAGGCACCTACAGAGGGTTGCTTCACACAGCCGCTAGCTACCAAACCCTTTCATTGGCATCTAATTTGAGCCAGCAATGGTCATTAAAACACATGAAACACAGAGGCAGAATTCTGAGAGTATAAGTTCCAAACCTGTCGAATGTCATCAACCATTTTTAGCAATTTAAACCCAACTACATGCCTTTCAGGATACTCATGGAAACTCATCTATTTAGGCTCACTTTCTTACTGAACTTCACTGATAACTGTCAGCCATGACCATAAAGCATCAGTTTAAGGCACCTCCACTATCTGATTGGGCACATTCTTCTCCTACATAACCCATCTTCAGATTAAACTGTTTTCTATCTCCTTTCGCACTCTGGAGTAACTGAAAGGTTATATCTAGTACAATAAAAACATCCCAAATAAGTAAATAAAATTGCTTTAGTTACTTTTAACAATGGCTGGTAACTGATTTTTCAGTTCATGAGATGTTATCTTAAATGACATTAGCTATATAATTCAATGTTAGATAGCTTCTTATGAAACTCTTCAAGTACAGCCAATCTACTCTACTGGTGTGGAATCATATGTCAACTTCTACTCATTATTTTGCACTTTGTTTCGTTGTGTTTAACAACTGTAAATCATTATTGGTCAGCTTACTTCTTTGACTGTTCTGTAGGGTTCTTTAGGGCTTCCTTTGGGTATTGAATATCAAATTGAATTGTAATTTATATTTATATAGCGCATTATTACCAACTGTCTCTAAGCGCTTTGAAAGAGGGGCCTGCTTAAGGTTGAGGGTGGGGAGGAGGTACTTACTGTGAGCCCCAGGCTTCCTTGAACAGAAGGGTTTTGAGTTGTTTCCTAAAAAGTAGCAGGGAGTGTTCTTTACGGAGGTTGTCAGGCAGTCTATTCCAGATCTGTGGAATGATAGACTAGAAGGCTCTGCCTCCCATGGAAGACAGGCAAGAGCGGGGGCAAACTAGCACCCTGGCTTCCGAGGATCGGAGTACTCTGGTTGCGGCATAGTTAGTTAAACTGTTTCTGATGTAAGTCGGTGCCTTGCCATAGATCTTTATGTGCAATGCACAGACCCTTGAACTTAATCCTCTGTCTGATAAAGAGCGAGTGGAGTTGGCGCAGAAGGGGGGGAGGCATGAGTGCGACGTAGGACTTTAAACACAAGCTGAGCCGCGTCGTTCATAGTGGTCTGGAGTCTGGCCAATTGGTAGTCTGGGAGTCCTAAGTAGAGCGAGTTACCATAATCCAGTCGGGATAAGATAAGTGCTACTACCATTCGTTTAAGGGTCTCAAAGGCAAGCTGCTGGGCCAGTTTTCGCAACTGCCTTATTATCTTAGAACAGTCCCCGACTGTGGTGGATACCTGTGGAGCCAAGGTTAGTTTGTTGTCAATTTGTATTCCCAAGCTTTTAGCTACCGTGGCTGGCTCTGGGTATTTGCCCAACTCGGGTGGCCAAAAAAGACAGTTCCAGGGGTTGGCGTCATTGGTGACAGCCAACACCTCCGTCTTATTTGGATTGATCTTGAGGCGGTATAGGCAAAAATACTTCATCTTGAACTCTCTTCTTAGTTTTTTTGTAATATCTTTCATAGCCCTAAAGACGTAGGATTATTTGATAATTAGGCACCATAATTTGCTTGTGGGTTGAAGGATTTTTCATTTTTGAAGGTAAAACTAATGAGCAACTGATGAGGCCTCCAAGCAAATAGTACATTATGTTCCAGGCTTCTCATTTCCATATTTTGTTGTAAAGAGACCATTTCATGTTATTAGTCATATCGGAGTTGGGTCCAAGAGTCTATGGCTGGTCTCTCAACTCAAATGAGGACAGTGCTACATGAGCTCTTGTCAATCAAATGCAAACTGGAAGTCTGGAAACCATTCCTTTCTCCCATTCAGCGTTCACAGTGGGCCGATTCACAAAAGTAATCTGAGATAAACTCCTAACTTTATGACTTTCGGTATTCACAAAGGGCATTTAGGAGTGGTAAAGTTAGTATTTTGTGTCAGTTAAACTTACGTTTTGATCTTAATTTTAACTAACTTTACTACTCCTAAATGCCCTTAGTGAATACCGAAAGTAGTAAAGTTAGGATTTTGTCTCAGATTACTTTTGTGAATCAGGTCCTGTGTGTCCATTTTTCCAGTAGCATGTTTTGGCTCTTGGACGCCTTTAAATTAGTTGTGAACAGGATGCTAGCCAGGAGTGTGATGTTAAGCATTGCTGTTGATTTAGGGTGGAATCGTTTTTAGTATTTCAAAATTGGGTTAAACAAGCTAGGTAAAACAAATTTGCCGAGTCCAAAATCTCTTGATATAGGATTACCTGAATAATGGAAAGGGGCGACCACTCGGTCCCCCCGAACGTATGGCAGAGTGCCTCGATCCCCCCGGGAAGCCATTTTGGGCGGGAGGCGCGTCTCGGCTGGTATGCCCGAAGCGGCGTAGCCGGGGCGCGCTTTTTCCCGCCCTAGAGTGGGCTGGCCTAGACACTGACGCAGCCGGCCACGCCCTCGGGGCAGGCAGGGGCGGGTTTACGCCCGCCCTGAAGATGGATAAAAAGAGACGCAAGTCCAGAAGACATCCTCTTGTTCCTGTGCTCTGAAGCTGCACCTCCTCGCTGCACGTGAGCTCGAGACGGAACGAAGAGCCAATTTTGAGCGTTTTAATCGTTCTTGTTTGTTTTTCAGTTATTTTGTTGGAGAATGCCGAAGAAGGTGGGAAAGCGCATGACTACCGACCAGATGCTGCGTGTTCTCATGAAGGAGATGTCCGAGCTAAAGAAGCGGGTGGACAAGAATGAGGAAAAGGGTCCAAAACGTCCTTTGGCGGGAGCAGCCCCGGGAGGGAAAAACAAGAGGCCCAGGAGGGGGGCAGCGGGTGAAGACATCCCCGGTCCCAGTGCCCCGCTCGAGGCTCCAACTCCCGTGCCGGAGGAGGGGAATCCGATTCCCGTTGTGGTCACCCCCGTGTCCGAGGATGATATGCCGCCCGAGCTGGCAGCACAATTGGCAGCGTGGTTGGGTAAAGGTAACGAGGGCGCCACGGCTGTCGAGGCGCAGGCGCTGATAAAGCAATTGCGTGAGAAACGTGAAGCAGCCAAGGTGCCCGTGCCGGCTGCAGTAGGGGACAAGACACCAGGGACGATTGCGACCACAGAGGCAGCGTCAGGTGCAGGTAAGCGGCCATTGCCGATCGCGAGGGATGAGTCAACACCCTCTCGGAGAGAAAAGTTGGGGCAACATGTTCCTTTGGCAATTAAGGAAAAGATTTGGGCGGGGGAGTATGTGAATATTTTTTCATTGCTTGTTGACCATTATGAGGTAGAGCATGTAAAGAGTCAGAAGGATCTCATGCATCCGAGTGTTTGGCGCGCAAAAATGGCCGCCTTTAAAGTGAATGAGAATATTGGCAATTGGGGCAATGCCTGGGGAATCTTTACATCAATCTTGGGGGAACGTAGACCGGAGTTGCTTTCCGAGTTCCCAATCTATCAATCACGAATCATGGGGTATTCGACATCGCACCAGGGTAATCATTGGTTTTGTTACGATAATATGTTCAGAAAAGAAAAGGAGCATAATAAAAGTTTAACCTGGGATTGTTATGATGCCTTGACTTGGGATAAAATGAAGGAGTCAGGAATGTTGAAAATGCCGTTGGTTGGAAGTAATGTTGGCGAATCCTCCCGGCAGTATGGGGGGGCCCCCTTTCGTTCAAGTACGGGTGCCGACGATCACTCAAAACCTACCGGCAATACTGGAAGAAAGGGTTTCTGCTTTAATTACAACAGAGGCAAATGTACGAGACCACAGGGATCGTGTAAATTCAAACATGAATGTAGTGGTTGTGGGTCGTCCCATCCTGAGGCCTCGTGCAGAGCCAGAACGGGTGATAACGGGGGGAGAGGAGGTGCCAAACAGGTCTAATATAGTCCGAGGGGCGCCTTTACCCACTCCGATTGATACCCTGGCGATGATTCCTTGGCTCAGTGATTACCCGGATCGTACTTCTGCTGGGGTGCTGCGGAACGGGTTTTCGTATGGTTTCCGCATCCCGGTAGGGGACTTTCAGGGTGTGGATAAGTGTAAAAATCAACTTTCCGTCCTGCAGCATACAACCGTAGTACAGGATAATATCCGGAAAGAGGTGACTCAAGGTCGGGTCGCCGGCCCGTTTAGTGTACCCCCGGTCCAGAATTTTGTTTGTTCTCCCTTAGGGGTAGTCCCCAAGAAAGACCCTGGTGAGTTCCGACTGATTCATAATTTATCAGCTCCACGAGGTCTTTCCGTAAATGAGGCAATCGATCCAGAAGTGTGTTCGGTGCGGTACGCATCCTTCGATGAGGCCGTAGCCATTTTGAATCGCCTGGGGCCCGGGGCGCTGATGGCGAAGTCAGATATCGAGTCAGCGTTCCGATTGCTCCCGGTACACCCAGACGACCAGCGTCTCCTAGGTTTCATGTTTCAGGGTTGTTATTACATGGATAGGTGTATGCCAATGGGGTGTTCTATATCCTGTGCTTATTTCGAG
The DNA here is from genome assembly GCF_964263255.1 of Lissotriton vulgaris. Taxonomy (NCBI): domain Eukaryota; kingdom Metazoa; phylum Chordata; class Amphibia; order Caudata; family Salamandridae; genus Lissotriton; species Lissotriton vulgaris. Next base: position 623,149,657 of record NC_141689.1, read on the forward strand.
AAATTCAGTAGTTTTCTACAATGGGTCTTCACAAAGAGAACGGGTTTCCAAGATGTAATGCACTACCTTGATGATTTCCTGTTTCTTGGGGCAGCCGGGGGTCTTGAATGTGGCCGGGCCTTGGCCGAATTTTGTGTGTTGATGAAACAGTTTGGTGTGCCATTGGCGCCGGGTAAAACAGTGGGTCCTACGACTTGCCTCGAGTTTCTGGGGATCGAGTTGGACTCCATTGAGGGGTGTTTCCGTTTGCCAGCCGAGAAAGTGTTGAAGTTCAGGGCTGCGCTGCAAATGTGTATAAATGCTTCGAAAGTTACGCTGCAACAATTACAGCAGGTGGTGGGACAGTTGAATTTTGCCTTGAGGGTAATACCAATGGCCCGCCCCTTTTCCCGTTCAATTGCCCAAGCGATGGTCGGCCTTAAAGAAGCCCATCATCGCACGAGACTATCGGCCGAGATCCGCCAGGACATGCGTATTTGGTTAGCATTCTTGGCGGATTTCAATGGTAAAATCGTCTGGAATGAACCAGCCGTGTCTTCTGAAGAGCTGGGGCTATGGACAGATTCGGCAGGAAGCATAGGTTTTGGCGCCATCTTCGGCACGAAATGGTCGGCACAAAGATGGCCGACATGGTGGCATGAGAATGGTCTGACGAGTAATATTGCTTTCCTCGAACTGTTTCCCATCTTGGTGGCCTTGAGAGCATGGCCCGATGGGTTCAAAGATCATTCTGTCATATTTTGGTCTGACAATATGACCATGGTCGAGTGCATCAATAGTCAGGCAGCACATTGTAAACTGATTTTAAGACTGCTTAAGGAAATTGTTTTACTGTGTATGCAATTGAACGTGCTATTCAGAGCAAAACACGTTCCAGGGGTGATGAATCAGGCGGCTGACGCACTGTCTCGTTTTCAAATGCAGGCTTTTTCGGGTTTCCTTCCCTCAGCGGACCCAGAGCCGGCACCCTTTCCCGAAGCTCTCTGGTCTCTCGGTGCCCCGAACTTCGTCACCTCGTGGGAGAGAGTCTAGCACCAAGGACGAGGAAGGCATATGAAGGGGCGTTTCGGGCCTATTTAGCCTTTTTGGGGAGTGATAAAGAGCGACTTTGGGGTCACGAGGAATGGGTAGTGAATTTCCTGATGTCCTTACGGAGGGCTGGGAAATCGGTGGCTACGGCCCAGAGGCATCGTGCTGCCATTTCCTTTGTTGCCAGAGCACACGCTATCCAGGACCCAACAGCGTCTTTCGTTGTACGGAAAGCGCTGCGTGGGTGGCAACGCCTTGAGGGTCGCAGAGTAGATGAAAGGCGCCCGATAGGTTTGGATAGATTGTCCCAGTTGTTGGCGACACTCCCTGCCACATGTTCATCTCAGTTTGAGGCGGTGCTGTTCCGAGCCGCTTTTACGCTAGCATTTCACGGAGCAATGCGGGTAAGCGAACTAGTTGCAAGGAACAAACTGGATGTGGCGGGGGGTTTGTGCCAAGAACACGTTCAGATCAGGGGAGAAACAATGACTGTCTCCTTTGTAAGGTCCAAGACTGACCAAGATGGGATGGGTGACTGCGTCATCATACGCAGGATTCCTGGGTCCTCCATATGTCCGGTAAAGTGTTTAGAGGATTACCTAGCACGAAGGGTGGCATCATGGGGGGGGACTTTGTTAAGACACGCGGACGCCACCCCACTGACGAAATTTCAGTTTCAGCGGGTGCTTGCGATGTCAATTGCCGCTGCGGGCTTTAACCCGGGCGAGTTTGGGACCCATTCCTTTCGGATAGGGGCTGCTACGGAAGCTACAGCCAGGGGTCTTAATGTTGAGCAAGTGAAACGAGTGGGGCGTTGGTCCTCCAATTGTTATAAGAGATACGTGCGGTTGCACATGTTGTGAAGCTGTAATAATGTACTCACGCTTCTTGTTTTTGTTTGGTTTTCAGTTTCGCAAGCCTACGAGGCGGGGCGGACTATGCAGTCGACCCTACACCGGGCCAGCGGTCAGACATCACCGACTGTGAAAAAGGAGGTGTGGGTCGTGGGCCACTCATACGTGAGGCGTGCCGCAGACGTATTCAAAGCAGGTGACATGATTCACGTAGCTGGGGAATACGGGTACAGGATGTCCTTCTACGGAAGGGGCGGTCTCTGTATTGACCAGTTTCAATCATTTTTCGAGGGTTTGTTAGGGCGGACAAGGTCACCGCCGTCAATAGTTATAGTCCATGTTGGGGGCAATGATTTGGTCACCATCGGTAGACGACTACTCCTGGAGGCAATGCTTTCCACTGTAAGTTGGTTGGCGAGGAGAGTTCCGGGGTGCACGATTGCATGGTCCCATTTGATTCCACGAAGGGTGTGGCGGGGGGCTATCTCTATACCTGCTTTGAATCATTCTGTTAGAAAGCTTAACAATAAAGTGAGTAGGTTGTTCCGTTCCAGGACATTGCATTCTATTTCTCATAGCTGTATTAATGATGACAGTATGTATTCGGGGGATGGTGTGCATTTGTCTTGGGTGGGGAATGAGTTACTCGTAAGAGACTTCTTAGCATGGTTAAAATCTTTGAAACATGACCTTTAGGTAGGAGTTTTGTGGGGGGGTCCGGATAGCCGGTCAACTATCCGGCCTGTGGCGGTAAGGTCATGATCGGTGAGCACTAATTGGAAGATCCCTATGAGTGGGCGTCACCCAACACGGATGGGAGCGCTCGGGGGAGGTGGCCTTTGGCCCCTCAACGGGGAGGCGGTCCCTTCTAAGGATGGGTCGCCGAAAGAAGAGGAAAGGCGGTCAAGGCCCCTTCCTGTGTAGGAGGGGTTACAGCCCCCTCCTAGGGAATTTCCCGGGGCCAGTGACATCTGCGACGGCAGATGCGGTAAGTTGTGTGGGGTTGGGGGGAGGTCTACGATACCTTCTAGATACCTCACACGAGTCTTCGAACGACCTTTAACTGGCGTCGAGTTGATAAGTGCCCCCGTCAAGTCAAGGGAAATTGGTAGTAGTTGCACGTGAGTACGCCTCAGTGCTGTCGCCCCTCCCAAGTGGGGGGGGTATGTCTGGTTAGGGATCTTGACACCGGTTACGACCTTGCCGTTGGCCCTTAAACGTTAGGATGTACAATTTCAATATTTCAAGTAAATGTTTTGTAGGATGTTAGTTCGGCTAGGAGAACCTCTGTATTAGAGAATCTGTTAAGGTTAGCCAAACATCGCAATGTGGTATGAAATTGTACATTAATGTTTAAATGTTTTAATTTTTTGTTTTAATAAATACGGCCGGGAGGGTCACTCCCTCCCACTTCCAAAAAACTTCAAGAACTGTTTCCGGTTTCCCTCATTTGGGGATTGTGTTGAGAGGGGGTGGCGGGTATCTCAGCCATATGGAAAGGGGCGACCACTCGGTCCCCCCGAACGTATGGCAGAGTGCCTCGATCCCCCCGGGAAGCCATTTTGGGCGGGAGGCGCGTCTCGGCTGGTATGCCCGAAGCGGCGTAGCCGGGGCGCGCTTTTTCCCGCCCTAGAGTGGGCTGGCCTAGACACTGACGCAGCCGGCCACGCCCTCGGGGCAGGCAGGGGCGGGTTTACGCCCGCCCTGAAGATGGATAAAAAGAGACGCAAGTCCAGAAGACATCCTCTTGTTCCTGTGCTCTGAAGCTGCACCTCCTCGCTGCACGTGAGCTCGAGACGGAACGAAGAGCCAATTTTGACCCACCCACCAGCCCCTGAGGACAGCTAGTTGTTTTAAGAAAGTTGATCAGTTATTCTATTTCGTTTTCAGGTTGTTTTGGTGTTATGTTGATATTTAATGTGTAATAAAGATTGGTCTAATTTTACAAGTTTGTGATTAGAGAACTTCGGATTCAAGGTCCATTTATAAACAAGCGTTTTTCGGTCATAGTGGCCAATGTGGTTTCGTTTAGTTAGCATTTGTCGTATTTATTTCGGTCAGGCGGTAGGCGGTAAGGTCATGATCGGTGAGCACTAATTGGAAGATCCCTATGAGTGGGCGTCACCCAACACGGATGGGAGCGCTCGGGGGAGGTGGCCTTTGGCCCCTCAACGGGGAGGCGGTCCCTTCTAAGGATGGGTCGCCGAAAGAAGAGGAAAGGCGGTCAAGGCCCCTTCCTGTGTAGGAGGGGTTACAGCCCCCTCCTAGGGAATTTCCCGGGGCCAGTGACATCTGCGACGGCAGATGCGGTAAGTTGTGTGGGGTTGGGGGGAGGTCTACGATACCTTCTAGATACCTCACACGAGTCTTCGAACGACCTTTAACTGGCGTCGAGTTGATAAGTGCCCCCGTCAAGTCAAGGGAAATTGGTAGTAGTTGCACGTGAGTACGCCTCAGTGCTGTCGCCCCTTCCAAGTGGGGGGGGTATGTCTGGTTAGGGATCTTGACACCGGTTACGACCTTGCCGTTGGCCCTTAAACGTTAGGATGTACAATTTCAATATTTCAAGTAAATGTTTTGTAGGATGTTAGTTCGGCTAGGAGAACCTCTGTATTAGAGAATCTGTTAAGGTTAGCCAAACATCGCAATGTGGTATGAAATTGTACATTAATGTTTAAATGTTTTAATTTTTTGTTTTAATAAATACGGCCGGGAGGGTCACTCCCTCCCACTTCCAAAAAACTTCAAGAACTGTTTCCGGTTTCCCTCATTTGGGGATTGTGTTGAGAGGGGGTGGCGGGTATCTCAGCCATATATAAACTGACATTTTTCAAATGTCAGTTTCCCTATCCCTATCCAATGTTACTGAATACCAGTTGAAACCTCTGGCAGGGAGTGTTGCATCCATGTTGCAGAAAACTTATGAAAACAAATGTACATTTTAAGACCCGGTGGGAAACGTTTTTCCTTCACTATCCAAAATTATTCTTGAAGAGTTTATTTTTCAGGTCAATACTGGGCGTCCAGTTATACATCTATTCCTAAATAAATAGTGCATAACTCTCCAGCTACTGCCCAATGAGAAAAAGTGCTAAGAGTGATCCTGGCCAGTGTCCTCGAATGAAAACAATTTTTTATCTGATTGCTCCTGATCGTTATCCTATCAAGCCTTTATAAATATTCTATCCTGTCACCACAAGTGACACAAAATTGCAATTATATTACATGTGGGCATCACACATGAACCTGGTTACCTTACATCTGTACTTTGTACAACTGTGCAAAACAATCCAGTTGATTTTATAAACCAAATAGTATGCAACATTAGAATATAAATTGCTTTCCTTTTAAAACTGTCACATGACTCTGATTCCAACCAATTCACAGGTCGAAAATACCAAATGTCTAGATTTGACAAAACAGAGAATTAAATTCTTCGTCCTCATGCCCGTATTTCCTATTCAACGTTTCTAATCAAAGCTATGCATAATGAGAAAAGCAGTCAATAAGGACACACCACATCTTCAGTCCCTTGATTCTGCCTAACTCTCAGCACAAGTTTTAATGATTTTTAGCCAAAGAACGAGACCCGGCACTGAATTCTGTCTAGCAATAAAGAACTCAAACAGCCCAGCTCAGCACTACTCACTGGCTGAGGGTGATCCTGCCTCCATTAATGTGCAATAAGTATCAGCAGCAACTATCTGGAAGTATAAGAATATGATGTAGTCAAGAGAGCCCATGTACACTATGACTGGCAGTTGGAACAAATATGATTCCTATTGTTCTATAGTGGATTTGACCAAAATAATAGTCATTTGTGAAATCCCGTTTTAAATGAAGGGTATGCCTGAATGCAAAGTATAGCCAGACACTACTGATGATTCACTGTGTCCTGGGCACCCAACAGTTCAATAACAATTAAGGGTAATGAATGGTCTGTTATCAAAGAAGAACGGTGGTGCTCACATTCATTTGTTAGCACAAATGCCCCCCTGATTTTTTAAATTATTACACTCTCTTACGTTTCAGAAGGTTCTACACTTGTGAACCTTAATTGTGGGCATCCCACATTAACAATTTTTCCTGTGTTTATGTTTATTGAAAGACTGCTTGGACAGGGTAATCTACCACAATCATATTGTAGGAGTTGACATAATTACAATCTAAGATAAGTTTTATACTCAATTATAAAGTAACACTAAACTGTAGCATGCTTTGAGATTGATTTAAAATTGAGTTTAGACATTCGAAATCTCTTCCAATCATGTACTTGTGTCTTACGGTATATCACTGTCCAAATGCAGAATGCACTGATGAATGTCCCTGTTAATTGTGATGAATTAATTCCTACTACTCTTCTAGAGGTCAATTGCTTTGATGACCCTTGCAAGAGACTAATGCCAACAGCTGGCATATTATAGGAAATATCAAACAGCAGTGCAAAGGAACATGAAATATGTATGTCTTGTTATAATAATTAATCGTAGTTGAAAGATAGAGGTCATGCCTGTCCTTGTTGTAGGCAGGTGGTTTACCTGGAATAAAATATGTAATAGTTTAATTAATATCATAATATATTAGACTCTAATAAACATCAAATTAGGGCCACAGAATATCTGCTAACATGTGCTTTTCAAAATGTAAATTATATTGTATTAGTTTATTTTTTTTATTCAATGCCTCTCTCTTCCAAAATAAATCAGGTATCGAGCTTAGTGTAGAAACTATGAGATACGCAATCGAAGTTTAACATTTCATCTTCACATCAACACAAATGATGTCCCCGAGAACAAAAAATGCACGAATTCCAAAATAATTGATTCCGCATTCACATATTGTTCATTTAAAACTAGGGGTGTGCGAAATTTGTTGTTGCTTAGTTATATGAAATTTCGGCTAAATTATACGAAATTGCGTGTAACTACACAAAATGCAAAACTAGCATTTGGGGGCAGATGTATCAAGATTCCAATTTGCGATTTCTAAATAGCGATTTTTAAGGAATCGCTGTTTAGAAATCGCAAAATGGAATGTATGTAGAAAATCGCTATATTTTAGCGATTTCTTAGTCTTCCTTATTTGCGAATTCGCATTTTGCGAATTCGCAAATAAGGAATAATCGGCCAGATTCATTCAACGAAAATCGTCTCGCAAAGGGCCCAGATTCTGAGAATCTGGCCCTTTGCGAGCGCAATTTTTACATTTGGGATTCATCATCCCAAATGCAAAAATCGCTATTATAGAATTCGCAAATTTGCGAGCAATTGCATTTAAGGAATCTCTATTTGAGATTCCTTAAATGCAATTCATGATACATTTAAAAAATGCGAATTCACAATTTTGGGCCGCTATTTACCACAAAGTCAAACCTCGTGGTAAATAGTGGAAACTTAGAAAAATGCACTTAAGTGCATTTTTCTAATTTGTATGTTAAACACACACATGTCCTTAGGACATGTGTGTGCGTAACACCAGCGTCCAATGTCATTTCAGGGGTGCAACGGGGTGTCCTTTGGACACCCTTGCACCCTTGAAATCGCAATTTCAAAATGCAAATCGCTAATAGCGATTCGCACATTGATATATCTTCCCATTCATTCCTATAGGCCTTTAGGCCCATATGAATGAATGGGGAGTTGTTCCTTATTTGCGATTAGCAATTAGCTAATCGCAAATAGGGAAGCTGTAGGAATCGCAAATTAAATTGCGATTTGTACATGAATCCCGTTTTGCGAGTCTGTAATAGCGATTCCTTAATAATCGATATTACTGACTCACAAAACGGCCCTTTGATGAATCTAGCTGAATTTCCCGTACATTCCTTTGGGCCAGGAGGCCCATAGGAATGATTGTGAAACTATTCTCAATTTGCGATTCGCAATTTGTGAATCGCAAATCGAGAATAATTTCAAGGGTGAAGGGGTGTCTCAAAGACACCCTGCTGCACCCCTGAAATCTACATGTGTGTGCATATGGCGCACATACATGCCCTATGGGCATGTGTGTGCGTCACATACTACCTTCAAAAATGCCAAATTGTGCATTTTTAAAAGAATTCACAAATTAACATCAACTACAAGTTGGTGGTAATTTGCGATTTCTTAACCAAAATTCGCAATTTTAAAATACTACATACATAGCATTTAAGGAATCGCAAAATTGCGATTCCTTAAATGCTATGGCAAAATAAGGAATCGCAAATTTTGGTGATTCCTTATATTGCGAATTTTTGATGCATGCCAAAACATGCAAATAAAAGGCTTGATACATCTAGGCCTTGGTGCTTTATTTAAATGCAAAATGTGTGATTACATCCACAGCGATGCATTTCGGGCAAGAAAAATAGAGCATAATAACAAAATCATGGCACACAACAGTCATTCGTGGTCTGATGTTTGCGCGGATTCCAATGGATTTGCGATACATTTTTACCTCTAGCAGAGCATAATTACTCAGTGTGGTGTAATAGGATAATTGTGGGAATTTTGCGTAAAAAGAGCAACATGACATTTAAAAAAATAGGCTAATTGTGCCAACACAGAGCTTGGTGCCTATTTATATCCCTTCGGGCGAAGTGCAACCTACGTGCATCTCACATATCATTTATATGACTGCAAAGCAAATATAAACAAAGTTATTTTATGGCTCTCTTTATAACCCTACAGGTACCTTCTCTACATATTGTGTACAATTTACATGACTATGAATAGGAAATGTCGGGATGTTAGGAATAGTTTTTTGATTTCTATCCAATTCAACTTTATTCGATCTTTCTTTTTGTTCAGCCAATCACAATTCTTTGCTGAAAAGTGCCCCCCTTAAAGCAGATTTACAATGAATTTTCATATAAAACACATTTCAGGAAAGACATTAAGTTAAAAATTACTTTGTATATGATTTTGTAAAAATACATATTTTTCATTTTAAAAGAATAATAAAAACAGTGAACAAATCCTCATAATTCATTAATGCACTGCATATTTCCTTGAACACATACATGCCCATAAAAAAGATGCAGCCACAAAGCAGACAAACGGGTTCAGGAGTGATTTTTGAAATGCAACCCGGCAATGACGAAATGTATGATTCTTTAAAATTGGTACAATAAATGACTTTTCTTTCTTGAGCACATGCTACAGAAAAGTACCAAATGCAAGTCATTGTGTGGTAACTTTAAGTCGTAAGGGCACGAAGGTAAATCAGAATGCCTAAATCTTTTACCTGGGTGACCCAACATCAAAAGGATCAAGTTTAAACGAAATTGCAGTAGGAAGACTCGTGATGTGAGAATGGGACCTCTGGTAAATATGAAAACTCACCCTCCTCTATTGGGGGTGTTAGTTGATACATCCGAACCATCCTCGCATCATAATTATTCTCTCTACGGTGATATTGGGTCCTTAGCTTGAAAGTCTCAACCAACCTCAACTTGGAAAAGTTACGGCATGTCATTGGTACCTTAAAAAGATTCAGCAAGCCTAAGGCACTGAGGGGCATACTATCAAGGACAGGCGATACATTATCGCCGCTTTTATCAGCAGGAAACTGTCGATAAAGCGGCGATAATGGACTTGATAATATGCTGTATGAATTCCAATCGAAGCCCATGTTCGATGTGAACACATCTAGCATGGGCTTCGATTGATATTCATAGAGCATATTATCAAGGCCATTATCGCCGCTTTATCGGCAGTTTCCTGCCGATACAAGCGGCGATAATGTATCGCCTGTCCTTGATAATATGCCCCTAAATTCCTGCTCAATATAGCCTAGCCATCGACTTCTGCCATAGTTCTCCATGTCGAGCAGGTTTGTAATGATCCTTTGATTAAGGGGGGCTGTATCCCTGCTCCAAATCGACAACCACAACATGAGAGGTGCCGAGTGAATTGAGTCAGTAATGTGAGGAAGGGGCAATTCTATATGAGAGATATGATTTGAGTACGATTGTGGAAGGGAAATTAGAGATTTCAAAAATGTGTTTTCAACTATCTGTAGAGGCTCAATGGAGGGCATGCCCCATACACCTTCCCTATACACCGCGGCTGATCCTGTTTTGCCCTGATAGATCTTTTTTATGGGGCCGAGTGGTCTGGCACCCAACCTCCTAGTGAATGTTTTAATGCTGCTAGACTTCTATCCATCGCCATTACTCTTCCTTCATCCAGCTCAGTCCAAGATTGATTCTTGTCGAAGAGGACTTCTAAATATGAAAATTAATTTACTACCTCGATTTTTTCGAGTCCATGTGAAAATGTGGTACATTGCAATTAGTTTAAATGTCTTAGTTTGGCTAACTTTGAGGTGCACCGTACTCATAAAAGCTGCATATGCTATTATCAGACGCTGGATACCCAGACCAGTTCTGGAAAGGAGTAAGGCATCATCCGCGTATGCCAAAATAGGGAGCCGATAGGAATCAAATAAGGGAACATCCAGGGATGCGCCCGTCAGCACATCCTTCACACCATTTGTATAAATAGAAAATAGAAATGGTGCGAGGACGCAACCTTGCCTACCTTCTTTTTAAGATCTTAAAGGGGCGGGTACAGTCTCTTTTCCTCCCGTACCAAACAGAAGCAGAGGCATCAGAGAACAGTTGGCGGATTAAGTCAATTAGGGACTGGTCCATTCCCATCTCTAGCATGATGTCCCAAAGCTTCGGGTGGGAAACGCAGTCCAACACTGCCGTTAGATCCATAAAGGCTAAATGTAGTTTCCCACCCTTAACCCTCACATATTTATCCATAATAAGGGAGAGATTCAGGCACTGATCGGCAGTGCCCTTCCCCGGCTGGAAACCATACTGGGTCTGCATTAAAAGATTCCTATCTCATGCCCAGAATTCGAGCCTAGACAAAAGAAGACGACCCATAGGTTTGGCAGTTGTGTCAATAAGGGAGATGGGTCTGTAATTTTGGGGATTACCCTTATCTCCCTTTTTAAAAATTGGGACAATTGGAAAGGGAAGACCACTCGGTCCCCCCGAACGTATGGATGGGAGCCCCGATCCCCCCGGGAAACCGTTGTGGGCGGGGGGGCGTGTTTCGGCTGGTATGCCCAAAGCGGCGTAGCTGAGCATGCCCTTCCCGCCCAGAAGGGGTTGTCCTAGACACCCCACCGGAAGTCCGCGCACGGATGGGCGTACCTGAGGCGGGCCCCCTCCCTCCCGCAGATGGATAAATAGAGCGGGAATCCAACAAGGCTTCCTCTTGTTCCAGTGCTCTGAAGGCTGCACCACTCGTCGCTCGTGAGCCCTCGAAGGAACAAGCGGCAATTTTGAGAACTTGTAATCTTTGTTGTTTCTCTTTCAGTGCCAGGCGTGTTGAAGCTCTAGTACCTTGCGGATCGAGTTGGGCGAAGTAACCAAGATATGTCTGGCAAGAAAGCGGGAAAGAGCTCCGAGATGGAGAAGATGCTACACACCCTCGTGAACCGAGTAGCGGTGATGGGCCGGAAAATGGGTAAAGTGGATGCGATTGGTCGGGGCTTAGCAGATGTTAAGAAGCAGATAGCAGCGCAGAACAACCTCTCGGGCGGCCTAAAAAAGTTATAGGGCCGGCCTTACTGGACGTCGCCCCAGAGGTTAAGGGGAAGAGGAATAAGAGGAGGGCAGGTTCCAGGGAGGGCCCAGCCCCAGAGGTGCCCCCAGCGAGCCCGGGCGCAATCAACCCAGTCGCACCGGTGGATAGCCCGGTACCAGGTCCGGACGTGGGTTTACCAATCCCGTAGTGATAACGCCAGTTGAGGATGATCAGATGCCCCCAGAACTGGCCCTTCAGTTAGCGGCAGTGTTACCATGGCTAAAGAAGAAAGCAGGGGGGTCAGGGGGGGCAGGGGGGGCAGTGGCTGCGGGGGATCCGGACGAGGAAGCCAGAATAATAATTGAGCAGTTACGGCAGTCAAGGGAAGCCGGGACGACGAATGTTCCTTATATTCCCCCACAGGTAGCAACGGGGGTCACAACGGATGGCCGAGCGAAGACAGCGGACACGGCGGCTGAACCCGGTAAGAGCCCATTGCCATTGGTTGGGGAGAGTTCAGTGCCTTCAAGGCGGGAAAGGTTGTCTCAGCACATCCCGGCGGCCACGAAGGAAATAATATGGGGGGACAAATATATTAACATGTTTTCACTGTTGACTGACCATCGTGAGATAGAATACGCAAAGACCCAGAAAGATTTATGGCACCCCAGCGTATGGCGGGCCAAGATGGCGGAATTTAGGGTCGATGAGACCATGGCGAACTGGGTCAAGGCCTTTTCTATGTTTACAGCAGTAATGGGGGAACGTAAACCCGAAGTGTTGCCCGAATTATCATGTTACCAGAACAGGATCATGAATTTTTATACAATGTACGGGGGGAATGAATGGAAGGGTTATGACGTTAACTTTCGAAAAGCTAAAGAGTTTAACGAGGCTTTAACGTGGGATTGTCTCGACACGGTGTCATGGCATAATCAGCTCTTGCCTGGACCGGCGGGTACGTCATCGCCAGGCTGGAGCGGGTCTGGGACTGTCCAAAAGAGACCGGCACAGCCCTTTCGAGCGAGCGCCGGTAGGGAATCAGAGCCCAAGACCGGCGGGAATGGGGGCAAGCGTGGGGTTTGTTGGGGTTTCAACAAAGGTAACTGTAACAGGCCTCAGGGAACATGTAGGTTCCGGCATGCTTGTTCGGGCTGTGGGAACTCCTCACACCCAGAAATTAGCTGTAGATCCAAGTCCGGTAGTTCGGGAGGAAAGGGGTGATCCAAGCAGGATTGATGTGGTGCCTGGGAAGCAATCATCTTCGCCCATCGATATCTTAGCTTTGACTCCCTGGCTGAACAAATACCCTGATCATGTATCCGCCGGGATTTTGAGGAATGGCTTTCTGTATGGCTTCAACATCCCGGCGGGGAATTTTCGGGGGAGCCCCTTCTGTAAGAATCAACTATCAGTTCAGCATAACCGGGCGGTAGCCGCCAAGAAAATTGCCAAAGAGGTCAGCTTGGGACGGGTAGCAGGGCCTTTTGCCTGCCCGCCAGTGGCGGAGTTTGTGTGTTCACCTCTAGGAGTGGTTCCGAAGAAGGACCCGGGGGAGTATAGACTCATTCACAATCTGTCGGCCCCGAAGGGGGCCTCGGTGAATGAAGCTATTGACCCTGAGGTATGTTCAGTTCGATACGCATCGTTCGACGATGCCGTCGATCTACTGAATCACCTGGGCCCCGGTGCTTTGATGGCGAAATCAGACATCGAATCAGCATTCAGGTTGCTCCCGGTACACCCTCGGGACCAGCGCTTGCTGGGATTCACGTTCCAAGGGAAGTATTACATGGATAAATGCATGCCCATGGGTTGCTCAATTTCATGTGCCTATTTTGAAATGTTCAGCTCCTTTTTGGAATGGGCGTTCACCGAGGCCACTGGGCATAGACAGGTGATGCACTATTTAGACGACTTCCTTTTCTTGGGTCCGGCAGATACTACGGAATGTGCACAAACACTGCAGGACTTCTGCACACTCATGCAGGAGTTTGGGGTCCCATTGGCACCAGGTAAGACAGTGGGGCCATCTACCTCACTGGAGTTTCTGGGAATTGAGCTTGATTCAGTGGAGGGATTCTTCCGTCTGCCAATGGAGAAGGTGGCCAAGTTCAGGGCTTCCTTAATACAATGTCTTGGTAAGGAGAAGGTGACCCTGCACCAGTTACAACAAACAGTGGGCCAGCTTAACTTTGCCTTAAAAGTGATACCGATGGCTTGCCCCTTCTCACGTTCCATTGCACAAGCTATGGTAGGCCTCAAGGAGGGACACCACCGCACGAGACTGTCGGCAGAGGTTCGCCAGGACATGCGCATTTGGTTGGCATTCCTGGCGGGCTTCAACGGTCGGGTGGCGTGGAACAAACCCCCAGCATCGTCTGACGAACTGGGTTTGTGGACCGACTCAGCTGGGAGTGTGGGATTTGGCGCAATCTTTGGTAACCGATGGTCGGCGCAAGTATGGCCAACGTGGTGGCACTCCAGTGGCCTAACATATAACATTGGGTTCTTGGAGCTATTTCCCATTTGGGTGGCTCTGTTGGCATGGCCGGAAGACTTTAGGGACCGCTCAGTGGTGTTTTGGTCAGACAACATGACGGTGGTTGAGTGCATTAATCACCAGGCAGCACGCTGCAAGTGGATCTTGAGAATGTTGAAAGAAATTGTATTGCGATGCATGAGATTGAATGTACAATTCAGGGCAAAACATGTGCTGGGTATACTGAATAATGCAGCTGATGTACTCTCTCGTTCACACATGCAGGCTTTCAGGGGTTATCTACCCACAGCGGATCTAGTGGCGGCACCGTTTCCCGAAGCACTATGGCAGATCGGTGCCCCGGATTACAGGACCTCGTGGCAGCCAGCTTAGCGCCCAGGACGAGGAAAGCCTATGAGGGAGCGTTTCGTTCATACTGCGCCTTTTTAGGGCCGGTAGGGAGACATAGCTGGGGGCAGGAGGAATCCTTCCTAGGGTTCTTAGTGGCGCTTCATAAGGAAGGCTGATCAGCCGCAACTGCCAACAGACATAGGGCGGCCATATCATTCATGGCACAGCTCCACGGCATACGGGACCCGATGGGTTCCTTCCTAGTCAGAAAGGCGCTCCGCGGTTTGCAGCGCCTGGAAGGTCGCAGACAAGAGACAAGGCACCCGATTGGTTTAGAAAGATTGTCTTTGCTACTAGCAAAACTTGATGAGACATGCTCCTCCCCTTCCGAGGTAGTTCTGTTCTGAGGGGCTTTCGCATTGGCATCCATGGGGCCATGCGGGTAAGTGAACTCGTAGCAAGAAACAAGAAGGATGTGGAGGGAGGTTTATGCAGGGATCATGTCCAAATACGGGGTGATTCTATGTTGATCTCGATAGCCAGGTCCAAGACAGACCAGGAAGCTTTGGGTAGTAGTGTTGTTTTGCAGCGCGCCCGAGGGAGCCCCAGTTGTCCCATAAGGTACTTGGAGGACTACCTGGCACAGAGGCCAGCGACATGGGGGGGAGCCTGCTTAGACACAAGGACGGCACCCCGTTGACGAAATTTCAGTTTCGGAGGGTGCTGGCAATTACGATTGCTGCGGCGGGCTTGAACCTGTGCGATTTTGGGACCCACTCATTCAGAATAGGGGCCGCTACTGAGGCTACGGCTCGGGGTCTGGGTGCGGAAGAAGTGAAACAGCTAGGCCGTTGGTCCTCGAACTGTTTCAAGAGGTATGTGCGACTGCACATGTTGTAAAAGACTGATGAAATGCACTCACGCTTGTTGTCTTTTGTTTGGATTACAGTTTCGCAAACCTGTGACGTGGGGCGGAATTGGGGATCGACCCAACACCAGAGGACCAACAGTCAAGGATCACCGACTGGAGATCGAGTGGTATGGGTCGTGGGCCACTCATACGTGAGGCGCGCCGGGGACGTATTCATGGCAGGTGACGCGACTCACGCATCTGGGGAATACGGGTTCAGAGTAACCTTCCATGGGAAGGGAGGCATCTGTGTTGACCAATTTCAAACGTTTGTGGAGGGACTCTTAGGGCGGCAAAGGTCACTGCCATCTGTAATCATAGTGCACCTGGGGGGCAATGACTTGGTAAGAATGGGAGGACGGGTGTTAGTTGAACACATATTGTCGGCAGTCAGCTGGTTGGCTAGGAGGCTCCCTGGGTGCACGATTGCCTGGTCCCACATGATCCCCAGGAGAGTCTGGCGGGGGGGTTTCTCTGTAACGGCGTTGAACCACTCGGTAAAGAGGGTCAACAACAAAATTGGGAAATTGTTTCGCTCCACGCATTTGCAAAGCATTCCCCATGGGTGTATTCAGATCACTGTTACTTGAATGATGGGGTGCACCTGTCCAGGGCTGGGAATGATTTACTCATAGGAGACTTCATAGCATGGCTAGTGGGTTTAAGGAGACATGACCTTTAGGAGGTGTGGGGGGCCGGATAGTCGGTCAACTATCCGGCCTGTGGCGGTAAGGTCATGATCGGTGAGCAGTGATTTCAAGGTCCCTAGGGGGGGTCCCACCCAGTACGGATGGGAGCGCCCAGGGGGAGGCGGCCATTGGCCCCTCCCACGGGGAGGCGGCACCCACTACGAATGGGTCGCCTAGGGGGAGACGGCCATTGGCCCCTCCCACGGGGAGGCGGCACCCATTACGAATGGGTTGCCTAGGGGGAGTCGGCCATAGGCCCCTCCCGGGGGGAGACGGCTATATGCCCCTCCTACGAATTTCCCGGGGGCCGGATATCCGCTCCGGCGGAAGAGAGTGTGGGGAAGGGGGGGAATCCACGCTGTCCTTCTTACGGATACCTCGCACGAGAACTCGGACGACCTTTAAGATGGCGTCGAGTGAAAGGGGGCCCCCACGACAAGGGAAGTTACAGTTGGCAATGAGGGTAAAGTCCTCTGCGCATGCGCCACTCACACCGTGAGGGCGGGAATTTGGTAGTAGGGATCTGACACCGGCTAAGACCTTGCCGTTGGCCCTTAATGCTAGGATGTCCAATTTTATTTTAGATTGTTATGCATTTTCAGTATGTTAGACTCGGCTAGGAAACCTTTGTATTAGAGATATGTTAAGGTTAGCCAAAGAACTTGTCTTCATCAAAATGTAATGGAAATAAAATTGTACATAATTCATGAAACGTTTTTATTTAAAGTTTTAAATTTTGTTTCATATTTTAATAAATACGGCCGGGGGGGTAACTCCCCCCCGCCTTCCAAAAGCTCAAACTTGTGTCTGTCTCCTCCCATGGGGAATTGGTGTTGGTAGGGGGTGGCGGGCATCCCGGCCCATATGGAAAGGGAAGACCACTCGGTCCCCCCGAACGTATGGATGGGTGCCCCGCTCCCCCCGGGAAACCGTTGTGGGCGGGGGCGTGTTTCGGCTGGTATGCCCAAAGCGGCGTAGCCGGAGCACGCCCTTCCCGCCCAGAAGGGGTTGTCCTAGACACCCGCCCGGAAGTCCGCCCACGGATGGGCGTACCTGAGGCGGGCCCCGCCCTCCCGCAGATGGATAAATAGAGCGGGAATCCAACAAGGCTTCCTCTTGTTCCAGTGCTCTGAAGGCTGCACCACTCGTCGCTCGTGAGCCCTCGAAGGAACAAGCGGCAATTTTGACCCACCCACCACCCCCTTTTTGCAATGTTTTGTTGAATAAAGTAATTGTTGGTGATATTTGATGTATTAAAAAGATACAGTCATTTTTTGCATCGGGAATGTATGACTTTTATTGAATAAATGTTTGTAGGCCTTTTTTCCATTGTAGAAAAATAAAGGAATGTATTACATAGTATAAATTGTCTTGTTTTTAGGACTTTTTTCCCTTTGTAGTAATGTCTAAGTTGGTAAATTATCAAGCTGTTACAGATTAGGCGTCTTTTTCTTCCCTTAGTAGGTAAAACAACTGTCGTATTTATTTCGGTCGGGCGGTAAGATCATGATCGGTGAGCAGTGATTTCAAGGTCCCTAGGGGGGGCGCCACCCAGTACGGATGGGAGCGACCAGGGGGAGGCGGCCATTGGCCCCTCCCACGGGGAGGCGGCACCCACTACGAATGGGTCGCCAAGGGGGAGACGGCCATTGGCCCCTCCCACGGGGAGGCGGCACCCACTACGAATGGGTCGCCTAGGGGAAGACGGCCATAGGCCCTTCCCGGGGGGAGACGGCTATATGCCCCTCCTACGAATTTCCCGGGGGGCGGATATCCGCTCCGGCGGAAGAGAGTGTGGGGAAGGGCGGGAGTCCACGCTGTCCTTCTTACGGACACCTCGCACGAGAACTCGGACGACCTTTAAGATGGTGTCGAGTGAAAGGGGGCCCCCACGACAAGGGAAGTTACAGTTGGCAATGAGGGTAAAGTCCTCTGTGCATGCGCCACTCACACCGCGAGGGCGGGAATTTGGTAGTAGGGATCTGACACCGGTTAAGACCTTGCCGTTGGCCCTTAATGCTAGGATGTACAATTTTATTTTAGATTGTTATGCATTTTCAGGATGTTAGACTCGGCTAGGAATCCTTTGTATTAGAGATCTGTTAAGGTTAGCCTAAGAACTTGTCTTCATCAAAATGAAATGGAAATAAAATTGTACATAATTCATGAAACGTTTTTATTTAAAGTTTTAAATTTTGTTTCATATTTTAATAAATACGGCCGGGGGGGTAACTCCCAACCGCCTTCCAAAAGCTCAAACTTGTGTCTGTCTCCTCCCATGGGGAATTGGTGTTGGTAGGGGGTGGCGGGCATCCCAGCCCATATAAGCTTGTCTTCCATGATTCAATTAAGAAGGGAATTTTAGAGTGAGGGAAATACTGGGCGCACTGCCAAGGTTGAAGCGCAGCAGGTATCAGTGTTGGAGTAATGACAATAGGTGCAAGCTGGTGAGGGGAGAAGCCCTATAACCCCTCCAAGAGCGTGTGATGAGAAACACACACTATACAAAGGTAAACAAAAAACCTGTTGCACACTATATTAAGAAAGTACAAAAAATCGGTGTCTCAATGGACACTGAAAGTTCAAGTTTCCGTCGTTGAATAAAAGACCACCAGTAGTTTGGCTCCTCTTTTATTGTGTTTGAATGGCCAGCCGACACGTGTTTCGTCGCAAATGAATACAATAATTCCGCGACTCCTCAGGGCTGGGGAGGATACAAGATAAAACAGGTGGAGTGCATGGTAGCATCATAATATACATCACAATTGCTTTGGTGACCATATTTTGTTCAAGTGTTGGGTAAAGTGAGTATCGTGACAATGAGCAAACAAAACATAGTGGATAAACACAACACCAAACCCAAGTTCCAGTGTTGATGTGGAGAGGTAAAGACACAAGCAGGATAGTGGTTCGAAGGTGTATACGTCTGTGACATGGTATAGCATAGGTTCATAATTGCGAAAAGGTCATGTTTAAGTGGCGCAAAGGGGAAAAGGTGAAAGTTTGAGTGCAAAAATTGTGTAGTTAAAGAGTCCTTATTTTAAAGGGACGTAGAGGTAAAAAAATAGAGTAATACGAAGGAAATTTTGTGAATGGCTATTGTACATTCTAATCAGTGTCCTTCAGTACACCAGAAGACGTGTGTCCTACCTGAAGTTAATGGGTGGTAAACCGCAGGTCTGTAGAGTAACCAAAAAAGAAAGAAAAGAACGGGAAGGAGGTAAAACAAGGGGGTCCGGAAGGAAAAGTAAAACTTGAAACCCAATTAAAGAATCGTGTCCGACATTCAGTGTGTATGCCTGTTAAATTAGATACTGTGAAGGACCTCACCACTGTGCCGGTGATAATTCCAACCCAGCCCCGCTCGAGACCAGGTGAATTGGGTTTAAATCGTTGTTGATGTGGATCCAGTATGGTTTCTGCCCAATGGAAACAGCGAGATGCTGAAAAAAGGGGATTTGAAATTTAAAAATCAAGGGACTGTGACCGGTTGAGGAGTTCATGTAAGGACTATCAGAGCACCCAGAGTTCAAAAAAAGGGGGGGTTGTTAGCATCTCACCTTAAAATCAGGATAGGTGCGGTGAGGTTTCTTCCGCAATGAATATTTTTGAATGGTGTAGGCGTCCACTTGACGAGTCACGGGGAGTGTGGATGCTCCACAAACTTAGATGGCCTGGATGAGTAGGTCAGTTGGCCGAGAAAGGCAATAGAAAGAAAAGGGAAAGGGAAAGAAAAGAGCGTTAGTTAAATGCTCTTGCTGTTTACGATAATACATTTATGCATTAGATCATTCTATCGATCATATCACTTAAGACTCTCTACTTGGTATGGATTCCTTAATGGTTATGCTATACGATATATTCTACCTAAGTTGCAGTTATAGCCAAATGTATATTGTTGCATCTAGTCATTTCTTACCCGTAGTATGGGAAAAGCCGGCAGGATGAGTAGTCCTGTAAAGTGGTTCCGGGTGCGGACACGTGTTCAACGACCCGAAATGGCTAAATAGCCTACGAAAAGGTCCCGGATTGATTTGACTAGAACGTTAATCATGCCGGTATTTTGAATGAGTTCCCTAACCATTATGGCGGTGTCGTCTTGAAGGTATAGACAGCACGGAAAGTAAAAACGCATCGGAGAGGGAACCTATCATGGAAAAGTGAAAAGTACATGCTAGAACAGTTGGTTCAGTTGTTGTGAATGGTGCACGTGGTATGCAGAGAGCAAAAAGGACATGCATCGATCTGCAATTTAAAAACATATTGATCGCCATATCAATTCATTTACAAATCATATATCAAATTAAATTTTTCACTTTGAGAGGCAATCCTTAAAGAAGTTTTTGTGTCATTTGATGTTAGGTAGTCGGAATTCAACAGTACATTCCCTAATGACATCTTAATAGGATAGGAGTTTTTTGGCACATTTTGTGGATGCTCAACCATTATACAAGTATTACAGATGTTCAATTAACATTTCCTAATATAGGTCATTTGTTAATAAATCACTCTTGGTGGTTGTGTAAAACATTTCCTCAAGTGTGTCTCATTAAGGGTTCATTTTAGAGTGGGAGAAAAAATTGTTTACAAGTTCAAAATTCGCTTGTTGTTTACAGAGTTGTTGATTCACAAAAACAGTGAATGACAAATGTAACTGCATATGTAACCTGAACAGAGATATATGTGTACAGTAGCATGGTTTATAAAAAGAGAGGGCGATGAAGGGAAACGTCTTAAATTAGTCACCTAAAAAGTATTGCATCTCCTGATCAAAATTCAATCCATGTTCCAACGGACGAAGGTGGAGAATCCACATTGCTTCCAGGCGTCTTAGTTTCAATTCTCTATTCCCGCCCCGTATCCCCGGTGGTACAGTATCAATTCCAAAAAAGGAAATTCGTTTATCCATGCATTGATCATAACATGCAACCGCATGTAAAGCTACCGGATATTTTGGGTCCTGTTTGTGGATAGCTCTTATGTGCTCGGGTATTTCTTTCCTTAAGAGGGCGGATGGTGCTACACACATAAAAATTTTGGCAAACACATTCAATAATATACACTACAAATCGAGTTGTGCAGTTAATATTAGTCATAATGCTATATCTTTCTCCTTTAGTGTCGTGAAATTCGCATGATTTGTGTTTAGCCCACCGGCATATAGAACAAAACCCACATTTAAAGAAACATGTGTTGCGTGCAGTTAGCCAGGTATTAGTCATGGTGCCTCGGGGAATAGTGGGACTGAGTCTATTTCTTAAGGTCCTGCCCCTCCTGAAAGTGATCTGTGGATATTCTCCTATATATTCTTGAATGCTTTTGTCAGCTTTGAGAATGTTCCAATGTTTAGCGAAGCTGCTGCGGATTGATTGGTGTTGGCTATTGAAGTCAGTGATCATACGGATCGCTGTGGAATTGATCTTTGTGTCAGTTTGTTTCTTTTTGAGTGTGTCAACTCTCTTGATTTTCTTAACCCGGTTGGTTGCTCTGCTTAGTAAATCTTCTGGGTAGCCTCTTTTTTTTAAACGTACCTGCCTTTCCCTCAGATTTTCATTAAAGTCTTTGTCATCACTGCAGTTCCTGCGGGCTCTTAAAAATTCACCAAATGGAATGGTGTTGATCTGGTGGGGTGGATGGGCACTGCTAGTATTAAGGATCGCGTTATATGCAGTACTCTTTCTAAAGAGTCTGCTGTGTAATTTGTTATTGGATACATAGATTTCCAAGTCCAGGAATTCTACTCTGTCTAAGCTGGATTCTATGGTGAAACTCATATCCCAGGTGTTGTGGTTCAAATGTTCGTGAAAATCCATCAAGTGTTCCTGTGTACCAGACCAAATTAAAAGACAATCGTCTATGTATCTTCCCCAAAATACTATGGAGTCAACAAAACTCGCACCTTTTGTGCCCCAAATTAGGTCTTTTTCCAGTGCACCCATAAACAAGTTAGCGAATGAAGGGGAACATTTGGAACCCATGGCGACACCTTTTGTTTGCCTGCACCATGAGTTATTAAACATGAAGACAATGTTCTTCAAAATGAGTTCTATCATGGAAACCAGCATGTTCATGTGTTGCCACATAGTGGCAGGTCAGTTCTGTAAAGTCTGTGTCACTACTTCCAATCCTAGGTCTGGTTTAATGCTGGTATACAGTGCTACCACATCCATGGTTACTAGAATATTGCCTGGTTGCCATTGTAGATCAGAAAGTATACTCAATATGTGTTTCGTGTATAGTATAAATGATGGTAAGTTGCGTACCAGGGGTCCTAAAAATAGATCTACGTACTCTGCTAGTCTCTCTGTGGGTCCGCCTATGCCCGATTTGATGGGCCTTCCCGGAGGGAAAGGGAGGTGTTTGTGTATCTTGGGCAAGGTATAAAGCCAAGGGTAAGATGGTTTGAATACTTTCAGATAGAGATATTCATCTTCATTAATTAGGCCATCTTCTTTCCATGTTGTCAGAAATCTGTCAATGGTAGAAGTGAGAGATGCTATGGGGTTGTAGTCAAGGCACTCATAGCATGTGGTGTCTTGTAGTTGACCTAAAATTTCATCTTGGTAATCTTTCTTATTCATGATTACCACATTGCCCCCCTTATCTGCCTCTCTAATGATTATCTCATGATCTTTGATAAGGGTGTTTAGTGCGGCCCTTTCCCCTGTTGTTAGATTTTCTTTATACCTGAAGCTTCGTAGGTCTCTTTTGTTGTCTAGTTTTTCTATGTCCTCCAGTACCCGTTTATGGAAATTATCAATAGAATTACCCCCCGGTAAGGTGGGGATCCATTTAGATTTGGACTTCAGCCCACTTACGATACTGAAGTCAGACTCAATATTGAGTTCCTCTAGTAACCTTTCCATGTCGTATGGAGTTTGTTCTTGATCAGTTAAAGAGAGTAAAAGCTGTGTAGTTTGAATGTCATTGATAGTTAAAACACCAGGTTCAAACTGAGTTGGGATATTATAAGATGTTTTATTAGACATATTGCGATTAGAAAAATGCTTTTTCAGTTTCAAACTGCGTACAAAGTTGAACAAATCAATTTTTAATCTACAAATGTCAGTGCTAGCGAAAGGGTTGAAGTTTAGACCTTTGCTTAGAAGGGAGATTATATTGGGGGTCAAAGTTTTGGATGATAGGTTAATGACCTGTACCTCCCCCTCTTGTGTGTCTGTTACTTCTGGTTGTTCCCTGATCTGAGTTTCCTTCTGTATTCTTCTGCGTCTCCCCCTCCCGCTCCTGCGGGTTTTGGATCTTGGATACGATTGCCCCTCCTGATACGTTGTATTTCGCATAAAAAAGGAGTAGTCTCACTATCTGTTCTGTTGGCATCATCCTCACTGACACTGACTGAGCTTAGTGATGTGTTGCTCGAAGAGATCGAGCTGGCTCCGGACTCATTGGGTTTGCCTTTTCTTTTCTGTGAGGGTTTATGTATCATATAATCGTATTTCTTGGCGTATGTAAATATCCTGCCCTCAGTGTAGTCAGCCTCATCTCTCTTTAATTGTCTGGCTTTATGATTTTTTATCTCGTTCTGATGGTTAAGTAGAATTTCGTCCAATATCGTGTCATTTTGACAGTGGATTCAGGAAGATTTAAGTCTTTTATCTCCTGTTCTAGAATGGCAATTTCAGCTTGAAATTTGGTGACCTTACGGTCAGAACTCTCAGTGAGAATGTCCATGAGGATGTTAGAATAGTTAGGTAGCGCTTCTTCCCACTTGCATAGGAGATCGGTGTCTAGATCATCATAAGTGGGGAAGATTTGTTCCCTTAGGCCTCTGGGTATACGTTTTAATCTTGCATACTGTTTCAAAGTGGTGCCGTCCATCCACTGTGAGTTTTCTTGTTTTTTGAGTTTCTCTAGCCTTATGAATTTATCCCTAAGACCTTCTTTCTTGGTGACACTAGGGGTTCCACTAGTTGTCGCTCTGTGTGTGGACATACCCTTTCTAACATCCTCATGGACATTCTCACTGAGAGTTCTGACCGTAAGGTCACCAAATATCAAGCCGAAATTGCCATTCTAGAACAGGAGATAAAAGACTTAAATCTTCTTGAATCCACTGTCAAAAATTACACGATATTGGACGAAATTCTACTTAAACATCAGAACGAGATAAAAAATTGTAAAGCCAGACAGTTAAAGAGAGATGAGGTTGACTACACTGAGGGCAGGATATTTACATACGCCAAGAAATATTATTATATGATACATAAACCCTCACAGAAAAGTAAAGGCAAATCCAATGAGTCCGGAGCCAGCTCGATCTCTTCGAGCAACACATCACTAAGCTCAGTCAGTGTCAGTGAGGACGATGCCAACAGAACAGACAGTGAGACTACACCTTTTTTATGTGAAATACAACGTATCAGGAGGGGCAATCGTATCCAAGATCCAAAACCTGCAGGGGCGGGAGGGGAAGACGCAGAAGAGTACAGAAGGAAACTCAGATCAGGGAACAACCAGAAGTAACAGACACACAAGAGGGGGAGGTACAGGTCATTAACCTATCATCCAAAACTTTGACCCCCAATATAATCTCCCTTCTAAGCAAAGATCTAAACTACAACCCTTTCGCTAGCACTGACATTTGTAGATTAAAAATTGATTTGTTCAACTTTGTACGCAGTTTGAAACTGAAAAAGCATTTTTCTAATCGCAATATGTCTAATAAAACATCTTCTAATATCCCAACTCAGTTTGAACCTGGTGTTTTAACTATCAATGACATTCAAACTACACAACTTTTACTCTCTTTAACTGATCAAGAACAAACTCCATACGACATGGAAAGGTTACTAGAGGAACTCAATATTTAGTCTGACTTCAGTATCGTAAGTGGGCTGAAGTCCAAATCTAAATGGATCCCCACCTTACCGGGGGGTAATTCTATTGATAATTTCCATAAACGGGTACTGGAGGACATAGAAAAACTAGACAACAAAAGAGACCTACGAACCTTCAGGTATAAAGACAATCTAACAACAGGGGAACGGGCCGCACAAAACACCCTTATCAAAGATCATGAGATAATCATTAGAGAGGCAGATAAGGGGGCAATGTGGTAATCATGAATAAGAAAGATTACCAAGATGAAATTTTAGGTCAACTACAAGACACCACATGCTATGAGTGCCATGACCACAACCCCATAGCATCTCTCACTTCTACCATTTACATATTTCTGACAACATGGAAAGAAGATGGCCTAATTAATGAAGATAAATATCACTATCTGAAAGTATTCAAACCATCTTACCCTTGGCTTTATACCTTGCCCAGGATACACAAACACCTCCCTTTCCCTCCGGGAAGGCCCATCATATCGGGCATAGGCGGACCCACAGAGAGACTAGCAGAGTACGTAGATCTGTTTTTAGGACCCCTGGTACACAACTTACCATAATTTATACAAGACACAAAGCACATATTGAGTATACTTTCTGATCTACAATGGCAACCAGGCAATATTCTAGTAACCATGGATGTGGTAGCACTGTATACTAGCATTAAACCGGACCTAGGATTGGAAGTAGTGACAAAGACTTTACAGAACCGACCTGCCACTATGTGGCAACACACGAACATGCTGGTTTCCATGATGGAACTCATTTTGAAGAACAATATCTTCATGTTTAATAACTCATGGTACAGGCAAACAAAAGGTGTCGCCATGGGTTCCAAATGTTCCCCTTCATTCGCTAACTTGTTTATGGGTGCACTGGAAAAAAACCTAATTTGGGGCACAAAAGGTGCGAGTTTTGTTGACTCCATAGTATTTTGGGGAAGATACATCGACGATTGTCTTTTAATTTGGTCTGGTAGCACAGGAACACTTGATGGATTTTCACGAACATTTGAACCACAACACCTGGGATATGAGTTTCACCATAGAATCCAGCTTAGACAGAGTAGAATTCCTGGACTTGGAAATCTATGTATCCAATAACAAATTACACAGTAGACTCTTTAGAAAGAGTACTGCATGTAACTAACGCGATCCTTCATGCTAGCAGTTCCCATCCACCCCACCTGATCAACACCATTCCATTTGGTGAATTTCTAAGAGTCCGCAGGAACTGCAGTGATGACAAAGACTTTAATGAAAATCTGAGGGAAATGCAGGTACGTTTCAAAAAAAGAGGCTACCCAGAAGATTTACTAAGCAGAGCAACCAACCGGGTTAAAAAAATCAAGAGAGTTGACACACTCAAGAAGAAACAAACAGACACAAAGATCAATTCCACAGCGATCCGTATGATCACTGACTTTAATACCCCACACCAATCAATCCGCAGAAGCTTCGCTAAACATTGGAACATTCTCAAAGCTGACAAAAGCATTCAAGAATATATAGGAGAATAATCACTGATCACTTTCAGGAGGGGCAGGACCCTAAGAAATAGACTCAGTCCCACTATTCCCCGAGGCACCATGACTAATACCTGGCTAACTGCACGCAACACAGGTTTCTTTAAATGTGGGTTTTGTTCTATGTGCCGGTGGGCTAAACACAAAACATGCGTATTTCAAGACACTAAAGGAGAAAGATATAGCATCAGGACTAATATTAACTGCACAACTCGATTTGTAGTGTATATTATTGAATGTGTTTGCAAAAAATGTTATGTGGATAGCACCATCCGCCCTCTTAAGGAAAGAATAGCCGAGCACATAAGAGCCATCCACAAACAGGACCCAAAATATCCGGTAGCTTTACATGCAGCTGCATGTTATGATCAATGCATGGATAAACAAATTTCCTTTTTTGGAATTGATACTGTACCACCGGGGATGCGGGGCGGGAATAGACAATTGAAACTAAGAAGCCTGGAAGCAATGTGGATTCTCCGCCTTCATATGGTGGAACATGGATTGAATTTTGATCAGGAGATGCAATACTTTTTTGGTGACTAATTCAAGACTTTTCCCTTCATCGCCCTCTCTTTTTATAAACCATGCTACTTTGCACATATATCTCTGTTCAGGTTACATATGCAATTACATTTGTCATTCACTGTTTTTGTGAATCAACAACTCTCTAAACAACAAGCGAATTTTGAAATTGTAAACAATTTTTTCTCCCACTCTAAAATGAACCCTTAATGAGAGACACGTGAGGAAATGTTTTACACAACCACAAAGAGTGATTTATTAACGAATGACCTATATTAGGAAATGTTAATTGAACATCTGTAATACTTGTATAATGGTTGAGCATCCACAAAATGTGCCAAAAAACTCCTATCCTATTAAGATGTCATTATTAAGGAATGCACTGTTGAATTCCGACTACCTAACATCAAATGACACAAAAACTTCTTTAAGGATTGCCTCTCAAATTGAAAAATGTAATTTGATATATGATTTGTAAATGAATTGATATGGCGATCAATATGTTCTTAAATTGCAGATCGATGCATGTCCTTTTTGCTCTCTGCATGCCACGTGCACCATTCACAACACGTGAACCAACTGTTCGTGCATGTACTTTTCACTTTTCCATGATAGGTTCCCTCTCCGATGCGTTTTTACTTTCCGAGCTGTCTATACCTTCAAGACGACACCGCCATAATGGTTAGGGAACCCACACACAAAATACCGGCATGATTGACGTTCTTGTCAAAACAATCCGGGACCTTTTCTTAGGCTATTTAGCGATTTCTGGGTCAGTGAACACGTGTCCGCACCCGGAACCACTCTACAGGACTACTCATCCTGCCGACTTTTCCCGTACTACGGGTAAGAAATGACTAGATGCAACAATATACATTTGGCTATAACTGCAACTTAGGTAGAATATATCGTATAGCATAACCATTAAGGAATCCATACCAAGTAGAGAGTCTTAAGTGACATGATCGATAGAATGATCTAATACATAAATGTATTATCGTAAACAGCAGGAGCATTTAACTTACGCTCTTGTCTTTTCCTTTCCCTTTTCTTTCTATTACCTTTCTCGGCCAACTTACCTACTCATCCAAGGCATCTAAGTTTGGGGAGCATCCACACTCCCCGTGACTCGTCAAGTGGACGCCTACACCATTCAAAATTATTCATTGCGGAAGAAACCTCACCGCACCTATCCTGATTTTAAGGTGAGATGCTAACAAACCCCCCTTTTTTTTAACTCTGGGTGCTCTGATAGTCCATACATGAACTCCTCAACCGGTCACAGTCCCTTGATTTTTAAATTTCAAATCCCCTTTTTTCAGCATCTCGCTGTTTCCATTTGGCAGAAACCATACTGGATCCACATCAACGACGATTTGAACCCAATTCACCTGGTCTCGAGCGGGGCCGGGTTGGAATTATCACCGGCACAGTGGTGAGGTCCTTCACAGTATCTAATTTAACAGGCATACACACTGAATGTCGGACACGATTCTTTAATCGGGTCTCAAGTTTTACTTTTCCTTCCGGACCCCCTTGTTTTACCTCCTTCCCGTTCTTTTCTTTCTTTTTTGGTTGGCCTACAGACCTGCGGTTTACCACCCATTAACTTCAGGTAGGACACACGTCTTCTGGTGTACTGAAGGACACTGATTAGAATGTACAATAGCCATTCACAAAATTTCCTTCGTATTACTCTATTTTTTGACCTCTACGTCCCTTTAAAATAAGGATTCTTTAACCACACACGTTTTGCACTCAAACTTTCACCTTTTCCCCTTTGCGCCACTTAAACATGACCTTTTCGCCATCATGAACCTATGCTATACCATGTCACAGACGTATACACCTTCGAACCACTATCCTGCTTGTGTCTTTACCTCTCCACATTAACACTGGAACTAGGGTACGGTGTTGTGTTCATCCACTATGTTTTGTTTGCTCATTGTCACGATACTCACTTTACCCAACACTTGCAAAAAATAAGGTCACCAAAGCAATTGTGATGTATATTATGATGCTACCATGCACTCCACCTGTTTTATCTTGTATCCTCCCCAGCCCTGAGGAGTCGCGGAATTATTGTATTCCTTTGCGACGAAACACGTGTCGGCTGGCCATTTAAACACAATAAAAGAGGAGCCGAACTACTGGTGGTCTTTTATTCAACGACGGAAACTTGAACTTTCAGTGACCATTGAGACACCGATTTTCTGTACTTTCTTAATATAGTGTGCAACAGGTTTTTTGTTTACTTAAGCTTGTCTTCCATGATGGCGGAGGGCCCAGTAGCACTATCTTGTTAAAAACATTTGTCAGCAAGGGGACCCAAAGATCTTGATCCTTCTGAAAAAGTATATTGGGACCCAATTCGGGCCCAGCACTTTCCCTTTGCTACAGGCCTCTAGTCCACACTTTACCTCCAACAGGGTGAATACTAGATTTACTTTTGGGTTAGGGTCTACTGCTTTGGGAGGCCTGGGGTGAGAAGAGGTGAGGGAAAAAATGCTTGAGTAGCGTGCACCCAATCGTCTTCCACTATATGTCCCAAAACTCTTTACTGTTCCCTGATTCTGATGCCTCCTCTAGGCTGGCCCAGATTTCCTCCCTTCTTGCCTCTCCCTATATTTTCTTGCTACTTTATAGTCCATATGTAAGGAGGCAATTAGTGTTACATCCTTAGGTTGTGTCTTTAATGTTGTTACTAGGGCCTTTCTGGATTTTGTAAAGGGGGAATCGAACCAACCATTAGCCTTATTGGGTCTATAAGGCTTATACTGTGTTAATGCAACTTTTATATTATCCAATAGGTTTGTAAAGTCTAATATTGTACATTGGGGGAGTTATTTAGATCCAAACATGTTTCTATACTAGCTAACGAATTACTGACTATTTCAGACAGCCTTTTAGCACTATCAATGATATCCCACTTTAATTGATATCCATTTCTCCTGGCAATTAAGGGTGGGGCTATTTCCTGCTGTCTAGGCAGTCCTCTAGGGGCAGAGCTGATCTCACAAGTTAAAATTGCGTGATCACTGAAAGATGTAAATTTGGCATCCGCGTGGATACAACTCTCATTGAGATGGTTTAAAATCAGAACGAAGTGTATAGTTGTCTCATTATCGAAACATCTCAATGTTTTAGGTAGGGATTCAGTGGTAGAAGAATACTTATTCAGAATCACCATGTCCCTAACCAAAAGTGTCCGATTCAGGCTATTGCCATAGGTGGTGTGAGAGAAGTGATGTAGCGGGTTACCCATAAGATCAGTCATAAAACATACTTTCTCTGAGCTATAATTACAGGGATGGATATTAAAACCCCCGAGCCAGATAAAATATATGGGTTCTTTAAGCCTTTGTGTTTTTAAAATAGCATCCAGTTACTTATTTACCTCATCTACAGTCAAGTGGATATTGGGCCCAAAATAGCTATTATAAAAATGTATTAAAAGGCAAGATTGGGCAACTCGAGGATAAGGATATGTCAGAAGAAGGAATTTTCTATAAACTTTTTTTATCTGCAGATCCTAAGTTTTTGGGATCAGTGCTAGCAAGCCCCCCTTAGCCCTCCCTGTTTGCGTTGGAATTGCCCTTGATTGGAAGGAACGATAGCCATTAACAAAAATGGGGTCCTTAGCCCAGGTTTCCTGGAGGGAGATTAGATCACATTCCTACCAAATTTTTTCTCATTGATCGTTGCCCACTTTATTTACTATACCTGCCACATTACAGGTTGATATTAGAAATTAGTTAGGCTGCACCATCTCCCGATTAGAGGGTCAAAGGGGTTCACTAATTTCGGTCAATAACATTTCTGATGAAAGGGGCCTGGGGGGTTCACTAGTTTAGGTCAGTACAATTTCTGGTAAAAAGGGACCCTTAAGTGGAGGTAGAAATCGTCAATCACAAAGGTCCATGCCTGAAAAGGGTGCAAATCTGTTGATGAGGGGTAAGCCAGGATTTCCCAATGGGATGAACTTTGTGTAAACCTCTCTATGAAGCAACAGTGGGTTTGGGCCTGTTCGGTTAACCTTAGAGGGAGGGGAATAAAAGTGGCCACATGTCAGGGGCAGAATCTGGGTAACCTTAGGAGAACTCTGTGTAATTGGCACAAGAGAGATCTCAATATTGCTGGATTATTAAGATTGATCACCACACAGTCGCCCTTCAGGGTTTTTAGGGATAGCCCCACCCAACCTACCATTTTTGCCATGTTTATGTAATTGGCTAACCGTGACCCCCCTCCTGTCAGACCTGTGTTTTGGGAAGTCAGCCAAGGGAGAGATTTATCAATTAGCTGAGTAGTATTTTCAATCTGATCCACCCTAAGGGTAGGGACGTTTCCAAGAACCAATAGGAGTAGAGCCGCTGTAGGTGGTAAATGCAATGTTTGAGACCGATCATGGGCCTCCCACATGATGTTAGCCCTCTGCTCTATGATGTCAACATTTCCACCCTCTAAACTAGGTGGCTGTGAGTTATTTAGGGGCCTGCCCAGAGGAATTTTAGAACAGATAGAATATGGGCGGCTCTGATCGCTTGAGTTTGAGCAGATAACAGTACTTTGCAAAGGAATGGGTTGCTCATGCCAGTGAGTAGCAGGTGAGAAGGTGTTTGAATCCTTATAATGATGAAGTTCTGATTGACGTGGTTGGGTTGGTTGGTGAGGTAGATAGTCTTCGGTCGTTGTTGGTGCTGAAGGGGCCCTCTCCATCTTCGCTACGTATGTTATGTGTGGTCTGCCCAAACCCTCTAGCTTAGATAATCTCTCTTCAATTTCTGAGAGTTTGATTTGGATAGGGGTAAATAGGACTGTAAACATAGTCTCCATCCTTTTACAGAATTCCTCTTTTCCCGTTGGAGAGGGGTGCATGGCCTGTTCTTGGCTGAGTGGGGCAAGGGTTATCCCGTTTGGTTCACCGACCCTCTTAGGTTTGGCAAGTTGGGCCCTTTCTATAGTTTTTGCTTTTGAGTTTTTTTAGTGTCCTCCTCTGTTCTTCTCTTAACCGCTCGTTCTCTTGTGATATCCTCAGTGAGAGGTTTGGAATGCCAGCCCGTCGTTGAAGTGCTAAGCCCGTTTTAAACAACCATATAGGATGCATCCAAAACTGGTGGAGAGGGGGGCTGAGACAAACTTTGCACAGGAGTGGACAAGGATGTTTGCGGGACACCACCCAAAATAAAAGGGCCTAGTGAAGAGCGTCTCTGTGTGGTGATAGGTTGTAATGAGAATTGTCTCTCCGTAAGTTTGATTTCATGGGTGAGCATAGATTCAGCCCCAGTGATAAAGGCATCCAAAGTTCCCAGTACTCCCTTGTGCATGCTCATAGTGTATTCAAATGCCGGGCAGAAAACGCCTATCTAAGCAGGAATAGTTACAGTCAGTAGGGCGATGCAATAGGGTATAGAACACTACGGTACCTAATGGCTCAAGAACCACTTTCCGTTGTCCAGATGTTAAAGGGGGGGCCCAGCCGCCTCCGGGCTCTGACAGGTGTGGATAGGCCCAACCCTTGGCCCGGGTGAAGGACTGGGTTCTTTAAGACCCAGCGGTGCCAGGGCACAACACCTGAAACCTTCGTGGGTAACCTGCTCCGGCGTACGAATCACAGAGACACGGGACACTTCCTTCGGCGTCAAAGATTCAAGGTTTATTTGCTGCAGGGAACACAGAAGTCACAACAAGTACACCACGTGCAACTTGGGGAGACTGCTTCAAATTGGTTCTGTGGATCGCTCCTTTTATACAGTTTTTACCCATAAGACAACATAGTACACAAAGGTTTACAACCCGGTTCCCACCATCATCCCCCAGAGGGGTCGCTTTGGTCACTTTGAAACACATGAGGTCCGGAACATAAGTGCGGAAACATTTGGCGGTTCCCAACTGTAAAAACCCATCTTCCCACCATTAGCGAATTCCAATCAGCAGTAAAACAGATCGAAATAGGAACAAGGACAGGTGCAGAGGAAGACGGAGACAGTGGGGAGATCGGAAAGGGTGTAAAAGGGGAGGTATCGGGAAACACGAGATACAGGCATCAAAGGGACGTGCCTAATGAGATGCACGGCTGAGACAATAAGTCCGTGCGGCAAGATGAGCCTCGAGCGGCGCCATCTGCCTTACAGTAGCATCCCCCTCGTCATAAAGACACTTACAAAGAACATGTGTCTTCCGCAAATATCTTGGGAGTCCCAGGGTCGCGAAGCGGACAACGTCCGTTCGCTGGCTACTTGAGGGCAAGAGACAAAATGGATGCCGTATCTAAGATGGAACCCGTGGGTACAGATAGAAATACCCACGTAACAGACGAACGGTTTAGGTTAGCACAGCGAAACTGCGCACACCCACTAAACTCGTCATTTGCGGTTCATAGATACCAGACTCGACTATATTCGTGCGAGTCGAATGCACCACTTACATTTGTCACGGAACCTCAGACGCTCCTTTTGCCCTCATGTAGGCAAGCACTAGTCGGAATCATATTCGATATTCATCAGACCATCGAGATTTTGCTGTAGCATAGCTCTGTCCAACCGAGTCCCATTGGTAACAGGCGGCTGTCTCATACACGTTGTAGCACAGAGGCCACATAAGGCAGGACCACACTGCACACAAAGGCAACACGTGAACAGGAACACTACAACAACTCCAATGATCATCAGAATCTTCCAACCCCAAGTCGACATCAGGCCCCAAAACCATCCAAGCAGCGTCCAATCCCCTACATCCACGTGTATGGATTCGGAGATCTTATGAAACCTCGAGATGGCTTGATAGACAGTTGGAGCATTATCTGGAATAAAAATGCAGCAGCTCGAATGGATCACCTTACATACCCCACCTCGATCTGCTAAGATGACATCTAAAACCATACGGTTTTGTAACGTCATAAGTCTATCCGCCTGAAGTTCTGTGGTGATATTACCAAGGGCACTGGCGGTAATATTAGCTGTCGATTCTACCACTCGAGTCAACTGTCTCAGGTTCCTACTATTAACCATAGGTCCCCAAAACGGGAGGAAACCCTTGAAAAAGTCTCCTGCCTCTTGACCGGCAGTGTCCTCTTCGCTAATTACGCCTCGTACAACTCTAGTCTTATGATAATCGGCATCTACAGTGAACGTCGGAGGCAACAGATTTGCAATGAAACAGGTGCCCATGAAGTCAGCGGGCAACCATGTATATGCACGATCATAACAGATAAAGTATGTACCCTTGGCAGCCAGAAACACAGGGGACGAGACCATCGGCAGCATGTAATTTTCAGTGCACGCACTTGCTCCAAGTCGGGCTTGTGATCTTCGGCCACGACCCATGAGACAAAGATTACCAGTGTGGGGTACGACCCATATTGGAGGCGAGCTTTTAAGCTGCTTTTCGCTGGTGAACACACTGTATTCACCTCTACTTAGGACCCTATAGGCTTGTATCTCTTCTTCGGGAATAAGCGAAGGATCATAGATTTCACTATCTAAATCCTCTATTGCTATCGACAAAGGCTTTTGATACGAGGTAGGACCAGAGTAGGGGGAACGTGGTTCTCGAATGGGGTGGAAACCCAGTGCGCTTCGAAACATTGTTTGAAATGCTCGAGCTGACCCTTGGGAACTATACGGTAACACCAGATATGGAATTCCCTTATCCGTAGTATGTGGCATCAACCCACACACCCAACAATTAGTAGTGTTAACCACTAACTGATGCTGATGAAGGAGCTGAATAATGGAATTGTTGCGGAATTCTACACGTCTAGCCTGTTCGTGTTCCGGTAACATGTGAAAGGAATGAGGAGAAACAGTAGAGACAAGTTTAGGGTCAGGAGTAGGAGTAGGTGTAGCAGGTAAGAAGTAAGACATCGTGTAATACACCCCACCCGCCAATAATGCAGAAGCAGTCAAAAACAACACAAACAGTTGGAATATGAAACATTTGGTACGACTGAGTTGCTGCAGCTTGAGTCTATGAGCCTAAGCTCCCTCCAAATCGTTCAGCTTCGAGAATGCCATTCCCTACGACCGTCCGCAACGTTTCTTGACGCACTTCGTTCTGTGTAGCAATAGTCAATCCCTAGGAGTTCCCAGGAACCGACGGCCTTTAACCTAGCGTCAAGACCTACTATCCAGAAGGAAGTACGCGCGCGGCCCTACGGCCTTCAAATGCACAATATATATATATGCAAAGACAAAGTCTTTCAGCTGTGGAAGCAAAAAAAGGTACAAGGAAGGAAGCTCAATATATATATACAGGAATAATCACAGTAATACAAATGTTCAAAACTGATCACGGAAAACGGGATAATGCAGTTGTCAATTTCAGCAAAGCAGAATATTTTATTTGTCCTTAGTGCGAGATCGCAAAAAGTATCGGGTTTTCCCAGGACGTGTCTGCTCGTCAAACAAAGGATCCGTTGAAGAGACAGCGTCCTGCTGATCAGTTGAGTGTTCTGGTCTTGAGTCTTTTGATGACAATTGTTCAACAGTGTCTTTCTGCTGCGCTGAGGATTCTCCAACAGGCTGTGCGTCGCTGAAAGGCACAAACGCCGGCAATGTTTCTGTTTCCGTTGACGCAATGCCTCTCCTTACCCACGGGTCTGCCGGCAAAGGGATGGGGACTCTTTTAGTGTGGGTGGCATGCACCCAGTTCTTACGTCCCTCGAGACGAACGGCAGTCCTCGTGGCCAGGAGCACTTGATAGGGTCCGGTGAACCTCGGGTCCAGGTTATTCTTGCGTGAAAAATTTCTCGTCACCACCCAGTCTCCGGGCTGGAGCTGGTGGCCTGGACCCTCCGTCTGCGTCGGCAATGCGTCGTAAACCTGTTGGTGAATTAACCTCAGTTTAGCAGTCAAGTCATGTAGATAATCGATCAACATTGGGTACTCAAGATCAGAGAACATTCCTGGCCTAGGAACCCCCCACACATTCGCAGGACGGCCGAACACTATTTCATAGGGGCTAAGCCCTATTCGGGAGTGTACAGTCGCCCTAGTTGACAGTAATGCTAAAGGTAAAGCGTCAGGCCACGAAAGACCAGTCGTAGCCTGAATCTTCGCTAGCTTTAGTTTAAGGGTGCCGTTGTACCCTTCAACTAATCCAGCTGACTGGGGATGATTGGCGCTGTGGAATTTTTGATTAATTCCAAGGCCCTTACACACACTCTTCATCACACTTCCAACAAACTCACTTCCATTATCTGACCACACGACTCTAGGCATTCCATACCGAGGAAAATATTCCTTCAGTAGGAATTTCGCAGTAGACAAAGCAGTATTGTCTTTGAGAGGATAGGCCTCGATCCATCGGGAGAATGCGCAAACCACAACTAAAACGTATTTCAGGTTATTGCATCGCTCCATATGGATGAAGTCCAATTGAATCACCTCAAAGGGATATGAAGGGGGAGCAAAACTGCCAGGAGGAGTTGGGGTTCCTTTGCCAGGGTTGTACATCATACACACCATACAATTCTTCACCAGACGTTCAGCACATTTTGTAATACCATCATTCTTCCACACAGGCGACAACAATTTACAAATACCTTTTACGCTGATATGTGCTAACCCATGTGCCATTGTCACAACGGCCAGCACATACGCATCGGGCAACAACCATCTTTTCTGATCCGACAAATCAATCCAACAACCACTCGCATCCAACTTTCCCGTGCTTTCTTTCCACTTCGCCTTTTCAGTCTCGGTGGCCTCACTCTGAATTTCTTTCACGCTTTCAATAGTGTTTTCACACATGCTCGATTCTGTAGGCCACCTAACCGAACTCGTCACATACATTCGAGTGCTAAGGTTCCGGGCAGTCTCCTTAGCAATCTCATCCGCAAACGCATTACCACGACCAACATCATCCGTCACCTTACGATGCGCGCTACATTTAACAATCGCTACTTGTTTAGGCAATGTCAGTGCATCCAAGAGATCATTCACAAGCTGACCATGCTGAATCTTCGTACCATGCGACGTCAAGAAACCTCTCTCTCTCCACAATCGCCCAAAGCTGTGAGCGACGCCAAAAGCGTATTGGCTGTCGGTAAACACATTCACACGTTTCCCTTTCGCTAACACACATGCTCTAGTGAGAGCAATCAATTCCGCAGCTTGGGCAGAATTCTGATTCAATCTTGCAGTTTCAACAACAGTGTTCAACGTTACAACAGCATAAGCAGTAGTCACATCACCATTTGGCAACTTAAAACATGACCCATCCACATACAGTGTACCATCTGGTTCTTCCAATGGGGTGTTTTTAAGGTCCACTCGACCTTTTGTTTCCTCTTCTGTCCTCAAGTAGCAATCATGTTCTGCTACTTCATCTGACTCTGCGCTAATCGGTAACAAAGTTGCCGGGTTCAGAACATTACAACGTTTTATCTGAATATGACTTGCCAATAACGTCAACTCGTACCCAGACAACCTCGCACTCGTCAAGTGCTGAGTTTTCGTACGATTCAAAAGAGTATCGACTGCATGCGGAACCATCACCGTAAGCATATTGTCCATGACCAATCCTGCTGATTGTCGGATGGAGACCGCAGCTGCCGCAGTTGCTCTCAAACAACTCGGCAATGCTCTAGCTACTGGGTCCAAGGTCGAGGAAAAATATGCACATGGACGCTGTTTACCACCAAAAGGTTGCGTTAAGACACTCAAAGCACAACCTTCCCTCTCGTGAACATATAATGTAAACGGTTTACTGTAGTCAGGAGTACCCAACACAGGAGCCGAACACAATGAATCACGTAATTCAGAAAAACTTTTCTGACATTCTTCCGTCCATGGTAAAGGAGTTGAAACATCCTTGCACGTAAGAGCCACTAATGGTTTCGCTAGCAATGAAAAATTAGGAATCCACTGCCTGCAGTACGATGTGATACCTAGGAAGGCACGCACATCTCTTTGGGTTTTTGGCACAGTCATTCGCGCAATCGCTGCAATTCTCTCTGGGGTCAACCTCCTTCCCTCCTTTGACAATAAGTGACCTAGATAGGTTACTTCTTGACAACAATATTGGAGTTTAGAAGGGGACACCTTATGATTCAACTCACAGAGATGTTGCAGCAACGACACCGTAGCAATTTTGCAAATGTCCTGAGTATCAGCAGCCACCAATAAGTCGTCGACGTATTGGATTAAGGCCGCACCAACCGGCAACCGAAACGCATCCAGTTGACCCTTCAAGGCTTGACTGTAAATCGATGGACTTTCACAGTAGCCCTGAGGAGCGCGTTTAAACCGGAAGCTACGTCCACCGAGAGAGAAACCGAAAAGGTCTCTGCTCTCTTCGGCAGTCAGGATGCTGAAAAACGCATTTTTCAAATCAATCACCGAAAACCATGATGCAGAAGCTGGAATCAGAGTCAGTAGCGCCGTGATGTCAGGCACAACAGGGAATTGAGGAACCACAATTTTATTCACCTCCCGTAAATCGATAACAAAGCGATAAACAGGTGGTTTTGAAGGATCAGTACGTTTAAGAATGGGCAGTACAGGGCTGTTGCATACGTTTCCCCGAGTTTCTTCAATAACGTCTTTCTCGATCAGATCATAAATGATCGCTAACAATGCTCGTTCACCATCAAGAGAGATACGATACTGGGGAATACGTGGCAATCGCACATTAGCTTTCAACTGAACAACATAAGGGGAGATATCAAGTAGGCCCACGTCATTTGGACCCGTCGCCCACAAAGACGCAGGAAGAGAACTCAATTCCGGTGGAAGCTTATCGAGAGACAGATACATAGGAGAGACAACCCTCTCTCCTAACGTAAGCTTTACACCCGCAGGAGAACAATACAAAGTTGCGTACAAACGTTTAAGCAAATCCAGGCCCAAAAGATTTTCACCACAACCAGTAGTCAAAATCAACGGAGCTTGAAGCTCACGTGGCCCTATGGTAAGGGGTAAAGGGCGCGAAACTGGATTGCTAACGGGGGCGCCAGAGAATCTAACGGAAACATTTGTTAAGCCAGACAAAGGTGCGCCAGGGAGTTTCGAATGCATGATAGAACTTTTCGCTGCACCAGTGTCCAACAGAAAAGGCTCAACGACGCCCGATGTAGCAACTGCGACGTAAGGCCCTCTCTGATCAACCGGAACTGATACCACTCCCTCTCCTTGTCTTTGGCTGTCCTAGTAATTACTGTCGTCAGTTCCCTGATCGACGTAATAATCATCTACATTGTACTGCGCAGATCGCCCCTGCGACGATCCACGTTGATCGAAACAATTATTAGAATTAGATGAGTTATCTGAGCGATCGTTCTGAGCACCACGACCTCTACCACGTGATGCCTGCTGCGAACCACCACGACCTCCTTTAGATGAACTACCACTATTCCGTTCATTTAAAACAGGGCAATTGAATTTAATGTGTCCCTCCTGTCTACAATAAGCACATTGATTGTACCCCAACGATGATCTTTGGGAGGAGGAATCATTACGCGGCTGCGATCGATTCGATTGCGACTGCGATCTATTCTGTTGGGATGCATTCTGATTTGAACGCGGAGGATACGCTTGTTGCAGCAACACTTTAGTTTTCAGTTTTTTCGTCTTTTTATCAGCACGGTCATTCTCCTCCTTCTCCCTATTCTCGTAATATTGTGCTGTAGCCAATATCTGAGCTGAGGTAGAAACGGCCCATGCACTTTCCGAATTCTTTAATTTATTGCTCAAATCGGGCAGTAAGTTAGAAACAAATTTATCCACAAACAATCTCTGACCACCCTCGGTACCCATATCCTGTCCACTATGGTCAATGAATGCTTCCTCAAACCTCGTAAAGAAGTCGGAAACACTCTCATCCTTCTTCTGCTTGCAAGCTGACAATTTGTCCCAATTTACCCTCATAGCTGGCATAAGAGTTTTCATTAATGTTATTATTCGTTGGGGAAGAGCAGTAATCATCTGCTCAGGTTTAGCTCCACCAGTTTGTAAAGCATCCGACGCCACAATGGCAGCCCAATCACCACCTAATTCATTTGGATGATTTTCCTGCCGAATTTTAGCCCATACCGGTTGCGGTACGACATTGCCGAACAACATATCGATATCGGCAAGATTCATGATTGTAGCGTCTACAAGCTGCGATAATTCTTTGTAATAACCTGTAGGATTTTTGCGAGGGTCAGGCAAAGATTGCGTCACCTGTAACACTTCCGAGCGTTTCCACGGGAGATGTATCCATACTCTCTGGAAATGCGGCAGAATAATAGGAATAGCAGTAGCATCGCCTGGCATCCACACTGGTGGAACTTCCCGCATGGGGTATTGGCCAGACTCGTCTGGTTGTTTTTCAATATCCTCGACAAACAATGCATGAGGTATCGGAGCGGGACGAAAAGATAGCAATCGCTCAACAGCACGTCGAACGTTGGTATCCACTATCAGTCCATTTGCGAACTGAAGCTGAAGATCAGACAGAGCAGCCATCACCTCGTCAGGCGCATCAGCCGCTATCTGATCATGAAGGAACTTACACATTTCATTAAACACATATCTCTGGGTTGGTATATTGAATTGACAAAACGTTTCGAGGACAACACGGGGCGGATTTCTAAGAGGGTTCACCATCCAACCCATCGCCATATTATATAGCGCAACACGTTCTCTGTTACCAGGAAGCTGACTACGTCTCTGAGGACCATCGGAACCAGCAGACCCATGAGCAGGTCCGAGCGAATGAAAGAAGCTAGCCGCAAGAGGAGAATTACGACTACGAGTAGAGGGAGAAAGATACGACACAGGACTAACAAGAGAAGGAGTAGAAACAGTAGCAACAGCAGGAGTTAACAAAACAGGAGCAGTAGCGGGAGCAGGAGTATGTGGAAGCGGAGGAGCAGTAGGGATAGCAACAGACAAAGGAGCAGGAACAGTCGGAAGGGCAGGGACAGGTTGAGGAACAGGCGGAGGAATAATAGGCACGGCAGGGACCACAGGAGCTGCGGTACCCTGTACGTACGGAGGTGGCGACTTCATAAGATAAGACATTAAAGGATCCTCGACTGCCTCTTCCTTCCTTTCCGACTCCGTAGGCAAAGCAGGATAACATTTATCTATAGTCATACGCTGTAGTCTGTCGAACACTTCCTTATCCTTATCCTCCTTATCACGCTGAAACTGCTCTGCTTTCTTCACTATGGTAGCAACATTATCTCGCTGAGTACGTTTATTCTGTCTGATTTCTTTCTGTCGGGCTTCTTTGCGCCACAACCGAAAGGCATCAAACATGGCCGGCCTTGATTTTCGTTCGAACAATTTAATCTCTAGATTATCTAAGATCGGGGCCTCGAAGCTACCATGAGGTGGCCAACGGAGGTCGCCGTCCTTCTTTGTATATTTAATCCAATAATCGTTAAAGGTAATTGGGCCTAGCCCATGCTTACTGTACAGGTCATAAGTGGGAGTTCCAACCGGAGGTATCGGACACGAGTCCTCCAGTCGGGAATCCATACCACAAGGTCTGAAACAACTAAACAAAGTACTACGACCAGGCATCTTGCACACTAGCCGAGTTTCACAAACTTCAAGGGTTACGGGATTTACCAAGTCCCAGCAAAGAACAAAACCCTCGGTTTTTGGCGGCTGCAGTCGTCAAACAACACAACAAAGTACCAAGAACCACAAATGCAATGGAACCATGCAACCACTAAGTAACCACAACCAAGAACTCTGGGAGCGACCCACAAATACTTAACTCAAGGATCGATGGCGTCACCAGGAAGGCCCGTCAGTCGTCTCGCTCTACCAAGGTCTACGCCAGGCGCCA
Source organism: Lissotriton vulgaris (assembly GCF_964263255.1). Taxonomy (NCBI): domain Eukaryota; kingdom Metazoa; phylum Chordata; class Amphibia; order Caudata; family Salamandridae; genus Lissotriton; species Lissotriton vulgaris. Next base: position 623,191,194 of record NC_141689.1, read on the forward strand.
AAACAGGTCTACAGTCAGGGCAGCAGTCCGTCGCAGCCGTCAGGAGGCGGGAATCTTCACGGGAAAAGTCTTCGGGCCACTTATTTCGACAACAGGATCGATGAAGCGGAGTGCACCTTCCCTCGGAGATTTCACACGAAGTTCCTCACGATCGTCGGGCTTGGACCGGTACCACTGATGCAGCCCCACGTTGGGCGCCAACTGAAGGACTGGGTTCTTTAAGACCCAGCGGTGCCAGGGCACAACACCTGAAACCTTCGTGGGTAACCTGCTCCGGCGTACGAATCACAGAGACACGGGACACTTCCTTCGGCGTCAAAGATTCAAGGTTTATTTGCTGCAGGGAACACAGAAGTCACAACAAGTACACCACGTGCAACTTGGGGAGACTGCTTCAAATTGGTTCTGTGGATCGCTCCTTTTATACAGTTTTTACCCATAAGACAACATAGTACACAAAGGTTTACAACCCGGTTCCCACCATCATCCCCCAGAGGGGTCGCTTTGGTCACTTTGAAACACATGAGGTCCGGAACATAAGTGCGGAAACATTTGGCGGTTCCCAACTGTAAAAACCCATCTTCCCACCATTAGCGAATTCCAATCAGCAGTAAAACAGATCGAAATAGGAACAAGGACAGGTGCAGAGGAAGACGGAGACAGTGGGGAGATCGGAAAGGGTGTAAAAGGGGAGGTATCGGGAAACACGAGATACAGGCATCAAAGGGACGTGCCTAATGAGATGCACGGCTGAGACAATAAGTCCGTGCGGCAAGATGAGCCTCGAGCGGCGCCATCTGCCTTACAGTAGCATCCCCCTCGTCATAAAGACACTTACAAAGAACATGTGTCTTCCGCAAATATCTTGGGAGTCCCAGGGTCGCGAAGCGGACAACGTCCGTTGGCTGGCTACTTGAGGGCAAGAGACAAAATGGATGCCGTATCTAAGATGGAACCCGTGGGTACAGATAGAAATACCCACGTAACAGACGAACGGTTTAGGTTAGCACAGCGAAACTGCGCACACCCACTAAACTCGTCATTTGCGGTTCATAGATACCAGACTCGACTATATTCGTGCGAGTCGAATGCACCACTTACATTTGTCACGGAACCTCACGGGCTTTGCCCGAGTACGTCCCCGTACCCGTCCCGCGCCTATGTCCGCATTCTCCTTTTCAAGCGTGTCCTCGCACTATGCGGCTCGGGAGTTGGAGTCCCCCCAGAAATGCAGCAACCGTGTGCCCAGCAGGGAACCAGAAAGGAAGGAGCAAGAAGTGACTACATCATGCCATGGTCCACGTTCTCCTTTTCAAGCGCGTCCTTGCGCTATGTTGCACTGGAGTTGGAGTCCCCCCAGAAATGAGGCATCAGTACGCCCAGCAGGGACCAGGAAGGAAGGAGCAAAAAGCAGCTACACCGTGCCGCGCCTTGGTCTGCTTTCTCCTTTTCAAGCGTGTCCTAGCACTATGCGGCTCAGGAGTTGGAGTCCCCCCAGAAATGCAGCATCAGTATGCCAGGCAGGGAACCAGGAAGGAAGGAGCAAAAAGCGTCTACACCACGCCATGGTCCGCTTTCTCCTTTTCAAGCGTGTCCTCGCGTTATGCAGCTTGGGAGTTGGAGTCTCCTCCAGAAATGCAGTGTCATATGCCTAAACCAGGAAGGAAGGAGCAAGAAGCGGCTATCAAATTGCAAACTGGAAAAATTGTTCACTTAAATGACTCTCCGTCTATGAAGCTGTGCTGCCTCAACATGAAATGGCACTGAGCTATTTAATTACATGAGTTCGATCCCTACCTCTATCATGAATTGACCCTTATTATCATTCAAAATGGAGTTGGTCATGTCTGCTAGGTCCTAGTGGGTGTGCTTTGTCAGTTGGATTCTGGCTACATTCCCCTGAGAAAACAACCTCACAAATTTGGGGAAACCACAAAATTCAATTGGTATTTGCAGCAATTGATTAGCTGGTGAGCAGTTACAGTCTATGAAGAAGGCAGAATGCACTTAGTCACTTTTCATTGTTGCCAGGTATGTGGAGAAGAGTGTGCATAAACGCATTGATGGAGTGTAATAGTTCACACTTCTACCTATCAGTATAATCCCTAGTGTACTAGAACACCCAAACTCTTGAATTTTGTATATTTCACCAAACAAAGTGTATGGAAAATCCGTTAGGCCTGCCATAAAGCACTGCATATTGTGTGGTGAATTGTGAACTGGGTTAAACTAGTGGACATTAAGCTATAGAGGCTGACGTGACCTGTAATCCAAGGAATGACAGCAAGCAGGCAAGGGTCCAAAATCCCACGGTTTAAGGCACTGACACAAACTTTGCTCTAAAACAGAATTGAACCGAGAGACTAACTTGAACAATCAGTACTAAAGAGATCAGCAAAATAGGTTATCCAAAGATGGAGATGGCATCAGGGTTTGTAAAAAGGCAGTAAGGACTGGTTTCTGTTCTCAAAATCCAGACATTTTTAACAAAGAAGCAATATTTATTAGAATAACACTAAAGATTAAAGACATGAAATAGAAGCTGTTTGTGAAATTAGTGCCATGAGGATGAATGAATATATAGATAAATATCTATAGCAGCAGTTTATAATTAGCATACTTATTCTAGATCATGAGGTAAAAAAAATAATTCCCTGACTAGAACAATGAATAGTTCAAAGGTTCTGGCTTTTGAGCTGTTTAAAAAAATATTCAGGCAAAAAAAGAGAAAGATGAGGAAATGACCTGGAGAGGAATCTCCGTGCTAGATACTTTTTAATACTACAACTATCGTTTTAAAAACAACTTTTTAATTTCGGTAATCGTCCACACTTTTGCTGTATAGACTTTTTTTCCTGCTGAACTTTGTATGGGTACTTTGCACTCTGAACTGATGTTCATTCTATTTTATATGTTTGTATTTTTTATGTAATAATTGTAATTGTCCTCAGTGGAGTAATAAGATTTTAACATAAATAATCTTGGAACAGTGAATGATATAAAAGGGCCAGACTCTGGACCACACTTCTCACAGGCTTCCTTTATAAATTGCAACTTCATTCCCCTAAGGAAGAGGCTGCAAATTATTCTTGTTCAAGAAATACTTTGCTTGTTCCTTTTTTCATGCTGTTTACCATTCTTCATCTTTTTTCTGTCCTTCTTCTCTCCATCCTTTACATCGTGGACCATCTTACCAGTACTCAGATGTTTCTTTTACAGCATGTAACATATTAAAAGTTGAATTATTAAATAAATAAATTATTTTATAAGTTTATGCGTATTTTCCTACCACCTCCCCCAGTCCCAAAAAAATCACTTCTCTTGAAGACTAAGATCCTCATTCAGAGTTTGGTGGACAGAGTATTTGATCACAAATACTGCAGAGTATCCTGTCCACCAATTGACTGTCCATCCACTCAATAAAGAGTTAAGTGAACTGTTATGTTTCCACTGATGGCAGCCCTGCTAGCTCTGCTGCTCGAAGCCATACATCAATAGCCTTCAGACTTGGAGTAGATGGTATTAAGTACTTCAGACCATCAGCACTGTTTAGAGCAGACAGTTTTATTTTTAGGTCGATCCTACGCAGCACGCTTGCGCTAGCTGCAAGACATGCTATAGTCAGTAAAAGAACTTTGATCCCACCTGCTGCCTACTGTACATTGACTCCAGTGTCACTCTTCTTTGCTGCCTCCAAACAGGATACACACAGCTGATATGTCACTTTCATTTTCAGGTGAGAAGCCGCAGCCAAGTACTTTTTCCTTACACTTTGATTGTTTTATCTGTTGTGTTGGAGAACTCTTTTTCAAAAACATTGTTTGCTTCCTCATTATTACTACATCGTTGGAACGCACGTTTTGAGGAGACCACCCTGCTCTAAAGCAAGCACAGCCCCTCGGATGTATTCACTGGCAAGACAATTCTTTTTCTTCCGATGAAGGAATTGCATGTACCACTGCCCCCCGTGTGTGCGCACACAGGTAAAAAACTCCCAGGGGAGATGTGCACTGTGGGCTCCCTCCCTCTTCATTGCTTCCCCATGCCCCATTCTCCAGCCCCTCCTGTTTAGTTTTTTCATAATTTCCTGTCTTGTTACTACTACATCATCACAGCGCGCGCTTTGAGGAGACCTCCGTGTCTGGAGCAAGAGCACCTCTCACATGTATTCACTGCCCAGATGATTTTTTTTCCCCCAGCATGAATCACATGCACGTTGCCCCAGGTACAGCATGTGCACCAACAGTTAAATACTCCCACCCAGGGGAGATGTACAATGCGGGCTTGCTTCCTCCTCATTGCTTCCCCATTCCCAAGCATCTCCTGCCTAGTTATGTTTTCCAGCTTATTATTGCATTGTAAATCATCAGTTCGTGTCTTCCACAAAAGGTGGCTTCTGCAAGTAGGATTTAGGAAGGCGTGTGACATTGTGTACTTAACATTAAAGGCATTAAAATGGAACACTGCAAAAGACTAGCAAGTCTTTTGAAACTACAAAAAGTTGGTTAGGCTCTTGCGACCAATACAAATGTTTAAATATTACATATCCACAACAATGCAACCCTTGTTTTCTTTGTATGAGTTTGGGCGTGCCTTGCTTTTCCCAATGAGAGCAGCTTCTGTTTTATTTCAGAGTACCAACAGTACAACAACACCATGTTTCTCAGCTAAGCAAGAGCAAATTTAAAGTTTACAAACAATAGCAACCACCATTCGAGCGCATCGACTCAGATCCATTTGTATTATGACCTACGGTCCCTTATTTAAATGACAGACATTGGAAATTGCTCATTTGCAGTGAGCTCAAAGGTAATTTGTGCTAAATCACAATTCAATACAAATGCATTACCACCCCAGCCTTACATAGATGTAGTACCATTTCTCCATGCACTGCGCGATACCAGCATTGGAATGTTTCTCTGTAGACATTTTTTTGATAGAAAGAGTAACTAAATAATACATTTAAAATCAAATGTGCCTCCTCCGCAGGAGCATCTGCTTGGCTAGTGAATTATAAATTTTGAGTTATCTTCCTTTTCTCGCTCCCCCCTTCCGCACCCCTCTGCACTATGTTGGCATCTGCTACAGTGCAGCCGATGACCATCTACCAGTGCGCTAAGATCACACGAGTGTCACAGGTGCTTGACCTAAAGATCTTAACCTTCTTGCTTCCTCCTTTGGTATCACACAGCCTGCAAGTCATGAATATTTGCTGGGTGGAGAGGGTATTTAACGCTATCCTGTGAGTTATAGAGCTTGTGCATTCACAAATAGGGTAGGAGGTTATTTAGCACCCGCTGCAAAAAAACATGTTCTTTTGGCGCAAACTCCAGCAGGTGATGGAAACCAGATATAGACAGATTAACACTAATCACTGGTTGCATGCTACAAGAGCTAATACATAGTGTTTATTATTTTGTTATCAGTAATGCCAAACATGACACATTTTAGCCCCCGCAGGGTTGTGTTATTTTCCACACAAAAATCCTTCCCCCTTCTTTCTCCCACATATTAGCATCCAACTCTCATCTCCTAATGTCATTTCATGCACATTTCTGTTAGTAAGAAACATTATTTTTTTTAAGTGTTTGTGGGTCCTATTTAAATCTCGGTCCACAAAATTATTTTTACAGTCTCAGGCGATTAAGGTTTCATGTCTCAAAAAACACAATTAACAAAAAATAAATGAAGCATTTTGCCCTGGGTAAAGCAATATAGACAGGCTTCCCAGTAGCCATTAGCCAGCAGCACTGTGCATGCTGGGACTTGTAGGGTCATCACAGGATTGGAAAATATGAGCATGTTATGTTATGTTATGTTAAAATCGTTTTTTTATAGCGCTCAGCTACTCCGAGGAGTGTCCCGGCGCTTCAAGAAACCCGATGCAGAAGTCAGGAGCAAATGAAACAGAGCAGAACAACTATTGAACAAACAGCCAGGACCTCAGCTCCTTCCTGAAAACTAGCAGATTAAAGTTTTTTCTCAGAGGGACTGGCAAGGAGTTCCAGTTGAGGTGCCAGGTGACGAAAGGAGCGACCTCCAATCCAGGCTCGTCTGATTGGCGGAACTGATGCCAAGGCCAGGGAGGCAGACCTCAGCGCCCTTGATGGCAAGTAGAAAGTCAGTTGTTTCCTGATATATTTCGCACCTGAGTCATGGAGTGCTTTACAAGCAAGCGTAAGCGCCTTAAAAGCAATCCGTTTTTAATAGGGAGCCAATGCAATTTTTTTAATAGATTCGTGGCATTGGATCTCCGGTGGAGGCCGTCGATGGCTCTGGCAGCAGAATTCTGCACTACCTGCAGGCGAGATAGGAGATATTCCGGCAGGCCCAGGTAGAGCACGTTTGCATTATCCAAACGGGAGCCTATCAGGGCCTGTAGGGTAACTTTCCTGTGGTCATGAGATAGCAACGGAAGGAATTTTCTAAGCATTTTCAGGATGCCTCAACACTTCCCAACAAGGCCAAGAATCCCAGAATGCAAAACCCAAAATCCAAATTTCAATTTTGATTCAAAAGTCTTTACTGGCTAGAGGTGTGGTGCATAAAGTGAGGTCACTTGGCAGCTATGCAGACATTTAAAAAAAAAAGTGCCAACATTTGGGAATACACAGAAAACATTTTTATCAGAAAGAGGGAGTATGCTATTTTCCCATGGACTTCCACTGGGTTAGTGATGATAAAAAAGGGAGTGAAATGTATGAATTTCATGAGCGAAAGAGTACATGCTTTTCAGGACACCATGCACAACATACCATCATTCAACACAAAATACCATTCCACAATTATTCTCTATGACACACAATTCCACTCCACATAATTCTGTAAACTGAAAACCCCATAATTACTGTCCACATAATTCCACTGCACACCATGCCACATAATTCCACTACACATATCCACTCCAAACTATGCAAATCTACGCCCAAGAATTCCACAACTAACAATTCCAATCCAACCGACATGCATCCACTCCACTCCATAGCACTTACGTAAAATACATTTTCATTTACAATAACAATAGCTCTAAGTCTAGCAAATGTGAGACCTGTTCGTATTATTGATGCCTGTTCTGTTTGGGGCCACCCATTTGCTATCCAACCACTGAACTACCTTATTGTCATAGGTATATGTGTTAACCCCTGGACCACATGAGACTAACCAGAGTACGAGCATATGCATTAATCTTTCATGGAGAGAATAGGATCACGGTTTGGATCTGAATGCAGATATCATTACCATCAACAAATCAGGAAATAACTGCACGTGTATTCTATTTTTATCAGCTGCCTTTTAGAGATTGTTTCACGCCTGTAGTTTGTTTCGAAATCTTAAATATTCAATTTAATAACATAATAATTCCAATATTGTTCGTTAAAGCAGTTGGATAAGAACTGTCTGTAGAGATATTGCTTTTTTTATTAGATGAGGAATCCTACAAGGTAAGTCATTGTAGCCTGTTTAAACCTTACAGGGACAATAAGGTAACACAAAATGTTCATTACAGTTCTTAGTGGGGTAGCTAGCACAGAAACAAACTCTTTCCGGATTTGTAGAGTATGAGTCAATAAGAGCGCTCTATGCATGCATGTGCATGTGTTTGTGTGTTTGTACATGCATTTAAGTATGTGAACATATATCTAAAAATGTATGTGCATGCATGTGTGCCCCTGAATATGTGAGTGTGTGTGTGTCCACAACACATTGAGTTCCTTGCTAAAACCTCTGCATGTATGCTAACCTGGAATATATACTTTATCAATAATCTGGCTCCATTCATTAACTTCTGTCTAATCTGACCTTTCCTTTAATTTTCTTTCCTTTCCTTAGCATTTTTTCCCTCGGAGAATAACGCTGAGCAAAAAGTGAGTACTACATTGATGTGATTCCATTTATAGAGTGCGCACTACCAGTAGTGGCACCTCGAGGGAGTGATGCGGGCAGTGAGGCGGGGCGGGGCGGGGCGGGGAGGGGCAGGGTGGGGGTAGTAGACTACAGCATACCGCCGAACCAAGTTAAGTACATAAATAAATAAAATGAATCACATTGCTCGTGCTGCAACCCAATCGGCAATGCAGCGCTCGCAATGTAATTTGTTTTATTTATTTATGTACTTAACTCGGTTCGGCCCTGTGCCGTAGTTTACTAACCACACCCTGTAGACTTTGGGGTAAGGCCTAAGCACGTGGCACTTATTGCATATAATGAATGGACAATGACTCTTGTGCTGGTTAGCCGGAAAGACCCCGAGCGGTCTTCCGCATCTTTATTTATACCCCGGCGCGAGCCCGCCCCGGGGTTGTGCGTGCGTGCGTGGGGGAAAAGATACAAAGTAGTGGAGAACCCGAGTGGCTCACTACATCCCTCCTTTGTTTTAGTTCTTTCAGCTCCCCGACACTCGGACCACAGTTCAAGGGGATGTCCATGCAAAGTCTCTGAGCCGTCGGCTGGGCATCGGATTGGGCCTTAGGCTGTAGCGGTGGTTCCGGGTCCCTGATGGTTCGACAACCCCGGCCGGGGGTTGTCCTCGGATCAGCGCTCGCTTCTGATGCCCTGGGCTGAATTGGCTCGGCGCCGAGGCCGGGTGACATTGGCCTCGGTTGACTCTCCCCTCGTGGTAGTCCTGGCAGAGAACTCGGGGACCTGGGACAGTCTGCGTCTTGTACCACCAGCTCTTCCGCTTCCGTTTCTTCTGCTCGCTGGTGTCCAGCGGCTGCTTCCGTTGCCTTCCTGAAGCAGGAGATGTTTCGTGTCACGGTCTGTCCGTTTCTCTTTGCTGTGACCATTGTCCCTTGAACCTTGTCCACTCTCCACACTTCGGGTTCAAATGGCGTTCGAAACTTCCATCCAGGATAGCGATCCTTGACGACCACTGCATCCCTTTCTTTGATGTCCGGTTCTTTGGCGAGGCGATGCAGGCTTGCTTTGGCGTTGGTGGCCTGCCTCCTTGCCTGGGTGGCATCGGCATCTCTCTCTGTCGGCACCCACGCATTCACCGTGGTATGCCATCTCTGGGGGCCCGCTGGAACAGTACGTGAGCTGGGGCGCACTTTGTCGTCGAGTGCGGTGTTTGTCGATAGGCTCCTAGGAATTGATCCAGGGCCATCTCCAGATCTTCCCCATTGTCCACCGCTATCCGAAGGGCTCTGTTTATCGTTCGCATCAGCCTCTCCACTTCTCCGTTGGCTTGAGGCCACAGCGGGGTGATCTTTCTATGTTTGATTCGGAGGGTTTCCAGGTATGACTGGAACTCTCTCCCTTGAAAGGGGGGTCCGTTGTCGGACTTGATTTCCTCGGGAAGTCCCATCGTGGCGAATACCCGGTTTAGTACCTTCTTGACGTGTGGGAAAGCTGTGGATGCGATGACTTCCACGATTGGGAATTTCGAGAAGGAATCTACCAGCACCAACATGTGCCTTCCGTCCGGGAAGCTGCCAAAGTCAATACTGAGTTGGGTCCAGGGAGCCCGAGGCGCCTCTTCCGTGATCACCGGTGCTGGAATGGGTTCACCCCCGGTGATCGTGCATGCGTGGCAGGACTGTATCATTGCTTCCACTTGGCTGTCCATCGCTGAAAACCACACCTTGCTCCGTAAGCGCGCCTTCGTCTTAGCCATGCCTTGGTGTCCCACGTGGGCTAGGCTTAACGCTCGTTGTTGAAGGCTTTCTGGCATGACGAGGAGGTGTCCTCGCAGGATCACTCCCTCCTCTCCCACACTGAGTTCACTGCGGATGTGCCATAGCTGCTGTCTAGCATGGCTGACTTCCGCGCGGAGGCTGGCGGCGCCATCGAGGAAGCGGGCCCATTGATTTTCTTCACGGGCTTGCCGGACTTTCGTGAGGGTCTCATCTTCAGCCGTGGCGTCTCCAATCTCCTTGAGGGTCATGTTGTCTGGGCACGTGGCCTGCGTGATCATGTGCACGATCTCCTCCACTTCCTCTCCGTCCTCTGTGGGTGGTGTTGGTGAGGTGACGTCCGGGTGCCGTGACAGGTAGTCAGCGGGGTTGTGAGCCCCAGGCCGGAACACAACTTTGAATCGGTAGCCTTGTAGCTGAACGGCCCATCGTTCGATCCGTGGGGGAGCCAATCTTGAGGTCCCAGCGAAGAGGGGTAGGAGAGGCTTGTGGTCCGTGACCACGGTGAATTCCTGTCCACAGAGGTAAAGATGAAAATGCTGGCAGGCCCATTTGATGGCCAGGGCCTCCCTCTCTATCTGTGCGTACCGGGTCTCTGTGTCGGTCAGTGCCTTGCTGGCATAGGCGACTGGTCTCCATTCTTCCGGACCATACTCTTGCAAGAGAACGGCTCCTAGTCCCACAGGACTAGCGTCCACAATCAGTTCGGTTCTTCTCCTTGGCTGGAAGTAGGCCATAGTGGTGTTGTCCAGAAGACCGGCCTTGACGTTCTGGAATGCTTTGTTTGCGGCCGCGGTCCAGTCCCATTTCTGATCAGTTCGGGTGAGAGCCCGGAGGGGTTCCGCGATGGCAGCCAGGTTCGGAATGAACCGGCCGCAGTACGTGGCCATGCCCAAGAAACTGCGCACTTCAGTTGGGTTTCGAGGCGTGCTGGCCGCTTTGATCGCCTCCGCTTTCTTTGGGTCTACTTTGAGGCCTTCCCTGGTGAACGTATATCCGAAGAAGTCCACCGATTCTTGGTAGAAGGCACATTTGGCTCGGTGTAAGGTCAGCCCACTGTCAGCAAGCCTCTGTAGGGTCGCTCTCAGGTTGGTGTGATGTTCTTCGAGGGTTGACGAATATACTAGAATATCATCACTCAGGTTGATTACGCCCGTCAGTCCTGACAGCACCTCACGAATGGCGTTTTGAAAGACTTCGGCTGCCGATGATACGCCGAAGCTGAGCCGGGTGTAGCGACGCAGCCCTACATGCGTCGAAAAGGTGGTGATGTATCTGCTGGCTGGCTCTAACTCTAGCTGGTGGTAACCTGAGTTGAGGTCCAGCTTCGAAAACCACTTCGCCCCGTTGAGGTCGGCTATGATATCATCCATGGTGGGGGTGATATGCCTCTCGCGCTTGACGGCGGTGTTCGGGAGTCTCATATCCACGCATAAGCGAATGGCTCCTGGCTGCTTCGGCTTGGGGGCGACGACCAACGGGGAGACCCAGGGTGTCGGTCCCGACACTTTCTCGATTACCCCCAGATCTTCGAGCTTCCGTAGCTCCTCTTCTACTTGTGGCCGGAGATTGAAAGGTACCCGCCTATGTCTGAGTGCGACGGGCCTGACGGTAGTGTCTATGTGGAGTTTGAACTTCTGTCCCTTGAGTTTGCCGAGGCCTTTGAACAGCTCAGGGAAGTCTTTTAGCATGAAGTCCGCATGTGCCTGGTGCACTTGGTTGGCAAAGAATACCAGGCCGAGATCTTCCGCGGTGTGGCAACTCAGGAGGGTGCCTTTCTTGCCCTCCGTGATGTGGAACTTGGTTTCTGTAGAGTATTCCCCATTGACTACGGTGGTTTGGATAACCCCTCGAAGAGGTAGCGGTTCTGTACCTCCATAAGCGTAAATTCTTGCCATAGACGGTGCCAGTATCGGTTTCGGGGACATTTTGTCATATTGATCCGAGTCCATGACGTTGACGGACGCTCCGGTATCTATCAGCGCGTTGACGCTCGTCCCGTCAACGGTGATGGAGCACATGGGTGGTGGCCTTCGTTTCGTAGACGCTCGGCTGACATAGGAGATGACGTAGACCTCGTCATCTTCGTCGTCCTCGTACCTGGGTCGTCTGTCTTGTGCTTCGGTGTCAGGTGGGGGTCGCTCCTGATCAAGTGATAGCTGTTGGATCCGCTGAGTCACCGCTCGGGCATGTGGGCCTGCTGATCTGAACTTTCCTCCCCGGCAGACAGCGGCAAAGTGGTTTAGGCGCCCGCATTTGAGGCATGTCTTGCCTTTGGCGCCGCACGTGGCGGTGGCAGGATGATCTTCGCCGCAGTATCCGCAGCGGTTGCTCCGCGGTGGGCCTTGTCTCTGCCTTACCGGCGGGAGTCGCCTGTGGATTGCATCTACCCGCTCTTCCTTGATGGTCGGGGTTCGCGCCATTGTCGGGGCAATGACCGGGGTGCGCAACGCCACCTCCATCTCTTCAGCCCTGGCATCGGACAGTTCATGTGATCTGGCCAGGATGAGTATCTCGTCGAGCGATATCCCTGGTTGCCTGAGGATCAGTTTCCTCAGCAGCTTCGACTTGCAGCCTACGATGATTTGATCCCTGATTTCTTCTCTGGGGTCGGTGAACGGGCACATGCTCGTAAGGCGACGGAGTCAAGCATAGTACATGTCGACAGATTCAGACTCAGTTTGCCAGGCGCGCTTGAACTTGAACTTTTCAAAGTCGTTGTTCAGCTGTGGGTCGAAGTGGGCGTTGAGGGCCGCGACGGCGGCGTCATAGTCATCCTCGGGCCCAGTATTGGGGAGCGACTCGAATAGGTCGTAGATTTCTTGACCTCCGTATAAGATGAGGAGCGACCTCTTCACTGTCCCGTCTGTTTCCCTGGTGCCTTTGAAATATAGGTTGAGGCGTCCGACCCACGCTCTACAGCGGCGCGCGGCCGTGGCTGGATCGGACGTTTCGCTGAAAGGCGGGATGGGCGCTGCGCCGGCATGCAGGTGGGCAGGAGGTGCAGGTGCAGGAGGTGCTTGGGCTCCCACTTGTGCTTGGGCCTGTGGAGGGACTGCAGGTGCCGGTGCCGGTGGCTGGACCGCTGGTGGTGGCGGCTGAGCAGCCCCGTCCTGGGCCGCCCGAGTCGCATTTTGATTCATGGTGGGACACTATGCTAGGTGGTCTGGTGCTTTCCGGGATTGGTAATGCGCGCAAAGCAGGGCGCTTAGGACTTCGGGGAATGGCAGGGCTCAGGATAGTACGCTGATGCAGGTGGCCCTTGTGGTGGGTTATGTTCACCCCTGCCACCCCTCACTGTGATGTGTCCTCAACTCCTGGTAATTGCTGTGACTTCACTTCACCCTTTCTTGTTTTTATTTTTTTTTTCAGTGATGTTGTTGCCACATGTATTATAGAGTTCATCCGGAGTGGGGATTGCCTTTGCCAGTGTTTATTGACAGTCTATCACGTGGGGCTTGCCTTCGCCAATGCTTATTGGCCGCTCGAGTGCTTCCGAGAAATGGTGTCACAGGCGCGCTTGAGCGCGGGCAGGGCTAGGTGCAGGCCTCGCGAGCACACGCGGCAGAGGAGCCGCTCGAGCGCCGTCTTCGAGGGGCGGGGCCGCTGCGGGCCGCTGACGCGAGGTTCTGCAGTCGGGCCTCGGAAGCCGCCGGCACACCTTCTCCATGCCGGCCGGCGAATCGAGGAGGGCGCGATGAATGCGCAGGCGGGGCAGAAGGAACACTCACCCGCAGGACGATGAGGCCGCGCTGTGGCTCCACAAGTCCCGCCAGCTGAAGGCGCTCCCTCACGGGAGACGCGTGGGCGGGTCTCGAGCACGAGGCCGCGGCGCGATGAAGCGGGTGGACACCGCTGTAGGATGCCAGCCAGATAGCGTGCTAGAGGCAGCAGGCACGCGTGAGGAACTACCGGCCTCGTCGCCAGTGTAGACTTTGGGGTAAGGCCTAAGCACGTGGCACTTATTGCATATAATGAATGGACAATGACTCTTGTGCTGGTTAGCCGGAAAGACCCCGAGCGGTCTTCTGCATCTTTATTTATACCCCGGCGCGAGCCCGCCCCGGGATTGTGCGTGCGTGCGTGGGGGAAAAGATACAAAGTAGTGGAGAGCCCGAGTGGCTCTCTACACACCCTACCCCTCCCCTGCCCCTCCACTGCCCTGCAGCACTCAATCGAGGAGCCGCCACTGTGCACTAGGTGTGGCGCCGCGGCTAGGGCGACTGACTCCGGAATCTGGGGACCAGGGTTCAGATCCCGGCACCAGCGGCAGATTAGCCCAGCACCATGTGACTCTGGCAATAGCTTGATTAATCTTTACTCCGACCCCCAGCGCATAGAGACCCTTACGGGTGATTTACGCTTTCTCAGAATGTGGATTATTACACAGAAATGCTGTTTGGCTATTTTATGCTGTATCTACCTTACATTTCTTATGTAATTTACAAAAATGTAAAAACGAAGACTAACTGCTCTTTACCATCCATTTTTAGTTGAAATAATTAAGCAAGTTCTGTGTAGCTGTATATCTAGCTCGCTCTAACCCCTCCCATCCTCTTTTTATCTCGGATGGATATAGAACAAGCTATTAATGTGAAATCCCACAATTTATTTGCAGCTTTTAATGTATTCATACTAGATGGATATATGTGGGTTTGAATTAACTCCAAAAGCAGTCTTAAAAGTCTCTTGTTTCACCGTACGCCATTTTAGAAGGCTAAGCGTTGTGCTCAGGGTGCTGCAGAAGCTTCAGCAACATTACACTACTTCAGCTGCTGAGTCGAATGAAACTAAGGTCACAGAAAGCCTTCCCTGATGTAATTTCTTCTAGGAGAATGTATTTAAACATGATTTATTGCTTCCTTTTATACTGCATTGATCTCTGTCCATATGTTAGATAATTTGTCTCCTAATTTTAAGGTCAAGGTCCCATGATAGGACTTAGTGAAATGAAAAGGTGCTTGGATGTGACTCGTGGGCTTTGCCTCGTCTTGCCTGACAACAAGCGTGCGTGTTGTCGTCTTTTGAAGTGCTGTGCTTTTAGGCGCATCTTTTAAAGAGGATGTGCAGCTGTGCTTGATGTCGAGACGGAATGCTCCAGCTAGTTTGATTGGAAGTGAAGCAGCGCTGATGTTGTAGCAGTATATGCTGCATATCCTTCTCTAGGGTGGGTGATCCCTGTGTTTTCAAGGAATTTAGCGTCTAATAAGAGCTGTCACATCATTGGGATCAAGAGACCCCATTTCCAATCACATCAAGTAAACTCCTTTGAAGAAAATACAGCGGAACGGCACACAGGTTGCTCTCTGTAGCATCTCTCAAATTGGAATAATTTTCTTTTTCAGAGCAAAAGTCAAGCAAAAGTCATACTTTAGTTAGCTTTTATATTTCAGTGCATGCTACTAAGGAGCAAGAGATGACATAGGCGAGCATGGGAAACAACATTCTCTCTAGAGCTCTGTAACACCTGGATAATCTGTATATGCACATGCATTAAATATGAACATATATTGCCCCTATAGGTGTTTATGGTGGTTAAAAAAAAGACATCCGTGACTCATAGTAGAACTAGTAATGTTATGGATAAATACACAGCACCTGTTCTTAGAATAACTCAATAATACAAACTAAAGGTACATTAATTTTTGCTTCTTAATTGATCCATCAATTTAATGTATGTGTTGCTATTATTTATAATGACACTGGATTTAAGCTAGCCTGGCTGATGACGGCCAGAAACCGGTACCAGGATGCTTGTTTCCGGTCCAGGGAAGACATGGCTTGGCAGTTCAGGCTGGACTGTTCCCATGAGGGACAGGGTCAAGGCTGATTTGCATATGGCCATGTCTGAACTGCGGTGGCGGAGTGAGGTAAAGAACGATGAAGGATTAAACCCAGATCAGTTGACTGGGGGTGAGTGCTTGCAATGTTCAACACTCCGTCTATCATCCCCTTTGGTTTTGCTCTGTTCACCCTAAGTTGGCACGGTGTGCCCAGACGTGGGTCCCTTGCTCACTTTGTCACTAGATGCAAGCTAGCCTGGCTGACGATGGCTGATTAGCCAGAAACCGGTCCCAGAATGCTTGTTTCCTGTCCAGGGAAGACATGGCTTGGCAGTTCGGGCTGGACTGTTCCCATGAGGCACAGGGTCAGACTGATTTGCATAAGGCCATGTCTGAGCTGGGGTGGTGGAGTTAGTAAAGAAAGATGACGGATTAAACCCAGATCAGTTGACTGGGGGTGAGTGCTTGCAATGTTCAACACTCTGTGCGTCATCCCCTTTGGTGTTGCATTATTTATATTTATTTATAATGAAGCAAAGAGAGTATTATCAATTAAAGAACGTCCAGATAAATAAATATTCTCATTGTCATAGAGCCTCACCTACCGTTGACCGAATTTTCTCTTTCACTAGAAACAGTAGTGTAGCTGGGGGGGGGCGTGATGAAGGGTTGATTAATCTATTGTTTGCTTTGTTTTTTCGTCAAGAAACAATGGGAGCTGGCGGAGGAAGTCAATTAAATGTAGTTCAGTGCAAATGAGACCAGAGAGGTAAAGAAGCCAAATTTGGTGTATACATATTTTACACAATTTGGTATATAGTCCCTTTTGTGCACACAGACTGCCACAGTGCTACAGCTTTAAAAAAGGATGCATCAGTCAGAGTTCCGAGGCATACTGTTTTAGTGTGTCCCTGTACATCAGAGATCAAAAATCAGCTTTATGGAGCAATGATAGTGACAAACTCCCGGAAAGGTATGACATCCTTACTCGAAGGTCCAACACCTGACTACATCCACCCTTTTTTAAAGGGTGGGTGTGGGGTCTGCAATTATAGATCAAGTTTATGTGACCCTATCTGAGTAGACAGCTTCTGTGCTTGTGCTCGTATGACCTTCTTTAGGAAGGCTGCATGAGGATCCTCCACCAATTAGAATCTGTATAAAACTGCACACAATTATGTGGACCTGGAGTGGCTGTGAACCCCCATGATTACACTCAAGTACTGCACTATGTAAGGGTGCAACCAAGTATCCACCCTCTTGTGAATAGCTCACACTTTGTGACTCCCTCTGAATCCTTTTTTCCATTTCTCATATTCTATGAGGGAACTTGTGCATTGATTCAAAGTAGATTCTCATTTGGCTGACAAATTAGATCATCACAATGAGGGATTATCGGTTTAGAAATCCACAGGTATTGGGACAGTGGCAACACATTTAGATGTACAGAATTTAGCAAGATAGGCTGCACTTGTAATTCGTTTCTTGCATTAAAATATTTTTAACAATTCACACATTTGGGCATGCCAAAGTTTAAAGAATATTACCTTTGATAAGCACTTTTTGATGGCATTGCAGGTAGTTTGGGTGATAAACAAGATACTATGTTTAATATTTTTTGCAGAAGATTGATCATAGATGCCACCACATAAACACAATTTCTTATGATTAATCAAACTATGTGGACACTAACTTTTCTTGCCAGATTATCAGAATCACCATATTACTCAACTTGAGTACCATGTCAATATGTAATATTATCATCTGTAAATAGCAAAACCTAGAAAAAGCAGAACTGTAGTATGATAGTCAATATAAAATGAGCTGATCTTCTTCTCAATATTACTGTTATTATAATAATGATTTTGAATATGATTATTAGGATTAGGATTATTATTATTATTATTACTACTATTATAGAAAAGATCATTACATGAGTAATACAATCTCTGCTTCTTTCTACACATTCTGAACCAAATTTTTGGGAATCAGAATAACATTAGGCCAATTTTAATATCTTTTTGCAATAAATTAATAAATGTTTAGCATGTTTAGTCTGCGCTGCATATTCTGCTTTTATTCTTCTTACCTGTAAATATAATCAATATTTCACATGAAAAGAATAAGGCACCAAGGATTTAAGAAATTTCTGAGGAGGGTTATGGTGACACCATGCATTTTAAGGAACATATGCCCACATGCATCAAGGGTTTTTGCATTCGCAAACGGTGCGAATCGCAAAAATCGGCCGTTTGCGAATGCAAAACCCTTTTTTGAGATGCATGAAGGTTTTGGCTGTTTTCGCAATTTAAGAAATCGCAATTTTTTTTGCGATTTCTTAAATTTCGACTGCATTTCAGAAATCGCAATTTTGCGATTTCTAAAATTCAATCCATGATTATTTTGAAATTGCGAATTCGCAATTTGGAAGGGGTAAATTAGCATGAAGTTTAACTCATGCTAATTTACCGAAAACTTTCAAACATGCACTAGTTGCATATTTGAAAGTTATAATTTACACACACACATTTCCTTGGGTCATGTGTGTGTGTAAATTGCACTTACAGTTACATTTCCTGGGTGCAGGGAGGGGTTCTTTGAACCCCCCCTGCACCCTTGAAATTGCATTCACATTTTGCGAATTGCAATTTGAAATTCGCAAAATGTGAATGCCTTCCCATTCATTCCTATGGGAGTTTTGGCCCATAGGAATCAATGGAAAGGGTTTTCCTTAATTGCGATTCGCAAATTGTGAATCGCAATTAAGGAAAAATACCGAATCGCAAAAAAGAATGTTTTTTTTTATGCATAACATTTTGCGATTTCTTAATTGCGATTCCTTAATTTTCGCAATTAAGAAATCGCAAAATGTTACAATGATGCATCTGGGCAATAATACCCTCTGTCGTATGTTAAAAGAGTATTGGAATGTCACTTCGGAGTTCCATGACCATATAAATGAACTTGGCCTTCGATCTAATTTCTCTGTATGGCCCCTGAATTCATTGATATCTTTCAATATCCTTGTAATGTATAGAAGAGTGTGCGTTACCCCATTTATTGTTGTTGTAATATCATCAATATTATTTGTATTATCTCAGTGAACCATCACAAAAAATGCACACACACGTGTAACTTTTGAATGTAGGTTTTAAGATGTGAAAAGTCATCCTCAAAATGCGAAAATCAAAATACACATTAAACACAGACTTAATTTAAAAAGTAACAGCATGAAAAGATCTTGTAGAAAAATGGAGCTGTTGGTAGGAACTTTTCATTAGTATCTTGAAAGAGGCTTTTGGTGGATGCATCGTTCGATTTGGGTTTGCCAATTTAAAGGGCACGCTAGGAAGTCTTAAGACCGAAATTAGCAAAGTAAACCCTCAGGTTGGTCTCATACACCTTTTCAGCTGTATATGTGAGGCAGACATTTTATCAGTACCTAGTTCATATATATTGATTTAAGTACACATATAATAATGATCTTTACTGGTTCTTAATAAGTTGCACTTTGTTGATTATGACATAAGTCATCATAATGTATAGCAAAAATATAGATTTAAGTAGAGATAGTATTTAGGTACTCGGTAATGGTATGTAGGGCTTTATTTCTTGTAGCCTGGCTTGATTTAATCCCCATTGAAACTGAAATCACAGTGAATTTATCCATGACCGTGCCTGAATTTATCACCCACATAAGTTGAATTTAATCTGCTTTACATTTTTTTTTTCAAACCAGATTTTATTAAGTTTTAGTGACAGAAAGAAAAAAAAAACTTGAGACAGTCCCGCATAACAAATACCATGCAGGGGGTAGCTAAGCAAGGCATACAAGATATGACACCAAGTCCAAGTGGGATAACAGGAACCCAGGCCGCAAGTGGCCAAGGCCAACTTAGAGTTTGAAAGCTTAGTGGGTGTCACATCTCTGTCAGGTGAACAATTTGAGCTCCGTCACGGGAAGAGCAGTGACAAAGTAGGCTCTGACATCCGTGGAAGTCGGTAAACCCGCATCCCATGAAGGCGGAGTGCCGTCACACTAATTCGTGAGGCTGTCGCAAGAACAAAAAACCATAAGAACCCCCCCAGTCCCATAACCTTCCCTAGTGGTGGTAGCAATGGCCGCACAAAATCGTTCATTCGAGGGATGGACAATCACACTCGGAATAGATGGAGAGATCGCAAACTGGGTGGACAGATGGCTGAGGGAAGACCCTTGGATAGAAAGCAGACCAGGGGGCCCCATCGGAATGTGAAGTTCTTAAAATCATCCCTGAAGATATCAGCCATTCTCTCCATACTCAACAGTTTCCACAACCTAGCATGCCACAACAAAATTGCGGTGGCTCCCTTCTTTTACCACGCAGCGGCCAGAGTGAACTTGGCCGCCCCCACACATAACCACAGTATTTTTTTGTCCGCTTTGGTCTGGAGTGTGAGGTCCGGATCTCGGAGTCCTAGTAAAATATGAGCCATCGAGTCCGAGATCGGGTAACCCAGCATCTCCTTAATATGAGATAGGATCTCTTCACAGTAGGGGCGAATGACAGGGCAGTCCCACCAGATGTGGCGGAAGTCACCCAGGAGACCGCATCCCCTCCAACACCTATCAGAGGAGCCAGAAAATATATGTTGCAATTTGGATGGGTAGAGGTACCAGTCCATCATTGTTTTGAGGTGCGCCTCGCGGAGCTCCACTGAATGGTTGTGTTTAGCAATGTCGACCCACAGTCGGGACCATTCCTTGTCTGATATGTCGCGATTGAGGAATTCCTCCCACATGCCCATGAAACGAGGTCAGGGGCTCTGGTCATTGCAAGAAGAAGGTTATAGATGAATGAGATAACCCCTCGCATAGTGGATGTTCTAGGGAGGAAGGCCCCGAAGGAAGTGAGTGGCCTAGTGGCTTCGTCTCTAACCGCAGGGGACAGCGCCCAATGGAGGAGCTGGGCGTGGTGGTATCGCTCAGTGTGCTGGACGCCATAGTCCTGCATACAATTGTGAAAGGTAAGTGGCGCTGAACCGTGGAACAAATGTGTAAGGGCAAATCAGCCCCCCACCCTCCAGGCATCAAAGGGACCCTCAAGTGCCGCAGGCGGGAAGGCTGGGTTGAAGTGTATCAGCGTATAGGGGGAAGGAAACGACGTCCAGCGTTCATCACTAGAGATAGAGTCCCATACCCTCAGGGTAGTGCTAGTGGGAGTACTGATGTAAGTGTTTTTGGGTCTATCACTCTTGGGTTTCCAGACTAAGCCCCAGATCGATCTTCCCGCCACGCTCCGGTCCATGTGAAGCCAATGTTTCTCCGACATAGGCTGAGTCCATTCTACCAGTACCCGAAGTTGCGCTGCTTTGTAGTACAATTGCATATCGGGTAGACCTACCCCTCCTTCCTTCCTCAGGTGACGCAGAGTAGCAAAGGCGAACCGTGCCCTGCCCCCTTGCCAGATAAAACATAACATTAACGTTTTTACGCGCCGGAAGAATTTCCCGTCAAGCACTATGGGGATTGCCTGGAAGAGGTATAGAAGCTTGGGAAGGAGAGACATTTTAATCGCATGGATCCTCCCTAGCCATGATATAAACATCGGCTTCCAGCGGGCCAATTCGGATTGGATTTTTGCCAGCAATGGAGGAAAGTTAGTGGCGTAGAGTCGTTCGAGCGTGGGCGTTAAGTGGATCCCCAGGTATTGTATGGAGGAACAGGACCAGGGCAGGGGCAGGGGCGTGAGTGGCTGGAGGCGAGCCACCTCAGCCGGCGAGAGCGTGAGGTTTAGAACGTATGATTTTTTATAGTTGACCTTGAAACTCGCTACCAGTTCGAAGCATGAGAGGGCCTCCCGGACATGCGGAAGGGAGAGCGCTGGATCTGAGAGAGAGAGGAGGACGTCGTTGGCAAATAAGGTGATCCTGTGCTGTTCCCCCGTGAAGGGGAGACCCCGAATATTCGGGTCCTCCCTCATTGTCATAGCCAGCGGCTCAATGCTCAGAGCAAAAAGGAGGGGGCACAGGGGGCATCCCTGCCTAGTGTCTCGGGAGTGCAATAAGAAGGCCGAGAGGTGGCCGTTGACCATCACTCTGGACCGGGGCTGACTGTAATTCGCTCTGATCATCGTCAGAAATTTAGCTGAAAAGCCAAACGCCAACAGGGTCCGAAACAGGAACCCCCAATCCACCCGATCAAAATCCTTCTCAGCATCGAGGCCTACCAGGACCGCCGGGATTTTGAACTTGTTGGCCTTCTCGATCAGGTGTATCACCCTCCTAGTATTATTGTGGGTCTGGCGTCCCTTAATAAAGCCGGATTGGTCTGGGTGAATGAGGGCCGGCATCAAGTCATTAAGCCTCCGAGCAATGATGGAGGAGTAGATCTTAGCATCTAGGTTAAGAAGGGCTATCGGTCTATAGGAGGAGCATTTCGATGGGTCTTTCCCCGGTTTGGGAATTACCGATATGAGGGCTTCAGCCATGGAGCCTGAAGTGCTCCCCTCCTCCGCCATGGTGTTAAACAGGCGGGCCAAAAAATCACTGAGCTCAGCTGCAAAAGTCTTGTAAAAGACAGCCGTATACCCATCCACTCCCGGGGCCTTATGGGGCTTTAGGTCCCTGATGGCATCCAGCACCTCCTCCCTAGTGAAGGGGGCAGTGAGGAGCTCGTTCCATGCCTCCGACACCTGGGGGTGCGGGAGCGCCCCAGGTAGGCCTTTTGTGCGTTGCCATCTAAGGAATCTCCTTGATAAAGAGCCTTGTAGAAGTCACCAAAGAGGCCAGCCTTGGCCTCATCCTGAGTCAGGACTCCCGTCGTGTCATGGATGCCCCCGATGTACTCCCTCTCATGCTTATCTCGAAGCTGTCGGGCCAGATATTTCCCAACATTGTTCCCTTGCGAATAGGAAAGGCGCCGTAATTTCAACAGCGTATACTCTGCCCTATTATTGTAGTGGGCCCGGAGTTTCCCCCTGACGGCCGTAAGTTGTCTCAGTGTTTGCCTGGTGGGGTTCCGGTTGTGATCCTGTTCGAGTGTAAGAAGCTCTCCCTCCAACCCCTCCCTGCCTTTCCTGTGCATTCGGTTAAGGGTAGCGTTAAGGCCCAGACAGGTGCCACGGAGAAACGCCTTGAAGGCGTCCCAGGTGGTAAAGACTGAGGTGTCACCGGGGTCATTAAGGTGGAAAAATTCTCGTATCGCTTTCCGTAGCTCCCTACAAGAGGGGTCGTCCCAACCAATGAGGCCGGAAAGTACCATTTGCGTTGCGAATTGTCCCCTCCTCTCCAAGAAAGGCAGATAGCGAGCAGGCTATGATCAGAGACTGAGAGAGGAAATATCCTGGCCTCCTGTAGAGATCCCTGTAGAGACTGACTTAGAAAGATGTGGTCTAGGCGGGAATAGGAGTGGTAAATGTGGGAAAAAAAGTATAGTCCCTAGACTGCGGATGGAGAGAGCGCCACCCGTCTATAAGGCCCATGGTCACTATTGCCCGTTGCGTCTCAGCGGAGAACAGACCCGCCTCGGATCTCTGATGAGGAGCGCAATCTAAGTCCTTGTGCCAAACCAAGTTAAAGTCTCCCATCACAATCAGAGGACCCTCGACAAAGTCTATGATAGTACGTAGGAGCCCTTGAATAAACCCGTTTTGGCCTGCATTGGGGGCGTAGAGGACCTCGAAGGTGCAAAGTCGACCACGCAGTACACCCTTAACGGCAAGCCACCGTCCCTCCGTATCGCTACTAACTCCCAGGGGTTGGAAATGCAGGACCGAGCGGAATAAAGGCGCCAATCCTCTGTGTTTAGTCATTGCAGACCTATAAATAAGGGGAAATTGCTTGTGTTTGAGGCGGGACTTGTCCGCTCTGGTCAGGTGAGTCTCCTGGAGACCCACCACATCTAGCTGATGGTCAATTATATATCTCCAGACCTTCTGGCATTTCTGAGGGGAGTTCAAGCCTTTCACGTTCCATGATCCAAAGGTGAGCGGCATCACGGAGTGTGTAACCGGCCTCGCTCTGTACTCGGATTCAGGTTGGATAACTCACACCACCACCGGCCAAGCAGACCTGACACATCCCCCGTCCCCCTGCCAGGGTAAATCCCCCAAATCAGTTCCTCCGCGGGGGTGTCCCCCCACACATCAAGATCAGCCACCACTCCCAGCTCTCTTCCCAGTCTCTCCAGCTCACCAGGCCCCTCGCCACGCCGCCAGCAAGCAACCTCCGCTGTCCAAACCCAGCTACCACCACTACCCTCCCAGACCCACCCCACCGCCCCCCCCCCACCTCCCCCCCAGTCTCCCAAAAAGGTCAAGCACCAACAGGCAATAGAAAACAGGGCGGTGAAGAAGACCTTGACAATTGGCCCTGTAAAGGCCACCCAGAGGTAAGGGTCGTGGGCAAAGTCAGAATCCCACCAGTTCTTATGGCTAGGGTGGTTCTGTAGACCAAACATGGATTACCCTCGGTACCTTGTAGAGGTGTGCCCCTCCGACGCCTCCACTCCGTCCTCCTGGGGCTCATGCTGCTGAGGAGCTGTCCCGCGACGAAGCCTACGTCACTCGGGCCACCGAGGCCACTGCTGCTCCTCTCTCATGAATGCTAATAGTGGGGTTCGGCCGTCGTGCCGCAGCAGGCGGACCCACCCTCTGCCATGAGGAAGAGCGCCGCCGTCGCCTCGGTGGAGGGCCTTGCTCCTCGGGGGCTGGCGTAGTATCAGACAGGCCAAGGAGCTCTGTAGCCACCTACAGAGAGCGGACCTGGACCAGCCTGTTCTGTCACCGGAAGATAAGGCGAAAGGGGTGACCCCAGGAATAGGCCACGCTCTGGTCACGTAAATATGCAGTTACTGGCCCAAACTCACGTCTCTTTTGCAGCGTCGAGGCCGCCAGATCCTGGAACAACTGGGGGCGATGGTCCCGGAAGAGCAGCGGATTAATCCCTCTTACTTCCTTGAGAATACGTTCCTTCAGTTGGAAGTCGTGGATACAGACCATAATGTCTGGAGGTGGCGCCCCAGAGCCCTTTGGGAGACCCACACGGTAGGCCCTATCCATCCGAATTTCATGTAAATCCTCCTCACCCAAGATCTGCAAGAATAGGGCCTCCACGTAGCCCCTCAGATCGCCAGCCTCACCGTCCCAGGGCACCGCTCGGATCCTGATGTTTTTCCGGCGAGACCTATTTTCTAAATCTTCGGCGTGGGCCTGGAGATCCAGATTCTGCTCAGTGAGCCAAAGAACGTCCTGCTGGAGATGGTGCACGTCGTCAGTCAAACCCACGTCATGCTCTTCTAGGGTCGCAACCTGTTCCCCTATGCCGTCCACTTTTTGCCTCACCTCGCGCAGATCTGACGCAAGCTGGGAGCGGAGATAGCATTGAACAGTTCCACCATGAAAGCCTTGGTGGGGGCGCCTCGTCATCACCCTTCAGAAGGGATTTGCTGGTTCCCGGGGTTGTCGTCGGCTGGGCGGCCTTCGATTGCCTCTCCTTACCCGGCTTATCCTTGCGGGGTCTGGTGGTCATGGTGCCAGTTCGGTACGGGCAGTCTAGAGGACAAGACCAGATCCCCTCTTCCCTCAGTGCGTGCGCTCCACGAGACTGGCCTGTGCGGTGTGTCTCCTCAATACCGGCCCCGTATAACAATGGATCAACCGGGGAAAAAGTCCTGTGCTGGTCTTGCCGCCGTTGTTAAACAGGATAGTAGGCCGAGCGCCTCCCGCCGTGGTCAGAACCAGGCGCGATGCTATTTGGCCTCTGGCAGGGCCTCCAGTCACTCCACTCCGGCTCCGATGCCCAGGGAGGAACGCTACAGGGGACAACCAGAACCCAGTCTGGGGGGCCTCTCTCTCTGATGACTCTGGAGGCAACGCGGGACCCCCACCGGCAGCAGGCGCAGGGCAGGGCCGTCAGCTCCCTCCGCCGGCAGGGTCGCAGGACTCACCTCCTCCGTCCGATGCTCCACTGCCAACCCGCCACGCAGAAGCAGCCAGGGGAAGCCAAATTCAACGCCTCCCGGCCAGCTCCACTACTGGTCCCCGCGGCGTAGGCCGCGATGCGTCACATTGAAGGGCTTGCTTAGGTCTTCCCCAGATGTAGGGAGGCCGTGCACTCCCCGTTAAGCCTCCACGCGAGCCGACTGTCTCGTCGTTCGCCTCACAACTGCACTGAGCTCCCATCCGATGATCGCCGCAGTGCACCGGGTCCCCCGAGCAGTCAGGCTTGTGGGCCCCAAGCCGCGGCCTCAGGTGACAAGGGCTGCCCGTGTAGTGCAGCGCCCAGCGGGTCACGAAACTTGAGGGCCGGTGCGGCTCTCCCGGTGCCAGCCAGGAGCTCTCCGCTTCGAGAGTCGCCCATTCTCTGCTGCTTCACCTGCCTCAGTGCGTAGCCCCCACAGCGGCCATGCAACCCTTCCGCCAATGCCGGGCCCGCCTCAGCTGTCGAGTCTGCTGTTTCTCGGCCCAATTGATGTGTGGGCCACTCCCGGGTCACTCCTCGGTCCCGAATCGGACCCGATCCAGCTCTGTGGCGGCCTGGCAAACCCCTCCGGTCGCCTCACCGCACCCTCGGCACTTAGGGGAGTCAGAAGCACGGGTGAAAGCGCGCCCCAGGAAGCTGCTAGGCAAAGCTAATAAAATCGGCGCCGGATGGACTCAGAATCACGTCTCACTCCGTCGCCTTCTTTCCTGCTTTACATTTTTAATGTAGCATGGTAAATTAATATGGAGGGGAAGGTTTGTGCAATGGCTTGCTCAGGATTTCCGCGGATACTCTCTAAAATTTAAGATCTATGTTTTTTCTTTTCGTCTTCCCAACACAGTCACCTCAACCATTTCTTAAAGTAGCATTGCAGACAGTAAAAAGATTATGAAATTACAGTTAGATATTGATGTTCAATGACTAAACAGTAGAGTTAGATAAAACATTTTGTGATTTCTCAGCTGTGGTTCATGCCAATTCAACAAACCTGATGTCCATGGGTATTTCCAGTCAGCACTTGAGCAATACACAGCCATTAGCCACCCTGGATTGGCAGACGTCCAGCACCCGTTTGATTCAGAACATTTTTTAACCACCACCGGACATGTGTTTTAACAATAGGATTTAGGCATTGTGAGTATCAGTTTTACACAAAGCCACATTTTAAGTCTAACTTTAATAGCTTTACATTCTCACGTATGATGACAGCTAAGAACAGTAAGATCTAAGAAACAGGCAGAAAATTATTTCCCCTCATTTGTTTTAGTCGTTATCACAAAGCCTTTTAGCATGACTCAGTGAACTGGTCAATAAGAATTTTCCCTTCTAGCAATAAATCAAATAACAACATAATTATTTCCCTTGTCAAGAGTAAATGTACACATTTTCCTGTCTAAGCAGTCTGTGAACTTAAATGTGTAATCTCTTTCTCCCTTTATATCGGAAATAATTAACAAACTTTCCAACGGCATATATTGTTTCATGTTAAAAACACCTATTAAAATTAACAATGCTTGTCTAATGTGGCAGACACTTTTATTTTACAGCATGGGTCTGTATCCATTTGTGCCTAGCAAAATCTATAATGAATTCAACAATAAAATGTGTGTGAGGCCTCAGCAGTTGTAGAATCGCACATTCAAAACTTGGAGGAAAAAACAATTAATTTATTTTAAAGTGTAACAATTCTAAAATGCCAACACTCAGTGAAACATAATTAATATATAAATGCAATGTAATATGAAAGGGCAATGGTGACATCAAAGATGGCAGTTTTCAAAACGTTTCATGCTTTAATATCCTGGTATCTGGCCCTAAATATTAAGCACCAATGGCTGAGATGAATTCTGGCATTCCATTTAGCATTTTTTTGTATACTTTATAGCTAGTAAAAAGTCACATCATATACTCTTTGACCTCCCCATATACCAGAGGAAGTGACATCAATTAGCTTTTCACCCCAGTGACTTCACAGGAAGTCATGCCACATCACTTTTAATGCCAAAGACATCACCAGAAGTGACTTCACTGAAATGAAATTACAAACAGATTCTGAAGCTGCTATCGTTTTATTTTAGATTAAACTGTAAAATTCAGTGCAAGATACACTGCTAAAATTCAGGAGCTCTGTCAAAATAGTCGAGGGGCACCCATGGTAGGCCAGTGTGCAGCTAACAACTACCACATAAAGGTGTCGTGTGCCAAACACAGTTGTAAGTGATTACAGCATAACATTCACAGGCACTTGTAGAAACTCAAATGACTTGACTAAACCTCACGTTCCTCAGCACAAACCCAAATGTGCGGTGAAGTTCCTTAGCCACATGGATAACGTCATGTGCCAAGACACAACTGTAAAATGTAGGAAAATAGCCTGGCATGTTGAACTGTAGCTCAATATTCCCATTTAAGCCTTATGGACTATGCAGTAGGTATAAATATTTCGGTTCAGCGACATATGTCATTGCAGCCTCCTAAGGTGCTAATAGAGCCCCAAATGCCATGTTTAGCATCAGTATCTTCAAGTAATGGTCTGTTTAATCTTGTCAACCTGTTGCTCCTCAAACCATACTGGGTTTACACTCCCACAACAGCTAGCCGTGGGGGATGGCGGAAGAACAAGGTTTAGCTTTTGGAGAGGATATAGTAGCCCAGATCCTCGCAGGCCCATCGCTACTTGGTGACACCACTATTAATCAGGTCTTCACCCTGGGAGAAGGGTAGGACACTCTGGTTGAACTTAAACGATCACATGTAAAGGAAATCCTCCACGGGGCAATACTAACAGAGTACTTGGTGGGTAATGCTGCCCCACGGGTTTTGATTGTCGCCAATGAACCCCTCATCTTCTTAGAAGATGCAATCTTTCAGAAGGATTGGGCTCTGATAGCCTGGAAATGTACAAGGGATTGGCTAATAATGATCATTAACACAGCCAAGAGAATAGCGGACACCCTCTACATCCAAATACAGGTGAGTGAACATCCTAAAAACTAGCATCCTTCTTGCAACCTATAAGAAGAAACTGGAGGAAACAAATAGTGAGATAGGGGGAGTATGAAGATTACCTCCTCAGATCCAAAATTGACAAACTCCAAAAAGACCTTAAAAATTTTCAAGAGAGAAATTATATCCCTACACAACCGAAGAATACATCCAAAAGAATCTAGATGACACATGGAAGGGTCCGAACAAGGAAAGAAGGAACTTAGATAGAACTAGTCCAAGCAGTGATAATAGTGATTATTAGAGGAGACCACGCAGAAGCGGGAGAGGTAGGGGTTCTGGAGGGCTCTGCACGTCTTTCAAACCTAAGTACCTGAATTTCCAGGGTCAAAACTTTTGGTGCCACCTGTGTACAACCAATTCCCACCCATGCAGGCAGCCACGACGCCACAGTATCCACAGATGCCAAATCCTTTTTTAGGAAGAGGCAAAGGCAGAGGCAAACAGAAGGGATTGACAGGTGTACAATGGAAAGATCTGGACCAGAGAGTACCATGAGCATGGCGAGGGACCCCTCCCTGGGGACGAGCAGGGAATGACACTGGTGATGAACCTGACAAAAACTCCACTCACAGGTCCGCAAGAAGCACTCCTGAACAAGGGACTTGGTTTTGTCCCTACCAATACCTTGGATGTCTTTAAGGTTCACCAAGAACTAACAGGCTTCTTCTGCAATATCAGACTGAGGGTCTTTTTTGAAGGGAAACCAGAGGCGAATGAAGAAGGAGGTGACACCAACCTCCCCCAGAAATCAAGATTTACACCCCCTACCGCCGCCATTCCCATTGAGGTGGAGACTTTTGGACGAGCGGTCATACACGAGTTGGAGACCCTCGCAAGAAAAGAAGCACACCTCTTCAAGAACCTCACGAAACATGAAAATGAGGCTTTGAAACAACTGAGAATTAATCCAGACATTGTGATAAAACCATTGGACAAGGGGGGAGCAATTGTGATTCAGACAAAATCCAACCACAAAGCCGAATGTCTTAGACTTATCTCAGATGAAAGGACTTACCGTATTCTACAAAATGACCCCACCCAGGATAATATGCAGGTAATCGCCTCTGCTGTTGAAGAAGTGGTGAACAATGACTGGATAACAGTGACGGAAGAGAAATTCCTGTGCCAAGAACACCCAGTGACTCCATATTTCTACACCCTCCCAAAGGTACATAATTCTACAAGACCACCCCCCGGAAGACCCATTGTCTCCGGTATAGGTTCAATCCTAGAGCCTTTGGTACAATCTAGTCCTTCTGAAAGACCTTACTTTTGACCCAGAGAAAGAGTTCCTGGTTGGTCTTGACATAGAGTCCTTGTTAGAAATGGGATATTTGGTAGGCTTGGGCATGTGCCAAAGCCAAGCAGAAACTCCCACTCTAGTCAGGATAAGGG
The DNA here is from genome assembly GCF_964263255.1 of Lissotriton vulgaris. Lineage (NCBI taxonomy): Eukaryota > Metazoa > Chordata > Amphibia > Caudata > Salamandridae > Lissotriton > Lissotriton vulgaris. Next base: position 623,220,979 of record NC_141689.1, read on the forward strand.
AGTTACACTCCTAAAATAACTCCTGTTCAGCCCCTTGGTAGCTTGGCATGAGCAGTCAGGCTGCACCTAAACAACAGTAATACAGTGTAAGCACTACAAAAGGACACCAGACCAGTTTAGAAAAATATCTAATATTTTTATATACTGAAGACAAGACCAAAAACAGTAAAACAAATCCGCAATACAGTACTTAAAAATCTTCAATTATCAAAATATGTTTGTAAAACAGTTCCTTGATGTTGATAGCTCTGTCCGGAGCTATCACAGCATCAGGAGCAAACAGATCCAAACAGTTCTGGCTGACCGCTGTGTCGCGGGCCAGCTACGGTGTCGGGGAGACCAGCAAACAGTACCTTTTAGAAATGCAGGGTGTCGGTGACCTCTCTTTGAGCTTCTGAAAGCATTTGATTCACAGGCCCTGGCACACTCAGAGCACTCTACTAGTGACTAACAAGTAAATCAAATATCCAATCTTGAAAACACCAATCTAGAAAACAATTTACCACAGGAGCACTTGCACTTTACCACTGATCAGCAGAGAGAAAAGTGCGCAGAAACACTACGCCAGCAAAAACAGAGTCAAAACCGGGAGGTCAGAAAGCAAAAACTCAGGGGAAACACACAAGAGGATCCCAAGTCTAACAGTCCTTATATACAAACTAGCAGCCCGTTCCGACGTTGTCCGGGTATGAATTGCTGCCGGCCAGTAGTATATTGTTTTGTAGGATTTCGTTTTGATAGCATTTCTTATCTCTGACAGGCCTGTGAAACGCTCCGATTCACAGTGCACTGCTGATGCACTTAAGAGTGCGCGTTCAGTGGTGTGTGAACTTGAGTTTTCCTACTTTATTTTTCCTTGCAATATTATATAGTGCAACCTCGACAACATGGCATGAGCACAATTTACGTTACAGAAGAACACATTCATTTGTGGTAGGCACGGGGAGACAAAGCAATTTGCCTGGAATCACAGGATGTTGAGCTGATGTCGAAATTCGAACGTAACTCCCCAGCTCTAAAGTTCGCAATTCTACAACTTGTGGCGGGAGGTGTGTGTAAAAGTGTATGTCGGTGCTGGCCATCAATGAGAGAGACCTGTGCATTTTTCAAATGGGTGGTGAAAAAATATGAGTATGTTGCTGGAGATGTGGGCCGCCGTGCCACCAATGTACTTCCCGGGGGAGGGTAAACACCCATTATTCCGCAACTTTCTTTCCACATACCATCACTCCGCATACTTTCATTACGAAAGTACCATGACTCCGCATTGCCATTATAACGCATGGCATTAAATTTGATATGCTTTTACCACGCATACATTTACAACGAAATTCGATGTCAATGCATGAATGGTAAAAGCATGTTGTTTTTTTAATGTTTGGATAAGGTAAGTATGGGTATAGGGGTATATGTTTTGGGGTACTGAGGTATATGTTTTGGGGTGTTTGGGCATTTTAAGGGTTCAGATATAGTTTTGGGTTATGGGGTACATGGGTAGTGTTAGACCTGACATCATTGGCTTGAGTCTCTCCTCCATTTTTTCTGTTTGCCTCTACTGTTTTACGATGTTTTGCTGGTATATGCTTTGGGCGCCGTGTCACTGCTGATCAGTGCCATAGCGCAAGTGCTCCCGATGTTAAATTGATGTATCTATTGTATCCATGTTTGGCTTATTTGGTTTACTGTCAGTCCCTAGTCTAGTGCACCAGGAGTGCCGGGGCTTGTAAATACAAATGCCGCTCGTGGGCTTGCAGCACGTGTTATGCCACCCACAGGAGCGGCCTCGTAAAAGAATGTCTACGGGTCGGTCATTGTGAGACCCACGTGCCGTCTTGTACTGTCACGCAGGCTGCGCAAGTATACCTACTTGCCAGCCCCTCCAACCTTCCCTTAACTTCATGTTAGTCACCCCTATGGTAGGCCCGCGGGCAGGGTGCATTGTAAGTGTATTTAGGACACGCCTGACCAAGTCGGCATGTCCTAATAGTGAATTAGCACCATCTTCGTTCTTCACTATTGCGAGGTAGCCTGCGCTCCATTGATTAGAATGGGCCGCCGGGATTATTAATGCTATGATCCTAGCTGGCTCGGGGAGCACGGTGCAATGTCGAGTTTGGTATCCCTGAACTCGGGGTTTAATTACGCATCCGTTGGTGTGGATGGTTTTTGGACTCTGGGTTTGAAAATAGCACTTTTAGAAAGTGTCTATTTTCTTGTCTAACCATATCTGGTTTCTGCTGGTCTTGCGTGTGTGTGACAGGAGCTGGGTGGCTCCACAGGTCTGGATGAGTCAGTGTGGGATGAGTGGGACATTTACGATGAGAGTAGGGGGAGAGTAGTTGTTGATAGCCTGCCTTGCCTGATACAATGCCGGCTCCACCTCCTGCCAAGCGGCTGATGGCTCTGTGCCTGCCATGGACGATCCTAACCCCACCTCCTGCCAGGAGGCCGATAGCTCTGCTCCTGCCAGTGTCAATGCTGGCTCCACCTCCTGCTGGGCGTCTGAGGACCCAGCCCTGCTCAGTGAATAGGCCAGGTGCTACTGCCTGGCTCCACCCACAACAGACCCAGGATGTTGGGAAACCCCCGGCATGGACAAAGGGATCAAAGACGAAAAGGGGTATAAGAGGAGGACCCCTGAACTAAGAAATCAGATCACTTCTGACAAGGAACCCTGTAACCAAGGACAAGAGGCCTGCTGATCTGAGGACTTGCCTACCCCTTCTGCCAGTGTGCTTTTGTTGGGGGAATCCTGCAGTGCTTCTTTATTTTTGCCAAGGAACCAGGAGAGAGGAACTGTGTGTGTACTCTCACGCTTGCTAAGAAAATCTCCAAGGACTGGAAGAGTGCCAGTCTCCTGCTGAAGTCACAGGGCTAAAGGACTTCATCTGCTAAAGTGCTATTTGCTGGAATCGTGAATCCAGCACCTCTGAAAGAACCAGCAATCTCAACGACCGGACGCCGGGCCTGACCGACGCCAGCAGCAACGCCAGTGAGTGGGTGTACGGCTCTAGCTCCAGAGGACCTCGTGTCTGCACCGCTGCTGATCGCATCAACTGTGTGCCCCTTCGACGCCTGTGCAACCGCATCATCGACGACGCCTGCGGAGGCCTGATCGACACCGAAGACGCGACGCCGGATTGCTCGACGCCAATGATCATCGTGTGCTTCATTTTCCTAAAGGTACTGTGTTGTTGGGGGTCCGTGTGACTCCAGGCTCGACGTAGCGCTCCTCGCGGTCGCCGCCGAACCTTGGGATTATCTTTGCCTCAACGTCGTGTAGCTCCCGTGTGAGTTACCCTGTTGCTCAGAACTGTGTTTCCAAGAAGAAGATTTACTTGATACTAAAGACTTTTGTGCTAAAGAAGAAACTACCTTTGAACTATCCTTTTTCCTTCCCAACGTATTTATTCCGATTGTGTACAGTTTTGTCGTTATTTGGTCTTGTGCTAAGCCTTATATAAAAATACTTATTTTTATAATACTACTGTGTCATGTCCATTTGTAGTGTATTCACTTTGTTACTGTATGTGGTCATAATTGCTTAACACACAGACTCTGAGATAAGCCTGTTCTGCTCTGCCAAGCTACCAAGGGGGTGAGCAGGGGTTATCGAAGGGTGTGATCCCCTTGCCCTGACTAGAAAAGGTGTGTCCCTATTTTTCAGAAGTGCATACCTCTGCCAACTAGAGACAGCCGGTTCTAACATTGGATGCAGCGGTGAGGATTTGGACCTTGCATTTATGACCCATGTACAGTGATTAGTGTGCGCTACATAGTGAAAGCAGACCATAACGCAGTCACAATCTAATTGAGAAGGATCCTATTTTTTGTTCTCCACTTTCCTGGAACTTGATTTTTTTGAACACTGCCAGTTTGACGATGAGTGACAACGGAGTCACTGCCCCTGCTGTCATTGTTGTGGAGGAGTTCGAGAGGTATAAGCTTAAGAAATACAAGAAAGATGAGCTGAAACACTTTTGCGACCAGTTTAAAGTTCCTACCACAGGCCTCTCGAGAAAAGATGATTTTCGCAAAGCATTACAGGCCTGGTGGGAGTCCAGAAATCCCTCTGATGTGGTGGTGGTACCCACAGGGGAAGGGGATGAGGAGGTGCCAGTGAATGGACCTGTGTCCTCTCCCGGTAGCAGTGTTTCCTCCAAAGGTCTTTCCCCTGAAGAAAGAGAAGAAAGGGCGAAAGAGCGAGCTTACAACATGGAGATGGCAAGGCTGAAGATAAATGGGCAGTTGGAATTAGAAAATGCAAGAGGTAGAAGGGAAGCTGAGTTGGAGATCAAAAAGTTAGAGTTTGAACGAGAAAAGTTAGCTTTGGAGCGTGAAGCCAGGTTGAGGGAGCTGGATATCCAAGCTAAAAAGTTAGAATTGAATCCCTCTGGTGGCAGCATCCCATCTGGGCCTGCAGAAAGTAAGTTTTACTTCCCGAAAGATGTGATAAAAGATTACAATAGGAATGAAGATATTGGTCAATGGTTTAAAGCATATGAGTTAGCATTGTTGGCCCACCAGGTCCCTGAGAAGAATTGGGGAGCGGGGTTGTGGGGTCGCTTTGTGAATGAGGGGAGAGATACCCTGTTAGACATGCCTGTTGCGGATAGGATGTCGTATGCTCATATGAAAGATGCTTTAATGTTGCGGTATGGCCTAACCCCCGAGAAGTACAGACAAGCTTTTAGAGAATGTAAGAAGTTGCCTGGTACGACGTGGGTTGAATATGTGTCTTATTTTTGCAGAGCCATGGATGGTTGGGTAAAGGGCAGCAAAGTGGAAAGTTATGAAGCTCTTTATGATTTGTTTGCTTGGGAGCATTTGTCTAATAACTGTTTTCCAGAGCTGCGCCAGCACCTGATTGATAGCAAGATATCTAACCCTAGAAAACTTGCTGAGGAGGCGGACCGCTGGGTCAGTACCAGGGTCCACAAGGGTCCAGTGGGAGACTCAGCCAAGGGTGGGCAGGGTCCCCAGCAGAAGAGTGGGGGGGACAAGGGTAAACAGAAGGAGTCTCAGAAAGGCCCCCAAAGTAATCCCCAAGGGAACCAAGGGAAAGGTTCCCAGCCTCCCCCTGAGAAGAAGCCAGGGGCCCCGACGGGTAAACCTGTTCATAGGGGCCCCCTAACCTGCTACAGTTGTGGGCAGGTGGGACACCGGTTTTATGACCCCCAGTGTCCCAAGAAGGATTCGAATGCACCGCCGCGTGCACCCCCCGTCAGTTGGGGAGTGTAGCCTTGGGAGGGGAGGAGATGGTTGTCCATGGTGGGAGGGGTCCCGCAGAAATGTCCCTGGTCTCGCTAGGAGACATGCAAATGGTCCCTCCACCCCCTCTGCCTAGTAACACTAGTAAATATAGGCAGTGGGTGACCATTAATGGCCATAGAGTGGAAGCTCTCAGAGACACCGGAGCGAGTGTGACAGCTGTCAAGTGTCACTCAGTGTCCAAAGAGCAGGTGGTTCCCCACGCATTCTACCCCATGATAGCTGCCGACGACTCCCAGAAAGAGTGTGAGGTGGCTCAGGTTTCCTTTGAATGGGGGGGAGTGTCAGGTACTCTTCAGGTTGCTGTGAGGCCCGCCATGCCTGTCGATTGTCTCCTGGGCAATGATTTAGAAGACTCCCCTTGGGCTAAGGTGGAGAGAGCGGCGCACTTGAAAATGTTGGGTGTGCCAGAGTGGGTGTGTGCAACCACTCGATCCATGACAGCGAGTAAGGGTGTTGATGGGGTCCCGGAGCCTGAAAGTACGGCCCAGGACCCAGCTGTGAAGAGAAGAGGCAGGAGGCGCGGGAAACCGGCCCCCGTAGTTCCCGTGGTCCAGGAGGAGGTAGACCCTGAGGGGGGTGCCCTGGAGCCCACAGGGGAACAAATTGCCGAACTGGGAGATCTGCCCGAGCTGACCCACTGGCAGCAGGATGGTGGTCCCTCCAGGGAGGAATTCTGTGCGTAACAGAAAGTGTGCCCTTCTCTTGTGGGCATGAGGCAGCAGGCCTCAGCCCAATCCTCAGGTGATCAGTCAGGGTCACATTTTGTGTACTGGGAGAACGACCTCCTGTATAGCGAGCCTAAGGCTGCTGAGCCTGGGTCAGCCCGTGTGCTGGTGGTACCCCAGCGCTTCAGAGCCTTCCTACTGGGTTTGGCTCATGACGTTCCGTTAGCTGGACATCTGGGGCAGGACAAGACCTATGACAGGCTTGTCATCCATTTTTATTGGCCTCAGATGCGTAGGGATGTAGACATCCATTGCAAGACTTGTCGCACTTGCCAGGCAAGTGGGAAAAGCGGAAGGAAACAGAAGGCTCCCCTCCAACCTTTTCCAGTAGTCAGCACCCCCTTTGACCGGTTGGGTATTGACATTGTTGGGCCCCTGGACCCCAAGACAGCCCTGGGCAACAGGTTCATCCTGGTCTTGGTGGACCATGCCACAAGGTACCCGGAAGCCATCCCTCTCAGGACATTGACGGCCCCCATGGTGGGACGGGCACTGATGGGTGTTTTCTCCCGGATGGGGTTCCCCAGAGAGGTGGTGTCGGACCGAGGCACCAACTTCATTTCGAACTATATGAAGTCTCTGTGGAAGGAGTGTGGGGTAACCTACAAGTTCACCACTCCTTACCACCCTCAAGGAAATGGGCTGGTTGAGAGATTCAACCGGACCCTCAAAGGCATGATTATGGGTCTCGAAGAACCAATGAGGCGGAAATGGGACGTCCTCTTGCCATGCCTGTTGTTTGCTTACCGTGAGGTGCCGCAGAAGTCTCTAGGGTTCAGCCCCTTTGAGCTCTTATACGGTCACCCGGTAAGAGGGCCTTTGAGTCTGGTCAAGGAAGGCTGGGAGCAATCTCCCAGGAAACCCCCCCAGGATGTATACAGCTACATGCTGGCCTTCCGAAACCAGACTCGGTGCTTCAGAGAACTTGCTCAGGCAAATCTGGAGGCCAGCCAGGAGGAGATGAAGCGATGGTACGACCGGAATGCCACTCTGGTAGAGCTTCAGCCTGGTCAGGAAGTGTGGGTCATGTCCCCTGTGGAACCTTGTGCGCTCAAGGACAGGTGGACTGGACCGTTTAAGGTTGTGGAGAAGAAGAGCGATGTCACCTACCTGGTGGACTTGAAATCTCCCAGGAACCCCTTGCGGGTCCTGCATGTCAACCATTTGAAGCCCCACTTAGAAAGGTCCGAAGTGGGCATGCTCCTAGCTACAGATGATGGAATGGAGGAGGAGAGTGAGCCTCTTCCTGACCTCCTGTGTGCTAAAGAGCAAGACGGGTCAGTGGATGGTGTGGTCCTCTCTGACACATTGACCCTTGAGCAGAAACAGGATTGTCGCCAACTGTTGGGACAATTCCCGGATCTGTTTTCCTTGGTTCCGGGTGTCACGCATTGGTGTGTCCATGACGTTGACACCGGAGACAGCCCTCCTGTGAAGCACAAGGCTTACAGGGTGACTGACAAGGTCAGAGCGTACATTAAGGAGGAGGTCTCCAAAATGTTCGCGTTAGGGGTGATTGAGTCCTCTAGCAGTCCTTGGGCCAGCCCAGTGGTCTTGGTCCCGAAGGCTGCAGCGCCTGGTGCTTCACCGGAACTCCGGTTCTGCGTGGACTACCGAGGGCTCAATTCAGTCACGAAGACTGACGCGCACCCCATCCCCAGAGCTGATGAGCTCATCGATCGGTTGGGGGCTGCCCGGTACCTTAGTACGTTTGATTTAACGTCTGGGTACTGGCAGATCGCCTTGACTGATGGAGCAAAGGAGAGGTCAGCATTCTCCACACCAGATGGGCTATACCAGTTCCGGGTGATGCCCTTTGGGATGAAGAATGCCCCAGCCACCTTCCAGAGGTTGGTCAACCAGGTCTTGGCTGGACTGGAGGATTTCAGTGCCGCCTACCTGGACGACATCGCAGTGTTCAGCGCCAGCTGGGAGGAACACTTGCGCCACCTCCAGGAAGTGTTGTTGGCCCTGCGCGGAGCAGGCCTCACAATCAAAGACAGTAAGTGCCAGATTGGGCAGGGTTCGGTGGTGTACTTGGGGCACCAAGTAGGGAGCGGCAAGGTTGCCCCCCTGCAACCCAAGATTGATACCATCCTGGCTTGGGCGCCGCCCAAAACCCAAACTCAGGTGAGAGCCTTCTTAGGACTCACGGGTTACTACAGGAGGTTTGTCAAGGATTACGGTAACATTGTGCACCCCTTGACTTCGCTGACTTCCAGGAAGCAGCCACGAAACGTGATCTGGACGGATGCTTGTCAAACGGCCTTTGACACCCTGAAAACTGCAATGTGCACAGCACCTATACTCCAGGCACCCGACTTTTTGAAAGAATTAATTGTTCAGACGGACGCTTCAGAGCATGGCGTGGGGGCTGTTCTAGCTCAGGTGAATGAAGAGGGCCGAGACTTGCCTGTAGCCTTCATCAGTAGGAGGTTACTTCCCAGGTAAACGAGGTGGAGTGCGATAGAGAGAGAAGCATTTGCTGTGGTCTGGGCGCTGAAGAAGCTAAGACCCTACCTGTTTGGGACTCACTTCCGGGTTCAGACAGACCACAGGCCCCTCAGATGGTTGATGCAGATGAGGGGTGAGAATCCGAAACTGTTGAGGTGGTCCATTTCTCTACAGGGGATGGACTTTACGGTGGAACACCGCCCTGGTACAGATCACGCCAATGCTGATGGTCTGTCCAGATTTTTCCGCCTTAGTGATGAGGACTCCCTAGGTCAAGGGTACTTCTCCCCACATTTCAGCTGGAGGGGACACTTGTTAGACCTGACATCATTGGCTTGAGTCTCTCCTCCATTTTTTCTGTTTGCCTCTACTGTTTTACGATGTTTTGCTGGTATATGCTTTGGGCGCCGTGTCACTGCTGATCAGTGCCATAGCACAAGTGCTCCCGATGTTAAATTGATGTATCTATTGTATCCATGTTTGGCTTATTTGGTTTACTGTCAGTCCCTAGTCTAGTGCACCAGGAGTGCCGGAGCTTGTAAATACAAATGCCGCTCGTGGGCTTGCAGCACGTGTTGTGCCACCCACAGGAGCGGCCTCGTAAAAGAATGTCTACTGATCGGTCATTGCGAGACCCACGTGCAGTCTTGTACTGTCACGCAGGCTGCGCAAGTATACCTACTTGCCAGCCCCTCCAACCTTCCCTTAACTTCATGTTAGTCACCCCTATGGTAGGCCCGCGGGCAGGGTGCATTGTAAGTGTAAGGTAGGACACGCCTGACCAAGTCGGCATGTCCTAATAGTGAATTACCACCATCTTCGTTCTTCACTATTGCGAGGTAGCCTGCGCTCCATTGATTAGAATGGGCCGCCGGGATTATTAATGCTATGATCCTAGCTGGCTCGGGGAGCACGGTGCAATGTCGAGTTTGGTATCCCTGACCTCGGGGTTTAATTACGCATCCGTTGGTGTGGATGGTTTTTGGACTCTGGGTTTGAAAATAGCACTTTTAGAAAGTGTCTATTTTCTTGTCTAACCATATCTGGTTTCTGCTGGTCTTGCGTGTGTGTGACAGGAGCTGGGTGGCTCCACAGGTCTGGATGAGTCAGTGTGGGATGAGTGGGACATTTACGATGAGAGTAGGGGGAGGGTAGTTGTTGATAGCCTGCCTTGCCTGATACAATGCCGGCTCCACCTCCTGCCAAGCGGCTGATGGCTCTGTGCCTGCCATGGTCGATCCTAACCCCACCTCCTGCCAGGAGGCCGATAGCTCTGCTCCTGCCAGTGTCAATGCTGGCTCCACCTCCTGCTGGGCGTCTGAGGACCCAGCCCTGCTCAGTGAATAGGCCAGGTGCTACTGCCTGGCTCCACCCACAACAGACCCAGGATGTTGGGAAACCCCCGGCATGGACAAAGGGATCAAAGACGAAAAGGGGTATAAGAGGAGGACCCCTGAACTAAGAAATCAGATCACTTCTGACAAGGAACCCTGTAACCAAGGACAAGAGGCCTGCTGATCTGAGGACTTGCCTACCCCTTCTGCCAGTGTGCTGTTGTTGGGGGAATCCTGCAGTGCTTCTTTATTTTTGCCAAGGAACCAGGAGAGAGGAACTGTGTGTGTACTCTCACGCTTGCTAAGAAAATCTCCAAGGACTGGAAGAGTGCCAGTCTCCTGCTGAAGTCACAGGGCTAAAGGACTTCATCTGCTAAAGTGCTATTTGCTGGAATCGTGAATCCAGCACCTCTGAAAGAACCAGCAATCTCGACGACCGGACGCCGGGCCCGACCGACGCCAGCAGCAACGCCAGTGAGTGGGAGTGCGGCTCTAGCTCCAGAGGACCTCGTGTCTGCACCGCTGCTGATCGCATCAACTGTGTGCTCCTTCGACGCCGTGAGCGCTGCTCACTCTGTGCAACCGCATCATCGACGACGCCTGCGGAGGCCTGATCGACACCGAAGACACGACGCCGGATTGCTCGACGCCGCTGATCATCGTGTGCTTCATTTTCCTAAAGGTACTGTGTTGTTGGGGGTCCGTGTGACTCCAGGCTCGACGTAGCGCTCCTCGCGGTCGCCGCCGAACCTTGGGATTATCTTTGCCTCAACGTCGTGTAGCTCCCGTGTGAGTTACCCTGTTGCTCAGAACTGTGTTTTCAAGAAGAAGATTTGCTTGATACTAAAGACTTTTGTGCTAAAGAAGAAACTACCTTTGAACTATCCTTTTTCCTTCCCAACGTATTTATTCTGATTGTGTACAGTTTTGTCGTTATTTGGTCTTGTGCTAAGCCTTATATAAAAATACTTATTTTTATAATACTACTGTGTCATGTCCATTTGTAGTGTATTCACTTTGTTACTGTATGTGGTCATAATTGCTTAACACACAGCCTCTGAGATAAGCCTGTTCTGCTCTGCCAAGCTACCAAGGGGGTGAGCAGGGGTTATCGAAGGGTGTGATCCCCTTGCCCTGACTAGAAAAGGTGTGTCCCTATTTGTCAGAAGTGCATACCTCTGCCAACTAGAGACAGCCGGTTCTAACAGGTAGTTTTAGGTTTAGGGATAGGTATAGGTTTTGGGGTACAGGGGTATTTTTAGGGTTCTGGGCTAGGTTTGGGTTTTGAGGTATAGGGGTGTTTTTAGGGTTCAGGGGTAGGTTTGGGTTTTGGGGTACAGGGGTATTTTAAGGGTTCAGGGCTAGGTTTCGGTTTTGGGGTACAGTGGTATTTTTAGGGTTCAGGGCTAGGTTTGGGTTTTGGGGTACAGGGGTATTTTAGGGTTCAGGGGTAGTTTTAGGTTTTAGGGTACAGGGTTATTTTTAGGGTTCAGGGCTAGGTTTGGGGTACAGGGTATTTTTAGGGTTCAGGGGTAGGTATGGGTTTTGGGATACAGGGGTATTTTAAGGGTTCAGGGCTAAGTTGGGTTTTGGGGTTCAGGGGTATTTTAGGGTTCGGGGGTAGGTTTGGGTTTTGGGGTACAGTGGTATTTTTAGGGTTCAGGGCTAGGTTTGGGTTTTGGGGTACAGGGTATTTTTAGGGTTCAGGGGTAGGTTTGGGTTTTGAGGTACAGGGGCATTTATAGGGTTCAGGGCTAGGTTTGGGTTTTGGGGTACAGGGGTATTTTTGGGGTTTAGGGATAGGTTTGGGTTTTGGGGTACAGGGTATATTTATAGGGTTAAGATGGGTTAGTGTTTAAGGGTGTTGGGGTATTTTAAGGTGTAAGGGTGGGTTATGATTATGGGGTGCAGGGGTATTTAAAGGGAGCAGGGTGGGATTAGCACATGATATGAGACACGGTGTGAAGGGCGGAACGTACCACACGCCCCCAGCATTTGTCATGCCCCCAGCACATGCCCACAGCACAACGCAGACACGCCCACAAGGGACTACTTTGCTGGCACGGTTCTTTGACCTATTAAATGTATATGGTGGGCATCTGCATAGCCTATGTACTTCTGCTGCAACTGCCCTTTCCAACGCTGTATTGGGTGTTGTGATTGGTGCTGTGGATCCTGAGATTACCCGCCTCAAAGGTTTGGGCTCTCTCTTTATTATATTAGTACTAGCAGCCCGCCCCAGTGTTGCTTGGGGCAGAAAGGGGCTGGGGGCAGCATTTGACGCTTGCGTGCCTGTCCCTCTGTGCACACCCGCTCCCGACCCCCTCCCTCCTCGACTCCCTCCCGCCCGACTCCTCCCGCCCGTCCCTCTGTGCACACCCTCCCCGACTCCCTCCTGCCCTGACTCCCTCCCGCCCTGACTCCCTCCCGCCCTGACTCCAATGTGCATTTACCTTACCTGAGCTGCTGCTTCCTTCCCGCGCTCCTCACTTCACCGCAGCTTCATGTCCGCCGCTCGTCATGACGCACCTGAGCCGCCGCTTCTCCCTCACTTCACTGCCGCTCCATGTCCGCCGCTCGTCATCACGCACGTCGCGGGCTCGCGGCCAGCATTACGTCGCGGCCAGCCCAGCGTTGTGGCCATCGCTACTTTCAGGGCACTACTTTTAAAAAAAAGTTATATTTTTAAATTTACATTTTATTTTTATTTTTTATCGCCTATGTCCATCTGCACACCCTGATAATTTCTACAATGTATCGGGTGTGTGGATTGGCGCTGTGGTTCCCAAGTTTACTTAGCTCAAAGGTGTGTGTTCTCTCTTTAATTTAATTTAATTTAATTGTGGGTTTATATAGCGCTAGAATCGACTCCCGGAGGAGTATCTCCGCGCTTCGACCGCTGGGGAACCCATCCTGGCTCACCCTGAGAGATGGTCCCTAATGGGTATTGTGAGAAGTTGGCCCGATATGCAACGTTCGCTATTCTAGCGACCGCTATGTATCGTTCCAACGACCCTTATGGTGTTTGGTTGTAAGTCAACCTATAGACCAGCTATCCTAGTAGCGTGGATACGAGCAGTCTAAGGCTAAAGACTCGAGAGGGCGCGTTAAGCCAGCTGTTTACCACACATGTACCCCTTGAACACCCAGTGAAAGGACACCACACAAGTGTTATGAAAATAAACAGTATATTTATTAAGAATCACAACAGCCCTGTACTCTTTATGAGGACAGGGTACTAAGCACAAACCAAATCTCTTTAGCAAATACTTCAAGTGCACAAAAACAAGTGTCCGAGGATACGGAAAGGTTAAGGTCTCGGGCGGACCCGATAAGGCAAGTCGGAAGCGAGGGACTCGGGACCCTAGAGTAAAGAGGCTATGCAGGCACCGAAATGCCGAGTTACCTAGCCACGAGGGCTGCGGCTGCACAAGTCTTACAGGCGTCGGGGTCTTCGCTGACAAGCCAGGAGCCGGAAGAAAAGGAGTTGCTGGCCGGCGACCAGTGATGAATAGTTCGTAGAGATCCAAGCCTGGATCAGAGATTGATGATACCTGAAAGCAGAGGGGACCAAGTTCGTACTACTAGCCAGTAGTCAGAGGGTACCAGGAAGGCACCGGTTGGCCGTCACCTCGACCAGGTGAGTGGGCGACGCTAGGCTCTGCAGTCTCACGGACCAGGAGGCGTTGTCGGCGACCACGGTGGAGGTGCGAGCTGTCCCACGAAGGATGATGCTGTCGGCGTCGCTGGGCCCAGGATGGGGCAACAAGCCTTGGCAGATCTCAGGGCCACGTGGTGGGCCTAAGATGGCATCTTGAGTGGACCAGGAGGGTCCGGGGTGCTTCTCGCAAAGGTAGAAGCAAGGGCCAGTCTGGAGCAACCAGACCAGCAGTGATGTTTGTCGGTCGTCGTCAAGGAAGGGCACAAGCCAGCGGCTAGTGACCAGACAACGGGCTGAGCAGCGAGCAGAAGGGCCCCACGCAGATCGTGGAGATGCTGGGAGACTGCACTTCGGAGCTGGAGCGGCTCAGGGTCGGGGCTTCTCGGACCCCAGAGCACTCACCAGAGAGTTACCTCGATGGTCGTGCTGGTTAAGAGCGTGCAGGTTCTGATGATGGCCGGTCCCTCGAGGTCTCGTCGCACCCACAGATCACAGCTGAGCTGATGACGTGGGTAGAGGTCAGAGGTGCCAGGGAAGCCGGTTCTCGTCGAGCTGGGCCGTCGGATTCCTTGAGGAAGGGCTTACAGCAAACCGCAGAGTTCTTAGTTGGTGCCCGCTGATGCAGGGTGACTACTCCTTAGTCACAGGGGAGAAATCTTGAGAAGAGTCTCGAAGTCCTTTCGTAGAAAGTATTCTTGATTCAAAGATGATCTAATTTGGAAGGGTCCCCGCTCCGGCCTTTATTCTAAAGAAAGGGGTGGGTACATGACTAGGTCCTGCCCTAAGGGTGGGACCAGGAAGGGGGGTAGTTACACCCCTCTACCCTGCCGGACTTTCCCCAGGCCAGGGCTGTCGCCCTTGGAACTGGTTCTAACCGGCAGATGCGTAGTGAGCACCGGGGTGCCACTCCGCAGTCACCTTCTCGCAAAAGCCCTACCTACCCAGAATACACAAACCCTGTCTGGGACGGTGCGAACACCGCCCTCGACAGGAAACCCTTTGTCCAAGCGCTCCGTGCTGGAAGGACTCCCAGCAGCAGGAGGTCAGACTTGTGTCTGTGGTGGCAGCATCCATTTTGTGGAGCTGAGGCTTCCGTTAACTTTAACCGGGGTTCACAGTTACGTACATGTCGTGTCCCTCTAGAAGGGCGGAATGCTAACCTCGTCGCCAGGGTTGGTGAGAGGGCAGCATCCCGATTCGTATGACACCTTACTCGACATGTCTTGATAACGCGACACCGAAGTTACCGATGTGGTACGCGTTATCATGAAACAGCCATTGGGTCCTTTATCCGCAAGCTGCAACCGGGCTCGGGCCAGAGCACAGTTCACACGAGCCCACGCACTCTGCCTTCGGGATTGTCAAGGCCTGCCATAGGAGTGACTGATAGGAACTCGGGTGTCCATTGTGTGGTTAGATATAGGGCTACTATATCTAAAGCAAAGGGTGATTACACGACTTCGCCCCAGCTGTCATGCAGCCAGTTGTGTCAAATTTAGGAGGCCAGCCAGGGGTGGCATAATACATGCTGCAGCCCCTGGCGGCCCTGGGTACACCTATGCCCTGAGTTACAGGGTCTGATAAGGTGGCCCAGTACCAATTGGTAAATGCACCTAGGGTACATCTCGTAATTTAGAAAGAGAACAGCCAGGCTGTGGGTCTGATTGGCAGGCCCACAGCCAGAGAAAGTCGTAAACCAGTGAAACAAAAGCAAAAAATCTGGGTGATCATAGGATTGCAGACCCTACTCTCCTACATGACCCCCCCCCAAACGTCGGAACAATAAGCTAACCTTGACCAGGTGAGCCTTCTTGTTCTAAGTGGAAATATCTGGAGAGCCCATCGGCATTGCCATGATCAGTACCAGGTCTATGTTCCACTGTAAAGTCCATCCCCTGTAGGGAAATGGACCACCTAAGCAGTTTGGGGTTTTCACCCTTCATCTGATTTAGCCACAAGAGGGGCTTATGGTCGGTCTGAATCTTGAAGTGAGTGCCAAACAAGTATGGCCTCAGCTTCTTCAGGGCCCAAACCACAGCAAAGGCCTCCCTCTCAATAGCTGACCAATTCTTCTCTCTAGGGGTCAGCCTTCTGCTTATAAAAGCAATGGGCTGGTCTTGACCATCAAAATTCAGTTGAGATAGAACAGCTCCCACACCCAACTCAGAAGCATCTGTTTGGACAATGAATGGTTTGGAGTAGTCTGGACTCTTAAGGATAGGCGCCGTGCACATGGCCTGCTTTAGGTCATCGAATGCTTTTTGACAGCTCGCTGTCCACTGAACCTTTTTTGGCATTTTCTTACTTGTCAGTTCGTTTAATGGTGTCACAATTGAACCATAGTTCCTGACAAACTTCCTATAGTAACCAGTCAGGCCCAAGAAAGCTCGAACCTGAGTCTGGGTGGTTGGAGGAGCCCAGTCCCTGATTGACTGTATCTTGCTCTCCAGTGGCTGAACCTGGCCTCCACCTACAAGGTGGCCCAGGTATACAACCTGTGTCTGCCCTATCTGGCACTTGGTGGCCTTGATAGTGAGACCTGCTGCTTGCAGTGCCTCTAACGTCTTCCGCAGGTGGACCAGGTGATCCTCCCAGGTGGAGCTAAAGACAGCAATATCGTCAAGATACGCCGCACAGAAGTCATCCAGCCCAGTAAGGACTTGATTCACCAACCTTTGGAAGGTGGCAGGTGCATTCTTCAGACCGAAGGGCATCACCACGAACTGATAATGCCCACCAGGGGTTGAAAATGCGGTTTTAGGCTTGGCGTCCTCAGCTAACCTGATTTGCCAATACCCAGCTGTCAGGTCAAACGTACTTAAGTAGTTGGCCGAAGCCAGCCTATCAATAAGCTCGTCTGCCCTCGGTATTGGGTGGGCGTCAGTCTTAGTGACTGCATTGAGACCCCTGTAGTCTACGCAAAACCTCATCTCTCTCTTACCACCCGGGGTGTGAGGTTTCGGCACTAGAACTACGGGACTAGCCCAGGGGCTATCCGAGGGTTCAATGACTCCCAGCTCCAACATTTTCTGCACTTCACTCTTGATGCAGTCTCTAACGTGATCAGGCTGCCTTTAGATTTTACTCTTGACGGGCAAGCTGTCACCAGTGTCAACCTCATGGGTGCACCAATCGGTCTGACTGGGTGTTAGAGAAAACATATGTCTGAACGACTGAAGAACCTGTTTACAGTCGCTCTGTTGATGTTCGGAGAGGCTGCCACAAAAGACAACACCATCTACCGATCCATCGTCAGGATTCTGAGTGAGCAGGTCGGGGAGAGGGTCACTCTCTTCTTCCTGTCCCTCATCTAGGGCCATGAGCAAACTCATGTCCTTCCTGTCGACATATGCTTTTAGCCTGTTGACATGAAGCACCCTGTGGGGGCTCCGGGGAGTTCCCAGGTCGACCAGGTAGGTGACCTCTCCCTTTTTCTCCAGGATGGTGTAGGGCCCGGACCATTTGTCCTTGAGTGCTGCTGGGGCCACTGGCTCCAACACCCACACCTTCTGTCCGGGCTGGTAAACAGTCAAGACAGCCTTTTGGTCATGCCAAGCTTTTTGGAGTTCTTGGCTGGCCTTAAGGTTTTCAGATGCCTTTTCCATGTATTCAGCCATCCGCGAGCGGAGGCCAAGCACATAGTCCACTATGTTGGCTGCAGGCTTTTTGAGAGGTCTCTCCCATCCTTCCTTCACCAAACACAGGGGTCCTCTTACAGGATGCCCGTACAAAAGTTCAAAAGGGCTGTAGCCAACCCCCTTCTGTGGGACTTCTCTGTAGGCGAACAAGAGGCAGGGGATCAGGACGTCCCATCTACGCCGAAGCTTTTCCGGTAGTCCATGAATCATCCCTTTTAGGGTCCTGTTGAATCTCTCAACAAGCCCATTGCATTGTGGGTGATAGGGTGTAGTGAACTTGTAGTTGACACCACATTCCTTCCACATAGCAGTTAAGTAGCTCGACATAAAGTTTGCACCTCTGTCGGAGACGACCTCCTTAGGGAAGCCCACTCTGGAGAACACTCCAACTAGGGCTCTTGCCACAACAGGTGCTGTAGTGGTCCTAAGGGGAATAGCTTCAGGATACCTGGTGGCATGATCCACTACCACCAGTATAAACTTGTGCCCTGATGCTGTTGGTGGTTCCATGGGACCGACGATGTCGATCCCCACCCGTTCAAAGGGCACCCCCACCACAGGCATTGGTATAAGGGGGGCCTTTGTCGTGCCACCTGACTTACCACTGGCTTGGCAAGTGACACAGGAGCGGCAAAACTCCTTGGTATCTTCGTTCATGTGAGGCCAGTGAAAGTGCGAGACAAGCCTGTCCCACGTCTTCGTCTGGCCTAGGTGTCCTGCTAAGGGAATCTCGTGGGCCAAGGTAAGTAGGAAACCACGCTGAGACAAGGGTACGACCAGCCTCCTGGTCATGCCAGGCTTGGGGTCTCTTGACTCAGTGTACAGGAGTCCATCTTCCCAGTATACCTTGTGGGTACCTGTGGCGTTCCCAGCAGCCTCAGCAGCAGCCTGCTGTCTGAGGGGTTCAAGAGAAGGGCAGTCTAACTGGTCCTTCCCCAGGTCCTCCCTTGAGGGTCCCCCTGAACCCAAGAATTCAACTTGATCAAGTTCGAACTCCCTAGGCTCAGTTTCCCTCAATTCCTGTAGGTCAGCCTCCTCTGAGACTTGATCCACGACCTGGGGCAAGGGGGAAGGCGCAGCCTTAACCCTACCGCTCTTTTTCTTGGGAGGTGTCTGGTCCGTTGTTCCAGGATCCAGCACCTGTTCAGTGGGGCATTTCCTGACCTGTGACCTGGTCACAGCGAACACATGTGCTGGCAAACCTAACATTTCCATGTGAGTCCGGTGCTCCACTTCTGACCATTGTGATGACTCCAAATCATTGCCCAACAAACAATCCACTGGGAGGTCTGGACTAACTACAACCTTCTTTTGGCCAGTTACCCCTCCCCAGGAGAAAGCTACAATTGCCATACTGTGATTGGTAGTGACATTGCTTGCATTGGTCACCAGGAATTCTGTACCTGGCATGATCTGTCCAGGGTCCACAAAGTTAGGCGTCACCATGGTGACGCTGGCACAAGTGTCCCTATAGGCCTGAGCCATCTTTCCATTTATGAAAGGCGTCTGTCGGTATTTGCCCAAAGTATTGGGGCTTACGTCAGGGGACACGTCCACGTCCCCTGTACTGACAAGGACAGCCTGAGTGAGTGTGCCAACTAAGTTTTCACGCCCCTCAGAACCCAGGGTTAACCCTACTAAACCCTTGGGAGGCGCACTACCACTGCTGACTGTACTAGGGGGCACAGGTGCCTTAGGGGCTGCAGTGGCAGGAGTCTGCCCTCCTCCTTTCTTGGTGCACTCACTAAACCAGTGAGATTTACTTTTACAGTACTGGCACCATCTTTTGGATTGGCCTTCTTTCTTCTTTTGGGGAGCCTGACCCCCACCCTCTTTGGGTTGTTGGGGACCTGTCGAAGACTTCTGGTCATTTTGTTCCCCCTTAGAATCTTTACCCTTCTGGTCTGCTTTCTTCTGACCACCTTGATTCTGGCCCTGGTTCTGTTTAACTCTCGTACGAACCCATCTGTCTGCCTTCTTTCCCAATTCTTGGGGAGAGGTCAGATCCGAGTCGACAAGATGCTGATGCAACAACTGGTTCTGACAATTGTTTAAAATGTGTTCTCTCATCATCAAATTATACAATCCTTTGTAATCAGTAACCTTACTGCCCAGCAACCAGCCCTCAAAAGCCTTAGTGGCACAATCGACAAAATCAGACCAATCTTGAGACTGCGTTTTCTGGGTATCCCTGAACAGCACCCTGTACTGCTCAGTGGTTAGGCCGAACCCTTCAACGAGTGTATTTTTCAAGACTTGGTAATTGTTAGCATCCTCCACCCTTGTGGTGAGGAGCTTGTCTCTTCCTTTTCCTTCAAAGGAGAGCCACAAGATAGCTGCCCACTGACTCTGGGGAACACCCTGCACAGTGCAGGCCCTCTCCAAAGCAGTAATCCATTTGTGGATGTCGTCCCCTTGTTTAAAGGGGGGCACTATCTTCCCAAGGTGTTTCGTATCGAAACTCTTTTCCCTATTACTAGGTACATTGCTGCCACCAGTGGGGACTACCCCACTTAACTGTTGCTCTCTAGCAAAGGCAAGCCTTTCTTTGGCCAGGGCAAGTTCTTCCCTTTCGATCCTCAGATTAGCTGCCCTTTCCTTAGCTTCGTACACTCTCCTCTGAGGGGACGTCATCCCTCTTTGAGAAGAGTTGTGAGAGCCATTGGTTTGAAGGGATCTGCCAGAGCCTCTTGACAGAGATCTGGCTCGTCCATTCCCAATGTTAAGCGGACCTGACAGTAGTGCCGGGGGTCCCCCAGTACCACTATCATGTTTGCTTAAGTTGGACCGTGTTAGTCTGACGACTTCTACCTGTCCCTTATCTGCCTCATCCCCAGAGAGATCCTCATCCTCATCCTCCTCCCCATCTTCGTTCTCAGTTGCGAGGTGGATGAGGTCAGGATCGTCTCTGGTTCCCTCGAGGGGAGGCATGTCTCCTTCTGGATTAGAAGAGCTAAGAAGTTTCTCAGCCCTTCTGGCATCATAAGTCTCCAAGAGACCAATCAGAAAGGACGTTGTGGGGTTAGACCCCTGCTTGATCTTCCTGGAGTGACACAGCCGTCTTAACTCCTTGAAGCTCAGCACAGTATATCCTGAAGGGATGACCTGTGGAGGGTCAACTGACACAAGGGGAGACCCAGAGTTTCCTCCTTTGTCCGACATACTGTTTCTAGTGTGGTGTAAGTGATGCACCTACCTACACTATGTGTTTACCTACTGTTCCCTTGCTAAGAGTTGTAGCCAAGGTGTGCTAAGCCTTGAGGAGCTACAACAGCTGGTTCAGTAGAACTCAGAGTATTCTAAGCTTTTAGTTATATGTACTAACAGTACTTGTGCGATCCTTCAACAAGATATTCTTAGGATACGTGTGGTAAAACAACAGCAAGCTCAAATCCCAACCGCTGCTCACCAATGTGAGAAGTTGGCCCGATATGCAACGTTCGCTATTCTAGCGACCGCTATGTATCGTTCCAACGACCCTTATGGTGTTTGGTTGTAAGTCAACCTATAGACCAGCTATCCTAGTAGCGTGGATACGAGCAGTCTAAGGCTAAAGACTCGAGAGGGCGCGTTAAGCCAGCTGTTTACCACACATGTACCCCTTGAACACCCAGTGAAAGGACACCACACAAGTGTTATGAAAATAAACAGTATATTTATTAAGAATCACAACAGCCCTGTACTCTTTATGAGGACAGGGTACTAAGCACAAACCAAATCTCTTTAGCAAATACTTCAAGTGCACAAAAACAAGTGTCCGAGGACACGGAAAGGTTAAGGTCTCGGGCGGACCCGATAAGGCAAGTCGGAAGCGAGGGACTCGGGACCCTAGAGTAAAGAGGCTATGCAGGCACCGAAATGCCGAGTTACCTAGCCACGAGGGCTGCGGCTGCACAAGTCTTACAGGCGTCGGGGTCTTCGCTGACGAGCCAGGAGCCGGAAGAAAAGGAGTTGCTGGCCGGCGACCAGTGATGAATAGTTCGTAGAGATCCAAGCCTGGATCAGAGATTGATGATACCTGAAAGCAGAGGGGACCAAGTTCGTACTACTAGCCAGTAGTCAGAGGGTACCAGGAAGGCACCGGTTGGCTGTCACCTCGACCAGGTGAGTGGGCGACGCTAGGCTCTGCAGTCTCACGGACCAGGAGGCGTTGTCGGCGACCACGGTGGAGGTGCGAGCTGTCCCACGAAGGATGATGCTGTCGGCGTCGCTGGGCCCAGGATGGGGCAACAAGCCTTGGCAGATCTCAGGGCCACGTGGTGGGCCTAAGATGGCGTCTTGAGTGGACCAGGAGGGTCCGGGGTGCTTCTCGCAAAGGTAGAAGCAAGGGCCAGTCTGGAGCAACCAGACCAGCAGTGATGTTTGTCGGTCGTCGTCAAGGAAGGGCACAAGCCAGCGGCTAGTGACCAGACAACGGGCTGAGCAGCGAGCAGAAGGGCCCCACGCAGATCGTGGAGATGCTGGGAGACTGCACTTCGGAGCTGGAGCGGCTCAGGGTCGGGGCTTCTCGGACCCCAGAGCACTCACCAGAGAGTTACCTCGATGGTCGTGCTGGTTAAGAGCGTGCAGGTTCTGATGATGGCCGGTCCCTCGAGGTCTCGTCGCACCCACAGATCACAGCTGAGCTGATGACGTGGGTAGAGGTCAGAGGTGCCAGGGAAGCCGGTTCTCGTCGAGCTGGGCCGTCGGATTCCTTGAGGAAGGACTTACAGCAAACCGCAGAGTTCTTAGTTGGTGCCCGCTGATGCAGGGTGACTACTCCTTAGTCACAAGGGAGAAATCTTGAGAAGAGTCTCGAAGTCCTTTCGTAGAAAGTATTCTTGATTCAAAGATGATCTAATTTGGAAGGGTCCCCGCTCCGGCCTTTATTCTAAAGAAAGGGGTGGGTACATGACTAGGTCCTGCCCTAAGGGTGGGACCAGGAAGGGGGGTAGTTACACCCCTCTCCCCTGCCGGACTTTCCCCAGGCCAGGGCTGTCGCCCTTGGAACTGGTTCTAACCGGCAGATGCGTAGTGAGCACCGGGGTGCCACTCCGCAGTCACCTTCTCGCAAAAGCCCTACCTACCCAGAATACACAAACCCTGTCTGGGACGGTGCGAACACCGCCCTCGACAGGAAACCCTTTGTCCAAGCGCTCCTTGCTGGAAGGACTCCCAGCAGCAGGAGGTCAGACTTGTGTCTGTGGTGGCAGCATCCATTTTGTGGAGCTGAGGCTTCCGTTAACTTTAACCGGGGTTCACAGTTACGTACATGTCGTGTCCCTCTAGAAGGGCGGAATGCTAACCTCGTCGCCAGGGTTGGTGAGAGGGCAGCATCCCGATTCGTATGACACCTTACTCGACATGTCTTGATAACGCGACACCGAAGTTACCGATGTGGTACGCGTTATCATGAAACAGCCATTGGGTCCTTTATCCGCAAGCTGCAACCGGGCTCGGCTCGGGCCAGAGCACAGTTCACACGAGCCCACGCACTCTGCCTTCGGGATTGTCAAGGCCTGCCATAGGAGTGACTGATAGGAACTCGGGTGTCCATTGTGTGGTTAGATATAGGGCTACTATATCTAAAGCAAAGGGTGATTACACGACTTCGCCCCAGCTGTCATGCAGCCAGTTGTGTCAAATTTAGGAGGCCAGCCAGGGGTGGCATAATACATGCTGCAGCCCCTGGCGGCCCTGGGTACACCTATGCCCTGAGTTACAGGGTCTGATAAGGTGGCCCAGTACCAATTGGTAAATGCACCTAGGGTACATCTCGTAATTTAGAAAGAGAACAGCCAGGCTGTGGGTCTGATTGGCAGGCCCACAGCCAGAGAAAGTCGTAAACCAGTGAAACAAAAGCAAAAAATCTGGGTGATCATAGGATTGCAGACCCTACTCTCCTACAGGTATCTTTAAGGTGCGACCAAGCATCCCCGGCGGTCTGGGGGGGCGGTTGTGAAGATGAGGCAAGCTAATGCCCAGAGTTGCCGAGTGTGGTCCCTGACTGGAGTAGGCACCGAGGCGAGAATTATCGAGCCCGCTGACCCTGGTCCACGACCCTGCCGCGTCGGGAATCGAACCCTGGTCCCGGGCCGTCCTCTGCTTACAGGTCTGCCGCCTCTAATCAGTGAGCCACACCACTTCACTTTTATAATAGTAGTATTGATATACCACAGAGAGAGACACTGTGTGTTGTGGAAGAGATTCTGTTTGACCAAGACTGGGATTTCTGTACCTGGAGGCTGTTCATCTTGCATCCTGCTGAGATAGCATTGACGAAAAACTTCTTCGAATTCCAAGGCATCCATTGCCTCGAAGCCCATAGCACATCTATGCATAGTATCTTTGCCCCTAGTTTGGTAGGTCTGTACGTAGCACATTCAAGAAACAATTCATCTACTCCGATAACAGTCCTTGGAGGGTAAACATCAAAATATGGAGGCGCTTTATTGATGATGTGCTTCTAATCTGGGAGGGAGACACCCAATCCATCAAGGAATTTCTGAACTGGCTGAACAACCAGGATCCCCTCATAGACTTCATGTCGACAATCATGACGGAGAGCCTGCCCTTTCTGGATCTTGTTATCTTTGCCGGGGAGGGTTAATTACAAACACAAGATTTCCCCAATCCCGCTGAAAGGAACATCCTCCTCCAAAGTCAATAGTTTCCACCCAAAGTCACTAAGAGATAATCTCCCTGTTGGTCAATTCTTGTGGCTCTTTAGGAACTGCTCAAATACAGAAGACTTCAAGACAGAAGCTGATGTACTGATAGATAAGCTACTGAGGAGGAACTACCCACAAAAGACCGTTTGAAGGGCCAGGAAAAGGGCCAGGAACTGTAATCGTGATGCACTTCTGGGGTCAGTGGAAAGCCA
This sequence comes from Lissotriton vulgaris, assembly GCF_964263255.1. Classification (NCBI taxonomy): domain Eukaryota; kingdom Metazoa; phylum Chordata; class Amphibia; order Caudata; family Salamandridae; genus Lissotriton; species Lissotriton vulgaris. Next base: position 623,244,927 of record NC_141689.1, read on the forward strand.
TGATCCAAAAAAAGCTATTTGCATCACTACCTTCAACACCGCCGCCAACAGTATCAAAAAGAACATTCTACGGTATTGGAGGATCCTAAACTCGAGTGGTCTTCACCTAGAGAAACCACTGTTTTCATTAAAAAGGAGCCAGAACATTAAAGATGTATTGGTTCATAACAGACCCAGGAATACTTCCGAAAGACCCAAGCTTGGCCAATCCAGGGGAACTTGCGGGAACTCCCCAGGGTCACTGGCCACATGAGGTCTGGGTCATGTGACGTATGTCATCTCACCGCCAATAAGAAGACGGTCGATGTGGGCCTTACCTACCCATGGGATCAACGTAGCCACACCAACTGTAATTTCACCAATGTCATCTTCATGATCAAATGCCCCGATGGCTTGATCTACTTCGGGATGATGACTCGTAGAGTAAAACTCAGAATAATGGAACAAAGATCCACTATTAGGTGTCAGAGGACAATGCTGCGTCTGATCTCACTATTCAGAGAAAAGAAATATATGAGAAACTAATTATTCTGGACAGTTTTGGATAAGCCATATCTCCCTCCTACGGCATGACACATGGAGAAAATCCTACTCTGGAGGGAGCAAAAATGTATTTATAGGATCAACAACCACACCTCTGGGCTCAATGGTGATATCCCCTGGAACATTTTGAACAGTCTTTAGATGGATGGGACATCGGAAATGGCACATTTGGGTCCATCCTGCCCCATTGTTGCAGTGTACTACATGAGGATGGTCAGAATATAGTATGTGTATCAAACGCTCCACGAAAGAAAGGGAGGGGGAAAGCACCCCATAGCGACCATGTGGTCATTTAGGTGTCACCCCCCAAGAATGCCATGTACTGTCTTACATAGGGGTCTGAGTGCTTCCTTCGATGTGGGTGACACAGCTTATGCCTATATCAGGGTAGTCTATGATTGGCCCTCTACTGCCACACATGGTCTATTTATACATGGGCATTTAGGCTCACACAGGTAGCTACTACTCGTTCCCCCTCACATATTTACTCTTTGTGGACAGTGGAGTTTGTACATATGCTTTTGTATGGCTGCACACCCCTAACCCCTTGACACCACGGTCATGGTTAAATTGCAAAACTATGTAGCGTACCAGGTCTGGTTCCATCGGTTGAGTAGCAGTCACAATCGCACCTCTTTGCATATTGTATTTGCTGGCACAATTAGAGTAAAGCAACAGACATTAGGTTTTGGGCCGCTGCCAATCTCTGACAAGTGCACAACGGACCCTCACACTCCATCATCCTCTCAGAAGGGTGGGTGGGGTATGCGCTCTAGCCATCATAGCACGACCGGCACGCCACGTTTCATCACCACCAGTCACGTGATAACGTAGACAGAGGCAACTTTCTTAACTCTCTCCGCCGGTGAGCTCATTGTAACTGCACGGCGCTGGAAGAGATGATTGGGCTTGGCAACTGCTTACCTTGACATGTAAGTATGTGCTGGGGCGATGGGGGCACATGTCATTTTTTGTGCTCAACTGGGCGCTGGTGTCCTCACTTCCAAGAGTGGTTGGTATTCCTCACTTCGCCGTTCTGTGTCACCTCTCCAATTCTCCAGTCGAACAGCTATCCGGTCTTTTGTTTCCTCCAGTTATGATTGGCTCAAAATGCTTATTTAAATTATCAGTAATATGAACTTCTCTCTTTCTCTCTTTTTTCTCTCCATATATACAGTGTGTGACTATAGGGAGCTGTCCTGACTCCCCCCAGTTCGAGCACTGTTTCTAAGGAAACTTGGTAAGAGAGGCTGAGTTTGTGTGGGTGTCACAGCACTGAGTAACGTTGACCCTGCATTCTTTTAAACATGTAATGGCACCGAAAGAGCATAACACTCCTGCTCTTGAGGGATAATGGACCCTGCACATTGTTGTGTGGTACCTATATCTTGAATTTCGAACCCAATTTTTTGGTCACACCTATGAATTATAGGGGCATAACCCTTTTTTCTCCACTTGTGTATATATGTTTTTATTACACTCAACACCATGTGCACTTATTACAGTTTGTTCATATATGTGAATTTCACATTTTTTACAGATTACACACCGGGAGTGAGTTACTCTACCGATAGGTCTGAGCATATTCTCAGAGTCTGGCTACGCTCTACTCCACAAGTACGGAGGTAGGGATAGTTTCTAAATGTATCTGTCTTAGTCCTGATGAAAGCACGGGATGTCCTTAATTTTTTAGACCAAGATGATATCCTGCAGGCGACTCGGGCCGCGGATCCATTGGAGTTCGAGAATGCGACCCTCCTGTTTTTTCCTGACTTTACCAAGGTGGTGCAGAAGCAAAGACAAAGATTCTTGGCGGTCAAAATTAAATTGAAGGACAAAGGTATGAGGTACGCTATGTTTTGTCCGGCCCGCCTTCGAGTGGAACTTAACGGGAAAGCCTGTTTTTTTTTATAACCTTGAAGTTGCTGCGGACTGGTTGGAGAGTGTCCAGCGGCCGGGCTCTGAGTCCCGTGACCAAGGGGAGTCCGATGAACAATGACTTTGCTAATTATGAGGTCAGCAGGGGGCTGCGAACAGTTAGTCGGGGTCGGTTCAAAGGGGGCATGTAATAGGATTCCCTGCATATATGTGATTATAATATTTAGTGTGGTGTTTGTAATGTGCAGGGGTATCCACATAGAGTTGGGGGGGAGGGGTGATAGGCCTGCTCGCAGGCCCTCCTCTGTTTTCTACTTTTAGTTCTCTGTTGATTAGCTGGATGTGACAGGCACACTGCTAGTTGGGGATGAGCGCAAGCTGTATGCAGGGGTTTTTGATTTGATTTTGATTTGATTTGTGATTTTTTAAAGCACGCGTATTCCCTTGGGCGTCTTGCCGCTGAAGAAGAAGATGTGGTGTCCTGGTGACATAAAGGGAGCTGGTTTTAACGGGGTTTGAACAGCCATGTCTTTACTGATTTCCTAAATGACATCAGGGAGGCGCAGTTCTTGATAGTGAGGGGGAGTCGATTCCAATCTTTAGCAGCATGCAGTAAAAAGCTTCTGCCCCCCCATCTAGCCTGTTTGAACCTAGGAACTTGTATAAGTTTTGCCTGGCTAGATCGTAGTTCTCTTGTGGGAATGTATGGCTTAAGGTGGGTTTTGAGGAACAGGGGTCCGCAGCCCTGGAGTGCCTTATATGTTAAACATAGTGATTTAAACCTTATTCGTTTTGCCAATGGGAGCCAATGTAGAGTATCTAGATGGTGCGATATGTGCTCTCTTCTTGGGATGTTAAGGATTAGTCGTGCTGCTGAGTTCTGCAGGTGTTGTAGTTTGGTCAGATGTTGTGCCTGAATACCAGCGTATAATGCGTTCCCGTAATCGAGTCTTGATAAGGCTAAGGTGGTCACCACAGTTTTACGGGAATCCAGAGGGATGTATGGCACTAATTTCCTGATCATTTTTAAGATAAACCACATAGTGGATACTAATTTGCTGGTTTGGGCATCAAAAGTGAGTCTGTTATCTAACAGGATGCCTACATTTTTAACTTTAGTTACAGGTGACGGACAGTTGCCCAGATCCGCAGGCCACCAGTCTTGTGACCAAATTTCTGCATTTGTTCCTAATAACATAACCTCGCTTTTGTCCCCGTTCCGTTTTAAGCAGTTTTGCTCCATCCACTGGCTTACCTGTTTCATGCAGTTTTTGAATTTGTTTTTTTTTTGTTAAATTTGTACTTTATTACACCTTCGAGTCATACACACAGCCATCATCGCCTACAACCCGGAGGCCGGCGGCATCAAAAGGTCACTCCCAAATCCCTGGGTAAAGATAAAACACACAGCCATAATACCAACAGCCCGGAGGCCTGGCGGCGTAACTGCAGGTGTAGAAGAGGCGTGCAGTAGCTTCAGTCCATGGAAGCAGCAGATGTTTGATCTCAATATATCAAAGGAAAGCCCACCCGGCAGCGCCAGCGATGTCAGTTCCAAGCGCAGTTTAGTGTGCCAGGATGGTACGATCAGTGTAGACACACAGTAGTAACTGCATGAAGACCCAGGGATGGAGTTTCTCCAGAGGGGAACCAGGAAAAGGTGTAAAAAAGGAACCAAAACCCCCAGTCAAACACAAGCCCACCCACCCCAAAAACTAGCCAGACTACCTAAACCCGCGTCCACTCGCCCGCTCCCACCATTCACTACTACCACAAACCCCTCAATAGGGCCATGGGTGTCGACTCACATGCCCACGAGGGCGAAACAAAGTTCAGGTGGGGGGTAGCGCCTATCTACATCTAGGACAGCCGTCCCAAGCAACCCTCCAACACATCGCACCGTGAAGACCAGGCACGATCCACTACCTACTCACAACACTGAAGCCTTCAACTACCACTCTCCTCATCCACAGCCGCCGCAACCCCAACCTCCTGCAGCACATCCAGCTCCTCCCCCTCAGGATCTGACTCACCATCCTCTTGCGCGCTCTGAAACGCCCTAAACAACCCCCAGAAGTTTTTGGGGCGACTCTTCGGAGGTAGTAGTTCACTATACACCTCTGATTGCGTGCAACAGTAAAGTAAATCCGCCCCCAACGCTTCTTCGTGGGAACTGGCCCCCGCATCCAACACAGGGCAACCAGACGCTTTGCCGTCAGTAACGCCATGTCCGCAAGCCGACGCACTGCCACCGGCAGCGGTTTGGAAAAACCGAGCAATGCGAGCGCCGGGCCGGGCAAAATCTCCTCACCAAGAATAGTGCTGAGGTCCTCTACCCAGTACTTATGAATAGCAGGACAAGTCCAGGCCATATGGAGAAAGTCTGCCGTGTGAAAGTGGCAGCGCTCACACTCTGCCGACTCCCTCAGCCCATACCTATGCAGCCTTTCGGGCGTGTAGTAGACACGCTGTAGAAATTTAAAGTGTATCAGACGGTGTCGACTGTTGAGCGAGATTTTTCTAGTGTTGGTAGCGCAATAACGCCACATGTCGTCTGAGATAGGAGTTTGGAGGTCAGCTTGCCAGGCCAACCGGGCCTTGGAGGGGGGGCACTGCCGGTGTCTATCACCCAACGTCCTGAGAGCCGTGATCAGTTTGCGAGAAGAGGGGGTCTTGATTATATACGTGAGCTCCGGCACTTCCTGCGGTTCAGCCAGTTCCGGGCCCAACATGGCAAGAGCCGCTCTACGAACCCTATGATATTGAAAGCTATGTAACAGCGTTGCCCCAGGGCAGGATTGAAGGACCTGCTGCAACGTCTTCAGGGTGCCATTTAAAAAGAGATCTCCCACGGTAACGATACCCAAGTCACGTAGCGCCTTCAGGACGCCTTTCTCCGTCAGCGGGCCCAACCAGGCTGCCCATTCCACTCGGAGCAAAGGTGAGTACAGCAGCACACTCTCTCGGGAGCCAACCAGTGCATGCCAAGCATGGTTTGTGGCTGCTATAGAATCCAGATTGCCGACCCTCCGATCAGGTGGATAGCATACTGTGGCCGGGAGCGGGATGGGGTCTGCAAAGAGCCGTTCCAGTTTCACATGAGGGATACCAGGATCCCCATGAATCCATGAGTGAAGATGTGCTCCCTGAGCGATCCTATAGTACCGCTCCAGGTCTGGAGCCCCAAGGCCCCCCTGCTCATACGGAAGGGTGAGCGTTTGCCACTGCACCCGCGGCTGCTTTCCCCCCCACGCAAGGCGGATGAGCGTCTGAGTAAGTTGCCGGAAAAAAGCTTTGGAAAGGACCACCGGTATATTCGTAAATAGAAAAAGAAATCTGGGGAGCACTACCATCTTCATGAGCGCTATCCTGCCCATGAGAGAAAGCGGGAGTCTGGACCACACTTCGACATCATCCACCAGTTTGGAATAGGCAACCCCATAGTTCTCACATATCAGGACCTCCGGGTCAGTATGTATGCGTATCCCCAGATAGCGGATGGAGTCTGTGGTCCACTGCAGTGGGTACTCCGAGTCAAATGGGAGTGTCACCGGCGTCAAGGGCAACGCCACCGATTTGTTCCAGTTGACCCGAAGGCCCGATAAGGCCCCGAATCTTACCACTTCCCGCAGCACCGCAGAGAGGTTCGTCTCCGGGTCCCGGACATATAGCAGAGTGTCATCCGCGTATGTTGAGATACCAATCTGGTACGTCGGAAAGTTTATCCCTTCGAACCGATGATACTCTCGTATAGCGCAAGCGAGGGGTTCCGCCACCATGGCGTACAACAGTGGAGAGAGGGGACAGCCCTGACGTGTGCCCCTTCCAATCTCGATAGGAGCAGTGACTAAGTTCCCTATCTTTAATCTCGCAGTGGGCTTGTAATATAGGGCTCCCAACATTTGTAGAAACGGTTCACCGAGTCCAAACTTACGAAGGACCCTCAGCATGAATGACCACTCAACAGAGTTGAAGGCCTTTTCCATGTCTAAGAAGATGGCTACAGCCTTATTTTCCTGCTTGACATGTTGTATCGTGCCCAGTACCGTGCGGATGTTATAAGTGAGATTGCGTGAGGGGACAAACCCAGCCTGCTCAGGGGCAACAAGGTCCGGGACCAGCAGCGCCAAACGGGTCGCAAGTACCTTGGCATACAGTTTCGCGTCCACATTGATCAGTGACAGCGGTCGGTAAGAGCCACATTGATTAGGGGGTTTACCTGGCTTCGGGATGGTAATAAGTAGCGCCTCTCTCATGGATTTCGACATGCTGCCCTGTTGACATATGTCATCAAACAAGAGCATCAAATACGGGCCAAGTTTGTCCTGAAAGGCTTTGTAAAACGCCACCGTGAGGCCATCCGCCCCAGGAGCACTACCAGACTTCATGCCCTCCAGTGCCTCCGTTATCTCCTCCTTTTGGATTGGGGCCATAAGGAACTCTCTCTGCCAGTCGGCCAAGAAGGGCATTTGGATGTAACTTAAATAGTCGTCGATTTCCTCCTCAAGGTGGGTATCCCTCGAAGAGTAGAGTGCCGTATAGTAAGAGTGAAATTCCGCAAGGATATCCTGCTCCTCCGCCACCACTTCCCCAGTAGCAGTCACTAATTCCTCAATAACCAATGGGGGCCTGTTGTTGCGCATCAGTTTGGCCAGGAGAGCACCAGGCCGCTCCCATTCCCCATACACACGCGCTGTGGCATATTTGCCCATATGTTTAATTTCCCTATCCGCCTCCTCCTGAAATTCCTCTAGCAAAGACTTAAGTGTGTCTGCGTCTGTGGAAGCACCCGAGTCCACCGCCTGCCAATCCAGGTCAGTGAGTTGTGTTTCAAGCAGTTGCAGCCGGCGCCTAATAGCCTTGAGCACCCCAGAGTGTTTTGCCATAGTCATCCCTCTGATGTACACTTTAAACGCATCCCAAAGCACCTGAACGCTGTCCACCGATCCCACATTGGTTGCGAAATAGGTCTCTATGTCCTCGGCTAGTTCCCCTCTGAAAACTTCATCTAGGAGGGAATACGGGGGGAACCTCCAGGTGAACGGGGGAATCCTCCTAGGAGGAGCGACCAGTAGTAAGAGTAATGGCGAGTGGTCAGAGAGTGTGCGCGGCAGCACCGTACACCCCTTCACCGCATCAAGTAGGGAGCGGGAAACAAACCACTAATCTATACGTGTATGGATGTTGTGGTAGGCCGAGTAATGGGTGAACCCACCCCGCCCCGAGTGTCTATGACGCCACACATCAAGCAAGTCAAGCTTCACACATTCCGACAACAGAAGCAACGCCGAAGCAGCCGGGGATCTAGGGGGGCCCGCCGATCTGTCCAGGTCTGGGTTCAACACCAAGTTAAAGTCCCCCCACCACAGCATTCTAGAGCCCACAAACTGCCTGCAGCTGTTTGCCAGCAAAGAATAGAAATCTGGGGAATCGTAGTTGGGGCCATACACATTCACCAGCAAGAGATCATGACCCTTCCCAACACAACGTGCAATCACATACCGCCCTTCAGGGTCTACCGCCACCCGTTTCAGCGACAATTGGGATTTGGGATTAGCCCAGGTGATCACCCCCCTAGCATGCGTGGTGAACCCTGCAGCAACACAAGCGGAACCAAGGCCCCTCATCTGCAACATAGGACTGGAAAGCGGCAGATGTGTTTCCTGCAGCAAAGCGAGGTCAATCCGGTGCCGCTGCAAGTACGCCAAGACCTTCCTGAGTTTACGGAAATCGTTAAGCCCTCTCACATTCCATGACAGCAATCGCAGAGAGCCCAGGGCGCTCTCTGGTCCTAGAGTCTCAGTGGTCGACATAGCAGGTTAGAGAAAACAGTAGGGCAGAGCAGACGATGCATCAGACACATTGCAGTAGTCGGCATAAACAGACCCCCCTCCCAACAGACCCCGAACCCCACACAACATATCAGCATCAGCACAAGAACATAGCAAACAACTACCCACCCACAGCCGACCAACCCCAACCCGGTCAGACAGAGCATGGCACTACCCACCCCGAACCCACCCGACACAACCCACTACAAACCCAAGACCCCCTAGAGAGTCAAGAAGCCGAAAGCGCAGGGGCAGAGGTTCCAGCCAGACAATAATACGCTCTGACAAGGACCAGATACGACCGTTGCTCCCCGCCCCACCCCCACTGCTTTCGACACCCCACCCAAGCCCCAGCAGGAAAGCAAGCAGAGTGGTGGATAACCAGTCCCAATGTTCTACGGGTAGCACCCCCCCAAAAACAGAAGTACAGCAGTAAATGTCAGCAAGAACCCAGCTCAGTGGCACTACTCCGGGCTCATCAACCGTGGTGCAAAAAAGTAAGGCAAAGAAAAGGCACATCGGGTTTTGTAGTGCAACACAATCACTCACGATGACTTAGCCTAACCTGGCTCTGGGGCGAAGGACAGATCACCCCTTACCATCCAAAGACACAGCCTCCTCCTCATCTGTACGTTGACCCCTCGGGCTATTGCGCTGTTCCTTGGCCCATTCCTTAAGCGACTTTTTCAGGTCCGCTGGGTCGGTGAAAAAGTGCGAGTGTCCCTGTTTGTTGATCCGGAGTCTCGCCGGGTACAACATGGCATAGTCCAGCCCCATATCTCTCATCTGTTTCTTATAGGGGGCGAAGCGCTTCCGTTCCTCTTGTACTCTCGCCGTGAAGTCAGGATAGAGGGAAATGTTCATGCCTTCAAACTGTAGTTCCCCCTTCTCCCTCGCCAGCCGTAGAGCCAAATCGCGGTCCCTGTAATTCAAAAGTTTGGCAATGATTGGCCGCGGTGGGAGGCCAGGCTGCGGCTTGGGACCCAGAGTGCGATGGGCCCTCTCGACGATAAACATGGGGGAGAAGACGTCCTCCCCCAGCAGCGTGTGAAGCAACTTCTCAACGAACAGTTCCATCTTGCCAGTGTTGGTGGATTCCGCCACCCCTGTGATGCGGACGTTGGAGCGCCTTGAACGCGCCTCCAAGTCCTCCGTTTTGTCCTGAATGACCTGGAGGAGGCGACCGAACTGCTTACGGTCCTTATCCCACTCCGTCTGGGCCTCCTCCGCCTCCGTCAGCCTACGCTCCGCCATATCCAACCTCTCAGCATGTTTGTCCACCCTCTCAGACATCCGGTCCATTCTGAAGGATAAAGCGTCAATTTTTGTGCCAATCGCGGACATACTCTCCTGAAGACCTTTCTCCATGGTACAGAGCATTTCGCGAATGTCCGCGCAAAGCGAGCTATCAGCCGCCTGCGACGAGGTTTCCGGAGGAGCCACCTCCGCGCCCCTCGGCCTCCGTTGTTCGAACGTCAGCTTCGGCTGGTTTCTGTCGCCCTTTCCCATGGCGGTGCTCACAGTGTGTTGACGAGGCAAAGAGCAAGAGGCGGCTCAATGCAGGGGGGGCGCCGGGAAAGCGAACTCCGTGAAGCAGTCCGGTGCGTAGCAAAGAATGGAGGCTAAAATGGCGGCCGCGGGCCGCGTGGTACAGGCGAGACCAGGGGGACGATCTCAACCCCCAGACACTCGCCACGATGCAGGTCTCACCGCAGGTTGCTGAGAAGCGCCAGCACACTCCAAAAACACGTCCCGGCACCAGTGCCCTTCCAGTCCCCAAGCAGGCCGGAGTAGAAATGTCACCCGCCAACCGGCGTCCGTAGGATGCAGTTTCCCGCCGCCGGGCTCCCGGGCCTCTCCGGAGCGCCCCAGGCTTCCGCCGTTGAGACACAGTAGACGCACTCGTAGGAGCAGTGCGACAGAGTCCAATGACTAAAGCATCGATGCAAACCAGTCCAGGAGAACCACAGGATAGGAGGCAGTCCGGCAGCCCGGGACCACACAGGGACTTCACGCCGCACGTAGCGTTACGTAGGTCGGGCAGCTTCCAAGGATAGTCCGCGGATTGCGGCCTGGTCCGCCACGCCAAACTCCGCCGGCCCGTTGATCGATGCCACCACCGATTTCGATCCGGGAAGGTGCCCCCGTCAGCTCTGGGGATCGTAGAAGCAAAATCTGCCCCTGCTAGGGCCAGTAAGGCGTCAAAAAGGATATCTTTGACGAATATTAAAGGGGCTCAGGCGAGGAGCTCAGCTCTCACACGTCTTTCATGGACGCCAGCAAGCTCCGCCCCCCCAGTTTTTGAATTTGTCTGCGGTATCTGAGCTGTCATTTTTGATTGACACAACAATCTGGTGTCATCCACGTATGACACGGGCAGGAATCCCGAAGCCCTGATGATTCCAGCTAGTGGTGCTACATATAAGTTAAAAAGCGTTGGGCTCAATGATGACCCCTACGGAACCCCGCAGGGTGAGTTGAAGGGTTTAGATTTTATCTCTCCTAGTTCCACTGTGAAGGTTCTGCTGTCTAGAAATAATGCCAGCATTTTTAGTGCATCCTGATGTACTCCTGCTGATGCTAGTCGGTTCAGGAGCGTGTTTTGTTGTTCACCGTGTCGAAGGCCTCAGAGAGGTCTAATAAAATCAAGGCGGCCTTCCCCCCGGCGTCCAACACGCTCCTGAGCTCTTCAGATGCAGGGAGGGGGGTGGAGGTTGTTTATTACAGTTTGAGTGGGGGGCGGCCTGCTCCCTCTTCCTTCCCCTTGAGGCTCCAATTAATTTGATAGGGGGGTGGAGGTACCTGCTTGGGGTTTGTTTAGTTTTGATTGTATGTCATTTTATCTCACATTGGGTGTCATCAGTCGGTCCTGTAATCCCATGGTATTGCAATGTCTTCCGATAGGAGGGTGGCTGGGATCTCCGCACTCAGTTGGAATGTAAATGGGCTGGGGGACAAGATCAAGAGGGGTATGGTCAGCCAGTTGATCCGAAGACACTCACCAGACGTGGTACTATTGCAGGAGACACATTTCATGGGAAAGAGTTGCATGGCACTACACAAAGGGGGATACAAACTGGTTGCTCATGCTGGTTTCACTACAGGGTCGAGAGGGGTGGGGATCCTGGTCAAGAACTCCTTTCCACTGGCCGTCCAGGCCGCCTGGGCCGATAATAGAGGTCGGAATGTTGGGATTTCTGGGCTGTGGGAAGGGAGAATTGTTACTTTTTTGTCTGTATATATGTCCCACCGGCCCTCCAGACTGATACCTTCCGTAATTTGTGTAAGATCTTTTTGGCGCTGCCTGTTGGGGTCTTGATTGTTGGCGGTGACTTTAATGCAGTGATGAATGGTGAGTCAGATAGGCTCCCGGTCCGGGCTCTGTTGCCGTCCCGAAGGTGGCTGACTGATTTTGTGGAAACTACGGGCCTGATACACGGGTGGAGGCTGAAAAACCCCAGTGACCATCAATATACGCACACCTCAGCGGCGCACAATTACCTTTCAAGGATACACTATGTACTGGTGTCGGCTGCACAGGCAGTCCGGGTCCGGGAAGAATGGCACTTGGCTAGGGAGAATCTGATCACATGCCGGTCTGGATTGGTTTGGACATTGGTGGGCGAGACGTGGTTAGGGTTTGCCCCCATTAGTGCTTGCCGATTACGGGACCCTGATATTAAGAGGGAGATTGTGCGGATCGCTGACAGTTATTTTCAGGATATCGTGGGCACTGTGGACTCAAAGTGTTCCCTGTGGGAAGCTTACAAAACTGTTATTAGAGGGGAATTGCTGTCGATTATCTTGGGGAAGAAGAGGAAGGGCCGGGCTGAATTAGACAGGGTGGAAGCTGACTTACTGGCATTGGAACGGGAGGTGTCGACGAATGCCACCTCGGAGGGAATGCACCGCCTTCGCCTCCTCAGAGATGAGTTTCGGAGTCTGGCTAGGGATAGGGTGAAGATGCAACACGCGGATACATAGAGTAGGGCGTACGAACATGCTGATAAGGCTGGGAAATTAATAGCAGAGCTGGAAAAAGGGGAGTGGGCGTCACAGTTGGTACCGGAATTGCAGACCGTCGACTCGGGTAAAATAAAGCATCCACAACAAATTGTGGAATATTTTGCAGGCTACTACACGGCGGTGTATGCGGCCGAAAGCGGTTACACCGAGTCCGAAAATGCAGATATGATACGTGATATTCCGATGCCACCCTCTCCGATGAGGACAGGGACTACCTGGACTCCCCATTCACGAATGACAAGGTGGCACAGGCCATCAGAGGGGTTCACCCTAGGAAGGCCTCTGGCCCTAATGGACTTCCCATAGAGCTCTATAAAGTAAATGCAAATAAATTGGCTCCCTTCCTTAGAGATATGTTCATTGAGAGTAGAGAGAGGGGTCGGCTTCCATACGATCAGCGAGTCGCTAATATTGTAGTCATACACAAGGAAGGTAAACCAAAGATGGAGTGTTCCTCATACCAACCGATCTCCCTCCTGAATGCTGGACCAAAGGTTTTAGCAAAATTGCTCGCGACTCGACTGGTTAAGGTCATTACGACACTGATCCATCCGGATCAGTCCGGCTTTATGCCCCGCCACAATACTTCCCTTAATTTGCGCAGGTTGCATGGGATCCTGGGTGGTGCATCGAAAATACATGAGCTGACAGTTCTATTATCATTAGATGCCTCCATGGCCTTTGATAGAGTCGAGTGGCCTTATCTCTTTGCCGTCTTGAGTAAGTTGGGCATTGGTCCTGAGTTTGCGAATTGGGTCCGTCTCTTGTATTCTGATCCCCTGGCTAGAGTCGTGGTAAATAATCATAGATCTGCTGACTTCCCCTTGGGGAGGGGCACCAGACAGGGATGTCCTCTCTCCCCACTGTTATTTGCCCTAGCGCTCGAGCCGCTTGCGGCGTGGGTCGGCTGGGACAGGTCGATCAGGGGGCTTAGGTGGACTTCCGAGTGGGAGGACAAAATATCGCTTTACGCAGATGATATTCTATGATATTTGTCCACCCCCCGGAATTCTCTGATTGCATTCCTGGATGCCCTGGCAATATTTTGGAGATATTCCGGCTTCGCCATTAACTGGGCGAAGTCTGTTCTGTTTGTTTTAAGCAGTGATCCCCCCGCTGTCCCCGCGGGTTGCCCGGTCAGACTGGAGTTGGTGGGGTTCCAGTATTTGGGCATTTTTGTGTCATTAGATCCTCAGATGAGGTATGAAAATAACTTGATGCCCCCACTGGCTAGGTTCCGGAGGGACGTGGAGTGATGGAAATCGCTGCTGCTCTCCCCGCTGGGACGTCCTGTCCTGTTCAAAATGAAGGCTCTTCCCCGCTTCCTGTACGCACTCCAAAACTCCTTGGACCCGGTACCCCCGTCTTATTTCAGAGAGATTGAGTCTCTCCAGCGGCAGCTCCTTTGGGATGGTAGGCCGCGGATTAAGTTTTCTAAGCTTACGCTGCTGTGGTACGATGGGGGGATTGGCCTGCCAAATATCCGGAAGTATTACTGGGGGTCTCAGTTGGCGGCCATCAATCACACAATTTACGGATACCCGTTTGACCCCGGATACGCAATGGATCATGGTCAGATACCTGACGGCGAATTCTCTAGGGCATTGTATGCCAGAAAGGGGCGCTTCCCATTGGTAGGACCCACCGCAGGTGTGGCTTGATGTTAATCGTTCCCTTAAATGGGATGGGAAAATAACTTTGGCCACGCCATTATGGAATGCTGAGCGCCTGGGAGGCCTATGGAAGACTAACGGTTTTGATAGGTGGAACCTCATTGGGATATCACAGGTGGGAGATATGTGGGGTAAGGACGGGATACTTACGTTCGAGGCTCTTCAGGAACGGCATCCATTGCAGGAGAGCGAGCGATTTCGATATACACAGATTAGACATGCGTTGCTGGCTAGTATCCCCCAGGGAGTTAGGCCCCCGGAGGCTTCCCCACTGAAGGATCGGGTGTTGGACGGGCATCTTTCGACAAAAACAATCTCCCTGATCTATAAAAAGCTAATTAACCACACAGAAGATCCGCTCGTGGCTCTTAGGTAACAAGGGAACGCAGATGGCCTGGTCTTAGATGACGAAGACTGGAGGGAGGCTGTGTCTTCTCCAAGGGTGATTGCTATACAGATGAAACTCCGGTTGGTGCAATTGAAGGTCCTTCATCACTGTTATGTTACGGGCCCACGATTGGTGCAAATGGGTTTGGCTGCGAATGGAGAGTGTCGAAGGGGATGCAGTGAGGCTGGAACGTTTATGCATATGTTATTGGACTGAACTGTTATCCGGAGTTATTGAACCGCAGTCCATGACAAGATACGTGAGGTGTGGGGTGTCGGCCTTGAGTTGGAGGCACGCCGTTGTCTCCTGAATGTTGGGGAACCAACCGATCTCACGTCTCACAGAAAGATATGGGTCACGCTTGCATGTGCTATAGCCAAGCGCAATATCGCCCAGCTGTGGGTGGCTAGTTAATCCCCCCACACCGGGAAATGGATGGACGACCTGGACTGGTGCATGTTTAGAGAGCGATCTGTGTATGTGGCCAGGGGTGGGCCCAGGAAGTGGGGGAAAATTTGGGGTACTTGGAACGGCTACAGAGGAGATATCTGTGCTCCCCCCGTTACACAAGAAGGTAATGTTGTGTCGGAGGAGCCCTGAACCCATGTGATATTATCTGTATTGTATTCTGTAACCGGGAAGATGCGACAACAACTTTTATTCGCTCGGATGCCACCCAATGTATCTTTTTTATTTTTACTGTGTGTGTTAATAGAAAAAAAGTGGAAAAAAAAGATGTATTGGTTCATACCCCAGATCCAGGAATACATCAGAAAGACCCAAGCGTGGCCAATCCAGGGGAACTTGCGGGAACTCCCCAGGGTCACTGGCCACATGAGGTGTGGGTCATGTGACGTATGTCATCTCACAGCCAATAAGAAGATGGTGGATGTGGGTATACCTATCCATGGGATCAACGTAGCCACACCAACTGTAATTTCACCAATGTCATCTACATGATCAAATGCCCCTATGGCTTGATCTACTTCGAGATGATGACTCGAAGAGTAAAACGCAGAATAATGGAACAATGATCCACCATTAAGTGTCAGAAGACAATGCAACGTCAGATATCACTATTCAGAGAAAATAAATATATGGGAAACTAATTATTCTGGACAGTTTTGGATAAGCCATAAGTGGTACAAAAGTGGGTGGTGATGGAGGGAGCATCTGAATCAATCAAACACTCAGACCCAGTCAAAAGATCTGCCACCCCAGTTCAGGCATGGCTATATGCAAATGAGTCTGACCCTGTGCCTCATGGGAACAGTCCAGCCCAAACTGCCAAGCCATGTCTTCCCTGGACCGGAAACAAGCTTCCGAGGACCGGTTTCTGGCCTTCCAGCGTCTTCAGCCCGGCTTGCTTGAATCCAGTGGCAAAGTGAGCAAGGGACTCACGTCTGAGCATACCCTGCCACACTTATGGCGGCCAAAAGCGGTACAAAAGGGGGTGGTGATGGAGGGAGTAGGCATGGGCGGAAAATCCGTTCCGCTCGCGGATTTTGCGGATTTTCGGGAAATCCGCAATCCGCGAGATTTGCGAATTTCCTGAAAAATCCGCAAATCCGCGAGCAGCGGATTTTGCTCGCACTGCTCGCACTGTTCGCGTGAGTTCGCGCCCCGCGAATAAGTGCGAAATTGCAGAAATACGATTTTAGCAAAACTGAAAGTAACTACTTACCAGGTTCAAAAGTTCAGGCTCATCATTAGTAGCCATTTCCTGTAGTGCTTCCTGAGGGGCCCCTGCAGAGTTCAGTTGCCAGTTGCAACTATTATGTGACCCTGCTCTGAACCTCAGAATAGTTACACATATGCCACAAAGGTCCTGAATTACAGCTAAGGGAGACAAGCAGGAGCCAGGCTGGAAGTTAAAATCCATTAATCAGCCCCTAATTCATTATTGTCAGTTGGGGCAGGGCAGGTGTTGTAACTAATTTTGCAACAATGAAAGCACTTAGCAAGTGCAAAAGATCACTAATCAGGGCGCACTAAGGAAGCAGGTGCCAGCTAAAAAAATATTCTGTGACACATTAATCAGCCCCAAATTAATTCAGGTCACTTGAGGCAGGGAAGGTGTGCTTTGCTTTGCCAAAAATAATGTACACTGGACAACCAGAGGGTGTGGTGATGAAACAGAGGGTGGCATGGGTGGGCCAGAGGGTGGCATGAGTAGTCAGAGAGTGGCAGTGGTGACAGAGAGTGGCAGTGATGAAGAAGAGTGTCCCAAACAGGTTGGACACGTAGAAACAACAAGTTCGCAAAACTTGCGACCCGACAGGTAAGTTCGCAAATTGCGAAATTGTAAAAACCCTCGCGAACTGGCAGAAACACGGGCGAACACAAAAAAAAAAAAAATCCGCAAATTCGCGGGAATTCGCGGATTTTGCGGATTGCGAGTTTGCAAATCCGCAAATTCGCGGATTGCCAATCCGCAAAATCCGCTCATGCCTAGGAGGGAGCATCTGAATCAATCAAACATTCAGACCCAGTCAAAATATCTGGGTTTAATCCATCACCGTTCTTTAGCCCACTCTGCACCCCAGTTCAGGCATGGCTATATGCAAATCAGTCTGACCCTGTGCCTCATGGGAACAGTCCAGCCCGAACTGCCAAGTCATGTCTTCCCTGGACCGGAAACAAGCTTCCGAAGAAAGGTTTCTGGCATTCCAGTCGTCTTCAGCCCGGCTTGCTTGAATCCAGTGGCAAAGTGAGCAAGGGACTCACGTCTGAGCATACCCTGCCACACTTATGACACATGGAGAAAATCCTATTCTGGAGGGAGCAAAAAATGATTTATAGGATCAACAACCACACCTCTGGGCTCAATGGTGATATCCCCTGGAACACTTTGAACAGTCTTTAGATGGATGGGACATCGGAAATGACACACTTGGGTCCATCCTGCCCCACTGTTGCAGTGTACTACATGAGGATGGCCAGAATACAGTATGTGTAACAGACGCACCACAGAAGAAAGGGCCATGTAGTCATTTGGGTGTCACCCCCCCAAGAATGTCATGTACTGTCTTACATAGGGGTCAGAGTGCTTCCTTCGATGTGGGTGACACAGCTTATCCCTATATCAGGGTAGTCTATGATTGGCCCTCTACTGCCACACATGGTCTATTTATACATGGGCATTTAGGCTCACACAGGTAGCTACTACTCGGTCCCCCTCCCATATTTACTCTTTGTGGACAGTGAAGTTTGTACATATGTTTTTATATAGCTGCACACCCCTAACCCCTTGACACCACGGTCATGGTTAAATTGCAAAACTATGTAGCGTACCGGGTCTGGTTCCATGGGTTGAGTAGCAGTCACAATCGCACCTCTTTGCATATTGTATTTGCTGGCACCATTAGAGTAAAGCAACAGACATTAGGTTTTGGGCCGCTACCAAACTCTGACAAGTGCACACGGACCCGCACACTCCATCATCCTCTCAGAATAGTGGGTGGGGTTAGTGCTTGGGCTGTCATAGCACGACCGGCACGCCACGTTTCATCACCACCAGTCACGTGATGACGTAGACAGAAGCAGCTGTCTTAACTCTCTCCGCCGGTGAGCTCATTGTAACTACACGGCGCTGGGAGAGATGATTGGGCTTGGCAACTGCTTACTTTGACATGTAAGTATGCGCTGGAGCGATGGGGCGATGGGGGCACATGTCATTTTTTTGTGCTCAATGGGCGCTGGTGTCCTCACTTCCAAGAGTGGTTGGTATTACTCACCTCGCCGTTCTGTGTCACCTCTCCAATTCTCCAGTCAAACAGCTATCCGGTCTCTTGTTTCCTCCAGTTATGATTGGCTCAAAATGCTTATTTAAATTATCAGTAATATGAACTTCTCTCTTTCTCTCATTTTTCTCTCCATATATACAGTGTGTGACTATAGGGAGCTGTCCTGGCTCCCCCCAGATCGAGCACTGTTTCTAAGGAAACTTGGTAAGAGAGGCCGAGTGTGTGTGGGTGTCACAGCACCGAGTAACGTTGACCCTGCATTCTTTTAAACATGTAATGGCACCGAAAGAGCATAACACTCCTACTCTTGAGGGATAATGGACCCTGGACATTGTTGTGTCGTGCCTATATCTTGAATTTCAAACTCACTTTTTTGGTCACACCTATGAATTAGAGGGGCATAACCCTCTTTTCTCCACTTGTGTATATATGTTTTTATTACACTCAACACCATGTGCACTTATTCCAGGTTGTTCATATATGTGAATTTCACATTTTTTTACATACCGGGAGTGAGTTACTCTACTGATAGTCCTGAGCATATTCTCAGAGTCTGGCTACGCTCCACTCCACAAGTACGGAGGTAGAGATAGTTTCTAAAGGGATCTGTATTAGTCCTGATGAAAGCCGGGGATTTCATTCTAGCCAGCTGAAACATGTTGACATTTTGCAGAGTGGAGGGGTAGGTGGGCCATAAATTCCCAAAATACCACCATCCACTGGTCCTGTAATTACCTTTTAACCAGACCAGATAATCCATCATTGAAGGGGTTGTTTGGGAGTTCCAGAGGTCTACATTTAATCGTATTTTGCACTTCTCACTTGATCCTGCACTTTGATCTATTTTGTGTTGTGTCTTCCCCTCCCTATTGCTCCACCTCCAGCGTTGGCTTGCGCAGAGGTGTATCAGCAGCCCTATGATGAAGCATGCCACAGATTTATGTGGGTGAGGGCAGTATTAAAACACTTGTGGGTTTTCCCCTCTTCTTCGCAGCGACAGCACGTACCAGGCCCCATTTCTATGTGTGTTTGACTGTTTAGTGACTTGTGGTGTAGAAATCACATGAGTCACAAAGCTGGCTGAGCAGTAGTGCTAAACTTTACAATTTTTAAAAAGCAGTTGTCAACAATAAGATAGCGATAATGCATATACTCAACAGGTATGGGATGCCTTCTGCTCTAAATATAACATTGAACCCCACACTTCAGCCTCCTGCAAAACAAATTAGGGTTCCATAAAGCGAGTAGAAGAAATGCTTTATTTGTTGATTAATAAAAATCATTACAAACAAGAATAAAAACACATTGGGTTTTGACAGGAGCATTATTTTACCAATTAGATCTAACTAGTATCACATCATTAGACAACAGAGCACATAAACTACATTGTGTTAGGAAATATCATGGTGCATTGGTAATCATTACCATATTTTGCTCCCGTCACAGAAGATATCCCTTCAAATTAAAGCTAAAATTTACACAATGAAACGCACACACTACCCCCACTCCACCCCCAAATTTTTTTATTCACATTTCAAAATACAATAGTTGAGGTGCAATAGGTAAAGTGCACTTGTGCAGTGTCTTGCACCTAACAGCAATAATGAGAGTGCAACTAACTATACCAATTTGATCAGTCTAATATCGCAACTATAAACAAAAAAAAGTACATATAATACAATTTGATGCGACTAATATCAAGATACATTTTAAAATGGTTTCATATTTCGTACCTATAACAAAAACTTTTTCAGGATTCCTTTTATAGAATGTTTCCCTTATCCTTCAGTGCAAGTATTGGACTGCCAAAAGATCTTTCGGGTCTCTAGCACGACAGCATGAATATGGTTTATCAGAAACTTGGGCTTATTGGCATTATGGCTACCCCTCTGGTAGGCTTGATCATTTACTCTTTCATAGCAAACATTTAGATGAAATAGAGGAAAAAGTGGAACGACTATACCTCATGTCTGACAATGTCGACACGCCCACCGATGAGGGCGCAACCAGAGAAAGCATACACCTGGTGAACAAAGACCGTGACCATAGAGGCAGGGCCACACAAGACAAGGTTTGTGCTAGACAGCGGAGTGACATGCAATATCATGTGTATGTCGGAATATGAGAAAATGGAAATGAAGCCAGTGCTGAAGCCATCAAAGGTCGAAGTGTTCACGTGGGAATCAAGAAGACCAGTGATGAACATAGGAAAGTTCACAGAAAACCGGAGATACAAAGGCCAAACGCTGAGAGAGGAAATACATGTACTGAAAGGAAACATCCCAGCACTGTGCCTGTTGAGCAATGTCACTGCTCAAGTAATGGACCTCCTTGAAATGACATATAACATGTCGGAGAAAAAAACAATACTGCAGGAATATTTATTTATTTTATTTATTTATTTATTGCTATTTTTAAAGCGCGCAAATACCCATACGGGTGTCTCGGCGCTAATGATCAGAGAACTCCTTGCTCTTTGAGGGTGGTTAGACAGAGGAGAAAAGCCATGTCTTGAGGCTCTTTCGGAATTTGATGAGTGTGGGGGCAGCTTTGATATGCAGTGGGAGGGTATTCCATAATTTGGCAGTAGCTGTAGTAAAGCACCTGTCTCCCCAAGTGGCTTTTTTTGTCCGAGGGACAGACAGCATGCAAGTAGTAGAGGATCGAAGTGTTCTGCGATGCTCTAGAGGATGGAGAGCTATTTTTAGGAACTTAGGCCCTGGGTAATTAAGGGTCTTGTAAGCTATACAAAGAGCCTTGAATTTTATTCGGTTCCTAATTGGGAGCCAGTGAAGCTCTTTGATACGGTGTGATACTGAAGTGAATTTGGGGATTGAGAGTAAAATTCTTGCAGCCGCATTTTGGACGGTCTGGAATTTGTTAAGGACTCCTTCCTGCGCATTAAGAAGCAGAGAGTTGCAGTAGTCCGTTTTTGAGAACACAAGAGTACTGATGAGAGTTTTGCCAGCTGACTGAGGTAGATATGGAAGAAGTTTCTTAATTTTTTTTAGTATAAAGAAAGCAGATGATGTCACGGCATTGGCGTGATGGTGGAAGGTCAGTTTGTTATCGAAGATAACAAGTTTGTTATCCCAAGATACTACAAGGACTGGGGAAATTAAAGGGACGGCAGATAACGCTGCACATCAACGAAGCAGTGAAACCAGTAGCGCAACATCACCGGCGAGTACCAATTCATTTGCAACCACAGGTAGAAGAGGAGATAGAAGCGCTACTGAAGCAAGACATCATAGAGCCAGCAGAGGGACCGACACCATGGGTGTCACCAATAGTTGCAGTGCCAAAAAAGAACACGTCTAAGATTCGCATCTGTGTTGACATGGGAATTCCAAACACAGCAATCGAACGCGAAAGACACCCCGGACCTCACCTCGACAACATGATCAGCTGCCTAACAGGCACAAGGCATTTCTCCAAACTAGACTTATGCAAGGGATACCACCAGCTGGAACTAGACCCCCCAGTCCAGATATATCACAACATTTTCCACTCACTTAGGTCTTTTCTGCTACAAACGGTTGAGTTTTGGGATATCATCGGCCACTGAGATATTCCATGAGACGATTAGACAAATAATAAAGCCATAGAAGAACAGTCTAAACTACATCGATGACATTCTGGTGTTTGGAAAAGCAGAATAAGAGCACGACAAAGCACTGCGAGAGGTATGCTCACACCTAGAACAAGCAGGTTTGACGCTAAATGAGGACAAGTGTGAGCTGGGGCGAGATGAACTAGTGTTTTTCGGACACATCTTCTCGAGAATAGGAATGAGACCAGACCACAGCAAAGTGGACACCCTAGAAAAAGCTAAAGACCCATGCGATGTTGCAGAAGGGCGGTCATTCTTTGGACTTGCCAGCTACTGCGCAAGGTACATAAAGGACTTTGTCACGGTAAGCACACCACTGAGAGAACTAACAAGGCAAGGCCAGACTTCTTATGGACGGTAGAATGCGGGAATGCATTTGAAGCAATCAGACATGCAGTGACAGCAGTTTTGCCTATTTTGATCCTTTGCTGTGCACCGAACTGACAGTGAATGCCAGCCCAGTGGGTCTGGGCGCCATTCTAGCACAACACAGGACAGGCAAGGAGTCGCCAAGATGTGTTGTAGCCTACGGAAGCAAGAGCCTGTCAGACATCGAAAAAGCATACTCACAGCCCTACAATGAGAGTCTAGCAGTAGTATGGGCATGTGAACACTTCCACATGTTCATATATGGGAAGCCCTTCACGATAATAACAGATCACCAGGCACTGGTAACTATCTACGGGAATCCCAACGCAAAAATACCGCCCCAAATAGAAAGGTGTGGAATAAGACTAATGGATTACAATTTCAAGATCATACACAAGCCAGGAAAAGAGCACAACCCGGTGGACTACATGTCAATACACCCTCTACCGAGCACACTAGAGGTCACGTCAATGGTGGAAGAATACTTAAACTTTATACTGAAGCACACCACTCCGGCATCGATAAAGATGGAGGATCTTGAACAAGAAACGAAGCGAGATCCCACCATGCAAGCAATCAAAAAAGTGACAAGGCAGCAAAGATGGAGGCATGTCAATAATAGTTCGGACTGGACTGTTCCCATGGGGCACAGGGTCAGAGCTGATTTGCATAAAGCCATTATCTAACCCGGGGCGGTGTGGAGTGCAAAAAACGGTGGATTTAGGCCCAGATCATTGTACTGGGGTGAATGTAAGACATTGATCTACATTCTGTCCATCAAATTGTTTTTTGTAATTTTCTCCCTGAGTGTACTGGGGTAGCCCAGACGTGGGTCCCAGAGCCTCCACACCACTGGAGTCAAGCTAGCCGGGCTGATGAGAGGTGTTACCTCGAAACCGGTCCGGTCCTCGGATGCTTGATTCCGGTCTGGGAAAGATATGGCTGTGTAGTTCGGACTGGACTGTTCCCATGGGGCACAGGGTCAGAGCTGATTTGCATAAAGCCATTATCTAACCCGGGGTGGTGTGGAGTGCAAAAAACGGTGGATTTAGGCCCAGATCATTGTACTGGGGTGAATGTAAGACATTGATCTACATTCTGTCCATCAAATTGTTTTTTGTAATTTTCTCCCTGAGTGTACTGGGGTAGCCCAGACGTGGGTCCCAGAGCCTCCACACCACTGGAGTCAAGCTAGCCGGGCTGATGAGAGGTGTTACCTCGAAACCGGTCCGGTCCTCGGATGCTTGATTCCGGTCTGGGAAAGATATGGCTGTGTAGTTCGGACTGGACTGTTCCCATGGGGCACAGGGTCAAAGCTGATTTGCATAAAGCCATTATCTAACCCGGGGTGGTGTGGAGTGCACAAAACGGTGGATTTAGGCCCAGATCATTGTACTGGGGTGAATGTAAGACATTGATCTACATTCTGTCCATCAAATTGTTTTTTGTAATTTTCTCCCTGAGTGTACTGGGGTAGCCCAGACGTGGGTCCCAGAGCCTCCACACCACTGGAGTCAAGCTAGCCGGGCTGAAAACAGGTGTTACCTCGAAACCGGTCCGGTCCTCGGATGCTTGATTCCGGTCTGGGAAAGATATGGCTGTGTAGTTCGGACTGGACTGCTCCCATGGGGCACAGGGTCAGAGCTGATTTGCATAAAGCCATTATCTAACCCGGGGTGGTGTGGAGTGCAAAAAACGGTGGATTTAGGCCCAGATCATTGTACTAGGGTGAATGTAAGACATTGATCTACATTCTGCCCATCAAATTGTTTTTTGTAATTTTCTCCCTGAGTGTACTGGGGTAGCCCAGACGTGGGTCCCAGAGCCTCCACACCACTGGAGTCAAGCTAGCCGGGCTGATGAGAGGTGTTACCTCGAAACCGGTCCGGTCCTCGGATGCTTGATTCCGGTCTGGGAAAGATATGGCTGTGTAGTTCGGACTGGACTGTTCCCATGGGGCACAGGGTCAGAGCTGATTTGCATAAAGCCATTATCTAACCCGGGGTGGTGTGGAGTGCAAACAATGGTGGATTTAGGCCCAGATCATTGTACTGGGGTGAATGTAAGACATTGATCTACATTCTGTCCATCAAAATGTTTTTTGTAATTTTCTCCCTGAGTGTACTGGGGTAGCCCAGACGTGGGTCCCAGAGCCTCCACACCACTGGAGTCAAGCTAGCCGGGCTGATGAGAGGTGTTACCTCGAAACCGGTCCGGTCCTCGGATGCTTGATTCCGGTCTGGGAAAGATATGGCTGTGTAGTTCGGACTGGACTGTTCCCATGGGGCACAGGGTCAGAGCTGATTTGCATAAAGCCATTATCTAACCCGGGGTGGTGTGGAGTGCAAAAAACGGTGGATTTAGGCCCAGATCATTGTACTGGGGTGAATGTAAGACATTGATCTACATTCTGTCCATCAAATTGTTTTTTGTTATTTTCTCCCTGAGTGTACTGGGGTAGCCCAGACGTGGGTCCGAGAGCCTCCACACCACTGGAGTCAAGCTAGCCGGGCTGATGAGAGGTGTTACCTCGAAACCGGTCCGGTCCTCGGATGCTTGATTCCGGTCTGGGAAAGATAATGCTGTGTAGTTCGGACTGGACTGTTCCCATGGGGCACAGGGTCAGAGCTGATTTGCATAAAGCCATTATCTAACCCGGGGTGGTGTGGAGTGCAAAAAACGGTGGATTTAGGCCCAGATCATTGTACTGGGGTGAATGTAAGACATTCATCTACATTCTGTCCATCAAATTGTTTTTTGTAATTATGTCCCTGAGTGTTCTGGGGTAGCCCAGACGTGGGTCCCAGAGCCTCCACACCACTGGAGTCAAGCTAGCCGGGCTGATGAGAGGTGTTACCTCGACACCGGTCCGGTCCTCGGATGCTTGATTCCGGTCTGGGAAAGATATGGCTGTGTAGTTCGGACTGGACTGTTCCCATGGGGCACAGGGTCAGAGCTGATTTGCATAAAGCCATTATCTAACCCGGGGTGGTGTGGAGTGCAAAAAACGGTGGATTTAGGCCCAGATCATTGTACTGGGGTGAATGTAAGACATTGATCTACATTCTGTCCATCAAATTGTTTTTTGTAATTTTCATGTCAATAATAACAGCATCATGGAAAAGGAGTAATCAAAGAGGAAATTATGGCGTTCAAGAAAGTCCATGAAGAGCTCTCGGAGACCAAAAATGGCGTAATAATGAGTGGAACGAGAATACTGATGCCCAGGGCACTGACAAGGCTGACGGTAGACCTGGCCCATGAATCGCACAGAGGCATGGTAGCGACAAAAAAGATGCTACGGGAAAAAGTGTGGTTTCCGGGACTTGACAGCATGGTTGAAGCTGCTATCACACACTGCCATGTCTGCCAAGTGACCGCTGCAGATGTCGGAACTACCGAAGGCGGTGTGGACCAGACTGGCAGCTGACTTCTATGGCCCCCTGGAAACAGGAAGTTACCTGTTGGTAATCATAGATGAGTTCTCCAGATTTCCCATTGTGAGGCAGGTGGCGTCAACGTCAGCAAGCACGACACTGACAGTCATGGATGACGTGTTTGCAGCATGGGGCTCCCCACAGATTCTAAAGGCTGACAATGGACCACCATTCTCAGAAGAAGACTTCCAAAAGTTCATGGACTACCTAGGAATCCGCCACCGGAAAATAACCCCCGTGTGGCCCCAGGCGAATGGGATGGCGGAAAGATTCATGGGGACCATCAAGAAAGCAGTACAAAGAGCAAAGATAACGCAAATATCAATTGGGCAAGCCTTGTGCCAAATACTGAGGGACTACAGAAACACCTCTCACAGCTCCACAAGGCGGTGCCCTGCCAAACTTGTGCTAGACATCTGAGCAGAACGAGGATACTGCAAATAGAAGAGACACCAAGAAGGGAGCAAAAGAACATAGCTGCCAAAGATAAGGAAGCAAAGGCGAAAATGAAGTCGTATGCCGACGCGAGAAGGCATGCCACTCCGACAAAAATACAAGAAGGAGACACAGTTGTGATGCGACAAAGACAGATGAGGAAGTCAGACAGCCCTTTCTCAAAAGACCCGCTGACAGTGACTGGAGTGAAAGGGCCAATGATAACAGCGTCAGCAGAACGTTATCATATCACTAGAAACAGTTCGCATTTCAAGGAAGTAAAGATCGAAGAAGAAAATGTGCCCGTAACCACAATGGCAGAAGTGGGACAAGAGAAAGACACACAAATGAAAGAAGGATAAACAAGGCAGAGAAGAGAATGCAAGAGGCCAAAGAGACTGATTGAAGAGATGTAATGGGAAGGGTCCAGCAAGAAGATATCTCTCTCTCTCTCTCTCTCTCTCTCTCTCTCTCTCTCTCTCTCTCTCTCCCTCTCTGTCTCTCTCTTTTTCTCTCTCTCCACATCTCTCTCTCACCTGTCCTCTATCAGTGACTGGAGGCGATTGAAAGAAATGTTTCTTTACAACAAGGGGGGAGATGTTGTGCCCTGAGTGAAGGGCACCAGGACCCAGCTGCATAGTTGGGGTGGGGGGACACCGGACACTGGTTCCAGTCAGCGACAGGAAGCACACACAAACGGAATGACCAGGGACGAAGGAGGACGTACCTGCATGTGGCTGTAACTGCATATACTAATAAAGCATAGTTCCAACAACGACTGGCCTCCTCTCTTGATTCGGGGTCAAGGGACACGACACCCTCAATAATATTTTTGACATCAAACTTACTCTAAATCATATAATCGGTTCCCTAGGAATCCTGGCTTGTTCAGATACCCAGCTCCTAAACTCCTTAAACAACTGAAACCGCTTCCTGATAGATATCTTACTCTCTATTGATGTAAAATCCATTCTAATTAATTGAAATAACTATAACAATATCTCTCATTATATGTAGTGTGCTTGGGTATGTTTTATGAGAAGCACGGAAAACAGCTTGCACAATAGCAATGTTAACAACAAATCTTCTCGTCAGCTATGGTCTGAACTGGACCTGTACTTCGAAAAAAAATAACCCTCATTGTTTATTACCCACACACAGCTCAGAAGCGTTGTTTTTACTTCTTTTCTTTGGCATATACTAATATTCAACTTTTCTCTCCCTTCCTACTCTCCTACCTTCTCTCTATACCTTAATTCTCTGGAGTGCAATATCCTTTGCTAATGCTTTGTTCTGGTTATGTGCATTTATAAAGAATGTTTTTATATTCTATGGGGGCATTTTTCAGTTGAAACAATTGTTCACCATGCAGTGGTTTTACATTTGATGCCTGTGTTATTTCTGTGTTGGCTTATGCTGAACCTCTCCAATAAAAACCTTGTTGAAATAAAAAAACAATACGATGATGAAAGTGGTGACAGAGTAAGAAGTTGCGTATTCTAGCCAGGCATTTGTCAAGTAAGTAATAAGCATTAAGGCCAATGTTTTGAGTTAAAGAACCTAAGTACATAAACCTGTGGTGGTGTGTCACAAAGATGAAAACTAATTTAGTCAACCTGAGGTTAAATGGCAGTACAGGGTTGAATCCCACTGCCACCACAAATGGCAGATATTTACGGATCTGTGCAGAACAGGGAGAGCTTAAAATGTTCAAAGGTAATAATTTCTGAAATTAAGCACACCAAGCACACCTGGTATTGATTGATATTCAAATCATGATTTTACCCTCGATATTAGGGGGGGAAATGATAAGGTGTATTGTGGATGGGTCCCACAGAGCATGTAGAGCAAGCTACATGATCAGAATTATAAATGGCTTAGGGTAAACAGTGGGAGTAATCATATCAGAGAATTGAAAAAAACACAGCCCTGGAGTTTAAGCATGGTTTGCAATGTTGTCTCAGGCAGGGAAAATTAACAGATTAAATATGCCTTTCAGTTAATGTACACATCCAAGCATCAAATACAGAAGTTATCTATCAAGTGACTAAATGTTACAGACTCTGGCCCATATATCAGAGTCATTTCTTAGGGTACACAGAGCTTACTTTGAGTTATTAGTCAGTGTAAGAAATTAGAATATTATTTAGGGTGGATGATTACCCACCTCAAGGAATAATCCCAACCCTTGTCAGGGTGAACCCTCAAAGTCACTAACTAAACCTGAGTTCAGCCCCCTGGTTACTATGACACAGAGCAGACAGCCATAACTTATGATCTACTTTTGCATTATTGAAACAGTAATAAAGTTGAACTGCAAAACAATAAAAAGCGGGTTAGAAAAACAGAGTACAATGTAATTAACAAGAAAACACCAAAAAAACAAAAATTGAGTAAGGAGAACTGGAGGAATGAGTTTTCAAAGTTTGGAATAAAAAATAGCACAAAATCACAAAATGCATATGATGGTCAATGGTCATGATAGACTGACATCTGCAAGCAATGTGAGGCTGACAGCGACAGAGTTCAGGTCGGAAACACCAACAAGGTTCGACTTTGTCAACATTTTTACCTTCTAACTTAGTCCTTCAACTCCCAATCCACCATAAGAGTTAATGTCTAAAGCTCTACAGGCGCTCTGAAGAGGCATTTAGAAAATTAAAAGGTGTCAGGTCTGAAAAGGAGGTCAGCCTTATTGTCACTGGAGTTCACTTCTTTTTCCTAAGTACAAGAGGGAACAGGTCCAGTCATTTGGGCCTCCTCTGAAGTAAAAAACAGCAGGTTCAGTACCCTTCTTTTCTTACTCAGGTCCAAGTGTTCTGAAGTGGGTGTCAGGAGATGCTACATTTAAACTCAGAAGCAGCTATTAGGTGAGAGTGACTCCTGGGCACTCCCTAATGGATGGGGTAAAAATTCTCAGGCCACTTTCTCCCACTTTGGGCATTTTCAAGATGGCACAATACTTCAGCCATACTAAATTTAGGGTCTGATTGCTGGAGGTGTGTGTGGGGAATATACTATGGTAATCCATGTGTCCCCTACTTTTGAACTAAAATCCAGTTTAAAGCAGCCAAGTTACCCACAATAAACCCAGAGATAGACGTCTCGTAGGACAAAACCAGAGTTCACCGACAATCAGACAGTGAATACAGAAGAATTATCCTGGCATACTGTTGTTTCAACAAAAGCTCCAAGTGTTAGACGGTGCATACACAAGAATTGAATTGCCTTGGCATCCTGTTTCTTTCCTTTCAAGTTCACCACTAGTGTTACATGTAAAACATATAGATAGACGTCTGGTAGGATAAACGTTGGCTCATACCGCAACCAAACAGTGGATACCCAATTACCTTTTAAGTGATACATGTGGCCCAGCAGACTTGTCAAGAAGCATTTGACAATGTGCTATCAAGAAAGAATCCCACAGCCCCACTTCCCTGCACAATTCAGTCAGCCTACTGGTTGCTCCTGGGAGGCATTTTACACCTATTCAAAACTTATTGCTGGTTGAGAGCTGGCAGAGGATTATGATAATTAGCCCTCTGACAATTCAGGCAGGCAATGGGTACCATTCTAGAAGTTATGTTTCCTTAATATTTATTAAAAATATGACTTCACCATTGAGTTGGTCTTTAATATTTATTACAAATAGTGGATTTATGATTTTTCTAGCTGGACTCATTCCCAAGATACAGTATTTGTATTTTCATCAGTAATCTTCTTTTCTAAATTGGACAGCTAGGCCTTTCACAGTGAAAATAGCTTTTGGCTGCTGATTACTTTCAGGAGATGTTAACATTACATTTTTACACTTCCTATATTTAAATACCATGCACCCTGCTTTATGGGCTACAAGGCTTATATAAAGTTGACTTAATAATTTAAAAAAGGAATATGTTAACTTATCAAAAGAGTTTATTTTGACTGCTTGAATTGCAGTATTTACACTGCTTCAGTCAGAATTTGCAGGGTATGCCTGGAATCCTGCCACTGTAATGGATGAAAGAAAAGGTGCTGCAGTCTACTGGTGGCATTTAACTTCCAGGCCCTGGCTAAATGTTATACCATACACTAGGGGCGTTTAGGCACGCTTAATATCCCAATTAGGAGTGTGCCAATTAGACCATGATTAAAGAGGGAGCGCAGGCACATTAATACTGGTCAGCAAAGATAAAGTACACAGTGTTCTAAAGTCAGCAAAAATGCAGTGTCCAGAAAAAGGCAAACAATCTGGGGGGACAACACAGAAAAGGCAGGGTTTCTACACTAAGTTTACATAAATTGTTTAGGCTTTAGCCACATAAAGGAGAAGTGTTCAGTAGGACTCATAAGTATTACAGGTACTTGAGTTAGCCTACAGAAAAGCTATCCCTTAGGAAATTATAAATCTTACACAGTTGTACCTCAGACAACAAAATACTTAATTGGGTAATTTATATATTATATACTATTGCTTTAGACGTCAATCTTATGCCTCTGAATACACAGAACAGACAGGCTTCTTTCACACACAGCAGAGGTAGCTCTCAGGTTGTTCAAATCTTAGTGCCCAAACTATCAGACAGGACCACTACACCTTGAAATAAAATAGATTTAATGGGCCTGGATTTTGAAAAGATTTCCTTTGAATTGAATTGACTTTACATGCTGAAACTGCAGAAATATACCTGGTCATACACAGATCTAACAAATTTAGCAGGTTTCAGACAATAGAACTAACCTGAGGTTACACTTTTCTTAAAGCCCCCAATATTCCAACCTGTTTGGAAATGAAGGTCAGATAACTTTGCATTTTAGAACGCCCCATCTTGTCTGTTCTTTGTGGTGCGTTTGAGCCTTCTAACTGTCAATGGTTGCAAAGGCAGTGCAAGTGTAAGCGAAGAGCAAGCCAGTGTTTGTGACCTAATATGACCTCTAAAGTGACCTCCATGGAATAGAATTGTGATATGTTACCAAATATGTAATCATCTCAAATGTGCATACCATAATCCTTAACTATCTCATAATAGACAGGGATGGTAGCTGGCAACATTCACTTCTATTTCTACCAGCTGAGATGTGAAATAATCAAAGCTGTATATGAATGCATAACAACCTTATGTTAAATTATACATATTTCTTTATATATATATATATATATTATACATATGTGTGCCCCCACGCACACACACACACACACACATGTATATATATATATGTATATGTTTATATATATATATATTCACTGAGGGTGTTATAGTTAGCAGGACATTTCACTCGTACAAAACCATTGAAATTCCTCCGTTATAGTTAGTTGTACTAAGTATAACTTGCGCACCCGCAATCCACTGCTGATGATGTCACATAAAACATCATTCATGACATGGTCAGTGACATCACTGATGACATCACTGATGACATCATCCAGTGAATGTGGTTTGGTTCGATATTTAAATAAGTAATATATATGTAAATAGCAATCTGCATTGAAGACTGAGTGGATGTATAAGTGTCTGGATGGAGGATTTAGTCGCACTGTGATTGACTGTCTAAGTGACTAATTTCAAGTGTCTCACTAAGTATATGGGATAGTGATTAAACTGTGTGAATACCTGTATCACTCTATCTCTTGTTGTTGAAACAACTACATACGTTGGTTACTAGCTATGTGAAAGTCTATATTAGTTATTAATTTGTTAAGTGAGTATTTGTATGGGATAGTGAATTTGTGTGTGGTTGGGTGGGAGGTGTGTAACTGTCCAAAGATGTGTAAATCGTTGATTTAGTAGGTATATGAGGTTAAGACTGTATGTGGAAACAGTTGTTTAGGTGAGTGAATCTCTTTATCGGTGTGGTGATGAGTAAATATATTTCTCAATGATACATGTCCAACAAAGTAGAAATATAAAATGCAGTATATATGACAGTTGTATATAAATAAGTATACAAAAGACTCAGTGATTGCATGAGAGACTGTATCAAAAACGGTATACTTGTGATAGTGATTTTATAACACACTAAGGGGTCCATTACCCACCGCCGGCCTGGCGGAGGCAAACCGCCCGACATTGCAAGCCCAAATCCCCCCGCCATATTAGGATGGCGGAGGGGAAGGTGGCGGTGCCAAATACTGCCCGCCTGTTTTCCGCCCTGGTCGCCTGGCGGCCGGGGCGGAAAATGAGTAACATGGAGGCGGTGTCTGTTAGACACCGCCCGTAATTTTACCATGGGCATTGTTAGATGCCTTTCCGCGGCGGCGCTGCCGCCACGGAAAGGCATGCGGTCTTCACTCTGGGGGCCCCCTGCAGGCCCCCAGAGTGAAGTACCGGTGGGGGGGGGTGCACATGGGGGGTACCTGTGGTACCCCCCTTCATTTTCATTTACAAAGCGGCAGGCACCGCTCGGTGCCTGCCGCTTTGCAAATGAAAATGTGAAAGTGCATTTTCAGCATTGTGGCGGGCGGTGCAGAGAGCACCGCCCGCCACAATGCTGAAAATACAGGATGTGCCCGCCATTGTGGCGGGCACATCCTAATGGCACCCCCGAGACCCCCGCCCTTATGGCGGGCGGTCCTGATTTATGATAGGATGATGGGCGGGCAAAGTCCGCCCGTCATCCTAATGAACCCCTAACTCTTTATCTCTAAAGAGTCATCTTTAGAGATAATCTTAATCTCTTGTAGAAGTGCAAGACCCGAACACTTATGAGTACCTCTGCGCAGATATCAATATCCCAGACTGCCCCGCCTTTAGGCTTCACACTATCTACCACTCCCCTAGAAACTCCATCTCCTTTACTGAATAGATGTCTGATCTTATTACTCAAGCTTCACTATCCCACTCTAAGAACATCTTTCTAGGGGACTACAACATCCACTGGAATAAAAATTACAACCCCGCTGTCTCCCGGTATAATGATAACATGGACATCACCGACCTGACCCAACTCTGCCAATCCTCACCTCACACCAAAGGTGCCACCATTGATGCTATCCTGACTAACAAGGATCTCGCCTCCCTCTCAAAGATCCTTCCTGTAGACTGGTCCGACCATCACCTTATCCTCTTCAACCTAAATGGCTCCATTATACACCCGACCCCCATAGGCAGGTTACCCTTGAAACCTACTCGTAAACTTCACCTTGTTCCGTCGGGAGAATTAGAAGCCACTATTAAGTCTTGCTTACTTCTCACCACTCTCTCCCATAGCACCAATGACCTTACCGAACACTACAACAACTATATTCTAGAAGCCCTTGATCAAATTGCCCCTATCAAATACAAACAAGAAAAAAACATCCCACCAAAATCCTGGTTCAATGCGGACCTTAACAGGGAAAGACGGGCACTCAGGCATTCAGAACGTACCAGGAGGAATCATCCCACCACCGACAATGTGGTGCTTCTGAGAAATGCCAGGGCCCAATACAAAAAAACACATCTTCAATGAAAAAGCCTCCTTTCTTCGAGCGCAGCTAGACCAGGCTAGAAACCACCCCAGAGAACTCTTTAACATTGTTAAAAAACAATCCTCCTCTGGCCCTCTCAATATACTAGCAACTACTGAAAGATGTGAAGAAATCGCCAGCTTCTTCTCCAACAAAGTCAACACGATTGAACTTTCCTTCACCTCCACCCCCTCTCACCTCAACCTCCCCTCAAACATCACCTCCCCCTAACATTAGTAGCACTAATTCGCCCTTTTCTCCCCCGATTCAAGACAACTCCCAACCACTCTCAGCTCCCCCCTCCCAGTCTCCACTCTCATACACCACCAAGCTAAAACAATGCCTCCTGGAGCGAATTTGCCCCTGTTTCTGAAACAGCTATCATCAACATAATCTCCCTCTCATCTGGTCCAAGAACTCAAGCATATCATCGCCCCTCTTTAGACCAATATCATCAACTCCTCCCTTTCCATGGGCTGTGTTCCCGCCTCCCTCCAGCTAGGTCAAATCTCCCCTATTCTCAAAAACTCCTCCGCCGACCCCAATGACCTCAACAACCTACACCCCATCTCTAACCTTCCCTTCCTCTCAAAAGCCCTTGAAAAATGTGTCCTTTCCCAACTTGATAGCCATATTGTCTCTTTCAAACTCCTTGACATGTTCCAATCGGGCTTCAGAAAAGAATGCAGTACTGAAACGGCCATGCTTAATATTACAGATGACATTCACCGCTCCCTAGACAGAGGTGAATCCTCTCTACTAATCCTCCTTGACCTTTGGGCAGCATTCAATACTGTCCACCATCCCACCCTTCTTAACACCCTTCAAGTTCGCTTCGGTCTTGAGGGCACCGTACTCCAATGGTTCTCCTCATTCCTTCAAAACAGATCCCAACAAATTAAGCTCAGGCAATGCCTCTCCAAACTCCAACCGGTCTCACTTGGCGTCCCACAAGGCTCTATCCTACTCCCCACCCTATTCAATCTAATCATGGAACCACTCACCCTCATTCTCAAATGAGCCAAAATATGCCACCACCTCTATGCCGATGACACCCAACTTTACTACAAAATCAAATCCCATAATGACATCCTTCACCTCAACGACACATTGACCAATATTCCAACCTGTTTGGAAATGAAGGTCAGATCACTTTGCATTTTAGAACGCCCCATCTTGTCTGTTCTTTGTGGTGCGTTTGAGCCTTCTAACTGTCAATGGTTGCAAGGGCAGTGCCAGTGTAAGCAAAGAGCAAGCCAGTGTTTGTGACCTAATATGACCTCTAAAGTGACCTCCATGGAATAGAATTGTGATATGTTACCAAATATGTAATCAACTCAAATGTGCATACCATAATCCTTAACTATCTCATAATAGACAAGGATGGTAGCTGGCAACATTCACTTCTTTTTCTACCAGCTGAGATGTGAAATAATCAAAGCTGTATATGAATGCATAACAACCTTATGTTAAATTATACATATTTCTTTATATATATGTATTATGCATATGTGTGCCCCCACGCACACACACACACACACACACACACACATGTATATATATATGTATATGTTTATATATATGTATATTCACTGAGGGTGTTATAGTTAGCCGGACATTTCACTCGTACAAAACCATTGAAATTCCTCCGTTATAGTTAGTTGTACTAAGTATAACTTGCGCGCCCGCAATCCACTGCTGATGATGTCACATAAAACATCATTCATGACATGGTCAGTGACGTCACTGATGACATCACTGATGACATCATCCAGTGAATGTGGTTTGGTTCGATATTTAAATAAGTAATATATATATAAATAGCAATCTGCATTGAAGACTGAGTGGATGTATAAGTGTCTGGATGGAGGATATAGTCGCACTGTGATTGACTGTCTAAGTGACTAATTTCAAGTGTCTCACTAAGTGTATGGGATAGTGATTAAACTGTGTGAATACCTGTATCACTCTATCTCTTGTTGTTGAAACAACTACATACGTTGGTTACTAGCTATGTGAAAGTCTATATTAGTTATTAATTTGTTAAGTGAGTATTTGTATGGGATAGTGAATTTGTGTGTGGTTGGGTGGGAGGTGTGTAACTGTCCAAAGATGTGTAAATAGTTGATTTAGTAGGTATATGAGGTTAAGACTGTATGTGGAAACAGTTGTTTAGGTGAGTGAATCTCTTTATCGGTGTGGTGATGAGTAAATATATTTCTCAATAGCACATGTCCAACAAAGTAGAAATATAAAATGCAGTATATATGACAGTTGTATATGAATAAGTATACAAAAGACTCAGTGATTGCATGAGAGACTGTATCAAAAACTGTATACTTGTGATAGTGATTTTATAACACACTAAGGGGTCCATTACCCACCGCCGGCCTGTCGGAGGCAAACCGCCCGACATTGCAAGCCCAAATCCCCCCGCCATATTAGGATGGCGGAGGGGAAGATGGCGGTGCCAAATACTGCCCGCCTGTTTTCCGCCCTGGTCGCCTGGCGGCCGGGGCGGAAAATGAGTAACATGGAGGCGGTGTCTAACGCCCGCAATATTACCATGGGCATTGTTAGATAACTTTCCGTGGCGGCGCTGCCGCCACGGAAAGGCATGCGGTCTTCACTCTGGGGGCCCCCTGCGGGCCCCCAGAGTGAAGTACCGGTGGGGGGGGTGCACATGGGGGGTACCTGTGGTACCCCCCTTCATTTTCATTTGCAAAGCGGCAGGCACCGCGCGGTGCCTGCTGCTTTGCAAATGAAAATGTGAAAGTGCATTTTCAGCATTGTGGCGGGCGGTGCGGAGAGCACTGCCCGCCACAATGCTGAAAATACAGGATGTGCCCGCCACTGTGGCGGGCACATTCTAATGGCACCCCCGGGACCCCCGCCCTTATGGCGGGCGGTTCTGATTTACGATAGGATGACGGGCGGGCAAAGTCCGCCCGTCATCCTAATGAACCCCTAACTCTTTATCTCTAAAGAGTCATCTTTAGAGATAATCTTAATCTCTTGTAGAAGTGCAAGACCCGAACACTTTTGAGTACCTCTGCGCAGATATCAATATCCCAGACTGCCCCGCCATTAGGCTTCAGACTATCTACCACTCCCCTAGAAACTCCATCTCCTTTACTGAATAGATGTCTGATCTTATTACTCAAGCGTCACTATCCCACTCTAAGAACATCTTTCTAGGGGACTGCAACATCCACTGGAATAAAAATGACAACGCCGCTGTCTCCCGGTTTAATGATATCATGGACATCACCGGCCTGACCCAACTCTGCCAATCCTCACCTCACACCAAAGGTGCCACCATTGATGCTATCCTGACTAACAAGGATCTCGCCTCCCTCTCAAAGATCCTTCCTGTAGACTGGTCCGACCATCACCTTATCCTCTTCAACCTAAATGGCTCCATTATACACCCGACCCCCATAGGCAGGTTACCCTTGAAACCTACTCGTAAACTTCACCTTGTTCCGTCGGGAGAATTGGAAGCCACTATTAAGTCTTGCTTACTTCTCACCACTCTCTCCCATAGCACCAATGACCTTACCGAACACTACAACAACTATATTCTAGAAGCCCTTGATCAAATTGCCCCTATCAAATACAAACAAGAAAAAAACATCCCACCAAAATCCTGGTTCAATGCGGACCTTAACAGGGAAAGACGGGCACTCAGGCATTCAGAACGTACCAGGAGGAATCATCCCACCACCGACAATTTGGTGCTTCTGAGAAATGCCAGGGCCCAATACAAAAAAACACATCTTCAATGAAAAAGCCTCCTTTCTCCGAGCGCAGCTAGACCAGGCTAGAAACCGCCCCAGAGAACTCTTTAACATTGTTAAAAAACAAACCTCCCCTGGCCCTCTCAATATACTAGCCACTACTGAAAGATGTGAAGAAATCGCCAGCTTCTTCTCCAACAAAGTCAACACAATTGAACTTTCCTTCACCTCCACCCCCTCTCACCTCAACCTCCCCTCAAACATCACCTCCCCCTAACATTAGTAGCACTAATTCGCCCTTTTCTCCCCCGATTCAAGACAACTCCCAACCACTCTCAGCTCCCCCCTCCCAGTCTCCACTCTCATACATCACCAAGCTAAAAACAATGCCTCCTGGAGCGAATTTGCCCCTGTTTCTGAAACAGCTATCATCAACATAATCTCCCTCTCATCTGGTCCAAGAACTCAAGCACATCATCGCCCCTCTTTAGACCAATATCATCAACTCCTCCCTTTCCACGGGCTGTGTTCCCGCCTCCCTCCAGCTAGGTCAAATCTCCCCTATTCTCAAAAACTCCTCCGCCGACCCCAATGACCTCAACAACCTACGCCCCATCTCTAACCTTCCCTTCCTCTCAAAAGCCCTTGAAAAATCTGTCCTTTCCCAACTTGATAGCCATATTGTCTCTTTCAAACTCCTTGACATGTTCCAATCGGGCTTCAAAAAAGAATGCAGTACTGAAACGGCCATGCTTAATATTACAGACGACATTCACCGCTCTCTAGACAGAGGTGAATCCTCTCTACTAATCCTCCTTGACCTTTCGGCAGCATTCAATACTGTCCACCATCCCACCCTTCTTAACACCCTTCAAGTTCGCTTCGGTCTTGAGGGCACCGTACTCCAATGGTTCTCCTCATTCCTTCAAAACAGATCCCAACAAATTAAGCTCAGGCAATGCCTCTCCAAACTCCAACCGGTCTCACTTGGCGTCCCACAAGGCTCTATCCTCCTCCCCACCCTATTCAATCTAATCATGGAACCACTCACCCTCATTCTCAAATGAGCCAAAATATGCCACCACCTCTATGCCGATGACACCCAACTTTACTACAAAATCAAATCCCATAATGACATCCTTCACCTCAACGACACATTGACTAAAGTTCAAGTCTGGTTCCACCTCAATCATCTCAAATTGAACCCTAAAAAAACTTAAATCATCCTATTTAGCCCCAAGAGCAACTATCTCCCTATTCAACTCTGGATCAACGATATCACAGCTCTCAACTGCCCCCTATCCACCTCCAGCTCTGTCAAATCCCTAGGCATCAGCATTGATCTAAACCTGACTCTCATCCCACACCATAAAAATGCTGCCAAAGTGCTCTTTCCACCCTTCCTCACCTCAAA
Source organism: Lissotriton vulgaris (assembly GCF_964263255.1). NCBI lineage: Eukaryota > Metazoa > Chordata > Amphibia > Caudata > Salamandridae > Lissotriton > Lissotriton vulgaris. Next base: position 623,283,446 of record NC_141689.1, read on the forward strand.
AAACTGAAACCTTTTATTCCAGCCGATGACTTTAGAATCATTGTCCAATCACTTGTCCTGTCCAAAATTGATTATGGTAATGCAACACTTGCTGGCACCCCTAAAATCCACCTGGCACCGATTAATTGTGTTCTCAACCTCGCCGCTAGACTTATCTCCGATTGTAAAACATTTGACCACATCTCTCCTGTCCTTAAAAACCTCAACTGGCTCCCAATCGAAGGAAGATCCGCATACAAGGGGAAACATCCATTATGACGCAACTTTTACGACGCACTACCATTACAACGCAACTTTTACAACAAAACTTCCATTACAATGCATGCTTTTACTACGCATGCTAATACAACGCAGATGTCATTACAACGCATGGTATTACTACGCATTTATTGTTTTTGTTTTTTTTAATAAAAAATTATTTTAATTTTTTTTGTTATAAAATTAAATGTAATTATATTTCTTTATATTTTTAATTATTTTTTGATTTTTAAATACTCGAGTATTTTTAATACTGGTGTAAATCAAATTTAAATGTATTTCTGTTTTTAAAGTAAATGTAAATAAATTACTTTATAGCTTTATTTAATTTTTTATTTTTAATACTCAAGTATTTTTTAATTAATCTTTGATTATTTTTAAATAAAATGTATAGTTTATTTGAATTTTTTAACATATTTAAAAAATGTGTTTTAATTTATATATTTTTTTGTTTAATTTAATATACTCATGTATTTTTATATATATTTAATTATATATTTAATGTTATTTAATACTTGTTATTTGAATATATATATATTTATTTTTTTATTTTATTATTTTGTTAGTATTTAAGTTTAATTTTAAATATTACATTAATGTAATTACTAGATTATTTTGTATTTATGTTTAAATGTAATTATTATTTTAATGTTAATAATAGTTTTTTTAAATTTACAAATCAATTAACTTATACTACAGTAACAAAATTAATTATTACTCTTCATGTTTTGGGTAAAATAATTAAATTACTTTAAATCTTTAATTACATTTTATATTTTTAATACTCAAGTAATTTTTAAATAAATTCATTTTAAGGAATTTAAAAAAAATAAACATTAAATATTATTAAAAATATTTAGCAATATAGAAATAATTTAAATACTCAAGTTTTTAAAGAATACCCTAGTATAATTCATTATGGTGTTTGATTATTAAAGATAAAAATGTAAATATGTAAAAAAATTTATATGCAAAAATGTATTACTTTAAAATTTAATGAAATCTATAATTAAAAAATATTATTCATCTTAATATTTGAATATGTATTTTATGGAAATGTTTATTTAAGAAAATTTAATTTTATTTTTAAAAGTTTATTTTAATATACTTTTTTTTAAAAAGGTAATTATACCTTTCTGTAGGGAAAAATTTTTTTTACTTATCTACATATGAAATAATATATCATCCATCTGTTTCATTTTCACCAGGTATTTTAACTTTACTTAATTTTACACTCATTCTGGAGTTAGATTAGTAATCTAAAAAAATGTATTAATTATAAGTGAAAATGTACATAAATATTTTAATAAAGTAATATTAATTAATATAAGTACATTAATATTTAAAGTTTTTGTTGTAAAAATATATGTGTTAAAAAAAGATGTTTTTGCAATTTTAAAAAAGTTCCCACGCTTTTACATTGATTTCTATGTAAAGTTATGTCCTTCATTTATTTCCATAGCTCTCTATGTGAATCCCGCAGAAAAGAAATAAGATGCTTGATGGGGTGTAAGGGGCTTCGAAAAGGAAAAAAAGGGAGTATGCTTAAGGTAAGAGTAATATTTTACAATTTAACACATTAGTAAAACATTAAGTCATTATTTAAAAAATTACATTATAATAAATAAGCAAAAGGACACAGTTTTTGTAAGTTTTTGAATAAATACATTTATTATAAATTGGTAAAAAAAAATTATATACATTTTCAGACATTTCAAAACATTTATTGAACTTTGTTTAATATTTAAAAAAATTAAATTTATTATACAGTTATAATACATAATGTAAAAATAAGTAGTCCTTTTTCTTTTTTTGCATCTTTTCATGACGTATACGCATGAACGTCAAATGCGTAGGCAGCCATATTGAGGATCGTCCCTGGACAGAGCAGAAGCGTGGAGACCTGCGCTCAGGTAGGCAGATTGTTAAACTTGTTATTAATAGAAAAACAATGTTTTGCTAGATATATATTGCAAGGAAAGAAAAGGGAGTTTAAGAATAGTTAAATAAAAGGTTTCTTTTTAAATTTAGCATGTCGCCGATCACATTGTTAGTGTATGTCCACGTCGGGTCACGTCTTTGTTAAACATTATAGCAATGTTTAGATATTTTAAGTTTAAAAAACAGTTAAATGTTGATTTATGAATGTTTTTCAGTAAATTGATGAAAAATGAACAAATCGGAAGAAAAAGAAGATCGATTTAAGAACATTTTGTTTTTGAGATGAGGAAATGCATCGTTATTTTTGGGTTTCTTTGGAATCGTGGAAAACAACTTTTGATTTGCTTTTTTGGGATTGTTTATGGATGGTTTCTTATTTTTGGAAATGCATTTTGATGGACTGCTGATTTCGTGTTCTGCATGAATATGGATCGTTTCTTCTTTTTTATGGGATTCCCGAATTTGAAAGCAGGAAGAAGAAGGATCCAATTTGGAATATTTGGGAGTTGGAGATTGTTTCAAATTGGAGAAGAATTTTTTAAGGGTGATTTTTTTTGTTGTAAATCGATCTTCAAAAGGGAATACCTCATTTTGTTTACTTATTTTTTTGGAAATGGATTTTATATAATGGAATTAAAAACAAGCATGGTTTTGGTTTGGATTAAAGTAGAAAAAGAATGAAAAAAGAAGAATTCTAAGGTAAGGTGACCCGACTTTTACTTAAGTTTAAAAATGTTTTTGAAAAATTCCAATTGTAAGTAGATAATGTAATTTAGGGCAAAACAGGAAAGTACATGCCACTGGGGCGAATTTGTAGGGATAACCCAGAGTCATCTGCCTCAAGGGTTGGTTTTACAAAAGAAATTGTGCAGTTCATAGGTAAGGTGAAATTTGTCTTCCTGTGGTGTGTGAAAAAAGCCAAGGCCTTTGAGAGAACTTTGGTTTCAACTTTAGGATAGTGTCTTGGTAGATAAGTTCAATACTCATTTCTTTTGATTTGACTCCTTGCCTGCATCTGTGATTCTTGTTCCTGCCATTGATTTTCTTTTTGCCCCCTCTTCTTACTCGTGGGGTGAAAGGGTTGTGGGAAAGACTTCTGAGCACCCTGAGGAAACATGGGGTAGTATTGCAGCCACATGGGTGAAGGTCCCTGATTCTTCTTGTCAAACTTTTTTATGTCTTTCTTAAGGTTGGTGATTTTCTGTTCCATCAGACAGTCTTTATGCTCAAAATGTCATAGTTAATCTCATCCAATTTAGCCTTGTATGTGGAAATCAAGATACCTGTTTCCAGCACATTCCCGGCTATGTTAATCTTGATTAATAATGCCTCATATAAGCGCTTCGCTGTGTTAATAATCAAAATAAGTCAATCCCATGTGCACTTCCAGGCCACTTGGGACTATTCCTGTCTGAATACGGCATCTTCAGGGAATATGTGATTGATGTAGGTAACCAAATAGAGCATTTGAGGAAATATTTGCCCTCAAATACTCCATGGAGCAACATTTTTAAATGTATATGGAGTTCCAGTCTTCATTATGGCGTTTTGAAGGAGTGGTGCCCTGACCCCCTAACTAAGAGGGAGTTTGAGGTTTTTTGCTACAAACTTGGTTGTCATCTATTGTTAAAAATGTGTTTCATTACCTGCTTGAAGTAATAATGGGGTGTCAATGTTAGACATAGTGAAAGGGAATAATTGGCAAAATAGACACAGTGTGAGAAATGTCAAATGTGTATGGGAGAGCAGTGGTGTTATTCCAGCAATGTAAAAAATAAATGTCCACAGCAGAACCACTGTACATCATGTTAAACATAGAGGGGGACTAGCAGTAGGCCTGCGCAGAGTTCACATAGCCGCACTATGCAGAACGCCACAAAGTGCCGAAAACATCTGCAGTGCTACATGGTGTTCAACGAGCTGGCAGAGTGGCTCGCCACACTGTTTCACGTGACGTTTCCAATGTATTCAACACAAAGAATATGCTTGTGCCAGGAATCGCATATGAATGGCAGGACACTATTGCATGGGCACAGCCATCTTGGTTTTTGCTCTGTGTATGGTGCTGGGACCTACTTTTTGATCCTGGCCTAATCTCTTAAATCTACCCCTCTAAAACCTAGCTAACCCTCCTTTTTTATTTATTCTTACCCTGTGCCTTCCTGTTTCTACTTTCTTCTCTTCTCCCCACCCAGCCCCATGGCAGAGCAGTGGAGCCGAAGCGCCAGTGCCAGCGCCTCCAAACCAGCACTACCAACAACTGCCTACCTTGCGATCAGCCGCACCGTATAAGGTTGCAGCCTGTGTGGTATTCTCAGAGGTGGAGGGGGCTGAGCTAGTTTTTATGTGCACCACCACCTCCCCTCCACCCTGGTAGCAGTTGGCAGGCCTGTCAGCAGGTACACTCGCCAGGGGCATCAGCAGCAGTGGTAGAGGGTGCGCCGACTGGGCACAGCTGCTGTGGGGTCTGGTGCACCCAACCACTGCTTATGAACCAGTGGGCTGCAATCCTGGATAGGGAACAAGGCCAGATTGATCTGCCGGGCATGAAGGTTGCGGGGCTTGGTGAGCAATAATTATTTATTTTTCCCAAATAGCAAGCATGCAGCTCACACTCAAGTACATTTAATTTCTTTTACAAATAGTATGTGATTATCCTAGAGTAGACAGGCTCTCATTGGAGCTATCTAATCTTACTCGTTTGAGCTCACTTAGACTGTTAATCAAAGAAGTCATGCAGAGTCCTCTGTCCTGTCACTGAGATAGTGGTAGTTATTACTATTAGTAAGCCTGCATGTTGTCTCACTTATCTGTGCCTTTATTCTTTGTAACTTGTACAGTCCCAACTCCCTACTTCAAGTGATTTCCCAGTGATGTGTAGTAGTAAGAAACTATGCATTCATCAGCATCTATGCACTGAAAAACAATTCAGACTGAGTTGACGCGTCAAAGGGTAAGAATTCGAGAATGAGAAGAGAAGCAAAAATGATTCATTGCAATTTATTAGTAGTTGCAAAACAAAGTTAAGGACATTTGGAGTAGTGTTAAAGAATAATTCCACGATACTAATAGGAGAGGAGATCTGATTTATAAAAGTTAAATCAAATGTTGCTGCGTTTGCCTCATCCTGTCAAAATATTTATGAGGAGAGTAACTGTATCACTAATCTTTTTTTTATTTTATTTATTTCCTAAATCAGCGTCCTAGGGCAAGAGGGGTAATACCACCACCACTAAGGCTGTGGCAGGCGAGGGAGCTGGAGGTGCCTCCGCAAGTGCTGATGGCTCTGCTGGACGCAGTAATCCCTCCTTTTAATATTAATTGTATTTCCCTATCATGATTCTTTTACTACACCACATCTAGAATTACCTTTTTACTGTACCTATCTCTGAATTTGTTTCCATCTCCTCTTTGAACTGGTTCATAAATTGTCCTTATCCAATTGTTTACTTATTTTCTATATTTCAAGTTTCTGTACTTGACTTCAAACTATCTGTACTAGTCTGTGGCTTCTTTTTTCTTCTGCTTCTTTGCCAGTAAGCTTTTTCTCTCCCCTTATAAACTGGTGGTGGTACAGTAAAAATGAGAGAACCCTTTTTACATTAGGTTGGTACTCTACTGTGAAGATTGCTTGCCCAATCAAGGTATTCTACTCATGTTTGTTGAGAAGACTTTCTTTTTCTTGATCATGCTCAAACAGTAAAACAAGAGAGAGGCCAAGGTCTTGGTGGACCCCAGTGTTGTGTCTGTATTATCATAGTACACCAGCAGTTAATAACTGTGCAGCATGGCTGGTAGTATGAGGAGACAGCCCTATTGCATTTCCGCAAACTAGGACCTTTTGTCCTTCATTGACCAATTGTTGCATCACTTCATGGCACTTCATTATAGCTCTGCCCCTCCATTATAAAACAAGTGTGTTTGCCTTCACTACCATGTTTTTCAAAGACTGCCAAAGAACAAAATATGCCTGATGTGCCGTTTTGAATTTTTGTTTGAGAGGGGATTAAGATACTGTAACAGACATGTATTGCTGTTTTGTTTTGTGGTATAATTTTGCTTAACAAGGGAATAGAGAGAGGTAAATCTGCCATCTAAAATTATATACGTATGATATTTTTTTCTAGCTGCACAGACCTCCAGTGCTGGAGCCAGTGCCAGCGGAGAGGACGCAGCGGCAGTTGTCACTGAGGGAGGAGTGCCAGTGACAGCATGGGCGGACACTGGTAAGTCATATTGCTTACTTATTGACAAATAGTGATATACTCACTGCAAGGGTGTTGACTGAATCATGAACACCCCCATTAGAAGATACAGTGGTAGCTGAGTAGTTATGTCCTCTTCTATCTGCAACGCAGCAGGTAAAGGGCAATAAATGAGCTTTAAGAATGATGGACTCATAGGAAAGGTAAACAGGATGGAAGGAGAAAGCATCAGTGAAATGTACATAATATATGAGTGAAAGGACACATGGGTGAAAGAATGCATAGTGGTGGGTGATGATGATAGAAATATGCATGACTGGGTGAATGATGGATGAAAGGGTATATATGGGTGAAACTGGAAGGATACCTGCCTGGGTGGGCGAAAGTAATACTCGAGTGGGTAAAAGAAAAGCAGGATTGGTGAATGGAATGGATGATTGCAAAGATGCATGGATTGGTAAATCGATGTTGGTGAAAGGATTCTTCTGAGCTATGTTTGGATGGATGGATTCATTTGGTAATGGTGACTGGTCTTCTATGGTGAAAAAGTGGATGAGAGCATGTAAAGATAAAATGGTGCATATCAAAGCCAACGGTGAAGATTAAGAATACTAGAAGAGCAATGCAATGATTAATGGGTAATGTAATAATTTGCTTGACTTTTGTGTATGGGATAGTTTGTGACAAATGTGCCAAAGCTATTTTTCGATCCTTAATCCTTTCACTGACTGTACTGCAGTACATTGCTTTTCCCACTGTCTACTTGCGGCAGATAGGATGCGTGCATGATTGATTTCAGCAGGGCCATTGGAATTAGGTAATTGTCTATTACAGCTGCCCCGACTGCAAAGACTATGAGTACAAGTAAGGCACCAGTGGAGGCATACTTGCATTAATTATTTTAGCACTGCCAGAGAGAGAGTACTCCATAGGGCATAATGCCCTTCTCTTTAATGAGAGGGGATTTGTTTTTATTTTTCAATTTTCGCACAGTGTCTGTTTTTAAGTTTTTTGTTACTAAGTAACTACACAATAATATAAGTGCATTGCATAAGTAGAACATGGGTGCTCTGTTGTAGACAACATTAGAAAATAATAATGACTAGATATAGCAATTTAACATCCTGCAGGGCATTTTATTAAAATGATGTAGGTTATAACTAAAGGAGACAAAGGTTAAATAGGCCTGAGGTGATAGCAAATGCAACAATAGTAACACAAGATTCTTGTTTGCCAATTTTTGTTGACAGCTTGTATGACTAGCTATTTTAGAGAAAATCAAAAAAACTTTGACCCAAGGCCAATAGGCTGAGGCTTCCGAAACCTTGCAAGACAAAGGTCCGATCACTTTGAACAGTTTGTAGTGGGCTGATCTCCTATGAAAATGCAAATTAAAGTCAGACCAGAGATGCTTAAAGAAAGGTCAAGTTGATCATGCTAGACCCATTATTGCAGCTGAAAACTAGACCATTCATTAGTGAATAGGCATAAGCACTTTGCTAGGAAATCCTTCAACAGAAAAAAAATGCAGTTTTTTCAACTGGTGTGCTGCTGTATTTATTCTGCCTTAATTCCTTTCAGACAATTAGAGAATTTGCAATTTACCTTTAGATTTATGAGAGGCATGTGCGGGCAATGGTGGCTGTGACTCTAAGCACATCAAATGAAATGGCCCTAGGAAATGGCGCTAGGAAACCTTAGGAAACCATCAATGTACTGTGCTGCTACTGTGCCAACCGCTGCATAATTTTAAACAAGTTCCTTGAACAGAGCAATTTGTCTTCCTTCATTCTAGCTACACTTGGCCAACAAAGCCCATCTCGCCAGGATGTAGCAGAGAGGCTTTGGCACCATCAATCACACTCTGCTGTGCCCTTCTCAGACCGCATTTTATTACACTGCATCATTTAAAGGCAGGTGCATATAAAAGCCCAGCAGAGATAAATGGAGCGGCACCTCAATGAGATCGCGAGCGGGGCCCACTGAGCCCTCTGCCTCTTTTCTAACTTTTGTTTTGGTCGGTGGAAATTGTTTGTTGTTGTGGGTGAGGAGGGTGGGGATGTGGGAGTTGGGATCGGGTTTATATATTTTGGACTTTGGAGTGGACTACTATGCAGAGATTTCATTTGTTTGAGGAGAGGGTGAGCAAGCTATTGGTGGTGGGTAGAAGGGGTGGATTTTTTATTGTTTCTGTTTATTAATACATGTTTAAGTTTCATTATTTATGCCTCAAATTTAGGTTTTTGGTTATGTTTTACTTTTTACTGTTGCCTTTTAGCGTAACCTATTTTACAAATTTGCTGATAGTGTATAACAAAAATTAGGTACGTGCTCTGCCTATGTTGTGCCCTTGTTATACTACTCTCCCAGTCTCTGCAGTCTAAAACTATACTAACAACTTAGGGTGGAGGGTTGCCATTGTCTTTCTTACAATAACTTAGATGAACAACAAACCATGGCTATCTTAATGAATAGAAGAAGCGAGGGCTGCAGGGTTTCCCAAGGTGCTTGTAGGAAGGGGGTAGTCTCTAGTTGGAGCAGTGCAACACTAGCGACAAGCAGGGACTCTCCTCTTCCTCGTCAGGGCTGAGGGTTACCTTCCAGACAACCTCTGCTTACCCTCTAGGTAGTGTGGCTTAAGCAGTCGCAGGCTAATCCTTGGGGCATATAGGTTAAACACTTGCAATAGTACACCTTTACAACCAACCCACCACACAACGAGACCAGACTGTATTCTGTAAAAATATATATCTTTATATAGATTTTAAGCAGGCTTGTGAATACAGTCAACGTACTTTATGATAACGGTTGCAAGTTACTCAGTTCAGGTTACCACAGTTCTTATGCAGTTCTCTTGAGGCCCGTAGGCCGGTGTTAACCAAAGTTCTTGTGGAGCCGGCGGCTTCCAGGGGATCTGTCCCACGTCGCGTTGCCTTCCCGGGGTCGCTGATCGTTGCGGCTCTTCAGCCGAGCAGGTCACTGGTCATCCGGGGCAGCGGTGTTCTGTGGCGGCAGGGTCCTCTCCTCGTCGTCCGCTCCGACCCTGGAGGCGGCGGCTGTGTGGTGGTGGCAAGTGGCAGTACGGTCCCCAAGTGCAGGACGTACCCAGCCAAATGCCGGTGCAGCTGTGGGCTCACAGCTGGGCTGTCGGGCAGGCTACCGACCTTGCGGATTCTCACAGGGCAACTGTCCGTCTTTACAGGTGAGTGACTGCTCGTTATGCAGTCACCTCGAGAGCTCGGACCGGACGGGTCCTCCTTCGCTTTGCTCTCGGGCTCCCGGTGCAGTTGCGGTCACGGTGTTCGGGCCAGCGGCGGCTGGTCCTTACTTTGCTCTCGCTGTTGCTTTGGGCCCCGGTCACGGTGGTCAGGTGGATGTCGTTGCCTTGGAGGAGATTCCTCCGTCGGTGCTGCGGCGATGGTCAGCACCCGCAGTCGCTTTCTTCCAAGGGGGTAGCGTCCACTGGTCCTGGGACGCTGGTCAGGGGGCAAGTTCAGTTGCAAGCCATTGGAGATCTCTTTAGCAGAGTTTGGCACAAAGTAAAGCAAAAGTCTTCTCGTAGTCTTTTCTCCTTTCTCTCCTTCGGCAGCAAGGCACCAGACACAGGCAAGAGTCAGCACCCCTCCTTGTCTCTCACGGTCCTTCTCGTCGGGCAGAGTCCTTCTGTGGCCCAAACCGGATCTAATTTTCAAGGAGCAGGGCTCCTTCTTTTATAGGCCAATTCTTTTGTTCTCGCAGGCCAGGGGGGCCTTTGCATAGCCACTCTCAGTCCTTGAGTACCCTGGCGGGTGTACTCCGGCTTCTGCTTTCAGTGTGAGGGGCAGGCGCATCAGACGCCCCACAGGAGGTGGAGCCAGCATTGTGCGGACAGGGGCGGCCAGAGTACCTTGTTGATGGGGGCTTCGCCCTTCCTGGGCCAGGTGCCGGCTGAGTCATCCGCCGCTCCCCAGGAGGGTGGAGCCAGCATTGTGGTGGCCGAGCACAGCTACAGTTCGAGTCAAGAGGCACTCCTACCTCCCACTAAGGTGTAATCTGCGCATTCACCACCTGTCATCCCTCCAGCCCTGTCACTCACACATCCCAGACAGTCAGATACACATACCAGCAGAGGCGGGCTGAAACGGTTAAGCAAGCAAATGCTAACTTTCTAAAAGTAGCATTTGCAAACCCAGGATACTAAAATAAACTTGACTACAAGAAATATCTTATCATCCTGAGTTCAGGCATACTAAACATGACTCGCTACCATGCTCCTTGAGCCTGCGGGAATTATATGGTGTAATAATTCCAGCAGCTCAGTCTGGCCTAATGGAGCAGGTAGCCTTCAATAGTGAAATACGGTCTCGGTTGTAAGTCACTACTAGGACATGCCACACACATCAGGGCCTGTCCTACCTTACACCTACAATGCACCCTGCCCGCAGGCCTACCATAGGGGTGACTAATATGTAGTCAAGGGAAGAGTCGAGGCTGGCAAGGGGGTGCACTTGCCCAGCTAGCGTGACGGTACGAGACCGCACGCGGGTTCTGCGGTCGCAGTTCCCAGACACATATTTACGGCTGCTTCGGTGGGTGGCGCAACCAGCGCTGCAAGCCCACCAGCAGTATTGGCATCTACAAGCCCCGGCACTCTCTAGTGCGCTTTACTAGGGACTGACAGTAAATCCAATGCACCAATCATGGACACCAATCGTATATACAGTTTTACAGTAGGGAGCACTTGCACTGCGGCACGGATCAGCCGTGGCGCAGTGCCCTGAGTATTGGAAAACCAGCAAAACATCGGAGGCACATCAGCAAAAAGTGGAAGGGAGACTCACGCCAAGGTGCCAGGTCTAACATGTGTCCCCTCCAGCTGAAATGTGGGGGGAACTACCCTTCCCCAGGGAGTTCCACATCACTAAGGCGGAAAAATCTGGACAGACCGTCAGCGTTGGCGTGATCGGTGCCAGGGCGGTGTTCCACCGTAAAGTCCATACTCTGTAGAGAAATGGACCACCTCAACAGTTTCGGGGTTCTCACCCCTCATTTGCATCAACCATCTGAGGGGCCTGTGGTCCGTCTGAACTCGGAAGTGAGACCCAAACAAGTAGGGTCTTAGCTTCTTCAGCGCCCAGACCACAGCAAATGCTTCACGCTCTATTGCACTCCACCTACTTTCCCGTGGAAGTAACCTCCTACTTATGAAGGCTACGGGTTGGTCACAGCCCTCCTCAGTCATCTGTGTAAGAACAGCCCCTACACCATGATCTGAAGCGTCTGTTTGCACAATGAACTCCTTGGAGAAATCAGGGGCCAGGAGCACGGGCGCCGTGCACATGGCAGTCTTCAGGGTGTCAAAAGCCTTCTGACAGGTGTCAGTCCAAATCACATTCCTGGGCTGCTTCTTCGAAGTCAGCTCTGTCAAGGGGGTCACGATCGTGCCATAGCCCTTGACAAACCTCCTGTAATACCCAGTGAGCCCCAGGAAGGCTCTCACTGCAGTCTGGGTCTTGGGGGGTTCCCAAGCCAGGATGGTCTCGATTTTGGGCTGCAAGGGGGCTACCTTGCCACTCCCAACTTGGTGTCCCAAGTACACCACGGAACCCTGCCCAATCTGGCACTTGCTCGCCTTGATTGTGAGGCCTGCTCTGCGCAGGGCCATCAACACTTCCCAGAGGTGTCGCAGGTGTTCGGGCCAGGTACCGCTGAACACTGCGATGTCATCCAGGTAGGCGGCACTGAACTCGTCCAGTCCAGCCAACACCTGGTTGACCAATCTCTGAAAGGTGGCAGGGGCATTCTTCATTCCAAATGGCATAACCCGGAACTGGAAATGCCCATCTGGTGTAGAGAATGCCGACCTCTCCTTTGCCCCATCGGTCAAGGCGATCTGCCAGTACCCAGACGTTAAATCAAACGTGCTGAGGAACCGGGCAGCCCCTAGCCGATCAATGAGCTCGCCAGCTCTGGGGATAGGGTGCGCGTCAGTCTTCGTGACTGAATTGAGTCCTCTGTAGTCCACACAGAACCGGAGTTCGGGTGTGGCTCCCGGCGCAGCAGCCTTCGGAACCAAGACCACGGGGCTGGACCAAGGACTGCTGGAAGACTCAACCACCCCGAGGGCAAGCATCTTGGAGACCTCTTCCTTGATGCAGGCCCGGACCCTGTCAGTCACCCTGTAAGCCTTGTGCTTCACAGGTAAGCTGTCTCCAGTGTCCAAATCATGGACGCACCAATCTGTGACACTCGGAACCAGGGAGAACAGGTCTGGAAACTGCCCCAGCAACTGGCGGCAGTCCTCCTGTTGTTCGGCGGTCAGGGTGGGTGAGAGGTTAACTCCATCCACTGACCCATCCCTCTCACAGGCCACCAAGAGGTCAGGAAGAGGCTCCGACTCCTCCTCCATTCCGTCATCGGTTGCCAACAACATGCCCACTTCGGACCTTCGCAAGTGGGGTTTGAGGCGGTTGACATGCAGGACCCGCAAAGGGTTCCTGGGCGTCTTCATGTCCACCAAGTATGTCACGGGGCTCTTGCGCTCCACAACCTCAAATGGTCCTGTCCACTTATCCTGAAGGGCACAGGGCTCCACTGGGGCCAGGACATACACCTCTTGTCCAGGCTGAAGCTCAACCAGAGTGGCATTCTGATCGTACCACCGCTTCATTTCCTCCTGGCTCGCTTCCAGATTTGCCTCGGCAAGTTGTCTGAAGCGTCTGGTCTGGTTCCTGAAGGCCAGCATGTAGCTATATACATTCTGGGGAGGTTTCCTGGAAGATTGCTCCCAGCCTTCCTTTACCAAACTCAGCAGTCCTCTCACGGAGTGACCGTACAGCAGTTCAAAGGGGCTGAACCCTAGGGACTTCTGTGGCACCTCGCGATATGCAAAGAGCAGGCATGGTAAGAGGACGTCCCACTTACGCCTCATCGGACCTTCCAGGCCCATGATCATGCCTTTTAGGGTTCGGTTGAATCTTTCAACCAACCCGTTACCTTGGGGGTGGTAGGGCGTGGTGAACTTATACGTTACGCCACACTCCTGCCAAAGGGACTTCATATACTTCGATATGAAATTGGTCCCCCTGTCGCTCACCACCTCTAGAGGGAATCCTACTCGTGAGAAAATTCCCATCAGTGCACGCCCCACCACGGGAGCTGTCACTGTCCTCAGAGGGATGGCTTCAGGGTACCGGGTGGCATGGTCCACCAAGACCAGGATGAACCTGTTGCCCATGGCTGTCTTGGGGTCCAGAGGCCCAACGATGTCAATACCCACTCGCTGGAATGGCGTACCGACCACAGGGAAGGGTTGGAGGGGAGCCTTGTTCTTCCCTCCCGTCTTCCCACTTGCCTGGCAAGTCGGACAGGTTCTGCAATAAGCATCTGAACTCTTATGCATTTGGGGCCAGTAAAAGTGGGTGACAAGCCTGTCATAGGTCTTGTCCATCCCCAAATGTCCTGCTAAAGGCACATCATGAGCCAGACCCAGTAGGAAGGCTCTGAATTTCTGGGGTACCACCAGCACACGGGCTGACCCAGGTTCAGCAGCCTTAGGCTCCGAATACAGGAGGTCGTTCTCCCAGTACACGTAATGTGTTTTGGCCTGAACACCATTGGCCTGGTCTGCAGCCTGCTGCCGCATACCCACGAGAGAAGGGCATTTTTTCTGCTCCTTGCAGAATTCCTCCCTGGAGGGTCCTCCTTCTTGCTGCCAATGGGTCAGCTCAGGCAGGTCCCCCAGTTCGGCGATCTGTTCCCCTGTAGGCTCCAGGGCATCCCCCTCAAGGTCTGCTTCCTCCTGGACCGTGGGAACTTCAGGAGCCGGTTTCCCGCGCCCCCTGCGCCTTCTCCCTGAGGCCGGTTCCTGGGCCTCTCCTTCAGCCCCCAGGACCTCTCGATCACCCCTACTGGCTGCCATTGACCGGGTGGTCACGCACGCCCAGTCAGGCAGACCCACCATCCGCAGGTGAGTCGTCTTCTCCACCTTTTCCCAAGGGGAGTGCTCCAAGTCGTTCCCTAGCAAACAGTCAACAGGCATGGTTTTTCTCACACAGACCTGCAGAGTACCAGAGACCCCCCCCACTCGAAGGGAACTTGACCCATCGGACACTGACTCTCAGAATTATCAGCGTTGATAACCCTACAGTAGGCATGGGGTACAACCTGCTCTTGAGACACCAGGTGCTGCCTCACTGCAGTCACACTGGCTCCTGTGTCTCTAAGAGCCTCAGCTTCCTTACCATTGATGATCACCACCTGCCCATATTTCCTAGTGTTAGAGGGCAGGTAGTTCGTAGGGATCATCTCGCTGTCTCCTAGCGAGACCAGGGTCATGTGAACGGGATCTCCACCCCCCGGGACCATCATTTCTTCTCCCAGGTGAACGCTAGTCACTTGTCGGGGCGGAGCACCAGTGGGTGCGGGTTTTCCAAATAGGCGACACTTGGGGTCACTGGAGATGTGTCCAGGTTCGCCACATTTGTAACAATTGAAGGGCCCCTTTGGAACAGGTTTACCTGTCGGGGCCCCATTCTGCTTCGGAGGTGGGGGAGGCTGAGAACCCTGCTGCGGGCTCCCTTGGGAACTACTTTGGGGGCCTTTTTGGAACCCTTTCTGTTTTCCCCCCTTGTCCCCCCCACTCTTCTGCTGGGGACCCTGCCCACTCTTGGCGGAGTCTCCCACGGGACCCTTGTGGACCCTGGTGCTGAGCCAGCGGTCCGCCTCCTCAGCAAGCTTCCTCGGGTTGGACAGCTTGCTATCGATCAGGTGTTGGCGTAACTCAGGAAAACAGTGATCAGACAAGTGCTCCCATGCAATTAAATCAAAGAGACCTTGAAAATCATTAACTTTGTTACCTTTCACCCAACCATCCAGTGCTCTGCAAAAGTAAGTCACATACTCCACATACGTATTCCCAGGCCGCTTAGTACATCCCCTAAACTTCTGTCTATACATTTCAGGGGTAAGCCCGTACCTGTTCATCAAAGCTTCTTTCATGTGGGCATAGGATCTCTGATTTTCAATGGGCAAATCTAGCAAGGTATCTCTCCCTTCGCTAAGGAACCTTCCCCACAACCCCGCTCCCCAATCCTTGTCAGGGACCCGGTGGGAGGACATGGCTACCTCGTATGCCCTAAACCACTGTCCTATGTCATCCCCCTTAAAGAACTCCTTAACTACGTCCTTCGGGATGTGCACTCTTGACTCTACCTGCACTGGCGATGCGCTGCCACCAGAGGGAGGACGATCCAAGTCTCTCTCCTTGAGACTTATCTCCCTCATTTTCACTTCATAATCCATCTGGTGCTTTCGCTCTTCCAGCGCCATTCTTTTCGTTTCAAGCTCCAGCTGGATTTTCAATTCTGCCAACTTTCGTTCGTGATTCCGGGTTTCCTTACTGTCTGCCAGCTCCTCCGGCGACAGGCCTTTGCCAAAGCTGTGCACGCTGTCTTGCCTCTCGAGGTCGATCAGATCCCCAAGTGCATTCTGCTCCTCCGTTGCATTCTGCTCGGCGAGGACGTCTTGCTCTTCCGGGGTCTTTCGGGACTCTATCCAGGCTTTCAGGGCCTTGGAGAGCTTCGTCTTGTTTTTGCAGCCAGCGTGCGGGACCTTGAGTTTCTTGCAAAAGAACTTCAGTTCGTCCTTGGAATATTTATCCACTTTGGCGGGGTCCCACTCTACCTCCAACACCTCGGAGGTCGTGGACTCTGCTCCATCCAGGCTCTTGGTGCCCGGCATGGCTTCTGCACTCGGAATCTTCTTTCAGCAAAATTCAAAAAGCAACGTCTGTGGCTAAGTAACTGGACCGTAATCCTTGTGTAGTGGTCAGAAGCTCAGGTATAGATATCGCAAGTGTAAATTCGAAAATCCTCACCGCTGCGTCCAATGTAGGAAGGGGGTAGTCTCTAGTTGGCGCAGTGCAACACTAGCGACAAGCAGGGACTCTCCTCTTCCTCGTCAGGGCTGAGGGTTACCTTCCAGACAACCTCTGCTTACCCTCTAGGTAGTGTGGCTTAAGCAGTCGCAGGCTAATCCTTGGGGCATATAGGTTAAACACTTGCAATAGTACACCTTTACAACCAACCCACCACACAACGAGACCAGACTGTATTCTGTAAAAATATATATCTTTATATAGATTTTAAGCAGGCTTGTGAATACAGTCAACGTACTTTATGATAACGGTTGCAAGTTACTCAGTTCAGGTTACCACAGTTCTTATGCAGTTCTCTTGAGGCCCGTAGGCCGGTGTTAACCAAAGTTCTTGTGGAGCCGGCGGCTTCCAGGGGATCTGTCCCACGTCGCGTTGCCTTCCCGTGGTCGCTGATCGTTGCGGCTCTTCAGCCGAGCAGGTCACTGGTCATCCGGGGCAGCGGTGTTCTGTGGCGGCAGGGTCCTCTCCTCGTCGTCCGCTCCGACCCTGGAGGCGGCGGCTGTGCGGTGGTGACAAGTGGCAGTACGGTCCCCAAGTGCAGGACGTACCCAGCCAAATGCCGGTGCAGCTGTGGGCTCACAGCTGGGCTGTCGGGCAGGCTACCGACCTTGCGGATTCTCACAGGGCAACTGTCCGTCTTTGCAGGTGAGTGACTGCTCGTTATGCAGTCACCTCGAGAGCTCGGACCGGTCGGGTCCTCCTTCGCTTTGCTCTCGGGCTCCCGGTGCAGTTGCGGTCACGGTGTTCGGGCCAGCGGCGGCTGGTCCTTACTTTGCTCTCGCTGTTGCTTTGGGCCCCGGCCACGGTGGTCAGGTGGATGTCGTTGCCTTGGAGGAGATTCCTCCGTCGGTGCTGCGGCGATGGTCAGCACCCGCAGTCGCTTTCTTCCAAGGGGGTAGCGTCCACTGGTCCTGGGACGCTGGTCAGGGGGCAAGTTCAGTTGCAAGCCCTTGGAGATCTCTTCAGCAGAGTTTGGCACAAAGTAAAGCAAAAGTCTTCTCGTAGTCTTTTCTCCTTTCTCTCCTTTGGCAGCAAGGCACCAGACACAGGCAAGAGTCAGCACCCCTCCTTGTCTCTCACGGTCCTTCTCGTCGGGCAGAGTCCTTCTGTGGCCCAAACCGGATCTAATTTTCAAGGAGCAGGGCTCCTTCTTTAATAGGCCAATTCTTTTGTTCTCGCAGGCCAGGGGGGCCTTTGCATAGCCACTCTCAGTCCTTGAGTACCCTGGCGGGTGTACTCCGGCTTCTGCTTTCAGTGTGAGGGGCAGGCGCATCAGACGCCCCACAGGAGGTGGAGCCAGCATTGTGCGGACAGGGGCGGCCAGAGTACCTTGTTGATGGGGGCTTCGCCCTTCCTGGGCCAGGTGCCGGCTGAGTCATCCGCCGCTCCCCAGGAGGGTGGAGCCAGCATTGTGGTGGCCGAGCACAGCTACAGTTCGAGTCAAGAGGCACTCCTACCTCCCACTAAGGTGTAATCTGCGCATTCACCACCTGTCATCCCTCCAGCCCTGTCACTCACACATCCCAGACAGTCAGATACACATACCAGCAGAGGCGGGCTGAAACGGTTAAGCAAGCAAATGCTAACTTTCTAAAAGTAGCATTTGCAAACCCAGGATACTAAAATAAACTTGACTACAAGAAATATCTTATCATCCTGAGTTCAGGCATACTAAACATGACTCGCTACCATGCTCCTTGAGCCTGCAGGAATTATATGGTGTAATAATTCCAGCAGCTCAGTCTGGCCTAATGGAGCAGGTAGCCTTCAATAGTGAAATACGGTCTCGGTTGTAAGTCACTACTAGGACATGCCACACACATCAGGGCCTGTCCTACCTTACACCTACAATGCACCCTGCCCGCAGGCCTACCATAGGGGTGACTAATATGTAGTCAAGGGAAGAGTCGAGGCTGGCAAGGGGGTGCACTTGCCCAGCTAGCGTGACGGTACGAGACCGCACGCGGGTTCTGCGGTCGCAGTTCCCAGACACATCTTTACGGCTGCTTCGGTGGGTGGCGCAACCAGCGCTGCAAGCCCACCAGCAGTATTGGCATCTACAAGCCCCGGCACTCTCTAGTGCGCTTTACTAGGGACTGACAGTAAATCCAATGCACCAATCATGGATACCAATCGTATATACAGTTTTACAGTAGGGAGCACTTGCACTGCGGCACGGATCAGCCGTGGCGCAGTGCCCTGAGTATCGGAAAACCAGCAAAACATCGGAGGCACATCAGCAAAAAGTGGAAGGGAGACTCACGCCAAGGTGCCAGGTCTAACAGTGCTTTGATGGTGGTGGTAGTAATAGAATGCTGGTGCACTAACAACAGTGAAGGAATCAGAAGTCGTGTCCCACTCCCACCTAGGTAAACTCCGACTGCAGTCACAAACACACTCACAATCACTCACAAACACATTCACAAACAACAAACACTAATAATATAGATCAACCTTTGGTGCATGCATGCATTTACCTGTTCTAATTGAAGCGCGGTGACAATGGTACATTGCCAATCCATTATTTCACGACACACACATTGGTCAGTCTTATGTATCAAACAATGTGGAGCAGTCTGGCTAGGGGAATAAAGAAAGGGTATATGGGTATGGGATGGAGGCAGGCAACATTGTGTCTCTCCAATGTCCTTGAGGGAATTGGGGGGGGGGGAGTAGCTTCATCAATGCAGCTTGATTCAATTCCAATCCGGCAAAAGAAATGTCTAAAACAGTGGGGGTGCATTAGGCAGTCAGACACAAACAAGCAAAATAAAATAACGTTCCCCAAGCTATGTATATTTTTTTGTCAAAGCAATGCAGTTCGGTGATAGAGAAAGAAAGTTCCATGGTTGGTGGCCCAGTTCTAGTAGACAGGGAAGAAGAGTTTGTCCTCAATCTTAGGTGGTTCACCCAGACGTAGGTCAGCTAACACACCACTACCATGACCGGAGTCTGACCAATCACCTTCATCCTCCTCCTTTCGTATTTCAGGTATGGTATCATTTGGTGGTATAAAGTGCTGATTTATTTTGATCATGGTTAATCTCAACATTTTGGGATGGGAGACTGGCCCTTCTCACTGTGACAAATGCAGCAGTTGCACTGAACACATGCTCTACTGACACACTGGCAACAAGGCAAGCCATATAGTTTATTGCCAGCCTGCTTGACACTGGCAATTGTTGCCTCACCCTATAACGATACACCAATGGCTTTTGATCAAGATAGACCTCTGTAGGCTCATCCAGAGAGGCCTGGACCATCTCTCAATAGTCTTTGGTGCTGCACCTTGCTCGACCTCTCTTGCCTTCGCCTCTACACTGGCCAGCAGAAACTAATTGTATGCAGATATTGGGGCTGCTGCTCCTGAACCTGTTGTTGCTGGTGTTCTTGTTGTTGATTTTGGCTGGTGTGAACCAACAGCACTGCCCTCAGGGTCTGAAGACGAAGGCTGCACCGTAGAACTTGTGCCCTGGAGGAGTGGGCCTCTAATTTTCATTCTTTCTTCTGCTAGTTCACTAGTTTGCTCAGCAATTCACGCTTTGTAGTTTGAAACATCCCCGTCTGAAAAATTAATGAAAGTGGCCCATAATGGTTTGTACCATGAATCAAGAATTGTGGCAAAGATGTAATGTTTGGATGACACACTGTCTCTTTGCACCCTTGCATTAACAGATAAGCAAAGAAATAAGCTATCCACTAATTCATACTAATTTCTTTTTCATTCACACATTCCTACACCTCCTTTAGTTGTGCCTTTAGCATCTGGAGCAACAAGATAGCTTGGCCCATGGTACTGCCCTCTTTGCTGACTTCCTGTGTAAAAACCTCATAAGGAAGCAACATCTCTGTCAGGCATTTGACCATGCCCCATTGGTCCATCTCAATGATCATGCATTTCACAGTTGCATCCTCTTTTGCATTACATATTCATTGATCGGTCTGTACTGCTCAGACATTGCCCTCATGTTCTGGTGACGTCAGACGCCGTCCGCGATCATGTTTATCCGGCATCAGATACAGTGTCCTAAGTACCGTCCAAATTTGACGAGGGAGGACACTGCTGCATATTGGAAGTAAAGAATACTATAGTACCATAAATATCTCAGTTTTCCGGCATCAGCTATTTCCAGCAAGTGCCGACAGACTAAAATAAACAAACGATTGTGGTGCTATCCAATGTTCGACGTGTGATTAACACGGTCATTTTAATTCAAGAACATGTATTCATCTATTTTCACGATTACTACAAGTGATCCCGAAATTTGTAGCAGGCATTACTGTTTTAATCAGATATACAACTAAGCATAAAGAACCTGAGAAAGTCAAAATACCTTTGAAGGTTTATATAGAAGTGTGGTAAGTTCCTGAAGAAGGCGGTTGTTTCGCCGAAACACACGTCAAATTTATTACTACCTGGATGATTAAATGTTTATTATTGTATAAATTCTGAATGTGAATTGATAAATTATTTTACGTGTATAAGTTTAAATAGGTGTTTTTTATGACCTCATGTAACTGTGTTTTTAAATAGACATGCATAATTTTTGTAACTAATAAATCCTACAACGCTAATTTTCAGCTACGTTAGTATTGTGTTTTTGTATGGTGTAGTTATACCCTCTGCATATTAGAACCTGTATTGTTTTATAGATTGCCTAGGAAGTTTATTCTCACACCTGCTCAGACATTACAACATGTAATAAGTTGAGTTCCAATGTGATGGCACCTCCTGTATGAGTGCCTTTGCCTGCTTTCTATTATCATGATAAATGACCCTCAGATGCTCTTGGGCTTTAAAAGAATGGCTGAAAGAGTGCAGATTCTACTGCAGGTGGATAATAAGTTGCTGTAGAATGATGTTGATGCTGTTCTCCAAATACCGGACCCTTAAACAGCCCCGATCTGCCATGGCCTTAACTCTATTACTTTGTTCTCCCACCATACTCCCGGGAAACGGGACCGCCCGCTAAGGGTGTGGCGGTCCCGCACATTCCATTAGGATGCACCCGCCATACTGGAAGGCGCATTCCACATTCCTGACATTGCGGCAGGCAGTGCAATGCCAGAATTGCAAATTGTACATTTACCAGCACAACGTGACAGGCACCGCGCGGTGCCTGTCACATTGTGCTGGCAAATGCATGAGCACCCCCCACCCCCAGAATCCCGGGGGGGCCCGCTAAGAGCCCCCAATGGTAAGGACTGCCTGCCTTTCCATGGCGACGCTGCTGCCACGGGAAGGCATGACCCCACATGCATCATAATATGGATGCTGGTGTCTGTCAGACACGCCACCATATTAACTGCTTTTCCACCCGGTAGGCTATCGGGCAGATTGCCTACTTCAGAAAACCCTCAAACCGTCTTTCCATCCGCCAGGGTCCCCCCCGCCACAGTAATATGGCGGAGGGAATAGGCAATTAGGCATGAGGGCGAGCACAAATGTCGGGCGGATTGCCACCGCCATGCGGGCGGTGGCGATCCGCCTGATATGCTAATGGGCCCCCTTGTTGTTAAAGTCTTCCAAGATGTTTGTAGCAGTATGGGATTTCTCCATAGCGAACATGGCTACTGTTGATCCATCTAAGCACCATTAACAATCTCAGCAGTGTCACCACCTGCATATAGCATTTCTCTAATCCCCACAAAAGCGATCCAGTGTGCAGTGATGCACATGTAATCAGTGGCTTGGCAACTGGTCCACATGTCTGTTGTCGGGTGGATAATGTGAACAGCACTCTGCTGCAAAGCTTGTCCAAGCAAATCCAGCACATTGTGATGTAGCACAGCCTGCAAGAACATCAAAGAAACATGGCACTGCTGCAGTTCAATTAGCAGTACAAACAGTCATTTAGTGTGTTCACTGGTTACTTAAGTTATAATAAATAAATAACAGTACAATACGTAAATCCACACCAACGTAAACTTCATCGTGTACACTCAGGAAGGATAAGAAAGAGCTACAACAATATCATACAGATGGAACTATTTGCTATATGTGTATCAAATTGGGAGTGGGATGTGGCACTCAGAGAGGTGCAGGTGACAATGGAAAAATCCTTAGACAGTCAATGCTGTTGTGCCCCTATAACAGAAATGGGTACGATGCTGCATGGCTAGAGAAATGGGGGGAATAGAAAAAAATGAGAAAAAGCAGACACTATTTAAAAAATTAACATTAAAAAAGTTAGAATTACAAAATTACAAAAAAGAGAAATTGAAATAATGTTTTTATAAATGTAAACCATTTTTAATATATATATATATATATATTACCTACTGGCGGTTGCCAGTAGGTAGTTATAGTTAGGATTTTTTTCAATGTTAAATCTCAAAATTCTATTTGGAATAACTTTGGCGCCGGTTGACGAATCTGCCTCAACATTTCCTCAAAATGGCCTCGCGGCGTTCCGGTCCTTCCCTGAAAGTTTGGGGGGGATTCGTCAAGCGGGGGCCGAGATAAAAGGGGGGTCCCAAAACGCGTTTTCCCCATGTTAATTTCCATAGGGCGGTCGATTTTACTTTTAGCCCGAACGGCTGAATGGATTTCCACCAAACTTGGCAAAATTGTAGGGACTGGTAGCCCGATGTGCCTTTGCTATGTCTCAAGATATGTGCTCCAGTGGATTTTTAGTAATTAAGGTTAAAAAAAATATATATATCTATAGCCGCGCTCCGGTACGCACACCGGTACGCGCGCCGGGCGCGCCACGCGACTTGCGCGCAGAAAGCTGATTGGCTCTGGGGTGTCTGTAAACATTCTAAACAGTCCGGAGCGGCCGCCATCTTGTGTCTCGGTAGGATCGAGACACGAGAGGTGGCCAAAACAAAGAGGGAAATTACCATAAGGGGGCAGAGTAGACCCCCCCTTGACCCCCTAGGTTTGATGTGGGGGCCATAAAAGGGCCCCGCGGGGCAAAAAAAATTAAATTTTCTTTTGATTTTCGCGGGGGGAGCGCCCGGTACGCGCACCGGTGCGCGTACCGGGGAGCGTACCGGTGCGCGTTCCGGGGAGTGTACCATGGGGAAAAAGAATGACAGTTTTAAAAGTAGCTGTTTAAAAAAAAATGTTTTGTTGTTTTTTTTATACATACACATACATATATATAAATGCATATGCATATATATATGCATATATGTGTATATGTGTGCGTGTAGAGAGAGGTAGAGAGGTAGAGGTGTAGAGGTAGAGAGGTAGAGAGGTAGCGGTAGAGAGGTAGAGATTAGTAGAGAAGAAGAGAGAGGTAGAGAGGTAGAGAGTAGAGAGTGAGTAATAGAGAGTAGAGAGTGAGTAGTAGAGAGTAGTAGAGAGCAGTAGAGAGAGTAGCAGAGAGTGAGTAGTAGAGAGTAGTAGAGTGAATAGTAGAGTGAGTAGTAGAGAGTTGTAGAGAGTGAGTAGTAGAGAGTGAGTAGTAGAGAGTAGTAGAGAGTAAGTTATAGAGTGAGTAGTAGAGAGCAGTAGACAGTGAGTAGTAGAGAGTAGTAAAGAGTGAGTAGTAGAGAGTGAGTAGTAGAGAGTGAGTAGTAGAGAGTAGTAGAGAATGAGTAGCAGAGAGAATAGTAGTGAGTAGTAGAGAGTGAGTAGTAGAGTGAGTAGTAGAGACTAGTAGAAAGAGAGTAGTAGAGAGTGAGTAGTAGAGAGTAGTAGAGAGTGTGTAGTAGAAGGAGAGTAGTAGAGAGTGAGTAGTAGAGAGTAGTAGAGAGTGAGAAGTAGAGAGTGAGTAGTAGAGAGTAGTAGTGAGTAGTAAAGAGTGAGTAGTAGAGAGAGAGTAGTAGAGAGTGAGTAGTAGAGAGTAGTAGATAGTGAGTAGTAGGGAGTAGTGAGTAGCGAGTAGTAGGGAGTGAGTAGTAGAGAGAGAGAAGTAGAGAGTAGTAGAGTAGTAGAGAATGAGTAGTAGACAGTGAGTATTTGAGAGTAGTGGAGTAGGAGAGAGTAAGTAGTAGAGAGTAGTGGAGAATATTCCAAAGTTTGGCACAGCACCACTTTCACAATGAGTCCAATCAAATCATATCACTTAGAGTCCTTATTGAAGCGCTGAATCTTGGTGTATATTCAAATGCTTTTATTTTCCTTAAGTTTATGTACCACAGCCAGCCGAAACGTTTCATTCTGTACAACAGAACTTCTTCAGGGCGTTCTTATTTCCTTCAAGTTATGTCGGTATCCAGTTGTCATATAACTAGATATTTCTTCCAAATGTTAGACGAGACATAAGTATTTTCTTATTCAAAGTGACTAGGTATCAATTTTACCCACACAATTCGGGCAGACTTGAGTAATTTATAGCATCCTCAAAGTCAGTCTTTCAAAAATTCCAAAGTATAGGACATGATAATCCAAATCCAAATGTTTCTCAAGAAAAGTCATTTACAATCGTTCGGAATATCGGTGTTTGGGCAGATATGATCCAGGGACCCCCAGTATGCAAGGGGAATTAGTCCCCCCTCTGCAAACGCGCCAGTGGCCTGCATTGCAGAGAGGTGTAACAAGGTTGTGGCCTCATTACACTTCTCTGCAATGCAGCTCCCTCGCGCATACTGGACGCTCCTGGTGGACTAGTTGACCCCAGGGACCCCCAGTATGCAAGGGGAATTAGTTCCCCCTCTGCAAACGCGGCAGTGGGCTGCGTTGCAGAGAGGTGTAACAAGGGGCATAGTCTCATTACACCTCTGCAGTGCAGCCCCTGGCGCATACTGGAGGTTCCAGGTGGGCTAATTGGCCCCCAGGGGCCCCCAGTATGCAAGGGGAATTAGTTCCCCCTCTTCAAACATGCACGGGGGCTGCGTTGCAGAGAGGTGTAAAAAGGGTTGTGGCTTCATTACACCTCTCTGCAATGCAGTCACCTGGCGCATACTGGAGATTCCTGGTGGGCTTTCAGGTCTTATATAGTTAGGAATTAGCATTAAAAAAACCTTTGAAATTCACTGAAAAAACCATAGGTTTCACACCAGTTATAGTTAGGAATTAGCATTTAAAAAACCTTTGAAATTCACTGAAAAAACCATAGGTTTCACACCAGTTATAGTTAGGAATTAGCATTTAAAAAACCTATTAAATTCACTGACAAAACCATAGGTTTCACACCAGTTATAGTTAGCTGGAAATTTTACTGACATAAAACCATTGAAATTCCCACGTTATAGTTAGTTGGACTCACTATAACTTGCGCGCCTGCAATGCACTGCTGATGACGTCACATATTACATCACTCATGACATGGTCAGTGACATCACTCATGACATCACTGATGACACCATAATAAGAAATCTAAAATTAAAAATAATTACATTACAAAATTTAAACTTTTGTTATAAATAAGTGAACTTTTCCTTAAACATATAATTTATTAAACTGCTAGCTCTCCCATCCATGCAGGGAATGGCAAAAGCACACTGGCTGGCTACACAAAATGGCCACCAGCCACACGGTCACAACAAGCAAGAAGGCATGGGGGACAAAGCACACATACAGGCCTAAGGCAAAAGTACACTGTCTGCCTACACAATGGACATCGACCACATAGTCAAACAGCAAGCAAGGAGTCATTGCCACAACCAAGAAGACATGCAGGCCTATGGCAAAAGACCACTGACTGGCTATACAAAATGGCCACCTGCCAAATGGCATGGGGAACAGAGACAAATGGTGGCCTATGGCAAGCACAGTCACACACTGGCCATACAAAGGAGGTGTTTTGGTAACAAAGAGAACACAGCAGTAATTCAGCATTACCAAAACTTAAAGTTAGAAGGGCTTAAAAGGTTTTACAACAACACACATCCTCCAAATGCATTACCCCACCCTATACAAGGTTTGCAGAATTTTTTTTTGAAAAAACCACCCAAAAATCACGTTTTGTATTCTAATCCATTGCCATTCCATGTCCTAAATGCTGTTTCAATTCAACAGACACCGCCGAAACAATGTATCCATTACTATCATTGGCCCTACTTTCTGGAAGGCCTATTGACAGAATAGGCCACATAGTGAATTAAAAGAATATTGGAAATTGATTACAAAAAACATTGAGAAAATGTACTAAACTGTGCAATATTTTCCCCTCACAAAATATGAAAAACAACATGCAAAAAACTAGGCCCCTACTGAAACTGCAGGCCACCTTCAACCACAGTAAATGTAAAAAATCAAATAAAAATAGAAATACATTCTGGTGCATGCCCTTTATCAAACAAGCACACCCCTGATACAAAAGTGTTTTTAATTACTAGTGAAATCTCAAATACAAAGTCCTTAAATCCAATGGTATATGCAGCAGACCCAAGGAGCGATCCTTCCAGCTCCAAATCCAAATGTAAAAGTGACCAGGAGATGGACAAACCACTGGGAGGAGTCTGTTGGACAGGAACAGGAAGTTGGAGTCTCTGGGGCACTTCCTTCCTGTTGGAAAACTAAGTTTAGAAAAAAGGACTCCAAGCACAAAAAAAAAACGTGAAAGGTCCAATGAAGGAATTCTTTTGATTCCAAATCAACATTTTGGGAATATTTAGTTTCTTCTTAAGGAAAGAATCTTCCCCAGGTTGCAGCCGAAGTAGATTGTGCTTGTTCGCTATTGCGCATGTCACAATAAATCAGCCAGAAGTTGGTGGTGTGGCCTAAAGACCTGTTAGTGAGAACAAAATTTAATGGGAGCTTGATGGCAGCTAGCAAATCTTGTGATGCTCCTGAATCGCTAGGAAATCTCACGGGCGCTTGTGAGTACCCATCAAGATGATCCCACGTACCCAAAATGACTTTTCAAGCGTGCCAACAAAAAAAACAGTCTACTCCGTTGTGGAGTGTGCAGTTTATTGGTAACTCTTCGTTCTCCACAGAATGCGGAGGTGCTGAATTCCACAAACTCCACAAGTGGAGCAGAGTTTTTTATCCAGGCCTAACTAGGAGCATGTTAGGGTCCAATATACAGGTTCCAAAGGATACTATGTAATACAATTACTCTTAGCATGGGATAAGCCGGACCAACAGCATCTCTAACACAAGCCTCCTTTGGGGTACACTGCTAAGCCCCATTAGGAAGCAGCACCCCTATTGCCATGTGCATAATCAATACTTGTCACCTCACGTGCGGTCAACACCCAAGCCTACAATGGTTACATTGAGAATCAGCTGCCCTGGTGCCATTCCAAGATGGCGGCCACTCTAGTCTGTCTTTCCCAGGAGAACTCAGCACACCGTTCTAGTTTCTCCTTCCTGGGAGAACTTAGCACACCTATACCAAACCTATACTAACCTCTGCACCTGTTTTCCCCCGCACTCCTTCTGCTTCCCTTTTCATGCAGCCTCTCACAAGCGCTCTCTGCGGCTCATACCACTGATAGCCAGCCCCAGCCTTGGTAAAGGACACAAACTTCTGCCCCAAGATGGTGATGACTTGGTCCACAGACTATTGACTTCTGCCTTAATAAGGCTACGTGGCAGTGACTTGTAGAGCACTGAGTTAGTGGCACCTAAAGCACTCAGCGTGTGCACAGCCAGCGATGATGCGTGGTCCAGGCGGGCCGCACTGGGAGCAATGTCTGTTACATTCTGGACTGCGTCACCTGCAATCGTGACTCAATCTGAATTGTGAGCCCTGCTGTTTGCAGTGTAGGCCGGAGGCAGCAGTCAGCAAGGGCCCACAGCCACATGATGTTGAGTTGAGCTGTACAGTTAGTGGCACCAGAAGCATTCAGCGTGTGCGCAGCCTGCGGATGCGTGCTCTGGGCGTGCCGCACTAGGAGCAATGTATGTTGCCTACTGGACTGCGTCATCTGCAATCACGACCTGAATTGTGAACCCTGCTGTCCGCAGTGTACATCTAAGGCATTAGTTCTGTACAGACATAACTCTGCGGTGCTGTGCCGCTGGGTTTGCAGGGGGCCTGTGTTGAGGAGGCTGCAGACTTCCCAGAAGTGAACCATGGCCACATTGGAGTGGTGTACATTGGACCAGCCCACTCCGCTTCCTCTTCTTCTTACAGGGGGGGGGGTTTGCACAGCTACATGACTGAGATCTTCCCCACTGCCTGAGATAACATGGTTGCGTCCACTGTCCACAACACTACAAGCATTAGCAGTATATGTACACATGGAGAGGTCTGTGCTCTGCATAGTGAGGTCTGTCCAGCACATCACTGCTACACTTGGCATTGTGTATATTGTTATTGATGGGTGACTTGCCTCCTTCACACATACTTGGTTGCCATGTATCCCAACATTCAGCTATTGTGTGGATGAGGGGCCATGCCATTTTGGGAAGGTCTGCAGTCCTGTTCTGTGCTGCCTAGGTGGTAGTAGGAGGGGGGTGGTCCAGGAGGGAGGACCTGGGGGTGGTGGCGGTGGGTGTTGTGGCCTTCTTGGGTGTCGGAGCTGCATGATCAGTAGCTTTATGACATGTGTTGGTCTTCAGATGTGACTCTGGGCTGGGCTCCCTTTGATACTGTAGGTAGACGCCCTGCATTACACCAGTAAAAGGCAGATGTTAAATTCTTACTGCTTATCACCTGTTTTTGGATTGCATCGAAGATTTGGCTGGTCGTTGAAAATATCGGGAAGTGGTGTTTAGTTTTTTTTTGCACAGGAATGCCTACTCTGCATATCATTAGCGTTAGTTGTCGCTCTCATTCGCGGCAATGTTTTTTGCTGAAGCTATCCCTGGAAAACAGGCTATATTTGCAGTTTTCACCAGGTTGAGAATGGGGTGATAATTCTTTTGCTGCGCTAAAGTGGTGATAACTCAGTGATAAGTCTTCGAGAATATGCCCCATCGTTTTTCTTTTTCTTTCGTCCAAATTCGTGCACCCAGCGGCTTTAAAAAAAATTAAATTGTCATAATTTTTTGGCCCTGGCAAATTTTTTTGTGGGATTCCCTGATCAGGCCTAGGAATCAGGGTGTTTGTACCCTGACCACTTTTCTTGATTTTTCATTTTTTTTTCGTGTGATTTGCATGTAGCTACAACAAAGTCCTAATAAACACAAGGGCTAGTTTTAGAGTAACCCTATAACCCGACAGTGGGGACTTATCGCCAAGTTATCTGCACTTTGGCGCAGTAAAAGTGTCAAAAGTATCGCCCCATTCTCAAGTTGGTGCACACTGCCACATTGCCCACAGACTGACGGTACCAACAGAGCAGACAATCAACATCCTTAAGCAGACAAAGCTGCTGGCTGTGCTGCACCTGTTGGCCTCTGGTACCTTCCAACTAACAACTGCAAGAGTCGGAGGAGTCTCACAGCCAGCCCTATTCACACGTCTTGGATGCATGTCTACAAAAGCAACGTTGGGCCATGGAATCCGCAATGGTCAAGCGTTAGTATGGTCACAAACATCACATAGTACAATGTATTGCACTTGGACAAACCTGAATGCTTACAGGTATGATCAATCCTTCAAAAAATGACCATAACAGAAATTTGTGTGGCCATAACCTTCGTAGGAAACAAAAGGAATGTTAGAACCACACAAACCTCTGTTACGGTCTCATTATACAGGATTTATCACACCTGTAAGCATCACGGTTTGTTTCAGCTTGATACACCTGCATGTTCACTTCACCCACACTGCGTAGGAACAGCTGGAGGCCAAGCAAGGGAACCACGCCATAGCAGGCTTCCTGCACATGTTGGGGGCAACTGACTGCACACATGTACTACTGGTGCCCCCTGCCGACACTGAATGCAATCACTGCAACAAAACCACACACAATCCAACAATGAACAGGCAAAACTGGACCACCAGAGCCTGTAAACCAATGTTGGTGCAAACTTCTCAGGCAGTGTGCATGATTACTACATCTTTCGCAACCATCCCAACACTGGTCCCCAGACCAGTCCTCCGCCCAGCGATTACTGCCTGACCCTGCGCACCCAGACCTCAATGATCACCTGCCGCCACCGGCGTGTCTCCAAGAGAGCCCACCACATTCTGGAGCAACCTCCTCAGCCATCGCTGGATTTCGCGCCACAGGCCCCCAGTGCATCCTGCTGCACCGCACCAAGGAGTCACGTCTGTACAGCCAGCTGCCTTTGGTGTACACGTGGTCCAGCCGAGTTCACAATTCAAACCAGGTCTTGATTGGCAGGATGATGTAACGAGGCCATGCATAATCACAGGCTCCACACCCACTCAGCTCTGGTGGGACTAATTCAGTGCAGCTCAAGTCATCGACATGTGGCTGAAGGCCTGTGTCAGCCAAAATGCATCAGCTGCCACCAACTCTGTGCATCTCAAGTAGATTAAATAGATAAAAACAGCAACTCCAACAATGAAAGTTACGCACATAGGGCGTTTTTTAACTGAGCAATACATTGTTTTATTTTCCCTAAGGTTTACCATAACTGGAAACCGTGAAAAGTACCAAATACGCCCAATATAATACGGGGCATATTGATGCCGGCACACAGTTTTTTAACGTTTGAAACGAGATGAATGAATAACACGTCATCGTTATAAATAAAACTGCAGGTAAACCATTAAGGATGTGTTTATACAAAGAATGTAGGAGAGGATTATAAATATTTAATTAAGAAGCCAATGACTAAAGGTCACTACTATCTTCGCTTTTTAGATCTATACTAATAAGGACGATAACAGCATGGATACGAATCACGATCATTGATGCCCGCAGGCTTAAGAAATAAATACCACATCGATGGAACAAGGACCTTGAATATCCAGGCCGAGATAGTTTTGAATTTATACAGGTAAAAATCATGAGACCCTACATCTCGGGCGAACATTGGAAAATTAGATATATCTATAAGAAAGTTACTTGTAGGAATATGGAGACAGATACACATTGTTTTTACCCGATTGCAGTAATTGAAGACATCTGCTGGTGAAATTTAAGAAGCTAATGATGTACTACACCGGATATCAGATAAATTAGTTGGTATGTACAAGGGGGCCGATTCGAATTAACAATTGGAGGGACGTAGAAGAGATGCCCTAAACTTAGGGTATGAAGTCTGATTGTGTTGTAAGGCAGCTCGGGTTTTGAAACTATTCGTTCAATTTCCATAATAGATGAGTGTGGATGCAGTATGAATGTGACCACAGAATTCAATGGTTTAGAGGTGGAGCAAACTGACCCTTGTAAAAGGCTGTGGATAGAACCACTATTCTACATCATAGATGGGGGGTAAAAAGGACTGAATAGCCCATAAGGTTGTAGTATAGTTTGTGATATATAGTATAACAATGCTAGGAGTGGGTGCATAGGCCAAAGTTCAGAGTCCCATTGATGATTAGTTATAATGTCAATATTTTTATTTTAATGTATAGGATATATATATATATATATATATATATATATATATATATATATATATATATATATATATATATATATATATATATATATATATATATATATATATATATATATATATATATATATATACCGCCAGTAGGTAGTTATAGTTAGGATTTTTTTCAATGTTAAATCTCAAAATTCTATTTGGAATAACTTTGGCGCCGGTTGACGAATCTGCCTGAAAATGTCCTGAAAATGGCCTCGTGGCGCCCCGGTGCTTCCCTGAAAGTTTGGGGGGGATTTGTCAAGCGGGGGCTGAGTTAAAAGGGGGTCCCAAAACGTGCTTTCCCCATGTTAATTTCCATAGGGCGGTCAACCTCACTTTTAGCCCGAACGGCTGAATGGATTTCCACCAAACTTGGCAAAATTGTAGGGACTGGTAGCCCGATGTGCCTTTGCTATGTCTCAAGATATGTGCTTCAGTGGATTTTGAGTAATTTAGGTTAAAAAAAAATATATATCTATGACAGCGCCCCGGTACCCGCTCCGGGGAGCGCTCCGGGCGCGCCACGCGACTTGCGCGCAGAAAGCTGATTGGTTCTTGGGTGTCTGTAAACATTCGAGACAGTCCGGAGCGGCCGCCATCTTGTGTCTCGGTAGGGTCGAGACACAAGAGGTGGCCAAAACAAAGGGGGAAATGACCATAAGGGGGCAGGGTAGACCCCCCCTGATCCCCTAGGTTTGATGTGGGGGCTATAAAAGTGCCTCGCGTGGCAAAAAAAATATTTATTTTTTTCGATTGTCGCGGAGGGAGCACAAAAGAGAAAAAAGAATGCCAGAGTTTAAAATTTTTGCCAATATTTTATAAATGGGAGGTAGTTCAGAAAAGAACTTTTTTTAATCTTTTTGTTGTTTTATATTTTTTTATTATTTTTCTGAACATTTTTTTATTTTTTTGTGTTTTTGAACAATTTTATATTTTTTGGTTTTTTTTAAGGGAACAAACAAAAAACAGGGAATTGGAAATGGCTCAACAGGAGCAAAAGAAAAGAAAAGAATTACTGTTTTCTTTTCTTGCTGCCTTGGTGGTTGTCTACAGCATTATTTATTAAGGTGACGCTAAGTTCACCATAGCATAATATTTTGCCACAGAAAATGCAAACAAATTTGAGCTTGCCAAATTATTGCTGAATATTTGGCACCATTTGGCGTTCTTCATGACCAGAAAGTGAGGGTACAGAAGAGGAAGTGCTGGCCACAGGGGGTGGGTTGTTTCGAAGTTCCTGGACTTCAGCCTGGGCTAAATTATTGGGATGCCACGTCTCCATGTGGCGGATCATGGTAAAATTACCAAAGGAATATTTCTTTGAGTGATTGCCCCTGGAGAGAACTTTGTCACAAATAAGACAGGTGACTTTGGGGGCGTTCACCTTTTTCTGGTCATCTGGAAAAGAAAAGAATTGCCAAATGAAGTGCACTTTAACGTGCCTTTGTCTTGGTTCTTCAGGGAGGAAGCGCCTTCGTTGTTGATCCTCCTCCTCTTCTTCCTCCTCTTCTTCTTGTCCACCAAGAAACTGTGGTGGTGGACCTTCTTTTCTTGGTGGTGGGGGTGGTGGTGGGGGTGCACCAGCTGCAGCAACAAGTGATGCCATTTTTGCACAAAAATAGCTCTTGCTCTCTCAATGAAGAAAGTAAGAATGAGGAAAAAAGGAGGGGGCTTTCATTATTTTGAGAAAAAAAATGATGAGAACCAATGAAAAGTGTTATTTTCAAATCAAATGACCCGATGCGCTTACGTTACGCGCTCCGGCGCGCTTACGTTACACGCTCTGGGCCTCGCTGCGGAGCGCTTCCGGGTGTGTTTACGCAGCGCGTCATAAGACACATCGCGCGGCTACGCGATACGTCACGCTTATGCGATGCATCACGATGTTGTTTTCGATCGCGACATTGGCGCTAACGGGACGCTTCCCGGTTCACGCACCGGGGTGCTTCAAAATACTACGCTTTCCGGGGCGCACACCGGGGCGCACACCGGGGCGCGCACCAGGAGCGCTCCAAGACAAAAAAAAAATACAAAAAAAAAATAATTGAAAAATTGTAAGGACTGGTAGCCCGATGTGCGTTTGCTATGTCTCAAGATATATGCTCCAGTTGTTTTTAAGAAAATTAACTTTTAAAAAATATATATTGGGCTACATTGGGCTATATATATGTTAGAGCCCAAATGTAGCCCAAATGTAGCCCAATGTAGCCCAATGTAGCCCAAAGATGGCCACCAGAGACAAAAAAATACAAATGTAGCCCAAATATCAGTCAGATGTAGCGCAACTATAGCCCAATGATAGTATGTACCAGAGTGTTCTAAAGAAGAACTAGAGCGCTAACAGTCTTACTTATAAAGTGAGACTTTTAGTTAGGAATTAGCATTAAAAAAACCTTTGAAATTCACTGAAAAAAACATAGGTTTCACACCAGTTATAGTTAGGAATTAGCATTTTAAAAACCTATTAAATTCACTGAAAAAACCATAGGTTTCACACCAGTTATAGTTACCTGGATATTTTACTGACATAAAACCATTGAAATTCCCACGTTATAGTTAGTTGGACTCACTATAACTTGCGCGTGTAATGCACTGCTGATGACATCACATATTACATCACTCATGACATGGTCAGTGACATCACTCATGACATCACTGATGACACCATCCTTTTGACAGAGAGACTGACCTCCTTTCACTGTAAAGTAACCCTTGAAACACATATTCAAAAATAGAAACTAACATTTTCAAAAAAGTGGAGATACCTATACCAGTTACAACAACCAATTCAGTAATTCCACCATTTACATGCACATCCACTCATTCACCAACAGTTCTATATAGTCAGTCATACATATACTCACTCATCATATGTAGTGAGACACCTATACATCCGTTTACACACCGACAGTCTCCCAAAAGTTGCTCACACACATATTCACACATGCAAATAAAATATTGAACATCCATTTTTTTGCATATACAGCTATACACACACTACCAACTTACTTCTAAGGCAACTTACACATACTTACTCTCTTAAACAATCACTTATAGAAACACATACTTACTTAAACAAGAACTCTTTCAATCTCTGACTCTCACATATACTCACTTATATATACCAATACTCACAAATACTAGATTAAAACATATGTAGTTACTGATAAAGACACTAGTAAGAAAGTCATTCACTTACTAACACATACATATACACACTCATTCACCCATACAGTCCGGCACATATGCTGTCTTCAAAACACATACAAACAGTGAGTCAGTCATTGATGCATCTGTGTGCTAAGTAACACCCCCACCAAATCATACACACATTTATACTGATACTAAAAAAACATCTAATAACCATATAAACACATGTAGCTACTCACCTACCCATGCACCCACTTATACACAAAGTGAAACACTGATACAAACATTTAAATATTCAAACAATACTCGCTAATATATGTATTCACTATGATACACTTAATAAGTCAGTTAACCAATCATTTTTTTTAAAACAAAAAATCCATTAAGACACTTATTTAAACATTTATTCTTCCATTGACCTTTACATATACATATATAAAACATGTTTATTTTTCAGAAAGGCACACATTCACTGGATGGTGTCATCAGTGATGTCATGAGTGATGTCACTGACCATGTCATGAGTGATGTAATATGTGATGTCGTCAGCAGTGCATTACACGCGCAAGTTATAGTGAGTCCAACTAACTATACGTGGGAATTTCAATGGTTTTATGTCAGTAAAATTTCCAGGTAACTATAACTGGTGTGAAACCTATGGTTTTTTCAGTGAATTTAATAGGTTTTTTAAAAGCTAATTCCTGACTATAACTGGTGTGAAACATATATTTTTTTCAGTGAATATATATATATATATATATATAGCCACACGATCCAACCAATTAGGTCAAGAAAACAGCAAGCACTCCGATGTGAAGATGTTTTCTCAAAGTTTATTTATTTTCCAAACCCCCCTTCTCCCCTGACAGATGTGTTTCACCAGTAAGCTTCGTCAGTGTCAGATAGAGAGTGGAAATGGCGTCAAGCACGTGTGCCCAGCCCTTTTTATTGGCAACGTCACATGCCCTGTGATGCCTGTACTGTACTGCATGGGTGTGGTGTAGGTGTAAACCAAACATGAGGAGGTGGCTGTGGCATGCTGACAACTAGATCTGTGATCAGCAGATCACTACAGGGAAGACCTGGGACATGTAGCATTGTAGTTCCCTCCCTGAAAGCGTAAGCGGGTTGGGCTTGCTGAAACATGCATCTTTCACGACTTTACCAATATGGCAGTTTGAATCCGCACACCCACCGAGATAGGTACACAATGGGTTTGCGACTCCACTTTTATCTCAGCAAAAAAAAAATATATTAATATTTAAGAAAGCAGAAGACATTCTATTACTTTAATAATAAACAAAAAATTACAAAAACAATTTTTAAGATATTAAAGTTACAAAATATCACACACAAAAAATCAAAATTACTGAAAAAAACATAGCTTAATTAACATTATAATTCAAAATTAGCATTTAAAAAACCTTAGAAATTCACTGAAAAAACCATAGGTTTCAAGGATGTTATAGTTACGGGTGGGCGGAATTTGCGAAATTCGCTTTCGCAAACTATCGCGAAAATGTCAAAAATCTCAGCGATCACATGGAAATATCGCAAAGACGCAGAAGTTTTTTCCCCGACTGTTCGCAATATTTTCTGCGTGATCGCAGCTCGCCAACTTACCCATGCGGTCGCTCATGGGCGCAGCCATCTTGTTTTCACTTTTCCTGCCCGCCCGCGATGCTTACTTCCTGTTGCTTGTTGCGCAATGCTTGCTCGCACCCGTTCGCGGTACGTATTTCCTTTTCGGTAAAGCTGTTTGCGCCGCTTTTTGTGTGCTCGGGGAGAAAATATTGCGCAAACTTGCGCACGTGGTCGCAATGGGCGCAGCCATCTTGTTTTTCACTCTATTGCATGGTCTGGGGCATAATTTTGAATCCTCCCTGTATCTTTGCAATCCTTTGTTTCCAGCCACTTTTTAAAAAAAAAAATATATTTATTATCTCTCTAACTATTTTCCTGCTTCTATATTTTTGGTTTTTGTCTACTTTTTTGAGTTTTTAGCTACTTTTTCACTCTTTTTCTATTCCCTGCTATTTCCTTTACTTTCTTTTTAAATTGTATTACCTTTTCTTTCCCGCCCCGTCTCCCTCTCCCCAAAACCATGCCAAAGGGTAGGGTTCGCCGCAGCCAGAGCCGCGATCTCCTTACTTGCGGAAGGCGGCGCCCACAAGGGGTGCATGCAGGGGCCTTTTTGGGGACGTGGAGTTGGCTGCACTTATCTTCTTTGAGCAGCGCCACCTCCCCTCTACCCTCGCAGCAGGTGGCAGGCCTGGGTCCGAGCTCAGGGAGCATCGACATCGCTGGGGGAAGGTGCGCCGGGCAATGTTCCGCTGCTCTGGCGTCCGACGCACCCAGGCGCAGTTGACACACCGGTGGTCCAACATCCTGAGCAGGAGCAGGACCTGCTGGACCTGCTTGGAGTGGAGGTTCCGGGTCTTGGTGAGTAACTGTTTAATTATTACTACTTTGTGTCTGTTCTTCTGCTCTGTGTTATATATTTTGAATATCTTTTTCTCTTCCAACCAGCTAGAATGTTGCTGCTTTCATTCCAGGTTAATTATGTTTACCAGTCTTCTGTGATTGTTATGACACAGCTGCTCCTCTGCACTACTACTAATCTTACTTGTTTGCAACTTTGCATTTGCGGTCACTTATCGTGATTATGTAAGAGTTTATTTTAAAGAAATTAAGTTACGTAATGCTATAGTGACTCTCTTCCTTACTTTGTCCTGTCACTAAGAGATAGGGGCGGATTGATACTTGGGTTTAGTTACTTTGTATGAGTTTTAGTGGTATGCATGATGCCCCGTCAGTTACGTCACGTGCTGCAGGTACCCCAGTCTTTATTAGAACCTTTTCTAGTTTGTTCAATGAGTGGTGGTAATAGACTTAGCACTAGCAGAACATCAGCATCAATCAATCAACCCAAAATTTGGTGTACACAAAAAATGTAGTCATGTGTCCTCCATTTGACCATATGCATTGTTGAGGGCTAAAAGAAGTGGAAATTCATACTTAATGTACAATTGGCATGCTTGGAATAGGTGGGCTTGGTCCTGTGGTACATCTTACTTATGCTTAGTTAGTATTCTGGAATCAGAATGGAAGACTGGTTTAGTGTTGATAAATAGGAAGTAGTCGATCCACGAATCCCCCAATACTATTTGTTGACCAAATGAGATCAGTCAATTTAGTTATTGTAATTGATGTTTACATAAGTATTTTTTGACCATTCTTTAAAAATATTTTATTTGTTTGACACCATCCATCAATGTTTGTCTCTTTCTTATATCTTTTCCTGTTCAGCACCCAGGGGAAGGCAGACACAGACAGGGAGTGGGACTCAGAGCGACAACACCATAACGACACCAACGAAGGCTCCTCTGCTGGCCCTAGTAAGTCTTCTTGTTTTTAATAATAATTCTTATTCCAAACTTTTCCCACATCATATTTTTCCCGAACTCTTGTTGCAGTTTCCTATTACGATTTT
Organism: Lissotriton vulgaris; assembly: GCF_964263255.1. Classification (NCBI taxonomy): domain Eukaryota; kingdom Metazoa; phylum Chordata; class Amphibia; order Caudata; family Salamandridae; genus Lissotriton; species Lissotriton vulgaris. Next base: position 623,321,710 of record NC_141689.1, read on the forward strand.
TTTCCCAACAAATATCCTTCGATCTGCACTGTTTCAAAAATCTTGTTATCCCTGCCTCTGCTATGATGACTCTCTCCACTACTACTACTATTAGTATGTCTATACTGTAGTAGTTAAGCTTGCTCAGTTGGCCACTCTTTATTTAAAAGGTTGTAAATAAAACTCAGATTCACCAGTAGCTCTAGCCATTGAGTCCAGTTCTGTGGGTCGTCCTCTTGTACTACTTCTAGTCTTATTGATCTTGAGTCTTTGTTAATATTGAGGCCTTGACAATTCACACCAACAAATGCCCAAGCAGATTTATTACTATTTTGATATGATAGGACATACTACTACTGTTGTTGGGATTTTGCACATACAGACCTTTGCACAAGAAAATAGGATGTTGGTGATGGTAGGTTTGACCTTTCTCACACACCTCAATCAGAAGTTCAGAACCCATCACAATCCCCTGCCCGACTAGTTATAGTGTAGTTATAGTAGTTATAGTAGTGTCTTGTCATAACTATTAGCTCTCCGAATCCTCTCCCCAAGATACCCAACAAGCAGACAACCCAGAACATAACACACCCAACCCCCAGTCCTGGAAGCAATGCACATGCTTCCTTTAATTTACTCACTCGTGTATGTACACACCAAATACCACCAGGTCTATGTAAGTTCAAAATGTTTATTGACAAGCTCCATACATTAACATAAACATTGTTACACTTACTTACAGTTGTTAATTAAATCATGATAACTGAACAGTGGTGGAAGCACCACCATCCCCTAGGTAGGAATTTAGTTTATATAAATTTATAACTGAAGATCGCTGAGTGAAGGGACCCCTCAACTTAGAAGAACCTAGTACTGGTAGTTGTTGCATCATAACCTCTGCAAAGCTCTGGTTCGTAGAAGGGAATCTTCCGTCTGTAATGCGAAAAATGACATGGTGCGCGTTAGTATAATGCATGCATTTCTCAGCCGTGCCAAAAAGTGTAGCATTTATGGATCAGCAATATGGACTAACAGTACACCAGAACTTCGTATAGAAGTGGCTTGTTAATGTTTTTGTTGCCCGCTTGTACGCAGCGCTTAGACAGTAGCAGTGTGAGGTCATGTGGGCTCAAAGGTGTCTTATACAACAAGCTGCAAGGTAACGTCACATGTGCAAAAATAAAAGACGCAAAGGTAAAATGGTTGCATGGCTCGGGCTAACTAAGTGGCTAACTAAGCAAAGACTAGAATGACCCTAGGGACCATATATAACTACTAGTATCTACTCGACTGCTACCTGATTTGTACTAGTGTTGTATGTTATATACTAATAACTAATTTTTCAATCTTGCTACTGACCAATAGAGGGAGGTGTATATGACGCCCAAAAAATGTGTAATGTTTTCTAGGCGCACCACCCACGACCATCATTGCCGTGGCCAGCCAAGGCGACACGGAGGGAGAGGATGTAGCAGTTACAGAGGATACCGATGGAGCGGTAGGGGGACTGCCAGAACCAGTTGCAGGCGGTGGTAAGTGTAATGGCTGGATTTTCTGTTTAGATGGGATCAGCCCCCAGGGGCCCCTGTGACCCAGCCAAAACGTACTCACCTTCCCTCCTCAGATCGTATTCACAATGAGTAGATATACAGGTAAATATACAGATCGCACCTAAGGATGGGGAATGACAATATATGTATGTACGGATTTTCTACAATATCTTATTCACATTAGTTGGTCTCGCGGCCACCCCGACCCAGACCGTTCTACCCTAGGGCAGATCTGACACACAATCCGGTGTGTCTACACATGGGCCTGTAGAACCCAATGCTCCCTTTTCCAAACTGTTCGCAATCTGGCGAAACTAAGCGCCAGTATCCTCCCTGGCGTTCTCACTTATTCAAGCCACAATCCAGTGGGTATCTACGTTGGTCTCCCCCCCAACGCTCTCACTAACGCCGCATATCAACGACGACCACATTCCTATGAACCATTATTTGGGGTATTATCTCAGTGGTCTACCTGGAATAAAACTACAATAATAACTTTGAATAGGGTTCCAGATTGTATAGTGTACTCCCTGCTTTTGACATCGAAGGTCCACCCACTCCCTCCTTATTCAATCACCATTTACCTGATCGGGATTTCTCATCCGTTCACCCAAACAGTTCCTGACTAGAAGTAGGGTTTACCAAGATTGAACATAAGCACCAGGTACACGATAATTCTATATGAATTAGGGTATTTATTAACAATAGACATAAATCACATTACTATGCAGCATAACATTTGCAAGAAAAAGGTAAAGATTAGAGTGCACATCCTAAATAAGTTGGGCAGGTATCACCTGGTTAGTGGGAAGTCTGGACTCGGCAGTCATCTAGGTTCCCTTCTCGTCTCTGTGTCCTGGCTCGCCTTGCAGTCACCCTCAGCCGTCACAAGTACACGTCTGCACCGCTAGGCTCAACCTCGTCTGCTTCCCCTCAGGACCTCGGAACCTTGCTGATTATTAGCTACCGTCTCTCTCTCTCTCTGTATCAGTGCGCTCCGCGCTACTTCTCGTTCAGTCTTTCTCAGAGAGTTTCGGTCTTAAATCTTTCTCCGACTTCAAAGATGGCGATTTGTCCACCATGAAAATGAATAATGGCAGAGATGCTAACGGCTAGATGCCGCCTACGGACTAACTGACAAACTGACTAACACCTTCGCTAATATCAAAGCCCGTTCCTTCATGGAAATTCACGGCCAGTAACCTGCCGCCCACCAAATTCTTGTACCTCCCCGTACCAAGGACACGTTCCCAGCTGGCCAGCCTGAAGTTGTGTCTTCGGAGTGGAGAAAAATACATTCCTTCGATAAGGGTCAGCCTGAACCGGTTCTCTCCAAGCGAACAACAGCTTGAAACTAAAACATTACTCTTCACCTAGAAAGCCTTCTCGAGCTACCGGGCAGAAAGCAAAATGGAGTCTGTCTCGTTTAAGGCCTACGGAGCCCATAATATGCATAGCTCCATGAAAAACAGCTCAGCATGTTAGCAAATGAGTGAATCATGACTAATACTTATATATCTATCCCCTAACTTAAATTCATAAGCCTTACTCTAAAGGAAACAATACGAAAATGCCCTTATATATGTAAGACAGGGCCCCTGTCTATCGGCCTAATCCCTATGCTATGGGGGTGATAGGCTGGAGTCACTCTCCATCATTCTCCTTCTCCAAAAGAGCTAGCAAAAAGACAGCCATAACATTACACCCCTTGACTCCAGTCTATTAACCACATACTAAATGGAGCTAACGTCAGTAGACGAATAATATGAAACAAAATTAACTGATCTACGACCCTTCGTAAGTCTAAAAAATTGTAGCAAGGAAGGGATGCACTGAATAAAGCAACAAATAGCTATGAGGATACAGATAGCAACAATAACCCCCCCTAAAATTTGTCGTATGAAATGCATGTCAGGGAGCCAGTTAAAAAGCCAGTCAAAGAAACCCTGATCTATATGTTCTCTAATTTCTGCAGTCAAGTCATGGAGTTTGTTAATGTGGGACTGGATAGCTTTAGAATGGTCAGACAAATTAAAACAGCATAGACCTTCAAAATCAGAGCACTCATGTCCATGTTTCAACAATAAATAATCAATAGCTGCACGATTTTGTAAAATAGCTCTACGTTCACCTTGGGAATCTAATAATAAGTCTGATAAAACAGTAGACGTTTGGTTAATTGACTTTACCATCCAGCAGGCCATTTTGCCGATTGTTTTGGCATTATAAACGGCCAATGCTGGCACACCAATAATAGAAAAAGCTAAACCAAGATATTCTGATTTGGAAAAAAGATGAACAGAGGAATCACAGTCTTCATGTAATGACATTGAATCTCGGACAATACGGGAATGTGAAGAAGGATGTGAGGAAAACATTAGCAAACTTAATCTAGTGATGGCGCATGGGCCACCAGAAATATTCGCAGGAATATAGGGCCAAGATGAATTCCCACAAGAAAAGAGCCATCCAGCTGGCAATAGCATTGAACGATAATGGCTAGTGGCTACTACTAAACGTTTACAGGTCATATTATTCTTAACTGAAAGACATGAATTAGGAAGTCTCTTTGAACATAACAAACGTTGATGAAATGAAAAAGTAGTAGCGGCTTGGAGCTTCAACCGCAAACATTCAGTAATAGCTTTAGGGTTACAGGTCATCACAAAGCAAAGATCTCCAGGGGTAATATTAAAAGTAGTAATTCTGGAATTAATAGGGACATCAAGATCTGGAAGAAGAGTACATGAGGGACAAAATTCATGGGCCGCGAAATCACCCAGAATAACATTAGGTCGGGCATTAGATACATTGAAGACATGGCGAAGAGTCTCAGTGGATGCAGGGACAGCTACCAAACAGGTCGCTAAAATGTCAGTAACGCTCTTCATAGGGGTAAGGCAAAAATGCGGAGAGTTCGTCACCCGCTTCGCGAGTGTGATCCAAAAATTCGAAGACGTCTGCCACGCAGACCGCGGGGCTCTTATTATCCCATCAACCGGCGTCGGTGGATCCTCTCCTCTCCCGGCGTAGCAAGCCAAAAGGAGTCCAACGCCGACACATCCTGCAGCAGCAGTCCAAAGAATGATCTGAAAGAATACAAATACAGGCCTTAATCATTCTCGTAAATAACATTTATCAGCTGGGACAGCTTCCCAGCCATCTTTTCCTGGCTTCATCACCAAAACGGTGTTGTCATGACCGGTCGCAATAATGTCAGCCTGTTCAGGAGGATTTTTAGGCGATTGCACCCATATTTTAGCTCCAGGAAGATCAGATGATCCGAAGCCTTTTTGTCCTCGCACAGTTAGCAACGTTGGAGCAGAGCCTTTTTTGATCTCACCACTGAAGACAGGCATAATCAATAACTGAGCAACACGGTCAGACTTTTTGATGAACAAATCCGTCTCACTGCTATTAAGCAGGAGAACCTTAATCTCTCCCTGATAATCACTGTCAATCACTCCTCCGAGTACTTGTACACCTTTCAGGGCCAGGCCAGATCTAGGGGCAATTAATCCAAAACTACCGGCAGGTATAGAGACACCAATGCCAGTTTCAACAATGATTCGATCTTTTCCTGGAAATTGTGCATCATTTAATGCATGCAGGTCAAGGCCTGCGGAACCTGGGGTTGCTCTACATGGAGCCAAAGCACCGGAGGTAATTTCCCAATACATGACAGTGTTCGCTATGGAGTTAGGTTTTGCATCAACATGTGGAGGAAACAAACGCATTAAAGGAGATTCAGCATGTAACAAAGGACGATTATTTAAAATTAACAAAGCTTGAAGTAAGACATCTCTCCACTGGCTGTAACGGTCATCAGTCAACTTGCGCAACTGTTCTTTCAACAAGCCATTCATTCTCTCAATCAGTCCTGAAGCTTGTGGATAATATGGAATATGAAACACCCAATCAATATTATTTTCCGTACAGAATTCCTGCACCAACCTTCCACGAAAGTGGGATGCATTGTCTGATTGAATCTGAAATGGGACACCATAGTACAGAATAATGAGCTCCAGGGTTTTAATTGTATTCACTTGGGTAGCATTCTTGCAAGGGAAAGCGACCAAAAGGCCACTATAAGTATCAACCACTGTGCAAATGTATTGACAATTTCTGCTCATAGGGAGCGGACCAATATAATCAATCTGCCAAATTTGGACGGGCAATTTACCTCGATGTAAGTGGCCTCGAACAATTTGAGGCACCTCTTTCTTCCTAGAATGCTGGCAAATGGGACAATGTAGAATAACATCTTTAATTAAAGAAAAGGGAATATGAATTCCTCTATCGGCAGCCCACCTGCTAGTGGCCTTCTCTCCAAAATGTCCTGCTTTCTGATGGGCCCACTTCGCCAATCCCGCCAAATCAGAATCCTGCATGTCAACCACTGCCTCAGAAATTTTAGATTGTTCATCTGCAATATTATGAAAAAATTTGTCAAGGGAGTCAATTGGAGTATGAGCATCCACGTGAAAGATTGTTACAGTACTCTGCGGGAGCAATTCCCAAATTTCTTGCCACAACTCTTTACCCCATAACTCCTTGGAGTGCAATTCCCAATTATGAGAATGCCATGTTGGCAGCCACACCGCTAGTCCATTTGCAGTGGACCAGGAATCAGTGAAAATATGACATGTACCTGGTAACTCCTGTTTCAAAACTTGGTAAACCGCATAGAGTTCAGCATATTGACTACTCTTACCGTCTCCAGTTGTGCTTAACAATTTCTTTGTAATCAGGTTAAAAGAGACAGCTTTCCAATGTCTTTTGTCACCAATGAACGTCGCAGAACCATCCGTAAACCACACATGTTTTCTATCCTCCACGGACAGATCATCAAATGATTTACCCCACTTCACGGGAGACTCCTGTACTACGGGAACCGAACATTCACTTTCAGCCTCATTGGAGGGCGCCTGCGCCACTCGCTCATGTAAAACCGCCACACCTTTCGGACCCACACGTGCCCTGTCCTGAATGTACCATTTCCATTTAATCACACTAGCCTCCTGAGCATGTCCAATTCGATGGGACTTCGGTGAACTCAAAACCCACTGCATAATGGGAATTTCAGGCCTCAAAATCACAGCATGGCCTAAGGTCAATTGCCCGGTATCCACCAGAGCCCAATAACAAGCAAGCAACTGTTTTTCAAAAGGTGAGTAACGCTCACCAGCCTCTGGCAACTTTTTGGTCCAAAAACCTAATGGCACTTTTTGTCTGCCCTGCTTTTGCCACAAACTCCAATTGGCATACAGGCCTTCCACGGACACATTCAAATCCACATCACCGTCACTCACGGGCCACAAATCCAAAGCATACTGAATAGCTTCTTTAGCCAAATTAAAAGCAGTCTGTTGAGGTTCACCCCATTCAAATGTATTCTTTTTACGAGTGACTCGATACAATGGAGCCAAGATCTGACTCAAATGGGGAATATGCTGACGCCAAAATCCAAACAATCCAATAAAGCATTGCGCCTCTTTCCTGTTCCTGGGAACAGCAAAATCAAGTATTTTTCGTTTAACCTGTGGAATCACCTCTCTGTGACCCTCATGCCAATTAATTCCTAGAAATTTTACAGCTTGGGATGGAGTTTGTAATTTGTCAGGATTAATTTCCCAACCTTTCGCTCGCAAACAGTCAATGATCTGATCTAAATGGGACTGTACCTGGTCTTGCGTTTCACCTTGAATCAAAATGTCGTCAATATAATGACAAATCTGAACTTGTGGATTCGTGGGCACTTCAGACAAATGTTCCGCCACCAGCCGGTGACACATCGTAGGACTATGTACATAGCCTTGAGGAAGACTCCGGAACGTCATTTGACGTCCATTCCATGTAAAACTGAATTGTTCCTGACATTCAGGGGCAATCGGAATTGAAAAGAACGCATTAGCAATATCAATGGAAGCATACCACGTACCTGGATGCTTTTGAATTCTCTGAATCAGTGTAACAATGTCAGGCACTGCAACAGTCAATTTAGGTGTGTGTTTATTCAATTCTCGATAATCAACAGTCATGCGCCAAGAGTTGTCACTTTTGCGCACGGGCCAAACAGGATTATTCCAAGCAGATGTGACCGGAGTAATGACTCCCGCGTCAACCAAATCCTGAATCGTAGCGGTAATTTCTTCATGACCACCTGGAATGCGATATTGCTTCTGAGAAACCACTTTCGTTGCTAAAGGGATCTTAATAGGTGGCATGCGTAAACGACCAACCCGTACGGGTCTGGTCGAAATGTACTGTCGTGTACCAAATTGATAGTATCCATCATCCAGATGCAAAGTCATACCTTTCAAAATGTCAATTCCAATAATGTATTCCAAAAGTGGCACAACCAACACAGAGTATTCTCTACGAGGAATTCTACCAATTTTAATTTCGAGTGCAGTTTGAACCGCGGGTGTCTCTTTACCACCCAGACCGGTAATTGTAAAAGACTGTCCATAAAATTTTCTCGACTTACCATGAATTAAAGTGGCCTCCGCCCCAGTATCAACCAACGCTCGGGCCCTTTGGATATTACGATGTTTCCAAAAAATCTCAATATCTACATAGGGTCTGTAATCTCTGTGGGCCCACCTGCGTACCGGAGCTTGACCTATTTCCTAGTCATTTTTCCTGCGTTCCGTCAACCAAGACAGATCAGGGTAAATGTTCTCAGTTTTCTTTGGTATTAGGATTTCTTGTTCATATCCGTCTCCAGTACGAAACGGATTAGTATCAGGTTCAAAAAGTTGTGAGTTACGTTCAGGGAGTCTGTTACGATCCTCCCTCTTTCTTATGTCAGGGGAGTAACTCCTTGCATCTCGTCGTCTGCTAGAAACACGATCATCTCTACCCCTTTCACGGTCATCCTCTCTCCCCCTCCCATCATTACGACGGGGGGATCCATCACGTTCATAGCGCCGATCATCACGGCGATCAGAATTCACACGTCGCCTCTCATCACCACTGTCATCCGAACCACGATCATACTCATTCTTTCGCACACGACGGGCACCCTCCTTTCGATCCAAACCACGCTTACGAAACATGTCCCATAAGCGATTATTAGGCTCGCCATCAATGTCTTCCCTTTTGACACCATCAGCAATGAGAGCAAGAAACATGTCACGTCTAGAGAACTTATAGTCCCCACCAGTACGACCCTCAGGTCGAGATTGTCTTTCAGGTTTAAACCATTCACCCAGCTCACCAAGCTGACGAACAGACTCAAGCACAACAGACAAAGGATTGCCAGTTTGGTTAATCAATAATGTCATCATGACCTGCTTGTAAGCAACAGGAGAAGAACGGATAATGCGATTACGCACAGAAGATGTTAGAAGACCATCCAATAACTTGTCAGCAGTACTAAGGAAGATACACGTTTTCATGACTTCCTCTTTTAAACGTTGCGATGCATCGCGCAGAGTGTACCACGGTTTTTCATCAGTAGGCCAATCAGATTCAGTTGGATATTTATGATTACAGCCATCAGACGCAAGCTGGAGCAAAGAAATTTGTCCAACACCATTATAATTCCGAAAATGGTCCTGAATAGTAGAATCAGAACTCAAAGAGCAAAATCGTAAGCAATCAACAGCATCGAGCATAATACCGGCAGCGCCCAGCTCATAAAGACGCACCATCCAGGTAAGCAAGGCCTCACCAGGCCGTTGTCTAAATCGTTGCAGAATGTCACTGACCTCCTGCTGAGTAAAATCTTCAATACAATCAAGAGCTATACCACCCGGATTACCAGGGGCCTGTTGTAATTTTCGTCGAAAAATCGGGTGAGCAGAGACTGCGGGAAGAGCTTCCGAGGAAGCCCGCATCTTAGATTTAACAGCACAATCAGGGCAAGCTACGTCATCCACACGGGAAGAACGAGCACGGTCACAATCAGTAGTCAAATCAATGCATGAAGCAGATTTACAATCACGTCCGGAGCGAGAAGACTCGCGCTTGTCACCCTCCTCTGCCGAGGAGTCAGAAGTATGAGAATCCCAGATATTACCGTCCCACTCATCGGGGTTCCAATCCATTCCAGCTTTTGCTACAACCATACGCACTTTGCGGGAAGACACACGTCCACGACGATGTTTATATTTATATCGTGCAATACGGACCGCAGCTCTTTCGGCAATGGTCTGATATGTTTCAAGTTTGTCGGCAAGCAATTTATTTTGACAACGCAACAAAGTATGCGCGTTTTGCAACTCAACACACTGTCCTTCCGAATCTTTAAACTGTTTCTGTAATTGAACAAACCTCTCATGCAATATTCTGTATGCATTAAGAACAATCCACCCTCTGCGTCCTAAAATAGGAAGCTCATCACCCTTCACTACTGGCGCTTTCTGTAGGCATGACACCACATCGGCAGGCTCCGCCTGCTCCAGGCATGAAGACCAATTTTCACTCAAACCAGTAGAATCAGCCCACTCACGGGCCAAGGCCTCGTAAGGCGTAGACTCCCAGCCGGGAATCTGGATCGGTAATTTAAAAACCGACGATGATTTTTTCGCAAACATAATTACACGCAAAAATTATATACAAAATTATAAACAAAATTTTATACGTACAAGCCGAGCGCAAACCAACAAGATTAAAACAACACAATGCACACAGGCTTCGTAAACAGTTCGTGACGCCAGATGTAATGGCTGGATTTTCTGTTTAGATGGGATCAGCCCCCAGGGGCCCCTGTGACCCAGCCAAAACGTACTCACCTTCCCTCCTCAGATCGTATTCACAATGAGTAGATATACAGGTAAATATACAGATCGCACCTAAGGATGGGGAATGACAATATATGTATGTACGGATTTTCTACAATATCTTATTCACATTAGTTGGTCTCGCGGCCACCCCGACCCAGACCGTTCTACCCTAGGGCAGATCTGACACACAATCCGGTGTGTCTACACATGGGCCTGCAGAACCCAATGCTCCCTTTTCCAAACTGTTCGCAATCTGGCGAAACTAAGCGCCAGTATCCTCCCTGGCGTTCTCACTTATTCAAGCCACAATCCAGTGGGTATCTACGTTGGTCTCCCCCCCAACGCTCTCACTAACGCCGCATATCAACGACGACCACATTCCTATGAACCATTATTTGGGGTATTATCTCAGTGGTCTACCTGGAATAAAACTACAATAATAACTTTGAATAGGGTTCCAGATTGTATAGTGTACTCCCTGCTTTTGACATCGAAGGTCCACCCACTCCCTCCTTATTCAATCACCATTTACCTGATCGGGATTTCTCATCCGTTCACCCAAACAGTTCCTGACTAGAAGTAGGGTTTACCAAGATTGAACATAAGCACCAGGTACACGATAATTCTATATGAATTAGGGTATTTATTAACAATAGACATAAATCACATTACTATGCAGCATAACATTTGCAAGAAAAAGGTAAAGATTAGAGTGCACATCCTAAATAAGTTGGGCGGGTATCACCTGGTTAGTGGGAAGTCTGGACTCGGCAGTCATCTAGGTTCCCTTCTCGTCTCTGTGTCCTGGCTCGCCTTGCAGTCACCCTCAGCCGTCACAAGTACACGTCTGCACCGCTAGGCTCAACCTCGTCTGCTTCCCCTCAGGACCTCGGAACCTTGCTGATTATTAGCTACCGTCTCTCTCTCTCTCTGTATCAGTGCGCTCCGCGCTACTTCTCGTTCAGTCTTTCTCAGAGAGTTTCGGTCTTAAATCTTTCTCCGACTTCAAAGATGGCGATTTGTCCACCATGAAAATGAATAATGGCAGAGATGCTAACGGCTAGATGCCGCCTACGGACTAACTGACAAACTGACTAACACCTTCGCTAATATCAAAGCCCGTTCCTTCATGGAAATTCACGGCCAGTAACCTGCCGCCCACCAAATTCTTGTACCTCCCCGTACCAAGGACACGTTCCCAGCTGGCCAGCCTGAAGTTGTGTCTTCGGAGTGGAGAAAAATACATTCCTTCGATAAGGGTCAGCCTGAACCGGTTCTCTCCAAGCGAACAACAGCTTGAAACTAAAACATTACTCTTCACCTAGAAAGCCTTCTCGAGCTACCGGGCAGAAAGCAAAATGGAGTCTGTCTCGTTTAAGGCCTACGGAGCCCATAATATGCATAGCTCCATGAAAAACAGCTCAGCATGTTAGCAAATGAGTGAATCATGACTAATACTTATATATCTATCCCCTAACTTAAATTCATAAGCCTTACTCTAAAGGAAATAATACGAAAATGCCCTTATATATGTAAGACAGGGCCCCTGTCTATCGGCCTAATCCCTATGCTATAGGGGTGATAGGCTGGAGTCACTCTCCATCATTCTCCTTCTCCAAAAGAGCTAGCAAAAAGACAGCCATAACAGTAAGTTAGATTCATAATCGGGGGCGTGGCTACGCAGGCGAACGCAATGGCCGCCTGATTGTAGAGCTCCGCCAGACGGGCTGGAAAAAGGCGACTTTCACATGTGATCCGACAATGCCTGGGGTCGGAAAATGCCTGCTTCTGTCCCCGGAGGCCGCGGTGTACTGATGGCTGCTGCCTGAGACCAGGGGACGGCGTGGACGCTGAGGATCGCAGAGGGGCGGTGGGGCCTGTCGGGTCCCGCCGGACGTGAGCCCTATCGCGCCGGAGCGCCTGGTGAGTCTCCCTCGGGCTCCCACGTCCCCCCCCCTTGGCATTCGGGCCGCTGTTGTGCCCTCCCCGGTCCGTTACTGGTACCGGGTGGGCTCCTTTGGTGGGGGTTTTTGGCCCCCAGTGCTGATCCAGACCTTCGGGCCTGGTCCGGCCTCGGGAGCCGGGGCCTCGATTTTTTGGGCCTGCCTGGGCAGGGTGGTGACGGGCGGGGACGACGAGCGGTTGGCCCTGGGTTTGGTCGGGGGTGGCGGGGGCACGGGGGGGGTCCATCGGGGGTCTCTCAGGCGGCCCGCGTATCTCCGTCTAGTGGGGGCTCTGCATTCTCGCCCCCACCGCTGTGTTTCACCATCGACACACACCTGTCCCCAGCGCTGCCTACACCTTTGCTCCTAATATCGACCCCTCATCCTCACGAACGGCTGGAGGCGGGATGGGCCCACCGGCTACAACGCGACGGAAGGACCCCACGCAGAAGAAGCTCAGCTTCGATAAACCCCCCATCTGCTCGGCCGACAATCAGCCTGCCAGACCTGCTGCTTCGGCTAGCCCTGCGCCATCGGCGGACATGGCGGGTATGGTGGCTGAGATGCTCGGCGAGATGTGAGCGGGGTTCAAAGCCATTGACTCCCATTTTGACGCCCTTGATCAGAAGATGGCCGAGATGGGCACGAAAATCCAGTCTCACGATAGGCGCTGGATGTGGCTGAATCCCGTGTCTCTGACCTGGAGAATGGTGCTGCTTCCACGCTGAAACGACTGGAGCAGGTGGAGAAGATCCTTAAGGAGGTGGCCATTAAGAACGAGGATTTGGAAGCGCGTAGTAGGCGCAATAACATTTGCATTATTGGTGTGGCGGAGACGACGGCCACTGGCCGCTTTGACACTTTTGTGAAACAGCTCCTGAATTGTTCTGCAGAGACACTTTCACAGCTGGCTTCGTGGTGGAATGGGAACATAGATCCTTGGGTCCTCGGCCCGCCCCTGAGCTGCCACCTCGCCCCATCATTGCCAGACTCATGAATTTTAGGGACAGGGACGCTGCCCTGAAAGCCGCTCGTGAGGCGGGCGAAGTGAAATGGCAGGGTGGGGTGCTTTCTTTCTTTTCCAGATTTCACGATGATGGTGCAGGATGCCCGTCGTAAATACACAAGCGTCAAGGCCTCGCTGCGTAAACTGGGACTGCGCTATGGCATGCTGTACCCTGCCAGACTGAGGGTGGACGTCGATGGCAGGTTCCGCATATTTGACTCTCCCACCGAGGCGCAAGAGTTCTGCCTAGCCTATAAAAATAGACGGTCGCCACGGTCCTCGGGACAAAGCGCAGCAATCCCCACCGAACATGAACTCGCAGGCTAGCGCCGACCTTTTTGCTGAGAGCGGACAGGGCTGACTCCTGTATCCCCTTCTCTAGGCCACTCACTAATGCACTGCACCGCTATCTACTTGAGTCTCCTGGCAGGGCTCTTACACGCTGATACGATTTGAATGTCGACCTGAATGTAACGTCTGCCCGGCGGAGCGTTGCCTCCCCCCATGGCCCGAGCCGCTTGGTGCTCTTTTCTGAGAGTGTTTCTTTTTTGCAAGACTTGCATTGGACTCCTGCTTCTTTATACTGCTGTTGGTATTGTTTTTTGGGCTGGGTGGTGCCTCCGGGGGGTTCACGTGAGGCTGGGTGGTGGGTGGGTGGGGGGGGGGTTGTTTCATGCATTAGTTGGAATGTTCCTGTGCATGCTTTGTTTTTCGTTCTGAGAGATGCCTATTTTGTGGGGGGCGGCGGCGGATACACACAAGATTGTTCACTGATGTCCTGTACGGTTTTGCATGGCTAGAGTAGGTCAGCAGCACGCTCCTTCCAAACTGGTTCTGATGTCGTGGAATGTTCGGGGACTCAACGACACTAGAAAAAGGAAGCAAGTCCTGAATTATGCAGCTCGACATGGGGTGGATGTGTTGTTCCTCCAGGAGACACACCTGGGGCAGGCTGATTCCGCTTTGGTTGCCAAGGGCTGGGGCACACACAGGTTCTTCGCTAACTACAGTAGGTATGCGCGAGGGGTGGCCATTTTGGTGCACCGGCGGGTCCCCTTTGTGCTCTCTGATAGCGTTCTTGATAAGGAGGGTAGATATGTGGTGGTCACTGGGATGCTTCTCGGCTTTAAGATTACTTTTGTTGGAGTGTATGGGCCCAACACCGACTCCCCCGCCATGCTCCAAGGTCTCCATGACGTTTTGCTACGCATCGACACTGACATGTTGGTGATGGGTGGGGATTTTAATTTGTTGATGGACCCTGCACGGGATAACACCTCTACATCACCGGATTGCAAACCTCGCTCTCCTGTGTGCACACTATCCCCTTATTGATGTCGAAGCCCGGCTTCACCCCCACTCGCCCGCTTACACACATCATTCTGGATATCATAATACTAGCACTAGGATCGACTATTGGCTTCTCTCCCCGGGTGTGGTTGGTTGGGTGGATACACACTCTACCCTCCCGCGTACCTTTTCAGACCACTCTCCTATACTTTTGACTCTACTGGTTCCTAGACTGGGAGGGTACGAGAGGCAATGGCGCTTCCCTGGCAAGGCATTGGCTGACCCGGTTTTTAAGGAAGACATTCGCAAGGCGATAGAAGACTATTTTGAGCTTAACACGGGCACTGTTGACACCTGGGCCACATTGTGGGAGGGTTTCAAGGCCACCATCCGGGGGGTGTGCATCACGAAATATGTTGGGTCCTTACGCGAGATCCGAGCCACAATGACTCGTATTGAGGGAGACATTGCCGTGTTGGGTAGTTCCAGACTCCCTGACCCTGATGGCGCGTTGGAGACCAAACGTCTGGGCCTGCTGCAAGACTTCAGGGACGCCGCAGACAGGGAATTGAACTTCTTGCATACACAACACACTGCTAGACAGCACGGAGAGGGTGACAGACTTGGTAGGCTCCTAGCACAGCTACTGCGCCCCCTCGGCAGGCCTCCTATATAACGGACTTGGTTGATGACTTTGGCGTTCGCCACCGGACCACCCCTTCCATATGCGCTACCTTCCTGTCCTATTATAAAACACTATACACCTCCTCCTTGCCTGAAGACCGTCGTGATCCTGGCCCCTACATTGATGAAATAGCCATGGTGTTTCTGGAAAAGGGCATGTAGGATTTCCTTGCCGATCCTATCACACCCGAGTACGTTATTGAGGCTATCGACGCCTTGAAGGGCTCCTCGGCTCCTGGGTTGGACGGCTTTTCGGCCGACTTCTATAAGGAGTTCAAAGACGAGCTGGTGCCCCACCTGATGGAGGTGTACGCTGAGGCATTGGAAACCGGCGTCTTGCCTCCCACACTTCGAGAAGCGGTGATCGTGCTGCTGCCCAAGCCTGGTCATGACCCGTCCCTCTGTGGCTCTTACAGGCCCCTATCGCTGCTCAACCTTGACTACAAGATCTTGGCCAAGGTCCTCGCAATCCGCTTATCGCTCCTGGTGGAACAGATTATTTCCCCTGCCCAATCCGGATTCGTCCCCCACCGCTCCACCTCCTTTAATATTAGAACTCTTTTTTCTGTCCTACACAGAATAGACCCAGACACCCCACCGGCGGCGGTGTTTTTGGACGCCGAGAAGGCGTTTGACTCCCTGGAGTGGCCTTTCTTTCTGTCCGTCATGCGACGAATGGGCATGCCCGCAATGTTCGTCGCCACTGTAGAACTGCTCTACACAGCCCCTATGGCGCGACTGCGCCTTAATGGCACCATCTCTGATAGCTTCCCACTCTGGAGGGGCACCCGACAGGGCTGCCCTCTTTCCCCACTGTTGTATATCCTAGCCATGGACCCATTGGTTCGACACTTTCAAGAACGGCATTTGCATCGTGGCCTCCAGTTTCGTACTGGCCCGCTCCTCATCTCTCTATATGCGGACGATACCATACTCTATGTCCGGTCCCCTGAGACGAACCTGGAACCCCTTCTCCTCGAGATAACCCGGTTTGGTGAGTACTCGGGCCTCCGTATCAAGTGGCGCAAGTCTGATATTTTCCCTCTTACGCCCGCCACAGTACGTTGGGACTGTCCATTCCCACTCGACTGGAACGCGGACTCGGTGAAATATCTCGGTATCCACATACACCTGGATGCGGTCTCCATGGTCCGCCTGAACTACGGCCGGGCCTTGGACTTTCTGGAGGATAACCTCACCCACTGGCTTCGTCTTCCTCTTTCCATGGCCGGACGCATAGCTATCATAAAGATGATAGTGCTTCCCCGTTTCCTGTACCTGTTCCACAATATGCCGATTCCACTATCTAAGGTTTTCTTCACCCAGCTACGCTCGTTGTTGCTGCGACTGGTCTGGGGGGACAAGAATCCGCGAGTCTCCTGGCGAACACTGACTCTGCCCTATGAACGGGGCGGTTTTGGAGTACCAGACTTTTACCTTTACTATCTTGTTGCTCAGTGAGCTTACGCGCACCCCTGGTTTCACCCTGACGCCCAGATACCTCATCTGAGACCAGAGACAGACCTAGCGTGGCCTGTTGCCCTCAAGATGCTACTGCCTAGGGGCCTGCCCCGCGACCCTCAGGATATCCAGACTGCCTCCACTACTTCCTGGGCTTGGATGCAGCTGCGTCAACTGCTCCGGAGGGATGTGTTATATTCACCGGCTCTCCCGCTCCCGAACCCCCACTGGCTCCCTATCACTTCTGAATAGGTGGTCTGTCGTACTCTTTCCAAATACCAGCTCAATACCATAGGGGATTTGTTCCCGGAAGGACACGTCTTTTCGGTTTCCGAAGACCACCGTTTTACCGATCGGACGTTCATGGACTCATTCGTTCTTACCCGGTTGAGGTCCATGCTCAGAGCACAGTTTCCCTCTTTCCCGCTTCCTCCCGAAGAATTGGAGGCCCACGAACTTCTTGATACAGTCCCCCAATGGTGCGCATGTTGTTTCTAAACTGTACAAATTATGTGTGGCGGCACTTCCTGCCTCAGACACGCGAGTACGTGCAGCATGGGAGGCTGATCTGGGCGGAGTCATCACTGATGACCAATGGTCCGCTTGCTGCCGGGCCACCAAAGATGTCTCCATCAACAGCAGGCACAAGCTAATACACTTTAAGTTCTTGCGGCGGCTGTACTTCACACCGGCCTTGGCTCACAGACTTGACCCGTCGAGGCCACATCACTGTCCCAAATGCAAAGCCCCACACGCTGACTTTGCCCACCTTGCATGGACGTGTCCCAAACTACAGGACTACTGGTTGCAGGTACACCACATATTGGGTAACATTTTAGAGTGCGTCCTGAGTCCCATACCTGAGATTGCACTGATGGGGTATGTTGTTGAATTTCCCCGCACCACGAGGAAACTTGCTGCCATTAGTTTTCTGCTCGCAAAAAGGGAAATTGCTATGCTCTGGGGTTCTAAGCGCGTTCCCACCTCAAAAACATGGCTCCGCAGTCTGGCCCAGTGCAACATAAACAGTGTGGAATACTCCACGGAGCTCCCAACCGCCTCACGCCCTGTCGACATCTGGTGCCCATACAGACAGTACATTAGCAAGCTAACGCAGGCTGCGCAATCACAGGCGGCAAGCTCTCTAGTACCTGAAGGGGTGGGATAGCTGCTCTTCCCCCGACAAGAGTGCATTGTCTACTGTGATGAGATTGGCTAGTTGTTTTTTCCCGCGCTGCGGCCGGGATGTGGAATGGTGCTGCAGTCACCACTTTGGAGGCTGCCTAGCCGAGGGCTGTATGATACCCTGTCTCTTCGCTCGCTGGTCCCCGTTTGCCGTACCCGTTCTGCTGACATTCACTTCTTGGTTACACCGGCATCCCGTGGTCACCCATGCAACCGCTATTACCACCTTGTCATGAACAAAGTGTTGTTGTTCGCTCTCTCTCCCTTGTTAGCATTTCTCTGTTTGATGGATTTTTGCATTTTGTTTATCTCTTTGCATCGTCTTTGTACATGTGCGTATTACTGACAGAACTAGAAAACGGAAAATGGAATTTCTAGAATGTGTTGCACTGCTCATCATATTGTTGGTCACACCTAACTACGATTCATTTTGTATTCTTGTTAATGATATCGCTGATTTTCTCCACACGCTATGTGACTGTATGCTTATGTGTACCGACCTGATGCGAATAAAGAGATTTAAAAAAAAAAAAGTTAGATTCATAATCCTTAACTATTGTTGACATTACACTCACTGCAACGCCTGCCCCCGCTAGGCCGGCGGTAGTCATGGCAGACCACACAGGGGCAAGCCTCCTGACATCCCTGTAGAAAAGACCCCTGCCATATTACAATGGCTGGGGGGTCCGCGGCGGATAGAAACCGTCTGCCGATTTTCCGCACAGTTGACATGTCGAAAGGGCAAAAAAAGTTTTCAATATGGTGGCGGTGTCTGAACACACCGTCAGCCAAATAATCTGCATTTTGGAATGTCTTTCCGTGGCGGCATTGCCGCCATGGAAAGGCATGCGGAGTATGTTTGGAGTGCCTGTTGTGGGCCCCCATTGAGGATACCTACCTATGCTATGGTACCCCCTGCCTTTCAAAGCACAATGTGGCAGGCTCCGCGCGGGGCCTGTCATGTTGTGCTTGGAAAAGCACAACATGTATTTTTAGCATTTAGCACAATGTTAAAGATACGGGATGAGCCGCCACTGTGGTGGGCGCATTCTAATTGACCCCACGGAACCCCCGCACTTATGGTGGGTGGTCCCTTTTTAGCGTGAGTATGGCGGACGGACTTCGTCTGCCCGCCATCCGATGTCCTAAGTAAGTAAGAGTTGTTGTGAATGTTTGAAGACTGAAGAAGACACCCTTTAATTGGCATAGGGGCGGGAGTATTGAGTAACCAATGGCCTAATCTATCTCTGATTTCAACTCCGCTTTGAAAATTTTATGGAGAAGACTAAAAGTCAGATCAGATCACCTAGTGTTCAACTAAAAAGAGAAAGACGGGTGGAAGGAAGAACGGGCGAGATTTAATAAACGTTATGTACTTACTGTGTTACAGTGCTACCATGACACTATGTGCATAATTATAACTTGTCTTACTGTTTTTCTAAGAGTATATTTTACATTTGTCTTGTTTCTTTTTGATATACAGCTTCTCCTTCCAAGGTTGCTAGGAAGGAGTTGGCCACCAAGGCACAGTGCCGGAAACTGGAGGCAATACAGCGAGAATACCGGCGACTGGTGGAATTGGGGGAGGAGGAGACTGTTGCAACACTTGAAGCCTCCTCCAGTGCCCGGGCCCCAGCCACTGCCCTCCAGTGGTACGGCGCCTCCGTCTGGTGGCCACCCGCCACCCTAGCCGCAACACCATCTCTGGTGCCATTTGGAGGAGCAAATGCGTGTCGTCCTCCAATCATCCGCCAGTCCCTGTCTTAGTTCTGCCCCATTTTTTAATTCTTGTTTGGGTTGGTGGGAATTGGGCGTTGGGGATTTTTGGACATTTGGACTTCAGTTTCTTTCTTACGGACATTGGTTTGGGTTAGGGAGGGGGGTGGGTCAGCTTTTATGGGTTTCCGTTTTACATAGTTTATTTTTGTTAGGGTAAATTGAATCTATATTTATACTTTACATGCAATGTTGTTAATGTTTTGTAGGTGGGGTTACTGTTTTACATCACACTGTTTCCTTGCTGGTGCAGGTCCGCCCATATCCAGTGTTTGATTTTAATAAATGGCTGACTGTGTAAGACACAAACAGATAGATGTGACACCCCTCATTGATTGAGTTGTCCTACCAGTACTTTGTCTCTCTCTTCTAGTCTATGCATTCTTTATCTGGACTCAAAGGGGTATGTGAATTCATTGAAAACATGTCCATTATTAATTATGCCTCCCCCAAACTTCTCTTACCTTTGCTTGATGTTTAACTTAGGCACAACGATGGCTGCTTGATGAAGATGGTTTCCTTTTTCTATTCTAACATGCCATGATTGGGGTGGTGGTGGTAGTGGTAGTAGTAATAGACACTGGCAGGGCAGCAGCATTTGCAAAAAAAGAAAATGAGACAGTCAGTCACCTCTGAGAGACTCTTTGAGGAGTAGTAGAATGAAGTACAGTACAGAACTTACCGAGCAACAATAATATGCTACATTTTTTACAACAAAACCTAATGGTGATGGGGAAAAATTTCAGACATACAAACCTGAACGTCTATTGCGGTCCAGCAACCAATGTTTATTGGAAATCCCCACAATAAAAAAAGCCAGACAAGGTGGACGTGCCCTATCATTCATAGGCCCAACCACGTGGAACAAACTTCCATCTGACCTAAGACACAACGACAACCATCTATGTTTTAGGAAGGCCTTAAAAACTTTGCTGTTTCAGGTAGCATAATTTTCCTGTGGTTCCACAGAGTCAACATATTCCAGAACCTTTTGCGAGCAAAGCGCGGAGATACCTCTGAGGTCGATTCTGGCGCGATATAAGCTATTAAATAAATAAATAAATAAATAG
The DNA here is from genome assembly GCF_964263255.1 of Lissotriton vulgaris. NCBI lineage: Eukaryota > Metazoa > Chordata > Amphibia > Caudata > Salamandridae > Lissotriton > Lissotriton vulgaris. The sequence continues at coordinate 623,342,386 of NC_141689.1, forward strand.
CCTACTAGAGTTACAAAAACTATAGTTGTGTTGAGTCACTTGACTAGAACCTACAGTGTAACAGTTAGTGCTGTGTATGAGGAATGCCAACAAATCCAATCAATGCTGAGGTATATGTTCCTTTGTTAAATACAAATCACCTCTAAAATATACTGCTCTTGGGGGGGGCAAGCAGAAGAAGATCATCACTCTGCCTTGAAATTGAAGTATTGTTGCTTTCGCCACATCCACCCCAGCAAGCGTGTGATTAATTATTGGTGTACATTTAATTTAGTCACACCTCAATAAGTCACACAGCCCGGGAGAAGAGGGTTAGGGTTTGTTAAATGGATGGGAAGGGGGTTTGGGGGAAGGTTTGACAGTGAAAAACAGTACACATGGACAAATAAACAACAATCTTTGAAGACTACCATATCCATATCAATATGTTAAGGGAGAAAAAGGAAATGCATGCATAATGATGATTGATAGGGATGCCCGGATTACATACACTTCTTGTTCTGTTGTTCCGGGCTTAATACTTTTACAGATAGCAAATATAATTTTTAAATATTGGTAGGGATGAATCATAAACAGAGAGCAAACGTAATGATAATAACAACAACAAGGTCAGAAAATGTGGACTGGATTTGTGTCACAGCATTCCTCTTGGTCCTTTCGTCAATCAATCTTGGGTGTCGCCACTCACCAGTCGCCACTGCCCGCCTGGAAAAAAAATGTAGATTTATTAGTAAGGTAAGTGTGCATTGTAATGTTTTGCCATATATAGGGCAAGGCCCAGCCTGTAATTGTAGATGGAAACACAAAGGGGATATTGAGAAACAAAGTTGAAACAAATGCACAAGTTATGGTGTAATCCTTGTATTTTCAGCTAAGCGACGGGCTAAGCTCTCCACCAAGTCAAAGGCTTCCTTTTTGTCCTCTCACCTTTGTATGATTCAGACACCTTCTTAAGCTGATGCCCTAGCATTTGCAATAATGGGATAACTTGGCCCATTGTACAGTCGTCCTTGCTAACTTCACACGTGAAGACCTCAAAAGGACAAAGCATCTCAGTCAGGCATTTAACTAGGCCCCATTGCTCCATCTGAAGGGTCATGCCTTTAACAGTAGCATCCCCTCTTTGCATGACATATTCATTGAGTAGCCTGACTGCTCAAACAGACGATCAAGCATGTAATACATTGAGTTCCAATGTGTTGCCACCTCCTGGATGAGTGCTATGACTGGCATTCTATATTCACGTTGAATGATCCTCAGCTGCTTCCGAGCTTTAAAAGAATGGCTGAAATGAGTGCATATTCTTCGGCAGATGCTCGGTAAGTTGCTGACTATGGGTTCTTTTTTTAGAAAGTCTTGAACTATAATGTTTATGCAGTGCGCCAAACACGGAACCCTGAAACAGGAACCAAGATCCATGGCCTTAAGTACATTACTGCCATGATATGTGGCAACAAAACTAATAGTAAGCCCTCTTGGGCGCAGCCATTCAGAAACCTTGCTGCGAAACTCTTGCAAAATGTTTACAGCAGTATGAGATTTCTCCATGGCAAACATGGCTACAGTTGCATGTTTCTGAGTAGCTGTAAAATCTCAGCTGTGTCAACAGCACCTCGTTCAGATAGCTTATCTCTAACACCCACAAAAGAGACCCAGTTTGCAGTGATGCACATGTAATCTTTGTCTTGGCAACTGGTCCACATGTCTGTAGTCAGGTGGATATTGTGAACAGCATTATGCAGCAAAGCTTGTCCAACCAATTCCAGCACATCATGAGGTAGTGCTGGAACAGCAATTCTTGCGAAATAGCAACGGCTGGGAACCTTCCATCTCGGGCAGATGGCTGACACAAATTCAAGGAAACCCACCCCTTCCACAAATGAAATAGGGAGAAGGTCCAGTGCTAACATTTTAGCGAGCTTTGCATTGTACAACAGTGCCGTTGGGTGGTTGAGTTGGAACTGACCCTCCAACCTAAGCATGCTCTCAATGGTAGGCTGGATTACTTTCCTTTGTGGTGCTGTTGTTTTCATTAACCCACTTAGGCTCAACGACGCAGTTTGTCTCATTGCGGTACTCGGACGCCTTGGTGTCTCAGTCTGACTCTGAGTATGGCTCTTACTGCGGTGCCACTCAGATGTTACTGAGGAGGATGTGGGCGGTACCACTACACTACTGGGGACAGGGCTAGAAATGCCTCCCACTCCACCTTCCACCACAATAATATCGTACCCTGATTCTTCCTGACCAACTTCAATGGGTTGAGTTTTTCTACTATCTTTTAACTTAAGTAGGTGATTCTCCCACACAATAGTGTGGTGTATTCTGAGATGACTTGCTTGGCCTCCGGTACCATCGTTTGTACAAGCTTACCGCACCGAACACCTGAGAGACAAATTGAGCATATTGCAATGTTCTCCTCATTGGTGCTAACAGAAAAGAAGTCCCAAACTGGGGAGGAGAACTTTCTGGCACTGCTGGATGTGCCACTTTCAATACTAGATGAACTGGAGGGTGTGCTTGGAATGTGGCTCTGTGCAGTTACACTGTGACTTTTACTACTACTAACTTCTGAGATGGTTGAGCTGGATGTAGGTCCCTGCCGAGCCTTGGAAAATATGGCAGCTGGAGGTCGTGGTATGTGTAACCTGCGTTGGTGGTATCCGTGCAACATCCCGCCAGGTAGCAGCCTTTCTGGATAGGGTGAGAATATTGGACTCCATCCCCTTTGGGGCGGGAGTGATGTGGGTGATTACTGGCTCGTCCTATTCATCAACATCACCCCCATCTTCTACATCTACCTCCATAACTGTAAGTTTTTCAGGAACCTTCCTTTTCAGAAGCATTGTCTTGTGGCGTGCATCACTCTCAGACTGAGCTGGTGGCTGTCAAGTGGCATCACGTTCATCAGAAGCGGGGCTTGAAGAAGAAGATGGTGGACTAAGCCTCCTTTTCCTAGGTTGGTGGGGTTGGACCGCTGGTGCTGAGGTGCTGCTCCCAGCTTGGTTCCCGGAAAACGCTGCTGCAGGCGTAACTTTTTTGCTCCCAAAAAAAACATTGGCTGGCACGCCAGTCGTGGTTAATTGCACATCCTTTTTCTGTTCCTTCTTCTCACCAGCAACTTTCTTGGTACTGGACCTGGTACTTTTCTTTGGGGCCATCTTCTTCTGATGTCAGGCAGGATGCAGATGCAAAACAAGTTGTGTTCACACGTGGACGTGATGCACAGCAGGACTTCTGTCTGGTTGGCAGTACAACGGGTGATGATGATGACACCTCCTCCTCTGGTTTTTTGTGCATCTAAAAGCAAATAAGCCAGGAGAAGAACAACAGTGAAATATTGGATTTGTTGTTTTGTGGTTAAGTAAAGTTACTTACTACTGTACCAAAGATATAGTCTAGCCATTTCTGAGACTTTGTCAACAAGGGCTATGTTATACTACTGTGTATACACATACTACACTCTCAGGAATGATAGGAAAGAGAAAAGGAACCACCAAATTAAAAATGTCATGGAAGTGGGGTGGACCCTGTTTGTCATTAAATTATTAGAGCATCACATCATTCATGGAGCTGCTGCTGGCAAAGGGGGTGGATGGATGGAAGCAGTAAGCCAATAGGAAAACCATGCAGGCCTATATGCCAAAAGTAGGAAACTACTAACTCCCAACACAAAGAAAGGTCACCAGCCACATGGCCAGGCCCAACAACATCAGAAAGCCCACCCCAAAAAGCACACTTCCCACCTCAATCCAGTGCCATCCATGCCCTAAATGATGTCTAAATTCAATAGACCATACACAGAAACACTTGATTAATAAAGCTGTGGCTACCTGCTTTGGGCCTACTGGATGAAAGCAGACCTGTTGGCAGACAAGGCCAGATAAGCTTGCAGGCCTAGGCTTCAAAATGGCCACCAGCCACATGGCCAGGCCCAACAACATCAGAAAGCCCACCCCAAAAAACACACCTCCCACCTCAATCCAGTGCCATCCATGCCCTAAATGAAGTCTAAATTCAACAGACCACACACAGGAACACTTGATTAATAAAGCTGTGGCTACCTGCCCTGAGCCTACTGGATGAAAGCAGGCCTGTTGGCAGACAAGGCCAGACAAGCTTGCAGGCCTAGGCTTCAACATGGCCACCAGCCACATGGCCAGGCCCAATAACATCTGAAAGCCCACCCACAAAAAAACACACTTCCCACCTCAATCCGGTGCCACCCATGCATTAAATGATGTCTAAATTCAACAGACCACACACAGAAACTCTTGATTAATAAAGCTGTGGCTACCTGCTCTGAACCTACTGGAGAAAAGCAGGCCTGTTGGCAGACAAGGCCAGACAATCTTGCAGGCCTAGGCTTCAAAATGGCCACCAGCCACAAGGCCAGGCCCAACAAGAAAGTCCACCTCAAACAAACACATTCACCAACTCTAAATCAAGCTGCTTGAAAATTAAATACTTTCAAAAAACACCAAAGGAACAGTTGCTTCATAATGCACACACCCATGAGGCCATGACTAGCTCTGGCCTACTACTGACTACTACTACCCACAACATTTAAAAAAAAGGAATGATAGTTACCAGAATTAAATTGTAGTTGCAACAACTGCAATGCCCCCAATCAAACAGACACAACAACCACTTACTTGTAAAATATCCAATTCAAAAATACTCAAATCCAATTGCATTGATGCAGCAGAAAAAAAGAGTGATCTTTCCAGCTCAAAATCCAAAGGCAGAGGGACCAGGAGATGGACAAAGCACTGGGAGGAGCCTGCTGGAAAGGAACAGGAAGTTGGAGATTCTGTGGCACTTCCTCCCTTTCCCCACCTTTTTTAAAAAAAGACTCCTTACACAAAAAAGAACAGCCAAATGTCAATCTGAGGAGTTTTTTTCATCCAAATCATCATTTCCAGAACGTTTCATGCTGCTAGAGATGATATTGTTCTCCAAATTGAAAATTTCACATGTTCCAGTTCTCGAGCTTCACATTACTTCCGCCGGCGCGTCCAAAATGACTTGATCGCGTTCTCTCGCTCCCTGTCGCGTTGCATATGACGTGCTTGGGTTCTCTCGCTCCTTGTCGCGTTCGATATGACGTTTCTGCGTCCTCACGCTCTCGCTCACGGTGGAGAATGACGTGTTCGAGAACTCAATCATCTCATACGTTTGCGGTGCATGATCGCGAGAAGAAAGACGTGATTGCGGGACGAATGACGTGATCGCGCGGCCAATGATGTTAATGCGGGCGCGAACTCTCGAGAGATAGCGCAAAATGGCTACCACAATCCAACATCTCGTGGAGAACGTGACCGGATCTGGAAAACTTGTTGGCGAACGCGGGGATCCAGGTATTGCGATCGCGCATGCGCGAGAATGTTTTTTTACAGCGCGAGCAGGACAATAATTCCGGTAAGATGCGGATTGCGGAACTTATCGCAATTTCCACGAGCGGAACAGAATTTGCGCCCATGCCTAGTTATAGTTAGTCAGACATTTCTCTCGTACAAAACCATAGAAATTCCCCTGTTATAGTGAGTTTACCTAACTATAACTATATGACATGTTCAGTGACATCCCTGATGAGATCTCAAATGACATTACTGATGACATCATCCACGTGAAAATCTGATCCACCTCCTCACACTCTAATGTAACCTTTGATGCACCCACTGTAAAATACAGACTACCATTTTCGAAACCATCTACACACCAATACCAGTTACCACATACGCACTCACTGATTCCTTGGTCTACAAACACATCCACTTATTCACCCATACAATCACTCATAAATGCAGTCACTCATCAATACAGCACTATCATAAGCACTCATACACCTATACAGACACTCATACACCACCACTCATCCAGAGTTACTCACACATCTTGTCAGTAATGCAAAGAATCAATCACACTTCCATTTACTGACCTATACAGTTATACACACACCACATCACTTATGCAAACAGAAACAAATGCATACGTGCTCTCTTATACAATCACTGATACAAGTACACCCTCATCCATACAGCCACTCTCACAATCACTGACTTTCACGTGTAGTCATTTATATACTTCAACTTTCACATACATTGCCTTTAACATATGTAGTTACTTGGACATGTACCATTGAGACATCCATTCACTCACCAACACACCCATACACACACTCACCCACACAGCTGTTTCCCCTGAAGAGCACCTTTAGAATGGGGCAAATAGAAAAGGAAAAGTTGAAACTAATCCCGGAGATTGAAGATACAGTCAATCAGCCGGCAGAAAGGTGAGCCCTGCAGGCAAGAACCTGATCTATGCTGCTGAGCTAGCACTTGTAAAGCCTGATGGTAGCTAGCAGTTAAAAAATAATTAAGAATAGCTGGTCTTATGCTCAGGGCACAAGTCCTAAAAAAGAAGTGTGGGGGCTAACCTAATTAGTATGCAAGTGGCATCACAGCATGTGACATCACTGCACATGACATCACGGCAAATGAGGTGCGTGACATCACAGCGCGTGATATCACAGGAAGTGCCATCTCAAGAAGTGACATCAGATCTTAAGCCCTCACATATGTGTTTGGCAGGTCTTTCATGAGTACGAATGAACATATTTTGAGTATACTTGAAACCCTCCCGATATAGGCAGAGGATTCACACTTTTGGAAGATTTACATAAACCTATGTTGCCTTTTGTCAGTGTAAACTTCCTCTACCCATAGCGTTTTAAAAGAAAAATAGTGATATTTAATGTATTGCAATGCCTCCTCAGGGGTAGTATGCATGCTATATAAATGCTATTTATTTTGTGCAAATACTGGGAAAAGATCAACGCATCTGATGTTCTTACAGTGCATGCATAGCTCCTAAACAGGGACTGGACAAAGTGAAAAGTTGCCTCTATTAAGTATGTGAGAAGTGCTAACAAGGTGCTGCATTTGCTTCTAGGTGTGAGGCTCCTGACTGCTGCCAGCCAGGAGGCTCGAACAAAAGGAGGCCTGATGACCCCTCAAATTCGGCCTTTGTTATGGGCCCAGCAGACGTCTGAAATCAGAGAGCCCCATCCTGTCCAGCCTGTAGAAAGCAGATAACAATGTGCAGGCACTGCTGATAGTGTCCCATTGTTTGGAAATTACACAGGATGAATTCAGCATCTTTTTCAGTGGGGCCCAACTTCTTGGCAGGGTGGACGGCATCCACCCTGTGAAAAAAATTGGTGGACGTCGTCCACTCGCATGTACCCCTGACTCGTACCCTGCTTACGCTGTTCTCTGGCTCCAGATCATCGCAGAAAAATGCAGATGCACTAGTGCATAATTCTGGGTTAATCATGCACCAGCCTGTTTGCTTCCTTGTTTTTGTGAGATTCTTAATGATCTGTAGAGTACTGGTTTAGTAGACTTGCTTAATTACATGTAACCAATAGTTTAGATAATTCACTCATGAGGCCGTATTCACAAAAACGTTACCGATCTGCACCAACAGAATTACGCCTACGTATGGGTACAGATTTAGTACGCCGGAAAAGGCGGACCAGGCCAGGGTTTCCCAGTATTCTAACGAGAAAGACAAGTGGCCTCTTCTACAGTCTCCTATTCTGTGCATAATTCTGCATAGTGTAAACTTAGGTGAACGTGCAAGTGAAGATTTTTTTCTTTACAGGGAAATCAATCCTCCCCTTCTCCCAGGATAAATTCCTTTCCATAAACCCCACCAAATGTGTGGGATAATCTGTTCCCTTTCCCATCATGCAAACCGGGTAATTTCTGACCATTTCCACAGTGTGATGGGGTTGTGTTTCAGTTTGTGAATTCTCATAGAGTTACATATTTATGGGCGTTCACAAACTTACAATGATAACCACGCTTAGCACCGCCCAATTCCCACTCATTGTATGGGATTTAATGATGCTGATTTTTCTGCGGTCGCTGCAGAGAAACCCCACGTAGTGAACCCATTTGTCAACTCCCAGGAAACCTTTTGTGATTTCTGGCAGACATTAAAGAGGTATGTCAGCTGTAACCATGTGCTTACAGCCGAAACTACACTTGCGGCAGGAGTCCTTCATCTCTCTATGTAGCAATGACCGTTCGACACAGTTCAATTGGTTATTGCCACGTGATATTAACAGTACCTACATTTCAATAGGAATGTTCAACATACAATCTCTTCAACGGGGAAATGATTTGATTAATGAATTTGGGAGAGAGGGGTGGGGGGAGAGTGAGCAGACTCAAAAAACCTTTCAAGTGTGAAAAAGGCCGCTTTATTGGAACAGGTGCACATTTACAAAATACACAAACTCGGCAACCGCCTCACAATCTAAACCACAACCCAAGTTTTTGTTCGTTTTTATTTCAAACCCAAAACCCCGCCCCCACCCCACACCCTCCATCACACCCACCCCCACCCGTACATACCCAACACAAAACCATACAAACCCCAATAACATTATAACATTATAACATCACCTAATAAATATAATCTTACATCTCTGACTATAAACCAACAGAACATATCCCCCGATCCGTATTCTCCGAACCCCACGTCAATCAAACTGAACAATCCCCAAACAATAACCGATACAACTAACGGGTCCAACTTGGCCCAAAACTGACGATCACATAGCAAAACCGCCACGCACCTGTCCCAAGCGACAAAGCACAACGTAAAAACCCCATGAACACGTGTTTCAAACAGCAGCCAAACTAAAGAAATAAATAAATAAAAATCCCTTAAAAAAGGGGAGGGAGGGAGGGACAAAAAATTCTAAGCTCAACCGGCCACCAGGTCACCAAGCCTAAAATGGTGCCCGGAGCGAGGAGCCCCGCCCATTTATAGGGGAGCGCACAAAACAACTAAAACCAGCCCAAAAACGCCCAAAAAGAACCTGCTAGAAAGAATACCCCACCCAGATCTCCCAAACCGCCCGGGGGAGGAGACCTCCCGGTGGTCGGCTGCCCTCCCCCAAGCCCCCCTTGGGAGAGAGGGGTGGGGGGAGAGTGAGCAGACTCAAAAAACCTTTCAAGTGTGAAAAAGGCCGCTTTATTGGAACAGGTGCACATTTACAAAATACACAAACTCGGCAACCGCCTCACAATCTAAACCACAACCCAAGTTTTTGTTCGTTTTTATTTCAAACCCAAAACCCCGCCCCCACCCCACACCCTCCATCACACCCACCCCCACCCGTACATACCCAACACAAAACCATACAAACCCCAATAACATTATAACATTATAACATCACCTAATAAATATAATCTTACATCTCTGACTATAAACCAACAGAACATATCCCCCGATCCGTATTCTCCGAACCCCACGTCAATCAAACTGAACAATCCCCAAACAATAACCGATACAACTAACGGGTCCAACTTGGCCCAAAACTGACGATCACATAGCAAAACCGCCAACCAGAAAGCCGTGGGGTGAAAGACTGATACGGAGAGAGCCCCACCTTTCTGCCCCCCCAACCGCCTAAAAACCGGGGGGGGGGTGGGAAGGGGTGGGGGGGGGGAGGGGGTACGAGAGAAACCCAGTAAGAAGAAGAGGGGAAAACCAGAATACAGAACCGACTACCACTTACTCACCAACCAAGTGACGAACCGTCAAACAACGAGATAGAACCTCCCGCAACTCCAGAAGATACAGGTCCATACCCATACGAGACAGGTGTACACCATCCCCCCGAAAAAATTCCACCGCATCGTATTTAATGTCACTATGGACGATGCGACCGAAACCCAGGTCTCTACAAAAACGGGAAACCTCCAAATTCACCTTCCTCCGTGATTTGTCCACCGCCTTCGGTTTCATCGCATACCTCCAAACCCTCCGCGGCACCATCTCCGTCCAAATGACATGACAACCCGACCACTGACTGTGTAGCAAAGCCAAGTCCTTTTTTATCGCCCGGAGCAGGACAACCCCTTTGACAGAGCCCATGTCATTCTCACCCAAATGAATCACCAGGACGTCCGGGCAAACCCCCCCTACCAACCAAGAATTCAAGGCAGGTATAAGTTCTTTCCACAACATACCCCCCTTTCCCTTCCAAACCACATTAAACAAACTGTCATTGAACCCCAACGAGGAACCAAAATAACTCTGTCGGGCTTGCACTTGAGCTCTCTTAATGAACGAATGGCCCACGATCCAAACTGTAACGTAAGCAGCCCGAGGACCTGCCACAGAACCTGAAAAAGAAAACAGAGTCAGACAGGCAAAACAGAGGAGGACGCCAGCGCTCCAGTAGGCTCATTACGAACATAGCGCCGAAAACAGTCAGAAGTCCAGCGCCCCAGACCCATGATGTCCTCCCTCGACCAACCCCTGTGGAAGGCCTCTGTGGCCGCCCCAATCCGAAAAGAATGAGTACCGTATGAAGACCCATCCAAACCAATATGTCGCAGCGCTTTACGCAGTACCATGCGCAGTTGATAGTTCGTCACACTAGACCCATTGGCATGTTGAAAAACTCGAAAATCCACCAACCCACCCGACATTTTCCTCCAACAAAGAGCCCAATGTAAAGGGCACGTTTCTTGAGGTGAAACCGATTCTAACCAGACACCCTTGCCCACACTTCTCTGATCCGTTTTGGAGTGTGAGAGCCAAATGTGGACCCCCCGCACCGTGATCTGAACATCCCCCCACAGGAGGCCAGGAGAGGATCTGTTGCCAAGCAATTCAGACACACGAAAAGCTCCAAAAAACATCCACACCATCAACGTGGCAAACAAACACGCTTCCACTCGGTCAGTACACACAACCGGTAAGACAGAAACAACCTGAAACAGCTTTTGCCACGACAAAGGAGATCGCAAAGTGCGAATAGCACCACTCTATCTGGACCATCCCTCCAACATTCTCTTACCCAACTCCCCAGCCGACGGAGAGTAACCCCACAAAAGCTTACCCATGAAAGAAACTCCAGCTAGTTTTCCAGATATAGTAATTCTAGACAACTTCTTATCCATTAACACCAAAATAAACTGTACCACATCTTCCGACCTTTGCCAATCCAGATCCCTCCGACAAGCGCCTGACTCCAAAAATTCCTTCCAGGCTAACTCATACGCCGTCCTCGTGGAAGGGGCCAGGGAACCTAAAACCAAGTGAAGGACCCGGTGTTTCCTATCGTCCAAAGGTGTTCCGGCATGGGAGTCGGCTCCTCGTCTGCCTCCAAAGCAAGCCCACGGAATCTCTCCCACTGTGAACGAGACAAAGCATCCGCAATGTCATTGTCCACGCCAGGCACGTGAAGGGCCCGAAAACCAATATCATGTCTCAGGCAACCCAAAACAAACACTCTCAGAAGTTTCAAAACCTGGGGATCTCTGGCCGACTGTTTGTTAATCACCTGAACCACAGCCATATTATCGATCCGAAAAAGGACCTTTTTGTGGGCCAACTCCGCCCCCCACAGCGTGACCGCCACAACCACAGGAAAAAATTCCAGAAAGGCAATACTTCTACCACCATTCTTCCATTGCATGGGCCACTGTTGAGCACACCACCGTCCTTGCCAGTAGAGACCAAAACCCTCACTACCGGCGGCATCAGAGAAGATCTGTACCTCCCAACACCAATCCACCTCCCAACACAAAGGCACACCATTGAAGGAATGTAAGAAAAAGACCCACATACGTAAGTCCTCCTTCACCCCCGCAGACAGTCTCACCCTATGATGTGGCAGGGAATGACCAGACAAGGCTCTGCCTAACCTCCTACAAAAAGTCCTACCCGCCCGAACCACTCTGCAGGCAAAATTCAGGTGTACCAGCAAAACCTGTATCTCTCTCACAAACACCTTCTCCTTCCCCAACATAGTTCCAACCAGCTGAAGCATTTTCTGTTTCTTGTCCAATGGAAGGCGAGCCTGCATCAAATGAGAGTCAAGCTCGATCCCCAAAAAAGACATGGTCGCGCAAGGACCCATGGTCTTCTCTGGAGCCAATGGCACACCCAAGTAACTCATCAGTGATTGAAAAGATGTGAGAGCCGCATGGCAGGCTAAGGAATTGGCCGCACCTACAAAAAAGAAATCGTCCAAATAATGAGTGACAAGGTCATGGCCACTCTGTGTAGTAAACCACCATTGAAGAAAGGTGCTGAAAGTTTCGAACAAAGCACAGGACATAGAACAGCCCATTGGCAACGCCTTGTCCACGTACCATTTCCCAAGGAAATGGATGCCCAGAAGACACCAGTCCTCAGGATGGACTGGAAGGAGCCGAAATGCGGACTTAATGTCGCATTTTGCCATCAGGGCATCAGGGCCCGCCGAGACAACCAGCTGCATGGCTACATCCACAGAGGAATAAGACACCGATGCAGCTTCCGGGTCAATGAAATCATTTACTGACTCACCGTCCGGCCATGACAGGTGTTGAATGAGCCGGAACTGACCAGGCTCCTTCTTGGGGACTACACCAATTGGGGACACGATAAGGTTCGCCAGAGGCCAGTCATCAAACGGGCCCGCCATCCGACCCTCACTCACTTCTTTGTCCAATTTCAACTGTACAATGTCTGGGTGTTCGCTCGCTGACTTTAAATTCTTGGACCAACGTCTGAAACGCGGTCCCTCATACCCCAAGCGAAACCCCACCTGAAAACCTAACAACAAGACCGACCGCAGCTCCGCAGGCTCATAGTCCCGCAAAGCCGCGGCCAATCTGGTTACATTAACCGGAGTACGAGCCTTTGGGCCCAGCCCCAGATGAAGCTTTCCCTCCCCTGGGAGCTGGGGGTTGTTGTGGTGGCACGAAAGTTCCTGAACTCTGTTGGGAACCCTGGGGCCCTGGGGTCCTAGGACCCCAGCAGCGGGACAACGGATGACTCTTCCTCCCACATTGGGAACATTCATGGCGGAATTTACAAAACTGTCTAGTACAGGTCCCGGTATTAAAATCCCAGCATGTGCCGATGGGCGACTGGGCGGAAGAGACGGCCCCCACCCCTCCCCGGGTGGGATGGGACTGAAAGGGACGATACAATATAGGAAGACCACTGGCCGTAAAAATGGTTTTACCAGAGGCAGACGATCCCATCGTTTGCTGCCAAAGGTCAGAGTCCAACTCCCCCCATTTCGCCTCAGGATCCCAAGCCATTCGTGCCCTGAACTCCTCATCATATTGGGCCCACGCATATTCATTCCTGGTTAGCTGAGCCTTACGGATAACATCCATGTATTTAAACAGGGACACGCAGCGCTCAGGGAATTTCTCACAATAGACGCTGGCAAAAATTAAAAAGGCCGCCGTCCAATTTTCTATATTCAGGGGAACTTTAGGGCGCTTGGCTAACTCGAACTCTTCTTCTTTAGAACCTTCCTTAGCACGGACTTCCCTGTGGAGCAATTTCAACAGTTCCACATACTCACCATTCCATATCTTTTCTTTCGTACTAAGCATCAAATGAGCCCCCAAAGGCTTTGTAACACCCATGTACGGCAACTTTTTGATTTTAAGTTCTTTACTGTGAAGCACCCTTGTCGTAGTACCCACACCAACATTGGACGTGCCACTGTCCACCATGTGACTTGTATTAACCTCATCACCATTAGTACCAACACCTTGATCTCGTACCACACGTCCTTTATACAGTTTACCATCCTTTTCCGTCGAAATTAAATCGACACCAACACCAATAGAGACCATATTGGGCCGCACGGCCTGAACCACATTCTCACCTGGATTTAAAAGAGGCGGTTGACTGGCTTCCGTCCTCCACGCCGTCCGTGCACCGTCATCTGCCCTTCGAGGAGCCCTCACCGCGGGGCCGAGCACTCGTGGCCGTGACGATTCCACACGACTCCGAACCACTTGGTCCTGTAACATGTCACGAGAAACATTAACATGCCCCCCCCCAGACACAGAATCACGAACCTCGCCCTCTTCAGGGCTATCCTCATCATAATCTAAGATCAGGGAGTCCTCCAACTGAGGGGGGGGGACAACCACCGAAGTCTGTCTTGACTCCACCGTATTTGAACGACCATGGGCCTTACCAGCCCGCACTCTGGACCTAGGTGGGGAGGACGACTGAACTCGTCTATACACCCCCCCCACCAGAACTACTGACAACCTGCTGACTTCCAGAAAAGGATAAACCAGTAGTCAAAACACCACGTGGCACAGGAGAGGTCGTACGTAACCTGCTCCCATGAGCAACGCTGGAATCCAACGCCGAGGCCGGGAAGGTCGTACTGGACCCGGAGGCACCGCCCATGTAGAAATCCCTCGTTGGGACCATCGAGGTCGTATTAAACCTGCTTGTGATGGCCACGGCGGGATCCCTCGAAGGTATGGGACGTGCCGCGCTAGGCTCCACCCGCACTTCTCCTCGGCGTACCCGGGCAGCCTGCCGCCCTGCCAAGTCTGCTGCCGTAGATCGAGCTTCTTCCTGTAAAGAAAAAGGCTGGACTGGTGTGCCGGGTCCCTCACAAAAACCAACTCTATGTGCGGAAGACAAACCGCCAACATTAACACCGCCCCCCTACCAGACACCCTAAAACTTCCAGAACTAACAACACTCTTTCTCTTTAAAGCATCGCAAAGCCGCGGAGACGGCGGACAGACCTCCTCATCCGAGCTAGCATCCAACACAGCCTGAATAATTCTCGAAGCCGTCCCCTGAGGGTCCCAATCCTGAACCCCCCCGACTGAAACAGCACCCCGCGAAGCAGGCCCTGAACCCACCAGCCCACTATGACCTTGAAAATTCCCTATAAAAAGCCCCTTCCCCCCCCACACCTCGCTGAGCAACATCCACACCACTCTCAACCCCTCCGATGGGAAGGTCACCCACCACCCGAAACTGGCGGGAATCTCCCACCGACCCGCCCGCGCAGCCCAGCTCCCCACCAGGTACCAGCAAGTCAGGCCGCCCCGCACCCTCTCCCAGACCCATCTGGGCCCATTCCCCCTCCCCCAAGGAGCTGCAACCCCCAGACACGGCCTCCCCCCCCACAACCGACCCAGAAGGGGAAAACAATAACGGACTCTGCAAATCCCTCCCCCCAGATCGAACAAGAACGCCACGGCCCTCAGGCCCTCCGACAACCGCAGTAGATACCAAAGGACGCGCAATGTGCCCACCAACCGCACCACCGTCAACCGACACCGGGACCTGAACCACATGGCGGCGTATAACGCTCAGGGGAGCAACCACCTCCTCAATGTCCCGATCTGGGGCACCCCGTAACGGTTGCTGCGCCACAGAAACCACATCCAAAATGGCCTCCGCCCGCCCCGCCTGAGTGACGTCAGTCCCCACCCCCGCGGAGGCAGAAGCCGAACGCCGCGTGCAACCACGTTGCCTGGAAGCACGACGGCCCCGCAAAACAGGAGCAGAGGCCGCCCTTTCCCGCAGACCGATCTCAGAAACCTCTCCCTCCCCGAGAGGGAAACCCCCAACCCCAGCCTCCTCCAACAACGAGGAATCCAAAGAAACGGCCGGATCAGAAGAACTAGCATCACTCCCCCGCCGGGCCCTGGAACCCGCCCGACGGGTCCTAGAACGACCCCGCTCACTTACCCCATCCTGCCTCCGACGTTTCGGGGAGTAACATGCTGCCACCACAGCCGACACCCTCGCAGAGGCCTCCCGCTGGGGGCGCGGGGTCTCGGCCCGACCCCGGTCGCCAATGACCAGGTCCAAACGCCCCGCCTCGCTAAGCAGGCGAATAGCTTCCAATACACGATAATCTTCACCAGACATGATATCGGATCAGACTAGCCACAAGGAAACTGAACAAATTACCAAAGTACGGACAAAAAATTCTAAGCTCAACCGGCCACCAGGTCACCAAGCCTAAAATGGTGCCCGGAGCGAGGAGCCCCGCCCATTTATAGGGGAGCGCACAAAACAACTAAAACCAGCCCAAAAACGCCCAAAAAGAACCTGCTAGAAAGAATACCCCACCCAGATCTCCCAAACCGCCCGGGGGAGGAGACCTCCCGGTGGTCGGCTGCCCTCCCCCAAGCCCCCCTTGTGGTAAAACGCTTAGCAGAATTCAACTGCATGAAAAGAGTTAAATGAAAAGACAGATGTGGGCAATATAGGGATTAAAAAGCCTAGGGCCTCATTTATGAAAAGTGACGCATCGCTGCGTGAAAACAGCGATGCGTCACTTCTCAGTGCGCACTCCTTGCGACACCAATGATGCGTCATATTTAATGTATGACGCATCATGTCGCAAGGGCTTACAGATACATCAGTATTTCTGACGCATCTGTAAGCGCAAAAGTGACGCATTGCTGGAGTGTGTCACAAAAGTGACGCATCTCCAGCAATGCGTCCTTTCACATGGGGAAAGCCCCATGTGAAAGGGCTTGCGTCAGTCTTACGCCTGCTGTGAGGCAGGCGCAAGATTTTGACGCAACCGCATCCTAAAAGTGACGCAGTGAAATCTCATAGATTTCACTGCGTCACTATTACGAGGCTTTTTGCGGAGGAACGCCCCCTCTGCATACATTATACCTGACGCAGGTATAATGTGGCGCAGGGGTTTAAAAAGTGACGCATCTACCTAGATGCGCCACTTTTTAAATATGGCGCAACAAGGCGCATGTTTTACGCCGCAGATGCGTCACAAAAAGTAACGCATCCGCAGCGCAAAACTGACGCAAGGCCTCATAAATGAGGCCCCTAGCCTCTTCCTTATGGAGCCAATCATTAGAAGAAGAAAGTCTGCTAGTGGAAAGTACTTTTGGACATGTTACAGCAGCACCACAAACGCATCCAAAATGTATGGAGCTCTGCGCTTCTCCCCTGCACATTCACCTCCAGGTTGTGTTTGTCCGCCGATGCGCTCAACAAATTAGTGCTAGAGCTCAGAAACACTGCGCTTGTTCAAACTTTCTGTTAGTACAATTCCCAATTAAAGAGCTGCAATACGTTCTGAGCATGTGCACGCGTTACGTGACACTAACATGCAAACATATATAGCGTCATAAATTATTTTCAGCGATAAATATAGTCAAGAAATGGAGATTAAGACGTGCAAAAGTTGCAGACCATATTAACATCTTTTTATGATTCTGCAACATTCTTCGCCGGCATACATTTAGGTTTTGTAAAAAAAAAGAAGAAATAGAAACATTTAATAAGCTACAGTAGCTCAGTCTGTCGCCGCTTTACTTAGTTGTTGATAAAGTTGTGTGAGCATTCACACCCTTGAATCAGTACAGATGTAGCCTGGCTGCGTTATCTGATCCAGCGCCTCTGTGTGCCGCTTCATCATGGAAACAGCCGGCACAGTTTTACTGAAGTGGTTTCACTCGAATGAGAGGAACACTTGCCTAACAAAACATTTCCCGAAAATTACAGGATGTGGAAGATTACTAATAAGCAAGTTAGTGGACATCAAACCGGCCGGGTATGCCTAATAACATGCCAAGCGCATATATTTACAGAGGGAGCACAAAGGTTTTAAGAGCGTGTCTTGCAAGTGAAATGAACACAGAATAAACATTCCTGCGCCCTACTATAGTTGGGCCGATGTAATCCACAGGAGCCTGTAGAACTCTGCATCAGTATCTATGTAATCGCTTTTAAGGTTTCCATTTAAATGTGCTATGTGTTTCTTGGTATTTTGTAGCAATTGTTTTTTCAAATGGTTATACAAATATTTGCATTTACTAGTAGATTAATGCATATTTTAATATGTTCTTGTAAGAGTATTGCAGATAGATAGATAGCTAGATAAATAGATAGATGGATAGACAGACAGACAGACAGACAGACGGACGGACGGACGGACGGACGGACGGACAGACAGACAGAACGGACGGACGGACGGCGGACAGACAGACAGGACGGACGGACGGACAAGACAGACAGACAGACAGACGGACGGACGGACGGACGGACGGACGGACGGACGGACGGACAGACAGACAGACAGAACGGACGGACGGACGGACGGACGGCGGACAGACAGACAGACAGACAGGACGGACGGACGGACGGACGGCGGACAGACGGACGGACGGCGGACGGACGGACGGACGGACGGACGGACGGATAGATAGATAGATAGATTGATTTGACAAAAAAACTATGGAACAAATGACGTTATAGTTTTATGTGGTTCATATCTTCATATTACAAAATTCGCAATATTCAGAGAGAAAAACATAGGGTAAAGTGACATTCTAAACTTCCAAAATCTCTAAAATTAACCAGTTAATAGTTTTTGAGCTAACTAGAACTTGATCCCCTACCATGACCGGTGTTGTCATCAATGATGTTATCAGTGATGTTGCTAATGATGTAATTGAACATATCATGAGTGATGCGATCTGTCAAATTATAAGCAGAGAATGGTGGGGGCACAAGTTGTAGTTAGCTCAGTAAACAAATTATAACTGGTGAATTTCTGTTCAGCTTTTTTTAAATGTAAAGCAAGATATTATTACCATTCCTAACAATAACATCACTTTAACCTTTGGTCTTTGATGTCTAGGGTTTTTTCAATGTAACCTCAATCTTATTACCATACCTAAACCCCATAGGTGGCCAACATCCCACCCACGGGCAACAAACACTGCCATGTACAGTTGTTAGCCATTCACGGCGTAGGGTTGTGCGCTGGCAAGGCATTGCGCCTCTCTACATAGTTGCCTAAGCCTGTCCCACACGTACTTGAGTCCGCCGAGTCCCCATTTCCTGTAATGTTGACCACAACATTTCTTCTGATGTCACGGTCCACCAGAGAGCTCGCTGCTTGTGGACCGTCGGCCATTCACAATGTTTTATTTTTTTAATTCCTGGTCCTGAGGAACTACCATTAGACTTCGAGGGATGCCTGAGGGACCAATTTACTTTTTTATAGCCTTAATTTCTCTAAAACTGCTGAACCGATTTACACCAAATCACAAAAAGCATTTTTTCTGGCTAACGATCAAGCTTTCTGCCAAATATGTTGTAATTCTGTTTGGCCATTTTTTCTCCAGCATTGTCTAATTTTCCCTAAGGAAACTGCATAGGCTAAATGCATTTTGGGACCCCCATTTTTTCGGCCCCACTTCATGGATTACCCTAAATATTTCCTGGAAGGGACTGACGAGAATAAACCTTTTGGGGAAAGTTTGATGAAGATTTGTTGACCGTCACTGTGTAACAAAACACACACACATGCACACACACACTCCATAGTTATTGTTAGGTTAGAGTTTTCATAGCAGGTGAATGTAGTGAATCATAAAAAAAACTGTGAAACCAGTTAAACCCATGAAATTCACTGGAAAATATAGTTAAAGGGCAGTTATTTAAAGGCCACTTATGGTTCAGTGAAGATAAAACAAAAAAAACCCTGAGGTTATGCGGGCAATACATACTACAAAAACATGCATCACCATATTTAGTACACTCTTCACCCAATGGCATGTAAACAAATGCTGTCTTCAAAAAGCAACACATGGTGGGCATGATTTAGAGTTTGCATTGTACACTTTGTATCTTCCTCACTTTCTATAGATAAGTGTCTCAGTCTTATTTCATTGTGGATAAAGGTGCAATAAGTGACTATATGGAGAAGGTTTAAGGAGGGGCCACTAGATAACTCAGAAGCTTGGAAATCATTGACAATAAGACCTGGAGTTGCAATTCAGGGTGTGAAAACCTAAAGAAAGGAGAACTTGTAGAGGTCCTTGCCTCAACTAATATCAACAGGTCAGCAGGTTCAGGTAAGACATCAGACCTGTAAGTTCATGTAAAAAAGGGAAGGTGCACCAAACAAAGTGCTCGAAAGCTTCACGTAGTGTTCAAATTTCTTTTATTTTTATTCCGATAAAAAACCTCAGCCAGCACGTTTCGTTCGAATGAACTTCGTCAGGGCTCATATAAGCAGTAAACGTCCAGTATTCTATTCAAATTAGTCAGTTGTAGTTGTTGGTGCACTCGCTACTACACGAGCGATTTGAACGGGCGGCTGGTACACGGGTCGGACCCTATTGTAGCTATTTATACTGCAGGGACCGATACCACCAGTTTGTTAAGAACAAATTGGTCCTTCTCTGGTCAACGAACCTTTTGGCACTTTGGAAAACCTAGTATGATTATTTAAGCAACTGACTAATTTGAATAGAATACTGGACGTTTACTGCTTATATGAGCCATGACGAAGTTCATTCGAACGAAACGTGTTGGCTGAGGTTTTTTATCGGAATAAAAATAAGAGAAATTTGCACACTACGTGAAGCTTTCGAGCACTTTGTTTGGTGCACCGTCCCATTTTAACATGAACTTTTGGATCCGCTCTGCGAAGGTACCTGATGAAGGCGGGTATGCCGAAACGCGCGTTGTAGACATCTGTCGCACTGCCTGAGTCAACGTTTCGTCTCTCATACGGATTTGTATATATTTATGATGGCTGTAGAAATTAATTCTCTGGAATGACCATTTTGAATATTATTTGCACATTTGAATCATTGTAACATTATTGAAGTATGAACTATATATATTTAAAAAAATAAGCCAATAAATCTATCACGTTAATTTTCTGTATATGTACATTTTGTTCTTATAGGGTGTTCTTCAAGCACATGTGTATATCCCACACATAGAGATGTATTCTTATTAATAGATCTGGTCGATATCGTTCTCTAGCTATAATTTTCCTATAGTAGTTTATTTCCCTATGTTATAGCTAGCTGTTCCTATAGGGTTCCCTTGTTTTCTAAAGAGTTATTCTCATAGCCTGTCTTAGAGGGGATTGGTTCTATCTATATATTATCTAAATAGAGACATTAAGAATCAAAAATATTTTCTTGTTCAACTTGCACTTGTCGTCATCCTTTGTATTTCTCTAAAATTAGCTTCACACACTCTTTTTATTCACAATGTCTAGTTAGATAGTACATTTATTGTCCTATAGATATCTAGACATTTATTTTGGCCCTTAACGGTAGCACTCACTATTCTTTGTAAAAGGTGCACCTAGCATACACTACACAGTTCATAAGTCTTTAGTTCGATAATAAAATCATAAAAGACAGAAGTATCAAGAACATAGAGGGATGAAAATTTGATAAAAACCATCATTACAATCATCATTAAAAAAAATATTAAACAGTATAATAAGACTTTGGAAGTATGATACCACATAATAATTTCAATATTAAAATACGTTTGGGTTCCTGGTGCGAATAACCCATGCCCACCCAAGGAATTTAGCAACACCAACCACTACCAACTCAGAAGTATTGGTGCGAAATATCTTCATGGCTTCAGTGCTCCCTTTGATTTCTAGCCTACAACAAATAGGCCTAATCCATTTCAATCTTGGGGCATGGTATGCAGGACAGGCGAAAAGAAAATGACCCAGACTCTCCGTATAGACTAAACACTACAGAAGGGGCAAGTATCATTTGAGTTAGCAGACCACTTTTTTGTAAAAGAGTTAATGGGTAGAGACCCGACTCGGAACTGGTGGTATAATTTCCGGTCGAGAGTCTTAGTGATCACATCCCAATAGATCTCCAGGGAAGGGGTCACTTTATGGGCCAAAAAAAGACCTGTTAGGCTAGTGGTATCATCTGACTGAACAACAGCTGAGTGCTTGACTGTGGCCCAATACAGATCTTTAAAATCCTGTTTAGAGGAGAACAGAGAGGTCCCCGGGGAGACCCAAAGCTGGTTTAGACCCATCTCTTCCAACACCAGTTTCACTTCCCTCAACCATGCAATATTTGAGGCGCCCCTTGATGATTTTACCTCGGCTAGTTCGCTGGCAAAGAGGCTGAGCTCTGGAGAAGTCCAGATCCGTCGCCACAGCGCCACCAAACGATACCGAGCCAACTCATTGATGGGCTTACAGCCCAAATCTAACAACAGAGGTTTGATAGGTGTAGATTGGGGGAGACCTATCAAATTCCGCAAAAATTTATTTTGGGCTTTGACCAAAGAGGTTAGATCTTTAAAACCCCAAAGGTCAGCACCATACAGAGTGGCTGCATTAATTTTTGCTTCGTAGATCTTAAGTACTGGGGCAATACGTTTGGTAAAGGACTTCTTGTGCTCCTGGATTAAACAACCCGTGAGGCGTGCAAATTTGAGGTATAATGCCTCAACCTGGGGTTTCCAGCAGAGGCGATAGTCTAATGTCACACCCAGGTAAGTCACTACCTCTACTTGTTCGATACAGGCACCATTTAAACTAACCGAGCT
Organism: Lissotriton vulgaris; assembly: GCF_964263255.1. Taxonomy (NCBI): domain Eukaryota; kingdom Metazoa; phylum Chordata; class Amphibia; order Caudata; family Salamandridae; genus Lissotriton; species Lissotriton vulgaris. The sequence continues at coordinate 623,364,577 of NC_141689.1, forward strand.
TTTAATGGGGCGGTTTTTGCTAAAGACCATAAATTTAGTCTTACCAATATTAATTTGCAGATCGTTTACCCTGCAAAACTCATCGAATCTGTTGAGTGCTGTCTGTAGCCCCCTCCGAGTTTTTGAGAGAAGCAAAGTATCGTCCGCAAAGATTAACATCGGATACTTTGTTCCTCCCAAAATTTCGGGCGTCTGTCGGGGTGTTAGCAAAAAACTCAACTACCTGATTAATAAACAAGAGGAAGAGGGTAGGGGCCAGCACACACCCCTGACGGACGCCGGGTGTTACTGGAAAGCTGTCCGTCACCTGTCCTTGTTTTCCCCATCTCACCCTGGCAAAATTGTACTCGTGTAGCCTAACTACTAAATTCAGGAGTTCTGGCGGCAGGCCCATAGATTTAAAAGCATTCCACATTTTCTCCCTGGGCACAAGGTTGAAAGCCGACTTGAGATCCACAAAGACGGCATAGATTGCTCCTCCTCCTAACAGGGCAACCTTCCAGTACAACATGGTTAATCTAAAGACCTGATCTATTGTACTGGTGCCAGATCTAAATCCAGCTTGCATTGGTGATAGAATGTTATCCTGTTCCATCCACCCCTGGATTCTTGCGAGGACCATCCTAGCAGCTATTTTTTGGATTGAGTCAATTAAGCTGATCGGGCGGTAATTACCCGTGGCCGATCGGTCCCCTTTTTTGAAAATTGGTAAAATTTCCGCCCCTTTCCAAGAATCCGGGATCCTTGCCCCTTTAGCGATGGCATTAATGAGCATGGTTATATAGGGAACCCAAATGTGTAAGTTAATTTTAAAAAGGTCTGCCGGTATTGCATCCATTCCTGGGGCTTTCCCTGATTGTACTACACTGAGGGCCTGCTCTGCCTCGGAAGAGGTAAAGACTAAGGTAGGGCAAGAGTAAGAAGGTGAAAGTACTCCCTTCATCTGCTCTGTGTGGTGATCTATGTTTAAAGCCCTAAACTGGGAAGAATAAAAGGCCACCCACTCGACAGGAGGAACATGATTAACAGGAATTCTGGAGTCTGGGTTCATACCCCACTTTACAGTTTCCCAAAACACTAATTTGGTTAGATGATTGACACGCCGAGAAGAGCTCGGATCAGAGGTGCTCATACCACTCTTTCTTTGCGGCCCATTGGGCTCTTTTGTATGATTGCCGCGCAGTTTTAATGTCACCAGTGACTCAGGATTTGATCGCCTTGATCAAACTACAGTGCGCTTCCCTGCAACTCTTGTTATATCATTTGTTTTGTGAACCTGATGCCTTTTCTTTCTTTGGGTTAAACGGTTGCGTTAAAAGGGTTTTAAGTTTCGAGAAGCACTGGTCATGGAGGTCACTAATCTGAGAGATGCCCCCCGAGGGAGGTGGGAGGGCTTTCATGCTGTTCAATGTTGCAGAGACTTCCTTCTCTATGTCGTTTATTACAGAGGGATCTTCGACTACCCTGGACCATCTAACTCTTCTTCTATCATTTGTCAAAATGGCTTCAGACGTTAGACAAGGGATTTTGGGGGACCCGCCACTGTCATCTTGAAACTTCAAACCTAACGAAAGGGGGTTGTGCTCGCTCTCTGGGCGAGCCACAACCTCCATATCAATCACCATTGACCAGAATTCTATTTTAATAAAGATGTAATCTATTCGGCTCATGCTGACCCCATTGTTGAAGGTGGGATGCCCTGCCTTGTCGCAGGTCGTGCGCCCATTTACTGCTCGCAGACCTCTCTCCAAACACAGCCCTAGCCAGAGAAGTGCAGCTTCAGTAGCCTTTACACCCTTATTTAATCATAAAGGCGGGATATCCCAAACAGCGTCTTCCGCTACCCCCAAATCCTTACCCACACTAAACAGTGGTTCAAATGAGCAATTTAAATCCCCGGCTACGAGGATGAATTTTTTCCTTCCTATTGCCTCAAGGAGCAGATCTAAATCATCCATGATGATCGGCCTACAACCACCTGGGTGTCCACGGGCGTAAATATTTATGACTACTATGTCCTGTTCATCAGCCCTACTAAGCTTAATTCCTAATAGGTCAGGGTTGGCCACTGTAATTTCAGTTGGTCTATACCCAATAGACTGCCTTACCCAGACCACTAGACCTCCTGAGGCTCTGCCCTTAGGGCCCTGGATCGCTGGCTTGAAAAAATGTAGATACCCTGCTCGATATATAGGGTCGGGGGCCCAACTCTCCTGGAGGATGACGATATCAAAGGTGTCTATAAAAACTGCCCAATCCTCTGAATCGATTCAACCCTTTAATCCCGCTATATTCCAGGAAACAACCTTGAGCGACCCAACCTGACAAGAAGATGAGATGGACTCCAATACACACAATTCCACCTCTGTAGTTACAACCAATCTCGGTGGGATGCTAGGTGTCTGGTTAAGTGCAATTGGGCTAGCAATACCACTTTCTCTCCCTGAAATGCCCTCATTAATACACAATCTGGGTTGTGAGCCACCAAGTTGATACTTTTAGCTTCACTACATATATTTTCTGACCCTTTGTCTGAGTCCAGTCAGTCAATGCCCTCAAGACAGGACAAGGATTCAAACCGGTTAGACAGACAGGGATAGAAGGGGGAGTGGGGTATCCTCTCTACCATGTTCCTCCCTGCGGGTCTGTGCATTGGAAAACAGTTGAGGCGAGGTACACCAGGTCTTTTGGGATAAAAGTAGTTCAAGCCCAAGGATTGCACATCCCCCAGCCTCCCAAACCTGGCCTCCCTGCGAATATATTCTACCACCCAGGGGTCCCAAAAATTTATAAGAATGCAGTCGCCTTCTAAATCCTTGTGCAATAACCCACCCAATCAACTCTGCGAACAGTCAGGATCTTGGTTGAAGAAGAGGGTGGGAGAGGACGATTTTTATTTAACCAGAAGGTGACCTTATTCATAAGGTCACCGTGGGATTCAGAGTGGTCCTCCCTTAGGGGTGCAACACCTGTAAGAACAATAGTATAAGGCGTAGCATTTATTGGTAGGTCCGCTGGTGGTGGTCCCCTTTTCATACCTTTCCTTAGAGGTTGGGTGGTATTAGCATTTACACACCCGGCAGCAACACCAGAATTCCCTGTAGGCTGGGAGGAAGGTTTAGGCACTCCCTTCTTGGAGGTCTGGGCCTTCGTGTTGGATGCTAGTTTAGAGGATCTTGGCTGTGGCAGGCCATTGGATTTAGAGCTAGCCTTCTTATGTATTGGCGAATGAACCACAGTGGTCGAAGATGGTTTGGGAACAATATTTAATAATACATTACTGCCATTAAGATCCTCCCCAATAGGTTTACTATTGGACTGCCTGACAGATGAGGGAGCCTGAGTGGAGCTAGGTTTTTTTCCCTGGGGCTTAGTGTTACCAGTAATGGCAGGAGCCCGTGGTGCTGCTTGGTCATTCACCAATTTTTTGAGTAAGCAGGAATTGGCAGATACAATATTCTCAAGATCGTCTAATTTTAAGTTCATCAACCTGGTTCTTTCTAACACCGGCAACAGGAGTGTCTTAAATAGAACTTCCATTTTTGCAAGTATGTCAATATCACTACTACTCATACTTATTGGGCAAAGATTCGGGACCCCTGATGGAGCAATGGGAGAAGTGGCATGATCACTAGAGGGCAGGGGGTGTTGAGAGCCACTAGTTATATTGTGGTTGTTAGCTGGCAGGGGTTGACAAACCGTTTTTTGTATTTTTGACACACCCCCTCTCTGTCGTCTCTTATTTCGCTTCCTTTTGCCAGGGAGATTGCTATTCGGGGATTCCTCTTCAGAGGACGAGACTAGTAGAGAAGAACTATTTGACAGCACACTACCTTCCACCCCACTCCCTAATGTGTCGACATTATCAGAGTCGATACTGCAATGCAGCAAAGAGGGACCTTCAGCTTCGCGGTGAACATCCACTAAGACAGGAATGACATTAGAACTTGTAGAAGGTAAAGGTGGGGGTAACGGACTGGTTACAGAAGCAATAGGCCCCAAAGATGAACGTTTCCCACTAATGAGGTCTATTGATAGCCTTTTCTCTACGAAGGCTATCTCTTTCTCCAGAATTCCCGTACCCTTGATAATAAAAGCATCCAAAGGACCAGAAACCGCCCCTTTGGACCTCTGCAGGGTAACAGAGCGGTCTTTTCCCGAGCGTAGGGGCATGTTTAGGGTGGATCAGGCTATACAAACAATTAGTTAATACAGCAGGTATAGCAAGGTAAAAATAACAAAAACGAGAAAATAAAAAGGGTAAATAGGCCACCAACCCACTATACCTAGTAACAAATGAGAAGAAGGAAGAAGAGATCCGTGTCCAAGGACCAAAGGGGGTGGCCCAACCCAACCACGGCCGACCACGGATGGCCACAGACGGCCCGCCCTTGTCCCGGGCTTCTCCCGGTCGCTCCCGCGCAGCGGGACTGGGAAAGCCAATTAATAGGTCTATGGATAGAGGGGAGGAGCGGCCCAGGTGCTATGAATCCGGGCGGCGGGAGCTCCTGGGAATGGTAGTCCAAGTCCCGCGCTCGCACTCGCTCGCAGCCCCGCTTGACCAGCACACCTCCTCCCAGTGACTCAGGCAAGGTCCGTAAGTAGCAGCAAAGAACGCCCCACGATGCGGGACCCGCGAAGCGGGTTCCGCGAGAGGTAGGATATGTCAAAAGAACACACAATCCCAGCGTTGGCCAAAGGTTACAGCAAAGCGTCCCAATGAGGTTCCGAAGTCTGTGGTTTTTGAAAGTGGTGGGGAGGGGCAGGCAGGGAGAGCGGCCCAGGTGCTGTGAATCCGGGCGGCGGGCGCTCCTGGGAATTGTAGTCCCAGTCCCGCGCTCGCACTCGCTCGTAGCCCCGCTTGACCAGCACACCTCCTCCCAGTGACTCAGGCAAGGTCCGTAAATAGCAGCAAAGAATGCCCCACGATGCGGGAGCCGTGAAGCGGGTTCCACGAGAGGTGGGATATGTCAAAAGAACACACAATCCCAGCGTTGGCCAAAGGTTACAACAAAGCGTCCCTACACAATTATCTTATACTATGGCAAATTTAAAAACGTTTGGATTCACTGAGGAAGACTTCATATCAATGGTGGGCTCCACCACCAATTTTGATACTAGAACTACATTACAACCTGATTCCAATGAAGAACTAATTAAATTACTGGCATTAAAGAAAAAAACAAAAAGAATTGAATTGCACGGGCATTTTATGCTACAGTATTTGCGTGCTGGTATTATACCTCAAGGTCTGCAAATTAAGAATATTCCTGGGCTATTTGTTCACATTAAGGAGTTTTTGGAGAAATGGTCCCTTATTGCCAATAGGTGCTCAAGGGATCTAATGATGTTTATAGTAGAGACAGCCAAAGATCTACTCCTAGAATTAATGAAAGAAATCCTTGAATTGGAGGATAAAATTAGAACATATACAGTGATAGACGATACTAAAAAAGCATTAGAAGATCTAGATAGCAAACTTACAGCCTGATTCATGAAAACCGGATTCTGCGATTCTCAATTAGCGATTAACTGCGAATCGCAATTGAGAAATCGCAGAACGGTATTCATGATGTTTTGCGATTAAAAAAAAAGCGAATCGCACGCGGCCGCAAAAGCCGTTTGCGATTATCGATAATCGCAGAAAAATCGCTATTTCCGGCTACATCCATGTTGGATTTGCGATATCGCAAATAGCGATATCGCTAATTGCGAGATCGCAAAAAGCTAGATCGCAAAATCGCGAGATCGGGAAAACGGGAAGTCGCATTTCGAGTAGGGGTGGGCGGCCAGCTACGCTCCGTCTGCGGAGTGTGCGTAGTGCCGCCTACTCCGCATTTTGCGGAGCCGGCGGAGCCAGGCGGCACTACGCACGCTCCGCAGACGGAGCGTAGCTGGCCGCCACCACCTCCCTCCCGCCCTCCCTAAATACATTAAATTAAAGGAATAAATTAATTTAAAACACACTTACCTTGCCGGCCGCTGCCCGCCGCGTCCCCGGGGCCCGCTATCTTCCGTCTTCCGTCTTCTTTCGTAATGCGCATGCGCGGGCGGCCGCGCATGCGCATTTTCTCGTGAGAAATGCGCATGCGCGGCCGCCCGCGCATGCGCATTACGAAAGAAGCCGGAAGATAGCGAGCCCCGGGGACGCGGCGGGCAGCGGCCGGCAAGGTAAGTGTGTTTTAAATTAATTTATTCCTTTAATTTAATGTATTTCGGGAGGGCGGGAGGGAGGCGGGAGGCGGGTGGCGGGGCTGGCGGCCGGGTGGTGTTTGCGGAGTGGGGCTACGCGGAGTGCGGAGGTGGGCGTAGTTTCTCGCCCACTTCGCGTAGCTCCGCGAAGCCCCACTCCGCCAACTCCGCCCAGGCCTAATTTCGAGCACAGTGATGACATCACAACCAGGAAGCAGCCAGTTCCCACCCCCATTCACCACAGTGAGTCAGCAACTGGGAGAGCTCCTGCAATCCACCTTGGATTACTACTTTGAAACTACACTGCAGCTATGTCTGAGGAGGCAGTACCTGGGCCCAGCAACACCACAGGGCGGAAGAGAAAGCTCAAGTTCTCCGAGCAGGAGTTGGAGCACTTAATGGAAGGGGTGGTGGAGAACCACTCCAAACTGTTCGGGAAGGACTCAAGGAGGGTGCCCGAGCAGGAGAAATGCAGGATCTGGGTGGGCATAGCGTCCGCGGTGAACTCTGTGGGTGTGGCCGACAGGTCACTGGATGAACTTAAAAAACGTTGGTACGACCTCCGAGGTCGTGCCAAAGAGAAGGTAGCTGAGAGGCTTGGAGAGTCCCTGGGCACTGGAGGGGGAGGACCTACAGTCCCTCCAAACACCCCCATGGAGGATTGAGTTGAAGACACGCTGGAGGCTGAGGCGTGCATCGGAGTGACCCGTCTGGACTCATCCCGCCCCACCCAAGACATCCAAGGTAAGTGGCATGCGACTGCGACCCTGTCCTCTATGAATGGCCATGACCATATAGCCTCCCATAATGTTCCATAGTCATGCCATCGGTGCACATTAGGTAATGCCCTAAAGCATTGTGGGACATGTAGTGTGGCCACAATGTAGAAGTACCCCAATGCAGCCAGACAGGTTCAAAAGTACGCAAAGCCATAGGCAGTCAGGGAATGTCACCCAGCATGCATGTAGCAACTGCACGTGTGACAGATACATGCAACTAATGAACGTCCACTTCCCCTCACGGGTGGCGCAGACAGCAGTGACAGCGAGAGGCTGCAAATAGATGAGGAAGCACAGGATGAGGAGGAGGTGCCACTACATACACAGCCTCCTGCGTCTGGCGCAGCAACAACTTCTGCAGCCAGGTCCACCACCAGTGTGCCTCCAGCCCCTGCCGCAGCAACTACCCATGCAGCCAGATCCACCACCAGTGTGCCTCTAGCCCCTGCCGCAGACACTACCCCTGCAGCCAGGTCCACCACCAGTGTGCCTCCAGCCCCTGCCGCAGCAACTACCCCTGCAGCCAGGTCCACCACCAGTGTGCCTCCAGCCCCTGCCGCAGCAACAACTTCTGCAGCCAAGTCCACCACCAGTGTGCCTCCAGCCCCTGCTGCACCAGCAATGCCCAGCTTGACTCCACCATCAGCTGGAGCATCAACATCAGGTCCCGCAACAGCGGCGACACAGCGGCCACCCACTGTGTCAGGCCAGCAGAGCAGGCGTGGCAGGTCTCGCCTGCAGACCAATGCTCCCAGCACCAGGAGGGGGAATGGACAGCGGCTGCCGAGCATGAGTGTGGAGCGTCGCATGCTCAGGATACACCAGCTGCAGGCACGCCGGCAAGGGGCCATACAGCTTCAGCTGTACAACATTGGCCGCAATGTGGCAGGTGTGGAGGACCGGATGGACCGCATGACGGCAGCCATGGCAGGTGTGGGTGAGGGGATGGCCCGCATGACTGCAGCCATGGAGGCCAACACAGCTGCAATGATTGCGCAGCGCAGCACAGCCCGCCGCCGCCACCGTCAGCTACTGACCCGGCTGACGGCGTACACACGGTCAAATAATGTTGTGGGAAATGCCACCTCGCAGCTATCGCGCCGGTCCCTGGCGCAGCAGCAGCAGCTCATACAGTGCTGTGAGGATGTGGCCAGGGTACTTGAGCACCTGACCACTGCTGTGACCGCACTTCACCCTGCTCTACCTGCCACTGTCGGGGGTGATGATGCCAGTGAAGGGACATCAAGTGTGAGCAGCCACTCTGCCTCACACGTAGGGGCGCTGAGGTGCAGCACCAGGCCCACTGCAGGGACACGTGCGGAGCCTGAGGTGGAGCCAGAGAGGCGCGCGGGTGCTTCGCGCCGGAGGCGCACATGACTGAATGGTACTTGGACAGGCACCCTGAACATAAGCCTGCCCTGTGTATTGGACGCAGAAGTATGCTGAAATACTGTTAGCATTTGAAGTATGGCAACAGGAACCTTTTTTGTGAATCAAACAATTATATTTTATTTAGCATCCCACATTGGCGTTGTGTCATTTTTAAATTTTGCATGCAATTGTGATTTGTTGGGTGAGGGGAGAGGGTGCACTAGAAACTGTTCATTGTGATGTGGTTGCGTCGTCTGTGGCCTTCAGCTGGGTTCTCCCCGCGTGCATGGCACGCATGTGCAGGTGGCCGGTCGTCCCCTTCCGATTCACTGCCAGAGATGTCGACAGGTATCCGGCGCTTGGTAGCAATGTGTGTAGTATAGCACACACAGCCACAATGCGGCAGCAAACTTCCGGACTGTAGTACATGGCCCCACCTGTCTTGTGAAGTATGCAGAATCTGCTCTTCAGTAGCCCAAATGTTCTCTCAATGCAATTCCTCGTGCGCATGTGTGCTACGTTGTAACGCCTTTGCAGTGGTGTAGCAGGGTTGAGGTATGGGGTGAGGAGGTATTCACGCAGGGCGTAGCCACTGTCACCTGAATGAGAGGAGCAGAGGGTGAGTGCCTGTGCAGCGCAGCTACATCATCGCAGTGTGACATTGTAGGCAAAGTGTACTTAGCTTGCGCTGAGTGTTTTTAACATTGTATTATTGTTAGTGCTGATCTATAGTACTAATTTTACTCTGGCAACTGCGAGCTAATTTTTAAAATACATCGGTGTGTACAAAATCTTTTGGATGCTTACCTGATTGCCGACTCCCGCCCCGGTCCGCCGCGTCCATTGCTGGGCGTTTGTTTGCGGAGGGTGAGGAGGAGCCTAGCACTTCCGGGCTCGGGCGGACAGGTCAGCGCTCTAGTGGCCCCTACGGCCTATAAATGTGTATGGGCCAGCGACCGCGCAGCGGACGCGTGCAGCGGGCGTGCCGGAAGCGCGCCGAAGTCGAGCCAAAGTCAAGCCCGTCTGCGCCCGTCCGCGGCCGGACGGGGCGCGGGGCCACAACCCCTGGCTCATCCATATCGACAATTATAAGGTATGGCAGACAAGACTTGCTTAATATCTGTCCAACCTCTCTGACATGCAACAAACACTCGATGCACGCCCTGTCTCTAGTAAACTGCCCCACCTGCACTTTTGCCCCTGTCACCAATCGGATATTGCCCAGTAACATCAATACACTTAAGGCTGCGCTGCTTAATTGCAGATCTCTTCGCAAACACAGCTTAGAAATATTTCATCTGCTTGAGGAAGACTATATTCAAATCCTGTTTCTGACTGAAACATGGCTGGATGAACATTCAGAGCCCGATATCGTACAGGCTCTTCCGCCTGGTTTTACCCTTACCAGGTTGGATAGGAAAGATGGTAGAGGGGGAGGCATAGCGATAGCCACTAAGACTCCATTAGAATGCACCCTCTCCCCTATCTTGATTGATCACAGCGAGGCGGCCACTTTTACAATCACCACTGGTCCGAATCATTCCTTTTCAGGCATCCTGGTGTATCGGCCCCCTGGACAACTGTATGACTTCACCCCTACTTTGGTTGAAGCCATTACTCATCTGGCGATTAAAAAATCACGTCTCCTAGTACTTGGTGACCTAAACGTCCATTTTGACGATTCACTTAATAAAGAGGCGGCAGAAATCAGATCTGAGTTACGCACCTTAGAACTGGAGTTAAAAAACACGGCCCCCACACACCAACACGGACATTTATTAGATCCTGTTTTTGGAAATTGGAAGGGAATTGAGACCTTAGATCCTCAGCCAATCCCCTGGTCTGATCATCACATAGTGCCGATAGCTATTCAACTAGGAAAGGCGGAGTTATATAACCAAAGTTCTCAGCGCTTCAAGCGTAGAAGCTGGAAAATTTTTTCCATAGATGCTTTCTCTCACATAATCCAGGCCACCGGCCTCCCAAAAGGAAATGACAGTGAGACTGTATATGCTCAGCTACAAAACAATATCGCTAAAGCACTGGATACGACCGCCCCCAACCGCACTATTACCAATGCTACTAGAACCAAAAAAACTGCCCCTTGGTACAGTCAAGAGCTCCAGATTGCTAAAACAGCATGCAAAAAACTCGAAAGAGATTGGCGTGTAAATTTCTGTCCAGAAATAAAAATCAGATATAAAACAGCTCAAAAAAACTACTATAAACTGGTGCGAGCGTCCAAAGCCTCCTATTATAACACACGCATTGTGGAAGCGGAGAACTCCTCTAAAGAGCTATTTCAAATCTATAAAGAGATCTCCACAGTCGAGTCCAACCCTACCTCTCAGAAAGACTCAGTGGATACCTGTAATAAAATTGCAAAATACTTTTCTGACAAAATCACCAACATATACGCTAATTTTTCTGGCAATATAAAATCTGGCATTGATTTTTCAGAGAATGTAGATCACATCAACACGTCTATCCACCTATGTGCCTTCTCTGTACCTCCAACTGAAATCTTGGAAAAAATTTGTAAGGGGATTAAATCTGGATCACCCCGTGACCCCGCACCTCCGAAAGTATTAAATGCTAGCCTCCCGGTCCTGGAGCCACACTTTAGACTTATGTTGGAGACATCTTTCTCCACAGCCACCCTCCCTGCTGACTGGAAACAAGCCATAGTGTTTCCCATAAAGAAAAAACCAAATTTAAGTCAGGACATACTGGAGAATCTTCGCCCAATTTCCCTACTCCCCTACCTTGCCAAGGTGGCCGAGAAAGTGGTCAACGCCCAACTAATGACCCATCTCGAAACCCAAAATATCTTCCACCCATCACAATCGGGTTTCAGAACAGGTTACTCCACAGAGACGGCTCTTTTAAGAGCTATTGAAACTATGCGGGAGGGAGCTGATAAAGGCAAAACTATGGCCTTGATCATGCTGGACCTCAGTGCCGCGTTTGACACTGTAGCTCACTCCATACTGCTACAGTGTCTAAACAGAGCGGGAGTCACTAAAAAGGCTCTATGCTGGCTGAAGGCTTTTTTAACAAACAGAAGCTTTCAGGTCCAAAGAGGGATCTATCTCTCTGAAAGTTTGATCTTAGAACAGGGGGTACCTCAGGGCTCGGCCCTGAGTCCCACCCTGTTCAATTTATATATGTCCCCTTTGGCAGAGGTGATCCAATCGTTCGGCGTAGAGCTTGTCTCTTACGCCGACGACACTCAACTCTTGATCTCCCTATCTCAATCCCCCTCCTCTGAGGCAGATAACTTCAGCTCATGTATGTGCAAGGTGGCTACATGGATGAACGAGCATTGCCTCAAATTAAACGGAACAAAAACAGAGGTACTCGTCATAGGTGGGAACAACACCAACTGGACCAAGGATTGGTGGCCCTCATGTCTGGGATCATTACCCACCCCCAGTCAGGAGGCCAAGAACTTGGGCGTCTGGATTGACACCAAACTTTCATTTGACAGTCATGTCAAAAAAACAGTTGGAAAATGCTTCGGAGTGATGAAGACACTCCGTCGCACCCTGGATCTTCTTCCCCTGAGTTCCAGGCGTACCATGACGCAGGCCCTCATCACATCTCGAATTGACTATGGGAATGTGCTTCTTTTGGGAACCTCTGAAAAAAACATCAGGAAGTTACAGGTCCTACAAAATTCAGCAGCACGCCTTGTGCTACGACTTCCGCGAAGAGCTCCTTCCAAACCTTCCTTGGATGCTCTACATTGGTTGCCCATAAAAAAGAGAATAATATTCAAGGCCCTTCTCTGGTGCCACAGAATTGTTCACCACAGAGCCCCCTCCTATCTGTCTGACTTAGCCTCACCCTATGAACCTTCCAGATCCCTTCGCTCGAAGGGAACAGGTTTGCTTAAGATCAGGCGCCCAAAAAAAGCCAGACTTGGAGGTAGATCCTTTCGCATTCTCGCAGCCAAGGAATGGAATACCCTTCCTATGAATATCAGACAGGAAAAAAGTGAAACATTCTTTAGGAAACATCTAAAAACATATCTTTTCACCACTTAAACTGTCTGATGCTCTGCTTCCATCCAAGCAACACTCTTCTCCATAGCGCGGGGACACGTCGAGAGACGTCACCAGGCGCTCTATAAGCTCCTATAATAATAAATAATAATAATAAAATAGGTGTCCTTCCCCGAAGTCTCCCCTGGCCAGTCGTGTGTGGAGGCCCCTGTGCCGGAATATGAATGAGTAATGTGTACTCCCCGGGTACTGTGCCACTATGTCCGTGATGTATGTCTTTGCATTGCAGACCATCTGGATGTTAAGGGAGTGGTAGGACTTGCGATTGCGGTACATGTACTCCGTTTCTGCTGGTGGGCAGATGTGGATGTGGGTACAGTCAATGCATCCTATCACGTGTGGGAAATGCGCAACATTGTAGAATTGCAGCTTGGTCTCATCCAATTCCTGTTGGCTTGTAGGAAATTTGATGTGGTGGTGTAGCTGCGTCAGCATTGCGTCAAGGAAACTCCCTAGGCAGCGGGACATGGTGGGCTGGGATATCCCCCAAGCAGCCACAACTTTCCCCTGGAAGCTCCCGGAGGCCAGGAGGTGCAGGCTACACAATACCTGAATATGTGTTGGCACGGCATTGGTCCGCCTTGGGTGCTGCATCAGGGGGTCAAGGTCCTGAATTAGCTTGATGATCATTGCCCCATTCAGGCGGTACTTTGCGTACATTTGCTCTCTGGTTTGGCCCAGCAGGGTGACCCGCTGGCGGTAGATCCTGGCCTGGATTCTGCGTCTCCTCCGTGCTGCTTGCTGTAGCCTTCGCCGCCTGACCACCATGTACATTCCAGGCATTGTGACGCTCCTTATGCTGCTCTGCTTCTCCTTAAGTGTGTTTGGTCAGGCCTGCACCAGTTGCTGATAGGCCAACGGTTTTTCTAATTTTTTTTACTATGGGTTTGATGGTTACCACCTGCTTTGAGTTGTCCTTAATTTGCGCCTCGCAAAATGCGATTTTGGAGTTTTTCGCTAATTGCGATTTTTCATGAATCCCGATTGCGAGGAAAGTGCGAATTCGCTATTAGTTTCGCAGAATCCGTGATTTCTCGCTATTTCCGAATCGCAAATGGTCTACTGCCGGGATTCTGTGAATATTTTAGCGATTTCGCAATTCTGTGTTTGCGATTTCGCTTTTTTCATGGTGAATTCCGATTATGGGAATTGCGCCCGCAATAGCATTTTCACAGCGATTGCGACCTCATTTTCGCTTCATGAATCAGGCTGATAATTCATACAGTGATTATCTAACAAAAAGAAAAGCAGATAAACTCCAAAAAGATTTAAACTATTATAGTAAAGAACGTACATACCCTTACTTTGCAGATGGGTTCTATAATCAAACAGATGCTAGTGGATATGATACCTTGAGTTATCAACCACGAATTCGATCTCGAACCAGAAGATTCAACACCTTTTCAGATTCATCAGATTCAGATGGTGATAATATGATGCCATCTTTTGATCAGAGATGTTGGACGTGGCCCATCTGGCAGGTCCGCCCCTGAAGTTTTTATGGTATATGTAACCTGGGGATGGTGATTTCCCCTCTGAGTGAGTGTGAGGAGAGAGCGACCTACCCTTCCATAGGAATGCATGGGGAATGGATGAGTCCTCGGTAGTTCCCGATGCGTAGGGTGTGCAGGGTCAAGTCTGGTATGTATGAACTCGTGAGATTGAATGCTGCGCAACGGTATATGAGGTATGAGTGTGTCTAGTGTAGAAGCCCCCCTTTTGGAAGTTGGCATATTTGTGGAATATGTGCCTGGCGTATGATTGGCCGGGGCTGGCTGGTGAGCCTGGCTCCCAGGATCTGGGAGGGTCTGCCCCGGTGGTGAATGGAGTGTTTAGCATACTGATGTGAGGGGAGGAGTGAGCCTGGGTCTGTTTGTGGATTGACTGTCTGGTTTGAGTGTCATGAATGAGGCTGGGTTTTCCCCAGACAATGCTGGCTCCACCCCCTGGGGTGCGGCTGATGTTCCTAGCCTGGCCAGTGTAAAGAATCCCCCCATAACCAGTTCCAGCTGGTTCTCCCCCTGCCTGCCCCTTCAGACCAAGAATGTGTGTATAAAAAGGGTGCTGTGACACTCTGGACTTGTTCTTGTTCTCAACTTGAATCTACCAGGGGCTGTTGCTGCTTGGGCTCAGGGTTGGCTTGCCTCCCTGGGCCCTGCCCTGCTCCTGGACTTCGGATGGCCTTCCCTCTTCCAGGAGCTGCTATGCTCCACCTGAGGTCCTGGACTTCCTATGGACTTTGTCATTTTTCATCTAGCGCCTGTGAACGCTTTTCTTTGACCCCCCAGCGCTTGGGGAGCGCTGTTCCTTCTGCCCAGCGCCTGGAAGCGCTGATCCCTGCCCCCCTAGCGCTTTGGGGCACTTCATCCATGTCCTAGCGCTGGAAGCGCTATATTCTACAAGCCGGTGCCCACCCGGCATCTGCCCTGTTTCACGGAGGTCCTACACCCCCAGCGAGTGCCTACCTCGCTTATCCCCCCGCATTGCCGTATTCTTCGAGGGAGCCCACTCCTCGCCATTTCCCCCGAGTTCACCATCGCCGGCCCGGGACTGATCCGTGACGTCATCCCCCCAGGCCGCGCCGTGATTGGCTGCCGGCCCAAGGAGAGAAGAAAGGCCGGCCGGTGGTGCGCGACGACGGAGGAGCAGCGGGAGCCGACTCCGCGCTCCTCCCTTGCCCAGGAGAACTACCGCTTCCCCCCCGGGGCCCCCAGGAGCGAGCGGGAGCCCCGGAGAGCAAGGAGAGACCGGCACGTCCACTGACCGGTGAGTGCAGCAGGGAGGAGGGGCGTCGGGGCATGTTGCCGGTGCCCGCCCCTCCCCTCCAGTGATTCCTCTGTGTGCTCCATGGTCCCGTGGGAGCCCCTGGTGATGCCGGGTCCCCCGAGGGAGGGGGGGGCCCCGCCTGCCCACACCATTCCTTCCCGAGCCTGCGAGGCTCCACCTTGGGCCATTCATTTTCCAGAGCCCGGCGAGGCTCTACCTTGGGCCCCCTAACCTCTCGAGCCTGCGAGGCTCCACCTTTGGCCCTTCATTTTCCCGAGCCCGGCGAGGCTCTACCTTGGCCCCCAAACTCATCTCGCGAGCCCGGCGAGGCTCCACCTCTGGCCCCTTCGTACCTCGAGCCTGCGAGGCTCCACCTCTGGCCCCTTCGTACCTCGAGCCTGCGAGGCTCCACCTCTGGCCCCTTCGTTCCTCGAGCCCGAGAGGCTCCACCATTGTCCCTTGTCCTGCCGAGCCGGCGAGGCTCCAACGTGATGCCCCCAGCATCTACAGCTGCCCAGCACTTCGTGGGCCGCTGCCACGTTTAGGTTTAATCGGTGGGTACCTGCAGTCCCCCCCACCCCTGACATTGAGACTATGGGCGCCCCAGCCCCCGAAGGTCGGTTGGCCTGTTGAGAGGACTAACTAAATGTCAATTGTGCTCCTTGAGATTTATTCTATGTGTCTTTCCTACAGGTACCCCTGCAGGCTTATGTACTCTTGTCCTTTCCCCCCTGAAATGTACGATGTCCCCTGTATGTGATTCCTAGCAGTGGTCCGTTGGCCCTGCGCTGTACCTTCTTCCCTGTAGCCCCTGCCCGTGCCCCTGGCACCTTGTACAATGTGTGTTTATATGTGTCATGCTTAATACAAAGACTATTCTCATATATACCTGGTGTGGAGTTCCTTTTGTGGGAGGCCCGGGATGTTGTTGTTGGTGGGTGCGTGCGCAAATGCTTCACATGTCCTCCGAGATAGGCCTGGCTGCCTGCGCCGCGTTACCTAGAGGGCGAGCAGGGGTCGACTTTTCATAGGAGTGGTGGTCTCTGACTGGCTGTGGCGCAAGCCCTGGCCGGCCGGGGGTCCCATTTCCTACAAGAGAGGTAATATATTTACTCCACGTCACCAGAACTACAGCAACCGTCCTTTTTTAGGGAGACGTTATCAGAACCGAGGCAACTGGCACCAATATTATAAACCACAGTTCCAACCCTCTTTTTAAGCCCGATACCAACCTCGTGTACAGTTCCAACCACAATATCAACCCCAATATCAGGGCCCTCAACAAGTGAACACAAACCAGTATCTGGAAAAAAGGAATGCCAGATACTGGAGACAATAAAAGAAATTCCCATCTTCAATTTGAGCTCACACAATCTAAATGAGGCCACCTATTCCCTTTTAACTAAAGGGTTATCCTTTGTACCACATGCAGGGCTAAACAAATTTGAACTGTTCAACGACCTTATGGCATTTTTTCGGAAAATTGGTCTGAGATGGTTCTTTCGAGACAAAGAGACCATTACTGATGTTACTAACAGATCTGGTTTGGCATTAAAATCCAGCTTTACCCCTTCCTCTGAACAAATAGCCCCGGAAGTAAGGATTTTTGAACAGGTGGTTTATAACAAACCTTTGAATGCAACCAAGTATGTACCTAAAACTCCGTTCAATATCTCTCCTGATGAATACGAGGCCCTTAATACCTTAAAAGCATCCTCTGACATCATAGTAAAGACTTGCGATAAGGGTGGTGGTATAGCTATCATGGAAAAACAAACATACATTAAGAAGGTGGAAGACATGCTTAATGATGACAGATTTTACAAGTCCAACTTCGAAAATAAAATCTAAAATCCAAAAACTAACCAAATGAGCCTTACGCAATGGTGTCATTTCTGACAAAGAGTTCTAATATATGAACATTGAAAACCCTAAATTAGCTAGTTTCTACGGAACACCGAAAGTTCATAAAAATGCTTACAATCCGCCCCTAAGACCTATTGTCACCACTATTGGATCCGTCACAGAACCCATCTCCAAATATTTGGATGCAATACTATGTCCACATATTCATAAAATCCCTGGATATGTCAAAGACACCTGTCATATTATAAACACTCTGGAAGGCACCCCCTTCAATCTATACAGACAATGGCTAGCCACACTGAATGTGGAGAGCTTATACTCTAACATTCCAGGTAATGGTGCTATTTTAGCAGTCCGATGGTTCATGAATCTGTATGATGTAGACTGCGACCATGACTTCATTATTGAATGTCTAAAAATCATACTTGAAGAAAATGTATTTGAGTTCCGTGGTGACCTATTTCAACAAACTAAGGGGGTCAGCATGGGCGCCTCTTGTGCGCCCACCATAGCGAACATTTACGTTGCATACTTTGAACAACAATACATATTCAATGAGGTGGCCCCATTTTATGAGTCTGTGTTGTGTTGGTCAAGGTATATTGACAACATTGTTTTCATTTGGGATGACAAGGAAGATATTCTCCACAAGTTCATCATATGGTTAAATCTATGCGATGAGAATTTAAAGTTCACATCCCATGTCAGTAATGTACAAGTAGAGTTCTTGGACATTATATTAAAACATGATGGAAGTCAATTATTTGTAGACCTATTCACCAAGCCAACTGCCCGCAAACCTTTGTTGCATTTCAATAGTTTTCACCCAACCAACCAAAAGAGCAGCATCCCTTTCGGACAGTTTCTCCGTCTTCGAAGAAACTGTACCAAACTGGAAGACTATGATCTTAGAGCTAAAGAAATGAAAGACAAATTCATTCAGAGAGGTTACCCGCGCCGGTGGGTTCGGGAGGCCTACAAACGGGCAAGATTTTACAACCGGCAACACATTTTGTTAGGCTCCAATAAAACCAAAAACGATGGTCTGGTTTTTGTCACTCGCCATTCAATTATGAATGAACAAATCCGACTATTAATCTGTTCATGTTGGCACCTATTGAATGTGATTAACACCAAAGACGAAAATATCCAGAAGCCCATGTGCGCATACAGAAAAAAATAGGAATTTAAAAGATCTGATTGTTCGATCACGTATGCCTAATAAGACAGGGGAACCAATTCAGCGAAGCATTTCTGATATGACACCAGTGATAGTAAACTACAAATGTGGTACATGTATAGTGTGCCCTTTGGATATTGAAGCTAGAGAATTACGATACCATGGACAACAGATTGTCTGTAAATGCATGAGCAACTGTAAAACAAAAAATATCATTTACCTACTGATCTGCCCATGCAACAAAGGTTATTTGGGAGGGACTTCCCGATCTTTGAATGCCAGACTTACTGAGCATAGGTCTGCAATACGTACGGCAAAAATAAATTCTCCAATGGTATCACACTTCTTAGAATATAACCACTCACCTGAAGACATAAAGTGGTTTATATTAGAGAAAATGGTTCCTAAGGAAGGAATCATAATCGATAAACTAAGAAAGAAACGTGAAGTTTTCCATATTTTCCAGCTTGAATCAGTTAAAAATGGTTTGAATCAGGAAATACCTTGGGAAAATGCAATCATGTAAATTTCTCGTTGTATACGGTAAAACATCTTACCCGACATGAATCTTTACATGCGCAGATATGAATTCTTTTTATGCACACTCTATCGGCCGATGTACAATGATGTTATAAATATGTCCTATTGTAATATAGACACACATAAGTATACTTTATAGCCTGTGTACGTATAAACGATCAGTTAATAACAAGGATGAATATATGTACAATAAAAGTTAAACTGTTAATGGTCATCTATTCTATGGGACTTCTAGTGTCACTGAAAACATGGACATAGGTTAGCTTTTATTTCACCATATCTATTCCGTATTATGATGTAGTGCGGTTTCAACTTCTCACATACTTTTATCTTAATTGGATTGTTGGCTACTCTCCTTCATCGATTGTGGATTATGCAGCCATTTGATTGCTGCATTTAGCCATTTGGTTACTCTTCTTCATCTACTGTGGATTATGCAGCCATCTGGTTGCTGTATTTAGTTTTGAGGCTATGCACAATGCTATACACCAGGTTTTTTATATATTTCGGTAGTGCATATGCTCGTTTGCCTCGAGCGGAAATTCAGTACGATACGCTATCATGTTATACCATCTTTTACTGTGATTTAGACAAAAGCACCATCATGGCACACCATTCTTTCTCGTGCTAGTGGTGTGAGTCTGTGTCATTGTCTCCTTTAATGATCCCATCGATACTAACATATACGCTTACTGCCGCTTCACATTTCTCGAAGCGCGTGAACGCTAGTATCCGTGTGGTTTTGAAGCCATTCAGCCTCGCAACCTACACTAGCTATCGGCCTCTGCCCTATTTTACGAGCCACACCTGTGTTTAATCAACTGAGATACTCTCATTGGCCCCTTTGCACTTTCTGGCCACGTATAAGGCGAGTGCTGATGCCGTGCTCGGTTTGAACCGTTAGCAGTAGAGCTCATCCTGAGCCTGTGACGTCCGGGCGAGAGGTTGTTTGCATCGTTTCTCCCACTTTCAAGGTAAATGCGAGTAATTTGGATTCCGCCTAATGGCATCTCTTCTTTTATGACTACGATACTTTGGATAGACATTTTTACATTACTCCTGTTCTCTTCTAGGAGAATCCCTTCATATCAGTCAGAACCGGAGGCTGTTATTTATCCGTTCCCTATCTATACGTGGTGTTCCGCGTCTAGAATGAGCCGCTGTGCCTTAACTTGATGTAGTCAGGTAAATACGAATTATCACGTATATTATACATCATATTGCCCTTTTCTTGTCACCATGAATCATTAGGGTCTATATGTCCAAACATCTTGTGTTTTCATAATAGGAAACCATTTCCGGTATATTTTAGTCGTTCTCTTGAACAATTCTTTGGCTGTGACGTCATCACCCCATATATCCTTTATATGTAAGTAGTCCATGCTGCCCCTAATCTACTGTATAGTGTCTACCTTCTAAGTAAGGCATGTATTAGATGTTAATAAATACATCTCCCCTTCTGTTCTTATGCTATCCATTATAGGAGGTGTCCCCGTTATATACACAGACTACGCATGATTCGGTCGTCCTACTGTAGTGCGATTCTCACGGCTCAATCTTTTGAAATACCTTTACCTAGTAAGTGGATTAGATATATCTTATTTATGTATTGTCAGAAAAGTATAAATAGCAAACCTGATCTGATACATACTATATCTATCAGTATCTTATGTAGCACCATCTGTCTCATAACTTTGATTAATGTTTAAATGTGGTGCAATTATATAGAGCCATTATGTGCTTTATACGTATCGAAGTAATATATAGATAGAGAGATAGTTTGCCTTATTCTTAGTAGCGATATTTATCAGCTTACAGTTCGCATTTCACGGACAGCGATTGTGAGTTGGAATATCTTTATAAATCAGTAGCGATATTTATCAGTTTACAGTTCGCATTTCACGGACAGCGATTGTGAGTTTGTATGTCTTTATAAATCAGTTCAAATACATACATTATATTTGACCCGGACATACTTAACCCTAGTATCCATTCTACTATACACAGTTTGAACCACTATCATGCATAAGCTTCTTATCCCCTACGTAGGTTTATTTATATATGAACCTAATAAAAGGATTTATCATCCTCAGCGAGACGACACACTTCTACGTACATACACGGTCTTGTAGAATCTTCATCGAAGTCGAGATCTAGTTGAAGCCACAGTACATCATTGTCTACATCCAGAATCAACTTTATGGTGAGAGTATCCATGCTTTCATACTTGAATATCTGAGCTGCCCTTAGGGTTCGTATTAATTATTACACCATACTGTTTGTTTTGATTCTTCTATATGCCTAGAGATGTATATTATGAACTTGGTATTAGAAAGGGGACATTTTAGAAACCCATGTGAATAAATGTATATAAGAAATTATTTTTCTATTAAGTGTATATATATATATGTGTTACTATGTTTGATTTTTCTTATTCACTGTGTGAAGCTTTGCATAAATGTACAGATGGTTTTTAGATTCAACAACTTTTTAATCTTCTAGGTCACTAGTAGTGCAAGAAGATATATATGAATTTGTTTTCAATTGAATACCTCAAATTGCAATTTTGCTATGTAATATAGAGGCACCCTTACTGTATTATTGATATTGATATTGTATATTTTATAGTGCAACAGACGGCTACCTGATGAAGGCGTGTATGCCGAAACGCGCGTTGTAGACATTTGCCTCACTGCCTGAGTCAACGTTTAGTCTCTCATACGGATTTGTATATATTTATGATGGCTGTAGAAATTAATTCTCTGGAAGGACCATTTTGAATATTATATGCACATTTGAATCATTGTAACATTATTGAAGTATGAACTATATATATTTAAAAAAATAAGCCAATAAATCTATCATGTTAATTTTCTGTATATGTACATTTTGTTCTTATAGGGTGTTCTTTAAGCACATGTGTATATCCCACACATAGAGAGGTATTCTTATTAATAGATCTGGTCAATATCGTTCTCTAGCTATAATTTTCCTATAGTACTTTATTTCCCTATGTTATAGCTAGCTGTTCCTATAGGGGTCCCTTGTTTTCTAAACAATTTATTGACTTATACAGCATACTTTGAAATGTTATGTGCATAACCATGGTCAGCCGCCTGTTCCTTTTCAATTAAGACATCAGACCTGTGAAGGGTCCAAGACTGGCACTGAAAGGAAACACCACCATCAGCGAAATATGACTGTGCCTCTAGCTGGCCTGTAGAATGGGTTCTGTGGCAAGTCATAAGGACTATAGCCAGACAGTGGTGGATTGTAGGCAGCATCAGTGAGGAACGTTGCTTAGTTTTAGCACACACACACATTTTTAGGACGATTTCCATGACAATAACAAGTGCCTAAAGGTTCACGACATTCCCCCGAGGAATTCATGCATGGGCTTGGCATGGCAATGAACCTTCATTTGCCTGCTTCATAAGGAGCAACGCCAATCATTTAAATTGTGGAGCTGGTATCTAGATAAACTGGATGTGCCAGTTCAAGTGTGGTTTGTGGTGAAGCTTCTGAAATGCAAGTAAATATGCTTCCATGAATCTAAAGGGGGATTTTATTATCAACTTAGGTGCTACTGAATGAGATATTTTCACATAGCATTGCTAAAGCAACAGGACACAAATGAAGTATCAAGTAAAATGGGACACACATGTGATATAACTGCTTTCTCAAACATGCTTATGTGTAGTGAAGATAAAATAACCAGTCATTGCTGGGATAAAAGCGCAGTTAGTGCCAGAATTTTTTTTGCTACAAACCTGAGACTGCGGTGTTTCTGGCTACTTTGAGTGAATATAAAGTTGATGGAAGAGTGTAACCTGTGACCAATCAGGTTCTTTTAAATTGTATTGAACTGTTGGTCCTTACATTTCTTTACAATCAAGACCTTCTCTCAGACAGGCAAATAGCATATATTGTTCATTTTATTGATTAGTGCCATGAATATTGTGATAAGAACATTTTATCCACAAATACAATAGTTCAGAGTTTTTCATTTTGTTAAGAGAGCTCTATCCATGTCATTACTAAATATCCTATTGAACTTAATCACCCTCTCTCCTTAGATATTGAGTAAAATAAACTCAATTTAGAGGCATTGCCAGAACTCTTGTACTCAAGTAGCCAAATTTACTGAAAACCTTCAGTGAAGACGGAGTCCTCTGTTGTCAAACTCAGAACCGTATGCCAATATAGGAGTCGTCAAACTTCAATTTAACAGTCAGTTGATATTGACGTCAGTCACAGAAGAATTGACATCAATAGCAAGCCAAACGAAAGAAGATAGGAATAGATTGGGAAAGAACAGGGTGTGAACCTCTAGAATGGTGAGAGAGAAAATGAATAATACATTCTGTCAAACCATGCCTATTTAAATTACTCAAATCACTATTTATAATCAATGTTTTCATGAAGTAAATGTGTGACAGACAAAGGTGTTTCCATTGGGCATCACAATTGCTTGATTTTCTTTCTGCAATACTTAAAGTGACAACTAAAGCAAAACAGTATTAAGCTTTATGGAGAGAAATACACAACGATTAGCATAACAATCCATGCAATTCTTGTAAGAGTTTGGAGTGTTTGCTGGTGACACAGTATTCTAAAGACTGACAGAAGAAAGCAGAGATCTCAACTTGATTGCCTCCACCTGAGCTATCCAAACATCTACAGGTTGCTTTCTGCTACTAGGAGCAATTTCAAGGATTTGAAAATGTTCCTTCTTTCCTATCTCAGAAATGTCTCCCAAGATGAGCACACGGCTCGTACCATCTCTTAACTGTTGTCTCAGTTGATAAGAATAGCACATTAGATTAAGGGTTTTTTATTCCACAGAATGCTGCTAATGCTATGATTTAAAATGATTTCAATGGCAATTTCCAATAAATAAGTCTAGAATAGGCAATGGGTCATTCAAGAGTTATTTTGCCTTAACATTTATTTGGCCTACCTGACCAACAAAATTAGCAAAACGTGTCAATTCACCATCCAGTTGCTCAACAGAGGATAACTGATCTGTGTCCTAAAAATTGATTGCGAAAGAAAATTGCACCTGTTAAGTGCTTTACACCCAGAGCGGTGCCATCACCAAGAGATGTAGAAATGTAGATCCTGTCACTCAGAGACACAGGCTAATACCATGTTGAATGGCTGATCAAGTTTAAGAACGACTATAAACACACTTGAGACACTCCTGAAAGATTCGCTCTCCACAGTAATCCTATATGGTAGCAAATGAGTTCTTGGGAGGTTTATGTGTTCTACCTCATGCTGTCATTGGAGCCTCAGCTACATAGCAGGACATGTCTGGTATCTGGTAACATATTTCCCACTACAGAAGGAGCTTTTAGTAGTCAGGTATAGTGGATAATAATAGTAATGTGTTCCACTACCTCAGACTTTCGTTATATTATGAGGAAAGTAAACTTCATCGGTGGAAGTAACTTCAATACCCCTAAAATTAACACTTATACAATCAATGCCTCCAGAAAGTTGTGATAAAGAATGTCATAGGCACATGAGTCTGGGTCGAAAGTAAGGTGAGGGAGGGCTCTGGTGTGAATAGTTGGCACATGTTGAACATGTACTAACCAAGCTAAAATGAAAGACACAGACAGACAAATTTTGGGCATGCCAGTAACATCTGTGTAACAAGGGTCATGCTTGCTTGATGTTTCCTAATGATTGCACCGCACAAGAAAAAAATCAAGGTGTGCATGCTGTGTTTGGCAATGCACCAGCATATGTAAACACACATCTGGGAACGTAATACATCCAATATTATAGGCAACAAACCTATCAATGCAGTTAAATGTATACAAATTTGGACGAGGCCAACTAAAATCAGAGATGATGGATGTACTTTTTTCAAGCCATACCTGATATTGCCCATGTATAATTACATTACCTAGTGGATAGAACAATAGATTTTGTATAATCCTGCAAACACGAGTAGACAAAGGAAAATCAAGAGATGAAATGGGATGCAGATGCCACAATGTAGGTGCCCCAATGCCTCCATAGTCTTTGGAAAGTCATTTGAGTATACTGTTATCAGATTTGTCTGTCACATTGCACTGACATGCTTCATACAGCACTAGCTAACTCCACTCTATACATAACTGTTAGAAATGGGGGTCTCTAGTTGGCAAGGGCTTGCACCTTTGTCCAAATAGGGACCCATCTTCCTAGTCAGGATAAGGGACGAAGGAGCAGATGTAGGTAATTCCTTTTTACCGACTCTTAAATACTGAATTTTATTGATTCGGTATTTAAGAGTCGGTAAAAAGGAAGGGGGCAGATGTAGGTAATTCTACTTTTTGAATTACCGAATCGGTAGGATTCGGTATTTACCGATTCGGTAAATACCGAATCGGTATTGCCCATTGATTCCTATGGGCCATGAAGCCCATAGGAATCAATGGGCAATACCGAATCGGTATTTACCGAATCGGTAAATACTGAATCCTGCAAGGGTGCAGGGGGTGTCACTTTGACACCCTCAAGCACCCCAAATTCAGGCTTGTGTGCCATGTGGCACACATGCATGCCCTAAGGGCATGTCTGTGTGTCACATGGCACAGGTGTACATGCACAGATGTGCATGTACACCTGAACTCCGTATTTTACCACCCAATTGGATTGGGTGGTAAAATACCGAATCCTGACAACTGTCAACAGTGCTACCTACATCTAGGTTTTACCGAATCGGTAAAATTACCGATTCGGTATTTTACAGAATCGGTAAATTTACCGATTCGGTAAATTTACCGAATCTGTAAAATGATGCCCCTACATCCCAATCACCAAATACCGGTCGGTAACGACCGAATTCGGCAGTTACAGACCGGTATTTGGGCTCCCACATCTGGCCCTATCTCTCGTAAAATAACCCCTGCTCACCCCCTCGGTAGCTTGGCACGATCAGTCATGCTTATCTAAGTGGCAGTGTATAAAGCATTTGTACCTAACCAACAGTAATACTATGTAAGCACTACAAAAGGACACCACATTAATTTAGAAAAATAGCCAATATTTTTATATACAAGACCAAAACAATAAGAATGCAGAATACAGACCTTAAGAATCTACAGTTATCTAAATAAGCTTTAAAAACAGTTCCTTGATGTTGATAGCTCCGTCCAGGGCTATTATGGCGCCATGAGCAAATAATCCAAACATTTCAGGTTGGTTGCGGTACCGCGGACCAGCTACGGTGTCGAGAAGACCTGCAAACAGTACCTGTTAGAGATGCTGGACGCCGAGGCTCTTGAAGTAACTCACATTGCAGGTCGAGCTCCTTTCTGTTGGGATTAGGAGCGCTGGTGTCGGCAAGCGTCGGGTGCTGCGGTGCAAAGTGCAGCGGTACGGCATTCGGTGCCCTCAGGTCACGGTGGCAGTGTTAGATGGTGTCGGTGGTGAGACCATGGTCGCAGTGCGAGGTGAAGGCACTGTTTGTAGGCCAAGGTTGTGGTGAGGGATGAGGGCAGTGCGTCATGTAACTTTACAAGTGGTGCCCTCGAACCACGGGGCAAGCAGCAGCGTTGACTTCGGCGTGGAGCAGCGTCGTCGGGGAGGCCAATGTGTCACCGTGAAGTGGGGCGGTGTGGAGTGCGGTGCCCACAGGTCGCGGTGTGAGCAACAGCTCGGTGGTAGCGCCAGCAGGTGTCGTCGGTGAGACCAGGGTCGCAGTGCATTGTTGCAGCGGTGCTCTTTGTTGTGCCCAGGCTTCGATGTGAAATGAGGTGGTACAGAGTGCTGTGGCCACAGGTCGTGGTGCGAGCAGCGGCTCAGTGGCGGGATCAGCTGGTGTTGT
This sequence comes from Lissotriton vulgaris, assembly GCF_964263255.1. Taxonomy (NCBI): domain Eukaryota; kingdom Metazoa; phylum Chordata; class Amphibia; order Caudata; family Salamandridae; genus Lissotriton; species Lissotriton vulgaris. The sequence goes on from NC_141689.1 coordinate 623,391,163, forward strand.
CGGTGAGACCAGGTTCGCGGTGCGGCGTTGCGACGGTGCCCTCTGAGGTGCCGTCAGGACACGGAGTCGGCAGCAGCATCATAGACGTCATTGAGTTACTTTTCCCCTGTGGCAGCACAAAACACGCAGTCCCCAATGTTGTGGACAGAAGAGCTTGAAATCTTTGCGGTTCCTGAGACTTCGTGAACAGGGGGCAAGCTCCACCTCAAGCCCTTGGAGAGACTCACCAATTAGGTTGCAGAAAGTCCAGTCCAGGCCTTCACTGCCCAAGACAGAAGCAGCCACTGCAGGTCAGCCCAGCAAAGCACTCAGCAAAGCAGTAGTTCCACCTTAGAGCCACCGGCTCTTCTTCTTGACAGTCTTTTTGATCTAGATGAGTTCTAAAGTTCAGGGGTCTGGGCCCTAGTATTTGTATCCAAAAATCATTTGATCCTCTAGGCAGAGGGTGTCTGTGCCCAGCCAGAACCAGTTCTACCTTCTCTGGAGTGATTTCCTGGCAGGGGTGGAGACAGCATTGTCAGAAGCAGACCAGACTCTTTGAAGTGCAAGGAAATCTCCTCCCTCTTCCCCCATTGCAGCCCAGGTCTATTCAGCCCTTTCCTAACCTACCTACATTATCGGGAGGCACCCTTGCTTCCTAGCCATCTGTCGTCCAAAACCCAGACAGACAATCCACATTCCAGCAGAGGCACACGGGATGACTGAGCAAGAAAATACCTACTTTCTAAAAGTGATGTTTTCAAACACAGAGTGTTAAAATCACCTTCATTAAAAGATGTATTTTAACATTCTGTGTTCAGGCATACTAAACTCGAATTTCTACCTTGTTTCCTGGGTCAGTTTAGGATTATAAGATTTTATAATCAAACTGCCTATTCTGGCCAATGAGAACAGGTAGCCTTGCAATAGGCAGTAATTCACTATCAGGACATGCCACACACACCAGGGCATGTCCTTCCTTTCACATACACTGCACCCTGCCCACAAGGGTACTATGGGCCTACCTTAGGGGTATCTGACATGTAAGAAAAGGGAAGGTTAGGGACTGGCCAGTGTGTGCACGGAGCAAGTCGACATGACATTTACAAACTGTGCACAGACTCTGCAATGGCAGGTCTGACATACCTTTTCCAGGCTACTCAAGGGGGTGGCACAATCCGTGCTGCAGGCCCATGCATAACATTTGTTCCCAGGCCCTGGCATACTCAGTGCATTTTACTAGTGGCTGACAAGAAAACCAAACAGCCAATCATGGAAACACCAATCCATAACATATTTTACCACAGGAGCAATTGCACTTTACCACTGATCAGTAGTGCGAAAAGTGCACAGAAACACTATGCCAGCAAAAAAAGAGTACAAACCGGGAGGGCGGAAAGCAAAAACTCAGGGGAAACATGCCAAGTCTAACGCATGTCCCCTCCAGCTGAAGGGAGAACTACCCAACCTACTGGGAGTTCTCTTAACAAAGACGGAAGAACCTGCAAAAGACCATCTGCATTAGAGTGTTCTGTTCCAGGATGGTGTTCCACCTCAGCAGTTTTGGATTCTCACCTCTTATGTGCATTAACCACCTGAGGGGCCTGTGGTCTGTCTGAACCTGGAAGTGAGTCTCAAACAGTTTCTTCAGTGCCCAGACCACAGCAAAAGCTTTCCTTTCCATGGAACTCCACCTCTGTTCCCTGGGGTGTAGTCTCCTTAAGGAAGATTAATGGCTGGTGTAGGCCTTCTTCATTCAGCTGTGAGAGTACCGCTCCCACACCATGCTCTAAAGCGTCAGTCTGCACAACAAATTCCTTGGAAAAGTTGGGTGCCTTGAGCACGGGTGCCTTGCACATAGCGGCCTTCAGGGCATCAAAAGCCTTCTGGCAGGACTCAGTCCAGATCGCCTACTTGGGCTGCTTGCGGGAAGTCAGCTTGGTTAAGGGGGCAACAATGGTGCCATAACCCTTAAAGAATCTCTGGTAGTACCAAGTGAGTCCTAAAAAGGCCCTCGCCTCTTTCTGGGTCTTGGGGGGCTCCCAATCCAGAATGGTGTCAATCTTGGGCTGTAGGGGCACCACCTGGCCGCTCCCTACCCGTTGTCCCAAGTACACAACAGAACTCTGCCCGATTTTGCACTTACTGGCCTTGATCGTAAGACCTGCCCTCTGCAGCAACATCAACACTCCACCGAAGTGCTGCAAGTGTTCTTTCCAGTTGGAACTGAACACTGCAATGTCATCCAGGTAGGCGGTACTGAAGTCCTCCAGCCCAGCCAACACCTGGTTGACCAACCTCTGAAAGGTGGCAAAGGCATTCTTCAACCCAAAGGGCATCAACCGGAACTGGTAATGTCCTTCTGGGGTTGAAAATGCTGACCTCTTATTGGCCCCATCGGTTAAGGCAATATGTCAGTACCCAGATGTTAAATAAAACGTGTTGAGGAACTTGGAAGCTCCCAACCGTTCAATGAGCTCATCAGCTCTGGGGATGGGGTGTGCATCAGTCCTGGTGATGGCATTGAGCCCACGGTAGTCCACACAAAACCACAGTTCTGGAGTGGCCCCGGGTGCAGCAGCCTTTGGGACCAAGACCACTGGGCTGGCCCACGGACTACTGGATGGCTCAACCAACCCTAACACCAACATCTTAGAGGCCTCCTCCTTGATGCTGGCCTTGAACTGGTCAGCCAACCTGTAAATTGTGTGCTTTACAGGGGGGCTGCCTTGTGTGCCCATGTCATGGGTACACCAGTGAGTAACACCTGGGGTCCGGCAGAACAGAGAGGCAAACTGTCCCAGCAACCAGTGACAGTAGCTCTGCTGTCGGCGGTCAGTGTCGGGGAGAGGATCACACCTTCCACTGACCATCACCTTCCTTGGCCGACAGAAGGACAGGGAGAGGCTCACTCTTTTCTGCAGACTCATCATCTGTCACCAAGAGCATGCTCACTTCGGACCTCTCGAAGTGGGGTTTGAGGAGGTTCACGTGGAGGACACACAAAGGGTTCCTTGGAGCCTACAAATCCACCATGTAGGTGACCTCACTTTTGAGCTCCACCACCTCAAACTCCCAGTCCACTTGTCCTGTAAGGCACAATGTTCCACTGGGGCCATGACCCACACTTTTTGTCCAGGTTGAAACTCAACCAGAGTGGCATTCTGGTCATACCACTTCTTCATTTCTTCCTGGCTGACCTCGAGGTTCGCCTGAGCCCGTTTCCTTCAGCGGGCAGCTTGGTTACGGAAGGCCAGCATGTAACTAAACACATTCTGGGGAGTTTTCCTGGGATCTGCTTCCCAGCCTTCCTTCACCAAACTCAGAGGTCCTCTCACAGGGTAACCATGCAGAAGCTCAAAGGGACTGAACCCGAGAGACTTCTGGGTACCTCCCTGTAGGCAAAGAGAAGGCACGGCAAGAGGCTGTCCGACTTATGCCTTGTGAGTTCTGTTAGACCCTTAATCATGCCTTTCAAGGTCTGGTTGAACCTTTCTACCAGACCGTTACCTTGCAGGTGGTAAGGGGTGGTGAACTTATAGTTGACACCACACTCCTTCCACAGGGATGTCATATACTTCGATATGAAATTGGTCACCCTGTCGGAAACTCCGTCTCGGGGGAACCCCATGTAGGAAACAATACCCATTAACGCGCGGCCCACTTCTGGGGCCATTGTTGTCCTGAGAGGGATTGCCTCCGGGTACCAGGTGGCATGGTTCACCAAGACCAAGATGTATCTGTTGCCCAGGGCTGTCTTGGGATCCAGTGGCCCCACATTGTCCATCCCTACCCTTTCAAAGTGTGTCCCAACAACGGAAAATGGTTGGAGAGGAGCTTTGACCTTCCTCCCACTCTTACCACTTGCCTTGCAAGTTTGGCAAGACTGGCAATGTACATCTGACTGCCTTCTCATTTGGGGCCAGAAGAAGTGGGAGACAAGCTGGGCAAAGGTCTTGTCCTGCCCCAAATGTCCTGCCAAAGGGACGTTGTGAGCCAGACCCAGTAGGAAGGTCCTGAAGCGCTGGGGTATCGCCAGCACATGGGCTGACTCAGGCTCAGCAACCTTAGGCTTGCTATACAGGAGATCTCCCAGTAGATCCAATATGATCCAGACTGGTCACCAGTCTCCTGGGCTGTGGCCTGCCACCGCAGAACCTCCAGAGAGGGGCACTCCTTCTGTGCCCAGCAGAACTCCTCCCTGGTGGGACCCCCTTCTTGCTGCCAATGGGTCAGCTCAGAGATGTCCCCAAGTTTGGCTACCTGTTCCCCTGTAGGCACCGGGGCGCCCCCCTCAAGGTCCTCCTCCTCCTGGGATGTTGGAACTATGGGGGCCAGTTTCCCGTGCCCCTTGCCCTTTGCCTTGGTAGGGACCTGGGCCACTTTTCAGGCTCCGAGTCCCTCTGATCACCCTCTCTGGCCACCATGGACCGAGTGGACAGGCATGCCCACTCTGGCAACCCAAGAATCTCCAAGTGGGAACTGAGCTCAACATCCTTCCACAAGGAATGCTCCAGGTCGTTACCGAGCAGACAATCTACGGGCATGGAAGGGCTCACAACCACCCTCAAGGGACCTGAGACCCCCCTCTGCTCGAAGGGAACCAGGGAACCTGAACCACCAGACACTGGAGCTCTGAATTGTTGACTGCAATTACTAGGTGGAATGCGCCTGGGACTACCTGCTCCTCAGAGACCAGGTGACACCAGACTGAGGTCACACTGGCTCCAGTATCCCTGAGAGCTTCTACCCTTCTCCCATTGATGGTCACCCAGGTGCTGTATTTCTTTGTGTTAGGGGGCACCTGGGTCCTTGGGAGCATCTCACTGTCCCCTAGTGAGACGAGTATAATTTCTGTGGGATCCCCATCCTCCTGTGGGTACTCCTCCTCCTCCCCAACACATTGGACTGCCCACCAGTGGGTGGCTGTGCCCCCTTGGAGCACCTGGCGTTCCCCTACATGTGCCCCAACTGGTCACACACAAAACTTTTGTGGGGCCGGTCTCATCAGCCTTTCCTGATGAGACCCCTTTTTTCTTATCTTGGGGAGATGGGAAACTTTACCCTAGGTGTTAGTTTGGGGCCCTCTAGAGAACTCCTGTGCTTTACCCTTTCCCCCTCCACTTTTCTACTGGGGACCTTGCCCACCTTTGGCTGAGTCTCCCCCAAATGCTTTCATGTGGACTTTGGAACTCACCCAGCAGCCCCCCTCCTTAGCAAGCTTCCTAGGGTCAGCCATCTTTGCTATCAACTAGGTGCTGGCGCAAATCTGCAAAATATAGACTGGACAAGTGCTCCCATGCAACCAAATTGCAGAACCCCTGATAATCTGTCACATTACTGCCCTTCACCCAGCCATCCGGTGACCGGCAAAACACATCCACACATTCCAACCAAGTGCTGGCATCAGACTGCTAACTGGACCTGAACTGATCCCTGTACTTTTCACAAGTAAGACCATACTTAGTGAGGAGGAGGTCCTTCATGTCTGGATAGGTGATGTGATACCCCTTACCAAAAGCTATTAAAGTGTCCCTCTCTTCTTCAGGGAAGAGAGGCCACAATCCTGCTCCCCAATTCTCCTCAGGGACCCCATTCATGTGGATTGCTGCCTTGTACCCCTGAAACCACCTTTGTATGTCATCTCCCTTTTGGATTCCTTGCCCACATGTATGTATGTATGTATAAATATAGCATTTATAGAGTGCAACAAACACCCCTGGCGCTAAAGAAGATACGTGAAATACAGACCAGCAGGAGCAAGAAGGATGACTAAAGATGGGATGCGGCCTAAAATGAGCATTACTGAAGCCCAACAGAGTTAGTTTCTAGGATACAACCAGGTTTTAATCTTTTTCCTGAACAGGGACAGAGTACTACATTGTCTCATTTCCAGCGGAAGCTCATTCCAAAGTTTTGCAGCAGCGACACTGTAGGATCTTCCTCCCAGTCTGGCCCTGTGAAACCTGGGTACACTTGCCAAGTATGCAGAAGAGGAGCGAATACTCTGGGTAGGTGTATACCAGAACAGTTTCCTCTGCAGTGGCCTACGACCAAATCCATGCAGCGCCCTGAACCCAATACAAAGTGATTTAAAAAGTATTCTTTGCTGCACAGGGAGCCAATGTAGGTCGACTAGGCACAATGAGGTGGAGGAACCCCTTGGTCTGGACAGGGCTAGTTTCGCTGCTGTGTTCTGAACACGCTGCAGTCTCTGGATTAGATATTTGGGAGATTCCAACAATAAGGTGTTACAGTAGTCAAGTCTACTCAAAATAACGCCTTGAATAATCAAGTCTCTAGCCATAGCTGGAAGCAATGGAAGAATCTTCCTTAGAGCCCTCATAAGGCCGAAACAGCACCCCACCGTCTTGTTCACGTGAGTCTCCAGTGACATGTTGGTGTTGAACAGGACACCCAGGTTGCGCACCGTCATAGATGGCGCCAGAGAAGTGGAAGTATCAAGCGGCCAGAAGTAACAAGGAAGAGGCCTGGGAACCTTCCCAACTGTGCAATGTAAAATTTCGGTCTTACCCGAGTTAAATTGTAAGGAGTTATCACGTAGCCACTGCGCAGTATTATGCATACATGCACAATTCTGTATGCCTGTCTTGACGAGTTGCTGCCACCATCTGAGCCGGGCTTACTTCTTAGCACCATCTCCTTAAGACCTCGTTCATGGTCTAATATCATCTTCCTCTCCTCCATTTCTAGCCTGAGTTTTTTCAGCTCAAACTTCCTTGCTTCCCACCTGGCCTCCAGCTCCTCTGGGGACAGGCTACTGCTGCCCGGCCAGAAGGGTTCCCCCCTCCCAAAAGCACATCCACCCTAGGAATAGGTCTCTCCGCCTCTCCACTAAGATCGCCAGATTGCCCACTTGCATCTCTGGCAGCTATCCAGGCCCTCAGTACCTTTTGTAGCTCGTCCTTCCTAGTGAGGACTCTGACTTGGACTTTTAGGCTCTTGCAAATGGATATCCATTCCCTAACTTTGTAGAGTTCCAACCTATCCTCCTCAAAGGCAATTTCCAGGGATGAAACGGATGATGCTCTTGATTCCGGCATGATGAAGTAGCAGGTTAAAACTGGGAAGATCAAAAAATAGGACAAAAAGAAAAAGGACTAGTATGTGGCACGGAATGGTCTGCGATATGGTAGTAGTGCACACCAATCACTGTAAGTCAAGTGCAAACGGATGCTGACAACCAATGTTAGAAATGGGGGTCTCTAGTTGGCAAGGGCTTGCACCTTTATCCAAGTAGGGACCCTTCTTCCTAGTCAGGATAAGGGAGTTACACTCCTGAAATAACCCCTGCTCACCCCGTTGGTAGCTTGGCATGACGAGTCAGGCTTATCTTGGAGGCAGTGTATAAAGCATTTGCACCTAACCGACAGTAACACAGTAATACAGTTTAAGCACTACAAAAGGAGGCCACACCAGTTTAGAAAAATGCCAATATTTTTATATACAAGACCAAAAATGATAAGAATCCACAATACAGTACTTAAAAATCTACAGTTATCAAAATACGCTTTAAAAACAGTTCCATGATGTCGATATCTCGTCCGGGGCTATCACGGCATCGTGAGCAAACAAATTCAAACAGTTCAGGCTAACCGGGCGTCGGGGACCAGCTACATTGTCAGGAAGACCCACAAACAGTACCTGTTAGAGATGCAGGGCGCTGAGGCCCTTAAAGTCAATCGCATTGCAGGTCAAGCTCCTTTCTGTTGGGATCAGGAGCACTGGCGTCGGCAGGCATCGGGTGCTGCGGTGCGAAGTGCAGAGATGCAGCATGCGGTGCCCTCAGGTCGCAGTGCGAGCAGTGGCTCGGTGGTTGCATCAGAGTGCGTTGTCGGTGAGACCAGGGTCGCAGTGCGAGGTGAAGGCTGTGCTAGTCACCGTGCTGGCAGGTCTCGGTGCAAGCAGCAGCCTTGTTGTTGCTGAAGCGCTGCCGTCAGCTGACGAACGGGAGTCGATGGTGCCAGCTTCAGTTGGCCAAGGCTGCGGTGCGGGATGAGGGCAGTGCGTTGTGTAACTTTATGAGCAGTGCCCTTGTACCACGGTGTAAGCAATGGCGTCGATTTTGGCATGGAGCGGCGTCATTGGGGAGGCCAAGGCCTCGTGGTGAAGCAGGGCGGTGTGGAATGCAGTGCCCACAGGTCGAGTGCGAGCAACAGCTCGGTGGTGGCATCAGCAGGCGTCATCGGTGAGACCAGGGTCACATGCAGCCTTGCGGCGGTGTTCTCTGCGCTGCCCAGGCTTCAGCGTGAAGCCAGGCAGTGCGGAATGCGGTGCCCACAGGTCGCAGTGCGAGCTGCGGCTCAGTGGCGGCATCAGCAGGCATCGTCGGTGACGCCAGGGTCACATGCGGCATTGTGGAGGTACCCTCAAGGGTGCCGTCAGGACACGGAGTCGGCAGCCGCATCGTAGATATCGTCAAGCTACTTTTCCTCTGTTGCAACACAAAACACACAGTCCCCAGTGCTGCAGGCAGAAGAGCTTGAAGTCTTTGTGGTTTTTGAGACTTTGTGAACAGGGGGCAAGCTCTACCTCAAGCCCTTGGAGAGACTCACAAATTAGGTTGCAGAAAGTCCAGTCCAGGCCTTTCACTGCCCAAGACAGAAGCAGCCACTGCAGGTCAGCCCAACAAAGCACTAAGCAAAGTGATTGTTCCTACTTACTGCTTCTCCAGCTCTTCTTCTTAGCAGTCTTCTTGATTCAGATGAGTTCTAAAGTTCAGGGGTCTGGGGTCTGGGCCCCAGTATTTGTATCCAAAACTCCTTTGATCCTCTAAGCAGAGGGTGTCTGTGCCCAGCCAGAAATAGTTCTGCCTTCTCTGGTGTGATTACCCGTCAGGGGGTGGAGATGGCGTTGTCAGAGGCTGACCAGAACCTTTGAGGTGCAAGGAAATCTCCTCCCTCTTCCCCCATTGCAGCCCAGGTCTATTCAGACCATTCCTGACCTTCCTAGACTATCGGGAGCCACCCTTGCTTCCTAGCCATCTGTCGTCCAAAACCCAGACAGGCAATCGACATTCCAGCAGAGGCACACATGATGACTGAGCAAGAAAATACCTACTTTCTAAAAGTGGTGTTTTCAAAAACAGAATGTAAAAATCACCTTCACTAAAATATGTATTTTAACATTCTGAGTTCAGGCATACTAAACTCCATAGAGATGACTAATGTAGAATGTTAATGGTTGCCTAGCAGCTTAGAATGTTATTTCTTGAGAGATGAAACTGAGCTGTGAAGCAGGCTGTGGATGAGCTGGAGGTTCCTGTACTTACTCTTCAATAAAGACTACAATTATAATATTTCTTGGACTCATCTTTACATTGGCGACGAGGGAAACCTTTCTGCGCAAGGGGCAGATGCTGGGTACCTCCACCCTTGGATTTTGGAACAATTTAAATACATCATCCACCGATTTGTGAGTAATTGATTAAATTCTGCACTCAACAGATTGAATTCTGAACTCAACTTCGAACTAATTTGCATTCAGATTGAATATTTTAATTTATTGGAGATTTTTAAAATACATCTGGAAGTTCGTGTGAATTACTGCCTATATTTACAAGCCTTCTGCCACCAAAATGTTAATAATGCTTGTGAAACGCTACCTTATGGAAGTGACAGCTCTGAGAATGGTTCTTCGTGCACTTCTCTAATGCTTTATACCTTCGTGTGCTATTATTGATTGATACAATATCTGACAAAGCGCCACCTCAAGTTCTTTGCGTTTGCAAGTTTATTTCCTGGATTCTGACCTAAAGAGGAAATCTGCAGAAAACGAAGAAATTGCTTTTAAAAAGGAAATCTGCAGAGAACGAAGAAAACAAAGAAAACAAAGATTTGATCTTTATAATCTGGTGACTCTGGACTTAACTTTGTCAAGAATTGAAGGTTTTTATTTTAATTTGTTATGTTAGTTTCTTTATTTTAAACTAACTTTTCCTTCCTTTACAGGTGCAATTTGTTTAAAATGTCTGATCAAGCTTTGTCCACTCCACCTGCCTTTTTGCCAACTCCTGGAGACCAAATAATTCCTTGGAAGGAATGGAAAAAGTTGTTTTTTACCTACATTCTTGCCACTGGTGCTGATGAGTATGGTCCAGTGCGTAGGCAAGCTATTTTACTACACAATTTGGGGGTGGAAGGTCGTAGATTATATGAAAATCTTCCAGAAGTTTCCCTTGGTAGTGGAGATGGACAAGCTACAAATGTTTATGAAATGAGTTTACAAATGCTTGAAATAAGGTTTACCACAAAAGTAAATTTAGTTATTGAAAGATACAAGTTTTTCTGTAGGGTACAAAAAGTTGACGAAGATATAGCGTCATATGTTGGTGCATTAAGAGGGTTGTGACTGACTTGTCAATTTGGCACTTTAACAGACTCACTTATTCGTGATCAGATAGTTAGATGTACTAATAATAAGAGAGTACGTGAAAAGTTATTGATTAAAGTTTCTGGACTAGAAGAAGCTATTCAAATAGCAAAAGGGTTGGAGCACAGTGACATTTGGATTAGAGAAATGGATAAATGTACAAATGCTATTGTAAATAAGGAGGGTGCATTGAAAGTTTCCAGTTCTAAAGATTCTGAAATTCATGCAAATATTGATGAAACCAAAATAACCAAACCTTTGGCTAAAATTCATGATAAACCCAGTACTAAAGTTTTTGATAAGAATAGGGAATTTCGCCAAAACAGTGGCTTTATTAATGTGCGACCTATCAAATGTTACCGTTGTGGTGCCCCCGGTCAAATTGCTTCCAGTGTGAAGTGTATGGCCAAGAACGCAATATGTAGGACATGTGGTATGAGAGGCCATCTTGCTAAGGTTTGTAGAACTAAAATTCCTTCTGTTCATCAAATTGATGATTCTTGTGAAGATGTTTGTGAATGTATCCCCTCTATTGATAATGTCAAGGGTTTTCAACCTAATGTTGATGTTGAGGTTGAAATTAACAATATTGATTTGTCAGGTATTCCTAGGGAGAGCACTGACAAGCTAGATAAACCTCATTATGTTATCAAGTTTGATACTGTGGGGGTAAACATGTTAATTGATTCTGGAAGTTTATATACCTTGATGTCAAAGGAAATGTACATTAAGTCATGGGGAGTATCTGCTAATATAAATAACTGGGATCCATCAGATATCAGAGCTGTAGGCTATGGGGGAAAGAACATCGACATTTTGGGTTTAAAATGGATGGTAATTGAATTTGATAACAAGAAACTCTATGGTAGAGTGTACCTAACTGAACAAGGTTCAAATTTATTGGGATGGCGTCACCAGAGAGATTTAGGTATAGTTTTAAATCCTAATGCCACTGTTCCAGTTCAGTCTATATGCTTAGTAAATAGTGAGGGTTATGATTCCTTAATTATGGGAAAGTACTCTGATGTCTTTTGTGATGAATTGGGAAAGTTAAGAAATGTTTCTCATAAAATTATTCTCAAAAGTAATGCTACTCCCGTATTTCACAAAGTTAGATCTGTTCCCCATCTCATGAAAGGTCCTTTACAAGTTGAACTTGATAGGTTACTGAATTTGGGGATAATTGAGCCTATTGAGGCTTCTGAGTGGCTTGCGCCCATTGTCGTCGCGCCCAAGGATGGGGGAAAGAAGATTCGTTTATGTATTGATCTTCGCGATGTAAACAAAAACATTTGGGTTGATCGCCAACCTCTACCGAACATTTCAGAGATGTTGACGGCAATGGGCGGGGGGTGTGTTTTTAGCGTCATTGATATGTCGTCAGCATATCACCAGATTGATCTCAATGAAGAATCTAGACATTTGACATCATTTGTAACACCGCTGGGTGCTTTTCGTTACCATAGGATGCCATTTGGACTGGCTTCGGCCTCAGCGGTGTTCCAAAGGGTCATGGGAAAAGTTCTTCATGGTATAAATGATGTACTTTGCTTCCAAGATGATGTGTTAATTGTCGGCAAAGATTTTGATCATCATGATCAAGTGATGGAAAGTGTCTTGTGTAGAATGAGAGAACATGGGTTGACTATTCAGAAGGAGAAATGTCAGTTAAGGAAGGATGTAGTTAATTACCTTGGCCACGAAATTTCCAAGGAAGGAATCAGACCAAAGAAAAGTATTGTCTCTGCCATTAGAGATGCTCCTGTTCCTTCTACTAAAGATCCGTTGAGGAGTTTTCTCGGTTTAGCGGAGTATTGCTCCAAGTTTGTGAGAAATTTTACTAATATTGTGGAACCATTGCGGATATTAATGAAAAGTGGTGTTGAATTTGTATGGAGTGATGCTTGTGGAAAAGCATTTCAGGATGTTAAAGATGGAATATTGTCTGCACCCAGCCTTGGACACTTTGATATTAGAGCAAAAACTTTTATCACCACTGATGCGAGCGCTGTAGGTATTGGTGCAGTTTTAACACAAGTATGTAATGGAGAGGAAAGAATTATTGGGTTTGCATCTAGAAGACTACAGGGTGCTGAGAGGTCATATTCAGTGATAGAAAAAGAGGCCTTGGGATGTTGTTGGGGGATTAAACATTTCAAATACTTTGTATGGGGTTTACCATTTAGACTTCGTACTGATCACAAACCTTTAGTTCATTTGTTTAAGGGGGGCAAAGGTTTAGAAGGGAGTGTTACTCCGAGGATATCAAGGTGGATTTTATCAGTTTTAGAGTACAATTTTGAAGTGGAATACATGAAGGGATTGAAGAATATAGTAGCGGATTGCTTGTCGAGAATACCTGTTGTTGTGAGTGATATTGAGTCTGAAGCTGATGTTGAGGAAGTGAGATATACTGAAGAACAAGCATTTGGGTTGGAGCAATGGAATGCTGCAATGTTGGAAGATGAAGTATTGGAAAGAGTTATGTTTTCTATTTCTAATGGATGGGATGCGCAAATGTGCAATGATTTACGGTTTAAAGGTTACATTAATGTAGTATTAAGTGTAAGAGAAGGGAAACTGTGGAGGAGAGACAAATTAGTACCACCGAAGAATCTTAGATCTAAAATTCTCATCATGGCACACGAAGGTCATTTGGGGAGAAATATGACTAAGCGACGTGTACGTCAGTCATTCTGGTGGCCTAGTTTAGATAATGAGGTTGAAGCAGTTGTCAAAGATTGTTATGCTTGTGCTGCTAGTGACAAGACCAAAGTTTTACGTCAACCTCCTATTTCTTCTGTGAAGTTTCCTGAGCGTCCTTGGGAAAGGTTGGCTTTAGATTTCATTGGTCCTATTTCCGAGTTGGGAACAAATTGCAAATTCTTAATGGTTTTGGTGGATTATCACTCCAAGTGGTTTGTGGTTGAGACATCTGAGAGTATTACAACTGAAAAAGTAATTAAGTTTCTTGAGAAAGTCTTCTTGAATGAGGGGATTCCAAAAGTCTTGGTGTCAGACAATGGTCCGCAATTAATTTCCAGGAAAATGGTGGAGTTCCTGTGTGGGAAAGGGATTAAACATGAGAGAGTTGCTTTATTTAGGCCACAAGCCAATGGCTTAGTTGAGAGGATTAATCGCCTGATCTTGGACAATATACAACTTTCTTTGTGCAATGGTTTGTCCTGGTCTGAAGAATTGAAGAAGCTGATGTGGTCTTATAGGGTAACACCACATTCCATGACTGGAGTGTCACCTTTCATTTCTCTTAAAGGAAGGGAACCAGGTTTGAAAGAAGTACCAGGGTGGTTGAAAGACAGAGAATGTGTATGGGTGAATCGTGATGAGGTTGGAGATCAAGTACTTAACAAACAAATCATTGCTGCCAAACATTATGATCACTTAAAAGGTGTCAAATTTCCTAACATAAAATCTGGTGATTGGGTTGTAGTGAGACGTGGAGGTTTTATTGTCAAGGGTGATAGCAAGTTCTCTAAACCTGTCCAGGTGAAGGAAGTGAAGAAGAATGTGGTGATTCTGTGTGATGGGAATACTTGGAGTTTGGGAAATGTATCTAAGTGTTTTTCTCCTTGTAGTTAATTTGATTTTCACTCATTTTTCTGTTCTGTATAATAGTTTCCTTCAAGTTTTTGTTGTGGGATATATAAGGGGGAAGGTGTGTAGAGATGACTAATGTAGAATGTTAATGGTTGCCTAGCAGCTTAGAATGTTATTTCTTGAGAGATGAAACTGAGCTGTGAAGCAGGCTGTGGATGAGCTGGAGGTTCCTGTACTTATTCTTCAATAAAGACTACAATTATAATATTTCTTGGACTCATCTTTACAAACTCGAGTTTCTACCTTGTTCCCCGGGTCAGTTTCGGATTATAAGATATTATAATCAAACTGCCCATTATGGCCAATGAGAACAGGTAGCCCTACAATAGTGAAAAACGAAATGGGCTGTAATTCACTATCAGGACATGCTGCACACACCAGGGCATGTTCTTCCTTTCACATACACTGCACCCTGCCCACCGGGGTACTTTGAGCCTACCTTAGGGGTACCTGACGTGTAAGAAAAGGGAAGGTTAGGGACTGGACAGTGTGTGCACGAGCCGAGTCGACATGACAGTTACAAACTGGACGCAGACTCTGGAATGGCAGGTCTGAGGTACCTTTTCCGGGCTACTCACGTGGGTGGCACAATCCATGTTGCAGGCCCACGCGTAGCATTTGGTTCCCAGACCCTGGCACATTCAGTGCACTTTACTAAGGGCTGACAAGAAACCCAAACAGCCAATCATGGGAACACCTATCCATAACATACTTCACCAGAGGAGCACTTGCACTTTACCACTGATCACTAGTGCGAAAATTGCGCAGAAACACTACGCCAGCAAAAACAGAGTCAAAACTGGGAGGGCAGAAAACAAAAACTCAGGGGAAACACGCCAAAAGATGCATAGTCTAACAATAACCAACATTCAAAGTACTTACACATTAGTTAAAACAGGGAAGTCATGGACAATGCCGTCAGCTCGATCTAATAAATACATCCAATGAGATTCTACACCATCAGTACACACTCAAATGTGAATTAGCTAATCTAGACCCTATAAAATCATGTTCTAGGCAAGTCTCAACACATTTGGTTCTCCTAAGATAATCACTTAACTAGAACATATTTTTGGAAATTATCTCCTCTAGTGACAAACAAAAATTTAGAGTTCATCTTCGTTCTAGAAAAAAACACCCTTGCCTTCTTAAATCTCCTGCTAAAGTGAAGCCCAAAACACTACAAAAGACATTTTTAAGAATTAAAACTAACTCATTGCTCCTCAAGTAAATTGTTGTTCAGTAAAGCCATCTCTAGACTTAAGTGATTGACTGAGTGATTACTTGCATTAAAAAATAGCAGATGTTGGATTCAAAATAAAAAAGGAGAGCTTCACAAACAACAATGAAGCAAACGATACCAAACTAACTGTTAGCCTCACATGATTTTTGATTTTGAACAATAAGGCCCATTAAGACCAAATGATGTCACCTTAATTTCTACAAAACTGTTTCCAACAATTCCAGAACATATATGACTAGATGCTTCCTAATGAAAGAAAATCTCACCTTTCTCAATTACAGAGAGTTCAGAAATGCATCTTTACGCAGAGAAATTAAGTCTCACCCCCAAAAGAAAGATGTTGCAACCCATCTGATAAAGAAGCACAGCATGGATGGCAACATTTTAGCAAGCTGTGGATCAATTTCTGCTTTAGATATTCTCAATTTGGCAATCTATTATGTTCTGTCTTCCAATTGGGCTCTAGGCCCAAACGGTATTAACACAGTGGTACTTGATGTCAAAAAAGGATTGCCAGATATCTAAGACAGTGGTGATAGTGCTGCACAAATCCTTTTCCCACTTTCCCTATCCTCTGACACTAAAAACCACAGCTGTTTACTCATCCGTTCAGAATATGAATTGAGAATACGCAGCAATGCCCCTCATCGCTTTGTACTACATTAATTCTTTCCTTTAAGAATTGTCAGTATGTCTTTGCTTTTTAATGCACAGTGAATTAAGATTTTTTTTCTTATTATTATTGTGAATTATAAGTACAAAATACAAATACAGCATCCTGCTATGTTCGAGGATCTGACTTTGCAGAGCATCTGTCAAATAATGCATAACAACCCAATCTGATGTGGCATCTTAAATTATCAACACTTTATAACATCAATGAACGGCCTGTTAAACAGATATTTCACTGATAAAAACAAAATTGCAATGTATGTGCTGTGCAACTGGGCAAAAAAAGTTAGTCCAAAATTCCTGTTTTGAAGTTGAATAGGAAGATTGTTTACTGGAGATACAATATACCTCTCTGAAGGCCCTACTAGGCAACAGCAGTTTCTTTTATGCCTATGAAATGAAGTGCATTTTACAAACTCTGATTCGAGCAGAAAATGTCTTGCACAACAGTAAAACTGTAGTAGAGAGACATTTTCTCCCTATGCCGGTCTCATGCTAGTATCTTACTTGACCGTTTATAGTGATGTATTCTCTTGTTTAATTTCCATGTAAAATGCCAGCAATCAGGTTGAATGACGTTTTGCATAATTTTCGTAAACATTTACAGAAAGCATTTTAGGATTTTTCAAAACACTAATTAAAACCTAAATTGTAGAGCCCTGAATACATTTCAACCACCTATGACCTTTGGTGAAGAATGTCACCAGTGCTCCTCCACCAACACAGCAAAAACACATTTAATAGGGGATCGCGCTGCGGCGGAGGCAAGATCGCCGCGTCCTAGGGAAGCTCGGCAGCGCCGGCAATTACTCTCCCGCGAAGGAACCGCTAACCGGCTCAACACCAGCTTCTCCCTGGATATTATGACGTCGGAAGCTGCCCTGCGCATTTCTGCGAGCTTTGCGGCCGACGGTGCCTGAGAGTAGGTGGGTCTTTAAACACGCTCTGGACCCCCATTAACCCTGAGGGCACCTCGCGGCCGCCATTCTGGTGAATTTTAACCGCGCGAAAATCAAATCACCTCAAAAACAGAGCTTTTTTTTATTTTGCTCCCTCCAGTCTTCAGAATATGATGTTGTCCTGCTTTTTTTCAACCTATATGGTTTATATTTGATGCAAATTTGCTTTTTTCCTACAAAAGGCATGCTTTTCCCATTAATTGGTGACTTCTCAGTAGTTCTTCGATATTATGCTGGTGGTGCATTAACATTTTCTCTCCAGACGGCTTACAGTTGATCTCAATGCATCTACTGAGCCATTTATTTCCACATGCCTACATTTTTCAATATGTCATTTTATTTTTTCCAGCTGTAGTTGTTCCCAGGGGAATCGGTGAAGCCCTCTTTCACAGCTATCAGTGTGTCTCTTTTCCAAATGTGTGACTTTTGCTTTGCTTTTTACGCACTTTTTGGCCATTCTCAGAATTTACTCTAAGGATATTCTTTTGTGGTTTCTATGAACATTTCTTAAGTGTGGAACACACCTAACCTCAATGCACTGTTGCTGTTGTGGTTCGAAAGAACACCACTTTGTTTAAACACACTTTATGTGAAAATAATAATCAATCTTTTTCATTTAGAACTGTTTGAATTTTTACTTCAAAGAATCACAAAGATAAACATTCATATGCATGTTAACATCAACATGAATTTGTTGAAATCACAAATAACTAATACATTTATGACTCTGTCACAAATTTTTAAACATCAATGGCGATTGATCTTCTCTGTGCCCAATGCATTTCGAGGTCTTGGAGCTCTTCGTCTAGGGCCTGAAAACTGAGATTGAAAACATTTTAACTCTCTGATTACAGAAATGTCGAGAATTCTCAATGTACTTAGCAAACTGAAAATTATAAAACATAAGAAAATAGTGAAACTCAGAGAAAAGAACCTTATCCCCCACCACTTTGTGTATCAAAAATGCCTCTCATACTCACTGCTGGATGAGACAATAACGTTCAGTGTCCTGCAACAAAGACAGGATCTATGACAATCTGTTCTAAAACTGGCCACAAATAACAACAGAGGGAGCCTGACCACCGGCTTACCTTAGTGCCAGATGTGGGAGGTAATGTACAGCAAAAGCTTTCTGCAACGTCTTAAACACGCTCACCAACACCGCTTTTCAAGTAACTGGCAATAGGGTGAAAAAAACAAACTTACTATCACAGAACTTCAGAAACACTCATGTGTCAAAGGATCAACACATCTCTCTTCCCTTGCCTTTCACAAAGTAATCACTACACTTCTCGGTATCACCCTCGCGCTGCTCAACCACTTCACCAAACGGTGACCGCCGTAAGCACAGAAACCGCGATGTCTCATAGTTAACTCAGAATTCCGAAACTGAAAACGGACTCACCCGATCATGTAAGAGACGCAAAATCAAAACAATGCTCTATCTAACGTAATTCCAATAAACTCAAACAGGGGCATCATGTGCTCAGTGCCTCACAAATAACGGGACTCTTAAGCAAAAAGCATAAAACAAACTCAAGAAAAACGTTCGATGAATAGTACGGGCGCCATCTTGGAAAGGTGTATATTCCAAAACTCCTCTGTCAGATCACCGGGAAAACAATGTATAGGAAACAGGGTTACTGAAGATCTGATTGTAGGTGGTGATTGTAATCAACTTATGGATCCCTTTATGGACCGCAAGTCACAAGTACGATATGTCCCCAATAAAATGCAAAAATCATTTCATAAATCCATCTCCTCTAGAGGCCTACTTGACTCACGGAGAATATCCCATCCTGATTCCTTTGAATTTTCTTTTTCTTCTCCAGTACACTCATCACACTCCCATATTGACTACATCTTTCTCTCACAACACGCCTTTCAATTTATGACTCATTCTGAAATACGTTCCATTCTCATCTCAGATCACGCCCGTGTCATCATAGATATGGATTATCCTTCTCCCATTCCTACCTCGCGTCGCTGGCGTTTCAATAATTCATTACTTCTCGATCCCCTCTTCACTGTTCACTTCGCATTTTTTATGGATGAATTCTTTCGCAATAATTTTAACACTGCCTCAGATTTTCACTTTATTTGGGATGCTTTCAAGGCTGCTGCTCGAGGCTGGGTCATAGATTTAGTATCCCGTAAAAAGAAAGAAGCCCTCAGCCAAGCTTCCTGCATTCTTAAACAAATTAAGGATCTTGAACACCTCTATTTCACTACTAATTCACCTGACTCCTTATCCTCCCTTATTAAAGCTAAAATGCAATATAATAAACACTTGTGGGAATCCGCCTCGAATCTCCTTCTTAAATTTAATGCCAAAATACGGCGGACGCAATAAAGCAGGTAAATCGCTTGCGAATTATCTTAAAATTAAAAAACAGAATTCTAAGATTGTTGTCATTAAAGATTCTCAAGGAATTTATCAATCCTCGGGTGCCAAGATTCTTGATTGTTTTGTTAAATATTATCTTCCCCTAACACACCTGTATCCCTTGATGTTCCCATTTCAGAGAATGAGATCGTTGCTGCGCTTTCTCTTCCACCGAAGGACAAAACTCCTGGCCCGGATGGTTTCACTTTGTGCTTTTCTCTTCAATTTAAATCAGTTTTGATACCTCACTTACTCACTTTAATGAATCATTTCCTTGCCACAGATGAATCCAAAGGTTCCTTTACGCAGGCTATGCTTTGCCTCCTCCCAAAAAAGATAAAGATCCCTCCCTCTTTAAAAACATTTCTCTTATAAATACAGATTGTAAAATATATGCAAAAATCTTGGCTAAACGTATTAATAAAATTATCCCCAAATTAGTGAATATATATCAATCTGGCTTTGTTAAAGGTAGGTCTATTACTGATAACTCAAGAACCCTTCTTAATATTATACATCTTGCTACCAAAATGGACTCTCCCATTGCTGCAATCACACTAGACGCTGAAGGTTTTTGATAGAGTCAATTGGGATTTTATGTTAGGAGCGCTTAGATGGCATGGTTTCAGCCCTCCTATTCTCAAGTGAAACACCAGCTTGATCTATTCCTTTTGCTCACCACGGATAGACCTGACGTATTGCTACTCACCGAGACCTGGCTCACTCCGGACTCTCATCCTGACATCTTAGCTGCCCTTCCCCCTGACTATTACATCCTCAATGTCAATCGCCCTCTGAACCGCCCTGGAGGCGGAGTAGCGGCTATCATTCACAAAAAGTTCAGATTTCTCACCTCCGCTTCACTCACCCTACCCGGGACAGATAATTTAGTCATCAGTCTGGATACCGGAGGTGGTGCCCTTGCAATTGTACTACTTTATCGTCCCCCCTTGCCGATGCCATCTTTCCCTCTATCCTTGAGTGAACAGGTGGCTGACCTGCTTACGCACAACTCGAGAATCGCCATATTCGGCGATTTCAATTATTGGTACGACAACGACCTTGCAGGGCCTCATGCCACAGAGCTCTTTGAAACTCTGACCTGCTTGAACCTTACACAACACATCTCCTCACCTACCCACTCTAAAGGCCATATTCTTGATCACGTTTGGACCCACAATCTCGCCTTGTCCCGCCCTAACATTTCTCCCTGCCTCTGGTCAGATCATCACCTGATAGAGGTTACTATTACCATTACAGGGAGCATTAAGGCCCCTACCCTTCCTGGCGGACAATGTCGCAAATGGAACTCTTATGATTCCCAGGGGTTTCTCGACTTTGCAGCTAACACCTGTCCCACCATCAACCTAGCATCCGGTATCGACTCTATGGAAGGTGTAATTACCACCTGGCTGCAAGCGGCCAGTGACAAATTTGCCCCTCTCACTAGATTTGCTCACACAAGGTGTGGCAATTCCCATCGCTGGTTCTCTGAGGAACTTAAAATACAAAAATTGAAACTACGCCAGCTCGAACGCAAATGGAGACGGGGTTACTCTACGGAGGACCGTGCTGAGTATGTGAAGGCCCGTTATGAATATAAAAGTGCTATCATTAAAGCTAAGACCTCACATATCTCTGAAAGAATCAACTCAGCCTCTAATAAATCCAAAGAAATCTTTAAAATCATGAATGATTTCTCCTCTGATCAAAGAATCCTCCCCTCCCAGGCTCCAACCCAGGACACTTGCAATGCGCTCAATACTTATTTTATTCAGAAAATCGTTGACATCAAGAACGCCATCTCCCCCTCCACTCCCTTTACTTCCTCAGACACCTCCCCTCTCAACCCCTATACCTTCACTCAGTTCCCAGCTATTACTCCCAGTACCCTTACTGAGCTCACAACCCGTATTAAACCAGGTTCTCCCAAGGACTGTTGTCCCCCCCCGGTCCTCAGGGCAGTTTTCTCAGATCTACCTGACAGCATACTCCCCCTCCTGAACACCTCCCTAAGTACTGGCACGGTCCCCTCTGTGTTTAAACAGGCCATATTGGTTCCCCTCCTAAAAAAAGCCGGAGCCGACCCTGCCAATCCTGCTAATTACAGGCCTATCTCCCTTTTACCCTATTCTTCCAAACTGTTGGAGGCCCATGTGACTACTTGTCTATCGGCATTTATAGAAAGCTCTGACTTCCTGGTACCTAACCAGGCAGGCTTTAGGCCAGCTCATTCTACCGAGGCAGTTATCTTAAAAGTCATCGATACTCTCCGGGGGAATGCTGACAGAGGGTCCCCACAGGCACTTGTCCTTTTGGATCTCTCGGCCGCGTTCGACACGGTGGACCATGACATTCTTCTCCACCGTGTCGGACAAGCAGGCATCCAGGGCCCTGCACAGGATTGGATCAAGTCCTTCCTTTCTGGCAGAGTGCAAACTGTCCATCTAGGCCCCTTCACTGCGACCCAGGTATCCACCACCTGTGGAGTCCCCCAGGGATCCTCCCTTTCACCCCTCCTTTTTAATTTATACGTCCGCCCGCTAATTCATTCACTCAGTAACTGGAACTGCACTGTCCTCAACTACGCAGATGATATGCAGATTATCTTTCCCTTAGACACCCCGGATGCCGCATTTAACTTCCAGGCAGTAATGCTGCACATCCAACAATGGATGATTTCTAACCAGCTTAAATTAAATCCGGAAAAAACGGAACTTATCCTGCCTGGTACCAGCTCAGCACACTGGGGACCTCAATTCTGGCCAGCTGAGCTGGGCACTGCCCCTATTCCGTCGAGTGCAGTAAAAAGCCTAGGTGTCACCATTGACAGGGATCTCACCCTCAAAACCCACGTCGGAGCTATCATCTCTGCTAGCATGTTCCAGCTACGTAAAATCCGAAAGATCTCTCACCTGCTTTCCCACGAGGCCTTGGTTCAAATCGTCATTTCCCTCGTCCTTTCCCGCCTCGACTTCTCCAACTCCCTCTTCTGGGGCCTATCCAGGTCCCTGCTGCACCGCCTCCAGATGGTGCAGAACCAGGCAGCAAGACTCATTTGTAAAGCCCCCAAATGGCAATCGGCTAGACCCCTCCTGGCCAAGCTGCATTGGCTGCCCATCGAACAAAGGGCTGCCTTCAAAATTGGATGTCTAATCTATAAAGCCCGGCATACCAAATGCCCGGCCTTTCTGAAATCCCTCATTAACCCACACTGCCCCACCCGCAATCTCCGCTCTGCCCATCTTCACCTTCGCACCGTTCCAGCGATCAAGTTAAAAAAACAGGGTGGCCGGAGATTTAGTTTCCTGGCACCCAAGCTGTGGAACTCCATTCCCCTACACATCAAAACCTTTGACACCTTGCTGAGCTTTAGAAAGAGCCTAAAGACCTGGCTCTTCTCGAACTCCCATTAGCTCTCAGCTCTACCTCAATTCCAACCTCAGCGCCAGGAAACCTCTGTGTCAGTGCGCTCTATAAATTTAGCCTAACATTAACATTAACATTAACAAGTATATTCAATTGTTATTTTCCGACCCTAAAACTTCGATATGGATTAATGGTGCACAATCAGATTACTTCTCCCTTCATAGATGGACCAGGCAAGGATGCCCTCTCTACACTCTCCTCTTTATCCTTGCTTTAGAACTTTTTTGGAAAAAATAAGAAACTCTTCTTCATACTCCGGATTCATATATAGGGATTTAGAAATAAAATGTACTGCTTATGCGGGTGACATTTTGCTCTACATTTCTAACCCCGCTGTTTCATTACGTGCACTTTTCTCTTTACTCAACGACTATTCCTCGGTATCCGGCTATAAACTTAATATTGATAAATCTGAAGTCCTCCCCCTTAATACGTTTTGGCTTTCTCAAATGTTTGAGGGCTCAGGATTTTAATGGAACCCCGGATTTATCAAATGTTTAGGTATTCTCTACACTAATACCATCAGAGAGACCATCAAAATTAATCATTCCGATATTCTTAAAAAACTATCTTCACTCATAGAACGCTGGTCCCCATTGTTCCTCTCTTGGTGGGGCCGATTGGCGACTATTAAAATGATGCTACTCCCTATTGTAAATTATTATTTTTACCTTTCTATGCTTCCTATTTCCCTTCCTCATTACTTTTTTTAATCCATTAATCGTCTTTTAACGTAATTTTTATGGAATAATCGCAAAGCTGGGTTCTACCTGTTTCGTCTCCAACAACCCAAGAATCTTGGCGGTGTTAATTTTCCTAATATTTCCCGTTTTCACTCTGCATTTACACTCAAACAGATTTGGTCTTTCCTTACTGATTCATCTCCTTCCCCTTTAACAGCTTGGAGCTCTACAGAACTTGCACAACTTGCTCCCTTCTCATTCCTTACAGCTACCCTTTTATCTCAACCTCCTAAAAGATTCATAACCCCTGTTTTTAAGCACTCTAAGGCATTAGCGCTTTCACTTTTCCGTTCTTTTCTGTCTTCTTCAACCCTTCACACCCTGACTCCAATTTGGTACAATAAATTCCTCATGATCAACAACAGAGTACTTTTCTGGAAAGAATGGATTGATAAAGGCATTATTACCTATGACCACTTGCTCAAAGATAACTCTTTTAATCTCTCTAACACACACTCTACTCATTTCCTTTTACTTAGACATACCCTTTCTTCCATTATATCTCAGAACATTCCTTCTTCTAACGATGCACTTCCTCTCTCCTCCCCACCAGACTTTTCTATTCTCTTTAGAGCTTCGGTTATTTATAAGCTTCTCTCTCATTCCCCTACTGAGTGGCTTAAATCTAAACTAGAACTTTTGTGGGAAGCGGACTTAGTCCAAGAATTTTCCCTATCAATCTGGGATTCTATCTGGTCTAAAATACACACGGTTTCTCGCTCGGCCAGCACCACACAGACTTTCTATTTTTTTTTATCAGCTTTTTTCACACCCTCAGACCTTTACAAATTTAAATTATTAGACTCAAAAAAGTGTTGGTCCTGCCCATGTGATCATAGTGACCTTCTTCATATGTTTTTTCATTGCCCAGTGGTCAAAGCTCTTTGGTCCCGTATTTGATCTACACTTAATACCACTTTGTCTACTGATATTCCCTTTGAGATTGTATATATTTTTCTGGGTGGTTCCTCTCCCATATGGAATGTTCAATGCAATGTCCGTAAATTTTTTGACTTTTCTTTTCAGGTAATCACTACCAATTGGAAAGATACTTGATCGTGCTTATGCTACTACTGTACCATTATTAATCAAAAGAGATTTGTTATGGCTACCTTTAACTGATTATCTCTCTAGACATACCCCCTGAATTGTTTTATGGTCCTTTATTTTCTCTTCTTGTTATTAGATATATATATGTTCTGAATTTGAATTTACAGTTGCCCTCTTTCCCTTTTCCTTCCCCCCTTCCCTTCTATCAAAAATTACCCACGAAAGCTTTGTTTATTGGTATAGTTATATACCCCCCTCATGGGGTTAGTATTCTAATCATTATTGTTTCTCAGATGTTTCTAGTTTCTTAGATATCACTTACTTTTGTAATGATGTTTTACATGGTTTATCTTTATTCAATAAAGCTTTCTAAACTAAAAAACCCATTGAATAGTGATAAATCTTGCATTGTGGTCCTCCATCACCAGGTAGTGAGATCCCCCAATGAGATATATGATTCACAGTGATGTTCCTACTTATTAGACACCTTGTCCTAGTACCGTGTGCCAAGACAGTGAGGATGTGAGCTTCCACGCCCGCTCTACCCTGAAGAGATAATGTTGTGGGCTCCTTGCTGTCCAACGTTGATTGTATTTACAAGTACAACTATGTTTTGTGATCATTGGTATAATTACTGGTCATAATGAACACTCCAACAATTCATTTATCATCTTGTATTCCTGCAGAAGATTCAGTAAACCGCTTCACTTATCTCATCATGCCTGGATAATGCAATGAACTATACCATGGAGTATCACTATCTGCTCCAAATAGTTCAAATGCAATGGCAAAACAACTTCTTCACCTTAAGATCTGTGACTACCTCTCACCCGCTCTGAAGGCTCTGTACTTGCTTCCTTTTTACCAGATGATCTAGCTCCAAACTCCTGAGCTTAACGTACAAGGCAATAAATGGAAAATGGCAAATATTTTTACAGAAGACATACTGCTAGAACAAGACACTACACTTCAGACTGACCCAACAACCAATTGTTCTCCCATATAAGAAGAAAACTGTTGCTAGTACATCCTTCCCTGCCCACGCCGCCAAATTATGGCATCCGCTTACAACAAAGATATAGAATTCAGTCTGAGTTTAAAGAGATGATAAAAACATGGCTTTTCCCACTTAAACCACAGCCTATTAAACTGAGTAGGGAACTCACTATCAGCAAGAAGTGGGTACTTAGTGTAGCAATTGGAAACCATTAAAACCACATACTCCTGACCATTACCTAAAAATGATAGTGACCCAGATCAACACATTGAACACTTTATCAACAAAGGTGGATTAGAAGGTAACTTATGGGAAACCAGGATAAAGCACTACTTCTATTACACACATTTACAGAGACCTAAACCGCACCAATGAAATGCCAGCAACTTTCAGTACTCATATATTTTGAAGGATACAACTCGAAATAAAAATGCATAAACAAAAAGTTTTCTTTTACGTGTTCTCCTTGTCATAACACAGCTCGTGAGTCTACATCTAAATGCATATGACTTACATAGGAGGTTCATTTCATACCTCAACTAACTGAATCCATGTCAGTTCTTGCCTCCTTCTGTTCTACACTGCTTGATTTTTGCAAAATAATTGCTACTGAGCTCTTCCAACTAGACTCACTGACCCATCCTTTGTATGCATGGCCCACAATTCTTGTCACTTTATTCTCTTCACCAACACTACTGCCGTCACAAGCACGGTGTACTAGTACAACCAAATAGTAGTATTTTACATACTCAATCCATTCTCTTTAATCACAAATATATAATCAGAAATGCAAATCGATACATAAATAATGCATCTGCATCAATGACAACAACTAAAAACGCACTTTCCTTGGACAAAAAACTGCATGCAACTGATCAGTTTGGCAAATTTTTAAATGTTGCATAATGTTCAACTAACTACAGCAATTTCTATAACACTACAAAATAACTATGGCCTCTGTGATTTAGCGCGCTACCCATCCATGATGCATTTCAATGCATTGTCAGGGGTAGTAAGTGCTGTATAAATCTAGATACATACAAAGAAATACTGTATTACATGCAATACAATGTGACTGCACCACAGTTAGAAACCACTGTGACGTTTCAAACACCTTCTTATGGCAAGAACTATTGCCAATAGCCAGTAGAAATACATAATGCCAACTGCATTTATATTCTCACCATGGTGGTGTTGATGGAGTACAGCATGCCTGTTTTGAAGTCAGGATGTGTTTAATAATGGCACACAGAGACTGTTTTGTACCCTGTTGGGCACTCCAGTCTTAATTACAAAATAATATTGGGTATTGTCAAGATTTTTATAGGCATTGAGGAAACTGTTACAGGATGGGTTCCTGTGGGACATGCTATAGATGAAAATGTGCCCTAATCGACGACCATGGGGTCTTTTATGTACTAGTGGAAAGTTCCTTTCATAGTTCTCCATTTGTTTGATATCTTTTTGCATATCGAATAAAACCCTCCCCGTTTATTTTAATCATTGTCTATTTAAAAAAACCATAACCAGCTGAAAGCAATAATCTGCTCAAACAGGTAATCCGACGTCGATTATCATAGGACCAGGTAGAAACTCGAAATATTGTGAAAACTGCTTAAAAGGAATCTAGCAAAATTAAACGTTATATGTATATTTAAAAAACACACACAAAACATAACATATTAGCTAATTCAACAGGAAAATTCAGGAGATTATTTCGAAGTTGCTGCTATTTTGCAGATTGCTTCACAAACAAAATTGAAACAAGTAATACATGCAAACAAAAGACCTCAAATATTTTAGAGTATTAATCTGTTCACAAAGAGATTCATGCACTCATTATAAGAGTTTTGTGAAGTTGTGCAACCCTCCACATTACTATATAGCATTGAATACAACCACTTTTCTATCTTTACACTTTTACATGAAATTGAAAGTAAACATTGCAAATATTGTTAAGTATTAGAAAGTGTATATCTACACTGGCAAGAAGTTCAGAATTAGTGTTAGAATTGGTGTTACAAAACTTACAGTGTGACACCAAGCTAAAGCAGCAGAAAGGGTCAATGCGAGTCAGTACTTTGAGGGGGATAACTCTACAAAGGCAGAGACAAAAAAAGAGTGAAGGCAAGATAAAAAGGGAAGACAAAAAGGAGGTGTGGGGCCTGTCTATCGACTCCCTGCTACCCACCTGGTCAACTGTCATTATCAAGGATATTGGTGCGCCTGAGTGGGGATACTCCCCACCTGCTCTTATTAGCAACAATCAACCCAGTAAACAATATTTGTAGGATTTTACCCACTGTGGTAAAGGTGATATGTCGAAGGGCAACACTGTCCTCAGAGCCCTCAATACTATTCTGTCCAGTGTCAGAGGCCACACGCTCTGCCTTATGAACTGCTGTAATGCACGATGTTTCCATCTTCGTTATTACCTGTTCTCTCTCAGATCTGTCAAAACAACAAAGGAGGGAGGATAGAGGTTTCTAATTAATAGAATCTACCTCCGGTCTGACTATATATAAACAATGGGATTCTATCATGTATGTCATATTTTTATGAAAAGAAAATGTTATTTCTGAATTTTTTGTGTGATGCGTTAAACGGCTTTTCCCTAGAGAAGTTTGGGAGATGCACTATGTGTTTTTAAAATACCCCTTACACACTATGAATCCCATAGTGTCATGCTTCATCATAGGGGTCTTCCTGTCCCTCTACGGGGCGGGGCGTGCTACGACCTATGACTACGTGGGAGCACCTATTTTACGTGAAAAGATTTTGGGGTCGATTCCGATTCGGAAGAAAAAACGTCTGTACGATTCGCATCCGGAGCCCTCTCTGTACGAATCGTACCCGTCCATCCGAGTTGCGTAGCACGATCCCTATTTCCTGAATCTGTCCGAATCGTCGCAATCCGTACGTATAGCAAGGCTGAAACCGTGAACCGTACGACCCGTACACATGCCGTACGACCCGACCAGTATGATCCGGAACGGGGTATGAGGACGCGATTTGTATGGTCCACGTCAGTTAAGGGCGATTTGTATGGAAAAGCACACAATCACATACACACCATACGGTGCGTACACCCCATGATCGCGGGGTACGGTGCATACCCCTGTGATCATGGGGTTTGCGCATCGTACACATGCGATCGCAGGGTGTACACACAGTACACCCTGCGAACATGGGCTACGGTCAGTACGCACCATGAGCGCGGGGTACGGTGCGTACCCACGATTATCGCAGGGATACGCACCCTACCCCTGCGATCAAGGGGGGTAGGCACCGTACCCGGGGGGGCGTTCTGTACCAGTTTCGAGGCGAACTCTGCTTTTACGGCCGTTTTCAGCTGTCATAGGAAAAGGGTCATACGGTGCGTACCCAACATGAATCGTACTTGCTGGGTCGGAAAAACCAGCCTCAAACCGTACGGATATCGCGTACAGCGGGTTCCTTAGGAGAATCGTGCGGAGATTTGAATCGTACGGTCTTTGTATGATTTGTACGGAGTCCTGCTCCCGGTACGAATCGTACTTCATGTGGGGGGCGTGGCAGGGTATGAATCGTACAGGAACCAAATGAAAGTGTACCAATTTGGTAATTTTTAGGGGCTAGTAGACTCTTGTTAATATACTGACCAGCCTATTTTTGCGTTCAGTCTACATGTGATAATAGGCATACAAATTATCCACATTAGTCTCGTAGAGTGTAGTAGGGATCGTATCTAGGTCCTGATGGGAAACGCAGTGGGGACTGCGTTCGAAACATATCGACCAAGTAGGGAGTAAGATTTACCCCCGCTTATTCCATTCCCCTTTTTTAAGGTTTCCAGCCAGGGAACTGAATAAAGTGTATTTTTTCAACTAGCCAGGAAATTTTTAATCTTTGTTGTAATTTTCACTTTTCCTATCACTCTCACATTCTTCAACCACACACATAGTCTTTTCACATAAAGATAAGTGCTCCCGCGTAGTCATAGGTCGTAGCACGCCCGCCCCATAGAGGGACGGGAAGACCCCTATGATGAAGCATGACACTATGGGATTCATAGTGTGTGAGGGTTTTTTTAAAACACATAGTGCTTCTCCCTAACTTCTCTAGGGAAAAGCCGTTTAACGCATCGCACAAAAAATTCACAAAAAACATTTTCTCTCTCAGATCTGGCCTGAAAAATCATAGGATTGATTCCTCTTACCATCTTGAATGTCGATGTTTGCATTGCGGTGGTCCTGAGAGGCTCTCTCAACAGGCTGCCCCCTTCTACTTTATAGTTCTCCAACCGTTCTAACCTCAAGAGAACTAATAAAGAAAGAGGTTCGTTCATCTGTAGGTGCTAGCAATTTAACCAGCTAAATAAGAGCACATGTGAGGCCTGGCTCCTACATCCTTCTTTTCGCTGTTGTGAATGTTGCCCTTTGTGACCTGTGCAATAATGGCTGGAAATAGGAACTCTTTCATATTTGCGACAGTAAAGAGCTGTTTCGCACATGCTTCCTGCAGGATACAGTTGCGGCCCCTGGAGTGCCTGCGATGTAAGTGTACCACCGGGTGGGGCTCCCCTTATTGTGGCACTACACCACTCCCCATCCCTATCGATGTCATATATGCTGGATGTGTGTTACCAGGGCAGTTTCCTCCTTGCGGCTCCCCATACACAGCAATAAAGGATAGTCACCTTGTCATCATCTGTCTACAGAGCAGCCAGACAGATGTGTGGCGCTATTGTAGCACAATACGTTCTAAGCATAGGTAAGGAGGTTGAACCAAATGCTCCACTTAGGTGTAGCAAACAACCCTTCCCCCCACTCCTACCCTAAAGCTGAAGAGTAATGTTTATTCGGGGGCCCTCTTGGTTCCATTTGCCCTTTGTGGCTCATCCAGTGCCAGACACAACCTTCTGCTGCGGCCACAGAGCTAAGCTCACATCTGTAAAGAAGAGTGGACCTCCAGACAGGCCTCACCTCGCTTCCATGGATGTATGTCGTTACTACGCATGCTTTTACAACGCGTGCCTTTACCACGCAGGTTTTACAACGCAAGTCGTTACAACGACTTGCGTTGGGGGGAGCTGGATAGTGAATATTTAATTTACTATTCCAACTCCAGTCCGCGTGGATAGTAGGGAAGGTTTTGGTTAGTAAATTAAACTATTCCCAATCCTACAGCACACCCCAGCGCAAGTCGTTGTAACAACTTGCGTTGTAAAAGTTGCGTTGTAAAGGTACTGCTTGGTAAAAGTTGTGTTGTAAACGCTGTTCCCCCGCTTCCATGTTGTTGCAGTGAGCTGCTAAGCCAGTCTGTGTGTGGAGCACCTCCACGACACCCCCAGCACCTTTCACCCGGCTTCGATGTCTCTGCTCTTGCAGCTAACCAGGTCTATACCATCCCAAGGCTCTGCGTATGCCGGCGCCGCCGATCTTCCAATGTTTCGCTCATATATAAGGGAAGCAGTGCGCTCTGACGTTACAGCTCCCAGGGACCAAATGCAAGCTTTAATCCCAGGGTGATTGGGGGTTCCGATCAGCTGCTCTCTACAATATCATTGCTAGGCTCCACCACAAGATTTACCACAAGTTGATACTACTCATGTTGGTAGTATGACTGCTGATCTTCTGCCGCCTCTTTACTTGATATATATAAAGAAAGTGGTCCTAGATACAAATTTTAAACACAATTAATGATGTGAATATTATTTCTTCACTGTCAACACATAGTCAGACTAAATCTGAACATACAAACACATGGAGATGTATTGTTAGCTTAATTCAGCTCAAGAATACAGGAGACCCAACACAACAGTGTATACAACAATTTCTACTGCTGTTTATTTACAAGTTCATAAAATTTCAGCAAAAAGAAAAACGACCCTGGCGCAATAAGGGAAAGTCACACCTTTCCAATTTTATTTGGTGCTTCCCCGCCCCCTGTCCCTACAACCGTCCTGAAGAAGACCCGCAGCAGAGGTCGTGACTTTCCCTTATTGCGCCAGGGTCGAAACGTCGACGATCCCCCGTTACTTCCTTAAAGCCTACACCTGCCCCTTCCTGTCCCCTTGTATAATATTGTATATAGATTGTGAATGGGTAGGCTTTACATGTGCAATGTATAAATAATTTCTCTGTTGCACTAAATTACTTCAAAATCTATACTTACACCTTCCTTCACTTGAGCACCAACTCTTTTTCCTTCCTTTTTTCTTTTTGCTGAAATTTTATGAACTTGTAAATAAACTGCAGTAGAAATTGTTGTATACACTGTTGTGTTGGGTCTCCTGTATTCTTGAGCTGAATTAAGCTAACAATACATCTCCATGTGTTTGTATGTTCAGATTTAGTCTGACTATGTGTTGACAGTGAAGAAATAATATTCACATCATTAATTGTGTTTAAAATTTGTATCTAGGACCACTTTCTTTATATATATACAGTTACCCAGGTCCTATTGATTTCTTGGGTCTACCCCATTGTTTTCACTGGCCTCTTTACTTGAGCCACAGGACAATTTGTTGTACAAACTTGTATTGAACAGCGTTGGAACCAGAGACCTCTGCAGGGCTCGGAAAAGCTGGGCTGACATGTTTTTCTCTGCCTACCCTGTATATTTCATGTGGAAAATTTTATAGTCTGTAACTAAAGGTGCTCTGTGTATTTAGTATACTGTTCATCGGTAGAGTGTTGCTCTGCTGATAGCGGATCACCCAATATAGTACCCCAATCTCGATAAGCAGGGGGAGGCTATTGCTCCCTTGCAGAGGCTATGAGAAGAGTGGCTGTGTCACAGTGTGATTATAGTCCAGCAGCACAGGCTTATTGACTTTTCCCTGTAAAGCTCTGTTCATTTCCCTATTAAGTGGGTCCCCTGCTTATCCGTATGTTTTTGCATAGAAGAAATGGCCTTCTGCTGAACTTCATTTGAGGGCAATCCACAACCCCTTCTGAAGCAGTTCAAAGGTGCCTGACCTTGGACTCTGTGCTGCGAAAAGGAAGGATTTGCTGAGGGCTACATTTTTTAAGTAGGCTGCATTTTAGTAAACCAAAGCCTCGTGCCTTTTATCAAAGAGGCATGCATATCAGGCCTCAGTAAGTTGGTTTATTGTAGTGACTTTAACAGGACTCTGTGCTGGTATCGGAGCAAACTCATTTCCAGCATATGATCCCTGCTGGATTGTAGTTCTGCTGTATACGCTGTGGATAAACCTATACTCTTGGAAAAACCTTGTTGCTGTGACCCGGGCAGATTTACCCTTTGAGAAAAGGAGCTGGATTGTCCCTATAAGGAGAGCCGCTGTCCTGTAAAGATCTGCACATGGTCCATTGGACTTGAAAATGTGCGGAGAACCTCTCAAGCACCAAAATAGCACACTGGGACATCAAGCTCTTGGCAGCCCAGACAAAGATGAGCACCATCCTGTTGGTGGAGCTACAAAATACACCTTTTTTGAAATAGTGAGCTTGCATTGTCTCCAGCTTGCCTCGTACTCTTACGGTCCCTATAGCATGTGTATGATTGGCATGGGGGTACGTCTCTGACATCTGTTAACAGGGTGAGTGGACCCGGTTTATGAACTGTTCACTGTAATTGTTAGTTTTCTAGATCTCATCATTTGTCGTGTTTCTTGATCGCCAATCATAAATTGTACTTCCCTGAGGAAATTGTTGAAGCTTTGCTCTGTCAGATACAGGTCCCTACAAATAGGTAATCCTTAGAGACTTTATATTGGGCTGCTAAATCACTATTACAGCTGCCATAAATGAACTCTGAATCAGTACACCAGTGACCTGATAACGAATTTAGGTCAGCACTGACTTCGACACCTGGACTCTAAAGGAAATGCACCATTGACTATTTGTGTTTTATTTGACTCTTGAGCTTTATATTTGCCCCTCCCCCCCCCACCCCATGAGTTGGACCATCCTTACTTTCTGATCCAGAGCTACTGGGACATAAGGTCTGAATTATATCATTTTTGAAAGGATGCTAAATTGTATCACTTTTTCTGGCACTCCTGTTCCTTTGCTGGAATATGCATGTACTATTGGCAAATATAGTAAATGACCTGACTAGTCTTCAAATTCTCCTAACCACAACCCAAGCAAAGGCCTGTGAGACAAGTCTAGTCTGAGGGCCAATGGTTTATGTATTTTTCTATGTATGTAAGTCGCAATTAGCTAGTACAAATCTAGCCGAAAGGGAACTAAAGCTCTTTAAACATCTCTTGAAGTCTTAACTGTTTGTGTGTCATATTTTTGAATGCTCTTGTAAGTGCCAGTAATATTAAAGCCACGTTCTTCTTTGAGGTTCTAGCATTGACTGCATCAACATTTGACTTGAGTGGTGTTTAGGGTCTCAGGCTGCATCTGAGTTTTAACCCCATGATTCCAATTAAAGTAAGCATTAACTACCCTAATTCAACACTCCCGATAAAGTCAGGTACCTAAATGGATTAACGAGGATATCCAAATGAAATGCAATAGGTTTCTGACTTTGCAATACCAGTGCTAAATTACTGAACCTTGCATGATACTGCACAGTAACTACTGTCTGTCCAGGACCCCAAGAAAATGCATCACAGTCTGTACTACTCAGGCATAACTGAGAATGCGGTCAGCCTGCCTCACTGATTCATTATTAATCACCCAAAGACCTCCTAAAATAAAAATAGCATGTGCAGAATTGAAAGGATGCACACTCCAAATATGTTATTAGTTCTGATTTCATGCATCATTTTAGAAGTTACAAGTTTCAAATCAACAAGTGTTTTGCTGTAAGGTCTCACTTCAAAGGTCAAGGAACTTCTCAAAGAATATCTGAGACAAGGTCTCTTAGATTCATGTTAACCTGAGGTATTGGACAGCCCATGTGACAATTATTGTATTTTCCTCTTGGACCCGGGGACTAGAAACTACTTTGCATCTTTTTGGGCTACGGAACAGTGATGACTAACGTGAGAAACAGGTAACATGGAACTAATGAACATTGACCTGAATGTTTTTAGGACTAGTTAAAAAAATTTCCCATTCATAAATTTATATTACCGGACTTATAGGTTTGGTGTATGACAGCCTATGGTGGGTATAAACAGCCCCTGCATTTCGACGAAATTTAAAAACAGACATATCCAATTGGCCCTCCATCCCATATCTTTTTGTAAAGTTATGCCCAAATATACAAAAGACTTGACCTGTTCCAGGGGGAGGTTATTCATTGTTATGCCACCCCTAAATGATCTGTGATGATTGAAGGAAATGCATTTCGTTTTATTATTATTAACTTTCAGCCCCGCGAAGTGCAAAAGTCATTGAAGCACTTCAAGGCGCGTTGGAGACCGCTAGGATTTTTAGATAAAATGAGCGTGCCATCCGCAAACAATAAAATGGGTGTGCGGATACCGGCCAGCACTGGGGCATCAGTGGCTACGTGCATAAAGGAGTCCACTATGCCATTAGTATAAAGAGAAAATAGTAATGGTGCTAGCACGCATCCCTGGCTGACTCCTCTGCCTACAGGGAAGGAATCTGTGACACTGCCCTGATCACCCCATCTAATGTGAGCTTAATTGTCCTCATGTAAGCGAATAATTAGAGTTAATAAATCTGCTGCCATCCCCAACTCAGACAACACAGACCATAATTTACTGCGAGGGACTAAGTCGAAAGCTGACCTAAGGTCATCAAAAGCAACCTAAAGTGACCCTTTCCCCAGGACCACGTTACGCCAATATAGCATTATAAATCGAAACCTCTGATCCACTGTGCTAGTTTTTGACCGAAAACCCGCCTGAAAGGGTGACAAGATTGCGTGCTCGTCAATCCACACCTGAACAAGATTGCGTGCTCGTCAATCCACACCTGGACAATATTCAGAACCATCCGGCCCACGACTTTTTGCAAGCAATCTATCAGGCTTATAGGCCTGTAATTTTCTGGCCTCGACTTATCGCCTTTTTTAAAAATGGGTACAATTTCAGCCCCTTTCCATGATGTTGGGACTGGTGCACCTTGAGCAATGGCATTAGCCAAAATGGTGATATACTGGACCCAGTTAGGTTTATCATTTAAAAATAGGTCTGCGGGAATTCCATCAATGCCTGGAGCTCTACCCTCCATTACAGCTCCCAACGCTCTCTCTCTGTCTACCAGTAGGAAGGAGCAAATACATGTACAAAACCTCTATACTGACCTATAAATCTTTCAAAGTAGAATTAATCTAAACATTTCACAGAGATGCAACTTTGATAGGAAGTATTCACATAAACATATTGTTCTTTAGTTTTTCATTTATTTTCATTTTCATAATTAACGAGAAAAACATTTTTTGACTTTTTTTAGTTTTTTTGTATCATAAAGCAAGAAAGGTTACTTGGTTGAAAAATAGATAGACAATATTTACAGTGACAAATTTATTTTTGAACCCCACATAAAAGCTTCACAGTGTTAATAGTCTCTCTATCATTCACTCTACATCATTCATTCTAACTCCACACATACTCATACTAGTGTTAAAGTGCAATAAAAAACAACAGAAAAAGACATCAATACATCTGAGAATCCCACTTGATCTATTATAAGCAAATTTCCATAATTTTTCACTTTGTTGAATTCTATCTTGTATATTGCTTCTTCTTTTAGATCTTATTCCTTATACGTTTCTTTGTCCGGGGGTCCCTGATGTATAGGGCCTACGTACATTTCGGTGAACTATTTAGTTTGCATCACTTGTAAGGAGAAGAGAACTGCTTGGTAGGAATGCAGTAACTGATTAGCTTTCAGATATTGTTATCTAATGCTTACAGTCGTTATCAGACACGAACATGGTGTCTATTTAACAGATTTCAAAGGTCTATTCGGATATAGGTGGCAAGCCTGGTGGATTTTTTGTCTCTCTTCTTCTTTTAGGGACTGAGTCCTTAGATGTCTAAACACCCATTATCGACAAGAATTCGATTTCTTCTTTTAGTAGTGGTACATCTGGAAACGGCTCTTTTTAACTTGTATATTCCTGTGTTATATCGAAATTGCTGCCCGGAAAGTCCGTACTGCTCCTTTTGACAAACGTGGCTACCAGTAGGAAGGGTCATCTCTAAAAAATGGATACTCACATACCTCAGGTGCCCTCGCAATATCATCCTTACCGGCATACTGAGGTTTAAAGAAAAAATAACATATCCACTACTCAAATTACTTCATATTCTTACTATACTAATTTTCAACAGTAAATCTTTATGTGTTCCGGAGTGGCGTGCTACTCGCCAGAAAAGCACTTCAACACCCATCAGGGATAACAAGTGCTATATGAATGCACATCTTTCTTCCCCTTTTATCCCTCTGCTATCCTTCTCACTCCAAGTAACTGACTAATATCCAACACTGAAATTACTTCATATTTCACCATATAAATTCATAACTAATCCTTTTCAGACTTCCTGAATAGCGTGCGTCAACAAGCACTATATAAATGCAAACCTTTGTCCTCCTCTATGCTTCTGCTATCATTCCGCTATCATTCCAAATCCAATTAACTGACTAACCTATCCACCACTTAAAATGTACTTGCATGTTTCACTATACTAATTCAACACTAATCCTCTATGGGTCCCGGAGTAGCGTGCTACTCGCCGAAAAAGCGATTCGTCAGAGGTAGTAAGCACTATATAAATGCAATTACAATACAATACAATATGTGTAAATGAGCTAAGAAATTTGCATTATCTAAGGGTTTAAGGACCATGCTTCCACCTAAGATGGTAATGCTGAACTGTGGTATTAGATCAACATATTTGGCATCTAGCTGCACCACTGGCATGTTGTGCATCAGACCTGCCCTAGAGAAACGCACCGGCGATGACCATCCCCTGACACATTAACAGCACTTCTCACAGACAAAACTGCTGTTACATGACAAAGTTTATAATCTTTTCTGCAGAATCACATTGTTGCCTTGTACATCATCATAGTCAGAGAACATGACAGGCGTGTGGGTGTTTTTAGCAGAGGTTTTAGAGAATCTATAATAGATACAGTTTTAGTCAAATTTATTTTTCAACCATGTGGGGCCCAAATATGGTCTAATTGTCTTTGGCAGGAGTTATGGGGTAGGGTTGTCTGAGTAGTTGGAATGTTTGATGTAGTGATGATCTTTTTGAGGGCAGAGTCTGTGATGCGTTAAAATTATACCACAAGGCGAAGGGCCAGATGTAGGAGCCCTAATACCGGTCGGCAACGGCCGAATTCGGCCGTTACCGAGCGGTATTAGTGTTTTCTGATGTAGGGGGCCTATATTTTACCGATTCTGTAAATTTACCGAATCTGTAAATTTACAGGATCAGTACATCCATATGTAGGTGACACTCCTAAGAGTGCCACAGGCCCTTAAGAGTCGGTATTTTACCACCCAATCCTATGGGTGGTAAAATACCGACTCCTATGATTCAAGGCCCATAGGAATCAATGGACAATACCGAATGTTAACGATTCGGTAATTCATAATTCAAAATTAGCTCAATCTCACTCCTTCTAATTTACCGATTCATAAATACCGAATCGGTAAAATTCGGTATTTATGAGTCGGTAAATTAGAGTTACCTACATTAGCCCGAAATCTTTTTTGAGATATGAGCAAGCAGATTTCTGGCTATGTTAGAGGATTGCTCACTCAATGATTCTGATGTTACTTTGAAGGAAAGTGGGAAATTCTTTCTTCTAGAATAGGCTGTGTTGATGGGCAGGATTTTTGTAAGAGTTCAAATAGATTTTAGTTTGTGTTCTTGGTAAGACAAATCTGTTATTTGAAGGAAAGTTCTTTTGTTTTGTAGACCTTTCTCTTGTAGTTGTGTTTTTTTATGTATTGAGGAGTTTGGGAGATTTTGTTTTGGTTGTTTCCTCCATCGCCTCACAAATTATCAGATGCTCTCCTTTCTTTGTTCTCCTCAAAGGAGTACTAGTTGGAATTGTTCTTATTTTTCTCCTTTTTAGACAAAGAGAGACACACTTTTAGGATGTTGGAAAGCGTTTTTTCATACTGCCTTATTAGAGTGGTTTAATCAGCACAGTTCTTATTTTTCCCTTTTCTATATAAAGGGAGACAAACTTATAGCATGTTGGAAAGCTGTTTTTCCATACTGTTCTATTAGAGTGGATGCAGCAATAGAGGGACTATTCTGTTTGTTGATCAGTGTTATTCATATTAGTTACCAGGGTGTCAAGTTTAATTCTGACAAGGTTTCCTTGTGCTTTTATGTATTCATTTTGAAGACGTCTGCCCAAGTTCATTCCTATTGAGGGTTACATATTAGGGATGTCCCCTTGTGTAGTTGGAGAAAGAGATTAGGTAGTGATAGCATCAGTCAACTGGTTTGTGAAAGCTAAGCTTTTTAGGTATCTATTTTGAATATGATACAGTCCAGCAATTCCACCTGTCTTGTGTGTTGTGACTTTTGAGTGCTATCAGAGGTGTTAGTTGTCAAGAAATTTGGAGTGGTTGTGTTGGCTTGAGATTTAATATCTCATTGGGGAGAGGATGTGGCCGAATGGGCTAGAGCTGTCGATCTCAAATCTGAGGAACTGGGTTCGAGTCTCAGCAATAATGCTCAACATCCTGTGATTACAGGCATATTACAAAATCTCCCCATGCTTAACAAAAAAATGAATATGTCCTTGTGTAACGTAACTGGTGCTCATGTAAAGTGCTCTGATACCTGATACTTTCGGGTCACGTTTGCGCTATATCAAACTCCAGGGAAAAAAATATACCCTACACGAAGCAGAACAGAAGCACTAATAATTATAATGAATCAAGCTCTTTACAATTACTTGATTGCATACAGTGCTTCTACAGTCATCTTGTTATATTATTGCTGATGATTTTAATTTAGCATCCGAACCCTCAAGTACCACTTGGGACTTTAGTAAACATAAGCATCAATTCTGGGGGATTCCCAATTCAACAGCCCCACCAAAGAAGCATTTGAGTAAACCTGCATTACAACTAGTAGACATAACTCTTACTTACAGCCTATACTCTGGTAATGGTCGATCCTCTTCTCATAGCATTGCTGCTCCAGTAGTTCAGAGGGGGAGTACAGTAGTCATATAGACTACATCCTGTTGACCATTTGTCTTGGAGAGCAAAGCGTGACATGAAAGTCATTCAGAGAAGAGAGTGATTAGGATCACCTATCCACTACTATTCGGGGTTTGTTATTTGAAGACTTGGAGGCTGAACATTATTCTAGTGCTGCTGCTATGATAGCAAGTAACAATTGCAGGAACATAAAAAGGAATGCTATGTTTAGCCTGTTGAAGCTACTGCAAAGATTTAGAAAGCAGCATGCGCCCAATTGGCTTCAATAATTAAGATTATGGACAAGTAAAAGTTGATCATTAAATATCACAATTTTCTGTCTGAAAACTAATAGAGCTTTTTCCAAAAAATGTACTAATAAGTAAATAGAGCCCCCAGGTCCCAGGAATGGAATACTCTGGGTCAGTGCTTCTGGTGGCTATTAAGTTTGGCGATAGGGCAAAATTATCTAATCGAAGGCCTTATTTAGGAAAACAACACTGCCCCCAAAATGGGAACCGGGAATTTGCATAGATTTGTTTGAAGCAAATAAAAGAAAGTACAAGAAGCTTTTGGAACATAATTAGCCACTGTGGTTGCCACACTGCTATGAGGTCCAAGATGTATATTCAACCAAGCATCTGGGTTGATAAGTTTAAAATGATTTAATCTTCATCAATGCTGAGTCCCCGTCTCTGAATATCTTTCAGAATGTAGCAACACCCAGGTCATAACTGTCATTATCTATGCCATCACATTCTGCTTAATAGAGACCAATAAAGCTGTTATTTCTCAGAGGCAGGTGAAGGCACCAGGCTTGGATGTCGTCCCCGCTGGCATATTCTGTCCAGAACTCAAAATATGGGTGTCTTATATTAAGATGCTTTCTATTTCTAGTGCAGCCGGTGTGCTAGGAGCAGAGATCATTCCAGCCTTTAAAAAGGGTTCTCGTAATGTCCCAGTCAACTACCGGCTGGTGTTAATTTATCTTTCTCTGACTTCAAAGTGAGAGAATTTATGTGTCAATCCTGCTGAGTACCCATGTAAGAGGAGAGGGTGCAGGATGTCTTTTTTTCTAGCACACATAACAAATGAACTGTGCTGATGTTTCAGAATATATCAGAATTAGTACAAATGAAGCACATACTTTTGTTATTCTGAAGGGTGGTGGTAACAAATATTTGAATAGGATCAAAACAAATCAGTACACTAGCTGATGACATTTGTACACATTATTGTTTATGTGCACTAAATCCACATTTCTGTGCAAATATAAGGGTCATTTCAATTAAAAATGTGTTGTCTAAAATAGCAGTGTGCTACCACGCCATGCATACTCTGCACTATGCCATTCTATTCAACTCTATGCCCCGACCTTCCATTCTACGACACTCAAATCCACTCTGCAATATGCCACTCCACTTTCTGCCCCTCCGCTCTAAGACAGTCTGTGACATGCCACTCCAATGTATGCCACACACTTCACAACACTTACCTCACTCCAATCTACCCCACTCCAATCTATCCCACTCCATGCCAATGTATCCCAATCTACTCCACTCCAATCTATCCCACTGCACTCAATCTACCCCACCCCATGCCAATCTACCCCACCCCATTCCAATCTACGCCACCTCAATTTATACACCTCAATACAGTCTACCCCACTCCACTCCATTCTACCCCAATACATTCCACTATGGTCTACCGTACCCAACTTTATTCTAAACTACCCCACTCCACTCTACCCCACTCTACCACAATCTATCCCACTTCACTCTAATCTACCCCACTCCAATCCACTCCAATCTACTCCACGCAATCTAACCCAATCAACCCCACCTCACTCCATTCTACCCCACTCCACCCAATCTATTACACTTCACTCAAATTTATCCCACTCTGCTTCAATCTACCCCATTAAACCCCTTTCCAATCTATCCCAACCCACCCACTCCAATCTGCCCCATCCAACCTACTCTACCCCAATCTACCCACCTCAACTCCAATCTACTGCACTCCACTCTACTCCACTTCACTCCAATCTACCCATCCAATTTTCCCCAATCCATTCCAATTTACCCCACTCCACTCCAATCTACCCCGCTCTCCCACTATCTACCCTACTCCAATTTACCACAATCTACCCCGCTCCACTCCAAACTACCACATTCCAAATCACGCAATCTACCCCTCTCCACTCTCCTACACTCCAATTTACCCCCACTCCACCCCACTCCACTATAATCTACCCTACTCCAATCTACCCCATCTACCCCACACCAATCTACTCCACTCCCATCTATCCCTATCTACTCCATTCCAATCTATTGCCCACCAATCCACTCTACCCTAATCTACCCCTCTTCACTCCACTCCACCCCACCTCAAGCTACCCCACTCTACTCTACCTACCCCACTTCAAACCACTGATTCCAATCTACTCCACCCCACTCCAATTGACCTCACTCCAAACTACCCCATTACAATCATCCCTCTGCAATCTACCCCACTCCACTCCACTCCAATCCACCCCACTTCAGTCCAATCTAACCCACGTCATCCAAATCTACCCCAATCTAACATACCTACCCTGCCTCAATCTACCCTGCTACAATCTACCCCAATCTACTCCACTCCAATGTACTCCACTACAATATACTCCACTCCAATCTACCCCACTACAATCTACCCCAATCTATCCTACACCACTCTATCCAACTTGACTCCAACCTACTCCACTCCAATCTACCCTACTCTTGTTGAATCTATTTCAATCTATCTCACTTTAAACCACACCACTCCTATCTATCTCACTCCATTCTACCCCACTCCACTCCACTCTAACCCACTTCACTTCCAGCTGCCCTACCATAATCCACCCAGACTATCCCACTCCAATCAAAACTACTCCACTCTACCCCACTCCACCTTAATCTGCCCCACTCCACCCCAATGTACCCCAAATCAATCTACCCTATCCCCCACTCAAATATGCCCATCTGCAATCTACCCCGCTCCAATCTACGCCACTCCAGTCTATCCGCCCCAATCTACCCCTTTCTTCAATCTATCCCACTCCAATTTACCTCACTCCATCCTAATCTACCCCACACCCCTAATCTACCCCATTTGAATCTGCCCAATCCCAAACTACCCTACACTACTCTATTCAACTCCCCTCCAACATATTCCACTCCAATCTACCTCACTCAACTCCAACCTACCCCCAATCTATTCCATTCAAAAATATCCCGCCTATCTGTTTCCCTCATCTACTCCATTTCACTCCAATCTGCTCCACTTCACTACAATCTACCCTACCAATATCCACCCAATCTATCCCACTAAAATTTACCCCACTCCACCTTAATCTACCCCACTCCACTCCCTTCCACTTGACCCCACTTCTATCTACACCACTCCAAACTACCCCAATTCACTGCACTTTTCC
The DNA here is from genome assembly GCF_964263255.1 of Lissotriton vulgaris. Lineage (NCBI taxonomy): Eukaryota > Metazoa > Chordata > Amphibia > Caudata > Salamandridae > Lissotriton > Lissotriton vulgaris. The sequence continues at coordinate 623,434,146 of NC_141689.1, forward strand.
CCATTCAACCCCACTCCACTCCAATCTACCCCAATATATCCCACTCTAATCTACCCTGCACCACTCCGTTCTACCCCATCTCAATATATCCCAAACCACACCAATCTTTCCTACCCAACTCCATCTCAATCTAGTCCACTTCACCCTAATCTACTGCAATTCAATCTACCCCACTCCCCAAATCCAATCTACCCTCATCTACTCCACTCCAATCAGCTCTACTCCACTCCACTCCGCTTCAATCTACCCAACTCTGCCGCAATCTACCCCAACCATCCCAATCTACACCACACTACTCCAATCTACCCGTCTCCCCCAATCTATCCTATTCCACACCACTCCAATCTATCCCACTTCAAACTACCCCAATCTACATAACTCCTTTCTATTCTACCCTACTATAATCCACCCAATCTACCCCACACCACCACACTTTACCCAACTCCACTCCAGTCTACCCCATTCCACTCTTCCCCGGTTTACCTCAATTCACTCCTATCTACCCCCACTCCAATCTACCCCACTCTAATCTACCCCAATCTTCTCCACTCCAGTATACAAATTCCACCCCAAGCTACCCCACTCCACCCCAATCTACCCCATTTCAATCTACCCCACTCCAATCTACGACACTAATCTATCTAAATCCCCCACTCCAATCTACCCCACTCCAGTCCATCCCACTCCATTCTATCCCACTCTCTCCACTCAACTCTAGGCCAATCTGCCGTACTCCACTCTACCTCAATCTATCCCATTCCACTCTACCACAAGCTACCTCAAATCAATTTACCCCACCCCACCCCACCCCATGCCCCTAAACTTTAGCCATGCTGAAAAGCAGCCACACTGGTGCGCAACATGGCTAAAACACATTCACAAAGCCAATAGCTCCCGCATTGGCCAGACCTATTGGCTTTGTCATTGCTTGTTGGTGTCAATCTGGTGTTTCTTTGTTTTCCTGCAAGAACCTTGATTCTGCAGTGGTAACAATAGTATTTTGATTTCATTCCTGCTAAGACGAACATGAGGCATTCCTTTCCCAATTGAGTTAAGCATAATGCCACAAGATGGATTTCATTGGTTTTATCCCCAGGTATTGCCTTATTATAGTGTGAGGAAATTGACTTTCTGACTGAGTGTTGGAAATGGCAATAGAACAAATACCTGAAATTGCAAATTAGTGACAGCAATACACTTGGTGTTAAGAACCCATTCGTCTGAAGCATGCATGGTGGATAGGCACTAGGGGCTCCATTAGGATGTCGGGCGGATTTCCTCCGCCAGGGTGGCGGTGGCCACCGCCACCCTGGCGGAGGCAATCCGCCCGACATCCTTCCCTGCATTCCCCCCGCCATATTACGATGGCAGAGGGGACCACAGCGGTGGGAAACACCGCCCACCTGTTTTCCGCCCCGGTTGCCTTGCGGCCGGGGCGGAAAAGATAACATGGATAACAAGGATAACATGGTGGCGGTGTCTATCAGACACCGCCAGCAGACACCGCCAGCCATATAAGAATAGGCATTTTCAGAAAGGCATGCGGTGTTCACTCTGGGGGGCCCCTGTGGGCCCCCAGAGTGACGGCCAAAGGGGGGTGGCACACGGGGGGTACCTGTTGGACCCCCCTGCGTTTGCATAATCGCAGCGGCAGGCACAGCGGGGTGCCTGCCGCTTCGATTATGCAAATGCGTGCATTTGTTATTAACATTGTGGCGGGCGGTGCAGCGAGCACCGCCCGCCACAATGTTAATTTGAGGAATGCGCCTGCCACTGTAGCGGGCGCATCCTAATGCCAATGTCGGGACCCCCGCCCTTTAGGCGGGCGGTCCCGATTTACGATGGGATGACGGGCGGGCAAAGTCCGCCCCTCATCCTAATGGAGCCCTAAGTTTGGAAATGTCACATTTACAGCGATGTTCAGTAAGTCACAAAATTGCATAGATCTTTGCAAATTGCACACTGGATTTAAACATTTGTTAAGCAAGATCAACATGTTTGCAAAATACAGACCAATTCACACAGTGAATGTATATTTGGAGCAGGGTCTTGTGGATTTATTGTTTGAAGTAATGAAACATTATGAGAAGTCTATCAAACTTGGTTTATGCCCTGAGAATGTCACTGGTATTAGATGATTGCCTAGGAGCACTGCATATGTCACACCTCATTACTTGGTCATCTGGGACTCCCAACAGATTTTCGAAACATGCGCAGTGATCTGCCATTTGCAAAGCATTGTCTTTGAGTAGTTTTATTTTATATTATACTCATGAATTTCTAAGAGTAAGAGACATTTAGATAGAGAAAATACTTTCTAACTCAGGCCTTGACATTTGAGAATAATTCCAGATTCAGACAAGAGTAAGTCACAAATACTTACAGATGGGGACGATTCTAGGCATGTGAAGAGTGGGTAGCAGCTCAAAGCACCACCTCAGTGCACCACCTGACGGTCCATGCAAGCTTCGCAGCAATTTATATCTGGCTCTCCCACAGTAATGTGCTCTGCAGAACAGTCCTACAGCCTGTGGATCAGCTGTGGTGTGATGGGCCAAATCTAATCGATGATTTATCTGTATCATTACATGGGCTGACTAGGCCTCTAGCAAAGATAGTGTGTTGCTGCAGGCCAAGGACACACTCTCACGCCACACACATCACATTTTCTCCCTCACCCACTGCGGATGCCCTAGTCTGACTTGTCAGTGAAAGTCCAACACTGCGAAGGCAGAATTATTCATATGTCGTTTCGTGTAAGGCCTCCTTTGTCTTTTTTGGATGACAGGATTTTTGTGGAAGAGAGGGATTTAATGTTATGTTATGTTATGTTAAATGTCTTTTGTATAGCGCAAAATCACCTTCAGGTCTCTAAGCGCTTTTAGAGAGAGTGGCCATGATCACTGACGGCAACTGGTAACAGGGTGAGGTTCCGTGAGAATCGTAACGACGTTTTGGGCACGTTCGAATATTGACGAGTTTGGTATCTATGAACCGCAAATGACGAGTTTAGTAGGTGTACGCGTTTTCGCTACTCTACTTTGCAGCGTTCGTCTTATTCGTGGGTTTCTCCATCTGAACCCTCGGGTTCCATTTTAGATACGGCATCCATTTTGTTTCTTGCCCTCACGTAGCCGGCGAACGGACAATGTCCGCTTCATGACCCTGGGTTTCCCAAGCTCTTGCGGAAGAAGCATATTCCTTTGAGTGTGTCTTTATGACTAGGGTGATGACACGGCAAAGGCAGATGGCTCCGCTCGAGGCTCATCTTGCCGTGCTGGTCTATTGTTTCAGTCTTGCATGTGTTAGGCTCGAATCCTTTTGATCCTGTGATCACGCTTCCGATATTGCCCCCACACCCTTTTTCAATCTGTTGCCTGTCTTTGTTTTCCTTGCACCTGTTTCTGTCTCTTCTCGTTTACAACTAGAGTGGAATGTGCCTAATGGTGAGATAACGTGCTTTTACAGTTGGGAACCGGCAATGCTACTGTAATTATGTTCCGGGCTTCTGAAAACATGAATGCAATCCTTTTGAAGTTTACTGTGGGAACTGAGTTGTAACCTTTTGTTCGCTATGTTGTGCAATGACGAAAATGTGTATAAAAGGAGCGATCCACTTTTGCAATTCGAAGCAGACTCTCAGAACCTACACTCCGTTGTACTTCTTGCGATCTCTGTGTCCCTGCAGTAAATAAACGCTGATCTTTGACGCCGAAGGAAGTGTCCCGTGTCTCTGTAATTTGTTCGCCGGAACAGGTAACCCACGAAGGTTTCAGGTGTTGTCCCCTGGCACCGCTGGGCCTTAGAATTGCCTACTCCTTCAGTTGGCGCCCAATGTGGGGCGACATCAGCGGTACCGGTCCAAAGCCTGACGATCGTGAGGAACTTCGTGTGAAATCTCCGAGGGAAGGTGCACCCCGCTTCATCGATCCTGGTGTCGAAATAAGTGGTCCGAAGACTTTTCCCGCGAAGATTCCCGCCTCCTGACGGCTGCGACGGACTGATGCCCTGACTGTCGACCTGTTTTGGAGCCTGGCGTAGTCCTTTGTACGGCGAGACGATAGACGGGCCTTCCTGGTGACGCCATTGTTCTTTCAGTTAAGTATTTGTGGGTCGCTCCCAGTAAACTTGGTCGTTGTTGTTGAAACTTGGTTGTTTGCATGGTTCCATTGCATTTGTGGTTCTTAGTTGTTGATTCTTAGTTGTTGGGTTTTTCTTTGACGATTGCAATTGCCAAAAACCGAGGGTCTCGTATTTTTACGAGGATATTGTAATTCGATAACCCTTGAAGTTTGGAAACTCAGTTAGTGTGCACGATGCTTGGCCGTAGTACTTTGTTTGGTTTCCTTAAATGTTGCAGCACAGATTACCGGTTGGAGGACTCATGTCCAATACCTCCAGTTGGAACTCCGATTTATGAGCTCTATAGTCGACACGTAGTGGGCCCTATTGTATATAATGAATGTTGGATCCATTATACGAAAAATGATGGTGTTCTTAGTTGGCCACCCCATGGTAGTTTTGAAACTGAGATTTTAGATGATCTCGAGGCAAAATTGTTTAAAAAGAAAGCTAGGCCAGCAATGTTTGATTCCTTTCGGTTATGGCACAAAGAGGCCAAACAGAAAGAAATCAAACAGATTAAGAAAAATAAGAGAGAGGGTATCATTACGATGATGCAAGGTTCAGAACAGTATCAGCGAGATAAAGCAGAGAAGGAAAAGGAAGTTTTTACCAGATTGCATCGTATGGCGGTGGATAAATGTTATCCGGTTTTACCGTCAAGTTCTGATAAGAAGGGAGAAGAATCGACGGAGGATCCCTTGTTATCCTATCTCTTAAAATCACCACCTCCTTATGTACAGGGTACTACAGCCCCTGTCGTTCCTCCTGTTCCTCCACCTGTTGTTCCGGCGGCTGCTGGTCAGCCTGTCGTTGGTCCTGTTCCTCCGAATCCTCTTGTTCCTCAAGTGGGCACTGCTCCTTTACCTGCCCTTCTTCCTACTGCTCCTTTGCCTGTACCTTCTCAGTCTATTGTTACTACTACTCCTGCTATCTTGGTTACTCCTACTGCTCCTACGTTCAGTCCTCATGTTGTTGCTCCTGTACTTCTCTCCTCTTCTCCCTCTGTTCATAGTCGTATACCTAATACTGTTGCTAATCTCTATTCTCCACTTTTCGGATCGATACTTGGGTCCGATGTCTCTGACATCTCTCAGAGACAGAGTCAAATGCCTGGAGGTAGGGAGAGTGAGACGTTAGTAACTATGGCGCGCAGGTGGATTAGACATCCTGCTAAGTACACTCCGCGCATAGTTTTTGATACGTTTTCTCAGTTCAATGAGCCCACGCAGAGATTCGTGTTCGAGGAAATGTGTAAATCCTTGAGAGAAGAGTGGGATAATGATGAGTTAGATAACGTACCGGCCGATATGACTGAACTTCAGAATCAGTTTTCGAACGGTATGATTGTAGGCGGTAATGTACGACGTGCATTAGAGCGTTCGTTAGCTTTTAGATCTACAGTGCCTCCTCGAGTGTCGTTTGACGATGATTCCGATGATTCGAAAGCACAAGCTGGTCAGTATCCTATGCGAGAAGTTCCTCCAGTGTGGATGCCAGGTGATGCTACTGTCAATCCTGCAATTTTGCCACACTTCCAGAGAGTTTGGATACATCTCCCATGGAAGTGATCGGAGGTTTTGCAGGTGAAACAATCTTTGCCTGACCCGCGGAAGAATCCCGCAGGTTATTACAAGGAGTTATTCCAACTTGTGGATGCTACTATTATGAATCTTGTTGATATTGACATGTTGTTTGGTAACGTAGTACCGCAACCGATTTGGGTGAAAATCCGTCAAGAGAATCACGCAGCTGAGTTAGGTGGTGATTGGGCTGCTCTTGTAGTGGCTGACGGACAGCAAGTTGGTGGGGCTAAGCCTGAACAGTTAATTACGGATCTCCCCCAAAGAATCATTACGCTCATGAAAACACTTATGCCAGCGATGAGGGTCAACTGGGATAAATTGTCTGCTTGCAAACAAAAGAAAGACGAGAGTGTTTCCGATTTCTTTACTAGATTTGAGGAGGCATTCATTGATCATAGCGGTCAGGATATGAGTACTGAGGGAGGTCAGCGGTTGTTTGTTGATAAATTTGTGTTAAATCTGTTGCCTGAGCTATGCAACAAATTGAAAAATTCTGAAAGTGCATGGGCAGTTTCAACCACTGCTCAAATATTAGCGACGGCTCAGTACTATGAGAATAGGGAAAAAGAGGAGAATGATCCTGCAGATAAGAAAACGAAGGAGCTTAAAACTAAGGTCTTATTGCAGCAAGCATATCCTCCGCGTTCGAATCAAAATGACTCGCAACAGCAATATCGTCCACAGGCGCAGTCTTCTAGAACGCAGTCGCGCTCTGACTCCTCTGCATCCAGATCTATGCTTGGGTATAATCAATGTGCATATTGTAGGGGTGAGGGCCATTTAAAGTTTAATTGTCCTGTTTTACGTGACCGAAATAATGGTGTTTCGGCCCGAGGAGGCCGTAGTGGTCCTCAGCAGGCATCTCGAGGTAGAGGTCGTGGCACCTCTCAAAATCAAAATGAGCGTTCTACTCCTTCATCGGACGCGAACAATTGTTTTGATCAACGAAATACATCGTCTGGTAGATCTGCACAGTATCATGTGGATGACTATTATGTTGAGCATGAGATTGATGCAGATGGCAATTACTAGGACAGCCATAGACAAAGAGAGGGAGTAGTATCAGTTCCGGTTGATCAGAGAGGGCCTTACATCGCAGTTGCCACATCGGGCGTAGTTGAGCCTTTTCTGTTGGATACTGGTGCAGCGAAAAGTTCCATCATGCATTCGAAACTCCCTGGCGCACCTTTGTCTGGCTTAACGAATGTTTCCGTTGGAATCTCTGGCGCCCCGGTTAGCAATCCAGTCTCTAACCCTTTGTCCCTTACGATCGGGCCATGTGAGTTAGAGGCTCCTTTGATTTTAACTACTGGTTGTGGTGAGAATCTCTTGGGTCTGGATTTGTTGAAGCGGTTATTTGCGACTCTGTACTGCTCTCCTACGGGAGTGGAGCTTACATTAGGTCAGAGAGTGATCTCTCCTATGTACTTGTCAACCGATAAGCTCCCACCGGAATTGAGTTCCCTTCCTGCGTCTTTATGGGCAACAGGTCCCAATGATGTGGGCCTACTGGACATATCACCTTATGTAGTCCAATTGAAATCAAATGTGCGATTACCGCGTATTCCCCAGTATCGTATCTCTCTTGATGGCGAGCGAGCGCTATTAGCGATCATTTATGATTTGATCGAAAAGGATGTTATCGAGGAAACTCGGGGAAATGTGTGTAATAGTCCGGTGTTACCTATTTTGAAACGAACTGACCCATCCAAGCCTCCTGTGTACCGCTTTGTAATTAATTTGAGGGAAGTGAATAAAATCGTGATCCCATAGTTTCCCTTGCTGACCCTGATTCCAGCTTCTGCCTCCTGGTTTTCGGTAATCGACCTGAAGAATGCTTTCTTTAGCATTCCGATTGCTGAGGAAAGCAGAGATCTATTCGGCTTCTCATTAGGTGGTCGCAGCTTCAGGTTTAAACGCGCACCTCAGGGCTACTGTGAGAGTCCATCGATCTACAGTCAAGCCCTTAAGAGTCAACTTGATGCGTTTGTGTTACCGGCTGGTGCGGCTTTGATTCAGTACGTTGACGATCTGTTAGTGGCTGCTGACACTGAGCAAATTTGCAAAACTGCTACAGTATCGCTGTTAAAGCATCTATGTGACTTACATCACGAGGTGTCACCTTCTAAGCTACAGTATTGTTGTCAAGAAGTAACCTATTTAGGTCACTTATTGTCAAAGGAGGGAAGAAGGTTGACCCCAGAAAGAATTGCAGCAATTGCTCGAATGACTGTGCCAACAACTCAAAGAGACGTATGTGCCTTTCTAGGTATCACTTCATACTGCAGACAGTGGATTCCAAACTTTTCATTGTTAGCGAAGCCATTGTTAGCTCTCACGTGCAAGGATGTTCCGACTCCTTTGCCATGGACCGAAGAATGTCCGAAAAGTTTTTCTGAACTGCGTGATGCGTTGTGTTCGGCTCCTGTGTTAGGTACTCCTGATTACAGTAAGCCGTTTACACTATACGTTCATGAGAGAGAAGGTTGTGCGTTGAGTGTCTTGACGCAACAATTTGGCAGCAAACAGCATCCATGTGCATATTTTTCTTCGACATTAGACGCAGTAGCTAGAGCAGTGCCGAGTTGTCTAAGAGCGACAGCGGCAGCTGCGGTGTCCATTCGACAGTCCGCAGGTCTGGTCATGGATAATATGCTTACAGTGATGGTTCCGCATGCAGTTGACACTCTCTTGAATCGAACAACGACTCAACACTTGACGAGCACAAGGTTGTCCGGTTATGAGTTGACACTTTTGGCAAGTCATATACAGATAAAACGTTGTAATGTGCTGAATCCAGCGACATTGTTGCCGATTAATGTGGAATCAGGTGATGTAGCACCACATGACTGTTATTTAAGAACTGAAGAAGAAACGAAGGGTCGTATTGACCTGAAAAATACTCCATTGGTAGATCCCGATGGTACTTTGTATGTTGATGGTTCATGCTTCAAGTTGCCGAATGGTGATGTGACGACTGCGTATGCTGTAGTGACGCTGAGTACGGTTGTGGAAACTGCGAGATTGAGTCAGAATTCAGCGCAAGCGGCAGAGTTGATTGCGTTAACGAGAGCGTGTGTTTTGTCTAAAGGGAAGCGAGTGAATGTGTTCACTGACAGTCAGTATGCATTTGGCGTAGCGCATAGCTTTGGTCGATTGTGGAGAGAAAGAGGATTTATGACGTCGCATGGCACGAAGATCCAACACGGACAGCTCGTGAACGATCTTTTGGATGCACTTACATTGCCTAAGCAGGTGGCAATCATTAAATGCAGCGCGCATCGAAAGATTACGGATGATGTTGGTCGTGGTAACGCGTTTGCGGATGAGATTGCTAAGGAAACGGCTAAGAATCTGACAACTCGAATGTATGTTACGAGTTCAGTGAGATGGCCGACGGAGACTGGTATGTGTGAGGACACAGTTGAGAGTGTGAAAGCGATTCAGAATGAGGCTACCGAAACTGAAAAGACTAAGTGGAAAGAAAGCACGGGGAAGTTAGACGTGAATGGATGTTGGGTTGATTTGTCAGGATATCAGAGGTGGATGTTACAGGATGCGTATGTGCTTGCCGTCGTTACTATGGCTCACGGCATGTCACATATTAGCGCGAAAGGTATATGTAAGTTGTTGTCTCCTGTATGGAAGAATGATGGGATTGCTAAGTGTGCTGAGAGAGTGGTTAAGAATTGTATGGTATGCTTGATGTATATTCCTGGCAAGGGCACCCCCACTCCACCTGGTCATTTTGCTCCTCCTACATTTCCCTTTGAAGTTATCCAGTTGGACTTCACCCATATGGAGAGATGCAATAACCTGAAATATGTCTTGGTTGTGGTTTGTGCGTTCTCCAGATGGATTGAGGCCTACCCTCTTAAGGATAATACTGCCCTGTCCACAGCAAAAGTCCTACTCAAAGAATATTTTCCCCCGTATGGCATGCCACGGATCATATGGTCGGATAACGGAAGTGAGTTTGTGGGAAGTGTGATGAAGAGTGTGTGTAAGGGCCTGGGAATTCGCCAAAAATTCCATAGCGCTAATCATCCTCAATCGGCGGGTTTAGTGGAAGGGTACAATGGTACTCTGAAACTGAAACTTGCCAAAATTCAAGCAACGACTGGTCTATCATGGCCTGATGCACTGCCTCTAGCTCTCTTATCGACCAGGATGACTGTGCACTCTCGAGTAGGGCTTAGCCCATATGAGATTGTGTTCGCTCGTCCTGCGAACATTTGGGGAGTTCCGAGGCCTAAAGAATTTGACGGTCTTGAATATCCAATGTTGATTGACTATCTTTACGATTTGACTGCTAAATTGAGTTTGATTCATCAACAGGTTTTTGAAGCTCTACCGGCTCAAACAGAAGGATCTGGACATCGGCTCCAACCTGGTGACTGGGTTGTCACCCGCAACTTTGGGAGAAAACGTAATCTCGAGCCAAGGTTTGTGGGACCCTACCAAGTTTTGCTGGCAACGAGGACTGCAGTTCGGCTGGACGGCAGGAAGCATTGGGTGCATGCCACCCATACGAAAAAAGTTCAGCTTCCTTTGCCAGCAGATAACTGGGTAAAAACAGGAGTTGCCCCAACGGAGACCGACGCCCTTCCACGCTACGTGCTATTCAGTGATGCCCAACTTGTAGAGAACGATTTAATTCAGTCAGATACACCTGTTGAATCATCTGGAACTCTACCTTTGTCTTCAGCATTGGAGAATTCAAGTTCTGAACTGTCACCTGAGCGATCGAACACTGTTTTGCCATCTGAACCGTTGTTTGAAGAGCAAACTCGACCTGGAAGAAGTCGATACTTTCTTCGATCGCGTGACAAAGACTAATAAAAAAATCCTTTTTTTATTTTTAAATTCACATTACCCCCTCACTGTTGCTACGAACATTGTGAACATTTGCATTTTTTCATTGATTTTGAGTTTTTCAATTCTTGTTTTATACATCACGTGTGTTCCTCTTTTGTGCAGCTAGGAGACTTATATTAAATTGAATGTTTAATTGATTAAAACCTATCATCCGGGTTGGCCGTAGGGCCGTGCGGGTACCTACTTCTGTTTAGCAGGTTTCTGACACTAGGTCGGTTACTTTTGTCGATTCCTGGGAACTCCTGGGAATTGATAATCGCTACTCAGAACAAGGTGCGTCAAGAATGTTACGGACGGTCTTTAGAGGATGAAGTTCTCTAAGCTGTCGGAAATAGAGAGGATGTCGGCGCAAAGATCCAAATTGCATAAGGTTTTGCGAACAAAATGTTTTTTGTTTCAGGTTTTCATGTTATTCCTAACTGTTTCTATGCTATTGGTGGGTGGAGTGTATCTTGGGATTCAGTCGTTATTACCTTCCACTTCGCCTACTCCTCCTTCTCATGATCTGAATTCTGTTCCCACTATTTCTCCACATTCCTTTCATCTTCTGCCTCAACATGAACAGGTCAGACGTGCGGAATTTATGAACAATTCCTTTGTCCAACTTCTGCATCAGCATCAGTTGGTGATGAATACTACCAACTGTTGGGTGTGTGGGTTAATGCCACATACCATGGATAAGGGTATTCCGTATTTGGTTCTTCCTTACAGCTCCCAGGGGTCAGCTCGAGCATTTCAAACCATGTTCCGTAGTGCACTAGATTCCTACCCCCGTCGAGAGCCACGCTCCGTAGACCTTGGTTCCGGCCCGTACCACAAGTCTTTGGCGATAGCGATTGCTGATCTAGATAGAGATATTTTTGATGCATCGCTTATTCCAGAGGAAGAGGTGCGAGCATACAAAGATCTGAGTGAGGCTGAGTATAGTATGTCAGTGGGTGATAGACAGCTTAAGAGCTCGTCTCCGATCTGGATCGTACCCCACCTTGGTCATTTCTGCCTGCAAGGTCTTGGTCGTAATCCGAAAGCTCAGCTTGGGAAGAGTGCTTGTACTGAAACGTACATTTTACCGATGCTCTCTTCCCCTGTCTTCCTGACTGCCAAGGGTACCTATTTTGTGTGTTCTGATCGCGCTTATACGTGGTTGCCCCGTGACTTCTCGGGCACATGTTATATCGCGAATCTTTTGCCACCGACTTTTACAGTTGATTCAGACTATCACAAGACTAGACTTGTGAGAGGCCTTATTAGCAAAGAAGACACTGCCGGTCAAGAAGCAGGAGACTTCTTTAAGGGTTTCCTGCCGTTTTGGGGACCTATGGTTAATAGTAGGAACCTGAGACAGTTGACTCGTGTGGTGGAATCGACTGCTAACATAACTGCAAGTGCTCTTGGTAACCTGACAGCAGAGCTTCAAGCGGATAGACTTATGACGTTACAGAACCGTATGGTTCTAGACGTTGTACTCGCAGATAGAGGTGGTGTGTGCAAGGTGATCCATTCAAGTTGCTGTATTTTCATACCTGATAATGCTCCAACTGTTTATCAAGCCATCTCGAAGTTGCATAAAATCTCCGAGTCCATACACGTGGACGAAGGTGATTGGACGCTTCTAGGATGGTTTTGGGGTCTGATGTCGACTTGGGGTTGGAAGATTCTGATGATCGTAGGGGTTGTTGTGACGTTTCTGTTCACGTGTTGTCTTTGTGTACAGTGTGGTCCAGCCTTATGTGGCCTCTGTGCTACAACGTGTATAAGAAGGCCATCTGTTGCCAAAGAGACATTGTTGGATAGAATAATGTTGCAGCAACAACTGAACGATCTGATGAATATCGAAATAGATTCTGATATCGACTAGTGCTTGCCTACATGAGGGCAAAAGGAGCGTCTGAGGTTCCGTGAGAATCGTAACGACGTTTTGGGCACGTTCGGATATGGACGAGTTTGGTATCTATGAACCGCAAATGACGAGTTTAGTAGGTGTACGCGTTTTCGCTACTCTACTTTGCAGCGTTCGTCTTATTCATGGGTTTCTCTATCTGAACCCTCGAGTTCCATTTTAGATACGGCATCCATTTTGTTTCTTGCCCTCACGTAGCCGGCGAACGGACAATGTCCGCTTCATGACCCTGGGTTTCCCAAGCTCTTGCGGAAGAAGCATATCCCTTTGAGTGTGTCTTTATGACTAGGGGGATGACACGGCAAAGGCAGATGGCTCCGCTCGAGGCTCATCTTGCCGTGCTGGTCTATTGTTTCAGCTTTGCATGTGTTAGGCTCGAATCCTTTTGATCCTGTGATCACGCTTCCGATATTGCCCCTACACCCTTTTTCAATCTGTTGCCTGTCTTTGTTTTCCTTGCACCTGTTTCTGTCTCTTCTCGTTTACAACTAGAGTGGAATGTGCCTAATGGTGAGATAACGTGCTTTTACAGTTGGGAACCGGCAATGCTACTGTAATTATGTTCCGGGCTTCTGAAAACATGAATGCAATCCTTTTGAAGTTTACTGTGGGAACTGAGTTGTAACCTTTTGTTCGCTATGTTGTGCAATGACGAAAATGTGTATAAAAGGAGCGATCCACTTTTGCAATTCGAAGCAGACTCTCAGAACCTACACTCCGTTGTACTTCTTGCGATCTCTGTATCCCTGCAGTAAATAAACGCTGATCTTTGACGCCGAAGGAAGTGTCCCGTGTCTCTGTAATTTGTACGCCGGAACAGGTAACCCACAAAGGTTTCAGGTGTTGTCCCCTGGCACCGCTGGGCCTTAGAATAGCCCAGTCCTTCAAGGGCAGTAGATTACCCTGTAGCTAACACCTCCCTAAATAGAAGTGTTTTAAGTTGTTTCCTAAAGGTAAGGAGGACCAGTTCCCTGAGAAGGTGCGTAGGTAGATTGTTCCAAATTTGTGGGAGCATGACCGAAAACGCTCTGCCCCCTTTGGATTTAAGGTAAGAAAAAGGTAGAATAAGAGGTAGAAAGAATAGAAGGAGAGAGCAACCTCGGTGACATTCAAAAGATTGAAGACAAGCAGAGATCAAAATTGAGTAAGCTGCTAACAGGAAGAGGAGAAAATGAAACCAGAAGCAATGGGGAAGAGTGTGATGACAGGAAGTTACTAGGTTCCAACTGTGATAACGGGGTCTTTCGCTTCTGGTATTCTGGGGCTTCCGATTGCAGACTGTCAAACTGGGGCCCAGGTACCCCTTTTAAAACTTGACTGTCAGGATAGCCAAGCAGAGCAGCCAAGGTTCACTCAGGGATGTGCGGTAGGAGGCCTCAGATCTCAGCCAAGAATAACAAATGCACTCAATAAACCCATGTCCTGTCTGGGAGTTTTCTTTTAACAAGGAAGCGTACTTTATTTCAAATCAAACTAAATGCTGTGGAGAAAATTACCCATGCATCTATGGAGGAACGTACTAAAGAAATACTAAGGATATTGTAAAGCAGAAAAGAAAAGAAGATAATGCTGCTTTGTGCAAGAGACCATGTCAGGATGCACAGCAATGGAATTCCCTCAGATACCAATGTAATTAACCCTGCATAAGGCTGTGTTGTTTAAATTGTGGTAATTCTTCTGGCAGTCTTGATCACACTTGCAGCTGAAACAAACAGCGCTTAGACGCCTCAGGGCATTAATGGTGATATAAATCAAATTAACATAACATAATAGAGAAACTGGAACTAAATGGGACACATGGACATACATGTGTATACACATGCACATGCCCTGTGTATGTTCCCTCTCTGATATGTCCCACTGTACACATTCTAAATGATTACAGCACTGTGTTTCTTGTCTCAGTTAATCCAGTTGAGAGGTGACCCTCTGATAACAGAACACAAGCACAAGTGAGAATCACCCATGGGTTAGTTTGAGGCTGTCACACAAAGGCTGGTGTCACACAAAGGCTGTTTATGTGTCAGCCTCAAAATAAACCATGGCTTAGGGCTGTGAGCTTGGGAGATGCTCAGAGGCTTTGCAGAAGGCTTTTTATTTTTATTTTTACAGAGTTTTATATAGCGCGAAATTGACATGAATGGGTATCAGGGCGCTTTACATTGCACCAGTTTCATGACATGAGCAGAGACGGACTGGCAGTAGTGGGCACTGGGCGTTTCCCCTGGTGGGCTGCCAGGTTGGGGGCTAGTTTTTGGCCCCTGAGGGGCTGTTTTTGTTACGGGGGGCCAGCAATATCGCCCCCCTGTAACAAATACGGCCGAAACCGGCCATCTGCCTCACCCCCTCTACCCCAGGGAACCGGCCAAGTAGTTTGCCAGGACCGTTTTTGACTCCCAGTCAGGCCCTGTTCAGGCCCTGTACATGAGGACACATTCATTTTTGTTAGGCACAGGGAGATTAAGTGATTTGCCCAAAATCACAGGATGTTCAGCGTCATTGCCGAGACTCGGACCCAGTTCCCGTGATTCGAGGTCAACCGCCCTACTGGTTAGGCCAACTCCTCTCCCCACATTTACACGTAAACAACTCCTAGTAGTGAGCTCCGACACTTCTAGGTGATGATTGCACTGTACAAGACTGAGAAATAGATATTTGGGGCCTTATTTAGAGTTTGATGGCTGGGATACCCCATCAAAACGTGACAAATGTCTCATCCTCAACTGAAAGTGCCATAGGCTTTAAGTCACTTGTAATTTGGCGAACGAAGGCCTCATCTGTGAAACAGTTTCCTTTCGACCAAACTCTAAATAAGGCTCTGGGTTTCTAAATATTAATAGGAGGAGAGATGGAACGTATATTGCAATGATTCCGGAAATCAACAAAGAACAAAAATGAATGCTGACTTTAAAGAAAAAAATGCACTTTGATGGAGTGATTGAATTAAATGCGAAATAAATATCCATTAAAAAAACTTCAAGAAAGAATGTGTGGCTTATATTTATGAGTAATACTCATGAACAAAAATGCATCTCTGCTCAGGGTGATTTAACCAGATGAAAGCATTTCCCAGAATTGCATGTCAGTGCTTTGTATTCCTCTCAATATTTTCGTCTAGAAGTGAATTGCAGTGCAAAATCATGTCCTTGTCTGTCCCTTGCTCATACAAGCCTCCAATCAAATTTAATAAAGCTAGTTTGATACAATGCCAGCTTACACTTGGTTTACCCTTGGTCGACTTTAATAGGGTCAGAAATATTTTCGCATTGGCAGTGCACGCATTAATCATTTTTCCAGAGGATTTAGAAAATTGGAAGAGACAAGGCCAAGCAAATTTTTAAATTAATTGGGCCTACCCCAGCATTCAAGGGTCACCTTGTGTCAGTTGTCCCACATTTTCCAGGTCAAAGAGTTTCTGTGTATCCTACAGCTGCCGTGAGGAGAGATCTGTGCCGAGGGCACACAAAGGTGAAAGAATTTCTCTCAGAAAGTGCGAATTTTCCTGTGGGCTACCACAAAAATTGCAGCCTCCAGATTGTCGCTAGACACCAACCACTTAAATAATGCATGCTCGGCTGACGCCTCTGCTTGTGCATTTTTTAATCGAGTAGTCAGGAAAAAATCTGCAAACACTCTGCTATTTGCCATAAATCCGCTGCCTTCTTACAACTACCAAGTAATTAATTTTAATGCTGCTCAGAATTATTAATTTCAGCTGGGAAATCTGTCTTCACTAAAACTGCTGTTTAACCCCATTTTCTGTTTCCTAATGCTCTTCCCAACATCTGGGACATCAAAGAGCTGTTCTTTGTAGGAGCGAAAAGGCAGTCTGCAAATGTAAATGTGGTATTCCAGCATGACAAGAATAATGCAGCAACATTTGTCATAACGCTCTCGTCAACCTCCAGCTAGTTGGCCAGATGAGGCTTTGGCGGCAAAATCTATTTTTGGTTATAATAAACATGTGTCTGCCGTCCTGTTCTCAGCAAAATGTATGTAAACCGGAAGGAGTCATGTTTAACCATTGCCTCGCATCGCTCTGTCCATGTCTCGCAATGTACAGCATTGAACCAGCACCATTTAAAGGCCGCGTGAAATGTAAACAATAAAACACATCACAGCCCCTTGTGCAGTTTGGTGCAACGGGCCCCTGCAGCGAGGGCAAGCAACACGTTAAAATCTGCGGTGTATCACAATTTATTATAAATAGTTGTGACATTACCATGGTGGCTACCATGAATGGTAAATTAGATCTTTTGTTCACACTTCAAAAGGGCATGTTTTGATAAAGGAAGGTGGCAAAGTCGTATTTTTTCTGCAACAATATTACGGAAGGGTTGCTTAATCTGTTTGCTTCATGTTTTTTTTTAAAGTGTAATCTTCTGCTGCATTTTTCTTTAGAGAACAGGGTCAGTGATTGTATTGAGCGCTGTGCAATGTCTGCACAGATTAGGAGAACTGAAAATGTTTGGACACAAGTCTAGCAGTTAATATTTTATAATCCACTGTGGTCTTCGTGGGTGTCCCACTCCCTTAGCCTGACATGACACAGGAACCTTATGCTCGATGCACGTGGGATTCTGTGTCCTTCTCTGCAGACGGCTGCACTGAAATGAACTTCTGAAATCGGCATTAAACTCGAATAGTGGAAATGTGTTTAACATGGAGATGTTGTGGTAACAACGCTTATTTTATGCCCTACAGACTACCATTACCTTTCTTGAAGCAGCTTTTCTTCAACAGAGTCAGAAGTATTAATTCACTCCATAGTTAAACCCTACTGGCCTGATGCACAAAATCACAAAATGTTGCTGAAATATCCTTTTTGTATGCCTGTATTACTTACACATTTGAGCGCTAATCACCATGCCAAGAAAAATCAACAGGCGTAGGATTATGGCAAAGGTGACATTTGAAAAGCTGTTATTATAATTTCATTACAAGTTTTTGTTTTCATATCAAGGCATTAAACTTTTTAGAACGAGTGGTTCTAGAGAGGGAACTGCTGGTTGGTTTTTAACTTGAACCCTGTAAACTCTATATAAAATTTAATTTGCATGCTGCTTGTTGTACAATTGTATTATATCTGCTGTATTTGTTGTGGGTAGTTGTGCCGCAACCCGATTGGCTAGTTCCAACCAATCTGGTCCGGTTTGGGAGGAGACAGTTGTGCCCCCCAGGTACTAAATGCATGCTGCAGCACGGATGCGAGCAGCGATGGGCATGCAGCGGGTGCGCGCTGGCACGCCAAAGGCAAGCCAGTCTGCGCCCGTCCGTGGCTGGACATCGCCAGGCGCCAGGGACCTTGCATCTGGGCTACCTTACAGGTTAGTCTATACATGGGAAACCCTATCCGCTCTGCAATCCAAAGTTGCCTATGGGCTTCACAGTTGGTTCCCTCATTCCTATCCTACACAGTGCGATCGATGCTGCTTCATGGTGAGCCCATGCCTCCAAACTGTGTCCCCAGCCTCTGGGTTGAAGGAATATATAATTTGCAGTCTAACCTGTCGCTCTCTAGTTAAACACCACGCAGAGGTATCGGACCTCCTTCAAGAGACAAGAGACATTCTATACCTTATGGAGATGTGGCTCTCCGAGGATTCTGTTGGTATACCGACCCTGACTCTCCTCGCAGGCTACGCGATGTGCACTAGGAACAGAGCAGTTGGGAGGGGGGTATAGCTATCATATTCAAATCTGTCTACATATGCAGACTTACTCCGAAGGATATCCCCGATTGTGAAAGTGATTTGTTTAAAATTACTCTGACAGACAAATTGACACTTTCTGGGCTACTCATCTACCTCCCATCGGGCCCATCGAAAGCTTTTCAAGAAGCCCTAGCTAACACTGCAACTACGTTAATTTTAGAGGCAGCCATTTTCTACGCCATAGGTGACCTCAACCTCAGTTGATGCAGATAGTCCTGGGGCAGACACATGTAACCGGTCATCTCCTCGACCCTGTATTTTTGAATCTCAAGACCTTATTGGCCAAGCCCCCCACCTCCCCTATGTCCTGGACTCATCATTCCCTCATCTCCCTGCGGCTCTGTCTAGAAAGCCCCAACCCACAACTTATTTGCAAACTTTCAATGAAGCCCCCATGGCATAAATTTGATCATACTGCCTTTACAGCCACTTAAATTCACAGCGCCCAGTATGGCCAATTGATATTGACGCAGCCAACGCAGTCTTCCTGGGATGCATCAATAAAGCACTGAAACACTTGCATTCCCTCCAAACTGACACACTCGAAGCATACACAAATCAGTGACTGGTATGCTGAGTCATTAATTACAGAAAATAAAAAATTTAAGACCCAATAACGAGCCTGGAGACGGTTCTATGACCCTGCAGCAAAAGCAAATTATAGGAACGCAATCAAAGCGTACTATAAACTGGTCAGGAAGACCAAGGCTGCGCACTTTGCCAACATGATTACTACTAACAGCAACCCTACCAAAACCATCTTCACACAGCTGAAAGAGGTGATAAAACCCCGCCTGCCACCAACAGTGCTATATCCTTCAAACTAAATGTGAAACACTGGCCAAATTCTTTATCAGTAAGGTGGAGCGTATCAACAGCAGTTTTTGCCTTGGGAATGCCACCTCAGGACTTAGGGAGAGTCCATCCATTAACCCTGAGACTCACTCCATTCACATCCTCCCGCCTATGTCCGTAAAAGACATGGAGGCTTTGTCTGCCAAAGTAAAGTCAGGTCCCCTGACGACCCTCTGAAACCTGACCTTTTCATAAAATTTCAACACTGCCACCTATCTGAGTGCCAGGAGCTGATTAATATGTCGTATCCTTGGCCGCCATTCCCAAGTCATGAAAACATGCTAAAGTTGTTTCCCCGTTAAAAAAACAATGTTGGAGGCGTCTCAGCAAGAAAACCTCCGACTGATATCTCTGCTCCCATTCCTCTCTAATATCATGGAATCCTATGCCAATACCATCTCGACTCAATATCTGTAAGCAAACTTAATTCTAGATACATCACAAAATGGCTTCCGGCCTAGACATACTACCAAATCTGCACTGCTTGTGGTCACAGAGCAGTTACGGTCCGCTTTGGATGAGAGCAGACCCTCAGCACTGTTTCTGCTCGATATGAGATCGGCCTTTGACACGGTCTCCAATAAGATCCTGCTAAACCAGCTAGGTGAGATTGGTGTCAATGGTAAGGTCCTCTCTTGGTTCTCGTCCTTTCTGGCTGACCAGTCCTTCCAAGTCTTCGCTCCCCCTTTTTTCTCCTGTGTCCACCATTTACATTGTGGTGTTCCTCAGGGGTCCGCCCTGAGCCCCACTTTATTTAATATGTATATTGGCCCTCTGGCCCTCATGGCCAAACCCCGGGACATCGCCCTGTTGTCATACGCCGATGACACTCAACTGGTGTTCACTTTTTCCAACAACCGCAACCAGGATTTGGTGAAATTCCAAGAAGACCTTACGGCCACCTCTGAATGGATGGCCAATAACTATCTACAACTGAATTCCACCAAATCAGAGGTGCTCCTAGTGGGCAGAGAAACCCATCTGTTGGGCTGTCATTGGTGGCCTTCGGCCCTTGGAGTACCCCATCCCCCCCAAGCTAAATCTGTGGTCAATAACTTGGGAGTTCTAGTGGATGGTGCCCTCTCATTTGAGGTGCACGCTAAAGCTGTGGCAGGCACCTGTTTCGGCCTGTTACATGGCCTAAAGCCTATCTTGGGACTTTTTGACGCCCGCATCCGACAGCTGATTGTCCAGTCCACCGTTCTGTCAAGGTTAGACTATTGCAACGTGCTGCTCCTTGGCATGAATAAATCAGTGATTCAAATGCTTCAACTGGTTCAGAATTTGGCAGCCCTTGCTCTCTTCACACTCCCGAAATATTGCCATGTCTCGGACCTTCTCCACCAGCTTCACTGGCAACCAGTGGAGCAGTGAAGGACTGGGCTAATTTAAGGCCCAGCGGTGCCAGGGGACAACACCTGAAACCTTCGTGGATATACCTGTTCCGGCGTACAAATCACAGAGACACGGGACACTTCCTTCGGCGTCAAAGATTCAGCGTTTATTTACTGCAGGGACACAGAAATCGCTACAAGTACAACAGAGTGTATGTTCAGAGAGTCTGCTTCGAATTGCAAAAGTGGATCGCTCCTTATATACACATTTTCGTCATTGCACAACGAACAAAAGGTTACAACTCAGTTCCCACAGTAAACTTCAAAAGGATCGCATTCATGTTTTCAGAAGCCCGGAACATAATTACAGATACATGCCAGTTCCCAACTGTAAAAGCACGCTATCCCACCATCAGGCACATTCCATTCTAGTCGTAAATGAGCTAAGAGAAGGGACAGGAACAGGTGCAAGAAAAACAAAGACAGACAACAGATTGAAAAGAGTGTAGGGGCAATATCGGAAGCGTGATCACAGGATCAAAGGATTCGAGCCCAGCGTATGCAAGGCTGAAACAATAGACCGGCACTGCAAGATGAACCTCGAGCGGAGCCATCTGCCTTTGCCGTGTCATTCCCCTAGTCATAAAGGCACACTCAAAGGAATATGCATCTTCCGCAAGAGCTTGGGAATCCCAGGGTCATGAAGCGGACATTGTCCATTCGCCGGCTACGTGAGGGCAAGAAACAAAATGGATGCCGTATCTAAAATGGAACCCGAGGGTTCAGATGGAGAAACCCGTATATAAGACGAACCCTTCCAAGTAGTGTAGCGAAAACACGCACACCTACTAAACTCATCATTTGCGGTTCGTAGATACCAAACTCATCCATATCCGATCAAGCCCAAAACGTCGTTCCGATTCTCACGGAACCTCAGACGCTCCTTTTGCCCTCATGTAGGCAAGCACTAGTCGATATCTGAATCAATATCGATATTCATCAGATCGTTTAGATGTTGCTGGAACATTATTCTATCCATCAATGTCTCTCTGGTAACAGATGGCCTTCTTATACACGTTGTAGCACAAAGGCTACATAAGGCTGGACCACACTGCACACAAAGACAACACGTGAACAGAAACGTCACAACAACCCCTACAATCATCAGAATCGTCCAACCCCAAGTCGACATCAGACCCCAAAACCATCCTAGAAGCGTCCAATCACCTTCGTCCACGTGTATGGACTCGGAGATTTTATGCAACTTCGAGATGGCTTGATAAATAGTTGGAGCATTATCAGGTATGAAAATACAGCAGCTCGAATGGATCACCTTGCACACACCACCTCTATCTGCGAGTACAACGTCTAGAACCATACGGTTCTGTAACGTCATAAGTCTATCCGCTTGAAGCTCTGCTGTCAGGTTACCAAGAGCATTTGCAGTTATGTTAGTAGTCGATTCTACCACACGAGTCAACTGTCTCAGGTTCCTACTATTAACCATAGGTCCCCAAAACGGTAGGAAACCCTTAAAGAAGTCTCCTGCTTCTTGACCGGCAGTGTCCTCTTTGCTAATAACGCCTCTCACAACTCTTGTCTTGTGATAGTCTGAGGCAACTGTAAAAGTCGGTGGCAAAAGATTCACGATATAACAGGTGCCCGAGAAGTCACGGGGCAACCACGTATAAGCGCGATCATAACACGGTATGTTACACCTACAACGCAACTTTTACGTCGCATTCCGTTACAACGCAGATTTTACAACGCGGGATCCATTACATCGGATGTCATTACAATGCATGGCATTACATCGCAGATGCTATTACAACGCATACTATTACATCGTAAGTATTGGTAAGTATTTAATTTTTATTTTATTTTATTTAATATTATTTAATTGATTTAATTATTATTAATTATAAAAAAAATATTTATTTTTGTTTTTAAATATTATAAATTAAATATATTAATTTAAGTGATTTTTTAAATAAGTATGAGTATAGGAGTATATGTTTTGGGGTACTGAGGTATATGTTTTGGGGTGTTTGGGTATTTATAGGTTTTAGGGCAGGGTTTGGGTTTTGGGGTACAGGGGTGTTTTTAGGTTTTAGGGCAGGGTTTGGGTTTTGGGGTACAGGGGTGTTTTTAGGTTTTAGGGCAGGGTTTGGGTTTTGGGGTACAGGGGTGTTTTTAGGTTTTAGGGTAGGGTTTGGGTTTTGGGGTACAGGGGTGTTTTTAGGTTTTAGGGTAGGGTTTGGGTTTTGGGGTACAGGGGTGTTTTTAGGTTTTAGGGCAGGGTTTGGGTTTTGGGGTACAGGGGTGTTTTTAGGTTTTAGGGTAGGGTTTGGGTTTTGGGGTACAGGGGTGTTTTTAGGTTTTAGGGTAGGGTTTGGGTTTTGGGGTACAGGGGTGTTTTTAGGTTTTAGGGCAGGGTTTGGGTTTTGGGGTACAGGGGTGTTTTTAGGTTTTAGGGCAGGGTTTGGGTTTTGGGGTACAGGGGTGTTTTTAGGTTTTAGGGCAGGGTTTTGGGTTTTGGGGTACAGGGGTGTTTTTAGGTTTTAGGGCAGGGTTTGGGTTTTGGGGTACAGGGGTGTTTTTAGGTTTTAGGGCAGGGTTTGGGTTTTGGGGTACAGGGGTGTTTTTAGGTTTTAGGGTAGGGTTTGGGTTTTGGGGTACAGGGGTGTTTTTAGGTTTTAGGGTAGGGTTTGGGTTTTGGGGTACAGGGGTGTTTTTAGGTTTTAGGGCAGGGTTTGGGTTTAGGGATAAATAAATTATATTTACCATTTTAAAATTAATTGAAATATATTTAATAAATTAAATTAATTATTTTACAATAATTACATTTTTTTATTAAATTAATTAAATTAAATAAATTAATATTATTAATTTAATTTAATTTCATTATAAAAATATGTACATTAAACTAATTACTTTTTTTTATTAAATTAAATTAATTACAATTTTTAATAAAATTACATTTATTAAATAGATATTATTTTTTTAATTTTAATTAATGACAATTTTTAAATGTCTTTTAATTAAATATTTAAAAAAAAATTAATTACAATAAACTAAATAACATTTTTAAAAAAAGGTGTACTTACCTATACTTACGATGTAATGCCATGCGTTGTAATAGCATCTGCGATGTAATGCCATGCATTGTAATGACATCCGTTGTAATGGATCCCGCGTTGTAAAATCTGCGTTGTAACGGAATGCGTTGTAACACAACGCGTTGTACTGACACCAAACCCATAACACACAAAATAGGTACCCTTGGTAGTCAGAAATACAAGGGAAGAGAGCATCGGCAAAACGTATGTCTCAGTACAAGCACTCTTCCCAAGCTGAGCTCTCGGATTTCGACCAAGACAATGCAGATAAAAATGACCAAGGTGGGGTACGATCCAGATTGGAGACGAGCTCTTAAGCTGTCTATCACCCACTGAAATACTATACTCAGCCTCACTCAGATCCTTGTAAGCTCGTACCTCTTCCTCTGGAATAAGCGATGCATCAAAAATATCTCTATCCAGATCAGCAATTCCTATCGCCAAAGACTTGTGGTACGGGCCAGAACCAAGGTCTATGGAGCGTGGCTCTCGACGGGGGTAGGAATCTAGTGCACTACGGAACATGGTTTGGAATGCTCGAGCTGATCCCTGGGAGCTGTAGGGAAGAACCAAATACGGACTACCCTTATCCATGGTATGTGGCATTAACCCACACACCCAACAGTTGGTAGTGTTCATCACCAACTGATGCTGATGCAAAAGTTGGACAAAGGAATTATTCATGAATTCCGCACGTCTGACCTGTTCATGTTGTGGCAGAAGATGAAAGGAATGTGGAGAAATAGTGGGTATGAGAACAGAATTCAGATCATGAGAGGGGGAAGTAGGTGAAGTGGAAGGCAATAACGACTGAATCCCAAAATACACTCCACCCACCGATAACATAGACACAGTCAGGAACAACATGAAAATCTGAAACAAAAAACATTTTGTTCGTAAAATCTTATGCAATTTAGATCTTTGCACCGACATCCTCTCTATTTCTGACAGCTTAGAGAACTCCATCCTCTAAAGACCGTCCGTAACGTTCTTGACGCACCGGGTTCTGAGTAGCGATTATCAATTCCCATGAGTTCCCAGAAACCGAAAAAAGTAACCGACCTAGTGTCAGAAACCTGCTAAACAGAAGTAGGTACCCGCACAGCCCTACGGCCAACCCAGATGGTAGGTTTTAATCAATTAAGCATTCAGTTTAATATTAGTCTCCTAGCTGCACAAAAGAGGAACATACGTGATATATAAAAAGAACCCAAAACCAGGAAAAAATGCAAATGTCCACAACGTTCATAGCAACAGTGAGGGGGTAATATAAATTCAAAAACAAAAGGGAATTTTATTAGTCCTTAATCACGCGATCAAAGAAAATATCGACATTTTCCAGGTCGAGTTTGCTCTTCAAACAACGGTTCAGATGGCAAAACAGTGTTCGATTGTTCAGAACTTGAATTCTCCAATGCTGAAGATGAAGGTACAATTTCAGATGATTCGACAGGTGTATCTGACTGAGCTGGATCAATCTCTACAGGTTGAGCATCACTAAATGGCACATAGTTTGAAATGACATCGGTCTCAGTCGGGGCAAACCCTTTCCTGATCCAATTTTCTGCTTGCAATGGGAGCGGGACTTTCTTTGTGTGGGTGGCATGCACCCAGTGTTTTCTGCCGTCCAGCCGAACTGCAGTCCTCGTTGCCAACAAGACTTGGTAGGGTCTCACGAACCTTGGCTCGAGATTTCGTTTTCTCCCAAAGTTGCGGATTAACACCCAGTCGCCAGGTTGGAGCCGATGTCCAGGTCCTTCTGTTTGTGCCGGTAGAGCTTCAAAAACCTGTTGATGAATCAAACTCAATTTAGCAGTCAGATCATAAAGATAGTCAATCAACATTGGATATTCAAGTCTGTTAAATTCTTTAGGCCTTGGAACTCCCCAAATGTTCGCAGGACGGCCAAACACAATCTCATATGGGCTAAGCCCTACTCGAGAGTGCACAGTCGCCCTGGTCGACAGGAGAGCCAAAGGCAATGCATCAGGCCATGATAAACCAGTCATTGCTTGGATTTTGGCAAGTTTCAGTTTCAGAGTACCATTGTACCCTTCCACCAAACCCGCCGATTGAGGATGGTTAGCACTATGAAATTTTTGGCGAATACCCAAACCCGCACACACACTCTTCATCACACTTCCCACAAACTCACTACCATTATCCGACCATACGATCCGTGGCATGCCATATCTGGGGAAATATTCCTTGAGTAGAACTTTTGCTGTGGACAGGGCAGTATTATCCTTAAGAGGGTAGGCCTCAATCCATCTGGAGAACGCACAAACCACAACCAATACATATTTCAGATTATTACATCTCTCCATATGGATGAAGTCCAACTGGATAACTTCAAAGGGGCATGTAGGGGGAGCAAAATGACCAGGTGGAGTGGGGGTGCCCTTGCCAGGAATATGCATCAAACATACCATACAGTTCTTGACCACTCTCTCAGCACACTTAGCAATCCCATAATTCTTCCATACAGGAGACAACAACTTACATATACCTTTCGCGCTAATATGTGACATGCCGTGGGCCATAGTAACAACGGCAAGCACATACGCATCCGGTAACATCCATCTCTGATATTCTGACAAATCAACCCAACATCCATTCGTGTCTAACTTCCCCGTGCTTTCTTTCCATTTAGTCTTTTCAGTTTCGGTGGCCTCATTCTGAATCGCTTTCACACTCTCAACTGTGTCCTCACACATACCAGTCTCCGCCGGCCATCTCACTGAACTCGTAACATACATTTGATTTGTCAAATTCTTGGCCATTTCCTTAGCAATCTCGTCTGCAAACGCGTTACCACGACCAACATCATCTATAACCTTTCGATGCGCGCTGCATTTAATGATTGCCACTTGCTTAGGCAATGTAAGTGCATCTAGAAGATTGTTCACGAGCTGTCCGTGTTGGATCTTCGTGCCATGCGACGTCATGAATCCTCTCTCTCTCCACAATCGACCAAAACTATGCATTACGCCAAACGCATACTGACTGTCGGCAAACACATTCACTTGCTTTCCTTTAGACAAAACACACGCTCTCGTTAAAGCAATCAACTCTGCCGCTTGCGCCGAATTCTGACTCAATCTCGCAGCTTCCACAACCGTACTCAACGTCACTACAGCATACGCAGTCGTCACATCACCATTCGGCAACTTATAACATGAACCATCAACATACAAAGTACCATCGGGATCTACCAATGGAGTGTTTTTCAGGTCAATACGACCCTTCGTCTCTTCTTCAGTTCTTAAGTAACAGTCATGTGGTGCTACATCACCTGATTCCATATTAATCGGCAACAATGTAGCTGGATTCAACACATTACAACGTTTTATCTGTATATGACTTGCCAAAAGTGTCAACTCATAACCGGACAACCTTGCGCTCGTCAAGTGTTGAGTCTTCGTTCGATTCAAGAGAGTGTCAACTGCATGCGGAAGCATTACTGTAAGCATATTATCCATGACCAGACCTGCGGACTGTCGAATGGACACCGCAGCTGCCGCTGTCGCTCTTAGACAACTCGGCAACGCTCTAGCTACTGGGTCTAAGGTCGAGGAAAAATATGCACATTGACGCTGTTTGCCGCCAAATTGCTGCGTCAAAACACTTAACGCACAACCTTCTCTCTCGTGAACGTATAGTGTAAACGGCTTACTGTAATCAGGAGTACCTAACACAGGAGCCGAACACAACGCATCACGCAATTAAGAAAAACTTTTCTGACACTCTTCAGTCCATGGCAAAGGAGTCGGAACATCCTTGCACGTCAGAGCTAACAATGGCTTCGCTATCAATGAAAAGTTTGGAATCCATTGTCTGCAGTATGACGTGATACCTAGAAAGGCACGTACATCTCTCTGAGTTGTTGGCACAGTCATTCAAGCAATCGCTGCTATTCTTTCTGGGGTCAACCTTCTTCCCTCCTTTGACAATAAGTGACCTAAATAGGTTACTTCTTGACAACAATACTGTAGCTTAGAAGGCGACACCTTGTGATGTAAGTCACATAAATGCTTTAACAACAATACTGTAGCAGTTTTGCAAATCTGCTCAGTGTCGGCAGCCACTAACAGATCATCAACGTATTGAATCAAGGCCGCACCAACAGGTAACACAAATGCATCTAGTTGACTCTTAAGGGCTTGACTGTAGATCGATGGACTCTCACAGTAGCCCTGTGGTGCGCGTTTAAACCTAAAACTGCGACCACCTAATGAGAAGCCAAATAGATCTCTGCTTTCCTCAGCAATCGGAATACTAAAGAAAGCATTCTTTAGGTCGATCACCGAAAACCAGGAGGCAGAGGCTGGAATCAGGGTCAGCAAAGCTGTAATGTCAGGCACCACTGGAAACTGTGGAATCACAATTTTATTTAATTCTCTCAAATCAATTACAAAACGGTACAAAGGAGGCTTGGATGGGTCAGTTTGTTTCAAAATAGGTAATACCGGACTATTACACACATTTCCCCGAGTTTCTTCAATAACATCCTTCTCGATCAAATCATAAATGATCGCTAATAGTGCTCGTTCGCCATCGAGAGAGATACGATATTGGGGAATACGTGGTAATCTCACATATGATTTTAAGTGGACTACATAAGGTGGTATGTCCAGTAGGCCCACATCATTGGGACCCGTTGCCCATAAAGACTCAGGAAGGGAACTCAATTCCGGTGGGAGCTTATCAGTTGACAAGTATATAGGAGAGAGCACTCTCTGACCTAATGTAAGCTCCACTCCCGTAGGAGAGCAATACAGAGTCACATATAATCGCTTTAACAAATCCAGACCCAAGAGATTCTCACCACAACCAGTAGTTAAAATCAAAGGAGCCTCTAGCTCACGTGGCCCGATCGTAAGGGACAAAGGGCTAGAAACTGGGTTGCTAACCGGGGCGCCAGAGAATCCAACGGAAACATTTGTTAAGCCGGACAAAGGTGCGCCAGGGAGTTTCGAATGCATGATGGAACTTTTTGCTGCACCAGTGTCCAACAGAAAAGGCTCAACTACGCCCGATGTGGCAACTGCGACGTAAGGCCCTCTCTGATCAACCGGAACTGATACTACTCCCTCTCTTTGTCTATGGCTGTCCTAGTAATTGTCGTCTGCACCAAGCTCATGCTCAACATAATAGTCATCCACATGATACTGTGCAGATCTACCAGACGATGTATTTTGCTGATCAAAACAATTGTTCGCGTCCGATGAAGGAGCAGAACGTTCATTTTGATTTCGAGAGGTGCCACGACCTCTACCTCGAGATGCTTGCTGATGACCACCACGACCTCCTCGAACCGAAACACCATTCGTTCGGTCACGTAAAACAGGGCAATTAAACTTTAAATGGCCCTCACCCCTACAATATGCACACTGATTATACCCAAGCATAGATCTGGATGCAGAGGAGTCAGAGCGTGACTGCGTCCTAGAAGACTGTGCTTGCGGTCGATACTGCACATGCTGCTGTTGCGAGTCATTCAAATTCGAGCGTGGAGGATACGCTTGCTGCAATAAGACCTTAGTTTTCAGCTCCTTCGTTTTCTTATCTGCATGATCATTCTCTTCCTTTTCCCTATTCTCATAATATTGAGCCGTTGCTAATATTTGAGCCGTAGTTGAAACAGCCCATGCACTTTCAGAATTTTTCAATTTATTGCATAGGTCGGGCAACAGATTTAACACAAACTTGTCGACAAACAATCGCTGACCTCCCTCAGTGCTCATGTCCTGACCACTATGATCGATAAATGCCTCCTCAAACCTAGTAAAGAAATCGGAGACACTCTCGTCTTTCTTTTGTTTGCAAGCAGACAATTTATCCCAGTTCACCCTCATTGCTGGCATAAGTGTTTTCATGAGCGTAATGATTCTTTGGGGCAGATCCGTAATTAGCTGTTCAGGCTTAGCCCCACCAACTTGCTGTCCATCGGCCGCTACAATTGCAGCCCAATCACCACCTAATTCAGCTGCATAATTCTCATGACGAATCTTCGCCCAGATCGGTTGCGGTACGATATTACCAAACAACATGTCGATATCAGCAAGGTTCATGATAGAAGCATCCACGAGTTGGGACAACTCCTTGTAATAACCTGCTGGATTCTTTCGCGGGTCTGGCAAAGATTGTTTCACCTGCAAGACTTCTGATCGCTTCCATGGGAGGTGTATCCAAACTCTCTGGAAGTGTGGCAAAATTGTAGGATTAGCAGTAGCATCACCTGGCATCCACACTGGGGGAACCTCTCGCATAGGATACTGACCAGATTTCGTTTTCGAATCATCGGAGTCGTCGTCAAACGACACCCGTGAAGGCACTGTAGACCTAAAAGCTAACAAATGCTCTAATGCACGCCGTACATCACCACCGACAATCATACCGTTCGAAAACTGACTCTGAAGTTCAGTCATATCGGGCGGTACGTTATCTAGCTCATCATTATCCCACTCTTCTCTCAATGATTTGCACATCTCTTCGAACACGAATCTCTGCGTGGGCTCATTAAACTGAGAAAACGTATTGAAAACTATGCGTGAAGTGTACTTAGCAGGGTATCTAATCCACATGCGCGCCATAGTTACTAACGTCGCACTCTCCCTTCCACCAGGAATTTGACTCCGTCTCTGAGAGACGTCAGAGGCATCGGACTCAAATAACAATCAGAAAAGTGGAGAATAGAGATTAGCAACAGAATTAGGTTTACGACTACGGACAGAAGGAGAAGAGGAGAGAAGTACAGGAGAAACAATATGAGGACTAAACGTAGGAGCAGTAGGAGTAGCCAAGACAACAGG
Source organism: Lissotriton vulgaris (assembly GCF_964263255.1). Taxonomy (NCBI): domain Eukaryota; kingdom Metazoa; phylum Chordata; class Amphibia; order Caudata; family Salamandridae; genus Lissotriton; species Lissotriton vulgaris. Next base: position 623,464,469 of record NC_141689.1, read on the forward strand.
AGTAGTAGTAACAATAGACTGAGAAGGTACAGGCAAAGGAGCAGTAGGAAGAAGAGGAGGTAAAGGAACAGGGCCCACTTGAGGAACAAGGGGATTCGGAGGAACAGGACCAACTACAGGCTGACCAGCAACCGCCGGAACGACAGGCGGAAGAACAGGGACAACTATAGGAGCTATAGCACCTTGTACATAAGGGAGTGGTGACTTCAATAAATAAGATAACAAAGGATCCTCTTTTGATACTTCTTCCTTCTTTTCAGAACTCGCCGGTAAAACCGGATAACATTTATCCACCGCCATGCGATGCTGTCTGGTAGAAACTTCCTTTTCCTTCTCTGCTTTATCTCGCTGATGCTGTTCTGCACCTTGCATCATCGTAATGATACCCTCTCTCTTATTTTTCTTAATCTGCTTGATTTCTTTCTGTCTGGCCTCTTTGCGCCATAACCGAAAGGAATCAAACATTGCTGGCCTAGCTTTCTTTTTAAACAATTTTGCTTTGAGATTATCTAAAATCTCAGTTTCAAAACTACCATGGGGTGGCCAACTAAGGACACCATCGTTTCTCGTATAACGGATCCAACATTCATTATATACAATGGGACCCACGCCGTGTCGACTATAGAGCTCATAAATCGGAGTTCCAACTGGAGGTATCGGACATGAGTCCTCCAACCGGGAATCCGTGCTGCAACATTTAAAGAAACCAAACAAAATACTACGGCCAGGCATCGTGCACACTAACCGAGTTTCAAACTTCAAGGGTTATCGAATTACGATATCCTCGCAAAAATACGAGACCCTCGGTTTTTGGCAATTGCAATTGTCAAAGAAAAACCCAAAAGAGAGAACCAACAACTAAGAACCACAAATGCAATGGAACCATGCAACCAACCAAGTGTCAACAACAACAACCAAGTTTCAAAGTACGAAGCAAATGTCCCAAAAGGGAACCAAAGAATTAACCTAAGGACTGGGAGCGACCCACAAATACTTAACTGAAAGAACAATGGCGTCACCAGGAAGGCCCGTCTATCGTCTCGCCGTACAAAGGACTACGTCAGGCGCCAAAACAGGTCGACAGTCAGGGCATCAGTCCGTCGCAGCCGTCAGGAAGCGGGAATCTTCGCGGGAAAAATCTTCGGACCACTTATTTCGACAACAGGATCGATGAAGCGGGGTGCACCTTCCCTCGGAGATTTCACACAAAGTTCCTCACGATCGTCAGGCTTTTGGACCGGTACCACATGATGTCGCCCAACGTTGGGCGCCAACTGAAGGACTGGGCTAATTTAAGGCCCAGTGGTGCCAGGGGACAACACCTGAAACATTCGTGGATATACCTGTTCCGGCGTACAAATCACAGAGACACGGGACACTTCATTCGGCGTCAAAGATTCAGCGTTTATTTACTGCAGGGACACAGAAATCGCTAGAAGTACAGCAGAGTGTATGTTAAGAGAATCTGCTTCGAATTGCAAAAGTGGATCGCTCCTTTTATACACATTTTCGTCATTGCACAACATAACGAACAAAAGGTTACAACTCAGTTCCCACAGTAAACTTCAAAAGGATCGCATTCATGTTTTCAGAAGCCCGGAACATAATTACAGATACATGCCAGTTCCCAACTGTAAAAGCACGCTATCCCACCATCAGGCACATTCCATTCTAGTCGTAAATGAGCTAAGAGAAGGGACAGGAACAGGTGCAAGAAAAACAAAGACAGACAACAGATTGAAAAGAGTGTAGGGGCAATATCGAAAGCGTGATCACAGGATCAAAGGATTCGAGCCCAGCGTATGCAAGTCTGAAACAATAGACCGGCACGGCAAGATGAGCCTCGAGCGGAGCCATCTGCCTTTGCCGTGTCATTCCCCTAGTCATAAAGGCACACTCAAAGGAATATGCATCTTCCGCAAGAGCTTGGGAATCCCAGGGTCATGAAGCGGACATTGTCCGTTCGCCGGCTACGTGAGGGCAAGAAACAAAATGGATGCCGTATCTAAAATGGAACCCGAGGATTCAGATGGAGAAACCCGTATATAAGACGAACCCTTCCAAGTAGTGTAGCGAAAACACGCACACCTACTAAACTCATCATTTGCGGTTCATAGATACCAAACTCATCCATATCCGATCAAGCCCAAAACGTTGTTCCGATTCTCACGGAACCTCAGCAGAGAGTCTACTTCGAAGCTCTCTGCACTACCTATACAATCCTCTATGGACTCTGGCCCCAGATCTTGAGAGGTATGTGCACCATGTACGTTCCTGTACGTGATCTGTTGTCTGCGGATTTGCATCTGGCCCAAGTACCTCAGGTGCATAGGGCAAAAGCGGGTGGACGTTCTTTCAGGAGAATGGCACCTGCCCTTTGGAACTCCATACTTCTCCCTGCCCGCAGTACGTCCGACTACTGGATCTTTAGAAAAATGGTCAAGACATGGCTATTCGCCAGTCACAATGTCTCCTGCTACCCACTCTGCTAGATTTAGCGCTCGGACGCCGCATTCCCGGGGAAGCCATGCGCTTTACAAGTATTCTAATATAACATAACACTCCGCCACCAGGCATTGGCAAAGCCAGCCAGTCATGTCAGTAATCCCCAGGTACAGAGTTATTTGCTTTGCCAATGATTGTTTGCTTTGCAATTGCACAATGTATTAAAATAAAATGGTCACCAATGTAACAAGCTGTATGTGTATAAATGCCCATGCACAGGTGTCTGTTTTGGAATTATTTTTCCTTTTACTATATGAAACATTCCTTTGGGACAGTTTTTTCATAGAGTAAGTCATGGTAAGTGGTGTATGCATGTGTGCACATGCATGTTAATGCACTGGCATCCCTTACAAAACCAATTTAAAAACAGGACGGGGGATCAAAAGAGGGGTATGAGGTAATTAAGAAAGCAAGAATGGGAACTCAGGAAGTCAGGAAAATACAAAGTGAGATAGGAGAGTGGAAAAAAGTTAAATAAACAAAGAGCGGGGGAGAGAAGAGGGGCCGTAGGTAACTTGGAGGAAGGGTAAGAAAGCAAAAGCCCTGTGCTCCCCTGAATAGTTCCCTCAAATCCACAGTGGAAGCAGTGGAAGTATACAACTCATGCAATCAGGAATCATGGTAAATAGGACATACGCCAGGGGTGAGATAAACAGATAATGGAGAGGAAACCTACTGAATAAGTAGTAAGACTGACCCAAAGTCCAGTGTAAGTATATATTAAAGTATGTGCCACAATGCTGTCTGCGATAGACAGCTGAAGCTGGCTGTAGCACGACTAGATAAATATGAGCCTTTTCTTCCCTTAGTCCTACTAGCAGCACCACCCTCAACCTGATTGTCCAAGCCTTAAGGCTGGAAAAGGCATTGCAAGTATTAGTGAATACCACAGGTATGACTGGAAGGCAAGGGTCAACAGCGGCCTCCAATGGCCACACCTCTTGGTTCCTGTTGTTGATTATTCTTAAAGAAGTCACAATTGGTCTGCACAAACTACTCTTGCACCTGCCGTTGGGAGATGCAAACTGCCAAGCAGATATGTAAATGTTGAGAACAAGTGGAGTGGTGCACTACCCCAGTAGTTTGGTTCTGTAACAATGAATGAATTAATAAAAACATATTGGGGCTGATTACAATGTGGTTCGGACGGCTCCGACCGACGGTCAGTGCCTTCCGAACCGCATCTTAATGTGCCGGTCGGATTCCTTTCAACTGCCTCATTTTGATGGAGGTGGTGGGAAACAAATCCGACCGGTTATTTTGACTGGCTTCTGACGGGCTCGGAGAGCCCGTCCGCCAGTCGTAATGCGGTAAGTAATCTCAAGGGCAGGCCTTTCCGCCCTTGAGATTATGCTGACATTTTCCGACATTGTTTCTATGCTAGTCTGTCAAAAGAGTCTTTGGGGGCCCCCAGCAGGGTTCTTTTGGGTGCACAGCCTCCGGTTGGAGGCCAGGGGGGCACCTATGATGCCCCCCTGTTGATCCCTGCCCCTTGTGGCAGGCATCTTGAAGTGCCTGCCACTGGTGCAGGGTTGAACCCCACCTTCAATTTCACTATGGGAGCATGCATAACAGCTGTTTTTATGGCCAGAATGCATGCTCCCATAGTAAAATGTAGGAATGCAACTGTACAGTGTTCGGTCACACCCTAATTAGGCAGTCGGGACCGCCGACTGGGTGTCGGTTGGGCCCATGACCGATGTGGTGTTGGGCAGAAGTAATTCCGCCCGACATCGTAATGAGGGCCTATTTGTTGAGCATCACCACACAATTATGTGTAGTGCTGTATTTTACACCCGAGCTTATAGCAGGGGTTCTTAACCTGTGGTCCAGGGAACCCAGTGTGTTCAAAACACCCAATTAGGGGGTCTGAGATTGCTGCTTAAAAAATTAAACAATATTAACAGATTAATAAAGTGTATATAAATAAAGACGCATAGTGTACAATTGTAGGCTAAAAATTTGTATTCTCAGATTTATTCCCATAGCGATGCAAGTGTATCAAACAAGATATAGTATGGAGTAGTAGTGGACACAATTGAATTTAGAAAAGCACCAATCTTCCAATGTAGCTGCTTTTTTGTATTTGTTTATGAACAAAGTAAATTATTTAATCATTTGTGTATTTGCTTGATAAAGGCTTGTTTCTGTATTTTTTGTGGAGTTATTATGGTTCAAATGATCAAAAATGCTGAGGCGGGGGTTCACGGCATTCAGTAATGGCTTGGTGTGGGTCCCCAGAATACTGTAATGATTCAGTGTGGGTCCCCGGATTCCAGGAGTGATTAAGTGGGGGTCGAAGGAGGTCAGAGGTTGAAAACAACTCGCTCAGAGTAAAAGAGCGACTAACATGGGGAAAACCGATGGAAAACGGGCAAACAAATGTTCTCCTTATCGGTCTATTGTTCCTTCTACGGTTAAATCTGACTCAAAAACTTGTTGATGTTGTTCATTTTTGTCTCCAGTTGTGCATAGACCGGTGGGAAGCGCACACAAAATATAGAATATAGACATACATAGGTATAAGTTTCTCATAAGGCCAAGGAAGCGTGATACTGGTGGATATACTGTACCAAGGCTTATAGGTCCATTGTCGACAATTGCTAAATTAGCATGAGCTTTTCTGCCATGAACCTGCTTTTGCGCACAACACTGCAAGCATCTATTTCACAATACTATGTGTGCCCCTTTTACACATGAGAAGTGTCTGCTTTGCAAGTTCTTTACTGTGCTCTGAGGTTTAGTCTGCACATGATGTTCAAGGTTAAACAACAATGCGCCTTGTTATTCCGTTCTGATCTGTCCCTCGAACCTAGACATAGCAGGCTTCACACAGCTGCACCTCTGGAAATCGTGTACTTTAATATTGCAAACACAAGCTGTTTTCACACACGGAGAGTCACCTTTCCAGAGAGAAGGCCCGTGTTTGTCCTGCAATGTGAACATTGCATCTAGGGTGTAAGGTATAGGGTTCTGCTGACAAAGCCCAGATGTCTTTTGTTTTATAATAAACTATTTCTTGTCACGGGGAGGGTGGTAAGGTCCTTTTCCATTGTTTTCTATAACATGACCTCCCCTTTTGTATTCTACAGAATTGTAACAATGCTGACTGTATAGTGTTTATGCTTTCTGATGCGAGTCTTGGCCCGTGTATTGCACCATAGAGCGCGTTGGTTGAAATAAATATTTTAAAGATACTGCATCTCTGATTACTCGCATTGTGGACAACTATGAGTGGCTGACTGAAAGAGCATCTGTCTACCGCGATTCCCAAGATTGGGTTCTGTGTTCTAGGTTGTCTAATCATTGGTAGCTTTGCTGTAGACGGAGAATGAATGAGACACTATAGCTAGTCGGTAAGGGATTTTGGGTACGGATGTGGTAGGTTGGTACACCACCTATTCACTGAGGTCCTGTTTTCCTGTGCATAGTTCTGTGTATGTGCAGAATCCCTGCAACAAAACCTGTGTGGAGGCAGCAGAAATTGATGGATTCAAGAGCGTCCTTAGCTGTTCTGACTCCCTTAAGATAAATCAGAATGCTATTGCATTGCTGTCACTTAATAACAAAATAATAATAATAATAATAGTTATTAATGTTATTTATTTTTATAAATATTATTATCAAAAATATTATATACCAGAACAGCCCACAACAGAAGGCTATGCAATTAACCCCTTATGTGCTTCTGCCGGCCAACAGCCATCGCACGCAGTACCTTCATAGTGCTGCACACGTCCGTTGGCCGACACGCCCCTACCCACTCCGCTAAACCCCGCCGCGGTTAAGCGGTTAAGATTTTTGAAGTGTATGTTTGTTATTGTTACCAGTTTAATGTTGTAATTCATTTATTAAATACATTGATTTAATAATTTTTTATTTACCAATTTATTGTTTTAATGTATTTTTTTTGGTCATGTGTTTGGGTATGTGGGCTATATTGAGGGAATGATAGTTTTTCTATTTAGAAAGTTAATTTATAACTGAATAGATATTAACATATTTTCACAAGAACATATTTTAGTATTTTTATTTTATGTTTGTGTGTTATGTTGGAGATTGAGGAAAACTGATTATTTTATTTATCAGATATTTGGCAAAACAAGTTTTCTTCTAATTTTGCTATGATTTTTAAAAAAAAATAACATATATAAATTATTCTGGAAATATTTATTTACATTTCTGTGTTCTTTTTTGGTGTTTACTAATTCCATTTGTGTGTGGCTGTATTTTCAGCCCCCGTGCATGCACTTTCCTCAATGTTTGCTAGACCAGAGTAGAATAATAAATCTGACCCATTAACTTTATGGACTCAATTTCCTGAACTCTCATTACCCAACAATTGCTGTTCATGAACAAATAAAAGGCATCTACATATTGCATGGCTCCCATTTAGGGGCCGATTATGATGGCGGACGGACCTGAGTCCGTCCGCCACCATAGAGTAGGAGGGACCGTCCGCAGGGGCTGCGGAGGTCCCTCCATGCAGATTAGGATGTGACCGCCAGGGTGGCGGTTACATCCTCAATCTATAACATTGCGGCGGGTGCAGCCTCAAGCTGCACCCACCGCAATGTTAAAAAAGCATGCACGGCATTTGCGTGCACAAAGCAGCAGGCACCGCATGGTGCCTGCCGCTTTGTCCACGCAAATGCAGGGGGTACCCCCCATGTGCACCCCTCACCCCCCCCGTCACCAAGGGGGCCCGCAACGGGCCCCCGAAGGCAATCTCCGTATGCTTTTCCGCTATCCTAATACGGTGTCTGACAGACACCGCCAGCCATGTCAGAGCTTTTCCGCCGCGGTCGGAAGGCGACCGCGGCGGAAAAGCAGCGGACGGATTTTGAGGCCCACCACCATCCTAATTTGGCGGTGGGTCTTCTGTGCCTCCGCAGCGGTTTTCTCGCATCCTCCGGGCAGGCGGTGGCTTCCACCGGCCCGGAGGATGCGAGAAAACCGCGATCCTAATCATGCCCTTAGTTTGGCCATTGTATCAAACATTTCCGGTAAAATATTTTAGCTGACACATTTAATTGAGATAAGACCTCACACAGTCAGTCAAAATAACGTTATTTCAGCCTGAGGAACCATAAAAGTTCACAGTATTAAAATGTGTACAATTCATAAAACTTTGAGAAAGAAAAAATAAAAATAATGTAGTTCTCCCTTATAAAAAGACAGCATGATTAGTGAGATCATTCCCTGGCAATCTCTGCAAATTTTACAGTTATCGCTTTCTGATCACAACAGAACCCCTAATAAATTTGTTACCACAATACAGATGTCAATGGAAGCCATTGAGTACAAATAATTGAATCCCTCGCTATACGAACATGGATAAAGTTTTCCTAATAATGGAACCAAAAATCTGGTTCTCACTGATTTATAAGTGTGCAAAATAATACAAAGTGCTACATTCATCGCTTAGATGAATTATCACATGGGCAAGGCTTCAGCTTGTCTTACCATCTTCCTTGATGAGGGAACGCTACCAAAAAGTGCACAGTGCTCAACCGAAACCTAGTGAGAATAAATATGGTCTGGGGATTTGTAGAAAAAGTTAAATAAAATTATGGAGAGGCCAAAACCTGGGTGAAAGACTCCTGAACGACCTCGGTGGTGACAATTACGGATGTTGCCCCTAGTAAGGAACACCTGTTTAATAATGTCCTTGTTGTTTGGGGGAATTCTTTGGGGGTTTTCAAGAAAAGTAGCCTAAACTTAACTCTATGAACTTATGGTGCTGCTACTGCTGGAAGAGCCAGGTCTTGATGTGTTTCCTGAAGGTGAGATGGTCCTGGGTCTATCGTAGGTGGGTGGGAAGGGAGTTCCACTTTTGGCCGCCAGGTAGGAGAATGATCTTTATCCGATGGTGGCTCTGTGTATCCGTGGTACGCTGGCGAGGGTGAGGCTGGCGGAGCGGAGCTGGCGGGTTGGAGTGTGGAATTTGAGGCGGCTGTTGAGGTATTCGGGGCCAGTGTTGTGGAGCGCTTTGTGTGCGTGGGTCAGGAGCCTGAAGGTGAAACCCCTTGCTGACGGGAAGCCAGTGCAGGTCTCTCAGGAGGGCAGATATGTGGCTGTGGCAAGGGATGTCAAGGACGAGTCTTGCGGATGCATTCTGTATGCGCTGGGGCCTTTTCTGAAGTTTGGCTGTGGTTCCTGCATAGAGGGCGTTCCCATAGTCCTGTCTGCTGGTCACGAGGGCCTGGGTGATGGTCTTTCGGGTCTCTGTAGGGATTCACCGGAAGATCTTTCAGAGCATGTGCAGGGTGTTGAAGCATGAGGATGAAATGGCGTTGACTTGCTTGGTCATCGTGAGGGAGGAGTCCAAGATGAACCCCACGTTGCGTGCATGGTCCGTGGGTGTTGGTGCGGTGCCCAGGGCTGCGGGCCACCAGGAGTCGTCCCAGGTGGATTGGGGATGGTCCGAGGATGAGAACCTCTGTCTAGTCTGAGTTCAGTTTGAGACGGCTGAGGTTCATCAACTCTGCGACGTTTTTCATTCCTTCCTGGAGGTTGGAATTGGCGGTGGTTGGGTCTTTGGTGAGGGAGAGTATCAGCTGAGTGTCGACTGTGTATGAGATGATGTTGAGGTTGTGCTTGCGTGCGATGGCGGCGAGGGGGCTCATGTAGATGTTGAAGAGGGTTGGGCTGAGCGAAGAGCCCTGGGGCACACCACAGATGATCTCAGTGGCCGCTGAGCAGAAGGGAGGAAGGTGGACTCTCTGGGTTCTGTCAGAGAGGGACGAGGTGATCCAATCTAGGGCGTTACCTTGGATCCCGGCGTTGTGGAGGCGAGTGATTAGGGTGCGATGGCAGACTGTATCAAAGGCGGCTGAGAGGTCTAGGAGGATGAGAGCGATTGTTTCTCCGTTGTCTAACAGGGTCTTGATGTCATCGGTGGCTGCGATGAGGGCGGTCTCGGTGCTGTGGTTGGCTCGAAATCCGGACTGGGATGGGTCAAGGGAGCCGTTTGCCTCGAGGAATGCTGTCCGCTGTTTATTGACGGTCTTCTTGATGACTTTTGCAGGGAAGGGAAGAAGGGAGTTGGGGCAGAAGTTATTGAGGTCTTTAGCGTCAGCCGTAAGTTTCTTCTGTATGGCGTTGATCTCAGCGTGCTTCCAGCTCTCTGGGAAGGTGGCGGACGCAAGGGAGTTGTTTATGACGTTCCGGAGGTGGAGTTGCGATGATGGAGTCGGCTTTGTTGAAGATGTGGTGATGGCAAGGGTCGGAGGGAGAGCCGGAGTGGATGGTGTTCATAACGTGGGTGGTATCTTCAGTGCTGATGGGAGTCCAGGCGCTGAGGGTGGCTGTAGGGGGCGTTGGTTCGGTGTCTGGTGGTAGGGTCTGGGTGCCGAAGCTGTCGTGGATATCGGCGATCTTGCGGTGAAAGAACGTTGCGAGGGAGTTGCAGAGGTCTTGCGATGGTGTGATGTCTTTGCTGCTGGCGCTGGGGTTGGAGAGCTCTTTTACGATGCTGAAGAGTTCCTTGCTGTTGTGAGTGTTGTTGTCAGCCGTTCTTTGAACGATGTCTTTTTGGTGTTGCGGATCAGTTGGTAGTGTTTGCGAATGGCGTTCTTGAGAGCTGTCATGTTTTCTGTCGTCTTTTTGCGGCACCAGGCTTTCTCGAGGGTTTGGCAGGATTTCTTTGATTCTTTGAGGTCGTTGGTGAACCATGTTGTCTTCCTGTTGCCGGGGTTGCCTGGGGGTTTTTTAGCGGTGCGCCTGCGCAGTTGATGATCCACTGTGTGAGGTTGCAGGCTGCGTCGTTGGTGTCGGTAGTGGTGATTGGAGGGTTCTGGCTCAGAGATGTGGTCAGCTGTTCTGCGGTGACTTTGCTCCAGCATCCACGGGGGATCTATTGCGGGCAGTGGTGGGATGTGGTCTTCTTAAAGGTGAAGTGGATGCAGCTGTGGCGGGTCCAGTGTAGTCCGGTGGAGTGGCTGAAGGCAACGTGGCTGCTGGCGGAGAAGATGGGGTCGAACGTGTGGCCGGTGTAGTGGGTGGGGGTGTTCACCAGTTGCTTGAGTCCGAGGTTGGCGAGGTTGTATAGTAGGGCGGTGGTGTTGTCATTGATGTTCTCCAGGTAGAAGTTCAGGTTCCCTAGGAGGATGTAGTCTGATGAGGCGATGGCATATGGGCTGATGAAGTCAGCGATGGCTTCACTGAATTGTGTGCATGGGCCTGGTGGTCTGTAGATGAGGGTTCCTCTGAGGGTGGTCTTGGGGTCGGTGTGGATCTGGAAGTGTAGGTGTTTGGCGGTGGTGAGGGCATCTTCAGAGTTGGTCATGACTTTGATGGTGTTCCTGTAAATGATGGTGATTCCTCCTCCGGTTTGGTTGCGCGGTCCTTTCAGGTGATCTTGTAGCCGCCCGGGATGGCTATGGCGATGTCGGGGGCTAGGAGTTGTTCATCCAGCTTTCTGTGAGGCAGGCGACGTCTGGTGCTGTTGTATCGAGGAGGCTGCAGAGTTCGACGGCGTGCTTGTGGACAGAGCGGGTGTTGAGCAGGATGCACTTGAGGTGGCTGTTGTTGTTGCCTGGTCTGGGTGGTGGGGTGCAGGTTCGGACGCAGGTGAATTTGCAGGTTTGGCAGGAGAAGGGTCAGTTGGTGTGCGTCAGAGTGACTTGGTAGCAGGCAGATGGTTGGCCGGTGTTGAGGGCGTGGAGGGTGGTGGGGTCGTACTTTCGTTGGGTTTCTTGGTATCGGCGGGGGCCAGGGCTACAGACGGCCCTGGCCCCCGCAGACGGGCTTGCATTTGGCACGCCTTCGGCGCGTCCGCTGCGCAGCCGCTGCATGGCCTCCATATGAGGGGCTGTGGGAGGGAGGAGCAGCTGGGAGGCGGGAGTGGGTTGGCCAATGGGATGACAGAGGGTGGGGCTGCAGGGGATGCAACGGCAGGAAGCGGGTGACACAGAAGGCAGAGAGGGCAGGGGGGAGGGCACAAAGGGCACAAGGGAAATCGAGAACAACAGTGAAAAAAGTAACAATGTAGCAACAGGAACGAGAAAGGTGGAGGGAGCACAGGAAAAAAAGAAACTGTCACAGGCAATGCAAGGCCGACCTCAGTGGGGAGAGGTGGTCGGCTCACGGCAGGCAGCGGCAGGGTAGCATCACAGGAGGACCGTGTGGCGGCTGGGGGGGGGGGATAACCTACCCGGAGACAGGGAATCTTTACAGCACTATGCATGTTGAGACAGTTCTTAATGATAACTCTTGAGAATGCTAAGTCCTCTGAGAGGCAGATCTTAGTCCCTAAATGCAATGAAGCAAGACCGATACGGTCCTCTATGAACTCTTGGGCCAATTCTGCTTGGCAGAATTATGCGGAGGCCATCAATAATCTTTTGATAAAATTGTTCTCTACTTGTTAGAGCTGTTAGCATTTATTATACCACTGTACAACTGCCCCGTATGTGGCGATAGGGAGACATTTAGCTCTGTAGAGAGTCAATAGTTCTTTCACTGTTTTTTTCCCCAACTTACATGCGAACCCAAAAAGCACATCCACAGCCCTGCTTTTCTGCTGTGCTCTAACGGTTGAAAGAGGATCCCACTTCATCTGAGTCTCAAAGAACTTTCCCAAGTACGAGAAATTACTAATTTTTGCCCTGAACAAGAAAGGTTTTCATTTGTGTGGTCCTTGGGCCACATACTATGATATATGATTTATTAAAATTAACTTTTAAATCAAGGGATGGCATAAATTCTATAAAAATGTCTATGGATTTCTGCAGACTCATAGCTGTCCTTGCTAATAACACTGTGTCATCTGCATATGAGAGCAGAGGGACAAAATTCTTACCATTCAGGGGAAATCAAGCTCCCTTTTTAATAAAAAGGCTTTAACCCATTTGTATTAACAAGAAATAAAAATGGGGCACACATGCAACCTTGGCAAACCCACTCTGTGGAAATAATGGAATGTGTATTTCCCCTCTTACTGTCATACCTTACAGTGACCGAAGTATTTGTATGAAGCCTACCGAGAAGGGTTACTAATGTTTTCTCAACACCCATATCTTCCATCGTGGCCCACAAAAGACCTCACTCAAATTGTAGCCCATGAATAACTATTTCTGTACTAAAGCTACAGCTTTTTTCACAATGTGCTTTTAGTGTGGATAGAATAAAACAAGATATCAGGACAATGATCAACAGTCCATAGAATAAGTTAGCACAACTTTTGCTGGCTATACCATCTTACGATGTACTACTAACAATTAACAATACAAATGCACTAAAAGGTTTCAGGCCTTTTTCCAGAATCTTGACATAGGTATATTTTCACTTTGGATGTGTTCAACATAAATTTTCGATCTGTGCAAAAAATGGAGAAAAAGGTATGGGTACTTCAATGTACGACAACCATGTTAGTAATGAATTAGGAATGCGACACACCAGTGCTAAAATATTAGGAGACCCTAATTGGAAGAGAACAAGCTTGGAGTTAGGTTAAGGTCCATCTAGGATTTGAAATAGACACAATTAAAAGAGTAATATGGGAATTTTCATATGCTAGGAGATCTACAATATTTAGTAACAAATGATTTATTTTTTCATTTAGTCTTGTTGGTTTAAATAGTGCAAACATTGCCCCCGAAATCAGAAATATGTGCATAAAGAAATGTTTATATACTGCAATTAAAGAATATGATATTGACAGTTCTGTACAATCATAAAGTCTAAATAAATTGGTAATATGGCGGATGGGAAATCAGTCCCTTTTGTTGAATGTGCCACATCCACGCAACGCTAATTAAGGCCTTAAGTTTAGAAATTTTCTTTGATGTCTCTTTTGGAACCTTGAGTGTTCAAAGTTTTGTGAGGGCAAAAACATAGAAAATTGATAGCGTGAGGAGTATAAGAAATCTTAGCAGGAGATCACAAAATTGTTTTTCCAAAGACAATGGGGTGACATAATACAGTCAAGAGATTTATAGCTCACCTCTAATATCATGGATGGTTAAGGGATATCCAAATCATTCAAAACACCAAACACATACTGTATTGAGGTTTTCATATTATAAATATTGATGACCAACAGAACTTTGGTGGATTTTCTGGTTCACTCGTGATACATTTTGAACTGGTTTAAGTTAATAATATATGTACTTTTAAATTTACTGAAACCTCAACAGCAAATTGGATCCCAAATGATATCCCTTGGTTTATTGATATCTAATTGTCGATGTAGAAATGAAGGAGTTATTTAATACATGGAACACAGAGAAAACCAGAGTAGATAAGTCAAGGAGATTAGAAGCCGCCTGTATACATTCCCGAACATCGATTTGCAGCAACTGGTTATGTAAGAAATCCTGTAATAACTGGTAAACCACATTTTCCTCCAAAAAATAAGTAAAGGGAAGTATGAATGTGAGTTCATTAATGGAATATGGAATACACAGACATGAAGATAGGGTTATGTGTTTGGAGAATTTATTCCATACAATATTTAAGGAGCATAGAGTGATATTGGAAGCACTGTTGCTAATCTTCTTTAAATGCTCCCTTATGATAGTCTCAGGCACTAGAGGATTCAGTCCTAAGGTTCGCTTTTTTCCCTATTTTCCTCTTTCCCTGGCTGCCACATCACTTGTTTAGGCACCTTAACCATCTCTATGTAAATTATCTTCAAATCTCCTTTGCATTACCTACTATAACTCCCTTTCTTCAGACACAGATCTTCAACTGTCTTTTAGCCATTCAACACAGGTTGGGGATTTACTTCCAAAATGGAAATCAACTCCATCCCATCCATTTTCCTTCAGGTATTGTGACCAATATTTCCATAATGTGATACTCAACCCTTCCATGAGCATATAAATGTTCATCACAAATAATATCTAATTAGCCTGATTTCAGTTGTTCAATTTACAAACGTATGCTCCAGTATTGTTTTCCATATTGCCACAACATTAATCTAATTACCATGGCAAATTGGGTCCCAAATTATATTGGCTTATTGATATCTATTTGTTGACGTAGAAATGAAGGAGTTGTTCAATACATGGAAGACAGTCAAAACCAGAGTAGATAAGTCTAGGAGATTAGAAGCTGCCAGTATACATGCCCGAGCATCCATATGCTGCAACTGATTATGTAAGAAATCCTGTAATAACTGATAAACCAGATTTTCCTCCAAGAAATAATTAAAGGGAAGTGTGAATGTGAGTTAATTCATGGAATATGGAATACACTGAAATGTGGATAGGGTGATTGGATTAGAGAGTCTATCCCATATAATATTGAAAGAACTTGGAGTCATATTAGAAGCACTGTTATTAATCTCCTTTAAATGCTCCATTATAACAATCCCAGGGACTAGATAATTCAGTGCTGGATGCCCTCTTTTTCTTCCTATTTACCTCTTTCCCTGGCTGTAACGTCACTTGCTTAGGCACCTACTACCATCTCTATGCAAATGAGCCTCAAATCCCTTTTCCATTACCTTCAATAACTCCCTTTCTTCAGACACAGATCTTTTACCACCTTTAGCCATTCATCACCGGTGGGAGATTTGATTCCAAAGTAAGCCCCATCCAACTCATTTTCCTTCAATATTGTAGAAGGAGGGCAGTAAGGAAACTCATAATATGCTCAGCTGTGCCACTGTGGCACTACCAGCATATTAGTGTTCCTCAGGATCCTGCGGTAGCAGCGGTCCAGTGGAGGTTCAATACTTGTAATAAGGCAAGTGGACTGCCACCACTTGTTTGGCAGTCCTCTCATAATCAAGCCCTAAGTCAAGTGACTGTCATCTAAAAACATTGCTCCGGTATAATCTACTGATGCTGGTCTAACGGTAATAATTGGCTGCTTTCTAAAAGTGCCTCTCTAAAGCCCTGACTTGTTACTTCGTTATGTTTTATCAACAAAAACATCTAAACTTCCCTATGCTGCATCTAAGTTCTATTTCTTTCAATTACCACCCTGGTGCTCTCTTCCATAGGAAATCACCTCAATCCCTTTTCTTGCTCTATTCAAAATTGGACTCACTGAACTTCTCATCCAACATGACACGTTTTACCCAGTGGTACTGCAATACTAAGATACCACTATAATTTAGTATATATGTATAATTAAGAAATTAATGTGGTGTCTTGATATTGTTCAATGCTAACAAGCCACCCATTCCCATTGCTGCCCATATACTCCACAAAATGTTTGTGTCCTAAATTTCCAATTGTATTGTAATTGCATTTATGTAGAGCTTACTACCACTGACGAGGAGTTGAAATGCTTTATAGATTATAAAATCTTATCCCTGAACCCAAGGCTTGTGATTATTCAAAAGGGTATCAGTTAGTGTTAACTATTGTTCCTTTTGAGATTAATCTTTGCTCACAGGAAACGTCCATGCATTTCTTCCAATTCTTCATAGAAGATTCAGGGGCTTATTTAGAAGTCCCTTGCACTGCTATATGCCACTTTTTCCCATAATAAAAGTGAAACACCTGTAGTGCAAGGGGATTGTAAATAACAGCCTTATTCATGAAGCCGAAATCGGCTCGCAAAGGGCCAGATTCTGAGAATCTGGCCCTTTGCGAGTGCGATTTTAGCATTTGGGATTCATCATCCCAAATGCAAAAATCGCTATTTGCTACATCGCATATTTGCGAGGAATTACATTTAAGGAATCTCTATTTGAGATTCCTTAAATGTAATTCATCATCCATTTTTCAATTGCGAAATCGCAATTTCGGGCCGCAATTTACCGCGAGGTCAAACCTCGTGGTAAATTGCGAAAACTCAGAAAAATGCATTTAAATGCATTTTTCTGAGTTGCATGTTACACACACACATGTCCTTTGGACATGTGTGTGTGCAACACCTGTGTAAATTTTCATTGCAGGGGTGCTACAGGGTGTCCTTTGGACACCCTGGCACCCTTGTAATCGCAATCTCATTTGCGATTAGCTAATTGCTAATCGCAAATAAGGAATGACTCCCCATGCATTCCTATGGGCCTTTTGGCCCATAGGAATGCATGGGGAGTTATTCCTTATTTGCGATTAGCAATTAGCTAATCGCAAATAAGGAATCAGTGGGAATCGCAATTAATATTGCGATTCCTACATGAATCCCGTTTTGCGAGTTTGTAATAGCGATTCCTTATGAATCGCTATTATAGACTCACAAAACGGCCCGTTCATGAATCAGGCTGTAAGTCCCTTAGTTTGTAGGAGGTAGATTAGATTATTAGTGTGAGTTTCTGTAAATGAAAGTTCAGGTGAATATATAGGCTAGAAGGTATTACATATTGTTAGATTACTGAGGCTAAGAGACATGTGACAGAGTAGGCTACAGTTAGAGACAAAGACTGCAGAGGATGAAGCATAAGGTAAGGATCATTTAATAGAAGGAAATGAGAGAGGACAATAAATACATACAGTCAGTTTTCATGCAGGGTGTTAGGAATACAGTGGGAGGAAGGGGTGTTTAAGATAAGATTCGATCCGGGTATATTGAAAGTGTTCTGAAAAGGGTTGATGTTTGTCATCTGTGGGCAGGTACAATGTGTTTTCACATCGTTTGTTATTCAAATTAGCTGTTGATGGTGTTGAACAGTTTGCTCTTTGGTGTGCTACATTAACAGCAGAGATTATTTTGATTCATTTCAACTTTATAGTTGGCTCATTCTAAAATGAGGTACTGTATCACATGGTATGTTTGGATAGCTGGAACTTTAGGTTTGTCAGGTAAGATTTGGAGCAAAGTACCATCTCTGTGATTTGAATCATTTTAAAGAGATTGAGCTACTTTTGGTCTCCCTTGATCCAAGAGGGTCAAGCAAGGTCTTCTGTCTGTAGGCAGAGAAGTCAGAGACGTTAAAATTTGTGAGGGTGCTCGTTTATGTGAATTAGATCATATATATTCTCTGATGCATCACATTTGAGATAACTAAATCCTAGGCCCCATTTCTTTCCTCATTGCCAGTAGCTACATGGAGGAAGGACCTCCATGACACACCTGGTGGTGAAGAAATCTGTAATATGGTTGGCGGTGCCTTAGTGGCCCCATAATCTTTCAATATTTCCACTGAACAAGGAGGACATCACACCTGACTGAAAATATCTTTTTTGTAATCTTATTCTTTGATATACTCTGCCAAGAATTCCATGTTATTATCCTGATGAAACTGGCAAATAATTTATTTAACGAGTGAATCTATTAACCGTTTTGACCCATATGACTGGATCACTATGAACTATATATTGTGGAGCTACTGTTAGATGAGTTATTACAGTTCTGCTCTACAACAGGATCCAGCTTGACTACTGTCTGCACAAAAACACTTTCTTTTGTTTACTTCTGGTCACATACTCACCATTTATAAACCACGCTGGCACCACATTATTTCACTGACTTTTATGAATGGATCATATTTGTTGTATGCTTTTTAAATACCGACATACTTGAAATAGGTATGCTTGTTTTCTGGTGTCACTTTCAGATTTCTTTCTCACTTCATGGATAATTGACATTTGCTGAGCTGATACTTCAACGGACCACACTGTCAAGTTCAGCATCTCCATCCGACTACAGCACACACGCGCCACTGCCAAATCAGCCTATCGAAACTGGAACATCATCACCGCCAAGGACTGGAACAATGCTCTCAACACCCACCAACCAAACATAGCAACAGCCTTCACCAAGCCATCATTTCAAAAACTAGGGGCCAGATGTAGGTAAATCTCATTTACTGAATCTCATTTACCGATATTCATGAATCGGTAAATGAGATGTAGGTAAAAATTCGGTATTTTTTACTGATTCTGTAAAATTCAGAATCGGACTTTCGGAATTTACCGAATCGGTATTTACTGAATCGGTATTTACCGAATTGGTATTTCCCATTCATTCCTATGGGCCAAAAGGCCCATAGGAATGAATGGGAAATACCGATTCGGTAAATACCGATTCAGTAAATTCCGAATCGGAAAGAAAGCAGAAGTGAAACTTAAGAAAACAGCCAATCAGGTGCTACCACCCTCCCCCTCCCTACCAGGAAGTGGCTACACAGGCAGCTGTAACTAATTAGAAGCTTCTGGAGAGGCAGTTGGAGCAGAGAGACTGGGAGCAGCAGCAGAAAGAGTTTGTGCAGTTTAAAACCTGCAAAATGGCAACCAGCAAAGACACAGAGCAGCCAGAGAGGAAGAAAATGCTGAAATTCAGCAGCATGGAGCTACAGGTCCTTGTGGAGGAGGTGGGGAAGGTGCACCACAAACTGTTTGGCAGGCAGTCCCTCACTGTGGCTGAATTTGCCAAAAGGAAGATTTGGCTGGACATACTGGACAAAGTTAATGCTGTGGGAGTGACCACAAGAGACACAGAGGACTTGAAAAAGAGGTTCTATGACCTGAGGAGCCTCACAAAAAAGACGTTGGCAGACCACCACAAGCAGGCATCGAAAACTGGTGGAGGAAAGAACACAGCACCCCCCCTCACTGACCTGGAGGAGATGGTGGCCTCAACCTTAGAGCCAGAAAGCGTCTCTGGACTGGGAGAAGTGGACAGCTCAGCCAAAGCTGCAAGCAGAAAAGGTAAGATGCATGCACAGCAATCCCTCTCACACCCTCATCCTTCCCTTACCCCTTGAAACTAAGTGACCCCAGTCCAGGTGTGCCAGCACTATACAGTAGCAATGCATCATGGTACATGTAGTCAGTTAATGCAAGACCATGTCATACAGCACAGCAACCACCAATTTAGGCAAAGTGATCTTAATAAACAGTTTCCAACCATTAGATTCCAGACCAGGTTGTAATCCTGAACTGCCTGATGCCAGAAGCTCAAGTTTTCTGTGATGCTGCTAACAATGACAATCACATTCAATCCCTCATAGGGAACCGTCATGGGAAGTGTACTTATATGTTCTCTTTAATTTTCAGTATTCTGTCCTGAATGCTATGGTATTGCTGTAATTAACGATAGCCGTAGTTTCTCCATTTAGAGTGGTCAGAGACACAGGACCTATATGTTCTTTTTTATTTTTGTTTTCTGGGATTTTTGCTGCTATTTATTATGTACCAGGATGTGATTTTTTCTCTATGTATAGTGCTTTGGTACCCTTGGTATCTGTATGAGTTAATTACACAAACAATTTAAATTGCACTTACTAATTTATTTTTCGACTTAATTCTTTAGTGGTTCTACTAATCCCGGTATAGGGTGTTAGAGCACTTTATAATGCACACATACACACAATATACAGAGACAAAAATATTGTACAAGTGCATTAATCAAGTTACAGGAGATGTTACATGAGGCAATGAGGGTTACATGGTGTAGAAATTAAATATTATCCAAACTGGTAGACAGTATATGGTAAGATTGCATAGTCAGGAGAAACACAAAGTCAGGATTTTAAATGTAATGAAGTAGTTTAGGTTGTCTGCACTAATAAAAATTCATTAGTAACTAAAGGGACCCTTTTTAGCAACCTTAGAATAGTGATAGATTGAGAAAATAAACAATGAGGCTCTAAATCCATAACTGCCTGCACCAAGTGGCTTAAATCGCTCATCTCGAAAGCGATCCCAAAAAAAGGCGGCAATAAACACAAACTTAAAAAATCTGCACCTTGGTTTTCAGATGCTCTTCGGCTCCAAAAACAGAAATGTAGAAAACTGGAAAGGATATGGCGATCAAACTACAATCCTGCTGATAAACTAATATATAAAAACTCCCTGACCAACTATAAAGTAGCCTTTATCAGGGAAAAGTCATCCTTTTTTACATAGCAAATAGAAGTGTCAAAGAACTCTGCCAAATAACTCTTTCAGGTAATAAATAAACTAACTAAACTCCCAGAAACAAAAAGTAATAACATTAGTCAATCTTTTTGTGAGGAAATTGCCTCACATTTTTGTAACAAAGTAGAACAAATCTACAAGAAATTCTCTGCCTCCAAAGACATCAGCACTAGCGCTGGCTCCATGAATGTCCAAGCTGCAGCCGGTACAAGTCCTCCCTCCAACCTCAACCAATTTACATCTAACACCCCTGTGGATGTCCTTCACTTACTTAATTCCACTAAGTCAGGATCACCGTATGACCCATGCCCCCCCATATTAAAAAGATCTGGTTGCCACATTCCTAGCTAGCATCTTCAATGGGATGTTTAGCTCCGGTATCTTTCCTGATCTTTGGAAAAGGGCCTCCATTTTACCACTTCTAAAGAAACCCAACGAGCCCCTGACAACCCAGCCAAAGACCGCCCTATCTCTAGGCTACCATTTCCAGCCAAAGTCTTGGAACAACTGATCAGCATACAATTGACACAGTTCATTCAGGATAATCATCTGTTGGATCCCTCTCAGTTCGGCTTCAGGGCCGAACACAGTACAGAGACGGTATTAATAAAAACCATAGATGAATTAAGTACTATCCTGGACAAAGTAGGCTCTGCAGCACTCATTCCCCTGGACTTGTCGGCCGTCTTCGATACGGTTGATCATGTCATGCTTGTCAACTGTCTTAAAAAATTGGGCATTAGTAATAAAGCCCTGGCCCTTCTTCAATCATTTCTAATCAACAGAAGTCACGCAGTTATGCTGGAGAAATTTTCATCTAACTCCTCCTCACTTCCGTGTGGGGTCCCCCAGGGATTCTCTCTAGGCCCTCTGCTCTTCAATGTCTATGTTTCAGAATTGGTCTCCTTGATTAGTTCTTTTGGATTTTCCCCTACATCCTATACAGACAACACCCAAATCGTGGTGTCGGCCACCAACAATTCAGAAGTAGCCATCCCTCAGTTTCACAACTGTATGAGAGCTGTTAGTGACTGGATGGGAAGGCATTGTATCAAATTGAACTCAGAGAAAACCGAGGTGAATCTCTTTGGTAACAAACCTCAATTTTGGAGCCCAGCATGCTGGCCAGCAGAGATGGGAACCCTCTCAACCCCTGTCCAAAAAGCAAACAAACGTAGGTATAACAATAGATGTCAAACTGAATTTTAATAAACATATTAGCTCAGACAGTTTTAACATTCTGAGAATCATCAGAAAGATTCTCCCTTTTATTCCTCTAACCACCAGAAAAACAGTTGTTTTCTTGCTACTCCTAGCAAAACTAGATTACTGCAATGGTCTCTTCATCAAGCTCCAAAATCAATATAAGAAGAAACTTCAGAGCGTACAGAATGTGGCAGCTAGGCTTATCTTCGGCCTGCCCAAGTTCCACCCAGTTTTAACTTCCATTAAGGAACTCCACTGGCTAACGGTAAAACACTGCATTATATTTAAGGCATTATGCCTCACCTACAATGCCTTGCATGATCTAGGTCCTAACTACCTCAAAAAACCCTCTCATGGTACATACCAAGCAGAGATCTACACTCTAAAAATTCCCTGACAATGTTGCGCCCCGGTGCTATGGAACAGCCTGCCTATGAACATTTAAGCAGCGCCTACACTATTGATTTTTAGGTAGCTAACAAAAACCTGGCTTTTTAACCTCTGGTCACCCATTGACTCTCACCTTACTGCCATCCAACCAGCGCCAAGACACCCATGGGTATTCGAGCTCTTAAGAAACATTTTAACATAACATAACATAACATAAAGTTTAGGCATGTGGGAAAGCCGACCTGGTGTTGGTCGGTCCCATGACCAAGACGATGTTGAGGGTAGGAAACATCATAATGAGACCCTTAGACATGGTAATATGATCTGAAAAACAATGGTTAATGTGGAGTTATATGTTGGTCTTGTAATATTATGAAAAATAATGTTGAAAAAACAAAAACATTTCAATTTACCAGTTATACCTAACATAGTATAACGTGTACCCCCAACAAGAAAGAATTCACCCTCTAGACCTATATTCCTTTTCACTGATTTAGCACAAATTCTAAAAGTGGACTAATTATCCATTACCAACAAGGTACTAAGACAATTTACAAAATATATTTTTATTTAATTTCTTTTATCAAAAACGTTTTCATCATATTTCTCTTTTTTATCAATGTATGCTGTATATAATCAACTCAACACATTATTATCCAAACAATTGTATAATGACATACCAGTGGAAAGTTACAAAGGAACAATAAATAATGGGTAACGCCAGGTAGAGAGACAAATAACAAACTCACTCACTCTCATTCATACAATACTCTTACACTCCCTATACATCCTCCACACTATTTCATACATCTGGGAAGGCAAATACAGAATGGCATAGTAGTCTTGGTGACCAAATACAACAACTGCATATAGCAGGATCTAAAAGGCAATGGTTGTCGCGTTTCGGTGGCTAGTGGTGAAATGAGATGCCACCTTCCTCAGGACCAGCCAGATATCGAATCATGAAAAGCCGCTACTACTAATTTATTTCCACTGTCATTTAATTTGGTGAACTTGGCTGTTTCAATTTTTCAGTTTGCAAATTTTCAGCATGCTCGAGAAGACTGTAGGCAGTGTGTTGCAACTTCTAATGATAGGTGCTCCAATATCATACTTTACTATCCTTTTGGAAAGCGAAATTGCAGTTCATCGTGACTCCTCCTGTTTGTACACGTGGTGCAAAAAGTTCTTTAGCAACAGCGGAATCCCGTGACTTTTGGAAAGCGGAGTAGCAGTACACCGTACCTCCTCCAGTTTGTACACGTGGTACAAAAAAGTTTCTTAAGCAAAAGCGGTACGCTGTGACTTTCGTATCTCTGTTCAGTCTGCACTCACTCCTCCCTAGAATAATTATCCTGTGGCCGCCCTAAGCAATATTTAATTCTCCATGAGCTTCCATACATACTTTTTCTTAAAGCTTCATTAAGAACTTTGCCTGCCTTCACATCGTATACTAACGCCCTCCAGTCGACACAGTCCCTCACAATGCATGCTTACAAACTTGTAATTTACATCACTCATAACTTGTTAAATCACGTCATTGATAATACTGATGACATCTCGAATCTATGGGAGTGCAAGTTATACTAAGTTCAGTTAAATGTAACTGGTGATTTCAATTATTTTATGTTTCTTAAATGTTAGTTAATATATAACTCCAATGTAGCCTTTGTTTTTTTAGTGAATTTCTAAAATTTATATAAACACATTTTAAAATCATATTATTTATACAGAATGGTACTTCGCAGCAATTAAAAATCATCAGAGGGCACATACTCTTACCACATGTCAACCATCAGAGACCTAGCTGTTTCTTGAGACACTGCACTTCATAAGGAGCAACAGGTCTAGCGTTGACCTCCAGCCTTTTGGCTTTGGCAATACTTGCTATGTTTTGTCATGGTTTTTGCTAAACTTTATTGTTGGGGGAGGCTGCCAGGCCCTTATCGAGTTTAAAATAAAATCATTGCTGAAACTAAAAATATTTGTTTTTCTCTAAAAACACATTTTACAATAATAGTACTTGGCAATTAAGTGAACTACGCTGCTTGCGGATGTGCTCATTGGGAAATGACTAAATGCTGTCAATTAGCATGAAGTCAGCCTATGGTTGAAGTGAGCTGACCCATTACCCCATTTTGTATGCTGTAATGGGTGGAAGAAGAGTGTGAATGACAACAGCAGACCAAAGGTTAAAGAGGAACTGATGAAAGTAGCTAAATATTATAATAATAAAGAATTTACAAGTATAATATATACACGTACAATATAGTTGATAATAATATGTATCATTTTAGCAAAATCAAAAGGTCTTGACTAATGTCAGGCCTAAAATGTTGCTGAAGAAAATTATGGTTAGAGACATAAAATAGATAGCAATGTAATAAAATATGAGTTCAAGTGCATTTTAGTTTTAAATGATGTCAACATTTCTCACAGCTGATTGTAATTTAAAAGCAGCTGGAGTAAGTGAACAAAAGGGGTTTAATAGTATCCTAAATTTAAAAACTTCAAGAGTAATTTGATAAGAGGAATGTATGTGGAAACATAAGGGCACATTTAGGAGGGGATTGTACCACCGAACATAACTTTTTCCACTGTTCGGCAATGCACTGCAACATATTTACAAAGCGGCTTTAAACCACTTTCCATAGCTTAACACCACTTTGTAAATGGGTGCAATAGGTGTTGCTGTGGGCGTTCCAGCACAACACCCATTGCTTTTTGATGCTGCCTCACATTTACAAGCATGTGTCAATCTGAGGCAACACCAAAAACTAATGTCACAAAATAGCAGGCGTTAGATTGGCGAAATGAGAAATACTTTTATTTCTCCTTGTTGTTTGCTCATTCTCTGTGTGCTGCAGGAGCAAAATGCCATTAATTACTGTTTTTTATGAAGGAAGGTGTCATGTTCTGCACAAACACATTCATTAAATAATGGTGATTTCCTACTTCTAAGTGTGCTGCAGGAACACCATTATTGACTGTTTATGTGCAGGAAGGAACACCTTCCTACTCATAAACAATCTTCTCTGCAACACAGGCACCCTTGCTCCATAGAGCAAGGGTGTCTGTGTTGGAGCTAAGCAGCTTTTTTTTAGCACCAGCGCAAGGGAAAACACAGGGGTGGACCATGTTCTTGTAAAAACAGCACATCAGTTTGTTTTTGAAATGATGCACCGTGGGACTGCAAAACTCCTTGCAGCAACGTGCTGTGTCATTTCTTTGTAAATATCTAAAGATCTGAGCTCAACTGTGGTACCATTAAAGAAATTGACTGTTCATTTGCAGCTACTTTTAATTTATCTCTCTAAAATGCAGAATAGAAAACAATAGTTGTTGGCTCTAGTTTAGATGAACTTAGAGTGATTTGTAAAATCTCTATATCAGCAATTCCCATATTTGTCTTAATTGTAAATTAATAAACTTCACCCTATTCTGTCCAAATAAAATAGTTCCCCCAAACAAAGAACCCATATGTTATTTTTATCAGACTGAGGTAGGTAATGTAGGTATCATATGAAAAGTATTGCTGCAAGGTCATGAGAAAAGCCAATTTGAGTATAATGTATTAAATCATCGTACTTTGTGGGAGAGTGAGCATCTATTTCCATGAACAATTCTCAAAACACTACAGGGAAGTAAACATTGAGATCAAAGAGTTCTGCCAGATGAAACACCTGAGGAGAAACCTTGCTCATAAAAGCTACTAGTAGGGGTCTGAGGAAAGACTTCAAAAATCTCTGATAAATTTACACAGATCACTTTTAGTTTAGGAATACCTTCATATCTAGTTGCTCTAGGTGTAGAGACCACCTCAAGGATTTGTGAAATAGCAACCCTACATATGTATGAGATTATACCTCTTACAACTTTGTCTGGCCTACAAAGCAAGCAAAAGGCTTAGAATTCATACCAAAAGGGAGAATTATTTTCTTATCTTAGTTAATTGTAAGGACATTTTCAAACAATAATCATGAAAGAATGATGATGTTCTCTTTAAACCAATTTGAATCAATGAATTCTTGACGATACATTTTCTGTGTATTGTAGACATGGAAAGTGCACTCCACATCTCCTCGGGAAGAATGAAATTGTGAACGCGTCTTGGGTAATTCAACTAAAAAAAGCACAAACAAAATCAGAGCTAAAAAGCTGCCCTGTCTTGGACCATTTCTCACATTAATTCCTTGTGTCAGACTTCTGTTTATATCAATTTTAAGTTAAACTCAAGTGGAGTGCTGAGTGGTCTCCGGATAGGGAAATGGGGTGTAGCAATGTCAATCCCTTTAAGTTTTAGCCACAGCATTATGCCTTCTCTGAAGTGCCTCTGCTCAATAGATTTTTTTTTATCTGTGCATGCATCTGTGCCCAAATATCAGTTTGATTTACTAATCTATAATTCTTGACAGAGCAGGGGTATATCCTTATAAATTCGTTTTATCACTGCTCTTATCCAGGACTATTCCAGAGTGCATGAGACACATCAAAATAAGGGACAAACGAATGAGCCACACCAGTGTGAGTTTGATTTAATAATTACAGTGGGAAGATTATCTGTTATTTATAGGAATAATCATGGACATTTAAGGGTGTCATGGATTTACTATGTGATAATTGGATTAAAACTATAAACCAATTTGAAACATGATTAATCTCAGAGGAAACGATTTCTAGGCTAAACACAGAACTCCCAAATTCCAGCTCTCTCCAGAACACACAGGGTTGAACAACACTAGAAGAAACCAAAGGCCAGCTGAGCAGTAACTTAATATCCAAGAAGAATGAACAACAAAAAACTCAGCATAAGATGAGCTTTCCTTTCAAAGATTGTGGAAGTAGAGGTAATGGCTAAATTCCTTCACCATTCAAAACATACTCTTTGTGGATAAAATAAACTATTGAGTTTCCAACTAGAAAAAAGAACAAAAGCTAGCATTTTAAAATATCATAGAGCAATGTTTTAAGCTAGTAAACAACTGACACTAAGCCTTGCTGATCTGTTAACCACATTATATTCTATCGACCATACGATCTGGCATTAAGTGGAAGTTTGTTTGCATGGTTTAGTGACTTTCTGTCAAACAGAGTTACACCATTGAAGATTGGGGACACCTGGAAGCTTCATGCTGCTTGATACATGAAAACTTACAGATCTCTCCCCTTTTCACCAGTTATTTTCAGTTTCTACTTATATCCATGCATGAGTTGCTGGAAAAATTGGCTATTGGAGGGTTTCACTTCCAGCTCAATGTAAATATCGTCATATTGCACCAATCCTTGGGGCAAGGAATTAGCTCCAGTGAAAAGTCAAAGTAGCTTTCAAAGGAATTGTACTCATGGACAGATTTTTCTATAAGATTGGAACAGCTCACTGAATTAACACCATTGGGACGTATTATTACATATAGGAACTTAGGTTTAGCAAGGATGTAAGTGTAATGCCAGTCTTCCCAATGAATGGAAGCAATGGCTATGTTGGCTAAGGGAACCAAATCATGAAATGTCTGTCACTGCCAAGAAGGCAAGCATTGAACGAGAAACAGTTCACAAAGTGCCTAAAGTTTCCTGAATGTTTGACGTGCCCTATGATGGATGAGCTGCAAGAACGTTGATACCTCAGAGTACTTGGACAACATTCCAATGTAAGAGTGCAACCCCAACAGTAGTACAAAAATTATACTTATATTAACATAGTTTTGATACAAATTCATGTTTAGGTCTGGATTGACAGGGCTGATGTCATCAATCGTTTAACATGTATAGCAAGTGTGTTTTGGCTCCAAACCAAAGGATTATTATTCTTTCACCACATGCTATTGTCTGGGGGGTCTGACCCGGGATCCAGCCCAGGAACTAAAGAGGGGGACGGTGGCAGGGGCAGGGAAAGACCTAATTCCATAACAGAGGCCCAGGCGGCTCTGAAACCTCCCTCAACTCCCTCAATGCCTCTCCCTGCTTCCCTACCTCCAACACTTGCGGGAGAACTTTAAAATAGGATCTCAGCGAGGGGTTTATTGTAATTTTAGCGTCTGCCTGGATGCCTTTTTTCTCGGGGTTTTTATTGCCCTTCCCTGCTCAGTTTATGCTCCCCTTTAGGATCTCCTTTAGATCCCTCTGGGCTAGATATGCGGCCAACTGAGTTACAGGCTAATTTATTAAAAGACTCTGTAAATTTGGCTATTATCAGAGGCAATTTGCCAATAGCTATAAGCATGGTGGAGTTAGTAAAAGATAGTAGGGTGCCAGATACAGGGGTAGAGAGAGCACTAGAGGTCTGCAATGGCACTCCGGGACCTTCAGGAGCTTTGGAAACTCCAGGACCTTTGGGAAGCTCTCTGGAAACACTCTTTTTTACAATGGCCACAGCCATTAAAAAAGGGTCAGCGGTTTCAGAATCAAACCAGGGGGAAATTCAACTTTTTTGCGAATCATTGGGAAAAAAAACTAGACAGTTCAGGGACGGTGGCTTTAGAGAATGTGGTCAAAGTCCTTAAAGATGATCTGGGAGAATTTAAAACAGATATTTCTATGCTCAAAAAAGAGGAAGCTGCCCTTCGAAAAAGAGTGGAAGTGTTGGAAAATAATTCGAGGTGCAATAACTTGCAGCTCTTAAATATTCCAGAAGGGAAAGAGGGTGAGGATCTCAAATCCTTTATTGTCTCCCTCATTAACGACACAATACAGATTGAATTCTCGGAAGATGAACTAAGGAGGGACATTCAAAGAATTCATAGGGATCCTTTTAGAAGACATCCTAATCGGACAAAGCCCAGGAAGATCTTAATTAATTATTTACTTTCTCCCTGAAAGAAAAAATATTAACAGCAGCCCTCAAACTGAAAACTCTGAAACCAAGAGACTCTTCCTTTTCCTTTGAAATTAGATCAGACATTTCACGTACCACTTTAGACAGACAGTGGGAGTTAGGGAAAAGAATGGATGACTTTAGGAAGCTTGGGGCAACAGTCCAAATAAAATTCCCTGCACAATTAAAAATCATGTTCAAGAATAAATAATGTTGTCAAAATAGTGCAGGAAGTGGTGAGCTCCTAGAAAACCTAAAAATCTAATTATTTTTCCAGTCTATTGGCGCACATGTTGGCTTGTTTTTACTAAACAGATTAGGCCTTCCTTAGTATATAATCTGGCTTGTAGCGAGAGGTAGAAACTTATAGACACAGCCTTAAAATAGGTAGAAATTTTTTGGGAGCAGTTTAGAGCATGCCTTGCAGGCAGAATCTGTACGAGACCAGGTAAATGGGGGTAGGGTTCTCCAGGGTGGGATGGGTGGGAGCTAGTAAAGGGGGGGAGCATGGGTGTGGGGGCAGAGAGGAAAAAAATAAAAAAATAATTTGCCTCGTAGTTCAGCGGAAGTTCAATGTTTGGTGTTCTTGGTTTGGTGCTGGCGCACTGTAGGTTGGGGTAAATTGAAATCCCAGTGTTTCTATCCGGCATGAAAACATTGCATTGTCTGTCCTGGAATGTGAATGGCCTGCAAGTTAAAAGCAGGAGGCAGAAAATCCTACAGTATTTGAGAGACTCACCGGCACAGATAATAATTTTACAAGAAACCCACCTGTTGAAAAAAGTAATGAGCGGGATTTGTGGGAAGCTCAGGTGGGTGGAACACTGTGCCTGTTCATGTCAAACGACCAATGTTAGGGGTGTAGTTTTCTTAGTAAAAAAACAAGCAAACGCTAGTCTACAAGAAATAAGAACAGATCTAAGTGGTAGGTGGGTGATAGTTAAGATCTCTGTAGAGAATACCCCTATTACAGTTGTAGACTATTATCACCCTAATCAGGAAGATCCATCAACATTAAAGACCATCTTTTTGAATCTCTGGGAGTTTCCTGATTCAATATAGTATTGAATCCTACATTGGATCAATCCCTAGGGCTTTTCTAAAAGCGATGATGAAACAACATGCTATTTGTGATATAAGGAGAGAGACATCTGGTACACAGTTGGGTGTATAATTTTATAATAAAAAATAAAGACATAAATCATGAATATATTACATTTTGATTAGTAATGATTTAAGGGGTAGTACACAGAATATTGGGTATTTGACCCCTCACTTGTCAGACCATGCAGCGGTCTGGATCGACTTGGATTTAGCAGGTACAGAACAACAGAGGGTATGGACTTTTGGCCGTACACTTTTTTTATTTGATGCTGTAACTGGATATTTTATCCAGGAGGTAAAAACCTTTTTGGACATCAATATTGGATCAGCAGATATTATTGTTGTATGGGATGCCCTGAAATCTTTCTTGAGAGGCCTGATCACAAATAAAACTGTTTATAAGAACAGACAGTACAGGAAGGAAATTGCATCTGTTGAGCACCAAATGAATGTGGTGGAGGAAAGGATTAATAATGTAACCGATCAAGAGCAAGAACTTCGAGAGACACTAGGGGCAGAATTAGACTAGCTAAAAGCCCTTTTGGAGAGTACAATTCAAACACGAATCTCCAATAGGTTGGAGGTAAGTAAGCTCGCTCACTTTGAATATGGTGAGGGGGCTAGTAGGTTACTGGCCTGGAAGGCCAAAATGGATAGAGTCCAGAATCACATTAAACAAATAGAGGATGTACACACTAACTCATTAATAAGCAGGGAGGAAGAGATGGAAGAAATCTTCCATGCTTAATTCAAAGAATTATATAAGGATGAAAGTGATTCTGACAGAACATCTATTCAAGAGTGGATGAATCCGATTCAGCTACCTACACTTGGAATAACACAACGGGAGAATTTGGAGGCAGAAATAATGCACCAAGAAGTTAGGAAGGCACTTTTAGATTGTAAAAAGGGCAAAGCTGCAGGGCCGGATGGCCTCCCTGTGGAAATATATAAGAAAGTTGGGGAAATAGTCATCCCTTTCATGGTTGAGATGTTTGATAAAAATTCTAGTAGATGGGGTTGAACCACCTATCACTTGGGGGAAAGCAAATATTATTCTAATTTTAAAACCAGGTAAACCCCCTACAAAATGTGGGTCATACAGGCCTATATCCTTGTTGAATTCAGACTACAAGGTTTTCTCCAAGATATTGGCGGATAGATTTGGGGGCATAGCAGGAGAGTTATTGCATGCTGATCAAAAGGGCTTTGTATCGGTAGGAATCTTTTTGACCTTACCCATGATTTCATTGTTGCAATAGATTTTGTGTCCACTTTTTCTCTTCCCTTGGTGGCAATGACATTAGATGCAACTAACAGCACTTTCCATCCGCCTTTTCTCCATACTGGCTGCACCTTTCACCTCATTCGGATGCCCAATTTGGCTGCTTTCCCCGTAGTTGGAAGATTTTCTCTTCATTCTGCCGCCATGTGCAGATATCGCCACCATGTATTAATTAATATTTCTTCTCTGCCACTGATCGGTGCCCAGTCGTGGTGTTCAGATTACTGCCATCCTTCATCTGATTGGTTTCTCGTCGTATCTTACTGTGCTCCATTCCCATTCTTCATACCTATTAGAGAGTATCTGTTTGATCCTTTCTCTATCCCAGGAATTGCTACATCTTATTTATTTGTCATTGTTTCCCCTTTTTTTATCTACTTTTTGGAGCACCTACCGTTAATGATTGGTTGGTTAATCTTTTTTCTCAATTTTATCCCTTGTCTTGCAATAGACGGTCACCTGATGAAGGCTGTCAAGCCAAAACGCGCGTAGTGCTCTAATCTACTGCATTGCCTCCATCGTCTTTCTTGTCTAATACATTGTCCATGTCTGTCATGTTTTTTATGAATTTTTATGATGCTGTTGTGTAATTAATCGATTATTCCTATAAAGTCTAACATTATGAAATTTAACTAAAGAGAATTACAAAACGAGTATTTTTGACTAATAAAAATTTAAGAATCTTTCTATCAATTTGGTGATTAGTCGTTTCAATGTGGGCTCTTTCAATTGCTCTTTGGTTATTTATTTAGTTTACTTATTGTTGCTTTTTAACTTAGCTATAGACCTTTTTCAAACGTATTAGATGCAACTTTGAGACGGTATTAATGTACAAGTACCAGCAATCTATTAATTCTTTTGTGTGGGCCTCAAAAGCTTCTAGAATATCATGGAGAAAGCTAAGACGAAGAAGGGAGAAAGGTGGTCTTGCACTCCCTAATATCCAATATTATGCTTGGTCCTTTCAGTTACCGCATTCCAGTATGCTGTGAAAATCTCCAGATTCTTCAGGAAGAGGTAAAATGTTTTCAGCTATGTTGGAACAACTGGGGCTACCACATAAAGGCTCTCTGTTTAAGTATGGGGACAAAACATTTTTCAAGAAGGTCAGACTGAAAGTCCTAAGTGGCGCGGTTCAAATTTGGGCTAGGATCAAAAAATTAACAGGTCTAGAATATTATTCAAAGCTAGCTCTCCTGTGGGACAGCCCAGGTACTCCCAGCTGCCTTAAATATCTGCTGGCAGTCCCTCTTAAAACAGCGGGGTTATTAGTATGGGGGGACCTAGCGGTTGATGGATCACTTTTACCATGGGCTGCGTTAAATGAGGGGTGTATGTCAAGGTTCAAGTATTTGCAGTTAAGTTACTCTCAGAATTTGAAGAGCTCGTTATGCCAGGGGAACCCCCTGGAAGAATATCTGGTTAAAAAGCCTGCAGGGAAGAAAGAGATTTATTTTCTTTATTGGGCTATTGAAGAGGCTATCGACGGCGATTTCAAGCTAGCCGAGGAACTATGGGGGAATCCATCCTGGAGATAGACTGGGGGGAATTGTGGAAGACCTCTTATAATATTCTCTTCTCAGTCGTTAAGCCAGCTTGGCTGAGGAGGAATCACTATTTTACAACACACAGGGCTTATCTCTCCCCTGCGAGGCTCTCCAAAATGTCTAAAGACCCACTTGCAAGGTGTAAAAAATTTAACTTGGAAATTGCCCAGATGTGCATATGTTCTGGGCTTGCCCATCTCTTGTGAAATTTTGGGGAGAAGTTGGAGATTCTTTAACATCTATTTTGGGGCATACAATACAAATTTATCTCAAAGTGATCATTTTTGGTATATCAAGCGACATCACGGGCTTTGATAGAGGTTTTCTATTCTTTGCTATCTTATTAGCCAGACGGAAAATATGTAAGAGATGGGTTGAGACAACACCCCCTACACAATCGGATTGGCTATCTTCTTTATATAAAACTTCTAAAATAGAGTTGGCCCGACTGAAGAACTGTAAGTAGAGAGCCATCTGGAACTGTTTGTTAAATTGGACTTCAGTCTGAGTTTTATTTTTGTTTTTTTGTGTAACCTGCTCTTTTTTTTTGTCCTATGATTAAGTCTCAGTGGAGCTCTCAGACTGTGCTGGAGTGGGCTATAACCGTCTGGGTCCCAGCCTGTTTTGATCAAGGCAAGCTACCGGCATCAGTCTTCGGACTCAAGTCCTGAAGAGAGTACAACCATCCTCTCATTACCAACGGGAGGGCAGCAACTGGAAGGAAGTTGGTATGCTACTCGTAGGCGGGGGACGAAGGGTGGAAAAGATTACCCTATGGCCTACTTCTCTTAATTGAGTAACAGTGGCAACCTTCGGATTTTATGTTAGCTGAGGTTGGAGGCGAATGAGGAAAAAAAAACACATGCTGTTGTCTGTTTAGTGTATCATTATGGAGTGCTTGCCTTGCACAGCATGAGGGCACATTTTACATCCCAGACATACAATGAGCCTATACACATTACCTTGTTTAGCTCGTTGATGCAATGTATAAAGAAAGCAATCCTTTTTTTTCTCACTGTAGCAAGCCTTTCAAAATATTTTAGTCAGGACTCAAAATTTCAGCTGGACCTAATGACTTTAAAAAATATATATTATTATTTATTTGATTGTTATATAGCGCTGGCTAGACCCAGAGGTATTAGAGCACTTTACATAAGGAAACAAGTGTGCAAGTGCTTGTTTCATTTAGTTATGATCAACTATGTTGTGCTAAATTAGACTGCGCCTGGAATTAGCCTATCATTTAAACATTTTAAGCCATGAATCAAGAGTTAACACAGAATAAGAAACATGTTGCAATTTCAAGAAGCCCTCGTTCTAAATCGCATAATTTAAATAAAAGTTCAGGAACATCAGCAAATCACCCCGCTCAGACAGAAAGTCATTTGTTTCTAACAAATTTCCTTTAAGACATTGAATTCCATCCTTTTACAAGTAAATTCTCCATTTTAGATATGCAGCATGTCAGAATGTTCATTGATTTACATTGCTGCCTGTGATCACATTGGAGTACCGCAAACATCAACTATTTTCATTGAATAATATTTTAGTGAGAGTAAAATATATTTTATTTATATTTTTGTAGGGGTAGCTTGTGTTGTTTTTTTCAAGTGTATGCCAGTTCATGGGAGTAAACCATTCACGTTTAACGTTATATTTACTACACAGTGTTTAACTAGGCAATTAAATGTGTTGTGAATACCCCCTGTCTCTTCAAACACTAACGACTTATTAAGTGTGATGACTTGTTCGTTTTTGTCTTTATTTTTTTTTAAATGCTGGAAATATAAGAATATTGCCTGTATTTCTTATGAACATTATTGAACCCATTTCTTTAAATCTTCATTACTATTTAGAACTCCGAAATGCATTTTAACTGTAATGAATTGTATTTTGTTATGAACAGTACAATATTCCCTGTCACTGTATTTTGACAGCAAGTTGACTTCATGTTCACAAGTATAGGATTTGTTTAGCTCCAGGCATCTGTGTTTGGATTACTTGAATACTGATTGGTTCACTGCCAGGGGCACAGAAAGGTCAAGCTGTCCTTTTCTAAAGACTTTTTTGCCATAGAGTTTCACTCATTAATCAGAGTTAAAATGAAGGGGAAAAGGCAGTGACTTGAAATCATTTGATTCTTTCTTGAAGGTGTATCTGAAAAAGCAGAGCTGAGTGCTGGTGCTAGAGGTTGAATAGATGTTTGTACAGATCATACCACAGAGGTACTTCTGACAGGTGACCTGAAACCTTTTAAACTGACATCTGTCACAGAGACAGACATAGGATTTTAGCCCGAGAGCCTGTACTCATGACATTTCATTTTTCATCAGGTTTAGAGAAGAGAAAAAAAGATAAACTTGAAAAAATCTTGCCATGGGCAAAAAATGAGATCAGGTTTTCTGCAGCTGTCTGGCTCACCTTTAAAGGTCAAAGGTCCCACCAAAGTGAAGGAAAGGGCCTCATATTATGTTGTTAGTTAAAAGAATAGATTGCTTCTAAAAGTGTATTTTGTATTAGCTGCATATCCCAGTGCAGTTGTGGTCATGGTAACAGCAGGTATACGTTGACTTTCTGTTTCAATTTAGAAGAATTGTTTTTTCTGCAGGTTTTCTTTTTTCTTCGGTCATATTATCTATGGTGCTAAGTGGATTAGAAAGGTTTTTTATTTTTAAATATTTCTGCGCTATATTTCCAACTAGCGTTTTTACATGGCCTTGCCTCATCTTAAATAATAATCCTTATTAATTGTGTTAATGTGTGATATCAAATAAGACTAAGAGCACCGTTATTTTATGCATACTTGAGGAATTTCGTATCACCAATTTGTTGAAGAAAAGGTATAAAAATAGAATATAAGAGAAATAAAACTCAGGCTAATAATGGCAGCATTGCAAGTCACTGAAAACTCAACCAAAGTCGAAAGCCAGACACTCTACCGCATTCGAAGACATGGAAGTATAAGGATTATAAAATAAGAAAGACAGAGGTAAAGCTAGATGTACAGATGAATACTGAAAATGCATGTACAACTATTTAAATACACTGTGAGAATATTCTAATTTGTATTACATTCCCCTCACCTTATCTCCATTCGGAAAAGCCCACCCCAACACACCCAAGGCTTGGTGTAGAACATCCTATTACTCTGGGGATAGTGGATTGGTCTTTATTAACTTTTCTGGTGGTAATTCCACTACAATTAGCAGATGTCTGGTAAAATTAGGGAATAAACAGCAGACATATTTTCCCTCACAAT
Source organism: Lissotriton vulgaris (assembly GCF_964263255.1). NCBI lineage: Eukaryota > Metazoa > Chordata > Amphibia > Caudata > Salamandridae > Lissotriton > Lissotriton vulgaris. The sequence continues at coordinate 623,500,341 of NC_141689.1, forward strand.
CATTTCTTGAATCAAAATACTTCTGGGGATGCTGATGACATACCTAGAAATTGAAAAACAGATATGCGGTAAATGGTAAGAAATACTTTATTCGACTTCATTTAAAATCATAAAAGCACAATACAAATCACCCACAAAATATTTAAAAATCATTGAGCATTGGTACTAATAAATTTGCATTAAACTCATTAAAATGCTGCTTTTTCCAGCTAAAAAAAATCCGGAAGGTTCGGCGTCTTCTCAAGCCCGAGGCAATCACCCAGGTTGTGATTGCCACTGTCCTGTCCCATCTGGACTATGCGAATGCCATCTATCTAGGTCTTCCCAACTACCTATCTAAACGCCTCCAGATGGTACAGAACTATGCCACAAGACTTATTCTGAATCAACCGAGGCGACAGCCAGCTTCTCCCCTTCTCAGGAAATTGCATTGGCTTCCAGTCACCCAGCGCTGTGCATTCAAAACCGGGTGTATGATATTTAAGTCCTTGTACTGTAAAAGCCCCAAATTCATCGACCTACTAATCACAAATATATACCACCCCGCAACCTACGCTCACTCCATCAGGGCCTCCTCCAGACGCCTTCCTTTAAACTTAACCGCGCTGGAGGTCGCAGATTTGCCACACTCGCCCCTTGTTTATGGAACACCTCCCCCCTGGAGATTCGGAACTGCCAAGACCTCCTCTCTTTCTGGAAAGTCTTGAAGACCTGGCTCTTCAGACAAGCACTGCAATGATTCTCTTTCCTCATTCATGTCTATGTTACTGTCAATCTTAGCGCCAAGAAACCAATCGGTGATAGTGCGCTCAACAAATATTTTAATAACATAACATAACATAACAAAATATATTCGAAAACCAGTATTGAAATGATTTACCTTTGATTGTATGTAAAAGTGTGGCTTCCAGCCCTATGAAGGAGAAATCATGCTTCTGATATGTTTGGATTAGTCCAGTCACTTGCTGTTCATACTTGAGTATCCTGTTAAAGTCAATTAATAATTCCTGAACATAGTTAGTCACTAAAGTGCTGCTGGAATTATCATGTGAACTACAAGTTTTTGATCTAAATAAACAAGATTGCTTTTGGGAAGGCATATTTAATTCATCTGCCTCTCTTCTTTAGTTCTTTTGCCTTTAAGCTTAAAAAGTTTTACACCTTAGATGCCAGTTGGATTGCCGAGCCTCCTAACCATTTTATTACAGCAGATCTACAAGTCCTTCTTTGTTCTTGCTTCAATGTTGGCCATAAAAGGGTTTTTCAAAGAGTTAGTAGTGCCAGACAAGTGCATAGTAAATGGAGTGGTGACTCATTACCATAATCGCAAAGGCTGCATTCCAGGGTGGGCCGGGACCGTTTCCATTTTGGTGTATGGTCTTTAGATGGATAAACTCCGAGGCACAGTAATATCAGGTTGAACTTTTTTGATCTAGAAAGGTGTTGCAGCAGATATGATTGAGGTTTTAAAGTTATATATGTTAGCATCACCACCCACGTGTGGCTTTTATGAGTCACAGATGCTTTATCTGTTAGCTGGGATTGCAGCTTAATGGCTTTGTTGGTAATTTGTTTGAATTTAGGGTAGGCTGGTATTGCGAGCCAAGCCTCCTCCAACTTTAAAGAAGCAAGTGATTGCTTTAAAATGGGGTTTACTGACTTGTTCAACTTTGATTGTTTTTCAACCTCCAGCCAGCAGTGATGGGCTAAGGAGTTTTCCTCTGCGGCCCCCATTCGCCAGTAATATTTGATGAGGGCCCCTTGTCTCCTCTGTATCTGTTTTTTTAAACCAAATTCAAGTCTTATATGGGCTTGAGATATGTGGTGTGGAATTAAAAATTGTTTTTTAAAGAGACTAGTTTGTGCAGTATTCAAACCTGATGCATCATTGGTGTTTAGCAGATCTGATCCATGCGAAATTGAAGGCAAGAATTTTGCTGTGACGACCTTTAACAAGTGGTTTGTTGAGCAGTTGCAAAGTTTTTTCTGCAAGGTTTTGAACGTGATTAGCAGCTGTTTTGCTGTTGCTTGCCGTAGTGCCAGGTATTGCTTGTAGTTGAGCTGCCAATCTAATAGCACCCCCAGATATTTGTATGTTTCAACATAGTCCAAGATGTTACTGTTTGCTGACCAGGTGCATTTCGACTTGAAAAGCACATAAACTTCGTTTTTTGGAAGTTAATTTCTAGTGGGATATGTATTCTACTGCTGTAAACCTCGGGGCATTTTACTGAGCAGAACAATGTCATCAGCATATTTCAGGCTTGCTATTGGGGCATCACCTAGTTTCGGGGAGTCTCCTTGTGTTAGGCAGAAATTGTTCTCTAGATCCGCTGGATAGATGGTAAACAGGCAGGGGGCCAAGGGCACCCATGTTTGAAGCCATTGGTGGTTGAGATTTTGTTGGTTAGACTTCGACCACCCCCCAATTTTGTTTGAACCCACTTTCATGAGTAGAGGTTGACCATTGCTTCAACCAATTTTGTGGGGGCTCCCCAAGATTTCATTTTTGCCCACAGCTTTATTCTGGGAACCTTCTCGTAAGTGGCTTTAAGGTCTATAAAACACACATGCAGGAAGCATGTTTTGGCAATGGCTTGGTCTGCCAGGAGCTTAACTGCTGATAGATTCTTTAAGGTGCTCATTCCTGTGTGAAATCCTGTCTGTGTTTAAGGGATTAAGTTTATGCTGTTAACCCAACCCTCTAAATTAATCAACAAGTTTGAACTGTATATCTTGGCATCAATATTGATAAGTACTATTAGACTATAATTGGTTGGGTCTGAACTCATCCCTGTTTTGTATATCAGTTGGAGGATACTTCCTCACCATGATTCTGGGATGGTACATGTCTTTGGGCAGTCCATTTGGCCCTGGGGCCCGATTGGATCTTTGTTGTTTTATGGCATTTAATACCTTTTTTGTGAGACCTGTGTGTAAAACTCCATTGGGTCAGCTCTTGATGTTACGTGTGCTTCTGGCTGCACATTATCTTCTATGTAACTATCTTGGGCCCTAGAGGGATTTATCATTGTTGATAGGCAGATTTTTTTATCTGTTTTTGATTGTTTTTTTGAGCGATGGGATCTCAAGGTGCATTTTCCGGATAGAGGCAACCTGGGTCACATTCGGTGTTTCATCAATGGTTGCTGCACTAAAGTGAGACATCTTCTTGTACGTAGTTGCTTTGTGGGCAGTAATATGTTAATATTAGCCCAGAAATGTTTTGAGTTTGTTTGCTGCCTGGCATGAAGCATTTTTACCAAATTGCCTCTTGATAAGTGCGCGTTGCCCCCCTGATTTCATTTTTGAAGTCTCTTTTAATTTTTTTTGTTTTTTGCAAGTGAGTGCTGAGTTGGTTGTAAAACCTAGGAGTGCATTGATCTTAGTTGTTTATTTCGCTGGAGTTTCTTTATCCTGTGTGAACCATGCTGCACCGGTGCTCCTGAATGCTTTGTGACTGGGGGTGCTGTAAGGGAATTTTGGGGCATATTATCATGGGGGTTTATCTCCGCTTTTTTGGCTTTAAAAGCCAAGAAAGCGGAGATAAAATTATCTCCCTATTACCTAGCTGTCGCTAACACCAGTTAGCGACAGCTAGTAGGAGATAGCGACCATCTTGGGTCCCGCTTTGCATGTCAGTGATATTTATCACTAATGACATGCAAAGTGGGCGTGCCAAGATGTTAGAGACTGAAAACAGTCGGTAACATCGCTACCTCCTATTACCAACTTTTGGAGATATTCGCGCTAAGCGCGAATATCTCCAAAAGCTAACACCTGCCCTGAGCAGTTCTTAGCCATGTTATCCAATGGGAGATGGATAACATGGCTAAGAGCATTAGCTCGGTAATGTTTGAATATCACTGACTTTTCAGCGATATTCATGCATTGCGGCAATTTTTATCGCATTTGCGATAAACCTTGGTAATACCAAGGTTTATTTGCGGTAAAAATCGCCGCAGCTCAGCGGTAAATTTTTGTCTCTAACCAAGCAATAGCGATAATTATCGCTATTGCTTGGTAATATGCCCCTTTGTGTTTCGATTGATGATGAAGACCTCCCAGGCCCTTAACCCGAATAGCTCCGCATTGGCTGTCGCCAGTAATGTGGTACAGGCCTCTATGATGGCTTTATGTTGTTTTCGTTCCATGTTAGTCGTTTTAAATTGTAAGGATGGGTTGTTAATGTGAGAGCCTTGGTTTGCAGTGTCCTTTCTGCAATGCGAGCTAGTATAAATGCTAGTGGGTAGTGGTCACTTTTGGCTCTTTCCTTTATTTGAAAAATGGAGATATAGGGAAACAAGTCTAGGTCCGCCAAAGTAAAATCAATGGTTGCACCTGCCTTGTAATAAGTTATATTAAAGTCCCCCTACAGTATTATGTTAGCGTGTGGATTAGTGGATTTTAATGTTTAAAGCAAGGCGATCAGTAGCTGTTTTTTTTTCCTTATGCTTTTGGGCTGGGTGAATATAGGTATTCAAAATTAGTAAAATTGTGGAAGATGAGACTGCGAGTTTAATGCATTGCATCCAGGGTGAGTCTAAATCAATTTCTTTGTATTCCCAAAGGATGTCGGTCAAGATGTGAATCAATAGGCCGCCTTTTGCCCTTCCGTATTTTGATTCTTTTGTGGCTGTGTTGAAATTTTCTTTGTAGGCTACGATTGGGGAATTTATGGACTGCCAGGTTTCCTGAAGTAAGAGGATATCATGCACTGGAAGGAATTCTACAATGTCGAAGTCATCAGGTTGGACCATAGACCGTTCACGCTCCAGGAGCAAATCTTGCAACCGTAGGCTATATTGAAATCTTTTGTGCATTGGTTCATGCTGCTCCATATTTCGTGTTTAAGGGCCTCGCCTGTGGGTCATCCTCGAGGTTTAATACTGTTAAATAATTGGGGCTGAGGTATTGTGATGGTGATTTGCCTTGTGGTATGATCACAAACTTTGGCTATGCTAAGATAATCAGGTTCCTTTCAGTACACCCGTGGTTTGGTGAAACTGCTGTAGTGGGCTTGGGTAGCGAGGTAACTCCACCTTTTTTAGCTCATGTTGCGAAGGATGCTCTATGCAGCAGAATCTACTTCTGGAATGAGGTGATCTGCTCAGTTACGCGTCTCTGCTGTGACTAGTCTCCTGACAGCAGCTGCGTCCTGATTACTGATTTCTCTCGCTTTTGTTGTTGGATCTTTGGGGGCTTGGATTAAGATGGTCTTTGGAGCTCCCTGGATTGTTGTCTTAATTGTCTTGTGCATGTCCAGAGTTTTAAATATATTATATATTTTACTTGCAGGGGTGTTTTGCTTTTTAAAGGTTTTAGACTTCTTGAAACAGCTACATCTTTTGTAGATGTCGATGTAATGCGCAGTGTGCTGGTAATTTTTGTGACATCCCTGATGTTTTCTTCTCCTGTGTCTTTCTCACTTTTTTCATTAATCTTCTGAGAAGGGGTTTTCTTTTGTATGAGCAGTGAGTATGAACCACATTCATTTAGTTTGCTTTTCTTTGCTTTCCTCAGATGTTTTCATTCCCTCTTTATAAGGGAAATGTGAGTGTTTGTTAGTATGGGGCTTTCGTCAGCTTTCCATGTTGAGTTTTGTTGTTTAAGTGAGGATGCTGACCCTCCAGATGGTCAATCGTTCAGTTGCCTGCCCTCTTCATTTGCGTTGAGTGAGATTATATATGTGTGATCTGAGCTATTAGATATCCTTTTTTTCTTGAGGTGTTGCTTTCTGCCAACAGTTGGCTACCACAGCATTCTGCCTTTGAGTCCCAATCCCTAGCCAGTGTGGGGTTTGAATGAGTTTCTAAGACCTTCCCGAACATCTCTGTCATTATGATTGGAACTGTTGCAAGTTTTTTGATTATTTGGGAACAATGGCAAGTGTGATAAGTAGTGTCCCGGTCCAGTTGGACCTTCATTATCATAGTATTTAAGGCCTGCAACTTTTGTTCTATCCCCTGGACATGGATAGCTAAGATGTTTAGTAGCTCAACTTGAGTGTCTAGCTTATCTGCATGGTATGTCATGGCGGTTCCAATGGTTTCCATGGTGTTTAGCAAGTGGGGCCACACGGAAGGAACTGGGGGGTGAACGGTTGCTTCTGTTTGAGGCCGTTGCAATTGGTCCTTAATCGTTCTTGGCTGTGCCCTTTCACATGGTTAATTTGCTAGGGCTGCCAAGGGCCCTTTAGGCTCCTTAGACGGATGCCTGTTTGGATGTAGTTGGGGCACTTCCTGTTCCGTTTGTTTCACTTTTTTAGATGGTTTGAGTGGTGGGAAGAGGATGTCAAGGTCTTGCTCACAAGCTGGTAGGCTGTTGGTTGCGAATCAGATGGTGAATGAGATGATACACATGGAGGTAAAATATTGTCTCGCCAAAGCGCCTCGTCATCATTGATTTCATGAGATGGTGTTTGATGATTCCGTTGAGCTGGCTGAGCCAATTGGCTGATTAGCGACCCCCAGCTTGACTCTGGCTACATGTGGACTAGGGCCTCGATGAGCTGGTGACAGTGTCCTTAAGGGTGACCTAATAAATGTCATTATGCATTTGTGTATCTTGGTTGAATGCTTGCTTTCTTGGATTTTTTCTTATTGGACAGAAGGGATTTTTTTATTCACTGCAGTTAGTTTCTGCGCTTTTGTTGCCTGTCTTGACTTCCTCATGATTCTTGGGAGAAAACCCTCCTGCTGTACACTTTTAGGAAGTCCATGATAAGTGCCCACTTGCTGGCTTTGGTGCTCGGGCAATGCATAGTAGTTGCAGTAGGCTCACTTTCCTTGACACTGTCTATGTCTGTCTCTTTCCTCGACACTGACTATGTCTAAGTCAATCTTCAACACTGAACAGTGTACCCTGTTGGTTTTTGCCACCGCCTCTCGTTGGCCCCCTTATCCCCTCTTGGGTTTAACTTTTTTGCTACGCCTCTGATTTTGCCCGATCTCATAGTGGATTCGCTTGATCCAAATCCCAGATGTGGCTGCTTGATACTTGAGGAGCTTTCTCGCTCCAAGTCCAACTTCAACAGTTGCTGCCAATAAGTAGACCTCCCTTTTTGGGGGGGGGGCAGTTTTGCTGCACGTAGTGGGTCTCTTGGAGTGACAAGTTGGAATTTTTTAAGTAGTACTCCTTAAGTTGCTTGAAGACCCTTTTTAGGGAGGAACTATACTGAGGATGAAGTCAGCTACTGGGGATGAAATCTGATGCACTCCCCTTTTCAATCGCTTCCTAGACCCAGGTGATGCGGCCTAGAAGTTGAGGCATGGTCTATTTTGGGAGTCACATGCCCGCCTTCTCTCCCACCTTGCCCACTCTATCTCCCGCCCCTATGCTCCTTTTAATCCTTGCAGACTTTGTTTTTCGTAAGTACTAGGGGGCTTTATTCTGTGTTTTTTTATTTTATTTTTGCTGCTGCTGCTCCCCCCAACTCCTTTAGGGGAGGGTTGCAGGAAGGTTACAGCTTTGTGTGGATTTGAAATATATATTTGTTTCTTTGGGTGGTCTTGTTTGCTCTTCTGCCCCTCCACTCTCCTACTCCGCCTCTCGCGGGGCTCTTGCAATTGCTTAGCAGCACCGTGCTGTTACTCTGTTCGCTGCAGGCCAGGACAGGGCCGCGGACTGCACCCAACCTAGTTGGGCCGCCTCCGCGCCACCCCAGAGGGTTCACACTCTCTGCAGCCGCCTGCTAATGGTGGCCACGCTTGCCAGGGCTTCTCTTACCGCAAAGTGAGGGGCCGGCCACCGTGCCGGAAATCATTCCCCAGAACCGGTCAACATACTGGGAGATGCTGTCAGGACCGATTCTGCCATGAAGATCTCATCAGGTGCTGGTGCGAGTGCATTGCAGTTGCAGAGATCTGCTTCGCCTCACTTCACATCGCTGTGTTGCAGCCTCACCCCCTCAGATGTGCAGTATTATTCTCACACCTTCCAATAATTTCTGGAAATGTTTGTAGTTCTTGAGAGTGGGAAAACTGTGTATTAACCTCATTGCAAGCATCTTATCCCATTCACATGCAACATTGAGATTCTCGACATGAGCTAAATATGTAGCACAAGTAGTCAAATGAGTTGTGTAAATTCTTACACCAGAATGAGACTACTGTATCCATAATATAGAAATTTCCACCTTTGTGACCAACCATTAAATAACAAATGCAAGAGTTAGTACCATTTACGTATTGACCTGTAATGTCCACAAAGCAGCAATGCAAAGGCTTTCAATGCTTACCAAAAGGGATGGTGGAAGGATATAAAGTGCTCCAGCTAAAATAAAATGTGGTCTCCTGGCATTTCTTATGTATTTGACATGATTGGAAGTGAAGTTATATCGCTGACAGATAATAGATGTATGGAACTGGTGTTTTGTACAGGTGGTGGTATTATGTATAGATCACAGGTGGTGAAACTATATATGTATATAAATCCCCGAAAAAACAAACATTGAACGGACGTTATCGTTAGGCTCACATTTCACTCGTACAAATCCAGAGAAATTCAGCAGTTATAGTTAACTAAGCTAACTATAACTTGCACCCCTGCATACACTGCTTATGACCTCACATATTACATCATTCTTGATATTGACAGTGACATCACTGATGACTTCACTAATGAGATCTCAAATGACATCACTTGACAACATCCAGTGATTGTGAGTTTTTTCTAAAAGTGTTAAAGATATATACTAAGATACTGCAAAAGTTAAATGAGTATAGTTTGTCTACAACTAATGAAGGATACTCTTGTAACACATATTATGTGAGTGACTGTGTGATTGCATGTATCCATATGTGAGAAGGTGTCTGAGTGGTTTGATAGATGTGTGAGCGGTTGTATGGGTAAGTGATACCACTGTATAAAACAATTTCTTTTAAATTTCTAAAATCTTAGAAATACACTGTAAGACACCATATATTACAAAGATAGTGTGCTGAAGCATATTTTCTATTTCTAACATATTTCAGTATGAACAAAAAAAGTGTACAAAGTAGTGTGTTTATCACTACAAATTTCCTCACTACTTAAATAAAAATGCAGTCCACCCTAGACTGCTTACAAAAATATTTAGAAATTTATAAATACATTTTCTTACCTATTATCACTTAAATAAAATGCTCATCGGTTGTCAACAACAATAAAACCTAATTCTTACCTATATGTAAGGCCCTAACCCTAACGACAGAGAAATGGAGAACGAGAACCCAGCAAAAGTGTGTTAAAACTGCATGACTGACTTTTATCTTTGTTAAGCACAGCCATTACCATCACAAAGGAAGCCTGGGGTCCATGGTAATGAGGAGCTCTATGCTGTGACTAAATGTGTCTTAGTGCATGCTGGGAGATTTCCCTTTTAAGGACAGTTCCCCTCACACACCAGAGGTGTCATGATTCATCAAGGGGGTACCGCCTCGCGTGAGAGACCTAGGGGGTCATTAAGATAGTGAGCGGATTGCCACCGCCCGTATGGCGGTGACGATCCGCCCACCAAAAACCACCACCCGCATATAAATTCACCCGCCACATTACCATGGCAGGGGGGACACCGGCGGAGGGGAAGACAGTCCGCCGGTTTTCTGCTGGTAGGCAATCCGCCCGATTGCCTACTGGGCGGAAAAGACCAGGAATATTGTGGCGGTGCCCTGCAGGCACCACCATCCATATTAGCATCATGGCGGTGGAATGCCTCCCAGGACGAGCTCTCCTGGGTATCGAGGTACCGACGGACAGTGCGGGGCCTCCTTCCAGAGCAGCCAGCCAGGTAGAGGTGAGGCAGGGCTATCCTACAATTGAGGATACCTGGGTATGACCTGACAGACAAATGAAAAGCAGGAATACCAGTGTTGTATAAAACTTTATTTTATTCTATTATAATACTTTTTTCACATAATTGCAGCAGCATTAGCACATAGTAAATCTGGTCCTGAAGAAAGCCGCCGATACTTTGGTATAGATCAACAGGCTGAAACATGTTGACCATCAAGTGACAGTGGTTCTATATCCATACCGCTGTGCTGTTTCCTTTTAACCCTGTCAAGTAGAACACATCAATAAAGTCAAGTAGTGATTCTACTTAGACAGTTTTAATCTCACCTATCCACTCCTTCAAACAGCGCTGCATACCTCACTACATCCATCATCTCACATATGGTATTACCATCCTGTCCCTTACCTGACAAAACATCTCTGAGCTCCTTCTTTAAACACCGAAGTAGTAGCTCCCAGTGGTGACTAGGTTTTCCACACTGGTAAAGAGGACCCACATGATGAAGCATGTCACCTTCGGGTGAGTGAGGGTTCTCATCCTTAAGGGATGTCTCCCCTAGTCACTTTTCACCTGTAGTATTACGTTTGAGAGAGACACTACTTATTTGCTTACACACACATGTCTGAGACTATAGGTGTTCAATTTGGTATTTAGTTTGTATGAGGGGACCCCAATCTACAGAAGTTTTACACAAGCACCGCCTCGCGTGAGAGACCTAAGGGGGTCATTAAGATAGTGGGCGGATTGCCACCGCCCATATGGCGGTGGCGATCCGCCCGCCCAAAACCCACCACCCGCATATAAATTCACCCGCCACATTACCATGGCAGGGCGGACCCCGGCGGAGAGGAAGACAGTCCTCCTGTTTTCCGCTGGTAGGCAATCCGCCTGATTGCCTGCTGGGCGGAAAAGACCAGGCACCGCAATTCATATTAGCCTTATGGCGGTGGAATGCCTTTCCATTGCCGCCATGAAAAGGCATGTGGTCTTCAACTATGGGGGCCTGTAGCGGGCCCCCAGGGATTCTGGGGGGTGGGGGGTGCAAATGGCATTTCAATGTACAACGTGGCAGGCACCGCGCGGTGCCTGTCACGTTGTCCATTGAAATGCACAACTTGCATTTGTGTCATTGCGGCCGGCTGTGCTTTCAACACCACCCGCTGCAATGTTACAAATACGGGCTGCACCTGCCAATGTGGAGGGCGCATCCTCATTGTTGGTGCAGGACCGCCGTATGCATTGCGGGCGGTCCCATTTTCCTGGGCTATGGTGGGGCGGGCGGACAAAGCCCACCATATTAATGAGCCCCCTAGTCTTCACATGGGCTACAACCCCATCGCTAAGAGAAAGGAGCTCAGGGATGTTTTAATGAGGACGAAGGGTGTACTAAAACCCCATGAGAGCTTTGTGTGATGAAAGAAGTGCAGTGCTATAATATTGGTGGTTAAAACTGGCTACGAGGTCTGCTATGAAGCAACTTTTATTCAGCTGCCCGGTGTCAGGATTAAAAACAAAATATAGCTTGTAACACAGGTGCCAGGATTCAAGGCCTCTATGTTATTACAAGACCAACATGTTTCAGCCTATCAGACCTAGGATAGTGTCATGGCTTTCTTCAGGGTCTGTAATGTAGCTACTGCAATAAATAAGTGATGCGTGAAAAAAATCATATAAAAACACGTGAAAATAAATGGTACAATACTGAACCAGAGATTTTCGCTGCTCAGTATGTCCAACGTATACCCATTCCGGCTATACAGAGTTCACCACATCTGTCCCGGCTTCTTAACCAAATGGTATGATGGCCACAACAGCCAAAAGTGCAATTATCCGTTAACACGCGAAGCTCATCTCCGGACGCATCGCTCACTCATTTATTGCAGTAGCTACATTACCGACCCTGAAGAAAGCCATGACACTATCCTAGGTCTGATAAGCTGAAACATGTTGCTCTTGTAAAGGGTAAAGGGTGAGAAGTAATTTATATCTAATTAATTAATAAGTAGTTGATCATTAATAATAATAATTAGGTAATTGATATTTAATTAGGGTATGTTTATATTTTTTGTGGGGGGTTTTCCTTTTATAGGGGTGAAGGGTCGGGAGTAAATTAATTTTACTTACTTTAAAATTCGTTGTTAAATATTATTCATTTTTTTTATTGTAAATACGTTTTAATTGTGTAATTAATTTTTTCAGTTTAATTTTAGCTGTGGAATGTGGGGATTATAGGGGTAAAGTATGGGAAGTTAATCAAATTTCATGACATTTAATTTATATATATTTTTTAATAATATTAGTTTAATTGGTAATTAATTATGTTAATTATGGAAGTATATTTTTTTTAAATATAGATAAGGTTTGTGAATTGTGTGGTGTTATAGGGTTTGGAATAATTTCTAATTAAAAATATTTATTTTATTTATTATAATATTTGTAAGTATTTATCATATGTGTTTAACATTATAATATTTTTTGACTTCTTAATATGAAATATATTTGTATTTTAAAGTGTACATATTTATATGTATTTATTTTGTTTTTTAAATATATTTGTTGTTAATATTTTGTTTGTTTTTTAATTTTGAACGAACTGGAGTGAGAATATTCATTGTTACCCCTCCACAATCCAACACCTTCCCTAATCTACTTTATTTTTTTATATTAAATTTATTATTTAACATATTTTATATATGTGGTTCAATATTTTTGTACTTACCTGTTTAAGTATATGGAGTCAATAGTCAATATTTTTTAATTCTATATTTTTTACATCGATATTCTGTCAGTGAACCGTTCGAGTATGGGTGTATGGATAGGTATATGAGTGGCTTTACAGGTGGGCGACTAAATGTGTGAGTAGTTGAGTGGATATGTGAGTGAGTGTATCAGTGCCTCTGTGGGTGTGTCACTGAATGTGTAAGCAGCTGTGTGGGTGTGTGTGACTGGGTGTGTTGGTCAGTGTTAGGGTGTCTAAATAGACATGTAAGTGGCGGTATGGGGATTAGTACCTGGCTGTGTTAGTGGATGTTTGGGTGTATAAATGTGTGTGCAAGTGGCTCTGTTAGTGGTGAATACGTAAGTGCTGTGTGGGTGTGTGCATGGATGTGAAAGTGCCTATGTTGTGTCTGACTGGATGTGTGGGTGACTGCATGAGTTTGTAAATAGGTGAGTGAGTGGTTGTATGGGTGGGTGACTGGGTGTATAACTGGGTATATGGGAATAAATTGTATTTGTAACTGACTGTCTGAGTACTACATACATGCATGGCAGTATAGGTGTTTGAGTGGGTGTGACAGTGCCTGTAAGGGTGTGTGAATACCATGTAAGTGGATGTATATATTATTAAATGGGTATTGAAATGCTTTATGGGTGTGTGACTGAGTGTGTCAGTCACTGTCTGAATATATGGGCGGTGGCGGCCATCACAGGTAAACGTGGTGCGACGGTGGGCCTGTGTGGGAGGGGGAAGTCGACAGATGACGGAATAGGTATAATTAAACAAATAATACCTATTCCATCATCTGTCGACTTCCCCCTGCCACACGCTGCCCCATGTGTAAGTGCCTGTCTGTTTGAGTGGGTGCAAATTACATACTATTAAATTATACTATAAGAAATCACCCATCTAATTTCAAACACATTAATTCATACAGGCTTAATAAAATTATTATATTTTCAGTGTAGCAATTCCTCTTCCTCCTTTGCTGCTCACTATGGGTCTCATTTACAATATTTTGATACACAGCAGCACATCAAGCCTTCCTGCTGTGCTGCCGCATGTGAAAATAAAAGGGCAGGATATGGTGCATTCCTGTCCTTCTCCCATGCACCGGCGCACAATCAGCAGCTGTGCACCAGCACAGACACCCTTGCGTCATTTTGTAAGGATGCCTGTGCTGAGGGGATAATAGAGACATCTTCCTGCACAAAAACAATCATTAAAGGCATTTTCCTCTTTCTATGCATAGACAGAGGAAACAACTAGGAGGAATACAAATATTCCTCCTTGTTGCACCTCCTTACACCTGCCCTGCGTAGCATTCTGACACATTCCCAAGTTTACAAAATGGTATAAATCTGGGAAGGCATCAAGTTCCATGGATGTTGTGTGTGAACAACCACAGAAACAATCATGGAACTCCCCTTTCATGCAGAGTTTGGCATGAAAGGGAAACATAATTTACATGGTCATGAAAAGTCATGCAAGGTGACTTTACATGGCCTTGTAAATATGGAGAAGGCCATTGCAGTTCAAGAGTACCTATAGTGGCTACAATTCCCACTGTGCTTTCACTCATACTTCTCCACTTAGCAAATCAAAGATCTCCTTTCATCATTTAATTTACTTCCTGTAAAGAAGCCCAATTTGGTAAGTATTTTGCAGCTCCACCAAGGAACTCAGCACGGCCTGCCGTGCCGTCCGTGGTATATCTGCGGATCCACAAGACACACCTTAAATGATTCAACAATGTTAATGCTTTTTGTTTATATTTTGTTTTGTAAAATATGGTCAAATACAAGCTGTTAGAAATGGGGATCTCTAGTTAGCAATGGCCTGCACCTTTGTCCAAGTAGGGACCATTCTTCCTAGTCAGGGTTAGGGGGATACACTTCTATAATAACCCCTTCTCACCCCCTTGGTAGCTTGGCACACGCAGACAGGCTTATCTCAGAGGCAGGGTGTTAGCATTTGTGCATGCATACCGTAAAGCAGTGAAAACACTACAAATAGACACCACACCAGTTTAGAAAAATAAGGAAAACTTTATCTAGACCAACAAGACCAAATAGGACAAAAATACAACATACAATGCTGTAAAAACTGTTACTTTGCAAAACAACCTTCAATTTGCAAGAATAGCTGAAAAACACAGTGCTTCTAAATCTTTAGCTTTGTCCGGGGCTAACGCAATGCTGAAAACGACAGAGTCTAACAGTTCCAAACAACCGCTTCGAGGAGGCCAGCTAAAGCGTCGACAGACTCGTAGTCTGTACCTTTCTCGTTGTGGCCAACACATTGGTGCGGGCCGGTCAGGGCAATTGTTGCGGTTCCAAAAAAAACAGGGCCCAGCTATGGGCACCTGCTTCTCCCCCAGTTATGCTAATTTGCATTTGGGCTGGTGGGAAGAGCAGGTGCTCGGAGGGCTTACAGTGGAACAATGGTCAGGAAGTGTCACGATGTGGCTAAGAATTATTGATGATGTTTTTGTACTGTGGCATGGTACTGAAACAAAGGTAGAGTTATTCATCTCAGACCAGAATGACAATGTTCTTAATTTAAAATTCTCAGGAAAATTGAGCAAAACATCTATAGAATTCTTAGATATTCTGATTGGGTAGGTAAGGAGAAGTTGGAAACAAGTATTTTTAGGAAACCTTGAGCAGAGAATACTATTCTTCATGCCGTTAGCTCTCACCCTGCCTCATTGATGAAAAGCATTCTCTTTGGCTAGTAGTATTGAGCTAGATGTGCATGTAGCACACTAGAAAAATACAGAAACAGTTGAGAAAGAGATGAAAGAATGCTCTGTACTCTCAATCTATACTAGAAGCAGAATCTTAAAAAGCAAGAGGGCGGAACAGTTGCTCTATTTAACCCCTCTAAGTCAGCAAGGAAGAAAGGACTAAGAAAGATGGCCCTCTCTGACTTATAAGTACATTTAATACTCAACATGCTACGGTCCAAAAGATTTTCAGTAAGCATTGACATCTAGTGAAAGGGGACCCTTTCATTGGCACCATAGTGTCCAAACAACCCCAAATCACATATAGAAAATCTAAATTTTTAAGAGATTATTTAGTTAGAAGTGAATTCACCACAGAGAGGGCAATAGAACTTGGCTTAGTCCGAGGGATGAATTTAGAACATGTTCTAAATGCAAAGCATGTAAAAAGAGTGAAAACCAAACTACAGTAACAACAGCTTTCAATACAACTATCAAAATAAGGGGAACCTGACATGTAAATCCAGCTTTGTTGTACATACTTTGAAATAGCCCTGCAAGAAACGATATGCGGGGAGTACCACATTACCTGCACACAAATGTTTGCTACAATATTTAAGAGCTAACAAAAATACCGACCGCAGCTAAACTATAGCTGATTTTGAATAACGTCATCAAAGTGATCCCACAGTACTTAGGTATAGCTACATCACTCGAATTACTGAAAAGAAGAGAGGAGAGGATACAGAAAAGGATCTCAGGAAATTCGAGACAGTCTACATTTTAGAAGTGGATAGCAAGGAGCCAAATGGCTTCAATATTGATGAAGAAATGTACACATGCCTATATTGAATTGTGCCCCCAGTAAACACTTCCTATAGAGCACTTTTGTTAACTAGTTTTTAATATTACAGTATTTTGAGGGTAGCATTCAGGAAATTACTATTCCACACAGTAATATACTGGGCACCCCAATAGCTTCTGTTTTATCTATTCTACTTGCGTCTGTGATCCACCAAGATTTGGTCTGATCATTTGTGATGTAAAGTCTAATACATTTGGCATAATGATTTTGAGATCTGTAAAATAGGTCTGTCAGTTTGAGACTTACCTTTTATTGGGTGGCACAGGAATAATAGTTTTTGGGCCCTTGTGATTTGATGCATGTTTTGAGACATATTAGGCTGTCTAGTATTATCCATAAACTTAGTTGGAGCTTACCACTGGTAATATTTTAAATACATTTTTGCTTTAAGTTTCGGAGATTATAGATTGATAGAAAAATTTGGATTTTTTTGATAACCAGAAGAAATGTGATTATCTGTTGTAGCAGGAGCCTAGGATTTGGAACATAAATAACACTGAGCACTTTAGGAATATTGTTGTTTTCTTTCTCTCTTTTTTAACTGTCACTTGCCAAATGACAAAGTGATAAAGTATTATGTATTTGCAATTTTATATAAAACCATTATTTATGATGGAAACTGTATGATTAATTTCATTGTCTTTTCTTTTGGAAATTAATTCCTGTATATTTTTTTCTCTGATGAATTAACCTATTTATCAAGAGGTACATTAATAATGAATTTATTATTGCACACATTTATAAATATTACTTCTCAATTTGAAATGTCCTTGCATGAATTAGAATCATAGAGGTATTTGCATGTTTAAAGATGGTGCTGAAGAACACTGCTATTGGTATGCATTTTTTGCCTTAGTTTCCTTCTTCTATTTTTATTGACTACTATTTAATTAATTTGAGTAATGGCGGTCATCATCATGAAGAGGGTGTCATATAAATTATACAAAAAAGCAGAGGACACTGGGTAGTTTAGGTGGAAAGAAGCTCCTGTATAGAACACCCTAGAACACCAGCGACACTGAATCTACTCACCTCAAATGTCTGTGTTTATAGTAAAGGTTTTGAGCATTGGATTAGCATAGTGCCACCCATGCCTATCTGGAAAGGGGCAAAGTCTTTATTGGCTTTAAAAATGCTTGCAGCCAGGCCAAGCTTCCAACTTCCCGCAGGCAGCCTTTGGCAGTACGCAGCTGGGTGGTTGGTTAAAGGGCTTGGCCTACCACCAGGCCATGTGGCCAAACCCCAAGCAGGGTGCCAATACCACACCCTGTGGAGTCGTTGGCATGCGCAGCACAGGGTTGGTCTTTTGGTCCCCGTGACCCTGTCCATAGGGGCAAAAGCATATATATTAAGGGGAGGAGGGAATGAAACACCCTCCCCAACCTTTAATTGGCCCCAGGGACTGCATACCATTGGTCCAAATACAATTAAACAGGGGAGGAGGGCATACATCCCCCCTTCCCAAGCCTCAATAGGCCCAGGGACCTCATCCCCCAATAAAAAAGGGGAGGGGGCTGCACAACCCCCCCTCCCCAAGCCTTTTTGGGTCCCAGGGATCCCATCCCTCAGGGGCCAAACCAATCAAAAAGGGGAGGGGGGGCTATGTGACTTCACTCCCTGACCCTTCATATGCCATGGGAACCTCATACCTGCTAGCCATTTTTAGTTTAAATGGAAAGGGAGCATGCAATACCCCCCCTCCAAATATCTTATCAGGCCCTGGGGTCTCCATACCCCAAGATCAAAGTCAAATAAAAATGGGAGGGTAATGCGGGCCCCCTCCCCAAGTCTTTCCTGGCCCTGGGGACCCCATCCCCTGTGGCTGCAACTTATTTGAAAGTGGAGGGCGCCACAAGGCTCCCCTCCCCAGCTGTATTAGCTTCAGGGACCCTATCCACAGGGCCAAACATAAGAAAAAGAGGAGGAGAGGCGGTCCACAGTCCCCCTCCCCAAGCCTTCTAAGGCCCCTGCATCCACCCCCCGAGCCGTCTATTTTTGTTTTATAAATGGGGGTCGCATGCAAATGCACATATATATGTAAAACACAGTGGTGGTCACAATAGGAAATATATTTCGTTGTTTGCTTATAACTTTGCTTATAACTACTACTTAAGAAGAATTGAGCACAGTGTACACTTTCCATCTTTCCAAGTATGCCTGGGCATTTTCCATCATTATAATCAGTAAAAGGGCCTACAAAGTGGGCCCAATTTCAATTTCAAACATTATTCCCCATTTATTTAGAAATAAATACATATTAGATGCAATTTCCACTGGTAACTCAATAAAACGATTTGTGACATGGGTTTTTGAGTATGTTATTCAACCATCTGTAAGCAGGATGACCTTTGCATTATGTAATTTGGTAAATTACTAATCTGAAAATATGACCTTAAATTAATCAAATGTTTCAGAAGGATAGCATGATGAAGAGAAGACTAATAGAAGACTGTCTCAAGGTTTGTACAAATCAGAGTGATTTAAAAGGGAGAAGACATGTTAAATGTCACACTTGTAGTTGGACTCTGGGTTCATTCCCAGAAGTGTAAAAGTGAGATGTTCGAGGAAACCTGGATCTGTGATTCAAAAACAATTACACAACATGAAGGTGTTGTAACAAAATGGGAAATCGTGATAACAACATACAATTTTTTTCAAATAGAACTGTAAATCTGTAAATATGTGCAAAAGGAAAGAACATGAGAATCTATTCTATGTTATAAGCGTTTTAGTGATGATTATTCATTGGAACGTAATGAGGGTCAAAAGATTATCAAAGACATTGAAATGTAAACACAAAAACATTCATAGCTTAAAAACACACATCATTCTTATTCTGAGAGGCGTGGGAGAAATCAAAAATGAGTTTGCAACTTTTTTACCTAACTTCTTGTGACATTATATAAAAACAAAATAGAAGCTGCTTTGGCAGAACTCAGCACTAAGACTGGTATTAATCATTACCTTGAAAGAATAGTCATGCAGAACATTAGCCTAATTTGTCATCACTTATAGATGAGCTCCCTGTTGATACTCAGGGGTTCAGCAACCTGAAAGTGTTTTTCCTGGGTTATT
This sequence comes from Lissotriton vulgaris, assembly GCF_964263255.1. NCBI lineage: Eukaryota > Metazoa > Chordata > Amphibia > Caudata > Salamandridae > Lissotriton > Lissotriton vulgaris. The sequence continues at coordinate 623,519,503 of NC_141689.1, forward strand.
GTGCACATCAGAATCACATGGTACGTTTGTAGTTCCAGCTGGAAGGCTGCTTTTCAAGCAAGAGAGTTACTTGTTCACATAGACAACTTAACATGGCTCCTTGCCAGAAGGGATTGACTTATAGGAGCAAGACTAGATTTGTTGCTACATACATAATTTCTCCACCACTGCCCACTTAGATTAATCCACTGTCAGTCATCAGTCATAAAGTCTTTATTGCGAATATTTCATCATAAAAGACATACTATACAATTCATAATTTACATTGATACAATTAATCAAAAAAACAGTATAAAATTAATTATCCATAGTATGTAAAAAAATAAAACATATAAATAGATAGCAAGCTAAAACCTGTGATTAAAAGATATTAAATATAACATTTTGTAAAAAGACTTGGCAGCTTAATGAAACTATTTAAAACAAATGGGACCCTCCTCAACTATCCTTAAGGCCTTAATAATAGCCACTACCTCAGTAGCCACAGCATATCTTGTGGACCAGAAAATTAAGAGCTGATCTTCCGAGACCAAAGTGTCCAAGCCCAACTGATGAATTTAGCCTCACCAATAACCACAAGTTTTGAAGTATCAGTTTTCAGTATTCTACTAGTTACCTGCGCGGATCTTCTACCCATTATCCGACATACAGGGCATAGCCACAACCGTCTAGGTTGGAGATACTCGGGACAAACCAAGAGGAAGTAATCAACTGTTTCAATCTGGTCCACACAAAGAGGGTATTTTCCACTACCAAATGTATTCCAGCTTTTCGTTAGACCTCGTAGCGGTAGGGAGCCAAGTCTAAACTGGTGATACAGTTTGCGATCCTGTGACTTTGTTATTGTATCCCAGTACTCTTCAAGTAAGGAATCGTCCTTGATTGCTAAACATGTTGCAGTCAAGGAACTACCAGTCAAGGAAGCATGTTGCTTAGCTTTGGTCCTATTCCAATATGCATCCCTAAAAATCTTTTTTGAGGGAAAAACAGCTGTATCGGGGTTGGTCCATAACTCCCCCATCCCCATATCTGTCTGAATGGTTTTAATTTCAGACAGCCAGGTGATCCTATGTGAGCCCCCTAGACTTTTAACTTCTAGTAGGGCCTTGGCGAATAGGGACAATTCAGGTGTAGTCCAAAGGCGTCGCCAAAACGCCAGCGGTCTATACTGCGCCATGTCCTCAACAGGCTGACAACCTATATCATATAGGAGAGGTATACGTGGGGAAGATTGTGGTAACCCTACAGCAGACCTAAGAAATTTGTTTTGTGCCACCTTTAAGGAGTCCAGGTTACTAAAAGCCCATAATTCAGCACCGTACATTACGGCTGAAAGGATTTTAGAGCCATAAATTTTGATCAGGGGAGCCATAGGTTTAGTTAGAGAATACCTATGTTCTTTAACCACATGACTGCTAAGCTGGTTCCTCTCCTGTGCTGGAAATTGTTATATCCCTTGGTTCATGACAAGCTCAGCTCGTCATGAGCACACGACCAGTGTACTGCATGACAAACTGAGCTCATCATGAGCAGCGAAGGGGTTAAGCAAGGCCCCACCTAGTTGGGTGTGCTTTAAGGTGAATAAATCTATCTGGGTCTTCCAACTTAGGTTTTCACTGAAGGTAACCCCCAGATAGGTAAAGGTAGATGTCTGTTTCAAGGTGGCTCCTCCCATATGAACCCTTGCTTTAACTGGTCTTGAGCCACGAAGGACCATAAACTTGGTCTTCCACACATTAACCTCTAGCTCATGTTCACGGCAAAACAACTCAAAATGGGACAGTGCTAACTGTAGCCCCTGTCACATCTTAGAAATTAAAAGAGTGTCGTCCGCGAACATGAGCAAGGGGACTTTCATAACAGCTATGGAGGGTGCATCTTTTGGGTAGTTAGAAAAATAATTTATAACCCCATTAATAAACAGAGAAAACAGGGTGGGGGCCCATACACAACCTTGTCTTACCCCTTTAGACACCTCAAATCTTGCTGTCACCTCCCCTGGTTTGCCCCAGCGAACCTGGGCATATGTGTGTTCATGTATATTGACCAAAAACCTCACCAGTTCTTTGGGCATACCCATCTCCTGGAGAACTTCCCACAATTTGGTCCTCGGCACGAGGTCAAACATGGACCTTAGGTCCACGAAGGCTACAAAGAGCATACCAGCCCCAAGGAATACTCCCTTCCAATACAAGAGCACGAACCTGAAAGCTTGATCAAGGGTCCCAATATGCATCCGATAACCCGCATGTAAAGGCGTTAAAATATCATTTTCAGACATCCAGCTCTGAATACGTCCCAATACCAGACGGGCTATAATTTTTTGAACTGCATCTATAAGACTAATCGGTCGATAGTTGTCCGGGGCAGATCGATCACCTTTCTTATAGATCGGTAAAATCTCTGCCCCGAACCAAGAATCGGGAACCAATGCTCCTCTGGCAAGGGCGTTAGCTAGAATAGTTAAATAAGGGATCCACAAGTCTTGCTCCTGTTTAAACAAATCTGCGGGGATGCAGTCAGGACCCGGGGCTTTGCCACTCTGGATTGATTTCAAAACAGGCTTTACCTCACTAGGGACAGATGTTAGGGGTTCTACACAAACAAGGGTCGGTACTACAGCTGCTGGCCTAACCCTAGTCTTAAACTGGTTTTCAAAAAAACTTACCCACTGTTGAGGCTCAACATGGGTGGTGGGGTTCATATCCTGCGAGCACTTACCCCATCTAAGGAGGTGCCAAAATTGGGACATGTTTCTGCCCTCACAAGCCTCATATAACTCCCTCCAGCGAGCTTCATCCCAGTTTTTCCTTGCTTTTAATTGGGCAGATTTATATATAGCTCTACAGCTTCTAATAGTGTCTGGTAATCTAGATTTAATAGCTGCAAGCAATGCTTTATGGGCCTGTCTACAACTTGCATCGTACCAGGAATCTTTCCTCTGCATTTTCTTTTTGCTGTTATTTGGAATGCTTTTATAAAAAAGAGTTTTGAGCCCCAAAAATAATTCACTATGAATACTCGGGATTCTATCCTTAATCCCCTCCTGGAATTCACATCTGGTCAGCTTGTCCATAGCTTTGCTAACTAGGTTCCTAATAGCAGCCCGAGTTTTCACATTTGAGACTATCTTTGGCCATCGAACCCTTCTCTGGTCATTGGTTAGCCTTGCTTTCGCCTGCACAATGGCAGCTATATCAGTGGGGGAACCGGTAAATCTACTATAAGATAAAGACAACATCAAGGAGTTATGGTCGCTTTCTAATCTATTTATTACCACCATATCTATAATAGCTGGCCTTATCTCCAAGTTAACCAAAATGTAATCAATTCGACTCCCACATCTACCTTTGTCAAAGGTCAACTTCCCTAACCTATCAGACTTCGTTCTGCCGTTAGCTGCCCTCAAACCCTTATCGAGACACAGTCCCTTCATGTACATAGCCGCTTGAGTCCATTTCCTTATGGGTTTTAATTCCAACTAGGGAACTCCCAACAAGGAATCCTTGACCTCAGATAATTTTCCATCATCCTCACCCAGAGGCTCAAAGCAAGTATTAAAGTCACCTGCCAACACCCTGTGACCATCATTCAACTCAGTATTAAGGAGGTTCTCCAAAAGTAAAACTGTTGGAGAAAACTTCCCTCTCGGATGACCCTTCAAATAGATGTTTATAATGAGGATGTTAAGGTCCTTTGTGGAACTAACCCTGATAGCCAAAATGTCAGGGCTACCGATCGGAACCTCAACCACTGTGACACCCTCACACTGGCGTACCCAAGTGGTCAAGCCACCCACCGGTCTACCTCTAAAGCCCTTAACCGCAGGTTTAAAATAATTCAGATAGCCTATGCAGAATATGGAATCTACCGCCCAGGTCTCTTGGAAACACCATATATCCGCCTGATCAATAAAGTCCATCCAGTCAGGTATATCCAGCTTAGATTCTAAACCTGCTATGTTCCATGAAGAAACCATAACAGTGTGGCAATCAGAATTTAAACTTGCCACTTGGTTACCCAAGTTAGAGTGAAAAACTGGGCATACACAGGGGGGGGCTTGATTTATAGGCGGTGGTACGTATGCACATTCCTCTTCTTGGGGCATTGGTTCGTCTGGGCCGATGACACCCACCATAATGGTGCAGATACCCCGGTTCAAGGGGAAGCATTACTGTCCCTCAGTCAATCGTTATCCTCAAGGGTAGATAAGGGGGCAAAACGGTTGAAAGTCGTAATAGGCTGCAAACCCGGGGTGGGAACACTAAGCGAGACCCAATGCTCCCTGTTAAACATAGCCCTTCCTGGTTTGTAAAAGTAACCCAGGGGTAAGATCTTAATCTCATTAGATGTGGGAACATAATGAGAGGCCATATCTAATATGTGTTCTACCAATAGCGGGGACCTAAAGCTCAGCACCACACAGTCCCCTGCCAAAGATTTATGAGAGTGAACAACCCAAATGACTTGCCTAAGCATTTTAAATTCCTCAAACAATACTTTGCTTTCCCAAATTTTTTCCCAAGAGAGTAGAGGGCTTTATTGTTAAGATTAGACCAGTGCTCACTAGACCCTTCTGGGAGTGGTGGAACATTGGCTAAAATTACCGTATATGGGGTGGCTTCCGGGGGGAGGTGTAGGCTTGGTAACATGTCGTGACCCCCTGCTTCCTGCCATTCTAGCCTTAACCTATTCCCCAGTATCTGCTGCTCTGAAGGAGCCCTGCAGCCGATATTAATAGGAACCTCAATCTGTTTTGAAGGTTCCCTAGTCACTATATGGCACTGTGAGTTATCTGCTGGAACTCTTGGAGCGTTGTGACTGGTGTTAGCCCCCTCACCAATGTGACTATCAACTACCTCACAATTCGATTGGGGTAATAATGCTTCTAGAGATGGTTTGCTATTAAGATTAGCTTCGATGTGGTTAAGCCTTTCCACCACAAAATCAAGCTTTTTCAAGACAGGTTGTATAAGGGCTACTAACTGGTCCCCTAGGACAGAACATAATGTCTCAAGATTAGGCTGGGCCATAGATTGCAATGGCAGTGTGCCTATAGGGGCAGTGGTATTCCCATGTAGTGGAACCCCTGTATGGCCAGATACAGCCGTAGAAGCATTTTGCTTACTAGGACCACGCCCTTTCCTTTTCTTACTTGGTGGTTCTCTCACTTTTCCTTCGTTAGCTTTTCTCCCCCGCGTTGTTACCCTAGCTGGACTTGGAGGGCTACTTACAATTAAAGAGGGATCGGTAATCCCAGACCTTGATGTTAAACACACAGGACCGGACGGGGAACAATCTCCTGAAAGGATACACTCTGTATTATCCTGTGCATCAAGAGGCTGTGCACAAGGTAATGATAGGGCTGGTTCCAAGGAGAGCCTACGTTCCACGGCTAAAATCTTTTGATTCAGTGCTGTTTAAGCCCTGGTCAAATAATTGTCAAGGGCCCCTACCACCCTATCCCCGACCTTCCTCTTACTCATTTCTAGAAGATTGGTTACCGCCAAAGGAACCCCTAGGCATGTAAACCAACTACCCCACAATATTCAGTACGATTAGCGAAGGGTGCCCACCAACAATCACACAGTCTTACAATCTTGAGGAGTTTGTGGAGGATGTTAAGAGCTATGGACCGGTCCGGTCTCTTCCGGGCTCTGACGGCCTCAGACGGTCCCTCCCTTGTCCCGAGCTTCTCCCGGCACGCTCCCGCGCGCTCCCGCGCAGCGGGTGTAATGACTCGTTAAGTAGATTTAATGGGCGGTGGGTGGAGCTCTGGCACCGGTGCAGGTGTGGGCCAGCATGGACTCCTGGGACTGCGAGTCCATGCGGCGAGTCAGCAGAGTTCCACTTCACCTCTTGCCCCCTAGGTTTTCACAGATAGCAGGAGCACTTCACAGGGTCTTTACGACCTCACAGATAACCTCCCAATGCATTGCGTCACCCGCGAAGCGGGTGCGGCTACGTTTTTTCAAGTAGTCCGTGGGCGGAGCTCTGCCACAGGTAAAGGTGTGGGCCAGCAGGGACTCCTGGGACTTTGAGTCCGTGCGGTGAGTCGGCAGCGTTCCACTTCGCCTTTGGCCCCCAAGGTTTCCACAGACAGCAAGAGCACTTCACAGGGTCTTTACCACCTCACAGATAACCTCCCAATGCGACGCAGCACCCGCGAAGCGGGTGCGGCCAGGTTTTCTCAAGTATTCCGTGGGCGGCGGGCGGAGCTCTGGCACAGGTGCAGGTGTGGGCCAGCAGGGACTCCTGGGAGTTCGAGTCCGTGCGGTGAGTCGGCAGCGTTCCACTTCGCCTTTGGCCCCCTAGGTTTCCACAGATAGCAGGAGCACTTCACAGGGTCTTTACCACCTCACAGATAACCTCCTAATGCGACGCGGCACCCGTGAAGCGGGTGCGGCTAGGTTTTTTCAAGTCTTCCGTGGGCGGCGGGCGGAGTTCTGGCACAGGTGCAGGTGTGGGCCAGCAGGGACTCCTGAGACTTTGAGTCCGTGCGGAGAGTCGGCAGCGTTCCACTTCGCCTTTGGCCCCCAAGGTTTCCACAGATAGCAGGAGCACTTCACAGGGTCTTTACCACCTCCCAGATAACCTCCCAATGTGACACTGTCTCTCACCTTCTCCAGTCTCTACTTCCAACTGGAATGTGGCTTAAGACAACAAAATAGGCCATGCAGCCTGTGAGGTACAGACTAGTACAATGAAGATGCAGGACCTCCTGTGGCTGTAAGGAACAAGCAGAGGCCACATCAGATGACTCTTTTTTTTGGTTGGCTTTATGATGCTCTTATCTCTAGGTATATATCTACTTTTCTCAGAAGGAACTAATGCCTACATTTAGGACCACTATCAGCATCAGTATCAAAGTGGAGTTCGTTTTTTCATGGTTTATTGTGTGAAATCATACACCTTATGGCCGTGTGTGGTTTATCTAATCAACCTTAATACTTTTCTTATTGACATTCCATTACAATTAGTACAGAATAAAAGGGTGTACGTTAACTCTGGCAAAGAAAATTGGTTAGGTTGCTGGATGCAGTCTAAGAGACCCAAATCATAGCTGATTTCAAAAACATATTTTGACAAAAAATAAAAAAATGGTGGGGATAATGGTAGGGTCAAACAACTTCACTATGTAGGGTATGGCAGATTCATCAACCTCGTCAAAATTTATGAAGTGTCAAAACACAACCAGAATACCTTGTCATCTCCTTCATGAATGGTGATAATTGGTGTTAGACCTGTCTGGCCCTTTGCGTAGTCCCTCCAATTTATTATTTATTTTGTTCCCTTTTTGCCCCTCATACCCATATTCATTTTTTGTGTCCACTAGATTTTTCAAGGTGTTGGTCTAGGGGATAGGTGCTCTTTCGCCCTTATAGTTTTTCACCTCAGGCCTAGAGGCCTTTCCTGACAGGAATTTCCTTGGAGTCACAAAATGGTGGCTACCAACTGTCACAACTGACATACCTGGAACCTGTCCCATAGGATAGAGTAGGGCATTCCAGAATCTTCTGGTCCCTTCTGGACCTCTGAGGGTCAGCCTATAAAAGGCGAAATGCTGTTCAGCCATTTTGTCTTGCAGTGTGGGCTGGCTGGAGTTAAGGCTGGAGTATAAGGCGGGGGTAGGATCATCAGAGGGTTGACCTCCCATTGTAGGGACGCTCCTTACTGGTTCACCACCCTTCTACCCTTATAGTTGTTGTCCTGACCCTGCCTGTAGGAAATCCTGAAGACCCTGGGCTCCTGTTCTCCTCTGGTCCCAGTAAAAGGCGTGGGTGAGGGAGGTTGTACCTGAGGGAAGCCCCCTGTCCAGTGAGAAAAGAGGCTCTAGTGCGGAATTTGAGGAAAGGGAGGACTCCTGGATACTTCCATCGGTAGTCAAGGGGACTGTGAGCAGGAGAGGAGTCATCAGACATTATAATCAAACCTATCTTTCCCCCCTTCCCCGTTACCTGGGGTAGCCCCTTGCCAAGGAGTAGTTGGATTGACTGGAGTGGGGCTGAAATCGAGTGTCTGGCGAGGCGCCACAGAGTGTACTGGCCGCCTGGTAAAGTCTGCCCGCATCGCCCTGGGTCCGGTGTCTGTGGCGGTGACATTGTGTGAGGAGAATCGCCCTCTCTTTCCCTGTTTCTGGTCAGCGCCGGCCCTGCTGAAGGAACGCGTCAGTCGGCGCGTGTGGGCGGGACCGGAGGAGGCAGTCCTACGAAGCCGAGCAGGCTCTGACCTGAGCCGCTGCTCTACCGCGCATGCCCGGTCGAGCCGCTTCCCTCAAGGAAGGCGGAGGCGGGACCGGACAGGGAAGCGCCTGGAGTGCAGCAGCGGCTCGGGATTGTTGTGGTGCCATCTTTCCCCCGCTCGAGCGCCACACGGAGGAGCTGGCTTGAGCGGGATGGGAGAGCCGAGGAGCCCCCAAAGGCTTGTGAGCCTCAGTGTGGTTCAGTTCCTTTTCCTTGCCGCCCCCCCCGCGAACAAAGACACCAGCCCAGCGGATTAGCAAAAAGTAAGGAGGAGGTCGAGAGGGGGAAGTTGTCCTCTTAAGTAAACCAAAACGAGGGCAGGGAAGCAAGGCATAATAGTTATCTAAACAATGGATCAAGCCCAAATCGTGCAGCGCCCTTGAAGACTCCCATGAGGGTCTACATAGATTGTTTCTTTCCTACTGAATATATACAGATTGGCTCATTGCCTACAGCGTGACATTTCTCCAGAAGAGCAAGTCCAGAACTAGGGGAAATGTGAAGGATTAGCCAGTACTTCCTGATGTCAGTGGTGGAGAGGGAGTAAATGTGTTAACCATTTCTAGAGGAGTGCAGTCACTGCTCCCTGGGAACTACTGTAATGTGATGTAAAGTTAGAAAGCCAAGTAGTGAGATTGTTTTGGCAATTTTGAGGAACTTACTAATCTCATGACTAAATGTAATGTGCTGAGCTATAATTTTTGAAGACAAGAAAGCAAAGAATATTTTTATAAACAAGTTAGTATTTTTCCAAACATTGGTGTAGTGTCATTTTTTGGTGATATTGCATTGAATTACTGCGGGGTGGCTTGCAACCTTTACACATGTGCCTCTAGTGATATTGTCTTACCCTAGGCCAGGCTACCCTAGGTGACCTGACATATTTAGGTTCCAACAATTGGTAACTAAGCAGATTGCAAAGAAATGACCACCACTTCAAGCTCTGAGTAATTTGCTGCCTGACATCATAACTTTGCTAAGGGAGCACACTTTTAGCCTGTGTTTAATGTGTGAGGGACTTTTGCTATTGATGGAAATGAGCACGACTTTTAAGACCCTTAAATGTACTCATGTGTAACAGGGTAACCATTGTCATTTTCAACCATTGCAATCAGTGTTGCTGAAGTATAACAACGGAGTACACATACCAACAAGATAAAGGTCCGACCACCACATTTAAAAGCAGGTAGACGATAGGTTTAATCACGGAAGACACTACTCTGTCTTCACTGTAATTAAACCTCTCACATTGCCCTGTGAAGTGAGGACCATCAGAGGCAGACCTCTAATTTCAGCTATCTAATTTAGATGGGCAGAATTAGAGGTCAATTTTCACTTCCCGTCACCTCCAGGAAAGCCTTGGCAGTAAGGGGCAGTAAATACTGCTATATCCTCCCCATCGCCATGGGAAAGGACTCCCATGGCGAGGGAAGCATTTTCTTTGTTTATTTTCGAAAAAGAAAATCCAGCTTCAGGATTTTCTTTTTGTAAAGAAAAATGTTTAATGCAGGGCTCCATCATATTGACAGGGTCCTGCACCAAACTGTAAACAGCGTTGACAGGAACTGCCGTGATGATGGTTCCTGCCACCGGTTTGGATATGACTGCCAGCTTGACAGTCATTTCTAAATTAGGTGGGTGGTACCTCTGTCAGGGTGACAGAGAAATTTGCTCCATCTCCCTGATGGAGAAACGAACTGCCCGCCTATATAAAAACCAGGCCCTAAGTCCATAAGGGCTACCCAAGAGTGAATGGGCAGCCACTGTAGAGATCACAGTACTGGTGACAATTGTAATCTTCTACCAGTGTTTATCATGCTCTCATGCTTCCGCAGTCCTAGCAGAAGGTGCATGGCACTAGTTGTGCACATATAAGGGGGTACAAGAAACAGAGGGAGGAAGCAAGTGAGGGAGTTAGGTGGCCTAGATGGAAATGTCCCTTAAAAATGGGTATCATCCCAGTGAAAGGGGTAGACAGAAAACAAGCATGAAGAAACAAATTCTTCTTCAAGAAAGGTTTGCTCTAAGTTTGTTTAATCAACCTACTGAAAACCATTCATAAAGAAAAACTTCTCAATCATGGTTTGATTAAATACAGTCAGCAGAACAATTATCTTATTTTTTTTTCATCTGGAGCACATAGTGATCTTCTCCCTGTATGCTATAATAGGCTAGCAGTAGCTATCCCAACACCTTGCCCTTCCTACTGCTCTCTCACACACTTCTCCTTTGCCATTCCGTAATGAATGTATGATGGTGTTCCGCATGCGTTTAGCGCGCATGCCTTCAGAACGCCGTCATTAGAACACCAACATCTTTATTTCGCATTCGTTCAGCACGGAAGTCGTTTTAACAACTTGCCTTAGGGGGCGCTGGATTTTGGAATAGCTTAATTTACTATTCCAACTCCAGTCTGAGCAACAGTTGGTAAAGTGTTGAACTTTAAATCTAACACTATTGCACCAAGGCCCCCCTCTAAAGCAAGTCTTGCATGCTGAAGGAATGTGTGCTAAAGAAGAGTTTGTTATATTGCCAGCACTGTGAAGGCACAGCGTGATTATGGCTTCGTCATAAAGAACCTTTCCCCTTTGCCACACCATCCCAACACACTACTACTTCACAGGCGTCTTTCCTATCTATTACCCAGTTAATGTCACATAACACACCCTTACTTGCAGTGGGCAGTGAAATCGCCAGAATAGTACTGAAAGGGAAATGTATAGACACCTAGATATTATGCCTAATATCAAATTTTAATATGGAATGTTTTTCATCACACACATTTGTATTTCTTATCTTTCTGTTCAACTTACTTTATTCTTTAATTCACTTGCCTGTTTTTAAATACTGAATCATCATACAGTCATTAAACTGGAACTTCTTTGTTAAAAATCTGTGGATTCTGTAGTATTGAGCTAGACTAAAATAACATATAACCTGCTCTGAATATATCACTTGCATCCACCATCGTAGTTGGTAGTTCTGTGTAACTACAAAAACAGGCGAATATTTCTTTGAGACATTGTTTTCCTGTGAACCTCCAGTCTCCACAAATTTACAGCTGAGCCATTACTGCCAAGCTATCTCACTAGAATTTTCTATTCGTTTATCTTATCTCATTTTCTTTTTCAAACACACTTTACTCGCACACCACGTGTCCCTTTCATCCACTAATACTTTACACAATGGACACTCAATCACAGACTTAAACAACAGAATTTCAACCCTGCCATTTCGTTTTACATCGCCATGTTTCTCCACAATTTTTATGTTTTCAGTGCCATTATAGAATTCATTTCCGATGATGATGTAATGCTCCTCGTGCACTGCAAATTTTTCTGATATTAAATGCTGTGTTCTTAGAACATTTAAGGCTCCATGAGGGGCTACTGCAGGCCGACGTTGATTATTTTCTAGTAGTTCTGAAAGCTTTATGTTGGTGCAGTAAAAAAAGATTCTTTCCAAAATGTGTCACGTGTCACACCGGGAATCTATCAAAGGATCTGGCACATTTGCATTCTTTTAAAGAAGCATGTTAGTCATGGCAGAATTCCGTCAACAATGCCCCCACATCCAACTCCACCGTGGAAGAGTTATGAGCGTTCTTACATAGCAGTGCAGTAAGTTCAAGCCTTTACTTCACTCAGGCAACTCCAAGGTGCTGTTCTAACTCGTGAAGACTGAAAGTGCAACACACTTTTCACAATTTTTTTTTACAGCACCACATAGATTGCTGTGCCTGGTAATAATACAGGAGCAATAAAAGACCACACAAAGAACTAAAATATTAATGTATTTCTAATTTTGTTATATTTTATTTTGTTGTATCTTGTCCAGTTATGGGCCTAGTTACAAGTCGGTCGTTATTTCCCAACCCCTGAATGAACCCCTGTATGCACAGGGATCAGAATTATGAGTGTTTTTAGTGCATCTGATAATTATTGGATGCGTTAAATACCTCAACCTCAGTTAAATTTCGGCAGGTCAAACAAGCATACGGTGTTTACCGTATCATGAGGATTTCGGTGCATTAAACACCAAAATCTACGTTATTCCCCAGAAACTTGTAATAGGTGTTATTTATCACACCTGATAAATTACGTATAAAGTCTAGAACGGCAACTGGGAAGAAAGTCACGCACACTCAAATAATCAATAGAGGTCATGGTTTTGTTAATCAATACAAAGCAGGAAGGTGTTGAGTGGTCAAGAAGGAAGAGAAGCCACCAATTCCTCTTCTGTTGCAGCAATCCCAGGTCATCAAATAGAAAATACTGATCACACTCATGTAAGTCCACATAGCGTTATGTTGTGTGTATTATCTCTACATCCTTCATTGTTTTCAAACAGAAGTTTACACATTTCACTTCCTCTGCCAACATGTGTTTCATCTGCGCTGCAGGTTATGCAGCAGACTTCATCAGGGGTACAGAAAATCACAAACATAAGTTTTTAGGGATATTATCCATATTGCGGGATCAGTGGGCCATCACCCAGGTCACTAGGACCTCATTCATTGCATGTGAATGAGTGTTCATTGTTAACTAACTGGTATAGAACCTATCCATGCTATTTATTATTGAAGACACTGATCTTAACAAAGGAGGTCTAGACCAGTCTATAGGACAGGGTCACACTACACCCCAAGAGTGCAAATGTAAAAGAAAAAGTAGTTTTGATACATAAAAGAAAGTTGTCCCCAGTGACACACTTGTTCATGGGGCTTTCCTAATCTGGTGTTTTTAAAAGGTTGTATCCAACAACAATTATCCAGTCCAAAAAAATCCAGTGCCTAAAAATTTGATATACAATTTACTAAATCAACCAATTGCACATCTTGAGAGGTGACCAACAATAGGCAGCATATTTTGGCATCTTAACATGCCATGAATTAAAAAAAAGTGTAATCACATGCATTATTAATCGGTCCAAAATGTGCTGCATACAATGACATCCAAATAAAGTGCTCCCAAACATAGCAGCACATGTGGCCATAAACTAGTCATCTTAACATGCCACATGTTTTTCTAATTGAGTGGTTCATACACCTTGAAAAACCCTATGGTTTACCCTCGACTGTATCCTATATACAACATTACTGCTGTACGTAAATAAATTGCTATTATGTTGCCCAATTTAAAGTGTGTTCAACCGAAATACCTATAGAATGAGTCAATTAATACACTGTATCATCACATACCTTGGAAGAGTGCTCCCAACGTAGCCCAACTCAAGTAGAGTGGGGAAATTCCTGGTGTGCAGTGTAGCCACCATGCTGTGGCCGTCTTTTAAGTCATAGGCCATCTGCACCCACCAGTGATTAGACAATGGAATACAAATACTAACTTTGGCCGCCATCTTAGAAAGGAGTTGATGTCCCTCAATACTTCTCATATATGGAAAGATTACTTCTTAAGTGTGCATCCAACATGGAGTGTTTGTAGTGAATCAATGTCATACGCGCAAATGGCTTATTGTTATAGCAACAAATCAAAATACATGTGTGCCCGTCAGTGGTCCAAAGAAAGAACATGATGTGCTACCTCTGGCTGACAATAGGATGGATATCCACAAAAAGTAGTTCTATGATAATCAGCATATCTAAAAGTGGTGAGCTTTCATATACAATCTGAAAGTGATTAGCCATCACAATGTGCTATTATGCTCATGCACCAAGTATATATTCCATTTCACTCAGTATTCAAATCCTGACTGTCAAATTATGTCTCTAGAGTGCAAGAAAGTGATATAGGACAAGTAAGGATAAGGTACTTAACTGAAGCTTAAACCATATGAACCAGAGAAAAGGTGGATATGGGAAGAAACACAGGAATACATTACTATAAATACCAATTTCCAACCATTATACATACAGTATGAATCATGTAGTAGAGTATTGTCAGTCCTACTACAACTCGTCATACAACCCATATTATACATTCATTATAAACGGGCCAGTTTCAGTACATGAATGCACACAGTGAATTGGGAAAAAACACATTCTAGTTATCTCCGAAAAATAATGGAGTTCATGGTAGATGTTAACACCCTAGTCAACTGCCTTAAGTCTCATATTCATAAGGCTTCATATATTCTGATTTGAAGTTCACTGTTACCATGCCGTTTATTCTGTTGCACTACCTCAACACTGTGAAACTGAAAATTACGTTGACGGTCTTGCTATTCACCGATCACAGTGTTTAGTGCAAATTGGGATTTCAGGTCACCATGCCTAACCACCCTAAAGTGTTCCCTTATCCTGTCCTTTGCTGGTCACGTTGTGCAACCCACGTGAATCTTGGTACACTTACATATGAGAACCTACACTATGAAACGTGTTAAACCGTTGATATATTCCTTAATGTTATATGTAGGGCTGTTACATCAAATATGTCTCCTACTAATTCGGCTCCTGTTTCAGTACTACACTTGTGTCTATGTAAGGGTGTAATCGCTAATGCATTTAAGCGTTAGACATGATACATCTTAGGATTTTAATACAATTCAATAGCAAATACCTTCCCAGTCAGCAGGTAGCAAGAAATAAGAATTCTGTCTACAAATACAATTAAACTCCAGGAATCGCAGCTTCTTCTCCTTGTAAAATTTGCCATGATCCCCCTGTTATTTCAAATGTTTGTTCACAACTGCTAATCCTTACATGTCTAGTTTGTTTGGGTGTTCTTCTTCTGTAAATGAAAATCTTTCCTTTGTGTTGATTGTCTAATCTTAATTCGGAGTCAATAATTTTCTATCTAAATTCGTCTTCTTATTTCTCTCAAACATGATTCAAAACATAACTCTGTTTATATTTAGGATATATCATGCTCAAGTATCTTTTTTCTAATGCCATTCTTTAAAGGTTTGATCAACTAGGTTAAATTACTATTGTAAGCTTTAACACTATATATAGGTCTATGAGTGACCACTGCGCCTTCATCGGCCTGGTCGCCCCCACGCTCCTCGTGCCTCCTGCTACTTGTTTTCTGCCTGCTGACTATGCCTACGCCGACTGCTTCTTTCTGCAAGTGCCCCAGCCGCCGCAGAGCCGCCCGCCAGCCCGCACTCGATTTTCCAGCCGCTGCCTGCCTGCGGCCCCGCCCCCCCCGCCAGCCATTTGGCTCCCACGCTCCCACCACCCAGCGGACCCTCCCTCCCGGCTCCCTTCTTAAGGGGATCCTGCCACCACCTCTGGAGTGACCACTGCACCTTCATCGGCCTGGTCGCCCCCACGCTCCTCGTGCCTCCTGCTACTTGTTTTCTGCCTGCTGACTACGCCTACGTCGACTGCTTCTTTCTGCAAGCGCCCCAGCCGCCGCAGAGCCGCCCGCCAGCCCGCACTCGATTTTCCCGCCGCTGCCTGCCTGCGGCCCCGCCCCCCGCCAGCCGATTGGCTCCCACGCTCCCGCCACACAGCGGACCCTCCCTCCCGGCTCCCTTCTTATGACGCCCCCACACATGCGCAGCGTTGACGCGCAGCGGGCGCGCCGATTGTGCGCCGATGGCGCGCCAAAGGCAAGCCCGTCTGCGCCCGTCCGCGCCTGGACCGCGCCCAGTGCCAAGACCCCTGGCCCCCGCCGATGCAAGACTACCTGACGGACCTACGACGCCGCCATCCTCTACGCACTCAACGCCGGGCGGAACCCTGCCTGCTACCGAGCCACCCCGAGACGCACCCACGGACCCTTCACCTGCCACGCCTGCAAGTTCTCCGGCATCCGGACCTGCACTGCACCTGCCAAGCCGACACCCAGCAGCAACCACCTCAAGGGCATCCTGCTCAACACCCGCTCCCTCCACAGACACGCCGTGGAGCTCTGGAACCTCCTCGACTCGACTGCTCCAGACGTCGCCTTCCTCACGGAAACCTGGATGAATGCCTCCTCAGCGCCCGACATCGCCATCGCCATCCCGGATGGCTACAAGATCACCCGGAGGGACCGCGTCAACCAGACGGGAGGAGGCATCGCCATCGCCCACAAGAACACCATCCGCATCATGACCATCACCGACGACACCCTCACAGCCGCCGAACACCTGCACTTCCAGATCCACACCGACCCCAAGACCACCCTCAGAGGCACCCTCATCTACAGACCGCCGGGACCGTGCACACAATTCAGCGAAGACATCGCCGACTTCATCAGCCCGCACGCCCTCCCCTCCGCCGACTACATCCTCCTCGGGGACCTCAACTTCCACCTGGAGAGCAACAACGACCGCAACACCACCACCCTGCTGGACAACCTCGCCAACCTCGGACTCAAGCAGCTGGTGACCACCCCCACCCACTACGCTGACCACACGCTTGACCCCGTCTTCTCCTCCTGCAAGGACATCTCCTTCAGCCACGCCACCGGACTCCACTGGACGGACCACAGCTGCGTCCACTTCAGCTTCAAAAGGAACACGATCCACCACCACCAGCAACAGGCTCCACGCAGAAGCTGGAACAAGATCACAGCCGACCAGCTCACAGCATCCCTGAGCCAGAACCCTCCCGCCACCTCAGCGAACCCCAACCATGCCGCCATCAACCTCTCGAGGTGGATCAACAACTGCGCAGACGACCTCGCCCCACTGAGGACCCCTCCCAGCAGACCCGGCAGCAAGAAAGCTTCCTGGTTCACCGACGAACTCAAGAGCTCCAAGAAGTACTGCCAAGCCCTCGAGAAAGCCTGGCGCAGAGACCCGACACCAGACAACATGACCACCCTCAAGCTCGCCACTCGAAAACACCACCACCTGATCCACAACACCAAGAAAACAGCATTCAAGGAGCGACTGGACAACAACGCCCACAACAGCAAGGAACTCTTCAACATCGTCAAAGAGCTCTCCAAACCCAGCGCCGGGAACAACGACATCACCCCATCGCAAGACCTCTGCAACTCACTCGCCTCGTACTTCCACAACAAGATCGCAGACATACACAACAGCATAGGCACACAGCTGACGCACCCTACGACCGCACCAGTGCCCCCCCACCAACACCCTCCGCGCCTGGACCCCGATCAACACCAAAGAGACCATACGCACGATGAACTCCATCCACTCCGGATCCCCCACTGACCCCTGCCCTCATCACGTCTTCAACAAGGTCGACTCCGTCATCGCACCCCATCTCCGAGACATCATCAACGCCTCCTTCGACACCGCAACCTTCCTGGAGAGCTGGAAGCATGCCGAACTCAGCGCCCTCCTAAAGAAACCATCAGCCGACCCCACCGACCTCAAGAACTACCGCCCCATTTCGCCGATCCCGTTTCCTGCCAAAGTCATCGAGAAGACCGTCAACAGACAGCTGGCTGCCTTCCTTGAGACAAATGGATCCCTCGACCCTTCGCAGTCCGGCTTCCGGGCGAACCACAGTACCGAGACCGCCCTCATCGCAGCCACTGACGACATCCGAGCCCTGCTCGACAACGGCGAAACAGCGGCCCTCATCCTACTGGACCTCTCCACGGCGTTCGACACTGTCTGCCACCGCACCCTATTGCAATGCCTGAGCAACGTCGGAATCCAAGAGAAGGCACTAGAACGGATTGTCTCCTTCCTCACCGGAAGGACACAGAGAGTCCGCCTCCCCCCATTCAGATCAGAAGCCACCAAAGTCATCTGCGGCATACCACTAGGATCTTCACTCAGCCCCACGCTGTTCAACATCTACATGAGCCCCCTTGCGGCCATCGCACGCCAACACAACCTCAACATCATCTCCTACGCCGACGACACCCAGCTGATCCTCTCCCTCACCAACGACCCCGCCACCGCCAGAACCAACCTTCACGAAGGGATGCAAGATGTAGCCGAGTGGATGAGGAACAGCCGCCTGAAACTAAATTCGGATAAGACGGAAGTCCTCATCCTGGGATCATCGCCATCCACCTGGGACGAGTCCTGGTGGCCCCCTGCCCTGAGCAGCGCACCCAAACCAACGGACTACGCACGCAACCTGGGCTTCATCCTGGACTCCTCCCTCTCCATGACCAGACAAGTCAACGCCGTCTCCTCGTCATGCTTCAACATCCTACGCATGCTACGGAAGATCTTCCGGTGGATCCCCACCGAAACCAGGAAGACGGTCACCCAGGCCCTCGTCACCAGCAGACTGGACTACGGCAACTCCCTCTACGCCGGAACCACTGCCAAACTCCAAAAAAGACTTTAGCGGATTCAGAACGCCTCAGCATGACTCATCCTGGACATCCCCCGACACAGTCACATCTCCGCACACCTAGGAAACCTGCACTGGCTCCCCGTCAACAAAAGAATCACGTTCCGGCTCCTCACCCACGCACACAAAGCTCTCCACAACCAAGGATCAAGATACCTCAGCGACCGCCTCAACTTCTACACTCTCACCCGCCAGCTTCGATTGACCAGCCGCGCCTTCGCCGCCATCCCCCGCATCCGAAGAGCCACAACGGGAGGAAGATCCTTCTCCTACCTGGCCGCCAAGATGTGGAACTCGCTCCCCACCCACCTCCGCCTGACCCAAGACCACCTCGCCTTCAGGAAGCAACTCAAGACCTGGCTGTTCGAGCAGTAGCAGGCCCCCCTCCACAAGCGCCGCTTTGATTGATTGATTGATTGATATGTGAAAAGAAGTAACACAGAGAAGTGTTCTTTTCTTTGGCTTACGGGTGTAAATTCATGCTTTCTCTCAGCGGTACTCTTGCAAGCATTAGATTATAATTAGAATGAAAATAGTAAAAATATCCTCACCTATATACAAGTGAAAGTAAAATACCACAGGAAAAAGCATATGATAATGCCATTTGGTAGTAAGTGACTTCCTTTCTTGTAGTTAACGAAATAGGTTTTAACTGATCTTCCTCATTAACATATGGATGTGGTGTTATTGTATTACCTGTTCTACTTCTGGTGTAAATAAAAAATAACTATAGTGATTGTTATTACTGTTATTAAAAAAACTGAGCTCATAATATATTTACTCTTATTTCTAATGCAAAACATTTCTCCTAAACCAGGTTCGGTACTGTAGCTCAGCAGTTCAACAGTTCAGTTTAGAATGTCACAGATGTGTGGAAAGTTAGTCCAATTTACAACCGATGCCCAGGCTGCTGGCGCAAGACGCCTCTTAGTTCCCATTCTGAATAGTTACAAAATAAAGAGACGGGCGCTGGCAGCAGGAACACAAGAACAGAGTTTTATTTCTCATGAGGAGAGCCTGTCATTTCGGACACGAAACACAGTGTCTTTCGGGAGGTGCTCTAACAAGTTCTCTGAGACATCGCCTTTTATACATCACAAACATTCCTTATTACAATAATGACATTGTGAAGCAAGGAAAAGACATCCCCGACCCCTCCCCGCTCTGGCGCAATCCAACACGTGGCTACAGTAGAGGTCCTCACCCCATACAATGGGAGGCGGCTATCACTCAGCTGAGTGCTCCGCTGATTCCTTTGGAATGTGTGCGCCTGATCGATTCTCGGAGGGGTGGGGAGGTCATGATCAATAGTAGCTCTTTTTGAAGAGGGGCGAGTGCATACAGTGGTGGGCAACAAACTGTATCCTCAGGCGAAGGAGATGACCAGTGGTCCGTGCGGACAATCGGGCTCAGTGGAGGGGTCATCAAGGGAGGGGTATTCATGGGAAGAAGGGAGGTGATGGTCAGGCACGGGGTGTGATTCCCAGGGACAGAGTCGCACAGAGAGAGAGAGATCTTATGACCCGTACATGAGAGAGCGGGGGCAGTCAGGTACAGCTGGGGGGGGTTATGTCAGCTGAGGCGAAGGATGCTTCTTCAAGAGGAAATGGGGGTGCGTGGGTCAAGCAGGAGGGTTACTTTTCAGAGCAGGGTCGCGCAGAGGGAGAAGGTTTTATGGTCTATGCATGTGAGAGTGGGGGGGTGTTCAAATGTGCGCAGGAGGGAAGCCGGGGATTCCAATGAGTGGGCAAAAAGGCCATGGTGCCTAAAATGGCTGTCATGTACATATGGGCAAGGGCTTTTACTGGCGGAATGATGCGGTCAACGTTTCACGGTATTCATGGTGCCTACAGAGAGGGGGATGGGAGAAGGCAAATGAACGCCGCTTATGTACATAAATATTGCTAATTTCCACAGTCGCCGCTTTTAACATAAGTGAGTTCATTTCCTAACTAATGGGCGTACATATAATACATGTGTGGTCGATGAGATGGCGTTTGTCAAATACCAGCGAATTGCATATAACCATGGCACAATCGACACGGTTGGTGGAATGCAGCACATATGAATTCACAGTTGTTGGGTTACTTATACAAGCCTAGAGTTCAGCATACTACATAGTATAAATGTCCTGACTTTCTCTTCGGTGGCATCAATGTACAGCTTTTAAAAGTGACCGAAAAACATTTTTGAAAGCAATACAAAGTGGTTGAGGGTGGAATTCAGTTCGACACAAGTAATTTAGTCAAATTGATGGGTGTCTTTGTCACAGTGTCTTTTAAGCAGTGAGCCATCACTGGTAGGCTCTAGTCCGTTTTCTTTCGTTGGCGCTGTTGAGCACCGGCGGTGGAGCTATAGGTCCTGCTCGGATCTAACCTTACGCGTTGCAGGGTGCGGTCAGTCCTCTGCTGTTAGACCACAGTCCTGTTCCCTAACCAATTCTTTAAGGGTGCCTTATGCTCGGCACCTGTATTTCCTTTTTCCTTCTGTGGCAAACCCCATTTCCATCTGAATGCTGTTCTTCTTGTCTGAGTCAAAAAGTCATGTGGAAAAGAGGGGGTGTTGGATAGTCGAGGGAAGAGAGGGCGGAGTGGGGTCAGGTCTTTTCTTGGACACATCAAGGGACCAAGGGAGCAAAGGAAAACGAGCAGGCAGGCCCATCAATCGGGCCCAAAAAGGGGGCGAAGACTTCAGGCACACGTGGGTTAGCAGACAGAGGGCTTCAGGGCAGCCCTTCAACCTTTCATTTTCCACGTTTGAGATTGCTGTCTCGTCCCGTATCTTGTTGCTCTGCAGCTCCACCTTTGGTCGAGGTCACATGTGTCTCAAGATCTGCAGCCAGGCTGTACGTCACGTCCGACCCTTCTCCTCCGATGATCGTATATCTTTGAATGGGTTTTAGAGAACTGGCAAGAGAAGACATTTATGCATTTGAATTCTGCCCTCAATCCTACGCATTTGGGGGTTACGTTCATCGGTCACAGTCAGAACCCTACCACCATGAAGTATATATGTCGGCATTCCTACTGTGTTTGTACCAAGTCTATTTATCGTTCATTCCGGCTAACCCTTTCAAAAACAGGGCAGGGGTGCTATCATCGAGAGAGGGGGAGGGAAAACAGGCTTTCATCGAGGAGCGACAGTTAATCAAGGTCATCAGTTATACTTCGAGGACAGCTGATATGGAGCAGGGGTCAGGGAGAGGCGGGGACGCTTTGGACATTCGCGCTTGAGTGCAGATGGGTGGGGCAATCTGGGCATTGGGGATCAATCTGGACATTGGGGCTTGTATCTCTAACGGACTGGAAAATAGGATGCCATTGACATATAGTCCCCCTATAAAAGGGCCAGATTAGGGGACATCAGCCGTCTTACCTGTCCCTTCCTTCTTAGCCAATTCAAGTTCTTTCATTTTGTAGAAAGGAGAGGTAGTAATATGGCGAGTTACAATCATTTTAGTTTCTGTCAATTTTGCTGAACACCTTCGCGTTCAATAAGTATCCAATTAGGCTGGTGCGGCGGGGGCACACTTTTACCACAAAAAGGAAGAGGCAATAGGGGGGGGAGGCTCTCATAGAGAGTGAGAGTCGTCCGCATTCTAGACGAGCCATTCGGTACACGTATGACATGTAAAAAGGTAGAGAGAGAGAGAGAGAGAGAGAGAGAGAGGGGTAGAGAGGGAGAGAGAAAGAGAGAGACGTGTACGGTAATAGGTCATTTAGTGCGCTCACAACACAGAACGGCAGGGGTCAGGTAACACGGAAACGCAAACAGAGGGAAGACATAAACCCATACATTACATACACACAAACTCAGACAAGGGAAGACAGTACGTGTGTTACATACAAAAAAATTCACGATAAAACATAGAACAGTTATTGGCCAAAAAGATCTCTTTCTGCATGCTGCGCATCTTTAGTATCCTATTTATCTACGTTCTGAGCTCTTTTTACCTTTTTCCTCCTTTTCCTCTCGTTTGCCATCTTTGCGAGTGTTCTCGGTTACTAATACTTACACCTCGGTCAGTTGGTCAGGAATTAACCTGGTCGGGTTACTGCTCACGGTGGGATCTTTGAATCATTTTTCCTTTTCTCCCTTTTGGCGAAAAGGTTCTCCAGGCTGAGGCAACGGAGGGCATTAATCGGGAGAACAGTCGGACAGCTTAGCTATATCTATAAGGGTGCGAGAAAGAGGTGGTACACGTTTTTTTTAAATTTTTTTTTTTAAACATTAACAACATTCCTAGTCTTCCAGACGGGCGGTGCTTAGGTAAACCTTACCTCAGAACTTTCCTTGTCCTTTCCCTATCTAGTTAAATGTCATAGCTGCATTATCTGGCGTGCTGGTTCGAGTCATAGTCTGTCATATCGTACTAACCCGTCGAGTATCTACGTCAGTCCATCCTCCCAATCACTAGGTTCTGAGGGAGGAACAGTCATGTCTAAGTAAGGGGGGTGTTACATCTTACAAAGCTCGTCATGTATAAGCACTATGCTCCAATTCCCTACTTCCCCCTCCGTCGGTCGTTCGGTCATCACTCCTCCATACTTCAGCCGATGTTCCGACGTGACCTGCAGATGGGAGGAGAAAGAAGGGGGGTGGGGGCAACATTCAAAACACATCAGCGCGCGCAAATCCGAAAATGTTTTTACTTACCACATACTCGACCTATCTCCACACGGTGCATTCTCTACCATCTCGGTGTTTAAGCCCAGAGGGACCAGTAGTGTTAGAAACATAATCATTGGTGTTCTGCGTATCCGCATGAATCACTCGAGCGTGGTCTTTTAGATCATGGGCGAGGGTGGTGGCCAGTTGGCGTTTCTTCAGTATTGCTTAAGGGCATCTAAAACGTTTTTCCTGCTGCCTGTGGCATACAACGTAACGGCTTAAGTATTGGGCTTTTTAACCTTCAACCTTAATAAAGCTGCTTACCTTTCGCTTATATCGGAGACAGTAGTAACACATTCGAAACTCATTAATGCAATCGCTACAGTTGTACTTGCTTTTTCAAAAACCTTTAATAAAAATGTTGGCGCACAAATACGAGCCTACAACCCAGTGGGCCGGCCACAGAGCAGACTGGAGCCGGGCGTGAGGGGGACGGAGTCGGTGGCCATTCATTTCATAATATAAAGTGCGGCAAGTGCAATAACATCGTATCGAAATTCATTGGGAGTAAGCATCATAAATGTCGAAAAGTCAAACTTTCAATAACCATGGTGCGTTAAAACTTAATATCAATTCATTGTCCGAATGCTCAATTAGTACCTATTTCATATCAATTCATTGCTTTAACACATAATTGGTACCCACCCTATACCAGTTCATTGTCCCAACACATAATCAATATCCATCTTATATCACTTCCTTTTCTGAACACATTATCAATATCCATCTTATCTACTTTCATTGTCCAGAAACTATATACATATCTCAGAACATCAAGGCTTGAGCAATCAGGGTACAACAAAGAGCTGAAAGTTTCATTTATATCGGCGCCATTCTGGGCGAGGCCAGGCAGGTCCCAGTACAGTCAGATTGTCTCCACTGACTCGTGGTTGGACCAGAACCTCTTTTGGCAGTTCAAAGAGTTTTTCGCAATAGGGTAACAGACTGGCGATATGAACCATCAGTCAAAAGTGGGGATGGAGGCAACAATTTCTCCTACCGGGTCACTCTGGTGTTCCACCGGAACTGAACAAATCTGTATTTTTGCGGGATTTTAGTCATTTCAAAACTGAGGCTGGCGCCGGCTGGAGTGCGCCGACGTCTCGTGGTTTCCATCGGGGGACGGGGGCGGGGGCGCCCGTGGAGGGGTCGCCCCCCCCCCCGGCTCTTCTAGAATCTTCAAGGTCGTGGAGAAGAGCACAGGACGTGCACCAGTCCTGGGCCAAAAGCCGTTTTTCGATTGGGACCCTGTTGATGGAATCGTTGGGGTGTCGCTGGAAGCCTCCACCTGGGGAGGTGGGGGAGGCTCGTTTGTGCCGCTTCCCCCTTCCAGCGACCCCACGCCGTTTCTCGGCTCCAGCACTTTGGGATGGTCGTACCAGGCAATGAAGAGAGGGGGGGGGGGGGTCGGAGGCAGCAAGACATCCCCCCTCCCGCGGCCTGCAGGGCACCGTTTTCTCTGGACTTTTCGTAGCGGCCAGACCAGGCAATGCGAGGGGGAGGGGGAGGGGGGGGTTGGTGGCATGTGCAAGACATCCCCCCCCCTCCGTTGTCAGGGCCATCATAAAAGAAAGAAGTAGTGCCGCCGTGTGCAACCCTCCAGTGTTGTCGAAGCAGGGCGCTGCCTGTCAACCCTCCAGTGTTGTCGCAGAAGGGCGCTGCTGACCTCGGCTCCGGTTTTGTTTTTCTGATGGCCGGAGCAGGCGATAGAGAGGGGGGGGGGGGTCGGTGGCAGAGGCAAGACATCCCCCCTCCCCGTGGCCCGCAGGGCAGCCAAAAGAAGAGAAAGGGGAGACCATTACAACTTTCGGGCCGTCCGCCCCACAGCCTCCCCTTCCGATGGCGGCCAGCCGGGCCCTGCTCTGCACGTGTTGAGGCCTCGCCTTCCGGATGGGCGTAACCGCGGACCTGTTGCACTTCGGGAGCTTCCAGAATGGGGGTAGGTATCTGCTGATTTGTATCTATTTCATGTTACCGTTATTTGGGCGTGGCGGGCGGTGGGACAGACATGCTTTGGATAGCGAGGGGGCGGCGGGGCCTAGCTACCTCGTGGCTGTCTTGGCGTCAAGCTTGGCTTCTTCCGCCATTTTATATTTCTTATTACGGACTATTTCTAATGTTTCTTATTTTTAGTGAAGTCGGAAACTCATCAGTGGGCTACTGACTTAGCTCGATTTCTTTTTCCTTCCTTTTCTAGTGTGTGTCTCATGCTAAAGTTTCTGTTAACAGGATTCGGTGATCACTTCATATTTTATATGTCCTTTTATCAGGGATACCCTCCAGTTGAGCCGGATGATCTACCTCCAATAAATGGTCCGGGTGGAACTAGATTATCAATCAGTGGGGAGTGGGTAGGCATGACGGATTACAACGGGGACAAAAGTCTGCATTACCTACCCTTTACTACTTGCAAAGACTAGACAGAATATTTCTATTCCACGTTATTTGCAAACAGAAAATACCTCAAACGAACTATTCCTTGAACAATAAATGTCCAGTCAATCAATCAATCAGTGGGGAGAAAAACAGGCATGACGGATTACAACGGGGACAAACGTCTGCATTACCTGTCCTTCGCTCTCTGCAAAGGGAGACGGAATATTCCTATTCGTCTCTGTTTGTAGACAGGGAAGATCTCAAAGAGCAACAATCGATATAAATCGATATCAAACAATCAGTGGGGAGAAAGGTAGGCATGACGGATTACAACGGGGACAAAAGTCTGCATTACCTACCCTTCTCTATCTGCAAAGAGAGACGAACGTTCCTATTCGCCGCTGTTTGCAAACAGAGAATGTCTCGTCTCAAGGAGAGAACCAATATTTCAAGTAGCAACCAAAGCTAAATGAACCAATAAGCGAACAATATCAGTATTTAAATACCGATTCCAATACAATCAATCAATCAATCAATCAGATGGGTAAAGCCATCCTACCAATCAGGCGTGAAAAACGCCCTACTTAATCTTACCCGGACCGGACCATGTGGACAGTTCTTCTTCTTCCCCTTCCAGCGCCCGATCGTTCTCTTACTCCATGCAGCATTCCTGTGGGCTTCCAGCCAGGACAATAGGTCACTCGAGAGAGGTCCGTTCAGAATCGGTGAAGTTCATTCAATCGGCAGGGCCCTCTCAAGGCTGGTATACTCCAATTTTTTTAGATGTTCACCCCATCGTCTGGACCTCTCTTACTGGACCCTATGTCACTGGTGGGCCCCGCGTTGTGGAAAGTTAGTCCAATTTACAACCGATGCCCAGGCTGCTGGTGCAAGACGCCTCTTAGTTCCCATTCTGAATAGTTACAAAATAAAGAGACGGGCGCTGGAAGCAGGAACACAAGAACAGAGTTTTATTTCTCATGAGGAGAGCCTGTCATTTCGGACACGAAACACAGTGTCTTTCGGGAGGTGCTCTAACAAGTTCTCTGAGACATCGCCTTTTATACATCACAAACATTCCTTATTACAATAATGACATTGTGAAGCAAGGAAAAGACATCCCCGACCCCTCCCCGCTCTGGCGCAATCCAACACGTGGCTACAGTAGAGGTCCTCACCCCATACAATGGGAGGGGGCTATCACTCAGCTGAGTGCTCCGCTGATTCCTTTGGAATGTGTGCGCCTGATCGATTCTCGGAGGGGTGGGGAGGTCATGATCAATAGTAGCTCTTTTTGAAGAGGGGCGAGTGCATACAGTGGTGGGCAACAAACTGTATCCTCAGGCGAAGGAGATGACCAGTGGTCCGTGCGGACAATCGGGCTCAGTGGAGGGGTCATCAAGGGAGGGGTATTCATGGGAAGAAGGGAGGTGATGGTCAGGCACGGGGTGTGATTCCCAGGGACAGAGTCGCACAGAGAGAGAGAGATCTTATGACCCGTACATGAGAGAGCGGGGGCAGTCAGGTACAGCTGGGGGGGTGGGTTATGTCAGCTGAGGCGAAGGATGCTTCTTCAAGAGGAAATGGGGGGTGCGTGGGTCAAGCAGGAGGGTTACTTTTCAGAGCAGGGTCGCGCAGAGGGAGAGGGTTTTATGGTCTATGCATGTGAGAGTGGGGGGGGGTGTTCAAATGTGCGCAGGAGGGAAGCCGGGGATTCCAATGAGCGGGCAAAAAGGCCATGGTGCCTAAAATGGCTGTCATGTACATATGGGCAAGGGCTTTTACTGGCGGAATGATGCGGTCAACATTTCACGGTATTCATGGTGCCTACAGAAAGGGGGATGGGAGAAGGCAAATGAACGCCGCTTATGTACATTAATATTGCTAATTTCCACAGATGTCTAAATAGATAATCCTTAACCCTTCTCGGTGTTCTTCTATAATGTTATCCCTATTCTTCCACTGCAGACTCGGACCTTGGTTGTACTTCTGTAAAATAAGAACTTAAAATAATAAAGGTCTAACATGACGTTTTCTTTTGATTTATTTTCTTTTCCTTTCCTTCTTTCAATCTTCTGAAAAAAAATCAAATATTTGTTTCAGCTTTTCCCAATTTTCTCAAAGTTTAAGCATCAGGGTGGTTCATACAGTTCAGATCTCACAGCACACAGATCCTCTAACATAATGTTCAGCACTTGATCAACATAATAAGTCCATTCAGATGCTGAATACCTTTGACAAGACACTCTTGCTTTGCTTGATATTCTGAGAGATTTCTTATTTTGATCTATACCACTTTCATCTCTTGACTCAGTTTCTTTGGGTATAGTTGCTGGTATTCTATCACCCCATGTACTCTTCCTCAATTGATGTGGTTCATATGATTGTGGCCATTCAATTCTGCGGGTGACTCTTCCTATTCCAATGCTTGTTCGTTCACCCAGATCTTCCAGTAGTACTGATGGATTATCAGTATTTTCTCAATTTTAATGAATGGTCTCTGCTTCTATTTCATTTAACTTCGTTCACTTGAATCCACTTTTCGTTTTCCAAATTTTCGTCCCTCTCTTCTTTTTCCTGCCGTTCTTATGGTGACTGTGCCTCTGGTCCAGGTAGTCTCGCAAGTGGTGATTCAGTTACCAATGCGCTTCGCTCAGGATCAAAGACCACAATTGCTTCTTCTGGGTTTCTCACTTTCTTGGTGTGAGAAAAATGTATCCAATTCATGATTTAAGCACACTTAACAGCAGTATTGGTCACAAGTGGCATTTCCATCTTAATTCCAAACAAGTCTTCCAAACATTCTTCTTTATCATGACCCAGTCACCTGGATTGAGGTCAAGGCACTGTTATTGGTGCAGATTTCTTGTGGCAGATCTAACCTGATAAGAAACAGAACAGACCACATCAGCCTACCGTTTGCATGAATCAAGTACCATATCATCTGTGATGTTCAAAATTGCATTTGCAGGTACAGCAGGCAGTCTCATCGCCCTGCCCATTAAAATCTCATGGGTTGATAAGCCAGTCTTTTCATCTGGGATACTTTGGATACTCATCAGTACCAACAGTAATTCAGCTGGCCATTTCAGTGAGGTTGAAGCATAAACGTTTCCTAATTTAAACTTAACCGTACCATTAACTCAATTCAACAATTTGAGATGCTTCAGGTCTGTAACTGCACTGTAATATTTGCTCGATCTGTAGTGCTGTGTAAATCATCTTCAGGACCTCATTATTGAAATGGGTGCCGCCTATCTGATTCAAGACTGGCATTCTGTAACATGTGATCAATTCTAGCAAACAGTTTTTCTACAGTGAGACTGTCATTTCTTCTGGTTGGGCAGGCTTCTACCCATCTGAAGACACATACAATGAGTAGGATATATCTCAGCCCGTAGTCAACAGGCATCTCAATAAAATCCATGTGCTTTCTGTTGAAAGGACCTTATCTTCTCCCTATGTGGAGTGGTGTGGCTCACTGGTTAGAGGTGGCAGACCCGTAAGCAGAGAACGGCCCAGGACCAGGGTTCAATTCCCGACGTGGCAGGGTCGTGGACCAGGGTCAAACGGACTCGATAATTCTCGCCTCGGTGCCTACTCTAACCAGGGAACACTCTGGGCATTAAGCTTGCCTCATCTCTACAACGGCCTCCCACAGACGCCGGGGATGCCTGGTTTCACCTTGTAGATACCCATAAAGGGACCATCTCACAGGGAAAACCAGGACGGGTTCCCCAGCGGTCTTCAGCGCCTGGATACTCCTTGGAGTCACAGTGCGCTTTACAAGTACACCCGCATTTACATTTATGTGATTCAGTGTAATATGTGTTTTCTTTCCTGCATTCATTTGCTAACATATTACACATCTCTGACACATTTCTTCAGCCAGCATCCTAAATCTGGGATTGTACCAGCTTCATTGCTAAAGCCTAATCATGGCATCTCTGCTTAAATGTGTGTATCCGCAATAGTGTCATTGGAATCAACAAACTGCATGGCAACATGGTTCTCCCATCAACTGACATCCAGATGTCATTAGAATTTCTTCCACAATATGCTTTGATACAAACATTGTGTTCTGTTTTCTGAAACATTTTCCTGTATTCTTTTTATTCATCCCAAGTATCAGTCACTTTCATTAACAGAGTGAAAGAGGGCGCCTCTTCTGACATACATGTGAAATTTCTATTAAATTTGCTGCCAACAAAGCACAATACAATACTACTGAAATGTCATATCTATTTCCCATTGTGATTTAACCATTTCCACTCTAAAGAGATGCCTACCTAACTCTTGCAATTTCTTTGTGTAGCTGTATTTTCTAGCAAATTTTTAGCATGCATTCCATTCCTTATTGGAGTACCTGAGGAGGTCAAGAATTCTCATGGACAACAACAATACTATCATGACTATCTGTAAATATGGAATATGCATTACAAAGAAAGGAAACCAAGGAGTCAAGAAATTGTCAGAGAAAGTAGTCTTATTTGCATAAATGATAAGAAACTTTCAAAGGTCAATACAGTTATAGCAGCACTGTACAGAGTGGATCTTGTGACAACCCGGTGACACTTGGTGCAGGTGCTATATACAATCAGTGACATGTGAGTGTGCAAGTGTTTAAAAACAACAGCAATGGCGACGCATTGAACAAAATTTCAAACATCCGATAATGGCCCCAACAGAGACAAGTAACCATTACTTGAAACAAAATAATTAGATTGGGAGCACAAGACGTGAAATGCGTCGTGAGATTCAAGCTGTCTAGTCGACGGCGTTTCGATCCCAGTTGTTCGGGATCCTCATCAGGACGGGGTTGTCGATGAGAACAGTGCTGTGGGTATAAAGGGCAGTTTCAGCGCGTGGTCAGGGGAAGGAGAATGCGCAGGGGAAAGGGAGTGCACGAGTGCTCAGTCCGAACTAATTTGCGAACTAAGAAGTGTCATGAAGTGGGGGGTGAGGGCCGGAACGGGACAAGGGTTAGTGATATAGGGGGTGTCTAGGGTTTTGCAGATTACGGGGTAAAAACCGTTATTGATTGCTCAGGTTGGGTCGCCGCATATGGAAGGTGGAAAACTCACACTAAGACTTTGACAGGATGACGTGGTAGAAATCCTGGTTGTGGACTCGATCGTCCAAGGTTACTGGGGGATAAATGATAAACAGAGTTTTAGAGGTGGACTACAAATAATAGTCAAGACTCGAGACCCTGGTATCAGAAATTACCTGAACGGTTCTTCCGTCTGGGCAGCGAGCGGTACTGGCAAGTCCTGCAGGAGGCCGGGAGGGGAGGGGAGAGAAAGGACAAGTACTTAGCGTGAGCCCAAATTGGCATCAAACGGTCAGCTACAATTCTAGAATTACGAGGGCGCTCAAGGCGCGCTCCAGAGTGTCCATTACCTGACTGAATCAGGAAGGTTGGCCGTTACCGGGGGTCTGCTGTCACAACGGGATGCAGGCAATGAATGCGCTAGCTGTCCGCGGTTGTGTTCTGCCTAGATAAGAGTCAGGAAGTGAGCGGCCTGGGGGCGGAGTCGCGTGGTTCTAGGGGGCGGGGAGGGGGGAGTATACCGGTAAGACATTGGCTGTACCGGGGCAGGGAGGCAGTTCCTGGCAACAGTGAGGGAGGACTATGGAATGTTTACATGGTTGCCTGGGTGACACTCGAGAGGAATGAGTCGGCAATGATTTAGAACGAGCATGCATGTTGCGGAGGGTGGGCGGGGGTTAAGCCACGTTCAGGTAATAGATGAACGTGAGGCTGGATTTAGCAGTGGTCAATGGAGTAGTCCCTTGTTATACACTTGAAAGATATTTCAAATTATAAATGTACATATTTACAAGAGGCATTTGAGGATAAATGTATCTCATCAATGATGTCAAGGCATTTTTCAGGTCATTGTTCAGGTCATACGACATCACATTTGTTTACATCACTAAGGAGACACTTAGAGGAGAGGTAGAGATATACAGTTAGAGATAGTGGTTAGAGGAATTAGATGGAGATGGTATTTGTCCACTCATCAAGGGTATTTAACCCCTGGTTTACCGAGTCCACTCGTGCAATCCATTTGCATTCTGCTCTGTTAAGAAGGGCTGACATGTTACCGCCCCTGATGGGCAGTGTAGGTTTTTCGATGACTAACCATTTTAGGTCGGTATCCGTATGTGACTTTTCCAAGAAGTGTGCGACCAGTGGGGCTGTAAGGACTTTACAGTTAATTCTGCTTTTGTGCTGTATTATCCGTTGTTTGACCATTTGGGTGGTTTGGCCAATATAGATTAGTTCACATGGACAACGGATAGCATAGATGACGTTTTGAGTCTTACAGTTTGAATGGTGAGTAAGTTGGTGAGTCTGTCCATTATAAACAAATTCTTTGGTGTTATAGGTTAGTTCATAAACGCTGCATGATTGGCATTTGAAGTGTCCAATTACCGGTGGCATTCCCCAGGCTGCAGTGATGCTATGTTTGTCCGTGTTGGTAGTGGGCCATGTAATGGCGCGAACAAGATGATTCGCGATGTTACTGCCTCTCTGGTATGAGAACAGCGGTGGTTCATGGAATTGTTCATCAAACCTCAGTACCGCCCAGTTTTTCTTGATTATTTTTGCAACTCTGTTGCTGTCTGGGCTGAAGACAGAAACAAACGGGATTCTGTTCATGGGTTTTTGGTTTTGGTTTGGAACTAGTAGATTTTTGCGATGGTTATACCATGCGCGTTTCTTGGCTTGGTTGATCAGGCGTCGTGGATATCCCCTGTTGATGAGTTTTGTGGCCAGGACGTCTGCCTCCCTGAAATAGTCCTTGCGCCATTTACAATTGCGCCGGATTCGGAGGAATTGGCCAAATGGAAGACCATCTCGTAAGCCTCTTGGGTGGTTGCTCGAGTAATGTAGTAGGGTATTGCGTTCAGTTGGTTTGCGGAAGAGCGATGTTCCCAGTTTTCCTTCTTCCGCGTGTATAATGACATCCAAGAATGGTAGATCATTCGGTTTGGTCTCACTTGTGAATTTGAGATGTTCTTGTGATGAATTTAGCCAGAGCATGAAAGGTTGTAAAGAGTTGGCAGTTCCATTCCAAATCAATAAAATGTCATCTATGTATCGACGCCACAGATGGATTTGGGGTCGATACGGGTTGATGGGGTTCAGAATCAGTGTTTTTTCTAGGTTGTGGACATACAGGATGGCAAAGTTCGGGGCAAAACAGGCACCCATAGATACTCCCTTGATTTGAAGGTAGTATATGTTCTTATACATGAAGTAGTTGTTTTGTAGTGCCACTCTCAGGAGGTCCATGATAAAGTCAGTAGGGATTTTGGCAGGTTGGGGTCTAGAGCTTAGTAGATTTTTGATTACCTCCAGGCCTTCGTCATGGGGAATGTTGGTATAAAGGGACTCGATGTCCAGGCTGGCCATGGTTTGGGCATCTAGTTCAAAGGGTTGGTCCTCTATGGTGTTGATTAGGTCCATTGTGTCTCGTATGTAGGTGTCGGTGATGGGTACAAATTCCTTAATCACTGCATCCAGATATTTGCCCAGAGGTTCCAAGATTGAACCACAACCTGATACGATGGGGCGTCCAGGTGGGTTGTTGGCGTCTTTGTGGATCTTAGGGAGGACATACAGGACCGGGGTCCGAGGGTGAGGGTTGTTCAAGAATTCAAATTCCTTCTTGGTGATGATACTCATGTCCCTGGCTGTAGTAGTGATACAGAGGATCTTTTGTCTGATATCGGCCAAAGGGTCTTTGGAGACAACCCGATAGTGTTCACGGTTGGTGAGTTGTCGCTCCACTTCTTTATCGTATTGTGTGTTATTTAGAACCACAATTCCACCGCCCTTGTCTGCGGGCTTGATGACAATTTCCGAATTGTTTTGCAGGGTAGTCAAGGCTTCTTTTTCTGCCAAGGGTAGGTTGTAGGGGATGAAACGCGGGGAAGTTTTAAGGTCCATTACTTCTTTTAGGACGAGCCGCTCAAATGTCAAAATTTCAGGTGTCATCTGGCTGGATGGCGGATTGAAAGTAGATGGAAGTCTGAATGGGGAGACTTGATTCTGTCCGGTGGCCAGCCTGGACATCGAGTCCCTTTATACCAACATTGCCCATGACGAAGGCCTGTAGGTAATCAAAAATCTACTAAGCTCTAGACCCCAACCTGCCAAAATCCCTTCTGACTTTATCATGGACCTCCTGAGAGTGGCACTACAAAACAACTACTTCATGTATAAGAACATATACTACCTTCAAATCAAGGGAGTATCTATGGGTGCCTGTTTTGCCCCGAACTTTGCCATCCTGTATGTCCACAACCTAGAAAAAACACTGATTCTGAACCCCATCATCCCGTATCGACCCCAAATCCATCTGTGGCGTCGATACATAGATGACATTTTATTGATTTGGAATGGAACTGCCGACTCTTTACAACCTTTCATGCTCTGGCTAAATTCATCACAAGAACATCTCAAATTCACAAGTGAGACCAAACCGAATGATCTACCATTCTTGGATGTCATTATACATGCGGAAGAAGGAAAACTGGGAACATCGCTCTTCCGCAAACCAACTGAACACAATACCCTACTACATTACTCGAGCAACCACCCAAGAGGCTTACGAGATGGTCTTCCATTTGGCCAATTCCTCCGAATCCGGCGCAATTGTAAATGGCGCAAGGACTATTTCAGGGAGGCAGACGTCCTGGCCACAAAACTCATCAACAGGGGATATCCACGACGCCTGATCAACCAAGCCAAGAAACGCGCATGGTATAACCATCGCAAAAATCTACTAGTTCCAAACCAAAACCAAAACCCATGAACAGAATCCCGTTTGTTTCTGTCTTCAGCCCAGACAGCAACAGAGTTGCAAAAATAATCAAGAAAAACTGGGCGGTACTGAGGTTTGATGAACAATTCCATGAACCACCGCTGTTCTCATACCAGAGAGGCAGTAACATCGCGAATCATCTTGTTCGCGCCATTACATGGCCCACTACCAACACGGACAAACATAGCGTCACTGCAGCCTGGGGAATGCCACCGGTAATTGGACACTTCAAATGCCAATCAAGCAGCGTTTGTGAACTAACCTATAACACCAAAGAATTTGTTTATAATGGACAGACTCACCAACTTACTCACCATTCAAACTGTAAGACTCAAAACGTCATCTATGCTATCCGTTGTCCATGTGAACTAATCTATATTGGCCAAACCACCCAAATGGTCAAACAACGGATAATACAGCACAAAAGCAGAATTAACTGTAAAGTCCTTACAGCCCCACTGGTCGCACACTTCTTGGAAAAGTCACATACGGATACCGACCTAAAATGGTTAGTCATCGAAAAACCTACACTGCCCATCAGGGGCGGTAACATGTCAGCCCTTCTTAACAGAGCAGAATGCAAATGGATTGCACGAGTGGACTCGGTAAACCAGGGGTTAAATACCCTTGATGAGTGGACAAATACCATCTCCATCTAATTCCTCTAACCACTATCTCTAACTGTATATCTCTACCTCTCCTCTAAGTGTCTCCTTAGTGATGTAAACAAATGTGATGTCGTATGACCTGAAAAATGACCTGAAAAATGCCTTGACATCATTGATGAGATACATTTATCCTCAAATGCCTCTTGTAAATATGTACATTTATAATTTGAAATATCTTTCAAGTGTATAACAAGGGACTACTCCATTGACCACTGCTAAATCCAGCCTCACGTTCATCTATTACCTGAACGTGGCTTAACCCCCGCCCACCCTCCGCAACATGCATGCTCGTTCTAAATCATTGCCGACTCATTCCTCTCGAGTGTCACCCAGGCAACCATGTAAACATTCCATAGTCCTCCCTCACTGTTGCCAGGAACTGCCTCCCTGCCCCGGTACAGCCAATGTCTTACCGGTATACTCCCCCCTCCCCGCCCCCTAGAACCACGCGACTCCGCCCCCAGGCCGCTCACTTCCTGACTCTTATCTAGGCAGAACACAACTGCGGACAGCTAGCGCATTCATTGCCTGCATCCCGTTGTGACAGCAGACCCCCGGTAACGGCCAACCTTCCTGATTCAGTCAGGTAATGGACACTCTGGAGCGCGCCTTGAGCGCCCTCATAATTCTAGAATTGTAGCTGACCGTTTGATGCCAATTTGGGCTCACGCTAAGTACTTGTCCTTTCTCTCCCCTCCCCTCCCGGCCTCCTGCAGGACTTGCCAGTACCGCTCGCTGCCCAGACGGAAGAACCATTCAGGTAATTTCTGATACCAGGGTCTCGAGTCTTGACTATTATTTGTAGTCCACCTCTAAAACTCTGTTTATCATTTATCCCCCAGTAACCTTGGACGATCGAGTCCACAACCAGGATTTCTACCACGTCATCCTGTCAAAGTCTTAGTGTGAGTTTTCCACCTTCCATATGCGGCGACCCAACCTGAGCAATCAATAACGGTTTTTACCCCGTAATCTGCAAAACCCTAGACACCCCCTATATCACTAACCCTTGTCCCGTTCCGGCCCTCACCCCCCACTTCATGACACTTCTTAGTTCGCAAATTAGTTCGGACTGAGCACTCGTGCACTCCCTTTCCCCTGCGCATTCTCCTTCCCCTGACCACGCGCTGAAACTGCCCTTTATACCCACAGCACTGTTCTCATCGACAACCCCGTCCTGATGAGGATCCCGAACAACTGGGATCGAAACGCCGTCGACTAGACAGCTTGAATCTCACGACGCATTTCACGTCTTGTGCTCCCAATCTAATTATTTTGTTTCAAGTAATGGTTACTTGTCTCTGTTGGGGCCATTATCGGATGTTTGAAATTTTGTTCAATGCGTCGCCATTGCTGTTGTTTTTAAACACTTGCACACTCACATGTCACTGATTGTATATAGCACCTGCACCAAGTGTCACCGGGTTGTCACAAGATCCACTCTGTACAGTGCTGCTTTAACTGTATTGACCTTTGAAAGTTTCTTATCATTTATGCAAATAAGACTACTTTCTCTGACAATTTCTTGACTCCTTGGTTTCCTTTCTTTGTAATGCATATTGCATACGTTTTCAAAATTGTCTCCGCATAATACCTGTTGGGAACTGTTTTTACTCACATGATACACCCATCCCAACGTGGTATATGGGTTTTCT
Source organism: Lissotriton vulgaris (assembly GCF_964263255.1). Taxonomy (NCBI): domain Eukaryota; kingdom Metazoa; phylum Chordata; class Amphibia; order Caudata; family Salamandridae; genus Lissotriton; species Lissotriton vulgaris. The sequence continues at coordinate 623,556,133 of NC_141689.1, forward strand.
CCTGTTGTTTTCATACATATCTGTAAATATGGTCACTCTCATGTGAGCAGTTAAACTGCATGCAATTCTGCAACTTGTGCTGAGGTATCCCTTGAAGCCAGGAAGCTTTGACAACATAATTTATGGTGCACATGTCACATGCTTCTCTCAATGTGCCCTAATTACTACTGAGACATATATAGTATCAGGTTTTGGTTTGGTGAATAAGTATGTGACATCTAGGCAATCATTCAAAGTCATCACAAACAGTATCATTCATTGGCAAAAGATTTGATGGGTTCAATATCTGGCATCTCTTGAAAATGGCATTGTCCACTGACAAAATTGTTTGCTCATGCTTTGTCAATTGATTATGAGTCATGTACTTAGTTTTTGTTCTTATCAATAGAAGCTTCACAGAGTGTGGACCATAAAATTTAAAGGATAATCAAACACTATGTTCTCACTGTTATCCAAACTAGTGCTCACTGTGGCAACTGCTGTAAGACAACCGGGAGGACAAGAGTATACGGGATCAATGGGTAGTAGAGAAGTCATCTACTGGCTTTCTATCATTACGGTGCTTCCGAGCCAGCATTGAGAGAGCACAGCCCTCTCTCAGACTGCAAAATAAAGTGAACTCTTTTGTATAATCTGGCATTCCTTGTATTGGGGCAAGACACCATTTTTCTTTCAGCGCCAGAAAGGCTCTCATGCCATCATTGTCTCATGGAATCGGATCAGACCTATCTCTGTGATTCAATTCAGTAAAGGCTTTGCCACTAGGGAAAGGTTTGGTATCCACTCTCTCCAGTAGCCAATCATTCCCAGAAAAATACTGACTTCCTCTTGAGTTTGAGGTGGATTAATTTGAAGAATGGCTTCCACTCACTCTGGTGGCACCTTCCTTGCTCCTTCCTTTATTAAGTGCTCCACATTTTAAAATGGTTTATTTTAGTATTGCAAATTACCTGGAAACAGTTTATGTCCATTCTCAGCCAGGTGAATCGATGAGGTAATTGTGTCTTGTATCTCTTAACCCACAGGTAAAGCATCTATGGATTTTACAAGTACTGACTTGTAGGGCATCTGCAATGATTCCAAATTTCTCTTTAGAATCTGGTGGAAATTGGAAAGGCTTTCTGTATGCCCTTGTTGGACTCCACACCCTGCTAATATTTTCTGCTGGAAGACAATAGAAAATAGAAACTGATTTTCTTCATACAATGGAACTGAAAATAAAGCTTGGCACTGATCAATCACTGTAAACCATTCTGCAATACATGGAATTTGGAACAATAGTGTGACTCTGCCGTGGTCCGTGCAGGTAACAGCAGTGGGGCGGTGGGGCCGGGTAAGGGGTGATTTCGAGGGACGATGCTGAGAGGAAATTAAATAAATAATTAATACTCCCTCTGCATTGTTTCTAGAAATCCCCCCTTACGCGGCCCCACTGCTGTTATCTGCATGGACTTCAGCTGGTGTGACTAGATTCAGTGCCACAGGTCCACTATTTAATTTTTTTTTTCTAAGGTCCTTCACTGTCCTATTTTTGCCATTGGGCTTCTGTAAACCCATATTCAGGGACTTACATGGACTCTTGACAAACTGTCACAGGATTTATTTTTGTAACATGTTTTCTATTACAGGCGTTATTCCGACAATATTCCAAGGAGTCAAGTTATATGGTGATGTTCTAGGATACACTGTATTGGCATTGAATGTAAAACGAACTGGTTCACGCCTTCAATGAGTCCAATATCTTTTTCTATATGATCTACAATTTCTGCATTTACAGAGTCTCATACATCTGGAGGCAGCTCTTCGACTGTCATCAGGGGAAATATTCCTGTAACTACATGCTGTCTAATCATTTTGTGTGCTTCATCCTCATCATGTGTCTGAAAAGCTACACCATGTGGTGTGCAATAAATTATACAATTTAACCGGCACCATACATTTCTCCCTAGTAGACTGACAGGACTCGAATCACAAACAACTGATGTTTTCTTCAAATCATCCTATCTTAACAGTGACTTTTTCTGAAAATGGATTAGTAATCTATTTGTCACTCCCACAACTTGGATATTTGTTCCAGAGAGAGGTATGACTGGGACTTCCACTGTTCTAGCAGTATATCTGGTAGCTCCTGTATCAATAAGAAATGATATGTGGTAGCCATACACTTCAGCATCTACATATGGACCACTCTGGTCTACCTCTAAGACTGTGCCAAGTATGCAATCTTCCTACCCTCTCAGACACCTTCATTGGGAAACATCTGAACCAGTACCATCTTTTGTAGGGGTACTGTTGTAAAGTGTTCTGATTTAAATTTGGAATTTGTTACTTTGTATTCTGAAATGAATTAGCATTAATTTTTGGCATTTGATTTAAATCAAATCTGGCATTTCCCATATTTTGTGGGATAATTTGAGCTGACGGGACCGTCATGATTGGAACTTGTCCCGGCATTGGTATTTACATTTGCTGTGCAGGCATATTTTGCATCTCCACTTCTCTTTGCATTTGTACATTTCCATTTGCATTATCTGGACCCTTTGACAGATATGACAAGGAGTGATTTGCAACAACATCTTTTCCTGAATTTGTAGTGGGTAGTGTGATTAGTTTTAACCTAATCCAAATCCTTTGGTGGCAATCGGCCCTTCAAGAATGTAATCACAGCATCATATTTCTCTATAACCACCAGAGAAGATGTATTAGTTCTAGTATTCCTCACTGGTTCCTCTTGTGGCCATTTTATGGCAGTTTTATACTCCAGTCACACAAGTGATTCCAGTGGATCACTGGAATCATCCCTGAGGGAACACCAAATTCTCCTCTTTGTTCACAAGAGGATTCCGACACAATTTTGTTAATCTTGAATAGATTTCCAATGTTTATTCCTTTTGGTATTTTTCAACGATAGTCATTTTATTCATTATACTTTCCACAAATAAGGCATTATCAATTTAACTTCATATCCAATGCATTTCGGGCATTAACGATGCCCTTCATCAGGGAATGATACTGTCAACAAAATAAACATAAAACATGTTTACAATCCAATAATGTGTAATCATTGTATCACATTGTCGTTCTGTTACACAGTGATTCTATGTGGATATAATTAAGTTCACCAGCTAACATCCCTCGTGAGAAAAGTGAAAAAATGTGTTTGGTTTGAAACTCACATGCCTGTTCTTGACCGTGGTTGTTATGTGCTAAAGAAAAAAGCATGAGAAACGGGAAAATTAACTATCATGCATTCGCGTTTGAACCAGTTAGTATCATGGCTTGTTCCATTATGCCGTTGTTTACTAACCTTATACGCATAGTTTTTTATTTTTTATTTATCTGTTTCTCTTTTTCTTTTCCGTTTGTAATTTTTCTCCTAAGCACAATATGTTCCCAGGAAACCCTCTTTCGCTTTAACCTCACTCTAATCCTTATAATTCTCTACCTTCCTCCCACAGTCCGACATTAACACACAGAGATAGTCTTTTGTTAGTTGCAGCACATCACGTGACCGGAATAGACCTCAAACCAGTAAATATAATGGCGAACACTTTCTCGAGTGGCGTCTTCGTGTAGGAGAAACACAAGTTAAGAGGCTGCCACAAGGCTGCTCAACTATGTGTATAAGGTTAGTAAACAACGACATAATGGAACAAGCCATGATACTAACTGGTTCAAACGCGAACGCATGATAGTTAATTTTCCCGTTTCTCATGCTTTTTTCTTTAGCACATAACAACCACGGTCAAGAACAAGCATGTGAGTTTCAAACCAAACACATTTTTTCACTTTTCTCACGAGGGATGTTAGCTGGTGAACTTAATTATATCCAAATAGAATCACTGTGTAACAGAACGACAATGTGATACAATGATTACACATTATTGAATTGTAAACATGTTTTATGTTTATTTTGTTGACCGTATCATTCCCTGATGAAGGGCATTGTTAATGCCCAAAATGCATTGGATATGAAGTTAAATTGATAATGCCTTATTTGTGGAAAGTATAATGAATAAAATGACTATTGTTGAAAAATACCAAAAGGAATAAACATTGGAAATCTATTCAAGATTAACAAAATTGTGTGGGAATCCTCTTGTGAACAAAGAGGAGAATTCGGTGTTCCCTCAGGGATGATTCCTGTGACCCACTGGAATCACTTGTGTGACTGACTTAGTGGGGCGTCTGAGGGGTTACGACGCCACCTGCGGAGAACCTAAAAACCAAATAAATAAATAAATAAATAAATACAAAAGCTGTGCACCCTTCCAATTCAAGTTTTACACTCAACCCACAAATATGTCGGCACTATAGTATCAAAGAACTTATCCAAATCAGTCCACAACACTTTTGAAATCTTTATAAACCATTCTACTTGTGCATGTCACTACAATGGTTTATCTCTCAATTTTGGAAAATTGTTTGTGAATGCTACAAGATCACCTCTACTCCATGGCAAATTTCCCTCAAGAGATAAGCTGTAGTCTCTCTCTCATTTTCTTCATCTTTCCTCCCTTTTGCTTTAGCTTCTCTCTTTTTTCTTTTCATTTTCTGTGTCCATTTTATTTCCAATTCGTCAGCCTCAAGCCATATGCAAATACATTTCACTAGCTCTACAATATGAGGTTGCATTCCTGTTGTAACATGTTTTCAATTGTTTCATCATACAATTGAGCCCAATAACTTTTCTGCAAATGTACGTTTTTAGAAAGATCAATTTCATATTCCTGGGTTTATTCCACTATTGTATTGTGTATTACAGCTGTTTGTCTGGTAATCTCTTCAGACAGGTAAATTAATTCCTTCTTCTGATATTGTTCTAAATGTTCTATCTCTAAACAGCCTCCTATTATTTCTTGCAATTCCAACTTTAATTTAGAAATATCAAAATCTAGAATACCTCCCTCCTCCGTAGAGGTTTTGTCACTGCGATCTGTGGAAAAAGGTAGGGCCAATGACCTTTTTCAGAGTTGCCCGGCGTTAACCGCCTCTATACCCACTCAAGTTACCAAACAAAGAGGCAGGCGCTGGAGACTGGAAGGCAGGAAACAGAAGTTTTATTCCGACGGAGCAGAACACATCAAATCAGACAACAGGGTATCTTCTCGAGGTGCTCTACCCGCATCTCTGAGGCCTGGCATCTTATACACGAGTTTATTGCTTTATTGTATGAAACACATCTCTGTCAACCCTTTGATGTACGGAAAGACATCCTCGGAATCCCCCCTTCAGGCCCGTTCCCACACACATATACAGTTTATCGCGCAGCTGGATATTCCGCCGATTCATGGAATGTGTGGGGTTGATCGGATCTCATAGGGTGGGGACTTTGATCAACTCGAGGGTCCTTTGATGGGGGGAGCTTCCTACTGTACAGGGGGGGGCAATAAACAGTATCCGCAGGGCCAGGTGGCGGCCTGGGAACGAGGAGGACAAACGGGCACACAGGAAAAGGGGGTTGTATCAAAGGACCCGGGACCATGAAAGGAATGAAGGGAGGTGTCGCGCTGGGAACAGGATGGGGTTCCGAGGCAGAGCTGCGCTGAAGAGGGGTTTATGATCCAAGGCATGTGAGAGTGGGGGTGGTCAGCGTGCGGGGGATGCTTGAGAGGTTAGGAGGGAGAGAGAGAGACGCGCTGGCTATCAGCGAGGGGCAGAGAGGCCATGGCGCTCAAAATGGCTGCCGCTTACGCGCACAAATGGGCTCGAAAAGGGGCAAGATGGTGCCGATAATGTTGATGTTTGCAGCCTAAGTTTTAACAGTCCTCCCTTTTCAACGTATCTAGCCAACTTGCCTACTCAATGTCAATCTTCATCAAATTCCTAACCTCGGCATCAAATAATGCTCCCATGCGTTCATTTCCAAAGTCCACAGTCTTAGGGCAAATACAATTCATACATAAGGAACACAAAGGCGGCAGGCATTGGATTCCTAAGCACAACCCACATATAACAGCTACAGGAATCAGGATAATCGTAAACAGTCTCCAGCCCCAGTTCTTAACGGTGTTCCAGAACCAACCACCAAGCGACCATTCTTCCTGTTCTTGGTGGACTTCTGAAGAGAGTCTGTGGAGGTGTTCGATGGCCTTGTATACTGAGGGTGAATTGTCCGGTATATATGTACAACAGCTGGACCCAATGATGCGGCATGCTCCACCACGGTCCGCAAGAACCACATCTAGAACCAGGCGGTTCTGGAGAGCCACCAGGCGGACCGCTTGAAGTTCGGCTGTGTTATTAGCAAGAATACCAGCTGTGATGTTCATTGTTGTCTCGACCGCCTGAGTCAGATGTCGGATGGCACGGCTGTTTGCCATCGGGCCCCAGAGGGCAACAAGTCCCTTCATAGCATCGAGGAACTGTGCTCCTGTTGAGTCGGCTTGTTCAATATCCTTGGCTCGCTTTTGTCTATGGTGATTTGCTGGGGCCACATAGGTCGGAGGAAGAATGAAGGAGATGAAACAAGTGCCCCACCAGCCTTTGGGGAGCCAGGTGTAAGCCTTTGTGCCACAAACAAAATACATATTTGGAGAGGATACAAAGGAAGGTGGATCGGTAGAGTCCAAAGTTCTGGTGAAACGGCAGGCACTGCGGCCTACCAGCTGTGTCCCAAGCCCTTCTATGCACATGTGGCCTGTGACGTTGATGACAGACAGGGCCACAGTCAGAGTGGCAGCCGTTCGTTTCCGCAGGTAGGAGAAGGTGGGTCTGGTTGGATTGTTGAACACCTGCATTTCAATTCGTTCTTTAGTAGGGATGTCCATGTGGATTGAGTCGTTGTAGGTCTGCGGGCAGAAGTGTGTCTTTGTTTTGTTTCGCCAGACCTCATGAAAGAAGTGCGTCATGGTTTTGCTGGAGGTGGCATTGTCTTTATAGCTTTCTTGCAGGAGGATCAGCCAAGCAAGGCAGGAGCCGTGAATTGAGAAGGGTGAAGGGATGAAAAGTATTGAGTGTCCAGTGGCGTGGGGTAGCAACCCACAGATCCAGCAGTTGGTGGCATTGGTGGCGAGATTGTGCTGGTGGAGTAGCTGCACAAAAGAGTTGTTCCAGAACTCCTTTCTCCCTTCTCTGAGTTGAGGAGAGAGTGAGATCAAATAATGTTCTTTCATGGTGGTAGGCTGTGCAGTGGTTAACAGTATCTGATGAGCAGGCGTGCTCTCTTCCAGGATCCAGAAGGAAGTCATAAGGAGGAGGCAAAAGAGGAAGACAATGAAGAAGGCGATTGTCTTTGATTTGTGCATATTGTCAGTCTTTGGGTTCCTGTAGTGGGTATTTCCTGTTGCTTCCATCATCTTCTTATCTGGCGCTTCCATCATCTTCAAGGTGCTCGGTAGCGAGCAGAACCACAGACTTTGTTTAGCTTCTCTCCGGGTAACCCTTGGTAGTGTTTAGGTCACCGTTCTGAGATTTAACTCAGTCCGTGGTCTACTTAGCCGAAGCTCCCTCCTTTCGACGCAGGAAATACCCTTCTCTGGTTGGCACAGTGGGATCAGAGAATTTGGCAAGTTCAAGTGCCTCGGTGTCAGGATAGCAGTTCAGTGATGGTCGATCCTTGTTCAGGAGCTCTTCTTGGTTGTCGATGTTTTCTGTCGTGGCCAGGGTCGAAGAGACCTTCTTGCAGTGGTGTGCGTGCAGCCAGTGCCGTTTCCCCTCCACTCGAAGCGCCGTCCGGGTGGTGATCAGCACTTGCCAGGGGCCCGTCCACCGGGGTTCCAAACTCTTCGCCCGCTGAAAATTCCGGACTAGTATATAGTCCCCCGGTTGGATGTCGTGGCCAGGACCCCTGGAAGCATCGGGGATGGCCTGCTGCACCTGTTGATGAATGACAGACAGAGTTTCAGTTAACTTGTACAAATAATCAGTCATTAGGACGTCCGGGACGTCATGAATGGAGGTGGGTTTAGGTGCAGACCAGACGCTCATGGGCCGGCCGAAAACGACCTCGTATGGTGTCAGGTGGTGTTTGGTGGGGGTGGAACGCATTGATAGCAATGCCAGTGGGAGAGCGTCTGGCCATTTCAGTCCTGTGGTAGCCACTATCTTGGCTAATTTTAACTTCAGTGTGGCATTGTGTCGCTCGACTAGTCCAGCAGACTGGGGGTGGAAGACTGCGTGGAACTTTTGTGTGATACCCAGCCCCTTTAAGATGAGCTGGATGACTTCGGCTATGAAGTGGGGGCCATTGTCGCTCCATAAAATTCGACAAAGGCCGTAGCAAGGGAAGAATTCTTTTAGCAGTACTTTTGCAGTGGCCATAGCAGTGTTATCACGGGTTGGGTATGCCTCCACCCACTTGCTAAATGCACACACCACTACAAGCACATATTTCAGGCCTTGACATCTGTCTAGCTGGATGTAGTCCATCTGTAGGACTTCAAATGGGTGATTGGGAACCCCAAGCCCTCCCCGGGGGACCACAGTTCCTTTCCCAGGGTTATGTTGCAGGCATATCAGGCATTGTTGGACCAGACGTTTGGCGGAGTCCGTAATTTTATCGTTGTGCCAAACTCTGGAAACAAGTTCAATCATGGGGGCTGATCCTATGTGGGCAGGGGAGTGTGCCATAGTCAGTATGGGAATCAGGTATGAGTCAGGTAACAACCATTTGTTTGCGTCATTTGTCCGCCAGCAGCCTTCATCGTCCTTTAGTCCCACCCGTGCCCATTCAGTCAGTTCGCGTTGTGTGCTAGCCATTTGAATGTCCCTAACAGTGTCCCTAGCGTCGGTCCATTTTTCTGCTTGTGACCTGGTCACGTACATGCGTGTTGTTGTCCTATTTTCAGCTGTCGTTCGAGCAGTGAGGTCCGCTAGTGCATTTCCCTGTCCAATAATGTCTGTCACTTTCTTGTGTGCCTGGCATTTGATGACCGCAAGTCTTCTGGGGAGAAGGACAGCTTCGATCAAGGCGGAGACTAAATCTCCATGCAAGATAGGGGTGCCGTGTGAGGTCAAAAATCCCCTTTCCGTCCAAAGGAGCCCAAAATGGTGAACCACCTCGAAGGCATACTGGCTGTCGGTGTAAATGTTCGCTGTGGTTCCTGCTGCCAGGATGCATGCTCGTGTTAGGGCAATTAGTTCCGCTGCCTGGGCAGATCATTGTGTGATGCGGGCTGTCTCTACTACAGTTCGGGCCGTGGTGACTGCATAGGCAGCTGAAGTGGTGCCATCGCGGAGTTTGATGCAAGAGCCGTCCACCCACAGCTCTCCGTCAGGGTCAGGAAAAGCCGTGTCTCTGAGGTCAACCCTACTTCTAGTCTGTTCGTCCGTGAGAGTCACACAGTCGTGTACAGGGGGCACATTGGGATCGTTCTCTGGTAGGGGTAGCAAAGTTGCCGGGTTCAGTGTGGTGCATCTTTTCAGGGTGATATGGGGTGCAAGCAAAGTCAGCTCGTATCCAGTCAGTCGTGCACTCGTCAGGTGTTGCGTCTTGGTTTGGTTCAGGAGGGTGTCGACTGCATGGGGTACTAGTACCGTGAGGGAATTCGAGAGCACGATCCCCTCACTCTGTCGGATAGAGATAGCAGCGGCAGCTACAGCTCGAAGGCAGGCAGGTAAGGCTCTGGCTACAGGGTCAAGAGTGGCAGAGAAGTAAGCGCACGGTTGTTGCTTTGGGCCAATGGACTGGGTTAGGACAGATAAAGCGCACCCCTCCCTTTCGTGAGTGTAGAGGGAGAAGGGCTTTGTGTAATCGGGGGTACCTAGGACAGGGGCCGAACAAAGGGCATCTCGTAGTTCCGTGAAGGAGGTTTGGCACTCAGGGGTCCAAGGGAGTGGGAAGGGGACATCTTTAGCTAGCAGGGAAAGCAGCGGTTTCACAATGAGGCTAAAGTTTGGTAACCACTGTCGGCAGAAGGAGGTGAGGCCTAGTAGGGAGCGGACCTGTTTCTGAGTCTTAGGGACAGGGGTTTCAAGGATGGTTTGGATCCGGTCGGGAGTAAGTTTCCTTCCATCTTTGGACAGGAGGTGGCCCAAGTAAGTGACCTGGGGTTGGCAGAATTGCAACTTTTTGGAGACCTTGTGGCCATTTTCCGCAAGGAAGTGCAGGAGTTGAATAGTGGCTGTGACTGCTAGTGGAGTGGTGTCGGCCGCCAAAAGGATGTCATCGACGTATTGTACTAACACCACTCCATCGGGTAACTGGACTTGATCCAGTTGTCTCTTGAGGGCCTGACTGTAGATACTGGGGCTTTCAGTGTATCCTTGGGGTGCTCGGCAGAACCTATATGAGCGGGCTTTCAGGGTGAAGCCGAAGTGATATCGGCTGTCTGGGTGGATGGGGATAGAGAAAAATGCATTTTTAAGGTCAATGACAGTGAAGGTGGTGGCAGTAGAAGGAATCAAGGTCAGGATAGTGGCGATGTCTGAGACCACGGGGTACTGGGGTACAACCACTTTGTTGATCTCTCGAAGGTCGATGATGAAGCGGTATGCTTTCTCATCCCCCTCTCCTTGTTTCTTGATGATGGGCAAGATAGGACTGTTGCAAACGTTGCTAACCACTTCCTCTACCACTCCTGCGTCTATCAGTGACTGAATAATCTTTGCCAATGCCTTCTCGCCCTCAGGCGATATTCGATATTGTGGAAGTTTTGGGAGTGTTGCGTCTGGTCGGACAGTAATGTGCACTGGGTCAATCATCATGCGCCCTACGTCCGAATCCGTCTTGGCCCACAGATACGGAGGCAGAGTGTCAAGCAGGGATGTGTCAGCGTCATTGATAGAAAACATGCGTCGGGAAGGGCAATGTCTAAGCAGAATGGGGTTGTCGTATAGGAAAACTCGAACTCCGTCTTGGGAACATCTAATGGTCGCTCGGAAGTGTTTCAGTAAGTCAAGTCCCATAATGGCGTCAGGAGTATTGGAGGAAAGCAAAAACGTTGTGTCAGTGGTATTGTTTTCTAAGTTGAAGGGGATCGGAGCGGACAAAGGGTTAGTGGAGGGCGTTCCATCGAAACCTATCGATGTCACAAGTGAGCCAGACAAGGGTGCCCTTGGAATCAGTCGTTTAGATAACGCACTACGTGTTGCGCCAGTGTCTACCAGAAATGGAGACTTTGTACCCAGGACCTTAGCAGTGTCATAAGGACCTTGCTGGTCAACATAGAGCTCAACTGGATCCCTCCCTTGCCCTTGGCAGTCCTATGCAAAGTCGTGGGCATCGTCGCAGTCAGACTGTTGGTACTGATTCTGTCTGGGTCGGTCAAATGTATTCGGTCTGTTTGATCTATCGGTATTCATGTCGTTTGTGAGCCCCCGCTGCTGTCCTCTATTTCTTGGTCCACCCGCTACGTCCTTGGGGTCCCTATTTCTGTTCATCTCTGAAAGAACCGGGCACTGGGATTTCCAATGGCCATATCCTTTACAGAAGGCACACTGGTCCTCTCTAATGTCTGTACGTCCAATGTGGGGTGTCGAGGTGCGGTCTTTAGAAGGTGCATTCTTAGGGACATTCGTCTGATAGCTTCCCTTGTATTGCTCTCGTCCTATAGTCACCCCTTGCAATTGCACAATCATCACCCTCTCTTTTAAGTCTTTATTCTTTTTCTCTGTCGCTCTATCGTTTTCGTTTTTCTGGTGTTCGTAATATTGGGCCATCTGGAGGATAGCCACAGGTTTGGAGGCAGCCCAACTACTTTCGCTGGCCTGCAGTTTCTGGGAGACCTCCGGTGACAAACCTTTAACGTAATTTTGGACAAACAGATGGTGTCCGGTTGCAGTGGTCATGTCCTGGCCGCTGTAATCGGAGAACACCGTTTCAAACCGGAAGAAGTATTCCGATACATCCTCCTGGGGTTTCTGACGACAAGCCGTTACTATCGACCAGTCCACTTTCTTTTCTGGAATCAGGGTTTTCAATTTCTGTACGATCTTATCTGGGAGGTCTAAAATGGATTTCAAGGGTTTCTGTCCAGGCTCTCGTTGCTTATCTATGTCATCGAGTTGTGACCAGGTATGTCCGAACAGCTCAAGGTGGTCGACTTTCCGGATTAGCTTCCACACATCAGCTGGGAGACATAGCCCGAAAAACAAATCGATATCAGCCAGGGTCATGATCGTTGAACCTAGGGCTGTACCTAGTTCAGTATAGAAGGCAGTGGGGTTTTTACGTAAATCAGGCAGAGATTTTCGGAACGTCAGGATATCCTGCCGATCCCATGGCTGGTAGACCCAATTATACACTACCCTCCCTCTTGCATCTTTGTGGTTAACGTCATCGTGAGTTCCTAGACCTCGTGGAGGAACCCAGTAGGGAGCAGCCTCTCTGATTGGCATCATGGTGCTAGCTCGCTCAATTTGGGGTTCGGTTGCTACGGGTGTCGGGGGTTTAGCTTCCGATTCTTGTTCAGTGAGGTGGCGGAAAACCTCAAGCGTACGCGTAAGGAGGTCCGTCACATCACACTCACTCTCATCCCCGATATCGACCTTTCTGTATAGAGTCGTAAGGCTCTCGGGACCCTTTTCTCGATATCGGTCCTCGTACGCATTCAAGATATAGTAACACAGTCGTACGGTAAAATGTCGTCTGTGGCTCCCTGTATACGTGTTGAACATGTCCGTGACGCGCTCTTCACTTTCCTTTCTTTCTACCAATGTCCTCACTACCTTGTCAATCCCTGCTCGCTCATCCTTGCTTAATCTGTTCGTTCTTGCAGAATCAGCCTTCCGGGTCTCCGGGTCATTTAACGCTGCCGCTTGTGTTGTACCTAATACAAGGGGTTCGGCCGGCACAGAGGCCACGGGGGCCGAAGCTCTGGTGCTACTCTCGCCTGTGCTTGGGGGTGTTGGGTGCTGTGCTAAGGGTTGGGAAGGGGCATATGGAGGGGGCATGTAGATGATCGGAGGACCTAACAGCAGATCATCGTTGGCTCGCTGTTTCAAGGGTAATTCAGGATAGAGCGTGGAGGGTGTTCTAACCGGACACTGGCTTGATGTTTCCGTCTCTAGTTTCTGTTTGGCTTCCTCTCTTTCCTTAATCTCTTCTTCTAGTTTCTGAGCAGCTAGGTGGGCTGCTTTACGCAGCTCTTTTCCCAACCTACTCTCAGTTCTCTTTTTACGTTGTTCGGTTTCTTTGCGCCACATGCCGAGACTATCAAGCATAGTGGGCGTTGTCTTGTGTTTACCACGGGCTGTTTCTAGCGCGCTTATTTTATCCTCATCGAAGGATCCTATCAGTGGCCACTGACTTTCTCGATCCTTCTTCGTATATTTATGCCACAGCTTGCTATAAGCTATAGCGATCAGTCCATGCTTCATGAACATGTCCTTATTAGGGGTGCCTTCCAGTGGAGCCGGATGGTTCATCTCTAATAAGCGGTCCGGGCTAAACAGGCTACCAATCAGTGGGGAGAAGACAGGCATGACGGATTACAACGGGGACAAAAGTCAGCACTACCTATCTTATCACTGCGTGCAAAGACTAGACAGAATATTTCTATTCTGCGTTGTTTGCAGGTGGTGAATACCTCAAAAAGAACCAATATCGAACAGTCAATGTTCGGTCAATCAAACAATCAATGGGGAGAATAAGTAGGCACGACGGGTTACAACGGGGACAAAAGTCTGCGTTACCTACCCTTTCACTACCTGCAAAGAGAGAACCTGTTCTTCCCTGTTTGCAGACAGAGAATCTCCAGAGAACAATCCACGAACAACAGTTTGGGCCAAACAATCAATCAGTGGGGGAGGAAGATAGGCACGACGGATTACAATGGGGACAAAAGTCTGCGTTACCTATCCTTCACTGCTTGCAAAGAGAGAGAGCCTGTTGTTTCTCCGTTTGCAGACAGCGAATCTCCAAAACAAATCAACAAAAGAGAAATACTAGTATTTTCCAAACAATCAAACAATCATTTCGCAATTCGTCGTGTTTACACGACCTTACCCGGACCGCATGGACAGTTTCTTGTCTTCCGAATCCAGCGCCCGATCGTCCTCTATTCTTCGTGATCCTCGCAGCACTCCTGATGGTTCCCAGTCAGGACCGTAGATCACTCGAGAGAGGTCTGTTCGGAACCAGTGAAGTTAGGATGATCGGCTGTCAGACGAGGGTCTATCGGACAGGTGCACTTCCGATCGTTGCAGTCGTTCACTCTGTCGTCAGGACCTCTCCCACTGGATCCACGAGTCGCTGATGGGCCCCACGTTTGGAACGCCAATTGTGGAAAAAGGTAGGGCCATTGACCTTTTTCAGAGTTGCCCGGCGTTAACCGCCTCTATACCCACTCAAGTTACCAAACAAAGAGGCAGGCGCTGGAGACTGGAAGGCAGGAAACAGAAGTTTTATTCCGACGGAGCAGAACACATCAAATCAGACAACAGGGTATCTTCTCGAGGTGCTCTACCCGCATCTCTGAGGCCTGGCCTCTTATACACGAGTTTATTGCTTTATTGTATGAAACACATCTCTGTCAACCCTTTGATGTACGGAAAGACATCCTCAGAATCCCCCCTTCAGGCCCGTTCCCACACACATTTACAGTTGGAGTCCCCACCCCGGTCACAACAGGTGATGATTATCGCGCAGCTGGATATTCCGCCGATTCATGGAATGTGTGGGGTTGATCGGATCTCATAGGGTGGGGACTTTGATCAACTCGAGGGTCCTTTGATGGGGGGAGCTTCCTACTGTACAGGGGGGGGGCAATAAACAGTATCCGCAGGGCCAGGTGGCGGCCTGGGAACGAGGAGGACAAACGGGCACACAGGAAAAGGGGGTTGTATCAAAGGACCCGGGACCATGAAAGGAATGAAGGGAGGTGTCGCGCTGGGAACAGGATGGGGTTCCAAGGCAGAGCTGCGCTGAAGAGGGGTTTATGATCCAAGGCATGTGAGAGTGGGGGTGGTCAGCGTGCGGGGGATGCTTGTGAGGTTAGGAGGGAGAGACAGAGACGCGCTGGCTATCAGCGAGGGGCAGAGAGGCCATGGTGCTCAAAATGGCTGCCGCTTACGCGCACGAATGGGCTCGAAAAGGGGCAAGATGGCGCCGATAATGTTGACGTTTGCGGCCTAAGTTTTAACAGATCAATAGGACTTGTTCCTCCATCTATAAGTGCTTGCATTGCCGGTGGTGGTCTCCACACAAAAATCTGCAAGTTTTGTGAAGTCGGTACAAGCCCTGTTGCAGGCAGACGTCTTACAGCTCCTTGAACATCTGGCATCAAATTTACATTTTGGGGGGCATTTGGAACTGGTCTAGATAAAGTCTTTACATTTACAGGGAGTAGTGGTGCTCCATTGGGAACTACAAGTGTACTGGTCACATTAGAAACTGCTACTTGTGGTAAAGCCACAGCTGGTGGAACAATTTCAAATATATGCGTAGGTCTCTCAATCTGCACCGTACTCGTTTCCATTGGTGCAGTAGCCACTATACTGCTTGTACTAGCACCTGATTTATTATGCTGAGTGTTGCATAAGGTGGGGGTCTTGCAGCCTTCTTTTCTTCTAGAATATAATCAACTGAATCACTTTCTGTATCATCTTCTATCTCTTTCTTTTCTTTTCTTTTCTCTTCTCTATTGATTTCTTCTTATACCCTTTCCCTTACATTTTTGCCGTAATAGCTGGATATAGTCCAGTTCCTTCAATCACAGCTTTCCTACATCTACACTGTCCTTCATCCAATTGAGCATCTGCATAATTACACACTACTCTCTTTGACCTTCTCCATCTCTGATATTTCTTCTTCTCTTTATCTTGGGCATTTTATTCCCATAAAGTTAAAGCCTCATATTGTGTAGGTCTAGGAGGTGGCTTCATTTCATACAACTTCCCTTTCAAATTATCAAGGAATCTTATTTCAAAGGTTCTGTATTTTGAAAACTCAATGGACTCTATTTCCCTGTGATCTTGCACCACGGATGAAGCCAAAAATATGTGTATAACTCATGTCCTATTGTCATGATGCCCTACCTTTCCTTACTGGAATAGTAATATCCCCTTTACCAAACTTCTAATTTCTTTAAAAGATTTCATGATCGCAACAAATTGAAAAGCAAATTAACTTCAATGCAATGTTAAATTGCGTTGAATAGCGACTCACAATTTGCGACTCGCCAAAGTGAATGTACAACAGTGTCTCAGACACTGTCTTTGATTCACAATGGGGTGCAAATTGCATGCCTCATCAATATTCACGAGGCAAGCACAATTTGCGACCCCATTGGGAATGGCTAGTCTCCGGGGATGGTGACCTGCTGGGTTCAGCAGACCACCATGTCTGTGACAGCTTTTTAGATAAAAGCATTTTTTTTTAATTAAATGCAGCCCATTTTCCATAAAAGAAAACGGGATGTATTAAAAAAAGAAAAATTAAACTTTTCAGTTCTATTTTTTAAGGGCAGGCAGTGGTCCCTGGGATAACTGCCTGCTCTTTGAAAATATTTTCACACACGCTCACAAAGGGGGAGGGGTTCCATGGGGACCCCTTCCCATTTGCGATTGGTTTACCACGTACCTAAAGTAGGTGGTAAACTGGGAGTGTTTTGCGGCTGCAAATGTGGTGGCAAAACAATAGTACTTGACATAGAGACTCGCTATTAGGAAGGGATGCCCCTTCTTAATAACCAGAGTCGCAAACGCTATTTCACGAGTCAGTGACTAGCAAAATAGCTTTTTTACATGCCAGGCCCATTTTTTGCAGTCGCAAATGGGCTGATTTCCCATTTGCGAGTGCAAAAAAAGAGTCTTACATCTGGCCCTTAGTTTCCAAAATCCCTTCACCAAATTTCAAAGTGACATTCACTCAGCCACTGACCAATCTCAATGTGGCACCTTAAAGTCACCAATCAATTACAGCGTGAAAGGACACTAACTGACCAATCCATGTGTGGGCCCTATGAAGCATGACTTCACTTTTTGGAGGAGTTCCCCTTCTTTACAATTTCTTAATACTCACACAAACATCAACATAAACTTCCAACTAACACAACACATATATATCAGTTCTTGTTTGCTCCACTAAAGAATTAACTGTATGTCAATCATTCCAGAAAGTCACAAACACAAATGAAATCTCGACCAGCGGGAAATCATTCTAATCAGTTTCAGGTCTCCCTTTGCGCAATTAGGTTCTGCTAACATCAATAAATGTTAAACAATCACAGCAATGTCTTTATTATCTCTTATTTGCAAAAGTGATGGTACCTCACACCCTACTTTAACCTGCAAACAAGAAACACCATGTGACAAAGGCTCTTCCAATTGCCTTCTACACTTGTCTCAATCTATACCAGGATCTTAGACTACAGTGAATCTGAAACTCTTCAACTTTTTCACATAAAAGAAATAACATCACTCTAAGTCACAATCTATCACCACACTAACAACCAAAACACAGTAAAATAAACAACACATCACCCAATTAATACTCACACCACCAATCCGCAACCTCATTTGAATACTGCCTTGTGAAAATCAGGCTCGGGTGGAGTTCACTGAGTTGCCCTACGCTGAACTCTGAGGAGTGGCTAAAAAACTCCACTGCGCTACGTGGAGTTCTGCGGGTGGGTGGAGTTTGCTGGCAAGTGTGTTTGCATTGCAACACGCAACAAAGACTGCATCCTCACATTCCAAATAGCACCTGAATGGCACCATGCAGTTCATATGGGCGAGGCTAGCTTGTTGTTCTACTCTGTTTATGGTGCAGGGCCTAATTTTCAATCTCTCCTTGATCTCTTTAATCCGCACCCTTTCAAACATATCTACACCTCGTTTTTATTTATTACATTAGTGTGTCTTTGTGTTTTAAAACATTTTCTTTTTACTTTATGGGTGCTTTTTGTGACTTTTTGTATTTTTTTTATTTTTCCCCTTACTTCCATATTTCTTTTATCCTTTCCTTTCTTTTCCTGTCTCTTTCTTTTCTAAACTTTCATTACCCCACCTAGCACCATGGCAGAGGATTGCCTACCTTGTGGGAAGCGCTACTGCCCATGTGTGAAGCCCACTAGTTTTTGTTGTGCAGTGCCAACTCCCCTCCATGCTGGGAGCAGGCGGCAAGTATGGCAGTGGATACCACCTACAGGTGTGTCGGCTGAGCTGGGGGAGGGCGTGCCAGTGCATGCAGTGTACCAGTCAGATTTGGTGCACCATCCAGAAGCTGATACACTGCTAAGTGGATATACTTAACTGGGAGCAGAATCTTCTCAAACTGCTCAGTGTTTAGATTCCGGGGCTTGGTGAGTATTAATTGTTTGTGGTGTTTCCAAAATGCTAAAAAAAAATTACGACTAGCAGCTCACACTAGGCAGGTGGTCTGTACTACCTAATAATATTCATCATTGGTGCTTGCTTTGACTGATTAATTAAGAAGGCATTGCAGCTTGTCTTCCTGTCTGCACAGAGAATCAGTGATAGCAGTGAGTTAGCGTTTTCTCTTTGACTTTGTTTATGTAGCTAGTACAGTTCCAAGTGATTTCACAGTGATGTGTATTATACATCTATGATGTGCAAAAAAGGTAGACTGAGTTGGTCCGTCAAGGTGGTTGAGAAGTGAGAATAGAATCAAAGATCATTCCCTACAATGCATTAGTTCCAAATGTAGTTTTTGTTAAGGAAATTTTGAATAACGATTTTCGAATTAGAATGGGCAAATCAACAATAGGTGATAGACTCGAACCAGCACTATAGGTGATATGTTTCAGAGAAGTACAATTATGTGCCTGCATTTGCCTGTCATATACATTTTGGGGAGATTAACTGAATCAATCTATTTCATTTATCTTCTTCATTTCTTACATCAGCACCAAAGGGCAGGAAGAGGGATGTTGCAAAGTTGCCACGAGTATCTGGTCAGCAGGAGGCGTCAACTACCAGCACCACTGCCAATGGCGCTAAGTCCTATTATTTATTATAATTATTTCCCTAATGTTGAGTTTTATCATTTTTTTTGGTTCAAGGTAGAATCTTGGGGTGTTGGAATGTTGGTGCTGGGTTCCAGGATGGTAGTTGCTGTCTGGAGGCTGCTGTTACTGGTGAGAAATAAAGTTGCTCTGACACCCTTACCTGCCATCTTCCCTTCAAATGGTGACAAGGACGGGATACAAATCCACTGGTCCAAAGCACAATGGATTCTCTCTTTTTCCTCTGTCCATTATGTTACTTTTAAATGTTTCCTTGTTTATTTGTTTATACTTTTTCCAACTCCCCACATTCAATGTTTGCTTCATTCCTGGAATCTTTGCATTATCTTGTTTTATCCTTATATTGCATGTTTTTCTTTTTTAGTAGATGACTTTTTCCTGTCTCTAGGTCACTTATCTTCTGATTTGTTGGTAATCTACTGTCTATCCTTGAAGATTGCAGGTCCAAGCCAGTTAGTAGTCCACCATGCCTGTTTGTTGAGAAGGCTTTCTTTTCCCTGCTCATACTCTAACAGTTGAGTTCACGAGAGAGTAGGCATGGTCATAGATCCCCCCCAATGTTGTGGGTTGTGTATTTCATTCGAATGCCCAGAGTAATATTTTTGTTACTGCAGTGCTAACCAAACTGTAGTGATGTGTTGCTGTGATGGACCCCCCCACCTCTATGTGCAGCTGATGGTTTTTCCGGATCAAGTTTGAGAGAGACTTTCCCACTTGGGACAGTGCCCTTCTGTGAACATGCGTACCAGCAGGTGGGTTGTTCTCCCACCTGTTTTCGTGGTCCTGGGTGACTGGAGTGGATATTGTGGTCAGAGTTGATGAGGGAAAACAAAAAAATTAAACAGAAACTACAGTCAAGCCTGCTATGGTCAGCCTGACCCACCTATGCATGCGTGTGACACACTCTAAGCAGTGTCTGTGGGCTGTCTTGTCAGAAGCCATTGGCCATGCAGACTGACTCACTCGACTCGACTCATCATTCGTGACGTCAGGTCAGTCACCGATCTTGCCGCTGCCCATGAATGAAGAACAACTTGTTACATTGTAGCCTGCCTGAGCCCAGAGCAAGTTGAGCAAGCCCCCAAACCTGCTGCAAGCAGTGTGGAACACGCTCTGCTAGCTTTCTGTCAGTGTGCTATTAGCAGTGCTACGGCTAATTGACAGCCATTGAGATGTTTTTAATTTGTGAGTTTTCATTTCAGAGCAGTGATGCAGACCACCACACTGAAATGCGTTAGTTTAACGCCTGATAGATGGTACATGGCAGGGCTGCCTCTCGGTAAGGTACATATTTCTTGGGGAGCACTGCAAAGTATCACAAACCAAACCTGTACACAGAATACATCACACATGTAGCACATGAGAACCTCAAGACAGGCCTCATTGAAAAATGCACTTTACATAAAACACACTCCAATCTACAGAACTGCTCGTTATTGCAAAACACATTTTGCATCAATAACATCACAAGCTACAAGACCACCTTGCAGAATGTGTTGTGTATAGAAACTATTTCGAACTAAATAGCCAGATATCATGAGTCATCAATGCATCCATGCATGGATGCATTATGGATTAAAAAACACTAATTTCAAGGACATTTGCATTCCAACAATTACCTGTGTTGCTTGCTGCACTACAGTTGAACAGTAGCAAAGTAACAAAGTAAGTGGCACAACCACCCTACTTTCAACATCACTAGCTAACATGGTGCCTGCTCATCATCTCTTCCAGCAGTCATGTGTACACACAAATCCAACAGCTGCAGTGGAAAGCCTTGTCAGACTATTCCCATATTGTTCCAAACATAAATCCAAAGCGGGTTTGGGAATTCTCCCTCTAAATTAATTGTAAAAAATGTGTCAAAACAGCACATTTTACAACATGTTTTGCTACATGTACTGACTTGTCATTTGTTTAGACCAAAGCCCACGATATCGTAGACAAATTCCCATACATACAGTGACATCATGGGCATAATAATTGTTTGTTTTCATAGCAGGCTTCATATCTCACACATCCCTATTTGTGTCAATAGCTTCTTTTTACTATTACTCAATCTAAGGTACTCAATTTACCAATCACAGTGATGGACAGCTCAGTCGGGCTTGTAGGAATACCAAGTTGTGATCTAAACATTGCATTTCGCATGTAATTTACTGAGCCTCCTGCTCACATAAAATCATGCACGGCATCATATGCTAGGAACAGCCACTCACGCTCAGCAGCATTGCAAGCAGCACTGTTTACCAGGAACAGCTTTCATAGGTGTAGCCACACAGGACAATTACATGAAGTACCTCATACCATCTCTGTGCCACATTACATAAACTCTTCTCACCATAAGATCTTTGGTGCCACTTTATGGGTTTTTGTCTCATTTTACAAATCAGGCAAAAAAAGATGAGTAGATCAATTGTATATGTTGTACCTGAATGAGGACTTTCAGGTTACAGAAAGTTTTCTATTCTCTGTATTGATCATGAAAATCTGATGAGCACTCGTTATGCATGTCAACTTCAGCATCTTCACTGTCCAACACTACGTACACTATTGGGCAGAATATATCAGTTTATTTATTATGTCTTAGTTAATTAAAATCATGCATACAAAAAAAAGATTCCTCCCGTCACTGCCATCAAATTTCCATTATAAATCTCATGCTTTAAATATTGTGCCAGTCACATTATACAATTAAAATGGTGTTTTATAATTACAAATAAAACAATTCATTCTAAAATTCATCTATGACTATTACGTATCCTCTAATTCAACACTTGCCATAATTCACAAAAAAAGAACTCATGCTTTCAACATTATGAAAATCTGAACTGTGGCTTTATAAAAAAGGGTAAATCAATCCATGCTAAGATTCATCTCAAGTGTTGCTGATCCTTTAGTTGATCACTTGTGTGGAAAAAACTCCTATGTGCTGGATTATGTGCCTATGAGACATCCAGGTTTGGAAACAATCGTCTCTAAATGTTGTCAAAGGTCCATGGTTGCTCATAAGAAGTGAGTCAAGGGTCCTCCGTGTATGGATCTAAAGTGCATGGATCACATGTTATTCACAAGGGTTTACAGCAGCCGCGGCTCCTCTGCTATGTCAGAGGAGTGTCGCCCTCCCCCTTTTTCCAGCAACCCAAAGACAATAAAAAATAAAACGATAATAAACTGTGGTTTATTATTATTTTTTTGTGTCCCGGAGTCTTAGGTGCGAGCCAGGGGGATAAAATGCACCCACGGGAGTGGTATGCACTGTTATCAGTGCACATGACAGTTTGGCCGGCTGTCTCCAGCAGGGCAAACCGTCATGAGCACTTTGCATGTTCTGCATGCAGACTGCTTTACAGACTGGGTGAAGAACATGCCCAGGCTCCCAGTACCTGGCTGAGCACTGAACCAAGGTGCTCAGACCGATCACAACACTACACTGCAGTGTTGTGATTGGCTTAGGGGAGCCCAGGTGCTTCCTGCTTCCGCTTTGAGCAGATGGGAGGACAGGAAGGACAACAAGAGGAAAAGAGGCGGCAATGAAGGTAAGTTTAATTTTCTTTTTATTTTACTACCCCTGCACCACCACCCTGATCCGTGCCAGCCACCACTGGTTTACAGTGCACAATAGTTTCTTAAATGGGTTGCCAGTAGTGGGTCCTCAGCTTCAAGGCAAGCAATTACAGCAGGTGCAGATGCTCAGTAGCTCGAATTGGGTTTGTAAAAGTGTCCGGCGTTCTGTCAACAGGACCATGCAAATGCAGAGGATAATGACAATTGTTTCACTGTGGGATTAGCAGAGCCTACATAGTAGGTTGGTACTTTTCCTTATTCTCGCGGGTATGCAGTTCCAGGTTGGCAAACCAACTAACAATATTGAATGAGTTTTTGTTTGACATGGTTTGACATGCGGACATTTATGACAGGCAGTGGTTCTAGGTTGACATAGTGATTTAAAGTCGAACAGGTATGCGTGTGAAAGGCCAATTTTTGTTTATCTGCTAGCCACGATGTCTGGTGTGGCACTTTGGAAACTAGCCTTTTAAAAGTTGTAAAAGTAACAGGACTTGATCACAGCGTGGCTGCCTGTAGATTCTGTAATGATTGGTCCAGATAGGCCGGGGCTGCGAATTGACTGCCCAATTTTGTTGTTTCTATCCATAATTGGCTTTCCAATGTGTCAGCCCTTGCGCGCATAGCTTGAAACATGTTTTCAGAAAGGCAACTTCTCTCTCCAGCGTTTGTTTAAATAGGTCAAACACAAAGCAAACATTTGTGCTGGGGAAGCATGTGTTGGAAGGTAAAAGACCCTTTTATAGACGTTCACTAAAATTTTAGCCAGCAGGTTGGAACCCCTTCCGAACATGACTATTGGCCAGAAGCAGACGGTGCTTTTTGTAAGCTGAGAGTGTCTGTTTAAAACTAAAGCATGTGCTATCCTTCCGTGTGCCATCACCTACTTTTTCTGTGCTTGGAGTAAACACCACCAGATCTCTTTTAACACCGAAAACGTGTCTGTGTAATCAGACACCTGATGGTCTGTTGAATTTCAGGTCTGTGTCCTGGTTTTAGGACAATTAATCCACTAAATGCACCAAAATGACTAACCACATTAAATTACAAAGGATGCCTTCAAATTCGTCACCTAACTCTATCTGCATATTCTTTAATTCAATTACACCAATTTCTACTAGTAGTGCTTTGTCGAAGAAATGACCTACATTTACATAAGGCTGAATGTCTGAAATTCAGACTACGCGTGTGAGAATGTAAACAAATAGAATAACATCAGTATAGGAAGTGTACAAATATAACATACCGATCTTGTGTCCTTGAGCATGTGTAACATGGGCACTATTAACTTCTGCTCCAAATCTGAAGACCCATGCTACTCTCCAAAGTCCCACCTGAAACAAGGGTGAACCCTTCAGTGGCTGACCACAGTCACTGAACTTCACCACATTTGCAAGACCATGGCATCAATGCAGCTGAATTCTCACTCTCTCTGAAGAAGACCTGTATCTAGTTCTAGTTGAGATTGTAACAAATTCTTTATTTTAAATTCTTTTTTTTAAAACTGTATCATTTGGTTGCCCTCCCTCCCATACCCTGCACTGCGAACCTTTGTTTCTGTTTCACAGCTCCAGGCAGTGAAGTGCAATTCAACTTCAATCGCCTTAGACTTACTTTCTGTTAACAGTGAAGAAAAGTAATTGTGTACCACTACATGGCCAACATAATGTGCATTTTTCGTTTGCTGTGATCCACTGTCCGTTTAAAAAAAAACACACCATTAAACATTGCTAAAGATATGTTATTTCGAATATCACATTTCAACGTGGAGATTTCCCCAGAATGCCTTTACCTTGCTTGCATTACAACGTATTGACCTTTACAATGCGTGGTAATACTATACAGGGCTTTACATTGCATACCTTTAGTCGGCAAAGCATGTTGCATAATCTGATATTCATATATTTATATATACAGGCACTCATGTATGTTCACTCTTCCCATGGAAAGGCTGACCTAACTGTAACTGCACAGTATATATATTACACAGTGGGAGTCACCACTGTGCAATTATAGTTAGGTCAGAATTTCCACAGAAATAGCATTTTTTATTTTGCTAATAACTTTAGATCCTTTGATGAATTTTCACAAACTTTCCCAAAAATATATATATATCCACCTCATCTCCTTCCTCAACAGTTTTGGGGTCATCTGTGAAGCTAGGACCGAGAGAAACAGCTGAACAGAATTACTCCAAATTTGTCCGAAAGCTAGATCTTACTCAGAAAGCCTGCTTTTTGTTTTTGGTGTAAATCTGTTTATCTATTTTCGAGAAATTAAGCTTCAAAATGTATAGATATCTTGCACAATGGCATGCCTGCGGTAGTGCAAGACTGAAAGAAATGATCTGATTGGCTTGCCACAACATCAACATAGGTATTGCAGCCACCATTTTTGCACTGAAGGACTCGGTCATTGTGTCCTGAAAAAATAAATGAAATAATGTATAAGATTGCAGGGTAGAGGTGCGCCCTGCGCCTTGTAGGAGGGTCAAACTGCATTGTTGCAGCATCACAGTACTTTCCAAGGGCTCAGCATGGTCCCCCACGGGACCAAAGCGCCTGTAAAAAGAGTATCTATCAGTGCGGCATTGGTTCACTGCGAATGATTGGCTAGCAATGGTGGGTTGGCCATCCTTAGGGTGTAGGGTCCAGGGAAGTGGCCAGACACTGCTCTGCATCCAACCCCACACCATACATGGCCGAAGGCAGTGCCTGGCAGAGCCTTGGCAGCCCAATGATAGGGTGGAAGCAGGCCCTGTGGCCAACTCCACACCTTTGGCCGGCCATGTGCAGCAAGACATTGGCCACTCGCAGGGGTAGATGCATCGCCTGGCTGCAAGTCAGGCCCTGCAGCCAACCTAACCCTGCAAACGACTAAAGGCTAAAGTTACTTTATATTTAAAAAATAAAAAAATTCACTGAAAAATCAAAGGTTAAAGTGATGTTATAGTTTGGTAAAAATGTCAGTTATAACATAGCATTTCCATCTAAAAAAGACCACTGAAATTCACATGCTGTCATTTACTGAAGTCTTTTCAACAAAACAAGGGAACACAATAAGTACCTAGGGACCTTGGGCAATCAACTATTAAGGAGAACAACGGTCCTTAGGGTTAGAATTTTTCACAATTCAAATGAAAATATAGACTCCAATCAGTACTATATCAGGAAGTTTTTCAGTACCCAGCCGGGCCTGAATTTTTATTCAAGTATAAACATAGATAAAAAGACCACCAGAGAGGTCTAATTCAGAGACTGATAGGGTACAAGCCTGTACCTATCCAGAGCACACTCGAACAAGGTTGGGGGGTGAAAAAGGTAAGAGAAGAAAAGAAGGTAAAGAATATCAGGCAAAGAGAACATGGGAGCCAACTGTCCCTTGCATCATTAGCACATTTGCAAAGCAAGTTCAGACAGACAATTACTGTAACAATATTGACACAATGGAAAAGTTACAGAATTGTAAGAGTGTCGACGGCGTTTCGATCCCTGGCTCCTAGTGAACTGGGATCATCATAAGGACTTTATAATATATTGCCTGTTTGTACTTTTTGAAAAAACCTTTCAGAGCAATGTTCAATCTGCTCCTATGGGTCGAGAAAGGGTGGTTGGAATCAGTGGAAGGAGGACTGGTGCCTCGAGTTTCTATTAGGTAGACATGTTACTGTCAACCTGCTTGCAATGATTCATCCGAAATGGAGGTGTAAAATATATCCAAACTACACGAGGGTGGGCACTCGAATTATTTCGAGGTCTTTAGTGCACAGACGATGCTGCCTTGCTCACACTTCGAGCAGAATTCAATCGGCGTGCTCAATGGCACTACGCCGACTCTACCCGGATCCGCGTAGAGTCGGCGTAGTGCCATTGAGCACGCCAATTGAATTCTGCTCGAAGTGTGAGCAAGGCAGCATCGTCTGTGTACTAAAGACCTCGAAATAATTCGAGTGCCCACCCTCGTGTGGTTTGGATATATTTTACACCTCCATTTCGGATGAATCATTGCAAGCAGGTTGACAGTAACATGTCTACCTAATAGAAACTCGAGGCACCAGTCCTCCTTCCACCGATTCCAACCACCCTTTCTCGACCCATAGGAGCAGATTGAACATTGCTCTGAAAGGTTTTTTCAAAAAGTACAAACAGGCAATATATTATAAAGTCCTGATGATGATCCCAGTTCACTAGGAGCCAGGGATCGAAACGCCGTCGACACTCTTACAATTCTGTAACCTTTCCATTGTGTCAATATTGTTACAGTAATTGTCTGTCTGAACTTGCTTTGCAAATGTGCTAATGATGCAAGGGACAGTTGGCTCCCATGTTCTCTTTGCCTGATATTCTTTACCTTCTTTTCTTCTCTTACCTTTTTCACCCCCCAACCTTGTTCGAGTGTGCTCTGGATAGGTACAGGCTTGTACCCTATCAGTCTCTGAATTAGACCTCTCTGGTGGTCTTTTTATCTATGTTTATACTTGAATAAAAATTCAGGCCCGGCTGCGTACTGAAAAACTTCCTGATATAGTACTGATTGGAGTCTATATTTTCATTTGAATTGTGAAAAATTCTAACCCTAAGGACCGTTGTTCTCCTTAATAGTCATTTACTGAAGTAACCATAACTTGTGCCTTCAGTATGCGCTGCTTATGACCTCACATATTACAACACTCATGACACATATTATGACATCATTTATAACATCACTGATGACAACTGAAATGACATCATTAATGGCACCACTGTGCATGGTGCGGACACAAGTTATAGTTACTTCAGATAACTATAACAGAGGAATTTCTGTGGTTTTTTACTTTTAAATGTTACATTTTAACTGACATTCTCACCTAACTATAACATTACTTTAACCTTTGTTTCTGAGATTTTTTAAATATAAAGCAACATATTATTATCATACCTAACAATAACATCACTTTAACCTTCTGATTTTCTAGTGAATTTTTGAGGATTTGTAAAAATATAATTTAACATATTATTACCTTACCTAAATATTCTGTCACTTTAACCTTTGTTTTTTCAATGAATATATATATATATATGTCCCCCAAAACTAACTTTTTCAGTTACCCAGACCCATTTTTGAAAATTCCCTTCCATCTATCCACCCCTAAAATCACCCTTACCTCCATTTACCTCTACCCATACCTAAACCCTAAATTCAACATTACTACCTCCCTTTACCATTACCCACCACTTAACTCTAAAATCATCCTTAACTCCGCTTAGCTCTACCTACCCCTTAACCTTAATATCCTTTACCTCTACCCAGTCTTAAATCCTAAAATCACCCTTACCTCTTTTTACCTCTTCCCACCCCTAAGACCTAAATCCACCCTTTCTTCCCTTTACATCTTGCCACCCATGTACACTAAATCCCGCTTAACTCCCTTTACCACTAACCCTCCCTTCACACAAAATCCACCCTTACCTTCCTTTACCCCTCCCATCCATACCTTAATCCTAAAATCACTCCAGTGGGAGCGAGCGCTCTGATTGCCTGCCAACAGCAAGAGGAAAATGTTACCTACAGATCTTACTGCACTCTGAAACTTAGTACCCTGTCCTTAAGTTTGAAAATAAAAATAATATAAAGGAGCACAGTAGGTATGCCCTGCCTCCCAGGGCTTAGTGAGGCGGGCCCAGAGGGACCCCCTGCGGCCAAAATAAAAAGAAATCAGCCATTTTGCTGCGATGCTTCAGAAGACATGCATTATCACGGCAAAGAAACAGAAAATGGCGGACTGCCATTTAAAAAAAATATTTGGGGCGGGCCTGAGTAGGGCCCCACTCCCATAGGTCATTTGGGCCCCGGAGACCCCGCAACCCGGTCCTGGGATCTTAGGAAAGTGGAAGGGGTGCGTTCCCACCTTCATGCATTCTGGCTTAAGAGCCACTGTAGTAGCACCACACTGCCAAGGCCAGGCAGTCTCTGAGGCTCTGGTGCACCATTATATAGTAAAATCATCTTTGTGGTGGGCAGGATATGTACATAACTAAAATGATATCTGTAAAATATCACTTTTGCCCATCTATGACTCCTTGCAGGCACACCTGCCTTCACTCTTAAATGCGTGAGTGGTGGCTGTATGTCGGAAACCCACAAGCCATTACAACGCACAGCTCTACAACACAGTTTTACAATGACCCATCTTTTCCACTGCATTAATGTACCACGTACGTCTTTTCAGCGAACAACCTCTTAACCTTAGGGGAAAGTGCTTTACTTTGGAAAGGTATAAATAACTATTCCAACTACATTTTGCGCACCAGTAGGGAAGGCTTTGGAGTTCAAAGTCCAACATCGCTTCCCCTATGGCAAGTCATTGTGAAGACTTGCATGGTAAAGGAATGAGTGGTAAAGACGGGTGACTGTAATGACCATGTTGTGAAGCCAGTATGTGGTTTAGACTTCGTTGTAAATGCTTTTTCCAGTGAGTGGTGTTTGTGATCCCTAGCTCACAAGTAGCTACAGCAAACAAATGATGGTTGGAATGCTGACAATGCAAACATTCTCCCACAGTCAAAAGATTTGGGTTAAATCCATCATCGTTTTGTCCACTACGACTCCCCAGTTTGGACCCAGCCATATGCAAATCATTCTTGACCCTGTGCCCCATGGGAATAGTCCAGACCGAAGTGCCAGGCCATGTTCTCCCAGGACCAGAAACAAGCATCCTGGGACCGGTTTCAGGGTATGTCACCCTTCTTCAGCCAGGCTAGCTTGAATCCAGTGGCCCAGTGTGCAAGGGACCCACGTCTGGGCATGTCGTGGGTCCTTTGATGAAGGATTTAACCCAGCTCCTTGTGACTGGGGGTCAATGTTTGCATTGTCCAGAATTCCGTCCATCAATTGTTTCTTTTGCATATGTTGCCCTAGGTGGGAAGAGTATGCCCAGACGTGGGTCCTGTGCTCACTACACCACTGGATTCAAGCTAGCCTGGCTGATGATGGGTGATGGCCAAAAACCGGTCCCAGAATGCTTGTTTCCGGTCCAGGGAGGACCTGGCTTGGCAGTTCGGGCTTTACTGTTCCCAGAAGGAACAGGGTCAAGACTGATTTGCATATGGCTGGGGTGGTGTGGTGAGCAAAAGAATGATGGATTTAACCCAGATCCTTGTGACCTGGGGGTGAATGTTTGTATTGTTCAGCATTCCGTCCATCAATTGTTTCTTTTACCCCTAGCTCACAAATGACAAACAAAAATGTGAACTCCAGTGCTGTTTTTAGTTCAGCGGCAACCAGGTGCAGAGCACACATACTCAGTGTAGAGCAATGTGTATTAGTCAGCAGCACACTTCGCAACCCAACAGCATACTTCTCAATGTCCACCCAGCAGCATACTTCTCAATCTCCAGCCCCTCAGCCACAGTACTCGCGACCATTCTCACATAAGAAGTCTGCGACTCCCTCGACGAACACTTCCGCAACAAAATAGCAACCATCTATACAAACTTCAAACCCCAACCCTCCAACATCCTCAGCAACCCATCTAACACAACCAGCAACCACTCGCTTGTCACATGGGAACAACTTAGCACACCAACTACTACTACACTGATGAAATTCATCCACTCAGGAGCACCCACCATCCGCTGCCCACATTGGCTCTTCAACCTTTTTTACTACCATTCTCAGCACCTCCATCACTACTGCTATCTTCCTAGACGCATGGAAGCACATGGAAGTAAGATCCCACCTAAAAAAAACATCAGCAGACCCCATAGATGTTGAGAACAGCTGTCCCATCTCCCTCCATCCGTTCCCAGTCAAAGTCCTAGAAAAAGCTATCAACCTCCAATTCACCCATCATCTGGAAAGAAATAAGCTACTGGACCTATTTCAGTCAGGCTATTGAGCCAACCACAGCACCGAGACAGGCCTGATCGCACAACAGATAACATCCAAGCTCTACTTGACAGAGGAGAAATAGCAGCCCACATCTTCCTGGACCTCTTTACAGCCTTCGACACCATCTCCTACCACACACTCATCTAGTGACTTTGCCAGATCGGGATCACAGATGATGTTCTCATATGGATGGCTTCCTTCCTGGCTGACCGTACCCATAAAGTCTGCCTCCCCCTACACTGCACACCCCAACCGCACAATCTGTAGAGTACCCCAGGGCTCATCCCTCAGACTCACCATTTGCCCTGGAGTCCCACAGAGCTCAGACCCATCCCCACACCACATAAACATGCCTGCAACCTCAGCATTGTACTAGACTGAGAACTCTCCATGAAACGAAAGGTGAACGCCATCACCTCATCCTGCTTCCACATGATCCTCATACCTTCATCTTGTTATTACCACCTCATTTACTTGTAACTACCATCTTGGAACTTGACAAATAAACCTCTACTTTTACTTACCTCGTGACTACGATTATACTTTGCAACATTGGCGACGATCTGATGAAGAAACCCTGCTACTGTCTACCTGAGGTAACATTTTTTAATCTAATAAGAGACTATATATACTGGAAACTACTTAAAGAAAATAAAATAAAAAAACAAGGAGAAGAACGCCAGCCTAGCCCCACCAGTGTCCACTACTATCGGGACAGCCTGTCCGGGCGTTTCACACTCCTCATATTTATTGACTTATAAGAAAGGGAAGAAGTTAATGGAATCCTGTTTTTTTTTTTTTAAAAGGATTACTAGAGATCAGTTATCTGCATTTTGAGCTGTGATTTTGGATTGTCTAACGACGTGAGGATCAAGTGCCATCTACTGGGGCTGCCTGTGTACTCCATTTTCCGCCGTCTTACAAGCATAAGAAGATATTGTTTATCTGTTTTGAAGGTGAATTAGTGTCTGACAGCGTGATTGCAACATTTGGATGATGATTTGGGCAGCATTTCAGTCCTGAGTGGAAGTCGCAGAATTCAAGTGTATGAAGAATGAACATATAGTTTATCTTGCCAGTAAATCTGAATTCTTGGAAGAAAGCTGAAACTGGAATTTTAGAGGACTTCAGGAATGTTTCGTGAGTGTTTTTTTTATTAACTTTATTTCAATGGTTAAACCAAGTTGAAAAGTCGTTACCTTGAAAAGTGGGCTCGAGCGAACTGTTCCTTGGAGCGTTCTCGAGCTGATTATGTGCTACGCCACTGACAGTTTGTGCTCGATCGCCTGATGAAAACAGCTCTTGCATTGCATTGTTCGCGTTGCTCCTGTAAGCTCAACTTTCTGTAGAAAGGACGCAAATACGACGTTCGTGGCCATCTTAGGTAACATCACCATAACATCACCACGGCAAGTAATTGGTTCAACATTTTGGAACGAAGCTTCTCCTAGTATATATTATTTATATAAATTTATAGTTTTTGTGAACATTTTGTTTTAAGGTATATTGATAAAAGGGAAAAGTATATTCTGCGTAACTCAAAAGACAGACTGCCACACTGATAAATCTCGAGTTTCTCTTCACATTACACATTGCTGGAGCTACTAGAGGTACCTGCGGAGAAGATTACCCCACAGAACTTTCATAATTCTTGATGTGGGACTTCTTCACTGGTCTGGCACTTTTTATTGTACCTGTGATTGGTAATGTGATTGCTTTGCTCATAGTATATATATATTTTTTTTTAAGATCTCGGGTGAGAGAGTTCGTTCACCGGCGTTTGCTCACAATACATTGTCATTTTTAACTGTTTAAGAACAACTATTCAATATGCTCATAATGATTTATACAACAATTTAAGTAAGACTGTAATGTAGCAATTGCTGAGTAAGAAGTAGTATACTACAGTCCTTGTTTTATGGCATGGTTATGTACTGGGTTTTACACAATTTTCACTTGCACTTTTACTGAGTGTTTTACTTATGTGGAATGCATTTATTGAGAGCTTCATTTGTTCCAGTTTGGGTTGACCTTGAAATCGCTAGTGTATTAAGTTTATACTTTTCCTGTAGGGTAGTTGTTTACAGGAGCTGGTCTCCATACATTCGGTCTAGTCTTCAGTGTGGGGGGTCAGCGCACCCTTCTCACTGTTTCACCCTACACTGTCTTTGTTTTGTGCCTAGAATCAGCATTACCATTTACTTTTACCACATTTTCATCTAGTAGTGTGATTTCTTGTTTTCTTCATACTTTTATTGTGTTTACTCATCTATTTGTGATGTACAATGGGCTGTGCACCCATATTTTGTTGTTATGCTCATTGGGCACTGTACCCACTTATATTGGAATATGCACGATGGGCAGTTGATCCATGTTCTGGCCTCTTTGTTGGACAGTGATCCATACTTTTGGCATGTGTTTTGGGCTGTGCACCTATATTCTGTTGTTATGCGTATTGGGTTTTGTACCCACTTTTAATTGGTTATGCGCGATGGGCAGTGGACCCATATTTTTGCCTCTTTTAAACTGTGCTTTGGGTAATCTACCCATACTTTATCCTTTCTTTAGTTGTGCTTTGAGCAATGTTCCCCTAACTTGGCCTCTGTTAAAGATGTGCTTTGGGAGTACTCATATTTATATCTGTTTTTGAAATACACGTTGGGCTTTGTACCCATCCTTGGTTAATATTGTACAATGAGTAATGTGTCCTTCACTCTTGTACCTTTGTGAAATGAAGTGTCTACTCTACATTTAATTATTATGTGTGCATTATTTAAAGTGTACCATGAGTTCCCTAGTGTAGGATACTTAATGGTTTGGTATTTACACTCTGCGGATGTTTACCATTCTATAAGTCCTGCACAGTGTCCTCTTTAGTGTGGGTATGTATAAATGGATGATTAGTTTGAATTTTACAACTCCTTTATTTCCATTTTTCTCTCAACCCCACACATTATTTATTTTTACAGTTTGAACATGTTACTTGTTGCATTTTTGCATTCTTTTCATGAAGTTCCCAAGGGAAGGGGATGTGCTTTGCTATATCTTCTTGTTTGCACCCTTTCCTTGCTGTTTACCTGTACTTATTCTTTCTTCCTCTGTTTTTCTGCACTATGTACTTACCTTATCCTGCTGCACAATTATTTTTCACTTTCATTCTTCTTCATGGTCACATTAATTTGTTTGCAATGTTGTATCATTTCTTTTGCAGATATATGTTACTCTCTCACAGGGTTATAACAAATTTTTGTTGATTGTTTCCTTAAGGAGAGAGGATATGTAGTACTTACATTTCTGCTGCTCAGTCAGTATGCATGTGTGTATGTATGGAACCTTGGAATGCTTGATTACTGTGTGGAATGTTGGTGTGCCTGGTGGACTGGAAGAATGACAGTTGGTGAGAGTGGGCTGAGCATCGATGATGCAGCTCCTGGTGGGACCATGAACTAGACTTCATCTTGTTATTACCACCTCATTTACTTGTAACTACCATCTTGGAACTTGACAAATAAACCTCTACTTTTACTTACCTCGTGACTACGATTATACTTTGCAACAATTTTCAAGTGGCTACCCATCAGCACCAGGAAAACTGCGGCACAGGCCCTCATCACCGTCCGACTCGGCTACTGCAACACACTCTATGCCGACACAACCTCTGAACTCAAGCAAAGACTCCAGACGCTAGGCTGATCCTCAACCTGCCAAGAGGACACACATCACTCAAAACTTGAAAGACCTCCACTGGCTCTCTGTCCAGAAGAGATATCAGTTCAAGCTGTCCATAGCCTAACATTACATGAACCACTGCCTGGCCTTCCACCAACCAACCAGAAACCTTCGCTCCGCTCACCTCGCCCTCGCACACACTCCAAGCATCTGGCACATCCGCACTGGAGTACATTCCTTTCCCACCTTGCTGCCAAAGCCTTGAACACCCTCCCTCTCCACCTCCGCACTGCACCTGACCTGAACCACTTCAGGAAGGAACTCAAGACTTGGCTTTTCAAATGAGACCTGCAACACAGCGCCTGGAGAGCACTGGGGTGACAAGTAGTACTCTAAAAGTACCTGTTTGATTGATTGATTGATTAAGTGTGAAGTGAGGGTGAAGTCACACACGTGTGGCGGATGATCCCATTGAAATTCATGAAGCGCGAGTAAGATTTATAGGGCACCGGAAACAGCCATTACCACACATTACTTTCATAACCTGGCCGTTATAAAGCATGTGCAAGTATAATGCATTACCATTACCATGCAGGATTTTACAAAGCATATGCCTTTATCACACCTACCTTTACAGTAAATTTCGTTTTAAAAGCATGAATGGTAATCACATATGCCTTTTAGATGTAAGTATTAGGTAACTACATATATATATATATATGTACTATATATATATGTACTATATATGTACTATGTTATATTTGCTAAAAATTGCCTATTTGAGAAATTTCACAATACGTAGATTATTTTCTCCAGGAATTTGTATTAGGGCTACCATCATACATCAAAGACACCAGCAATTTTCTAAAAAAGGTTTATAATATTCCATGGTCAAAAGATTACATACTGATGACTAGGGACATAACCTCTCAATACACTAGCATTGATCATAGGGATGGACTAAGGGCAGTGGAACATTATTTGAAAAATAGATCGATTCAACTACACAACCACAACAAAATGCTTCTTTATATGATCAGCTGGTGTCTAAACAAAAACTTTTTCATATTTGGGACTGAAGTTTTCTAACGCCTGAGGGGTGTTGCCACGGGAGCCTGCTTCTTCCCCAGTTATGCATGTTTACGCGTAGTTTGGTGGGAGGAGTGGGTTCTCATGGTGAAGCACCACAAAGACTGGGAAAAACACGTTGTTAGCTGATTGCATTATATTGATGATGTGTTTATAATTTGGAAAGGTAACAAGGATAATGACGGGAATTTTTTTCAATGCATCATTGAAAATAATTTTAATCTGGAATTTACTGCACATATAGATGAACATATCATTGATTTTTTAGATGTGCCCCTCCATGTCAAATACAACAAACTAGAATCCAGCTTACACCGTAAGAACACGGCAGGCAATTCCACATTACACACATCCAGTTTCCATCCTAGACACCTGATAAATAGTATCCCATTTGGAGATTTTTTATAATTATGTAGAAATTGCAGTTCAGAGAAAGATCTGGCCCTATGTCAACAAGAAACTAAGGACGGTTTTTGAAATGAAGAAAAAATAGAAAAACGATTTAGAAAAGCCATGCTTTTCAAACTGATAGCAATGTGGTTGCAAAATATGAAATCAGTCCAATAAGGCAAGATGAAGATTCAAAAGTCAGATTAATTACTCCCATAGCCAACAATAATGAAACATCAGATTCATTATTAATAATCAAGGGCCCATCATTTTAACAGATGCAACTTTAGGCCAATTTCTCCCTTCAAAACCTACACTAACGTTTTGGTGAGGAATGCATTGGGTTAAAATAGCCCAGAAATAGACATCAAGACCAACTAGCTATCCCCAAAGAACGGCTTCTACAAATGCAGCTCATGTAGAGCTTGCCACTTTGGGGTGAATATTTCAAACTATACATCAGAATTCAATGCTAAACCAATTGAACTAAAAGGTATCTACAATTGTGGAACTGAGTTTGCTGTGTCTGTCCTTGAAGGCACCTGTGGGCTGTACTACGTGGGGAGCACTAAGCTTCAGGTGCATATGAGGATTTTGCAGCATCTCAGGGCAATTGTGAATTCGGAACCTACATAGCCAGTGGCACGCCACTTCAAATCAGAACACAACAATAACCTTAATTGTATCAAATATTATGTTGTTGGTGCAGTGCCAGCTCGGAGGACATGAGGAAACAGAGAATTTTTTTTTACGCCAGTTACGGTCAAAATTTGTTTTAGAACTAGATTCAAAAACACCTAATAGACTTAACACAAGCGAAGATTAGATGCTAATAGCACGATGAGGCAATCAAATATAATTAGGTGAATTGTTAGTACTTATATATACCTAAGATTTTAGGTTTAATACATGGAATCATGTAAATAGGTCTGAAAGCTGCTAGTTATCTTCCCTTTATTCAGTACTGTATAATGTTTAGCCCTTTTTTCAGTTTATGCACTTTACACGATGAGCACTTTAGATAGCATAACATAGATGAAGGCATCATAAGACTTGGACCTTTAACTAACTTGATGTTATTCAATTGCTGCATAATGTTATATATCAATGGCTTTGAACTTTCGGTTTCATAATATATCTTTCATTATTATTATGCATAATAATGTTTTCCATCTGATTCAGCTTGTTCAGAGTTATTGGGTGGGCAAAATGACAAACTGTTCCCTTCTACGGCTTCAATTACAAGACAGAGTTACAAAGGAGGGTAGAGCAGTACTTATAAATAAAGCCTGAACAGAACTGCACGGATGTGTACTAAAACGGAATATAATTAATATTCAGATGTTTCAGTTGGTACAAACAACAACATTAAAATGGTACCAATTATGTAGTTAAACTAATAAGGAAGACTGAAGGACTGAAGTTACCGAGTATGATTCCCTATAGGTATAGTTCTTTATAAGTGAGGATGTCAGAGGCATCTTCAGCAACAGAAAATTCGACTAGCAGTTATATGTCTTTCTTTGACATACCCAGTGACAGCCTATTCATAGGGAGCACCAGGATGTCCGCAAAATGTCTTGGAGGTTTCAGGAAGCAACAACCACAATGCAAAATACTCGAGTAAAATGTGTGTGTCCTGCTGTCCAAGAAGACCAGTCAGTAGTAATAACTGGTTTGTAATCACTTCTTCTGCAGCATAGAAGTGACAAAGTGTAGCCGAGCCTGCATCTGGCTTTCAATGTATCTGTTGTCAGTAAGTTCACCTGCTTGACTCCAAGGCCTGGCCTCGTAAGTGCCCATTATCCTCAGAGTGCCAGACTGTCAGCATAACAAGCATACACATGGAGGTAAGAGAACTCCATTATATTCAGTACCATCCTTGTTTTAGAAGAACAGAGACCTATTTTACAAATATGCCTCAGAGGACATCTCAATCTATACTAACTAGGACCACTGTAGTGGTCAGGCTCAGCAGTTAGCAAACCAGGATTCTCTGAAAAAGTTTATGAACATTCTTATAGAACTGCATGAAACAACTGCTTTCTGGTCAATGTCATGGGAGAATTGTGCTGGAATATTCACCTTTTGTACCTCATTTTCTAAAAATAAAAAATCTCACGGAAAAATCTCCATGAACCCTCCTTTGGATACTCATGTTGTGCTTGCTCATGGTGCACTTACATGCAGGATATTTTACGATTTGTTCTGGTGCTCCATCACTTTCGAAGTTCATGGCCCATCACTGGACACATCCACTGGAGTTCATGCAGAAAGAAAAAAGAGAGAAGGAATTTGTTGAGGACAGGGTCTCAGGAGTGTTACCAAATGACAATGTCTAAACAGGCGTGGCTTTGCACACACAGCAAATGAAAGCAGAAGTGGCAGACATGAATATGTGCTTTACATATAGAGAAATATTAAAACAATTTGCAATTTAAATATTTCCCCTCGTTATACAGCACACATTCCTGAAATGTCCATTTTCACTTGTCAGTATGTAAATCAAAAAATGTCTTCAGGCTTTGGCAAACTGGGCTCTTCTCCAGGTCAACATCTTTTCAGGTGTTCTTTGTGGAGTGTGGGCTGATGTCTGCTTGAGCCTTAGCGATTTTGTCCGAGAGAATCATGCACTGCTGCTGAAGTCACCTATACAGTACCTATTGTAA
Source organism: Lissotriton vulgaris (assembly GCF_964263255.1). NCBI lineage: Eukaryota > Metazoa > Chordata > Amphibia > Caudata > Salamandridae > Lissotriton > Lissotriton vulgaris. Next base: position 623,594,255 of record NC_141689.1, read on the forward strand.
TAGATCGTCAGCACACCATTTAAACTGCCTGTAAACCAAATGGCTTTGTAGACAATCTTTTGGAAACGTTCAGTGGTAAAGAGGCACCACTTGGCTTCAATTATCTCAATTTTATTTAGAGAAAGTGAGAAATTAAGACTGCCTACAAGTGCTTGCTCGCTTGGTGTAATGTGAGGGCGTTATAATTCCATCTCCCAAATATGCTTTTTGGTTCTCATTTCTGACTCTGGTCTTTCCTCCCACCAGCACCAACCAACTCTGGTGCTGGGTCTGCACAACTAGTGGGGCTATGCTCGATGCCCCCCTCATCCTAATTTGTTGGTAGGCCTGGGATGTTGCTAGGTCTTGTCTTCTTGGACTAGCTGTCCATAGACAGTAGTTTTGTACCTGACCTGCAATTTTACACCGAGCTCCAGCCATTTCCCATCCCTTTTACCTGGGCACACTTCATTGTTTGTAGGGGAAATAGGACTCACACCTCCTCGATATTAATTGGTTATTGCCTTAGGGTTGATCCAGATATTAGTCAAGAAATATTAAAAATGTGGTTATTTTTTTATTAAACTCATGAATATTTATGGACTGTATTTTGCTTTACTTTTAAAACTTAATAAATGTTAGACTATATATTTAAATGCAGCATAGCATTGCAGGCAGTAAGCATTATTTGTTATTAACACATTGCAAAGTTTTATGAATTCCTCTGTTGGTTTTTGAGTACCAGATATGCTTCTGAAAATGCATCATTACTGAATGAAATTCTTTGTGGTTCCCCGGTGCCTGCTCTGACATATTTTGCACCATGAAAAAATTAATGTTAATGCTTAAATGGCTTTTATTTTTATATATTCAAGAAAATTGAGCAAAAGTTTAACAAAAGATTTGTCCAGGTAGCCTGGTGGTAAAATGTACTTTAAAATCAAACTTCATTTGACATTTGAAGTGTGTCAGCTGTATAAATGCATGATGGATGGTTCTGTTCAATGGGAATTCCAGGGTTAGGTGCCAATGCTTGTGCTCAGCATTGTAACTGCATTCCCTAAGCCAAACACAAAAACTGCATGAAGTCCTGTCAGAAATAGACCTGAATAATTCTAGTTGAAAAGTGTGTATTCTGTGCTGTAAGATTCTCTTCTCCCCGAAGGCTTCCTGCTCCCATAATATATGTATAGAATAATAGATTGGCTGCAGTGAATTATAGGGAAATAATTCCATAGAGGGGCGTTTTGACATTATAAACCACTAGAATGACATTTTGACTGCATGGTGCTCTTGACACTTTAAATAGGAAGGAAATAGTGAACACTTTCAGTAAAATGTGTGCTGTAATTCACATGAATGACATCATAGCCGTGAATCATACGGATCAAGTTTTATAATTCATAGTGGTGACAATATAGATGTAAAAATTAAAAATAAGCTTCCTCTCACTGCCTGCAACTGAGGTGCATGGAAACGCGTTATTTTGTGTAACTTTGTTAAAGACGAGTGAGCGCAAGCCTTGCATCTCAAACATTACATCACAACATAGGGTATGTAAATGGAGCACAGCGCACCCCGTAGTCACTCTTTACCCTTATGGATAGGTATATATTATTGCTCACTTAAGTGGTGTTCACTGTAATAACCTTTGAAGGATTATAGTGTGAGTGGGTGTCTGTAATTTGAACCCACGTCCCTGTAACTATACTCAGATGCTGCATCAGTCCACTGAGCTATCTCAACAAGGTGTCTCACTCTTCTCAGTTCAACACTTTTTTTAAAAATAATGGTTATTACCGTTGCAAAATAATGGTTATTACTTTTACGAAAAAAATATGTTTTGCAGTGAATTACTGAAACGTGTGCTGTGATGATTGAACCAAAAGCTACAAGGGTTTCACTAGCTGAGATTTTAAATTTCTGGTTTCAATTCTGGCTTCATGAGTGGTACGGCTCGACAGAGAAGACAGATCAACAGAGTGGCTCTTACCTAATCACCAGATAGACAGAGATTTATCAATCTGAATGCAACCTTTTTCAACCATTTCAAATAGTAAACGTCATAATCCTACTAGCGAAAGAAACATGAGTAGAGCCTTCAAAAAGGGAATTTTGAAGGACCCATCATTCAGGAGGGATGGCTCTTGTCAGGCATTGTATAATAAGTAACCCACAATAACAATACTATAACAATGACTCCAAGAGACCTATTAATGAGGCGTTTTGTAGCACTCTTTTATGTGCTCTTACATGCCATTGAGAATTAGCCTCAAAACATCTAAATTGGAAAAAAGGGCCTACTGAGACATTTAAGATTCTTATTGGTCACTGTAGTTTGGGGGCGGAAGAACAGCCAGGTTAGCAGGGACACGTTGCAGTGTACCTACGAGCTACGGGGACTCAAGAGACCAGAACTAGAGATGTCTTATTAGACAGCATGTTCCAGAGCAAGGCGGCTCAAAGTTCTGATCACACTGCAAGTTTGGCAGATGTTTCTGGTAAGATGTGCTCAGGGCTCCCCTCCTCCGGAAAGATGCCCATTGGGGAAATGCGGTGTTCTGGAACAGAGACGCAACTATGTGCATGGCTACATGAAGGATGGGAGGATACAGGGCAGGAGAGGATCTCTATGGGGTGGCTCTCTAAGCTCCCTACAACAGTCTGGGGCATGGAAAGTACTTGAATTATTACGCCCTGTGCAATACAGCTCGGAAGATGTGGGGAACTATAACTGGCTGGCATTCCACTAATATCTCACACACTAGACATGCTACTTCACACAGATAGCAGCAGAGATGTTATAAACCAATGGTGCACAGGCTTGAGAATGACGTTAGGAAGCACCCCTTAGGACACAAGCAAAATGGATGGCTGATTGTGCCAGGGATTTACTGGCAGGCAGTGGGAAGAGGTTTTGTCATTCCTACAAAAAATAACGAGCAACGCAGGATTCCGATTGATGTGATTCAATTCTATACACAGAACATACGTTAATTCTTCAGTGCTTCACAAGATAGACCCCATTAAATCCCAAATGTCCTCTTACTTCTATTTAGTATGGGACTGCCCTAAGATCCACACTTACTGGAAAGGGGCGACCATTCGGTCCCCCCGAACGTATGGCGGAGTACCACGATCCCCCCGGGAAGCCATCTTGGGCGGGAAGCGAGTCTCGGCTGGTATGCCCGAAGCGGCGTAGCCGGGGCGCGCTTTTTCCCGCCCTGGAGTGGGCTGGCCTAGACACTGACGCGGCCGGCCACGCCCTTTGAGGCAGGCAGGGGCGGGTTGACGCCCGCCCTGAAGACGGATAAAAGGAGCAACAAGCCAAGAAAGCATCCTCTTGTTCCTGTGCTCTGAAGCTGCACCTCCTCGCTACACGTGAGCTCGAGACGGAACGAAGAGCCAATTTTGAACGTGGTAATCTTTCTTTTTGTCTTGCAGATACTCTGTCTGAGAATGCCTAAGAAAGTTGGAAAGCGAGTTACTACCGACCAGATGCTCCGTATGCTCATGAAGGAGGTAACCGATCTAAAGAGGCAGATGGCGGCTAGAGACGGGGAAGGGGGACCGAAACGACCGTTGGCAGGAGCCGCTCCGGGAGGGAAGGGCAAGAGGCCCAGACGGGGGGCAGCGGGGGGAGACACCCCGGTTCCCGATACCCCACTCGAAAGGCCGACTCCGGTGCCGACAGAGGGGAATCCGATTCCCGTGGTGGTCACCCCCGTGTCCGGGGAGGATATGCCGCCCGAGTTGGCAGCACAATTGGCAGCGTGGTTGGGGAAAGATGGCGAGGGCGCCACGGCTGACGACGCACGGGTGTTGATGAAGCAACTGCGTGAAAATAGGGAGGCGGTGAAAGCACCATCGCCAGTTATCACGCCGTCTCCGGCGGGTGGAAAATCGACAGGAGCAGGTCCAGCGGCAGACGCAGCTTCCGGTTCAGGTAAGCGGCCATTGCCGATTGCGAGGGATGAGTCTGCACCCTCACGAAGGGAAAAATTGGGTCAGCATGTTCCTTTGGCTATTAAAGAAAAGATGTGGGCAGATGAGTATGTAAACATGTTCTCGTTGCTTACTGATCATTATGAGATGGAGCATGTTAAGAGCCAAAAGGAGCTCATGCATCCGAGTGTTTGGCGCGCAAAGATGGCCGCCTTTAAGGTTGACGAAAACATTGGCAATTGGGGCAGGGCATGGGGAATTTTTACCGCCATCATGGGTGAACGTAGGCCCGAGTTGCTGTCCGAATTGCCTATTTATCAGTCACGGATCATGGAATATTCTGTATCGTATGGGGGCAATCAGTGGTTTTGTTACGATAATATTTTTAGAAAAGCAAAAGAACACGACAAGAACTTGACTTGGGATTGTTACGATTCTGTTTCATGGTCGAAAATGGAGAGTACTGGTATGTTGAAGTTACCATTGGTAGGGAGTAGCGGGGGTGAATCCTCCCGCCAATATGCTGGGACACCCTTTCGATCGAGTACAGGTAATGACTACCACTCGAAGCCGAACGGCAACGCAGGTAAAAGGGGGATTTGTTGGAACTTTAACAGGGGTAAATGTACGAGGCCCCAGGGGTCATGCAAGTTTAGACATGAATGCGGAGGGTGTGGGCAGCCATCCCATCCTGAGTCCATGTGCAGAGCCAAAACAGGTGATAACGGTGGTAGGGGAGGCGCCAAGCAGGTCTGAAATAGTCCGAGGGGCGCCTTTACCTACTCCGATTGATACCATGGCAATGATTCCTTGGCTCAGCGAGTACCCGGATCATGTTTCCGCTGGGGTGTTGCGGAACGGGTTTTCATATGGTTTCCGCATCCCAGTGGGGGATTTTCAGGGTTTAGCAAAATGTAAAAACCAACTGTCGGTCTTGCAACATACAACCGTGGTACAGGAGAAGATTGGGAAGGAGGTTACTCGAGGTCGAGTCGCCGGTCCATTTGATGAGCCACCATGTGCTAACTTTGTTTGTTCCCCTTTGGGGGTGGTCCCTAAGAAGGACCCGGGTGAGTTTAGGTTGATACATAATTTATCAGCCCCACGTGGTCTTTCCGTGAATGATGCGATAGACCCGGATGTGTGTTCGGTGCGGTACGCATCCTTCGATGAGGCCGTCGCCATGTTGAATCGCCTAGGGCCCGGGGCGCTGATGGCAAAATCAGATATTGAGTCAGCGTTCCGGTTGCTCCCGGTACACCCAGACGATCAGCGTCTCCTTGGTTTCATGTTTCAGGGTCACTATTACATGGATAGATGTATGCCGATGGGATGCTCTATATCTTGTGCCTATTTTGAAAAGTTCAGTGGTTTTCTGCAATGGGTCTTCACAAAGAGGACGGGTTTCCAGCATGTCATGCATTATCTCGATGACTTTTTGTTTCTGGGGGCGGCTGGGGATCTAGAATGTGGACAGGCTTTGAATGAATTTTGTGTCTTAATGAAGCATTTTGGTGTGCCACTGGCACCAGGTAAGACTGTGGGTCCCTCGACTTGCCTCGAGTTCCTGGGGATCGAGCTCGATTCAGAGGAAGGTTGTTTTCGATTACCTAGTGAAAAGGTGTTAAGATTCAGGGCTACCCTGAAAAAGTGTATTAGTGAGTCTAAAGTCAGACTGCATCAATTACAACAATTAGTGGGCCAGCTGAATTTTGCCCTGAGAGTAATGCCGATGGCCCGCCCTTTTTCCCGCTCGATCGCTCAGGCCATGGTCGGCCTGAAGGAGGGTCATCATCGCACGAGACTATCGGCAGAGGTTCGCCAGGACATGCGCATTTGGTTGGCATTTCTGGCGGAGTTCAATGGTCGAATTGTCTGGAATAAACCGGCAGTGTCCTCCGAAGAGCTGGGGCTGTGGACAGATTCGGCTGGGAGCATTGGTTTTGGTGCCATATTCGGCACACAATGGTCGGCCCAGAAATGGCCGTTATGGTGGCATGAGTGTGGGCTGACAAGTAACATTGCCTTTCTTGAACTTTTTCCCATTCTGGTGGCCCTGAAAACTTGGCCTGAGGGACTCAGAGATCACTCTGTGGTTTTTTGGTCTGATAACATGACCGTGGTTGAGTGTATCAATAGCCAGGCAGCACGATGCAAATGGATTCTGAGATTGCTCAAAGAAATTGTGTTATTGTGTATGCAATTGAACGTGCTATTTAGGGCAAGACATGTGCCGGGGGTGATGAACCAAGCGGCTGATGCGCTTTCTCGTTTTCGTATGCAGGCCTTCTGGGGTTTTCTGCCCACAGCGGACCCGGTGGCGGCACCCTTTCCCGAAGCTCTCTGGTCTCTCGGTGCCCCGAACTACAGAACCTCGTGGGAGAGAGTTTAGCACCCAGGACGAGGAAGGCATATGAAGGGGCGTTCCGATCCTATTGGGCCTTTTTGGGGACTGCTAGGGGAGAGCTTTGGGGTCAGGAAGAGCTAGTGGTAAAATTTCTGCTGTCCTTACATCAGGCAGGCAAATCAGTGGCTACGGCCCAGAGGCATCGGGCCGCCATCTCCTTTATGGCAAGGGCTCATGGGATCCAAGACCCGACTGCGTATTTCGTGGTGCAAAAAGCGCTACGTGGGTGGCAACGCCTTGAGGGTCGCAGAGTAGACGAAAGGCGCCCGATAGGTTTGGATAGGTTGGCTCTGTTGTTATCGGTACTTCCTGCAACGTGTTCATCCCAGTATGAATCAGTGTTATTCCGAGCCGCTTTTGTGCTAGCATTCCATGGGGCTATGCGAGTAAGCGAACTAGTAGCAAGGAACAAGCAGGATACCATGGGGGGACTGTGCCGAGAGCACGTTCAGGTCAGGGGGGAGACAATGACTGTCTCGTTTGTCAGGTCCAAGACCGATCAGGGTGCGATTGGGGACTGCATAATCATACGAAGGATTCCCGGGTCTCCCATGTGCCCTGTGGTGTGCGTGGAGGAATATTTAGCACAAAGGGTGGCATCATGGGGGGGGACCTTGTTGAGACACGCTGACGCCACCCCACTGACGAGGTTTCAGTTTCAGCGGGTGCTTGCGATGTCAATTTCGGCGAGTTTGGGACCCATTCCTTTCGGATAGGGGCTGCTACAGAGGCTACAGCCAGGGGTCTGAATGTTGAACAAGTAAAACGTGTGGGGCGTTGGTCCTCGAACTGTTATAAGAGGTATGTGCGGTTGCACATGTTGTGAAGCTGTAATGATGTACTCACGCTTCTTGTTTTTTGTTTGGTTTTCAGTTGCGCAAGCCTACGAGGCGGGGCGGACTGTGCAGTCGACCCGACACCGGGGGGCCAGCGGTCAGACATCACCGACTGTGAAAAAGGAGGTGTGGGTCGTGTGCCACTCATACGTGAGGCGTGCCGCGGACGTATTCAAAGCAGGTGACATGATTCACGTGGGTGGGGAATACGGGTACAGTGTGTCCTTCTACGGAAAGGGCGGGCTCTGTATTGACCAGTTTCGATCATATTTTTGAGGGTTTGTTAGGGCGGACGAGGTCACCGCCGTCTGTAGTCATAGTACATCTTGGGGGCAATGATTTGGTGACCACTGGTAGACGACTTCTTCTTGAGGCAATGCTTTCCACGGTAAGTTGGTTGGCGAGAAGAGTTCCAGGGTGCACAATTGCATGGTCCCATATGATCCCACGGAAAGTGTGGCGGGGGGCTATTTCGGTTCCTGCTCTGAATCATTCAGTAAGGAAAATTAATAATAAAATGAGTAGATTGTTCCGTTCAAGTACACTGCATTCTATTTCGCATGGTTGTATTACAGGGGACAGTATGTATTTGGGGGATGGTGTTCATTTGTCCCGGGTGGGGAACGAATTGCTCATAGGAGACCTGATAGCTTGGCTAAAGACTTTATGACATGACCTTTAGGCAGGAGTGTTGTGGGGGGTCCGGATAGCCGGTCAACTATCCGGCCTGTGGCGGTAAGGTCATGATCGGTGAGCAGTAATTGGAAGATCCCTATGGGTGGGCGTCACCCATTACGGATGGGAGCGCTCGAGGGAGGTGGCCATTGGCCCCTCAACGGGGAGGCGGTCCCTTCTAAGGATGGGCCGCCGAAAGGAAAGGAAAGGCGGTCAAGGCCCCTTCCTGGGTAGGAGGGGCTACAGCCCCCTCCTGGGGAATTTCCCGGGGCCTGGACATCTGCGACGGCAGATGTGGTAAGTTGTGTGGGGTTTGGGAGGGGGTCTACGCTACCTTCTAGATACCTCACACGAGTCCTCGGACGACCTTTAAATGGCATTGAGTTTATTGGGGCCCCCGTCAAGTCAAGGGAAATTGGTAAATGCACTTGAGGTACACCTCTGTCCTTCAGAGTCCTGTTTCTGCTATTTGGTATGCTGATTTGCATTCTGGGACTATATTGTTGTTCCACTGCACAATCCAACTTCTTTAAAGTGGTCTGCATATACTTTGTGTAGCCTGAGCTTTTAAGCAGCAGCCACAAATCTGTGACCAGACGTGTACCTCTACTCAACTAAGAGATCAATGGCATTGGTTCAAAAATGTAATTTGTCCCCTCAGCTAAAAAATTAAATCTTAACAATATTCAAGGATATGCCATGGGGCAACATTTGTGTTCTGGAGACGTCATCTTAAAATGGAAAATTAGGTACCGAAGGCCATCTAGACAAAAAACAATTCTGTTTTGCTTTGATTGAAACATCAATATATCTTGCTAATCAGTACATACACTACCATATCTTCGGAAACCACAGGCATCATTGCAGCTCATGCACAGATGCATAAACCATTGTGTATAGTTCTACTGATAAGGTTTACCCTTCTCCACTGCGGGCGGCATGTCCACTCAAACTGGTGTTTATTCAGGTCTTACACCTTTAGTGGAAGATTTATTAAGAGTTCATGCAATGCAATGCAACAAGGCAAGTTGCTGCACGGTGTTGTGTGAACGGAAGAGAGCTGAAGAGTTCCATATCTACTAAGATATGGTGCTCTTCAGCTCTCTCTGCTTGCGATGGCACACTTGAGGCTGCTTCGTGCCAACACAGCTACACTTGCAACACGGAGCAAGGGTGCCTGTGGCATGGGCAGCAGGGCTCGAGTCAGGGTACCACGCGGGTGGACGGCTTCCCCCCACCTGATTTACCAAGTGGACGACGTCCCCCCTGCAAAGATGCCCTTTCTGAGGTATAAAGTGTATTCTTTCCATTACCTGCATGCAAAAACATACCCAGAGTAGCAGAGAGCTCTCTGCTACAACATCCGGTGCCAAATTACAGTACTTAAGCCGGAAAAAAAAGACGCACACAAGCGCGCGCATGGACTCAGGCATCCCACACACATAAACACATCCTCCCCACTCTAAGAAGCGTGTGTCGCAGCTACCTTGGCCAGGAACTACCAGCCCCAATGCACCTCCATTAATAGAAGACTTGGGGGGTCATTAGGATGGAGGATTTTCCGCATCCTCCGGGCCGGCGGAAGCCACCGCCGGCCCGGAGGATGCGGAAAATCCTCTGCGGACCCACCAGGACCCACCGCCACATTAGGATGGCTGGTGGGTCATGGTTTAGGTCCGCAGCTTTTCCGCCGCGGCTGGCTTACAACCGCGGCGGAAAAGCACTAAAATGGTGAAGGTGTCTCTTAGACACCTTCAGCCAGATTAGGATGTGCATGGAAACATGCTTTTCCGCGGCGGCTTTTCTGCCGTGGAAAAGCATGTGTAACTGCACTGCAGGGGCCCATTGCGGGCCCCCTAGGTGTAGTGGGGAGTGGGGGGTGCACATGGGGGGTACCTATGGTACCCCCCTGCATTTGCATGCACAATGCAGCAGGCACCGCGCGGTGCCTGCCGCTTTGTGCACGCAAATGCTGTGCATGCATTTTTAACATTGCTGCGGGTGCAGCTTGAAGCTCCACCCGCAGCAATGTTAAAAATAGAGGATGTGACCGCCACCCTGGCGGTCACATCCTAATCTGCACAGAGGGAACGCCGCAGCCTATGTGGACGTTCCCTCATGCTCTGGGGTCGCGGACGGACTCAAGTCCGTCCGCGATCCTAATGACCCCCTATGTTTTTTACCTTTTGTGATGTCACTTCCTGTCGTGACGTCACTTCCTGTCTTTGAGCGCCCCCCACTTCTTTAGTTAGGATTTGTGCCCCGATGAGCAGGATAGTTTTTGTGCAGGAAGGAAGACCTTCCTGCACAAAAACAATTCTTAGAGGCATATTCCTCTGTCTATGCGTGCTGCAGAATGCAGTACGCATAGAAAGAGGAACTAACAAGGAGAAATAAACATATACTAATTGATCTTTCGTTACTCCTGCTTCAGGGAGGCATAGCTTTTTGATACATTACCAGGTTTACTAATTTTAGTGAAAATCCATGGATATATGCATGGGAATGCCCTTGGTTCACCCTTGTAACACCTTCTCAAATGAATGGTGAGGCAAGGCAGCACTCTGATCTGCCTTGCGTTACTTTGTATTTACAAAAAATAATAATGAGTCCCTCTTGTGAATCTCACTCCTGTCCACACATCTAGGTACTAGTCTTTTTATAAGGAAAACCACATATATTTATAATCCACACTACTACCGTTGTAAAAAGTCTCTCTTTATTACATTTAATAGATCCTCAATATGTAAAAAAAATCTTGTTCTGTTTAAGATTCTATACAAAAAGTAATATAAAATCTCATTGAATCCAATATTTTAAAACATCATGCTCAGTCAATGTCTAATCTCCTCACTTTAAAATACGGCCCTATACAGCTTTCTGGAGCAAAGTGTTGTCAATATTTGTGCATTTTCAAATTGCTGTAAATCATCCAAGGGCGAGCATTACATTCCTAGTTACTGCTTAGTACTACAAATCAGACAATATCACAAATAATCCATGCAAAACATACAAAAAATATAAATAAATGTTATAGCAGATTGTCTAATAAAATCACAAGTTGTTGATGCAGTGTTTCAGTAGTGTGCAGATGGTTCACTCCACCTTCTTCAGGACAAAGTGCTAAATTCAATACAATTATCTGTGAGTCACTTTAGATTCTCTCTCCTTTTTGAGGCCTATTTAATTCACGTCCTTTCTGTTTACTGGAAAGATAAGCCCTTTAATTGATCCTATTTTTATATGGAGAATCCCTTTTATTTTAGGTCTTTCTCCAGTCCACCAATGGGGTCATCAAAACATAAAGACATGATCGGTATATCGGGAATGTGAGACAAAGAAGAAAAGGAGGAAGAAAGGAAAGAAGGCTCCCTGCAGATTACAATAAAGTTCACCATTGTGAAGAACATCAGGCAATCAGTGATGGAAACGGAAATGGTCTACTGTGAATGCAACCAGTGATCTTTAAGGGATCTGCTGGTACTAAGTGGATACACTCAATTTGCTCCAGAAAAAAGGTCTTGACTTTTCCCATGCTACATTGCCCATTGCAAGGAAGGGAGATAAAATTCAGCTTAATATTGACTCGATCTGGTGGGCCTACACACTTTTGACAGATTAGCTTGATTTTGCTCTCGAAAAAATCCACAAGAGAATTGCATAATTCCTGCATGGGCTGAATCGTCTGAGAACAGGCATGAGGATTATTAAACTAATTTAAAGCTTTAAAAAGCTCTTTAGAATGATGTCCAGCTTGGTCTATCTGATCAGTGATATAGGTTTTGCTCACCATTTTGAAATTGCAATGACACATGATAAGTACATTTTTATGTACATCTTTATCCTTTGAGTTGCTAATTAGGCGGCAGTGTCTCATCAATTTCTTCCATAAGGACTTTTCCAATCTCAAGTTCATTATGTACCAGAGTGCATGAGACCTATGTTTATTATTTACATAGGATTTAAGTGGAGTGATACTATCAAGCAGAATTCAGAACCTTGTGATAGTCTGATAAGGCGTGGTTTACCTCTGAATTCGTGGAGGATATAGAGAAGTCAAATATCTCAGAGAATGAAGCATGAGTTACTTTCTGCCATTGTCTTTTGACTCCTTTTAGGCTAGACAGAGTCCTCTAATCCTTTCCATCCCCCTTCAATTTAGGGATCGTGAGAAAATCAAGGAATGTCTGTCCAAGGCACAGATAGAAGGCTTCCAGGTTATGACATTGGAATTGGTGAAAATTAAATACAATGTGTGACCTTACAAATAAGTGGCTCGTTCCACTTTTTTTGGCATATGCCCAGAGACTCTAGTTCTGATATGTTATTCTAATAGTCATTGTAATAGATTCTGCCAAAAGCTGGTGATGTACAAAATAACAAAGTGTGACCGTGCATGCATTACACAGGTGCCATATGTTAGCTAACCACTGAGACCAAATTTGGCACTGGATTGAGTCCACTGTTGGTGAACACATTGAGTCCACTGTTTGTGAACATACTGTTTGCTCTTCCCAAATTCTCCAGGCACATACACTAATTGGTCATTCCTACCTTGAAGATGGAGAAATGCATGGCAAAATGCCAATATTTTGATAACACCTTTATTGATCATTTGAACTCAACCAGCACCCCACCTATCCAATGATTGCAAGTACTCTCTGCTCGTGATCATTGCTAGGTGATGCTTTCTTCTGATTTTTCTGAGAGTTTGAACCTTGCAAGCAAAAGTGTGATACTTTAGATTCTTGTTAGACTTTATAAGTCAATACTTTCATTTTTTAAATCTTTTTATTTTATTTGGAGAGAATATACAAAATAGAAATAGTTGCTCATAGATACAATTAAAATCTTCTCTGATATCTGTTGTCGAAATTTCATACAATTCCATATTTCATAGTTATATAAAACACCTGAAATCAGTCCATTCAGACAATATAAATCAGATAACAGAATCAAATCAAAAAGAGAATAGAAAGTATAAGAGATGAAGGAACAGAAGTATAATGCCCCATTCAGTGACTTCTCAAACCTAGGACTGCCAATCCCACCCTGCATTGTGCCTTCTAAACCAAAAATTAATTGAGCCCAAATTTTCCTGCCTCTCCTGCTAGCACAGCTGCCTTTACAGTTATACAGTGACCTTTCAAGATTATATATGGCCAACAAGCGACCCAGCCAGGCATGATAAGTAGGCGGGTCAGCATCCTTCCATTGTGAGGCAATAAGTAGCTGAGCTACAGGGACTGTGAAGAAAACAAAGTTATTCTGCCGTACGTCATGTTGTTCCTTCTCATCACATCCTAATAGCATCAATATAGGGGTTATACAAACTATGCCCCCTAGTCAAGCTAAAAGGAATTTCTCTATTCCCTCTTTTAGAGGTCTTAGTCTCTCCCACCCAAAAAAGATATGCATTGTGTCCGCCAGCCCTTGATCGCATTGTGCACATTTGTCATTCACTCTTTTACACCAGCGAAGAAGCTTTGCAGGAGTGAAATAGAGATCAAAGGTGGTATAATGATGTTGGGCTTTTAAATTAGCTAAGGGAAATGTTCCCTTAACTAATGCACCTGACTGGTATAGATCAGCGTTGGAATTTCCCAATTTGGTGGCCCATTTGGTTTCTATTGTTTCCAAATCATCAGGAAGTGTATCAATTAGTATTTTATATATATGTTTAATTCTGATCTGGGAGTGAGACATGGCCTCCAACAGAGGAATTCTATTTGTGGAGATCTTTTCCCTATTTATTCGATTTAAAAAAACTGGTGATCTGCTTATACTTAAAATAAGTCCTAACCATTATTCCATATCTTTGCTGCAGATCTGTAAATGTAAGCCTCTGATCAGTTGAAAAAAGATCCCCAATCTTAATAATACCCTTTTCCTCCCATTGCCTACCCAAATTATCATACATTGTTGTGGGAAATTAAAGAAATCGTCACAAAGGTGTGTATCTATTATACTTCTGAATTTGCATAAGTCCTGCTGTTTTGCTCCTAATTTTCCAAATTGCTATTATCACCTTAAACCTTGACTTCTTATAGTAGCTGGCCTCCACTTGTCGAAGGAGTCCTCCCTGCACTGTCTTCCCTATGGCCAGCTCATGAATGAAAGGAATACCCATGTTCACCTCTTGGTTCCTGGTAGTCATATATCCATTTCCTAATGAGGCTACAAATGCGATCTGTTGCAAGATCGTGGCAAAATAGTAAAATCTAAGATTTGGGGCGGACCAACCTCCGCGATCTTGTGGTAGTGTTAAAAATTTAAGGGAACGCTGGATTTTTTTGTATCTCCAGATAAAGTTACTAAAATGGAGTCAAATTTCTTTACGAGTTGGTCTTCCATTTCTAATGAGATAGATCTGAACATATATAGGATCCAAGGAAATATCCCCATTTTAAGTATGTTGCATCTTACTATAACTGACAGATGTAGTCTGTCCATGTATCTTAGGTCTGTGCTGATCGTATTTATCATGGGTGACAGATTAATTTTCCAGCTAGAGTCTACATTGATACTGATCTTTATCCCAAGGTAAACTATTTCATCCTGCCTTCGGAGGTCATTACAATGAGTTTTAGAGTTACATATGATTTGTGTTTTCCCTGTGTTTAATAGGTAGCCTGATATCCAGCCATATTCGTCACCCATTTTTTGTATTTGATTTATTGCTGTATCTGGATCTGTGGTCACTACCGCAATATCATTGGCATAGGCCCTTATCTTGGTTTCAAAACTGTTACAGCAGACAGGTTTAACTATCTGATCTTGAAGGATTTGTTGGATGAATATATCAATATATAGGGCAAATAATATAGGGGAACATGGGCAGCCCTGTCTTGTCCCCCTGGCAACATCGATAAGGCTTCACTCTTGTCCCATTATTTGTAGTCTTGCATATGGTCTAAAATATATTTATTTATTTATTTATTTATTTGTTAAGTTTATAAAGTGCTCAGCTACCCAAAAAGGGTTTCCCGGCGCCGTGACGGAGTGAAAACAGCAGATGACAACCTAAATACATAGATTTTACTGGTCGAAAAGCCATGTCTCAACATTTTTACGGAAACGCACATAATTTGTTTCTTTCCGTATAGAGGCGGGGAGTGTATTCCAAATGGAGGTACCTAAGTAAGAGAAAGATCTTGTGCCCATCTAGATAGTCTCAACCTTGGTACAGAGAAATGAGCTGCAGGTTGGGATCTAAGATGACGTGTTGGTACATAGGGGTGCACTAGTGCTGGCAGATATTTGGGAGCGGTTCCAGCTTTTATCTTAAACATGTAGTTTAGGGCTTTGAATCTGATACGATTCTCTACCCTGAGCCAATGCAGGTCTCGTAGATGGCCAGAAATGCTAGATGATTTGGGTACCTTACAAAGAAGTCTGGCTGCAGAATTTTGTATCAACTGCAGTCTACGTACCACGGCCTTGTTTGACCCAAGATATAGAATGTTTCCGTAGTCAAGTCTAGATGTTACTAACGCATTGACTACAGTCTTTTGGGTATCAGCCGGTAGCATCCACAGGATTTTTTTCAGCCATTTCAGTATAGTAAAACACAAGGCTGCTACTTTACTGGATTGTTGATTCATAGATAAAGTGTTATCCACAATCACACCCAGGTTACGGACATGGCTAACTGGAACTGGAAGAGTACCCATTTGTGTGGGCCAATGTGAAGAGTTCCAAAGATCATTTTGCTGCCCTAAAACAAGCACCTCCATCTTATCTCCATTTAATTTCAACTGGTTTTCAGTCATCCAGTCAAAAATATCCATGAGACCCAATTTAAGATTGAAGGAGAAAGTGAGCTGGAATCCGAGAGGGAGAAGATGATTTGAGAATCATCTGCATAGGTCATAAGTGTAAGGCCTGCTGTGTCCGCTATGTCTGCTAAGGGTTTAACATAAAGATTAAAAAGCAAAGGACTAAGCATTGAGCCCTGTGGTACTCCATGTGGTGAGAAAAAAGTTTTAGAAATGGCCTGTATAGCTGTTATAAAGCCTGGACCAAACCCTTTCTGTGATATAATAGCTCATAGATAATATAATGAGACTTGGTTGAATGCCTTCTCTGCGTCCAGGAGGATCATAGCATTCTTCTCTCCTGTTACCTCAGTTATATCGAAAAAGGCTATTGCACATCTAATATGGTCTTTTGTACCTCTTCCCGGTATAAACCTGTGTTGCCATGGTGAGACTAGATGAGCTATGATCCTCCCTAACCGAGATGCGAGCATTTTTGAGTAAAGTTTGGTATCCATATTCATAAGGGATATGGGCCGATAAAATGCAGGGTTGTTGGGGGGCTTACCCTTTTTTGGAAAAATCACAATATCTGCTCCATGCCAGGATTCTGAGGGGACCCCACTGTATTGTATTCTGAGAAACAGGTCCAGAAGTAATGGAGCAAACTCCTCCTGAACGGCTTCATAGAATTCCAAAGGTATTCTGTCAGGGCCTGCCGCCTTCCCTGATGTCATGCACTGTAGGGCTAGTAGGACCTCATCTATTCTTATCTCTCTTTCCATCTCCTGCCTCCTTTCTTCACTTACCCTACGTTGATCCCCCATAACTGTTTCATTTTTGCCAGATAAGATAGTGTCAAGATTATCCTGCAGGTATAAATCTTGATAAAACTTCTCAAAAACATTAATGATATTTTTTAAGTCTGTAACCCGTGCACCACCCTGTCCTTTAACCTCAGCTATGTTATTCCTAGTGACCGTCTGATTAGTGTACAGAGCCAACAGCTTGCCCATCATTTCCCCGTACTCATAGCTCTTGTTTTTATATGCCTGAAAGCCTGCCGCCCCCTCTTACTATAATAACTATTAATCTCGGCTTTCGCTACAGCTATTTTCTGCCGTAGTGCTATCTCAACAGCTTCCTGCTTTTGCCTAATGGCGAGCGTGTGCTCTTTTTCTATCATTCCCAGCCTTCCAATCAAACCATTAATTTCATCTTTCTCTTGTTTCTTGGCCTGACCTACAAAACTGATTGTTTCCACCCGCAAGCCCACCTTAAAACTCTCCCAGACCATACATTGTGATGAACTATAACTATTCATCTCAAAATGTGTATTACCAACTGTCTAATATACTTCACATACCGCTCATTAAACAATAACGTTCTATCATATGTCCATTTGCTTTGAGCATGGTCCCTCCCTTTAAGTGCTAAATCCATAATTAGAGGGTTATGATCGTATAGGAATTTTGGTAGTTTCCTTATTCTCACCGCCATTAGCAGGGAGGAAGAAGCCAGGAAATAGTCTAATCTTACATACTTCTAATGAGGGCATGAGATGTATGCATATCCTGGGTCAGCACGATGTGTTGCCGCCCATACATCTGTCAAGTCATGACTAGACATTAAAGCGGGTAAGGCCTTATGGACATATGGCTTTCTTCCGAGATATCTTTGTGTTTGATCTCTATTTGCCTCATAATTGATATTTAAATCTCCACATATTATTAGCCTTTTACCCGCAGCGGACATTCTGCTAGGGTGCGGCCGAATGCGAGGCATGCACAGTTCGGATGGCCCCCGGCCATCCGACGCACACCCCCCTGTGAGGTCAGACAGCCAGTGGCCGTCCGACGCATCGAAAAGGTTAGTGGACCTGGTCATAGTGCTACCTCAATTTCAAGATCATTAAAAGTAAGTAACAGTGATCTACAGAATTAAATAACTGTAGTAGTCAGAGAGGTAGTGTAAGTGTGCCTCATAGTAAGCAGTATCAGTGTTATAGGAAATGTGGAACATGTGTGAGCCAGAAGGGGAGATATTACTAGTACAAGATTGTGAAAGTGATTTTCAACGTTTTCTTTCTGAAAGTCGGGAAAAATTAAAATGTCGGGATTTGCTTTGAGGAATTTCAAGAGTTTCAAATGGCTCTTACACTATTTGGCCTTGTGGAGAAGTGTGGTACAGAGCGAAAAGTCATCAACTGCTCCTTCAACTCCGCTACCTTTCCAGATGACTGGAAACACGCTGAACTCACCGCCCTTCTGAAAAAACCTACAGCGGACCCCACCGAACTCAAAAACTACCGCCCCATCTCGCTTCTTCCATTCCCGGCCAAAGTCATCGAGAAAGCCGTCAACAACCAACTCGCCGCCTTCCTCGAAGCCAACAAATCACTGGACCCCTCACAATCTGGATTCCGAGCTAAACACAGCACTGAGACCGCCCTCATCGCAGCAACAGACGACATTCGAACTCTACTGGACAATGGAGACACAGTCGCCCTCATCCTCCTCGACCTCTCCGCAGCCTTCGATACGGTCTGCCACAGCACCCTTTTACAACGCCTCAGAGACATCGGAATCCAAGGAAAAGCACTGGAATGGATCACCTCGTTCCTCACCGGAAGAACCCAGAGAGTCCGCCTCCCACCATACAAGTCCGAGGCCTTTGAAATCATCTGCGGCGTACCACAAGGATCCTCTCTTAGTCCCACCCTCTTCAACGTATATATGAGCCCCCTTGCGGCCATCGCCCGCCAACACAACCTCAACATCATCTCTTACGCGGACGACACTCAACTGATCCTCTCTCTCACCAAGGACCCCAGCACAGCCAAAACTAACCTACACGAAGGAATGAAAGAAGTCACCGAATGGATGAAACAAAGCCGTCTGAAACTGAACTCAGACAAAACAGAAGTCCTCATCTTAGGCACATCCCCCTCTGCATGGGACGACTCCTGGTGGCCAGAAGCCCTTGGAAAAGCACCCATCCCGACAAACCACGCACGGAACCTTGGCGTGATCCTGGACTCTTCACTCTCAATGAACAGACAAGTCAACGCCGTATCCTCCTCCTGCTTTAACATTCTTCGCATGCTCAGAAAAACATTTCGCTGGATCCCCTCCGAAACAAGGAAAACAGTCACCCACGCTCTAGTCACGAGCCGACTGGACTACGGAAACACTCTCTACGCAGGCTCCACCGCTAAACTCCAGAAGAAGCTACAACGAATCCAAAACGCCTCAGCCAGGCTCATATTAGACATCCCACGCAACGAACACATATCTGGTCACCTTAAAGACCTCCACTGGCTACCCGTCAATAAGAGGATCACGTTCAGACTGCTTACCCACGCACACAAATCACTCTACGATATCGGACCAGATTGCCTCAACTCTCGACTGTCCTTCTACACCCCCTCCCGCCAACTTCGCTCTTCCAGCCAAGCCTTCGCCACTGTACCTCGCATCACAAGACCACCATGGGAGGCAGATCCTTTTCATACCTGGCGGCCAAAACATGGAACTCACTCCCCGCCTACCTTCGCCTCACCCAGAATCACCTAGCGTTCAGAAAACAGCTTAAAACGTGGATATTTGACAAATAATCCCCCTCCCCTTCCTAAGCGCCTTGAAACCCTCTGGGTATGTAGTGCGCTAAACAAATTTTATGACTTGACTTGACTTGACTTGACTTATAGTTTCTAACATATTCCTCAAAAAGATGGAGCTTTTCTTTCAGAAAGTGGCGGGCACGGATTGTAGTTTGGTTTGCCCTGTTCCCATCATGCACTGGGACAGGAACAGACTAATTTGCATACAGCCAGGTTCTGAAACTGGGATGGTGCAGTGAGCTAAAAAACGGTGTTGGATCTAGCCCTGATCTCTTGACTGGGTGAGAGCTTTCTGCTTAATTCAGAGACTCTGTCCCTCACCACCCCTTGTTGTAAATATTTTTGTCCACCCTAAGCGTGGAAGGGTATTCTCAGATGTGAGACCCTTGCTCATTGCATCATCAGGATTCAAGCAAACCGGGCCGAAGACGGCTGTAATGCCAGAAACCGGTCCCCGGGAGCTTGTTTCCTTCCCAGTGTAAGAATTGGCTTTTGTAGTTTGGTTTGCCCTGTTCCCATCATGCACTGGGACAGGAACAGACTAATTTGCATACAGCCAGGTTCTGAAACTGGGATGGTGCAGTGAGCTAAAAAACGGTGTTGGATCTAGCCCTGATCTCTTGACTGGGTGAGAGCTTTCTGCTTAATTCAGAGACTCTGTCCCTCACCACCCCTTGTTGTAAATATATATGCATATCCTGGGTCAGCACGATGTGTTGCCACCCATACATCTGTCAAGTCATGACTAGACATTAAAGCGGGTAAGGCCTTATGGACATATGGCTTTCTTCCCAGATATCTTTGTGTTTGATCTCTATTTGCCTCATAATTGATATTTAAATCTCCACATATTATTAGCCTTTTACCCGCAGCGGACATTCTGCTAGGGTGCGGCCGAATGCGAGGCATGCACAGTTCGGATGGCCCCCGGCCATCCGACGCACACCCCCCTGTGAGGTCAGACAGCCAGTGGCCGTCCGACGCATCGAAAAGGTTAGTGGACCTGGTCATAGTGCTACCTCAATTTCAAGATCATTAAAAAATTTCGTATCGCCCTGATTCGATCCGTATATCGTGTAGACTGTCAATCCTACGGGAAGCAGTACAGTAGCTCATCTCCTCATTTTATCCTCCAAGACACGTTTAGCTGGGCCCATACTATTCTTTACATGGATCGCCATCCCCCTAATAGTAGAAGTTTGTGTGGAAAATGCTACAGGGGTATATCCTTTAATAATTAAAGAGTCCCACTTCCCCCAAAGAATATGTGTTTCTTGTTGACATATTATATCAGACTTCTGCATTCTTAAAGCCTCTGTAACCCTAATATGTCTCGGTTCATCATTTAGACCCCCTACATTGATTGAGCATATACTTATGTTACCCATTTACATAGTACGATTTTCTCACCCTTATTCGTTTTGCTTCTTTCCTTCTCTTTCTTAATCGATTCCGTTCCTTGGATCACTGATTTGTATTCTCTCCAATTCTCTCAAATGTTTGACTTCCCTTCCTCCTGTCTCCTGCTGAACCATTGTGATGAAGGTAAAAGATAAAAGAGAGGGAGACCGAGATAGATAACAACCTAAAAGAAAAAAAACAGGTTAAAGCTACCTACCTACATGAGGTGAAAAAAAATGTATTAACATTTATTTTTCGTACGTTTTCGTAGTTCATATTCTTTCCACCTATTACGTTTATCTGTCTAAGACTTCAAGCCCCATCCCTCCAGGTATTCCTTAGCCTTAACCTCTGAAGTAAAAAAATGAGTATGATCAACCTTAATTACTTTCAAGCGAGCAGGATATAACAGGAAGGCTTGTCCCCACTAATCTTGAAAAGGTTTTATCATCTGGCGAAACACCATCGGCGCTCTACCATGAAATGGCAGATGTCCGGCTGAACGAAAAAAAAATAGTCACCCAGGTTTCACTTTGCCTCTGGCCTGGCCTTTTCATAAATCGACTGTTGCAAAAGAAAATTACCAAAATAAACCAAAATAGCATGGGGTTTCGCATCTGATTTTACTGGTTTCTTAAGGTTGAATGGATGTGCCCTCTGCACTTCCAGCACCCAGTACCATCCTTCCAAATCCAGGAATGCCTTGGCCAACATATCAACCATATATGACTGAGCGTCTGACCCTTCTTTTCCCTCCGGAACTCCTAACCCCGCAGGTTATTTCGGCGTTGCCGATTTTCTTGGTCCTCCAGATTCCATTGTATGTCAGTCAATCGTGCTTCATGTGTCTGCCAACTCGTTCTCCAGACCTCTGTTCTGGTTTCAAGGTGGTCAAGCGCTCACCGATTATAGTGCAGGATTTTGTGACTTTTCTTACAGTCCCTTGAATCTTGTGCATGACTGACTTTACCCGCTTACTATCCTGGTGGGTCTCTTCACAGTGGGAAAAAAACATTGTAAAACAGTTTCTAGGGTTGGGGTAGTGATGGTGGGATGTGATATCATCTTGGGGGGATGGTGTTGTAGTGCTGCTAAGTAACTCAACCCCTGAATTATCCCATTTAAAAATGTTATTATGTGGGTTAGAACAGCCTGTTCCTCTTACCAATGTCCCCATTGTGGCAGTTGGGTCACTTTTGTCGATATCTGATGCCTCCTTGCTAGAGTCACCTAGTGAGTCTGACCCCGACCAAACCCCATCTGAGAGGGAGAAGAAGCAGTCATTGCCTTATGTGTCTTGTTCACTAAGATTTGAGGAGGCAGTCTGCTTTTTGATCTGGACGTTTTCCTGTTGGTGATGTAAAGGAGTGGTTTCCAAAGTCATTTCTTTAGGTACTGCTTCTGTCAAAACCCCTATCTGTTCCAATTGATGACCTCCAGACCCGTCTGCCATTCTCCCACAGTCACCCCCTGGCACTGTCTCCACTGTCACTGTCTCCATAGAATTTGAGCTGGAAGCAGTTACCTCCTTGCTTAGTCTCAGGTCTTGAACAGTTAATTACTAAATCATCCATGCTTGCTTTGTAACTCCCCCCTTGGATATGCTCACCTTCTCCTCATGGGCATTGTTCTACTGACCACTTTGCTCCTGGTGCAGCTCTCAGTAGTTCCAGGATGGAGGGCTCAATCGCATGTTGCTGGGGCGGAGACCCGCCTTTCCCTTTCTCTCATCTGCATTCTCCATCCGGGTTACGGAGTTCCCTGCGGGCTATTTCTGTCCTGCGCCTTTCACCTGGCTTCCTGGCTCCGCAGCCCCACGAGGGTCCAACAATGTTGTAGGCTTCAGAGAGGGAGCGGTAGCAAAACGGTATACACCCGTTACAACGCATCTTTTACTCCGCACTACCATTACAACGCGACTTTTACAACACATACCATTACAACGCATTGCGCTGGGGGGCGCTCTAGGATAGGTAATAAGTATAATTTACTATCCAACACCTTCCCTAGGGTCCACGGGGACTGGAGTTAGAATAGTAAATTATACTTACCACTATCCAGCACCTCAAAGCGCTATGCGTTGTAATGGTATGCGTTGTAATGGTCGCGTTGTAACGGTAGGTAGTTGTAATAGTATGCGTTGTAACATGGTACATCCTAGCAAAACCGGACCTTGTTTTCCCCTTT
Organism: Lissotriton vulgaris; assembly: GCF_964263255.1. Taxonomy (NCBI): domain Eukaryota; kingdom Metazoa; phylum Chordata; class Amphibia; order Caudata; family Salamandridae; genus Lissotriton; species Lissotriton vulgaris. Next base: position 623,617,064 of record NC_141689.1, read on the forward strand.
GCACCTCCCCAGACTGGGATTGTTGGTGCCATTGTTTCCCGGCACCCACAACAACTTCGGCAGCTTCCTTGCTCCTCGCTCCGCACGAGTGCTGTCCAAAGACTCAGCAGTGCCTTGATAAGCTCCGCACAGCAGATGGCAGTTTCGCACCATGCGGAACCGGGGCAGAACTGTAGATAGGAAGACACGGCTTCCTTTAAGTCTTTCCATATTGTATTTAGTTATTATTTCCTTCTCAGAGGTTTCCTCCAATTTCCGTCATGCTGTCATCCAGTACTTTTGCTTGCATCAGCAATCAGAGAGCTGCTGTGCGACCGTCTCAAGCAGTTGGCATCTTGCTTTCCCCCTATAAGTCAATATAGCAATAAACAATTGAAAGTATTGACTCTGTAAGTCAATACTTTCTAGTGTTTATTGCTATATAACTCATTGGGGCAGATTTTTTAACATTTTGTGCCAAAGCAAACACACAAAAAGTTATGCAAACTGGTGAAAAGTATTGATTTAATATTTAATTTACAGCTCAAAACTTGATGTGTTTTAACAGGCAGTCTATAAAGTAGTCTATATTCCATGGGTGGTATGTGGTAGCTCCCATGCTGCCACCCTTGTGTTTTTAAAAAAAAAATCCTATCTACAAACATTATAGACAGGGATTTGCACCAAAATAATGCCATTTAGTACAACTTTGAGGAAGCCGCCACCTTTGCATTATTACTGACCCTGTCCTTTACCTTGTGTCTTGTAGATCTGTTTGGGATAGAAGAAGCTCAAAGTTTCATGTACTGAAGGACTGGGTTATTTAAGACCCAGCGGTGCCAGGGGACAACACCTGAAACCTTCGTGGGTAACCTGTTCCGGCGTACAAATGACAGAGACACGGGACACTTCCTTCGGCGTCAAAGATTCGAGGTTTATTTACTGCAGGGAACACAGAAGTCACGTGAAGTACACAGCATGTAAGTTCGCGGGATCTGATTCGATTTGCTACTGTGGATCGCTCCTTTTTATACAGTTTTCTCTCATAGGTTAACATGGTACACAAAGGTTTACAACTTGGTTCCCATCATTATCCCCAAGAGGGGTCGCTTTGATGTATTCAAGGTCCGGAACATAAGTACAGAAACATTCGGTGGTTCCCAACTGTAAAAACCCATCTTCCCACCATTAGTACATTCCAATCGGCAGTAAACAGATCGAAGAAGGAACAAGGACAGGTGCAAAGGAAGGCAGAAACAGTGGGGAGATCGGAAAGGGTGTAAAAGGGGTGGTATCGGGAAACACGAGCTGCAGGCATCAAAGGGACGTGCCTAATGAGATGCACGGCTAAGACAATAGACCGGCACGGCAAGATGTGCCTCGAGCGGGGACATCTGCCTTACAGTATCATCCCCCTCATCATAAAGACACTTTCAAAGGAAACGTGTCTTCCGCAAGAGTCTTGGGAATCCCAGGGTCGCGAAGCGGACAGCGTCCGTTCGCTGGCTACTTGAGGGCAAGAGACAAAATGGATGCCGTATCTAAGATGGAACCCGTGGGTACAGATAGAAACCCACGAAACAAACGAACGGTTCAGGTTAGCACAGCGAAACTGTGCACACCCACTAAACTCGTCATTTGCGGTTCATAGATACCAGACTCGACCATATTCGTGCGAGTTGAAAACACCACTTACAATCGTCACGGAACCTTAGACGCTCCTTTTGCCCTCATGTAGGCAAGCACTAGTCGGAATCATATTCAATATTCATCAGACCATCTAGATGTTGCTGCAACATAACTCTGTCCAACCGAGCTCCTTTGGTAACAGGCGGCTGTCTTATACACGTTGTAGCGCAGAGGCCACATAAGGCAGGACCACACTGCACGCAAAGGCAACACGTGAACAGAAACGCCACAACAACTCCGATGATCATCAGAATCTTCCAACCCCAAGTCGACATCAGGCCCCAAAACCACCCAAGTAGCGTCCAATCCCCTACGTCCACGTGTATGGACTCAGAGATCTTATGCAACTTTGAGATGGCTTGATAGACAGTCGGAGCGTTATCTGGAATGAAAATACAGCAGCTCGAATGGATCACCTTACATACTCCACCTCGATCTGCTAAGACCACGTCTAAAACCATACGGTTTTGTAACGTCATGAGCCTATCCGCCTGAAGTTCTGCGGTGATATTACCAAGGGCACTGGCAGTGATATTAGCTGTCGATTCCACCACTCGAGTCAATTGTCTCAGGTTCCTACTATTAATCATAGGTCCCCAAAACGGAAGGAAACCCTCAAAGAAATCTCCTGCCTCTTGACCGGCAGTGTCCTCTTCGCTAATCACGCCTCTCACAACTCTAGTCTTGTGATAGTCTGCATCAACAGTGAACGTCGGAGGCAACAGATTTGCGATATAGCATGAGCCCACAAAGTCGGAGGGCAACCATGTATACGCACGATCATGGCAGACAAAGTATGTACCCTTGGCAGCCAGAAACACAGGGGAAGAGAGCATCGGCAGGATATAAGTTTCGGAGCAAGCACTCTCTCCAAGACGAGCTCTCGATCTTCGGCCACGACCCAGTAGACAGAAATTACCAAGGTGGGGTACGACCCATATCGGAGGCGAGCTTCTAAGCTGTTTTTCACCAGTGAGCGCACTATACTCGACCTTACTCAGGACCCTATAGGCTTGTACCTCTTCTTCTGGGATGAGCGACGGTTCATAGATATCCCTATCTAAATCATCTATCGCTATAGCCAAAGGCTTTTGGTACAAACCAGGACCAGAGTGGGAAGGATGTGGCTCTCGATTGGGGTAGGAATCTAGTGCACTTCGAAACATTGTTTGAAATGCTCGAGCTGAACCCTGGGAACTATAAGGAAGGACCAGATATGGAATTCCCTTATCCGTGGTATGTGGCATTAACCCACACACCCAACAATTAGTAGTGTTAACCACTAACTGATGCTGATGAAGGAGCTGAATAAAGGAATTATTTCTGAATTCCGCACGTCTAGCCTGTTCGTGTTCGGGTAAGATATGGAAAGAATGAGGGGATGCAGTGGAGGTAGATTTAGGTTCAGAAGTAGGATTAGGTATGGCAGAGGGTAGGAAGTACGGTATCATGTAATACACCCCACCCGCCAATAACGAAGAAAGAACCAGAAACAGAAGGAACACTTGAAACATAAAACATTTGGTACGAGTGATCTGCTGTAGTTTAAATCTTTGCGCCTGAGCTTCTTCAAATCCATCAGCTTCGAAAACGCCATCCCCTAAGACCGTCCGCAACGTTTCTTGACGCACTTCGTTCTGTGTAGCAGTAGTCAATCCCTAGGAGTTCCCAGGAACCGACGGTCTTTGACCTAGTGTCAAGACCTACTAACCAGAAGGAAGTACACGCGCGGCCCTACGGTACACCTGGATGCAAGGTATCTTATTCACAAATATGTACAAAGTCTCTCAGCTGTGGAAGCAAAAACACATATATGGAAAGAAACTCAATATTTACAAAAATAATCACAATTATACGGGGGTTCAGACTGATCGTGGCAAATGGGATAATGCAGATGTCGAGGGACAAAACGAAAATGTATTAGTCTTTGGTGCTGGATCGCAAAAAGTATCGAGTTTTCCCAAGACGTGTCTGTTCATCAAACAATGGATCCGATGAGGGAACAGAGTTCTGTTGATCAGTCGATTGTTCAGATCTTGAGTCTTGTGATGACAAATGTTCAACAATATCGTTCTGCTGCACTGAGGATTCTCCAGCAGGTTCAGCGTCGCTAAAAGGTACAAAGGTCTGGAATTTCTCTGTTTCAGATGAAGCAATGCCTTTCCTCACCCACGAGTCCGCCGGTAAAGGTATAGGTACCTTTTTCGTATGAGTGGCGTGCCCCCAGTTCTTGCGACTTTCCAAACGGACAGCAGTTCTCGTGGCAAGGAGGACTTGAAAAGGGCCAGTGAAACGGGGCTCAAGATTCTTTTTGCGAGCGAAGTTTCGTGTAACCACCCAGTCTCCCGGTTGGAGCTGGTGGCCTGGACCCTCCGTCTGCGTCGGCAGTGCTTCGTAAACCTGTTGGTGAATTAACCTCAGTTTAGCAGTCAGATCATGAAGATAATCAATCAACATTGGGTACTCAAGATCAGAAAACACACTTGGTCTAGGGACCCCCCAAACATTCGCAGGACGGCCGAACAATATTTCATAGGGACTAAGCCCTACTCGGGAGTGTACGGTCGCCCTTGTTCACAACAAAGCTAGGGGCAAAGCGTCAGGCCACGAAAGACCAGTCGTAGCCTGAATCTTAGCTAGTTTGAGTTTAAGGGTGCCATTATATCCTTCAACCAAACCTGCTGACTGGGGATGATTGGCGCTATGGAATTTTTGATTAATTTCAAGGCCCTTACACACACTCTTCATCACACTCCCTACAAACTCACTTCCGTTATCAGACCATACAATCCGGGGCATTCCATACCGAGGAAAGTATTCCTTCAGTAGGATTTTCGCAGTCGACAGGGCAGTATTGTCTTTGAGAGGGTAGGCTTCAATCCATGGGGAGAATGCGCAAACCACAACTAAAACGTATTTCAGGTTATTGCATCGCTCCATATGGATGAAGTCTAGCTGGATCACTTCAAAGGGATATGAAGGGGGAGCAAAATGGCCAGGAGGTGTAGGGGTTCCCTTACCAGGATTGTACAACATACATATCATGCAGTTCTTAACCAATCTCTCAGCACATTTCGTAATACCATCATTCTTCCACACAGGGGACAACAACTTACAAATACCTTTCGCACTAATATGTGCTAACCCGTGTGCCATGGTCACAACAGCCAGCACATACGCATCTGGCAACATCCATCTCTTATGCTCCGACAAATCAACCCAACAACCATTCGCATCCAACTTTCCCGTACTCTCTTTCCACTTCGTCTTTTCAGTATCAGTGGCCTCATTCTGAATCGCTTTCACACTTTGGATAGTATCCTCACACATACCAGTCTCTGTAGGCCACCTAACCGAACTCGTCACATACATTCTAGTGCTAAGGTTCCGGGCAGTCTCCTTAGCAGTCTCATCCGCAAACGCATTACCACGGCCAACATCATCCGTCACCTTACGATGCGCACTACATTTAACAATCGCTACCTGCTTAGGCAACGTAAGTGCATCCAAAAGATCATTCACAAGCTGTCCATGCTGAATCTTTGTACCATGCGACATCATAAAACCTCTCTCTCTCCACAACCGTCCAAAGCTATGGGCGATGCCAAAAGCGTATTGGCTGTCGGTAAACACATTCACTCGTTTCCCTTTCGCCAACACACACGCTCTAGTTAAAGCAATCAGTTCTGCAGCCTGGGCAGAGTTCTGATTCAATCTCGCAGCTTCCACAACAGTATTCAACGTTACCACAGCATACGCAGTAGTCACATCACCATTTGGCAATTTAAAACATGAACCATCCACATACAAAATTCCATCGGGATCTTCCAAAGGAGTGTTTTTAAGGTCCACTCGACCTTTTGTTTCCTCCTCAGTCCTTAAGTAACAGTCATGCGCTGCTACTTCATCTGACTCTGCACTGATTGGCAATATGGTTGCCGGGTTTAGAACATTACAACGTTTTATCTGAATATGACTTGCCAACAGCGTCAACTCGTACCCAGACAGTCTCGCACTCGTCAAGTGTTGGGTTTTCGTACGATTCAAGAGAGTGTCAACTGCATGTGGAACCATCACCGTAAGCATATTATCCATGACCAATCCTGCTGATTGTCGGATGGACACCGCAGCTGCCGCTGTTGCTCTCAAACAACTCGGCAATGCTCTAGCTACCGGGTCCAAGGTCGAGGAAAAATATGCACATGGACGTTGCTTATCACCGAAGGGTTGCGTTAAGACACTCAACGCACAACCTTCCCTCTCGTGAACGTATAATGTAAACGGCTTGCTGTAGTCAGGAGTACCTAACACAGGAGCCGAACACAATGCGTCACGCAGTTCAGAAAAACTTTTCTGACATTCTTCCGTCCATGGTAAAGGAGTTGGAACATCCTTGCACGTAAGAGCCACCAATGGTTTCGCTAACAATGAAAAATTTGGAATCCACTGTCTGCAGTATGACGTGATACCTAGAAAGGCACGCACATCTCTTTGGGTTGTTGGCACAGATATTCGCGCAATGGCTGCAATTCTCTCTGGGGTCAACCGTCTTCCCTCCTTTGACAATAAGTGACCTAGATAGGTTACTTCTTGACAACAATATTGAAGTTTAGAAGGTGACACCTTGTGATGTAAGTCACAGAGATGTTGCAACAACGACACCGTAGCAATTTTGCAAATGTCCTGAGTATCTGCAGCCACCAATAAGTCGTCAACGTATTGGATTAAGGCTGCACCAGCCGGCAACACAAATGCATCTAGCTGGCCCTTCAAGGCTTGACTGTATATCGATGGACTCTCACAGTAGCCCTGAGGAGCACGTTTAAACCGGAAGCTACGACCACCAAGAGAGAAACCGAAAAGGTCTCTGCTTTCTTCAGCAATCGGAATACTGAAGAACGCATTCTTCAGATCGATCACTGAAAACCATGATGCCGACGCTGGAATCAGAGTCAGTAGCGCCGTGATGTCAGGCACAACAGGGAACTGAGGAATCACAATTTTATTCACCTCCCGTAAATCGATAACAAAACGATAAACAGGTGGTTTGGAAGGATCGGTACGTTTCAAAATAGGCAGTACAGGGCTGTTGCACACGTTTCCCCGAGTCTCCTCAATAACATCTTTCTCGATCAAATCATAGATGATCGCCAACAGTGCCCGTTCACCGTCAAGAGAGATTCGATACTGGGGAATACGTGGCAGTCGCACGTTAGATTTCAAGTGAACAACATAAGGGGAGATGTCAAGCAGGCCCACGTCATTGGGACCTGTTGCCCACAAAGATGCAGGAAGAGAACTCAATTCCGGTGGAAGCTTATCGAGAGACAAGCACATTGGAGAGATCACTCTCTCACCCAAAGAAAGCTTCACTCCCGCAGGAGAACAGTACAAAGTCGCATACAAACGTTTTAGCAAATCCAGGCCCAAAAGATTTTCACCACAACCAGTGGTCAAAATCAACGGAGCTTTCAGCTCCCGAGGCCCAATTGTAAGTGGCAAAGGGCACGAAACCGGATTGCTAACAGGGGCGCCAGAGAATCCAACGGAAACATTTGTTAAGCCAGACAAAGGTGCGCCAGGGAGTTTCGAATGCATGATGGAACTTTTCGCTGCACCAGTGTCCAACAGAAAAGGCTCAACGACGCCCGATGTGGCAACTGCGACGTAAGGCCCTCTCTGATCAACCGGAACTGATACTACTCCCTCTCCTTGTCTATGGCTGTCCTAGTAATTACCGTCGTCAGGTCCCTGATCGACGTAATAGTCATCGACATTGTACTGCGCAGATCGTCCTTGGGATAATCCACGTTGATCAAAACAATTATCGGAATTTGACGAATTGTCTGAACGATCATTTTGAGCACCACGACCCCTACCACGTGATGTCTGCTGAGCACCACCACGACCTCCTCTAGATATGTTACCACTGTTACGCTCATTGAGGACTGGACAGTTGAATTTTAAATGACCCTCCTGTCTACAATAGGCACACTGATTGTACCCTAACGAAGATCTCTGCGAAGAGGAGTCATTTCGCGATTGCGACTTATTAGATTGCGACTGCGATCAATTACGTTGTTGCGACTCATTCTGATTCGAACGCGGAGGATACGCCTGCTGCAACAACACTTTAGTTTTAAGTTCTTTCGTCTTTTTATCGGCGCGGTCATTCTCTTCTTTCTCCCTATTCTCATAATACTGTGCCGTAGCCAATATTTGAGCAGAGGTAGAGACAGCCCACGCACTCTCAGAATTTTTCAATTTGTTGCTCAAATCGGGCAATAAGTTAGAGACAAATTTATCCTCAAACAACCGCTGACCACCCTCTGTACCCATATCCTGACCACTGTGATCGATGAATGCCTCCTCAAATCTCGTAAAGAAGTCAGAGACACTCTCGTCCTTCTTCTGTCTGCAAGCTGACAACTTGTCCCAGTTCACCCTCATAGCTGGCATAAGCGTTTTCATTAGGGTAATAATTCTCTGAGGGAGAGCAGTAATAAGCTGTTCAGACTTAGCCCCACCAATTTGTCGCGTATCTGCTGCAGTAAGGGCAGCCCAATCACCACCTAATTCGTTTGCATGATCTTCCTGACGAATCTTGGCCCATACCGGTTGCGGTACGACATTACCAAACAGCATATCGATATCAGCAAGATTCATTATCGTAGCATCTACGAGCTGCGACAATTCCTTATAATACCCTGCAGGATTTTTGCGAGGGTCAGGCAAAGATTGCTTCACCTGTAAAACCTCTGATCGTTTCCATGGGAGATGTATCCATACTCTCTGGAAATGTGGCAAGATCGGCGGATTTTGAGCAGCATCACCCGCCATCCACACTGGTGGAACTTCACACATGGGGTACTGACCAGACGCATCTAACGATCTTTCAATATCTTCAATGAACAATGCTTGAGGCATCATAGAGGGGCGAAGAGCCAATAATTGCTCAACAGCACGTCGAACATTAGTACCCACTATCATTCCGCTCGAAAACTGGAGCTGTAGGTTGGTCAAAGCAGTTAATACATCATCCGATGCATCAGCCGATATTTGGTCACGCAAAGCCTTGCACATTTCTTCAAAAACATATCTTTGTGTCGGTATATTGAATTGACTAAACGTATTCAATACCGAACGTGGAGGATTCCTATAGGGGTGCAGCATCCATGCCATCGCCATATTGTACAGCGCAGCACGTTCCCTATTACCAGGAAGCTGACTACGTCTTTGTGGACCGTCCGAACCAGCAGACTCAGGAATAGGTCCAAGAGAATTAACAAAGTTAGCAGCAACTAAAGGGGTACGACGTCGGGTTGATGGAGAAGTATACGATAGAGTAGTAACAAGAGAAGAATCGGGAACAGAAGAAACAACAGGAGTAAGTAGAACAGGAGCAGTAGCGGGAGCAGGAGTATGAGGAAGTACAAGCGGAGGAGCAGTAGGAACAGAAGTAGGCAAAGGAATAGGAACAGTCGGAGGAGCAGGTTGAGGAGCAGGTACAGGAGCAGGTACAGGAGGAACCACGGGAGCTGCGGTACCCTGTACGTACGGAGGGGGCGACTTCATAAGATAGGACATTAAGGGATCCTCAACTAATTCCTCCTTCTTATCCGACTCCGTTGGCAAAGCGGGATAACATTTATCTATAGTCATACGCTGAAGCCTATCAAAAACTTCCTTTTCCTTTTCCTCCTTATCACGCTGGAACTGCTCTGCTTTCTTTACAATGGTAGCAACACCATCTCTGTGATTACGTTTTGTCTGTCTGATCTCTTTCTGTCTGGCTTCTTTGCGCCATAACCGAAAGGCATCAAACATGGCCAGCCTTGACTTTTTCTTAAACAATTTAGCCTCAAGATTATCTAGAATCGGGGTCTCGAAACTACCATGAGGTGGCCAACTAAGGACACCATCTTTTTTGGTGTAGCGAATCCAATATTCATTAAAGGTAATCGGACCTAACCCATGTTTGCTGTAAAGCTCATAAGTGGGAGTTCCAACCGGAGGTATCGGCCACGAGTCCTCCAGTCGGGAATCCGTACCACAACGTCTGAAACAACTGAACAAAGTACTACGACCAGGCATCTTGCACACTAGCCGAGTTTCACAAACTTCAAGGGTTACGGGATTTACCAAGTCCCTGCAAAGAGCAAAAACCCTCGGTTTTTGGCGGCTGCAGTCGTCAAATATTACAACAAAGAACCAAGTACGAAGAACCACAAATGCAATGGAACCATGCAACAACTAAGCAACCACAACCAAGGACTCTGGGAGCGACCCACAAATACTTAACTCAAAGATCGATGGCCTCACCAGGAAGGCCCGTCAATCGTCTCGCTGTACCAAGGTCTACGCCAGGCGCCAAAACAGGTCTACAGTCAGGGCAGCAGTCCGTCGCAGCCGTCAGGAGGCGGGAATCTTCGCGGGAAAAGTCGTCGGGCCACTTATTTCGACAACAGGATCGATGAAGCGGGGTGCACCTTCCCTCGGAGATTTCACACGAAGTTCCTCACGATCGTCGGGCTTGGACCGGTACCACTGATGCAGCCCCACATTGGGCGCCAACTGAAGGACTGGGTTATTTAAGACCCAGCGGTGCCAGGGGACAACACCTGAAACCTTTGTGGGTAACCTGTTCCGGCGTACAAATGACAGAGACATGGGACACTTCCTTCGGCGTCAAAGATTCGAGGTTTATTTACTGCAGGGAACACAGAAGTCACGTGAAGTACACAGCATGTAAGTTCGCGGGATCTGATTCGATTTGCTACTGTGGATCGCTCCTTTTTATACAGTTTTCTCTCATAGGTTAACATGGTACACAAAGGTTTACAACTTGGTTCCCATCATTATCCCCAAGAGGGGTCGCTTTGATGTATTCAAGGTCCGGAACATAAGTACAGAAACATTCGGTGGTTCCCAACTGTAAAAACCCATCTTCCCACCATCAGTACATTCCAATCGGCAGTAAACCGATCGAAGAAGGAACAAGGACAGGTGCAAAGGAAGGCAGAAACAGTGGGGAGATCGGAAAGGGTGTAAAAGGGGTGGTATCGGGAAACACGAGCTGCAGGCATCAAAGGGACGTGCCTAATGAGATGCACGGCTAAGACAATAGACCGGCACGGCAAGATGTGCCTCGAGCGGGGACATCTGCCTTACAGTATCATCCCCCTCATCATAAAGACACTTTCAAAGGAAACGTGTCTTCCGCAAGAGTCTTGGGAATCCCAGGGTCGCGAAGCGGACAGCGTCCGTTCGCTGGCTACTTGAGGGCAAGAGACAAAATGGATGCCGTATCTAAGATGGAACCCGTGGGTACAGATAGAAACCCACGAAACAAACGAACGGTTCAGGTTAGCACAGCGAAACTGTGCACACCCACTAAACTCGTCATTTGCGGTTCATAGATACCAGACTCGACCATATTCGTGCGAGTCGAAAACACCACTTACAATCGTCACGGAACCTCAGTACTCATTGCCATGAAGCTACTCAGCTAACTCATTAATGAAAACTTTGACAGAATCAATGCTGATGGTCAAACTGGGAGTCTTAGCAAAATTACTCTGAATACACCTACAGGCCGATTTATCATGGAATTGGGTTGTCCTTGCATCAGACAAGGCGACACAAGGCAGCACAATTACTTAATTCAGATTACAAAGCTATGTAATGCAACACAGTTGTAAACCTAGGATTGCATCAAACTGGTATTCCTCCCAGAGATTGGCATAGCAAGGAGGAAATTATTGTTTCCCTGCTATATTTTCTCTTTCTATGCGTGATGCAGGAAGCATCACACATATAATAAGGAAAATGCTTCTTTGTATTGTTTTTGTCCAGAATGGTGTTTGTTCTAACACAAGAAATAATCCTGCCCTTAACGCAGGCACCTTTGCAGCATGGCACAAGGGTGCCTGTATTGGCACTAGGCAGCAAACATTGCACCAGCGCTAGGAGGGAGCAGAAGTATCTTAGTAGATAGGGGGCATTTCTGCTCTCTGTTTCACGCCGAGTAGCATCTTTGCTTGCTGACCCTGAGTTACATGAAACCTTAGTAACTATTCCCTCTAGAGTGTCATGGAGAATCCTGAACTACTATCCAGCCTCTGGTCTTTTATCATCTGGATGAGCGCATTCTAGTACCACAAAACCAAATATGCCCATTTAGATAGACCAGAGCCATATGACACATAAGAATAAAGCCACCTGTTTCCCAAAAGTGCAAAACCTCTCCAACGTCGTAATGACATGACCCGAATATGGCTGACTGTGCAACAGTGGTGAACATACAAAACTAAAGCAGTGAAACCGTTAAACTCTACGCCATAAACCAGTGCCAACAACATTGGTTTTGTGCTACCTGACCTTACATCTTGACCCATGGCAACAATATTGTAGCCACTGTTTCGACTTACCACTACTTTGTAAGGCCAATATGTAATTACTATTCTCAACTCTACCAAGGTTAACAGCTAAACTGGGGAGACTTTAAACACTGCACCAATAATTACTATCCTTATCGACACCTATACTTACTTTTCAGGGTAACTATTGGTAAAGAATAATAACGATATGCTTGTGTCACACTGTAGTGGTAGGTCGATGTTGTGGGCAGATTATTAAGGTAGCTTGATATTGTTGATTGGTGGAGAAGCACCTCCATACAAGTGACCCATGAAGGCGGAACACACAGCATACATACCAGTTTCCATTCCTCATTAGTTTCTTTATGCGTTTGCTTCAGCACATCCCTAGGAGGGGTGTGTTTCTCGGCCAGACGGATAGCCACTTCCTCAGCCTCCTCTACTGAAGGCTGGACAGTCAGCTTCCCCTCCCGTGCCCGTACTGTGGAGGAGACATCAGTCAGCTAGCAGCGCCGTTACTACAGCACCTTTTAGCAGCAGTGAAGAGAAAATGGCGTCTTGAAAATGTGGGAAGTGCTGCTTCACAGGTCAGTGGGAGTGCTGGGAATACATCTGAGAGATTCAAATGTTTCTCCGAGACACCATTTTCAGCAGCCTCGATAACTGTGATTATTTCCACGAAGCTATCCACCTTGGGGGATTTGATCATTCACATTAGCACACCAAAGTCACAGTTGAAATGTGCAACAAATGGAAGGAAGGCAGCGATTCTTGCTGCAACAACTGAAACACATTTCACCCAAAGATTTACTTCAGTTACAGAAAAACAAAAGGCCTGATTTTATCTGTGAAGAGATAGCAGCTAGCGCATAATGGAGTTAACACCATTCTTGTCAGTTCACAAAAAAAAAAACGCGAGATGTGTTACACGAAGAAGCTCCACGGGAACATGGATAACAGCAGCGCATCTGAAGTCAGCGCAAAAGCTTTTAGTAGCTAAAGTGGAGATCCAGGCGAGAGCCCGATAATCGCTGATACGTGAATAAACAAGAAAACAAGCCCAAAAAGCGAGCTCCATGGTGGAGGTTTCATGTCTCTTACTCTGGGGCCGGAAAATGAAAACTAAAGTTAGTCGTTGTTAGATTGATTCCAATACAAGTCAAAGTAGGTGTAAAGAAGACTAAAATGAAGAACGAAACCGCCGGCGGGATGTAAAAAACAAAGAACAATATGCGCAATGGAATAATTTATTATAAAAAGGCAGATTAATTGTTGCATGTTCAATAAATATTTACATATGTAACAATGGTTCATTCATCTGTCAGTTGATGCACGATTTACCTTTATGAAGCAAATGTCAGAATGTGGAGAATACAAATGTGCAATTTACAATGAATTGTATTATGTATGTGTGTGAACTGCACGTGCAAGCGGTCGTGCATCGCGTGGAGCTGAGTTCTTTGAGGTTCACAACCCAAATGCCTAACGTACTCATGTGGAGGTGTCATCCACGCAGAATGTACACAAATTAAGCTTAAAGTCTGCATTTGTAAGTAACATCTAGCGGAGTAGAAGTTGACTTCTCAACAGGAGGGTATAATGAGTGAATATGGAAATTCGATAGGGAGAAGGTGCGTTTGCCTACATCTACATTTACACACAGATGTGCATACAGGCTATTGACAGACACACACACAGTGGTGACTTTCCAACAGTGGCATTAGGTAAAAAAAAGAACATATGCTAGGAATGTATGCGAATACCATGTACAATATATGGTAAGCATTCCGAGATTCATGACTTGCCGTTTATGACTCATGCCACGACCTCGGGTGAGTCAGGTATTAACAGTACGTCATAGTCAGTTTAGAATTATCCAGGCTTTAACAGTACGTAATAGACAGTCTAGAATTACCTATGCATAGCCAGGAAACTCTTACCATATCATAGACTTGAGTGAACTTTAAAAATGTGAACTCTTTCTTTAAGAAAAAAGTGGCAGGGACTGTAATACTTCGAATACCTCAATATCAGGTGTTGGTCTGTATGGTTAGAGGCCCACGGTGAAGGGCAAATAGTAAATTCACTCACAGAGCAAGAGAAACAAGAACAGTGCACTTTTTAAAATAAATATTTAAAATATAGAGTTGTGAAAACAGCATTTTATGACAGAGGTTTTCTGAGAATTTATGCCGAATGAGACTTAAATTGGGCTTGTTTTCGACTCTCAATGATGCCTGGGCGTTATTCTCGTCACATTGGCGTAATTTGGCTCAAACTAGGGAATTTTGCCTTGTGAAAATTACATTTAACACTCAAGATTATGCCATGGTGCAAATTAGATTTCTGTTTGGGAAATAAATCTATTGCAGGAGCATCCTGGCAACATAGTCGATGCGTGGCAACAACGCAATTGGCCTGAATGCAAGCAGTATTTTAGTAAGGTGGATGTCAATGAAAAAACTCGAAAGGTTTTATCCACGCCCGCTCTCTCGCTCAGGATTTTGTTCAGTTCATATTTCTTTTTTGTTAGGTTGGTGAGGGTGTTTACCTTCCGTTAGGTTGGCACAGTGACCCCTTTCCAGTTCCCTGATCTGGTTCTCTAGCTCAGTTACATTTTTATTTATTTCCCTGTTCATTCTGGCTTTGATGCTTAGAATTTTTCCTCTTATTGTGGCCTTCAAGGCGTCCCACAGGATGACTTTGTCTGTATCTGTGTTATCATTGAATTCAAGGTATTCTTTAATGGCCCCCTCAATTTCGACTATGTTAGCTGTGAGTTTGAGGAAGTCGCTGTTCAGCCTCCATCTACTGCTGGGTTTCTCATTATGCCTCCCGCTAAGTGTTAGGCTAACGTGTGCGTGGTCAGATATTGTTATAGGTGCGATTTCCGTTTGGTCAATCAGGTGTGTTCTTACGCTTTCCTAAAAATAAGGGCAGCACTATCAAGAGCAAACCTTGGTAAGGAGATTCCCTCCATCCTGCAATACATGGCGAACCTAAACAAGATTGGCCACCAGACATCCCACCTCTATAAACTACTCAGCCCAGAAAAGTCGAGACTAAATGCCAAAACCCTAGAGTCCTGGGAAACCCTACACAGCAGATGCTTCAGCGAGTGAGAAAAAATCTTCCTGTGGAACTCAGCGGTCAAGAATAAAGTCACCCCACAACTGGCACAAACCAAATACTGGCTACTCCACAAAGCTTTCTGGACTCCTGCCCGCCTAGCGGCAGCAGGGATCCCGGACAGCGACGTGTGCTGGAACTGCCACAAAGAGAAAGGCGACTTAGCACACCTTATCCTTTACTGCCCCATGGTCAAGACATTCTGGACCAAAGTCAGGGACTACATAAGCAACAAAGTGGAACACCCCATACAGTCTGACTTCATAGGGTTGGTCACCGCAGTCATGGCCCCAGAGCCCCAAACAAAAGAGGACAGAGACCTGATCGACCTCTTGCTCACAGCGGCGGTGAAAGCAATCCTCACAAACTAGAAGGACACTGGGAAGGCCACTTACAAAAGCTAGTTTAACTGGGTTACCTTCCTCAGGGGGACGGATAACATAACAGCAAGCTACTCACCCAACCACACAGCAAGGAGAGAGATGTGGTCCGCCCTTGACAAACCCCTGGGATCTCTCAAACCTCCCTAGGCAGTCTGACACTATGCACCATAACGCCTGGATGCAGGGCGAAAAACGAGCACACCACCTACCCTGTCCCTCCCTCTCCTCTCTTTCTCCTTTCTTCCTTTTTTTCACCCTCCTCTCTACGAGGGTAATACTAGAGCGCGCCACAGCCAGTCACGTCACGATACCGAGCAGGACCGCATGCACAGACTACCACCCCGTTCTCCCGATACGCCTATTGTAACCCCAACGGCGTTGATAACCCATCTGTATTACCCTCAATGTATAGATACTGTACTGTACACACAATAATCTTCTAATAAAATTTTGTGAAATAAAAAAAAAAACTCGAAAGGTTATTTCATGTTGACTTTTTTAACTAAGCAGACCATTTGGATACATTTTGAGCTTGAAATGCATTTTTTCTCTGGTTTGCACAGCAGAAATGCCATACAGAATGTCACTACTGTCCATACAGTATCAACTTCCTCTTCCTGTCCTGAGGACTCCTCCCTGAGCGTTGGCCATCCCTTTTTAATTTTGGATTTGGGTTTTGAAGGGACTCATTACTCCTACTTTGTCTGCAGTCTCTGCTGCTTCATCCACAACTGGGAATTGGAATTCCTACTTTTTTTTTTAGTTCAGTGCAGTTTTTTTGCAAAGTGTATGTGTTGGCAGGCAAGACTATTTTTGTGTTGATTTATTTTAACTGATGATCTATAGCATGGGTACTCACAAACTTTCTCTTGGGGGCCAAATTTACACTGTGGTTTATGTCCGAGGGCCGCACCAGTGGGGGTGGGGTCAGTGGGGGAGGGGGCGGGGCTAGAGCAACAACAAAAAATCTGACCATGAGGTTGATCACTGGTCCCTGCAGCGGACACCTTCGTCCACTGAGCCAACAGACCCGGCATACACACATCTCTCTCTCTCGCTCTCTTTCTCTCTCTGTCTCCCTCCCTTCCTCTCCCTCCCTCCCTCTCTCACTCTCCCTTACTCTGTCCCCCTCCCTCTGTCTCCCTCCCTCTGTCTCCTTTTCCCTCTCTCTCTCCCTCACTCTGTCACTCCCTTTCCCTCCCTTCCTTTCTCTCCCTCCCTTTCCCTCTCTCACTCCCTCACTCTGTCTCCCTTTCCCTCTCTCCCTCTCTCACTCCCTCAGTCTGTCTCCCTTTCCCTCTCTCACTCCCTCACTCTGTCACTCCCTTTCCCTCCCTTCCTTTCTCTCCCTCCCTTTCCCTCTCTCACTCCCTCACTCTGTATCCCTTTCCCTCTCTCACTCCCTCACTCTGTCTCCCTTTCCCTCTCTCACTCCCTCACTCTGTCTCCCTTTCCCTCCCTCACTCTGTCACTCCCTTTCTCTCCCTCCCGTTCCCTCCATCCCTTACCCTCCCTCCCTTTCCCTGAATCAATTTCCCTCTCACTCCCTCACTCTGTCTCCCTTTCCCTCCCTCGCTCTGTCTCCCTTTCCCTCCCTAACTCCCTCACTCTGTCAGTCCCTTTCCCTCCCTTCATTTCCCTCCCTCCCTTTCCCTCTCTCACTCCCTCACTCAGTCACTCCCTTTCCCTCCCTTCCTTTCTCTCCCTCCCTTTCCTTCTCTCACTCCCTCACTCCGTCTCCCTTACCCTCTCTCACTCCCTCACTGTCTCCCTTTCCCTCTCTCACTCCCTCTCTCTGTCTCTCTTTCCCTACCTCACTCCCTCACTCTGTCTCCCTTTCACTCCCTCACTCCCTCACTCTGTCACTCCCTTTCTCTCCCTCCCTTTCCCTCCATCCCTTACCCTCCCTCCCTTTCCCTGCATCCATTTCCCTCTCACTCCCTCACTCTGTCTTCCTTTCCCTCCCTCGCTCTGTCTCTCTTTCCCTCCCTCACTCCCTCACTCTGTCACTCCCTTTCTCTCCCTCCCTTTCCCTCCATCCCTTACCCTCCCTCCCTTTCCCTGCATCCATTTCCCTCTCACTCCCTCACTCTGTCTCCCTTTCCCTCCCTCGCTCTGTCTCCCTTTCCCTCCCTTTCCCTCCCTCACTCTGTCACTCCCTTTCTCTCCCTCCCGTTCCCTCCATCCCTTACCCTCCCTCCCTTTCCCTGAATCAATTTCCCTCTCACTCCCTCACTCTGTCTCCCTTTCCCTCCCTCGCTCTGTCTCCCTTTCCCTCCCTAACTCCCTCACTCTGTCACTCCCTTTCCCTCCCTTCCATTCCCTCCCTCCCTTTCCCTCTCTCACTCCCTCACTCTGTCACTCCCTTTCCCTCCCTTCCTTTCTCTCCCTCCCTTTCCTTCTCTCACTCCCTCACTCTGTCTCCCTTACCCTCTCTCACTCCCTCACTGTCTCCCTTTCCCTCTCTCACTCCCTCACTCTGTCTCTCTTTCCCTACCTCACTCCCACACTCTGTCTCCCTTTCACTCCCTCACTCTGTCACTCCCTTTCTCTCCCTCCCTTGTTGCTACGTGTTCGTGTGCTTTTTAACTTACATCATGTCACTATAGGGCCCCTTTATCTTTAGTAACTTTGACATATTTGATTGCTATGGTTATATCCCGGGCATCGACATTTGATGCATGTTGCGGCCGGCGGCGGCACCTGTTCTGCAGTAAGTACTTTTGTATTTCACCTAACTGTGCGCCTCGCCTCCAACATGTTATTTATGACGGCATGACTGTCTAAGTGTTGTTTGGCGGCGTGCTTAACCAGATGGAGTCCTGCCACTGTGCCGCCTCGCCTGAGCCTCCCCATCGCATTTCAAATCAATGCTGCCCAGCGCCTAGGCTCCGAGCCGAGGCCTAGTAACACAGTGCGCTTAAAATAATGTAAAAGTCATTTTGATCGATCATCAGTTAAGTTTGCACTTTGCAGTTTATGTTTATTTGTCCTCCTGACATGACATGCATGATTGATGCCACCCAGTCAGTCACTGCACCCAGTACTGATGCCAGCCACGAGCCACCCACACACGCATTCTAACTGTACACAGAGTCCCTCACTCCCTCACTGTCACTCCCTTTCCCTCCCTCACCCTCCCATTCCCTTCCTCCCTCCCTTTCCCTCCTTCCCTCTCTTACTCCCTCACCCAGTCTCCCTTTCCCTTCCTCACTTTGTCTCCCTTTCTTTCCCTCTCCCTCTGTCATCTCACCCTACCTCTGTGTCAGCCCGGGCTGAGACAGCTTCGGAGCACACACACACAGCTGCACCGAGCGCATTAACAGGTCTTTAAAGGACCATTTACATGTTAATGAGGTTGTGTTGTTCACCTCTTAGCGCCCCTGCAGCTCCACTCTAACTATGGCAGGAATCGCCCGGCCGGCCCCCACAGAGCAGCAGAGTCTCTGAGTCATGCTGCTGTAACTTAGTTTGCAGACACTCTTTAAAAAAAATAAAAAAATTTAAAACACTGGTATGATGTGTACAAGGTCCGCGGGCCGCCAGGGAAGGCTTGCCGGGCCGCCACTGGCCCGCGGGCCGTACTATGAGTACCCCTGATCTATAGTATAAGTTAGGGATGGTACAGGCAGGTTTATGTGAGATTAAGGCATAATATACATTTCTATATGGCGGAGGCCTGGGGTTGATAATATTTCTCATTTCCCCTGTGTTTTTTGTGAATTTTGTCCAGATTTGTCTTCATAGTGTGGTGTGTTTTACTTTTTGTGTCGTAGTCATCTGTAGGCCTTGGATGTATTTTTTTAATGTATTTGTCACATAATACCCTATGGATGGTCTTCATTCATACCAAATTTAAGTTAGCTTTTGTCTGCATATGCCTGTTGGTGGCTAGGGTTGGGGTGGCTCAAGGAGTCCAATCCCACATAGCCAGGCATTTTCATGTATTTTTCCAGAAGAGTTTGTCCACCATTTTTGCTTGTGCACGTGTGTGTTTGTGTGACATGATTGATTAATTGTTTTCTTTGACATTTAAAAGTAATTGCTGCCTTGTGTTTGGAGCAGTTTTAAAGATTATTTTGATCTTTTCCCACTGGTTCCATTTTGTGGTGCTGTTGATTTTTTTTTCATTATTTTGCTGCTTTACTAGTGGTGTACTAAGGCCCACAGATAGATCCAGCCATATTTTGGGTGTATGTTTGTGCAATCCTTCCCTTGCAATCAGCAAGGTTTTGATGGTGGAGGGAAGGGAGGGCTCCAGCCAGGATTTTCTCTTTGTTTCCCATGCCTCGGTCTTTGCTGGCCATGTGGTGATAGTCATTTTGTGAAGCCAGTGCATTAGTTTCACAGGCGGCCATTTTGTCTTTGTTCTACTTGGCTCCTTCTTGGTTGGCCATATGACCACCATTTGGTGGAGCCAGTGTGTGTTTCTGATAATTTTATTCCACTTTTAAAAGCGATTTTCTAGGAACATTGATCTAAGAAACCCATTATATTTTTATTTTTTTATTGTTTCTTAATATATTACTATCTTGATATTTACTTATGCTTGTGGCTGATTGTATTAGTCTGTAATACACAGTTGTTGTTTTTGATTAATTTATTAAATGTTGACTACTTCACATAGAGGCCCAACAGGACCAGTGGGCATGTCAGATAGACAATCAAAGAGGATACAGCAGTTTTGGCTTGTTTTCTGATTGGTAAGAAGTGAGAAAGAAATAAAAGTAATTCAACAATATGGCCATCCGTAGACTTTGAAATTGGCTTTGGTATAAAGCCTGCAATGGAATCCTACATTTCCTAAAAAGAAAAAAAAACCTCCCTGGCCTCATCTTTCATTCCAGTGCTCAGCTGTCAGTGAAGATTCATTGCTGCTTAACTCCTTCCGTGCTCATGACGAGCCCAGCTCGTCATGAGTCACAGTGGAGCTGGGCTCATGACAGCTGGGCCCGTCATAACGACCGCGGTCTGCCCACGCACAATTGGTTCCCCGCCTGTGCGGGAGAATTAATCAGTGGGCGGGGTTGTGACAAACCCAGCCAGCCATGAGCACAGCTCCACTGTGATTCATGGTGAACTGGGCTCGTCACAAGCACCGCAGCGCCGCGCCCCCCCGGCCTCTCTCGCACCATGGGGGAATTACCCTCACAGCGAAGGAGTTAACTATGAATATTGGTTCCATGAACAACCCATACACACAGGTTAATGGACGCTGCACTTGGCACAGGTAACTTGCATCAATGAATGTCAAATAATGAGAGACAATTTCTGTGATATTTGGAATGGTCTTAGGTAAACTTGGTATTTAATGTTTGTGTGACCATTCTGTAGCAATGCGTTCATGTGTCACCAGGAGTGTTACTCGTCTTATTAATTGAAGTTGCATAATTTCAAGGGTCTTTGCAGACCACTCAGTTTGCCTAGACTAGACGTAGGCCCGATTCTATATTTGTCAGAATAAAGTTGGTATTTATCCAACCCGAAAATGAAACCTTGGTGTATGTTATTTATTGGGTGCAATAAAAAGTACCTATAAAAAAATTGGGGGGATTAACATGAAGATTTGAGCCCTTACTGCACCAAATTTTGTATGGTATCATAAAAGCTGAACAATGTTCCCATGTTAAATTAAGGCATGTTTGATCTACGCAATTTAAAGAAGGAAGAGATATTTAACACATCCAGGAATTACTGGATGCAGTAAATCCCACCTAACCCAACCCAAACAGGAGGTTTACACAAGGGTTGAAATATTACAGACAAGGCATAATCAGGGCCTTTTTTTTGAAGTACCTTCAACAACATCCGGTAAAAGAACCAATGCCTACCTACTTCTATGAAAAAAAAAGAACTCAAGGAAGAAGTCTACACTCGCGGACTGGAAAGAGGTGAATTGATTATAATTATGCAGATCAGTGGCAAATCCTTTCAATGAAGTGGTTGAGGACCTGCTGAGCACAGCTGACTTTTGTTTCGTTTAGGTGATCAGGGTACACAGTGTTAGTTATCTGGTTATCTGGGTCTGGTACGCAATTGGCTCTCAGTTAATAGTGTGCCGCTCGCTGCCCTGCTCTCTAACTCCTCAAACACCGCTCTGTCCTAGAAGCTTCAATATTGAAATTTTCGTTTTTCATTCAACAGGCATTCTCTTCATCAAGAAGCTTCCATAGCGCGCCTGTTGTGCAGTGCAGTCTGGCTTACAAGACAGACAATGCCAGAAAAAATAAATTACACCATTTGTATACAGTAATAATCTTCCTTACTTTTACCATAAATATGTTTGGAGCTGTGTAGATCTTCCATATTCTGCATTTCAGCCTATGTAACTATTAAGTAACTTGGGAGTCTGTAGGTTGCTAAAGACTGTTTGAATATTCTAGCCTCACTGCTATCTTCTTTCTGTGGCAGATGTAACATGCTCATGGAGTTGGTGAGTTTTATGTTTGTCTCTCTCTCCCAATGTTCCTATTTTCCTCTATCTATCCAGTCATGAAATCCCTAACCCTCTTCCCCCATTTGTGCGATCGGTTGTGCTTTATCTATTCACCATCAACAGGTCTTACACTTGGCAGTCTAAGCAAGTCTAAACTGTTCAGGAGAAGGTTACCGAAAACTGCAAATTTGCCCACACCACCCCTCTAGTCTTACCCTGACAAGAAACTTAATAGAACAATGGAGAATTATAATATATTGCATCAACAGCAAGTCTTGGGGAAGGTGGCAGACAGATTTCTACTCAGGTAAGAACTTGAAGGAGGGACTAAACAGGTTCAGGGTTGGACAGAACTTTGCACTATGCATTATATAAACACATCTCCTGTTTCCCTTTTGTTGTTGTTCTTAGCAGTATTCCTCCTCAGTTGTGGTCATTGCATCTGGCGGGTACGTAGGGCAGTACACAAATATTACTGCTACTGACTGATGCGTGGGCAGGTGTTCAAAGGTAGCACCAAGCCAAGAAGGAGAGAGACACAGGCAACGCATCATCAGTTTTCAACACTCCATTAGGTTAGACTGGTGGCATGCATTGGGGTTAGCCTTGTGGTAAGGGAGCTCAAGTCAAGCAGAGTGTAGACTAGAGGGAGGATGATTAGGATGTATGATTGGGCGCTTTCACTGTGATGGGCATGGTGTGCGTCCCAGCATCTGCTCTGCTGGCAGATTGGTGAAAAATATTACAATAATGATAATAAGCAATCATAATAAATAAAAACCCGTAAGTAGGAAAAATAAAGTGTTTATTTTAACAAAAAATAATCCCACTCATTCTTTCCACCTCAGACCTACCCCTCCCTAAATCTATTCTAGAATACCCTCCCCTTCCCCAATGGTCCAACCCTCATCACCCACAAAAGACTCACCCCCTCTTTAAACTGACAAACCTATCTCTTCTCGAACTGCCCCACTATATCCCTAAACCCTCAAAAAACTATCCTAATAAAATTACCTCTTCCCCAACTGTTTTTCCCTCACTATCCACAAAAAGCCCACCCACTCCCTTAAATTGCTCCTTTATATAGTTCAGTCTTTTCATTATCTGCCTCTGGTTACCTTTAACTTCCTCCAGGCTTTTCACAATCTGCTGAAGGAGGACTCTAGTTGATGGTGGAGAGAAA
Source organism: Lissotriton vulgaris (assembly GCF_964263255.1). NCBI lineage: Eukaryota > Metazoa > Chordata > Amphibia > Caudata > Salamandridae > Lissotriton > Lissotriton vulgaris. Next base: position 623,640,242 of record NC_141689.1, read on the forward strand.
GGCAGGTCTTGGTGAGACCAGGCTTGGCAGACTGTGATGGTGCTGCCTGGGCTCCACTGACTGTATGCGAAAGCATTGGCTGCCACTTTCTCCTTCTCTTCCTCCTTCTCCTCCGGGGTCACAAGCTGATGGAAGGCCATTGCAGTGGTCTCCCTCTTCTGGAGATGCAGCTGAGCTGCTATCCCCTACTGGTGATGGTCTGAGGCCTTAACCTAGGACTTTGGGGCTTGATGTCTGGTAGAGACAGTTGGATGGTCTGAGGAAAGATGAAAAGAACACACATTGCTTTATCGAGCACATTCTAGAATAACCAGACTGTCACACAGAGCTTTCGGTACTCATAGAGCAACTGTATTTTTATAATGATTCTTTGTCCCAGGGACACATAAGTCACATAATAGTATTTGCTGTATGTGCCATTAATTAACCTACAGGCCAGCCCAATGCATAATAATAAAAATGTTTTGCTAAAGTGGATGACAAATGTAAATAAATGAATGCAAGGGTTTACACTTTCTCTAGACACTTGACACCGGATTAGGAAGGGAAACTGGGATGACAAATGAAATGGGGGATAAGACAACATTACAGGGTTTTGCTTGGCAAGACAGACGTGACATAAGGCCTGCTACCAAGGAAGTCATGAGTCCTCATATAGTTCAGAACTGTCCAGTGACCATCTCTCAGAGTATTCTGCCCTCTCCAACTAAGTCCTGATATCCTGAAAGCTCACTTCCTGAACCTATCCTTTTGACCTAAGAACCTTCTTGAGAGCAGCCAAGGGCACATATTCTGGGGAAAGGTAGTGGGCTGAACAGGTGGCTGTGTGGGCTGAAGTGTCCCTCAACTGCTGGTGTTCTTCTGGGCAAGCTTGTGCCCTAAGGTAACTATAACTCGCACCTTCGCCGTGCACTGCTACTTACCCCACATATTACATCACTCATGACATCATTGATCATATCACTAATTATTGATGAGAAGACTGTTCATGGTGGGGGCGAGTTATAGTTACCTTACGGCATGAGTTATAGTTAGTTAATGATAGACCTGGTATCACTGGTGTGATTTCGCCTGTCTTTTTGCTTCTGACCTCCAGTTTTGGCTGCGTGCTGCATTTTGTTTTGCTGGTTTTAGGATTCTGGGCACTTTTCCACTGCTGACTAGTGCTAAAGTGCAAGTGCTAAAGTGCAAATTGTATTGGTGATTGATTTATCCATTATTGGCATATTTGATTTACTAGTAAGTCCCTACTAAAGTTAGCCAGGTGTGCCCAGGGCCTGTAAATCAAATGCTACTAGTGGTCCTGCAGCGCTGGTTGTGCCACCCACGTGAGTAGCTCTGCAAAAATGTCTCAGACCTACCAATGCAGTGTGTGTGTCTGTAGTTTCAAAACGCTGTTTCAAGGTAGCAATTGCAACAACATGCCGGGCCCAAACCTTCCCATATACTACATGTAAGTCAAGTCACCCTATGGTGGCCCAAGGCAGTCCCATGGTTAGGGTGCTGTATATTTAATGGTAGAACATGTGCTGTTGTGTTTTACATGTTCTAATAGTGAAATACTGCTAATTTTGTTTTTCACTATTTCAAGGACTATCTCTCCCTTAGGATAACATGGGAATTGGATTGAAATATATTTTAGGTGTCATTTCCCATTGGTAAAAGATAGAGATTTGGAGTTTGCGGTCCCTGAACTGATAATTTAAAAATACATCTCTTGGTGATGTTTGATTTTAAATGGGGTGTTTGAAAATGCCACTTTTAAAAGTAGGCATATTCTTCCTTAGCCATTCTGTGCCTCTGCCTGTCTGTAGAATCCATGTCTGGGCTGGCTGACAGTCAGGCTCTAGTGCATTAAATCTAGGCAGTCACGCAAAGGGTGCTGAGGTTTTCCTTGCATATCCTGATGGCCCATCACCAGGATAATGGGTCTTCCTGAGCTAGAATGGTGGGATGAGATGTCACTCACACCTGAATAGGGCTGTGCCTGTCATCAGACAAAGCTGCCTCCACCCCTTTGTAGTTTGACTAGAGCTAGGTCATGGAAAAGCAGTGGCTTGTGCACTGTAAGGCCTTTACTTTGAAGTTTGCCTACTTCAAAGGCATAAAGATATATAAGTATTGGACCTTTCATACCCCAAAATCAGAACACTTATGGACTGAGGACATTCTGCCATGAAGAAGAGATGGATGTTGCAGGATGGATTGCCACTCTGCTTGTTACTTTGTTATGCTGGACTGCTGCTTGCGGCTTCTGTCCTGGGAGTGAAAAGGCTTGACTTTGATTTCTGAATCTTGATTCCAAGGTTCTCAAATGGCTTGTGCATGCTAGCCTCCTATTAAGAAGTCTCAGAGTTGCCAAAGACTTCACCTACCAGTTCCCGGGCTCTTTTGCTGAGAGCCCTGACTTGCAAAGTGGTGCTACATCCAGCTACTGGGCCCTTGTAAGTGTAAGCTGGTGAGAAAATCTATGCATCAACTCTCAGCGCTTTTTCTTGACACAGAATGGCCCTGCAGCTGAGGAATCAACACATCTCCCCCTTGCGGCTGAAGAATCCCAAGCACCATGTCACCGACGTCTGTGGCACCCGCTCTGGCTCCGACGCAGCCCCGTCTTCATGACTGAAGAATCAACGCATCACCTCCTCGTGGCTGTGAAAGTCGAAGCAGCGCCTGCATCACCTCTTTCGCAACGATGCAGTGTGTCTTGATTTTTGACACATCATCCCTCAACACTGCCTCTTCATTGATGTTGCCAAGCAGTAAGGAACTGAGGCCGCTTGTCTGGAGATCGACGCTTCACCTCCCCTTCCCAGACGGAACTGCTGCATCTCCTCTCCTGACAGTAAGGAACCAACACATCACCTACCCTGCGTAGCAGTAAGGAATCAATGCATCACCTCCCCTGGCAGTAAGGAGCTGATGCATCACCTACCCTAGGAGCAAGAAACCGATGCATCGCTTTGATTTTCTGGCAATCATCTACCCTGCACCTGTTTCATCTTTGAAGTTTGGGTCAGCTAAGGTATTTTGTGCTAAAAGAAATGCATCAATAGATTTCTATGGACTGAACTTATTTAACTTCTGAAAAGTGATTTCTTTCCGTGTGTATGTTAGATTTTTAGCTTTGAGACTCCCGTACCCTGAGTAGAGTGAGGGTCCTGACTTGCACTGGGTGCAAACCACTGCCAACTAGAGAACCCATTTCTAACACTCACGAAACCTCTAACTGTAACTGCTGAACTTCTTTGGATTTGTGTATGTAAAATCTGAACCTAACTATAATGCCCCTGTAACCTTCGTTTGTTTAGTGAATGTGTATGTATGTATGTATATAAATTTGTATATATACTTTTTAAAATATATATATTTATATATATATATATATATATATATATATATATATATATATATATATATATGTCACTTAGCTATCAAAACCACCAACTCAATCCCGAGCTAGTCCAGCAGTTACTGCTCCCAGTCAATGAGTCAATGATGTTCGCCCAGTGGTTCGTCATCTGCTGCTGGGTCCATGCAAGACATCTGAGGTGCCACACTTGCCCCACCACTTCATTCTATTTGCAAATGTGTACACCTTGCCAGGCATACCATCTGATGTCTACAAGGGAGGGTGCAGCAGCACCAAAAACACAAGTAATGCCACCTCCTCCTCAGAAAAAATGTTGTGCAGGGTTTCTCCCACGCACTGAAGTCAGGAGTGTCACTGGGAATGGATATCCCAGCATTCGCTGCCTGCCTCTACAATAACTTGGAGTGGCGCTCAAAAAACGTTAAACATACAAGGGATAAAACTATTAAAAATAGCACACAGCAGGGAAAGGAGACTTAAATTGGAAAGGAAGTTCAGTAAATGGGAGATATGGGGAGGAATGGACTGAATGGGGTAGGAGTGGTGAGCGAAGTTAGTGAGGCAGGCAGAATCAGACTGAAGTCACATCCTTATTTAAATATTCACGCATGTTCGACACTCAGTGTTAGCAATGGGGTCTCTAGTTGGCAGTAGCTCGCACACTGTCAAAGTAAGGACCCTCACTCTAGAAAGTTACACTTTAATACTAACCCATGCTCACCCCCTTTGTAGCCTGGCAAGAGCAGTAAGGCCTTTCCCCAGAGGTAATTTTTAAAGTATTTGCACACATACACACATACACAGTAACACAGTGAAAATGCCACCACACCAGTTCAGAAAAATAGCCAATATTCATCTGAGTAAAACAATATTAAAATGACAATAATAATAATCCAACATACACAAGTGAAAATACGGATTTTCAAAGATTAAATCAAGTATAGCTTCTAGACAGCAATAGCTTCATTGGAGCTATCTGGTCGCCCCTAATGTTCACGACGCTGCAAAGTCAGTTCAAGCTCGCAGAGCGAGGACCGGCATTGGGGGCCATGCTGACCCCAGTACCGTGCCTTGTAGAGCAGAAATCAAAAATTGTGCAAGACGCAAGTGAGGTGGGTGTCAGGGAGGCAAGTGCGGAAATCATTCCTTACTACTGTGCAGGTTGTTGGCACATCGACACTCAAGGACAGTGCATTCCATGAAGGAGGTGAGGCATCTCTGAAGCTGACCTGGCCTTAATAGTGCGGCCTTTCCTCTACAGGGCCCTTAACACTTTCCCATGAAAGGTGGCAAGGGTGTTCTTCCACCCCAGAGCAATGACACAGAACTTGGAAGTGCCCTTCTGGTGTTGACCTCTCTTGTGCACCCCTGGTCAAGGCAATCTGCCAGTGCTGAGACATTAAATCAAATGTGCATCAATGAGCTCATCAGCTCTGGGGATAGGGTGAGCGTCAGTCTTCGTGACCTCACTGAGCACATAGTAGTCCACACAGAATTGGAGCTCATGTGTGAATTCAGGAGGAGCAGCCTTGGGGACCAGAACCACCAAACTGGACCTAGGGCTGTTGGAGGGCTCAATAACCCCTAACTCCAGCATCTTAGAGACTTCCTCTTTGATGTTAGCCCTCAGTCTGTCAGACAACCTGTATGTTTGGAGCTTAAGAGACAGCCTGTCTCCAGTATCAATGTCATAAGTGCACCACTGGCTGACTCCTGGGGTGAGTGAAAACAGGGGTGCAAACTGTCCCAGCACCTGTCGATAGTCTCTCTTCTGCTCTGGGGTCAGTGTAGAGGAGAGGATCACACACTCCACTGACCCATCCTGTTCTTTGGAAGACAGGAGATAGGAGAGAGGTTCACTTTCCTCTTCTTACTCTTCATCCGTGACCAAGAGCATGGCCAACTCTGATGTCTCAAAATGTGGCATGAGGGGGTTCACGCACAGGACCCTCTAGGTGTTCCTATGAGTCTGCAAGTCCAAAAGGTAGATAATGTTATTCTTGAGGCCCTTTATCTCAAATGGGCCAGGTCAGCAGTCTTGTAGAGCACTTGGCTCTACTGGTGCCATCAACCACAGCTTTTGACCAGGCTGAAACTTAACCAGAATGGTATTCAGGTCACACCATCATTTCATATCCTCCTGGCTTGCTTCCAGATTTTCCTGGGTGAGTTTCCAGAAGCTGGCTGTCTAGCTTCGGAAGACCAGCATGTAACCTGAATAGATCATGGAGTGGTGTACTAGGAGTTTTCTCCCAGCCCTCCTTTACCAAACTGAGAGGTCCTCTCAGAGGGTGCCCATACAGACGCTCAAAAGGGTACCTCCCTGTAGGCAAATAATAAAAGCCATTGCAAGATGACGTCCCACTTACGCCTCAAGTAGTTTTAGAGACCCATGATCATGCCCTTCAGAGTACTGTAGAACCCTTCAACCAACCCATTGCTTTAGGGGTTGTAAGGGGTGATAAACTTGTAGGTAGGTAACACCACAAACCTTCTACATGGCCTTTATGTACAAGCAAAAAACGGGGTTCGTGGGGAGCACTCCTATTATCCTGGAATTAATCCTTGTATTCTATTGGTGCTGAGACTGATAAGGGGCGTCACTCCTTGGAATTGTATAAGTATTAGACCAACTTGAGTATTGGTCCAGTCTCGCACTGTTCATATAGTGTTGACCACACCTTGTGTTTTTATCAAAGTAAACTCAATTTAATCAAATACTTTTCTTTGATTTATTTAACATTATATTTTGCGATCAAATTCATGTTACATATCACATGATATTTCAAAAAAACATTTGTCTTTCAATACATTTCATATATTCTCTATGATGATCACATTTACTATGAATAAATCACAGCCACATTGTCAGTCCTCAGCACATCCTAATCACATGCCCAATGCATTTCGGCACCTTGAGTGCCTTCCTCAGGGGCTGCCTCTACAAGAAAAAAGAAAAAAAGGATAACCAATTGTTTATCATGTCTGCACATGGAAGCGTGAGTTATTGAATTATAATGTTGTATGCTCATACCTCCTGACTGTGTTGGGTCAACGTCTGCAATCTGTAACAAATGTATGTAAAAGTATGAATTATCTGTGCCTATTGATTTCACTTTGGGAGAATAATCACCAGTAACTAACTGTTTTGATGGATCTGCTCTTATGCTGTAACGAGAAACATATAGGCTGTATAGAAATAACTAGCGGGCGGTTTTCAATGTGTTTATTCATGGAATTGTTCCATGAAAGTACATAAACATACCTGTGATAATGCGTCGTTTCTTTTTAACCTGGACGATAAAATGAATATACGGAGTCACTCATGGATGCTTGTAAATCTCCATGTTATGTAGCAACAGGGTTATTGTTTTTTTCTCACATACCTGTGATCGTGCTAGTAGAATGTATCTGAAAGAAGATACAAAGGAGATTTGTTTAGCTAATAACCGCCTTACTGTGTTTTATGACCGCAATTGCACCGTTTACACAATATTGAAGCGCTCTATGTTTGTATTTAAAACGAACCCGTATTGGTTAGACTACAAACGTGATAGTCTCCGCTTACCTCGAAAATACTGCCGTTTTGCGTTGTATCGTGTTATCTCAGCTCGTTAGTGAGAGCCTCGGTCGCGGTATATGTTGCTTTGGGAAGTGCAGTTTCCTTGGTGGTAACTAACGATGGACTATTTGCTTAAGTCTGCACTGGCATTACCTGTATTATGTCGCCATCTTGGAATGTATTCCAGGATATCAGGTTGAAAGATTTGGGATGTTTAATCGAACCTACTGGACTTATTTGACTATATGAACAGTGCGAGACTGGACCAATACTCAAGTTGGTCTAATACTTTATGTACAAGGACATGAAGTTGATCCTGCAATCAGATACCACCTCCTTGGGGAAACCCACATGAGTAAACATCCCCATCAGTGGCCCAGGGTGCTGTCACTGTTCTCAGAGGGATAGCTTCCGGATACCAGATGGCATGGTCCATAAAGACCAGGATGAACCTGTTCCCCATGACTGTCTTGAGATCCAGAGGTCCCACAATGTCAATTCCCCTCCTCTCCGTAGGGGTGCTAACAACAGGGAAAGATTGCAGGGGAGTCTTGTAACTCCCCCGAGTCTTGCCACTAACCTGGCAGGTAGGATTGGGCCTGCCGAACACTGCTGAGGCCATCCTCATTAGGGGCCAATAGAAGTTAGTGCCAAGTCTGTTAAAGGTCTTGTCCTGCCCCAAATGTCCTGCCAGAGAAACATCATAAGCCAAACCCAATAAAAGGTGCTGAAGCACTGGGGTACCACCAACACACAGACTGCCCCAGGCTCTGCAACCGTAGGCCTGCTATACAGAATATAATTCTCCCAATATTTATTTTAGCTGTTTTATAGCGCGCTCTGTTACTACCAGAGTATCCTGGCGCGAGAAAGAAAACAAGCAAGTGGCCGTCAGAAAAAAGGGAAAACTAATAGGCAATTCTAAAAAGATACGTTTTTAATGCTTTCTTAAAAGAGATGAAATTTTCAATTGATCTCAAAGGAAGGGGTAAAGTATTCCAAGTCCGAGCTGCGACAACCGCAAGCGAGTAGCCTCCCAGGCGTACTCGCTTAAAGCGGGGCACCCTCAGGAAATTACAGTCTGATGAGCGAAAAGGCCGAGTGGGCACATAGCGGCTAAATCTTTTTCTCAGATAAGAAGGCCCCATATCATTGACTGCCTTGAATGCTAAGGTAAGGATTTTAAAAGTTATCCTTTGCGCAATCGGCAACCAATGAAGTTCCTTCAAATGTGCTCGCACGCTTTCTCTACTTGGAATTTTGCACAGCAAACGTGCCGTCGCATTTTGGATAATCTGCAGTCGGGCCACTAGGAAGGCTGGAGTACCGCTAAAAAGAGAGTTGGCCGACTCTCTTGCAGAAGATGGCAGATAAGGAAAGAACTTTCTCATGGCTTTAAGGGATCCGAAGCACACCCCTGTGGGTTTTTTTATGTGTGCCTCGAATCTCAGATCCTCTCCGAACCAGACTCCCAAATTCTTTGCTGAGATAGTAACTGAGCCTGGCTGGGGAAAATCAGGCGGCCACAAGAGTTCTCTAAATTAGGCGGAAATTGGCCATACAGCAAGATTTCAGTCTTGTCTTCGTTGCACTTCAGCTGTGCCACTGCTAACCAGTTAAACACAGCGGAGAGGCACGAACGGACAACCTCTGTATTAGTTGCTGAGTCCTGCCAGGTAAATAAAAGCTGCGTATCATCTGCATACGCTATGATTTTGGCTCCCATTTGTTCGTCTAGCACAATAAGAGGAGTAAGGTATATATTAAAAAGCAGGGGACTCAATGTGGAACCCTGAGGAACTCCAGTAGTGAGGGGCCTAATTGAGGATGAAAAAGGGGGGATCCAAACCTGCTGAGACCTGTCCGATAAAAAAGACTTCACCCATTCCAATGCTGAACCCAGTACACCAATCTCAGCCAAGCGAGTCAGGAGGAGTGAGTGTGGGACAGTATCAAATGCGGCAGAGAGGTCCAATAAAATCAGAGCCGCTCTGCCGCCACTGCCCAAGCACTCCCTGATTGCCTCAGTAATCTCCACCAAAGCCGACTCCGTGCTATAGGCTGCCCGGAAGCCAGACTGAGCAGGATGTAAAACCTCCGCGGATTCCACAAAGGCATTCAGCTGAGAAAATGCAAGTTTCTCCCCAATTTTTGCCATAGCTGGGAGTAGAGATATGGGTCTGTAATTACTAGGCACAGTTGGATCTGCACCTGTCTTCTTTAACAAGGGAAGCAGCTTAGCCTGTTTCCATTTGTTAGGAACCCTAGCTGTTGTAAAAGATAGGCTCATTATTTGTGAAATCTCAGAAGCCACTACTTCTGCCAGTTCGGCCAACACCCTAGCTGGGCAGATATCACCCGGAGCACCAGATTTTAACGATTTAATTGCCACTAAGGTGTCATCCACAGAAGGTGGAGAAAAACTCTCCATGGTGTGAGTGGGTTCAACATTAGATCCAGCATTGTCTGCCGTCCAACTCCCACCACCAATTGCTCTAAGACTTTGCTGAATTTCAGCTATTTTAGTCAGGAAAAAGGAGGAGAGATTTTCGCACCATTCAATAGAGGGTTTCATTGATATTTGTTCGGCGCATGGAGAAAGGAAACTTTTAACTATAGAAATTTTTTTGCGGCTGTTGTTATTTGCCCTTTCAATTCTTCTGGCAAAATATTCAGTTTTAGCCAGTTTGATGTTAGCATAATATTCTCGCTGAGCAGAGCGGTAAACTGCCTTAGCTTGTGGGCAATAAGCCACCCTCCATACGCGCTCCAGTTTTTTACAAACTAGTTTACTGGTGCGTAGATTGGGTGAATACCATGGTTGGGAAGGAGTCATCCTAATTCTACCAGGATCAGTCACCTTCGATGAAACAGACAAGGCCGCTCAAATCCAACTGTCAAAGATCTGCACAGCGGAATCTAATTCTCCTCCCAGAAAGGGCCTATTCTGATCAAGCCAGGCAGAACATTTACCAACATTAATCTTTGGGGGGCGCATATTCATGGAGGCTTTAGATGAATCTTTCATAGCCGACCATGAAAATCTGATAAGCTGATGATCAGTCCAAGTTAATATTTGGGGGGCCTCAACCTCAGGTGAGATCCTAAGACGTCCACAACTGCCTGGTCCTTGGCCACTTTCTGAAGACCCACATGAGCGGGGCACTCTTTCTGCTGCACACAGAATTCCTCCCTGGTGAGGCCTCATTCCTGGTGCCAATGGGTCATTTCAGGCCGGTCCCCCAGTTTGGCCACATCTTCCCCTGTAGGTTCTGGAGCGCCCCAGACCGTGGGAATTACAGGAGCTTGCCCCTTGCCCCCCCCCTCTTTCTGGCAAGTACCTGGGACACTGTTTCAGGCTCCAGGTCCTTCTGATCATCCTCTTTGGCCGCCATGGACCATGTGGTCAGAAACAGTCATTCTGGCAATCCAACATCTCCAAGTGCAACCTGAGCTCCACCTCCTTCCAGGTGGTGTGCTCCAGGTCCTGGCCCAGCAGACAATCAACAGGCATGGATGGACTTACACCTGCCCTCAAGGAACCTGAGACCCACCCATTCATAGGGAACCTGAGCCACCACACATTGGTGCTCACAGAAAGGACTACCTGCTCTTCAGAGACCGGATGACACTGGACCGTTGTCATACTGGCACCTGTGTCTCTCAGAGCCTCCACCCTACTCCAATTGATGGTCACCCACTGCCTGTACTACTTAGTGTTCTCAGGTATGAGGGTTCTCTGGACCATCTCACTGACACCCAAGGAGACCAGGGTCATCTCAGCTGCCTGCTTACCACAAACTTGGACCAACTTCTCTCCAAGTGCTACCCTCGCCATCCCCAGTGACTGCCCTCCGATGGGGGGCTGTGCCCGCTTTGGACACTTGGGATCCCACTTAAAGTGCCTTTCCTAATTACCTGCAAAACACTTCAGGGTTTCCTTCCCTGCAGGATGTCCTGAAGGGAATCAACTCTTCTTTTTAACAGGTGGTTGGGAACCCTTGTTCTGGGAGCTAGTTTGGGGCCCTTTAGAGAACTCCTCACTTTTATTCCCCGCCCCCCTTCGTCATTAGAGGACCCTGCCCACCCTTGGAAGAATCATCCACATGCAATTTTTTGCGACTCTAGTGGTGAGCCATAGGTCCACCTCTTCAAGAAGCTTCCTGGGGTCAGTCAGCTTACTATCAATCAAGTGCTGGAGCAACTCTGAGAAACATAAACTAAACATACTGCCATCCATCCAACATTCCAGTGCTCTGCAGAAAGAATCAACAAACCCTACCCATGTCTGAGGACCAAGTTTCTCACTTTCCCTAAACTTCTGCCTGTATTTCTCTGAGGTCAGACCTTTTCTCCTAACCAGGAACTCCTTCATGGCAGGGGACCTTCTCTTGTCCTCATATCCTAGGGCCTTGTTCTGGGAGCTAGTTTGGGGCCCTTTAGAGAACTCCTTACTTTTATTCCCCCCCCCCTCCCCTTCGTCATTAGAGGACCCTGCCCATCCTTCGCAGAATCATCCACATACAATTTTTTGGGACTCTAGTGGTGAGCCAGAGGTCCACCTCCTTAAGAAGCTTCCTGGGGTCAGTCAGCCTACTGCCAATCAAGTGCTGGAGCAACTCTGCGAAACATAAACTAAACATACTGCCCTCCATCCAACATTCCAGTGCTCTGCAGAAAGAATCAACAAACCCTACCCATGTCTAAGGACCAAGTTTCTCACTTTCCCTAAACTTCTGCCTGTATTTCTCAGAGGTCAGACCTTATCTCCTAACCAGGACCTCCTTCATGGCAGGGGACCTTGTCTTGTCCTCATATCCTAGGGCCAGTAAGGTGTGCTTCCCATCCCCTGTGAAATGCTTCCATAAACCAGCATACCAATCCCTCTCTGGAATCCTGTGCATCTTCAAAGCAATCTTATAGGCCTAAAACCACATATCTATATCATCTCCCACTCCATAATCAGGCACCATACTTTCGGGTATGTGTACCTTTTCCTCAGAGTGCACTGAAGAAATGCTGCCACCATCTATACTGGATTTGACCATCTTTGCTTTGAAATCCAACTCCTTGAAGCTCAGTTCCTGAGCCAAAGTTATTTTTCTCTCCTCCATAGTCAACCTCTGCTTTTTCAAGGCCAGCTTCTCTTTCTCCATCTCCAATTTGTCTTTTTCCAAATCCCCATTGAGTTTAGCCATCTCCAACTGGAGCTTCCGATCTTCCTGCCTGCCCTTCAATTCTGCTGCAGTCAGGCCTTTAGGGGATACACTGATCCATTCCCTGGAAGGCCCCTCCCCCAAAGCAGATTCTGATTTCCCAACAAATCTCCATGTAGGATGTGTTCCATATCCTCCTCCACCTCCTCCACATCCACAATTGCTTCATCTGGTTGCTCACCAGCCTCTCTGGCTGCTAACCATGCCCTCAGCACCTTTTGCAGCTCCTCCTTTCTAGTGAGGCCTTTAAAAGAACACTTGAAATCCCTGCTTAGCCTTTTGATCTGAAGTATTGTGTAGGTCTCCAGCCCTCCTGCTCAATTAGCAAATCTGTAGGTATAACTGATGGCTCTCCAGACTGAGACATGATCATGAAAACTCAAAAGAGTGTTCCACAAAACAGGAAAAATAAAAGCAGGATATTGGTAAGTAATGGTCTGAGATATGGAAGTAATGTGCACCAATCATTATATGTAACACACAAATACATGTCCTATCCTCACCACTGAACACCAAATTTTAGAAATGGGGTCTCTAGTTGGCGGTATTTTGCACACTGTCCAAGTAGGGGCCCCCACTCTAGTCAGGGTAAGTAAGTTACACCCTATCCCCAGAGGTAATATGTAAAGTATCTGCACACACAAACAAAAACACACAGAGTAACACAGTAAAAACACCTTAAAATTACTCTACACCAGTTTAGTAAAATAGCCAATATTTATCTGAGTGAAACAATCCAACATATACAAGATGAAATACAGATTTTCAAAAATTAAATCAAGTATATCTTCTTGAAAACAATAGCTCAAATGGGCCTATCTGGTCGCAGTTGACGTTAATGACTCCACAAAGTCAATCTAACCGCAGAGTGAGGAACAACATTGGGGGTCATGCAGACCCTGGTACAGTACCTTGTAGGTCTAAAAAACCAAAGACAGTGCAAGACACAGGTGAAGTGAGGCATCGGGGAGGAAAGTGTGGCATTGGTTCCTTACTGCTATGCAGGTTGTTGGTATGTCGGCACTCAAGGACTCTGCATTGCACGAAGGAGGTGGGGAATCAACGAAGCAGGTGAGGTGTTGGTTCCTAGCGGTATTGCAGACTTGTGGAGTTGCTGATGCCTAGGGGCATTGTGGGACACAGGGGAGTTGAAGCAGCAGTTGTCAAGATGATCTTTTGTTCCTTAATACTATGTGGTGTCGATGATGAAATCAGTGGTCAAGCCGCAAGGCTTCAGTTTTGTGACGTCGAGGACTAGCCACTGGGCTATAACTGTGGTGCCGGAATCAGAGCGGTGCATCATGGACAACGGTGCGGGGAGCTTGGATTTCCTCAGTACATGTTCTTAAGAGGCACTGCGGCAGAGCATGCATTGTAAGTTGCAGTCGTCCCGTCCAGCGGGGACCACAGCTTCGGTGCAGGCAGCAGCATAGCGTCAAAGTTCAAGACAGGCGCCCGTTCTGAAGTCACACGACATTGGTTTCTTCTTATAGCGCAAAAACTCACTTCCAAGAGCAGAGAAACTGGATTTTGCATCACTTGGCAAGAAGGCCTCTCAGCAGAGGAGCCCAGGTGATACAGGTGAAGTATTTAATTGCCCTGAGACTTCTAACAGGAAACAAGGTCAACTCAAGCTCTTAGAGAAACCTGTGAAAGCAGAATGTAGAGAGCAAAGTCCAGTCCTCAAATTCCCAGGACAGAAGCAGCAGGTAGCAGGTCAACACAGCAAAGCAAACTGCAAAGTGGCAGTCCATCCTGGCAGCACAACAGCTCTTCTTCCTGGCAGAATGTCCTCAGTCCCAAAGTGTTCCTAGTGTATGGTGTCAGAGGTCCATTACTTATACCCATTTTGGCCTTTGGAGTAGGGGGACTTCGAAGAAACGTCTTTGTAGTGCACAAGACCCTGGTCTTCCATGTCCTGGCTCTAGACACACTACATGAGGTGGCAACCTTTTGTGCGGGCAAGGCACAGCCCTATTCAGGTGCAAGTGTCAGCTCTTCCCACTACTCTAGCTCAGGAAGGCTCATCAGTCTGATGAAGAGCCATCAGGATATGCAGGGCACACCTCAGCTCTCTTTGTGTTTGACTTTCGAAAGTAAATTCCCAAAGCCCTACTGTCATCCTACCCAGATGTGTATTCTAGGGACAGGTAGAGGCACAGACTGGTAAAACGAGGTCTACTTTCTAAAAGTGGTATTTTCCGACCTGCAATTTAAAAACCAACTTCACAAAAAGATGTGAGTCAAGATTTTCTATCTGCTTCCACTTGGTACATACACGTGTAAGATGCTACAAGACAGCTCCAATGCTAACCTATGAGAGAGATAGGCCTGGCTGTAGTGAAAAATAAAGTTAACATGTTTTCACTACCAGGACATGTAAAGCTCAAAATTGCAAGTCCTACCATACCATCCCAAATGCAAAAATACCGGTCGCAAAGGGGCAGATTCTGAGAATCTGCCCCTTTGCGACCGGTTTTTAGCTTGATGCATCTGGCCTGTACTAGGGACTTGCTAATACATCAAAATATGCAAATCATGGAGAAACCAAATACCATTACATTTAAGCCACAGAACACATTCTTTAGCACTGATCAGCAGTGGTAAAGTGCCCAAAGTGCTAAAGCCAGCAAAAACAAAGTTCAGCCCACAATCCGAAACAGTAGGTCAGAAACAAAAAGGCTGGGAAAACCTCGCAACAAGATACCAGGTCTAACACCCAGTATGCCTTTTCACAATATTGTCTAACACAAAATATGTTTTCGCATCATTTTTTGCATAGTTACACATAAGTTTTCATACTTTGGGGAAAATTCTGCATAATTTTGCTTCCAAAGATTGTGTGAATTTCAGACACACACTACTCTCAAAAATCCCAAAGTGGAAAACTGCTAGTTGTGATTGGAAAAGCCATTCACAATATGTTATGTATGGAAGTTCCCCCAATTTCCTCCACATTAAAGGTTCCCATTGAAAAAAAATCATTCAGTTTGTGGTTGTGGATTAAGGGAGAAATCTATACATCATATAGAATAAACACTGTCAAAGGCACTTGGTCTGGTTTTAATGTGCCAATGCATGTAAGCATAGACATATACGAATGGTCTCTAACACTTCAAAGTCTGTCCTATTGGCCTTGACAATACTTGAAAAAAGTACCAAAAAAGAATTGCCTTCTTCATGGAGTGTATATTTGAGATAATATTTAAGCCTTGTCTCTGGCTGCGGTGAAAGTGAAAGGGATGTGTTACATAGTGAAGCTGATGTTTAGAAACCCTTTCTGAAGGAAGACCTGACCTGGAGTGGTTGCCTGATCCATTTCCTGGGGTATTTCGCAGAGTTTCACCAGTCTACTTGTCTGAATTGTTTTTGGAAGGATGATACAGTTGCCTGAGTGGAGGTTCTGTGGGGAGTGAATAGAGTGCATTTACTGCAGAAGAAATGGTGGTCAGTGCCTGCTACAGCCATGTACACGAAACATATGCATGTATCTTAGCCTAAGTGTGTGTGCATTGGTGGTGAGAGCCACTGGCTTCTACATTTAGCACTGGGAAAACAGACTCTTTTGTTTTTTCTTTACAGCTCCATGCTGATTGTTACTCTTTCAATGAGACCTGTGTTGTCACATAAAATCAGATTTTCTATGGCTTATTTGGTCCCTTGTGTATGATTTCCTTTCTGAGCCTGTCTGGTCAGGGGCACCTCTGGTTTATACCATGGTCAGCCACTCTTACAATATTTGATGCTTAATAAGAATCTGAAAAGGTAGTGCTCCTGAGGTTAATCCAATTTCTTGAAAACACTTTCTAGGGAAATGGGGAGTACAATGCAGATGAGAGCTGTGAAAAACATTTGTTGAATGAACCATACCATAAATGTTTAATGTGTTATGTTGTCAGGCCTTATAACTTTAAACATGGGCACAAATAGTCTAGGCTTATATTGTTATGTGTGTCTGGAATGTGTGTGTGGATTGCTGGAGAAATAAGGACAATCAAAAACATATACACATATTTGATATTAACTGTGTCTGTTCACTATGGAGGCCGATGACAGATAGAGGTACATGTGACAGATAATCATACAATTTGCGATTTATGGTCTAGTGAGCCCCGCATGGTTTTGTGTGGTTGTGAGAAGATGGCCTGGTATTTGAAGCACTAATTAAAGTGGGCCCCTTGCACCAATCCAAACAACCCTTGTGGTAATTTAAGAGGTTAAAGATAACCTTAGAAAGCTATCCAAGTGGTAGCTGTGGAGAAAAGACTTCAGGCTTAATGTTAATGTTAATGTTATCATTTACTTATAAAGCGCACAGTCACCCAAAGGTTTCATGGTGCTACTCCTGCTTGAGTTGTTACGACAGACCCGATTAGTAGGCTAGCCCAAACAGCCACGTTTTTAGTGCCTTTCTAAAGCCAAGTAGGTTGTCACAGCTTCTCATTGTTACCGGAAGAGAATTCTAGAGAGTAGGTGCCAAGTAAGAAAATCTACAACCTCCAGCGTGTTTGAGTTTTATAGTCGGGACAGATAGAAGATGCAGATAGGATGAGCGCAAATTGCGCCGGGAAACATGTTTGTTGATCATGGCCGTGACAAATTTTGGACTGTTGCCATGCAGTGCTTTAAAAGCTAGGCACCCAGGGCCTTATTTATTATAAGTGACGCATCGCTGCGTGAAAACAGCGATGCGTCACTTTTCACTGCGCACTCCTTGCGACACCAATGATGCGTCATATTTAATGTATGACGCATCATGTCGCAAGGAGTTACAGATACGTCAGTATTTCTGACGTATCTGTAAGCGCAAAAGTGACGCATTGCTGGAGTGTGTCACAAAAGTGACGCAACTCCAGCAATGCGTCCTTTCACATGGGGAAAGCCCCATGTGAAAGGGCTTGCGTCAGTCTTACGCCTGCTGTGAGGCAGGCGCAAGATTTTGACGCAACAGCATCCTGAAAGTGACGCAGTGAAATCTCATAAATTTCACTGCGTCACTATTACGAGGCTTTTTGCGGGGGAGCCCCCCCTCTGCATACATTATACCTGACGCAGGTATAATGTGGCGCAGGGGTTTAAAAAGTGACGCATCTACCTAGATGCGTCACTTTTTAAATATGGCGCAACAAGCCGCATGTTTTATGCCGCCGATGCGTCACAAAAAGTGACGCATCAGCAGAGCAAAACTGACGCAAGGCCTCATAAATGAGGCCCCCAGTCTTGAATGCCGCACGTTGCTCCACAGGAAGCCAGTGGAGCTTGATCAACAGGGACCTGGCAGAATGCCATTTTGGCTGTTTGTATATTAGTCTGGCCGCCTGGTTCTGAACCATTTGCAGACATTTTAATAGGCAGACCAATATAAAGGGAGTTTGCAAAATCCAGGATTGAAAGAACCAGCGCTATCACTACTTGGATTAGAGCTGAGTGGGTCAGCAAATTAGCGATTTTCCTAATTTTACTAAGCTGATAGAGACCAGTGGAGATCACCGCACCCACCTGTCCATTAAGTGGTAGGTCGGCATTAATTACTACCCCTAAACTTTTTACAGACGATGACGGAGTAGGGAGGGGACCTAGTTTGCTAGGCCAGAAGTGTGGACGCCAGCAGTCCTTACTCTTCCCAGGCAACACCAATTCCGTCTTGCCTGGGTTGAGTTTCAAATGGTTACTGTCCATCCAATGTTGAATGTGGAGCATGGTGGTTTGAAATTCCACAACAGCATTAGGGGCGTCTAGGGGGAAAATCATCTGTAGGTCATCTGCATAATTAAAAATAGGGACCTTCCAATTTTTTTAAGAATAGAGCAGGGGCCTCAGATAGAGGTTAAACAATAATGGCGACAGGGACGAACCCTGCGGTACACCACAAGAGGTGGTCACTGTAGGGGCAGTCAAAGTGCCCAGTCGCACTGCTTGCGTTCTGCCAGTGAGAAATGACTTAAGCCAATTGTAGGCAGGACCTTGGATGCCTGCTTGTTCGACACGGTTCAACAGGATGTTATGGTCGACCGTGTCGAACGCTGCCGACAAATCCAAAAGCACCAAGGCCTGAGGGATTCCCCTATCTGAATTAGCTCTTAGAGTATCCAGGACGGCAAGAACTACTGCCTCCATTGAATGGGCTGGTCGAAAGCCCGCTTGGTTTGGCTCCAGATATTCCATTTGTTCAACAAAATTAGATAGACATCTGGCTACATGTGTCTCCAAGATCTTAGACAGACAAGGGAGAAGGGAAATGGGGCGATAGTTAGAGGGGGTAAAGGATCTGCCCCAGGCTTTTTCAGAAGGGGGACTATTGTGGCAACCTTGAAGGCACACGGTACCACCCCTTTAGTGAGAGATGCATTCAAAAAGGGGAGAATGCTGTGTGGCAGTGCTGTAAATATGTCTTTGATGATAGCGGGAGGACAACAGTCATTAGGGGAGCCCGACTTAACCTGGATTAATAAATCAGACAAGGTTTTGGTTCATAAGACAGAGAAATGACTCATAGTGACAGGGTTTCCAAGGATATCATCCTGGCATTCTGTATTAATCGGAGGGGGAACGCTAGATTTAATGATGGCAATTTTTCCCACAAAATAATTGTTTAAAACATCACACATCTCTTGCGTGGGAGCATGGGTTGGTAGTATTCTTTCGTCACTGCTGATCTCACTAACAATTTAAAAAATGTCCTTAGTGCTATTGTTCGCATTGAGTATTCTTGCTGAGAAATGGGCTGCTTTAGCAGTCAGTATAGCCTTTTTATACTCTATGCGAGCCAGCAAAAACTGATGTTTGTCTTGAATATTATAGCAGTGCCTCCATTTCCTTTCTAATTGTCGAAGCTTTAATTTTTGTATCTTCAATTCTGAGGTGTACCATTTATGAGCATCTTGATATCTAGTGCGAGAAAATGGAATCAAACGGGCATATCTGTTACTAGCCGATCTCAGCCAGTCTGCCATAGTAGTTTCCATAGCGTCGACGTTTGAGTTAAGGGTGGAAAGAGAGCCAGCGAGGGTGTGAATAAACTCCTGTATATCAAGAGTTCTCCACTTCCTTTTTAGTCCTCCCCCAGCCTTAAGAGGTTTCTGCCTGCCGCTGAAACTGATAGTAAAATCAATCAGATGGTGGTCTGACCATATACAAGGAGATATCAAGGGAGTCGATATTGTCAGATTGTGGGACCAGATTTCGTCCAGTGTATGTCCTTTTATATGGGTAGGGGACGATGAAAGCTGAGTCAAGTTCAGATTGGAGAGCAATTCAGACAGTTCTGTTGCCTGTGGTCCACCATGATCATCATTAACCCAGTAGTTCAAATCCCCAATAAGTAAGACCCTGGAATGGTTCGTCACAAGATTGGCCACGTGTTCACTTAAGAAAAGTGGAAAAGAGGGCATTGCCTGAGGGGGGCGATAAATCAGCACCAGTGCAAAAACTCCCGCTGTTGAGTCCATTGAATTTACCATATTCTCTATGTCAGGCAATTCCAAAGAGGACCTAACAGTACTATTGAATTTCTTATGTAAATAGCAGCGACGCCCCCGCCCGATTTACCTAGGCGCCGATTAACATTCAAAATATAGTAGTCTGAAGGGAGGGTTGCTAATATATCAGGTGTGGAATCCAAGGTCAGCCATGTTTCAGTAATCAGCAGCGTGTCCGGTTTTTCTGTGGAAAGCAGCAGGAAAACGTCCAACTGGTGCTTAACCAAGGACCGGGTGTTAAGGTAGAGAAGGCGAAGACTCACGGAATTGAGTGGGATGGGGAAGCTGATGGAGGGAGCATAAAGGTCCAGACACGGTGGTATGGAAGAGCCCACAGTTATTTTTCCTATTTGATTAGACTGAATGGGGTTAACTGCTGCATAGGGCAACTGGGTGTGATGTTGAGCCAATGCTCTTAATTCCCGGGATGAGTAAGAGATGGTTTGACCAGAGATTACAGCCCCTGGACCCGGTCGGGCGCGGACGGGCGCAGACGGGCGCAGACGGGCTTGCGTTTGGCAAACCTTCGTCGCGCCAGCGGCGTGCCCGCTGCGCTTGCGCCCTAATAGTGTCAGTGCTTAGTCTTGAAGAAATGTTAAACAGCTTTTTTTACCAGAATTCCACCTTTTAGTATTGGTTAAATGAAAGGAGTGCCAGACAGTAGTTATAAAAATATGCATTTATTAATGTAACACCATCTAGTATGACACAGTATCTCCTACATGGAGATAATCACAAGCACACAATACTTAAGCACAGATATGACAGTAAATAGCACTAATACACAGTGGCCCCAGGGGGGACCAAACCATATACTAATAAAGTGGTTTAAGAACCACTACTCGAGTCAACACAGTGTCGAGAGAACAGAATTGGTGGGACTCCAAGGAACCACCCCAGGGGAGTAAGTAAGGACCCCACGGAGTACGGGTGCAGTGTGGGAACACTACTGTGTGCTCCATACAATTCTACGGGAAAGTTGCAGTTGAAGTTTTAGAGCTTGAGGACCCTTCCCAGTGGACTTCGAAGAAACCCCGTGAAAGATAGGAGGTTGGAGAGCCACGCCACCCGTGGATACCGAGGTACTCAAGTTACCTATCCCAGGGAAGCTGGGTGAATAGGTCTGAAATGATGTCAGAAACCGCCGTCGAACCCGATGGAGGACTTCAAAGAAGAGCCGCTGCTGGAAGGAAGAAAAGTGTCTGTTGGAATACAAAGGTGGATTCTTGTTGAAGAGTACCTGAAAGCAGAGGGAACAGAGTCTGGGCCACTCAGAAGTGACCAGGGACTCGGTAGACGAATGCTCACCGATGTTGGGTGCTTCAGGTGCGTTGATGGAATTCTTGACTCTGCAGCTACTGGAACCAGGAGACATCGAGGACAACCAGTCTCTGGATACAAGCTGACCCACAAAGGATGTCGAGTATTGAGGGGTCAGTGTCCCGCGGAAGTACCAACAAGCCTTGGCAATGGCAACCCACGCAGAAAGTCTGGGATGTGTACGGATTGGACCAGCAAGGTCCAGGAGACTAATTACAGCAAGAGGAGTCAGGGCAGGCCTGGAGTAACCAGGGGGACTGAAGAAAAGCAAAGTTGACCCTCAAGAGGACCCACAGGTTGGAGGCACATGAGTCGCAAGATGTGCTTGAGCGATTTCACCAAACAGCAGCCCACATAGCACTCGGTGTGAGAAGGCTGGAGTTTTTGGTAGGAAATGGTGCCAGAGGTTGGGGCTACTTGGAGCCCAATGACCTTGTTCGAGAAATATCAACAAGCATATGCACTTGCAAATGTATGTGGTACAAATGGGTTCAGGTATTGCAGCCCCCACGAGGGATTCTGACCTCAAACTTGGTGAGAGGGCAGCTCAGACCTCATGAAATGTAGAAACGCACCTCTTGTGTTGCTGAAGCCTTTCAGAGTCCGTAGTAGCTCAGGGTCAGCAGACCGGACAGCAGTGTTGTGGTGCATGTGAATGCAGGGGAGTGATTCCTTCACTCCAAGGGAGATATCTTTGGTTGTCCTTGTTGCTCCACCGGTCCTGCACAGATACAGATCCTGTATGGTGCACGGGTACAGACGATGCATCAGACTGAGAGGGAGATGAAGTTGGGCCCAATAGAAGTCCAGCGAAATCCAGATTGTCCAGACAGTTGAAGTTCAGTGGTTTCTGGTTCAGAATCTTTTCCACGTCAAATATAAGGTCCTACAGCCAGGTAAGCAGTTTTGCACCCACAAGAGAGGGTTGGACAGATTCAGGTGACCCTCAGAGGGGAAGGTCTGGACAGTTGGTAGGCTACTCCCATGTCCTTTGTCCATTTTTACACCAGAGCTGGACTGGTTTGAACTGGAATATGCACAGGGATACCAAATGTGCCCCTCATGCAGACTTTCAGTCACTTGCAGACACACCCACCCAGCCCTAATACACTAAATCCTGTCTGGGAGGTGGTCACACCTCCCTGTGACAAGATGTCTATTGTTCTGCTTCCCCTTCGCGAGCTTGGCTCAGCAGAGAGAGGGCAGAAATGTGTCTCTGGTCCGCATCAACCATATTGGGTTGCCTGGACTAGAAGGCTGGTACTGGGAACGCCAGGGACCCCACAAAGCTCGCTTCTGAGGGGTGGAATCATACCTCCCACACCAGTTATAGGTGTGAGGGTATGATTCCAACATATTTGAAACCAAACATGATAGGGTTAGTTTCAGCCGTTTTTGAGTTGGTCATCACACAGTCGCATAATGCCACTCTATATGTCGTAAATGGCTGCCTCACTGACAACCCGGGAGAAGAGACTCCGTAGGCTGCAGGGGTGTTCTGCTCATGTAGTGGCACCCTCTCACTTAGAACCAAGCACCCTGCCCTCCGGATTCTAAAATCCTGCTAGAGGGGTGACTTATAGGTTTTAAGTGCAGTGACCCTTAGATATAGTAAACCTATATCTTAACTAAGTGGTGCATGCACCAACTTACCCAAGCTACAATGGCAGGCCTGTAGTTTCATTTTGCATGGCCTCTCATGGGTGGCATAATACATACTTCAGTAATGGGAGGCCTCTGAGGTATATATGCCCTGTGTACATGTGTACATATATTAGGGACTGACAAAGGTATCCCAGTATCCAATCTGGAGTATACCTCAGTACATATCATAACAGTTTAGGGAGAAAGCAGATAGACTTGGGTCCTGATTAGCAGTATCCCAGTCAGACTAGTCAAAAACAGTATCTTATTTAGCAAAAAGTAGGGGTAACCATAAAAAGCAGATCCTACTTTCCAACAGTGGTCCTCCCTTTTCCTAGAGGATGACGCATCACACTGATGTGTCTGTGACTTGTGTTGCCTGTCTTGATTATGTGGTCAGCTGCATGCCAGGTTTCCATATTTATTGTATTTGCTTGTTAATGTTTGAGAGAATTGCATCTCACTAATTGAAATATAAATAAAACAAACACTCACTTATTACTGAATTGTGTATGCCACTGGCAGTGCTATTTACTTTGTACATATTCAGAATATTTTAGGGATAATGTACTAGGTAAATCAAGTGCTTGTAATACTCACCTACTGTTTCACTGTTATCTATAGAGAAAGAGAAAAAATTGATGAATATATTGCTTGAATTAGTCTCTGCCACTGCAATATGCCCTGGCCCATAAATCTAGTCTGTTATTTTCTGCTATCTCAGACAGGTACCAACGTATGCAAATCAGCCTTAGTTTTAGTTCTATTCAACCAGGCCAGTCCAAACTGGCAGGCTAGGTTTCTTCTTAACAGGCACACTAGCTACCCAAGAGCAGTTTCAGTCTACTTGGTCCTTGCAGTAGGGTGCAGCTTGAGCCCTATGGTGCAGCGTGGGACACACATTTTATGGGGTCTCTCTAAGGAAAAGAAAACAGTGGTGTGTTGGTTGTTGAATTAATCTCAGCCACTGGTAATTACTCTTGGCTGCAATCCAGTCCATTGTTTGTTGACCACCATGACACATTAGGCAGGGATCAGCTATATGCACATCAGTCTTGGTCCTGCCAATTAGGAACTGTCCAGGCCAATCAGCCAGGCCACGTCCACTCTGAGCAGGAACACAAGCAATCCCAGACTGATTTTTGCAATTTGGTCCTCATCAGTAAGATGCAGCTTGAATCCTGTGGCACAATGAGCATGGAGTCCACATATGTGCTTACTGGTCACAGTTAGGGCATTGTACTGAGGAAAATAAAAGGTGGTGGGTGGATTGCTAAAATTGACCTCAGTCACTGTGAATTGCTCTGGACTGGTTTGTTCATTTCCATTAAAACCCACTGGGATTTGCCCTGGGCCATAAATCTAGTCTGTTATTTTCTGCTATCTCAGACAGGTACCAATTTATGCAAATAAGCCTTAGTTTTAGTTCTAAACAACCAGGCCAGTCCAAACTGGCAGGCCGGGTTTCTTCTTAACAGGCACACTAGCTACCCAAGAGCAGTTTCAGTCTACTTGGTCCTTGCAGTAGGGTGTAGCTTGAGTCCTATTGTGCAGCGTGGAACACACATTTTATGGAGTCTCTCTAAGGAAAAGAAAACTGTGGTGGGTTGGTTGTTGAATTAATGTCATCCACTGGTAATTGCTCTTGGCTGCCATCCAGTCCATTGTTTGTTGACCACCATGACACATTAGGCAGGGATCAGCTATATGCACATCAGTCTTGGTCCTGCCAATTAGGAACTGTCCAGGCCAATCAGCCAGGCCACGTCCACTGTGAGCAGGAACACAAGCAATCCCAGACTGATTTTTGCAATGTGGTCCTCATCAGTAGGATGCAGCTTGAATCCTGTGGCACAGTGAGCATGGAGTCCACATATGTGCATACTGGTCACAGTTAGGGCATTGTACTGAGGAAAATAAAAGGTGGTGGGTGGATTGCTACAATTGACCTCAGTCACTCTGAATTTCTCTGGACTGGTTTGTCCATTGCCATTAAAACCCACTGGGATTTGCCCTGGCCCACATATATAGTCTGTTTTTTTTTGCTATCTCAGACAAGTACCAACTTATTGAAATCAGCCTTAGTTTTAGTTCTATACAACCAGTCCAGTCCAAACTGGCAGGCCAGGTTTCTTCTTAACAGTCACACTAGCTACCCAAGAGCAGTTTCAGTCTACTTGGTCCTTGCAGTAGGGTGCAGCTTGAGTCCTGTGGTGCAGCATGGGACACACATTTTATGGAGTCTCTCTAAGGAAAAGAAAACAGTGGTGGGTTGGTTCTTTGAATTAATCTCAGCCATTGGCTGCAATCCAGGCCATTGTTTTTTTGACCTCCATGACACATTAGGCAGGAATCAGCTATGTGCTCACCAGTTCTGGTTCTGCCAACTAGGAACAGTCCAGGCCAAACTGCCAGGCCAGGTCCATTCTGAGCAGGAACACAAGCAATCCCAGACTGATTTCTGCAATTTGGTCCTTATCAGTAGGATGCAGCTTCTATCCTGTGGCACAGTGAGCATGGAGTCTACATATGCGCATACTGGTCACAGTTAGGGCATTGTACTGAGGAAAATGAAAGGTGATGGGTGGATTGCTAAACTTGAACTCAGTCACTGTGAATTTCTCTGGATTGCAAACTAGTCCATTGCCATTAAAACCAATCTTATGTTGTTTGTTTTCTTGTTCTGAGTGGACAGATCTGACTGTCTTGGCAGGACGGTTCTTACTGGATAAGGGCCGCAGCTGATTTGCATATGGCTGGGGCCTGTCCGGGATGGCATGGTGGGCAAAAATCGATGGACTAGATTGTAGCCACTTTAGCAATTGATGCTCGATCAATTCTTGTTGCCAAACACCACCATCTTGCACACAGATGCAGCAACTCATGTTAGCAGAGATGTATGTATCTGGGAATCTGAGAAACTCACCACCAACAAGGACATGAAATTAGGTTTTGTGCCGGCCTCAGAATTATTTAAACTGTGTCCTTCTCTATGGTTACCTGTTGTAGTAGTAGGAGGCCATATACAGATGTGGCAGGGTGCTTGTTTCATTTCAAAGCTACCAGCCACAATAGATACATATTCAGCATCAGTCAAATTGAGACTCAGCAAGACCAAGTCTACATTAAGATTAGTAGTCCTACAACACAAAAGAAGAAACATGACTTCATTTTATAGAGTAAAACCCATGAACGTGTGGGCACTGATATGTACCTAGGTATCCGAATTATTTGCAGATTGTAATGAAAACACCTTGTGAAGTGGTGATGAAAGGAATTCAAATACATGCCATGGGACAAATCCTATAAAATGTAGAAAGCACTTGTAGATTATTTGAAGTAAGGATCGGACAACATAACGTGTCCCTGGACACTGAGAGCACTGCCATTTTATTAAAAACCCTGATATGACGTGCAGGGCTTCAGCTCTTCTAAGTGATTGTATGGCGTGCCCAGATAAAAAGAACCTGTGATAGCCCATAGGGGTTAACGTTGAGATATATGTGTGATATGTGAAGTGGGGAGTTCCCCAAATTGATTTTATACTCGTAGGCTTTTTCTGCTGACGGGATATAAGCCATAGTGATGGGGGCAGGGGTAGCTAAAAGTATATTTTCTTATGATGTTGTACATGGTCCATTCAGAGTATTTTGCTGATATATAAATCTATAAAAATGTGTCAGAATCATCAGGAAACATATGGTAGGCCATTTTAGTGGACTAGGTGCAGCAAACTTCGGACGGAGGCTGTCATTAGGGGCAGAGATGCAGCAATATTTAAAAATGATGAAGCATACGGAGAACTGTGTCTGTAACATCTCAACGTGCCCTAATCCCTGACAAGTGCCAGCCTGAATTCAGGCATTGGCTGCACCTCAATTGCTGGCAAGATAAAAGTTTGAATCAAATGGATTCTGTCGATATGTACGAAGAACACAAACAACTTCATAGATATATGAAAAAATCTGAAAATCTAACTGCAACCAAGATGTAATTGATTGAGATTTACCAACCTTCTACCTAAATAACTTATTTAACAATTGTCCTGACGAACAAAGCAAAAGCGAAGATAAAACTAAAAACACAGCATGAGGTGCTGAATAAGTTAACATCATTCCAATGGAAAATAGTTCTATACTCAGTGTCCAGTCACAACCTATCACCTCAAATTATACATCAGAAGAAGACGGATGACTATGGAAACCAAAAGCATTTGGCTTTCGTGTAGATGTGGCATTCTTCAGATGTTCAATTTTCATTTTTAGTGTAAGCCGTAGTAATCTTTATGCATCCTTTCTACTATATTCCTTTGCAAACATCGATACAAAAGCACCTCCTCTGACAAATGATGGCAAAAGCAATAAGAAGAGGCAAAATAGCCAGTTTCTTTCCCTAAACAAATAACATTACTAGGTTGATGGCTTAGATTTTATGATCAGAATGGCCACCGATGGCCATGTTTTGATTGCATATGTTGGAGATAGCATATGTCGTTTAAAAACTACCCACTCATGTGGACAATTTTCCTTCAAAGCCGCTCCCCTGCATGACAAGAGCTGCATGAGGAGGAACAAAAACATGATGGCAGGTTCACCACATTATGGTGGCAAAGTGGACGCGTTGTCAGTTATGCCACCCACAAATTCATGTTGTATCTTTGAAGATAATATACATTATGTCCACCATGCACTGGGACTTTTATTCCAGCAGAATGGGGACATGTGTTCCCTTTTTCTGTCCTTGGTCACCATGGTTGATGTAAACGTAAATGTGTTTTTATTTATATAGGGCCATATTCATGAACATATTTTCCCATAGACACAGAATGGGCAAAACCCTTTGATGAATCAGGCCCATAGTGCCTTCTACCCAGACATCTCGTAGCGCTGTATTCATACCACTGTGGAACCCTTCCTGGCTTTCCTGTGAGATGTCCACTCCTGGGCACCCCCAAGGTGAAGCCAGGCATCCAAGCGCTGCTGGGGCCGTTGTGGAGATTAAGCAAGCTATTGCCCAGAGTCACAGAGTGGGACCCATGATTAGACTAGGCACCGAGGTGAGAATTATCAGGTCCGGGGAGATTGAGTCCAAGAGCCGCCGAGGTGGGAATTGAACCCTGGCCCCGGGCCAGACCTCTGCATCAGGGTCTGCCGCTCTAACCATTGAGCCACGCTTCTCTATATTGATAACATGGCCCGTGCAGAATTGTGTTGTAGTGGCTGCCTTTCATAAAGAAGTCCCTGTGATGCTGATGGCAGTGGCTCTATGGTCAGAAAACTGCATTGTCGAGACCTGTAAACAAGGTAAGAGAACGAAGATGGAAGATCTAGTAGCTTTAGGTCAGTGTTTAATTACTGCCCTCCTCTAAATGAGGACTAAAGGTTTTTCACCTAGGCTTCACAATTTAATGTCTCTTTCTGTCTCCTCATGGCCAGAAAAAATGGCAAAGACTGTGAAGGTAGACAGCATATTAGGTTCAATACTGCTGCCCTACACCCGGTATCTGTTGTTTTCCAGCACCAACTTTCTGCTTAACTGTTTAGGAGATAGTTCACAAATTGCCTTTTAAATGTATTCATATTTTTATACTCCTGTTATATCATATTTCAAGAAACTATTTCATTTGAAAGTGTTTTAATAAAAATGCAATTGAATTAATATGCATGGAGGTTTGTAATGTTTCCTCTTGTCTTCTGTAAAGGTCTATTTATTTTGAATTTTAAGGACCTGTTACAATGTAATGCATTATACTTTTTATTGTGTTATAAACTTTGTCTCTGTCTATTTCACATATTTATATTTTGACTTACAGTTTTGTGTCCACCAAGTAGCAATAATACTTCCTGATCAGACGCACAGTTTTGTGACATTTCATTTCAATATCAGGATTAACAGACCACTTAAGGTGACACTTAGAACTCGTTTCTATTTTAAGCACATAATACAAGCGGTAAAGCACATAACAGGAGTTACATATGTACTTTGGATGTACAACCTGTAATTTCATAAACACTGTTAACATATTTAAAAAGGTTGAAAGGTGTCATTTATGGATTAGAAGATGGCGAGTACCTGATAACAGCCACGGCCGGTGTATGGCCTGCCACCGGGCGGTGACATGGGGCGGGGGAGTGGCAGAGTGGGGCGTTGTAAAATGCAGGAAACGGGCGATTACAGGTAAGTACAAAAAAAATGAATAAAACAAATGTTGTTGCACGCGCTGGCTTACATTTGGCGATGCAGCGCGTGCAACGAAATTCGTTTTTTTTTCCGGTACTTACCTGAAATTGTCCATTTCCCGCATTTTACAACCCCCCATCCTGCCCCTCCTCCGCCCCACGTCACCGCCAGGTGGCACGCCCTACATAGGCCGTGGCTGTCTGATAAGCATCGGCAGATGCCCCGCCGTTCAAGCTCGTGTTCAATCTCATCACTTACAGGTGGGGAATCCACCTGGTTTCTGGCAGAGGAGCCCCAGCTGTCATCTTTAGTGGGCAGCTGTCTGTTAAAGGGCCCCCAGCTTCTCTGCAGCAGAAGTCCTAACCTTTTAGGGTGGGTCTTTCGGTGTATATTTTTCACGTTTAAGACCAAAATGTGAACCTTGGGGTCCTGAACATGAAAATGCAAAATGCACCAAATGCACAGAGATTAAACTACCCAAATGTTGGTCAAATTTCCCTCCACTTTGAGACATTCAGGTAGATTCATCAAGCATTTTTGCAAGCGCAAACGGTGCGAATCGCAAAAGTCGGCCGTTTGCGCCCGCAAAAATTGCATTTGGGATTCATCAATGGTTCATGCTCTCGCAATATAAGAATTCGCAAATATTTGCGAATTCTCAAATTGCGATAGCATATAAGGAATCGCAATTTGCGATTCCTTATATGCAATGCATGAACCATTTTAAAATTGCGATTTCGCAATCCGGGGCCGCTATTTACCGCAAAGTGAAACCTCGTGGTAAATAGCGAAAACTTAGAAAAATGCACTTAAGTGCATTTTTCTAAGTTGTATGTTACACACACACATGTTATGTTATGTTATGTTAATTTCGATTTATGTCCTTGGGACATGTGTGTGCGTAAGACCAGCATCCCATATCATTTCAGGGGTGCAACAGGGTATCCTTTGGACACCCCTGCACCCTTGAAATCGCAAAATCAAAATGCAAATCGCTAATAGCGATTCGCACATTGATATGTCTACCCATTCTTTCCTATGGGCCTTAGGCCCATAGGAATGAATGGGGAGTTATTCCTTATTTGCGATTAGCAATTAGCTAATCGCAAATAAGGAAGCTGTAGGAATCGCAATAAATATTGCGATTTCTACATGAATCCGATTTTGCAAGTCTGTAATAGCGATTCCTTAATAATCGCTATTACAGACTCGCAAAACATGCCGATGATGAATCTACCTGATTGTTTCTAAAAACTAAAACAAGTTTGTTGGCATCGCAATTTCACCAAAAATGCTTCTTTCAAACTAGTGGGAGAACTTACCGCAGATTTTCCTCACTAACACACTGGACACCTCTCAGTTTGACGGGCAGTTTACCAGCTGGTTGGCAGACACCCACTCAGGCTCTAATGATGAAGGAAAGTGCTTATAGTGCACAGGGGCGTTCAAAAAACAGCTACTAAACCTTTAATTGTTACTGAAAATAATGTATTTACGACTCATGAGAGAGTGCAACCATTACATTGAATTAGGTAACCCTACATAAAGAATGCCCAGGTTCTGAGAAGTCTTTCACAAGAAGATGTTTTAGGCCACTTTCTCTTCCTTAAACCCAGAGCAAGAAAACATACAAAAATATTTGAACTTTCATGCAAGTCAACATATAGCAATCATTATAATTTCCAGATGTGCTTTAAAAATAGTTATATTTTCAGAAATAAGCTAAAATTATAGGTGTAGTTTAAGGTTCAAGGGGCAATTGTATCAACCGACTTTTTAGTTGCAAACGCTGTGAATCGCAAAAAACAGCGTTTGTGATTAAAAATTCGCAATTTCAGATGTATGAGGCACAATCGCATTGCAAATTAGAAATAGCAAAAATAGCAGTTTCTTTGCGAAAAAATAAAATCTGCGAATATCCTTGCGATTTCTTAATGTGCGATCCTCTCAGATAGCGAAAGTCGCAGAAAGGAAATCCCAACTTAAGACATCGCAAGGAAATGTAGCAATAATTTGCAAATTGCAATTTGGTCAAATTCGCAATTACCATCAAGTGCATGCAGGTGGTAACCAGGTGCAAGGTATTTAAAGCAGCCCACAATGCAACTGAAACTTCCACAATGGCAGCACTGTATGTGATAGCCAGGAGGCTGCATATTCGGGCTCTTGCACAAAGGAGAATGAGACAGGAACGTATCTTCAGTCTGCGCATCACTCTGTTCCAGCAGACTGAAGAGGACATCCATGACAAGTACAGGCTGCACCCACAGACCATCTTGGACCTGATTGAGGAGCTGAAACCCTTTTTGGAACACCCAACACGCAGGACCCAAACAATTCCCACCCATGTGCAGGTCCTGTGCTCACTGCACCTCCTGACCTCAGGAAGTTTTCAAGGAGTCATAGCAGAGGTTGGCGGGGTGTCACACAGTGCCCTGTTGCGCTTTTTTCCATGGCTTTCTAGATGCAATGCTACAGAGGCTATCACATCATATATACTTCCCCAGCACCCAACCGTTATTACAGCAAACCAAACTTGACTTTTACCAGATTGCACGTTTCCCCCACGTCATTGGCTGCATTGATGGGACCCAAGTGGCCATCACACCCCCAGCAGCAACTGAATATGTGTACTGAAACCGTAAATGCTACCATTCCCTGAATGTACAGATTGTGTGCAATGCTAAGTATATCATCAATGACATTGTACCAAAATACCCTGGCAGTACACACGACTCTTTCATCTTTAGACATAGTGGGATGCACAGACGTCTGAGTGCTGGAGAGTTTGGAGAGGAATACCTGCTAGGTAAATGAATGGCACACACCCACCCATCCATCCACTACATCTCCTGGGGGGGACATTGACTTACCTATTGTGTCTATCCCTGCAGGTGACAGTGTCTATGCAGTGCAGGACTTCATCCTGACCCTGTACCTGGATCCAGCCAATGCAAGGGAGAGGAGATACAACAGGGCACACAGATCCACGCGCTGCGTCATGGAGCATACGTTTGGAATCCTAAAGAGCCGGTTCAGGTGCCTGCATAAAAGTGGAGGAGCACTGCAATACAGCCCTGAGACATGCTGTAAAATCGTGGCAAGCTGTGCAA
This sequence comes from Lissotriton vulgaris, assembly GCF_964263255.1. NCBI lineage: Eukaryota > Metazoa > Chordata > Amphibia > Caudata > Salamandridae > Lissotriton > Lissotriton vulgaris. Next base: position 623,672,128 of record NC_141689.1, read on the forward strand.
TGCTCCATAACATGGCTATGAGGAAAGGCACCACAATTGATGTGACCGACACAGACACATCGGATGACGATTGCCCACCTCCCACTAGCAGGGCAGCAGCAGCAGTTGGGGCATCTGCCGGACGTCAGAGACGGACTGAGATCACACAAAACTACTTCTAGGTAAGAAATTATGATAATGAGCCAAAATGATGACTTAAATCTGTGATGTGTCTATTGACACTTCACAAATAATAACTGTAGCTGTACCCAGCACATGTTATGCACACAGTGCAGGTACTACCCAAGAAAGTGTACAATATGTATTGTTGGGTTGCATCACCCATTGCCACAAATGTATCAATGTGCAGTTCACCTCCTCCGGTGACGGATTGGTGCTGGTCGGTCCCCAGCCTGAGTGCCCTCCGTTGGGTCCCTAGGTACTGCACCCTGTCTGCCACTGCGACTTAGTGCTTCAGGCAATGTAGGTGTGTTGCTACTCCTACTTGAGGTCTCTTCTCTCTCCCCAGAGACCATGAGTGTGCTGCCACCTGAGTTTGCAGTTTGCATTTGCAAAAAAGAGGGAGAGAGACCCCTTGTAGCCCAGGGGAATGGGGTACTTTTAAACAGTAAAGTGATCAGATTCCCTTGGGTGGGGATGCCCAAATATTGGTCTTGGACACAAAGCTTCACTAAGCAAAAGCATAAACAATAACAATTTTGTATATAAAATGTAGAAATGTTATTCAAACACACAATAAAAACATGTTAAAAATCATTATTCTTACATAAAAAAGACCCTTTGCATCAATTAAAAAAAACTCATTCACAATTTATATACGTAAACAAATGTTTGTACTGAAATCTAACAAATGATTTAAAAAAACCTTCTATGTATCAAAGAGAAAAACGAGAAGAGAGAGACACACTAAGACATCAACAATTTGTCATTCGAAAATGCACATCATGGCCCTCATTTAAACTCAATCCAAGACTTGGCTTTTTCTCTTGTTCTTGGGGTGAGTTGGGTGGTTGGATTGTGCAACAGTAAGCGTCGACGCGTTTCGATGGCTTTTGTTTATTCGTGTACCATCTTTTTCAAGACTTTTAGATTTTTTATCTCTCCTATAGTGGCACTGGATGGTTGCCTCTACGGATGGATCCTTATTCCATATTCAATTGTTTGGAGAAAGGTTTGGTTTCTATTTTCTGGTTTCGCATTGTTTCACCATGACCTTTCATTAAAATCTGTTTTCTTATACTCTGGTGGTTATTGTTTCACCGTGGTCCAATAAGAATTAAGGAAATGTGCCTCCCTTATCATTGGCTGCAGGGTTGCAGTAGATGTTAGTCTTCACATCAACATTCAATCATTGGGTTATTCCAGAGTGACGTTGTTCCTCTCTATTTCGATACTAAAATTACGGTAAAGTTCGCCTTGGGGTCGGGTGCACAAAAAGTGTACTGCGTTTCCAGGTGCAAGGTCCCAGGCGTAATCTTTCACTGTATGTGTATTTAATTTCTCTTATAGTGTTACTCATCCCAATTATGTAGGGCAGGGTGTCGGAGTGCGTTACATCAAACACATTATATAGAGACAATGACTCATATTAACGTGAAAGTCAATGTATAGGAAATTATACTTAAGATAATGGGTGCTACAAGGTGTAATCATTCTTTGATCTATTTTCAGTCTTTCACCATTCATTCTGTCCTTTCATCTATGTGCCCATTTATATCCAAACATATTCAACCATTTGCAAACCTATCCACCATATATCCTTCCATCCATCATTACACTCATCCATCCCTCCATCCACCCTTTCAGTCATCCATCCATCCATTATTCATCTATCCACCCTTTCACCCCATCCATCCGCACAGTCATCCATCCACTCTTTCACCCATCCATCTATTCACTCATCCATCCAGCCATTTACCCTTTCACAAATCCAGCCATTTATTCATTCACTTACTCATCCATCTACCCAGTCACTTATCCTTCCACCCATTCACCCTTTCAGTCATTCATCCTCCCTTTCTCTCTCCATCCCCCTTTCACTTATCCATCCATACATCCATCATCCACCCATCCATCTACTGATCCTATTACTCATCCATCCTTTCACTCATCCATCCATCCGTTCTCTCATCCATGCACCCTTTCACTTCTTCACTCATCTATTAATCCTTTTGTCCATCTACCCCTTTCACTCATCCATCCATCCATTCACCATTTCACTTATCAATTCAATCCATCAATCCTTTCACTCATCAATCCACCCATTCACTCACCCATCATCTAAGCTTTCACTCATCCATCCATCCATTCATACACCCATCCACCCTTTTACCCATCCATCCACCCTTCCACCCATACATCCATCTATTTACCTTTTCCCTCATCCATACTTCCACTCATCCATCCATCCTTTCTTTTATCTATCTATTCACCCTTTCATTCATCCATTCATCCTTTCAGTCATCCATCCAGCCATTCACACATTCCTTCACTTATTCACTTCACTCACCCACCTTCTCACATTATGAGCTGAGCCTTTGTCTACAGAGGTGCAGCCAGAAGAGGCCCATCAAGAACTTCACTCTTGCTGTAGTTCCTAAAGCAAGGGGTGGGGTGGGGTGGGGGAAAGTTCACTATGCCCCTGCACATAGGCAGTCTGAAAACGTAGAAGTCATGAGTCACACATGATGCACAGTGCCAGGATGTAAGGTGACTGTGACATGGTGTTGTTTCCAGGGCTTGAAGTGGTGTAAAAAAACTGGGGGGGGGGGGTCTCTTCAAAGGGGGTGTTCGATGTAATTAAGGGCATAGTTTAAAACACCTAGGCTAAAAATCAGTGCTTGGCGTAGTGTTCCGCCCGACTGGTATTATGTTGTTTCTGTCATTGCATCCAGACATATAATACAGCAAGTATCATTACACCGTATCATTACACCAACAAAAACCAGGACTATTTGCTTTGTCAATGGTTGTTAGTTGCTTAAAATAAAAAAAGGCAACAACCATGGCTTTGTTGGATATAATATTGAAAATATTTCAGTTAAAAAATGATGAGACAGTGAAAGAACGATAGCCCGTTCTTTTTCACTTATTTTACAGGCTTCTTTTTATAAACTGTTTTCTTACTTTGCTAAAGTTGCAGCATTAGCGTTTTGCCTTTTATTTTACAGAACGCCCTGCTGTACAACGTGGTATGAGGAGGCCGCCACATGATTTACCAGCCCAGACTGCACCATTGACATTCTGTATGTGGCAATCATCAGCCCCATACAGAATGACAATGGGGAGGGAGGTGCAGCTCTTTTGCTCAAGGAGGAGCGCGAGGCGCCCCATCAGGAAGGTGAGGCCTCTCACAGAGGAGCAGTGCTGCTCCCTGTGATGGCCAAAATTACGGACAAAAGGCGTCCGTAAAAGGTTTCCTCACGGACAACGGACGTGAGGTCCAAATTACGGACTGTCCGTGAAATTTACGGACGGTTGGTCACCCTACATGGCCATGAGGCCCTCCCCTATCTAGCGCTGATTCCTGTTGAGGGTGCTCAGCTGCCTACTAATGGAGCGCAATGATTTCTGTTGCAGGCGCTGTACTTGAAGCATGTTGTTTTCCAGACCTGCAAATACTGTATGCTGCTCCTCGGTGGCAGTGCTGCTTCTGGGCCTTGACCTCCTTGTTTCCATTGTTGCCACACTAATTTGTGGTGTTTCCTGTCTATGGATGTGTGACACACCCTGCCTTGCCTCTCTGCCCTCACTCGCCTCCCCTGTAGCGTCTAAGTCATCCTCCAGTGGAGCCAGTGGGGGCACATGTGTGCGCTTCCTGCGCATGATGGTTGTGTGCTGTGACTCTTCACCGGAGTCCCCATCATTAGACTGGTCCAAAGGAATATGTAAATCATCTCCCTCTGCACTGTCATCAAGTGCCCTGGATTGTGCTGTGGAGGTAAAGGGGGACACATGAGTTTCTGTCATTGTATGCATTTTGGACTCAATAAAGTTTCTAAGTTTTGTGTTGTCTAACTTCTGACACTGTCTTATTCCCTTATCACTAACCCACATTTTGCAAATGATTTCCTATGTGTCATGAACACACTATCCCACATCCAACTACAACTCCCATGATGCATTGCTGTGTGTGCTGTAAGAAGTGGACCGGAGTGACATGTGTTGTTTATATTTTACACATTCTAGACAGTGTGCATGGTATGGGGATGTGTGCAGATATTTGCCATGCATCTTAACTTGACTCCTGGATGCAACGTCGGAGCCGCCGATGTCAGGCACACCACTTACACTCTCAGGCAGGAGAGTTGACTCCACAAGCTCTTCATGGGGTGTTGGCTGTGTTGCTGTGGATGTTCCTCCCCCGGTCTTGTTTGACTCCTTTAGACTGGCTGCCACCCTCTCCTTAGACCTTTGCCGCATATCGTACCACCTCATGCGCAGTTCTTCAACAGTGTGATGAGTCACACCCACAGTATTGACCTTCTCTTGTATTTCCAACCGAATTTTCCTTTTCCTTGCTTCTGGGACTTTCAATGCCTTTTTCCCAAAGAGGAGCTCATGGCTGCAGACCATCTCCTCTATCAGCACCTCCTGCTCTTTGTCAGAGAATGTATGCTTTCTCTTCCTCTTTTCACCCTCCTTGCCCTCATGTGGCCTCTGGGACTTCATTGGGGTTCTTTCTGTGCTGTACTGCCTCCTCACACTCTCCAAACTGCCTCTAACTGTGGTTCATGCAAACAGGTGCAGCAAATCACCCCACTTCCTGGTTGTGATATCATCAAGCTGCACCTGTATTCCCGATTTTGCGATTTCTTAAGTTGCGAATTTCGCAAATAAGGAATCGCAAATGAAGATTCTGAGAATTTTTTGCGATGTTTAAGAAATCGCTAAATATTAGCGATTTTTTTAATAATCCTGTTTTGCGAATCTTAAACTGCAAATCGCAAATTCTCGCAATTTGAGATTCGCAAAACGAGATATTGATACATATGCCCACTAGTTCCCAACACTGTCTGAACGTGTAAGTTCAACTTACATGTGCAAATAGCTGCTGTATGATTCCTACCCACTTATGCATATATGAAATAATGAAGTAGATTTTCATGTAAGTAAATCTTTTGCAAGGGTCTCACTGATGGTGTCCAGGATAAAAACTCCTTGCTACTTTGGAATCGTTCACAAACATATTTATCTGTGGGTATTGTTTGAAATGAGATCTCTGGTTGGCTGAGGCTGCGCCAAAGCCAGGCAGAGACCACCACTCTAGATTAGGGCAAGGGAGTTACACTCCTAAAATAACCCCTGCTCACCCCCTTGGTAGCATGGCCCGAGCAGTAAGGCTGATCCCGGAGGCAATGTGTAAAGCATTTGCGCACGCACCCACCAGCAACAACATCCCAGGACACCACAAAAGGAACTCCACACAAGGTTATATCAAAAATAGACTTTGTATTCTCAAGATATCAGATAATAATCACACAATATACATTGTGCCAACTGGCACGGGCAATATTTACAAGGGATTATTTACTCTTGACAGGGCCACGTGAGCCACTGTCAGAATTAGCACTTGGTAAAGAAATAGTAAAAGAATACATATGAACTTAGAACACAGCCAGTAATCACTAGCAGACACTATACTCAGCGTCAACCTGTAATATGAATCATAGCAGGCACAGTATCCCACAAGTCTAAATACATTAGACCCTAACCACCTAAGTAGAAATTACACTAGGGGCGTAAATCGCACAGGGAAGTATAATCTCCCTAACAAAAACCTAAATAGGTAAAACAACCTCATAGTCATAAACCATATTTTAGAAGTATCACACAGGGTGCACAAAACATACTATACACAATACATTTTCTAACACCAAAAAGCATTAGCACATTAATCATATTAGGGTCTGGCGCCCTATAAAAGTAACCATCCCTCTGGCCAACTGGCCATCTAAAAACAGGGCCCAAACGCCCTTTGTCCAGAGAGTCAGTGCTGCTGCCTAGGCAGCGAAAGTCAAGGTTGCCCACTGCGCCAAAACCTAAACGTTGCAGCTGCCCTCTACTTGCTGGGCAGCTGAGAACAACAACATGGGGCCAAAACGTAGCATCTGGCACTAAGTGCTGCGCAGCTGTGTAGGCCAAGGTAGGGCGAAGGAGTGCGACTTACTCCAAGGTTCAAAAGAACATGTCCCCTGAAAGAAATGCCTAAACGGTGCAGCTGCCCATTACTTGCTGGGCAGCTGTAAAAGAAAAACTGCGGCATGAGCTCTCAATGGCCCTTGAACAAATGTGCCACACGTTGGAGCCACACGGGGCTCAGTAAATACATAATGCATGGCATCAGGCTGGGGCACTAAAGAAAATTGCCCACGGGCTCCTCTGGCCCCCAAGCAATACTTGCAACGCTGGAGCGGCCCACTGTGCAACCAGGGCCGCTCTGTCTCTGTGCTCCACGTGAGAGCGGCCCGCTGCAAGCCGGGGCCGCTCGAGAGATCACCCAGCATGGTGCCTCTAATGGCACCAGGTAACATGGAGCCCCCGTACATGAAAGGCGTATCGTTGGGGCAGCCCTCTGTCAAGCGGGCTGCCCTGAAGCAAGGCACCGACGTGGTGCTTCCATTCTACCCTCCCCCAGCCGGCTTCACTTACTGGCTTGGCGCAGTGTGGCGGGGCAGGCACCGGCAATATGCCTCAAGCCCCTCGCTCCCAGGAGCCCTGCTTTTGCAATGCGCCGTGCTTCACCCGGTCCTCTTTCCTCGGGGAACGAAACTCTGAATGGGAGCCCACGAGGCTACGCACGTGATGTAGGCGCTGGCCCCGCGTACCTCCTCAGCTTCCGGGTCGCATTAGGCAGCGGCCCAGCAACAGTTTCACTTTCTCTCGGGCTGCAGGGGTGAAACGCGGGGTGGACACCCGCTCTCAATGTAAATAGTTATCCGGCAAAGTCGGGGGTGAGCACCCGCGCAGATAAATAATTACATAAGCGGGGTGGCACCCGCCATAGGCCAAATAAAGTGCAGGGAATCCCCCCGAAAGGGACCACAGCCCGGCGCTGCAAGTAACAGGTGGGAGCCCTCCCCCCCCCTTGCAGGACAAAGACAGCGCTCTGCCAGACAGCAAAAAACAAAGTGCTCTCGAGGCGCTGGGGGGGCGCAACAACCACCAAGTTTCCAGGAATGGCCCCTGAAGTACAAGGGTCCCAGTAGCAAGGTCCTCATAGGTAAAGGGGGCAGAAGGGTCCCAAAAAGAAGTCCTCCAGGTATCCAGGGGCAGGCAAGCCTTCCCCTGTGCCCCAGCAGCAGCACTCCCCTGGTTGTTTCAAGTCAAAACAAGAACATTTTACATGGGGTCACAGCCCCTTTTTATACAGGGAAATCTTTTGTCACAAATGTGCAGGCAAGGGGAGAACCAGATGCAACTGGTTCTGAACCACTTTGTTTTGCTCAGCCCCTCTCCCTATCCACAGGACAGGACAGGGACATCAGATGCACCACAGGGGTGGAGCCAGCATTGTGGAGGGAAGGCCCAGCCCTATTCAGGTCCCAGGTGCAACTCCTTCCTCCCATCTACATGCAGATCTCCCCATTTACCACCGGGCAGACCCATCCTGACTCCTGGAGCTAAGCACACCAGCCAGCTCCTGTCAATCACAGCCAGACAGTCATTTCACATTCACTACACACAGAAATGCCAACTTCTAAAAGTGGCACTTCTACACTAGACACATTAAATCTGTGCACACAGTCGCGCAGCATTTAATCTCACGAGTTTGCACATACCAAACTCGACTCTGCACTCCCCACACATCAGGAACTACTGTGGACACACATATCCCCCATGCATACCTATGGGAGGGCAGGCCAGTCTCACCACACACACTCAGAGAGCGCACGCACTTTACACTGGGCCACAGTGCTAAAGGGGACAGAGAACAGAAATCAACTAACATCATGTCATATTAACAGGCAAAAAGATCAGGGGTGTACCTGCCAAAAGAGCCAAGTCCAACAGGTATTCTCTAAATGTGCCCTAACAATTTTCCACCCTGGACCCAGTCGGATATTTATCACTGTCATACACAAGGTTAAATCTCTTGTAGGGTTTGAAATGGGGAAGGAACACACCAAATTTAGTAGGGGTTTTGAGAAAAGGGTTCCCCTTGCAGTTATCAAGTGCAATGCCTTTTTTATATGCACTATATTGGAAGGTGCAAATGTTTTACAGGGGTACTACCTGTGCAAAGCTGCAACTGTCAGCTTTCGAGGAGTCACTCCTCAGTCACTTCTGGGAGAGTGTTAACCGATTAACTTTTCTATTTACATAACCGATCCAGACAGTGTCTCAAAAAGGATTCTTTAAATTGCCCATACTCTGATTATACAATTCCTGCTTTTTTGCTAAACAAATTATATCTCTTTTTGAATAATAGACATTTCATTCCATCTGATCAACTACTCCTTCATTCAAGGATATTTTCAAACACCCTGTAATCAAACTAAGTTCTCCATCCTCCTCGAACATGCATGTGCCATTCCTTCATCTTTAATTTTCACCTGATTACCAACATGTCTTTCATGGACAAGACTTTTAAAGAATGTATAGGGCAATCTAAGTCGAAAAACATGATCACTTTCACATGTTTCTGTAGCATTATGAATCTGCTTTGCTGTAGTAGACAATCTGCTTCTGGGTTATGGGTATTGGATAAACGTATGGGCATTCAGTTCTTGGCTCTAGATTGGTATTACTTATTTTATTCTGGGTGCTTCCTGATTCTTAAAATGGGGTCCTCCTGGCCCTTGTTAATGTTCATGCCTGCCAAGGTGTTTCAGGGCTCACTTCTCACATCTCTACACTTCAATGTCTACATGGAGCCTCTGGAAAATGTTGTATTCAGTACAGATATTTCTTGGCACCAATATGTGGATGAAAGATATATATATGAATGTCCTCTTTCACTGACATTGACAATTTGAAAGTTAACCTGAAATCATCAGTCACTAGATGTCTTCTTACTTTCTGGAATGTAACCCAAGCCAATGAAAGTTCTTCTTATCTACTTTTTTGACCATGCCTTCTCTTTCCATTTCAAGCTGTCTGGCCAGTGGTGGAACAATAGCGTCTGCAGCCCCGATGGTGTGGGGGAGGGGGCTGAGTCCCTGAGCTCCAGGGTGCCTCCCCCAGCATTGTAAATGGATAGGCCTGAGCGCTCCTGATTAGGACTGGAGCGTGGGGGGGGGAGGCACTTCTTACACATTGCAGGGGGAGCCCCTCAAGTTGCGTTAGGCCACTGTGTTGGCCTAGCAATCCTATGTTTCTCTCCTATAATTTCCCCTCATTTAACCTTCATGAAATGATTGGGGTTCACCTTTGACTCCTTACCGAATGAATTGCAAAATGGAATATATAATTAATAAAACAATAACATATATAGAAACAGAAGCAACCAAAATAACACGTTTTGGCTGGATTTTGAAAGAATTTCAGCTTTATTTAAATTGCTCCACCCATTTCACTTCTAGGAGCTCATATCAGCGATTGATATCTGCACGTTTTTTTCAGGTCTCAGTCCTGTGTAAATTTCTTCTTTCACGAGCTGGCTTCACCTAAAATGCCCAATTCTTGTTCTTTTAAGAATAAGTAGTGGTAATGGTATTCTGTCGAGTATCCCTATCAATTCTTTTCCTACATTTAAAAAACATTCTTTACTTACAGGCTCACTTACCCTCCTATATTCACCAATCTGATCATGTTACTTCTGCTCTGTATGCACTACGGGTTAGCCCTTACATTTAAGCTCCTCTGCATAATTCACAATGCACTTTTTCTAGGTAAACTTGCCTACATTGTGAAGAAGCTACACATCCTTTGGCGTGTTCAGGGTAATTCAAAGAAAGGGATACCCACTTTGTCTTGATATTCCGTCAGTTTTAACCCTCTGCTCATGCTTTTTGTGCAGCTTCCCCCGAGCTGTAGAACTTCTTGCCCTACCTTTGTGATGTTCTGCAAATCCAAATTATTCTGTTATGTTAATATGTTAATAGGAACTTTTATAGCGCTCGTTCACCAACCGTTTCTTGGCGCTGGAGGAGTTACTTTCCAGAAAGAGTTACTGGTAAGGATGGTCCTGGTCTAACTGTAAGCTTGGGTGAAGAGCCAGCTCTTCAACATCTTCCTAAAATGAAAGAGGTCTGACTCAAGTCTCAATACGGGTGGAGGGCATTCCAGAGTTTAGGTCCTAATATTGAGAAGCTTGTGCTTCCTGTTCTTTTGCGTCTTACAAACTGAGACCTCTAAGTAGTTCATGTGCATAGATCTTAAAGTACGGCGGGGGGATGTAGTTTCTGATAAAATGTACTTAGGGACGGTCCCATGCAAGGCTTTAAAAAGAATACAAGCATCTTTAAACTTGGAGCATTGCTCCACTGGAAGCCAGTGCAACTCTTTTAGCAGCGGTTTGATGTGACATTGTCTGCTTTGTTGAAATATAATTCTGGCTGCCTGATTTTGTATTAGCTGTAGACGATGTATCTGATTGCGCTAAAGACCTAGGTATATTGAGTTAGCATAATCCATTCTTGACATAATCAAAGAGATGACAATTTGGATACATGTCTCTCAGTTTCCCCAGTTAGAGGAAGCAAGCAGAGGTAACTGCTCCAATCTGCGTGTTCATGTTTAGGTCTGAGTCAATGTGTATGCCTAGGCTTTTTATAGAGTATTTTAATGCCGGAGGCGGACCTAACTCGGAGGGCCAATGGGCGGGGGTCCAATGCTGGAGTTTATTGTTGGGGATAATGATTTCAATTTTTTCGTCATTTAGTTTTAGTTGATTTTTGTCCATCCATTTGATGATGAACAGCATGGATTTTTTAAGAAATTCCTGGGACTCTGTAGATTAATTGATGGGGAAGACTAGCTGCATATCATCAGTATAGTTGTAGATTTGCACCCCCCACTGTCGTAAAGCAACGATAAGAGTACAGATATATATATTGAAAAGATGTGGGGATAGGGATGAGCCCTGTGGCACTCTACACTTCAGATTAAATGTGCCCGATTTGTACAGAGAGAGCCAAACTGACTGTTTTCTATCCGCAAGAAATGAATGAAACCATTTCAGGGCCGTGCCACTGACACCTGCTGCAGCCAGACGGTCCATCAAGATGTTGTGGCTGACGTTGTCAAAGGCTGCAGACAAGTCCAGGATATTAAGTGATTATGAGTATAAGAATATTAGAGTGCAGGAAACTACATTAAATACCAAACAAGTGATCAGGGGCAAATAATGTCAGAAAACATACCTTCTGCTCCAACATTCCAGTGCTGGGTTTCATTCTCTCCTTGTTAAATTTAGAACATTCTACAGTTAGTGGGTGCCATGTTCTAATAGTAGCTTTATATCCCTGCGGCCTCAGGCTATACCGGTCGTTAAGGCACTCCCCTTTGTTGTAGGGCCTTTAGATCAAGTAGAGGGCCTTTATCAAACACGAGCCAGCACGCCATAGTTCCTGAGATAATGTGCTAAACTATTAAAGGGTCATCTTGAATTCCAAGCTGACTGCACAGTGTCTTACTATTCATGGAGTCAAAAAGCAACAGAGGATGTGAGTATGAATAAGATGGACAATACTCACCTGTACGTTAAGGTCCTAGTAAACAATATGCGGTGAGCATTAAGGAAATGGTGTATGTTGATGCTTATATGTATGTGAGGTTAGGAGAGGTAGTACTCACCCAGTAACTGCAGCTCCCAACTAGGAACGCTAAACAATTGTCAAATTAATACAAAATGTTTAATAATTTACAATTAGCGATATTCGATTTGTTTGTAGCTGTTGATTGAAAGAAGGGGTTCCTGCGAGGAAGGTATAAACAGTTAGCGCTTTTCATTGCCTCAAACCCAAGCTAGATGGCAGTGCCCCCCTCCTGTTGGAAGAGCAGCCATGCCTTCAGAATTAGCACTGAAAAGGCTTTCTGGGAGTGAACAAAAAGCATCCCGGGAGCCTGCGAAGTAGCAATGTGTTTTCCGTCTTAATTTGAACTTGGTCAAATTTCTAAAATTGCTTTGAAGAAAATGTACAGATAAGCTAAGGCATCTGGAACTTGTCTTACTTGATGGTCATTTTTGGGAGGTTGCTGGCTTCGACGAAATAATTTCTAAAAAATCCCTTGATTAATAAGAGCCTATGAATAAACTCCGAAATGATGGCTTTGTTATTGCCTTGGCACATTTCATTAACAAAACAGCAAGGCCTGCCAAGCTGCGAGAGTCCTTTCAGTAGGATTATGGGCTTGTTTACATATCCAGCTGTACCGCAGCCTTGTCCGTGGGAGCCCCCTAACAATGGCCCCAGTGGGGGTGCCCATTAGGGGAGGGCATACTAAGTGAAGTTTAGTTCCTTTAAATTGAGCAAGAATGCAAAACAGACCTGGGGAACCTTTGGAACACGCCGAAATCATGCCGCTGCTGTTTTCTGTTTGGGTGTATCCAATATGGCTGTTTGGATTAGTCAAAATTGCCGTGCAACTTGTTACGGCCTACCCAGTTCCCGTGAGCTCCTCGAAGTGAAATGGGTGGATGAATTTAAATATAACTGTAATTGTTTCAAATCGCGTCAATCGGGTTGCTTCTGCTTCTATATTTCTTATTATTTTATCAATTATAATTTACGGTTTTGCTTCTGCCTGGACATAGTTGATAAGTTAAACGGAAGAAAAAATGTTGGGGGAAAAGTCTTACTTTCGAAGATGTATTTGCTTTAGATAGTTACAAAAATTGTTTAAAGCATAAGTTAGGAGTATAATAAATAGCAACGCACGTTCTTTGCGGGTTGAGCTGTGGGCACATAGGGTATCTTTATGGGTTTGAACGTACAGATTGTTTATTGGCAAATAGCAGAGGCTAACGGTAGGTAACTTTGACTACGCACGACTGAGCAAGCATAGCGTTGATTTTATTGTTTCTTAAATTATACATCTGTTAAGGGACTTGGCGATAGATATAAAACAAATTCAAGTGTATGAACGTTTGGATTTCATATGGCATGTAACAGTGCTTTGAAGACTTCAATTTACAGAGGCCTTTTTGATTGTAAACAACTGCAGGATTTGAAAAGTGTTTTCCAGAAAGGGGAACAAGACTGCATTGGCAACCACGAATTAAACAAAGCCGTTTTTATTTTCTTAAACAGCAGGCGCGGGAGGGTTTATAACAAACAAAAATACATAACGTGGATGATGCACAAAAGAAGCTGGTCGCTGCGCTATTTTTACATTGCGATGCAGTCAGCCTCTCCCGATGTGGTACGAGAGATGCTCAAAGCTCTCTGACCGCAAAGGTTTTTTTTTCACAAAAACTAACAAATCCTCTGATTCTGGAATATTAACGAGGCAGGAATGAGATTGTGACTCTGTGAAAAGTAGTCAATGGGTGGATGGAGGCCTGCACGGGACAGAATTCAAATTTGCCATGCGCCTGAACTGTTTCCCTTGTCCCGTGGATGAACAGGGAGGTCACAATGCCCAAATTCTGGAACATTGTTAATATGACACTGGGGGGAGAGGTGTAGGCAGTGGTCCATGGAGCGTTGCCTGCCCCTCAAGATGTCTGAAGTCTGAGTTTAAGCTGTCACATGTTGACATCTGACAGTGGTTGAAAGGTTACTGGTCGCCCTTGGCATATATTACCCATTCCATGCTTCACAACCACCAAAATGGTGACAAAAAATGTGTGCTTTTTCCTTACAAATGTTATGTTATGTTATGTTAACTGTAGCTTATATAGCACGTAATCACCTGCAGGTCTCTTAGCGCTTATAGAGAAAAACTCAGGTAGCCACAAGAGTCCCAGGCACAAGGGGAGAACTCCACTTGTCCACCCACTTTCCTTTGCAAATCACAAGAGAACACAATGGTGTTGAAATGTAACATCAATTAAAAACAGAAATGCACATTTGTGCATTGCAAATTCAGACTTTTCTTTTGCAAAGTGTGTTACAGTACAAATGCGATTTCTTTTTTGTGCGTCACCCCTGCTTTTATTAAATTAATGAAGACAGCACATTTTGTCAGACTATAACCAGAGTTGTATAAAAATGGGAAAAGCAGATGATGACTTGTGCTTTCATATCACTTGTCTGTCTCCGTATATGGAATATAAGCAACACAAATTTTTTTGTACACATTGATTACTGACTTTTTACAAAAGCAATCTGTGTTTCCAAACCAAAGTGTGAACAAAACAGTTTGGGCCACAAAGGTGCCAAATCACAGGGAGTTGAAGAAGAACCTGTCTAATTCATATCAATTAGGTCGCAATTTGTGACTCTGTGCTAACTACAATTACAAGGATGGCGTCCTGTAAGAGACAATGGACACCATCCGTGTGATTGTTTTTTAAAATGGTGACATGTTTTTTTTAAATAACCCGATTACTTGAAAGGAATTGGGACTGTTTAAAAAAAATGTTTTCCATTTCTCAGCCACTGCCTAATGCCTCGAAGATGCCACCCCCTGATTCCTAAAGATGAAGAGGTACCTAGGGGATCGCTTACCCTTTGCAAATCAGTTAACATGCCATCTTGAGGACCTGTAACATATCAATAGTTTCGGATGGAAATTCTGGACATAAACCATTGATTTATAGGTGAGTACCGAATTGAAATTTTTGAAGGGAGGCTAAAAACAAGTCCCTCCCAAACTGCAATTCGGTATCCATAAGTAAAACGATTTAGTACATTAGAAAAAGGGTTTTAGCATTTTATAAAACCTCTGATTTACCAAACCAGTGAGTTTACAAATGGTAAAACCCTTTACACATCTGGCCCCTTGATTCTTTTAGTAGGAAATGTATATTTATGAGACATGAAAGAGAGACTAGGGGCCTAATTTATGAGGAATTGGCATAGGGCAGCGCCACAAGTCTTCTTGCTGTGCTGCCTGAGGCCAATGTGAAAGGGCTGGAATGCACATATTTATGAAATACAGTGTATTCCTGTCCTTCCCCCCTGTGCTGATGAACAGTTTGCTGCCTAGCACCAACCTAGGCCCCCTCATGGTGCAAGGATGCCTCCGTTGCAGACAGCATTGTTTTTGTGCAGGAAGGGGCACTGTACTGCATTAAAACTATCCATAGAGGCGCTTTCCTGATCTAGTGGTCGCTGTTCCACCCGGATACTAAATTTATCAACACAATAGACAAAGAAAGAAGGGAGGTGGTCTAGGAATAATTGTTCGCAATACCTTTAAGGTGACGCTGTCTCCTATACTCTCACCATCGTGCAAAACTATTCTCTTTTCTATTCTGTTGACACCCTAGCACAATTTCAAAGGAATTCTTCTGTACAGACCCCCAGGAGCTCGTAGACAATTTTTGTCCAACCTCACTCAACTGCTCGAATCACTAGCAACAATTCAATTCAATTCAATTAATTTATATAGCGCGCTACATACCCAGAGGGTCTCAAGGTGCTTGGAGAAGGGTGGGGAATTACTTGTCGAATATCCAGGTTTTAAGTTGCTTTCTGAATGCTAGGTGGTTCTGAGTGAGGCGAAGGTGTGTGGGAAGTGAGTTCCAGGTTTTGGCTGCCAGGTAGGAGAAGGATCTTCCTCCCATGGTGGTTTTGTTGATGCGAGGTACAGCAGCAAGGGCTTGGTGGGAGGAGCGTAGCTGGCGGGAGGGGGTGTAGAACGAAAGTCGTGTGTTGAGGCATTTGGGTCCAAGTTCGTAAAGTGCTTTGTGTGCGTGGGTTAGGAGGCGGAATGTTATCCTCTTATTGACGGGGAGCCAGTGGAGGTTTTTCAGGTGATCAGAAATGTGGTCTTTACGCGGAATGTCTAGGATGAGTCTGGCTGATGCGTTCTGGATGCGTTGGAGTTTTTTCTGAAGTTTTGCGGTGGTGCCGGCGTATAGGGTGTTTCCGTAGTCCAAGCGGCTTGTAACCAGTGCGTGGGTGACCGTTGTTCTGGTTTCGGTGGGGATCCAGCAAAATGTTTTTTGAGCATGCGAAGGATGTTGAAGCAAGATGATGAAACGGCGTTGACCTGTTTGGTCATCGAGGACTGCTTTATGGTCCTAGGTGATTTTATTTTCCATCTAGAAAAGCATGACGATGTTGAAACACACACTTTATTGTCGGATATGGAAATTCTAGGACTATCCTAACTGATCACTTCCCCTACACATGAGGCAGGTCACACGCTAGATGGCATTTTTTCCAGCTTTAAAGGGATTTATTTACAAGACAATCTTCCGCTTACTTGGTCCGACCATCATGCCGTTCTCTGTGAAATTTCCATCAATGAAGCCTCATTAGGCAGACTGACCAACTCTTGCCGAACTCCTTTTAAAGCTTGGAGCGATCTAAATAATGCAGACTTCAGAGAACTATTGGACGGCACCTGCCCGACCATTGCAGACGACCCTAATACTGCTATGAGTCAATACACCGACTGGTTAGGTAACGCCATAAAAAAAACTGGTACCACAAAAAACCATATCCAGAAACAGGACCGCTCCTTCTGCCCCATGGTTCTCGGAAAAACTAAGAACGCAAAAACGAATATGCAGGAAGTGTGAGAGGACCTGGCGTAGATCATATGACGTAGAAAGTAAATCTCGTTATAAGGAATCTCTTGCAAACTACAAAAAAATGATAACTGAGGCAAAAAGAAAGTATTTTAGTATCCAGATTGATAACGCACAAAACTCAAATAAACAACTGTATGATGTTGTCAAACAATTAGTGGGGAACACCCCTGATTTGGCCCCGCCCCCTCCCAATTATTTTGTGATGCGTTGGCCAATTACTTTTATACCAAAGTCAACGACATCTATGTAGCCTTTTCTTCTAAAGATAATTCTTCCACATACCCCACCTGCTCCACCTCTTCCGCCAGCTCATTTTCCCAATTCAAAGAAATAACGGAACTACAAACTGTGGACATTATTAGAACCATAAAAACAGGATCGGCTTTAGATCCTTGTTCACCAAAAAATTTTCAGCCTGTCCTGGACTTAATAGCTCCAGTAGTCACGCAACTATGCAACGGCATGTTTAACTCAGGGATCTATCCCAAAGTTTTGAAGAACACTCTCTTAAAACCACTCTTAAAAAAACAACATCTGGCCATGGACGAACCGAAAAAATTTAGACCAATAGCTAGTCTTCCTTTCTTGGCCAAGGTGGCGGAGAAAGTAATGAACCAGCAGCTGTCTGAGTACATTGAGGAACTTCAACTGCTGGACAACACCCAATTTGGGTTAAATTCCACGGCACGGAAACCGCCCTCATTAAAGCCACCGATGACATTAGAGGCATTAGAGATCAAGGGGGTACAGCAGTACTTGTACTGCTTGACCTCTCTGCGGCCTTCGACACGGTCGATCACTCCATCTTGATCGACCGTGTCAGAAGGATGGGCTTACAACTGGGAGCTAAAAACTTATTAGCCTCTTTTTTGTCTGGCAGGACTCAGACAGTCACACTAGGGCCATTTCAGTCAGCTGAGCTGTCTTTACCATGTGGGGTTCCCCAAGGCTCATCCCTGAGTCAGACGCTTTTTAATATCTATGTGTCGGACCTAGCCAGAGTCATCAAACAATACAGGATGGGCCTTACCTCCTTTGCAGATGACACCCAGTTAGTCCTCGCCATTAACAACGACGGAGAAGAGGTGGCGGAGCACTTCCAGGTTGGTATGCAAGCAATTGGAGACTGGATGTCCTCCAGCTGCCTCAAACTTAACTCCGAGAAGACCGAGGTAGTCATCTTTGGGAAGCTTTCCCCATGCTGGTCATCCGTCTGGTGGCCTTCTTCATTTGGAACCCTGCCCAATCCTGTCTCAAGGGTCAGGAATTTGGGAGTTGTGTTTGACGAACATCTCAACTTTTCCGCGCATGCTAATCAGACAGCAACCACAGCTTTTTATAAGCTCAAACTTATTAAAAAAATCTTGCCATTTCTGCCTGACAGTGCAGGCAAAACTCTGGTCAGCACACTTGTACTTTCTTCACTCGACTATTGCAACGGCCTTTTCCCCAATGCTCAAGTCAACAAACTGCAATCAGTACAAAACGCTGCGGCAAGAGTACTATCTAAAACCCCAAAATTCAAGCCTATTGCCCATACCATCCGGAATTATCACTGGTAACCAATTAAAAATCGGATAAAAAATTAAAACACTCTGCCTGGTTTTTAAAGCTCTACATCATGAAGGCCTGCAGTTTCTCAGAAACCAGCTTACACCATATCTTCCGTCAAGGCAATTAAGATCTGTGACCATGCTCCAATTAATTGTCCCCGTACTAAGACTGTTTCCTGGGGAGACAGACGTTTCTCAGTCACGGCAACCAGACTCTGGAATTCACTTCCGCTTTCAATTAGATTAAGCCACTCTCTTTACTCCTTTCGCAAAGGTTTAAATACCTGGCTATTTACTCAGTAAACCGCTAAGGAATTACATCAGAAGAGTCACGAGTTGAGTTTTCAGCGCCAAGACGCCCTCGGGCATACGTTCGCGCTATTTCCTCTTTCGATGTAGAAAGAAGAAAAAACAAGGAGAAATAAAAATATTTCTACTTGTTTCGCCTGCTCTGGGGTAGGCATAAGATCTTGGCACTGGCCCAGGTTTAATGATGATACCCACTGCAATCCCCATGGAACGCCTCCATGGTGCAGAGTAGGCAAGGCAGTGACTTGCACTGCTTTGTCCGACCCCATATCTATGAGGCTATGCAAAACCACGCAGAGTGGGTTTGCGTTGCTTCATAGCTATGACTGAGAGGCTTATGCCACCCGGGCTTCAAAAAAGTGAGGCTCCTGTGGCACAAACCTCTCATAAATAAGCCCCTAAGGGTCAGAGTAGCTATCTTCATTGCTTGTTCATTTGAGCCATGCACACCATTTACTGGCTTCCACCTGAGCTATAGGCAGGAAATGGTCCAGTGATATAATTCTCATCTAGCAAGGGATACATTCTAAGATAGTTTTATATCCATCCTTACCCATTTCATTAGTCTCGACATCCCTGGTACTCAAAGTGCAAACATGTAAAAATTACATCTGCCTGGATGAGCCCCGAGGAGTACCGGGTAATGATGCAATAAGAGAAATCACCCTGCAAAAGGGTTTAAAGTAAAGAATACATTTTCATACTGACATCAGAGTAGGCTTATTTCCACATCTTGCTGAGTACTTCGCAGGTCTCTACATTATCTTTAGCTACCACAAACTTTACAGTCTTACATACTCATTCGCTATCTACCTGAAGGCTCAACAAAACTGCACGGAGAACTCAGAAGCCATAACTCATGTCACAAAAGAAGCAGCCTTTTGACATGTTCAGACTGAGTAATTTTAAACCAGATCTAGCAAAAGTGGTATAAGGGCATATATCCTGTGTAATGCCTAAGAATTAAACAAAAGGTAAAGAATACGGTTGCTCTATGCAATCTAGCAAAGAGAATGGAAACATAAGAAAGTTAGGGACTGGGGGCTTAGTCACAAAAGCATTTATGAGTATGGGAAGTAGTACTTCAGAAGTACTCATTTCAACATCCTTACTGAGAAAACACCCAACTCCCAATAGCAAAAGTAGAATAAGTCCCTTCTATTTGTACTGATTGTAAATGGAAATTCCCATTTTATTGCCATTTTAAAAGTTTTGGGGTCAAATCACAAAGGCTTGTGAGAGAACATAAAATAGTACTAGAGGGGTACACTTTATGTACATGGCAATACCTTTCTGACTAGGCCCCACCATGTTCAAATTGTCTATGGCATCCATTGTCTTGCATTTGTCATTTCCCCTTCCCTTTCCTCCTTTATTTCAATGAATCACTGGTAGGAATTAGTAAAGCCCTGGGTCATCTGTCATTTTATAGAGTACTTGCTTTTCTAGATTTTAGTTCAGATAGCATTGCCCCGATTAACAAACACTTCTGCTCATGCAAGTGTCACTTAGATGCACTGCATCAGAACTGTAGTGGAATTGGACTATTGCAAATTAACACATACGAAGGCAAGAAACCCATAAAAAATCAGATTTTCTAACATAGGAAATCTAGGGATATGGTTGGGATAATGCGTGTTTCTATGTTATCATATGAAATGTGGTTAACTCCCCAAAGTCAACATTTTGTGGATATTCATAAAATTCAGTGCCTTTTCCCCACATCATTTACATATTTAAAACTGGCCTAAAAATAGTTTGGAGTAAATGTATACACGTGGTGTGTAAAATCACCACGGAATTGGGGGGGGGGGAAGGGTTTCCCCACAGGGAAAAAACTTTCAGGTGCTATAGATAATTATATACGGGCTTATTTCCACTAGCTAAAAATATCACAGAGTTCAGCATACACATTAAAATGTTCTATTTTCCTCGATGTAGGTACGTATGTTCTGAATTTTCTGTGACAATGTGTAAATTTTCTTGACTCAAAGCAGGGAATGTACAACGTTCACATTTATCATTGTGAATTGGGTCTAAAATAGGGATCAAGAGACAATGCCACTTTTTCCCTGCTTAGTCAACTGTAATAAACAGGGTATCAGAAAACAATTCCCAACACCTTGTGCAAGATAGGAAAAGGAAAAGCCACCCAGAGGTGATACAGCACATTTAGGGGTATATTCACAAGAACGTGTGATAACTACCGCAAGACTAGCGTAACGCAACTTCCAACTTCACAGCCTATTGCGGGAAAATAGCCCTGTGTCAACGTGGAATTCACAACGCAGCGGTAGCAAGCAATAGACACCATATAACGCAGCAAATGTCCGCATAAAAATCAACACCACGCCGCACAAATGTGATACGCAAACGCAAAAAAACATGCGACGAGGCCAACTGCGGTACAAAAAGTAGCTTAAAGAAGCCACAGGCCTGCAAATCGTCTGGCGGGACAATGCACCATAACACTACAGAAGAAAAAACACTAGAAGCAAGCCAAAGCACGTAGTAATATGGATGCACCCTGACCCAGCCGAGAGGCCACCTGGAACCCCATGACCCCCACAGACTACCAGCAAGGATCAACGGGGAGGGGAAGGCCAAGGAGAAGAGGGAGAGGAATACAGGGTGCAGACAGCAGAAAAACAAGACCAGCGACACGGAGGTGACAGAACACTACCAGCAACTGATCCACAAGCAGGCCACCTGGAATGCAGTCGGAGTGCCGATGGGGCCAATCTAGGAGGCCAGTAGGTGCCATCATGAAATGACTACCTAAACCAGGCAACCAATCCCCTGCCAACAGGAAGGCAGCAACTGTGACAGGAGGTGGTAGTCCAGTGCCACCGGAGGAGCTGGAGGAAACCCAGGCCACCGTCATCATTAGGGAGGCGGTGCAAGGAGTAGGGAGTACGGACACAGCTCGTATGGACCTGACACAAAATCGACAGGGAATGCAACGAACAGGGACTGGGGGACGGGGGGAGATGGGCACAATGGCAAACATGTACAACGAGGTGTAGCACACTGCACAACCACAATTACCCAGGATCATGTCCCAGATCCCCTTGGCACACACACATAGCACGAACAGCACACCCACATTGACAACAACGTGAAACAATCCGCATAGCTGACACTCCAGAACAGAGGACACAACTGGCTCTGCACATGCACATAAACATGCCTACTACATCTGACAGAGCCGGAAACTGTGAAATGGAAATGCACGCGTACAACCTCACATCTGTCAAGGAGTCCAAATGTACACTGTTCCGCAGAAGTACATTGCCATACAGTCTGCATGCAAACCAGCACAATGCGCCAACATACATGTCAACACGAAGCCAACAAGCACCTCCCCTCACATCGCAGAGGGGTACACAACACCTTCAGCAGAGCACAGAATACAACATATCAGTGATACCGGAGAGGACCACCACACCATCGACACTGATGCCCTACAACGGCCCATGGATATCTCTCCCAACCCCCCACCAGGACCCGGCCAGCCAAGCTACTCAGGGGGAACACCAAGCCTGCAAAAGACCACACAGCAAGAGGCACCCACAAGCACAGCTGGCTCAAAACACTTCACCCACCCACACATGGCACCCCAATGCCATCTGTCAGTATGCCAAAAGGAGGTGGCTCAACAGGTGTGGGTGGGGGCTGAACCCATGGAATATGAACCAGGACACATACGTATGTGCCTATCACCCTTCAGGGCCCACCCACAACCCACTAAGTAGACCCATACTGCCATAGTGACACATGCAGATGCACATTCACAGTACAGAACCATGCCCAGGGCACTCAAATAGCAGTCACACACCCATGTTGGCTCTGTGTATGATGGTGCAGGCCACTCTCCTTACGAATTGAGTGGGTGACGACAAAGCTACATGTCCAAGCTCCAACCTGCTGTCTGCAGTGACATGTCTTCATCCGATGTACACAGCACAATGTAATGTCGTAGGGCCCAGGGCCTCCATGCATACAACAAGACCACAGGGACACATGCAGATATCATGTTGAACTGGCTATGGGCACATGCGTCCGGCCCCTTTATTGGCAGGGCCACAGGTACAGTGACGCCTGTGCTGGATGTGTGTGTAACCCATTCCGCAAGGAATGTCTGGTGCTGGCAACCACTTGAACATTGGACACCAATGCAACAGAAACAGAAAATACAAGCATAACATAGTCAACTGCTGAGCAACATGGAGTAAGCCGGGGAAAGTCCAAAGGACAGCCAACATGTAAACAGAGGTGTCCGTGAGTTGCATTGCACTGGATTTGGGACTAGAGATGAGTGCGCTCATGTGAAGAAAAAGACTCAGATTGTGTCCCTTCGATATATTTCTGATGCAGATGCAGTGGGGTGTGTGAGACCTGCATCATCTCCCCCATCAACATCTCAGGGCCCCCAAACTGTTTGAGGTGACATAGCTGCGCAACCGCTCCTCAGCACAAAACACAATCAGCAACAGACATTGGCCTGCAGTGCACTAAGTTACTGGCACCTGGAGTGCTGAGCAGGGTATCAGGCAGATGATGGCTCTCACAACAGGTCTGAGCAACTCTGTAAGTCTGTTAGGACCACCGTTCGACTCTGGCAGATGGCGCTTGGAGGTGGTCCTTGCGGTGGTGGCGTGTGCCTCCTGCGGGGAAGCGACGTCCGGGCCGGTCTGGACTCACTTTGGTGTGTGAGCCCTGGTGGGACGCATTTGGGCCCGGAGGCTGCGTACAGCACAAGACCACAGAGAAATGGCATTGATGACCCAAAGGCCTACGCTTCAGGGGCCATCCAATGTCCCCGGAGAAAGGTTCCCGGACCTGACCAGCCCAGAGTTAGTGTCCCCGGATGCACTGCGGCTGCTAAAGGCACCCAGCCAGGGGACAGTGACTTGCAGTGCAGTCAGATGGGCCATGCAACCTGAGCGGGTCACCATCAATGTCTGAGGTATATGTTGAGGAGGGTTGGGGGGCACAGTGGAAGGTGTCCTCCAGGGTATGACGCCGAAAGGTTTGATTTTATCCGGAAGCAGCAAATGGAGGATTGGAATGCGACAGCCTCGTTGCCACCTCCAATTCGGTATCAGCTACATGAGGATGAAAACTGCCCCCTAGTCCATAGGCTCAGACGCCACCAAAGTTCGACCATAGAGTGTCCATGAATGTCGAGGAACAGACTTAGTGGCACCGGGGCTGAGAGGGGATGCAGCCGGCGATGATGCCGGTACACTAAAATGAACTCAGCCAATGCTAAATCATGACTCTGTGACTTACTGGACCACAGTGTAGGCCGGAGGCAGCGGTCAGCAGTGGCTCACATCCATGTGTCATTGGCTCACGATGCACAGTGCTAGTGACACCAGGACAGTTGTCAGTAGTGTAAAAACACTTCCATAACGATGATAGTTTTCTCTCCGCCAAGTTGCTTGGAGTCATCCTCTTACGCCTCTCCTTGTGTGCAATGATATCTAATCTGCCTTTGCATACTCGATGATCAGTTCAAATCTGTGACCTACTCGAGCACAGCCTAGGCCTTGAGCAGTGTAGGTTGGAGGCAGAAGTCAGCACGGGTGATCACCGAGTATCGCCGGTATAGGTTGGTGGCCCCACCGGCCTGCGTAGTTCAGGTTTAGTGGCACCATGTGTTCAGTCACCTCCGTGACTGTGACCTGACTTTTGTCCCGACTGAGCCACATCTTCCTCTGACTCCTCTCCGTGTAACCACTGGGGTGGACTCTGCCATTCATGATTTGCGACTAGGTGCTGGATATGAGACCTGCTGGTCCGCAGGGTAGTCCTGGTCCCTCGTCCACGTGTTGCCGGCTGGCGTTGAACAGGGTTTGTGGCACCACGTGTCTCCGGCTGACGTTGAACAGTGTTTGTGGCACCACCTATTGCTGGCTGGCGTTGAATAGGGTTTGTGGCACCTCGTGTCTCAAGAAGCATATGAAGCTATGCCTCACTGATCGGGGAGGTCTGGTGCTGTGGCCGCTGGCATGGATTTGGGGTCATTGCCATTCAGGAGCCAGGACACAGTTTCACATAAGGGACCCACTGGGCCGCAAATGACGCTGGTGGAATATGTAAGTGAGGAACGAGTAATGTGGGCCAGCGTCGGGGGCCCATCGATGGTCTGAGAGGCTGGCAGGGTCACGGGCTTCGGGATTGGAGCTTACATAGGCACATGGTGGGCTCTCCTTGACACATGCCGGTGTCGGCTGCTGATCAGTGTGGCCTGACTGCACAGGGTCGGGCCTGATGGCTTCGTGGTCCAGTGGGCCGGGGTACGGCAGCGCCACAGGTTCACAGGCAAATCTGCTAACGAGGATGCCTTAGGCCTTGTGGCGGGGTGGGAGGTGCCGCTTGGCAGAGACGTTGGGCTTTCCGGAAGAGGACAACGCCCAGGGCTAAGTGCCTTTTATTCACACCCCTATGCTGGCCTGGTGTACCCCGGGCCATCCCACTCTGCTCATGCTTATGGGGGGGCATAACAGGCAACATTTCCACAAGGACCCCCCTGGCTGGGGTGACGTGGTTGCATCCACTGTCCACTACACTCCATACACCAGAGGTGTACGTCGCCATGGATATGGTTGTGTTCTGCATACTGCGGTCTGTCTAGTATATCGCCGCAGCTCTGGGCATTGTGTACTTTCCCAATCATGGTTCTACTGCATCCTTCACACATGCCTGGTTGCCACCTCTCCCCACATTCAGCTATTGTGTGGCTGAGGTGCCATGCTGTTGATTGGTCATGTTCACGGCTTGCCCAGGTTACCATTGTAAGTTGTTCTATTGTGAGGGGGCGCAAGAGGGCGCGCAATCGAATTGCCGCACTCCCTTGAGGCTCCCGAGGACCGGAGCAATAATCCTATAATTATCCTACTTTCGACTGGATAAGCGAGACTTGGCCGCTTGATTGTAGTTGCTAAATGCCTGAAGAGCACTGGTATGTGATTCGAAGCTGAATGGTGGCGGAGTGATGGCTGGGGACAGCTCCGAAATTGAGCGAGATAACTGACACGAAGGAGACGGAAGTGTGGAGCGGCCACATTGCTCAGGAAAGACCGAGGCCAAGGAAGTGGAGAGTAGGCCCTGAGGAGGTGGGCTTTGGGGAATACGCCCATGGCCTGGAGAGCTGCGACGGATAGCGCGGCCCAGGCGACACAGAGAGCGAAACGGGAGGTACTGGCGGTGAGGCTGGCCTACGGAGGGGGGAGCAGTGAGCAACCAGCAGTGGTGAAGCGAGCAGAGCCGGCGACTCGGAGACAGGGTATGCCACGAGAGAGCTTCCGGAGGGAAGCAGCGTGACGGACATAGAATGCAAGGGGCTGTGGAGCAGAAGTGCCCGGTGAGCTGCGGCCGGCTGCGGGCGGGCGACCTGTTGGCATGGGGTCGCAGAGCCTGGCTGCCTGCAAGTGAATCCTTACGGCCTAAGCGCGGACCAGTGCTCGATAGGCTGTGCGGCTGTGGCAGGCGGGCGAGAGCACAACAAAGCACGGCTGAAGCTCAGGACGGGAGCCGGAATCTACGTGTGCTGAGGACAAGATCCTTTCATGCAGGTACGGGAAGTTCACTATTTGGCTGCAACAGGTGGGCCCACATTGCTGCTGCGAAGAATGAGTGGTGCGCAGCTCCTTGGCCACTGAGAGGAACTCCCGACTTTGGGCCTGACTATAAAAGAGGGACCCCCCCATCCATAAGGGTAAAGCTGGACAGCATACGGTGGACGGGACAGCGGGGCCTGCGCGGGAGGCTATTTACCTTATCTGCTCTCAGCAGCGTTAAAAAGCTGTGGCATCATCAACACTACGCCTGAAAAATAACGTGGCATGCTACGGAGCGTGCCACTGGGCTGGTGCCTTTAGACACAAGGCGTGGATTACTTGCTGGTCGGTGCCCCAGGAACCTGTAATTGCTATAAACATTTAAGAGCGTGGTGGTTGTGCAGGAAGTAGCAGCTGAGGCGACAGTTGTAGGTTTTTTTCTGTTGAGACAACTCTGTGTGGAACCTATACACCGAACACCAGCTGGAAACTTGCGGTTGCCGCCTGCCTGCCCTCCCCCCCAACTCCCCCCTGCTGGAGTGGTGGTGCACAGAGTGCACCGTGGTACGCATCGAGAACTTTTTTGAGGACACAGGCCAGAGCGCTAGAGATGGGTAAAGCAGACGCCAAGCAGCCAAAAATCAGTTTTGGGACTGCAAAAAATGGTGCCAGGGCCAAGCAAACTGGGGCATGGGAGCAGGAGGAGGATGGAGCCATTGGATCACAAGCAGCAGCCCTGGAGCACATGTTGCAGGAAATGAGGCAGGGGTTTGCGATGGTTGTGGACAAAGTAGATAGAATGTCCTCGAGAATGGACGCCATAGCCCACAAGCTGGATGAGCACGACGAACGCATAGCGGAAGCAGAGAGACGTATCTCTGACAACGATGACCTCACGGCTGGCCACTCATCCCAATTAGCTCGAATGGACAACATCTTGAGGACTATAGCCGCCAAGAATGAGGATTTGGAAGCGTGCTGTTGCAGAAACAACATCCGCGTAGTAGGTATTCTGGAAGCCACAAACACGGGCAAAATGGAGGAGTACGTGGAGAAGATGTTGCTTTCTGCGGTGGGACAAGACGCATTCTCTCTGCATTTTATCGTAGAAAGAGCTCATAGATCGCTGGGTCCACGACCAGTACCAAGAGCGACGCCACGGCCCATAATCGCCCGTCTCCTTAACTACCGCAACAGGGATTTAGCACTTCGAGCTGCTCGCAATAAGCAGACGTTGTCCTATGAGGGCAACACGTGCCTCATCTACCCTGACTTCACTCCGATGGTGCAGGAGGAGTGCAGAAAATTCATAGATGTTAAAAAAGAAACTTCGAGATGCACAAATAGACTATGCCCTTTTGTATCCGGCAAGCCTTCAAGTAACCCACCAAGGCAAACAAAAATCTTTCACTAACCCTGGGCAAGTGGAAGACTATTTGAAATCAATAACGGCGTAACCAAGAACGTGACAGCCACAATGGATCGCAGAAATCATACCGGCCAGAGAGGATGGGCTCCCAAACTGAGTAACTAAGAGATATAAGGTAATCGAAGCAATGGGCCTACCGAGTGAAAGATGTGAGGACGCCATATCGAATGGAAGGTATGGTCAGGTGGGATCCAGTTGTCAGATATCAGTTATGCCCGTGGCACTGCAATATTGGTTGGAAAGCTGGTGCCCTTACATTTGGCGGGCTCTCTCTGCGATGCGGAGGGCAGATATTGCATGGCAGGGGTAGACTTGGTACCCAATCGATAGTGCTGGTGTGCTGTTATGGGCCTAACATAGATGACCCGTCTTTCTTTGATAACCTTTGGTCCAAAATATAAGATATTGATGCCACACATATCATCTGGGGGGTGGATTTCAATGTCACATACAATCTGAGTGCGGACAGATCGCATTCAGCTTCACACCACTACACAAAGGCGCAGGCAGTACTTAGGGACATTAAGGAGACATATCACTTGGTAGATGCTTGGTGACATAGTCACCCTCAGGTCCTGGAGGGTACGCATTTCACGGCACATGCTCAGTCATGGGCCAGGCTGGATTTTTTTTTAGTATCTAGAGGTATTGCACCAGCTATTACAGACACACGGCACCTAGCTAGAACCTACTCTGACCATGCACCGGTCTTAATGACGCTCTCCTTCACAGATTTTAACATCCTGCACAGTCCATGGCGAATGAATCCCTCCATTCTGTTAGATGTAGTCTTTCAGGAAGAATTAAGGGAGGAAATTCTTGACTTTTTCCAAAGAAATAAGGATTCTGTGCAGAGCGTAGAAACGATCTGGGAGGCCTTTGAGGTGACCTTGCGAGGTTTTGCATTGCGAAAGGCGCAGGGGTACTGAAGGATATACAGGCCACAATCAGAGCCCTGGATAGAGACCTGAAACAACTTGAAACAGAGCTCGCTATTGCCCCCACTACAGACACGCAGGCAGCGTTTAGAGAGAAATTATCCCTGTATATGGAAGAGGCGAAATTTAGAAACAAATATTGGATAGCCAGAAGCTATGGAGAGGGAGATAGGCCTGGTAAAATACTAGCACAGAAAGTGAGACAGCAGAGAAGGTCCAACATAGTCACGGAACTGAAAACATCGAACGGAGACACCCACCGGGAGACTTCCAAAACACTTAAAGACTTCCTCAACCATTATAGTACATTGTATGCTACTAAAGGGAACTCAGGTGTGCATCTGGATGAATTTTTGGGGGAGGTGGCACTGGGATGGCTGAGTGATGCAGAGAGAACGTTCTTGTGCGCCCCATTCGAACTGGATGAAGTGCGGGAGGCTATCATGAGCATGCAGAATGGAAAAGCCACTGGTAATGATGGTATTCCGGTGGAATTCTATAAAACATATATTGACATTATGGCCCCTGTGCTCAGAGAGGTTTACGAAGACGCATTGGAGGTAGGAATACTACCGCACTCAATGCGCGAAGCACTAATTTTGTCACTCTCTAAACCAGGGAAGCCCCTAGACCTCTGCGACTCCTATAGACCACTGTCGCTACTAAACTGTGATGCGAAAATCCTGGCTAAAATGATAGCCACAAGATTGAGTCTATTAATGGAACACCTAATACTGCCAGATCAGTCAGGATTTGTACCAGGTAGGGCAACGTCTCATAACCTGCGGACACTTTTTGCAGTACTTCACACCATCTCCCCTGATCTCCCTATGGCTGCAATTTTCCTAGATGCCACTAAAGCTTTTGATTCGTTGGAATGGGGGTACCTATTTGCGGTAATGAAGCGTATGGGCTTCCCACCCTTGTTCCTCGACTGGATAAGACTACTCTACACTAAACCAATGGCTAGGGTACTGATAAATGGACACACCTCTCACACGTTCGAAATCACGAGGGGTACTAGACAGGGATGTCCGTTGTCACCTTTGCATTGGCAGTGGAACCTCTTGCTGCGAAAACAAGACAATGTCATAAAGACAAGGCACTGCAATGCTTTCAACGTCACATACTCATTTCGTTGTACGCAGACAATGTCACTTTATATATCCAAACCCTTCAGCAAAATTTGAACCAGATACTTCAGGAATTCATAGCATTTGGTGGTATATCAGGTGTCCAAATAAATTGGTCTGAGTCTAGTTTTTTTCCGCTTACGGATGCAGTCCGGCGTTTTGAAATGGATTATCCATTGGAATGGTGTGATGAGGAACTTAAATATTTAGGTATTATGGTCAAGAGGAATAAGGAGGAACTTATGAGGTCGAATTATGGCACTCTTATGACTAAAATTGAGGATAACGTAAAGAGATGGGTGGCTCTCCCCCTCTCCATGGCGGGACGTGCGCCCTTAATTAAGATGGTAGTACTCCTGCAGGTGTTATACCTGTTCCTGAACATACCGTACTTTCCTGGGTCCTATTTTTTCGAAGCTCTGAAAACTGAATTAATACGACTAGTGTGGGGAAGGAAACAGCCTCGACTACAGTGGGAGGTGTTAACTAGACCTCCCACTGACTAGGATTTGGGATTCCTGATATGGAATTATATTTTACAGCAGCACAGGCGCACTTTGCATGGTTCTGGACCAAGCAACCTTGCTTTATGCCACAAGTTGCAGCAGGGCATTGGCTGGCTCACCCTATCCCACTGGAGGGGGTGATATATTCGAGAATTGGACAAAGGGACCAGCAACCCACTGCCCTTTATAGCTCAGTTAAGGCATGGCATAGAATAATGATATTTAGGAAATTCAAAGAGAAGTTTAGCTTAACTACGTGGGGGGATCTGCATCATGACACTAAGGGCTAGATGTAGGTAAATTAGATTTACCGATTCATAAATACCGAATTTTACCGATTCGGTATCCATGAATCGGTAAATCTAATGTAGGTAATCATTCGGTATCAAATACCGAATTGGTAGGTTTCGGTATTTACCGATTCGGTAATTACCGAATCAGTATTTGCCATTGATTCCTATGGGCCTTGAAGCCCATAGGAATCAATGGCAAATACCGATTCGGTAATTACCGAATCGGTAAAAATACCGAATTGCCAAGGGGGACAGGGTGTCACTTTGACACCCTGTAGCACCCCTGTTTCTGGCTTGTGTGCCATGGGACACACATACATGCCCACATGGCACAGGTGTACATGCACAGATGTGCATGTACACAGGAATTCGTTATTTACCACCCAATAGCATTGGGTGGTAAATAACGAATTCTTAAGGGCCTGTGGCACTGTTTACTGTGCCACCTACATCTGGATTTACAGAATCGGTAAATTTACTGATTCGGTATTTTACCGATTAGGTAAATGTACCGAATCGGTAAATTTACCGATTCGGTATTTTCCCGATTTGGTAAATTTACCAATTCTGTAAATCTCAAGCCCCCTACATGTCAAACATCAAATACCGGTCGGTAATGGCCGAAATCGGCCGTTACCGACCAGTATTTGGTCTCCTACATCTGGCCCTAAGTTCCGCTCACTAGCACATATGTGTCCTGCAAAGATGCAGACTCCGATGGATGTCTTTCTATACGTCAGATTGAGACAAGGCATAAAAACGGTTACGCCTACTTTTCTGGATGAACCGGAATGTCTGACCCCGCTTCATAGTGTTTTGGAAAGAACTAAACCAATGCGCCTAGTCTCGATGATTTATAATACAGTGCATACCCAAACGGTGAAAAAAGCAGCTCAGGCGCGGGCAAAATGGGAATCTGAAATGGGAGAGCAGCTGACGGATTCACAATGGGAGAGCAGCATACTCCGCATTATACACTACAAGTTTCTCCATAGGCTGTACTATACACCCGCTAAACTGCACCGATTTAAGCTAAGGGACACTGATGATTATGATAGATGCCGCTCCCCGGGGGCAGATTTCTTGCATCTAGCATGGGACTGTCCCACCATTCGAGCCTATTGGGATGAGGTATTTAAGGCACTACAACATATGGTAGGCGAGATGCTGACTCCCAGTCGTGTGATGGCATTGTTGGGCTTAATGCTCCCATAAAGACGGAACACAGGAGATTTGTGGCGATGGCACTTCTTATGGCTAAGCGCAGGGAGGCGTGTAGATGGGGGAGAGGCAGAGCACCCAAATTCAAGACATGGTTAGATGATTTAATTAACTGTCAGGAGTAATTTGCCACATATGCAGAATTACTCCCGGTGGCGTCCAGACCTACTGATATATGGGCCCCCCTTACCTGTTATCTTCTTGCTACAGCTACGGCTGATGCGGAGGCCGAGAATACAAGCCCTATAGACAGAAGGCTGGTAGATAATGAGAGCTGAAAAGCAGAGAAGATGGGGGACCGAGGGTCCAGATGACCTGCTTTTCTAGCATTACTAGCCTGCTATTGTGAACATGGTTTGAGTGTCGGAGGCGGATGGGATGGGAAAGACGATTGAAACTCCTTAAAGTGGACTGACTAGTTCAATGCGAGTGTTAATGTATAATCTGGACACTAAGTAAATGTAAAAGGGGAGGAGATGTGAAACACCCGCAGATACATGATGATCTTATATGAATACATGTAACAAGTATGTACTATGAGTTGATATCTCTGTATAATGGTGTAAAGTAAGCTTGAGCTGGCGATTTTTTCTGTATTACAAAAAGTATGATGAAGGCATTGTTGTGTTTCATGAAAATCCCATAAAAAGAAGTTAAAAAAAAAAAAGTTGTTCTATTGTGTCTGGTGGGTGGGCATTTTGTTGTGCATGTTGGTTGTGATTTTGTGACGTGAAGGTATCATGCACACTGGCTGTGTATTTAGAGGTGACATTGGTGAAGGTCCCATGGTGTTCAAATGTTGGCTGCACATAGATGTGTGACGTGTGCTTCCTGTTGCGCTGATTGTGTGCTGTGTCACCAGGGGGCACAGGTGGGACATGTGTGCAGTGGATTGCCCCAACACGTGCGTGCATCCGGCTATTGCGTATGGTCCTTGCTTGTTCTCCAGCGTTTCCATCGCATTGTGTTGGACGTATGGGGACAGGGGTGCCAGGGTGATGGTAATGTTCAGGACACATGTGGGGGACTTGGATGTGGCTGGCTGTGAGACTCCGCCGACACTGGCGGGTGTTGGTTGGGGTGTGCCAGGGGCCAACAGGTGCAGCACAGCCAGCAGCTTGGTGTGGTGTGTTGTCTGCTGTGTTGGTGCCGTAGGCCTCTTAGGCAATGATGGCCAGGATGCGTAGGATGGTTGTGCCTTTCAGCCTGTGGTGGACAGTGACATTGTCAGACGTTGGGCCTGTGAGGCAGGTGCGTTTCCTGGGGGGCCGCTGTCTTTGTCTTCTCTGCCTCTGTGGTGGTCTGGTGGTGTGTATGGTGGGTGTTGTGACCCTCTTGGGTGTCCGGGCTGCATGATGAGTGACGCCATGGCATCTGTTGCCCTTCTGATGACGCCCTGGGCTTGTCTCCCTTTTGTGGTGCAGGATGCCGTCCGACTTTACACCAGGTCAGAGCAGGTGTTAATTTCCTGCTGCTAACGCGCCTTGCGCCTTATCACGTGTTTGTGTTCTTATCGCTGATCTGGCTGGTCGTTGTGAATGTTGCACGGGAACGCCTACTCTGCATCTCATTAGTAATAGTTGAGGGTGTCCTCTGTGGCGATGTTTTTTGCGGCTGCTATCGCGGCTAAACTGGTGCTGTGGGCTGTTAGTCCCAGCTTGTGAATGGAGTGGTAAATTTATCATGACTTTGGCTGTGATAAAATGCTGTTAATTCGGCGATAGCTCCTTGTGAATATGCCCCTTAGTTATCATGGTAAATTTACATATTTAGAAGAATGCAGATTTCTGGAATCTTTGAAGCTGTTACTGCACAATGTTGGCACATAAAGGTACATTTAGCTACAACAGTGACATTGTGAAAGGCAATCTTTACTTCCTTAGTGTTGTACTTTGGTAATTATTTGTCCAATTAAAATGTAAAATAAATGAGTTCTTAATAGGTTATGAATATGTAGGGATCATTATTACCATTGCAGATAAGTAACAACAGCGTTCATTGGCTAATGTTCAAAAGAAACACTTGTGCTTATTTATCTGGGAGTAAATTCAGAAACTATATGGATATGAATTTAAAAGAATTAACTTTCATACATGAATTTCAATGAAATGGGCTTGTACATTTGTCTAACCTCCAGGTAAAAAAGTAGCTGAACTGGTAAAATTATAGTCCAGGATAAATTACAGTTTTAAAATGTTTCATTAAACAGCACTGGTAAGAACACCTTTACGTACTTAATTAACCATTCATATAGCACCATCAGGAAATGCATGTATGTAGGTAGAGGTAATTGGATAGTACACACAGAGTCTAGGAAGCAATGGAGGGATGGCAAGAAATAGAGGCAGGTGTTAGGGAGACACTGTCTGTTACTGCAAATGCTTGAAATGGTGGGTTGGATTTGTATCATTGGCACTTCGAAATTGTTAACATAGTTCACACCCAAAATGAGTACTTAACTGAGCATGAACTGACAGGTCTGTTTAGATTGTTGGTTGTCTTTTCAAAATTCTGTTAATAACAACCTCATTGGGATGACAAAGGATGCAATGTCAACAACTACCAACTCCACGGTATGTTTAAGTGATGACCAATACAAATTCTGGCAAAGAACTGTTTTATCTGTCTTGAATCCTCATCTTGCTCAAAGTTAAATCATGTCAGTGTGCTTCATGTTAACCAGTATCTGCTTTATGTTTAGTTGGTTGATTTACAGTAGAAGTGAATCATTAAGAAAGTACTTCAATTTAATTTTTTGCATCAGATGATGTTAGAATATAGTGGAACCAAAGTTTTTTTCTTTTGATCTCTGGAAACTCCTGTCTAGCTGGAATCCCCTACACAGAATCCCTTATCCTTTCCAGAAGGAACTTAAAACACTTCAGGTTTACACTGTTCCTGTTAGCTGTTTAGTATAGTTGGATCCTACAATGTGAATTTTTGTGTTTTCATTAGTGCCCTTTTTAGGTCGAGCATCAGTGCGCATGCGCTGTCTGCAAGACCTGCTGTAATCACTCTACTGAGTGCCCTAACAGCTGCTGCTTGCATTGGGTAAAAACTCTAATGCTTTTGTTACCTGGCCCCTTATTGGCCGGTGCTCCCGATACATCACTTCCATTTGTAAGCAAGGAGCACTGGCCAACTACACTTTCCTTACACTGTAGGTCTGTATCTTTTTGTTTAGGGACTAGCTGCTTTTTTGTTTTTTTTATAATCGCCCCATTACAGCATCCGTAATGCTTGCCTGCAAAGAACACCCCTCCCACCTCCTAAACAGCATCAGCAGCATTCGCCGTGGCTCCCCTCCAACCTCCCAAACTGCAATAAGCAGTAATTGCAGTGGCCTTTTATTTATTTATTTAATAGAACTCCCATAATGCTTGCCTGAAAAGAACACCTCTCCCACCTCCCAAACAGCATCAAGTAGCGATCGCCGTAGCTCCCCTCCCACCTCTCAAATAGCAACAAGCAGCAATCACATGGGCCTTTTATTTATTTATTTAATTGAGTGCCCGTAATGTTTACCTTCAAAGAACACCCCTTCCAACTCCCAAACATCACCCAGCATCAATGCCGTGGCTGGTTTCACTCTCTTTGTTTAATCACTGTGGCCTTTTATTTATTCATTTATTTAATCGAAAATCCGAGTCTGCCCTGCCCCTGCCTGCAGCAGGTGCTCAACCGAATTGGGTATTGCCCCTCACTAGGTGTATCAGATCTGCCCCCTCTGCCTTTGTGGCATCTCTCTACTCCATTCTAACCAGTTACAGTTGTAGATTTACTTATAGGTAAAGTGCTCTATGTGATCTCACATGAGTGGTTTAGTGTAAATTATTGTGACTGTGAATCAGTTTTATAGTACTTTTTTTAGTGTTAACAATGGTTCTAAGCGCTCACAGTGTGTTCACATAAAGGAACTGAGGGGAAACATAACTTGGTGATTTTCCCAAGATCACACGAAGCTCAACTTCAATGTCAAGGTTTCAGACCTGCTATATTCACCTTTACAGTGCTGGTGGGTTACCGCCCCACACTCACCCCACTGACCCTCCACAATTTTTGACCTCTGCCTTCCCACCCGGTCCACAATCTTACCTCACTCCCCATGGCAGTCGTCACTGTCTCTCACACGTGCCAAGGCTCAGGACTGCTGAGGGCTGGGGCTGAGCCACACCAGCTCCTCTAGCCATCGAGGAGGAAGCAGGGGAGGCAGTCACGTGACCGGGCAGGTTTGTTGATGCTTGAGTGAAGAGATGAGATGTGAGTACTTACAGGGTTACCAGTAAAGTGATATAAAGTGAGGTGAGCGGGTCTACATAATGCGAGTGAGGTGATGTGATGTGCATGGGTTAAGTGATGTGGCATAAGTGGTGTCACGTGATATGATAGGGTGTACATATGAAGGAATATAAAATCGATACCATATAATGTTGTCATAGCATATCCAATGTATATTCGCACTCTCTTGTGAAACCTCTTGTAAATATGCTCGATTTATGTACATATTGAGAATCAGGCCCAAATCAAGCAAACGCCATCTTGGTTTCGTTTCCCGAGCTCTCTCTTGTTAATAGGGAAAGCACGTGACATACTGCTGAGAGGAGATTCTGAAAGGTCGGCCCAGGCTATGAACAGAGCATTGCTACTAACGTTAGAAGCCCAAGGTTACATCTGCTCTTTCTTGTAGGATGAGCATATTCTTGCAGACGCCATGCCTGTACTCCCATGCACCAGAACGAAAGGGAGGCACCTTCGCTGACCTACCCCCGAAATAGTTTCTGCAGAGCTTCAAGACTAATCTATTGTGCCTTATATGGGTGTTCCTGTTGGCTTCTTCTGATTTGGTACTTTTCCATGTATGGGGTTTCTATGGGTATGTTGAAAGTATATATGAACTGTTTTGAACATGATCCAGCAGCCTCCTCTGCACACCTTTGCGAGCTGTGACCAGAGGGAGGCTCCCCTGTACAGGGTGCTTTGCGAAATAAACGATTGAACCTTTTCCATTGCCGACTGATTTATGTATGGTAAATGAGATATATGGGCTATTGGTAAGTATAGCTTTTTGGTATATTTTTCTAGTACTTCACATACTTTCCTGCAACTTTCAGCGCCAAATGAGCATTTTCACTTTCTAAGCAGCCTGGGACATTTGCGTTGTTCTTTAAAATAAAATAGGTTTCGCATTTACAAGAGTTTGAGCTATTGGGCATTGTAAATAACAATGTGTTAATTATCAAAACAGATAAATAAAAAGGCATTGCTAATTACAATGGCAATAGCTTAAATTCTCGCAAATCCGAGATCTATTGAGTTGCAAATGCTTGTTACATTATGTAGCCTTATATGGTGCTATCTAAAGTAATTTAGAAAAAAGGCATTTTAAGTTACCCATCGCCCATTCGTTCACTTAATCACATCTCACACGCATGTAAGTGTGTATCTGCAATTAAGAAAGCTTTATTGTTTTTTTAGTTTACATACACAAATGAGCCATCGTGGCATTCCATTTTAACTGATGGCATGCTAGCATTTAGGAATGCAAGTATATTCTTTTGGCAAATAAAATAAAATACATCGTTTTCTGCTATTTCTATTTGGGGTTTCAATTAGAAATTCCATGCTGTGCTTCCCTTTGACCTAGTGTTCTGCCAAATATTATGAAGATGAATTGCCTTTAACAAAATAATCCGGTAATACAACTCTACTTGACTACAACCGGCAGCCCAACTAACTTATGTTTAAATCTTCTTATTGATAATCAAAACCGACAGAACCTGCAATTTTTGCCAACTTGCCCGTGCAGTATGGGAAACAATCTCCCTCCTCAGAATGACCAACTAATGAACTGGACCAGTAGCCAAATATTTTCGTGTTCTAATCTTTCATATATTTCATGTAATAATAACGTCTAACAGAGCAAAGAAGGAAAGATCAAGAATGTAAAGCAAATGTGACTAAAAGAAGAAATCTCTAAAATGCTGTCCTACATAAACTCTGTGCAGCTTCTGTGTTGATATCTCTGCATAGGTCAGGCAGTGGCCTATTCAGGCGAGGGCCCAGCAGAGTGCTTGTCTGTGCTACATTACATCTCAGCAGGGGCGGCTCTACGCTCATGGTGGCCCAAGGCAGGGAGCGTAGGTAGGGGCCCCCGGAAGAGGGGGTCCGAGCGGGGCGGAGCACGGAGGCCAGTGAAAGGGGGGTTTAAGGGTGTTTGGAAGTGGAACAGAGCCGGAGGCCGCCAAATACCTGCCAGGGGCCACCACGAAAATATGTATCCATCCTCAGAGGATTATTATATTAAGGATATATATTGGCGTGGTGGCCCCTGGGGTTTGGTGGCCCTGTGCAGGTGCACAGCTTGCACATGCCTAAGACCGCCCCTGATCTCAGGCCGCTGGCTATTGCGCATGCTCCATTCTCGGAGTTTTGATGCAAGCCTATAAGGTGCCATAGCTTGATATCTCACTTTTAGACCTGTCCGGTAATTCCCAGTTCTTTACATCGTAGTAGCCAGTAGCTCCTTTCTAATCTCAGGCAGCGCAAGATTCCTTTTCAGAGCTGCTGAACTACGGTCAGAAGCCTGTGGTTGGCATGCAATAGTTCTTTTCATTGGGCTACCGGTTAAAGAAGTGGATTGCTGTCACTAGCAATGATATGAAATATGAAAATATGAAAATATACTTGGTATAGCGCATGGCTACCCTAGGGCATCCCAGCGCTTTGACCCAGGTAACATCATCTCAACAACAACATGGTCTCTGTGTCTTTTCCATCAAAGAATTTGTAGGAAGCCGGAAGACTTTATTGATGGATAACGTTTGTACCTGAGCTTAATGATTCATCAAGGAGTAGACCACAACCATTATTTCGTCGTCTGACCGAGTGGGAGACAAGGCATCTTTGTGCTCCTCTGCATGCATTTTCTAGACTCCATTTGACTCTCCATGTTAATGAGAGTGCGCACGCGCGGTCATGACTGTCTGCTATGGTACTCATGTCGGACTCAATCTCAGGCTGGCAAGATTCTAGCATGTCCACATGCTCCTTTACTTTTTGATTGTCTTGTTCCACCATCAGGTCATGGTTTCATGGTTTCAATAGTGTAGATTACTTTTCAATCCCTCGAGTTGTGGTGTTCAAGTCAGAACCAATAGGTTTAAGCAACCTCATTAAAATGCATTTCTCTTTCAAGAGGTCCCCATTGTCCGCAGTGTCTCCTAAGTCAGCAGCTCGATGTTTGTCTTTAAGAGCCCGTGACCAGGAGACGAGGAAGGAGTCCACACCTGCACCCTTCTTCCTTTGTTTGTTAAGCATGGTGTTCCACTGCCTCTTAGTAAGTAAGCTGTGCACAGTCCCATCAGTTTTTCCCAACCTGATGGTGCTTCTTTTCTGTTGTTTATGTTAGACCCATGGAGCTGCATGTGGTCACTTAGATCAAAGCAAGGGACGGAATTGTACAAAGCAAGGAACGGAGTTTGAGATCAAAGCAAGGAACAGAATTTTACCCCCCAGGCTCCCTGCAAGCCCCCAGCCCGGATCCACCCATGTGGGCACAAATCTTACTACGCAATGGCCTTTTTTTAACACTGGGTCAACAAGGCCCCCCAGAGGAACCTTTGGAGAGGCCAATTCCTCAAAAACGAGTATGATTCCAAGCTATACGTCAAATGGCAATCATGATTCTCTTAACAGAACAAATATTTTGACCCTCCTCCAACATGCACAGACACTCTCCCATATCTCAACTGGGGACATTGTCAGGGTCCAATTCGCCTCCCTGCCTTCACACACAGGGAAAGAAAAAAACATCGTAACCTGGGCCAACACAGATATCGCCGACAGAGTCCTCATGGAAAAAGAACAATTTGCTGAATGGGGGATTGAAGTGCAGAGGTTGGAACAGGAAAAGTATCCACATATCCTCCAGGCACCCACAAAGAACCCCCCAATGGTTAGCATATTGAAGGGGATCCGAGGAGGGGAGGGCTCCCTTGCACAAGCTAACTTGAATATTCAGTGCACGGTCGATTGGCCATAGGGGGGAGACAGGTCATCTCCACATCGAAACCCCCACCCCCTTTTTCTCCCCACCCTCTCCAAATCCGGCCTATTGGGGGTGGGTCATGGCCAACTTGGCCAACAAAACTCAGGGCCCCCTCAAGTGAGGGGTCCGGATTGACAAAAGCAAGGCTCGTCCCAAGTAACAGCCTTGCTCAGCCCAGGCCCTTTTCTGCTAACATCCAATCACTAAACATAATGACCTGGAATGTCGTAGGGATGACAAAGGTTCTGCAAAGTACTTCGGCGACCACGCTTCTTGCAGGGGCTGATTTTCTCTGAGCTCATGAAACGTGGTCAACCACGTCCATTCCAATAGGAGGCTATGCGGAACACTTCAAACCTGCAATCTAAGGCATTATATTCGGGAGACCTGCAAGGGGCATCTCCATATACATCAAACATGCCTTGAAAGTCCACTTCACCAAGATGAAGAACAACTCTGACATGTTTCCGTCCGGGATCTTGAAAGGTCTTAATATAGGCGAGGGTTGCCTATCCCTTTTCTTAATCAATGTATAATACATCCCCCACAGGCCGGCCCCCAAGGACAAGCTTACTCAACTGATTGCACAGATTGAGTCTTTGCTCACACAGTTTTCTTCTATGGAATCTATCATCCTTGGGGATTTTAACATGCATAAAATAGGAGAGGATGTGCCGGGAAGTCATTCCGTTGGGAGCGCTGGTAGATTTAACGTCTTTATGCGAGCACACAACATGGCCAC
The DNA here is from genome assembly GCF_964263255.1 of Lissotriton vulgaris. Taxonomy (NCBI): domain Eukaryota; kingdom Metazoa; phylum Chordata; class Amphibia; order Caudata; family Salamandridae; genus Lissotriton; species Lissotriton vulgaris. Next base: position 623,712,461 of record NC_141689.1, read on the forward strand.
CACGCACTCCCTATCTACAAAGGTCAAGCCATGGGTATCTCACGCACCCACTTACAACAACCAGACCACCATAGACTACGTTCTACTAGGTGAGAGGCTATAAAAATAAATGCTAAACTTTGAGTGCTTCCACAGAGCAAAAGTGATTATGCCGCCTTAACTTTGAACTTAACTATCAGAACAGACATCCGCCATACTGTCCCCTGCATCGGAGCTTCCCAGGGCGAAGAACAGTAGAGGCTCCTTAGAAGGATTAAATGGGGGGCAAAGATAACCAATGAATTTGCCTTATGGAAAACATCATGGGTCGGATGGCAGACCGGCCCCAATAATTGTGGTTGTATAGGAGAAAGGGACAAACTTGCATATGCACTGGCCACACTGCTGCGGGGGAACACCACATACAGCATCCTATGAAATCCAACACAAGTCCTGGGTCGAGTTCCAGCGATAAAGCAATGTGCTGAACACTTAAAGGCCAAACGAAGGGCCTATCAAAAAAACTAGGTCAGAGACTGCCAAAAAGGAACTCAAATTAGCCGCTAAAAATCATTCACAACAGGTTTTGAAGGGAAAGCATGAACTCACTGAGGCGAAATGGCTGAAAACGTTTGATCTATTGGCACCGTGTAAATCCCAAGAATTCTGGCAATATCTAAACCAACTATTCCACTGGACCTCAAACAGAGAGAATCCTCTTGATACAGCTACCTGGGTAGCCCATGTTAAAAGATTGTATACCGATGACCTGAACGGCACTCTGCAGAACAGTGCCTCAACATCTGGAGAGGGACATGGAAACACCCTAGCAGAGCCGGCAGTCCCTCCAGCCGCTTCAATTTTCCCAAGCAAAGGGGAGGTCCGTTTAATTCTAAAAAAGATACAACAGAACTGAGCCCCCGGCCCTAGTGGTCTACCAGGTTCCCTCTTCAGGGACAATACTGACTTCTGGTCAGACACCTTGGTGCAATTATATGCAGAATGTAGGCTACTGGGGGACATCACAGACTCTTGGAGGGGTTCACTGTTGCAACCAATATATAAAAAAGGGCCAAACTGTGACCCTGGAAACTACCGAATGATCGCCCTCCAGGACATCGAGGGCAAGGCCTATGCAAGCTTACTTTTGGAGGAATTAGTGTACTTGGTCAAGGCGCAAGGACTTCTGCCCTTTTATCAGACCGGGTTTAGTCCAGGGGGCTAAACTGTGGATAACATTGTTGGCCTGTCATATCTAGCCCATCAAGTGGTGTCCCATTGCACCCTGCCGCTTTTTGCCTGCTTCATCGACTACTCTGCGGCCTTCGATGGTTTAGACCGATCCATCCTTTGGCAGAAACTGGCTCGCTGGAACATCAGTCCACCACTATTACAAACCATCAAATCACTATACTCGCATACCTGGGTAAGGGTCAAACTCACCAGTCAGTCAACCACAGGGAAAAATTACTATGGACCGGAGGCTAAAGCAGGGATGTGTCCTGGCCCGATGCTCTTTAATCTGTATACTGCGGACATGGGCCAGGCACTGTAGGGGGTCTCACTAGCCACGCCCAGGATTGGCCTCACAAAGATACAGCTGCTGCAGTACGCCGATGATCTGGTTCTTCTTGACCATACTACTAAAATAGTTCTTCAAAAAGCGCTTACGGCCCTTTCGGTATACAACGCTCCGAACAAGCTGGTCGCTAATTCATCAAAGTCCAAAATAGTAATTTTTGGCCATTCCCCAAGACAAAAGGTGGCAAAGTGGCTGTTGGGCACGCTGACTCTGGACTGTGTCAAATTTTACAACTACCTGGGGGTTTAGATCAGCGAATCGGGCCGCCCACAGGTGCACCTCCACAAACTGCAGCAGAAGGGGAAATTGGCCACCTATGCACTTTGAAAATTATACGCGACACTGGATAGCCCCACAACAATGGCCATACAAAGAGTCCTGAGAGCCAAACTTTTACCATCCCTCAATTATGCACAACAGGCATTTCCAGGGAAATTAGCGCAAGACCTGGAAAAAATACATTGCTCCGCCTACAAAAAGATATTCCGTCTACCAGCTTGCACCCGGAACACCTTAATTCATTTGGAATTTGATCTCAATAAACAAAAACTAGAGGAGCTGGCAACTCTCTCGAAATACTTTTTCTTAACAACGGCGGGCCCCATAAACTCTATGAAGGCTGTTTTAAAATCTATTTTCCTACAAACCAGCAACCCATGGTCTGCCTGTCTTGCCTTTAGCCAAAGATCACCTGCAGCTTGCTAAAGACAGTTGGGACCCCAGTTTAACCAACTATGCTATCATCAAGGCAACAATAAAAAAGCAATTGTGGCTACGCTCTCGCACTTTGGACATGGAATCCCTGGCAGTAAGAGGCTTTCATGAGACCCAAAGTCTCCCACACACACAGTCCAGCCAGAAACTCCACCTTAGGCAGGCCATGGGGAGGCAAGCCTTACACAGGATCTTAGCTGCCAGATTACACCCTCTTCCTTTAAAAGAACTATATCCAACCGCAAACCCAAGGCCGTGTATTAGGGAGCTTCTGCAATTACAAACGAGAATCCTTGGCCCACATTCTATTTTGCTGTCCAGCCCTTCAGCCAGCTCGTAGAACCTATCTTAGACCAATCCTCCTTCAACTGGGCACCCGTACAGCAAAAGAGGCAGTCCAACAACTTTATACTTTGGACATTGTAAAGCACATGGTGAGCTTTGGGAAATTTGTTTACCACACTCGCACACTATTGAAGGGCAACTCACCACACACCGAGTCAGGAGCACCCTCTGGAGTTCCGTAGAAAGCTGGGTCAAACTGAATATTCACGACCTTCTCTTAGACAACACACTGGATGCTCTGTTTCTCACAGAGACATGGCTGAATGACAGCTCAGGTCCGGATGTTGCACAAGCACTTCCTTCAAGCTATGTTATACTCAGACTTGACAGGCCTAAGAGATCAGGGGGAGGAATAGCTATCATTTATAAAAAATCTTATAAATGCTATCTTGAACCCCTATCCTTGAACGCCTGTGAGATAGCTTGTTTTAAACTGTCATTGCTTCCTACCTTTACACTAACTGGCCTACTGGTATACCGACCACCCGGTTCGGCAACAACCTGGACATCTCAGTTCTCTGATTTAGTAGGCTCTCTTCTGATTGACACAAGTACTTTCTTGATTGTAGGGGACCTAAATATTCACTTAAACGACCCTCAAAATACGGCTGCCAATAATCTGATCAATAACTTGGCGGCCATGCACATTATGCTTCATAATCAGGGGGCCACTTATAGAGATGGCCACTTACTCGACCCTATATTTGGCAACCTCCCTCAGATCCAATGCCTTACTGCCTTGCCCCTTCAATGGTCAGATCACTTTCTTACATACTTTACTATCCCTGGCGGGGGAGCCTCGTCCCCTCCTTACATATCATCCCTCTATGGTCACAGAAACTGGAAGAAACTTGATCTGGCCCAACTGAATTCAGCGTTAGACTCTGTCCCTGATGATCTTCTGAGTGACGAAATTAACATGGAGGCCATAGCTGCTTCAACGGACAGGTGGCTCCTGAGAGCCATTGACATCTGCCTGCCGCTTACTAATAAGAGAATTAAACCTCACAACACTCTAGCGCCATGGTTTAACGACGCACTCAAGGCAGCTAAATCCAAATGTAAACGCTATGAGCGTCTCTGGAGGAAAGACTATTCTCATATTTCAGGGGAAACCTACAAAAAGGAACTCAAGCAATACCATAGGGAGTGTGCTGCAGCTCGTGCAACCTATGTCACCCAGACTATCTCAGCTGCATCTAACAAATCCAGGACATTATTTAACTTAGTTAAAGAATTGGCAGGATCAAAGTCTACTGCTGATTCCCCCTCTTTGAATAATGCTCAATGTGACGAACTGGCTCAGTTTTTTACAAACAAAATTGAAAGAATCTATGATGATATTTCTAAGCAGCAACCGAAAGAAACAAATAACAATACTGCCAATAATAATCAGCAAACACAATCTGCGCTAACATATCACCCTCTAATTTGCTGGCCTGAGATTACTATCCAAAATCTACACAAAATTGTTAGAAAACTAAAATCGGGCTCCCCGGTAGATCCTCTCCCTGTGTCAATACTCAAGAAACTTGACACCAGGCATTTGTCATTGATCTGTAAAATCTTAAACCAGTCCCTCGTCTCTGCCACTGTCCCTATACCATGGAAACATGGTATAGGGACACACCATTGTTAAAGAAACCTACGGCTGACCCCAAAGTTCTGGGTAACTTTCGCCCGATCTCCCTGTTACCCGCATTTTCCAAACTTTTGGAAAAACACGTTCATAACCATCTGGCCCACTACTTAGAGATAAATGACATCTTCCACTCCTCTCAGTCTAGCTTCCGACCCGGTTACTCAAGTGAGACTACCCTTCTGGGGGTCGTAGAACATCTGCGGAGCCTAGTTGACAAGGGACTCTCTGCTGCACTTATATTACTTGATCTCAGTGCAGCATTCGACACCATCTCTCACAGTATCTACTCGACTCCCTTTCTGATGTTGGCATAAGGGGAATTGCTCTTGACTGGCTAACCTCTTTCTTAGATCAGCGCTCTTTCCAAATTAATTCCAACACAGGCACCTCCGGTGTCTATCAGTCCCCTTATGGTGTCCCCCAGGGCTCAGTTCTCAACCCCCTGCTTTTTAACTTATATGTGGCCCCTCTTGCCCGTATCGCGGAAAATGAAGGCCTAACCATGTTCAGTTACGCTGACGATTCTCAAATAATCTTCTCACTGTCTAGTACAGACAAGGACTCACCTTTGCCCCTGAAATCTGGCCTTTCCAAAATCACAACCTGGATGCGGACCAATCTGTTGAAACTTAACAGAGAAAAAACAGAGGTTCTAATCTTTGGTCCCAGCCCTGATCTATGGAATGCCTCCCACTGGCCATCCATCATGGGCCCTCTTCCCATCCCATGTGACCAAGTCCGTAACCTAGGTATAACTATCGACAAAGGACTTACGATGCAGCCTCAAGTCGGGAAACTCACTGCCATGTGTTTTATAATCCTGAGATGGCTCTGTGAGATAATATGGATGCTCCCGGAAGACACCAAGAAATCTGTAGTCAATGCCCTAATCACCTCAAGGCTTGACTCCGGGAATGTCCTTTACCTAGGGGCAACCCAAGCTGTAATGAAACAACTGCAGTGTGTACAATATGCTGTGGCCCGTCTGTTGCGCAAGTGCCACAGAAGAGAACACATGTCGGGACACCTAAAAATTTTGCATTGGCTTAAAATTGAGAGCAGAGTAAAATTTAAGACTCTTTGCTTTATGCATAAGATCAAATTTGGTTCTGCCCCAAGATACCTAAAATCCCTGGCTCATGCCTATCTTCCCACTCGGCATCTTAGATCCTTTTCCCAGGGCCTTTTTAGTGTGCCAAAAGTCCGGCTTTCCAGAATGGGAGGCAGGTCTTTTTCCTACCTAGGTCCTAAGTTATGGAATTCCCTCCCCCTAAAAATGCGCACTGAAACCAATCTCGTCACTTTCCGTAGATCCCTGAAAACCTGGCTGTTCAACCAGTAGACCTGGCCTGGCTAACATCTCCCTCCCTTCCTTTCCCGCACTCAATCTTTCTTCCAGCGCCGGGAAACCCTTTTTGGGTAGCTGTAGAGCTTTACAAATCAAATAAATAAATAAATAAGGTTGTGGAGGCTTGGACAATACTGAACTTTTGACTTGCTTTGCCCATAACACGTCTTTTTGCAAATTTCTGGCTTATTTTATAAACAAAAACAAATGGTGGTTTTTAATAATTTTATTTGAACAAATATTTATTGTTTTACATTTATAAAAGTGTTTTTTCTCCCGTTCTTTTTAAAATATGGTGTGTTTTGTAATGGTTTTGATTAACCGCTCAAATAAAAGTCATTCATTCATTCATTCATGTGGTCACTCCCGCCACTCGCCATCAGCCAGATGGTACCTTCAGTACTCTGGAGTTAGGTATTTCTTCTGCAGTTGCGACCCTGATGTTTCCCTCCTTTCCTACTATTGTGACCAATGTCCTTCAGCTCTATGGATCAGGTAGGCCCTTAAAGGTGCAGGAACAGACTCATCTCTCTGGTGGGCACTTATACCACTGTTGGTGGGTCTCCTTCATGCAGCACCTCAGGGAATTCACAATGTGGGGTCACTAACTTGGATGCCTTGCTAAGTTTGGATGCTTGGATCGTGCTAACGAAGACAGGTCTGTCTGGAACCTACCTGTCTGAGATCGCATTCGTCCTAGACAGAAGAGGAAGGTTCAATGGGGCTTCACTACAGAGCTCAGAAGAGAGCACCCCTGCTCCATTGCTCACATTTGAGAACGGGTAACTCAATTGGCAAAAGTCGATGCATAGAAAAAAATATCTTATTGGTATCCTGTCAGTAGCATTCCCTACTGTAAGGGGCATGAGACATAACCACACTTTATGTACACTTCTTTTCTTGCCTGACCTAGAATCACTGTCAGTGGCCATATGTCAGACTTATTGTGTAGGTGGGATTCATACTCATATGGGTGATTCCAAAACACTCCTGCTTGCTACTGATGCCCTGCTTATACTTTCTAAACCCACATACTCAATGCCCCTTTAAGCGCTGCCAATGTCAAAATCCAGTGCCATGGAAGTATTAGAATACCACATGTTCAAATGATTGACATATAAACTCAATTTTCTGGTCTTCAACATTAACGGGGGGCTCAAAAACATGGTTAACAGATATCGTAAACATTCTGCTCAGTAAGAATAGGATTGATTTTATACATTGATCACAGCTACGTCTATCACTAAGGGCATGGTCCAGTTTGTGAAGATGGTGGCGGCACCTTGCTGTTATCTTCAACATGTTACAGTTTCCTGTGGCAGGAAGCGGCTCCTTAAGATTTCTCAAGACTGCATTTCAGACCTTATCTCAAAACTGTCAATTTACACACTGGAACCAAAAATGAGTGGTCTGAGACTACCATAATTATTATTGTACACGTTGGCTGACAAACTGTTGCAGCTGGCATATTGGACCTCTTTGTCAACTACTATAACGCTCTAGTGTAAAATAGAATTGGTAGCCCTCCAGAATTGAAAGGAATCACACACTTAATATATATCTATATCTATATCTATATCTATATAAATATATATATATATATAGCGTTGCGTTTGGAGTTTGGCGTATATATATATATATATTACCTACTGGCGGTCGCCAGTAGGTATATATAGTTAGGATTTTTTCTCTATGGGATTTTTGAAAATTCTATGTCTAATAACTTTGGCGTTTGTGGACGGAATTGGCTGAAATTTTCAGGAAAATGGAACATTTTGTTTCTGAGCAGCCCCTGACAATTTGGGGGGGTTTCATCAAGGGGGGGCCGAGAAAAAAGGGGGGTCCCAAAACGCATTTTTCCCATGTTAATTTCCATAGGGCGGTTGGCCTCACTTTTAGCTCGAACGGCTGAATGGATTTGCACGAAACTTGGCAAAATTGTAGGGACTGTTAGCCTGATGTGCCTTTGCTAGGTCTCAATATATGTGCTCCAGTGGATTTTGAGTAATTTAGGTTCAAAAAAATATATATATCTGGGCGGAGCCTAACCACACATCTGATCTGATTGGCTGTCAGCACTTCATCCAAGAAGTGTTGGCAGCCATCTTGGGACCAATATACATGATAGCACCTCATTAAAAAGCATTGTAGTTAATAGAGGGTTTTAGGACTTTAGTTACATTATAAATCATTTGTTGATGGTACCATACTCGTTTTAGGAATTGTGGTTGGTTCTAAAGTGATTTTACCATGTGAAAAAACCTTCTGCTGTGATATCATGAATATTGTTTGAAAGAAAACTAATATCTCATGATTTTCCCACAGTGGTTTGGAAGGGGATCTATAAGCTAAACTGAAAGCATATTTTCTGTAAATTCACATTATCTTTCTCAGTCATGTGAAAATGAAGTCTGACATTCTCAGTAAAACATGTACATCCAACAAGGACAGAGACTGTCAGTTGATTCCTTTGTGTTCTACTGCAGCCTCCTAGAGTGTTCTAAAGAACAACTAGAGCGCTAACAGTCCTACTTATTACAAAGGTATGGCACACCTGAAGCCATCTTGATTGGAATAAAGTGGTAACTCTTAAAACATTTAATTTAAAAAGAAACAACATGAAGGGGTATATTTTGCCATAGAAAGTATGATTAGTGCTGCAGAATGAAAAATTAGGGCACATTTTGAGTGACTTCTCAAATCCTTTTCTATTTCATTAAAACATTCTGACATGCAGTCTCCCAAAATGGCCACCAGAGACAAAAGAGCCCAAATGTAGCCCAAATATCACCCAGATGTAGCCCAAGTATAGCCCAATGACAGAATGTCCCAGAGTGTTCTAAAGAACAACTAGAGCACTAACAGTCCTACTTATTACAAAGGTATGGCACACCTGAAGCCATCTTGATTGGAATAAAGTGGTAACTCTTAAAACATTTAATTTAAAAAGAAACAACATGAGGGGGTATATTTTGCCATAGAAAGTATGATTAGTGCTGCAGAATGAAAAATTAGGGCACATTTTGAGTGACTTCTCAAATCCTTTTCTATTTCATTAAAACATTCTGACATGCAGTCTCCCAAAATGGCCACCAGAGACAAAAGAGCCCAAATGTAGCCCAAATATCACCCAGATGTAGCCCAAGTATAGCCCAATGACAGAATGTCCCAGAGTGTTCTAAAGAACAACTAGAGCGCTAACAGTCCTACTTATTACAAAGGTATAGCACACCTGGAGCCATCGTGATGGGAATAAAGTGGTAACTCTTAAGACATTTAATTTAAAAAGGAACAAAATGAGGGGGTATATTATGCAATAGAAGGTATTATTAGTGCTGCAGAAAGAAAAATTAGGGCACATTTTGAGTGACTTTTCAAATCCTCTTCTATTTCATTAAAAAATTCTGACATGCAGTCTCCCAAAATGGCCACCAGAGACAAAAGAGCCCAAATGTAGCCCAAATATCACCCAGATGTAGCCCAAGTATAGCCCAATGACAGAATGTCCCAGAGTGTTCTAAAGAACAACTAGAGCGCTAACAGTCCTACTTATTACAAAGGTATGGCACACCTGAAGCCATCTTGATTGGAATAAAGTGGTAACTCTTAAAACATTTAATTTAAAAAGGAACAAAATGAGGGGGTATATTTTGCCATATGAATTATGATTAGTGCTGCAGAAAGAAAAATTAGGGCACATTTTGAGTGACTTCTCAAACCCTCTTCAATTTCATTAAAAAATTCTGACATAGTCTCGCAAGATGGCCACCAGAGACAAAAGAGCCTAAATGTAGCCCAAATATCACCCAGATGTACCCCAAGTATAGCCCAATGACAGAATGTCCCAGAGTGTTCTAAAGAACAACTAGAGCGCTAACAGTCTTACTTATGACAAAAGTATGGCACACCAGAAGCCATCTTGATTGGAATGAAGTGGTAAGTCTGAAAACACTCAATTTAAAAAGGAACAACATGAGGGGGTTAATTTTGCCATAGAAAGTATGATTAGTGCTTCAGAAAGAAAAATTAGGGATCATTTTGAGTGACTTCTCAAATCCTCTTCTATTTCATTAAAAAAATTCTGACATGCAGACTGAAACATGCACTTTGAATACCAGCAGCAGACGTCCCTGGTGAGCAGTAGCTTTACTACAGTGATCAAATGTGCAACTAGAGTGCTAACATTCAGAATTTATGGCAAATGTGTGACACATCTGAATGCCTTCTTGATGGAACCAAAGTAAACAAGCATTGAAAATGCAATAGATCTCGCCCTCATTTAAGTTAAAGCCATTCTGTTTGTAATGAGGTGGCTTTTTAGCTTTGCTTTTATTAGTGTTTTTTCAACTTTCATGTAAATAGCGCACCGTTTTCACCAAATCGACTTTGCCCAAGCACACCCTTCCCTTCGGCCAACAAATCCCAAAAATTCGGCACACCTGCCGATCCACTCTCCCTACAGCTCACCCAAGCCCCGTCCCTCTAGCGCAACTGGAACATCCCAAATTCACCTTCTCCATGCGCACCAAAAACTCCCATTGAATAACATGACAATTCGCTACTCCGCACAAAAATTGCTCTTTAAAGCACTTCCACTGCTCCGATCCGCTTCAAACTTGGCTGGACACTAGTTCCAGCGATTCCCTAACATCTCACCAAAAATCAGCTCAATCCATCCACTGGAACGGGGACGAATTTCAACCCGAATACGCGCCCCCCGCAAACACAAAAAAAAGCCATAAAACGGCCAAATCTCGACCAAAAACCGCCAAAATCCCTCAAAACCTTGCCAACACCAATACGCACGAAACTGAACTGGCCCCTCAGCCCTAGGCTCCGGGAACCCTACTTAATTGACCCAAAAGCCCTAAAAAAGCAACATAATACACACGAAAACGCCCTAACAACCCTAAAATGCATATAAGTATATGTATGCATGCATTTATGTTTGTATTTATATGTAGATATACAAATGATATATGTTTATATATGTATGTATATATATATATTCACTGAAAAAACCATAGGCTATAGACCATTTATAGTTAGGAATTAGCATTTACAAAACCTTGAAAATTCACTGAAAAAACCGTAGGTTATAGACCATATATAGTTAGGAATTAGCATTTACAAAACCTTGAAAATTCACTGAAAAAACCATAGGTTATAGACCATATATAGTTAGGAATTCGCATTTACAAAACCTTATTTTACTCACACAAAACCATTGAAATTCCATATATAGTTAGTTGCACTAACTATATATCGCGCACCCGCAATCCACTGCTGATGATGTCACATATTACATCATTCATGACATGGTCAGTGACATCACTGATGACATCACTGATGACATCTCAAATGACATCACTGATGACATCACTGATGACAACATCCAGTGACTGTATGTTTCTGTAAAGTTAAAATATGTCTTACATATTGAAGAATGAGTGGATGTATAAGTGTCTGGATGAAGGATTTAGTAGGTGCATGACTGACTGTATGAGTGAGTGATTAAATGTGTCTCACTGAGTGCATGGGTTAGTGACTAAACTGTCTTAATTTGTGCATCATTATGTCTGTTGTTCTGTAAACTGTTGCATGTGTTGATAAGTAGCTATATGAGTAACTATATGGGTTATTGATTGGTTGCCCAAGTATTTGTATGGGCAGAACGCCGCGGCGAGAGCCATTGTTGGACTTCCTAAGTTCTGCCCGGTGTCTCATGTCATCCGCTCCCTGCACTGGCTCCCGGTTAGAAAGCGTATTCTTTTCAGGGTCTTGTGTCTGACCTTCAAAATCCTTAGAGGCATAGGCCCCGAGATCCTGGCCAACTCCATTTCCTTCTATGTCCCTACCCGCAATCTTCGATCTCAAGGGCAGGCCCGTGCTGTTGTCCCCACATTTAGGCTCAGCAGGATGGGGGGCCGTTCCTTCAGGGTGAGAGCCGCGTCAATCTGGAACACCCTCCCAGTTGAAATTCGGCTGATAGAGGACTTGCTGTCGTTTCGTAGAGCCATAAAAACCTTCCTATTTTAGCTTCCCTGTTTTAGTACTTTTCTGTAGCATTGTCTCCATGCTGTGTTATGACTGCTTAGTGTCTCTGCGCCGGGATGCTCCTTCGCTGGAGTCGCTGTGCGCATAATAAATTGTTATAACATAACATAACATAACATAACATACTGAGTGTGTGTGTGGGTGGCTGGGAGGTGTATGACTCTGTGCATAGATGTGTGAGCAGTTGATTCACTAGATGTATGGTTTCAAAAGTGCATGTGGAAACAGCTGTATGGGCGGTTGACTGTGTGCATGAGTGTATTGGTGAGTGAATGGATATCTCAGTGCTACATGTCAAAGTAAGTACATATGTAAAACACAGTACATGTGAGAGTTGACATATATAAATAACTGTGCATAAGAGCCAGTGAATGTGTGAGTGGCTGTATGGATCATTGTGAACTTGTATCAGGGATTGTATAAGAGAGTTAATATGTGTTAGTATATGTTTGAATAAGTAAAGTTTGTATAACTGTATAGTTGAGGAAATGGAGGTGTGATTGATTCTTTGATTGACTGACTAGGTGTGTGAGTAACTCCATGGATGAGTGACAGTCTGTGAGTGTCTGTTTACACTGATTGTATCTAAGGTTATATTAGAGTCTGAAGAGGTTCATCGTATTATCACATGAATGATATCATCAGTGATGTGATCAGTAATGTCAAATGAGATGTCATCAGTGATGTCATCAGTGATGTCATTTGAGATGTCATCAGTGATGTCATTTGAGATGTCATCAGTGATGTCATCAGTGATGTCACTGACCATGTCATGAATGATGTAATATGTGACATCATCAGCAGTGGATTGCGGGTGCGCGATATATAGTTAGTGCAACTAACTATATATGGAATTTCAATGGTTTTGTGTGAGTAAAATAAGGTTTTGTAAATGCGAATTCCTAACTATATATGGTCTATAACCTATGGTTTTTTCAGTGAATATATATATATATATATATATATATATATATATATATATATTCACTGAAAAAACTGTAGGTTATAGACCATATATAGTTAGGAATTAGCATTTACAAAACCTTGAAAATTCACTGAAAAAACCATAGGTTATAGACCATATATAGTTAGGAATTCGCATTTACAAAACCTTATTTTACTCACACAAAACCATTGAAATTCCATATATAGTTAGTTGCACTAACTATATATCGCGCACCCGCAATCCACTGCTGATGATGTCACATATTACATCATTCATGACATGGTCAGTGACATCACTGATGACATCACTGATGACATCTCAAATGACATCACTGATGACATCTCAAATGACATCACTGATGACATCACTGATGACATCTCATTTGACATTACTGATCACATCACTGATGATATCATTCATGTGATAATACGATGAACCTCTTCAGACTCTAATATAACCTTAGATACAATCAGTGTAAACAGACACTCACAGACTGTCACTCATCCATGGAGTTACTCACACACCTAGTCAGTCAATCAAAGAATCAATCACACCTCCATTTCCTCAACTATACAGTTATACAAACTTTACTTATTCAAACATATACTAACACATATTAACTCTCTTATACAATCCCTGATACAAGTTCACAATGATCCATACAGCCACTCACACATTCACTGGCTCTTATGCACAGTTATTTATATATGTCAACTCTCACATGTACTGTGTTTTACATATGTACTTACTTTGACATGTAGCACTGAGATATCCATTCACTCACCAATACACTCATGCACACAGTCAACCGCCCATACAGCTGTTTCCACATGCACTTTTGAAACCATACATCTAGTGAATCAACTGCTCACACATCTATGCACAGAGTCATACACCTCCCAGCCACCCACACACACACTCAGTATGTTATGTTATGTTATGTTATGTTATAACAATTTATTATGCGCACAGCGACTCCAGCGAAGGAGCATCCCGGCGCAGAGACACTAAGCAGTCATAACACAGCATGGAGACAATGCTACAGAAAAGTACTAAAACAGGGAAGCTAAAATAGGAAGGTTTTTATGGCTCTACGAAACGACAGCAAGTCCTCTATCAGCCGAATTTCAACTGGGAGGGTGTTCCAGATTGACGCGGCTCTCACCCTGAAGGAACGGCCCCCCATCCTGCTGAGCCTAAATGTGGGGACAACAGTACGGGCCTGCCCTTGAGATCGAAGATTGCGGGTAGGGACATAGAAGGAAATGGAGTTGGCCAGGATCTCGGGGCCTATGCCTCTAAGGATTTTGAAGGTCAGACACAAGACCCTGAAAAGAATACGCTTTCTAACCGGGAGCCAGTGCAGGGAGCGGATGACATGAGACACCGGGCAGAACTTAGGAAGTCCAACAATGGCTCTCGCCGCGGCGTTCTGCCCATACAAATACTTGGGCAACCAATCAATAACCCATATAGTTACTCATATAGATACTTATCAACACATGCAACAGTTTACAGAACAACAGACATAATGATGCACAAATTAAGACAGTTTAGTCACTAACCCATGCACTCAGTGAGACACATTTAATCACTCACTCATACAGTCAGTCATGCACCTACTAAATCCTTCATCCAGACACTTATACATCCACTCATTCTTCAATATGTAAGACATATTTTAACTTTACAGAAACATACAGTCACTGGATGTTGTCATCAGTGATGTCATCAGTGATGTCATTTGAGATGTCATCAGTGATGTCATCAGTGATGTCACTGACCATGTCATGAATGATGTAATATGTGACATCATCAGCAGTGGATTGCGGGTGCGCGATATATAGTTAGTGCAACTAACTATATATGGAATTTCAATGGTTTTGTGTGAGTAAAATAAGGTTTTGTAAATGCGAATTCCTAACTATATATGGTCTATAACCTATGGTTTTTTCAGTGAATTTTCAAGGTTTTGTAAATGCTAATTCCTAACTATATATGGTCTATAACCTACGGTTTTTTCAGTGAATATATATATATATATATATATATATATATATATATATATATATATATATATATATATATTTATATATATATATGTACGCCAAACTCCAAAACGCTACCTCCGATCCCAAACTCGGAACGGCGAAGCAAACAGGAGACGGACCACCGGAATAATTACAGGTATTTCTTTATTGCATATCTCAGCTGGGTTGAAGGGCAAGACGCGTTTCAGGCTGGAACAGCCCTTGTTCACATATATACAGCTCCCAAAACACCAGCCTGCGGCACACACGAGCTGGTGCCTGTCAAACGGGGGTGTTCCCGTTTATAAATCAAGCTCTAAACTTCTTTCAGGTAGTGAATACCTGCAAAAGATGACAGCACTCTCCCGGGGAGGTTTCCAATGAGTTTATTTCAAAAGGAGGAAACCTCGGCATATGAGGACGCGTTTCTGCACACAGCCTTTGTCAATTGTGGCACGAAAGGCGCCGCGCCCGCCATCATTAAATAACAATTTACACACCAGTGTGTTTTCGGTCAAATAACATAGAAAGAGGACTATGTATTATACTCGACAAAATGTTGCCATCTTTGAATGTGTGGATGAAGGCAAAGTGTCATTATGTCAGGTTAGTATATCACATCATGACACATTTCTACACATTGGTGAAGCTTCTAACACATATATCTGGTTATGCACAAAATATATATTAAAAAATATAATCACATGTGTCCACACATTCTACAAAAGTCGATCTCGCCCTGGATGGGCATGTGCCTCTCCCATAATATTCCGAAAACAATATTTATCGCAAGCATGATTCACGGATTTCAAAATATAGAGAAAATGTATTCTAAATACTGAATAAAAACAATACAAATATATTCATTTCGACACATTGCATATACAAAAGATTCCAAAATAGCTAAATGAGCAAAATCAATAAATTAGGCCAGATGTATCGCTGATTCCTCACTACTGTTAAAACCTAGGGGACTTTTACACAGTAAATCGATAATATATCGTGACTCCAAACGTCCAAGTCTCAGCAGAGACTCCTCTAGGATTAACTGGGACACTGTCCAAACAAAAGTACATCAGTAGATCCCTATTATGATTAAGTACCTTGTTATAGTGTCTCGCTACGGGGTAGGCCTTGTCTATGTTATTGATTGCTCGCATATGTTCTAAAATGCGTACCTTAACAGGGTGGATGGTACTTCCAGTATATCTTAGCCCGCGAGGACATATTAGATAGTAGATTGCATAGGCAGTTGAACACATGAGAAATTTCGATATTTTCTTGGGTGTATGCAAACCAGGCACGTTGTAAGTCAGTGTGCGTTTTCTATTTTTGCAAGCTTTGCACCGACCACAGGGGTAAAAGCCATTAAGTGGTCTGAGAGAGGAAAGAACAGGTTTAGCATCATGGTGGCTATGTACTAGATGATCTCGTAAGGCTCTAGCTTTCCTGAAAGTGACTAATGGATTGGCAGGTAAGTCATCTTTGATGACACTATCCATCAAAAGGATATTCCAATTTTTTCGCAATATCCGTTTAAGTTGGCCTGCGTCATCAGAGAAAGTCGTGATCAATCTAAAGGTACCTTTGTCAAGTTCTTTCTTAGCTTTAGTGACCAATAAATCCTTCCTCTCAAGAGCCTTAACTCTTTCTAAGTCATGCGATAAGACTGCATGACTATAGCCTCTCACTGTGAAACGTTGTATACTGGACATAGCAGCGGCCTCAAATTCCCTGACATTCGAGCAGTTTCTTTTAAGCCTCAAGAGTTCTCCGTAGGGAATACTATTGATAAGCTTACTAGGATGGTTGCTGGTAGCGAACAGAGTTGAATTGCCTGCAGTAGTTTTTCTAAATAATTTAGTGCAGATCTGCCCATCTTCAATGTACACTGTAATTTCTAGGCAATTGACAGTGGAAATGCTGATATCTCCTGAGAATCTCAAATTGAAATCATTATCATTTAACATTTCTACATAGGCAGCAGCCATTTCTAGCGGGCCATCAAATACAATAAACAAATCATCGATGTACCGATGCCATGCTTTGACTCTCATGTTCCATTCATGATTGGAGTCAGCCCATGCAACCTGCTCCTCCCACCAGCCAATGAAAAGATTTGCATAGCTGGGGGAGGAGCAAGATCCCATGGCCACTCCCGAAATTTGCATAAACAGTTGATTTTGGAACAAAAAAATATTGTTCGTCAAGCAAAACATCATGAATTCAAGTATCATCTGATTGTGTTCATAGAAACTCATTTCTCGTGTGTCTAGAAAACTTTTGATGGCTACAAGTCCATCCTTATGTGCAATGCACGTATAGAGACTTGTGATGTCTAATACCATCATGCAATAACCCTCTTTCAACTTGATGTTATTGATGCAATTCAAAAAATGCATAGTGTCTTTCAGATATGATTTTAATGTAAGTACATGTTGGAAGAGGAAAACAATCAATGTACATACACAGATGCTACAATTGACGAAGTCTAAACGCCGAAATGTGTCTTGAAGTGCTGTGGTTTCAAATAAAATTGGTTTGAAACCACCCCCTTGAGTGCTGCTATCTTTATCAGGAACAATTACCTGTTGGATTTTGGGAGCTGCATGTAGTTGACGGGTACACCCCCGTTAAGCAAGCACCCATTCTGGAGTGCGGCCGGCTGGTGTTTTGGGAAGTTGTATATATATATATATATATATATATATATATATATATATATATATATATATATATATATTTCAGAAAACACTCCCAAAGCCACCTCCAATCCCTGCGGACCGGCGAAGCAAACACAGGAGATGAACCACAGGATCTGGCCAAGTAGTTCTTTTTACTGAAACAGGTAAACAGCAATGACGCGTTTCGGGCTCGAAAGCCCTTGATCACATGCAGAGCATATTACTTCTTTTTTAGTTTATATAATGTGATGCAAAGTACACGCCCCAAAGACAAACTCATGCTGGGTCAAGTGACCATAAACATAAAAGAAATACTGTCCGTATAGGTTTTCAAAAGATACCATTCAGTTTGTAAACAGATGTAAAGTGCAAAGTCGCAGTTTATAAATACATAAATGTACAACAACTATTAAACACTGGCAAGATTAAAACCCAAATTATGGTAACTGCTTATGATTGGAATCAGACATAAAAATACTAATATATTTCAGCAAAAAATGCCTATGAACAGTATTTGGTCCCACTTACTGATTTTGAGGTGATTTATGGCAGGATAAATCCTAAACATAACCAGATAACTGATCAGATAAATGTACGTTACTGAAGAATCCATACAGAAGCTATGGGCAGTATTGCTTGGAGGCTCTTGGGATGATAAAGTGCATAACTAATAATGTGTATCTAACTAGATAACACCTCTGCCTGATGTGCAAAAACTGTGCAAGATTAAGTGCAAAAAATATGTATATTGTATGAAGTGCAAAATGTATGATAAATAAATCTGTATAAAGTATGTATAAATATTGATAACAATAAAAATTGGTCATTGCCAAAATCCATTGTTAAAAACATATAAATAACATTTTATTAAAAACAGTAGATCATCATGTCTAAAAAATGGTGCTCACCCCATATGTAATATATATAAAAAAAAGAGAAGTTACGATAGTTCATAATATTTACAAGAGACTGAAGAGTGATTTTACATGTACTAGGTAACAGGGAACCTGCCTACCTAAGGGGATAAAACAGAACTAAGACTCTTACCGGAAACATCTAATGCAGAGTGAAGATTGAAAATGCTCAGAACCAGTGAGAGGGGCAATCAATGGGACAGGTAACTCATGAAAGACTATTTTTTTAAAAGTTTCACAAAAAATTGTACATATCCTCCGTATTGTTAAGACCATTTGACCATTTACTGTCAAATCTAGGATCATGGTTGTCTCAAGTTGCCTCAACTGCTGCTCTCTATTCCCACCTCTACGTGGTTTGGGACTGGACCCTACCACAAAGTAAGTGAGGCATGCTACGTCATTATTGTGTTTCTTTTTAAAATGGCGTACTACCGGATAGGCAGGGTGCTGTGCAGGAGGGCTCTTAGGTGTTGCAAAATCCTGACGTGTACCTGTAGTTTTGTACTCCCTATATAATTAAGGCCACAGGTACACGTCAGGACATATACTGCAAATTCAATCTTGCAATTGTAACTACCAGTGATCAGAATGTCAGTAGAGCTAAAAAGGAGTCTGATAATGAGTCTTGTGAATCCCAAATTTACATGCCCTACAAGTAGAACACTTCAAAAATCCTGCCGCTGGTTGCAGCCACCTACTTTTCTGTCTTATCTCTGGGCTGCTTCTATCTAGAACTGACCCCATATTATTGGCCCTTCTAAAAGTGACCAACGGCATACTAGATAATTGTGAACCCAATATTGTGTCAGTTAACACAATCGGCCAGTTCTTCTTAATGATGATCCTGATTTTATTTTCCTCATTACTGAAAGCAGTAATTAATCTGGGGCAATTGTTAGTATCAATGAGGGGTACCACAGTGGTATCTATGTCATCATTACTAGAAGTGCTTGGCGGAAAAAAGCTTTCTCTAGATCGTGTATTGGCTTTTGTTAGAGCTTGATGCAACATGGCATCCGAGTATCCACGTGCTCTGAGTCTGGCATTCATCTCTTTTAAACATTTCTCAAAATCACAGGTGGAACTGCATATTCTTTTAAGTCGCAAATCTCACCGTAGGGAATGCTACTGATAGTGTTTTTCGAGTGAAGACTGGTGGCGTGCAATGTGGTGTTTCCGGCCGTGGGTTTTCTGAATAGTGTTGTTTCTAATCTGGCATTTTTAACATACACTTTTACATCCAAAAACTCAATCTCATGTTTATTGATGTGTGAAGTGAAGTTAAGGTTGAAGGAATTGTCATTTGTCTCTTTACAGAATGTCAATGCTTCCTCCTCATCCCCTTGCCAAAGAATAAAAACATCATCAATATACCGTAAGTATTTAACAACTTTTTTATTGACCCATGCTCAGTGTTTGATGTTAAGGACCTGTTCCTCCCACCAGCCTACGTGTAAACACGCATAGCTGGGAGAGAAACAGGATCCCATCACCACGCCCCTTAGTTGTCTCCACACATCCTTACCAAAGAGAAAAAAGTTGTTATACAGACACCATTCGATTAGACTAATGATGACTTTGTTGTGTTCTTAGTAATCAGCAACTCGTTTACTCAGGAAATGTTCAACCGCTTTTAAACCACAAGTATGGGCTATGCTTGTATATAAGGACTCTAGGTCCAAAGTTATTAACAACATATCGTCGTTTCATTCCAAGTCCCCAATTTTCTGCAGGAAATCGCTGGTGTCACTAACAAAGCTGGGCAAACTTTTTACCATGTCCTGCAAAAAAAAATCAATGTATTGCCCAACCTGCTCACTTGTACTTTTTACCGCCGATATAATTGGTCTTCCCGGCGTTGGACTTATACACTTATGAACCTTGGGGATTAGGTAAAACACAGATAGGACAGGGAATTTATTGTTCATAAAATTGAATTCTTCCATAGAGATCAAGCCTTCTCTGCGCCATTTGTATAACAACTTGAGTAGAGTCTCTTTAGCTTTACCATACTTTTTTTTTTTTTTTTTTTTTGATAAAGATGGTACATAGATGGACAAATTTCAGCAATTATTACATACCTGATAAGAATTTGATTATTATTTGATATATTTACATACATTTTTAATTACATCTTGTTAGCGGGAACGAGAAAAATAAATAGATAAATTGGGTTAGAAATCAGTTTCAATTAATTGGAGACGAACAACATTTTTTATCCATTTCTATCTATTCTCCAATTAGTTACAGGAGCCCATTGGCGAATACCCTCCTTACGCTGCCTCATGCCTTTATATTCATAGAGGCAGGATTCTATGTTATGAATTCCTAGAAATCTCGAGAGCCACATCTGAAAGGATGGAGGGTTCGTATCTTTCCACGCCGCAGAAATTAAAATTCTAAGTACTGCAACAGATAAAAACATTAGATCTCTTTCCGCCTCGCTTAAACACAACTTAGAGTCTGTACCCAGTAAAATTAAGGTAGGGGATAGGTCGATGGACTGACCTAGCAGCCCCTCCATAAATTTAATTATTTCTTTTTTAACATTTTCCAACTGATTGCAGGAAGAAAACATATGTATAATGTCAGCATGACTTTCATTACATCTGGGACAATTATCATTCTCGCTTAGACCCCAGGCGAATATCTTTACCATACTCTTTGTGTGTGTTTTTTTCATAACAGTTGGTAACAGTGGAGAAGTGTGGCTCAGGGGTTAGAGGCGGCAGACCCGGAAGCTGAGATCGGCCCTGGACCAGGGTTCAATTCCCCGCCTCGGCGGGTCTTGGGCTCAAAAATTCCACGGACTCGATAATTCTCGCTCCGGTGCCTTCTCAACTCACGGGTTCACACTCTGCGACTCTGGGCAATAGCTTGCTTAATCTCCACAATGGCCCCTCGCGGCGGGATGCCTGGCTTTCACCTTGTGGATACCCTGCCGGGGTTATCTCACAGGGGAATACCAGGACGGGTTCCCTAAGCAAGCGCCGGGAAACCCTTTGTGGGTAGCTGTGCGCTATATAAGCTCAAATACATTTACATTACATTCACATATCCTGTAGTTGTCTATATGCTTCCGTGGTATAGTCCTTTTTGGGCCAGATGACAACATTCCCACCTTTATCTGAAGTTTTTATCACAATTTCTGTGTTACTGCTTAGTTTTTTCATAAAGGTGGTATATTCTACTTGCCGATAATGGCATATCTTCTTTTTGTTGCCTCTGGTGACCTTATAGAGTTGTTTGATTTCATTAGTCATGCAGTCGTGGAATGTGTCCACCGCATCTTTGGTCATAAGGGGTACAAAGCTGCATTTGCTTTTGCTAGGAGTTATCCCGGCAGAGGGTTGAGAGTCAGATGCATCATGGAGATCATGTAACGTGAGGAGAGTAGGAACGTCTTCAGACAAAAGCTCTGCTCCTTCAGTATGTGTTGCGGCGGAAGGGCGAGTATTTGATTCACTGCAGTTTTTCAACTTTTGTAGAGTGAAGAATTTCTTTAATTTTAATTTTCTTATGAAGCAAAAGATGTCTATGCGAGTAGCTGCATAGTTGAAGGATTGTTTCAGGCAGAAGTTCAAACCCAAAGATAATAGTTGTTGATCTGCTTTAGCTAAAGTGATGTCAGATAGATTGATGACTGACTTTTCAATTATTGCTGTTTCCTCTGACACGTTGATTTTGGCTTCTTTTTTGTTGCTTTTTGAGTATGCTTTCTTCTTCTTTCTCGTCTCTTTTTGTTTCTGCGTTCGTTGTTAGATTGCTTTACCTCGGTCTAACGTTTGAAGTCTTTCCTCCTCTAAAAAATCTAACTCTTCCTCCAAATTCAATATAGTCGTTGACTGTGGGGCAGCATCTGAGTCACGACTATTTTAGTTGATGAGAGACACAGAATCAATGCTGGATGTGTCGTCATTGGCATTGCTTGCTGCTGTTGTGAATGTTTGAGGAGTTGCTTTTTTGTTGCCTTTATCACTGTACTGCTGACATTTAACTGCACTATACTTCCGCGCGAAAGTAAAAATGTGACCATTGTCATAATCTGCCTTGTCACGTGCAAACTTCTGAACTTTTCTGATCTTGATTTTGTCTTCATGTTTTTTTAATCTTTCGGCCATAGTGTCTTTCAGTTTTTTAGTAACATCTGTCTCCTCAAACTTCCCTATTTCAGCATTCAGTCTCTCTATTTCCTTTAAAATCTCCACACGATCAATGGCGGCATATTTTATCAATATGTGAACCAGATTCATGGATGCAGCCAGGTTACTGCGTCCCCACTCTTTCAACATTAGGGGGTTTGGCTTGTCGAAGTTCGGTGCAAGAAGAATACGCTAGCCCCTTGGCAATCGCCCTACATCCGTGTACTTGGTTAATGTGTAATGCTCCCACCACTTCGTGATCTCGAGTCTTTTGTTTTTTTCAAGATCTTTGTACAGGATTCTAACATTAGTATTATCCCTTGTATCACTGTTGTTTGGAACTGTGTTCGAACTTGCCCCAGAGGCCGGTATGTTCGCAAATAACTCTTCAGCTTCCACCTCTCGTGCACGGACAGTTTCCGCAGACATGCTGTTACACAACCTGTATAATTTAGTAAACTCCGCCGCTTCAATTCGGGCGGCTACAATCTTGACAACGCCGATCACAAAACCTCCCCACCTACACTCTGCCTCTGACTCACTGCGTAGCAAGTACTCCAACCTTCGACGGGTCCTCCGACCCAGACACCGCTTGTTTCTTCGCTAATCGCCAAACAGAGTCCTTGGGCTGCAATAGGGGGCGTCCACCGAGGTTCCAACAAGGATTCAGAGAAAAGGACGGTTTGAAGGTGAACGCTAACTTCTGGGGAGGGGGTCCGTTACCGGAAGCAAACCAACTTCCGAAGTAATATTCAAGAAAACACTCCCAAAGCCACCTCTAATCTCCGCGGACCGGCGAAGCAAACACAGGAGACGGACCACAGGATCTGGCCAAGTAGTTTTTTTTACTGAAACAGGTAAAAAGCAATGACGCGTTTCGGGCTCGAAAGCCCTTGATCACATGCAGAGCATATTACTTCTTTTTTAGTTTATATAATGTGATGCAAAGTACATGCCCCAAGACAAACTCATGCCCGGTCAAGTGACCATAAGCATAGTAGAAATACTGTCTGTATAGGTTTTCAAAAGATACCATTCAGTTTGTAAACAGATGTAAAGTGCAAAGTCGCAGTTTATAAATACATAAATGTACAACAACTATTAAACACTGGGAAGATTAAAACCCAAATTATGGTAACTGCTTATGATTGGAATCAGACATAAAAATACAAATATATTTCAGCAAAAAATGCCTATGAACAGTATCTGGTCCCACTTACTGATTTTGAGGTGATTTATATGTATATATATATACATTTTTTAATTTTATTTATTAGAACAGGGAAATAAACAAGCAAGAGCAAACAGACAAACTGTGGAGCATCACAGAACAAATAACAAGAAGCGCAGGTAATAGATCTCCAATAACAGCAGCAAATTCCTGGTTGATAAAATGGATATATCTGGATTAATAACAAGTATATAAACATTCCATAATAAATCTAATCTGAAGAATATAAAACATAATTCTCAATAATCTACATTACGCTATAGCCGTTGCTCAGAAATACTCCCTGTGATTACCCAAAAATTGATCTATCCACTAACGTTCTATTTAAAGTGCATATAAGACTAGCGGCAAATATACCTCTAACCACTTGAAAAGTGCAGTGTGCGGATGTCCTAGAGGATAAAAGAGTGTCACATACTATCTAAAGTGCATTGTGCTAGTAGCGAAAAGTTCATATGGGGCGAACAGGTTTTATAATCCCCTTCCCTCTGCAATCCCATAAGAAGAAAAATGTTGCCAAATACCTCTAAAACTTACAGTAGCCCCTACACGTTTTTCTTAGGCCTCCTCAAATCTATGAGCCCTAGTTTTTTAAACAGTGCTCAATACTGGGCTGTTTGTTGGTTCTCCAATGTTGAAGGACAAGTGACCTAGCAACTGCTATGGAAATTAGTATAAAATACTGCTGGTATTTTGTTGAACATTTCACCTCCCCTGAGGAACCAAATGAAACCAACATAACTGATGGATCAATTGCCAAAGACAAAACCAGAGAAATCTTGGCAAAAACCCCTTCCCAGAATTGCTGTATGTTATTACATTCATAAAATATATGCACCCATCCCCCATCACCCTGTTTTTTACATCGAAAGCATTGATTCAGGCTTGTTTGAAACATGTTATGCAACCTCTGGGGTGTGTAATATAGTAACCATCTGGATAAAAAGTTCATTCTCTTTAAATTAGCGCCTCTAAGTGCTTTATTCGCTAAGCTGTTTCCATTCTTTAACATTGAACTTGCAACCCGTCTCTAAATGAATTTTCTGGAGCTCTTTCATCAAAATCTCTTCAGAATCGCCCTCATGATGTAATAGCTGATACCAGCATCCGACCCCCACCATTTTATTTGCCATCTGCTTGGCGATTTGACGTGCCGTCTCACCCATACTTGTATAATTAATTTTGAGAAAATTAACTAGCTGAAGAAAACTCAAAGGGAGGGCAGTAGTTAATGTAGTGACTTGCAATTGAGCTCTTTCCCTGGTTATTAATGTTTTGTGGGTATGAAAATCCCCAACCTGAGCAAAACCTTATTCTTGCCATACTTGATAAAGCCCTCTAGACAATATGAGTCCTCCTACCGCACAGTCCTGAATAGGGGTATATGCATGAAATGTTGGAATATTTCTTGATTTTAAAAAATTGCTGGGTTCTTTCCGCTAATGTCAGTATCACCTTATATCTGTTTTTTTTAGGAAATTTGGTTGGACGTAAAAAAAACAGTGAGTCTTATAGCACTTTTCTTCAACATATGTACTAACAGAACATTGTCAAAAATTGAATTTTCCTCACCCAATTGTGAAAGTAAGTTAGCTAGGGAAGCCTGATAATACGTTGAAAAAAGTGGGAGTGCCAATCCTCCTGATGCTACTTCTAATTGTAAAATAGCTAACTTAACCCGGGGTGTTTATTATTCCATACAAACTTTCTAATTGTTTGATCTAACTCCTTAAGATAATAATTCGGAATTTTCAAAGGGAGGTTGCTAAAAAGAAACAAAAACAAAGGGAGCACTGACATTTTGACCATAGAAATCCTTCCAATTAATGATAAGGGAGCAGAGGTCATTTATCTAATAACTTCTTTACTTTCGTGAGCATACGATTATAATTCAAGGAGAATAACTGCCCAAAATCATTTGTGACATGTTTCCCTAAATATCGAACTGGATGCGGTGGCCTTAAGTGAATGGAAGCTGGAATATCCGAAGGAATCAAATTGAATGCACAAATTTCAGTTTTCGCTTCATTTACTTTCTACCGGCCCACCTGTGTAAACTTCTGGATGTCATCAAGAGCATTCTGGACGTTAGCCGCCCCTGCTTTAAGATATATAATACTATCATCTGCATATAGCTTAATTTTTGCCATCCCCTCGATGCAAGGCAAGATCATTAAGCTTTTCTGGATCTTAACAGCTAAGGGTTCAATAAACAAAGAAAACAGAATAGGAGATAACGGACAACCTTGCCGTGTGTCACGCTTAATATTAATGTTACTGGCTTCTGATCCATTAATGATGATTTTGGCTTCCGCAAAACTATATACTTCTTTTAGCATCTGTAAAAATTGTAACGGAAAACCAAATTTATGCAAAATAAAAAATAAAGTATTCCGGTCTACCAAGTCAAAACCCTTCTCGGCATCCATCATCATAATCACAGCATTGGTCTTATTGGTGGAGAAATAATCATTGGCTTGTACTAAAAAATACGTATTAGATGCCATCAACCGTCCTGGGATAAAACCATTTTCGTCGGTATGAACCACCTGTTGTGCACATGGAGCCATCCCTTTTGCTCGGATTTTCATAAGCAATTTATAGTCCGTGTTTAACAGACTAATAGGACGATAAGAGGTGGGGGTTATATGGATCCTTACCCTATTTCAGAAAAACTACTAGTACTGATTCCTTAAAACGTTTGGGGGTGTCTATAACCTGCTTTATTTGATTGAACAATTTTGTTATGAAGGGAAGTAGTTCTTCTTGTAATGCTTTACATACTTCCACTGGGATCCCGTCCACTCCACTAGCCTTAACATTGGTTATACTTTTTAATACAGATAGAACTTCTGAAATTCCTATTGGACCATTCATTGTCTCTGAGCGCTGTTGTGACACCTGTGGTAGCTCCAGTGATTCAAAATAGCCCCTTAATTCTGCCCCATCTGTCACCTGTGTCTCTGCTTAAATGTATTTGAAGTTTGTGAGGAGCACCTCAGCAATTGCATATTTGTCATCTTCTAACGTACTTGTTAATGATTTTGTAATTTGGCTAATTAATTGAGCAGCTTTTTGGCTTTTCGTGGGCAAAGCCAGAAATCTACCAATCTGCTGGGTTTCCTCATAACGTTTTTGTTAATAGGCCTTACTTCCTGTAATTTCCTCTACCAGAAAAAAATCCTTCAATTGCTCCTTGGCTCTAGCTAACTCTTGCTGTTGTGCTTTTATGATGGGCTCTGCTATATCTGCTAGGGTTGCATTTAGTCTAGCCTTCTTATGGCAGTCTGTAGTTCCAGAATCCTTTGTTTCCATAAATTACTTATTCTTGCCTTACATGATATTGTCTGGCCTCTAAAAGTAGCTTTGAATGCCCCCCAAACCATAAACATAGGGACGGTATTTAGATTGAGCTTGAAAAACTCCATGATAAACCCCCTGGTTTCTGTCAGCCAAGTAGTATCTTGTAATAAAGATTTATCAAACTGCCATCTTGGTCTTTTTTTAGTGATTCCTAATTTTAATGTAAATGAAACTAGAGAGTGGTCTGAAAAAGAGTTGGCCAGTATTTCTGCAGAGCCGTTAGCAACCAACTTATCCACAAAAAAATAAATCCAAACGGGATGCTGATCTGAATATTGCACAATCCCAGGTGAATTGCAAGAAACAATGAGACACTTGCCCGTGACCTCTGGTCAGCCTGAGGGTGAGGACCCTAGGTTGAAGGATCAGTGGTAGTTTGGAACTACACTGAGAGGGGCTAGCAGGCAACCGAGATGGCCGCCTGAGTCTGGGGCTCCTCCGTCTCTAATCACAATCCTGCATCTATCCTAGTGAGTTGTACCCTATTTGTGTTGCCCTGTGGCGCTTGAAGGAGAGGAATGACTGGGGGCACGATATATTCTTTCCTGCCCTGGTGAATCGTCTGGAGAGCAGTGTGTGGCAGGTTGAATCTTGGACTGAGACGAGACCTTGCGGAGCCGCGGCCTAGATTTCGCGTTGCCCCGCGGCAGGTGGCGGGACTCCTGCTGCTGTGGTCCCCGAAGACACCGCTGGTGCGGGAGGGGCGAGAATGCCCAGACTGCTGCTGCTTCCTCCCTGCCTGCTTGCCGCACCGGGTCTGGGCCACTCAAGATCTCCGAGGTGCCGCGGCCGCTATCTTCCTTTTCCATTGTGGATGTCTGGAGTGGATTTTCGGCCTCACCAGTGGCCTGACCACTGGGCTCACCTGGCGGCTTGTGTCTGCGAGTGCTGCCTGCGCATCCTTATATTGGTCCTCCCCCCTGGTTGTGCTGGCCTGGGGCAATATTTTCTGCGTTGCCTGCAGTGGTGACTGGAGCTGGGCGGGCGCAGCGGGCGCGTCGTAGTGGGCACTACTTGCTTACGCGCCTCTATACTCTATACTCTATAAGCCCCCTTGGATTGCGGTACCCCTGCCCTCCTGTCCCGTCATGTGGACAATCCCAGCGGGGAAGGTGTTGGTGACGCTAGGCCTCTCATGTTACGTCCGTCCTCGTCCCCTCAACTACGGCCCCAGGAAGGGGGCCTATTCCTGCTGACCGCCCTTGGGGGACTAGACCCATAAGAGACCAGAGCATTACATATTAGAAGGCTCCGGCACTTGCGAGTTAGCTGTGGGGGCACTGGTGTGGAGGGCTGATCTACAGTGGCTGGTGACTCCAAGCCTTACTTCTGCATTCAGAGTGTACACTTATTGCAAGCATGGGTTGCTCGGACAGAACACAGCCTAAGCTCTCTTTTGGCCCCAGAGGACCCAAGACGTCGTACGACGCAGGGGCTGGCAGTAATGTGGACCGCGAAGCAGCGGAGGAGGCGCAGAAACAAGACTTGCGTGGTCTACTCATTGCCATGGAAAAAAACCTCCAGAGGGGAATGACCACTCTGGGTACTAAACCTGACGCTCTCACATATCGCATGGACCATATGGCTGAACGGCTGGACAAACATGCGGAGCGGATTGATATGTCGGAACGCCGACTCAATGAGGTGGAGGAGGCTCAGTCCTCCCTAGACTCGGAGAACAAGAAGATCAGCAGAGCTATGCAGTCCCTCCTTGATAAAACCGAGGACTTGGAAGCTCGCTCTCGACGTTGCAATCTCCTCATCATGGGCCCTCCGGAGACCACGCAGACTGGCAACATGGAGCTTTTTGTCAAAGGCCTACTGAAGAAACTCCTTGGAGACACAGCTTTTTCTGCCATGTTTATGGTTGAGAGAGCCTACCGTTCGCTAGGACCATGACCTAAGCCTGGGGCCCCCCGCCCCATAATCGCCAAACTGCTTAGTTACAGAGATCGCGACGTTGCTCTGAGACTGGCCAGGGACAAGCAACCATTACAGTATGAGGGCTCTGTGCTGTCCTTGTACCCGGACTTAACCGCTAGGGTGCAGGAGGCTAGAAAGCAGTTTGAGCCAATGAAGCGTCAGCTACGAGAACTGGGAGTCGATTATGCAATGCTGTATCCAGCGAAGCTGCGCATCTATGATATTCACGGACCCCAAGGCATTACAGAAAGCCCTCGGAGATCAGCAGAGGGAGAAACGACCATCAAGAAATGAGGAGGCGGATGCGGCGGACGGCTCCCTGGAGGAACAAGACTGAATGGATCTGGTTCAGATAAGCTGCACGTCTTATGCTGCATGTTGTTCCGCCCTTTGCTTGGCGCTTCCCCCATTCTCCTTACTGGATGCCCTCTTTAAGGAGGAGCTGAAGACGGCCATAGAAACCTTTTTCGAGACGAATGTGGGCTCGGTTGACTCTGGGAGGCGTTTAAGCTCTTTGTCAGGGGGGTCACTATCTCTAAGCATGTGGGGGTACTGAATTCAATTAGGGGCAGACACCAAACCTTAGAATCTTAGCTCAAGGATTTGGAGCTTCAGCGGCTCCAGACAAACGACGAGTCTCGGACCCAGACAATAGCTGGGGTCCTCCAGGAGTATAATGAGGAAGCAGATGCTGAGGTCAAGCATCTTGGGAAATACGCCACTGCTCTGACATATTGTGAGGGAGAACGCCCGGGCTCGGTTTTGCAGTGCCATCCTAAACGTAGCAGGGATAGGACTAGTATCCCGGTGTTGCGGTCTGAGACAACGGGCGAACCTCTCCCTAACGCTCAAGTCACAGCTGTATGCGTCGCGTGACCCTGCGCAGGAGGAAAGCATTACCGATTACCTTTCCCATATTGAGCTTCCGTGGCTCTCTAATCTGCATCGCGAATTCCTGGCTCGCCCATTTGCTCGGGACGAAGTTGTTCTGGCGCTCTCTGCGATGAAGGGAGGGAGCGCGCCTGGCAGTGGTGGCCTCACGGTGGCCTTTTATAAGGCATTTTCGGACCTCTTGATACCTCATTTACTCACTTTGTTTGACGAAATGGCTAACTCGGGAACAATGCCGCCCTCTATGAGAGAGGCAATTATCGTTTCGATTCTCAAACCTGGAAAGGACCCCAGAGAGTGCGCGTCGTATCGCCCACTGTCTCTTATGAACGTGGACACGAAATTATTTGCCAAACTCCTTTCCAACCGTCTTCAACCTTTGGTCACCACTCTGGTGGCTCCAGAACAGTCGGGGTTTGTCCCCACTCGTAACCTCACGTACAACATCAGAACGGTATTTGCGGCTTTTCAACATACGCGTCTGGAGGTGTCGCAGTGGCCGTTTTCTTGGACATGGAAAATGCCTTTGACTCTGTGGAGTGGCCTTTCCTCCGACAGGTTCTGAGTAGGCTGGGAGTAGGGCAGTTGTTTCTGCAGCTCTTGGCAGTGTTATATACATCCCCAACGGCTTGCATACGTTTTGGTTAGCTCATTACTGATCCCATTAAAATCGGTAGAGGGACGAGACAAGTATGTCCCCTTTCCCAGATCCTTTATGCACTAGCAGCCGAGCCCCTTGCCTGCGCCTTACGGGAGTACCACAGCAACCGGGGCATTCGTTTCCCTACATATAATTTAATTGCCTCCACCTATGTGGATGACACTCTTCTATATGTTCGTGACCCGGTGACGCATCTCTCTCCGGTTCTTCACAAAGTGGTCCTGTTTAGCTCCCTTTCGGGCATCCATATTAATTGGAACAAATCTATTTTGTTTCCTCTGACGCCTGCCACGGAGAAATTTGATCCAGAGTATCCACTACAGTGGACTACGGACGCTGTACGCTATCTTGGGATCTGTCTCCATACGGACTCGGAGGTTGTTCTCAGGGAGAATTATGGCAGCGCTATATCTAAATTAGAGGACGACGTCGAGAAATCGATCACTCTCCCGTTAGTCACTCTTGGGACGCATTTCGCTCATGAAAATGATAGTTCTCCCGCGATTTCTATTCTTGTTTAGTAATGTGCCTATGGTTTTATCTTCTCACTTTGTCCGACGGCTGCAAGCGCTAATGGTACATCTTGCATGGGCGAGAAATCAGCCCAGGGTTGCATGGAACATTTTAATGCATCCGTGTGTGGCAGGTGGCCTCAATGCACCGGATCTGGAGCTCTACTATCGCGCCACACAAAGTGCCCATGCCTAATATTGGATGCATGGTCCTCTGAATGCCCCTCATATTCGCATCGAAACGATAGTTGCGGATCCGATCCCGCTGCCCGTACTCTTGGCGAGACCTCTGGATCGCCATACGGGGATACTTGATTCCTTAAATTCTGTCACACATGCTTGGCATTACATGATGGATACCCAGGCGTGCTCCTTGTTATATGCTCCGAAGGCGGCAATAGAGTGGTGCTCCTGGCTGGCTCCGTGCGGAGAGAAGGGAGTGTTATTGGCGCTGCACCTGCTGAACGTCCACACCATGGGGGATCTATTCATTGGGGGAACGGCGCGTACGTGGCAAGGAATTGTCTCTGATGATACACCCTTCCCAATGCTGACACGTTTCCAGTTTCATAGGGTACAACATGCACTGAGGGATCTTCTGGGGGATGATATGGAGGAGCCTCCGACGGTCATTGTATTTGACTATGTGGTCAATGCTAAGTCCCGAGTTAAATTAATAACCAATTTATACCGCATTGCCCTTTCTGCGAGAACGGCGGAATATGCGAAGCCGAGATTGGCATGGCAATTCGACTTGCAAATTGAGCTTCGAGAGGAGATGTGGCAATATTGCTGCACCAGTACCAGAAAGATATCTTTGAATCGACGCCACAGACTCCTTCACTTTAAGTTTTTGAATAGATCTTATTATGCCCCAGAGAGACTCTACCGATATAAGCTGCATGACTCCTCGACGTGCGAGAGGTGCAATGCGCAAGTCGCTGTTTTTTTGCATGTCGCCTGAGCCTGCCCTGCAGTTTTCTCCTTAACTGCTTAGTTACCGAGATCGCGACGTTGCTCTGAGACTGGCCAGGGACAAGCAACCATTACAGTATGAGGGCTCTGTGCTGTCCTTGTACCCGGACTTAACCGCTAGGGTGCAGGAGGCTAGAAAGCAGTTTGAGCCAATGAAGCGTCAGCTACGAGAACTGGGAGTCGATTATGCAATGCTGTATCCAGCGAAGCTGCGCATCTATGATATTCACGGACCCCAAGGCATTACAGAAAGCCCTCGGGGATCAGCAGAGGGAGAAACGACCATCAAGAAATGAGGAGGCGGATGCGGCGGACGGCTCCTGGAGGAGCAAGACTGAATGGATCTGGTTCAGATAAGCTGCACGTCTTATGCTGCATGTTGTTCCGCCCTTTGCTTGGCGCTTCCCCCATTCTCCTTACTGGATGCCCTCTTTAAGGAGGAGCTGAAGACGGCCATAGAAACCTTTTTCGAGACGAATGTGGGCTCGGTTGACTCTGGGAGGCGTTTAAGCTCTTTGTCAGGGGGGTCACTATCTCTAAGCATGTGGGGGTACTGAATTCAATTAGGGGCAGACACCAAACCTTAGAATCTTAGCTCAAGGATTTGGAGCTTCAGCGGCTCCAGACAAACGACGAGTCTCGGACCCAGACAATAGCTGGGGTCCTCCAGGAGTATAATGAGGAAGCAGATGCTGAGGTCAAGCATCTTGGGAAATACGCCACTGCTCTGACATATTGTGAGGGAGAACGCCCGGGCTCGGTTTTGCAGTGCCATCCTAAACGTAGCAGGGATAGGACTAGTATCCCGGTGTTGCGGTCTGAGACAACGGGCAAACCTCTCCCTAACGCTCAAGTCACAGCTGTATGCGTCGCGTGACCCTGCGCAGGAGGAAAGCATTACCGATTACCTTTCCCATATTGAGCTTCCGTGGCTCTCTAATCTGCACCGCGAATTCCTGGCTCGCCCATTTGCTCGGGACGAAGTTGTTCTGGCGCTCTCTGCGATGAAGGGAGGGAGCGCGCCTGGCAGTGGTGGCCTCACGGTGGCCTTTTATAAGGCATTTTCGGACCTCTTGATACCTCATTTACTCACTTTGTTTGACGAAATGGCTAACTCGGGAACAATGCCGCCCTCTATGAGAGAGGCAATTATCGTTGCGATTCTCAAACCTGGAAAGGACCCCAGAGAGTGCGCGTCGTATCGACCACTGTCTCTTATGAACGTGGACACGAAATTATTTGCCAAACTCCTTTCCAACCGTCTTCAACCTTTGGTCACCACTCTGGTGGCTCCAGAACAGTCGGGGTTTGTCCCCACTCGTAACCTCACGTACAACATCAGAACGGTATTTGCTGCTTTTCAACATACGCGTCTGGAGGTGTCGCAGTGGCCGTTTTCTTGGACATGGAAAATGCCTTTGACTCTGTGGAGTGGCCTTTCCTCCGACAGGTTCTGAGTAGGCTGGGAGTAGGGCAGTTGTTTCTGCAGCTCTTGGCAGTGTTATATACATCCCCAACAGCTTGCATACGTTTTGGTTAGCTCATTACTGATCCCATTAAAATCGGTAGAGGGACGAGACAAGTATGTCCCCTTTCCCAGATCCTTTATGCACTAGCAGCCGAGCCCCTTGCCTGCGCCTTACGGGAGTACCACAGCAACCGGGGCATTCGTTTCCCTACATATAATTTAATTGCCTCCACCTATGTGGATGACACTCTTCTATATGTTCGTGACCCGGTGACGCATCTCTCTCCGGTTCTTCACAAAGTGGTCCTGTTTAGCTCCCTTTCGGGCATCCATGTTAATTGGAACAAATCTATTTTGTTTCCTCTGACGCCTGCCACGGAGAAATTTGATCCAGAGTATCCACTACAGTGGACTACGGACGCTGTACGCTATCTTGGGATCTGTCTCCATACGGACTCGGAGGTTGTTCTCAGGGAGAATTATGGCAGCGCTATATCTAAATTAGAGGACGACGTCGAGAAATCGATCACTCTCCCGTTAGTCACTCTTGGGACGCATTTCGCTCATGAAAATGATAGTTCTCCCGCGATTTCTATTCTTGTTTAGTAATGTGCCTATGGTTTTATCTTCTCACTTTGTCCGACGGCTGCAAGCGCTAATGGTACATCTTGCATGGGCGAGAAATCAGCCCAGGGTTGCATGGAACATTTTAATGCATCCGTGTGTGGCAGGTGGCCTCAATGCACCGGATCTGGAGCTCTACTATCGCGCCACACAAAGTGCCCATGCCTAATATTGGATGCATGGTCCTCTGAATGCCCCTCATATTCGCATCGAAACGATAGTTGCGGATCCGATCCCGCTGCCCGTACTCTTGGCGAGACCTCTGGATCGCCGTACGGGGATACTTGATTCCTTAAATTCTGTCACACATGCTTGGCATTACATGATGGATACCCAGGCGTGCTCCTTGTTATATGCTCCGAAGGCGGCAATAGAGTGGTGCTCCTGGCTGGCTCCGTGCGGAGAGAAGGGAGTGTTATTGGCGCTGCACCTGCTGAACGTCCACACCATGGGGGATCTATTCATTGGGGGAACGGCGCGTACGTGGCAAGGAATTGTCTCTGATGATACACCCTTCCCAATGCTGACACGTTTCCAGTTTCATAGGGTACAACATGCACTGAGGGATCTTCTGGGGGATGATATGGAGGAGCCTCCGACGGTCATTGTATTTGACTATGTGGTCAATGCTAAGTCCCGAGTTAAATTAATAACCAATTTATACCGCATCGCCCTTTCTGCAAGAACGGCGGAATATGCGAAGCCGAGATTGGCATGGCAATTCGACTTGCAAATTGAGCTTCGAGAGGAGATGTGGCAATATTGCTGCACCAGTACCAGAAAGATATCTTTGAATCGACGCCACAGACTCCTTCACTTTAAGTTTTTGAATAGATCTTATTATGCCCCAGAGAGACTCTACCGATATAAGCTGCGTGACTCCTCGACGTGCGAGAGGTGCAATGCGCAAGTCGCTGTTTTTTTGCATGTCGCCTGAGCCTGCCCTGCAGTTTTCTCCTTCTGGCAGGCGGTATACGGGGAGATTAACAGAGTGATGCATTTGGCTTTGGTCCCGGATCCGCTACTAGCCATACTGGGTTATTTGAAACCCCTGCGCCCAGCACATAGGCGGCTAATCGACATGGCTTTCCTTATAGCTAAATGGTGCATTGCGCGCGCTTGGATAAGAGGCCCTCCCCCCTCTCTTAAGTCCTGGACGAGGGAGTTGACATACTGCTGCACGCAATCCGAGCTATACAGCGACTTGATGCCCTCACGCAACAGGCCCAAGAATTTCTGGTCCTTGGTACTGGACGGTGCACTGAATCGAGAAGAGTCGACTGGGGGTGGCGAGACTTTGGGGATTGACATGGATAGTAGTGCAGAGTTACCAAGTGATTTGCCAGACACGATGACCGGGCTGCACCCTGAGTGAGGTCCTGGGGTGGGTGATGATACTGACACTAGGCTTTGGATGGTACGGTGCACTACTGACCTTGGGATGGCCCATTCCCTACTGCAACTGCCTGATGGGTTGGGTCCTGGGTGTTTCAGGATGCTTTGTCCTGTTTCGTACCACTGTGCTAATTTGATTCATGTATGTTGTGTAACTGCCAATTTAGCTCTGTTTTTCTTTTGTAATTCCTGCATTCCTGGCACCAGTGATTATTGTCAAAGCTTATGATGCCCTCACCTTGGTTTGTTTTTTCCTTTTTGAAATACCAATAAATAAATAAATAAATAAACTACACTGAGAGGGAGAGTGGAGAATGGCTATTGGATGCCAGGGGTTACTGCCACCCACTCGGTGGATTGGCAGGGACCAGTGGTATCTGGATGGCCTAGGGCCTGGTCCTGGCTGTGGACGACTAGAGAGTACCAGTGGGGTGGCCTAGTTGGGCCTGAGAGTTCTTTTTCAGAGAGAACCATGTGGGTTCAGAGTGGCGTATAACCCGAGGGTGTCACTGCAGTGTGGGCCCGCATCCGTGTTCTATCACCCCAAGCTGGGAAGCCCATCACAGTGGTGATTGGTATGTCCTGCGTTTTGGCTGGAAGGGGGTTGTGTTGGACTTGGCCCTTTTGGCAGGTTCACCCCTGAACTTATTCCCTTAAGCTCCGACATAGTGGTAGTGATTTTTAGCCACTGCGCACTTTAGCACTGTGGCCCAGTGTAAAGTGTGTGAACTCTGTGTGTGTGTGTGGTGAGATTGGCCTGCCCTCCCATAGGAATGCATTGGGGATATGTGTGTCCAAGGTAATTCCTGATATGAGAGAAGTGCAGGGGCAAGTATAGTATGTATGAACTCGTGAAAATAAATGCTGTGCAATGGTGTGCGCAGATTTATGGTGACTGGTGGAGAAATGCCACTTTTAGAAGTTGGCCTTTCTGTGTCCTGTGTGTCTGTATGCCTGATGTGAGTTGCATGTCTGGCTTGTGATTGACAGGAGCTGAGAGGTGTGTGTGGCTCCAGGAGATGGGGGAGTCTGACCAGTGGTGAATAAGGAGATCTGCATGTAGATGGGAAGGAGGAGTTGCACCTGGGACCTGAATAGGACTGTGCCTTCCCTCCACAATGCCGGCTCCACCCCCTGTGGTGCGTCTAATCCCTGAGCCCCCACCTGACAAAGGAGAGAGGAGCTGAGCCAAACTAAGTGCTCCAAAGCTCCCCTATACCAGTTTTAACTGGTATCCCTAAACCCTGTGCTGTGACACAAAGGGAGTTGCTAATATAAATATAGGAACTGTGTCCCCATGAAATTGTTCAGTTCTTGGTTGCTGTTCCTGCCAGCGCATGCTGCTGCTGGGGCCCAGGGTGGGGCTACCATGGGGGCTTGCCTCCCTGGGCCCTGCATTGCCCTTTTCACCTTTTGAGGACCTTTTTACTGGGACTGACTTTGACTCCTTTTCCTTGTTTCCCAGGACTTTATGCAGCCTTTCTTTTGCGCCCTGGGAGCGGTATACTGTATACGCTGTATACTCATTTTTTTAATGCGGGAGCCCACCCCACGCATCACCGCGGCTTGCCCGGTTGAAAACTGGAAATCAAGCAGCCCGATACCTGGAGCGGGGCGGGACTTCCGCTTGAGGAAAGGAAGTCCGACGCCGGAGAAAGCTAGAAGGAGAGAATGCTGCCCGGAGCCTCTGAGGCTCCATGACAAAGCCCCGGGTCCCAGGAGGGGGGCCGGGGTGAAGTAGGCGAGGTGGCTGAGGCTGCAGACGGCAGCGCGTGGCTCCCAGGAGTGGAGGGAAGACCTGAGCCGTGAGAAGAGTGCTGCTGGTCCGTCCTGGCCAATGAGGAGTCCCGCCGCAAGGAAGAGCCCGGTGAGTGAGGCCTGATCTCGGGCGGGCGGCCACAATTTGTTTTCAAAGTCCCCTTGGGGGCATCATTTGTTTACAGCTCCCCATGCGCTCCAACAATTGCATGATTATTTTCAGAGCCCCATGTGGCTCCAACGAAGGGGGCATATTTTTTTAAGGGCCAGAGGGGCCCGTGTTCGCTCCAGTGGCCGTATGTTTTTGTAGTTGCCCAACATGACAGTGGGCAACTGCAATGTTTAAGGAGCAACATTATTTCAGAGAATTCCCAGTGAGGCGCTGAAGGCACAGATGTGCAAGCCTTAGCCAACCAGAGATCCCATTTGTAACACATATCAAATGGCAACCAGATTTAGTTCTCTATTGTTCCGCAGTAATGTTCTGAAGGAGCTCATGTGCTTCTTCAAAGTTCGCAAATATATGAAATTTCCCTTCTACAAGAACCTGAAGCTTAGATTGCTGGCCTATGGAAGCCTGAGCCCCTTGTGCTTTAAACAGAGAGAGCAGTTTAACAAATTCTTTCCGGCGGTGGGCCGCTGCGGCAGACGTTCCAGAAAAGATGCGGCAGCTAGGAACTTCTTGAGTTGAAATCTGTCTCTTTTGGATAGCCTGAGTTAATACTCACTCTTTAATCCGAAAGTCTTCAAAGTTCAGAAGGATTATTCGAGGTAACTTTGAGTTCGGGAGTGGCTGAGCTGGAACTCAATGGGATCTTGTAATGCTAAGATCTTCAGTAAACCGAGGTAGCACATTATCCTTAATAAATGACTCAACCCACTAAAGCTTTTGCATCCCTTCACAACCCTCTGGGACCCCAACCAGTCGCAGATTGGAAGGTCAGGAATGATTTTCTAATTCTGTAAGCTCACTTTGCGCAAAAAAGTTTTTGTTTTTTATCCAGGGTTGCCTGATGCTGAATCACAGTCATCTGATCATCGAGAAGAGATATTCTAGATCAGCCTCCTGCAATCTTATTGGATATCTGGTGACTGCCTCTTCAATTTTTGACAAACAAAGTTTTAGGGCCGCAATCTAATTTGATTTTGTCAATTTCATCTCTCGTATCTCATCCAAGATGAGATTCAGCATGGATTTAATGTCCCATTGAAAGCTGGCCCCAGTGTCTACGTGCTGGACCCGGACGAGCTCTTCCAGAGTCAGTACTTGACTTTCTGCTGAGGTCGTTGTTTTTTACCAGGGAGCTCGGGGGCTGATCGTCCCTAAGACCCTCTTTTGACTGATCCAGGAGTCTTAAAGGTGAAATAGAAGGGGAATAGATATTGAAACATCCATTGGTCCGTGTACTTGTGTTTAACCCAGAGATTCTTGTTCTTGCGCTGTCCATGAAAGTTGCGTAGGTGGAAGAGGTGTTCTAGATTTCAAAAATAGGGGATACTCCTTAACTTTAGTTGGTGCGTACCAGTAGAATCCTCAATTGCAGACCCTTGATTTTGACACGTTTCTGAATTTTTAGCATTTCCCAGCTCCTGATTGTGAGATAGCCCCTTTTGAAACTAAGTCGCCTTGAGGCACCACTAATCTCTCAAAAGTAAGACCTTTATTAGTCTTTTCTAAAGCCGGGGTCGCAGGGGTTTCTGGGGTTTCCAGGGACTGACCATCATTAGTACCCTTCCCAAGATCCACCAAAACGTCTTCAAAACTTAATGGGCTCAATATTCTAGCTGAGCCTTGACGAGTTTTCTGCAGGCGTTCAGCTCTTAAAGTTGCTGGGGCTATTTTCACTTGAGTTGAACAAGTCTTTGATTTGAGCACTGCACTTGTATCTGCATGGGTTAGCAGATTAGCGGTTTATAAATGTTTCCCGAACTTGGTAAAACAACCCACTCTTAATTTGGCCTATTGTCAGGTGAGCAGCCTGTCTGAGATATAAATATAGTATAAGATCAGTGTTCCAGGTTTTTTTAATCCACCGCAGTGAATAAAAGCATCAAGGGAGAAAGTTATATCGATATAGAGTTTTGAAGTGCCCAAAAAAAAAAACCTTCAGCAAGCACCGACGACGGACGGGGCAACTCTGACCCTCTTTCCACAGTTTGAAAGTTCAATCTATATTTTTTCCCCCTTCCATCCTTCTCCCCTTGGAGAAATAAAATTATAGTCTGGGCTTTCTTCTCTACTATTCGCACTTAAAGCACTACTGAAGGCATCTTTATAACAGTTATACCCATGGAGGTATTATTTTTACCTTAGTAGCCTCTTCTTAATAATTGCAAACAGTCCAAAAAAAAGAGAAAAAAACCTTAAAGCCCCCACGCAGCAATCGTCCGATCCCAGTCAGCTCATGGGCAACACGACTCTAGAAAGGCAGGAGACCACAAGCAATGCCTTGTAGCTGGGTCTCACCTTCAGCACAGAGCCTGCCCTGCGAACTCAGAAGCAGCTCCTCCAGCACCTGACCTGGCCGGGCGTACTTCATCCTCGCCGCTCACAGGACCTATGCGGCTCCTTTACTCCATCCAGCAAGTGGGAGCAGACAGAGAATCCAGGCGGAGGCAAACAGCAGCACGGGATTGATTTCTGCGGTCTGCCACACAGCAACGCGAAACCAAAGCTGCCTTCAGCTGCAATCAGGTATGTGTTTCCACTGGCTCCATTGACAAGGGGAGGAGCTAAGGGTCACCGGTGGCTACACTCAGGCGGTATTCGCTGTAACCATCCCCAATCGCACACCTAATATGATGCTAAAAAACCCTCTTCATCATTTGGGGATCCAGTTATTCAGAGCGGGTTGCAGGCCATAAACGGGAGTAAGTGGTCATACACACTTATTGGCTCGAATGTAGAACAATGCAGGTATTCAGACTGCGGGATGCTGTGTTCATGGCACACTTGTCTGCAAGTTACTGGACAGGATAAATAACAAATTGTCTGGGGGACACATGAAAACATTCTGTGCCCTATGCAAGCTATATAGTCTAGTAAGATCAAATTATACTTTGCTTGAAGAGCCATTTGGATGCTTATCTAATTGCTCTCCCTTCCTCACCAGTGCTTTCCAACATTATGATCTGTGGAACACCACAAAGGGTTTGTATGCAATCTCTATGACACTACAGGCAGATACATATTTGCATATATGAGGCACATACGCATCTGTATACATGAGGCAGGTACACATACTTTGTGGTAACACACGCTATCCCTTAATTACTATGAGGAGGATTGGTCTGTCCTCCTGTTTACCTGCAACAAGGAACTTAGGGAAGTGAGGCTCAAATAAAGCAACTTTAAAATATTATAAAACTGATATTAGACCCCTTCCAAACTACAACTACTTCCTCTCCTAAACTCAATGTGCTGGAGATATAAACAATACTTTGCATGTCCTGTAATGGTGCTCATGTCTTGGCTCTTTTGGTCGACCTCTATTACTGTTGGAGTCACATCCTAGTGGTGTAGGTGAATGCCAAATCATTTGAAGATGTAAAATTATGCATATTGAGACACTTGATAATACACATTGTCCCATTGTATGGTGAGTGACTATGCCTAGACTAAAGGACACATTGGTACACATATGGCCCCATGCCTTATATGTGTATAGTACTGGATAAATAAATGGGTTTGATAAATACCTCTATTCACTGCCATTACCAATTCGGAATGACTGACCGATTAAGATGTTGGGCATACTTAAGTCTATCCGACAGCGTGTCGGTCCTTGTACCGACCAACCTCTGGATGGCGGCCCCGGCCACCTAATTAGGATGGGTCAGAACACAGTTCAGTCATATTCCTACATTTCCTTAAGGGAGCATCCATTACGGCCATAAACCAGCTGTTTTAGTTTCCAACGGCCAGTATTGTTATGCGGCGGTAAGAAAGCAAACTGAGGGGCTGATTACAATGCGGCCCAGAAGGCTCTGAATATTAGTCGGAGTCTTTCCGGACCGCATCGTAATCAGCCCCTATATGTTCTTTTTTTGTGTCTCTGTTAGTTCTTTGACCTTCTATTGCATGAAAATAGGTGTTGCATATACATTCTAAACTAATATCCTCTTATTAAAAATATTTCTAAAAGAAATATTGAAGCCTCTTGGATAGACCTCATTTCTTCAGCTCAGAAGCTCAACAGCAGTGCATCAACTTTGGAGGGCAAATGAGCTTCAGTGATCGGTATGCTGCAAGGGTCCATCAGTAGGAAGGTATCACTGTATTTATGTACACATTGCAAATAGGGGCTAATACAGAAAAGAATATCCTTCATATATGTCAAGCTAAGAGTTCATCCAAAGGGGCGAAGCTGCACTCTCCTATCGAGGTAAGTAGCAGGGACAAAACTGATGATTTCAGAAATTCGCATGCTACCTAATGCGTTTCAAACTTTCATCCTTGATCAAAGGCTGTCATCCACAGAATACAACAAATCGGCTCCAAACCACTACATAATTTATCATGACCACAGGTGCAGACATTGCAATGCATCTTGGAACTGGCAGTTTTTACCAACATCACATTCTACCCACAGTAGGTGTTGTATTCCTGAATTATTATAACATTTCCCTTACTCTTCAGTGGGCTGCAGTTTTGTCCAAATGCAACCTGTGACAGAGCTTGACGTTCCGAAAACAGTCTTTGAAAAAACAAAGGAACATGGACCCACTTTCCTTCTCGTAGGGAAATTTTCTAATAATTCAAGAATGCAATGCCCACTGCCGGTAAAATATGGCCTAGAAGAACATCATGGTAATTTATCTGGTGGTTTGGAGCTGATTTGTCATATTCAAAGACTGGATAATGTCTTCTGTGACTGAGGTTGTGAACTCAGGTGACGCTCATTATACCCTGATGCTACACCCACCATCAGCCTACATGGATGAGTGCATCAGTGGTAGGTGGCTCACCACAGTCCTCCCTCACAGGTTTTAAAAATAGCTTAGACTTAGACCTAAACTATTGATTTTCTCAGTAATGCCACATGTAATTCTGAAGATGCCACATGTAAACCTGGAGATGTTGAAATGGCTCCTGATTTTGTTTCAGATGGTGGGGGCTACTATTACACCCCATTGATGCCAATGATGGGATTGGTGTCACTTCCCTTACTGGCTGGCTTGCGTCAGGTGCATACCTAATGCCCAGGTTCACTGAGACAATTGTCCATTGGTGGAGTAGTCACATCTTTCCAGTCAGCCTCACCAGGATCAAATCCAGGCTCTTGGTCATGGCATTTTTCACTTGATGGACCTTGATAGAGGAAATGTTGCAAGTGACTGCCTCACCTCATTTATCACAGGAAAGTACAGGAAGAAAAGATGTTCTTTTTCATAGGACGCGTCTGCCAGCACTGCTGCACTCCTCCTCGGAAGGACATTTCCCCTTTATTTTAAGTTTTTGACTAAGTCTGCGCCTACATAACGAAGTGTGGTAAGTGAGATTACTTACCTCACTCAAGCTTGGAGAGCTCTGAAACTTCAGACGTCGACCTCATTGGTCCTGATGAAGGCCATACAACCCGTAGGGGCAACACTGGGTCAAAACATGTTGACCACTCACTATGTGTTGTGGGCCACTAGCTCACCCACCACACGGCATATGGCTTGGAGCAAGGAGTGTGAAGCTTCTGACTTACTGCAGATCTCGTGTCTGTGGAGGGCATTGCTGGTAGTATGGTGGTGGAGCCCTCGGTTCTCCCTACTTAGTGCCTGTCTCTTGTCCATCCTGACTCCATGGTTCACGGGTCCTGTGTTGCTCTCCTGCCATGATTACATCAGAAACCGAGCGGGTCACTCGTACACGATGGAGTGGAGTGACTCTTCCCTGCCTCCCCCGGCGGATGTACATTGTTAAAATGCATGCTTTTACCACGCATGCTGTAACAACGCAAGTTTTAAAACGCATTCCATTACAACGCATTACACTGGGGGGTGCTGGATAGTGAATAGTTTAAAATGGACACTAGGGAAGGGGTTAGATAGTAAATTAAAACTATTCCCTATCCTAGAGCGACCCCCAGTGTAATGCGTTGTAATGGTTTTCGTTTTAAAGTCTGCGTTGTAATAGCACTGCGTGCTAAAAGTTGCGTTATAAAGGTTGTTCCCCTCCCCCGGCGTTCCCTAGGGTGACAACAATGCAGCCTGTCTGTTCTCCCGATGGGGCAGGAGTGCGCGGTGGAGCACCTTGTGCTGGTCATGTCCCTTGTGGGTTTCTTTTCACCTGCTGGCA
Organism: Lissotriton vulgaris; assembly: GCF_964263255.1. Lineage (NCBI taxonomy): Eukaryota > Metazoa > Chordata > Amphibia > Caudata > Salamandridae > Lissotriton > Lissotriton vulgaris. The sequence continues at coordinate 623,755,937 of NC_141689.1, forward strand.
ACGCAAGGATGCCTGCTGCCAAGGAGTGGATTGCGGCTGACTGGCATGCAGAGAGACCACAACGGGACCCACCAGTGAGTGTCTTTTCCTTCAGTTTCTGAATTAATGTTGGTGGCCCCCTTTCCCCTCTGCACCAAAGAACCAACTCTATCAGAAAAATATTGACAAAGTTCCCTGCCATAAACTGACTGAAGCAGCTTTAAGCCGCCTCTTCATCTCCTATGTACACCAGGTACCAGTGTACATAAGTAGTTCCCATCCATGCATTGAAAGAAATATCCCAGATGTGGATGCAGAGTGGACAGTACGACTCTTAGTGCCGCAAAAGTAAGCAGGTTGTGTAAGTGTTCGGGGACAGGCTTGCTCATAGAGTGCGGGTGCTAACATTGGTGAGAGCACACAGTGATTTACTGCCACGCTACCTACACTATCCCCTGATGTTCTACAGACGAGCAGGCCGTGGACCAAGCAGTAGCTTTTGAGGTAAGGAGAAATACTAGTCGCTGAGCGGTGGGCTGCGGAACCTGTTCATACAACTGTATTTAGCCATAAAAGGGTGCTTTAGTACTGGTGGACAAGGGAAAACCAATGTGGAAGAAGGCTGGAAACAACTGACTGCGAGGGGACCCAATGGAAGTATCTCTTTCCCAAGTACTGATTTAGTAACAAAGTCTCACAGCAAGGCAGTCCGAGGCCCGCAAACTTATTTTACATTGTTGGCTGCTGGCTGGGGTGGAACTCGGTTCCCCAGAATTCCTTCTTAGGCACTGGAGGCAGGCTGGACCCCCAATTTTTGTTCCCTGGCTTTTGGGCCTCAGACCTTGGCTTTTGTTTTTTTCATCCCAGCAGTTGGGTTTACAGTGTCGCTGCAGCTACCTGACATTCTGGATATTATATTTCTGTATAAGCTTTTGAGGAATTACACGGACAGTGCAGCAGAAGGAGGTAGGACAAGCAGCTTTCTCTTTCCTCCTGAAGGTCTTGCTTTTAGGTTGTCATCCTAGAGCACCCTGGATTATGCATTTCAAACCCTCGATCATAACTCCAGATAGTAGTGCGCTCATTAACTGCCTTCAAGTATATCTCTTTACAACAAGGGGTGGTGAGGGACAGAGTCTCTGAATTAAGCAGAAAGCTCTCACCCAGTCAAGAGATCAGGGCTAGATCCAACACCGTTTTTTAGCTCACTGCACCATCCCAGTTTCAGAACCTGGCTGTATGCAAATTAGTCTGTTCCTGTCCCAGTGCATGATGGGAACAGGGCAAACCAAACTACAAAAGCCAATTCTTACACTGGGAAGGAAACAAGCTCCCGGGGACCGGTTTCTGGCATTACAGCCGTCTTCAGCCCGGTTTGCTTGAATCCTGATGGTGCAATGAGCAAGGGTCTCACATCTGAGAATACCCTTCCACGCTTAGGGTGGACAAAAATATTTACAACAAGGGGTGGTGAGGGACAGAGTCTCTGAATTAAGCAGAAAGCTCTCACCCAGTCAAGAGATCAGGGCTAGATCCAACACCGTTTTTTAGCTCACTGCACCATCCCAGTTTCAGAACCTGGCTGTATGCAAATTAGTCTGTTCCTGTCCCCGGTAGCTTGTCTCCTTTCTGGTGAAGAATTGGCTTGGTAGTTTAGTCTGCCCTGTTCCCATGATGCACTGGGCCAGGGACAGACTGATTTGCATATAGCCAGGTTCTGAGCTGGGATGGGGCAGTGAGATAAATAACGGTGATGGATCAAGCCCTGATCTTTGGACTGGGTAAGAGTGGTCTGTTTAACTCAGACACTCTGTTCATCACCACCCCCTTTTTGTAAATCGTTTTTGGCCACTATAGGTGTGGCAGGGTATACTCAGACATGAGTCCCTTTCTCACTGCTCCATCAGGATTCAAGCAAGCCGGGCCGAAGAACCCGGTAGCTTGTCTCCTTTCTGGTGAAGAATTGGCTTGGTAGTTTAGTCTGCCCTGTTCCCATGATGCACTGGGCCAGGGACAGACTGATTTGCATATAGCCAGGTTCTGAGCTGGGATGGGGCAGTGAGATAAATAACGGTGATGGATCAAGCCCTGATCTTTGGACTGGGTAAGAGTGGTCTGTTTAACTCAGACACTCTGTTCATCACCACCCCCTTTTTGTAAATCGTTCAAGTATATCTCAGCACTTAGTAGTTGTTTACAGCACTGGTTAGTCATGGGAAAACGCAAAGCGGTACATTGACCGACAAGCCTCAACAGGAACAGTTATCACCATGGACTTCTTTTTGCAATGGGCAGCTGGGTTTCCCGATAAGGAGATGTAAGGTTGTAGCAGGCTGAATAGCTGAGGTCTGGACACAAAGTGCCACTGCACCGTTGGAGTACGCACACGCGGCTCCCTCTACTCCCATTGTGACCAAACCTCCCTCAGAAATTCGAAGCTGCCATTGACGCCGCCACCTTCTCCCTAACCCAAGTTCCCCAACTTGAACTTGCTAGTGTAATAAGGCTCTATTCAACAGGCATATAATGAATGTACTGATGATGATCCGCACATTACCCAAATGGATTGAAATGCCATCGACACTATAAAACACCTTATACGTTTAAAATTCTTCATTTGAAAATTGTAAAGGTTTGTTCTTTGACACTGGGAAATGTTCTTGTGCAACAAACCATGAGCTTTGCCTGAGCTCCCTTGTTGTGTTGTTTTGTCTTGTATTCTATTGGTTTAGTAGGACACAGGCTTGTGTCCCACTTTATGTATTTTTGTGTAACCACTGTCTAAACTGCCTATAAGTAAATATTAGGCCTCTGTCCGGCTGGACATGTCCAATTAATTTAGTACTGACCGAGTCTCTATTCATTTTTTGGTTTCCTATTTCTAATTTTTCTAGGGACCGCTGTTGCTTAAAATAATTGATTCCCAAGGTCCCTGGTTGACTTTACTTGGGTCCCCTTGTTGCCTTAAAATATATAAATATCTGCTGGAGTAGTAGCACAGAAATCTGTGTTTTCACCAGCCAGGTTACTCTTTTCACATTGGTCAGTGTGGCAGTGCTGATCAGATGGAAATCAGGATCAGTTTTAGAGAACTGCATGAAGAAACAGCTAAGTACCCCACCCACTAAGGGTCCTGTAAAAGGAGAGGGCTTTGCAAAGCTGAGTGCAAGATCACCTAAGTGGGGAGCATAACGAAGGTCCTAGTGCTAGCACCCCCTCTACTGTGTGTGGCTCAATCATCTCCTGCTGCCTATTTTCCTTATTGTTGCACTGTGATACTTTGATTGGTACCTGTTTTTGCTCCAACATTGTATCATTAGCCTTTCACTTTGTATCCATCCGTATTATTGTATTATTTGCCCTCCGCATAGCTTAAACTTTGTATTTCATAACTTCCTGTCTAAACTTTGGTAATTTTGTTTAACTCAGCTCCCACCCACAGATGTTCACCTGTATGTTTTTTCATTTTTGTACTGCTGCTGTATGTTTTGCCTTCCTCTGCATTCTGCTCTTGGCTAACGCTTCTCCCTGCGGCACCCAATTTCCCTCCATTTTGCCTGACCCTTCCATCCCGCTTCCTGCTTCCAAGCATCCCTCCCTCCTCCCAGGACCTATTTAACAGAGGTCACAGCACACCCTTACAGCAGACACACTTCTACAGGCCCGCCAAAGGCAAGACTGTCTGCCCCCGTCCATGCCTGGACCACACTTAATTCCAGGAACTTGGGCTCTCCCACCACCTTAAGCTATACTGCTACCGACCTCCTAGCCCTGGACCCTGCAACAAATACTACTTCTGCCGCACCTTGCCTCTATCTGATGTAGGACCTTTCGCCTGCCAGCACTGCTTCTTCACTTGCAATACTGGAGCACTTGTTCTTAAGGCAATCCCTACCATGCCGACCACAACCACCCAAGAACATCTCAACTGCCTCCTGCTCAATGTACGATCTCTCAGCATGCCACAGAGATCTGGGATGCCATCTCCTCCCTCACCCCTGACATAAACTTTATCACCAAGACTTGGCTCAATCCCGCATTGGTGCCCGACGTCATCATTCCACACCTGATGGATAAAAGCTAACACATCAAGGCTGCATCAAAAAATACAGAGGGGGAATCACTATTATCCACTGCACCATCATCACAAATTGCGCCATCCCAATCATTGAGCATCTCAACTTCCAACTCTACACCAATGGCCAAACCACTATCAGAAGCACACTAGCCTACAGACCTCCAGGCCCCACCCAGGTTTCTGCGACGTCATTCACTATTTTATTGCCCTGCTCGCCATCAACACCAAGCACTACATCTTCCACGGACGCCTCAACTTCCACCTCAATGACCATGATCACAACCAAACTGCCAACCTCCTCGAAAGCATGAACACCCTTGGCCTCACTCAACAAGTCACCAACCCCACGCACATCCCAGGACACACACATCACTTCACCCCATCTTCACGGCCAGTGAAAAATTCAAGTATAGCCACATCACTGAACTCCCAGCATCTCTCATCGAAGCTGGAACAAAGTATTAGAAAGTCAATGGACCAACACCCTTAACTCCTCCCACCTGAACACCTCAACAAATCTAGAACAGGCTACCAGGAACTTTTCCACCTGGATCACCGATTGTGCTGACTGAGACGCCCCCATCAAGTCCAAAAGACCCTCCAAGCAGGCCAGCTGGTACACTGCAGAACTAAAAACTGCAAAATACAACTGCAAGCAACTTGAAAGTAGGGGGCTTACCGGCAAGGATACCACAGACCGAACTTCTTACAAAGCTTCGCTCAACCAATACCCCCAACTTCTGAAAAAGACAAAAAGGAGAGCCCTCACCAACCTCATTGAGGCCAGTGCCAACTGCACTAAAGAACTCTTCAACATCGTCAGAGATATCTCCAACTTCACAGCCTCTGAAAACATCATCATTCCCTCCCAGGAACTCTGCAACCCTCTATTGGAACGCTGACATCTACAAACATTTCAATCCCCAACCTACCACCACTGACATCCTCAGCCTCATCGCTCCTACTGAGGCAAACCCCAACCACCTGCTAACCACCTGGGACCAGCTCACCAATCATGGCACCGCCGCCATCATGAACTCTGTCCACTTAGGAGCACCAAAGGACCCCTGTCCCACCACATCTTCAAGCTCGGGAGCAGGTGGATCAGCGACAAACTTACCACCATATTTAATGCATCCATCTCCAAGGCTACCTTCCCCAAGGATCAGAAAGATGTTGAAGTCAAACCCCTCCTCAAAAAACCATCCACCAACCATAGTGAACTCATGAACCTCCGTCCCATTTATCTGCTCCCCTTCCCTATCAAGGTCCTCGGAAAGGCCATAAACCGGTAACTCACAGAACACCTGAGGAACAACAACCTTCTGGACGTCTCCCAGTCTGGATTCCATAACAACCACAGCCCCAAAACTGCCCTCATCACCACCATAGACAACATCAGGGAACTCCTTGACAAAGGAGAAATGGCAGCCCTGATCCTCCTTGACCTCTGAGAAGCATTCAACATGGTATCACACCACACGCTTATCAAGAGACACCACCACATCGAAATTCAATGGGACTCTCTCCCACACTAAAAGAAATCAAAGAGTCCATATTGCTCCCTACACCTCAGAGCACAAGAGCATTAACTGTGGTGTCCCTTAAGGTTCATCCCTCAGCCCAACCCTGTTCAACACATACATGACCCCCCACAGCCGACATCATCAGAATCCCCAGACTAAACCTCATTTCCTATACCAACAACACCCAGCTCATCCTCTATATATTCGAAAAACCCTTCACTACGAGGGCCAACTTCCACAGGTGCATGACAAACATCATAGAGACAAATGGCTGAAGACAAAAAAACTGTAAAGACATTGCAAAAGCTTTCTGCAATACTGTCATGGGTTAGCCCATAACTATTTCATATGGTCTCAATTTGATCTTCTGCGAAAGAATTGCTCTAAAGTACCATAATGCTTATGGAAGGGCATTGGTAAATTTTAACTGAGTCTCTGAGCATAGGTAAGCTATCTAATTCTTAAGGCTACTGTTGCTCCTCTCAACCTTGCCCACTGACTATGAGTGATATGCACAATGGAACTACTGGTCTATTCCTAAAGGTCTGCAAATTAACCATAATACCACTTGCACAAATTGTGTGCTGTGGTCACTTGCGATCCGTTGCGGCACTCTTAATTGATGGATAAAGTCTCTGAGTGAATGCTTAACTACTGTAATGGGATGTGCACGGGCACAGTGGTACACTTCCGCCCATCCTGTAAAGATATACACAACAACAACATAAAAATAGTTTGCACGCTTTGCATTTCAATAAAGTCTACATTGATATTAACGAGTCCCCTAGGGAAGGAGGGCACAATGGTTAAATCCCTTTCCATCATTGAGTGACAGGCAGATGACACAGGACTAGCAATAGCTTTGGACTATGGAAGAATAGAAGAAAGCATACTAATGGTTTGCTGTGTCATGAATCATGCCATCCCTACCAACATTTGCTCTATGATAGAAACTGATGAGGTTGGGGAATAGTAATTTCAGTGGGACAGCATGCCCAGTGCTGTCTCACTATACCCTCTCAGGGTCTCTTTTACATTTCTATTTGATCCAGGACTGTTTTCCGGAGGCTTGGTCTTGCAGTTGGGACAGCTCCTTCAGTGTTGGCACAGGAAATTGTCCAGTTCCCATAACATACATAGCAGCATCAGCAGTCCTAAGCAAAACAGCAAATTAAGAGCTGAATCAAATATGTTGCGACCCTTTGAAACATCATCATGGGTATACTGGTGTATATGTTAGCAATCGTAAGGCATTCAAAAGGGTTTGAACATATTGCCTATTTTTAGTAATGGTTCCAGGTCATGTTAAGAAGCCACTCTGCGTCCATTGGAGCCCAAAGCCATGTGTCAATCCAAATGCATACATTTAGTCCATGTATAGAGTTACATTATTTTCTTTGGCTTGGTGGCAGGCTAGAGTGAGAGTAATTGAGACAATTTCTGAGTTGGCAGATGGCATCTCTTCACAATCACTACCATTCTCCATTTATGACAGAAGTGTGGTACACCTGAAGCCATCTTGAAGAAGTCAAAGATGCAAAAGGGGCAAAGTGAGCATACCCTGACCCCAAGAGTCCTGTGGGGGAACCCCGCTTGATTGGTTGTCCACAACATGGAAATCATGTTGAGGTAGCAGTAGCGTTCTGCCAGCCCAGGTAACCATGCCACACAGGACGAATAGCTTTACACATCTTTATTCTTCTGCATGTAAGTCAGAACTCAACATTCTAAGCCTGCCTTCAACTCATTCCTCCAACGCTCACGGCACAGGCCTATGGTGTACAGTGGGAACAAAAAGAGTTCTAGTGTTCTTTTATATACAAGACACTACATCTCTAGATTTGTTAAATAAAAAGTTACAACTTTTTCAAAAAATATGATTAAATACATGAATAAGCACACAGATGATCATAGATATACATGCAATTATAATTCTTCAATTAATCATTATGGTGCCTGAATCACACATCCTGATCATGTCGCTGGGAAAAGAGAACTGACAGTCGAAGCGTCAGTGATTTGCACAGGTTAGGTGGAATCATCAGCAGACACAGAATTATCAACAGTCTGTCGGGTCCCAGTAAAAACACATATAGCACAGCAGGAGTGAGAATGTAACAAATACATCGCAAATACACCCAAGGCTTAATGAAGAGCTGACTAGGCCGAAACAGTGACACAGTATCCCAGTAAAATGATAAAGAAATTAGTACATAATTCAGAAAACCCACACAAGAAAATGGAGAAAAACTATTTTTTATATTAGACCTCCGACTACAAAATGAGCAGATATTTCCACTTGAAAAATGAATCCGATGTGCTCACTCTACTTCTGTTTGAACTCTAGGCCACCCACCAGCAAAGATACAATTTTATATAAAAAAAGAAACAAAAGATATCGGTGCATGACCTCGCTCTACCAACAAACATTTCCCTAAGTGCTGCATTGAACTTACTTGATTTTCCCAAAATGATATGATTCCTCAGGGAGTGGATACAACAGGAATTGCAGACAAAGAGTATAATGGTTTTCCTATGAAATCCAAATCCAAAGTGACCAGGGGCAGGACAAAGCAGAGCCTTCAGGACAGAAAGAGGAAGTTGCTACTGTGTTTACAGAAGCCTCCCAGTCTTAATGACACATCCTTCTTATTTAAAAAAAACAAAAAACATTTGGGTAAAATATCAACTCGCAAATGTGTTTTAAGTTGACTTTACGCATGCACAAGTAAAAAATCTGCTACAAATGCTGACTTGTGATCACCTACATTACAGAAATGCTGCTCACGTTCAAAACGACCACTGAATGTTCTGAACATGTTCTCCAATAGAACAGGAATGTGAGCACTCATGCTGTCATGTTAATTCAGTGTTTCTCAAGGTCCAATTTTGCCCAAACAGGAGAACTTTATATGCAACGCTGTATTATGGCATACAATTAGTAATTATGCATTAAAAGAGCACTACACAACTGCTAAATTATTACAATGTTGCTAGTGTAATTAAAATTTCACCCAGGTCTATGTAACACGTCATTATAGTAAGCAAAAAGAGTCTGTTTGCTACAAGCTGTAAAGCATATCCTACGTTTGACCATGAGGTTTAGTTGAATCTTCTGACAAGGCTAAAAGCATTAAGACCTTCAGCAAAATGAAAGGTAGATTGATATTTGATTTGAATTAGTGATAAAGTGTTGGAAAACATGTTCAATATGTGCTTATCTGAAAAAAGAGCTGACTTTGGTGGTGCAGCAATGTATTTTTTGGAGGAGCACAAAAACACAGTGTTGAAGTTTGTAAAATAAATTTGACATTAGCAAAAAAGAGGAGACATTAAGCGAGAGATTATTGAGTGCTATTTAGATAGTTCAAGTTAGTAGCTTGGCATAGGCATGGTTCGATGGCCCACTCATCAGACATTTTTTGAGGTAACATTTGTCTATTGTATCTCAGAAATGTAAAGGCATAGAAACATCTATATTTTACTTCACTATGGGGAATATAGGCATGAATTGCCAAAGTATGTTGGGAACAGTATGGTGAAATTAACTTGCTATGCCCTGATCAAAAACCATACCATAAGAGTAAGGGGTAGTGGGGTTTGAGAAAAGATACGTCATGTTATAACACCATCTAGTAAAGAAGCATAGATGAAACATAGGTATAGAAGCACAATTAACCTCACTAGGAGATGGCACCACACCCCTTCTAAATGTAGTAGCACATATTTCACTCACAAACCCAGAAGCATCAATCACACACATCATGCAAGCACATGTTTAGCAAACAGTAATCGGCAGATCTTCAATGCTGCCTTGCCTATGTTGTTTTTATCGGAGAGGAAGAGATGAGAAGCATGATTCTGTGCATTCCAGTTGTGACCCAATCCCACTCTGAGTAGGGAATAGTTGAAATCACAGCTGTCTCGCATCATTACCAGAATCGCTGCTGCTATCGGCAAATTCATGTGCCTAGTTGTGGCACCATGTCTACTTCTTCTCTCATGCCAATCACATTTTAATTTTGCTGCTCACACTCGCAGTTCCAATATCACACCACTCCATAATGAATTGCAAGTAACAGTCGTCTTCTGTTTGGATTTTCTTTACTTCATTGTACAGAGTGGCATGATGTCTCCTGACATTTCCTGTGCACCATCATAATGCCTTTGCCAGGTTGAAATGCATGTAACTTTAAACGTGAGAAATATGAGAAATCCATTTTCAACTTAGAATTACCCATGATGCTCCAGTCATCTTTCTGTGCCTACTAACTTTGCTAGCGCGGTCAATGAAGCTGTCGTGATGTGCATGGCAGCAATGTGAGAGCTATGAATGTGGCATTGATTTATCTAATTCTATCGATCATAGTTTCACTGAGTCAAGAGACACCAAACTTGTGTGCAGCAATGGTGGCTACAAAAGTGGGAAGTCCATGTTCCATGCTGCCTTGAAAGAACCCCAGCCAACTCGCCATCTCATCGGGAGGGGTTCCTGGTGTGACTGTCACATGGACACCATTGGTCGGTCGCATTTCTGTTTATCCCAAGTCAATGCTTTATTGTGCTTAAGCCCCAGACTGTTGTGAGCACTTTCTCCGCCCCCACCCCCAACAGGGTGATTGGTTGTTGTTGTGTCTTCATTTATCCTGTGTATTTGTCTTTGTCAATTGATAATGTAACTAAGGCTCATGAATTAATGACAGAGGGGCAAAGGTAGAATATATGCTCGAAATAATGATATCATGGAAGAGTTTATCCACAAATGAAGGTGTGTTTTTTTCTATTTTTTTCTCTGTCGGGCTAAGGAAAATTGTGAATAGAATTTAACCATTCCAAAAATATGACGTTGATAAAGTTCGAATTAGGGGTATTTCTGCCAAATTTAGATTTATACAAACAACGGTTATTTTTTCACACTGCTGCCCCTTTTAGAAAGGCATATCACCTGATGTTGAATTTGGGATTTTCATGGCTCGCATTCCTTGGCCAACTTATCAATTTCAGGTCCTATACCAATACATTTGCCAGACTTATATGCTTTATTGTTTGCATGGTATTAAGGGAGCTGAGAAGTCGCTAAGTGGACATTGCACCTTATAAAGATCGGGTGAAAGGCAGGGATGGCAGCAAATTGTGCTGGCCAAACTCTGCCCCACGTTGAAATACATCCACCGACTTTTCAGAAATAAATCTAATAAATGTGCATTAAATACACAATGATTTAAATGCTATATAATTAAAATTGCTCAGCTCAAAACATAGAAATAAAACTGTACTCCACTCGCCTTTTTTTACTGATCCTTGGATAAGGCAGTTACAGGGAATGCTGCTGGTTTCTAATTTAGTATGAAATAAAACAAGACATTTAGAGCAGAAAAAACGTGGAATGGTAGAACTATCAAACTATGAGTGCAATTTCCTTGTGCTCAAATTGCATTTTCTCCCTTCAGTGTTATATGGAGTAGGGTCGTGCCCTCTAGATTAGAGACTTTTGCATTAGAGAAAACTAGGTTATGTCTTCCAGAGATAGAAATTATGAGCTGCAGTGCATTTTAGTCACTCCGGGAAATGTTCGCCCAAGGGGGTAATAATTAGAACCGTTTTTGTCAGGTGACTGCATTTTAAGCAGTGATATGTCTGAGAATTTAGCTGAGGGGTTTAATATAAATATAAATATTTCCCATCATTGCTGTTGGTTGATATATGTTAGCTTTTTTATTCAAAAGGTAAGCACTTTTTGGAAATTATCAGCGACAATTTACTTCAGTTTAGCATTACACTGACCTGTTAATATTATTTTCCACAAAAACTAATACCCCGGCGCATTCGAAACAGTTCTTATATTTATCGGCGCACAAGCCAATTACCCTTGCATGTCGATCACCTTTTTGTAATCCTTATCTGTTTACTACTTGGGCTTGCAGAGCAAATAAAGACATCGTTTATTTTAATGAAAGCAGAAGCAGGCAGGTGAACAAACGGAAGCAAGGTTAAATTCCAGACGCGATTTTTAAATATGCACTGCTCTTGCCTTCTTGGGTCAGCTAGTGTCCTATCCGGTAAATATGTCAATGCTCTAACACAGCATTGTCCACTCGGTTAATGAGGACTTACATTTGCATATAGGCATTCAAGATTTCAAAATGAAGCTCAGAAAATGTCAACGTGATTGAAGGTTATGTCTGTTTGATGGGACAGTTTTACTTGCATTATGTGAAAACACTATGATGGAGCTAAGGCAGGTGACCTGACTATCCATGAAAAGGATAAGCTACCCTTTCTTCTGGGTCATTCCAATGAAGGTTTTCAGTAATGGTAGACTAAGCTATCGCATGTGGGTGGGGCATGTGATACCCCTGTGAATGCCGCACATCAGAGCAATGCAGCATAATTCACTAAATGCTTAACTCTGATGCCCAGGTGTTGTGCTTGTGTCAGAATGGGCAGAAGAGCACCCTGGACACATTCAGAGAAGAGTGTTCACCTGCTCATTGCAATGGTGTGCTTTCTTAACCCTTATCGGGAACTGTAAGTCCCTACCAGAGGGGTGCAGTCCTAGATGTGTGATCATGTCTGCAAAGGATGTATGTCATTACAATGCATACTTTTACAACGCATGCCATTACGACGCAACTTTTACAACGCAAGTCGTTAGAACGACTTGCGTTGGGGGCGCTGGATAGTGAATAGTTTAATTTACTATTCCAACTCCAGTCCTCGTGGATAGTAGGGAAGGTGTTGGATAGTAATTAAACTATTCCCTATCCTAGAGCGCCCTCCAGCGCAATTCGTTGTAATGACTTTCGTTGTAAAAGTTGTGTCGTAATGGTAGTGCGTTGTAAAGGATGTTTCCCGTCTGCAGAACCATAACATTGGGACTGTTTCCATGAGCACTTCCAGTATAGTTTCTGTGGTAGCGATCTGAGGGTCTTAAACGCAAGTAGAGAGATGGCGAAGGCCCTACCAAATACAGGAATGTTGGTATTGCAAGAACATTTGCTGCACATTTGAATGGGGATAATGAAGATAGCAAAAGAGGTGAATATCTAGGGCTGAGAAGAAACATGAACATTTTACTTGAGAAGCATTTGGTAATTTAAGACAGAAGCAAGGAATTCCATGTTGGGTGTTAATTACATGAAGCAGTTGACAATTGTTCTATATTTAAGCAGGATTTTATTTTGAAAGTGTGATACCACAGTGTTATTGTTAGAGTACTTCCTAACATAAATGATGTCTCCCTAATATTGTCTAGAAACATATCACTCAACATATCACTCAATCAGAGTTCGTATAAAAAGTAGCTACACAAAAAAATGTACTCAGCATGTTACAATACTTTTTTTAAATCAACATTTAGGGCACATATCTATGTCAGACAATGTTTTAGTATGTGATATTCCTACATAAAACCCACTTAGAATTGGAAATTATACCTAGAAGAGAAACAAAAGAAGGGATGAGAATAAAGCAACTGCGAAAGAATTTCACAGGCTCTTTAAATTATCTCATAAGATCGTTTCTGGGGTTTGTCTTATAATTGATGATAAGATATAAAATGTGTGCTGGCATGGTGCTATCAACAGGGGAATAACACAGCCCTCACAGCCCCGTGGTGCCGGGGGCCCACTCAGCACAGCACTCTGGCTGCAGGGCTCCTGTTTGAGCCCGGAGGGGGCCCCTCCAGGTGCCTTGCAGGGAGGCCCCTTTATCGTTTATTACGCCTATTGTTGGGGCAAAAGCAGGGCTCCTCCAGTCACTAGGCTAAGCCCAGGTTCTTCAGTTGTGCTCTTGCTTTTAGGTCTCGCAGACCTAGCGCTAGAGCGCGCATGCACTCCTCGCTCTGCACGGCTTATTATAGTCGAGAAGATATCAAAAGGGGACTTAAAGCCCTGCCCATCATTCCCATTGGCTGGCGTCATCATTTATGCTAAACGCTGGCCTTCCATTGAAAGCAAGGCTTTTTTGTTACCGCCCTGCCTCCTTCTCGGCCAGCCCATTTGGACTGAATTGTTTGCTTGCGGCCTCACACGACCTCCCTTAATTAGTCAATACGCACTTATTTTTTTCATTCGGCTTTGGCAAAGGCAGCTGCATGTTTATTTTTGCATCGCTTTTTCACTTAAAGTGAAAGCGCGATGCAAATATAAACATGCGGCTGCCTTTGCGCAATAGGGAAAGTTTTTTTTGTATGTCTATTAAAAATGTGCTTGTCATGTAAGCTGTCTTTTAATACCGAGTACAGCTACAGCTGATGTTAGTGAGGGATTCAAACGTGTCTCGCGGTAACTGTGAGATCAATAAAAAGTGTGCGAGAGGTAGCTTTTGTCCTGGCACCAGGCCAGCTGCAAGTAATTGCATTTCATCTGTTTGCTGCCTCGACAGCTGGACCGGTTGAGCTGGACACTCACTCCCTTTGTCCTTCATCAGTGGATAGATGTCCCAGAGACTTACATGGCAATTAGAAGTTAGCCGTTAATGAGGACATATGTTGAGAACATGACATGTACACTTCTTAAGCTGGATTCGTATGTATATCTATGTGACGTGGCAGGATGTTTGATCTAATTTGTGACAAAATGCAGATTTGTCGAAGTCTTACTATTATATGGTCTTGTGTTTCTGATCTCACCCAGCAGCATGGCATTTCTCTCTTCTATCGGACAGCAGTGTGCACAGGGTACGTTTCTGGTGGTGACAGGCAGCGTGTGTGTCTATGATGTGCTCACCGAGCAGCAAGGTATTATAGTTCCTACCCTCCCGAGATGCCGCCTTGAGTCTCCGTTCTCCCACACCACTCTTCTGGTCGCTCTACAAACTCTCCCACTGCTTGCAACCTAGCAGTGCGATTTAACACAAATGTGTGGCTTAGTTAGTTCTTTAGATTCACCACTGCTGTCTGTCCACAGGTCTGAGTGGTTCAGTGTTAGGAAAATACTCCTTCTAGGTGCACATGCCCCTAATTAACACGCTGCAATAAGTAAACAGTTCGGTTTTAGAGGCTGATAATTGGGACTTTCCCCTTGTATAATAAGTTTATTAGCATTGCGCCCCGGACACTCTTCAACCTGACCTGTCACTGACACCGCAGCAGGCTGCTCAGCAAGTATTGCATGGCACTCAGTGGCTCACACGTTCTGTGCCGAGCCCCTCGGCTGATAATTGGGACTTTCACCATGTATAATAAGTTTATTAGCATTGCGCCCAGGACACTCTTTAACCTGACCTGTCACTGACACCGCAGCAGGCTGCTCAGCAAGTATTGCATGGCACTCAGTGGCTCACACGTTCTGTGCCGAGCCCCTCCTCAAGGTTCTGATATTTCCCCTTTCTTGGAGGGCCCTCCCGTATTCTCTCCAGCAGCCCTACCTTTAAGTGAAAGCCACTTACTTAACCTCCCACTCCCCCCACCACCATCACCCCTGAAACCGAGACAGAGCAGGCCAGAGACTGCAAGCTTAGGGGCTGCTTGCCCGCTGAATCAGGGCTTCTTCTGCAGTAGATGCTCACATTGGTATTAATAGCCAAGTTTTGCAGACTGTGTATTTTAAACAATCTGTACTTTCTGCTACCTGCATTAAGTGGGAGAGCATGTGGCGTAATGGCCCGAGCTGCTTTCTTTGAAACTGGAGAACCAGGTTCGAGTCTCTGCATCGGTACAGGAGCCTGTGATTCTAGGCAAAGCACTTAGGGGCATATTACCAAGTATAAGCGATAATTATCGCTAAGCTTGGTTAGCGGCTATAATTTTATCACCGTGCTTCGCCTATTTGTATCGCTTAGAAACCTTGCTATTATCAAGGTTTATCTCCTAAGCGATAAAAATCGGCCGAAATGCATAAATATCGCTGTCAGGTCAGCGATATTCATGCATTACCGAGCTAATGTTCTTAGCCATGTTATCCACCTATCATTGGCTAACATGGCTAAGAACTGCTCTGGGCAGGCGTTAGCTTTTGGAGACATTCGCGCTTAGCGCGAATATTTCCAAAAGTAGGTAATAGGAGATAGCGATGTTAGCGACTGTTTCCAGTCGCTAACATCTTGGCACGCCCACTTTGCATGTCATTAGCGATAATTATCGCTGACATGCAAAGTGGGCCTCAAGATGATCGCTATCTCCCACTAGCTGTCGCTACCTGGTGTTAGCGACAGCTAGGTAATAGGGCGATTATCGGCGCTTTAGCGGGAAAAATTCCCGCTAAATTGGCGATAAGGCCCTTGGTAATATGCCCCTTAATCTCCCTAGACCACAAATGTATCTGACTTTGTGCAATATAATTGGTGCTTATGTAAAGCCCTGGAAAAAAACTGCTTTGGGTTTCTAGAGCTTTGTGCACGACTTCTGTTAGAATCACTAAAATGCATTTACGTACAAGCAAAGGAGACCACAAACAGCACTACATTTGTAATGCAATATGTCTTGCATTCACGCAAGTTTGAGGTATTATGAATGCATTATGAATGACAATGCATTTTATTTATGTTTTGGGTTTTAAAATGTAAATAAGGCATTGCCATTTAACAATATTAATAGTTTAAACTTTCACAAATGCAAGACCTTTGCATTGAAAATGCTTGTTTTGAATAGCAGCATCAGTATGTGTACTAACAGCTCTCTTAAAGTACAGCCACAACAAAAGACAATGGCAGAAAAGAGAGGACATGGTACATTGAAAAAAAGAAGATTCCTAAAGAGAGAAGACAGCTTTTAATAGCTGGATATAGAAACTAAATTATTTAAATGTGAAGTTTACATTCTTTTCTTGGATGTTTTATATGTCTGTTCTTCTTTCATTTCTAATAATAGCTTGTTCTTTACTCTGTGTCCATTGACCCCTAAGACAAGTCCCCCCTCAAAGATTGCTTATATTTTTATGGCTGTAAAAGGAGTAGCGAAATGAGTGTTCACAATCATACACACATAACAAATGAATAAGCAACATCTCTTTGACTATGGAAATTATGTCTGAACTATAAAGAATATCCCGCTCTTAATCAACATACATTGATCAAGTGTATTTTACTGTGGTTTCATGTTTAACAGTCAACATTAGTGTTTATTAATAGCATAACCATGGTGGGTCTGAACCCAACAGTCTACTGACTGAATTCGCCCCACCTACTATTTCCAAACAGATGTCCTTTTGATGGAGGAGCAGAGAGATTCCTTTTGGATCGATGCTGGCAGAGGTCCTCTAAAGTAGGCTCATTCCAGCTAGACTTATGAATTGGATCAAAGAATGACAGACATTCCAGTTGCCCTGTTTTGGTATTAGTGAGTCAAGAAAGATCAGCTCTAGAGTAAAAATCTGTACAACTAACAATTCTCAAAAATCCTAGATATTCGTTACAATAGTCTCCTGTCCACAAGTATCTTGGAATCAGCGTGATCATGCTTCCCATTATGTGTTCCTCTGCCTAAGGATCACATACAATCCATGAAAAGAGACCATGTGAGTGCACTTGAATGGTTATTTAGTACAATTCCATTCTCCTAGTAATGAGTGAATAGGGTCCTTGACAATTCTATTACTTTGATTCTCCAACCATTATTGTATATTGTTTTCTCCCACAGGAATAAACAGTATCCAATGCTTATGACTTATTAGTATCCATTTTTATTGATACTGGATTATCAAAATGACACCCAAGAAAACGTACACACACTACTTCAACATGTGTTTCAAGATTAACATTACTGTTTCCACAGAACATTAATTATTTATTTTCAAAACAAATATACAGTTAATTTGTTGGTACTTTTAGAAAGAAAAAATTAAATATTATTGCAAAAATAATATCGAATTTGCAAAAGATGACACCTCTAAGAATTTAAATGTGTTCAAGTGCACAATATTTTAGAAGGATGTGCACCTATATCAGGCAAGTTATCCAATGGCTGAAAAGGTGTAACCATTTGCTCAAACTGCATCCTCTGATAGATGGGAGCAACTGTTAACGAACGTTGAACAGCCCAATGGATGAAGAGGATGACTCAAGACCCTCAATGTTTTTATGCATTTTTTTTGTTATTTTTTTTATTACAAGAGGCTAGTGAAAAGGCACTTCTAAATTTCATTGAGCCTTTTTGAATGAAAACATTTTCAAATACTTTAACCTTTTTTTGTCTTTAGTGATCTAGGCAATTAGGATCTGCATCTATAAATTGTGTGTGGCTTAAACACAATGCCCCTTTGTCTGCAACAGTGGATTTATTGTGCTAGTAATCTGTCCAATACCATATTAGTTTGGTATGTAAGGCTCTCTATTCCACAGGCCGGGTATCTCCATCCGGCAATATTTATCTAAATTAAGCATATTATACTCTCTCTGCTGATATTTAAAGATCATGTCTAATAAATTTAGGTGGAAGTCCATACTCCTGTTAGGCTCCACATTTGTGGAATTCTCTCTCATGCCTGTTATGAATGCAAAATGTGCAAAATAATCAACAGGGTTAGTGTCCAACATTAGTCCAGGAGCACATGGTCCATGCAATTTTTCATTGCTAACCACTAACTATGTACATTAGTTTTATTTAGATTAATGGTATGTAAATTTATCTGTTTTATATAGCCTGAATATAAGGAATGAATCTGTCTCTTTTGTATTGATACTGAACACTCCTAGATAAATTACAAATACCACGCAAACTTCAATTTGCAGTTTTTCTTTATTCTAGCTAAAGAATAACCACACCAATGATCAAATAATGTTGCTGCGGGGAGTCCACCTAAACCATGAGACATGAAGCATCAATGCCATTGCTAAACACAGGCACAGACTGTGGGATGCTATTGGGATATGCAATTCTACATGTCCTTAAAGTTGTTATTTGTACATGTGTTTAGCTAGGAGAGGGAGAACTAAAATGGTCTGAAAATGTTCCCTCAATAGGAAGAGGGTGCCAGGCTCATGACAGATATTTTGCTCTTCTTGGTGTTTCATGGACTCAGTACTTGATGACATATATGCCAGATTAATTCTCCCTGGATACTTAGCATTGAGTTGCCATCCCTATTTAGGAACTCTGCAAATTTTATTGTAGACTTATCCTTCTGTTTCTCTCTCTCTCTCTCTCTCTCTCTCTCTCTCTCTCTCTCTCTATCTTACTCTCTATCTTACTCTCTCTGCCGCCTTTTTTTTCTATACCTTTCTTTCTGTTTTTCTTTATACCTCTTTCTCTTACAGACACGCTCTCTCGTCCTCTCAGTTTCCCTTGCTTATTGATTCAGAAATTTTCCATTTCATTGCAATGAGGAAAAGTGTTCTTCTGATCGGCATAATTTGTACCGGGACTCCATTGCTTTTTCATTGCCAGCTCGTGTCAAACACTTCCACACGACCCACCTGGTCATTTTGGCTGATGCCTGAGGAAAATTCTAACTGACATGACAAAAACCATCTTGCAGCCTGCATTTCTGCCCAGGAACTGTCACACGCCCAAACCCCCTGTTCTCTGCAGTTCACCAGAAAGCCACAAGACACTCACCCTGAGTAAATGATTTATTCTCCATCTCCTGCTCCCATCCTGGTAAACATCCTTTACACCGTGATCAGGTTATCTGGACAATGGTCTGGCTGCTGGACCTTCATCAGGGCAATTAAACAATGACTTGAAAGACCGAGCTTTGATCAAGGCAATTGAACAATGGCCGAGTGAACAATGATTTGTATACCAAGCCTTGACCAGGTCACCATCTACAAACGTCGTCTGGATCTGGTTATCAACTGCAAATACTGCCCTGATTAAACAATGAACTAACAACCAACAGACTGGAATGAAAAAGACTTGTAAGCTACAGAGTGAAGTAGCAACCTCCTCTGTCTTGTCTCTGAATAGCTTGGGACTCTGTTCCATAGCCCGGGCTATTGAAATAAATCTGGGTTCCTCCTGTAGACGAAGACTCCTGTGTCTCCTTTTGCTAAGTATGGAAGGTATGGAAGACTAGGGCAGTTCCCCCACCGCCGAGACCCGGTAAGTGGGTTTAACCGGTTCTTCAGCGAGTTACTCCTAATCAGTGTTTCATGAGACTTTTGCAAATTGGAACTTCCCCCTCCCAATTTGACTATGGTGGAGAACTTATCTATTATCTTCTGGAGACTGGTTTATCTTTTAATCCATACTCTACCCCAGGTAATTTAAAGTGACTGCAAGGGTCTGATGCTCTGGGTGTAGATCACCTAACAAGATTTCATTAGAGCCATTATCCAGTCCATGAGGAATGGCCAGAAATAATTACTGTTCTAGAAAGCTCTACAACCTGCAACAAATTCCCACAGTATATAAAAAAATACTTGTTTATTGTCTCAGATGATGTTAGAAAATAGAAAGTTCTAGGGGCTGCAAATGAAGAACATTTTAAACAAAGTAGCAATAAGCTCTTCATCCTCTGACAATAACTTAGGAGAGGAAACATCATCAGGGACAGATGTACTAAGAGAAATAATTTCTTGCATTCTTTCAAGTGTTTCAACTCTGGCCCATATGTACATAAAATAGGAATTGTAATTTCCTAATTGCAATTTTTACCAAGTTTCAATTAGGAAATCGCAATTCCTAATGTAAGAACACTTAAAAACTACAGCTAGTGATTGCTAATGGGGTCACAAATAGACCTACCTCATAAATATTAATGAGCTAGGTCGCAATCTTCGATCCATTAAGAATGGCAGCCATCACAGGAATGTTGGCTTGCTGGGATCTGCAAACCACCAAGACTGTGATGACTTTTTCAATAAAGCAATTTTTTTTCTGTTTATTTGCAGTCCGTTTTCCTTACAGAATAATGGGATGCATTTCAAAACAATAAAATTAAACAGTAGGCTGCTCTTAAAAAGTTTCAATATTCACATAGGGGAAGGGGACCTTTTCCGATTTGCAAATGGTTGCCCCCACCCCTCAAGTGTAGGTAAAATATGAATGTTTTGCAACCGTAATTTGGTTGCATAACATTCATGCATAGCACTGCAAGTCTGTATTTAGAAGGGATACCCTAAATACTCCCCTTCTAAATTGAAATCTCCAAACACAAATTGCGATTAGATTACATGTTATGAATCCATTCAAATCTTTATTTCGGTTAGACAAACCATAAAAGAATCATTTACTTAAGAACAAATACAATCTCTAAAAAACAAGTGGTACAGTAATAACAATTTCGATTTCCAATTGATGGGAGGCCATAAAAATGGTCATGGTAAACAATACAGTATTTTCTGAAGGGGACTTGATAACACCAGATAATTGCGATTCCTAATCCACTACTATAATCAATCAGTCCCTATTTCGCTAAATGTATTGGAAATATACTGTTTAAAAATTTGGAACAAATATAAATATTAATACATGTTAGTTCTAATAAATACCAGGTGCTAATATTAATTAATATTATTAGCAATAGAAAAAATGATAGGAAAACATGTTAAAAAACGAATAAAATTTTAAAAGGTATTTCATCCATTTCATATAATAAAATTTAGATGTGCAAATAACTCAATATCTTATCCACCAGAAAACCAAAACCATGTCAAGATCATTACCAATTTTTGTATCAGATGCCTTGTCCTATCACCTAAACTATTACAGTTTCAGACCTTCTCTTTCTCGTACTATTGCTACAGCAAAAATATATTGGCTTAAGCTAAATACAATGGTCTGTGTAGTATCAGCTTTAAGCACTCTTTCTGATTCCCTAATACGTCTGAATCCCAGGAGGCGACAAATGGGTTTCAACCACTTCTTCCTACTATGTTGGTATGCTGGACAGAGAAATATAACATGGGCCTCATCGTCCCTTCCGCTCATGTCGCACAACTCGCATTTTTCAAGCAAATCAACTCCTAAACGACCTTTATCACATGCCCATTTTGATGTATTGGCTTTGATGTGGAGAATACCATAACGAAACTTTAAGTACAAAGTTTTTGCCAAAGTTGGCAAAATTTCATCCATAAAACTTTCAAAGCTACTTTCACTCTTTACTTCCAAGAATTTTTGGGTCAATACTCCAATTTTTGAGTTATATATTGTAGAACTTAGGACAGAATCCCAGAACCTTTCCCGCAGCAGCTTTTTGCTGGTTAGGGTCAGAGATCCTGGGTCTGTCCAATGATGGTATAACCCCAATTTGAAGAACCAGTACTCGATATGGACGAACCACAGCAGCCGAGTTGTGTTCCTTATTACCATAAATTCTTTTAACCCTTCTCTATAATCAATTAATTCATCCATTGCCCACAGACAAATCCAATATAATAATGGACGTAAGGTGCCGTGATCGTCAGAATGATGTATATTTAGATCAAGGAAGAGTGGGATAAGGGGTGTGCGACGTGGTACTGCTAATAATTGTCTAAAAATATTATTTTCGTGCACTGAAAAGGCATTTTTTACAGCGTGGCCCCATATTTCTGCTCCATAAAGTGTGGCAGATTGAGCCTTATACTTAAACAGCTCAATTGCGGGGGATAAAGCTCTAGAAAAACTATTCCTGTGTCTTCTGACTATGGGGGCTAGGTTTTGTATCAAAATTGTTTTAGATTTTTCAATTTGTGGATTCCAGTTCATTTTTACATCCAGAGTGATACCCAGATAATTAAAACACTGCACATGCTCGTTTCATGTTTTGTGCATATGAAAAAGCATTTTTGTGGTTGAAAACGGCCTGATTCTGCAAATTGGGCTGTTTATGACCGCAAAAATGTTTTTGTACATATGACCCCAAGTTTGTGATTTGTGGAAAGTATCTAGTTTGCAATTTGCTGTTTTGTAATTTGTAAATCTAGACCAGTAGACATAGTAACAACAGCAAAACCTTAGAAACGGAAGAAAAGCTAGTTTCTACCTGGGAAGTGTAAGAAGAAAGAATGAGTAAGGTCTCTGAATGTGCCTCTGTAGTCTTTGTGGGACATTCACAAGGAGATAAGTAAAGCTACAGCAGCAGTGCTAATCCCTTTAGTAGGAAGCCATAAAAAGATTAAGGGGCCTGTTACAACGTAGTTGGAGACAGCTCCGACTGTTGGTGGGAGCTGTTTCCAATCGTATCGTTATATGCCAGTTGGATTCTTTTCCGACCGCCTCTTTACGATATAGGTGGTCGGAAAGGAATCCGAGCGGTCATTCCGACTAACTTCCAACGGGCTCATCCACCAGTCTGAATGTGGACAGGGATCCCAAAGCTGGCTCTTTCCACCCATGGGATTATGATGTTGGGTTTTGGCAACCTTTGTGTACTGGCCTTTCCGACACAGAAAGGCTGTCGGAACTTGACTTTGGGGGCTCCCAGCAGGGCCCCCTTGGGTGCATGGCCTCCGGTTGGAGGCTGAGGGGAGCCCCTATGGTGCCCCCTGTTGATCGCTGCACCCTGTGGGA
The DNA here is from genome assembly GCF_964263255.1 of Lissotriton vulgaris. Lineage (NCBI taxonomy): Eukaryota > Metazoa > Chordata > Amphibia > Caudata > Salamandridae > Lissotriton > Lissotriton vulgaris. The sequence goes on from NC_141689.1 coordinate 623,778,897, forward strand.
GGTACAGTCAGGTGCCTGCCACAGGGAAGCCATTTCAAAATGCTCACAATTGAGGCAGAATAAATGATAATCCCAGGATGAGAAATGCCAACTAACAAAGTTAGGATTGAGCCCATGGGTCATTTTCATATGTGACTGGGGGTGAGTGTCTAAAAAGGTCCGGCGCTCCGTCCATCATCTCCTTGTGTTTGCTTTGTTCACCCTAAGTTGGCAGGGTATGCCCAGACGTGAGTCCCTTGCTCACTTTGCCACTGGATTCAAGCTAGCCTGGCTTATAAGGGCTATTAGCCTGAAACCGGTCCCAGGATGCATGTTTCCGGTCCAGGGAAAACATGGCTTGGCAGTTCGGGCTGGACTGTTACCATGAGGCACAGGGTCAAGACTGATTTGCATATAGCTGTGTCTGAACTAAGGTGGCGAAGTGAGCTAAAGAACGATGATGGATTCAACCCAGATCTGTGACTGGGGGTGAGTGTCTGAAAAGTTTCAGTGATCCGTCCATCATCTACTTGTGTTTGCTTTGTTGTCCCTTAAGTTGGCAGGGTATGCCCAGATGTGGGTCCTTTGCTTACTTTGCCACTGGATTCAAGCAAGCCTGGCTGATGAGGGCTTTTAGCCCGGAACCGGTCCCAGGATGCGTGTTTCCGGTCCATGGAAGACATGACTTGGCAGTTTGGGCTTGACTGTTACCATAAGGCACAGGGTCAAGACTGATTTGCATATAGCTGTGTCTGGACTGGGGTGGCGAAGTGAGCTAAAGAACGATGATGGATTCAACCCAGATCTGTGACTGGGGGTGAGTTTCTGAAAAGTTTCAGCGTTCCGTCCATCATCTCCTTGTGTTTGCTTCATTTTTAACATTATCCACATGTTTGGTTTTAGAGTCAATGAAGAAAACAGAATGCATGTCACAAATGTGTTCTTATTTCAGTGACATAGGGGTGTGTGTTGGTGTACCATCATACACTCTGGTACAGTCATGAACTAAACCTTTAATGTGGTGGAAAAGGCAGTAGAGAGCTGTGTGTTCTCATTGGAGCTTTGGGGGTAACTAGAGGATGTGAGAGAAGTTACATTGTACTATTCAGATCAGCCAGAGGGCAACCTCACTTTCCTATCTCATTCACCTTCTTATGCCCATTTGCACAGCTGTTGGCCTTTTAGCTGTGACAGATGATTGTGTTGGGAAGCTTTAAGTTGGTTCACCTCGAGCCCATGGAAAGCTAAGCAGAGTAACCTGAGGCATGTTAGAAGAAACTATCCAAAGGAGAAGAAGATTTAGGGACTGATCCCAAGTTTGGTGGTCTGTGGTATAAACCTGGGGTGGCGCAGCTGTGAGGTGCACACCAGAGGTCCAACCGTCATATTATGAGTTTGGTGATCAGACCCTCATGGGACCGCCACAACTGCTTGGGATCCATGATCTCTCGGCGGTGATGCAGTGACATGGTGGTCTGAGGCCCACAATATGCTGATGGTGCTGATGTGCCATGTATATTATGAGTTTCCTCACTGTAAATGTTTTCATGGCAGTGATCCTGGGCACTGGGGAAACTAAGTAGATCCTACATGACCCCCTGTTGCCTCAGGGCCATGGGGATGCTTGCAGGGGACTGGGAGTTATCTGCAGCTATAGGTCCATGTATTAATAAAACAAACAGCAAAAACATGTTGGATCTTGCAGTGACACACTTCTACTGTGAGAGAAAGTCTTGTTAATCATCCTCCAACTATTAGTAGGAATCCCCCCCCCCCCCCCCGGCCAATACCATCTTCTCACTGCAATTCTTTTTTTGTTGTGTACATCTCTAGTGTGTCTTATCTTATCTTATCTTATCTTAAGGGAATCTTGTATAGCGCGCTGACACCGAAAGGTTTCCTGTTGCTGGCTGAGTGCAATGAGATAGAGAGACGGTGGTCTAGCCAGTCTGTGTGAAGAGGTGAGTTTTCAGGAGTTTTCTGAAAGCCAGGAGGGAATTTGCAGATTTGAGAGAGAGGGGTAACTGGTTCCAGAAGGTGGGGGCAAGGTGGGCGAATCTACGACCGCCGTTTTTTTTTAGTTTGGTAGCTGGGACAGCTAGCAATAGGCAATGGGAGGAACGAAGATTACGTACCGGACGGTAAGGGACAACCAGTGATTTGAGAAAGGCAGGGGAGGTCCCGGACACAGCTTTAAAAGTCAGACAGCCGATCTTAAATGCAGTCCTCTACTCCACCGGCAACCAGTGGAGTCTATGAAGCAGTGGTCTCGCGGATTGGAACTTCGGGGTTTTATAGGCCAGTCTTGCCGCTTGGTTCTGTACAATCTGGAGCCTATTAAGGAGGAATTTAGGTAGGCCGTAGTACAGGGAGTTTGAAAAATCCAGGCGGGAGAGCACCAGTGCGATCAGGACTTGTATCAAGGCCTCTGGTGTCAGGAGATGGGAAACTTTCCTGATTTTTCTGAGCTGGAACATACATGAGGACACAACCGCCCCTACCTGAGGCTTAAGAGAGAGCTCCGAGTCGATTATGACCCCAAGACTCTTTGCTGACTTAGCCGGGACGGGCGGGGAGCCAAGCACAGTTGGCCAGAACTCTGGGCCCCAGTGAGTGAGACTGTTTCCTGGGAGAATTAACTCGGTCTTCCCTGGGTTCGAATGTCTGACATAATATCGACAGACAGAATATCGAAATGCAAAAATATCGGAGCAAAAATATCGACAGCAAAAATATCGGATTCCTATCTTCATTAAGGTAAGTACAAAAATATCGAAAAAATAATATCGTAGTACAAAAATATCGGAATCAAAAATATTGTTTTTTTAAATGTATTAATAATAATGTAAAAATAATTTTAAAATACATATAATTTTACAACTATTAAATAAAAATATTAAAACAAAATTAAAACTAATACATATACATTTAAAATAAATAAAACACTTAATAATTTAATGTAATTTTATTTTTTTTCATGTAATTTATTTGATTTAATGTAATATTTTTTTGTTTTTACCCTGTACGCCTGTACCCCAAAAAACCCAAAACTGACCCTGAACCCTAAAAATATCCCTGTACCCCAAAAACCCAAAACTGACCCTGAAACCTAAAAATACCCCTTTACCCAAAAACTGAAAACTGACCCTTATCCCTAAAAATACCCCTTTACCCAAAAACTGAAAACTGACCCTGAACCCTAAAAATTACCCCATTACCCAAAAACTGAAAACTGACCCTAAACCCTAAAAATACCCCTTTACCCAAAAACTGAAAACTGACCCAGAACCCTAAAAATACCCCTTTACCCATGAACTGAAAACTGACCCAGAACCCTAAAAATACCCCTTTACCCAAAAACTGAAAACTGACCCAGAACCCTAAAAATACCCCTTTACCCAAAAACTGAAAACTGACCCTGAACCCTAAAAATACCCCTTTACCCAAAAACTGAAAACTGACCCTGAACCCTAAAAATACCCCTTTACCCAAAAACTGAAAACTGACCCAGAACCCTAAAAATACCCCTTTACCGAAAAACTGAAAACTGACCCTGAACCCTAAAAATACTCCTTTACCCAAAATTAATTATTATTATTTAATTACCAATTAATTATTAATTAACAATAACAATAAAGTAACTATATTAGCACATTTGCTGTAATTAATTTAATTTAATAATTAATATTATTTTTCCCAATTAATTAATTAAGAATAACAATAAATTAAATATAAAAGAATTACTATAATTAATGTAATTAAATAATTAATATTAATTAATTACCAACTAATTATTAATTATAAATATGTAAAAAATTATATTAATTAATTAACGAATTAATAGAAATTAATTACCAATTAATTATTAATTAAAATATGTACAAACATATATCAATTAATTAATTATTATTAAATTACTTCCCACCCTATTCCCCTATGAACCCATAACCCGCTACAGAACATATTTATCAATTAATCAATTAATTAAAAATAATTAAAAATTATTTCTCAATTAATTAATTAATAATTCCTACTAATTAATAATTAATTTAACATAATTAAATTACTTCCCACCCTATTCCCCTATAAACCCACAACCCGCTACAGTAGTAAAAGACAATATTTAATTGAATTACATTAAAAATAAATAATAAAACATAATAAATACAATATAATATACACTAAATTTATTTTAAAATTGATATTAGTAACATCGAAGTTATTAATTTCGATATTATTGACATCGATATTTACAACTTCGATATTACTGATATTATACCAATATCGATATTAAGACTGTCGATATTACTTACCTTCGATATTCTGTCCCATCGATATTTAAACTTCGATATTTTTGTATATCGATATTTAAAAATCGATATTTTGTCTGTGTACCCTGGGTTCAATTTAAGCTGGTGGGAGTTCATCCGATGTTGGATGTGTAGCATCACTGCTTGGCAATCGAGGGCTGCATTGGGGGTGTTGAGCGGAAAGATGATTTGCAGATCGTCTGCATAGTTGAATACGGTGACATTCCACCTCTTCAAGGAGAAAATGAGCGGCTGAAGATAGAGATTAAAAAGCAGAGGGGACAGGGAAGATCCCTGAGGCACTCCGCAGATGGATGGGACCTGTGCGGCCGTGAAGGGACCAAGCCGGACCGCCTGCATTCTGCCCGACAAGAAGGATTTGAGCCCGGCAGAAGCCAGGCCTCGGATGCCGGCTTGCTCGGCACGGTGGATAAAGATGTTGTGGTCCACAGTGTCGAACGCAGCCGACAGATCCAGTAAGACAAGCGCCTGTGATGTCCCTTTATCGGCATTAGCCCTGAGTGTATCCATAACATGCCAGGATCACAGCCTCGGTGGAATGGGCTGGTCTGAACCCAGCCTGATTAGGTTCGAGAAAGTTGGAACGCTCGATGAATCCAGATAGGCAGCTAGTAACATGTGCCTCCAGGAGTTTGGATAGATAGGGCAGGAGAGAGATAGGCCGATAGTTGGCAAGGTCGTCCGGGTCAGCTCCAGGCTTCTTCAGTAAGGGCACAAGGACAGCCTCCTTGAAGTAATTAGGTACTGCTCCTGCCTCCAATGAGGCGTTTAATAAAGGCAAGATGCAGTCCGGTAAGGACAGGCAGATGTCGCGAAAGACAGAGGGAGGACAGCAATTGTTAGGCGAGCCAGATTTGACTCGAGCAGCAAGTTTGGCCAGGGTGCTGGGGTAGAGGGCAGGGAAAGAAAGCAAGGAAAGCGGGTTTTCAGGAGGGGAGGCTGGCATATCATCGGGGAGGACTGAAGGAATCGTATTCTTGATCTTGGCAATTTTTTCAATAAAGAAATTATTTAAGGCATTACAATATTCTTGCGTCGAGGTCTGAGAGGGAAGAGTCCTTGCATCAGATGTAAGCTCCCTTATGATTGAAAAGATCTCCTGAGGTTTGTTATGAGCAGTGAGGATCCTTTCCGAGATGTGAAGAGCTTTTGCTGCAATGATTGCATCCCTATATTTTTTTCTCGCAGCAACATATAGCTCTCTGTCGATGGGCAGATAATTGCGTCTCCACCTACGTTCGTTTGGCGCAGTTCGAGTTGCTGAGCTTTCAGGGTGGAGTTGAACCACTTGTGGGACTTACTGTGCCAGGAGCGGGGGAAGCTGGAGGGAGGGGCAAAACGATCACTGGCTTTGACGATCCAGCCAGTAAGATCTTCCTCCAGAGTATGGACAGTCGTAGTTTTAAACAGCGAAGGACGAGTCTCAGCCAAGAATGAAAGGAATGCCTGAGAGTCAAGGGTACTCCATTTACGGGCAGTCCCACCGACCAGGGGAGAGATCTTAATACAACCCCTTACTGTGATCACTGTATCGATCGAGTAATGGTCGGACCAGATACAAGGGGTAATCACCAGGTAGGAGAGAGTGAGATTATGAGTCCAGATGTGATCTAAAATGTGGCCCCCAGTATGAGTGGGGGAATTAACGTGTTGGTTCATGTTGAAGCTGGTGAGGACTTCAAATAGCTCAGCCGCATGAGGACCAGCTTCCTTATCATTATACCAATAGTTGAAGTCGCCGAAAATGGCGACTCAAGCAGATTAAATAAGTAGATTAGCTAGCTGTTCACTGAGGGCAGCAGGGAACGAAGGCATAGGGTAGGGAGGACGATAAAGGATGATAATGGTAAGTGCACCCTCTCCAGTCTCTAGCTTAATGATGAGGTTGTCCACGTCAGTAAGAGTGAAAGAGGACGTGGAGGTAAATTTAAGCTCCTTATGAATGACAGCTGCCACCCCGCCGCCGGCACGGCCAGAAGGTCGGTTCGTGTTGAGCAGGTAGTAATCGGGGGGCAGGGCAGCTAAGATGTCAGGGAGAGAATCATCATTCAGCCAGGTCTCGGTAAGTAAAAGAATATCAGGTCTTTTGTCGGTGAGAAGGAGGAAGAGATCAACCTGATGCTTGACCATTGAGCGTGTATTTAAGTATAGGGCCCGGATGCGTGTTTCAGTCAAACTGGGGTCAGATAGCTGTTTTGTGCAAGGGGTGGGAAGAGGTGCATACCGCGCAATACCAATAGCCGAGATAGTGTCTAGGATACGCAGGGGTAGTACAACAGATACACAATCCAGATCCGTAAGGGCCTGAGAGGAGTAAACAAAGGGGGAGGTGGCCTCCAGTGCCTCCTTAGCGCGGACGGGCGCAGACGAGCAGGACTCTGGCACGACTCCGGCGCAGGTCCGGCGCGTCCGCTGCCCGCGTCCACTGCGCGGATGCATGAACGTCCCCTTTTATGCGCGACTAGAGAGCGGGGATTGGACACACACCCAATATGGCCGCCGCTTGTCTGAACCTGGGATCAACTCCACAGCGTCGATTCTCGGCTGGGAGTGGCCCAGGGCAACAAGGAAGAGGGGGAAGGAGTCAGCCGTAAGAGCTTTTTAAATCAAGCTGATGGGGTAGTGTTGCAGCGAAGTTTTAAAGAGCGCCGATTTTACAGTTTTTAAAATTCCTAGTGAAGTTAAAATAACACAGCAGCACAAACTCCCGGCTTCCGCCTCAGGAGGGACCCAAATAACACTCAATCAAGCGAGCAACGGGCTCGGGGAACCCCTTTTATGCGCGACTAGAGCGCGGGGATTGGACACACACCCAATATGGCCGCCGCTTGTCTGAACCTGGGACCAACTCCACAGCGTCGATACTCGGCTGGGAGTGGCCCAGGGCAACAAGGAAGAGGGGGAAGGAGTCAGCAGTAAGAGCTTTTTAAATCAAGCTGATGGGGTAGTGTTGCAGCGAAGTTTTAAAGAGCGCTGATTTTACAGTTTTTAAAATTCCTAGTGAAGTTAAAATAACACAACTAGTGTGTAGTTGGTAAAAGGTCAAAGCCAGGTAACATGCACGACCTAAGAATTATGCAATGTCCGCCACATAAATTATCTTAGCCAGCTATTTTGAGAAAGCCATCCTTGACACCCTTACAACACCTATCATGCCCAAATGATCCTCCTTCTCAAGCAACACATTTCAGACACGTTGTTGACACCGGACACAAGATCATCGAATATGATTAATGATATTTGAGGGTAGCAGTCCTCCACCTAAGGAATTCACATTTAGCATACATTAGGTCCACCACCAAGCCCTTGTCTTACCACTTTCTGTTACAAAACACATGTACCAAAAGGCCTATATCTACTACTCAAACACCCCTACATTAACTCTTCCAAACTCTCCATCCAGGAGCAACGACTCAATGGGGAATTTTTTGACCATATTTTGCTTGTGTCTTTAATATTGCAAAGATATAAAGACATTTCTTTAGTTAATTGTGGCGAAGTGCTGATTAAAATGAGTAAATACCTTCTTTACATAGTGCAGGTGCTAATTTTGAACGCGTATGATATATATTGGCTGCACAACAATACATTCCATGGAATTATTTGCAGAATATTTACTATAATGTCAAGTTAATTCCGGAAGCCCGACTTCTTCCATAAATTACGTTATGCCGCTCAGATAATTCCAACATCTTGCCAATTTAATTACATCCCCTTCCTTAAGTCTAGTACGAGCTGGGCAAAAGTTGAGCCAGCTTGCTACTTCGCCAGATGATAACAGGCATAAATCATCTGATAAGTCTAACCTTGAGTCTGTTTCCTTGGCTAATCTTGTCTTTTGATCTCTGAGTAAAGTCCTTGTTTTGTTTGATACCCTTTTAAATTGTTTCCCTATAAGACCACGGAAAAACCCACAGTAGATCTCTAGTATGGTATTTTTGGTTTCTGTGCACCTTTAGAGTCGCCTCTGACCAGACGGCAAGTAAGGCAAGACATGCCCTGCCAATGTTACTTGCATCACCTACCAGGCTAATTTTCATTCAGTTAATCAAGAGACAAGAGCAGACATGCTGTCTTGCAAGATAGTAGTTTCAATTAAATTGAATCGTGGGCATAGCAGCTTTTATCTTTAAGCACGATGTTAGATTAATCAAGACTTAGAAATGTCGGGGCATATTTAATTGAGGTTTGTGCCACCGGAGAGTCACTTTTTTGATGCTCTGGTGGCATAAGCGTCTCAATCAAATCTATGAGACCACACAAAGGCAGTATGGGTGGCTTTGTGTGGCCTCATAGAAATGAAGTAAGTCAAAGAATCAAAAGTCGCAGCCTTGCTTTACTCTGCATCAATGAGGTGTTCCATGGGTGTTAGAGTGGGTTTTCCCACACAGCAGGCATGGATTTATGTAATCATGTAAACCTGGGGCAGCACCAAAAGCTTACGCCTCTTCAGAGCAGGTATAATGAGGACGAATGTTTCTATTTCTTCTAATTGTTCCTCTTTCCATGTTTGCTGCAGAAACGCCTCTCGGGATTGTTTTTGTGCAGGAATGTGCACTTTCCTGCACAAAAACAATCCTGACAGCAATGGAAGCACCCTTGCACCATGGTACAAGGGAGTCTACCATGGTGCTAGGCAGCAAATTGTGAGCCAGCGCAGAGGGAAAGGACAGGAATACATCGTATTTCAGAAATACAGTGCATTCCGGTCCTTTCCAATTGGTGTACGGCAGCGCAGCAAGACGACTTCCTCATAAACGAGGTCTATAATTTCTGATATAAGTGCAGGGATTTAAATACATTTCACATTATTTAAAAAAAATATAAATTGCAGAGTAGGTGATTGAAGGGAACATGTATATTTTCGAAGTTGCGACAAATTGGGGTTTATTTCAAATCATCATAGTTGTTTTCATTAAGTTTAAAGTCCCTAGAAGTTAGCAGAACATGCCAACAACAAGTAAACTGAACAAATAAAATGTGTTTGCAGGTGCATTTCCAGTCAATTGGTATTTCAGAATGTATCAACTGAATTTGTTAAATGTCAAGACATTGAATGTTATAATGATAACCTATTTCATTCCCCTTACATTAGACTGAGCCCTAACGGGTATATAAGTTTTACAAAGATATTATAACTTGAAACGGTCTCCCAGTGACTTTATTGTGCATGTACTTATTTTGATTCAACTAATCACACTTTTAGAGGTCGCTTTTTTGCAGAAAGTCAGGAGAGCAGACTGCCCACTGAGAGTGCAGGGTTGATCTACAGCGCATGAGACCCTCACAGGTTAGTAGCCGCGCTTAACAAATACTGATTGATTGATTGAAGCACTTAAAGAATATTACTGAACTGTAATACCAAGCTTAGGGCTGAAGTCCAGTGGTCATAGGGGGATGTGCACTTTGATCCCTATGGAAAAAGCAATCCTGTTATGTGTGTGCTCATTCGTCGTCTTTGCTCCGTGACTTGTTGGGCAACAAAGTGCTGAACACAATGACAGGGTAAGAAAGGAGAAATAGAAATCTGCAAAATAAAGACAAGAAATGCAGGACATTTAGGGGCAGATTTATGTTAACTGGCGCATCCCCAGGGATGCGCCAGTTAACATGCGCCACAGTGCGCCACAGCTCCGCCAGCCATGGTGCGCCGCATTTATAATGCGGCGCACCATGGTGCAAAAACGGCACAGATGCGTGACGCATCTGTGCCGGAAATGTGGCGCATTGCTGGAGTTGCGTCGCAAGCGCGACGCAGCTCCAGCAAGGCTCGGGGGTGCCCCATTTTAACAATGCTGCGTCAAGACCTACGCCTGCTTCAAGCAGGCGCAGGCTTTTGACTCAGCATTGGCTTAAAAGTGACTGAGTGAAATCTCATAGATTTCACTCAGCCACTTTTGCGAGGCGCACCTGCCCCGGAACGCCCACCCTGCGCCGGAACGCCCACAAGCGGCGCAGGACTTTACAACGTGACGCATCTGCCTAGATGCGTCACGTTGTAAATCGTTCATAGGGATGCGCCACGTTTACGCCGCCTTGCGTGACGCAACAGCGGCGTAAACGTGGCGCAAGGGCCTCATAAATCTGCCCCTTAGGATGTTTTGGTTACAGGACATAAAGCAGCAAAATTGCATAAGGGGCTAGGAATTTAGTTGATATTTGGTGACTGCGTGAAAAGGGGCAATCTGTCTTGTTGGACTTGGTGAGGTGAGGCTGATGTCAGTTTCAGAACACATACAAGTGTTTTCTACTGTGAGTGTATATGCTTTAAATACATAAAATAAGGATATATATTGCAGACTGAGGTATCTTCTTACTAATGGGTGGCAGATACCCACTTAAAGTTGTCCTGTCTGAAAATGTGATTTATGAAAATCACATTTCAATGAACGCTTGCCCAGATGTGGAATCTGCAACACATAGCTTTGTCTCTAAACGGTTAGTGTGTAGGCGGTTACTTGCTAAAAATTGCAAAATCAATTCTACATCCTTGTGCTTGCAACCCCCTGTGGAGCGGCACTAATAGTCAGCATGTGAGCCTCTTCCCAAAATGCAGTTTTTCCCATTGAATGGGTTGCAAGTTTTGAGTGTACGAAATTCTGCAGATGAAGCTGAGTCCATATGATTTAGGGCCAGATGTACAACACTTTTTTCAGCTTTCAAACAGCCCGATTCTGATTGCAACCTTAAAAAAACAGTTTTAAATGTGCAAAGCCCTATTTGTAATTCGGTAAGCTATTACTGAATTGCAAATTGGGTTTGCCAGTCGCTTTTTGGAAGGGGCGTGCCTTCCTAGAAACGAGTCAGAGGGGCATGAATGAATGTTTTGCAACCACAATGCAGTTGCAAAATATTCATACTTTACAGGAGGTGGTAACCCATTCGCAAATAGGAAGGGGTCCCTAAGACAAAATATCACATCAGTATATTAGAATGCAATGTGACAGTAATAATGTCACTCAATGGAATATGAGGAATCCTTACTTAATATTTCAACGTAGCGCCGTCGGAGATCATCCGTACATGGAAGTTAGTCTATGCAAAGCTACTAGCTAAACCAGGAAATTGTATTTTTAAACATCTCAGTGTTAATATCAAGTAAAAACATTGAGGCCATTTTGTAGTATATGAACTGTATTGTATGCAGTTAACTGTGGTACATTGAAATATTAAGTAAAGCTTCCTCATGTTCCGTTGAGGGACGTTATTACTGCCACAATGAATTCTACTATACTGATGCTATCCTTTGGGTTTTTTCCTTCAAGAAATACGACCTTCGCGCCAATACTTGACCGAACCAGATAAAATTACCAAGCAAGATTTGCAGAGATTTTCACATATAGCATTAATCACTCCTGATCAGCTCTGTACAGACCCAATCATACAGTGTCTTTCCTTTTTGATGCATACCTCACTGCGCCTATCTGGACAACGTGCCGATTAACTATGGCATAAGTTGAATACGAGTAAGGAAACTTTCACGATCTGTAACATGGAGTAACTGAAGCACACCTTCTGCTCACTTACAGATACTGTGCCTTTTGTCATCTTAAGTCCTTGCCATTGACCACGTGCTAAGTCGCAGTATAGAATTGTTACATAAATAAATATGTGTTTTTTACTTCAGTGATCGAAGAAATCACTGAGGATCCTCCCCCAAGTCGTCTGTTCTTAATGTTTATCAGTCTTCTACGGTCTCTTCTTTTTAGAGACACATAACTACCAGTGCGTAGCTGGAACCGGTGCCGATTAACTACGGCAACTGGTGAATACAAATCTCCAACACCGAGTTCCTGTAGCACACCTTGCGCTTGCCTGTGCCTATCTTAAGTCTTTGTCATTGCCCAGACGTCCATTCACAGTATAGAATTGTTACTTAAATAAATATGTGTTATTCACTTCAGTGTTTATAGAAATTACCTAGGATCCCAACTGAGGTCCTTTGTCAACAGATTAAATTCCACATGCTTTCAGATCTGTTGTTTACTACTGGGCCCATAATTCCCACTCTGATCTTGAGACATATACAATTTTCGATTAAGAATAGCTTAAATCTACATGAATGCTAACATTTAGAGCAGCTTTCTCATGACAACTTGACAACTTTTTTCTTGTGACTATTACAGACTTTATCACATCCAGAGAACCATACAATCAACAATTCTGGATTGATCCACTCATTAGTAAGCTTATATCATTTTTATTCACATAAAGGGAGGTGACGGCTAATCCTCTATGTTTCTGAAATCCATTTATTCTTCCTCATCTTTTTTCTTCTTGTAGAAGAGATAACTCATCATTTAAGGTTTTCTTCACAAATTATTTAACATTTCTTTCTCCAATATATTCCGGGTGTATATCTTTCTTTATCATGTCCTCAGTTGACAAAAATATTTTTGGTGAATATGCCTCTTACAGTGGGTCACTGCTCAACATAAGAATTTTCTGTCCTAAGATGGTGTTATAGATGAACAGACCAACAAGACCAAAATGTCAACATAACGACCTATTCTCGTTTGTGAAATAAGACTATTTGTATATGAAATCTATGCTTAAGTTTTATACAAGGTTTCTCTATAAATAGACATTTGAAATTAGCTTTGTACACGGGCTGCAAGAACAGCTTGTTCCATTTAATTATTAACTTCTGTCACCCTTGTATATAAGAGAAATTGTGAACTCTTAGTTTTGTTTTTTCTGAATATAAATGCTAACAAAAAGAATACACATGTTCTTGCTTTCATTGATTCGCCTTTGATTAGTACAAATTTATGTTAAAAACGTATGTTTTTGAGGTCATTATTTAAAAATCAGTCACAGACATTGTGGTTTGCTGACCCCAGCAGGCCACCATCACTATGAGTTCTGGCCATTCCCAATGGGTCACAATTTGCGATCAGTCTCATGAATTGTAATCTGGTAGGTCCCCTGCAACCCATGGGGAATCACCATCTGTGTAAAATATATGTTTGTACATAGCTGTTTGCGATTTCCTAATAAATAATTGCAAAAGTTCACTATGAGGAAATCGCAAACGGAAGTCTATCTACATCTGGCACATAACCCTGAGCTTGTAGGGATACAAGCAAAACTCCCACTCCCTAGACACTTGCTATATTAATATGAAAGAGTTAAGTGCATTCTCAAGTCAGATATATTTAGGAGGATGTCATCTATGCAGTGATGTACAGTTACAGCTGGCCCAAGGAAGATGTGAAATTCCCACTTGCAAAACTAGGGCTTGCTTATTCTCAGGTATGTGCACAATTAACATCTATACCTATGTAACTGTTTTTACTCTGCCGACAAAGTTATGAAATAAATTATCTTTTTGTGACTATTTATATTTAAACACAATAAGAAAGCAATTCGTGCTAAAAATATAGTTCTAGAGAACTAAAATATTATTTTTCAAGTATTAGTTTTTAAAAGAAGATTAACTATATGTTTTATAAAAGAATACTGCTTTTCACTTTACAGAGTTGCAAAGGGGATACAATTTTACTGCCAAATGTTTCTCAAAATGACCATGGTTATGCATAACGGGGTAGTAGTTTTGCTTGGAAGGCAAGAGGGAAGTTAATCAGAAATAACATCAAAGAAATTATATTTGAAGAAACAGGGGAAATCTCTCAAAATGATCAAGACATTGGGAAAGCCTTCACCAATTTCTTTGAAAACTTGTATAGGGAAGGCTGCCCTGCAACAAAATCCCAGATCGAGAGCTGGCTAGGCCTAGACTCTGTCCCCAAACTTCCAACAGACAGAGAACAATACCTAAATAATGAAATAACCCTGGATGAAATCCTTAAAGCCATCAAGAACTCAAAAAGGGGGAAGGCCCCAGGCCCTGATGGCATCCCATCAGAGATCTATAAAGTTTTAGTACAGTAAAAGCTCCAGAGTTTAGCCTTGCTGTTCAATCACATCTATGTAGATAATAACCGTACTCCTGCCACGTGGAAGGACACCATAATCACCTTAATTCTAAAACCAAATAAAACCCCCAAAGCATGCGAATCATATAGACCAATTTCATTACTCAACAACTACAAGCTCTTCACCAATATCCTGGCCAAAAGATTGGGGGAGCCATAGGTGAACAAATTAATACTTCTCAAAAAGGGTTCATGACAGGGAGACACTTACACGAGCTGATGCACGACTTGGTTTACACGATTGATTTAGCCACTGCCCAACAACACCCATTAGCCATAATGATGGTTGATTCCGCTAAGGCATTTGACAGGGTAAGCTGGCCCTTCTTGTATGAAGTTCTTAAGCTCTTGCACACCATTCAAAATATATAGAGTTCTCCAAAAGCAAGAATCCTGGTCAATGGCAAAGTAACATCTGCAATGGAGATAGGTAAAGGCACCAGGCATGCTTGCCCCCTTTCACCACTAATGTCCAATCTATACATTGAACCATTGGCCAGAAGAATTAGAAGGGAACAGCAAATCACACTTTTCCAACATCAAGATTGGGTCAAGAAAGAGGCTCTGTACGTTGAAGACCTCATGATATTCAGACAAGATCTCGTTGGTGCTTATCCTACTCCTAAAACTCTGGTCCCACCTTCCTCTTTCGATTATAGGTAGAACTAACTTAAAAATTGATCTTCTCCCAAACTACTTTTCTGTTTAACGCCCTTCCCCTCCATTTCGAGACCAAAAGGATGATAAAGGCACAGAGCAAGATAAGTAGTTTTATTTGGAACAATAAAGCTATTAGAATTTCTTGGAAGAAGTTGCAGAAAAAGAGAATTGATGGTGGACTGAACATGTCAGACCTCAAGATATACTGCTGGGCCTTCCAATTAAAATACTTCAAAGTTTTATTATCTGATAACTATCACCTGAGGAGGTCCGGCTACAGAGCTCTAATAGGGGACTTGGCAGATCAAAGAACTGGGTTTCTTTTCAAATTTGGGCACACCGAATTTTTTGTAAAAGGTGCATCTTAGGGTTTTGATTACAGCATGCAGACTATGGACACAGGTCAGACGACTTCTTGGAATAGCCTACTATTGTCATTTGTCTCCATTCTGGGATTCCCCGGGAACTCCAGCATGCTTATTGGACTCACTATCATTACCTCTTATTCAGGCTGGGATAGAAAAATGGGGCCAACTGTTAGCGGACAAGAACATTATCTCTTGGGATCACCTTGCTCAGGAAACAAATAATACGCTCTCAAGGTTTAAATATTTACAACTAACAAGTTGGGCCCCTGATCAAACAGGTCAGGCCATGGACTGGGTAAAAAAATCTGTGATGCCAATGTACAAAAAAAAGAGATCTCAACCTGGTACTGGATGCTGATACAGGCAGAAGATGGCTCCAACACTCTACTAGAAGAAAGATGGAAAAGAGATCTCCCTACAGCTGATATACCATCCTTGTAGCAAGTATCAATAGCTACTCTATGGTCCTTTGTCAGGTATGCCCCATTAAGAAAGAACCATCTGTTTACCTCTTATAGGGTATATTGGTCTCCTCTGAAGTTGTCTATAATAGAAGAAGGGATCAAGCTTTGCCTGAAGTGTGACAACAACAAAGCATATGATATCCACATGTTCTGGCAATTTTCGGAAATTCAACCCTTTTGGTAAGAAGTGGGTAAGATACTGACCATCTTATTGAAAAGAAGAATTGAGGTAAGCTTATTACTTATTGTCTTTGGGGTTTTAGAAGATATCGACCTTGGGGGGAGAGGTAGGAACTTCCAAGAGCAACTTCAACTCACTTTGATAATTATAGCATGCAGGGAAATCTGTATCAAGTGGGTTTCAAAACTGCCTCCAACCTGTGCCGAATGGCTAGCAACTGCAGAATGCTTTCATCATTTTTATCGTCTTAGTAGCTCATCAAATAGAATCCAAACCTGGGAGCCACTAGCTACATACATACTGGAATTAGCACACTTGTAGACATGGCAAAATTTGGGTCTAATGATTAAGACTCTCACCTCCAGAGAGACCCTGGGCGGGTGATCTTTTTATCTCTCGCAATGGATAGAGATAACACTATTTTTACAGTGTGGGTAGCCACCGATTTTGGGTCTAGTTTAGCTGCCACCCAGGGAAACCTATCATACCCATACCCAGACATTCTGAAAACTAGACACTAGGATGCTGTACTTGTGTGGTATCATGCACTTTTGTTACTAAGAAGCATTTGCAAACCTCAAACTTTGGCTAAATATACATATTTTTCTCACATTTCTGTTAAGGAAAGTTTTGTTCTCTATGAGGATCAACACATTTCCTATCACCCAATATTCCTACAAATCTCTAGATCAAAGTGGTACCCCACTTGTGTGGCTGGATGAAGCTCCCACAACAGGAAAGGGCCCAAAATGCAACATGGACAGATTACATTTTTACAGTCAATGCTGGACATTTTTTGCAATTTGGGTGACTTCAGAATTTTGATCCAAATTCAGTAGGCACACAGGTCAACCTAATAACCCCAGATATTTCTGAAAACTAGACACCCAAGGGATACCAGGGGAAGTGATTTGCATGTATCTCTTGATTCTTCAGGTATATAGTTTTCAGAAATAACTGGGTTTGCAAGGATTCCCTGGGTGAGGTCCGATCCCAGATCCTTAATCTACAGCTATCCAAATTGAAAAAAAATAGCATTGGTTTTAAGTGGAAGAATGTGATCTGTCCATAATGTATTCTGGGGCTTTCCATGTTGTGCATGCTGGGTCCACCCACACATGTGGGGTACTATTTGTATTGAGAGATATGTGGGAATGCTGGGTAGTATGAAATTTGTATGGAGGTTTTTGTGTGAGTAATTGTGTGTGTGTGTCTTTGTGTATGTGTTCCATATTTAAGCCACATAAGTAAATCACATATACTTTATTAATGGATAAATTAGCACTTTTAGATAAAATCTATGCCAAGAACGACTTTTGGAATCAGCTTATCTGGCTTGGGCATAGTTCGCAGAGTTTTGCTATGCGAAACTCTGCGAAGTTACCAAAAAACTCAGGGAAGTTCAGCGAGTGGTGGCGTGCAGTGTGAACGGCAGTTTGTGCTGGTATTCCTTCCACTCGGGTAGAAGTTCTACCTGAGCGGCAGCTTGCACTCGTGAATTTACCATTCGCGATCGCGAACTTACCGTTTGCAATCGCGAGAGGGGAAAAAACCTCATGAAGCAGAGTTTTCTTCACTCTGTGAACTGCGTGTGGTGCGAAGTGCAGCAAACTCTGCAAACTCCTCAAACGGAGTGAGGTTCGCCACCCATGCCTGCAGCTTATTTTACACATTGCATCATTTATATCTGAAAATAGTTGGAATGTAACAATTTTTTAGATTTTGTCGTCAAAATGTCAAAATGTGGGTTGTTTAATGGCATGGTTATAGAATTATATCAGGAACAAACAACAAATAATCTATTTATATATCAATTTAGAGCCTGCATGGTGTCACACAAGCCTGCCAGGTCAACTTAAACTATAGCCTCCTCATGCAGAGAACCACCCACTCTGGTGCAAAATCTCCCTCCTTTTTTTGTGAGGATTTTTATTGTTTCACAGGAACGTCTGGGGCACGAATCAACATACTTGTGCTTGCACCGCTATGCTGATGTCTGCACCGAACAGCCAGCAACGTAATTAAGAGGTAACTCTAATGGTGATGGTGGAGGGAAAATGGTGAGGTAGTAGAAGGGATATGACCGGGGTGGTGGTGCAGCTCCATTCAGGACTTAATGGAGGTCAAATTCATAGGGGATTGCATATTTGTATAAAAAATGTAATGCACATATTTTGGGCATTAAGAGACAAATAATAATAGAAAATAGTAATATTCAGATATGAGGAAAATGCTTCAAACTGTAATCATATTTGACAACAGCATAGCAAAGATAACTTCATCAACTATGTTTCGTGTATATTAAGTATTTACCTCATCTGATGTTAATGTTCTTCCCTTGATGTAGTGTGATTTATTAAACTGAACATGTTGTCAATGTTCTGGGAGTGACTTAATTACAAACACAAGACAGAGAAAAATTTAAAAAAGTGTAACAAACAGTGACCCAGGGGTGATAATCAGCCGATTGTTAAAAAAGTTAGTGAGGGTCCTATCCACTATGTTGAAACAAAAAAAGGGAACCATAAATTACTTTCTACACTGTAAGCAAAATCATGGATCGGAGAAATGAGGGAGGCACAGCACAGAAGCACCAGAAGAAAAAGAGCCTGACTCCTTCTGTAACTCTCCCGGACTCCTCATCAACAGTGGGTCCTAAAACAGAGAAATACTAGCAATGAAGAGCAATAGAGGAATTTTTTTTCTATTTGCTATGGTTTACGCTACCGCTTTCCTTGTGCTATGGAAAGAACAGTGGTCCACTGCCTCAACTTCTAATTTTAGTGAAAGAAGAGCTGGGCTAACAACATATTATGACTAAAACACATATTTAGGCACACTGAAAGCAGTGTGACAGTACTGAAAATAGAAGTGAAAATGTCATATGTGAGTATTCACAAATGTGAACAAAAATGTTGTATGTAATATTATCCATGGCATATGGCGAGTAGGTTTGTCCTCAGCATATTCTTCTGATTTATACTCACTCACTTGGATACTTGTGTCCATAATATTAAACAAGCAAAAAATAGCTACACAATAATTAACATTTGAGTTATTGAGGAATCAGACATAAAATGGGAGGTTGGTGGATGGTACCACAAAAATGGAATTGTGAAGGGAGAAATCAAGAAATGTCCCAAAGTTGACAATGCAAATCCCGATACGTATCTAAAAGTGATGAATGCTGATTCACACAAAATGCACTTATGTCTCATACAGTATTTCTTAGAGGCTACAGTAAATTATTTGTAATCAGAATCCACATAAGTTCCATCACACATTCAAGCAAACGTAAGCCAAATATAAAGGTTGCAGACAAATGCCTACAACTACAAGGTTTTATTCCAATGGAAGTACTACAGTATGTAGCTATATTGTTGAAAGGTGAGCTATAAGAAATGACACCATACCCATTGTGTACACACTTGTGTTGATAATAAGGTGGTCATTGTGGAATCAGAATGCAAACTCAAAAATGGAAATATTAAACATATATTTACAATACTGACATTTAGTAAGTGAAATACCTTTGCCCTGGTGAATTGCCACTGTTTGTGTAAATACTTCAGAAATATAAGGGCATATAAAGAAAAACACAACTACATATGTTAAAATGGGAGGTACCACAGTGGAGCGCCTCAGCAACGTCGGAATCCAGGAGAAGGCACTGGAATGGATCATCTCCTTCCTCGACGGAAGAACACAGAGAGTCCGCCTACCACCGTACAAGTCAGAGGCCACCAAAGTCATCTGCGGCGTCCCTCAAGGATCCTCGCTGAGCCCCACCCTCTTCAACGTCTACATGAGCCCCCTCGCGGCCATCGCACGCCAACACAACCTCAACATCATCTCCTACGCCGACGATACCCAGCTGATCCTCTCCCTGACCAACGACCCCGCCGCCGCCAGAGCCAACCTTCACGAAGGGATGAAAGAGGTAGCCGAGTGGATGACGACCAGCCGCCTGAAACTGAACTCAGACAAGACGGAGGTCCTCATCCTAGGCTCCTCGCCCTCCGCCTGGGACGACTCCTGGTGGCCCCCCACCCTGGGCACCGCACCCAAACTGACGGACCACGCACGCAACCTGGGCTTCATCCTGGACTCCTCCCTCTCCATGACCAGACAAGTCAACGCCGTCTCCTCGTCGTGCTTCAACATCCTGCGCATGCTACGGAAGATCTTCCGGTGGATCCCCACCGAGACCAGGAAGACTGTCACCCAGGCCCTCGTCACCAGCCGACTGGACTACGGCAACGCCCTCTACGCCGGAACCACCGCCAAGCTCCAGAAGAGACTCCAGCGGATCCAGAACGCCTCAGCCAGACTCATCCTCGACATCCCACGAAACAGCCACATCTCCGGACATCTGAGAGACCTGCATTGGCTCCCCGTCAACAAAAGAATCACCTTCCGTCTCCTCACCCACGCACACAAAGCCCTACACGATCAAGGCCCGAGCTACCTCAACAACCGCATCAACTTCTACGCTCCCAAACGCCACCTCCGATCAGCCAGCCACGCCCTCGCCGCCATCCCCCGCATCCGAAGAGCAACAACAGGAGGAAGGTCCTTCTCCTACCTGGCCGCCAAGACCTGGAACTCCCTCCCGACCGACCTGCGCCTGACCCAGGACCACCTCTCCTTCAGGAAGAAGCTCAAGACCTGGCTGTTCGAGCAGTAACGGCACCCCCTCCCCCCCCCAAGCGCCTTGAGACCCTACGGGTAAGTAGTGCGCTCTATAAATGTCTTTGATTGATTGATTGATTGGTGTCCTACTAGAATCCTGGGACAACTACTCTTCATCCATATTTTTCCAGATTGTTTGTAATTTACTTTAAATAGGAGGAGGTCATAAGAAATGCTACACTCTAAATATTCCAGGCTTTTTTGACAGGTTATGTCACTATGGTTCTGATCATCAGAAACAAGATAACCAGGAATAAAATGATGTGCAGAAGGATACCACTGTGATACCACCGTGATATGTTGCTTGTGCAGGACTGTTGTGGAGATATTGTTTTTCTCTAGAAATGATTGCAGACAGGATTGCGGAATAGTAGGTATCATCATCATCTGCCCATTCCCAAATCATCTCTGCCCATGTCATGCTACTTGCTGCACTGCACCTACTAGCAATGACATCCTTTTGGATTAGTTTTGAAATCATAGATTGTATCTTGAGACAAAATTATCATTTTCCCAGGGTCAATGCAGTTTACAACACTAAAGGCCTTTTGTTCGTACATATAATTTAATGTTTCTTTATTTGTGAGATATAATGAATTCCAAATACTGAATCTATAGATCATATGTTCAAAAAGTTCAATTTTTTTCTATTAGCAATTTCTTTGAATATGCAATCCCAAAGAGTGATTTTATATCAGCTAATCGGAATTAGTTGCAAATAAGGAATGAAACATTCTGAATCTTGAACAGACTGCATTTGATGAACTCATAACTAGGAAGTGAGTTGCGTGCCTCACTTTGTTTGGTTACCACTTTGAACACACCCATCACTGTGGACCAGGAGACTATTGGAGAGTTGTTACAATGTCCATTCATTATAAAGGCAAGGAAGATGGTGTGCACAAAAGAAGGAAGATTTTTTCTGATGTTTATTTGGAGATTTTGGTTGAAGAGTGTGTCGCCAATAATCACAAACATTTTGGGAAAACATCTTTGACTGTACCGGAGTCTACCAAAAAGAAAACCTGAGAGACAATTCAAGAAGGGATAAGTGCTGTTGGTGTCAAAGGTGTATCATTGATGAGATGATTTACGGTCCTCCACTAAAGGAAACTTGCACAAAGAATGTCTAATGCTCAGCGTACTGGAGATGGTTCTTCCTCTGTCACATGTAATAAATCAGAAGTGAGGAAATGATTGAAAGCTCCTTTGCACCAAAAGTAGTGTCAGGATTTGCAGACATCAATACTTCAAATCTTCCTCCTTTAAACAGGTTCGAAAGTTACCTGTTTGTAAACACTTAATTGTGTGCGTGTTAAGATTTATACATGGTTATCTCTTTAGTTAGATGTATAGGTGCAACATAAATCTATATCTATTTTGCTGAAACGTCTCATTAACAATATTAACAAAATGTAAAATAAAAAATACTATAATGTAACATTAAAACAATCTTTTTGAAAAACATACATTTTGTCTGTGTTTTATAGTGTAACACTTTACCAAATTTTTAACCATATATTACTATCAAAATATGTCAATCTGTGTATTCTTGGTTACACACAATGCATTATAGGTCATGTAGTTTTACTATATAGAGGGTAAGCCAAAATATATTATTTTGTTGTAAATTGGTAAAAATATATGAAAACACTGCAGAACAAGAGAGTTTAAAAAATGAAGATTACATTCGGGAAGCTATTGATGATGTAGAGATGGGCAAAACATTTGATGTCCAACATCTCAGCAGCAATTTACAAACTGATGAACCTTCAGAATTTGGAGAAGATCCCTATGGATATTTGCATTTTCAATACGTCCAACTAAAGTGATAATTAGAAATACTAAGCCTTCACCAAGGCACATTATGCAAAATAGTTGAGTTCATATAAGGCCGAGGATTCCAATGTCTCTAAATTTAGAAACAGATTTACAAACTGCTTGAGATTTTCAAAATATTGAGAAATCTATGCTGTAAGTACAAAAAAGCAAGTAAGGGAAATGCCTTCTTTTTCAACAAATTAAGCACCATTGAGGAACACCAGAACATCTGGTTTCAATGACAGTTGTGCTTCACATGAGGCTAAAAGTACAGAAATCAGTGCATTAACAGAGGCAGTATCCTCACTCTGTGGATTGATGAATGCTGATAAAGGTGATGAGCAAAGTCTGCATAAACATTTAACCGATAGACTGCAAGGCTTTGGTAGATCAGTAGATTGCCTTGATAAAGCTATGATTTTTCTAGCTCGAAAGTCCTAAATTTACATGACGAACATTTTTGGGGAGATGTTGCTAACGACCTAAAAATAATAAGCAATGTGCTAGACGAAGTGCTGAGGGAGGTGTACTACGAGAGAGTGAAGAGACATGAAGCTTTAGTAATTTATCTGTGCAAGAGCGGAGTACTATAAGACACAGTACTAGACAAACCCAAGATACACATGCAACTAATCCACCACCATCTAGTAATAGAGTTACAGAATTGAAAGAAATAAAAGGAGTAAGACAGTAAGGCTAACAGTTTGGTTGTATAGCCTGCTTGTTTCTTTTTCTATGCACTTGAAATTAAAAATAATGTATACAAGATATATTTGTAATTAAACCGTGAATTAAATAACATTAATTGAAAGAAAAACATAACTTTGCTCTTTAGTGGCTTGTGGAAAATCAGAAGTAAATCATATTTACAATTTAGGACTGCAAGAAGCAAATGTCAATAATAAAAAACTACTTGAAAAGTAGTTGTCAGTTATTTGTGTACTAACATTCATTTACTCAAAAGCTCTGCTAGCATACTAATCTTGAAAAGAAGGAAGATTTTTTCTGATGTTTATTTGGAGATTTTGGTTGAAGAGTGTGTCGCCAATAATCACAAACATTTTGGGAAAACATCTTTGACTGTACCGGAGTCTACCAAAAAGAAAACCTGAGAGACAATTCAAGAAGGGATAAGTGCTGTTGGTGTCAAAGGTGTATCATTGATGAGATGATTTACGGTCTTCCACTAAAGGAAACTTGCACAAAGAATGTCTAATGCTCAGCGTACTGGAGATGGTTCTTCCTCTGTCACATGTAATAAATCAGAAGTGAGGAAATGATTGAAAGCTCCTTTGCACCAAAAGTAGTGTCAGGATTTGCAGACATCAATACTTCAAATCTTCCTCCTTTAAACAGGTTCGAAAGTTACCTGTTTGTAAACACTTAATTGTGTGCGTGTTAAGATTTATACATGGTTATCTCTTTAGTTAGATGTATAGGTGCAACATAAATCTATATCTATTTTGCTGAAACGTCTCATTAACAATATTAACAAAATGCAAAATAAAAAATACTATAATGTAACATTAAAACAATCTTTTTGAAAAACATACATTTTGTCTGTGTTTTATAGTGTAACACTTTACCAAATTTTTAACCATATATTACTATCAAAATATGTCAATCTGTGTATTCTTGGTTACACACAATGCATTATAGGTCATGTAGTTTTACTATATAGAGGGTAAGCCAAAATATATTATTTTGTTGTAAATTGGTAAAAATATATGAAAACACTGCAGAACAAGAGAGTTTAAAAAATGAAGATTACATTCGGGAAGCTATTGATGATGTAGAGATGGGCAAAACATTTGATGTCCAACATCTCAGCAGCAATTTACAAACTGATGAACCTTCAGAATTTGGAGAAGATCCCTATGGATATTTGCATTTTCAATACGTCCAACTAAAGTGATAATTAGAAATACTAAGCCTTCACCAAGGCACATTATGCAAAATAGTTGAGTTCATATAAGGCCGAGGATTCCAATGTCTCTAAATTTAGAAACAGATTTACAAACTGCTTGAGATTTTCAAAATATTGAGAAATCTATGCTGTAAGTACAAAAAAGCAAGTAAGGGAAATGCCTTCTTTTTCAACAAATTAAGCACCATTGAGGAACACCAGAACATCTGGTTTCAATGACAGTTGTGCTTCACATGAGGCTAAAAGTACAGAAATCAGTGCATTAACAGAGGCAGTATCCTCACTCTGTGGATTGATGAATGCTGATAAAGGTGATGAGCAAAGTCTGCATAAACATTTAACCGATAGACTGCAAGGCTTTGGTAGATCAGTAGATTGCCTTGATAAAGCTATGATTTTTCTAGCTCGAAAGTCCTAAATTTACATGACGAACATTTTTGGGGAGATGTTGCTAACGACCTAAAAATAATAAGCAATGTGCTAGACGAAGTGCTGAGGGAGGTGTACTACGAGAGAGTGAAGAGACATGAAGCTTTAGTAATTTATCTGTGCAAGAGCAGAGTACTATAAGACACAGTACTAGACAAACCCAAGATACACATGCAACTAATCCACCACCATCTAGTAATAGAGTTACAGAATTGAAAGAAATAAAAGGAGTAAGACAGTAAGGCTAACAGTTTGGTTGTATAGCCTGCTTGTTTCTTTTTCTATGCACTTGAAATTAAAAATAATGTATACAAGATATATTTGTAATTAAACCGTGAATTAAATAACATTAATTGAAAGAAAAACATAACTTTGCTCTTTAGTGGCTTGTGGAAAATCAGAAGTAAATCATATTTAC
Source organism: Lissotriton vulgaris (assembly GCF_964263255.1). NCBI lineage: Eukaryota > Metazoa > Chordata > Amphibia > Caudata > Salamandridae > Lissotriton > Lissotriton vulgaris. The sequence goes on from NC_141689.1 coordinate 623,804,105, forward strand.
AATTTAGGACTGCAAGAAGCAAATGTCAATAATAAAAAACTACTTGAAAAGTAGTTGTCAGTTATTTGTGTACTAACATTCATTTACTCAAAAGCTCTGCTAGCATACTAATCTTGATGTTCTGCACATGCTATATATGTCATCATCATCATCACTATTGTCCTCTAACTTCTCTAAAGGAAGGCCTCTTTTTGTTGCTATATCATGCAAAATAGCACAATATGTTAGGATTTTTAAGATATGTTTAGTATGTACTGCAGTGCTCCTCTGTGCTTTTGTAGACATTGAAAACGTCCTTTAAGGAGACTAAGTATCCTCTCTATTATTCACCAGGTACGAAGGGTGTCATAATCCATGGGGGAGGAGCATATGCACTGCCACCTAAAATGGCATTCAACCGCATAAGAATCCCAGCACATTAATGAAAATAAAAAAGGTATATGTACATTCTTACTATTATATCGTATTGCATATTCAAAATAAAACTTATCAAAGCTGTCGTGTAGCCAGACGGGAATACAGACCACAGTGGCAGAACATATAGGAATCATGGATACTGCATGGATAACATACTATAATGACAGCAATTGCACACTCACTATTACACACAACCTGTATATTTAATGAGTGGAAAGTTTCCTATTTTTGTATAAAAATTCAGATCTGGATGGTGGACAAACTGCACTGAGTGTTCCATCAATGCAGCCAATTAACTGATGGTATTTACCCTGAACAAATCAACCTTGGTGTCTAGTAGGCCATCTTGTACATAAGGAAACACAATGTAACTATTAATGTTTAGCAACATGACTGCAAGAAAATACAAAAAATTGAAAACAGAGATAATGCACTCTGTGAAATGCCTACTGCCACTGCCACAATGGCTTGGTATCTCCCTGATGCAGAAAGATGCAAAGAGCACAGCACATGAATGTGTGAGGGAATGGCCTGGGATCTAGTGTGTCTCTTTGTAATAAATAGTGCATTTCATCCATTAAAGCTAAATAACACCACTAATAAGCTGCTTGCTTATTTAAATGCCCTCCTCTGGTTCATCAAAGAATGTAACCCTGAACCTCATAAATCCTTACTTGCCTGTTCCTCCTCCTCTGTGCTGCAGCTAAAACGTGCCTCTGCCTCAATACAAACCATTGTGAACAGAGATGAAGCATTCTGGGCCCCTTTTTATTATATATGTATATTACCTGCATCGACTTGGTGGTAATTTGCGCGAGATTAGAAAGCTAATTTTGCCACTATTCACAAATTGCTAATGCTTTGAACATTCGAATACCAAATCGGTAAATGGAAATTGTGATTACCTATTTACGATTTCTAAAATGGTGACATCGTAAAATGCGATTCGGTAAACATTCTGTCACATCGCAGCAATACGAAATGCATAAAAACAACCCTTCCAACACATAAAGACAACGTTGTAGTAGTGTTAATCAAGAAAACCAGAATAATATATAATATGAACATAGGGTTAATTAACTCTTTGGTGCAAATTAGCGTCTCTCGGGTGGTTCATATTTATCTTTAAGAGCCACGCCAGAAAGAAAGAAGTGCTTCCCTCAAACTCTTGGGACCAAATAGCTAAAATCTGACAAATTAACATGTAGAAAATATATTTTCATGTATTAAACATGAAAATCAGATAAAAAATAAACGGTCTTTGTTTACTACTATGGTGATGCACTTGGGAATAGGAGTAATATATTTTACTTCATCTGCATTTGTAACACTATCTTTAACTTAATCTTGTTTTAAAAGAGGCGAATAGTCTTAATACAGTTAAATAGCAAAATACAGAATAAAATATGAATTTTAAGTAATGAAATATTGAACATGAATTATTTTTGTATTTTTGTGGTTCCATTAAGTGTGAAAAACATAAAGAATCCATAGGCTAGTCACATTACTTCAGGATGTGTGGGTGTTAACCACAAAAGATAACCTTCTGTTTGTTTCATTAGCGTTCAATGTTCCTGTCTGATGTAATTCCTTAAAATAGTGCTGGCAGAAGTGCTTCGGTATGCCTTAAACAATTAGTAACTAAATTGCTTAATCAATGGATTTTCTTGTACTTCTCTTTTCTTCGATCCCGCGGAAGCACATCAAACCCAGTCAGCTAATTACATATAAATTTACTATTACACAAACACATTCTAACAGTTACGCAATAAAAAGGAATGTACAGAGATTACTAAATAAATATGCAAATGTCCTGTAAAACATTACACAGGTTCACAGATAAATTAATGTAAACATTTACGGGCACATGCATCATTGTCAACTGCATTCGCAAACGGTGCGAATCGCAATTTTCGGCCGTTTGCGAATGCAATTGACAAAATTGGGATGCATCATTGTAAAGCGCACAGCTGCCTCAGCAAAAGGGCGTCCCGGCGCTGTATACCGCTGGGGAACCCATCCTGGCTTTCCCTGTGAGATGGTCCCTCCTGGGCATCTCCAAGGTGAAGACAAGCATCCCCGGCGCTGTTGGGGCCGTTAGTAGAGATTAAGCAAGCTATTGCCCAGAGTTGCTGAGGGGGACCCATGGTTGGAGTGGGCACCGAGGTGAGAATTATCCAGTCTGCTGACCATGGCCCAAAACCCTGCTGCGTCAGGAATTGAACCCTGGTCCCGGGCCAACCTCTGCTTCCGGTTCTGCTGCCTCTAAACAGTGAGCCACACCACTCCACATTTAAAAAATCGCAATTTGAGATTTCTTAAATGCAATGCATGAACATTTTAAATTTGTGAATTCGCAAATAGGGAGAGCTAAATTACCATGAAGTAGACCTTCATCGTAATTTGCGAAAACTTTCAAAAATGCACAAAAGTGCATTTTTGAAAGTTTCATTTTACACACACACATGCCCTTTGGGCATGTGTGTGTGAAAAATGCACTTAAAGTTATATTTCAGGGGTGCAGGGGGGGGTCCTTTGAACCCCCCTGCACCCTTGAAATTGCATTCTCAATTTGCGATTTGCAAATTGCGAATCGCAAATTGAGAATGACTTCCCATTGATTCCTATGGGCCTCTTGACCCATAGGAATCAATGGGAAGGGATTCCTTAATTGCAATTCGCAAATTGTGAAACGCAATTAAGGAAGTTTTAGAAATTGCAAAAAAAAATGCGATTTCTTGATGCATAGCCTATTGCGATTTCTTAATTGCGATTCCTTAATTTTCGCAATTAAGAAATCGCAAACGGCAACAATGATGCATGTGGCCGTTACTGACTAGCCCTAGTGATCAATGTATTACAAAGTTTAATTTCCTCTTTTGATTTTTTTTAATACTTTATATTTATTTAGTTATAGCATTTGTTGAGCGCTACTGTTAACCGTAGGTGTCATGACGCTAAGAAAAATCTTGCCTGAGGGTCAAACCGGTGACATACTAATTAGTAAACTAGTTAGTAAACAGCCAGGATTTTAAAGCTTTTTGAAAGGCCATAAGGCTCTGTATACCTCTAAGCTTTAGGGGAAGCTTGTTCCACGCTTTGGCTGCATTTGCCACAAAGCTTTTCCCACCCCTAGTGGCCTTTTTAACAAATGGCACACAAACCAGATTAGCATCAGATGAACGTAGTAATCTATTTGATATGTACCAGTACAGTCGTTCTTTTAAATAGGCCGAACCTGCTCCGTAAAGTGCCCTGTGGACCAGACACATTGCCTTGAACATGGTACGCTTCCTAACTGGCAGCTAGTGTAGTCTTCGAATCTCTTTCGCTATTGGAACATATTTAGGGATGCCCGACACCAATCTAGCAGCTGCATTCTGCAAGAGTTGCAACTTCTGCATTAAATCTTCCTGAATATTGAAGTACAGACTATTACAGTAGTCCAGCCTCGACATAGAAATACTAAAGGGTGTTAACATGATCATATTTAGCATTGGAGATAGAAGGAAGACAATCTCCATAGATACATCTGATATATATTGCAACATGGAATTTCATTCAGAAGGAAAGTCAGATTTGAGAGCTCCTAAAGTTTTCCTACCTTTGGAGTACATTTCTGATTTTCTTGGAATGTCTGTGAAGGTACAATTATAACAGCTACTCAGAGGTGCTCACATTTGTAAGCATGTATGTACTCAGAAATGTGGCAACTGTATATACTTGTAGATGCATAAATGTAATTTATTTGTGCATGTCCACTAAATAATATATTAAATTTGACTAAAAAAAAACGTATACTTTCCTATTAAGAAATCCCTTCCCCTAAACATCACCCACTTTTGGAGGCGCTTCCTACCTTTCCCTTCTCTGAAGCAAATTTACCTTTTGCAGATGTCCCTGCTCTAGAAAGGCGACTACTTGCTCCTGTATATGTCTGATGTACTCACACTAACATTACTTAGTCTTATAAACATTTTAAGCGTGAAGATCTTTGCACACATAAGTGAAACCTAAGGTATTGTACTGGTGGGCATTCATGCAGCATGTTGCTGCATTGGCATAACTCTGTTACACTGTGCAGTCCATATCTGCTTTGGGGAATTCCAATGCATCCATGACTGGATGCCTTGTCTGATATAGTGGCGGACTTTGTATGCTTGGTTGCTTCTCCGAAGTTGGTGATAACTGAAGCTTTTACACATTCTTGTAAAACACGTTTTTTATGTGGCCTGTGATGAATTGTTGCTGTTATACGTCGATAGTGCTCAGAACTTATCAATGTGACTTGATGTATTTTAGGTTGAATACATATCCCTAAATGAACTGTACTTGGGAATTTGTGGGGAAATGTTGGCCATGTCCAATCCGAAGTTGGCCATGTCCAATCTAATGCAAACCAGTACTTATAAGCTTGTGTGGTTGGTCACCTAGTCTGATATGTTGGAAGCTGAAACATTCCTGAAAGGTTGCCTTGTCTGATTCAGTATAAGCAAGGCCGGACTGGCCATAGTGGGCACCGGGTGTTTCCCCGGTGGGCCGCCAGGGTGGGGGCTGGTTTTGCGCCCGGGGAGCCGTTTTTGTTACCGGGGGTCGCCAATATCGCCCCCTGCAACAAGGGGACTTTAACATGGTACTGGACGTGAGGCTGGACCGTTCATTCCCCCCACTCTGAGCTGCAGTGGTGACGTCAAATGTGCAAGCGTTTAGAGACTGGCTCACTCACTGGAAGGTACAAGACCTATGGCACGTGCAGCATCCCACAGACAGAGTGTACTCCTATTACTCCCCAGTCCATGATCTGCATGTCAGGCTGGACCGGGTAATCGGCACCCAATCCTTGCCAAGTCGGAGTACTTGGGGAGGACACATTCTGATCATAATCCCCTATGGTTTCGACTTAGTTGGGAGGCGGACCGCTCACCTGTCCCTACGTGGAGGCTACAGCCTACTGCGCTTCAGGATCCTGAGTTTCGCTCCTCGCTGGGTATGGCTATCCTTGATTACTTTGAAGTTAATGAGGGATCTGAAAGTAGTGCTGCAGTGGAATGGGATGCGCACAGGGTGACCACCCCGGGGGCACTGCATGGGGCCTCATGGAACATACGAAAGACATTGTCCGATTCCCTAACGCGAATGGAAAATGAGTTCCTGCATTACGAAAGGGAGAGCGAGGGGACCGGGGAACACTCCTGCACGCTGACTGACCTGCACGCTATGCATGCAGCTCTTATGGAACAGTTGAGGTGCCATAATTACGCGGTGCACACAGCTAGAAAGCTCGCCAGAGCGGATAGGGCTGGCCTGGCCTGATACAGAGAGACAGCCGCGGTGGCCCGATAGGAGCTCTCTGCACTGCGGAGGGGGAGATGGTGTATACGCAGCGTGAAATCCACCGTGCCTTGGTCGCTCACTACAAGCAGGTGTATAGGGCCCACGGAACTGGCCCCAGGCATGAGCTGGGAAACCTTTTGGACTTGGTCACCCTGCCTGTGGTCTCGGAGGAACTCCTGACGCCCTTAACACCCCCCTGATTCTGTAGGAAGTGGGTGACATGATCCAGGCTCTGGCGACTGGGAAGACTCCGGGGCCGGATGGCCTGCCTGCAGAATATTATAAGGCCTACAGGGAAACCCTGGCACCCTTACTCCTTCACATGTACAACGCAGCAATTGATGAGGGCTCGCTTTCACCATCTCTGCGGGACGCATTCCTGGTCTCTTTGCCTAAGCCGGATAAAGACCCAACAGTGCTGATACCGGCCATTGGCGATGCTCAATGTCGACTATAAAATCCTTGCAAAGCTGCTTGTTGAGAGGTTAGCGCCGGTGGTTTCACACCTTTTACATTCTGACCAGAATGGGTTTGTGCCGGCGCGGTCCACATCCTTAAACCTCAGGAGGTTTTTTAGAGTAGCGGCTGAGGTAACGAGGGAATGGCCTAGGGCGGGATGCCTCATGTTGGACTTGGAAAAGGCTTTTGACTGCCTGGAGTGGAGATATCTGGCCGAGGTGCTGAGGTGCTACGAGTTTGACGTGGGCTTCCTACAAATGGTCGACCTTCTTTACAAAAACCCTGTGGTTCATGTGAGACTGGGCCCTTACATCTCTGAAGCAGTGGTGGTGAGTAGGGGCACCAGGCAAGGTTGTCCCCTGTCCCCCCTACTATTCGTGCTGGCGATAGAGCCGTTGGCGGCAGCGATGAGGCAGACCTTAGGTGCGGGAATCCCTCTGGGAGATGCAATGCACCAGGTTTCGCTTTATGCTGACGACCTGATGGTATTTGTGCGAGACGTGAGCTGCATACCGGAGCAGCTGGCCCAGCTGCTGAGTAAGTTCGAGGAAGTCTCAGGACTTCGAGTGAATGTGGGCAAGTCCTGCTTATATGCATTCGATAGCGGGATAGAGGACCCGGAGTACTGCCTTGGGGGCACAAGAGTCCAATGGAGGGCTGATACCTTTAAATTCCTGGGGATCCAGATCTATCGCCAACCAACTGACCTGTTCGATGGAAATCTGGGCTGGGCGGTGACAGCGCTCAAATCCCAGATGGGCTTCTGGTCCACGCTTCCGCTGACAGTCACGGGCAGAGTGGTCCTTGCCAGAATGGTCATGCTCCCACGGCTACTGTACTATTTTGTCAATTTGCCCCTGTTCATCGCGGCCTCCTTCTTCTCAAAGCTCAATGCGGTCTTGCGGGACTTCATTTGGGGCACGTCCCGGCGCAGACTGGCATTAGCTAAACAATTCCTGCTGACGGATAGGGAAGAGCTAGCTGCCCCTTGCTTTGAACATTACTATCTGGCTGCACAGCTTCAATGGATCGCCCGCTGGCTGGCAGATAGGGGTAGGGAGGACACTGCTAAGACTGAGCTGCCGTACTCTTTGAGTCGCGTCACCAGGCTCTTCCACCCGTTGGCGGCGCCTGAGAAGCCCCCTCCGCCACTGCTGCCAGTGGCATATAGGTGCTTTCGTAGAGCCCTGTTCCTCACACGAGTGGTGCTCCCATACGCGCCAGCTACACCCTTGGAGAAATCTCCAGGGCACGAGGGGGTTCTCATGCGCCACATGCTGGAGCAGTGGGGGGAGGCGGATGTCCAAACATTAGGCAACCTTTTCAGAGACGGAGCGCTAGTGGCCTATGAGACGCTGATGTCTGAGGACGGACTGCCTCCTGGGGGGTTCCTACTGCATCGATCCCTCATAGCAAAGATGACGGCTAGATGGGGAGCCATGGCGACGGAGCCTGAGCAGCATTTAACCATGCAGTACCTCCACGGTATGGGGAGGGGTAGGCATCAGGCCTGTTAGTTTGCTGAGTCGCTAAGGGTCCACACAGCGACCAGTTTGACCCCACTCAGAGCCAAATGGGAGCAAGACATGGGACAGGCGCTGTCTGACAAGGAGTGGGAGAGAATCCTTAAAAGCCCGGTACGCATTCCCCGAAATATGCGCTTTCGCCAGATACAACTCTTCGTCGTTCACAAGGCCTATCTCACACCGAGCCTCATCAATAGGTATTTCCACCGTTCTGATGCATCCTGCCCCAGATGCGATGAACTGGACGAGGGACTTCTCCATCTCTTATGGAGCTGCCCAGGATTGGGTGCTTACTGGAACGCGATCAGTGAGATGCTTAGGGTATGCACAGGCCGCGTCATTCACTTCCACTGGCCTGAGTACATCTTGCATCACTTCAAGAGACTGCCCAAAGATAAGGCATCTTCCCGTTTTTTAGACCTGGGGCTGGTGGTGGCGAAGCGCCACCTCACGAAGCGGTGGAAGGTGCCCGAACCGCCTGCGGCACAGGCGTGGGTCTCCTCCCTTCAGGCGTGGTCCCGGGTGGAATGGATAGCCATACGGAGGGAGGAGATAACAGGGCTCCGAAAAGTACCTATGGCGGAACAATAGGAACGCATGGTCAATGCCTTACAGCTGCCGGGGGGGGGGGGGCTGGTGATTCAGATGCTGCAGCGACTTAGGTGGACGCTATTGGGGGTTGGAGCATATCGCGGGCTGCTCTTCTGTCCAGGTAATTTGTCATGCTGTCCGTCAACCTCTGGGCATGCAGGCTTGCGATGCGTGTCCGCTTACAGGCGGGGGGCGTGCGTGCTGGGGGGAGGGTGGGCAGAGGGGGGTGGGAAGAGGATCAGCATACACAAGTGCCTGTGTTTCTGCCGTTGCTGTTTACGTTTCTAAAGTTGTTAGATAAATGTCATTTCTATGTGCAGGTCCATACTGGAGGGATCCACCCTATGAGCATGTTACTGTGCAAGACTAAATCAAAGGACAGTCATGAACTAACCTGGAGGCTACCGGGCTAGACCCTCCACGTACCGGCCAGCCCTGAGCACATACCCCTTGCTTATGAGACACTGTCAGTGTGCCTTCGTGTTTATACTATGTCTTGATATATGGTGTCTGAATGATGAGCCGACGTGCCTGGACTGCCGTGTTATGATGATTGATTTGTAATGTACTTTGAACCTATGAAAACGCTAATAAACAGGTTTGACAAAAAAATGACTTAAATTGGAATAATACACTGAGCACATGACTTTACAGCAATAAGCTCATGGTTTCATCCACGAGTCTTGACACCGATAGGGGTGAGTAGTGCACTTCTCTCTCCCTGTATTGTATAAACGCAAACTAACACACAGGTAAGCTACAGCACCCAGAGCACATCACTTTACAACAATGAACTCACAATTTAGTCTCCCAGTTTAATCCCTGAGTCTTCACACCAGTAGGGGTGAGTAGTTTGCTTCCCACTCCCTATATACTATAAACGCATACTAACACTACTTACACACTTATACTACAGCGGCTGGTATCCTACAGCACCCAGAGCCCATCAATTTGCACCAATCAGCTCGGTTTGATCCCCGACTCTTCACACCGGTAGGCGTGAGTTCTTCGCTTCCCACTACCGGTATAGTATAAACTCAGTACCGGTCAGTAGTTTGCTTCCCACTCCCTGTATGGTATAAACACCTACTAACACTACTTGCTAACATATAGTACAGCGCCCAGAGCCCATCCCTTTACAGCAATTACCTTGGTTTCATTCCCAACTCTTCACACCGGTACGCGTGAGTACTTTGCTTCCCGCTTCCGGTATACTATAAACACACAGTAGGGGTCAGTAGTTTGCTTCCCACTCCCTGTATGGTATAATAAACACCTACTAACACTACTTGCACACGTATGCTACAAAGACCAGACCACATCACTTTACAGCAATGACCTCACAGTTTAGGCTCTCGGTTTCATACCCAAGTGTAGCACCATATCATATCAGCACCATGTCACTCTGAGCAACACTGCACTTTCAGATCGGTAGCAGTGACTACTTCGCTTCACACTCCCCCACAGAGGTTACAGTGCTCCTACCCTCCTTTCCAACTTTTTTCTCCCTTTTTTCCCCTTACTCGCTTCAACGGAATCACAAAATGGCGACCAATACTTCCTAGTTGCAACCGCTCGCTCCAATAAGCAGCAATCTCCTGCTCGTAACGCCTCAGCCAATCAGATGGCAGAATTCCCAAATATCGATATCTGTAAATTTCGATAATTCTCAAAACCTACTCAACGGATTTATACCAAATAGACCAAATCCCTTCTCCCTGCCAAATTTGGGGTAATTTCATTCACCCGTTGGACCTGTAGCCTTGTCTAATATTTCCTATGGAAATTAACATGAAGAAAACACGTTTTGGGACTGTAGCGATTACTCATAGCTGGAGAGATAGTATAAGGAAATACCGCTGCAGCACTACCTCTCCCAGAAAGCCCTGGGGCCTGGTGAAACGGTCCACGCCCTCTGGGAGTGTATAAAAACACTCTTTTCCCATCACCGGGTGCTTGTCAATCCTTCCGGTTTTACGATCGTGTTTGGAACTAGCTTTTCTTGAGTTGCGAGAGTTGGATGTGCGCGGACGCTTTCCTTCCCGCTGAGGACACCGAGAGTTGGATGTGCGCGGACGCTTTCCTTCCCGCTGAGGACGCCGAGAGTTGGGTGTGCGCGGACGCTTTCCTTCCCGCTGAGGACGCCAAGATACTTTGTTCTTTTCCCGTAAGTAGAATTCAGACACATGACATTTAGCATGGCCGTGCTATCATAGTGTAGCCTTCTACTTTTCCTTCGGATCAACCCTGAGGATAGTTGAACTATTCAGATACTGAGCAAATCTTCCCACCGGTAGTGAATCTAACTACTCGGTGCTATTCACTTAGACTTAATTCTTTCCTTGGATCTAGCTGTGAGTTAACAGCCCACCTTCCGCTTGAACTTGAGTCATCATCCTTTCCCAGACTTTAGGCTGTTACAAGCGGTGGTTATCCGTAAGTGAATACTTAGTTATATATATATATATATGCAACAACTTTGGCATCTTCCCCCTTGTAATGCTAAACAAGTGTTCTTGTGTTTCCAGAAATTGTTGTGCCTTGAAGTCATCCGAAGTCTTAGACCAGACCTTGAGGGGTGTCTTCACAACAACCTTCCCCGATCAACTATCCTTCCCCTTACCTGGAGGACTACCTGTCTCCGGTGTGTATGTCACACGGGGAAGGTCAGTGCTATCGGGTATAGGGAAGACTATCATCTCGCCGTGGTCCCCGCTGGCTAGACACCTCAGGTTAGTGGCTTGTGTGTTCTTCACTTGGATTACTTGTCCGCTGCTAACCGTGACAGGGACCCCCCCTTTTAGCTCGGCCCCCTTGATGAATCACCCTCAAACTTTCAACATAGGCGCTGAGACGAACAAAGAATTGGTTTTGAAACTTTCATGAAGATTCATCAAATGACGCCAAAGTTATAAGCAAAACAAAAAATAATCTTCCTATGGAAACTCGGTCCTTACTATAACTACCTACTGGCAAACGCCAGTAGGTAATAAAGAACAAATTAGAATAGTTCCTTGATTCTTTTAGGTTTCAAAACTCCTCTCTATTACTCTATTTCTAATTTTCCATATAAACAGTTTTTTTTAAATTCAAGTAAACAAAGCAGTCAGAAATGCAACGTATACTATCAAGTCGCTTTCTAGAACAACACGTGGAGGTTAAAAGTTCATCAATTTTTTTTAAACCTAATGATATTTTTTTGTAACATTTTCTCGAACATTTAACGGCACGTGCAGGTTAAAAGTTGACAATTGTTTTAAGTTCGAACATGGCATTCCAAATGCAAGTAGCAGGTGTGGTTGAGTTGATCAAATTTTATCCTATAATATGTACACAATGAATGTGCACCCTCATTAAAAAAAACAATGCTTTTCATCTCCCAATCAGGTACCGTTTCGTATGTGAAAAGAAACTAGTTCCTCATCTTTAAATATATCTCTTATTCTACAAAGGAACTGTATGAGCTACAGATATGTTTCCATACCTTCCAGCCATACCTTCAAAATGCTAGTGTTGATCATCAGACATAGCTATGTTTTCTGGTGCAAGAGGTATGCAGAACAGAGACATATTGACTTAGTCTACGGTTTACAAAATGTGGACATTAAATGGTTTAGACAGAGAGGATTGAAGTGGCACCAATTGTTACCTTTGGTTAAAACCTGTATGCCTCTCTAACACCCTGACCTCGTGATTGTGCACTGTGGTGGAAACGACCTAGGCACATTGACTGGGGTAGGTTTGGAAATGCTTATGAAGGACACCTTTGGACATTGATGTTACTTTTGCCTCAAACTGTCTTTGTATATTCCAATACATGCCAAAGACAGAAGAGGAAATGGTCCGAACAATTTTGTCCTCAGATTGAAAAATCTTTGAAGCAAGTCAACAAAGCTGTGTCGGCATACCTCAGAGACCACAAAATGGGGTCCATGTACAACAACAACATATGTTTTGATATGGCGGATATCTACAGAAGTGATGGAGTACACTTCACAGATCAGGGAAACCGAGTTTTCCTGAATAACTTGAAGCTGTGCATCTGCACTTATATGTAGCTCCAACTAAGGAACACAAGGTCTCTTTTTAAAGCCACTTTATAACTTACAACTTAGGCAAGCTATTTTAGGGCCAAATAACGGCAACTCCTGGATCATCTCCAAATGTTATTCTCCACACAGCTGTGGTGCAACGGCCAGACCATGTCAATTTGCAGCACAGAGCTCTCGCTTTGATCACTGGCCCTACTCAACCATAGGGGTTAGTAGTTTGCGCTTAACAAATACCATAATGATTTACCTTGGCACTTCCTATACAACACCACCTCAGCGCCATATACAAGTTGGACAGGTGTGGTACAGTGCCCAGAGCACATGCCTTCACAGCATAGCACATACAGTTTAGGTTCAAGATTTCATCCCTGAGTCCAGCAGCAGTTCAATTTAACAGTATGACACTCTAGACAATACCTCACTTAATTTCCATACCCCACACTTTCAGACTGGTCGAGGTCATTAGTTCAATGGCTTTACCCTGAGTCCGTCAGCAGCTCAACTTATGCCCCAGCACCATCAGACCAGTAGGAGTGAGTAGTTAGCACTTCACAAATACCGAATTGATTTGATACGTGCAAATTTACCTTTGCACTGCTTCTATAACACCCCCTAAGCACCATACACAACTGCAATGTTCGAAACAAAAGTTCATTCAATTAGCTATAACTACATGCTCACACTCCTTGGACAGGTATGGCACAGCACCTAGAGCATATGACTTCACAGCATATGAGACAGTTTGGGCTCCCGCTTTCATCCCCGAGTCTGGCAGCAGCTAAGCTTAGCAACATGAGACTCTATAATAATAATAATACTGGATTTTATATAGCGCGAACAGCTACCTCACAAGGAGGTGTCCCGGCGCTAGTAGAACACAAATGACCTGGGCTAAAGAGTAGGAAAGCTAGCGTGGCTGGGTGAATAGCCAGGTCTTAAGTAATTTCTTAAAGCAGGGTTCAGAAGGGGCCTGTTGGATTGCTTGAGGCAGTGAGTTCCACAGAGCGGGGACGTTTGCTGAAAAGGTCCGACCGCCTAGTCGGGCCTTTTTTGCGCGCGGGACGGCCAGCTGGACACGGTCGTTGGACCGTAGTGCGCGACTTTGGAGATATCTTGGGAGGCGGTTTTTCAGGTATTGTGGGCAGGAGCCATGCAGAGATCTGAACGCCAGCGTCAGAGCTTTGAATTTTATTCTGTTGGCTACTGGCAGCCAGTGCAGGGTTCGGAGGTGCGGAGAGACTGACTGCTTGAACGGGATTCGCAGTAGTAGTCTCGCAGCCGCATTTTGAACTACCTGAAGCTTGTGAGTCAGGTATTTTGGAAGGCCAAGGTATAAACCATTGGCATAATCCAGTCGGGAGGTGACAGTCGCGTGGACAACCGTTTTTCTGCAGCTCTCTGGTAGGAGTCTTAGGATTTTTTGAAGGTTTCTCAGCTTGCTCAGGCAGCATCCGGCGACTTGTTGGATATGGGATGAGAAGGACATGTTATCATCCCATCTCACACCAAGATTTTTAGCCGAGTGACTGGGTGAAGGGGGCGGGCCCATCTCCGTTGGCTACCAGAATTCTGGGGGGGGGGGGGGACCCTTGCCGAAGAAGATGACTTCGGTTTTATTGGCATTAAGTTTTAATGTATTAGTGTTCATCCAGTGTGCTATATCCTGGAGACAGCCTTTGAAATTAGAGAAAGACTCCTGCGTCATCTCAGAGTAAGGAAATACCAGCTGGGTGTCGTCGGCATATGAGATTGTCTTGATGCCCCAGTTGGCAATTAGCGTAAAGAGAGGAGCCAGGGAGATGTTGAACAAAAGGGGGCTGAGGGCCGACCCCTGCGGGACTCCACAGCTGAGGGTTTTAGGTGTAGAAGAAATCGTTCCAAGTGCCACCTTCTGCGTTCTCTGAGATAGGTAGGAGTTTATCCACCCCAGCGCTCTGTCCTGAATACCTATCTCAGCCAGCCGGCTGAGTAGTCTGGCGTGGTCCACCGTATCGAAGGCGGCCGACAGATCCAGGAGTACCAGCATTGCTGAGTTTCCTGCATCCATCGACCACCTCACAGACTCGGCGACTTCAATGAGCGCTGTTTCTGTGCTAAAGCCGGGGCGGAAGCCAGATTGAGTTTCATGCAAAATGTTGTTGGTTTCTACAAATTTGCTGAGTTGGCGCTGTATAACTTTTTCCAGCATTTTTCCCGGGGCAGCTAGTAGGGATATTGGGCGGAGATTCGTAAGGTCATCTGGGTCCCCATTAGGTTTTTTCTTTAGGGGTAGGAGAGTAGCGTGCTTCCAGATGTCCGGGAATATGCCCGACATAATGGAGGAGTTCCAGATACCTTGAAGTGTGGGGGCGACCGAGTCCGCTATGGCACTCCATAGTTTAGCTGGGCAGGGGTCATCAGGGGAGCCGGATTTGCAGCGGATAAGTTCCTGCCTTACCTCAATCAGGGGGATATGCATGAACTGGGTGAGGATCTCGTCTGGCCCACCATTATTTGCTCGGTCCTGCTTCACAGTTTTTATTATTGGACCAAAGGAGTCATATACTTTCTTAATTTTTTGGTCAAAAAACTCTGAAATTTGTTCGCATAGCGTAGCTGTGGGTACAACCTCTCTTTCAATGCATTTTGGTTTGAAGAACGATTGTGCCACTTTAAAGACCTGTTTGCTAGACTGTTCTGCCTGAAGAATCGAGTCCGCATAGAAACGCTTTTTACTTTTTCTGATAGCTTTCCGGAATTTTTTGGAAGCTTCTTTATACCTAGCTTTTTCTTCCAGACCGTAGCTTGCTCTCCAGAGTCTCTCCAGTTTTTTACAGGCTGCTTTCTCATTCCTAAGTTCTTGTGAGAACCAGGGAGCTGAGGGGGAGTCTCTTTTAGATAGAGCCCGAGAGGCTGGAGCAATGGAGGAAACCATCTTTCCGATCCATTCATTAAGTAGTTGAGCATCCGTGTTGGCATTATTTGTCAAGGATGGGGAGGTTTGCGCTAGGACAGGGCGCATAGTATCGGGGGTCAATTTTTTCCATTGCCTCTTCAGGTAGTAGCTTTTACTCGCAGCGGGGATGTTATTCACAATGTTCAGTGAAAAAGGGACGAGTAAGTGGTCTGACCATGTCAGAGGGAGAGGAGTCTCAGAGAGCACATTCTTGATATTAGAAAAGATGAGATCAATAGTGTGGCCCCCGTGTGTGTAGGGCCCTCATTGATCAATGTGAGACTGGCCATATTTAACGTGGTTTTTAGCAGTTCTGCCAGGGCACAGTCAGGTTTATCCATGTGGATATTGAAATCACCTACCACAATAAAAAGGGGTGGAGAAGCGAGCTCTGAACAATCGTGTCTAATAAGGTAGCTAGGGAGGGGTCTGAGCCGACCGGAGGGCGATATATCACTAGTCCTGCTAGTGATAGCTGAGGGCTCACTTGAAAGCAAAAGTGGAGGCCTTCAATTCCTTGAATAGCAGTGGGGGCTGAGGATGTTAATACTAAATGCTCTTTAAAAATAATGGCTACACCACCGCCTCTTTTTGTCCCAGGGCGGTTGGCGAGGCATATTTTAAATCCCGGGGGGACTGCAAGTGCAATGGAAGTCAAGTTGTCCTCCTTGATCCATGTTTCTGTTAAAAAGAGGATATCCCATTCTTGTTCTTCTAATAAAAGCCAGACATCATCTGCATGTTTGGCTAGGGATCTGCAGTTAAGTAGACCTGCCCTAAGGTTTGTTTGAGGTGGAGGTTTGTGCTTAGGAGGTATCATGGAGGCCTCCCTGCCAATAGCTTTCCCACAGTTGTTACAGATCTGGGGGGGTTCGAAGGTCATAGGGTCTGTAGAGTGAGGGCAGCACTTGGATGGGGGATCGAGCGCTTTAAGGTCCTCACCAGACCACGCTATCCTTCCACCATGTGTTCCGCTGCCAGCAGCATATCTGGCCCCGGCCGCGATCTGGTCGCGGACGGGCGCAGACGGGCTTGCCTTAGGCGCGCCTTCGGCGCGCAAACGGCGCCCCCGCTGCTCCCGCCCGCTGCGCTTCCGGTGGAAACACATGATAAATAGTGGTGGACGTAGGGGCGTGGCCTGTCAGGTGGTGGGCGTGGCCTGCGTGTCCCCGGGCAGGGCGTCCACTCGAGAAAGTATCCCGTGGCAGAGGGGGATCGAGGTAGGAAAGTTGTTAATCACCTTGAATACACACTCGAAGTAGTAAAATAAAGTCTAAAATCACTTTATTTTCACAGTAATACAATTTTTAAAAAAACGCTAGCTAGACTCTCCCGGCTTCCGCCTCAGGAGGTCAAAGTGTTCTGCCTCGCGCTGGGAGTGGCGCGCTATTTGAGCGTTCGTTCGTCTAAAGGGGGCGTGGCCTGTCAGGTGGTGGGCGTGGCCTGCGTGTCCCCGGGCAGGGCGTCCACTCGAGAAAGTATCCCGTGGCAGAGGGGGATCGAGGTAGGAAAGTTGTTAATCACCTTGAATACACACTTGAAGTAGTAAAATAAAGTCTAAAATCACTTTATTTTCACAGTAATACAATTTTTAAAAAAACGCTAGCTAGACTCTCCCGGCTTCCGCCTCAGGAGGTCAAAGTGTTCTGCCTCGCGCTGGGAGTGGCGCGCTATTTGAGCGTTCGTTCGTCTAAAGGGGGCGTGGCCTGTCAGGTGGTGGGCGTGGCCTGCGTGTCCCCGGGCAGGGCGTCCACTCGAGAAAGTATCCCGTGGCAGAGGGGGATCGAGCTAGGAAAGTTGTTAATCACCTTGAATACACACTCGAAGTAGTAAAATAAAGTCTAAAATCACTTTATTTTCACAGTAATACCATTTTTTAAAAAAAAGCTAGCTAGACTCTCCCGGCTTCCGCCTCAGGAGGTCTAGACAGGACCTCACATATATTCCGTACCCCAGGACTTACAGACCAGTACGAGTCAGTAGTTCATCCTACTAGATATAAACACATGCTAACACTACTTCCACGGGTGTACTGCAGCGGCCACAGCACATGACTTCACAGCATAGCACACACAATTTGCGCTCATGCTTTAATCCACCAGCTCACCTTAGCAGCATCAGACTCTAGGCAAACCCTCACTTAATTTCTGACATATAAATATATATGAATGTGTATACATACATATATCCAACCACACTTTTCTTATTTCCAAAGTCTGCCGCACCTCATTGCCACATCAGTGAGAAGTCTGCATGACATTATCAAGCTGCTCAGTGTCGCTTTATTTTCAATTCAAGAGCACACCCAACATAGGACGGCAATGCGTTTCGGCTTACGTCTTCAACTGGGAAATCCGGTTTTCCACAACAAATTTGATTTTAGAGCACTCCTTCCCATTTCACACTTCCTGCATCTTTTCTGAGGTGGGCATAGTTCAAAAGCTCAATGTGGCAGTCATGAGGGTATATCCTCCAAACAAAGCTCCCACTGGACTCAGCGAGACCCATGGAAAGTGGCGCGCAAGCCGGTGGAGCACCCGGAAATCCAATATTTCACAAAAACCACTGTGGATTAAACAACAGACACTCTGACTATTGTTTTGTCTGGTCTTTCCTGAGAGCACGCTTGACTTTGGTTTTTGTGAAATGTATATATATATATATATATATATATATATATATATATATATATATATATATATATATATATATATATATATATATATATATATATATATTACCTACTGGCGGTCGCCAGTAGGTATATATAGTTAGGATTTTTTTTAATAGGGATTTCTGAAAATTCTATGTTGAATAACTTTGGCGTTGATGGACGGAATTGGCTGAAATTTTCAGAAAATGGCACATTCTGTTTCTGAGCGTCCCCTGAAAGTTTGGGGGGTTTCTTCAAGCGGGGCCGAGAAAAAAGGGGGGTCCCAAAACGTGTTTTTAACATTGAGTTTTCCATAGGGCGGTTGGACTCACTTTTAGCCCGAACGGCTGAATGGATTTCCACCAAACTTGGCAAAATTGTAGGGACTGGTACCCCGATGTGCCTTTGCTATGTCTCAAGATATATGCTCCAGTGGTTTTTCCAAAAATTAACTTTGAAAAATATATATTGGGCTAGATTGGGCTATATATATGTTAGAGCCCAAATGTAGCCCAATGTAGCCCAAAGATGGCCACCAGAGACAAAAAAAACAAATGTAGCCCAAATATCAGCCAGATGTAGCCCAACTATAGCCCAATGACAGAATGTCCCAGAGTGTCCTAAAGAACAACTAGAGCGCTAACAGTCTTACTTATGACAAAAGTATGGCACACCTGAAGTCATCTTGATTGGAATAAAGTGTTAACACTTAAAACATTTAATTTGCAAAGGAACAAAATGAGGGGGTTCATTTTGCCATAGAAATTATGATTATTGCTGAAGAAAGAAAAATTAGGGCACATTTTGAGTGACTTCTCAAATCCTCTCATATTTCGTTAAAAAAGTTCTGATATGCAGTCTTCCAAGATGGCCACCAGAGACAAAAGAGCCCAAATGTAGCCCAAATATCAGCCAGATGTAGCCCAACTATAGCCCAATGACAGAATGTCCCAGAGTGTTCTAAAGAACAACTAGAACGCTAACAGTCTTACTTATGACAAAAGTATGGCACACCTGAAGTCCTCTTGATTGGAATAAAGTGGTAACACTTAATACATTTAATTTGAAAAGGAACAAAATGAGGGGTTTAATTTTGCCATAGAAATGATATATATATATATATATATATATATATATATATATATATATATATATATATATATTACCTACTGGCGGTCGCCAGTAGGTATATATAGTTAGGATTTTTTTTAATAGGGATTTCTGAAAATTCTATGTTGAATAACTTTGGCGTTGATGGACGGAATTGGCTGAAATTTTCAGGAAAATGGCACATTTTGTTTCTGAGCGTCCCCTGAAAGTTTGGGGGGGGCTTTCGTCAAGCGGGGGCCGAGAAAAAAGGGGGGTCCCAAAACGTGTTTTTAACATTGAGTTTTCCATCGGGCGGTTGGACTCACTTTTAGCTCGAACGGCTGGATGGATTTCTATGAAACTTGGCAAAATTGTAGAGACTGTTTGCCCGATGTGCCTTTGCTAGGTCTCAAGATATGTGCTCCAGTAGATTTTGAGAAATTAACGTTCAAAAAAATATATATATCTGTGACAGCGTCCCGGTTAGCGCCCCGGTTCGCGTACCAGACGCGTAACGGAACTTCGCGAGGAGAAGCGGATTGGCTCTCCGGTGACTGTCAACATTCTAAACAGTCCGGAGCGGCCGCCATCTTGTCTCTCGGGAGGATCGAGAGACAAGAGGTGGAAATAAACGAAGGGGTAAATGAATGAAAGGGGGCAAGGTAGACGCCTTCTGACCCCCTAGGATTGATGTTGGGGCTATTAAAGGGCCCCGCGGGGCAAAAAAAATTAAAAAATATTTTTTTTGATTTTTCGCGGTGGAAGCGCTACCCGGTACGCGAACCGGGTGGCTCACCGGTAGCATAACGGGAGTCCGCCATCCTGTGTTTCGGATGAATTTAGTCACAAGACAGAGGATAAACAATGTTGGGAATGGGTATAAGGGGGCACAGGAGATATATCCTTACCCCCTAGGTTTTCTGAGGGTGGCTGAGGAGGCCCATATATGTAAAAAAAAACAGCCTTTTTTTTTCAAATTTTTGCACGGTTACCGCCCGGTCCGCGCACCGGGTAGCGTTCCGAAAAGCGTAACAAGGGGAAAACCAAGGGAAACAGTAAAATAATATTGGTGGGTTTTCCTGGAGGTGACGCACCTCAGCAACGCTATAATTGATTGGATGCCACCTCTGCATGTGGCGGTGCATAGTATAGTTTCCAAAACTATACTTTTTGTCTGTGCCTCGGGACAGAACTGCATCGCAATGAGGCATGTCACCAGCTGGGCATTGACCTTTTTTTGCCCTCGAGGGTAAGAAAAAAATTGCCATATAAAATGGTCTAAGCGGTGGGATTGCCGGGGCTCTTCACGCAAGAACTGCCTCAGCTCTACCTCCTCTTTCTCTTCTTCTTCCTCTTCCTCTGTGTTTGGAAGGAACTTTGCAGGTGGTCCTTCCTTCCTAGGTGGTTGTGGTGGTGGTGGGGGTCCACCAGCTGCAGCTACTACAGATGCCATGACTGACCAAGCAGAAACAGATCTTCCTCTCACAAAGATGAAAGTCAGAGTGAGGAACAAAGGTGGGGGCTTTCATCATTCGGGAAAAAAAATGTTCTAAACCAATGAAAAGTGTTATTTTCAGGTCACATGACCTGTTACGCTTACGTTACGCGTCCCACTCCGCGCCCGGAGCGCTTCCGGAGTGCTGCGCTTCGCGCCTTGGGTCGCACTCCAGAGCACTTCCGAGTGCGCTAACGCGGCGCGTCATAAGACGCATTACCTGGCAACGCGATACGTCGCGCTTACGTGACACGTCACGATGTTGTTTTCGAATGCGGCAGTTGCGCTAACGGAACGTTTCCCGGTGCGCGGATCGGGTCGCGGCACCAAATTGAGCTAACGGGAAGCTACCCGGTGCGCGGACCGGTAGCGAAAAAAAATGTATATACATAAAAAAATTATATTAAATACATCAAAAATATATTTTTCCTTTAAAAGAAGAATACATTTTACAGCTTTTGATATTTGCAATTAAAAAACCATTGAAATTCACTGAAAAAACCATAGGTTATAGACCATATATAGTTAGGAATTAGCATTTACAAAACCTTGAAAATTCACTGAAAAAACCATAGGTTATAGACCATATATATTTTGGAATTAGCATTTACAATGCCTTATTTTATTCACACAAAACCATTGAAATTCGCATATATACTTAGTTGCACTAACTATATACCGCGCACCCGCAATCCACTGCTGATGATGTCACATATTACATCATTCATGACATGGTCAGTGACATCACTGATGACATCACTGATGACATCTCAAATGACATCACTGATGACATCACTGATGACATCTCTGATGACATCACTGATGACATCACTGATGACATCTCATTTGACATTACTGATCACATCACTGATGATATCATTCATGTGATAATACGATGAACCTCTTCAGACTCTAATATAATCTTAGATACAATCAGTGTAAACAGACACTCACAGACTGTCACTCATCCATGGAGTTACTCACACACCTAGTCAGTCATGCAAAGAATCAATCACACCTCCATTTCCTCAACTATACAGTTATACACACCTTACTTATTCAAACATATACTAACACATATTTACTCTCTTATACAATCCCTGATACAAGTTCACAATGATCCATACAGCCACTCACACATTCACTGGCTCTTATGCACAGTTATTTATATATGTCAACTCTCACATGTACTGTGTTTTACATATGTACTTACTTTGACATGTAGCACTGAGATATCCATTCACTCACCAATACACTCATGCACACAGTCAACCGCCCATACAGCTGTTTCCACAAGCACTTTTGAACCCATACATCTAGTGAATCAACTGCTCACACATCTATGCACAGAGTCATACACCTCCCAGCCACCCACACACACACTCAGTCTCCCATACAAATACTTGGGCAACCAATCAATAACCCATATAGTTACTCATATAGCTACTGATCAACACATGCAGCAGTTTACAGAACAACAGACATAATGATGCACAAATTAAGACAGTTTAGTCACTAACCCATGCACTCAGTGAGACACATTTAATCACTCACTCATACAGTCAGTCATGCACCTACTAAATCTTGCATCCAGACACTTATACATCCACTCATTCTTCTATATGTAAGACATATTTTAACTTTACAGAAACATACAGTCACTGGATGTTGTCATCAGTGATGTCATCAGTGATGTCATTTGAGATGTCATCAGTGATGTCACTGACCATGTCATGAATGATGTAATATGTGACATCATCATCAGTGGATTGCGGGTGCGCGATATATAGTTAGTGCAACTAACTATATATGCGAATTTCAATGGTTTTGTGTGAGTAAAATAAGGTTTTGTAAATGCTAATTCCTAACTATATATGGTCTACAACCTATGGTTTTTTCAGTGAATATATATATATATATATATCCTACTGGCGGTCGCCAGTAGGTATATATAGTTAGGATTTTTTCTCTATGGGATTTTTGAAAATTCTATGTCTAATAACTTTGGCGTTTGTGGACGGAATTGGCTGAAATTTTCAGGAAAATTGAACATTTTGTTTCTGAGCAGCCCCTGACAATTTGGGGGGGTTTCATCAAGGGGGGGCCGAGAAAAAAGGGGGGTCCCAAAACGCGTTTTTCCCATGTTAATTTCCATAGGGTGGTTGGCCTCACTTTTAGCTCGAACGGCTGAATGGATTTGCACGAAACTTGGCAAAATTGTAGGGACTGTTAGCCCGATGTGCCTTTGCTAGGTCTCAATATATGTGCTCCAGTGGATTTTGAGTAATTTAGGTTCAAAAAAATATATATATCTGGGCGGAGCCTAACCACACATCTGATCTGATTGGCTGTCAGCACTTCATCCAAGAAGTGTTGGCAGCCATCTTGGGACCAATATACATGATAGCACCTCATTAAAAAGCATTGTAGTTAATAGAGGGTTTTAGGACTTTAGTTACATTATAAATCATTTGTTGATGGTACCATACTCGTTTTAGGAATTGTGGTGGGTTCTATGGTGATTTTACCATGTGAAAAAACCTTCTGCTGTGATATCATGAATATTGTTTGAAAGAAAACTAATATCTCATGATTTTCCCACAGTGGTTTGGAAGGGGATCTATAAGCTAAACTGAAAGCATATTTTCTGTAAATTCACATTATCTTTCTCAGTCATGTGAAAATGAAGTCTGACATTCTCAGTAAAACATGTACATCCAACAAGGACAGAGACTGTCAGTTGATTCCTTTGTGCTCTACTGCAGCCTCCTAAAGTGTTCTAAAGAACAACTAGAGCGCTAACAGTCCTACGTATTACAAAGGTATAGCACTCCTGGAGCCATCGTGATGGGAATAAAGTGGTAACTCTTAAAACATTTAATTTAAAAAGGAACAAAATGAGGGGGTATATTTTGCCATATGAATTATGATTCGTGCTGCAGAAAGAAAAATTAGGGCACATTTTGAGTGACTTCTCAAACCCTCTTCAATTTCATTAAAAAATTCTGACATACAGTCTCCCAAGATGGCCACCAGAGACAAAAGAGCCTAAATGTAGCCCAAATATCACCCAGATGTACCCCAAGTATAGCCCAATGACAGAATGTCCCAGAGTGTTCTAAAGAACAACTAGAGCGCTAACAGTCTTACTTTTGACAAAAGTATGGCACACCAGAAGCCATCTTGATTGGAATGAAGTGGTAAGTCTGAAAACACTCAATTTAAAAAGGAACAACATGAGGGGGTTAATTTTGCCATAGAAAGTATGATTAGTGCTTCAGAAAGAAAAATTAGGGATCATTTTGAGTGACTTCTCAAATCCTCTTCTATTTCATTAAAAAAATTCTGACATGCAGACTGAAACATGCACTTTGAATACCAGCGCAAGACATCCCTGGTGAGCAGTAGCTTTACTACAGTGATCTAATGTGCAACTAGAGTGCTAACATTCAGAATTTATGGCAAATGTGTGACACATCTGAATGCCTTCTTGATGGAACCAAAGTAAACAAGCATTGAAAATGCAATAGATCTCGCCCTCGTTTAAGTTAAAGCCATTCTGTTTGTAATGAGGTGGCTTTTTAGCTTTGCTTTTATTAGTGTTTTTTCAACTTTCATGTAAATAACATGCATCTGTATGCATATAAGTATATGTATGCATGCATTTATGTTTGTATTTATATAGATATACAGATGATATATGTTTATATATGTATGTATATATATATATTCACTGAAAAAAACATAGGTTATAGACCATATATAGTTAGGAATTAGCATTTACAAAACCTTGAAAATTCACTGAAAAAACCATAGGTTATAGACCATATATAGTTAGGAATTAGCATTTACAAAACCTTGAAAATTCACTGAAAAAACCATAGGTTATAGACCATATATAGTTAGGAATTCGCATTTACAAAACCTTATTTTACTCACACAAAACCATTGAAATTCCATATATAGTTAGTTGCACTAACTATATATCGCGCACCCGCAATCCACTGCTGATGATGTCACATATTACATCA
This sequence comes from Lissotriton vulgaris, assembly GCF_964263255.1. Classification (NCBI taxonomy): domain Eukaryota; kingdom Metazoa; phylum Chordata; class Amphibia; order Caudata; family Salamandridae; genus Lissotriton; species Lissotriton vulgaris. Next base: position 623,828,687 of record NC_141689.1, read on the forward strand.
TTCATGACATGGTCAGTGACATCACTGATGGCATCACTGATGACATCTCAAATGACATCACTGATGACATCACTGATGACAACATCCTGTGACTGTATGTTTCTGTAAAGTTAAAATATGTCTTACATATTGAAGAATGAGTGGATGTATAAGTGTCTGGATGAAGGATTTAGTAGGTGCATGACTGACTGTATGAGTGAGTGATTAAATGTGTCTCACTGAGTGCATGGGTTAGTGACTAAACTGTCTTAATTTGTGCATCATTATGTCTGTTGTTCTGTAAACTGTTGCATGTGTTGATAAGTAGCTATATGAGTAACTATATGGGTTATTGATTGGTTGCCCAAGTATTTGTATGGGAGACTGAGTGTGTGTGTGGGTGTCTGGGAGGTGTATGACTCTGTGCATAGATGTGTGAGCAGTTGATTCACTAGATGTATGGTTTCAAAAGTGCATGTGGAAACAGCTGTATGGGCGGTTGACTGTGTGCATGAGTGTATTGGTGAGTGAATGGATATCTCAGTGCTACATGTCAAAGTAAGTACATATGTAAAACACAGTACATGTGAGAGTTGACATATATAAATAACTGTGCATAAGAGCCAGTGAATGTGTGAGTGGCTGTATGGATCATTGTGAACTTGTATCAGGGATTGTATAAGAGAGTAAATATGTGTTAGTATATGTTTGAATAAGTAAAGTTTGTATAACTGTATAGTTGAGGAAATGGAGGTGTGATTGATGCTTTGCATGACTGACTAGGTGTGTGAGTAACTCCATGGATGAGTGACAGTCTGTGAGTGTCTGTTTACACTGATTGTATCTAAGGTTATATTAGAGTCTGAAGAGGTTCATCGTATTATCACATGAATGATATCATCAGTGATGTGATCAGTAATGTCAAATGAGATGTCATCAGTGATGTCATCAGTGATGTCATTTGAGATGTCATCAGTGATGTCATTTGAGATGTCATCAGTGATGTCATCAGTGATGTCACTGACCATGTCATGAATGATGTAATATGTGACATCATCAGCAGTGGATTGCGGGTGCGCGATATATAGTTAGTGCAACTAACTATATATGGAATTTCAATGGTTTTGTGTGAGTAAAATAAGGTTTTGTAAATGCGAATTCCTAACTATATATGGTCTATAACCTATGGTTTTTTCAGTGAATATATATATATATATAGATACATATATATATATATATATATATTCACTGAAAAAACCATAGGTTTCACACCAGTTATAGTTAGGAATTAGCATTTAAAAAACCTATTAAATTCACTGACAAAACCATAGATTTCACACCATTTATAGTTAGCTGGAAATTTTACTGACATAAAACCATTGAAATTCCCACGTTATAGTTAGTTGGACTCACTATAACTTGCGCGCCTGTAATGCACTGCTGATGACGTCACATATTACATCACTCATGACATGGTCAGTGACATCACTCATGACATCACTGATGACACCATCCAGTGAATGTGTGTCTTTCTGAAAAATAAATTTGTTTTATATATGTATTTGTAAAGGTCGATGGAAGAATAAATGTTTAAATAAGTATGTAAATGGATGTTTTTTAAAAAAAAAAATTGGTTGGGTAACTGGCTTATTACGTGTATCTTAGTGAATACATATATTAGCGAGTATTGTTTAAATATTTAAATGTTTGTATCAGTGTTTCTCTTTGTGTATAAGTGGCTGCAGGGGTTGGTGACTGACTCACTGTTTGTATGTGTTTTGAAGACAGCATATGTGCAGGACTGTATGGGTGGATGAGTGTGTATATGTGTGTGTTAGTGAGTGAATGACTGTCTCACTAGTGTCTTCATTAGTAACGACATATGTTTTAATCTAGTATATGTGAGTATTGATGTATATAAGTGAGTATAGTATATATAGTGAGAGATTGTAGAAGTTCCTGTTTAAATAAGTATGTGTTTCTATAAGTGATTGTTTAAGAGAGTAAGTATGGGTAAGTTTCCTTAGAAGTAAGGTGGTAGTGTGTGTATAAATGTATATGCAAATAAATGGATGTTCAATAGTTTATTTGCATGTGTGAGTATGTGTGTGAGTAACTTTTGGATGACTGCTGATGTGTAACAGGATGTATAGGTGTATCACTACATATGATGAGTGAGTATATATATGAGTGACTATATAGAACTGTTGGTGAATGAGTGGATGTGTATATAGATGGTGGAATTACTGAATTGGTTGTTGTTACTGGTTTGGGTATCTCCATTTTTTTGAAAATGTTTGTTTCTATTTTTGAATATGTGTTTCAAGCGTTACATTACACTGAAATTAGGTCTGTCACTCTGTCACAAGGATGGTGTCATCAGTGATGTCATGAGTGATGTCACTGACCATGTCATGAGTGATGTAATATGTGACGTCATCAGCAGTGCATTACAGGCGCGCAAGTTATAGTGAGTCCAACTAACTATAACGTGGGAATTTCAATGGTTTTATGTCAGTAAAATTTCCAGCTAACTATAAATGGTGTGAAATCTATGGTTTTGTCAGTGAATTTAATAGGTTTTTTAAATGCTAATTCCTAACTATAACTGGTGTGAAACCTTTGGTTTTTTCAGTGAATTTCAAAGGTTTTTTAAATGCTAATTCCTAACTATAACTGGTGTGAAACCTATGGTTTTTTCAGTGAATTTCAAAGGTTTTTTTAATGCTAATTCCTAACTATATAAGACCTGAAGCCCACCAGGAATCTCCAGTATGCGCCAGGGGACTGCATTGCAGAGAGGTGTAATGAAGTCACAACCCTTTTTACACCTCTCTGCAACGCAGCCCCGTGCATGTTTGAAGAGGGGGAACTAATTCCCCTTGCATACTGGGGTCCCCTTGGGGCCAATTAGCCCACCTGGAACCTCCAGTATGCGCCAGGGGCTGCATTGCAGAGGTGTAATGAGACTATGCCCCTTGTTACACCTCTCTGCAACGCAGCCCACTGCCGCGTTTGCAGAGGGGGAACTAATTCCCCTTGCATACTGGGGGTCCCTGGGGTCAACTGGTCCACCAGGAGCCTCCAGTATGCGCGAGGGAGCTGCATTGCAGAGAAGTGTAATGAGGCCACACCCTTGTTACACCTCTCTGCAATGCAGGCCATTGGCGCATTTGTAGAGGGGGGACTAATTCCCCTTGCATACTGGGGGTCCCTGGATCATATCTGCCCAAACACCGATATTCCGAACGATTGTAAATTACTTTTACTACTCTCTACTACTCACTCTACTATTCACTCTACTACTCTCTACTACTCACTCTCTGCTACTCTCTCTACTGCTCTCTACTACTCTCTACTACTCACTCTCTACTCTCTATTACTCACTCTCTACTCTCTACCTCTCTACCTCTCTCTTCTTCTCTCTCTACTAATCTCTACCTCTCTACCGCTACCTCTCTACCTCTCTACCTCTACACCTCTACCTCTCTACCTCTCTCTACACGCACACATATACACATATATGCATATATATATATATGCATATGCATTTATATATATGTATGTGTATGTATAAAAAAAACAACAACATTTTTTTTTTTAAACAGCTACTTTTAAAACTGTCATTCTTTTTCCCCATGGTACACTCCCCGGTACGCTTACCGGTGCGCGTACCGGTGCGCGTACCGGGCGCTCACCCCGCGAAAATCAAAATTTTTTTTATTTTTTTTTTGCTCCGCGGGGCCCTTTTATGGCCCCCACATCAAACCTAGGGGGTCAAGGGGGGTCTACTCTGCCCCCTTATGGTCATTTCCCTCTTTGTTTTGGCCACCTCTCGTGTCTCGATCCTACCGAGACACAAGATGGCGGCCGCTCCGGACTGTTTAGAATGTTTACAGACACCCCAGAGCCAATCAGCTTTCTGCGCGCAAGTCGCGGTAAGCGCCCGGTGCGCGTACCGGTGCGCGTACCGGAGCGCGGCTATAGATATATATATTTTTTTGAACCTTAATTACTCAAAATCCACTGGAGCACATATCTTGAGACATAGCAAAGGCACATCGGGCTACCAGTCCCTACAATTTTGCCAAGTTTGGTGGAAATCCATTCAGCCGTTCGGGCTAAAAGTGAAATCGACCGCCCTATGGAAATTAACATGGGGAAAACGCGTTTTGGGACCCCCCTTTTATCTCGGCCCCCGCTTGACGAATCCCCCCCAAACTTTCAGGGAAGGACCGGAACGCCGCGAGGCCATTTTGAGGAAATTTTGAGGCAGATTCGTCAACCGGCGCCAAAGTTATTCCAAATAGAATTTTGAGATTTAACATTGAAAAAAATCCTAACTATAACTACCTACTGGCGACCGCCAGTAGGTAATATATATATATATATATATATATATATATATATATATATATATATATATATATATATATATATATATATATATATATATATATATATATATATATATATATATATATATATATATGTATATATATATATTTATATTCATAGATATATTCACTGAAAAAACCATAGGTTTCAGCCACGTTATAGTTAGGAATTAGCATTTAAAAAACCTTGGAAATTCACTGAAAAAAACAGGTTTCACACATGTTAGCTGGGTATTTCACTCATACAAAAACATTGAAATTCCCCCGTTATAGTTAGTTCAGCTAACTATAACTCACATGCCCACAATGCACTGCTGATGACGTCACATACTACATCACTCATGACATGGTCAGTGACATCACTCATGAAATCACTGATGACATCTCAAATGACATCACTGATGACATTATCCTTGTGAAAGAGTGGCAGACCTCCTCTTACCCTAATATAACCTTTGATACACACATTCAAAAATAGAAACTAAAATTTTCAAAACAATGGCGATACCAATACTAGTTAGAACAACCTATTCAGTAATTCCAAAATCTACATACATATCCACTCATTAACCAACAGTTCTAAATAGTCACTCATACATGTACTCACTCATCATATGTACTCATAAATCTATACATCCTGTTACACACCTACACTCATACATAGAGTTATTCACACACATACTCACACATGCAAATAAACTTTCAAATATCCATTTGATTACATATATACCTATACACACACCACTACACTTATTTGTACAGAAATGTACACATACTTACTCTCTTCAACAATCACTTATAGAAGCACATAGTTAGTTATACAGGAACTCTTCCAATCTCTCACTCTCATATAAACTCACTTATATACACCAATACTCACAAATAGTAGTTTAAAACATATGAACTTAGTCATAAATACAGTATAGAGACAGTCATTTACTCACTAACACACCTATACACACACTCATCCACCCATACAGTCCTGCACACATGCTGTCTTCAAAACACATACAAACAGTGAGTCACTCATTCATGTATCTATTCGCTAAGTAATATCCCCCACCGAACCATATATACACTCATACTGATACTCAAAAAAACAACTAATAACCTATATAGACACTCATGTAGCTACTCAGCAACTCATGCAGCCACTTATTAAAAAAATGTGAGACTAATACAAATATTTACATATTTAAACATTGCTCGCTAACCCATGTATTCACTAAGATACAATTAATTAGTCAGTTATACTATCAATTTTACAAAAAAATCATCCATTTAGACACTTATATACCCATTTATTCTTCCATCCACCTTGAGATATACATATAAAAACATATTTAAATTTCAGAAAAACACACATTCACTTGAGGATGTCATTGGTGATGTCATCAGTGATGTCATTTGAGATGTCATCAATGATGTCATGAGTGATGTCACTGACCATGTCATGAGTGATGTAGTATGTGATGTCATCAGCAGTGCATTGCGGGTGCGCGAGTTATAGCTAGCTGAACTAAGTATAACGGGGGAATTTCAATGGTTTTGTATGAGTGAAATGTCCAGCTAACTATAACATGTGTGAAACCTATGTTTTTTTCAGTTAATTTCTAAGGTTTTTTAAATGCTAATTCCTAACTATAATGTGGCTGAAACATATGGTTTTTCTCAGTGAATTTCAAGGGTTTTGTAAATGATAATTTTTAAATGTATAAATTATTATATTTCTTTCTTTTTATACTAATTTTTAAAATTTTATTATAAATATTTATATTTATTTTATTTTTAAAATTATATTTCATATTCTTAATATAAAATAATAACAAAACTAAATCACCAATTTATTTTTTATAAATGACATTTTTTCCACCCAATATATTACAATTATATTCTGTATAATTCCTTTTTCATTTTTCTTTTGGTAATGGCACCGCACGCGTACAGTGATCGCACCACACTTTGTTCAGTAAATCATCCTCTGCGCGTAGCCGCGCACTTGTTACGGATTCGCTTTGACCTTGCGCGTCGCATCAATGCTTTTGCATGACATCATGTACGGCGCCCCGTAAGCGTACGGCGTGAAAGTTTCTAATTTTTCAAAAACATATATTTATGTATTTAATGTACTTATTAAGGAAAGACATTATCTGGGACAATCATGAAAATATTTTTTTTTTACTTTTAATAAGCGATTATTACTTTTAAAAGTAATTACGCAAATCGCAGAGGTACGTCGTAAGTACTCGCATCTTAAGAGCACCGTAAGAGTGCAGTAAGCGTACGCAAAGTCATGTGACCATAAAAGGAGAGTTTTGATTGGTTCATAATACTTCCTATTCCAACCGTTGAAAGATCCCTCTCATTTTGATCATCCTACTTGGACTTTCCCAGGAGAAACATCTATTCTGTGGAGCTGTAGTCTTTTAGAACCAAACTCTACAATGGCTGCTCTTTTTGAGACTTCATCAGTACATTCCTCTGAGGAAGATTTTGCTGCTGAGCCACCTCAGAAAAAGAGAAAAGAAGCTTTCATTTAGAAGATTTTTTCATATCCGGAGTGACAGAAAAAGGTGAATGCGCCGAAAGTAACGTGCAAGATCTGTGAGGTTACACTTTCCAGGGGTGACCCCACTAAAAAGTACTCTTTCGGGACAGCCTCAATGGTTCGCCATGTCAAAAATTTGCATCCAAAATAATTATGCAAGGATGGCAACACAAAGGTTCCAGGAGAATGCTCAACCTGCAGTTCCTTCTACCTCAACTGCACCACCACCTCCTCCGAGCACTCCGCATCCTATTATTGTGCCTCAGTTTGCGGATCTTACAATTCATTGTAAATTTTGCAGAGAACTCCTTTGTTACGGTGAGCAGTCTATTGACCTCATTGTGAAAAGGAAAGAAGAGCACCATTGCCCAAAACAATATTTTTTTTCTTTTTTGTTCCTGTTCCACAGTTTTTTTGTTTCCAGTTTCATTTCTTTGTTTTTATTAAAAAAACAACTAAAAACTTGTTGAAAAAAAATACAAAAAAAATAGAAAACTTAAAAGAAAAAAATACAGTTCTTTTCAGAACCACCTCCACTGGCTTAAGAAAGAACTATATTTCTATATTAGTGTGTAAAAGTTTGTCAGAATTAATGTGTAGTGCATAAATGAATGAATTAATTAGTAGTGTATGGTCAATGTGAAAGTGCAAAACTATAAGGAAGTGCTACAGCATAAATGTATAAGGTGTTTACCTATAGAATACTGTAGTACCTCCGAAGCACTTCAATGTAACATATCCATATAAATATGTTACAAGTCTATGCTTCAATTTGAACTGCTGGTGAAACTGCCTGGGTGAATTTGTATGTGTTAGGAGCGGATTTACAACCCCCTTGTGCCTCTTTTACACATCTTTTCCATCACTTTTGTGATGCAGCGGTGGTGCAAAAAGATGTAAAACACACAACAGAGCAGACCAGGTCTGGAAAAAGTGTGTAGCTGTACTGGCGAAGGTGCAATAGTGGATGCATGCATGAACGTACGATGCTGAAAAACACTGGCTAGATAAATCCCATCAGACCACCCTTATGGTGGAATTTACGTCATGTGGGATGTTGCCGATCATTCCAAATCACAACCGACCTTGTAGTGCCGATATGGAAATGGATGTCAAGAATCTAGCCGTGATGTCCATCATGAAGTGGTATTTGCTAAAGTGCAGTGCTTAGATGGCAGTGGTGAAATAAAATTGACTACACGGGCGTTGTAAAATATTCAAACTGCACTCCATGTGTCAGGAGTTAAAAACACGCCGAGTAGTAAGACTACCCCATGGCGTTGTGCAAATCGGTCGACATGTTTCAGCCCGTGGGGCATTGCCCCGGCTTTCTTCAGGACCATAGACAGAAAGGCTACTGCAACTATAAATGATGTGTTAAATCAAAAACAAAGAATGTACTAAGAAAAAGGTACATATCTACCAGGAACCTTCACATTTGAATGCCCACTGGAAGGAGAGAAGAACATCTTCTTCCCAGCTTTGTGTGGGTGAAGACCTCACCTCACCCGGCGACCGCTCGGGAGTATGAGGCCCCGCTCTGCCCGTCGGTGCCTCCGATGGTAAACCGAGCGGAAGTGGAGCAAAAGATGTGCCATGGTGTCTGATATTTACAATGTGATGCATATGGAAGGTGCATCACATTCTAAAGCCCTGCGCCAGAAAGAGGCTTTCCTACGCAGAGATGGGGGGGGGAGTGGAGGTGTTCTGGCATAGGAACGTCTCCTAAAAGTGATTGAGTGAAATCTATAAGATTTCATTCAGTCACTTTTAGGCCTATGCTACGTCAAAACCATGCACCTGCTTTAAACAGGTGTTAGGATTGACACAGCCTTGTGAACATAGAGCCCCAAGAGCATTGCTGGAGCTGCATTGCGCTTGGAACGCAAGTCAAGCAATGCACCACTTTCACAACACAAATACATTACATATATGTGCCGGTTTTGCTCTATAATACACCACATTGTACATACGGTGCATCCATTGTGGTGATGTCACAGTGCACAATAACTGGCATATCTCTGGGGATGTACCACTTATTGTACATCTGTTGATTACTGTTTGAATGTAGTGAATGGATTACTACACACTGATCAATGAGTCACTACAAAACTATAACAGGAATGACAGAGTGCTTGGTGGAAGTGTAAATATAAAGACCGAGGAACTCAAAATATAAAAGGGAAATTTGCAGGTTCATAGAACAGTACATGCATAGTAAATAGGAGTTTGAAGTAGTCCATATACTAAGGCCTAGTTTGCTCCATAATTACTTGGGTAGTGACTGCATGATTACAGTTCTGCAAAGAGAGTGCATGACTGAATTTATAAGAGCTTCATTATTAGCACAGTGCATAGACAATGACATTCTGTTGAATACCTCAGTACAATACTGAATCAATAATCACAGAGTGTTTGCTGGAAGTGTAAGGATAGAGATTGGGGCATTGAAGGTATACAACACAAGTTTGCCGGTGCCTAGAACAGTGCATGCATAGTCAAAAGGGGTTTGGCCAACTTTACCTAATGAGTACTTTGGTACTGGCTGAATGATTACAATTCTGCAAGGAAACTGTCTGGCTGAATGTATAGCAGCTTCACTTTTAGAACAGTGTATAGATAAGCACATAGTCCTGTATGGCTCAATATAATACTGAAACAGTAGTGTGATAGTGTTTGCTGGAAGTGTGAGGATATATACTGGGGAATTGAAGGTATAAAAGATAAGTTTACCGGTGCATAAAAGACTCCATGCAAAGTCTATACGAGTTTGAAGCAGTCTATGACCTAAGCCCTATTTTGATGCATGAGTACTTACATAGTGAGTGGATGATTACAGTACTGCAAAGAAAGTGCCTGACTGATTTTATACAGCTTCATTTTTACCACAGTACATATATAAGGAAATACTGCTGAATGGCTCACTACAATATTGAAACAGTAGAGTGAGAGTGATTGTGAAAGTCTAATGATATGGACTGGGGAATTGAATATATAAAAAAACAAATGTGCAGCTACATAGAAGACTGCATGCATAGTCTATACAGGTTTAAAGCAGTACATGGCCTAGCCTACTTTGCACCATGATTACTTGAGTACTGACTGGATAATTACAGTTCTGCAAAGAGAGTGTCTGTCTGAATTTAAAAAAAGCTTCATTTTTAGCACAGTGCATACATAAGGGCATTCTGCTGAATAGCTCACTACAATACTGAATCAGCAATCACAAAGAGTTTGCTGGAAGTGTAAGAATATGGACTGGGTAATAAAAGCTATAAAAGACAAGTTGCCCGTGCATAGAAGAGTGCATGCATAGTGTATAGGAGTTTGAAGCAGCCCATGCCCTAAGGCCCACTTTGCACCATGACTACTTGGGTATAGGCTGAATTATTACAATTCTGTAAGGAGAGTGTCTGGCGGAATGTATAGCAGCTTGCCTTTTAGAACAGTGTATACATAAACACGTACTGCTGAATGGCTCAATACAACACTAAAATAGCAGTACCAAAATGTTTGGAGGAAGTGCAAAGATACAGAGTGGGCAATTGAAAGTTTAAAAGCCAAGTTTGCAGGTGCATAGAAAAGGGCATTTATTATTTATTAACCTTCCCAAAGCCCCAAGCGCCAGCACACCTCTCCGAGGGTAGGATTTTGATTTACAAATGCAAGCATTTTTTAAATTAAGAACCATAAAAATAACAAATATGAATCCTTTTTTTTCTTCTAATGATAACAATATTTTATTTATACGTCTTCTATTTAGATGATTTTAATCATGAAAATGCTAAGAACACAGCTTACAGACTAACACTTTTTAAACTCTCAAAAGTATGTAGATAATAATACTTTATACGTGTTACTATCGAAATTGAAAGCTTTACAGCTTCAAGTTTGTAACTTTTCCGAACACCTGCAGAAGAAAAACAGTTAAAACGTGAGCATGTGTAAACTGCAAAACGTGCCATCTAAATAGGCGGAGCCACATCTTCCTTCCATAGACTACTAAACAAACAAAAACTATACAAACCACACCTACTGTGCAATTAGTTTCATTTTCGTGAGTTATTTCTGAATCGCCAATCTCTGTTGCAGGTTCCGTTTTCTAGCAGTGGATTCTCTTTTTGCGTCAACAAACATATTCCGGAGTTGTACGTTGTTTCAATATGGCATAGGAATAGTAATTAGTTATAATTTGTGGCTATTTGTCAATATTTAAACATTTATATGTAGAAAAAAATGTTATTGCATGCTTTTCCCTTTTTCTCTGTAATGTCAGCAGCGTGGTTTTAGAAACAGATAGATTATAACAAATATTACTCCTTTTCTGGCTCCTTTCACCTTATATGAAGTGACTTTTTATATTATAATATTGGTACAGTACTTTGTTCGAGAGGTATTGCTGACCCGTCGACGCAAACCCTAAACATTTACAATCAACGTCACAATCTTACACTTGTTATTGTGTTTTCCCCTAGATCACATACTGTTAATATGTATATTATAACATTAACAGTCTTGGTGATCTTAGTGGAATTCACAATCCGTCTTCACAAACAGTAACGATAAGTAAGCAACATTACCGGCTTGCGTCTTTCAGTCTATTTTCCCCTTGTGATCATGTGCTGTGAGAATATATACATATTATTATTCTCATCATCATGATCTCAAAGGAGTTTATGACCCGTCGCCATGAAGTTCAAACTTTTTCACCTCCCGGAGAAAAGAAGTTCAGTAAATGATTACCGCTCAACAGTATTTCATTATGGATGTTCTGTTAAATACAAAACTTTATTTTCCTTTTCTTTTTACTGTAACAATGGTATCAATCGTTATATTATAATAGATCGTCCTATTGCTACAGAAGAGGAATAGGAGATTTTTCAGCCCCATCTGTAATATAATTATCAAATATTAAGTACTTAATCAGATATTTTCATATATTAAAATCATGCATACTTTGTTACTTTAAATATTTAATTAACCCTACATTTCTGAATGTTATTTTATAATTTCTATTCTTATTTGCGGTTCCTATTCACCTTCTCCCTAAAGAATATATAGGACCTGTACTATATATCATAAGAGTACCATTCTATATATTCTTTAGTGAGTATGTGATTTATTAGCAGAACAGTCTGCAACCTCTAAGCACTATGACAGCAAGTTTCTGAATTGTACAGAATACAAATTTGAAAAATAATAATGCATGCATTTCTATGTAATATGAAATAATTTGTATTTAACTGTTTTACTTGTTCTCTTGATCTGAGATAATGTAGTGCGGGAGTGTTTGTTGTAGCACTTCTATTCTACTTTATCTAAAAGTAACTGATGCCCTCTTATATCAACAAGAATTTGGGGTAACACTTTTACAAACTGTAGCACAAAAAAGAAGCATATAACCACGCTTAACTGATATTTTATGAAATTCCATTTTTAATTGTCACCCCTTTCATATATACAGCGACAGTTTCTGAAGAAAGTTTATTTGTATTTGCTTAATAAAAACTGTTTCAAACCTAGAATGAATTTTTTGCTGCGCAACCACACCTCCCTATCAGGAAAGTAAACACCACATTATAAGTAAATAGTACTCCTAAGAAGTACGTCACCTACAAACTTAATAAAGGAAAACAGCGCAAGACACTGTCATTTTTCCGCCGTGATTTATACACCACACGGCAATTATATAAATGGCCCTTGAAACATATAAAAAAAATTGTTTCCCTCATAATTCCTTTCCACCACCTTATGGGCACTGTACAGAGTTAATTGTGTTCCTAACCTGCCCTAACCTACTTTCTTTCCCCATACTCCTTTGGAAAATGCATCACAATATCGCTGACAACAGTGAACCGTTCCCACCCAATAAGGAGCAAACTTGTTCTCGGAACACTTTAGCCAATAAAATGTCCATGTTGTTCCACAGACGAGCAAGGAATGACTGCTAAACCTTATACTTTTAATACTTCACAGCCAATGAACATTAAACTACATAAAGTCCCGCTTGGAGCACTTTACCCCAATACTCCCTGAACAGGTAGGAAACCCTAACAAAACTTCTACGACTAACGGTTCCTATTAAAAAAAAATATATAAATCTCCAGCACAGTAACTATTTCAATTAGCAACATATTGTGGTGAACTCCTAACCTCTGTACTCACACAAGTGATCCATGAACTGTTACTATGGTAACAGGCAGAAAGGTAGTGGCTGTACAAAAAAACGTTATATTTACCCTGGATCCTGTACAAGACAGAAACGAAAGCAAAATACCAAATTTACAACACCTTTGCACAGTTTCTTTAATAAAAAGAGGCCCCAGGGGGGGCTCGAGTGGGGTAGGAGGCGGTCCCTGGAACTCCAGGGGGCCATGAGCCGCCCCACATACAAATAATTCAAGATCCGGGGGTAGCGATCCCCGCGCAGAGACCCTCTGGACCGCCCATCACGAAAAACAAAATGCCCCAGGGATTTGGCCCCCCCGGAGGCTAATTAACAATAAAGCGGTCTTTGCGTTTTTTTTCTTTTTCGCCCAAAACGCGTACCCCGGTTAAAAAAAAAAATAATAAGTATCCCACGTGACATGATATATACGGCGCCCCGTACGCGTACGGCACGAAAGATTCAAATTGTTCAAAAACATATATTTATGTATTTAATGTACATAATAACAGGAGACATTATCTGGGATAATCATGAAAACAGTTTTTTAAAACTTTAAAAAAGCGTATATTACTTTTTAAAGCAATTACGGAAATAACGGCCGTACGTCGTTTGAAGACTTATACATTTTATAAAACAATATAGTACTGCACGCTAAAGGAGAAAAGTCAGCACAATTATTGACCCCTCTCCCAACATTTAAAAGCCCCTGGGGGAGGTGGTAAATTAATCAAGACTGAATACGTTAGTACAGCCTACTGTGCTTACGCTACCAGGAAAACACAACAACAGTACAAGGCCCAGATTTCCATTGTAGTGATTTCTTAGTTGCAGGTCTAGTTATCAGATCGACACACACTCTCTCATGGCTGAGATACACCCACACCACACCCATCCAGCGCATTCGTCACTACACACGTGACCCTATGTATAAAAAGACGGAGCGCACGTGTTGTACACCATTTTAGAGTTGTTCCCAAACTACCGAACAAGGGGGCCCACTAATACATGCGTGGCCTCTTTGGTCACTGAGTTAGTGGTGCCCGAATCACTGACCGGGTAAAGAACCTGCGATGATAATGATGGGAGCACGAGTATGTTGTTAGCCCAATACATTTACCAGCCATGACAAAGGCATAAGCATGATAATGGCTTTCTGGTGACGGACACGCGTTGTAATGGCTGTGGCTTACGTGCTTCAAAATAGTTTTTAGGTATGCATGTGACCAAGTCTGATAACATCGGAGGCCAAGGACAAACACCGTGGTGTCTGTGGCAGGAAATCTCATCGATCACAGAGAAGATAGGCGGAGGGTAAAATGAAAGTAACAGGTATTTTTTTGTTTGAATATTTTTTATTAGTTTTCAGCACTTATTTTCAGTACACAGTGATGCAATGAGCAAGAAATATCACATGTAATCTCTAATACTTTACGAACACAATCCAACATGTTAATATCACACAATGGGATATTGAACATACATCACATTACTCTAGACCAAACGGATAATAGAAAGGGAAGGAAAAAAAATTTTAAAAACAGAAAAAGAAGAGGAGAAAACCCTCCATATGTAGGGGCTCGACAGATGAACAATATTCAACACATTTCTATGCAACAATGAGCTTGTGATGTATGGAAACAACAGATGATGCAATACGGCTACGTAGTGGTCTCCGAGGTGGAAATGAAGCAAACAGCGATAGCGTGCATTGTGAGAAAAATAAAAAGAAATAGAGGCTTATGTAGGAGGTCTGCGCCAACCAAAGAGCATCTCGGACACGCAGCTGTGGTGATCGAGAAGTACTTATTGATCTTGTTTGGCGATAGGTATGCACGGTGTAATATATAGAATTGTATAATTTTGAAACGGGAGTTACGTGGAATATTAACGGGACTGGCCAGTACCACTGCCCATTCTTTATCCGTACAAGCCCTTCCCCTATCTGCCGCCCATATGTCTTGCCGCGGTTGGGTGGAGCATTGTGTGTGCATCAGGAGAGCCTGTGCTAGCCAATGGACAGCGTGGGAGCCGTTACCCCTGACATGTAGATATTGTATAAAGTGGTGCGTCTGCAACTCATCAGATATATCAGCCCAGACACGCGCAAGTGTGCGTGTAATGGATGCATGAAGGAGAATCTGCCCGGTTGGAAGGTCTGTGTCCCTGACTAAAGCCTCAAAGGGAAGCAGGGCGCTGTCTGCATACAAATCGCCTATCGTGTCCACTCCAGCCTGCACCCACGTCTCCAACACAGCCTCCGTCACCACTCTACCGTCTCTGGGAGTCCCCAAAAGCGGGAGCGTCGGGGCATAGGGTTTCACAGCTCGAGTGAGTCTCAGGCTACGTATAAAACACCTGCGTGCCACCGCAAGGTGTAGCTGCGACGGGCAGGGTGCCCTGGTCAAGGGGTGAAACAACGTGTGGATCTGCGTATGGGTCCAAATAGTAGCGTCCGTGGCAGTGTCACATAAGTTCCTTCCGCTCAGCCATCCCGTCACCCATTGCGGCTGCGCCGCCAGATAATAAAGTTCCGGGTTGGGAACTGCAAGGCCTCCAGCATTTTATTTATTTATTAATTGAGTTTATTGAGTGCGACAGCTACCCATGAGTGTTTCCCGGCGCTAAGAGACAGATCGACAACGTAAGGCAGAAGATTAGAGATCAAAGAGCCAGGTCTTCACCGCTCTGCGAAATCGCATGTGACAGTTTTCCATCCGTATGGCCAAAGGAAGTGAGTTCCACAGTCTGGGTCCTAAGTTCGCAAAGGAACTACCGCCCATTTTGGTAAGTTTGAACTTTGGCACATTGAAAAGATGATGGGATGAGGAACGAAGTGAGCGAGCTGGAAGGTAGGGGCTTACAAGGGCCTGAAGGTAGAGGGGGGCTGATCCGATTTTAATCTTATGCATAAAGCTCAAAGCTTTGCACTTTATCGATTTTCAACACAAAGCCAATGCAGCTCTCTCAGGCGTTCTGTAATGTGGTCACGTTTGCGACAGCCACAGAGAAGCCGAGCTGCGGCAATTTGTACCAGCTGAAGGCGCCGTGTGACGGCCTTTGTGGACCCCATATAGAGCACGATGCCGTAATCTAATCTGGAGGTCACCAAGGCACTCAGAACAGATCTCTGGGTGTTTTTGGGGAGTATCCAGAAGATTTTGCGCAGCCATCATAGAATGGTAAAACAGGTGGCTGTGACTCTGTTGGCCTGATCTTTCATGTGTAGTCCCTTATCGATAATTACTCCCAGAGTTTGTACTTGTTCAGATGGAGTTGGGAGGGGACCCATGGTAGTGGGCCAATGTCTCAGGTTCCAGAGATCGGGTTTGTTGCCAAGGATCAGGACCTCAGTCTTTCCGCCGTTTAACTTGAGTAAGTTGCTGTTCATCCATTCAGATATTTTGCTGAGTCCTGTTTGCAAAGGGGAAGGAGCCGTGGGATCAATTTGAGAGAGTGAAAAAACAATTTGTGAATCGTCAGCATAAGAATAAAGGTTTAAACCAGAACATTGTGCAACATAAGCCAAAGGTGTGACATATAAATTAAAAAGAAGAGGGCTGAGAATAGACCCCTGGGGTACCCAATGAGGGGAGGAGTAGCTCTTAGAGGAGGACGATTTAGAATAAATTTGAAAGGTACGGTCAGACAAAAAGGATGCAAGCCAGTCCAATGCTTTATTGCTAATGCCAATGGCAGCGAGGGATTTGAGAAGGATACTGTGTAACACAGTATCAAAAGCTGCGCTGAGATCAAGTAAGATCAGTGCAACTGTTTCTCTTCGATCCAAGAGCAGACGCAGATTGTCTGTAACGCCCAGCAGGGTCGTCTCCGTAGAGAAGCCGGGGCGAAATCCAGATTGGGATGGATGTAACAGGTTGCTGTCTGTTACAAATTTTGAGAGATGGTCATGGATGTGTCGTTCCAGGACTTTCGAGAATGCCAGTAGTAAAGAAATGGGACGATAATTGGCGGTTATTTTAGGATCCGCCAGTGGCTTCTTCAGGAGCGGGGTGACCATAGCATGCTTCCAACAGCTGGGAACGGTTGCAGTGTCCAGTGAGTGGTTTAGCATTTTGCAAATGGTGGATAGATGCGAGGAGTTCAGAGAGCGTAGTATCGGGGCGGGCAAAGGGTCTAGCGGGGATCCTGACTTGACTTGGCTCAATGTTTCTGAGAGAGTTTTCGGGCAGAGATCAGGCCAAGACAGCAGTTGAGGCGAAGGTGACACAGAGGAGTTGACGGCCTCTTCCCTAGTCTGAGGGGAAGTAGAGGAGACATGTATTTTGCTTTGAGCAAGAATATCTTGATGTATATTCATGATTTTGGAAATAAAGTACTGCGCAAGCTCATCGCATTTCATGTTGGATAACTGGGGAGGAGTTGCCGTGGTCTGTGAGCCAGCGAGCTCCTTCACCACGTTAAACAGAGTTTTTGATTTATTTATTGCTTCGTTGATGGACATGTTAACGTGGATGGCTCTGGTTGTAGCACACGCCTTATGATAGCATTTCAGATCAGTTTTATAGGCGATACCAGATGTAAGAGAGTAGTCTTTCCTCCATAAGCGTTCTAATTTCTTACATTTTGATTTGTGCGAGCGGAGCGTCTCATTGTACCAAGGAGCGGGGGCTTTGTGGATTATCCCTTTCTTGCGGGTAGTGGGAAGACAGGTATTTAAGGCTTCAAAAAGCCAGTCGTGGGCAGCACTGGCCATCACATCCATATCATTGGACGCAAATATATTTTCTGGCTTGAGATCAGATAGGATTTTATTGAAAGCATCAGGGTCAAACTTTTTCCAATCCCTTTTTTGTGTGTGGGTATCAGGTTTGTGAGTGGGTGTGTTCACATTGTTTGTGACGGTGAATTTAATTAAGAAATGATCAGACCAGATGATTGGCACCGCCGCAGAACACTTTACATGGATACTCTTGGAAAACATTGGGTCTAGGAGGTGACCGCCTTTGTGAGTGGAGCCCTTGTTAAATAAGATGAGAAGCAAGGTCTGCAATGAGGTTGCAGGCCAAACTGTCATTATGATCGTCTAAATGAACGTTTAGATCACCAATGACAAAAAAATTACTAGATGTGGATAGGGCCGAGGCTATGAGTTCAGAGAGTTGTAACTGCCATGCGTTGGCGAGACCTGGAGGGCGATACACTAGTAGGCCCGAAAGGGTGGTTTTAGGTTGGAGAGCCAGCTTAAAAAATGCTGCCTCACAGCCATTTAACGGAGCAGGATCCAGATGGCATTGATAGGTATTTTTAAATATTATTGCCACACCGCCACCAATTTTCCTGGGGCGATCATGCTTTACAATTGCATATTGAGCAGGGAGAGCTTCTGCAATATCTGGTCCGGAACTATCGCGGAGCCACGTCTCTGTAATGAAGAGTGCGTCAGGGGATTCATCTGTGAGGAGATCGAAAATCTCACATTTGTGTTTGGGCATGGAACGACAGTTCAGGTGGAGGAAGGTGTGGCTTGAAGGGGAGTGAGTTGCTGCTCGGGAAGTTAGACTACAACATCGTTGTGGAGTATCCAGATGGAAGCATCTGTGGGCGCGTAAAGCTTTGCCAATGCCATGCGAGGTCTCCCACTGTTCCAAATAAGGTTCCGGAGCGAGGTTTCCAGGTCCCGAAACAGTTGGAACATACACTGGGATATTGGCATTATAATACAATAGCCTCGGTAAGACTATCATCTTCGTCAGGGTTACACGACTGGGCACATTAAGAGGAAGAGTCTTCCAAAAAGTCATCTGTGCTCGCAGTGAGGAAATAGCTCGCATTAGGTTTCCCTCCAATATGTCGGGCGGGGTTCTGTAAATGTGTATTCCGAGATACCGGAACGTGGTGGGGTACCAGGCAAGTCTCCCGTCATTGATGCGGATGTCGCACTCCTGCACATCCGGGCTGAAGGAGTACGCTCCAGATTTGGCCCAATTGCCTTTGAGTCCCGACATGGCCTCAAAGGTTTGAAAAGTGTCAGACAGGGACGACGGTAGGCAAGTCAGGTCCTTGACGTACAGGAGCAGATCATCGGCATACAATGAGACTGCATGTAAGCCATCCGCCAGTGGGATCCCCCACTCCTCACCCTGCGTTCTCAATAGTACTGCAAGAGGCTCCATGGCCAGTGAGAAGAGCAACGGGGACAGGGGGCAACCCTGTCTGGTTCCCCTCCCTACCCGGATGGTTTTGGATAACAGTCTGCCAGTGCATACTCGCACTGTAGGTTTCTGGTATAATAATCCGACCATGTCAATATAATCTTCTCCAAGGTCGTATTTCTCCAACATTGCCCTGAGATAGGGCCACTCCACAGAGTCAAAAGCCTTCTCGAGGTCCAGTACGAGGCACCCCGACCGAGGCCATTGTTGTGTAGCGTAATTTTGCACTCTAAACAGTCTGCGGATATTGTAGGAGGTGCTACGTGTGGGCACATAACCATTCTGGTCGTGGTGCACGAGGGTTGGGACCAAGGGGGCCAGACGCTGAGCCAAAGTAGAGGCAAGTATCTTGTAATCAGTATTCAACAGGGCCAGAGGTCGGTACGAGCCCAAGCACGTGCCGTCCCTGCCGGGCTTCAGGAGGGAGATGAGGGTGGCCTTGTTTAGTGTGGGGGGAGAGAGGAGTCCTCAGCTGCTGCCGCGTACATCCTCAGCAGCTCGGGGATCAAAATATCTGAGCATGCTTTGAAAAATTTGGAAGGTAGCCCGTCCGGGGACTTGCCATTAGATAGGGCAAAAATGGCAGTACGTAGCTCGTCAGGTGTAAGCGGTGCTCCCAAGTCACCCTGTTGCAGTTAGTCTCGGTAGCTGTATGTCCGAGAGATAGTCGGTGATGTCTGTCACGGGGACCTGCAGTTGGGAGCGATATAAAGCCCGATAGTGATCTATGAAAGCCATGTGTATCCTGCTTTGTGTGTACACCACCTCGCCCTGGACAGTTCATATCAGGGTCACAGGCGCCGTTCGATCTTCTTGTTTGATTAGCCAGGCCAACAGTTTCCCAGGCTTGTCACCGAGGTGATGCGTACGCGCCGAGTGGGACGCATAATTCATGTGACATAGCCATTCCAGCAAACGTGTATGTTCTGTACCTGCCATGAGCAGAGACCCGTCCTCGCCCTCTACCGCCTCCTGTTCCCTTTGGAGCAGGTCAGTTTCAATTTGTGTCAGTTCCCCCTCTAGCTGTTTCTGTAGGTGCGCCTGTGTGCCCAGGCAGTGTCCCCTGACTACAACTTTAAAGGCGTCCCACTCAATTTGGGGGGAGGACGCGGTGCCAGTGTTGTCTTCGAAGTATTGTGCTGTTTGTGGAGAAAGGAAGTCACAAAAAGGAGCGTCAAGAAACAAAGCTGGCTGTAGCCTCCAGGTGGGAATGGGCGGGTGTGGGCGCTCCCATGCTATTTCTAGTACGTGTGGATTATGATCGGAATGGGTGCGGCCCCTATAGTATGAATCTGTGACAAAGGGGAGAAGGTCATTGGACATCATATATCTATCCAACCGTACGTGTAATGTGTGTGCGCCCGAGTAATAGGAATATACCCTGGCGGTGGGGTTGCGAGTGCGCCAAACATCATGTAGGTCCCCTTGCGCTGCCCAGGTGGTGAGAGCTTTCATGGCCCCATGCACTGGTGTGCCAGCTTGGGGCGGGAAAGAGCGGTCTAGTGCGGCATCGAGAATGCAGTTATAATCGCCTCCCAGCACCCATGGGACACTGTGCCAGGGCACCAGATTCGCAGATAGCTGCGCGAAGAAACCTCCCTGGTCCGTGTTGGGGTGTATAAGGAAGCCAAAACCACCGGCTGCCTATCCAATCTGCCGTGGACAATTACAAACCTGCCCTCTGGGTCCGTGTGGGAGTGTGTTGCTGTGAAGGGAGTCCCGGGCCTCACCCATAACAACGCCCCTCGGGCATAGGAGTAGTATTCTGTGGTGTAGAGTTGCCCGCGCCATCTACGGTGTAATGTTTGCATCTACGCCCTATTTAAGTGTGTCTCCCGTAGGAGTGCGATATGGACTTGATGACGTTTAAGGTAAGAGTAAATCTGATACCTGCGTGATGGTGTGTGCATGC
Source organism: Lissotriton vulgaris (assembly GCF_964263255.1). Lineage (NCBI taxonomy): Eukaryota > Metazoa > Chordata > Amphibia > Caudata > Salamandridae > Lissotriton > Lissotriton vulgaris. The sequence continues at coordinate 623,849,865 of NC_141689.1, forward strand.
CTCTCATATTCCAGGTGCATATTTTTATTGCAGGCATTTTACCACATTAAGTAACCCCCGCACCTGCTCCCTGCCACCTCCCCGCAACAAGAGCCCGCCCCTGTAGCCTCCACGCTCCCCCACTGCAAACCATCAAAGACACCTCCATTGACATTGGGGATAAATTCTCAGAAAAACAAAAGGATCGTAAGTTAAGGAATATAGCAGACCACAAACGTCCAAACCAATGAAAAATATCAAAAGGTCGGCTGCTGAACATCGAGTTAATTAACATTTTAGTTCAGCGGGTCGCTGTATGCTAGGCACAGCTGTGGTATCACAACAGTATGGCTGTCAAAGGAGGCTTCGCCCCTCCCCAGGCCTCGTGAAGTATGCATTGTCAAACAGGAAACATGGTAAATGATCTCTGCATGGCTCGCTGTGCATATGTCAGTTAGAGCAAACCACAATCAGGCAAGTCAGACAGGCCGTGTCGCCACTCAGGTGATCGGGCCGCCAACAGCCAGGCCCCACCAAGCAGGGACAGCAGAGGGTCATCACCAGTGTGGCGTCGTGCCAATGATCAAGTACCGGTGGTAGTACTCACTGAGTCTCGCATCTATGGCCACGTGTCCAGATGGGGACTCCGCCCCAGGCGTCCCCCAGGCCACAATCCGGCAGGAGCCTATGCAGATATTGTGACCAGAATGGTTGAAACCAGGCGCTCTCTGTCACGGTCCGTTGTTACTCTTCAATTAATCAGGTCCGCCATCTGCGGTGTGTCATCCGGTGGCTCTGTGGACATCTGGGAATCAGGTAGCCCATAAATAGCTTCATCATCGCTAGGGAAGGCCCGGGAGCTGGCGTCCGGAGCAGGGTCCGACATTGGGAAAACACTGAGTTCCGCTACTCTGCGGAGGGCATCCTGTTGCTCAAGAAGGACAAGTTCTGCAGGTGGGGTGAGGTCCACTGTCACCTGCGAATGGTGGAAAACTTGTGATTTATGCCTGCGGCTTTACCGTGGCCTGAGTGTGCGCGGCGCTGTAGAGGACCCCAGCAACCGTCGGGGCTCCTTAGCCACTCCGCCGTCCAGCCAGGCCTCAACTTCCTCAGGGCTAGTGAAGAAATGTGTTTTATCCTGCGCCACCACCCTCAATCTGGCAGGGAAAAGAAGGGAATATTTGAGGCCAAGGTGACGCAGCCTTTGTTTCACAGCGAGGAAGGAGTGCCTCTGGCACTGTACCTGGACTGTGTAGTCGGGGAAAAACATTATTTTGGCGTTGTCGATCTGGACATCCTTGAGCCTCCTGGTTTCACGCAGGATGGAGTCCCGGTCACGGTAATTCAGAATCCGGAGGAGTAGCGGTCTAGGATTAGACCCTGTGGGGAGAGGCCTCATCGGCACTCGGTGCGCCCTCTCCACCATGAAGTGCGGCTACAGGGTCCTCAGCCAGTCTTCCACGTGTATCGTAGGTTCTTTTCCTTCCCATCTTTCCGGCACACCTACGATTCTTACATTGTTTCTTCGTGCCCGCCCTTCCGCATCCTCGGCACAATCCTCTAAGAATTCAACCCTGTTCAGGAGATCCCGTACTTGCTTGTCAGTCTGGGTGAGATGAGGTTCAAGATCCACCATTGTGCCTTCCAGACACGTGGTGCGTTCCACCAGTTTCTTGTGGTTGGCGCGCAGATGTGTAAGGTCAAATGCAACACTATCTATTTTCGTCTCCAGAGAGGTGCAGGTGAGCTGGAGCGATTCTTCCAGTCGTTCCATGGCAGCTAGCATGGTGTCAAGCTTCGTCGCCACATGGTCGGCATCCGTCGGTTTTGGCAACTTGTCCATTTTCCCCTTCAGTTGTGCACCTCCGGTGCCAGTTCGTGTCTTTTCCCCCAGACATGGGCAAAGCGATAGATGAAGGAGCCTGTGCCCTCTGCAATAACAACCAACAGAAGGAACCGCTCAACTGATAAACCAGGCAGCGTAGGCCCAAAGGCGCGGCAGTGCAGGAGGGTCTCGGGGAGAGGCAACGTCCCTGATGTGGCTGTCTCACCTCCTCTCCAGTGCAGAACAGTCGCTATCACTGTGTCCAGGTCCGGCCATGACCACAGGTGGCCCGGGGTGCCGGGTGTCGGCCGCGGCAGTTGAGGCGTCCCCACAGGCCAGAGGCATCCACTTGGAGCCGCCACAGAGTATGCGGGTGGCTATCGTGTTGCGTAAGGCTCCCACAGGCACACCTCGGTGCAGAGCACTCCAGTCAGTAGCCCCCCCCGCTGCAGCCGGCAAAGTAGATGTCAGGGTAGTACCCTGCACAGAGTCACAGTCACCGCAGGCTGCCGGGGTCTCCTGGCGGGTGGGGGGAGGGGGAGGAGGGCGGCCTGCTCTGGGGTCCAGGGCCAAAGGCGGGTCACGACGCTGCAGTGGTCGCGCCTCGCGGAGGTCGCGCTGCAGGTCGGTGATGTGGTCCACCTCTGTCATTGCAGAGCCTCAACTTGACTGGCAGAGAAGGGCCGCGCTCTCCGGTTATTCATTCCTCCGTCATCAAAGCCCCTCTATTGGTGTCCAGCGAGACCCCATGCTCCGGGGCTTTTGAGCGCCGATCAGCAAAGAGTGCCGGGTGTGTGATCGTTGGTGGGTGCCGTCAGTGGTTGGGACCCACAGGTCCGCCCGAGTCTAATGCAGCGCCTCCAGGCAGCCTCCGGCGCTTCGCATCTTGGGCCTCACCTCCAGGCCCAGCCCCCGAGCACAAGTCTCGGCCTCTCGTAGTCACGCCCACCGGCCAGGCAGTGTGCGATGCGGCAGGGACTCCTCAGGGGAGTCTGGAGCGGCGGGAAGCGTCCGATCAGCACCTGAGTTGGTGGGGAGGCGAAGTATGGTATGTCAGCACTCCGCCTGTGATTTGTGCCAGTTTCAGATAGTTTTGGCAGAGTATCGGCCTGGGGAAGGGGAGCTCGGGCCGGAGCTCTACCCTTGCACGTCCGTCGCCATCGCGTGCCTAGCCACGCCCCATGAAAGTAACAGGTATAATAAAAATAAAGGAGGAAAACTACTAAAATGGCGGAGGACGGAGTATGTATCAAATGTTTGGCGCCTCGGCAATATGATTATTAATATATTACAAAAGTATAGCAGCGGATGACACACACAACCTGGGAAAAGGAAGCGGCAAATTTAAAGCCTGAAATGAGGACAGCTTTGCTTGGCGAACTTAAAGAACAAGAAAGAAACATGGGCTTGGAAACGAGGCAGCTCATGTACAGAGAGTACTACAGGTGCACAAAAAAACCTGAAAGTTTCACATACTATCATAGAAATATTGCTCTTTTTTTCACCAGTAAAATTGGTTCTCAAAAAGAAAAGTTTTTTTTTAGCCCCAAGGCCACCTCAATCCTCCCCGCGTCCTTCGAGAGCCGGCATTGCTTTGTCAGAGAGAGCAGCTTACATGCTGCTTTCTCTAACGAAAAGCAATCTGCTTTCCTACTTGAAAGAGAGAGCAGATTAACTTGCTCTCTCTTTCAAATAGGAAAGTGGTTTGCTGTGGTAAAGTGGGAACAGCGACCACAAGATGGCTGCCAACACTTCCTTGTTTGGAGTGTTGACAGACAGTTGACTTCCAATCTGCATGCAGCTCGTGCTCGTACTTGTATGGATTTCCGTACGCGTGCAGTACTTCGTCTCTAGATATCACTATGATTTTACTTTTGATTTTCTCAGGAACTACAGAACAGATTTACACCATTTAACAAAAAGCACAATCTGCGAACAGAACTCTACCTCTCTGCCAAAATTGATGTAATTCCGTTCACCCGTTCGGGCTGTAGCCCTGGCTAAAGGTCCCTATGGAAAATTGCATGGGGAAAACAAGTTTTGGGATCCCTCTTTTTTCTCGGCCCCCACTTGACGAATCACCCCCAAACTTTCAGGGAAGGAGCGGAGATTCGTCCACCGGCGCCAAAGTTATTTCAAATAGAATGTTGTGGATTTTCTATGGAAAGCAGGTCCTAACTATAACTACCTACTGGCGACCGCCAGTAGGTAATATATATATATCTATACTACTATTATAAAAGAAGAACTTTGAACCTTTGAGGTGGGTAAACTCGGGAACCACAGCGCCAATTCACACACCCGATACATCGTTGTAATTGTCAGGGTGTGCAGATGGACATAGGCTATATAAACTTAATAAATATACGGTATTTAAAAAAGTTTACCGAAAAAAAAGTAGTCCCTTGGAAGATGCGCCGGCCGCGACGTGCATGCTCGACGTGAGGAGCCCGGGGAGGAGCGGCGTCCAGGAGCGCGAGGAGGACTGGCAGACATGGCGCGGGGAGGGGCGGGGAGGAGAGGCAGACAGGCGGTGAGGAGTGGCGGACAGGCAGGGAGGGGCGGTGAGCGGCGATGAGGTAGGGTATTTATTTATTAATTTAGGAGCTGTGAGCAGCGGAAAAATGAAGCAAAAATGAAAATCGTGAGCAAGAGGAAGCAAACGGAGCATTACAAAAGTGAGCCAAATGGTGCATTACAGGAGGAAAAAATTACGTGTGCCAGTTACAAAAGCGTACATCGTGAGCAAGAGGAAGCAAACGGAGCATTACAAAAGTGAGCCAAACGGTGCATTACAGGAGGAAAAAGTTACGTGTGCAGGTTACAAAAGCGTAGAAAGTAAACATAGAGGTATAGGAGGAAAAAGTGACGTGTGCAGGTAGCAAGAGGAAGCAAACGGAGCATTAAAAAAGTGAACTAAACAGTGCATTACAGGAGGAAAAAGTTACGTGTTTCATACCAGTTATAGTTAGGAATTAGCATTTAAAAATCCTAATAAATTCACTGAAAAAACAATAGGTTTCACACCAGTTATAGTTAGCTGGAAATTTTACTGACATAAAATTAATGAAATTCCCACGTTATAGTTAGTTGGTCTCACTATAACTTGCGCGTGTAATGCACTGCTGAAGACATCACATATTACATCACTCATGACATGGTCAGTGACATCACTCATGACATCACTGATGACACCATCCAGTGAATGTGTGCCTTTCTGAAAAATAAACATGTTTTATATATGTATATGTAAAGGTCGATGGAAGAATAAATGTTTCAATAAGTGTCTTAATGGATGTTTTAAAAAAAATTGATTGGTTAACTGGCTTATTAAGTGTATCATAGTGAATACATATATTAGCGAGTATTGTTTAAATATTTAAATGTTTGTATCAGTGTTTCACTTTGTGTATAAGTGGCTGCATGGGTTGGTGAGTAGCTACATGTGTGTGTATATGGGTTATTAGATGTGTTTTTAGTATCTTTATAATTGTCTGTTTTGATTTGGTGGGGGTGTTACTTAGCACATAGATGCATCAATGACTGACTCTCTGTTTGTATGTGTTTTGAAGAAAGCATATGTGCCGGACTGTATGGGTGAATAAGTGTGTATATGTATGTGTTAGTAAGTGAATGACTGTCTCACTAGTGTCTTTATCAGTAACTACATATGTTTTAATCTAGTATATGTGAGTATTGATGTATTCAAGTTTATTTTATTTGTTTTGGTACTCTACTGAGGACCACAAATTTCGTAGGATAAAATTCAGTTACAGATACTTTTAGAGTTTCGTATTAGTACAAAGCTAAAAAAGGTTTTAAAAATTTATGAAAGTTAAAACAAACTAATTCATTGGGCGGAGATTTACATACTATAATCAAGTCCTTTACAGTAGTGATACGGCAGTTGATGTATATAGGATTCAGATATTTTCTCCTCGCTGCCACTAGTTTTGGATTTGGGCATGTAAATAAAAGATGTTCTACATCCTGCTCTCCTCCATTGCAAAGATTACATAATGAAGAACCGTTTGAGTTCCATCTTGATGTTAAAGATAGTGTTGGTAGAATGCCAAGCCGTAACAGAGTAATTGTTCTCCTAGCGCCGTGCGAAAGGTTAAAATCTATATATTGTTGCACTTGCTTTGGGGCCAATGTTTCCACAAAGTTTCTATACAAAGTCAGTTTGGCACAATGTGAAAAATCTAAATCGTAACTGAGTCTAGGGGTTAAACATTTTAAAAAGAGTTTCAATTGTGGTGGTGTCCATGTGAGCAACAGGTTGACGTTGATCTCAGCTAGTTTAAAAGCGGTGGTCATGTTGCTAAAGAATACTTGTTTTGAGGCACCTTGATCGAAGGTCTCGGCTTTGAGTAGTGAACGGAGGGTTCCATCCTTTGCGTGTAGCAGATTATATGCCCACCTGATAACGTTTGCAATGGATCTAGAAAATGAACTGGTAAGAGAAAATTCGAGACGAAGAGCTTGCACCGGAGTGGATTGTGATACCTTCAGCATTTTCCTTAGTATCTTCCCTTCTGTTTGGTCCAGGAATGACCACTGTTTTATTGGAATGTGTTCCAAAGCAAATTATAGAACTGGGGGTATCTTTGTGCTGTAAACTTTGAGAAGAGATGAAAAGTGTCTATTACCAGAGGCAGTATAAAGTCTATGAAGGGCTCCAGCGTGCACCTCAGATTTCTTGGTCAGGTTGTTAACTTGTATGTTGTTTTTTAATGTCTTAGTGAAAGTCCTGCCCAAGTAGGTATATTCATCTGTCTCTTCTATTATTCCAGCTCCGAGTTTCCAGTGGAATTTGGTACTCCTTTTTCTTCCTGAGAAGGAAACTATTTTTGTTTTTGTAAGATTTGGAACTAAGTAGTTTTCCTGGGTATATTTATTCAAGGAGTCCAGAAGTCTTTGCAGACCAAAGGGCGTAAGATCTAACATTACGATGTCGTCTGCGTATAGGAGGACGTGAACGTTTTGGGCAGCGATCTTTGGGGGCAGACTAGGTGCTTGATGCAAATTCTGGGGCAGATCACTAAGGTATAGTGAGAATAACAAGGGGGCTAGAAGGCGCCCTTGCTTTAGTCCGTTTGCTGTGGGAATTGTGTTAGTCAGGCCCTTATCACTCCCCATCTGCACTTGGCACCACGTATGCGAATGTAGTGTAATTATGACTTGTAGTAGTTGTTCTGGAATTCTTAGCTTCCTCAGCTTTTTCCAGAGGGAGGGTCTGTCTACTCGATCAAATGCGGTAGAAAAGTCTATGAAAGCTGCGTATACCGGTTGGGACTTTCCTACCACGTACTTGTCGAGGATAGTTTGTAGTATCGCGATGTTGTCGATAACCGAGTGCTTTGGCCTGAAACCCGCCTGATATAAGGGGATTAGATCCTCTGAAAATGCCCAGTTTTTGAGTTGGTCCAACACTTCTGCGGCAAAGATTTTACCCGTGGCATCTAATAATGCTATTTGGCGATAGTTGCCGGCCTGATGTCTTGATCCTTTTTTAAAGATCGGTATTATAATACTCCCCTTCCAAGATTTTGGCACTATTTTTGTTTTAAGGATGTAGTTAAAAAGGGGAGAGAGCAACTTACTCCAACCCTTAGGGTCTGCCTGTAGGACCTTGATTGGTATTTTCGTCTGGGCCGGATGCCCCTGTAGATCTTGCCTTTCGGATGTGCATTTCTATTGAGAACGGGGAGGTGTGTCCAATCGGATTGTTGTTTCTTTCACTGTAGCTCCCTGTGTTTTCGGCGGCTTCGGTACTTGTGTTTTCTTTGTATAAAGCTGTCAGATAGGTTTCCCAGTCTTGAGGTGACACTGGGATGGAATGCAGGGCCTTTTTTGTCCCGGTTTCCTTTGCGATTAGTGACCAGTATGGTCGTTGGTTGCGCATTTTTGCCGCGATTTGTAAATCAATCCAGTTTTTATCCTGCGTTATTCTTTTTAAGCTACGCCTTTCTCGCTTGAGTTGATTTTTCAGTTTATTTATTTCTACCTGTCTTGTAATTGAGCGATCCACATATTGGGCTCTAATAAGTTTGTTTAGTTTTTTTGCAATTGCAGAGTTCAAAATATGATTTCTGTTTTTATTTTTTTCTGATGTCGCTTGTTTCAATTTGTTAAAAAGGACTAGCTTTAGATTCTCAATGATGGTTTCAAAATTTGTTATTAGATTAGCAGAGTATTCCATGGATTGTAGATGGTTAGTATCAATTAAAGTTGTTATTTTATCTAACTTGGTTGAGTTCCAGTAGATCCGTCTTTGGTTTATTTTTGTCTCAACTGTGCCATATTTGTTCATGATTTGACTAGGTGAGCAGTGGCTTATTTTCCATTGCGTGTGTAGTGACAAGATTGCATGGTCACTCTCTTCTAAGAAGTAGGTGCGCAGATATGTAGCTGTCTCGTACAATTCCATGCTGCAGATCATGTAATCTAGAATTGAAAGGGAGCCATTTCCCCGTCGTGTATGGGATGCGGGGATGTCTCCTTCTACGTTCCCGTTCAATATAGTTCCATTAAGGATTGGGAGTGACGCTAGTAGAATTTTCCCCCTTTTGTCGGCCCTGCTATTAGTCGGGAATGTCGGCACCAGTATTTCTAGAGCTTCATCCTTATACCAGTTCGCCCAGTTGGAGATTTCGATGTTTGATATTTTACCATTGAGATCACCCATGATTAGGTATGGCGGGTAGGATTGGGCTTCAATTATTTGCTGAATGGCGTCAAGGGTTTACTCGAATTGGATATTGTCTTTTGATCCGGGGGGGACGTAAACATTAAAAAGGAGTAGACCTTTATGAGGGTCTGAGGAGTGAGTCTCCGTCTTGATCTTTATGCACTGGAATTGCTTAGAGTTGGTGTAAAGAATCTCTTGGGCCCAGAGATACTCATCCCTTAGTAGGATAGCTATCCCTCCCTTTGCGTGTCCCCGTTTGGTTTCCTGCGCAGGGATATCGAACACAAAATAACCATCCTGGTTAAAAGTTTTTATTGACCACGTTTCCTGTAGTGCCAGTATATCCGGACAATTTTTTGTGGCTTCCGTCATTTTATCTATGGTTTTCCCTGCCATATTCCATGATGTTATCAAGAGGCCGTTGCTAAACGGAATGGGTCGAATACTTCACGCTTTTCCCTCCGTTTAGTGACTCAGAAATCCATGACCATGATTGGAGTAATTTTGCTGCTTCCTTTGCTTCCGTATCTTGACTCCAAACTTCTCTTTCTCCGTTTTTGACTAAGATCCTTAGATTTTGATTTGGAATTGAGTTAGTTACTGAGTCGTCGGTATTATAGGTAATTTTGGTGTATGTAAGGGGGTTTTCCCATGAGGTTCCTTGGTGCCATTTTTTCAAATTGTTGACTGTCGTTTCGAGTATTGGAATCAGATCATAGCCAAATTTATGTAGGGTTTCCTGTTCTCTAAGGATGATCCCTGGTAATACCGGCGACAAAAATACTACCACTGCGGTTTTGGTGTTTTCTCTATCTGGGAATGTTACAAAGTCAATTTCTTTACTTGTTAGAGTGTGCAACAAAGTAATTCATTGGAATAGATTGACTATTCTACCTCGGTTTAGTGGAACACTATCTGTGGGAAAGAGTTCTGTAATTTGTAAATATTTAGTCAATAATTCTTCCCCAGATGGAGGATTTTTATCGTGATTTTCTGACCCTTTGAAACGCTCCCTTGTCCCTAAAGTTGTTCGATTGGGATGAAATTTTTCGGCTCTTGGGTTTAAGGTGGTATTTTGTTGAGAAATGTTTGTGTCTGTGTTTACTGTCGCGTTTCGATTTGTTCCCTTGATGGGAGTCGGTGTTTTCGTGCTTTCTTCGCGCTCATGCTGGGGTGAGGGAGGGATAATTGCTTTCTGAAATTTGAGCCTGCGCGCTTTCTTCTTTTTGATTCTTCTTAGTGATTTTCCTCTTTTTTTCCCGGCTCCTTCGTGATTCTTCTTGATTTGCTGTGTGTCCCTCTCTTGTTTTCCGTCAAGTATGGTGTTAGCTTTTTTACCTGAATCTGTCACTGAGTTAGGTATTATTGAATTATTTTTGGTGTTTGCAAAAATAGGATATAGGTTGTGTACATTTGTTGTGTCTTCTCTAAAGAGTTTCTTTAAGGAATATGTGATTGGCTCCTGGAGGTTGTTCTGGGATCCCTTATTTGATGACCTTTTCGTTTGAGTACCAATGTCTCTTTTTACCTGGTTTTGTAACGTATTGTTGATGTTGTTATTACTTATTGCCTCTTGAGTAGTTACTGGAGTTTTTTTTGTTTTTGTGAACTCGGTGCAGTCTTTTTTTCTTTTTTCTTCCACTAGGAATTTTAAAATTCCTATTTGGGCATCAAGGGTTTGTTCTGAATTCTCCAGGATATGGCCTAAAAGTGAAAGGACAGACTCCAAAATTTCTTGTAGAGTAAGAAGTGACTTAGATACAGGTGTATTGTGAATAATTATACTAGAAGATTTCAACAGGTGAAGGTCTGGTGAATACTCGAAATCTGCCGGGGATTTTTGTAGTAAGCTGGTAAGTATCTCCTCGGGCATTGTTTGCGTTTCGAGCTTCTTTTTGCCCTCCTTGGCAGTTATTTCTATACATGAACTGTTACGGTCAGTACTGCTTTGAATGTTTGATCAACTTGGGGAGATTGGGCCAAATAAGTCATACTCCGTGGGGGATTCCTCTTTGGTTGATACACTGATTTTTTGTTCTAGATCAAGATCTGTCTTTGTTCGGTGATGGTCACCTGATTGCTCCTGTGGCGCTCCCAGTATGTCTTCTCCGCCCTCCTTCATCTCAGGTTTGATTCCTTCGATTGGCGGTTGACTTTCTATTTGGTCATTGGTAGTAAAAGTGGAAAAATAATTGGTTATTGCCGGGGTCCTTGTTAATCGTCCGCTTTTTACCGCTTTATTAGAGGATTTCCTGATTGCCTCCTCTGTTCCCATTCGTTTCATGAAGATGGTTCGGGACCTCAGTTTTTTGAAAGCCATTTCCTTATCTTAGGGCGGCAATAGTTTCGCCTTCCTGGGGTAGATATTTGTTTTAAGTTGCCCCACGTGGTACCTGACAGGTTTATAGGCTGTGAGGAGGAGCCAGACAAAACCTCTGGGCACAAGGCGAGAGGTTGGGTAGGCACTTTTCAGTGGTGTAGGGTACCTTGGATGGGGGTCACCCGGGCGGGGAATGGCAGCGCCGACCGCTCAAATCACCACCACCCCCTTCCCCAAGCCCAGGCGCCCCTCTCACCGTCCCGTCTGTCAGAGGCCTCCTCTCGAGCCGTCCGCCTCCTTCCTCAGTGTCCGCCTGACCCCAGGGCTCCTCTCTGGCTCTTCAGACTACTTCGGTGCTGGAGCGGTGCTGGCGCTTCAGTGCGCCGTCGGTGATTCTCTCCTTCCACTCCGGTCCACCTCTGTACGATCTGTGCGTTGCGCTGCGCTGTGGTATGCTCTGTCCCGCGCTCCTCACTTCTAGGCTCCTGCCTGCCACCACGCTCGGTCGCTGGAGCGCTCGACGGAAGGGGGAGGAAGCGAGTCAGAAATAAGAACCTGAGGAGACTTGTCACCCCCCTTTGAGGCCCAAGGGGGCACAGATACGGGCTCGGCAGAGGTGTAACTGCCGATGTCTCCGGAGCTGCCCGGAGCTACCTGGAGCTGTCCTTGAGTGCGTCCGAAAATCCTTTCCGCAGCTCGCGTAGGTTTAGAGGTTCTCTCGGCTCTCTTCAGCCTGTGCGGATTCCTTCCATTGCCAGCCGCCTCATCCGCTCCGTGCCTCTGCTGCAGCCTATCCTCCTGAGAGCTCACTGCTCAGCTCAGCACACTAACGCCCTCCGCAGACGTGAGGCCCCCAGCTGCTTGCAAAAGAGCCTTGCAGCGGATCCCGCAGCGGATCCCGCCGCTACCGGGCCGCTCCCGCTTTTATCCCGGAGCCGCTGCTAAGAAGACTGTGGGTTCGAGCTCCGGCTCTGGCGGGCTCCTGCGCTCAAACTCCCCCGTGTTCCGCACCTCACTGCACGGGGGGGGGCAGGATGCAGGCAGGGTACAGCAGATATTTAGCCAGGAGAGGTGGAGAGGGGCCGGAGACGGTAAAAACGCCACCTCTCACGCCGCCTCTCACCCTCCTCGCGCTTCCGACGCTTCACTCGGTGCTCCGCACTCTGCTGCTTCAGTCTGCTCAGATCGTTGAGTATTGATGTATATAAGTGAGTATATGTGAGAGTGAGAGATTGAAAGAGTTCTTGTTTTAATAAGTATGTGTTTCTATAACTGATTGTTTAAGAGAGTAAGTATGTGTAAGTTTCCTTAGAAGTAAGGTGGTAGTGTGTGTATAGCTGTATATGCAAAAAAATGGATGTTCAATAGTTTATTTGCATGTGTGAGTATGTGTGTGAGTAACTTTTGGAAGACTGTCGGTGTGTTAACGGATGTAAAGGTGTCTCACTACATATGATAAGTGAGTATATGTATGAAAGACTATATAGAACTGTTGGTGAATGAGTGGATGTGTATATAAATGGTGCAATTACTGAATTTGTTGTTGTAACTGGTATAGGTATCTCCACTTTTTTGTAAATGTTAGTTACTATTTTTGAATATGTGTTTCAAGGATTACTTTACAGTGAAAGGAGGTCAGTCACTCTGTCACAAGGATGGTGTCATCAGTGATGTCATGAGTGATGTCACTGACCATGTCATGAGTGTTGTAATATGTGATGTCATCAGCAGTGCATTACACGTGCAAGTTATAGTGAGTCCAACTAACTATAACTGAAAAAAGAAGCTGAAGACCTGGCTGTTCGAGCAGTAGCGGCACCCCCCCTCCCCCAGCGCCTTGAGACCCTACGGGTATGTAGCGCGCTCTACAAGTGTCATTGATTGATTGATTGATTAAAATATATTTTTTTAAATAGAAGAAACAGGTCAAGAGGTAAAAAATCAAAAAAAGTGTACTAAGAAATAAAGCAATAGTGAAGGATACAAAAACAGACATAAAGTAATGTAGAAAGAGAAAAAAGAGGGAAAAAGAAATAGAAAGAGAACAAATTACTGAAGATAAGTAAGATACTAAAAGAATGCGAGATACCAAAACGAAATCAGGAAAGAGAAGAAAGTAAAAGGAAAATGAGTGAAAAGGAGAGGAGTCTAAATGAGGAACTATTAATAAGAAAGTGGAATGCAAGATGACTGAGAGTGAGTGAAGGGGAGTCACAGAGTGAAGGGATGTAAGGAATGAGGTTAATGTAGAACGATAGAGGAAAAAGGAGTGAGAGAGTAAGTACACAGAAAGACAAAGGGAAGGACTGAGTGAACTGCAGTACAATGAGTGAGAAAGGAAAAAGAGTAAAGGAGCAAAAGAAGGAAAGAGAGGGGAAGATAACTAAAGCAGTGTTACTGAGAGAATGTGACAAAGATGAAAAGTGGTGGAAGGGAGAGAGGAAATGCAGACAGTTGAAATTGGATTGAGGAGTTGTGAATGAAGTGGAGTAAAGGAACAGCGATGAAACAAAGTGAAAAAAAGGCAGTGTAAGTGAGTAAAGAGAGCTAAATAAGGGTGGAAAAAGGGAAATGAGTATGAGACAATGGGAATACAATATAAATCACACAATGCAAACTATAGAATGATTTAAACAATATGTTACATTGTTTATTTTTGCTGTTCTCAGAATATATTGATTTCACTTAAATTAGTGAGTTCAAACTCTTCATCATATAACAGCGGGAAAAAAAACACAATCTAAAAGATTGTGTTTAAAAAAAACATAAAAACTTTCAACTCATATATGTACACTAATCTTTGATTCACTTACTTTTCCTTGAGGCCAAATAGAAGATAGTGAAGGTCCTTTTGGTGGAAAAAAGTCTGCTGTTCTCTATAACTTCCATTTCATCGATTTCCTATGAAAAAAGATCTAAGAACATCAAACCTTACACTTTCCTTACGGCCAAATCGTGTCAGATATATGAGTATTTTTTACTATGAGATCCGCTTAGAGTACCTATATGAGATAAATAATGTTAAACATTAGACTAACTAACTAACTAACTTTTATTAACTATTCCCGTCTTCAAAGGCCAATTACCTTTACTAAAACTTTGGTTTTAAAAACACTAGGTAAGAATTTTTAAAGTCATAAGGCAAACGTTTATAAGTCAAATGAGAATCATTGCAGTAACTCCAACCTTTTTGACATTTTAAATAGCATGTATAATGTCCTGATGTTGTCGAAGAACCGTCATGATAAATAATAGCTACAGTTGTAAAGGTTCTTCCTGAAATTGATAACTGAGAAGCCACAAAATGTTTGATAGAAGTTGTCAATTTAGTTCCATCAGGTCTACATCGTTGGAAAACTAAAATGATATACTGACCATAACTTTGTATAAATAATGTGGATAGCATTGGACACTTACATTGGGTACACACCATATTATGATTCTCGTGACACGGGGGTTTTTAGAAAATAGGACTAGAAGGGCGCGCTACCTGGGTTAATACGTTACAAAGTGTGTGAGAAGCAAAACAGTCCTTCATGTAGTGCGTGAAGAGCAGACGGCAAAACACCCTTAACCGTCCAAACAAGTCAAAAGACAAAACATTTGTACATAGCTAAGCTCTCGCAACTACATATGTGTATGTTCCAACAAGGTGCAATGACCAAAGTCAAAAGGAAGCGCAGAAGCAGGTTCTTTGATGTAAGTCTTCTTGTCACAGCAAGATGTTTATTTTCTCCAGACTTGAGAATAATACAAACGCCGACACGTGTTTCGTCGTGTGCGGTTGAGTCACACGACTCTTCAGGGCTGGTAATACAAAATAATGTATGCACTTGTTAACTAAACATGTTCAGCTGTATACTGCATATGGTGACACTTGTGCAACCGACATGCAGTTTGTGGCGTGCGTGGATATCGCACATAGTTCGTGAAATATAGTGAAAAATACTTGCATGGTTGAGCAAGTGATTGGTCTATGGTGCTAATGTGCACGTAGTGAGTGAAATGAAGTTAAAAGACCCATGTGTGGTCATGTGTCACTCGTACACAGTGGTCCTAAAATTAAGAGGGTGTTCATAGTGATGGTGAGTAAAACGTGAAATGTCAGAAACATTCTATCTTAATAAAATAAGTGAGGAGGTCTGTGTATGACTTCTTGGTCTGGCGGTGATGCAGGTGCCTATACGTGTTCAAGATCCAGAGAACACAAAACATGCACATCCAATTATTCGAAGGATAATAGATATTACCTTCCACTCCGATTCCAAAATGTGGATGGAGTAAGTCTGGACCTCTGAAAGCTCTGTATCGAGCTAAAATACAATGAGGGGAAAAATGCGGAAGAAAGAAAAAAGGGGACTCATAAGGAGGCTAGCAAATGAAGGAAATGTTTACAGAACTAATTCGAATTTGGGCAATGAAGAAAAAACACAAACTCTCTTACCAATGGGTTTACTGGGGGATTATGTAACAGTCGAGGCTGTGTAGCATAATATTCGGTTGCAGTATAAGGATAATAGTTGTCTTATCCCACTGGTACTTTTCAATTGTAGGAATAGCACTATGTATAAACAAAAAGGGGGATGAGGGTGTTATGAGTAAACATTGCAAAGTGCTATTTGAGTACTAGAGCAAGTCAGCTAGTTCATAAGGATTCAAAACCGCGTTTGCCCAAAAAAGCTATTCTAGAATAAATATTATTTACAAAATTGTGAAGATTTACCTGCTAGTTGCTTTGGTGTGAAGCGGAAAGCCGGGAGGGGATTCTTTATGGCGCCAAAAAGAGGAAACGGGTACGAGTCCTCCGCAGTGGTGTGCTAAAGGTAAATACGAAATATCCAATGAGAAAACGTTTCTCGGGACAAGCGTATAGAGCATCGCATACCTGACGCTTGGACTGTAAAGCGCGGGTGTGCGGAGTGTTAAAATAGCAGTGGGGAGACATAATGCTTACCCGCTGCAGGCAATCCCTCCTCTGTTGGTTCCCGGCGGTCGTCTCTCGTGTACGGACACGTGACCCCGGGAGAGGAGGGATTATGTCGAGAAAAATAGAGATAGAAGATGTACTTTCGCAAAAGGATAATTGAGGCGCCATTGTTGAATGGGGAAGTTTATGGCGAAAGGAGGACGTTTAGGTCTATTCACTATTAGATAGCCGTCCTAGTCTATAGTTAGTCGCCACATTTCGAAATAACGAAGAAGGAGTAAAAGTAAACTACTAACTTGTGCGAACAAAAAAGCGATTCCCGATGACTATTCGTATTTCCTCAATGGTTATTGTTCCAATATGGGGATAAAGTTTTAGCGCTGTTGGGCAACCTAGAGATCAAAAAACCCCATGTCCATTGAGAACGAAAAGTTCTATACAAAAGGGTGAAGTTGAGACATGCTGGGCAAGGCCTGGGTGTGGCCAGATTTTTTGGATGTATTGTGCAAAAGAGTGAAACGTGCAGCAATTAAATGTGAACAAAGGTGAACAGAATAGTGAGGAACCTCCTGTCCATATACATTTAAAAATAATTGAAATCTTTAAATGCAAGATTGTGAAACCAGAACTTAGGATATGTAAATAGACAGTAAGGATTACGAAATGGTAAACAATGTTTGTACTTTCACTCTTGATAATCAAAAAAACATAAGCAATAATCTGAAAACATTAGCTCTTGTTAAACGGTACTTATGTACAAGGTTTGTATTAAAAACACATACACGGAAGTAGAATACATTTTATCCCTAAAGAGAGGAAAATCCAATGTGTTGTCATTTGTTTTCCTCATTTAAGGGCTCCTAGTGTTTGCGCAGTATGTTAATCTGTATGCACCAAGGATCCCCCCAGTACATTATTAATTTCCAAGAAAATATTGGAGCTCAGAATCATAGTTAAGCCCATGTTCCACGCTGCGTAAGCGCATGATCCAAGTGGCCTCCCTACGCCTGAGCATCAATTCACGATTGCCCCCCCTGATGTTGAGGGGAATTTGATCGATCCCAAAAACACGTACTTTGATGTCATCCTCATTGGGTTGACATTCTGCTACATGAAGTGCTACTGGGTATCTAGGGTCCCTCTTTTGTATGGCTCTCATGTGTTCAGCTACCCTCTCTTTAAGAGCTCTGATGGTGCTCCCCACATATTTTTTGCCGCATTGGCATTCGATGACGTACACTACAAACTTGCTGAGGCAAGTAATGTTATGTTTAATCTGGTATACCATACCATCATGTCCTGCAAAGTTTTTAGTACCGTGTTTCCCCCACATGCACATAGAACAAAATCCGCATCTGTAGAAACCAATGTCACGTGTAGAAAGCCAGTTCTGAGCTGTGGTATTGGTGGGAACGGTAGGACTTAGTTTATTTCTCAAGGTAAAACCTTTTTTGTAGGTGATGGACGGTCTCTCTGGGATAAATTCTTTCAGTGTGGGGTCCTCTAGTAAGAGTTTCCAATGTCTGTTCAGACTCTTTCTAGTGAGCTGATTTAGGGCATTAAATTCCGTAATGAACCTGACGTGTTTGTCAGTGGTTTTCATCTCAGTACGTGTTTTTAGACAATCAGGTCTAGTGATGGCTCTCGTTTTGGACTCTGCTTTTTTAAGGGAGGTTCTAGTATAACCCCTATTCTGAAATCTTCTCTTCATGGTTGTGATGCAGTTGTCAAGTTACACACCATATTATGATCTGCTGCTTTAATTAGATTTTTAAATGACACTGATTTACAGTCTGGTAAAGTCAAATATATAAATCTTTCAGTGTCTATTCTAGTAGTACTTGATGAACTACAGTTGTGGCAGTCATGCTGCCATTGATAAGAAAGGCTAAAAAGATTATCTACACCTTCATCTTCCAAAAGACCAAACATATACATTAAAAATTCCTGACAATCCTGCTGAATGTTCTGTGAAAATTTATCTTGACCAGAACACATATCTAAAATATTTCGAATTTCTGTTACACTTTCTATTTTTGTTCTATCACTGCTACATTTCTCAAACACAGAATTCAATAAACAACACAATCTTTGATCCCGATTTTCAACAATCTGTTCTTGTAAAGTTTGAAGAAAAAAACAACATTAACCACTACATTAGCATAGCAGTTGACACCAGAACTGTTTTCAAACTGATATCCAACAACATTTTCATCAGAATCCTTTTTCTTTCTGGAGGAGGTGCCGACTTACTGAGAGATCCTGTGCGAGAGGGAGAGTCAGAACATAGTGCCTGCTCTGGGCTGGTGCCAGAAATGGGCATTCTGGATATTACTGCGTTTACTGCGCTGGAAGCTAGAGACAGCAGAGGGAATACAGAAAACAAAGACAAAGACCCACAAGACACAATAGATACGAATAAGACTTTGCATGAGACTAATGTATCGTCCCAAGTAAGTAATGCGGATTTGAATGTGGTTTCGAGATCAAAGCAGAGTGCCCCACAGGGGGAAATCCAAAATTTAAATGCTGGGCATGCTGAACTCTGGGACATGCAACAAGCTCCTACAGAGGAGGGGGAAATATCTGCAAGCAATAATGTAAAGGAGCCTGTAAATGCGCTTAAAGTCACAAAAACTGGTGATAGAGGTGCATTAGGTGAGACTCTCATTAGGAATGAAGAAGGGTCGAATATTGGCAACACAGCCAAATTACAACCTATAATACTAGCTGATGCCACAACTGAAGCTAAAAGAATACCAGTACCAGTATCAAATCAAGGAGCAATCCCTAAAGCAATTCCTAAAGATAAGGGAAAGGGCAAGGGTGACACCAAACCTTTTATTAAAAGGTCATTATATAGCGATGACAGCGACTATAACGAGTTGGAGGAGGAGGAGCAGGAGGAGGAAACAGAGTCATCGATTACCTCTTCTGCAGAGTCGGAGAATCTTTCACTGAGTGAATCCCAAGAATCCGAGACTTGCTCCTTACGTCTAGAGAAGGCGCAGAGCAGAGCAGTGAAAGAAAGTATTCCGAAACCCCAAACTAAAAGCAAAAGCAAAACCCTCAAGAACAGGGGTAGATCCAGAGTAAGAAATAGTAAGTCAGGAACTTTGCCGCAAAAGGGCATATCTAAAACGCTGGATTGTGATATACCAGATACAGAACTGCACAAGGATAAATTTGATCTCTTACTTTCCACAATGCAACAGATGCAAGGGGAAGCCCGGATGGAAAGCCAAAGAGCCAAGCGGGCCAACAAGAAAATACAGAGATCTCTCCACAAAGTACAGGAAATGTGTGCCGAAGCAACAGGCAGATTGACGGAGGTAGAACAGAGAACTGGCAAAATGGAGGATGAAATGGTAAAGATGCAAGAATTTAGGCAGATGCAGGAGAAAACAGAATCTGACATACTCTGGAAGTTGGAAGACTTCGAGAATCGACAGAGGAGAAACAATATAAGACTGCTGGGAGTGGAGGAAGGCAAGGAAGGAGGGGATATAAGAGCCTTTGTCGTAGACTTGTTGAAAGGCGCGTTCCCAGAGATGGACGCATGGGACTGGGATAAAGAAGTGCAACGTGCGCATCGTTTTCCTCTTGTACAGAAAAAGGGTAGTACGGGAGTAAGAACAAGGGCAATTCTTGTCTATGTGGGAAACTACCTGTTAAGAGAGGAAGTGATAATGAAGGCTAAACCTATGAAGAAACGAACTTATAAAGATATAACCTTTTTTGCTCGTCCAGACTTTTGCCACACAACAGTGGAAAGAAGATGGCGTATGCGGCAACTCATAGTACCATTTCAGAATATAGGCTGTGAAGTTTACTTGCTGTTCCCCTCCCGCCTCAAAGTAGGCTTTAATGACCAGTTTAGAATCTTCTTTTCTGAAATTGTCGCGCAAGAGTACTTGTCTTTTCTCCGTGAAGAGAGAACACATAGGGATCGAAATATGCAATCTGACCGTATAGATAGCTTAAAGCAAGTAGCTGCTATTACAAAGAAATAACGGAGCCTGCTCTTTTCTTCAAATACCATGATTTAGCTGTCGAAAATGATGTACTAAGGGGAGTGGCTGGGGGAAACTCCCCAGGGGGGGTGCGGCTGTCACACATAGGTCAGGATTGACCTATTTGCCAGTAAGGGAAAGGGGGGGAAGGGAGGGGAGAGAGAAGGGGGAGTGGGGTGGGACTCAGGGGGGGAGCAGGGCACGGCAGGACAGACAATAGAGAGATGGAGCTTAAAAAGGGCATTTTCAAGCCAGAGGGAACAGGTGAGGTGGCGAAATTTTAAAGGAGGTAAAAAAAGAGAAAAGACAAATGGAGTGTTGATAATATGCTGGATAACTAAATGGATAGAGTATAGAAGAGAGTGTAGGAGGGAAAAGATATGCGATAATTTGTACGATGGGAGTTAGGGTTGTAACATGGAATGTATGTGGGCTAAATGATCCCCAAAAGAGAGCAAAAATAGCGCTAGCCCTGAAACAAATGAATTTGGATTTTGTATTTATACAGGAAACTCATATTATGGCAGCACAAGTACACTTCCTGACTCATCTAGGATTTCATCCTCTAGTGCATTCAAGTCAAGGGGTAAAAAAAAGAGGGGTAGCTATCTTAGCCAGGAATAATAATATTTTAACCAGGAAGAAAGCACAGGATAAATGGGGAAGATGGGCCATGGTTGAGTGCTTCATTGATGGAGAATGGATAACGTTTGCAACTATTTATGGCTCAACAGAGGATGACCCCGATATCTTCCAATTCTTAGATGTCGAGCTAGCAACATGGGCACCAAAAATTATAATGGGTGGTGACTTTAATATTAATGGATCAGATGGATTAGGTCTGGGTTCCTTTGGAATATATAAAGGCAGGAAAAAGAAAGTATATCAGGCACTACACAGTATGGTTCTAAATAATGCTCTTTCAGATGTGTGGGGGAATAAGAGAATGGACAATAAAGGTTTTACATATTATTCTGCTCCGCATCGAACATGTGTAAGATTAGATTATTTTTTTATCTCAAGCATCACAATCTCAAATTCTAAGATAGAAAGGCTGCCACGGATCCTTAGTGATCACAATCCTTTAATACTTACTATGGCAACAAAAACAAACACTAGACAATACACAAATTGGACCTTTGAAAGAGAGCTATTGAAAGACGAACAATATATAGAACATATGAAAAAATGGATCATTGATTTTTTTAGTTTTAATAGGGACACAGCAGAAATGGGAGTGGTTTGGGACACCTTTAAAGCTGGAGTACGAGGGGAAACAAAGAGTTATAATTCTTATAAAAGGAAACAAAGTCAGCTGAAGAATTCAGAACTAGCCCAGAAGGTGCTTAAGGCAGAGGAGAACTTAGAAATTAGTGTTATGTCGGGGCAGGATTTGGAAAAGGCTTGGTTAGAGCTAGTGAAAGCTAAAGGTGAGGCAGAGGGCGAAATTGCTAGTAAAGCAGCGAAAATCTATAATACTAAAAGAGAGAAGTGTTATGAGTTAAGTGAATCAGTAGGCAGGATCTTGGCTACTCGAACAAGGCAACAAGAAGCCGCAGGTATAGTTAGAGAAATCAGGGATACATCTGGTACGGTTCATTCAGAGTCGAACGAAATAAGAGAGGTTTTTAGGATTTTTTACGAGAAGCTATATGACGATGAACTAGAGGGTCGTGATTCTCAAATAGATAAGGAAGAAATGATGGACTATCTCCGAGAGATTCCTATAGACCTAATCGACGAAAAGGAAGCAGATGGGTTAGAGGGAGAGCTGCAGATAGAAGAAATTAAGGAGGCAATATGGAATCTACCCTCTGGTAAAGCAGCAGGTCCTGACCAAATCCCTATAGAATTTTACAAAGTATTTTGGGATTGTTTGATAGAAGAAATGATGAAGGTGATGCAATGGGCACAGTTGGGCAAAACGCCACCTAAGTCATGGGGGGGTGCTGAGGTGGTTGTAATATTAAAGAAAGGGAAAAACCCGGAAGAGCCAGGATCGTACGGGCCTATAACCTTACTCAATGCGGACGTAAAAGTCTTTTCTAAAGCATTGGCATCAAGGCTTGCAAAAGTTATAGATAAAATTGTCAGTAGTTGCCAACATGGTTTTATACCAGGGAGAGGAACCACCCACCATATACGAAAAGTAATAACGTTACTTGATGTAACGTCAGTCACAGGAGACCCGATTGCAGTGATGTTACTTGATGCAGAAAAAGCATTTGATCGGGTCTCCTGGGGCTACCTCTGGTATGCTTTAGCAAGAACAGGTATTAAACAAGGCTTTATTAAAGCCCTACAAACTCTTTACCTAGAACCGGTAGCAACTCTACGAGTGAATGGTGGAAATACGGGTCAATTTCAAATAAAAAGAGGGACTAGACAAGGGTGCCCTTGCTCACCGTTATTGTTTGCCATATATATGGACCCACTAATACGCAGAATAGAGACATTCGATATGATTGCTCCGGTAACAACAGTCATTGGACAGTGTAAAATCTTAGCTTACGCAGATGTCATTGCTGTAATTTCTCCAAATCCCTCTGAAACTATAGAACATCTTGAACTCGAGGCGATGAAATTCGGAAAGATATCGGGGTATAAATTAAATACATCAAAAACACAGATAATAAAAAATTCATATACCCCATGTACAGACAATCGAGTGGTGCAGGAAGGCACGTATCTAGGGGTTATCATAATGTCAGACCTGGATATCTTAGTAGAGAGGAATATCAACCCTTTGATCAAGAAAGTAGAGAAAGACTTGGATAGATGGGATAAGTTGCATCTGTCAATAGTGGGACGGTCGAATATTGTAAAAATGCTGATACTCCCAAAATTTTTATATTTATTTAGAGCAATACCTTTATTATTTGATGGCAAAATATTTAAAAAACTTGAGTGTATACTAAATAGATTCATTTGGGCAAAGGGGAAAACGAGAAGAGCCCTCAGATTCATGACACTGCCGAGAGAAAGGGGAGGCTGGGGAGTTCCAGACTTAAAATCTTATTATTGGGCTCTACAGAATATGATTGGTTTGCTGGGAGGGGAGGGATCAGAGGAGTGGAGCAAATTTGGATCACTAGCAATCTATGGATTAACTTTGGGAATGGAAGTGAAGGATGTTCTGCTGAAATTCACAGAGGCCAGCTATTATAAGAGGACAAAGTTTAAGACGATAATAGCAGCATATGAAATCTGGAAAAGCTTCGCTAAAAAAATTGGCCTAGGAAAATATAATTCATATACGAGACTCTCATATAATCCAACCCTCCCACAAGATATCTTCTCGGGACCTATATTTGCAGAGTGGGAAAACAGGGGAATTAGAACTATAGGGGATATAAAGGGGGATCAGGGGATTTCCCAATTCAAAGATCTACAAGTTAGATTTAACCTAGAAACTAGGCAATTCTTTAAATATCTCCAAATTAGGAGTTTTCTCCTAAACAAAAAAGGAGGCGCTCTGGGATTCAGGCGTAACGCAATTATGGAGATAATTCAAGGGGGGCAAGATTGCACAATCAAAAGATTATATGCTGAACTGACAAAAGCAAAACAGGACGACCACCAAAAATGGAGCGAAAAATGGAAGGACAATCTTAAAATTAGCTTTGAAAGTTTTGGTATCTCTTTAGAAAAGGGTTATTCCTTGTTATGCTCAGCACCATTACAGGCGCAACATTATAAAACACTTTATCATTTATATTATACACCCGCTAAAATAGCACAATGGGGAGGTACAGTGGGCATTACGTGCTATAGGTGTGGAAGTTTGGATGCTGATTTACAACATGTATTTGCTTTATGTCCTCATCTAGATCGACTAAAAAAAGATATTGAATGTTTCATAAACAAAATTTTAGGAACTGAAATCGTATTAACCCCTGGAACCATTCTACTAGGAGTCAATGCTGAGGATGTACGACCTTTTTGTGGGAGGGAATTTTTATTTGTTGCAATGTCTGTCATGAGATTATGTATAGCCTCTGCATGGATAGACCCCATACCACCTACTTTTCATAAATGGCTGGCTAAATTATTAATAACACACAACGTGGAGAAAGAGATATATGCAAGGAAGGGAAAAAGGGGTAGGAAGCTAGGTAAGATAATATGGGATCCTATAACACGGTGGAAATATGAATAACAGTATAAAATTGAGGCCTGTTTACAACTTGGCTGAATAAGGTTCATATATGAGATATAATTGGTTATGCTGATTATAAGGGGAGAAATCTATTTGACTGTGTGGAAAGATTAGGAAAGGATAACTCTCTGCGATTATATTATCTAGGTTACACAATCTGGAAAAATACTCTGATCCAAGTTATCTTACTTCTGTGTTTGAACTTTATGTTGCTTTCTCTATCTCGCCTGTTGATGGTTTATTGATTGTTTTTTCTTTCTTAATGTACTGCATTCATTTTTTTTCCTTTTTTTTGTATTAATGATGCCGTGCCTTGTATATAATTGCAAAATATCTTAATAAAAATATTTAAAAAAAAAAAAAAGAATCCTTTTTCTTTCTGTTTTGAAATACAGTTTCATCTACTTTTTGTCTTTTTGCTACTACCTCACTGCAATTATCCTCATTTCTTCTTTTTTGGCCTACCATACGTTTTTCAAACAGAGGATATTGAGGCAAATGTGGAGCATACTCTCTTCATAACCTACTGTATTCTTTAACACAATCAAGATCTGCACAAATCTTTGTCTCATCACACTCAATCAAGTACAATCCTGGTAAAGTTCTGACTCGTGATAATGCCACATATGCCATACCCTCTTTAAACACAGATCTTCCAATGTTCACCAAAGCACTATCTACACTTAAACCTTGAGATTTATGAATTGTCACCGCATATGCCAAACAAATAGGAAACTGTTTTCGGCGAACATATAAGTCTTTTACAAGCAAAAATCTAGCAGAACAACGACTGATTTGTTGTACTTGCTCAATGCCATCAAATTTTATTTTTAAAAATTCAATTCCATCTCTATTTCTATAATTCACAAAATCAACAACATAACCCATTGCTCCATTTACCAGACCTCTTTCAACATTTAAATTCCTTCTCAAAATGATACGACAATTTAAACACACATTCAGAGTCTTTTCAAAACCAGCTGTTTTAGAAATACTTTTCTCTAATGAATCCAATTTTGTTTTCAAATTTTCTGACAAAACAATTGTTGCACCCATATGCTCTATTTTATCTATTGCTTCCAGTTTCACAATCTCTTCATTTTCTAACTTTAACATTTTGTTGTTGAAGATAGAACATTCTTGCAGAGTTGGCATCAAACATATCCCAGATTTCTTCTCAGTCATTTTTTAAAAAATATTCTCCGGAAGAATGTTTTCATTTGAATACAAATTTGAAATTAATCGAGCATGTAAAGCTTCTTTTCCAAGCTCACTTACTTTTCCGATCCTTACATCTTGTAGAATATTTTTATAATCTTCATCCTTTGCCTGTCGCATAATTTGAAGCAGTTCAGCATATTTAAAATTTAACCATATATTAACATTTCCAATGCTTCTAAGGGACTTCCTGGTATCTTCATGCGTAAGCATTTTAAACACTGGTTGTCCTTTTACTGGAGTCAAATGCAGTAGATCTCCAAAAACAATAATGTGTTTTCCTCCAAATAACACATCATACTCTGTTCTAAGAATTTCTTGCATTCTCAAATGCACAAAAGCAAGCATTAGATTTGAGACCATGCTTACTTCATCAATGATAAGAAGTTTCATTTTCTTCAAAACTCTGGAAACTTCAGAACACGCATCACCATATAGCTTGTTGTAATGCAATTTATTATCCTGCTCAACTGGCAGCATCAGTAAACGATGTAGAGTAATCCCTTTAATGTTATGTGCTGCCAGTCCAGTTGGAGCGGTTACAACACAAGACAGCGGTGATTCAGTCCTTTTCTGCAAATAAGTTGCAATGGCTTTAATCAGAAAACTTTTTCCTGTTCCCGCTTCTCCACTTACGTGCAGTCAAACAGGCTTAAATGATGTACATGAGCACACTTTTTTCTCATGTCTGAATCCATGTTCAATCTGTTCTGTAACTTCGTCATATATCTTTTTCTGCTCACCGTTTAGTTGCTTTACCAAATCTTTTAAGTTAACTCCATCCTCTTGAGCTTGTTCCATAGCTCTTTCCACCTCATCCATGGCAGTTGCAGCTTCATTTTGGATAATTGGTCCTCCTAGTGGATCCTGACTAAATGAAGTAGAGCTCTGACTGTCTTGAGAACTATCTCTAGCAATCTCTTCAGCAATTGTGGTTTCTTGTTCTATTTCTTCGTTCAACATTTGCAGATAATTTGGAAAAACAGGCCATTCTATGGTATCCTTAGTTGCATTAAAAGAGTCTTCATAACAGAGAAAATCTCCAAGTAGTTCCTCTTCTGTACGCCATGGTTTAAAGAGTTGCAAAAGAGCTAAATAGTAAAATTCTCTTTTGTCTGGAGCTTCGCAACTCAATTTTCGATGATTAATCAAATGGCCTTTTCTCTGCTTCACTAGACATCCTTCATACCCAATGACAGCATATTTTCCATTATTGATATCTTCTGTGATGTTCCTCTTATAACTGTAGTTTTGCAGAACTTCATACAAACAAGTGTTCTCAAGGTGAGTACTTCTATTTGGATAGTATGTATCCAACATATTTGTCTTCAAAATATCTGTACTATTTGGTTCTTTCTCCGCCAAATATTCAATTTCTTGTACAGATTTCAAAACTCGGTTTCGTGTTGCAGCAAGACCTAGACTCACCCAAATGATTGTTCTTGATTTGGCATAGAGACTTGCTGATGATAACCGATCAGAACATTCATATGCTCCAATTTCTCGATGCGACAACATCTTTAGACTGAAACTGTATAATTTCTTGCTTAGACTCTTTTCATGTGAAATGTCCTCCCACATTTCCTTCAGTTCTGTTTTTTCTTTTTTTGTGATGTAAGATGTCACATATCGAGCCACAGCAATAGAGTTGTCAGCAACAAACTGAATATCCATGTTAGCATTCCACAGGATAAAATCACTGGGTTGTAGTCGTTGATGTACTTGGACTCTTCGTTTCTTTTTAAATTATATGTATTTTTGGGTGATTTCCTCGTCACAGTATGTCGTAGAGATGACATCAAATTATTTACTCTTCCCTTAGAAATCACTGGTCGTGGAAACGCAAAACGAATTTTGTGTAGTACTTTTCCTTGTTTTTGAATTTTCAACGACAGTACTTTCCACAACGATGAGATTGAAAACGTAAAACTTGTTGCCTTAAACTGTTTTCTTCAGTAGTTTTCGGAACAGCACATGTTGAATACTCTTCAATGAAACTCATCACTGTTTCATCCGAATCTGATCCAAATTTGGGTGCATCTTTAATCCATAACAACATATGTATATGAGGAGCACCTCTCGATTGATATTCCTTCCTCCAAAAGAAATCCAAAACCTCTCCAAGGGGAGGATTTATTTTGTTGGTAATAAAAGACATCATAGCTTCAAATCTATGATTAAAATATCTGCAAACATTCACTGGATCTAAAGAACACAGTTCTTCAGGTGTTTTCAATTCTATATTTTGTATGTTTTCATTTGCCTCTCTTAGAAATTGAAGTAAGTCGTCCCATGCATACTCAGCACAGCTAAGAGTGAGGAACCATGTAGGAGTTCCTAAGTTTCTTAGCATACATTTCAATTCCCCATGACGACGGAACCAATACTTGTTTGTTCCACGCTGACATGCCATGAGATTGATTAGCTGAGATTCCAAAATACTGTCTTGTAGATTGACTTTCTCCATAAAGTCCCTTGCTGAAACATTTTGCAGATGAGCTCCACTTTTCAATATATGATTAACTGCATAAGAAAGCCCAGACAAATCACTTTCATACAGTAGATGAAACAAATATGGAATGCATTCACGAAACCTTGGATCTTCAGCATATAATCTTAAAGTCCGGTATTCAGCTGCAGGAATTTGAACTGGTCGATCGTCATATCGTCCACCTCGACCTGTTGGAAATAACTGTGGAAAAGAACGAGCTTCCAAACTTTCTTCCCATACACTAATAGGACTTCCTTTTGCTGCCTTCATTTGAAACAAGTCAATTGCATTCCCCATTACTTCTTTGGAATGCAAAGGATGAACAGTATAATGTTCATATATTTCTTCACTTCTAGACACATCAACTTTTTCAATTTGGCCAACTGAACAATCACTGTCTTCTTCTGTAGCTATTTCCTCTGCTCCAACACTTACATCCTTATAGTACTCATTGTTTTTGACCAAATAAAACGTTGCCTTTTTGACTTTCCTAACATCCACTAAATCTTGCCAGATTTTCTTACTCTTTGTCGGAACCCCATTAACTAGAATAACCAGAGGATCCTCTTCTACTCTTTCTACACCAATTGTATCAATATTTTTCTTGACATCTGCAGGCAAATAAACAACTCTTCCCTTTAATCCTCTTTGTAAATCTGTAGGAGGCAATTTCCCTATCTTAGGCTCCATGCGAACAATAGCCTGAAAAGGATGGACACATTGAATCAAAATAGATTCATAAGTATTTAAATCCATCAATTCAGAAGGAATATCTATCAACTGAAGATTATTATGAACAGCTCTAGCAGGCATTCTATTTTCATTTAATTTTTTTAAACAATAATTACAAATACGCTGATCAAAACTCAAATCAAAAGAATTCTCCACCAACAAATAAATCCATTCACTATTGTTTTCCATTTCACTTTTTGCATATAAATCAACTAACCTAGTCTGAATCTTATAACGAGTCCGTCGACAACACACACAAGTTAAATTAGGCCTTTCACTTGATTTCACCTTAAAATGGTAATTTCCTCGTCAAACTTTTCTGTACTTGAAATCTGTACATTGTCTTCCACATTACCATCCATTACTATATCCATTTCTACACTGTCCTCTTTGTTCCCAAAATAACAAAACTCAATTTCTTCACAAATAGTCTTCACATCTACTTCATATCCATGCAAAAGAGCACTGTTTAACTGTTTAAGCTTAAGTGCTGGACTTTTTGCATAATACAACCTTCTCACTAATTTCCTCACCTTACTATGATGCACTACTAACATCCTAAAATGATGAAAAACACTGACATACTTTTCTAGAAAGACAAGCCAGTGAATGCCCATGCAAACCTGTGTTTTCTCTCACTCTGCAAGGATATAACTCTTGCAAGATCTTCATTTTTTGTTTTAGACTTTTCTTACTATATGTACGTAAGAAATTTCGAAGCAAATCAATTGAATCCTGTCGCACACTACAAATACTACTGCACTTCCATGTGTACACTGGACCCTTAGTACGTCTCCCTAAAACTTCATCACTTAACACCTCTTCTGCATCTCTAGACATAAGTTTCTCTTTTTCCATCACACAACCATCTTTCACCTCATATGCTCGACCACTGGTGTCAACTGCATGCACCAAATCATTTTCCTGAAAGTAACTCTCCTTATTAAAAAATGGCTCAGAACTTGAACTATGCATCCATTCTCCAGAAAATACTTCACAAAAATTAGTCCGATTAATAATTCTTTTCCATCTACTGTTCGATTTGAAAACATCAATTGCCTTATTAAGTATCCTAATTCTATTGATTACTAAAATAAATAATTTTTTCTTAACTTCAAAAGCCTGATCAACAATCTTCTCTACATTTTTCTTTTTCTTGTAAAAAGCAGCTCTCTGTTTACTTTTCTTTTCATTTTTTAGCAAATTTAAAACTACCCTATTGCGAAACATTCGTCTACAAATGTCCCTAAATTGATTTAACTTTCTATTGCTATCCATACTCGTCTCTCCTGCTCCAATAGAGAAATTTTTTGAGGGCCTCTCCTTCCTTTTTAGATTTGCTCTCTGCTTCTGGATCTTCACATTACCGTTTACATTTCTTTTTGATCTACATAAATTGTGAAGAAAATACTTAATTGTCTTACCAGGAGATTTTCTGGTGTTTTTTGAAGTACTTGTTGTAGAGGATTCCTTTAATTCCTTTGATGATTTTGTTCTTTTACGTATGGTATTTTTTCTACTCCTTTGCCTTGACGGCATTTTTGCTTGCTTTTAAAATGTTGATTTCAATCTGTGGTTCTGAAAAAAATAACACATTAATGACCACTATTAGCAAACAACAAAATAATGACAAAAAGCAAACGATATAAACACTATTTTGCAACATATTAAAGTTTATACCACAGCAACTCAGGGCCTTATTTATGAAGGCCTTGCGCCACCAGTGCGTCCCATGTTAAAAGTGACATACCGGCGCCACAAGACAATCCTAAATAAGGGCCAAATGTAAATACCATTGTTTTGCCCCGAAAATCGTTTTTTCAATAACATTTAAGAAACACTGCACAGAACCTATGTACAACCACTCAATGTCACTTTTGAAACCTCACTGTTTCCCAAAATACAAATCCTCTATCTTGCAAATGTTCTTAGCAAGCATTAGGAAAAAAAAAAAAAAACAACAGCAAACAAAGTCAAGGACTTATTTATGAAGGCCTTGCGCCACCAGTGCGTCCCATGTTATAAGAGACGCACCGGTGCCACAAGGCAATCATAAATAAGGACCAAATGTAAATACCATTGATTTGCCCCCAAAATCGTTTTTTGAATAACATTTAAAAAACACAGAGCAGATCCTATGTACAACCACTCAATATCACTTTTGAAACCTCACTGTTTCCCAAAATACAAATCCTCTATCTTGCAAATGTTCATAGCAAGCATTATCAAAAAGCAAGACACAAACCAACAGCAAACAAACTTAGGGCTTTATTTATGAAGGCCTTGCGCCACCAGTGCGTCCCATGTTAAAAGAGACGCACCAGTGCCACAAGGCAATCATAAATAAGGACCAAATGTAAATACCATTGATTTGCCCCCAAAATCGTTTTTTGAATAACATTTAAAAAACACAGCGCAGATCCTATGTACAACCACTCAATATCACTTTTGAAACCTCACTGTTTCCCAAAATACAAATCCTCTATCTTGCAAATGTTCATAGCAAGCATTATCAAAAAGCAAAAAACAAACCAACAGCAAACAAACTCAGGGCCTTATTTATGAAGGCCTTGCGCCATCAGAGCGTCACTTATTTCCCATATTTAAAATGATGCACCGGCAGCACAAAGCAATCATAAATAAGGGCCAAATGAAAATACCATTGATTTACCACCAAAATCGTTTTTTGAATAACATTTTAGAAACACAGCGAAAATCCTATGTACAAGCACTCAATTTCACTACTGAACCCTCACTATTTCACAAAATACGAATCCTCTATCTTGCAAATGTTGATATCAAGCATTATCAAAAAGCAAGACACAAACCAACAACAAAAAAACTCAGGGCCTTATTTATGAAGGCCTTGCGCCACCAGTGTGTCACTTTCTTCCCATGTTAAAAGTGACGTACCAGCACCACAAGGCAATCATAAATAAGAGCCAAATGTAAATACCATTGATTTGCCCCCAAAATCGTTTTTTGAATAACATTTCAAAAATACTCCGCAGAACCTATGTACAACCACTCAATATCACTTTTGAAACCTCACTGTTTCCCAAAATACAAATCCTCTATCTAGCAAATGTTCATAGCAAGCATTATCAAAAAGCAAAAAACAAACCAACAGCAAATAAACTCAGGGCCTTATTTATGAAGGCCTTGCGCCACCAGAGCGTCACTTTTTTTTGCCATGTTTAAAATGGTGCACCAGCAGCACAAGGCTATCATAAATAAGGGCCAAATGAAAATACCATTGATTTCCCCAAAAATCGTTTTTTGAATGACATTTTAGAAACACAGCGAAGATCCTATGTACAAGCACTCAATTTCACTACTGAACCCTCACTATTTCACAAAATATGAATCCTCTATCTTGCAAATGTTGATATCAAGCATTATCAAAAAGCAAGACACAAACCAACAACAAAAAAACTCGGGGCCTTATTTATGAAAGCCTTGCGCCACCAGTGCATCACTTTCTTCCCATGTTAAAAGTGAGAAACTGGTGCCACAAGACAATCATAAATAAGAGCCAAATGTAAATACCATTGATTTCTCCCAAAATCGTTTTTTGAATAACATTTATGAAACACAGCGCAGAACCTATGTACAAGCACTCAATTTCACTTTTGAAACCTCACTGTTTCCCAAACTACAAATCCTCTATCTTGCAAATGTTCATAGCAAGCATTATCAAAAAGCAAGACACAAACCAACTGCAAAGAAACTCAGGGCCTTATTTATGAATGCCTTGCGCCACCAGAGCGCCACTTTTTTCCCATGTTTAAAGTGATGCACCAGCAGCACAAGGCAATCATAAATAAGGGCCAAATGAAAATACCATTGATTTCCCCCAAAATTGTTTTTTGAATAACATTTTAGAAACACAGCGAAGATCCTATGTACAAGCACTCAATTTCACTACTGAACCCTCACTATTTCACAAAATACGAATCCTCTATCTTGCAAATGTTGATATCAAGCATTATCAAAAAGCATGACACAAACCAACAACAAAAAAACTCAGGGCCTTATTTATGAAGGCCTTGCGCCACCAGTGTGTCACTTTCTTCCCATGTTAAAAGTGACGTACCAGCACCACAAGGCAATCATAAATAGGAGCCAAATGTAAATACCATTGATTTGCCCCCAAAATCGTTTTTTGAATAACATTTGAAAAACACTCCGCAGAACCTATGTACAACCACTCAATATCACTTTTGAAACCTCACTGTTTCCCAAAATATAAATCCTCTATCTAGCAAATGTTCATAGCAAGCATTATCAAAAAGCAAAAAACAAACCAACAGCAAATAAACTCAGGGCCTTATTTATGAAGGCCTTGCGCCACCAGAGCGTCACTTTTTTTTGCCATGTTTAAAATGGTGCACCAGCAGCACAAGGCTATCATAAATAAGGGCCAAATGAAAATACCATTGATTTCCCCAAACATTGTTTTTTGAATAACATTTTAGAAACACAGCGAAGATCCTATGTACAAGCACTCAATTTCACTACTGAACCCTCACTATTTCACAAAATACGAATCCTCTATCTTGCAAATGTTGATATCAAGCATTATCAAAAAGCAAGACACAAACCAACAACAAAAAAACTCAGGGCCTTATTTATGAAAGCCTTGCGCCACCAGTGCATCACTTTCTTCCCATGTTAAAAGTGAGATACTGGTGCCACAAGACAATCATAAATAAGAGCCAAATGTAAATACCATT
The DNA here is from genome assembly GCF_964263255.1 of Lissotriton vulgaris. Taxonomy (NCBI): domain Eukaryota; kingdom Metazoa; phylum Chordata; class Amphibia; order Caudata; family Salamandridae; genus Lissotriton; species Lissotriton vulgaris. The sequence continues at coordinate 623,882,959 of NC_141689.1, forward strand.
GATTTCTCCCAAAATCGTTTTTTGAATAACATTTATGAAACACAGCGCAGAACCTATCTACAAGCACTCAATTTCACTTTTGAAACCTCACTGTTTCCCAAACTACAAATCCTCTATCTTGCAAATGTTCATAGCAAGCATTATCAAAAAGCAAGACACAAACCAACTGCAAAGAAACTCAGGGCCTTATTTATGAAGGCCTTGCGCTACCAGAGCGCCACTTTTTTCCCATGTTTAAAGTGATGCACCAGCAGCACAAGGCAATCATAAATAAGGGCCAAATGAAAATACCATTGATTTCCCCCAAAATCGTTTTTTGAATAACATTTTAGAAACACAGCGAAGATCCTATGTACAAGCACTCAATTTCACTACTGAACCCTCACTATTTCACAAAATACGAATCCTCTATCTTGCAAATGTTGATATCAAGCATTATCAAAAAGCAAGACACAAACCAACAACAAAAAAACTCAGGGCCTTATTTATGAAAGCCTTGCGCCACCAGTGCATCACTTTCTTCCCATGTTAAAAGTGACATACTGGTGCCACAAGACAATAAAAAATAAAAGCCAAATGTAAATACCATTGATTTCCCCCAAAATCGTTTTTTGAATAACATTTATGAAACACAGCGCAGAACCTATGTACAAGCACTCAATTTCACTTTTGAAACCTCACTGTTTCCCAAACTAGAAATCCTCTATCTTGCAAATGTTCATAGCAAGCATTATCAAAAAGCAATAAACAAACCAACAGCAAATAAACTCAGGGCCTTATTTATGAAGGCCATGCGCCACCAGAGCGTCACTTTTTTTTGCCATGTTTAAAATGGTGCACCAGCAGCACAAGGCTATCATAAATAAGGGACAAATGAAAATACCATTGATTTCCCCAAACATCGTTTTTTGAATAACATTTTAGAAACACAGCGAAGATCCTATGTACAAGCACTCAATTTCACTACTGAACCCTCACTATTTCACAAAATACGAATCCTCTATCTTGCAAATGTTGATATCAAGCATTATCAAAAAGCAAGACACAAACCAACAACAAAAAAACTCAGGGCCTTATTTATGAAAGCCTTGCGCCACCAGTGCATCACTTTCTTCCCATGTTAAAAGTGAGATACTGGTGCCACAAGACAATCATAAATAAGAGCCAAATGTAAATACCATTGATTTCTCCCAAAATCGTTTTTTGAATAACATTTATGAAACACAGCGCAGAACCTATGTACAAGCACTCAATTTCACTTTTGAAACCTCACTGTTTCCCAAACTACAAATCCTCTATCTTGCAAATGTTCATAGCAAGCATTATCAAAAAGCAAGACACAAACCAACTGCAAAGAAACTCAGGGCCTTATTTATGAAGGCCTTGCGCCACCAGAGCGCCACTTTTTTCCCATGTTTAAAGTGATGCACCAGCAGCACAAGGCAATCATAAATAAGGGCCAAATGAAAATACCATTTTTTTCCCCAAAAATCGTTTTTTGAATAACATTTTAGAAACACAGCGAAGATCCTATGTACAAGCACTCAATTTCACTACTGAACCCTCACTATTTCACAAAATACGAATCCTCTATCTTGCAAATGTTGATATCAAGCATTATCAAAAAGCAAGACACAAACCAACAACAAAAAAACTCAGGGCCGTATTTATGAAAGCCTTGCGCCACCAGTGTATCACTTTCTTCCCATGTTAAAAGTGACATACTGGTGCCACAAGACAATAAAAAATAAAAGCCAAATGTAAATACCATTGATTTCCCCCAAAATCGTTTTTTGAATAACATTTATGAAACACAGCGCAGAACCTATGTACAAGCACTCAATTTCACTTTTGAAACCTCACTGTTTCCCAAACTACAAATCCTCTATCTTGCAAATGTTCATAGCAAGCATTATCAAAAAGCAAGACACAAACCAACAGCAAAGAAACTCAGGGCTTTTGTAATAATTCCAGTAAAATGTATAATCCAAAGAGGTTTATTTCTCAGCAGAGCATAGAGTCCAAGCACAACAGCATCAGGATACAACTGACAAGTCAGAGCAGAATGTTACATGAAGAAAGCTCTGTTCAGAACATAGAATACATTATGAAACATAATCAGTCGCATGCACTTAAAGGGGAAAGGTAAAAGGAAAGGAAGATGGAATGTAACACATCTCCCTCCTGTAAGAAAAAGGAAAGGGAGCAGGAAAATTAAACATAGTCTTGCAAAGAAGTTGGTTTCCTTCTGATACGTACATCATCTTTAACCCTTGATGCCACAGTGTCAGAAACTTGTTCAGGACAAATATTAACATCAGCGTAGTCACTTAGACATTGATCATTTCTTAATTGAGCATCTTGAAAAGAAGGACATTTAGCTACCTTGCTCACATTCCAGGTTTTGCCATCTTGGGTGACAACGGTATTGTTAAAGACTTTAACAATTTTAATGGGCCTTCCATACTTGCTCATACCCTTGCTTACCATAACCGGTTTCACAATCCTGACCCAATCACCAATCTCAAATTCATGCACCCTTGTTTTCCATTTGTTATTGTACCAGGCAGCTGATTTATTCTGCTTGTCAGAAATCTTATTGGCAACACTCTGAATGTCAATTCTAGTATCAGACAAATCACCACACTTCTCCTTAAACCACCAAGGGCAAATCGAAGAAGCAAGATCTCTACCTTTGAGAAATCTAAAAGGGCTAACCTCAGTAGTGGTGTGAGGTGTGATACGATAGCACCAGAGCTTTTCCCTGAGAAAATTCAACCAATTGCCTTTTTCCTTTATGGAATCAGTAACAAAACTTTTGAGAACCCTATTGAACCTTTCTACTTGGCCATTCTCATGTGGCTCATAGAGAGAGGTTTGGATGTGCCTGATGTTACAATTCTTCAAAAAGGACTTCATGTCTGATGAAACTAACTGTACACCATTATCGGAAACCAAGACAGAGGGGCACCCTTCTCTAAAAAAAACTTCCTTGAAAAATGTAATGACAGCCTCAGAGGTAGCTTTTGCCACAAACTTAACCTCTGGCCACTTAGAGTGATAGTCTATGATGACCAAAGCGAAACGTGAAGATTCTGGAAGAATGTGGAATGGACCTGAAATGTCGAATGCAATTTTATTCTAAGGCCATTCAGGCCATTTCACAGCTCTAAGAGGAGGAACATGTACTCTAAGCATTTTATCATTGGAACAGCATTCAGAACACTCCCTGACAGTGCGATCCACATATCTGTCCATGCCTGGCCACCAAAAGTATAGTCTAATTAAACGCTTCATAGCTGATATACCTGGATGGGTTTTGTGTGCCAATTTCAAAATCAATTCTTGTACCCCACTAGGTGGAACACACTTACCTGCTTTGAAAATCAGATCCCCTTCACAACCTAACTCATCCATAACTTTATAAAAAGGAAGTAACTCATCTTTGACGCAGTGTTTATCAGGCCAACCTTCAAGAATGCATTTTTTCAGTAAAACAAATTTTTCATCCTCTACCTGACACTTCAACCAAAACTCTTCCGAAATATCCTGATAATGAGGAGAAACAACATCAGAAAGACTTAACACACAATCAGCCTCAACAAGGCCATTTACACTTTTCTGGCTATCTACACAAGGGAGACGTGAAAGGCAATCTGCAGTGAAATTTTTTTTCCCAGGAATGTATTCCACTGTGAAATTGTATTCCTGTAGCCTAGATGCGAGACGTGCAATTCTTGCTGTGGAGTTCCAACCACCTCCCGCAGAAAGAATGCTCAAAAGGGGTTTGTGATCTGTACGAAGAATAAATTTACTGCCCCAAATGTAAATTCTGTAGTGCTCAATCGCCCAAACACATGAAAGCAATTCACGCTCAATGACTGCATATCTGCGCTCAGTCTCATTGAGTGTTCGAGAGGAAAACGCAACGTTCCATTCAACTCTACCATCTGTTTGTGACAACACACAACCCAAACCATACAGGCTTGCATCCGTGGTGATAATACATGTTCTACCCATTCTAAAAGGCTTTAACGTTGGAGAATTTACAATGTCTTTTTTAATAGCCATGAAAGCCTTCTCCTGTTCATCTTCCCATTTAAATACATTACTTTGCCTCAGTAATCTCCTCAATGGTTCCATTTTGGTGGCAAAATTCACAACAAATTTGCTGTAATACTCGCACATTCCTGAAAAGGAAAGGAGTTGGTCTTTATTAACTGGAGATGGGGCATTAAGGATGGCCTCAACATTGGATTTTTTTGGAATAAGGCCCTCACCAGACAATGTATGGCCTAAATATTCTACAGATTTCTGAAATAATTTGCACTTATGCCCCTTAAGTGTAAGACCATATTGTTCAAGTCTCTTAAAAACTGCATCTAAATGTGCAAAATGATCATTGTCATTTTTGGAAAAAATCAAAATGTCGTCTTGAAAACATTTGACGAACGAATCAAGATCTCTGAACATTTGGAACATTACTCGTTGGAATACCGAAGCAGCAGAAGCTAATCCAAAAGGCATCCTTCTGCACTGAAATAAACCCAAGGGAGTGATGAACGCTGTATACTTTTTGGATTCTTCTGCAAGTTCAATTTGATGATATGCAGACCTAAGGTCTAAAGTAGAAAAAATCTGCGCACCATCAAAGAGAGAGACAAGTTCATTAATGTTGGGTAAAGGGTGGCAGTCAATAATGATATTGGCATTTAAAGCTCTCAAATCAATGCAGACCCTCAATTTTTGATCCGGTTTGCGCACGAGAACAATGGGGGAAACCCATTCTGAAGATTCAATAGCTTCAATGATGTTCTCACTCAACAACTCATTCAACATTTCTTTCAATTCATCCCTAACATTAAGGGGAACACCTCTTAATTTCTGTTTGACTGGAAGCGCTCCATCCTTAAGTACAATTCTATGTGTAAAATTCTTCAATTTGCCTAACTGATCACAGAACACCTTGTTGAATTTTTTGCTCCAAAAGGACATATTTTTCTTCTCTTCAAAACAAGGAGAAATGAAATTAATCATCTCTTGTTCACTATTTAACATATCTTGGTCACTGCATAATGACACAGGATCTCTGGCACGTGGATTTAATGTGATCCCAAGCTCCCACTGATCATGCCATCCAAGAACATTTACACCTTTTGCAGCAATATACAATTTGATATGAGCCATCCTACCTCTGAAAGTTAAGGGTACTTTGAAATAACCTTCTACATCAATTTTAGCACCATTAAAATCATCAGCAAGGATATCAGGTACTTCTATATTAGCAATATCACACACACTCAGTAATTTTTCTTTAAAATATTCCATGGTAATAATGGTCCAGGGCGAACCTGAATCCACCATGAGTTCTACTTGAACTGTAAAAATATTAAAATTGCATTTGGGTGATTTTTTTACAAGTAAACAGTACACGAGCTGAGTGTACAATAGAAACAACATAACCTATATCTAAAACTTGTATATCTTCTTCAGTATTTGTGATAGAAGAGACTTTTGCAGGGGTAAAGTTACTAGTAGAAGGTCGTGATTGTAACATCCAAGATTGATTATTAAAACGTTTTTCCCTGCAAACAGTACCAAAATGTCCAATCTTATCCACAAACATTACATTCCTTATTCAAAGCAGGACAGCCTTGAAATGAAGCAATATGGGATTTGCTCCCACACCTGTAACAAACTAAATTATTATTAAATTCTGTTTTCCTATTGCTTCCCATGTAGGAGCTTTTATTCGGTTTCTGGGAAGAAGAAACATTTTTGTAGTCTCCTTTTGGTTTGACAATGCAAACTTCTTCTTCTGTTGCAGCTTTATTGGATGAGGAACTTTGTTTAACAACACTATCCATCCATTTCTCAGATAACTCCGTGGATTTAGCAATGGCAATTGTTTCCTCTAAATTGGGATCACCCAAACACCATAGTTTGTCTTGAGTCTTTTTGTTCTTGACATGCACAATTATTTGGTCTCGAATCATTTCATCAGTCATTGCCCCAAAATTACAATGTATGGACAATGCTCTTAATGCAGTCAAAAAGTCATCAAAAGATTCATCCTGTTTTTGTGCCCTGGTATAGAATTTAAAACGATTTAGGGCAATATTAGCAGTCGGTTTGAATCTTTTTTCTAGTCTATTTAAAGCCTCAACATAGACATTTAAAGTATCTCCACTTCCAGTAGGAACAGTTATTTGTGGTAAATTTCTGAAAATTTCTTGTCCTTCAGACCCAATGCAATGTAAAAGAATACTTTTTTTCCTTTCAGAACCCATGCGTTCTCCATCAATTGCACGCATGTAATTAAAGAATTCTTCCTTCCATCTAGACCAAGGTATGGGTGGATCACATTTGGTTTGTAGGAATTTAGATGGAGGATCAAATTGCATTGTGAAATAAAATAAACTTAGTAATGAAAATAAAGAAAATATGTAAACACTTACTGAGAATTAGTTTTGTAGATGTAGAGAAAATTTTAACATATAAGTAATAAATATTCCAATGTAGATAAATATTTGCAACTGAGTCTGGAAAACTGCTGTAAAATCGCTGTGTTTCTCTTTGTAATAGTGAAGGATATGGCTGCTTTATTGTAAATTGCCGCTTTTGTAATTTAATGCCGCTTTGAAGTAAATATGACCGCTTCTCTTCCTTTCCGTGAGCGTTGCTATGGAGCCAGTAGTTTGGGTTGCCAGGGAACAAAAGACGCGCTTACGAGGAGCGTAGCGCGACTTCCGTTGTTAAGGAAACGGAGTAACAACAGACGCGCTTACGTGGAACGCGATCTCCGTTGTTAAGGAAGACGCACGCATGCGTGACTTGAATACATACGCGCATGCGTAGTCTTTTGTTGTGGAAGGGCTCCGTCAGTAAACACGTCGAGGGAGTTGTGACGTGTGTAGAGCTTTGAAGAGCAGCTCCGTAGACGAAAATTCGAAGGAGCGCGGCTTCGTGAAGACAACTCGGATTTCGAAAGATGCAAAGCAGCAAATAGCGATAAGATTGAGGTAAAATGAAGCAGATCAAAGTTTTACCTCCAGTAAAAGTCGCAATACTGTAGTTCCAAACTCGGGAAAGTGATGAGCAATGAGTATCCAAGTAGTTGTAGTAAGCAGATCCAGACAGTACCCAAATTGAAAAAAATGAATAAAAATGGGTTCAAACTCCGCTCCTCTGCTGGTAATGGCAGGAGTGAAAGAGCCTCGTCGCCAAAAATTGTAATAATTCCAGTAAAATGTATAATCCAAAGAGGTTTATTTCTCAGCAGAGCATAGAGTCCAAGCACAACAGCATCAGGATACAACTGACAAGTCAGAGCAGAATGTTACATGAAGAAAGCTCTGTTCAGAACATAGAATACATTATGAAACATAATCAGTCGCATGCACTTAAAGGGGAAAGGTAAAAGGAAAGGAAGATGGAATGTAACAGCTTTATTTATGAAGGCCTTGCGCTACCAGAGCGTAACTTTTTTCCCATGTTTAAAGTGATGCACTGGCAGCATAAAGCAATCATAAATGAAGCCCAAATGTAAATACCATTGATTTGCCCCCAAAATCGTTTTTTGAATAACATTTTAGAAACACCAACAGGACCTATGTACAAGCACTACTGAAACCTCACTGTTTCACAAAATACAAATCCCCTATCTTGCAAATGTTCATAGCAAGCATTTCCCAAAAACATGCCACAAACCAATAAAAAAGAATCTCAATATGCTTCTGATTCTGAGGTAATGCAAGTGACATCATTATAAAAGGTTCAAATATATTTATTTAATGAGGCAAACACTATTAATTACTTCTCAAAAATATAAAAGCCATTCTTTCACCCCAAAATCGTTTTTTAAATAACTTTTTACAAACACAGCACAAGTCCTATGTACAAGCAATCATTTTCACTACTGAAACTTCACTATCTGCTTCCAAATATTCTCCATAGAGCAAACAAGTCTCTATTTAAATTAAATGAATCATTACTTACCTTTACAAATGCTTTGGGAGATTGAGAACAGTGTCAGACACACACACCAATTTTTCTTTAGCAGAGCAAAAGGTGTGCACTCAATACACTGAAACCAAGACTGGCATAGAAAATCTCTAATTCTACACACATATGCCTTATTTCAACCAATCAAAAGTCTTCCCTCACTATTTTCAAACCAACACCCTTCCCCCTCTCAGACCTTTCTATCTGTTACCATAGCAACTCCCTCCTACCTTAACTCTCAGGATCAAAAGTTTATTCTACAATGTTGCAAATTAAGTCAGCAAGGATGTTTGACCTCTCAATACACCAGCTTATCCAGGGCATTATTGCTTTTAGTGACTTTTTCTTAACCATTCAAATTGCTTCTTTCACACAACACAACCATGCGCCCTAACTTTCAGTTTTCTACTATCTGAATCCACCAATCATTGCTTGTGATTCAACAGCAGGGAAACTCCACAATTTTTTTTGTAAACTCCTACTGTTCCAACTGCCATTTCATTCCCACACTTCATCTGACTGCACCAGAACCTTCTCACATCATGTATTCTGTATGGATTATTGGACATAGCTACATCCACTGGGCTCAAAGGTATGCAACAAGCAGAAATTATCACAACCTTGATTTATCAAATGTGGAAATCAAGTGGATTGGCCAGAGGGGATTGAGATGTCACCAATTGATACCATTGGTGAAAACCTTTTTGCATCTGCCAAACCCTGACCTCTTAATAGTGCACTGTGGTGGAAATGATTTGGGCACTATGACTGGGGTTGGTCTGGAAATGCTTTTAAAGGACACCTTTCATCAATTGATGACACTTTTTCCACAAACTGCCTTGTATATTCCAATATATGCCAAAGACAGAAATGGAACTGGTCCAACCAATTTTGTCCACAATTTGAGAAAGCACGGAAACATGTGAATAAATCTGTTTCTGCTTACATGAGAGACTATGGAATGGGTTCAATATACAACAACAACTTGCGTTACAACATGCAAGACATCTACAGGGGAGATGGTGTGCACTTCTCAGATGAGGGGAATAGAATATTCCTCCTGAATTTAAGACTGTGCATTGGAACCTACTTGTCAAGTCAAGTCAAGTCAAGTCAAGTCAAAAAAATGTTTATAGCGCAGTACATACCCAGAGGGTCTCAAGGCGCTTGAGGAGGGGGGGTTTATTTATCGAATATCCAGGTTTTAAGCTGTTTTCTGAAGGCTAGGTGGTTTTGGGTAAGGCGGAGGTGGATGGGAAGGGAATTCCAGGTTATGGCGGCTAATTGGGAGAAGGATCTTCCCCCCATGGTAGCTTTGTGGATGCGCGGAACAGCGGCGAGGGCTTGGTTGGACGAACGCAGTTGGCGGGTGGGAATGTAGAAGGAGAGGCGCGAGTTGAGGCAGTCAGGACCAAGTTCGTAGAGGGCTTTGTGTGCGTGGGTGAGGAGTCGGAACGTAATCCTTTTGTTGACGGGAGCCAGTGCAGGTCTTTCAGGTGACCGGAAATGTGGTCTGTGCGGGGGATGTGAAGTATGAGTCTGGCTGCGGCGTTTTGAATGCGTTGGAGTTTTTTCAGCAGTTTTGCGGTGGCGCCGGCGTAAAGAGTGTTTCCGTAGTCCAGGCGGCTTGTGACCAGTGCGTGGGTGACCGTTTTTCCTGTTTCGGTGGGGATCCATCGAAATGTTTTTTTGAGCATGCGTAGGATGTTAAAGCATGAAGATGAGACGGCGTTGGCTTGTCTGGTCATCGAGAGAGATGAGTCCAGGATAATTCCCAGGTTCCGTGTGTGATCCATCGGTATGGGAGCTTTTCCTAGGGCCGTTGGCCACCAAGAGTCGTCCCAGGCGGAAGGGGATGCACCTAGAATGAGGACTTCCGTTTTGTCCGAGTTTAGTTTCAGATGGCTGTGCTTCATCCACTCGGCTACTTCTTTCATCCCTTCATGTAGGTTGGTTTTGGCGGTGATTGGGTCTTTGGTGAGTGAAAGGATCAGCTGAGTATCATCGGCGTAGGAGATAATGTTGAGGTTGTGTTGGCGAGCGATGGTTGCGAGGGGGCTCATGTAGACATTGAAGAGGGTAGGGCTGAGAGAAGATCCTTGAGGAACGCCGCAGATGACTTTGGTGGCTTCTGACATAAAAGGGGGGAGGCGGACTCTCTGTGTTCTTCCAGCGAGAAACGAGATGATCCAGTCCAATGCTGTTCCTTGAATTCCGATGTTGCTGAGTCGTTGTATAAGGGTGCTGTGGCAGACTGTGTCGAAGGCTGCGGAGAGGTCCAGGAGGATGAGGGCGACTGTGTCTCCGTTATCCAGGAGTGTTCCGATGTCGTCTGTTGCAGCGATGAGGGCGGTCTCGGTGCTGTGTTTGGCTCTGAAGCCAGACTGTGAGGAGTCGAGTGATTTGTTGGTTTCAAGGAAGGCGGCGAGCTGATTGTTGACGGCTTTCTCAATGACTTTGGCAGGGAATGGGAGGAGCGAGATGGGGCGGTAGTTTTTGAGTTCGGTGGGGTCAGCTGTGGGTTTCTTCAGAAGGGCGCTGAATTCGGCGTGTTTCCATTTTTCTGGGAATGTGCCTGAGTTGAGGGAGCAGTTGATGATGTCTCGGAGATGGGGTGCGATAATGGAGTCTGCTTTGTTGAAGATGTGATGAGGGCATGGGTCAGTAGGGGATCCTGAGTGGATGGAGTTCATTAGGCGAATGGTGTCTTCTGTAGTGATTGGGTTCCAGTTGAGAAGGTTATTCGGAGGAGGTATAGGTTTGGAGGTGAGAGGGGTTGACTGGTTTACGGGTTGGTTGTCAAAGCTGTTATGAATGTCGGCGATTTTGTCATGGAAGAATGAGGCGAGGGAGTCGCAGAGGGCTTGGGAGGGGGTGATGTCGTTGGAGCTGGTGGTGGGGTTGGTGAATTCTTTAATGATGTTGAAAAGTTCCTTGCTGTTGTGGGCGTTGTTGTCTAGTCGGTCAATGAGTGCTAATTTTTTGGCTGTCCGGATAAGTTGGTGGTGTTTGCGGGTGGCGTTTTTGAAGGCGGCTTGGGTGATAGTGTTTGGGTCTTTTTTCCAAGTTTTTTCAAGGGAGCGACAAAGTTTCTTGGATTTCTTAAGGTCATCATTGAACCAGGGGGCGTTCTTGCTTCCTTGTTTGATTTGATGTTTTTTCAGGGGTGCTAGTTTGCCGGCAGTTTGGGTTATCCATTGTGTGAGGTTGATGGCGGCTTGGTTAGGGTTCGTCGAATAGGTAGGGGTTTTTTGAAGGAGCAAAGAGAGAATCTGGTCGATGGTGATTTTATTCCAGTTTCTTCGCAGAGTTGGTTGAGGGTGGTTGTGGATCGTGGTCTTATTGTAAATGAAGTGGCTGCAACTGTGGTCCGTCCAATGGAGAGCTGTGGTGTGATTGATGGTGATATGCTTGCTTGAGGTGAAGATAGGGTCGAGTGTGTGTCCTGCGTAGTGGGTGGGGGTGTTAACAAGTTGTTTGAGTCCGAGATTGGCGAGATTGTCCAGGAGGGTGGTAGTGTTACTGTTGTTGCTCTTTTCTAGGTGGAAATTGAGGTCTCCCAGTAGAATGTATTCTTCTGAGAGGAGGGCGTGTGGGGTGATGAAGTCAGTGATGTCTTCGATGAATTGTGTACAGGGTCCTGGGGGTCGGTAGAGTAGTGTGCCTCTGAGTGTGGTCTTGGGGTCGGTGTGGATCTGGAAGTGGAGGTGTTCGGCGATAGTGAGGTTGTCTTCTGAGCTGGTTGAGACGCGGATGGAGTTCTTATGGACGATGGCGATGCCTACTCCTGTTTGCTTGGTGCAGTCCTTACGGATGATCTTGTAGCCATCCGGAATGGCTATGGCAATGTCTGGAGCCGATGAGACATTCATCCAGGTTTCTGTTAGGAAGGCGACGTCCGGGGAAATGGTGTCGAGTAGGTTCCAAAGGTTGATGGCGTGTTTGTGAACCGAGCAGGTGTTGAGAAGGATGCATTTAAGGTGGTTGGTGTCGGGTCTCTGTTTGGTGTTTGTAGATTTGGTGTGGGTCTTGATGGAGTCGTACTTGCAAGAGAGGCAAGTGAAGGATCCATGGGTGTGTCTCGGAGCGGTTTGGGCACAGTTAGGGAGTCGGCCAGGGTTAAGTGCTAGGAGAGTGGATGAGTCGTAAGTAATGCGGGAGGGCTGGGAATTGTGGGGACCAGGGGGTCTGGCGCTGGGCGCGGTCCAGGCGCGGACGGGCGTAGACGGGCTTACCTTTGGCGCACCTTCGGCGCGACCACTGCTCGTGGACGCTGCGCGTAGGTCCATCGGTCTGAAATGGAAAGTGGAGGGGCGGAGCGTGGGAGGGGCAGCTCGGAGGCGGGGAGCGGGGAGGAGACACGGTCCACGAGTGACCAAACACAAAATGGACGGACTTAAAACGAAACTGGGAATGAATGAATACAATAAATAAACAAACAGGCAATGCAGCGCAATATGCTATGCAAATAAATTAACGCAAACGATACCAGGCGCTATGCTCGCCTCTAGGCGCTCAGGAAATGCAGGCGACGTCGGAGCGCGCTCACCCAGGCAGGCAATGGGTGTCAGGAGCAGTAACTGGGGCAGGCAGTCGGCAATACGAGCACACTCTGCAGGAGGAGGAGAGCAATCAGCCAGGAGATCGTGGCGGGGATCGTGGGGGAGCGACCGCTATGGAACTAGTCCAGCTGGTCACAGAGGAGTGTAGGGAGGATCGGGCTGCTTTGCTTGTGGGTGGGAGGGGCAGCTGGGAGGCAGGGAGCGGGGAGGAGACACGGTCCACGAGTGACCAAACACAAAATGGACGGACTTAAAACGAAACTGGGAATGAATGAATACAATAAATAAACAAACAGGCAATGCAGCGCAATATGCTATGCAAATAAATTAACACAAACGATACCAGGCGCTATGCTCGCCTCTAGGCGCTCAGGAAATGCAGGCGACGTCGGAGCGCGCTCACCCAGGCAGGCAATGGGTGTCAGGGGCAGTAACTGGGGCAGGCAGTCGGCAATACGAGCACACTCTGCAGGAGGAGGAGAGCAATCAGCCAGGAGATCGTGGCGGGGATCGTGGGGGAGCGACCGCTATGGAACTAGTCCAGCTGGTCAGTACTTGTAGGTACTTAAATCAGCCACAGAACCCAAAAGCTCTTTTCAGAGCTACCCTACCTCTGATCACTCATAATGATTTTCTTTTTCTAACTTTTTTCACTATTTTTCACCAAAGTACGCTCCCCGGTACGCTTCCTGGTGCGCGTACCGGGCGCTCCCCCCGCAATTTTTTTATTTTTTCATTATTTTTTTGGCCTATATGAGCCTCCTAAGCCCCCCTTAGAAAACCTAGAGGGTCAGGAAGTGTCTACCGTGCCCCCTTCTACCCATTCCCAACATTGTTTTTCCTCCATCTTGTGTCTCGATTGTACCGAAACACAAAATGGAGGAATCCCGTAACGCTGCCGCTGTTTACAGAAAAACCACTGGCGACACTTACACCAAATATAGAATACGCCCTAATACATAGCAGTCCCTACCATTTACCCAAATTTGGTGGTATTCCATTGAGCCATTTGGGCTGTAGCCCTGTCTAAATATCCTGAGGTAAATTAAATGACAAAAACACATATGAAACTGTTTGAATTTTCAACCAATTAAAACGTTACTTCCATTTTGTACTTTTATGTGCTGACATTTGATTGGTTAAGTACATGAATATATATGAAAAATGAGAGGGAAACACAGCCATTTTGACTAACACTACCTAAGGTACATTTGGAAAAAAGTTTGACAGAAAACTTCAACTAATTTGAAAAAGGTAAGTTGTTAATTTAAAAGGAGAACTATGTTGTGCACTTTAAGTTAATTTGAGAAAACGTTTTCAGATAGTTATATACTGTCCCTCTGTAAGAGTTAGACATTGAGATAGGCTTGTCTATTATAATTATGGATTGAGTTAGGCTTCTCTGGTATAATTATGAATTTACTTAGGCTTCATCACAGGCACTTTTTAGTAGTTCTACTTCCTGCCTGAAACCATACACTGCCCACAAATTACTTCACTGTTAAAAACTCAGAAGTACCTGTCTGAACTTAAACCCAACAATGCCCTATCTCTACTGATATATTTATTTTTTATGCAATTTACAGCAAGAAAATGGAAGGACAACAAAATCAAATTAATATTTCATTTGAAATTAATATAGAAAAAAATCCTAAGGAAGACAAAGATGAAATAGACTTTATGGATAACTCTCTGGACCAAGACTTAATAAATTGTGTAGAAGAAATTGAATCATGGAATGAAAAGGAGGACATACCTGATAAATTAATGTTGCAAATTCTTTTAGATTTTGAAAAATCACCACAATAAATTTTTATTTAAAAATTAAAAATTGTTTGAGACATTATTCTTTTTTATAAGTAAATTATGAAATAGTACCAAAATAGATATAATATAAAGTGAGACTTAAAATATACTATACAACTTTTTTGTGTTACATAGTAAGTTTGCTCATAGTTACTTCCTTTCTCTCACTATATTATCTCCAATGTGTATTTAACATCTCTATATCATCTCCTGCCTCCATGTTGTTTCTTCTTTCCTGACAGACTATGGTATGAATTCCATATACCACAATAACTTCTGTAACAACATGCAAGATATCTACAAAGGAGACGGTGTATATTAAATTTTAGACTCTACATTGATACCTACATGTTGGTACTTAAATAAAAAAACAACAAAAAAAACAACAAAAAGAACAATTAATAAAAATACAATTTTTAAAAGTCTATCATTCTTTTTTCCCCATAGTACGCTTCCCGGTCTGCTCCCCGGTGTGCGTACCGGGCGCTTCCCCCACAAAAATCGAAAAAACCCCCCCTTTTTTTTTTGCCCCAAGGGGCCCTTTTAAAGCCCCCACATCAAACCTAGGGGGTCAGGGAGGGTTTACTCTGCCCCCTTATAGTCATTTCCCCCTTTTTTTATGCCACCTCTTGTGTCTCAATCCTACCGAGACACAAGATGGCGGCCGCTCCAGACTGTTTCGAATGTTTACAGACACCCGTGAGCCAATCAGCTTTCCGTGCGCAAGTCGCGTGGCGCGCCCGGTGCGCTCTCCGGTGCGCGTACTGGGGCGCGCCTATAGATATATATATTTTTTTGAACCTAAATTACTCAAAATCCATTGGAGCACATATCTTGAGACATGGCAAAGGCACATCGGGCTACCAGTCCCTACAATTTTGCCAAGTTTGATGGAAATCCATTCAGCCGTTCGGGCTAAAAGTGAGGTCGACCGCCCTACGGAAATTAACATGGGGAAAACGCATTTTGGGACCCCCCTTTATCTCGGCCCGGCTTGACAAATCCCCCCCAAACTTTCAGGGAAGGACCGGGGCGCCACAAGGCCATTTTGAGGAAATTTTCAGGCAGATTCGTCAACCGGCGCCAAAGTTATTCCAAATAGAATTTTGAGATTTAACATTGAAAAAAAATCCTAACTATAACTACCTACTGGCGACCGCCAGTAGGTAATATATATATATATATATATATATATATATATATATATATATATATATATATATATACATATATATATATTACCTACTGGCGGTCGCCAGTAGGTAGTTATAGTTAGGACCTAGTTTCCATAGGAAATCCTCAACATTCTATTTGGAATAACTTTGGCCCTGGTGGATGAGTCTTTGCGAATTTCTCAAAGAAGATGGCTCGGTCCGCTGCGCTCCTTCCCTGAAAGTTTGGGGGGGATTAGTCAAGTGGGGGCTGAGATATAAGGGGGGTCCCAAAACGTGTTTTCTCCATGTTATTTTCCATAGGACCTTTAGACTCGGCTACAGGTCGAACGGCTGAATGGATTTATAAGAAATTTGCCAAAACTGTAGAGTCTTGTTCGCAGATTACGCTTTTTTTGGAATGGTGTAAATCCGTTCAGTAGTTGTTGAGAAAATTAAAGTTAAAGTCAATTATATATCTATAGGCGCGCACACGTGCGCGCACCCAAGCGGCTGCGCGTGAGCGGAATTTTTTTTTGCTGCGTGACGTCTGTTAACGTTCGATTCGAAGGAAATCAGGAAGTTTTGTCTGCCATTTTGTCACTGCGAGTAAATATATTGTTCATTTCAAAGCGTTGAAACATGGAAAGGGGAGAAGGTAGAGATTGTCTTGCTGCGTAGGTTTTCTCAGGGTGTGCAGTAAGGCGCTTAAACGCGAAAAGATATATTTTTTTTCGGGAAAAAAATAACGGGGTGCGTGCACCCGGTCGCGCACACCTATTCACAAGAGTGTGAAAATGGAGATAAATCAGAAGTTTGAGTGCTTAGATATAAGGTGGCTCTGAAAAGAGCCCTTGTGTTAATTGAGTGTTTTCTGCATTTATAAGTAAGTACCGATGCAGAGCCTGATGTTGCAGAGGAAGATTCTGTTTCCCTCATTCGTGAAATGAACACCGTCTCTCCTATAGACGTCTTGCATGTGGTATCGCAAGTTGTTGTGGTAAATAGAACCCATGCTATAATCTCTGAGGAACGCAGAAACAGATTTATTTACATGTCTCCTTGCTTTCTCAAATTGTGCACAATGTTGATTGGACCAATTCCATTTCTGTCTTTGGCATATATTGGAATATACCAAGGCAGATCGAGGAAAAAGTGTCATCAATTGTCGAAAGGTGTCTTTTAGAAGCATTTCCAGACCTACCCCAGTGATTGTGCCTAGATCGTTCCCACCACAGTGCACAATTATAAGGTCTGGTTCTGGGAGATGCATAAAAGTTTTCACCAATGGAATCAATTGGTGACATTTCAATCCTCTTTTGGCAATCCATGTTATGTGTACATTTGGTAAGCCGAGGTTGCAAATTCGTGTGCTTACTGCATATTTTTCACTCCAGTGAATATAACTGTGTCCTATTAGCCAGACCTTCATTTTCAAGGGATTTGTAGTCGTCCTCCGATCGGTTCTGGAAGTGGAATGGTAGTTAGAAGTTGAAATTCTAAATAAAGAAAAAGGAAGAGGCTGGGTGTGGTTTAAAAAATAAAAATGATTGGTTGATTGTAACAAGTGGAGATTGAACAGTACGTTCCATGTTAATGTTTATGTTAAACGAAAAGTACTATTGGGTGTGAAAAAACAAGACATGTAACAGAGCTGTGTATTGGCAGGTGTTTCTGGAGGGAAAATAGTGTTCTTAGTTTGTTGTAGAACGTTAAGACATGAACTTTTGACCTGTGCCTTCAGCAAGGTGCAGAATGAGGTGTAACCATGGAAACAGCCGGAGATGGCAGTTGGTGATGGGTTCACTCTTTGGTGCCTCTGCATCTGAGTCTGTTCTCTGGTGGCAGGCGGAGAACTGTTTGTTATTGTGGAGATGAAAGGGTGATAAGGAGAGAAATACGACATAGCGTCTGGCCTGTAGAAGCGTGGGAGCAGTGATTAACTCTGAGTAAAGCGGAACTGTGTCGGTGCTTAGTAACAGTAAAAAAAAAATGTTAACAGTGGTATAACTGTCTTTACGGTGCGCGACCTACTAAGAAAGAGTTCACGGGCCGTAATTGGCTTGCAGGTTCTAGTATCAGTAAGTGAGGTCGAGAAAAGAAAACATTCAGGACTTTATTTATGAAGGCCTTGCGCCACCGGTGCGTTACTTTTTCCCATTTTAAAAAATGAGGCACTGGCGGCGGAAGGTCTTTATGAATAAGGTCTTCAGTGTCTACAGTTAAGGTTATGTGGAACCCATGAATAGTTTTTCAATATGAAATCATTTCAGTTGAGATTATGGATTAAAAGAGAAACCGTGAATATTTGAAATGTTTATTTAGAAATGTACTGTTTTAAAGGCAAATCATTATGTAATATGAGTACAGAAATTGCAAAAAACACAGTAATTGGTATTGTCAGTAGTACATGGAATACAAACGCTATAGTGGAAGAAAAATGAATATACTTGGAAAAAAACATTGTACACTCTTATAAGGAAGTATATTATATTTTAATAAATGGAAGAAGGTCTCTGGCCTTTCAGTTTAGGAACGATATATGAAAATGCAAGTGGTTATACATCATTACTTTATGAATCAGCTGTCAAACAACACGAAATCATAATGTCCACTGTTAGTAAAGCAAATAGGTCTGTTCTTCAAAAGAAAATATGGAAAAGAACGTGAAGAATATAGAAAACCAAAAGGAAATGAGGACGTCAATGGCTTGTATGAGAGTTATTGAAGCATTGTTTAGGCAAAATAGGTAGCTTCTGCTTGTAACAGGAAATCAGTTTTATCATTTGAAAGTATGTCAGCTATCCAATGGAAAAGAGTAAAGCAGTACTGATGATCTGTTATAATCGGAGCCTCTTTTACTATCAGAGTGCAGGTCGGTGGGTTTTCGATGTAGCTCGCTGTTAGGAAAGAGTTAACCGTCCATTGTGTAGGCAAAGTATGCAGCAAGTGCCTCTAACATGAAATCATTGTTATCATCTGAAAACATGTCAGCCATCCAATTGAGAAGATGAAAGGAGCATTCATGATCTGTCATTATTGGAGCGTCTTTTACCATCATAGGGCAGCTCGGTGGGTTTTCGATGTAGCTCTCTGTTAGGAAATCTTGCGCCGCTGCGAATATATTCCAATGACCCAGAACTCCTTGTATCGCTGCAAAGGCCATAAACCCTCCGTTGTAACAAAGCTGTTCATGATCAAGTAACGGATTCATGAGGTGATTGTAATTCGGTTCAGGAGGTACCAAATTGCAGAGACATAAATCCAGGGCCCACGTGAAATCACAGCTCAGGCAATGAAATACAGGCTGCACACAGGTGAAATACGAATATCGAAATGATAATCGATATGAAGTATTCAAAGTTGAGAGTGGTAAGGTGCCGTAGTACAGAAGCATTCTCTGTCGGAAATAGTTCTAAGTGGCCCGGCTCGTTTGCAAAGGCAGGAGGGACATCCATTTTGAATTTCCCAAGATGGTAAAGGAAACGGCGCAGCACCGCTGGTTGTATAGCAACTCCACAGAATTAGGTCGCCGGCTATGCAGTGGAGAGGAGCAGAATGACTTGATACATTTTCTAGGAGTCTAGTCACTTATATATTGCTTAGTAGTTATCAAAAAAGTAGCTTTATTTTAACTGGAGGATGCGTTAAAAAATAAGGGAGTGATTTGAGGGAGTTGTAAAGCAAGGTCAATTTTTTTTTTACATCAATGCTGTTTTCTGTGAATGTTAGCTTAGTGAAAGATATGTGTGTGAGCAGATGCAACGTTCAGTTTTAAATGTGACAATGGCGGTCTTGTTCATGTCTTCCGATTCAAGGTCGGTATTCGCTGCCAAATACAAAGATCAAGAAACGCATGCGTGGGGTACATAGTCTGCATTCTTAAAGGAAAGCAAATGAAGGGTTATTTTTACCACGTTAGCATTGTCGTTTAAAAAGTTACAGTGATTTCCATTATATGTTAAGAAAGTGTCACTGATGAAGACTGAAAATAAATCCTTATAAATAATAGGGACTGGTGTATTTTAGAAAAGGTGTGTAACATTACATGAATTGTGAAAAAAAAAATAATGTAATTGAAAGTGTATGGTTTGAAAATGAAAAGTAGAGGTTTATAGTTCACGTTTTGAAAGCAGTTCTAGAGGGTCAGATGAAAGTGTATGGTTTGAAAATGAAAAGTAGAGGTTTATAGTTCACGTTTTGAAAGCAGTTCTAGAGGGTCAGATGCATGATAGATTTATAAAAAATAGAACATGTTTTTAAATAGTATTATGGAAAAAATATGTGCCTTTATGTACTATTTACATTATCTGCCTGTTGCGTATTCTTTGAGTTTTAGTAATCCTGTGTCTTATAAGTTTTCTAGGGGCGGTTTGAGGTTCATGGTGGGTTTGGGCAGGGAGGGTAGGTTGGGAGTTTGTAATAGGGGGTCCGGGTGGGGTGGAGTGCGGAGTTTAGTGAAAAGTGAGGGGGGCGGGGAGTTACGGTGTTTGGTAATGGAGCAGAGTCAGAGGACGCCACATTTGTGTTATGGGGTGCCACGGAAATATGTATTTATTATCAGAGGTTTATTATATTAAGGATATATATCAACATGGTGGCTCTTGTCGTTTTGTGGTTCTGTGCATGTTTATAATGCTGGCCCTGTAGTTTTTGTTTATGGACCTTATTACGACACACAGGGGAGCTACGATGCACAGTTGGAGATCAGAGACTTAGGAAATAAAACTTTATAATTGTAAGGGCTCTAAGCGATACAAATCGCCCGTTCTCGGTGTAAAAAATATCACCGCTATTGGTGGTATTTTCTACAGTGTTAGTGCTCGAAGGAGAATAGTAACATATATGTGAAAGCAAATTGTGTAACAGGCTCAGCATTTCACATTATCGCGTGAAAACAAAAGTTGCTTTTACATAGCAATAAGTCTCTTATAATTAAGGGACGGAGTGTATATAGTGCTATTTAGTACTCTGCTATGTGATTGATGTCAAATATTTCATAAGAGGAGGCTTTAAAAGTTTTTCGATAAACTGGTTTTCTAGGGAAGTGGGTGGAGTGTTCCGTGTAAATTGCAGAATAGAAACTAGTAAGAACCAATTGGAAGTGTTGTTTTAAAGTCACATGACTGCACATGCGTGTCTCGACGCCTGTACGCGATAGGTGGGTGCACGCACCCAGTCGCGCACTATAAGAAAGCGGCGAAAAAATATCTCATAATATGCTCTTGGAGCACGTTTTGGTAGAAAGAGTTAGTTCTGAAAATAACTTTTTTTTTTTTTTTTTTGGAAACAAGTGTTATGATGCTTTTGATTTCTTAAAGTTGCTACGACATTTTTCAGTATGTTATACTATCCAAATAAAGTGAAGAAATTTAACTTTTCTTGGAGCATTTATGACTCTCAATTTTGTGTTTAATTAGAGTATAGCTTTGCTCTCCGTATACAAGAAGTTCTCCACAGTTCGTGCATTTCATGTGCACGTTCGCAAGATATGGTCTGAAGTCCATTTCAGCACTCGATGGAGATACAGGTCGTCCACCGGAAGATGTGCTGATTACTTCTGATGGTAATAGCGTGGCCTCCGTTTTTCTTGTCAAAGGTGGTCGCTCATTTCCTTCAGATTCGGAAGATGAATGCGGAACGGTAGCCATTGTAGCAAAGTCTTCGGGAAGATGTTCGACGTTGTTGTCTCTTGAGAGTAGAAAAGAAAGTGATGGAAGTGGGTGGAGTGCTGCGTGTAAATTCCAGAATAGAAACTACCAAGAACCAATTAGAAGTGTTGTTTTGAAGTCACATGACTTCACATGCAAGTGTCAGGTCCTGTACGTGATAGGAGGGTGCGCGCACCCGGTCTCGCACTAAAATAAAGCGGCGAAAACACATTTTATAATATGCTCTTGGAGCACGTTTTGGTAAAAAGAGTTAGTTCTTAAAAGAACTTTTTTTTTCTTTTTTTTTTTGGAAAGAAGTGTTATGATGCTTTCGATTTCTTAAAGTTGCTACTATATTTTTCAGTATGTAATACTATGAAAATGAAGTGAAGAAATTTATCTTTTCTTGGGGCATTTGTGACTTTCAATTTTGAGTTTAATAAGAACGAGGCTCTGCTCTCCATACAAAAGAATTTCTCCACACTCGTTGCATTTCATTTGCACCTTCGCAAGATATGGTCTCAAGTCCATCTCAGCACTGGATGGAGATACAGGTCGTCCACCAGAAGATGTGCTGGCCACCTCTGATGGTAATAGCGTGGCCAGGGCTCTTGTCGATGCTTTTGCATAATGCTCAGGATGCCTTTGTTTAACATGCCGCTGCATGGTGTGAATAGAAAAGGAATATTTTTTATTTGGATTTCCCCTTGAAAGCTCCGAATTGCATATCGTGCAGGTTACTTTTGGCGCATTCACTTTCTTTTGATCTTCAGGATAAGTAAAAAATTGCCAAATGAAAGATTCCTTTTTTCTTCTTAACGGTGGTCGCTCATTTCCTTCAGATTCGGAAGATGAATGCGGAAGGGCAGCCATTTCAGTAAAGTTTTCCGGAAGATGCTCGACGTTGTTGTCTCTTCAGAGTAGAAAAGATTGTGAGGAAAGTGGGTGGAGTGCTTCGTGTAAATTCCAGAACAGAAACTACTAAGAACCAATTGGAAGTCTTGTTTTCAAGTCACATGACTTTACATGCGCTTCTCAGGACGTGTAGGCGGTGACACTATCTAGTTACGAACGTGATTTCATACTTAGGAACTAGCATTCAAAAAAACTATGAAATTCACTGAAAAAACCATAGGTTTTACACACGTTATAGTTAGGAAATAGCATTTGAAAAACCTATGAAATTCACTGAAAAAACCATAGGTTTGACACCAGTTATAGTTAGCTGGAAATTTTACTGACATAAAACCAATGAAATTCCACGTTATAGTTAGTTGGACTCACTATAACTTGCGTGTGTAATGCACTGCTGATGACATTACATATTACATCACTCATGACATGGTCAGTGACATCACTCATGACATCACTGATGACAGACCTCCTTTAAGTGTAATGTAACCCTTAAAACACATATTGGAAAATAGAAATTAACATTTTGAAAAAAATGGAGATACCCATACCAGTTACAACAACCAATTCAGTAATTCCACCATCTATATACACATTCTCTCATTCACCAACAGTTCTATATAGTCACTCATACATATACTCACTCATCATATGTAGTGATACACCTATACATCCTGTTACACACCGACAATCATCCAAAAGTTACTCACACACATACTCACACATGCAAATAAACTATTGAACATCCATTTATTTGCATATAAAACTATACACACACTACCATGTTACTTCTAAAGAAACTTATACATACTTATTCTCTTAAACAATCACTTATAGAAACACATACTTATTTAAACAGGAACTCTTTCTATCTCTTAGTCTCACATATACTGACTTATATATATCAATACTCACATATACTAAAGTAAAACATATCTCGTTACTGATAAAGACACTAGTGAGGCAGGCATTCACTCACTAACACACACATATACACACTCATCCACCCATACAGTCCTGCACATATGCTGTGTTCAAAAAACATAGAAACAGTGAGTCAGTCATTGATGGATCTATATGATAAGTAACACCCCACCAAACCATAGAGACACTCATACTGATACTAAAAAAACATCTAATAACCCATATACACACACATGTAGGTACTCATCAACCCATGCAGCCACTTATTCACAAAGTGAAACACTGATACATATATTTAAATATTTAAACATTACTCGCTAATATATGTATTCACTAAGATACACTTAATAAGCCAGTTATGCAATCATTTCTTTTTGAAAAAAACATTCATTAAGACAATAATTTAAACATTTATTCTTCCCTCGACCTTTACATATACATATATAAAACATATTTATTTTTTAGAAAGACACACATTCACTGGATGGTGTCATAAGTGATGTCACTGACCATGTCATGAGTGATGTAATATGTAATGTCATCAGCAGTGCATTACACGCGCAAGTTATAGTGAGTCCAACTAACTATAACGTGGAATTTCATTGGTTTTATGTCAGTAAAATTTCCAGCTAACTATAACTGGTGTCAAACCTATGGTTTTTTCAGTGAATATATATATATATATATTGGAGTGTGAACGAATTGTTGGAGTATTCGGGGACTGGCGATCCCGTCCAGAGCCCGCCGCTGCAAGTGGCCAACGCAGCTTAGCGCTAAAAACTTTTGCTGGAATTAGACAAAAAAAGCTGTGGCCCGCCTTTTCCTGCTCGAAGACAGAGAGACGATCCTGATCGGAACCACCGATGCAAGTCTGATGTGAGAGACTGGCCCCGCGCTGAAAACAACATCACGTGACAAGTAACGCGTAAGTGCAAACAACGAAGCACAACCAAACACCGGAGCGTTCGCGTTATACCTAATGGCAAGCGGGAGGTGAAACCGAGGGACAGAACAACGCTAGGGAAAGGCAAGCGGAAGTCCGCCAGCGGTGTGAAGATCGTAAACACACGCACGGACTGTATCAAACAACTGGGGCGCATTTGAGCAAAATTGTGCGCAATTACAATTTACAAATAACAACATCATGGCAGCATCCAGGTTTACCAAAAGAGACGAAGCAGCGAAACAGATCTTTGATGTATTACCAGGAGAGCACAATGCCAACACACCACCCAGCATGAGGAATGGGACACAAAGCAAAACCAAACAGGATCTCTGGTTTAAATTGTTGAAACTCCTCAAGCTTGAGCAAACTAAATGGTGGGAGGCCACCACACTGGCCAAATATATAGAGGTCGGCAGAGTCCCAAGGGGACTAACAATTTACACCACCCCAACCTTCAATGATCCTGACCCCGAATTAGTAGATGAATGGGCCACGAATAGCCACGAGTGTTCGACTATTATGTTGAAACTCTTGGTTAAATATGCGAACAAAGACTGTGAAAAATGTGCATCAGAGATCCAGAAAATCACAGAAGAGCTGACAAAACTGTGTAGCAAAGAAGAATTTGACACAGAAATGAGCAAAATAGAAAAGAAACTAGAAATCTTGGAAAAAGAAATTAAAGAGAAAAAACAAAGAAAGTTTCTGAGAGATCACATGGACTACGAGAGAGGCCAAGTTCTCACCTTTTCTAAAAAATATGACCACCTAAGAGCTGAAACAATGAAAGCTAATATAACAGTGGGAGCATCAAACATTGCGGAAAGACCTGAGGTGAATGAAGGAGCGCAAACAGAGGAAAACGAAGATGACACCACCCAGTCAGGTGAGATGGGGCCAGGCTTCCTTAGCCCAAAAGACAAAATTTTAAACGAGTTTTCGCTCATGGCCAAAGGGAGACAAGAATCCCAGAGCAAATCCTCTGCCGCAGGAACAAGAGGACGAGGAAGAGGAGGCAGAGGTGGAAAGAGATTAAATCTAACAGACGCCAGCACATCAAGCCCTGTGGGAACGAGGACAAGGGGCCAAAGGAAGCTGAAATGAAAGATAATAAGACAGTCATCAACCTCTCCGACAGGAGCCTCAACAGCGCTGAAATCGAGGTACTATCATTTGGGTTATCATTTTGCCCTACATCTAACTTTAATTACACTCAGAGCCGCATAGACCTTTTCCAGTTTACTAGGAAGCTCAGATTGAGGAAATGGTTCGCTACAAGAATGAACAGTGAACCAGGAACTATCTCTGAGACTCCAAGTACATTACAAATTGGGGATGCTGATATGATCCAAGTTATGCATGAGCTGGCAGGAAATCCAGATGTAATTGAAAACCCCACTTTGAATCTGATTAATGAAAATGTGAGACTAGACCTAAGTAGCAAGAGTGGGTTTAAACCGAAATCTATCTTTCTACCTATGATCAATAATGATGCAATTGATGTCTTTGAGAAGGGGGTCATTACAGAATTTAAGAAACTTGCTAGTAATAACAGGTGGGGAAGGAGTAATCTAAATCAAAACCATCGATTAGCTATTGAGAGTTTGAGCAGTGACCACAACATTGTCATTAAAAAATCAGATAAAGGGGGTAACATTGTGATAATGTCTAAAGAAATGTACATCCAAGAAGGTATGAAACAACTGGGTGATACCGTTAAATATGAGAAAAGCAGTAAAAGTATTTATGAGAGTAAGAATCAAGCATACCGTGAGAAACTGTGTGAATGGCGGAATCAGGGACTCATAGAGACGGAAGAGTTCAACTTTCTTAACTGTAAATTCCCTAAAGTACCAGCACTATACTTACTCCCTAAACTGCACAAAGACCCTATCAACCCTCCAGGTAGGCCCATAGTATCATCAAGGAATAGTAACCTTGAAAATACATCAAGATACGTAGACCATTTTCTACAACCTATAGTGCAAGGCTTGCCATCGTACTTGAGAGATTCAGGTGATTTTTTAGAGAAAATATCTAGTGTCACTGTGAATTCAGGCTGTTTACTCATGACGTTAGATGTAAACAGTCTGTACACCAATATCCCCCATGAAATGGGGATAAAGGCGTGCAGACACTTTCTGGGCACAAGGTCAGTATCATACCTTTTCCATACTGAGATGTTGTTAGACATGATCCACACATGCCTTACTCAGAACTACTTCTTGTTCAATGGTGCCATCTACCACCAACTACTTGGCACTTCTATGGGCACTTGTTTTGCCCCTAGTTTTGCTGGGATTTACTTAGGATGGTGGGAAGAACTCACTGTCAGAAAATCAGACCAATACTGTACCGGAGTACGTACCTGGCTCCGGTACATAGATGACATTTTTGTAATCTGGGAAGGTACCAAAGAGAAGGCAGAAGAATTTGTGGCGGCCCTGAATATAAATGAATTTAATCTGTCATTCACTAGCCACATTGATGAAAAAACTGTTGACTTTTTAGACCTAAAGGTCAGCATTGATGAAAGTAAGCTAGTGACAACTTTGTACAGGAAGGAGACTGCGGGAAACAGTCTCCTACACGCACAAAGCTGCCATCCCCGAAACCTGATTAATTCAATACCTTTTGGCGAACTCCTCCGAGCCAGGAGGAATTCCACAAAACAACTGGACTATGAAAAAGAGAGAGACACCATGTGCGACAGATTTAAGTCCAGAGGATACAGTAAAAAATGCATTAAGGATGCAGTACGGAAAGTGGGAGAAAGAGATAACATTGAACCCTCAGAGAAAGAAAAAGAGGAAAAGGAAGGAGTGAGATTCATTACGGACTATCACTCCCAAACTAAAAAAGTAAGAGGTGCCCTGAACAAATACTGGAATACCCTCAAGACCGATAAAGATATTCTACTGAGTATCAGGGACCATCCCCAAATTACGTACAGGAAACCAATATGTCTAAAAGACAGAGTATGTCAGACATTGATAGCAAACCGTAAGAGATCCAATCCAGTCCAGGGATTCTACATCTGTAGCAGATGCAAAGCGTGCAAATTTAGCCACAATGTTAAAGAGATCAGATTATCTGAACTGTGTGAGCCCTTTAAAATCACCAAACATTTGAATTGTCACACGGAATATGTAGTGTATGCACTCAGATGCCCGTGCAACAAGTTCTACGTGGGCAGTACCATGAAACCAGTCAAAGATAGGATCTTACAGCACCTAAGAGCCATAAAAAATCAAGATAAACAGTACCCCATGGCTAGACACTTTGCGTCCCATCACAAAAGTAACAATAGCCTCCTATCTTACGTGGCACTCGATCAGGTACCAATAAGAGAAAGAGGCGGGAATCGACTACAGGAACTCAGACGATTAGAGTCGAGATTTATAATCAAATACCAACTGTTACAACCCCAGGGGCACAATTGTGATGAAGGTTTGGGTGTGCATCTTGGCTAAATCAATGAAAATGAGAAAATGTGATAAGGAACCTTAATTTCTGCTAACTGCTTTCGATTCTTTTTGTATTTTAATATGAATGTATGAAAGGCACGATAATTTATTTATTTATCACTATGTTTGTTATTTTGTCACAGGTACCAAACAATGTGGGAGAGTATGAAAATGCACCAAACTCAGAGAATGTGTGGCAGTGTGTATCGTGTTGCAAAGAGCAAGCTGGGCAAGTTCACTTGAATGACTTTTTTCACGTAAGAGTCAAGAATTGAAACTGATTCAACAATGAACCAATGAATTCAAAGCCCACTGGGGCCAAACCCGCCATCAAACCAAGTTAAACCACTTCAAGCTTAACCTCTCTGACTCAGCCTGCAAAGTACCCCCTAGATATATGAAAGCGACTGCATGGGGAATAAAGAGCGATGAAACTGAATGAAATGCCATAGCTCAACACAATGAGCGATCGCTTACAAACACGCAGCGTTGGCACTACCGCGGGTTCGCCGCGCCTATCAGAACGGTCTAAACTAAAACTCTTTTAATTTGAGCTGATTGATTTATTTATTTTACTTTAATTTTCCTCGCTTTTCATAGAATGGAGTTAAATCTATTATATCAGTGGAACTGGTATAAAACCGTATCAAGGGTTGAAATTTATCAACGAGGGGTCTATAATGAAATAAGCAGGCTCGAGAGTAATTGAAGGGAGCAGCGTGGTTTTGGAATTACATAATTATCCAGCTCTTTATTAGAGGTAACCTAGAAATTGTTTTTTGTTTGATTTATGTATAACATGCCACACCTTGCTGATAAGAAGTATGCATTGTATAGCTCCAGACATGTGATGGGTTGGCAGTCTGTTGACTATGTCTATCATGCAATTAAGTCATGTGATTTACTTTAAATAATGGATGCAAACAGACTATGGTACTCGTGAGAAAGGGAAGGCAATTCCCGAAACGCGTCGAGTAGGGCTGTGAAAATAAATCCAGATTGAATACATTTGTGGCTTGGACGTCGTTCTTTTGGAGTGTGAACGAATTGTTGGAATATATATATATAGATATATACATTTTTTTTTTCTTCTCTATGGGATCGTGCTTCTCCCCCAGCTATGCGAATGTATTCGTCGGTTGGTGGGAGAAGCACGAGGCCTGGGGAGGGAACAATGAAAAGTGGCAGGACAGAATATTGATGTGGACTAGATACATCGACGATCTTTTTATTGTATGGCGCGGAGATAGGACCTCGGCCGAGGATTACATCCCCGCTCTTAACAATAACAATCTGAACCTGAAATTCACAAGTACAATAAGTGAAAAAAGTGTATGTTACTTGGACTTAGAAGTGTTTGTGGATAATAATCATCTCCACACCAGACTTTACAGAAAGCCGACGGCCGGCAATGCTATATTGCATGCGGCCAGCTACCATCCAAAAAGTCTGGTCAGTAACGTACCTTATGGCGAATTCTTGCGCCTAAAAAGGAACTGTTCAGCGGATACAGATTATAGAAAGGCCCAGAGTGATGCGAGAAGCAGATTTCAAATGAGAGGCTACTCAAACCACTCACTAAATCGGGCAGCCGCTAAAGCAGATACCATCAACAGAAGGGATCTTCTGTTGGTTAAGGAAACGCAAGAGGAAAGCGATCAGGTCAGAATGATCACCACCTTTAATGCAAAATCAGGTGATCTGGTGCAGTCTTTCAAAAGAAACTGGCATATATTACTAACAGATAACACCTTAAAAAGATCTATTTCCGAGAGACCTATGATAACATATCGGAAATGCCAGACATTATCAGATCACTTAGTCCACAGCCACTATGCCCCCTTGAAAAGAACTGTAACCTCTAATAATGTCACTGGATTTTTCCCGTGCTTACGATGTAAGGCCTGTAAGCATAGCCAAAAAGTGAAAGAATATCCTGGTAGAACAGGAGAGAGTAAACCCAACAGAAAAATTATGAAACATCTCAACTGTAATTCTGAGTTTACAATATACTGCTTGGAATGTCCTTGTTAAAAACGGTATATAGGCAGTACTATCAAGCCAACAAAACTCAGAATCTTGGAGCATATGCGGGCTATCGCGAACAATGATAAGACCTATCCGGTAGCCCGTCATTTTGCCGAATTCCACAAAAGCAATAGAGATCTGCTGAAGTTCTACTGCATTGATCAGGTCATGAAATCAGAACGCGGTGGTAACAGGGAGAAGACACTGCGTATAACAGAGTCGAGGTACATTCTGGACCTTAAAACGATGGCGCCATGGGGCCTGAACAATTATGCAGAAATGTGGGTTCACTTGTAGAAAAGATTGAGGTATATTCTGAAAGGTTACAGGATATGTATAGAAAAGAACTCCTCTCCATACACTAATTATGTAAATACATCTGTACATATTTAACTATGATAGCGCGATCCCGGATGGGAACCATACCAGTATGTAAATATCTGTATCATAGGTGATCACAGCCCATACAGGGCTCCAAAACACGATGAGAATATAGAAACAACTGATGTGGAAGTGTAAATATTCAAATTAATAATAGGGGATACAGCCCTGAACAGTTAATTTTGAAAAGTAGGAAATAATTTCCCTGTTTCTGAAATGTAAATAGGAAAAATGATCATGATACAGTATATGAGTGCACACCACAAGATTTGGAAGTTTGTCAAAGTCACCGTTTTTAACTTTGCACTTGAGCACTTTATGTATAGCCATTTGTTCCAAATGTAAATAGTTGTGAATACTACACTATAAGATGGCAGCCGTTTCCGTGTTGAACACCATCATCTATGTTCATGAAATGAAATGCAGCAGCTGGTTTAAAATGGCTTCGGAATCACTGCACAAACTGACACTGATGAAGCTAACTGGCGAAACGAGTCTGTCAGGGGTGAAGGGGGGTTTGGAATGAATAAACTTTGAAAAACATCTTAAACATCGGAGTGCTTGCCGTTCCTTTAACCTACATTGGTTGGATTGTGTGAAAATATATATAAATATATATATATATATTTACACACATATATGTGAGCAAGGCTACTCGTTAGCCAAAACACGTCATCCTGACTGAAGAAATTCCGCACTTGGCAAAATAAAAAGTCACTGTGGCCAGCAGTGATTAAAGAAATCTTTGTGTTCGTGTTCTTCTCCTAAGGGTGGTACCAGCACCGGAGTGGTAATTGGATACACACATATATATATACATATATATATATATATATATATTCACATAAAAAACCATAGGTTTCACACCAGTTATAGTTAGCTAGAAATTTTACTGACATAAAACCATTGAAATTCCCACGTTATAGTTAGTTGGACTCACTATAACTTGCGCGTGCAATGCACTGCTGATGACGTCACATATTACATCACTCATGACATGGTCAGTGACATCACTCATGACATCACTGATGATACCATTCTTGTGACTTAGTGACAGATCTCCTTTCACTGTAATTTTACCCATTTCAGTTACAACAACCAATTCAGTAATTCCACCATCTATATACACATCCACTCATTCACCAACAGTTCTCTGTAGTCACTCATACATATACTCACCCATCATATGAAGTGATACACCTATACATCCTGTTACACACCGACAGTCATCCAAAAGTTACTCACACACATACTCACACATGCAAATAAACTATTGATCATCCATTTATTTGCATATAGAGCAATGCACACACTACCACCTTACTTCTAATGAAAATTACAAATATTTATTCTCTTAAACAATCACTTTTCGAAACACATACTTATTTAAACAGGAACTCTTACAATCTCTTACTCTCACATATACTCACTGATATGCATCAATATTCACATATTCTATATTAAAACATATGTAGTTACTGTTAAAAACACTAGTGAGACAGTCATTTACTCACTAACATACACTTATCCACACTATTCAACCATGCAGTCCTGCACATATGCAGTCTTTAAAATACATACAAAAAAAGAGTCAGTGTAGTAAGTAATTCCCACACTAAACAAAACAGTCACTCATACTGATACTAAAAAAACATCTAATAACCCATACACACACATGGAGTTACTCACCAACCCATGCAGCCACTTATGCACAAAGTGAAACACTGATACATATTTTTTAATTTTTAAACATTACTCCCTAATATATGTATTCACTAAAATACACTTAATAAGCCAGTTAACCAATTATTTTTTTTTAAAAAAAACATCCTTTAAGACACTTTTTTAAAAATGTATTGTTCCATCGACCTTTCCAAATACATATATAAAACATATTTATTTTTCATAAAGTCACACATTCACTGGATGGTGTCATCAGTGATGTCATGAGTGATGTCACTGACCATGTCATGAGTGATGTAATATGTGACGTCATCAGCAGTGCATTGCACGCGCAAGTTATAGTGAGTCCAACTAACTATAACGTGGGAATTTCAATGGTTTTATGTCAGTAAAATTTCCAGCTAACTATAACTGGTGTGAAACCTATGGTTTTTTATGTGAATTTAATAGTTTTTTTAAATGCAAATTCCTAACTATAACTGGTGTGAAACCTATGGTTTTTTCAGTGAATTTCATAGGTTTTTTAAATGCTAATTAATACCTATAACTGGTGTTAAACCTATGGTTTTTCCGTGAATTTCAAAGGTTTTTTAAATGCTAATTCCTAACTATAAATCTCAGTTTATAAGTAAGTCTGTTAGCGCACTAGTTGTTCTCTGGGACATTCTGTTATTGGGCTATATTTTGACTTTTTTTGGCTGTTTTTTTGGCTAAATTTTTTTTTGTTTTTTGTCTCTGGTGGCCATCTTTGGGCTACATTGGGCTACATTGGGCTACATTTTGGCTCTAATATATATATATAGCCCAATGTAGCCCAATATATATTTTTCAAAGTTCATTTTCGTAAAAACGACGTGAGCATATATCTTGAGACATAGCAAAGGCACATCGGGCTAACCAGTCCCTACAATTTTGCCTATTTTTTAAAAAAATATATATAAATATATTATTATTATTATTTTTTTTTTTTGCCTTGGTGCGCTCCCGGAGCGCGCCCCGGGGTGCGCCCCAGAAAGCGTAATTAATTGAAGCGCCCCGGGGAGTGCACCGGGGAGCGTCCCGTAAGCGCCATTATCGTTTTCTTAAACATGATAGTGACGTATCGCGTAGCCGCGTCTGCGTGAAACGCACGGCGTAAGCGCACCCGGAAGCACTCGTGCGAATACGATTGCGCAATGTAAACTTCCGACGCGCTTACGTGACGCGACCCGGGGCGCTCCCCCGGGCACGCCCCGGGGCGCGTAGCGTAAGTGCGTCGGGTCATGTGACCTGAAAATAACACTTTTCATTGGTTCATAACAGTTTTGGTTTCATAATGATGAAGCCCCTGGTCATGTGACCTGAAAATAACACTTTTCATTGGATCTAACTTTTTTTTTTCCTTCTGATGAAAGACCCCACCTTTTTCCTTTCTTCTGACTTTGTCCTTTGACTGAGGAAGACCTGCTTGTACCTCTCTGTACAATGTTCATCTTCATAATGGCTTCAGTAGCAGCAGCAGCTGGTGCATCTGCACCACCACCACCACCACAACAACCAAAAGGACCACCACAAGTGTTCATTGGTGGTCAAGAAGAGGAGGAAGAGGAGGAGGAGGAGGAGGAGGAAGAAAGGACGAGAACATTTCTCCAAGAACACAATACCCCATACCAGCCTAGACCACACATTATTTGGGAGTTTTTTTCTCTTCCATAGGGGAAGAAAAAGGTAAATGCAGCCAAGGTGACTTGCCTAATCTGTGGCATGGAACTTTCCAGAGGGAACCCTCTTAAAAAATATTCCTTTGGAAATCACACAATGATCCGCCACATGCAGCGCAAGCATCCTATAAACTATTCTGCTGCAGAGATGAAGGAACTGGCCAGAAACCCTTCCCCATCAACCAGAACCAGCTCAAAAAGAAAGCAACCCACTCCCTCAACACCAGAAGAAAATGAAACGATGCGTTGCGTTCAGCCACGATTTGCAGATTTCAGAATCACATGCAAATATTGTGGGAAGACCATCTCCTACGGAGAACAGAGCGTAAAGCTCATCGTCCTTGCTGGGGACAACCACAAATGCCCCAATCGACCCTAATTATTTATTTTCTTTTTTTTCGCTCCAGTTGAGCCATTTCCAATTCCCTATTTTTTCGTTTCTCCCCATGAAAAATACAAAAAAAATATTAAAGTGTTCTGAAAAGCCAAAAAAAGTTCAAAATGTTCATAAAACATAAAAAAATATAAAACAACAAAAAGAAGAAAAAAAACAGTTCTTTTCAGAACTACCTCCAATTTCTAATAAAAGGCTACTTCTTTTTAAAAACTGTCATTCTTTTTTCCCCATGGTAAGCTCCCCGGTACACTCCCCGGTGCGCGTACCGGGTGCTGCCCCCGCGCAAATCAAAAAAAATAATAATCTTTTGCCCCGCAGGGCCCTTTTTTGGCACAAACATCAAACCTAGGGGCTCAGGGGGGTCTATCCCTGTTCCCTTATTGTCATTTCCCCCTTTGTTTTAGCCACCTCTTGTGTCTTGATTTTACTGAGACACAAGATGGCGGCCGCTCCGGACTGTTTCGAATGTTTACAGACAACCGAGAGCCAATCAGCTTTCCATGCGCAAGTCGTTTAGCACGCCCGCTGCGCTCCCCGGGGCGCGTACCGGGGCGCTGCCATAGATATATATATTTTTTTGAACCTAAATTACTCAAAATCCACTGGAGCACATATCTTGAGACATAGCAAAGGCACATCGGGCTGCGAGTCCCTACAATGTTGCCAAATTTGGTTGAAATCCATTCAGCCGTTCGGGCTAAAAGTGAAATCAACCGCCCTATGGAAATTAACATGGGGAAAACGCGTTTTGGGACCCCCCTTTTATCTCGGCCCCCACTTGACGAATCCCTCCCAAAGTTTCAGGGAAGGACCGGAACGCCGTGAGGCCATTTTGAGGAAATTTTCAGTCAGATTCGTCAACCGGCGCCAAAGTTATTCCAAATAGAATTTTGAGATTTAACATTGAAAAAAATCCTAACTATAACTACCTACTGGCGACCGCCAGTAGGTAATATATATATATATATATATATATATATATATATATATATATATATATATATATATATATATATATATATATATATATATACTGATAAAAAACAAAGTTAACAGGGACGTTACAGACAGGCTAGCATTTCACTCCTACAAATCCATAGAAATTCAGCAGGTATAGTTACCTGAGCTAACTATAACTCTCACCTCCGCAATACACTGCTTATGACCTCACATATTTCATCACTCATGACATTGTCAGTGACATTACTTATGACATCTCAAATTACTACAGTAGATGATGTTAGGGGCAGTTCAATAGAAGAGGGACTGTGTCTCACATGATGATTTCCTGAATGTGGTGCGGTGACTGTTGGTGAACAAAGGTCACTGAGAAGAAGGATATACATTGCTTGAGCATGCCTGGTAAACTGCCTGCATGCTAAGGATAGGGTGTTCCTGGTTGGTTTAGGGTCATAGCAGTGTTTCATGTTTGGGAGCTGCACTCCACCGAAGGATTTGAGACTGGTTCAAGGCAGCAGCAATGGCGTGGTGGGGACTCCAAAGAGGTACCGGAGGTTGCCTATTGGGATGGATTCTTTCTCCTCACCTCAGCCCCAATCTGCGCATGTCAAACCTTTATTGTTGGCGTTCAGCCTGGTGGTGTCTTCCTATAACCAGCGAATTGGATGAACCGCTATGTTTGGAGACACAGTGTATATTGAGATCTTTCCACACCCGGACAGACTTCTTTTCAGCATATGAGAAAAATACACAATTAAATTGCAGTTGCACCCCCAAAAAAAGTTTCAAGGTTTTCTATTTACAAGGATTTATGAACCTCAAGTACAGGCCTTGAAAGGTATTTGAGCCATTTGCTTATATAGTCAGATCACAATTATGTTTGTATAGTTTAATTAGTCTAATGGCAGAATGCTGGGCTTTATGGGGAAGAGCTGCACAAGATTTCTTTGACGGCAATATAAGAACGAATGAGGCACGAGATATAACCAACATCGCCCCCAGAACAGCAACCCAAATATTAGGGAACTGGGTAAAACTTGCAATTCTGAGTTGAAAAAGTGATGTGAATTGACCTCTCTCACTAAGTACAGAGTGTGGAAGAGTGCCACGAAGATTGCGTATATTAATAATGCCAACTCTGGGTGATATGTATGCGGGCCTCTTTGAGGAATGAAGATCACACACGACGGAATGCTCAGCTAAACGTATGGCTACTCTGATCATACATGCTAGACACCATATGGAACAGCAAATAAAAAACATTGAGGAACTGATGAAAGAACTGGTGGTCATGAAACATCAGGAAGCAGTAAAGATACAGGTATCTAAAATGGAGGAATGAATCATGAAGCATGATAAAGGCATCAAGATGCGTTAGGTCCAGAAGTTTACCAGAGATAGGTTGGATTATGAGCATGAAAGAATCTATAAGTTTTTGAGAAAATTTGATTCATTAAGAGCAAAAGAAAGGTTCAACATTATAGAGCATCTTAGAATTCAACTAGTGGTACAGATGCCAGCTCAGATCCAATATCTTCAGTTGACAAAGCCCCTAGAGAGGAACTTAATTTTCAAGTGGAGATGAGGCCACTTAGAATGGCCATAGAACAGCGTAGCAGAGGAAGAGGCAGGGGATGCCGTGGCACAAAAAAAGGATGGCAAAAGGGAAACCAAAGGCAAAATCAAGGATTAATTAATCCAGGAACATTTTATGCTATTCTATACCCCAATACCAGAGTGATGAATATCTCTAAAAGAATACTCACTGAAAACCAGGAAGGAATTTGGAACTTAGGACTTAGTTTTTGCCCCACTACGAGCTCTGACTTTTGATCATGTTGCCAAGGCTTTTCATCATGTCTGTTGGATCTACCTATGGGAAGTTTTGGTGGCTATGGGGTTTGGCCCCTTCTTTACATCTACATTGAAGGCCTTATACGAACAATCAACAGCTAGAATCCTCCTTAATGGGTCTCTTACATGCAGTTTCCAGATAAGTAGAGGTACACGGTAGGGCTGCCCTATCTCCCCATTATTATTTTACATCTATATTGAACCATTGGCCCAGAAATTGAGACAGGGCGATCAGGTCATCACTTTCTGCACAGGCACAGATATAAATACAGTAGCTCTGTATGCGGACGATCTGGTAATTTTTACTACAAACCCGGTCCGAACCATACCCCGGGTACAAACATTAGTGAAAGATTTCGGAGCATTATCTGGGTATCTGGTTATTAACGCAAAAAAAGGAATAATGTGTTGGAATGCATTAGATTGGAAGGGAAGTGTACAGAAAGAGCTTAGATGCCTTGGAATTAGGATAATTAAACCATTATAGAATATTCCCCAGTTTAATTTGGAGAGGATAGCAAAGCAGGTGGATATAATACTTGGTAAGGGGGGGAATTTACCCTTGACTCAGTATGAGAGAGTGAATCTAATTCAAATGGTTGTACTACCTGAACTGACATATGTTATCAATTGTATCCCTCTCGAGTTCCCCAAATTAATGATTATTAAGATACAGCGGAAATTTGTGAGTTTGGTTTAGGCGTCTAAGGGAGTTAGGCTTGCCGGGAAGAAACTGAGGCGAAAGTTGGTGAAGGCCGGACTGGCTCTCCCAGATTTTAGGCTATACTGTATAGTATTTCATTTCAAGAACTGTAGAATACTTCTTGTTAAACCAGGATTTGTGGCATGGGGTGGATTGTTGGAGGAAATGGTGATGGAATGGGGCTCTAAAGGCTTTCTTTACAAATATGGGGCAAGAAATGTTTTCAAAATGGTAAGGCTAAAGATCTTAAAGGCAGCGCTTATTCTTTGGCTGAAGGTAAGGAAGATACTTGAAATGGGTGACTTCTCAGATTTTTCAACAATCTGGGATTCACTGGGTACACCTGAGTGTCTTCAAGATTGGTTAAGTCTTCCATTGAGGAGGGCTGGAATTGAAGTGTGGGGGGATCTTTTGACGATGCAGGGTTTGGTGCCCTGGGAAGTGCTGGTGGCAAAAATGGTTAATTCCCTCTCAATTATCTCCAGCTTTCCTCTTGGGTGGTGACCAACAGGCAAGAGATAGGTGGTGTGTGAGAATTCGAATTAAAAATACAGATCGAGGCTCCCAGAAAAAAGGAAGTTGCCAACTGGTACCGGACTTTGTTGGAAACTGAGGATAAGAAGTTTAAATAGCGCCACATGAGATCTGGGCAGATGATATTCAGATGATGGAGCCGTAATCAGTCTGGCAACGTTCCTTAAAGACTCTTTATAAGGTGGTTAAACCCGCAAATTTGAAAATACATCATTTCTACACAATAAACAGGCTGCATTGGTCCCCTAAGAAACTTGCCAAGTTTGTAACAGCACCAACCCCAAGATGCCGAAGATGTGGTTTGTCAAGCACTGACGATATCCACATGTTTAATGAGTGTCCTAAACTACAGGTCTATTGGAATGCCGTCAAGAACGTTGTTAATGATATCTTTCAGTCAAATATATCAATGAGTCCAACACTGGTACTGATGGCATTGGATTAAGATTCCAGTCAGCACTTCTCGGCAAATA
This sequence comes from Lissotriton vulgaris, assembly GCF_964263255.1. NCBI lineage: Eukaryota > Metazoa > Chordata > Amphibia > Caudata > Salamandridae > Lissotriton > Lissotriton vulgaris. Next base: position 623,921,095 of record NC_141689.1, read on the forward strand.
GGAGAGATCTTCTCTTCTATATGATGCTTCTAGCCAGGAGAGAGATCTGTAAGAGATGGTTAGATCCCCTTCCACCCCAGGAAGGTAATTGGCTTCAGGTTCTCAGCATTATCTGCAAAGTGAATACAAGACTTGAAGGGGGCTCTCATGGTGCGATTTGGGAAGACTATCTGAGCTGGCACGGAACAACCAGGGCCTAATCTGATGTCCAATTATTATCCCTGCCTGAATCCAGTAGCCAAGGAACTGGTAGGACTGGAACAGCAGGGCTGCTTGTTAAATTGCAATTGGTCTGAGGGCGGTACATGTCTGTTAGACCTGTCTGTTTCTGGGAAGACTCTAACCACCATGATTTATTTTTGTCCCCCTTAGCCTCCCAGAGTTACTATTTTTATTTTTACATATGTCCATCAGGAGTTTTTTTTTTTAATGCTGTCAGGAGGCTAGGTGCTCCTTGGCGATGACGCCATTTTTCCCTCATAACCTGTGAGGCCTAGTCAGCCCCCTTGAAAATCTAGGGATCTCCAGAGACCTAAGATGGTGCCCACCAACTGCCATAACGGACACCACTGGAGGACAGGTCCATAGGTTAACATTAGGGAACTTTCTAGAATACACTAGAGGATTCTGCAGGTCTCAGGCCACCCTATATAAGGCCAGTGACCAGCAGCCATTTTGTGCTGACCCAAGAGTGGAGGAGTGAGGCAGTGGTGCGAGGAGGTGGACACACTGAGAGCAGCTAGTTTGTCTCTGAGGCTGACAGTTTCTTCAGAGGGTTGTTCCCCCTTTAGCCTCTGACCAATCCCTCCCCATACATTAATTGCGGAGAAAAACAGCTAACTGACTGTGAAGGGAGACCCTTCCCACTCTGCGCCTGTGGAAGCTGTCAAGACACTTCTATTGAGGATCATCGTTGATTTCCCCCTTGCCAACGCTCACCTTACAGTCTGCAGGAGGAGCTGTGGGCCCCACGTTGTGACCAGTGTCATTGGTCGCGCCATAAAGAAGGCGCGTGTCAAGAGAACTTTGGCGGCCTGGAGGAGCGAGTCGCCGCTTCAGAGAAGTGATCCCCGTGGTGCCAGGTGAGGGGAGAGACTGGACAGGCAAAGCGGCGAAAGTGCAGCGCCGGGCGGGAATACTAATCCCTCGCGCCCGCGCTGTCCTAGCCTTGGCCGTGAGGAGGCGGATCAGGAGAGGCGAGGCTTCTGGGAGGCGTGTCTGAACTACGAGCAGCCGCCGTGAGGAGACGCGTCCGCGTCAGGTGACCCGAGCCGACTTCCCGCCGGAGCACTTCCTTCCCGCAGCTGCGCAGACGAGCCGGAGCGCGCAGGAGACGTCCGGACACCGAGGAGACGATCGTCGGGGAAGCTTGCTCAGCGCTTCCACACCGTGAGTGCCCCGCCTTGTCCCGGTCACAGCGCACCAAAGAACAACGCCCCAAGCAACAGAAAGGGAGAGACTCCCCCGATTAGCCTCCTGTGTGACATCAACCGCCCCAGCGCCAGCTCGAGTTGAGGAGACAATCAGGGGAGCTGGGCGAAGCCCTTTGGGGCCGGTTGGCAAGCAAGAAAAGAGAACTGTGGCGAATCTGCCACGGTAACAGTAAGGAGAGAGGGGGGAGAAACAGGAAGGTGTTGTGCCTTAGGGGCTTATGTTAAAACAAACTACCTGATCTTATGTACAACAAGGTGCCCTGACGTGTAGGCTGATCAAACTCGAAATTGTGCCATAATAGCTGGGGGGATAGCAACCCTATAACCCCCTCCCCCATTTTATAGGTTATTTTACAGATAAACTACTCCCAGTAGAGCGCTGACAGTGCTAGCCATTGGGGAACTATCTATAGGCAGTGATAGCCCTGTAGGTGACTGTAAGTGTCCCTCCTAGCTCTGGGTGAGAGTACAGAGGAGGGGAGAGAGTTCTTAACCCTTTGTTAAGGAAACAATCAGGGATTTGGGCTGGTTCAAGTCATAAAATGTTGATGAAATTGATTGTTAATGTAGAGTGATATTACATAGAGCAATTCCCTTGGAATATTCCCAACTCCAGGAGAGTGTTATTCATTCATCACCGTATCCATTGCCAAAAGAATCTGTTTCACTGTAATTTTTCCACAGCAAGAAGAGCGTCATGTATTTTCCCAAAACAAAAGTGTAACGGTTATGTCTGAATGAAACTGATGTGGTAACCTGTACTATTTGAATTCAAAGAGTCACATTATTTTTATAAAAGGTAACGGTATTTTTCCAAACAAAGGTGTTGTGTCCTTATTTTAGTGGTTCATCACTGTGTTACTGTGGGTAAGACTTGTAAGTACTTAACCAACGCCTGGAGTTAGCTGTAGACCACTACTGTGCCAAGCTACCATATGTAGGCTTGGGTAATCTAGGTCCAACATAATTGGTGTTTCAGCGGTGGGATAGCGGATTTGTACTTACACTTACTTATTAGTAACGCAGTGCCAACCACGAGACCCCACCTGGAGTTTTCTCCCTGCGGCCCTCCTAATTTACATTTTTGGTTTTTCTAAATTGACTTCTGGCGGTGGGTGGAGGTTGACCTCAGGTCACTCTGTGGATTTCTCCTGTATAGCATTTTATACTTCAAACAAGAATGGAGATAAATGTGGAAGAGCTAGACAATTATACTGTGAACCAATTGAAAGAATGGTGTCAGCAGCAGGGGGTGTTCTTCAAGAAAGGCGCCAGAAAAGTTGAGCTGCTGACCAGTATTCGGGCATGGGTAGAGGCTCATTCCGGGGAGGAGGTAGATCCTGAAGAGAGTGACAAGGACACTGTCCTGGAGACCACAACACTGTACCAGGCGGGAGGGGAGAACCTTGTAACAGGTCCTAGAACACCCTCTAGAGTGGGCAGTAGTGTGTCAGAGAGGGGCCTGACTGACGCCGAGTTAGAAGACAGGAGGGAGGAGAGGAGGATGAGAATAGAACTAGCCAGGATGGACATGGTGAGGGAGGAAAAGAGGTTGGAGCATGAGCGGACCATCAAGGAGATGGACTTGCAAGCCCTAAACTTACGTACCCCCAAACCAGAGAATGGTGGCAGCGATAACCAAACCAACACCCGAGAACCTAGACCGTACCTACCAAAAGACATTATGGCTTGTTATGTACCCAGCGACGACATTGCTAAATGGTTAGCCGCCTACGAGGTCTCGCTGAGGGCCCATGGGATTCTGGAAGTCCACTGGGGAGGTGGGTTATACAAATACATGCCCCCCACTGGCAGGGATACTTTGTTGGCCCTTGACACGAGTGAACAGACCTATTATCCGGCTATGAAATCAGCACTGCTCAAGAAGTTTGGGTTGACCCCTGAGAAATATAGACAAAAGTTTCGGGGCAGCTACAAGCTGGGCACGCAAAACTGGGTAGATTTCTTGGACTACTCCAGGAAGGCCCTGGAGGGTTGGGTAAGAGGCAGCGATGTAGGGGACTATGAGGGACTATATGACCTCATACTCAAGGAACACCTACTCGAGAAGTGTCTTCCCGAGCTAAGACAGCATCTGGTGGACAGCAAGCTGACCAGCCCCAGGAAGCTTGCTGAGGAGGCGGACATCTGGGTTAGTACCCGGGTGTCGACTAAGGGGACTGGAGGGAATTCCCAGAAGCCAGGACAGGGCGCCCCCCAGAAGAAAGAGGGAGGGGAAACTAAGAGGGAGTTCTCTAAAGGGCCACAAAATACTTCGCAAGGAAGGGGCAGAGGATTCATCCCCAAGAGTAACCCCCCTCGCAACCCTACCCCTGGCCAAAGCCAGCAGCCAAGGGTTGTTCATTGTTTTGAGTGTGGTGGTGTGGGACACTATAAAGGAGATGTGAGATGCCCAAAAAGACCACCCCCTCCCACTGGAGGAAAAGCCCCGGGAATCACTAGTGTAGTGCTCGGGGAGGAGATGCCTTTGGTTAATGGAGGGGAGCGGGCGGGTGTCACTTTAGTGTCCCTGGGAGATAAGGAGATGGTTCCCAAGACCCAGCTGCCCTCCAATACTATTAAGTATGAGCAGTGGGTCACCATCAATGGCCGTAGAGGGGAGGCTCTGAGAGACACAGGAGCCAGCATGACTATGGTAAGGAGTCAGCTGGTGTCTCCAGAGCAGGTCATCCCAGATGTACTCCATCCCGCCGTAATGGCTGACGGCAGATTGGGCCACTACCCTGTGGCTGAGGTTCCCTTTGAGTGGGGAGGGGTTGCAGGTCCACTTCGAGTTGCCGTAAGCCCTGCCGTGCCTGTTGACTGCCTGTTAGGGAATGATATGGAGCACAATGCTTGGAGGAGGGTGGAGTACCAGACTCACTCTGAGATGCTGGGACCCCCTGACTGGACTTGTGTCAGCACAAGGTCAGCAACTGCCCGAAGGGAAAAGTTGCTTACGCTGGAGCCTGGAACAATGGCCCAGCCGGCTGCCAGAGAGGAGAAGGACAAGAGGCCGGAGGACCCTGCCTCGACATCTCCGCCTCGTGAGACAGCTGGACCACCTGCGGAGGTGGATCTGGAGTCCACAGGGGAGAATGTTGCTTCCTTGGAGAACCTACCCATCCCTACAGAATGGCATGTGGAGGGAGGTCCTTCCAGGGAAGAATTCTGTGCAGCTCAGAAAGAGTGTCCTACTCTCGAGGGGCTGCGGCAACAGGCCAACGCCCAGGCAGCAGGAAACATTGAAGGGAGCTACCGGATTTACTGGGAGGATGGACTCCTCTACAGTGAGCCCAAGGCACCTGGCCACGGTTCAGCCAGAGCCTTGGTGGTCCCTCAATGCTTTAGAGCCTTTCTACTGGAATTGGCTCATGAGATACCATTGGCAGGACATCTAGGACAGGACAAGACCTTTGCCCGGCTTGTCCCCCACTTCTATTGGCCTCGAATGAAAGTGGCGTCTGACACATACTGTCGGACGTGTGTGTCCTGCCAAGCTAGTGGGAAAACAGGAGTGAAGCTTAAAGCTCCCCTGGAACCACTACCTGTCGTTAGCACCCCCTTTGAGAGGGTGGGCATCGACATTGTTGGGCCATTGGATCCACCAACTTCAGCTGGCCACCGGTTCATACTGGTTTTGGTGGATCATGCCACACGGTACCCAGAGGCCATACCTCTGAGGACCATCACTGCACCTGTGGTGGCAAGGGCCCTGATGGGGATCTTTACCCGAGTGGGTTTCCCCAAGGAGGTTGTGTCCGACAGGGGGACTAACTTCCTTTCAGCGTACATGCGGGCTATGTGGAAGGAGTGTGGGGTTACCTATCGGTTTACCACTCCTTATCACCCACAAACCAATGGTCTTGTGGAAAGGTTTAACAAAACCTTGAAAGGTATGATCAGGAGTCTACCTGAGAGCCTGCGGAGGAAATGGGACATCCTCCTACCCTGTCTCTTGTTTTCTTACAGGGAAGTGCCACAAAAGGGAGTGGGCTTCAGCCCCTTCGAACTTTTGTACGGGCACCCTGTACGGGGACCTCTCAGCCTGGTGAAGGATGGATGGGAACGGACTCCCAGAAAACTTCCCCAGGACGTGGTGAGCTACATGCTGGCCTTCCGGAGCCAAATGGCTAAGTTGTGGAAGCAAGCTTCAGACAACTTGGAGGCCAGCCAAGCAGTGATGAAAGAGTGGTATGACCACAACGCTCACCCAGTGGAACTGGAGCCTGGACAGAAGGTGTGGGTGATGGAACCTGGAGAGCTAAATGCCCTCCAGGACCGTTGGACAGGCCCCTTTGAGGTGTTGGAAAAGAAGGGGAAGTCCACCTACTTGGTGGATCTTAAGGCCCCGAGGCAGCCCCACAGGGTGCTGCATGCCAATCGCCTCAAGCCACATCATGAGAGGCCTGCGGTTGTCTTGATGATGGTAACCGATGGAGCAGAGGAAGAAGAAAGCGAACCTCTCCCTGATCTTCTCTCGTCCCAAGAAAAGGATGGGTCGGTGGAGGGAGTAATTCTCTCGCCATCCCTAACTCCTGAACAGCAGAGTGATTGCCGCCAGATCCTGGAGCAATTTTCTTCTCTGTTCTCCCTTGTCCCGGGTAGGACCCACCTGTGTACCCATGACGTGGACACAGGAGACAGCCCACCTGTGAAGTCTAAGATCTACCGGCTGTCGGACAAGGTGAAGGCTAGCATCAAGAGTGAAGTCGCCAAGATGCTGGAGCTGGGAGTGATTGAACCTTCTGGAAGCCCTTGGTCTAGCCCGGTGGTATTGGTACCAAAGGCTGCCCCACCAGGCACCACACCGGAATTGAGATTCTGTGTGGACTACCGAGGCTTGAACTCAGTAACCAAAACTGATGCCCATCCTATCCCACGGGCGGATGAGCTGATTGACCGGCTGGGAGCTGCTCAATACTTAAGTACCTTTGACCTAACTTCAGGGTACTGGCAGATTTCCCTTACAGAGGAGGCGAAGGAAAGGTCAGCCTTCTCTACACCTGAGGGACACTACCAATTTCGCGTGATGCCCTTTGGGCTCAAGAATGCCCCTGCCACTTTTCAGCGGCTGGTGAACAGGGTCCTTTCTGGAATGGAAGCTTTTTCTGCTGCATACCTGGACGACATTGCTGTCTTCAGTAGCAGCTGGGAGGACCATTTGCAGCATCTGCAAGCTGTTCTGCATGCCCTGCAACAGGCTGGATTGACAATCAAGGCCAGCAAGTGTCAGATCGGCCAGGGGTCGGTGGTGTACCTAGGTCACTTGGTGGGCAGAGGGACGGTGCAGCCCCTCCAGGCAAAGATTGAGGCTATCATCGCCTGGGAGCCCCCCAAGACTCAAACAGAGGTCCGAGCCTTCCTGGGCCTCACTGGATATTACCGTCGCTTCGTGAAGGGGTATGGCACTATCGTGGCCCCTCTCACTGAGCTTACTTCCAAGAAGCAACCCCGACGGGTAGTCTGGACGGAGGCTTGCCAGCGAGCCTTCCTGACCTTGAAACAAGCATTGTGTTCCGCTCCCATTCTCAAGGCCCCTGATTTTGCTAGAGAATTCATTGTCCAAACAGATGCGTCAGAACATGGCATTGGGGCAGTGTTATCGCAGCTAAATGATGAGGGCTTGGATCAACCCGTGGTCTTCCTGTCCAGGAGACTACTCCCCAGGGAAAGGAGGTGGAGTACAATTGAGAGAGAAGCCTTTGCGGTGGTTTGGGCTCTGAAGAAGTTACGACCATACCTGTTTGGTTCGCACTTCCTAGTTCAGACTGACCATCGCCCCCTTCGTTGGCTGATGCAAATGAAGGGGGAGAATCCCAAGTTGCTAAGGTGGTCCATCTCCCTACAGGGAATGGACTTTAGGGTGGAACACAGACCTGGGGCAGACCATGCCAACGCAGACGGTCTATCTAGGTACTTCCGCCTTAGTGATGAGGACTCCCAAGGGGTTGGGTAGTTCTCCCCACTTTCAGCTGGGGGGGACGCGTGTTAGACCTGTCTGTTTCTGGGAAGACTCTAACCACCATGATTTATTTTTGTCCCCCTTAGCCTCCCAGAGTTACTATTTTTATTTTTACATATGTCCATCAGGAGTTTTTTTTTTTAATGCTGTCAGGAGGCTAGGTGCTCCTTGGCGATGACGCCATTTTTCCCTCATAACCTGTGAGGCCTAGTCAGCCCCCTTGAAAATCTAGGGATCTCCAGAGACCTAAGATGGTGCCCACCAACTGCCATAACGGACACCACTGGAGGACAGGTCCATAGGTTAACATTAGGGAACTTTCTAGAATACACTAGAGGATTCTGCAGGTCTCAGGCCACCCTATATAAGGCCAGTGACCAGCAGCCATTTTGTGCTGACCCAAGAGTGGAGGAGTGAGGCAGTGGTGCGAGGAGGTGGACACACTGAGAGCAGCTAGTTTGTCTCTGAGGCTGACAGTTTCTTCAGAGGGTTGTTCCCCCTTTAGCCTCTGACCAATCCCTCCCCATACATTAATTGCGGAGAAAAACAGCTAACTGACTGTGAAGGGAGACCCTTCCCACTCTGCGCCTGTGGAAGCTGTCAAGACACTTCTATTGAGGATCATCGTTGATTTCCCCCTTGCCAACGCTCACCTTACAGTCTGCAGGAGGAGCTGTGGGCCCCACGTTGTGACCAGTGTCATTGGTCGCGCCATAAAGAAGGCGCGTGTCAAGAGAACTTTGGCGGCCTGGAGGAGCGAGTCGCCGCTTCAGAGAAGTGATCCCCGTGGTGCCAGGTGAGGGGAGAGACTGGACAGGCAAAGCGGCGAAAGTGCAGCGCCGGGCGGGAATACTAATCCCTCGCGCCCGCGCTGTCCTAGCCTTGGCCGTGAGGAGGCGGATCAGGAGAGGCGAGGCTTCTGGGAGGCGTGTCTGAACTACGAGCAGCCGCCGTGAGGAGACGCGTCCGCGTCAGGTGACCCGAGCCGACTTCCCGCCGGAGCACTTCCTTCCCGCAGCTGCGCAGACGAGCCGGAGCGCGCAGGAGACGTCCGGACACCGAGGAGACGATCGTCGGGGAAGCTTGCTCAGCGCTTCCACACCGTGAGTGCCCCGCCTTGTCCCGGTCACAGCGCACCAAAGAACAACGCCCCAAGCAACAGAAAGGGAGAGACTCCCCCGATTAGCCTCCTGTGTGACATCAACCGCCCCAGCGCCAGCTCGAGTTGAGGAGACAATCAGGGGAGCTGGGCGAAGCCCTTTGGGGCCGGTTGGCAAGCAAGAAAAGAGAACTGTGGCGAATCTGCCACGGTAACAGTAAGGAGAGAGGGGGGAGAAACAGGAAGGTGTTGTGCCTTAGGGGCTTATGTTAAAACAAACTACCTGATCTTATGTACAACAAGGTGCCCTGACGTGTAGGCTGATCAAACTCGAAATTGTGCCATAATAGCTGGGGGGATAGCAACCCTATAACCCCCTCCCCCATTTTATAGGTTATTTTACAGATAAACTACTCCCAGTAGAGCGCTGACAGTGCTAGCCATTGGGGAACTATCTATAGGCAGTGATAGCCCTGTAGGTGACTGTAAGTGTCCCTCCTAGCTCTGGGTGAGAGTACAGAGGAGGGGAGAGAGTTCTTAACCCTTTGTTAAGGAAACAATCAGGGATTTGGGCTGGTTCAAGTCATAAAATGTTGATGAAATTGATTGTTAATGTAGAGTGATATTACATAGAGCAATTCCCTTGGAATATTCCCAACTCCAGGAGAGTGTTATTCATTCATCACCGTATCCATTGCCAAAAGAATCTGTTTCACTGTAATTTTTCCACAGCAAGAAGAGCGTCATGTATTTTCCCAAAACAAAAGTGTAACGGTTATGTCTGAATGAAACTGATGTGGTAACCTGTACTATTTGAATTCAAAGAGTCACATTATTTTTATAAAAGGTAACGGTATTTTTCCAAACAAAGGTGTTGTGTCCTTATTTTAGTGGTTCATCACTGTGTTACTGTGGGTAAGACTTGTAAGTACTTAACCAACGCCTGGAGTTAGCTGTAGACCACTACTGTGCCAAGCTACCATATGTAGGCTTGGGTAATCTAGGTCCAACAATGTCGTATTTAAAAGCACAACTTTGGAACAATGGTGATATGAGGACATAAAAAATAAAAAAGATGAACTCCACTCTATTAGATCTATCCTAACACGCAATTGGCCTATCTTGCAACACTATGAACACATCAGAACTAGAATCAGCTCTCACCCCCAGATAATGTTACACAAAACCAAGTCTCTGGGGCATATTTTCACACGGGCATGTTCATTTACAATGATAAATTGAACTGTCTTTCCAGGAAAAGTCTTGGGTTCTGGAAATGTGAACATTGAAAGGTATTCACCAATGGTACCAACACACAAATATATGAAAAATTTGAAAGGAAGACCATGCATGATCAAAGAGAGGATAACTTGTAAAATGGAATTTGCGGTGAATGCTCTGCTCTGCAACGTGGATGTAAAATGAAATATATTGGAAGCACAATTCACTAACTCAAAATGTGCTTCCTACAGCATTTTAGAGCCATTAAAAACCAAGTTAGAACTTATCCTATGGCCAAACATATTTGGTATGTCCACAATGGCGTCTGTAGTAGATTTGCTTTCCACAGCATGAATCATAAACAATTTTATCCCCCAGAGAGGGGATTGATAATTTGAACTACAGAGAGCAAAGTCCAGAATGATTTTATTACTGGGTACAGAGAAACCATGGGGATATAATATGGATGCTGAACTTCATGGCCATATATAGATGTTTTTGTACAGGAGATGATCATTGGATAACAGCAGCGTGTATTCAGACTGATATGATGCCCTGAGGTTCTGTGCACTGCCAGTGCTCTGTAGGAACATTTTGATACAATTAATTGCTGTGTCACTATTAGAATCCAGTGAAATTACTCATGGTCTAGGTTAAATCAATCATGGTTTTCTAAAGCGCGCTACTCACCTGTGAGGGTCTCAAGGCGCTGCAAGGGGTGTGGCTCCATTGGGGTCACTCGAAAAGCCAGGTCTTGAGGTCTTTCCTGAATTGGTGCAGTGTTGGGCTTCGCCGTAGGTAAAAGGGGAGGTCGTTCCAGGTCTTGGCAGTGTGGTAGGAGAAGGACCTTTATGGGAAGGTGGCTATGGAGAGGTTGGCTGAGCTGAGGTTTCTGTTCGGGCGTGGAAGGAGATGCGGTTGTTGAGGTAATGGGGTCTGGTGTTATGGAGGGCTCTGTAGACGAGCGTGAGCAGCTTGAAGGTTATAGTTTTTGCAATGGGGAGCCAGTGGAGGTCGCAGAGGTGTTGGGAGATGTGGCTGTGCAGTGAGATGTTAAGGATTAGTCTGGCTGCGGCATTCTGAATGGTCTGGAGGTTGCGGAGGAGTTTTTTGTTGATTCTGGCATAGAGGGCATTGCTGTAGACTAGTCTACTAGTGACAAGTGCGTCAGTGACCATTTTCCTGGAGTCGAGGGTGATCCACTTGAATATCTTGCATAGTATGCATAGGGTGTTGAAGCATGCAAATGAGACGGCGTTGATCTGGTGATTCATAGTAAGTGAGAGTCAAGTATGATTCCGAGGTTGTGTGCATGGTCCATCAGGTTTGTGAGTTTTCGAGGGCGGGGGCCACCAGGTGGGGCTGAAGATAAGCACTTCTGTTTTCTCCGATTTGAGTTTCGGGCAGCTGTACCTCCTCCAGGTTGCGACGGCTTTCATCCCTTCTTGGAAGTTGTGCCTGGTGATGTTGGGTTCCTTGGTGAGGGAGAGGATGAGCTGTGTGTGATCGGCATTGGAAATGATGCGAAGCCCGTTTCTGACAATGGTTGCGTGGGGGGCCATGTAGACAATGAAGATGGAGAGTGAGGGAGGATCATTGGAGTAGTCCGCATCTGGTATCTGTTGGTTCTGAGAGGAAGGGTGGGAGTCTTATTCTCTGTGTTCTGCCCGTGAGGAATGAGCATATCCAGTCTAGGGCCTTTCCTTGGATGTCGGCATCGTGGAGCCTGGTGGCTAGTGTATGGTGGGAGATGCCTTTGAAAGCTGCTGACAGGTCCAGGAGGATGAGGGCTGCTATAAGGCCTTGTTCATGGAAAGCGCGGATGTCGTCTGTGGCAGTGAGGAGGACGGTCTCAGTGCTGTGGTTGCTGCAGAGCTCGGATTGAGAGGTGTTGTGATCCTCCGTAACAGAAGAGGAAACAGCATCACTCCAGAAAGCAGAGAGCCATAGAGCTGTGTGAATGCGTTTTGAATGTTGCATGGCAAAAACTACAATTTCCAGAAGGCATTAGGGCAGCCACTGTGTCTTCTCAAGGGTTTTGTACTGCCTATATAAGCACCTCCCCTCAAGAGGGTAGGTGCTTGTCAATCGTTTGAAAGCCAATGGACCCTGGCTCTTTGATTGAGTTTCTTCCCAATGACATTTGGATTCATTATTCCAGTCTTCGTTAGCTCCACAGTGTTGGAACTTTTCTCTACCCTAATGTAGGCTGAACGCGGCAGCCGCTCCTTGGTCAGATTCGGAGCACTTATCTGCAGAAAAGAAAAAGGAATCACTTGGCAGCTCCGTGGCATTGAAGCTTTTGCAGCGCGTTCCTTCCCTGAACACTGGTTTCAAACTGGAAGCCCCTTGTTCCTACCTTAGCCGTGTCTGAGGGACACACCTTTGCTACAGGCTGCTGGAGCACTTAGCAGAAAAACAAAAAGCCATTGTTCTCCTTCCCTGGATATTTTCTGTTCTTTTTTCTTAGCGCGTGTGGATTCACATGCTCAACTTTGTTTTATTATACAAGGCCAGTCACTTTAACCAGAGGGGCCAGCGCATGCTCTCTGGACGAGAGTGGAGAGCATGCTCATACTTCTTTCGGCTTTTTCATTATCATTTGGATTTTTTCAAGGAAATACAGCCTTGCTACTTTGTTAAAACTATCAGATGCTTTCTTAGGATTGCAGCTGCTTGCAGACAACCCTTGTGATTTATGTCAGATAAATTCAGCCCTAGTGGACACTTATTCTTTGGTGACATTTATCTCTGATGTAACCCTTCCCAGTATGTACTGCATGTAAGTTGGCCTGGAGGTGGGTGGTTTAACACAGCTTCTATTCACACACTGGTTTATAGCGGGGTGTCCGAGGTTATTAATAGCTGTGCTTTCTCTCGTATACAGGGTGTCACCATTGTTTCATGGTATTTTGAGAAAGAAGGATTTTTTCCTATTAAAGAAGGGACCGACGATTCCCTGTGGTGGTGGTCCGCTGCTTTTTGTTGTTTTATCCATTTCACTTTTCCCCTGCATACTTCTGTGCAGGGTAGGGTTTTATATGCTCCCTGGGGAGTAGTGCAAGGGGTGACTGGGAACTGTACCTTGCACTGCTGGATCTGTTCCTGAAGGTTAGTGGCTGGTGCGCTGTTAACCAATTTGAACCTGACAAGAAGTGTCAAGGATGTTGTTTGCTTCACTGAAAAGTGGTAGCTGGGTGTTGGCGGCCTTTTTGATGACCTTGGTTGCAAAAGGAATCAGTGAGATGGGCCTGAAGTTCTTGAGGTCCGTCCTGTCTGAGGAGGGTTTCTTTAAGAGGGTGTAGACTTTGGCAGTTGTCGGAGGATGTGGCGTCTCGGGGAAACAGTTGATGGTTCGGCGTAGCTCAGGTGCGATGGCTGTGGCAGTATTGTGGAATATGTGCGGCTGGCAGGGGTCAAAAGGTGATCCGGAGTGAATACTCTTCATGGTCTTTAGGGTGTCTTCTGTCATGAGTGGGGTCCAGGTGAGAAGGGTGTGTTGGTTGGCATCACTGAGGGTAGGGATTGTGGCGGTGCCGAGGTCTTGGCCATCGAAGTTGTCATACAGTGTCTTGATTTTGAGGTAAAAGAAGGAGCTGAGTCTGTTGCAGAGGTCTTGGGATGGAGGGAAGTCAGTTGTTTCGCTGTTGGGTTTCACAAATTCCTGTATGATGGCGAAGTGTTCCTTGGAGTTATGGGCATTGGAGAGGATTCAGTCTTTAAGGAAGATTTTCTTTGTGGTTTTGATGAGTTGGTGGTGTGCTGAGGTGGTTGTTTGGTAGGCGGAGCGTGCTTCCGGAGTTTTGCTGTTTCTCCACGTTTTTCTTTCCAGTCATTGGCAGGAGTGCTTGGATTCTTGTAGTGCTGTGGTTAACCAGTAAGCTTTCTTGTTGTGGCAACTTGTGGTGTTCTGGAGGGGGGGGGAGTGTGTTGGCACAATTGGTGATCCATTGGTGGAGGTTTCTTGCTGCCGAGTTGGTGCCCATCGTAGTTGGGTGTGGAGTGCAGGGGGTGAGCATTAGCATAATATTGGTTGTTTTATCACTTCACTTACTATATGTTTTTAATGTTGTAATTATGCCCTCTGCACTGCACAAGCCACTTAACTTTTCATAACAACATCAGACTCGAAATATGGTGGAAATTTAGAGCCCACACGTTGTGTACGGCATAGGTCATATATGTCAACATCCTTTGGCCTATGCACTTTATGAAACTGTACTGTAAAGACTACTGAAATAGCAGATGATATGTACCATTATACTTAAAAAAGCCAATTGGACTTGTGGGGATGAACCGATCTACCTGCATTTCTGTTTTACAGTTGCACTTTAGCATGAAATCAATTTGAAACTCTGTCGTTTTACCTCTATGACTATATTGAATTTTTAACCTGATCCATCAATATCTTGCCCCTTTTGCTCATATTTATACCTTTACAGTATTCAACTATGATGTATACATCCTGTGGTTTGAGCCATGATTTGCACATATGCATGGAGTAACTTTATCATTTTTCAACAAATGCAATTTAGCACTTCGTCACTTTATTGAATGTAAATCAAAATATGCTAAAATGCATTTATCTACATCGGAGTATTTTTAGCGAATTATGACTCCAATCAATTGATGTGGGTCGCAAGATGTCCAGCTCAAGGATTGTGGGGTGACACTTGATGGAGCATATGCTTTGATGTTATTGTTTAACTTCTCTTCCTAACAGAAGAATACAGCACATGTCCTCTCTTGATACATTTTCGCTCCCTTGATGTGATAGCTTATTTACATGTTGTTATTATGTTGTAAATTGCAATAGAATGATTCAGACAGTGATTTTCATAATATTTCTGAGACTGGAATCTCAAAATCATGTGGAATTGTACAACATTTTTTCATAGAATGGGCTGATTTGAGGAAAGGCCAGGTGTATAAAATGGCAGCTGATATATGCCGATGTAACTCAGAGTGTGCATTCTAGTAAATGAGGCTTGGGGGCATTCCAGAGGGACTTTTTTTAACATAATGGTGAGAGAAGGGCACAAGTCCTAAAAAAAGTAGTAGGGGGGGACTCTGCAAGTTAGGTGGTGTCACAGGAAGTGACATGACAACAGGAAGTGACATCGCAACAGGAAGTGACATCACATATGCAGCAGATCTATCTTTTGCACGTTTTGCAAGATTTAACAGTTGAAGCTGCTCAGTGCTTAAGCATGTGACTGATGGAGGAATTACCAGCTCAAATGTGGATGAGGTTTGGTGTACAACTACAATAGTCAAGCCGCTAAGTGCTGTAAGTGAGGCATACTAAAACATGGCACCATGAACAAAAGCAGAGTTTGTACATTTATGGTTCAGTGCTAGTATTTACAGTGGATGTATTGTTATGTAATATTTGCCAGCTTAAATAGCTAAAACGCGACAGACAGCAAAGTATGAGTGTGCGTCTAACAGTTAAATAAATATGGAAATGTACAGGTTGACAACTAAATTTATGCGCAAAGCACAAAATAAATATGGATAAATACAGATAAAATGGCCAAAAGATAAATATGGATAAATACAGACGGAACTGTTAAAAAAATAAATACCATAAAATCAGTGACGTTTTATTCAACTTGACAATACTGCAAGGATTACAATTCTTTTTGGGTAACGTCCTTTTCAATTACTCACACCCAACCACACGAACCTTCGAATGCTCCATGCATTACATTAAGTAACCAAACTTGACGTTTCCCAACTTTTTCTTTCTTTCTTTTCCTCTACCTTTCTTGCTACTTCTACTCTGCAGCCCATTACATCCAGGATATCACTCACTAGGTCACGGGCCCTGCCGGGTCGGAATTATCACCGGTGGAGCGATGAGCTACCTATTGTTTTGAAAATCTCTGTTGACTTCCTCACCTTCTGTACTACTTTTTCTCCCGCACATAGTGCTACTCCTTATTTTTCACCTCTTTCTCCATTTCCCCTTTTTTCAGACCTCCTTTCTTTTTCGCATCTGAATTGCAGGTATGATTTGTCTTCTGCACCCCCTGCACATTCACGCAGAATATATCACATATGCAATAAGGGCACTTTAGTGTGTGTGTGATCCGTCCGTCACTTCTCGGACACTTATACCCACAAAACCAGCACTAAGAGACACTGCATGAACCTCTGACTGTGTCTTTTCTTCACACGCATGTATTACATTACACTTATGTAATGTCTTAATAGAACCGAGTTCCCACTACTTTTTTCACCAACTACATATACCCCTAGGTGTCGCACACGATGGAATGTTTCACTTTGCGATCCCTACGTTCTGGTTTTTTACGTGAGTGGATGCACTGTACCAAATAATCTTGTAACATCATGCCAGATGTTCTATTGTTAACCTTTGTATCCTTCCCAGCCCTGAGGAGTCGCAGAATTATTTTTCCAAACGCGATGAAACACGTGTCGGCTGGCTGGTTTTGAAACAATTAAAGAGCTGAACTGTAGCGATACCTTGCAGGAAATCCCTGTTTGTTTCTGTTTGCTTTGTTCTTCTGTATATGTATGTCTACATAGACGACTGTAATGTAATTCCCTGCTGTGTGCATAGGGTATTCTTGTAAATATATGTTTTGTGTGTTGGTATTTCTCTGACATACATTTGAGTGGTTAGACGGTCTTTTCCGCTCACCCAGTTGCACCACATTACTACTGTTGTTCAATACTTTTGCGTCCACTTTTGGCAGAGCGCCCAGGTGCTACTCTGAGATCTAAAAACCCTTTCTCCTGTCAGTACAATTCTAGTAAATGAGGCCTGGGGGCACTGCAGGGGGACTTTTTTTAAACATAATGGTGAGAGAAGGGCACAAGTCCTAAAAAAAGTAGTGGGGTGGACTCTGCAATTTATGTGGTGTCACAGGAAGTGACATGACATCAAGAAGTGACATTACAACAGGAAGTGACATCACAACAGGAAGTGACATCACATGTGCAGCGGATCTATCTTTTACACGTATTGCAAGATTTAACAGTTGAAGCTGCTCAGTACTTAAGCCTGTGACTTAAGGTCCCTGTATGGAGGAATTACTAGCTCAAATGTGGATGTAGTTTGGTGTACAACTACATTAATCAAGTCACTATGTGCTGTAAGTGAGGCATACTAAAACATGGCACCATGAACAAAAGCAGTGTTTGTGCATTTATGGTTCAATGCTAATATTTACAGTGGATGTATTGTTATGTAATATTTGCCAGCTTAAATAGCTAAAACACGACAGACAGCAAAGTATGAGTGTGCGTCTAACAGTTAAATAAATATGGAAATGTACAGTTTGACAACTAAATTTATGCGCAAAGCAAAAAATAAATATGGAGAAATACAGATAAAATGGCCAAAAGATAAATATGGATAAATACAGACGGAACTGTTAAACAAATAAATACCCTAAAACCATGGTTTCAGTGTGTATGTGTGACACTTAGAGTGACACTTTCCACTCAGTGAAAACCAAGCTACAAAGTGCAAAGCAATAGATATCAGTAATTGCACTCTATTCAGCAATGAGAAGCTCTACAATATTTTGAAGCGGCTGCAAAATACTTGAAATAAAAAGTTGCAATTCATACCATGTTCACACATTCAAATACAATCTATAGTTGTGAGAAATTGGAGAGCAAATACTGATTAGCCTACACATGTTTCAAGCAAGGAAAATTTAACTTTCTAAAAGCCAGCCAATGAAAAGCGATGATAAAAGTACCTATGCGTCATTGCAGGGTTGAACAAGATTGGCAAGTTGAGACACAAGCACTGACCACATATCTTTCTCTTCAGATTTTGCAGGACAAAAGAGAAGCCTCCTCCTATTGCAGTCAAAAAATCTTCATGGGACTACCAACTGCAGCTAAGGAACCACTTGCGGACAACTTGTATCGGATGGTCCACTGATATCGTTTTTTAGGTCTCAACATGAGCAAGACACCAGAGTCCACTGCAGGCCCACTCACCCTCATGGCCTGTGCCTCCCAAGAAACTGTTTGTGGGGGTATCTCCTCAGTAATAGGAGAGTGAAATGCTATTTTCCATGAAGATTTTAACCAACTATCAAACTGATTTTGGTAACTCAACTCATTCAATGCAGCTCATTCCTTGTGGCTCTTTCTATGAGCCACTCAATTCCTGTGGTTCACTCCTTGCATGCCCTTTACCTCTGAGGCCCATTCTCAGTATCCCATTCTATTTAGTTCTTGCTGTTCATTCCCTGTGACTAATTCTCAGCGCTGCTCAAATCTTGCAGCCCATTCCATTTGGGTACATTCCTTGTGGCTCATTCCAAACTCATCTTAAAAACTCCAGCTTTTGAGCTGGGGGGACAGCATGGACCCCCAACTCGTGCCCTGATCCTGGTATAGTCAATACTCTGAACCTTGAAGGTAACTTTTTGAGAGTGAGTACCTTCCTTGGATAATCTTGCTATATTTAATCAGGTGCTTGACATTCTGGGTGTGATTAAAACCATGTAGGAAATGTCTGTTTATACATGGTGCTCACTGCAGATGAAGTGGAGAAAGAAAAAGAGCTACTGATAAGAGGACAAAGTCAATTCTTAAAAATATATGTGGACATTTGCAAAGATTACAAAATAAATAAAATAAAACTATAACTATGAGAAACAATAAAAGTGGACAAAGGGTACATTGCAAGAACAGAAAAGATTGTAACAAAGATGGACACACCTTAACCAAGAGACAGCAGCAGTTTAAGGAAATCCGAGCCAGGATGTTTCATAGTAGAGTGGTTGTAAATCTACTGTGAAATTTGAAGAAGTATAGAAGGAGAGATGCACTGAAAGTGAAAGAACGAGTTGAGAGAGTAGTTGATAAGGCCTTTGCTTTGAAGCGGAAGATTTTCATTTTGATTCTAACTAGAATAAGACTCCAGACAAAATGGTGTTGTGCATGAGGAGACAAAACCAGAAGAAAAGATTAGTGAATATAATTAACTTTTGTACAATTTTTAGTGGAGAATGGATGCATAGTTATAGTACAGAGCCTTTCTTTAATGAAGAAAGCTATCTGCAGGTTAACAGATTAGTTCATGCTATTGATTAAAGAGGACAATCTTAGGAAATGAAGAATGGCAGTCCTATAGCGAAAGGGATGATGGTACCTAGAAATGTAGAACTAGTTATTGGAGAAGAGGTACAAGGAAGGCAGAGTCATGCACCTGTATAGAAATAGAATTGTAGTAGTGTTTGTAGTATTCAATAGCAATAAATTAATATAATAATATAATAAGGAAATTTCTAAATATCTTTCCAAGGCGAAGTTTAAAACACAAAATAAGTACTTTACAAGGATTGGATCCTTGCAACATTGGAAAGCATATAAATTTACAGGGACACTCAATAGCTTGTTCATCAAACAAAGTGTGCCAAAGCACCTTTCATCATTTCAGAATGTTATCTGTAAACCACTCAACAATGCAAACTTTAGTTAGGAGGCTGTACTATGTGAAAACTCCTGCATTATGTTTAGGAGAAATGAATAGAGCACTTTTGCATGGTACAGTGGCAGACGTAGAAAAGGTTTGTGATGATGTGCAATTTCATTTCATTAGTCCTGAGCAGGATTCCAGTGAAAATGAAGAGTTGTTAAGAGGGGGACGTGTGCACAGGACACAGATATTACAGTTGATAGTTTTGAAAAAGAGATTACAAAATCTAACACAGTTTGTTTTAAAAAACTATATTATGTTTGTATATGTTGTCGACGTACTCACTAGAAGATTCAAACACAGACTGTTGACTTGCATTTAAAAAGTGAAAAAGTAAATAATGATAACTGGCAAAAGTTAGCTGTGTATTTATTTGTAGAGGAATACTTTGACTTGTCCATATGGCAAGTTATATGTAAGTAGTGTTACCATTAATTAGAAGATATTAGATACTCATTTTGTAATAAAATAAGATGCCTGCTTATGTAGAAAAACTATAAAGGGCCAAAAATAAAAAATAAATCAACATTTGTGATTCTTTGCAGCATTGTGAAGGGCTGTTATGAACTGCTCTCCACTCACTACAACTGCACAAGCCATGCAGTAAGATGACATTTGAGTAAACTGTGGTTTTTAAATGGTAATGCATGGATGTGGTTTCACAAGAATATTTTTTATTCATACCCCTTAACTGTCCTGTGAAATATTGTGCTTTGCGCAGATCTGTTCACTATGAACTCCTATCAAAGAATGTTCAAGATAAATGGGCTTATTTTTTTGTGGTTTTGTAAAGCTTTAAAATGTTTTTGTTCTTTTTTATGGTAACAAAAATGCCAACTGGGATACGAGGAATTTGAAAAATGTGCACCAAGAAATGAGCAAAAAATATAAAAAGGGCAATAAGTTAGTATGTTTGATTTTTTGTAGCATTGCAAATAGCTGTAACACCCTGCCCACCAGCACTAACAACAACACTACAGTCCATGCAATACATGGCCATTCTTGAAAACTCTGGAGCCATATCTGTTGTAGTAGTCTGAACCTCTGAAAGGACTTTCTGGCTGGGAATTGTTTCTGCTGCCACTGATGTAGATGGTCCTCCAGTTTCCCTCTGCTACATCACCAGTTGTAGATATTTTCTACGATAGATTTTAAGATGATATAAGATGGATGTCTTCCCACATGAATATTTTTTGTTCATCTCTCTAGAGAGGGCTTTGACACAGAATATGCATTGCACTAGTTTTGCCGCAGTTTTTGATTCCCCATGACTTTGAGTAACAATGGGTAGTTTGATGGGTGTGTGGTAGTTTTATTTGTGAGTTCGGATGTTGAAAGTTATTCTTTGAAATTGTTGCTTTTACACTTTGTCATTTGTATTCGTGACTACTGATGACATTGCTGTGAAGAAGGAAAATGCATTTCGGATATGGATATACTTATGTTGAAAATTAATACAAATGGGAAATTTAGATTAGTATCTTACTAAATAGCAACTTTAGGTAAAATATGTCTTTGTATATGTTTAACACCCAGTATTCGCAGTCTGTCCTTGGCAATTGCACTCATAGAATCACACAGGTGAAGAACCGGATTAACCCACTTACTGGGACTCGGCGGTGGGGGAACCACCCAAGCCTTCCATACCCTTCATACGTAGTAAAAGGAGATACAGGAGCCTTCGTCTGCAGGAGGAACCCAGATTTATTCAAATAGCCCGGGCTATGGAACAGAGTACCAAGCTCGTCAGAAACAAGACAGAGGAGGCTGCTGCTTTACTCCGCAGCTTAAAAGCCTTTTATACTTTTTCATTCTGTTCTTTTGGCTGATAGTTCATTGTTCAATCAGGGCAGTGATTGCAGTTGATAACCAGATCCAGACGACGTTTGAAGATGGTGACCTGGTCAAGGCTTGGTACACAAATCATTGTTCACTCGGCTTGATCAAGGCTCAGTCTTTCAGGTCATTTTCCACTCAGCTTGATCAAAGTCCGGTCTTTCATGTCATTTTTTAATCACCCTGATCAAGGCCCAGCAGTCAGACCATTGTCCAGATAACCTGATCACAGTGTCAAGGATGTTTACCAGTCTGGGAGCAGGAGATGGAAAGCAAATCATTTACACAGGGTGTGAGTGTCTCATGACTTTCTGTTGAACTGCAAGAACAGGGGGGGTAGCGTGTGCAACAGCTCCTGGGCAGAAATGCAGGCTGCAAGATGGCTGTTGTCATAGTAGTTCGATTTTCCTCAGGCATCAGCAGAAATGACCAGGTGGGCCGTGTGGAAGTGTTTGACACGAGATGGCAATGAAAAAACAATGGAGTCCCGGTACAAATGATGCCGATCAGAAGAACACTTTTCCTCACAGGCACTACCTATGCAATCATACAATCACCCAGGCACTACTCATACACTTATGTAATTACCCAGACATTACACACTCACTCACAGGCCCATACAGCCAGCCACACATCCAGTTACAGGGACATTATGGTTAGGAAATGTAATTAAAAAACCTTAGAAATTCACTAAAAAAACCAAAGGCTACAGAGATATAATTCGGTTCAAGTTTCTCTCGTACGAAACCAGTGAAATTCAGCAGTTATAGTTAACTGAGCTAACTATCATCACACCCACAATGCACTGCTTATGACCTCACATATTACATCACTCATGACATGGTAAGTGACATTACTGATGACATCTCAAATGTAATCATGACATCATTCAGTGACTGTGAATGGTTTTAAAATGTTTATGAGTGTTAAATATATATACTAAGGTGTATTGATGAATCAGTGGCTGTATGAGTGCCTGTATCGAGGATTCAGTAGATACAAGGCTGACTGTATAAGTGAGTGATTAGAGGCCCGATGTAGGTAAATCCCATTTACCGATTTTGAAATACCGAATTTTACCGATTCGGTATTTCAAAATTGCTAAATGGGATGTAGGTCCCAACATCTGGATTCGTTACCGAATCCTTAACAATTCATTAATTACCGATTCGGTAAATACCGAATCGGTAATGCCCATTCATTCCTATGGGCTTTGAAGCCCATAGGAATGATTAGGCATTACCGATTCGGTATTTACCGAATCGGTAATTAATGAATTCACAAGGGTGCAGGGGGTGTCACTTTGACACCCTCTAGCACCCCCAAAACGGGCATGTGTGCAATGTGGCACACAGACATGCCCTAAGGGCACGTCTGTCTGTCACATGGCACATGTGTACATGCACAGATGTGCATGTACACAGGAATCGGTATTTTACCATGGATTTGTATTCCATGGTAAAATACCGATTCTTTAAGCCATGTGCCAATGGAAAATTGGCTACCCACATAGCATTTTCGGTAATTTTACCGAATCGGTAAATATTACCGAATCGGTAAATATTACCGATTCGGTAATTATTACCGAATCAGTAAATATTACCGATTCGGTAATTATTACCGAATCGGTACTTATTACCGATTCGGTAATAATAACGATTCGGTAAAATTACCGAATATGTGCACCTACATCTCCCTAGCCCTTTACCAATCGGAAACGGCCAAAAATCGGTATTTTCGGCCGATTCCGATCGGTAAAGGGCTACCTACATCTGGCCCTAGATGTATCAGTGAATGTCTGGTGCACTAACTAGGTTGTCTGAATTTCTGTGTTAGTCGGTCAGATGGTGTCTGTGAGTGGGCAAATGAGTGGGTTACAGAGATATTATAGTTAGGCTCAAGTTTCTCTCGAACAAAACCAGTGAAATTTAGCAGTTATAGTTAGCTGAGCTAACTATAGCTCACACCTGCAATGCACTGCTTATGACCTCACATACTACATCACTTTTGACATGGTCAGTGACATCACTGATGACATCTCAAATGTAATCACTGATCACATCATTCAGTGACTGTGAGTGGTTTTGAAATGTTTGTGAGTGTTAAATATATATACTAAGGTGTATTGATGAATCAGTGGCTGTATGAGTGCCTGTATCAATGGTGAATGACTGACTGTATAAGTGAGCGATTAGATGTCTCAGTGAATGTCTGGTGCACTGACTAGGTTGTCTGAATTTCTGTGTCAGTCGGTCAGATGGTGTCTGTAAGGGGGCAAATGAGTGGGTGTATAGACGGCTGCAGCCATGGTGGAAGTGCAGGCACCACCGCACAGGTAGTCCTACTATCCTATTACAAGTTGGATGGTCGAACCACCATGGGACTACTGCAACTGCCAGGGATCAGAGATCCCTGGTGGTGTTACACCGATCTTGAGGCTGCAATACACGTGGCAGTGTTGTTGCCACACCTCCAAGCATGTTATGAGTTTCATGACAGTGAGTCCACAATGAAAATTGTGATGGAGAGGAAACAGGGGTTGCCTCAGTGCCATGGGGTGCATGCAACGGGACACATGTTGTTTACCCTGTGTGCATGCACCCCAGTTCCTGCATGGCATGGACTACAACAGTCCATGCTGTGCAGGAACTGCCTTTGACACTCTGCAGTGACTTTTTCATAGGCACCACCTTGGGACCACCAAAGAACCGCCCACCAGAGACAAAAAAAGTTATAATCTGGCTTGCGCTGTCAGTATGGCTTTGGCGGTCTTGGAGCAAGGCATCAGCTTGGCGGCCCCACTCCAAGATCGCCAAAGTGAAAATTAGGCCTTAATACCACTAATTCAAAATAAACTCACATAAAAAGCGTTGGACTTTACAGGTGAAAGGATTTACTTTTCCCATTCTAAACATACCGACACTGGGGAAAATGTTGGAATTTGGGGGGTGGGGAAGGCAAAGTTTTGAACTTTGGGGGGGTTAGATTTACTATTCCCATTCCAAACATGGCCACACGGGAAATTACTGGACGTTCGGGGGTTAAATTCACTATGCTCACTCCCAATGTAGCTACATTGGGGAGAGTGTTAGACTTTGGGAAGTTAGATATACTGTTCCCATTTCAAATTGTTGAACTTTGTGGGGATGGCTTTATATTTAGAGTGTAAACTCAAAACGTATCCACATTCGGGAAAGTGTTGGACTTTTTGAAAGTTGGATTTACTATTTCCCCTCTAGGAGCCTAATTATGATGGGAGTCAGATGAGCATCTGACTGCCAGCGTTTTAGAGCAGGAACCATCCGACAATGAGTCAGCAGTTCCACGTTCCCTATTAGGAAATACCTGTAAAATGCATTTTTTCTAGTGCAGCTTATGCTGCAGCCCAAGCCACACTGGAAAAATGCATTGTGCACCATGTGTGGGGCGGCATTACAATTGCCCCCAGGCCCACTTAGCTATGGCCATTGGGAGACTGAGGCCCTGTTTGTGGGTAACAGGGACCCATTCAGTCTGCCTGTTCATGGTGGTGGCACCTCCATGAACAGGCCGTCGAAAAGGGATATCCTAATCCCTACAGCGGTGCCTGCGCAGGCACTGCCTCCATTGTAGGGATTAGGAATCCAACCACCATCCCAATGGGATCTGTGATACTCTCCGAGGCAGTGGTGCTACTCCTAAACTCTGCAGTCCGACCGCTGCTTTGTAATGCAACAGTCGGACCGATGCCCTAAATGGTGGACCGCCAACGATGGCCTGTCACTGGCAGTCTGCCTGCCATCGTAATGAGGGCCTAAACCTTGAATTTTAGGGGACTTATATTTACCAGTCATATTCCAATATTACCCACAAAGTTTATACTGCTTTACAAATTAAAAAATAATTATAACAACATTGAACGTGCATAAACTATTGTTATATAAAAAATATACACATTCATTGTGCTGACAAAAAACTGCATTAGCTGCAAAGCCTGACTGTAGTGCACACACAGACAGAAAGCGATGTCAAGGGACTCTGCATGTTGCAACAATGAAAGGCAAGACTTTCATTTCGTAATTTGGCCACATTATATTCAACAATTCACCATGCTGAAGTAGGATGATGTCGGCAATAGGGACAAACACATTTGAAGGATTTATTGCCTCTGGAAATAGAGGAAGAAATGAAGCCCCACATAATGGCACCAGTTTTGGTAATTAATACAGTTAACTATAATAATCCTTCTAAATTAGGGGAAGAAATTGTTTCTGTTGATCATCTTTAACCACATGGCTGCTAGGCGTTTTCCCGTCCTGCGCTGCAGAACCAAAATCACCATTAATCATGACGAGCTGGCCTTGTCATCCGCGCACGGCAGGTAAGCGCCATGACGAGCCCAGCTCGTCATTAGCTTCGAAGGGGTTAAGGTTTGTTTGTGACAACTTCAATGCCAGATAAAAACATATGCAAATCCTTTTCAGCTGGGTGAAGGTCACACAGAAATATAAGTATAGTCTTCGCTAGCACCATTTGCTTTACTCGTATTTTGGTTGTGCACAATACATACTGCAGTGAGCCACACATGGTCTTGAGTTTTATAGGCCTATCCCATTTAATTCACTTATCACAATTTATCTGCAATAAGTGACCCAGCCCCCTCATGAAATCGGGTGTCAGTGTGACAAATAGTTCCTGCTACATGAACCGGTGCACAAACTCTTGATTGATTTACTATTCATAATGTGGTTGAGAGGTAATTGTGGATTACAGGGCATACACTCATTTTGACAAAATAACAGGTCAATTAAACCTCCATGATGAAAACATATAGAATCTTTAATTTACAATTATTTCATTTCTTTTAAAATAGAAATAGAGAAAGTAGTGACTTTAATTTTATTTCAAATGAATTAATTAAAAAAATAATTCCATTCCTGTAGAAATGGAGTACAATAACTCTTTAGACCAAATCTTGTGTCCAGAACATGTTCAGAAAATAACATAAATATTTATCACAATGAATGAATAAACATATACATTAATCCTGAAACCTTTACTGTTAAAAATGGGATTTATTTGAAATAAACCTAGACATTGTATTTTGAACATATGTGATGAACGTGCATGGTTATGCAGAAGCTGCACAATCTTTTTTCTCTTTCTATTTGACATAGCGGGTGGTGTGGTACAAATTCAGAAGAGGAGTTAGTGCCAGAGTTAAGAATTTTGACAGCAGAAGGAGGATTGCTTTTGCCAGTGTGATGAAACTGGTAACAAGACACGGGTGATAATGGGAAGTGGGTAAGGGGGAGTCACACCTTAAAAAAAGTGTAAAGATAAAGAGCAGGAAAAGAAAATGTAGTGGGGTTTAAGGGTGTACCCCTTTCAAAAATATGTATCGCAAAACCAACAAAAATTACCAAGAAGGGTAACCAACAGGTTGGTTTTACCAGACTTTTGTAAGTGAGAAAAACAACAAAACTGGTTTGTCAAAACAATATCATCAGAACTGGTTTCTTCATTTTGTTTGTCTCATAATGTCCCGGTTACTTACCGGTAATCTTCATTACTCCGAGTCCTTGTCTTCCTCGCCACAGTATAAACACATGAGCCTCCACTCCCACAGAAACTCCAAGCACAACTTTTCTCATTCAAGTCTCCCTCTCCCTCCTCCAAGATGGCCCCCAGTGGCTACAGCCAATCCCTTAAAGGGATACAGAAACCAGCAAAACGACCTGAAAAACGAAGCCGCAGACATGAAGCCACCACCAGGGCCGGGAGGGAAGGGAAACTATATTGTGGCGAGGAAGACAAGGACTCGGGAGTAATGAAGATTACCGGTAAGTAACCCAGGCATTACCTCCTCGTCCGTCTTCCTCGCCACAGTATAAACACATGAGCCGATACCCAAGCAAATCAGCTTCACGCAAGGAAAACAGTCCACAAAATGAATGTAGTGAAACACAAGAGGCAGAGAAACCAAAAAGAAACACCTTAAGGAATACCAGCAGTTAGTACTGAAGAGGCTAAGGAAACAGATCCCCCACCCCCAACCTGAAGGCTGTAATGTGACATGAAGGTATGAGGGGATGACCATGTGTCAGCCCTGCAAACATCCTCCATGGAGACCGCCTTGAAAGCAGCCCACGACACAGCAACAGACCTGGTCGACCAACCCTGAACAGGAAGAGAGGGAACCTCAGAAACAGAACCATATGCCAACAAAATGGCCTCCTTAATCCAACGACTGACCGTGGAAAGGGAAGGATTCAAGCCCCAATGGGACAAACCAAAATTGACAAATAAATTGTCCACCTTACAGAAGGAAGAAGTGCGTGACAAATAAATCAACAAGGCACGACGAACATCCAAGAGGTGTAAAAGGCAATCCGCAGCCGAGGAAGGATCAGGGCACAGAACCGGAAGTATCACCTCAGCAGACCGGTGAAAAAATGAATCCACCTTAGGCACAAATGTAGGATGAGGGCGCAAGACCACCCGATCCAACAAAATACCAAAAATGAAGCAGACCTCAGGAAAGCCCCCAACTCCCCAATACGCCTGGCAGAAGCAATAGCCACAAGAAACACGACCTTGAGTGTTAAAAACTTCAAGTCCACCGATTCCAAAGGCTCGAAAGGAGCCATTTGCAAGGAACGCACCAGCAAAGGAAGGTCCCAAGGAGGAGGACACAGGATAGGATGGGGACGTTGGAAAGACAGAGACTTAAAAAGCTGTACCACCAAAGGAGACACCGAAACCAAAGGAAGGACATGAAATGCCCGAATGGCGGCCCACTGTGCACGGAGAGTAGAAATGGCTAAGCCCAACTCAAAACCATCATTCAAAAAATCAAGAATGCGAGCCGGGTCCAAAGAAGCCATCGACAGCCCGCGACCAACACACCAAGAAGCAAAATTATCCCAATGTTTAGGGTAGGACTTTAGCGTAGAAGGCCTCTGGGACTGCTGAATGACCCCAGCAACAGCCAAAGAACAACCCTCACCCATCAGCGAATCCCTCTTAAGAGCCAGGCCCGCAGACCCAGGGACCGGAACACAGGCAGAGGAAGAAGATGGCTCAACAGAGGGTAAGGCACGAACAGCAAGGCCCATCCCGAAGACACCGCCAATTCCAACAATAGGGAATACCAAGGGCGACGGCACCACCCCGGAACAACCAGAAGGACAAATAACCCCACCCTCATGGTCTTCTGCAAGACTTCCGGAATCAGGGAAACAGGAGGAAAAGCATACAACAGGCCCTTCGGCCAAAGGAATGACAGAGCATCTACATTCCAAGCAGCCCGGCAAGGCATAATCGTGCAAAAGCAGCGGATCTTGGCATTGGACTGGAAAGCAAAGAGGTCTACAATCGGAGACCCAAACATCCTTCTCAACCTCCCGAACATCAAGAGCGTCAGGGACAAAGACCCTATGGATGGAAACACACGGCTTAGACAATCTGCCACAATGTTCTCCTGACCAGGCAGGTAAATCGCAGACAGGGAAGCCAGGTTCACCTCTGCGCAAGAACAAATCCCACGGCTGAGGCAACTGAGGGAACGAACCCTGCACCCCCCTTGATGGTTCACATAGAACATCACCACCTGATTGTCAATCCGGACCTGCACATGGTGACCCTAAAGAAGATCCGAGAAGGCCAACAGACCCAACAGAACAACCTTCAGCTCCTTGTAGTTGGAAGAACAAGACAACACAGACCGAGGCCAAACCCCTTGAGTAATTGAATCCCCCAGAGTAACACCCCAACCCAGCAGGCTGGCATCCGTAGTGAGAACCTGAGATGGAACAACCAGAAACGGGCGATCCCGGGACAGATGAGCCTCATCCAACCACCAATCCAGGACCATCCGAACCGACGAGGACACAGGGATCAAGACACTCATATCTAGGGAACAGGGGTCCCAATGCAACAAAATGTGGGACACCACTGGATACATATGAAGGCGAGCCCATGGTACGGTCAATAAAGATGCAAACATCAGCCCCTGAACCCGCAACCACAGGCTCACAGGATGAGAAGGCCCCAACAACAGGGAACGAACAGCAGACATCAGGGACAGAATCCGAGCAGGGGGCAGGAACACCATCCCCAACTGGGTCCTGAACAGAGCCCCAATGTAAGTCAATTCCTGCGCAGGAACCAGGGAAGACTTTGGAACATTCACCAGGAATCCGTGATGCTCCAGGACATGGCACACCCTCAGGACATGCAACTCCGCCTTCGAAAGAGAAGAAGCAGAAATCAAAATATCGTCCAGATAAGAAAAAACACTAATGCCCTCCCCATGTAAATGGCCAATAATAGGAGTCAGAATCTTAGTAAAAACCCTGGGAGAAGAGCGGAGGCCAAAAGGCAATACCTGGAACTGATAGTGACGACCCAGGATGCAGAATCGTAGAAACTTCTGAGAGTCCGGGTGAAAAGGCACATGTAGATAAGCATCCCTCAAGTTTATTGAGGCCAGAAAATCCCCCTGAGACACCAGAGGAAGGATCACCTGGAGCGAAACCAATTTGAACTTTTGATGAGGAACAAAGGTATTCACCTATTTCAAATCCATCACAGGTCTGAGATCCCCTGTGCGTTTGGTCACCAGGAAGATAATGGTATAAACACCCAACCCCAACTGATCTTCGGGCACGGGAATCACGGCCTTCTTCACAACAAGGGACTCAATAACTTCCAAAAGCGCCACCCGCTTTAGAGCGTCCCTGGGACAAGGAGTGGACCTGAAACAGTCTGGGTAAATCCAAGACGTATACCCTCGGACACCACCTGAAGCACCCACTGATCTGACACAGTCTCACACCAAGAGTCCATGAAGTAAGTGAGGCGACTCCCAACCGAACCCACACCAGTAGCGATCCAGTCACAATTTTGAAGCGGGAGCGGAGGAGGCAGAAGCACCGGAGAACCGGGACTTGTCAAAGGAAGGAGCGACCCGGCCACGCCCCCTCCCACGAAAGGGCTGACCAGCACGGCCCCTCCGAGAATGACCAAAAGCCCTCTAGGAACCAAAAGGCACGTAAGCGACCAGAACGTTCCGGAGCAAGGAGCTTACGGTCTTCTGCCGTCTTCTTCACCATTTCATCCAAAGGGAACTAAACAGCTTAACCCCAGAAAAAGGGATCTTCATCAGGAGACCCTTCTGCGCAGCATCAGCCTTCCAGGAGCGGAGCCACACTGACGTCTCGCAGCGACAGAAGACCCAGCCGCTGCCCCCAATGAATTAAAAGAAACATCAGAAAGCAGTCGAACCTGCTGCTCCATCATCGTCAGAGTAGAAGATACATCCTCCTCCTGGTCCAACATTTCAGCCATAGATTTAAAATCCTTAAGCAAGGACTGTATTGCGTAAGATGAATAGTCCGCAGCCCGGATGGAAAAATTAGCAGCCGCAAAAGTGCGCTTCACCGCACCAACCACCTTACGATCTACAGAGTCAGCAGGAGAGGAATCTTCCGAAACAATAGTCCCATGAGAGGACACACTGGACATCAAGGAATCAACCTTAACAGAGGAAGGGAATTTTACAGCAAAGTCCTGCAGAGGATAGTGTTTATTCAAAAAACGCAGAAAAGAACCCTTGTCCAGAGCGCGCCATGCGGCGAGGCAAAATGGCCGCTCCCTCTTGAGCTCCGCGATGTTAGGTGGCGCTTTGTGGCGAAGGACCCGTTCCTTGCCAGCGTTTTCTCCTCAACTCGGCGGATTCTGCAATCGGAGATGCTCCCCCTCAACGTGGTATGCTTTTTGGGGCTTCACATGCATTTTTTCACATAGTTTATTGTGGAAATGTTCCCCACCCGACACCGGCTGCCATTTTGTTTTTTCACTCGTTTTTTCTCAAAACTATTTTCTTCCTTTTTTCTTGTTCTTGACCCTCCATTCACCTTCCATGAACACTTATTCCTGTAAATATCGACTAATTCTCTCAATTGACTGATTGAATAATGTTTTTTGGAACTATTTTTGCCTCAGCATCACTCCTTTGAATGTGCATCACTGGCATATGTGGTATAACCTTTGGTCCACGTAGTAGCGCTACCACTCTCTCACAGTTTGCTCTATTTTTGAACAATTATTTTCCTTTCTGTGCACTCCACTTGACTGTTATTGCTCTTCTTGTCAGCTTACCACTTAGGTGCCCTGGTGGTCCACCTTCCCTCTATCTCTACAACTGGTCCTCTCAGTGTTCGTCACAATGGAACACGCAAACAACTCCAAAGCTTCTAGTACCGTTTCCTCTGCACGCAAGGACCCTGCTTCCTCTATTAAATGCCTCAAAAAGGATCCTCCCTCTCCTTCTAAGTCTCCACTTCCTGTCGCTCTAGAAGATATCATGGAGGAGCTATGCCTTATACGCCCTTTTATGGCCGATACCACCACTACTTTACAGAGACTGGACGAAAATTGGTCTAACCTGCATAAGAGGGTATCTGACGTTGAACAACAGATCAGTGATGCCCAAGACGTTGTTGCTAAGGTTGCCAGTCTTACAAAAGAAGTTGATTTGCTCAAGAAAACCTCTGAGGATTTAGAAAATCGTAATAGGTGCAACAATCTGCGTATTTATGGTATTCCGGAGAATTCGGAGGAGCCAGATATCATTCAATTTTTAAAGACTCAAGTCTTACCTATTACTGGCCTTCCTAAGCATCTGGATGAGAATATACAAAGGGCGCATCGTCTTGGACCAAAAAACTCTTCTATAGGTTCTAAACCTAGAGGCATCATCACCTATTTTCTTCTCTACTCTGACCTTATGACCATCCTTCACTCTGCCAAACAGCACAAGCAGTTACTCTGGTCTGGTCACAAAACTTTTCTCACTCAGGATGTTTCTAAGCTGACTGCTGCACAACGCAAGGAGTTTCTGGACTTACGACCTACACTATGATCCATGAATGCCAGATACGGCCTCATTCACCCTTGCTTTTTCAAAGTGACCTATAAAGAAAGAACTTTCAGCTTTGATGATCCGGCGGACCTTCGGAAGTTTATCAACACTCATAAAAAAGATTCCATGGAACACAGCAGTTCTTAATGTTTCTGTTTTTGTGCTTGTTGTTTTATAACTTCTCGTTATTTTGTTCCTCATGGTAATGTGTTCTTGTTCTTCTCACCTTGTTTTTTAGGTCTCCTCTTCATTGTTTTGGTTCTTCCCTTCATTGTGCTGTTCTGTTGTCTTTTCTATGCATCCTAGTACGCTGCCTTCCTTTCCCAATTGTTTGGTAAGTCTCCTTCATTGTTTTACATTGTCATATTTGGTCTCCTGACCCAATTGTATTTCTTCTCGCTCTCTTGTACCCAATGTTTTTGAGGCCATACATTTGACGTTCTCTTTTGCTGCGTGGTTGTTTTGTCCTTCGCTGCTCCTGCTCTCATTTTATTGTCCTTCGTGCTTTTGACCTTCATGTTTAAAGCCATTTGGCTTTTCGCCATTTTTTTTTTCTTCACTTTATCTCCAGGGAGTTTTGATCTCCCATTCCTCTCTTTTTCGTTTTCGCAGTCCTCTCACTCTATTTCTTTCTTCATGGCATTCTGCATTTACTTCTGCTCTCATTTTTTTACTTTCCCTTTGTTATTCATACCCAGATTCTCCTCAATCCTTCCAATTTTTTCACAATTCACTTATTCTCTTTTTCTTTTTTGTGGTAGTGGTGAGTTATATTTTCTGGCTTGCTTCTCTCCTTCCAGCAGTCTTTCTTTCCTCTTCTAAGTTGTTTATCCTTTGCTTATGTCTATCTCAGCTCTCTTCATTTATTCTATCTTCTAGCTTATCTTTCTATTTTTTCCATAAATGAATGGTCTGCGTGTAATTTCTTGGAATGTTAAAGGTCTTCGTAACCCGGTTAAAAAACAACAGGTTTTATCTCATTTAGCAAGATTGAAATGCCAAGTTGCTTTGTTACAAGAAACTCACCTTTCCCAAAAAGACATTTCCTCTCTACGCAAACACTGGGTGGGTGTGTATTTTGTTCGCCCTCAGTTTATGTTTTTGTTTATGTTTTTGCAATTTGTATAGCGCGCAAATACCCGGGGGTGTCTCGGCGCTTGAGGATTCTGAAATCAGACAATAGGGCACAGGGCTAGTGATTGAACAACCAGGTTTTAAGTTGCTTTCTGAAACTGGGGAGGGTTGGGCTAGTTTTGATAGTGATGGGGAGGGAGTTCCAGAGCCTGGCTGTGGAAACCACGAAGCACCTATCTCCCCAAGTAGCTTTCTTAGTTTGTTGGATAGGAAGGAGGTGTGATGTGGCAGAACGGAGTGACCTGGTGGATGCATAGAGGCGGAAAGCATTTTTTAGGAACAGAGGGCCGGAGTTGTTAATGGCTTTGTAGGCAATACACAAGTCTTTGAACTTGGTCCTACTTCTTACAGGCAGCCAGTGGAGCTGGCGAATGGCAGAGGAGATGGAACTATGTTTGGGGATACCGAGCAGAATTCTCGATGAGGCATTCTGCACCAATTGAAGTTTGTTCAGGACCTTTTCTTGTGCATTTAGGAGGAGGGCGTTACAATAGTCGGTCCTTGAAAAGATGAGAGCAGTGATAAGAGTTTTGACAGCCGAAGGTGGTAGGAATGGTAGTAGCTTCTTAATTCTTCTAAGAGTGAAGAATGAGGTGGATACCACCGAATTAACATGGCGATTGAAAAGAAGTTTATCATCGAAGATGACCCCAAGGTTTCTGACCTTGGTGACAGGTTGTGGTGGGGGGCCCATGTCGCTGGGCCACCAACAGGGGGACCAACCAGGGGAGAGTTTGCCGAAGGTCAATACCTCCGTTTTGTCAGAATTTAATTTTAAACAGTTGGTGGTCATCCAGGAGCTAATGGCTAGCATTCCCTCCTGGAGTCTGGCAGCAACTGTTTCTCCATCCTTGTGAACTGATAGAACCAACTGGGTATCGTCGGCGTAGGACGTAAGGTTTATGCCGTGTGATTTGATCACCCTCGTCAAGTCCGAAACATAAATGTTAAACAAGGTCGAACTTAGCGAGGACCCCTGTGGCACTCCACAAGGAAGGGAGAAAACCGGTGAGAAGTGGGAGCCTAGTTTTACCGATTGAGTCCTATTGGCAAGGAAAGAGGCCAGGAGATCTCTAGCTTTGTGATTGATGCAGAGGGCTGAGACACGGTCAATCAGGGTAGCATGATCGACCGTGTCAAACACCGCGGAGAGATCCAGGAGTATAAGGACTGCCGAACCTCCTTTGTCTAGGGTCATCCTGATCTCGTCGGCCGATTTTAAGAGGGCGGTTTCGGTTCCATGATCCTGTCTAAATCCGAATCCAGAAGATTATTTGTATTAATGAAATCAGATAATTGTCTGTTCATTAATTTTTCGAACATTTTGGAGGGAAATGGAAGACAGGCAATAGGTCTATAACTGGAAGGGGAAGTGGGGTCTAGGGTGGGATTTTTCAATAGGGGTTTGATAATTGCATGTTTCCAGACGGAGGGGTAAGAGCCAGTGATGAACATGTTGTTGCAAATGTTAGTGATGGAAGGTGTTATGACGTCAGAGATGAGTTTGAGAATAGATGGAGGACATGGGTCCAAA
Organism: Lissotriton vulgaris; assembly: GCF_964263255.1. Classification (NCBI taxonomy): domain Eukaryota; kingdom Metazoa; phylum Chordata; class Amphibia; order Caudata; family Salamandridae; genus Lissotriton; species Lissotriton vulgaris. The sequence goes on from NC_141689.1 coordinate 623,955,698, forward strand.
GGGGAGCCTGATCTAGTCGAGGAGATCAGCTGAGAGATCTGTTCGGGGGAAACCTGATGGAACTCGGAAAAGGTGGGGGAGTTAGTGGCTTGAAAGTGGTTGAGGTTGAGAAGGATGAGTTTGCGAAGCGAATGATGAGAAAATTGTGGCAACTTTGTCAGAGAAGAAGTTGGCAAGGGAATTGCAGAGGGTTTGTGAGGTATTAGCAGGTGGCGCAGAGGCGTTAGAAAGAGTGTTGGCCACTTGGAACAACTGTTTGGAAGAGTTAGCAATAAGAATGGTGTTATCATTTTGTTTCACAAATCACTGTCAATCCAGTTAAAAAATGAGATTTTAGATTCAAATGGCAGGTGGTTGTATTTAGATGTTACAGTCAATAACTCAGATGTATCCTTTTGCAATGTTTATGGTCCTAATGGTATTGATCTCACTTTCTGGAATGATTTCTCCAAGTTTCATTCCTCTCACACCAGTGCTGATTTAATTGTTGGAGGTGATTGTAATCAGTTAATGGACCCTTTCCTGGACCGTAGATCTCAAACCAGATATATTCCCAACAAAATGCAAAAGTCCTTTTACAAAGCAATATCTTCTAGAGGTCTAATTGACTCCTGGAGATTATCCCATCCCGATACCCTGGATTTTTCCTTCTCTTCTCCTGTTCACGCATCACACTCCCGGATTGATTATATTTTTCTCACACAACACAATTTCCAATTTATAACAAATATAGAAATTGGTTCTATCCTCATTTCAGACCATGCCCATGTTATTCTAGATATTGATTTACCTTCACCTACTCCCAGCTTCCGTCATTGGCGCTTCAATAATTCTCTCCTTCTGGACCCCCAATTCAATGATCAATTTACTCTTTTTATGGAAGAATTCTTTCACAATATTCTTAACTCTACTTCCCAATTCCATTTTGTCTGGGATGCTTTTAAAGCTATACCAAGAGGCTTTATCATAGACTTTGTTTCTCGTAAAAAGAAGCAGGCCCTTTCCAATCCTCCCTTATTCTTAAACAGATCAAAGATCTAGAGCATATTTTTTACACATCCGACTCTCCTGAAGCTCTTTCTTCCCTTATTAAAGCTAAACTTCAATTTAATAAATACTCTTGTGATGCGGCCTGCAATCATCTTTTAAAATGTAATTCTAAAATGTATGGAGGGCATAACAAAGCTGGCAGATCTCTTGCAAATTACCTTAAAATTAAGAAAAAAATATCCAAAATAGCTGTTATTACTGATGCTCATGGGAATCGTCACAGCATGGATGATAAGATTCTTGACTGTTTCGTTCAGTATTACTCCTCTTTATGTACACCTGAATCAACACCATCCCCTGCTCAAATAGACTACTCCTTTCTAAACATACCTAAATCCTCAGGTACACAGTCAAAATATCGAGTATTAAATATCGACCTACCAAAATATTGTGTATGAAATTTCGAAGGTGCAGAATATCGATGTTAAGAATATCGTTGGACAGAATATCGACACTAAGGTAAGTAATATCGAAATTCTTTATATCAATGTAAGTAGTACCGAAGTTAGTAATATCGATAGCATATATATCGATGTTACTAATTTCGATGACACTAATATCGATATTTGTATAACTTTTTTTTTTTTTTATTAAGTATGTGTTATATGTTTTACTTAAGTATTTAAAATAATTAATATTATATGTGTATTAATTATATATATTAATACATTTATTTATAAGCACATTATATGTTTTAGTACCGGAGCGGGTTGTGGGTTTATAGGGGAATAGGGTGGGAAGTAATTTAATTATGTTAAATTGATTATTAAATAGTAGGATTTATTACTAAATTGTCATTAATTGGTAATTAATTTTAATTAATTGGAAATTATTTTTAATTAATTGATTAATTGATAAATATGTTCTGTAGCGGGTTATGGGTTTATAGGGAAATAGGGTGGGAAGTAATATAATTAGGTTAAATTAATTAATAATTAGTAGTTAATATTAATTATTTTTAAATAATTGGTAATTACATTTAATTAATTGGTAAATCATTTTAATAAATTGATTAATTGATAAATATGTTCTATAGCGGGTAGTGGGTTTATAGGGGAATAGGGTGGGAAGTAATTTAAATATGTTAAAATAAAAATTAATTAGTAGTTATTATTAAATAATTTTAAATAATTGGTAAATACATTTGATTAATTGGTATTTCATTTTAATTAATTGATTAATTGATATATATGTTCTGTAGCGGGTTGTGGGTTTATAGGGGAATAGGGTGGGAAGTTAATTACTTATGTTTAATTAATTATTAATTAGTAGGAATTATAATAAAATTTTAATTAATTGGTAAATAATTTTAATTAATTGGTAATTATTTTTAATTGATTGGTAAATAATTTTAATTATTTCATAAATAGATAAATGTGTTCTGTTGCGGGTAGTGGGTTTATAGGGGAATATGGTTGGAAGTAATTTAAATGTAATTAAGTAATAATGTATTGAAAGTAATTGTTTTGTTAATAATATAATTGGTAATTTATTAATAATTGGTCATTAAATATTATAAAATGGTATTTTTTAATATTTATTTTAGGTTAAATATATTTAGTCAATCATGTTTTTTATTATTATGTATAGGTATTGTATATGGTTTATAATTATTTAATAGTTTATATTATTTTTATAAAAAAAAGCTTTTATTTATAAGTATGTTATTTTAACCCCTAAGCTATCGAACACTTTCCCTACTGTTGCACTCTCTGGAGTTGGAATAGTCATTGTTACTCCTACGCTATCCAAAGCTTTCCCTACTGTTGCACTCTCTGGAGTTGGAATAGTAATTTTTACCCCTACGCTATCCAACGCTTTCCCTACTGTTGCACTCTCTGGAGTGGGAATAATAATTTTTACTCCTACGCTATCCAACACTTTCCCTACTGTTGCACTCTCTGGAGTGGGAATAGTAATTTGTATCCCTATGCTATCCAACGCTTTCCCTACTGTTCCACTCTCTGGAGTTGGAATAGTAATTGTTACTCCTACGCTATCCAAATCTTTCCCTACTGTTGCACTCTCTGGAGTGGGAATTGTAATTTTTACCCCTACACTATCCAACGCTTTCCCTACTGTTGTACTCTCTGGAGTGGGAATAGTAATTTTTACTCCTACGCTATCCAACGCTTTCCCTACTGTTGCACTCTCTGGAGTGGGAATAGTAATTTGTATCCCTACGCTATCCAACGCTTTCCCTACTGTTGCACTCTCTGAAGTTGGAATAGTAATTGTTACTCATACGCTATCCAAAGCTTTCCCTACTGTTGCACTCTCTGGAGTGGGAATAGTAATTTTTACCCCTACGCTATCCAACGCTTTCTCTACTGTTGCACTCTCTGGAGTGGGAATAGTAATTTTTACTCCTACGCTATCCAACGCTTTCCCTACTGTTGCACTCTCTGGAGTGGGAATAGTAATTTTTACCCCTATGCTATCCAAAGCTTTCCCTACTGTTGCACTCTCTGGAGTGGGAATAGTAATTTGTATCCCTACGCTATCCAACGCTTTCCCTACTGTTGCACTCTCTGGAGTGGGAATAGTCATTTTTACTCCTACGCTATCCAACGCTTTCCCTACTGTTGCACTCTGTGGAGTGGGAATAGTAATTTATACTCCTACGCTATCCAACGCTTTCCCTACTGTTGCACTCTCTGGAGTGGGAATAGTAATTTTTACTCCTACGCTATCCAACGCTTTCCCTACTGTTGCACTCTGTGGAGTGGGAATAGTAATTTATACTCCTACGCTATCCAACGCTTTCCCTACTGTTGCACTCTCTGGAGTGGGAATAGTCATGTTTACCCCTACGCTATCCAAAGCTTTCCCTACTGTTGCACTCTCTGGAGTGGGAATAGTAATTTTCACCCCTACGCTATCCAACGCTTTCCCTACTGTTGCACTCTCTGATGTGGGAATAGTAATTTTTACTCCTACGCTATCCAACGCTTTCCCTACTGATGTACTCTCTGGAGTGGGAATAGTAATTTTTACTCCTACGCTATCCAACGCTTTCCCTACTGTTGCATTCTCTGGAGTGGGAATAGTAATTTTTACCCGTACGCTATCCAACACTTTCCCTACTGTTGCACTCTCTGGAGTGGGAATAGTAATTTTTACTCCTACGCTATCCAACGCTTTCCCTACTGTTGCACTCTCTGGAGTGGGAATAGTAATTTTTACCCCTACGCTATCCAAAGCTTTCCCTACTGTTGCACTCTCTGGAGTGGGAATAGTCATTTTTACTGCTACGCTATCCAACGCTTTCCCTACTGTTGCACTCTCTGGAGTGGGAATAGTAATTTTTACTCATACGCTATCCAACGCTTTCCCTACTGTTGCACTCTCTGGAGTGGGAATAGTAATTTTTACTCCTACGCTATCCAACGCTTTCCCTACTGTTGCACTCTCTGGAGTGGGAATAGTAATTTTTACCCCTACGCTATCCAAAGCTTTCCCTACAGTTGCACTCTCTAAAGTGGGAATAGTCATTTTTACCCCTACGCTATCCAACACTTTTCCTACTGTTGCACTCTCTGGAGTGGGAATAGTAATTTTTACCCTTATGCTATCCAACATTTTATATAATTAATTGTAAAAATATTAAAAGTATATTTATTTTTTTATGTTTTTTTCATTTTATTTATGTTATTGTTTTATGTTTGTAAATTTTTTTGTAATTTCGAATATATTTTATTAATTTATAAATTAGTAAAATAATTATTACAACTTATTGTTCAGTACATATATATTATATAATTACTGTATATATTTAATTTATGTTTATAATTATATATGTATTATTTATTAATTTTAAACATTATTAGATACTTTTAACTATGTAGATTTTATTTATTAGTGTTATTTACTTTATTTTACATTTATATATTTAAAAAAAACGATATTTTTAACATCCATATTTTTAACATCTATATTATTTTTTCGATATTTTTGTACTTACTATGTTGTAGATAGGATGTCGATATTCTTGCCCTCGATATTTTAGACTCGATATTCCTGTAGGTCGATATTTTGGAGGTCGAAATTTTGTCAGTGATCCAAATCCTCAACCGTTGATCTTGATTTCTCCTCTCTTGATACCCCCATCTCTGAAAAGGAGATCCTGCAAGCTATCACTCTTTTACCCAAAGATAATTCCCCCGGCCCGATGGTTTTACTGTCCGCTTTTATTTTCACTTTAAAAATTATTTACTACCACACTTATCGTCACTGATAGCTTCTTTTCTCTCTATGGGTGAATCCAAAGGTTCTTTCACTCAAGCCATGTTATGCTTACTCCCTAAAAAAGATAAAGATCCCTCCTTATGCAAAAACTATCGGCCCATTTCTTTAATCAATACGGACTGCAATATATATGCTAAAATGTTATTTTCCCGATTGAAAACTGTAGTTCCTGACCTCATCAACATATATCAGTCGGGCTGTGTCAAAGGCAGGTCCATCACAGATGATTCTAGAACCCTCCTCAACATTATTCATCTTGCCTCCAAAATGAATACCCCTCTTGCTGCCATCACCCTTGATGCTGAAAAAGCATTTGATAGGGTTAATTGGGATTTTATGTTTGGCGCTCTTCATTGGCATGGTTTCAGTCCACATATTATTAAGCTAATACATTTATTATATTCAGCCCCCTCTACCTCTATTTGGGTTAATGGTGCTCAGTTGGCTTATTTCCCTTTACATAGGGGTACTAGGCAAGGCTGTCCTCTGTCCCCCTCCTTTTTATATTAGCCTTAGAACCATTTCTTGAAGAAATTTGGTGCTCTACATCTTATTCTGGTTTTGTTTATAAAACGCTAGACATCATATTCACAGCATATGCTGATGATATTTTACTTTATATTACTAAACCTACTACTTCTCTACCTGCTCTTTTTTCCTTACTTCACAAATATTCTTCAGTTTCTGGATATAAGTTGAACATTGATAAATCTGAAGTATTACCTCTTAATAAATATTGTCTTTCACATATGTTTCAAGGCCCTGGTTTTGAATGGAATTCAACGAGCAGCAAATGTTTGGTTGTCCTATATGCCACTATCAAAGATACCATCAAAATCAATCTTAAAGATATTCTTTACAAGCTCTCTGCTCTTATAGATCGCTCGTCCCCTGAATTTCTATCCTGGTGGCGAAGATTGGCAACTATTAAAATGATGCTTCTCCGCATTATTAATTTTTTATCTCTCTATGGTGCCCATCTCCCTCCCCGCCTACTTTTTTACACTTATCAATCGCATTCTTGTTCGTTTTCTCTGGAACAACCGTAAAGCCAGGATCTCCCTCTTTCGCCTTCAGCAACAAAAGCATTTGGGAGGTGTAAATTTTCCCAACCTCGTTCGTTTTCATTCTTCCTTCACTTTAAAACAAATTTGGCCCTTCTAAGCAGATTCATCCCCTCCCCCTATCACTGCATGGAGTGCCCTAGAGCTGGCTCAGCTTTCGCCTTTCCCTTTCCTCGCTGCCACCCATTTATCTCAACCCCTTAAACGATTTCTTTTACCCCCTTTCAAACTCTCCATGGCGCTTACACTTTCATTGTTTCGTTCCTCTTTTTCTCAAGCACATCTTCACTCTCTTATCCCGTTATGGTATAATCAATCCCTGAATATCAATAACAAAGCCCTTTTTTGGAAGGAATGGATTGACAAAGGTATTATGTATGAATATAAGCTCTTTGTTAATGGTTTCTTATTGGACTTTTCAGATATTTGCTCATCCTTTCAATTATCTAACACACATTCTCCCCTGTACCCTGATTTTAAACTAGCTTTAACTACCCTCATCTTGCACCACAGTTCATTACCTGATAATGCTCCATCAGACTCTACTCCATTAGATTTCACCACCCCAAACAAAGCTTCTACTATTTACAAGATCCTTTCCCGCTCTGCTCCTGACCGTCCTAAATCCAAACCCGAACTTGCATGGGAAAAAGATCTATCACAGGATTTTTCCTTTCTCCTTTCTTATTTGGGAATCCATTTGGTCTAAAATCCATACCGTCTCCCATTCAACTAGTACTACTCAGACTCTTTATTTTTTTTCAATAATCGACTTTTCCTTACCCCTTCTGACCTATTCAAGTTCAAAACCTAAGATTCCAGTCAATGTTGGTCATGTCCTCATCCTGACAGTAATCTCAATCTCTTTCATATGTTTTTTCAATGCCCCTTGGTTAAATCCCTTTGGCAACAAATATGGTGCAAGCTGAATGATATTTTAAGTTCTAATCACACTTTTGACATTGTTCACATTTTTCTAGGTGGTTCTTCTCCTATTTGGAATGTTTCATATACTGTTCGTAAATTTATAGACTTGTTCATAGCTATTTCCTTGCAGATTAATACTACGAATTGGAAAGATACTTCAAAGATCTCTTACAACGCTTAGTGGAATTTGTTATGTCATCCTCATAGACTTGATCGTGCACCTGCTACGACCACCTCTCTGTTGATTTAAAGAGATTTGTTATGGTTACCTTTAACTGATGTTCTTTCCAGACTTGTATCCTAATATGCCTCAATTGTTTCTTTTAACTTATCTTAATCTTCTACTTTCTGTTCTCATTTTCTACACCCTCCCTCTTTCTCTCATACCTTTCTTTTCCTCTCTTTCTCTCTTTCTTTCTCCTCAAAATGTAAAAAAAAAGCATTTTCCCTTAGTATATATTATGTTTTCTCTTTTTGGGATTCCTTGTTTTAAAAATTCACATTTATATTGCATCTTTTCATTTCTTCAATTTTTCTTATTGAATGTGATTCTGTACTAATGTTTTACCTGGCATATTTGAATCAATAAAGCTTTCTAAACTCAAAGAACCCTTGTCCACATCCTTCCACTCCGTCTCCAAAACTTTCAACACAGAAGAATGCAGAGGCAAAGATTCAGGCTCAGGACGCTGATATTGAGAAAAAAATTATCCTCCAGAGGCACAACAGAGTCATGGAAAACTAAGTTTTTGCGAATGTGACTCAGCACCTCCTTAAGGTCGGTACCCTGCACAAAACGACCCTTGATGTCAACATTCTCCTCAGTCTCAGAGTCAACAGCAGGATCGCCATCATGCCTCGCCCTTTTATCAGGAGGAACCGGCACCTTATCCTGCAAAGCAGCAGCCACAGCAGAATTAATCATTCTTTGTAACAATTCCATAGAAGGAATTGCCACCCCAGAACCAGAAGCCTCCAGTGAATCAAGATCAGCCAAATGGAATGAACCACCATCCATGACAGCCACACACTAGTGAAAAAAACACACAGGCAATCCCCTGAAACACCTGACCGGTAAAAGAGGCCGGAGGTTGCTAAGCAACCATGTAAACTTCCCACTGCATGACCACAAATGAGCAATAAAGACTGAGGGAGACTCGCACACATGCCCCAATGAAAGTCTTGGCCCCTATCAGCAAGACCAACATCAGTGGGAGACAAACGCGCCACCTGCAGCCACAGTGAACCGAAGCGCTCACAAGGTAAGCGCGTATGTAACCGGCCAAAGAAACCATCCGACCACGCTATGTCCGCTAAGCAGGATGCGCGGTCGGCAAGGGGCACACACACACGCTCATCCTGCTCAGCAGGAACCTCAGGCACGGCCCCCACCTAAAAGCGAGTCCCATGCGAACCCGCCGATGCAACGCTCCACCAAGTCTGCTAGAGCAGGACCTGGAGCGCGCACGGCAACAGAAGGGGGGAAATAAACATTAAACAAAAAGAAAAGCGAAGCAACACACAACTAACTTCCCCCCTTCCATATACCAAAAGGACATAAGGGGCTGCTCCAGCAAGACCCCAGCCCCCACTCACCTGAACACCAGGCAGACAGTACTCGAAGAAGCGCAGAAACCAAAAAACAGGTTGTTTTGCTGGTTTCTGTATCCCTTTATGGGATTGGCTGTAGCCACTGGGGGCCATCTTGGAGGAGGGAGAGGGAGACTAGAACGAGAAAAGTTGTGCTTGGAGTTTCTGTGGGAGCCGAAGGCTCATGTGTTTATTCTGTGGCGAGGAAGACGAACGAGGAGGTAATGCACATATAATCAGTTTTCTGACTGTGCTTGATATGGATGCCATTGACAGGAGCTCATAGGAGATTAACATTGGTCTTCATGCTGCGTCTTCTCTCCCATAAATGAATTAGTTTTAACACCTGTTTCTTGGCCTAGAAAAATTATGTAGCAAATATTAGACGAGAAAGAAAATGAAAAAAGGAATACCTATGGGTGAACAGGAGATATTCAAAAACAATACACGTAGAAAAAGTCTAATACCTTCTTCTGCTGCAGAAAATTAAGTAAAACCAAACAGAGAAAGTTATCTGATTTACCTGGTCTTGTGCAGAAAGAAACCAGCACTACCTTTGTACTGTGACAGCAAAGAAATATTGAATTATTGATGAGTAACAGTGAATTATGGCGATGTTTTTCACCAAGGGGTTCTGGGTGACATTACATAAACCATGAGAGCAACGCTCTAGTTGTCTATGATGTCACTCAAAGCCGCGATTTGCAATGAGAGGTGCTAATACGTTTGAATTCTGACAAAGCTGACTTAAATTGGGTAATAGAAACATCTGCTCCATAGGAATAATCATGTATTTTTCAAATTGCATAGGCATTGACAAAATAAAATCTAAATATTTTATTCATGAATTAAAAAGATAAAAATAACAAATGTATTTATCCATGGAAAACAAACTGATTGTTTTTTCACAATCATCCACCAAAAACAAATTATTTCACTTGTGACATACAAAGGATAAGACCAAGAAATGTATTGTGAAAAAACAATAATTTCTTTTTATTATGTCTTCGGAGCAATATGCAGTGATTAGCAACCGAGCCAATGTTCAGGAAGCTTTGCTATGCTAGTTGTTTAAGAAATATCTTTAGGCTAGTCCAAAGTGGCACTGAAGTCTTTTATATGTGATGATGCATTCCAACCCCTAGGGACTGTGTTCAAGGGTCATTATCAGCAGCACCCGTTAAGTAGCACACATGCTCTGATGATGACCAGTCACAGCCGGTGCAGGTTAGCGCAGAGGGGCGGGGCTGGGTGGTGTGGGGGCGGGAAAAGTTGACAGACGACGGAATAGGTAACATTAAATAAATAAATAAAACCTATTCCATCGTCTTTCGACTTCTCCTCCCACCCACTCCACCGCCCCACCATGCTTACCTGCACCGGCCGTGACTGCTCATCATCAGAGCAAGCGTGCTACTAGATTTGTTGAGAATAAGTGCATGCAATCAATGTAAGGGTGATGAAGGGGTGTCTCATTGGAAATCATTGTGCTATACATGGCAAATATCAACTGAGTTGGTAGATTGTGAAGAGAAAATATCTTAGCAATACTAAATAATACTGGAAACTAAAACTGCATTTCATAATTATGTGGAGAGGAAAAATAAGCAATCAGCAATGTCTGAGGAAAAATAGGAATATAATTTGGAGTATATTGAGTAAATCGAAGATGGGAATTTCTATCTTGTAAGCTTTAAAGCCTAAGTTCCACTGAAGCAGAGAGCTGTGAGTGCAGCCTCTATGAGACTTCTGTTATGAAGCTGTCCCAGTTTTCCTGACTCTGCATGCCAATGAACACTGCAGTTGTTGCAATAAATTGATGTCTGGAAACGTAGGTGTAGAATATTATAAGATGGTTTATTTGTCTGAGTTCCAGGTAATGAGCTCCAATAGTAAGCTTCTAGGACAAGCTAGATGTTAAGTCCCACCAGGAGCAGCCTCCCTGCTGCTCAGCCCATACTCCAACTGACACTCACAGGCACCCTAACAGATCATCATGCACTATCATTCCACACAGCACACTCATACTGACCAAGAAGCAGGTATAACACATCTCCCCTTTTTACAGAACAAAAGAACATATTGCGACAACCCAAAAAATATCTCAGGGAGTCTGATAGATCCTTGCCATAACTCCCACCCAAATGAGAGACTCTATACATGCCATTCAAAAAGATTTAAATCTTCATCACGCATAGACTTCTTTCTAGCCTCCCAGTCGGTACACAAAATGCAATCCGAAATGATTTTGAACAATTTTTCAGGCCATTCACTGGTCATCTTGAGCTTCATAGTTATAGACCCGGGCGTAGAAAAATGAAGATGGGTGTTCGACAAATCTCTTTTAGCAAATAAAGCATGGGTGGATCAAATGCTTACAATATTAAGCCAGTCTTAGAACAAAATCTTGAATCTTCAAAGGATTTCTCTATATGTGGGGGTTTAAAATGCGTCTTCAGGGGGAAGTGACAACATTTACGAATGGGATAAATAGGGTGAAAAGGAAAAGGATACAGCAACTGTAATCATGTTTCAATCAGGCTACAGCATACCTCCTAGCTGCCCCTTCAAGACAGACTGAGCTCCTCGCATTACAGGCATGGATTTGAATAAAGGATCATTTTTGGTCTGGAGAGATTCTAAATCATAATACAATCTTACAACAGAGATACGAAGAAAACGAACATATTGGGAAATATTTGGCATGGGAGGTCAAGCAGAGGTCCGAACTGATTTGTGTAAAGAAGATGAAAGACCCTAAAGATGACAGTATAAGAACTGAAAAACAAGGGATTGCAGAGGTGTTTCTTCAGCATTACGAAAATATATACTCGGAAACATACAACATATCTCCACAAGCAGTGATTAGTTGGCTGGATAGGTTAGATATACCGAACTTACCAAGAGAACAGGCAAAAGCGCTTCTTTCTCCAATCAGCCTAGAAGAGGTAATACAGGTAGTTAATTCCACCCAGAACGCAAAACTTGAGGGAACCAGGGTATTGCTGCTGAAGTTTACAAAGTGTTCGCTCCCCAACTAAATATGTTTTTTGGTAAGACTGTTCAATGGTATTATGAGGGGAGTGGTGGTCCCCACTTCTTTTACTGTACCAGTAATAGTCAGTTTTATTAAAAAGGGCAAACCAGAACAGGATGTAAATTCTTATTGTTCAATTAGTCTCTAGAATCATGACTATAAATTGTTTGCTAAGATTCTTGCCAATCGTATGGCCTCACTTGTACTCTCCATTATACACGGGGAGCAAAATGGTTTCATCTGGGATAGACAGATGGCAGACCACACACACTATCTAACTCAGGCAATAGACTACTACTCACATGACACTGAAGCTGCAGTGATAAATCTGGACGTGGAGAAAGCTTTCGTCTAGTGGAATGTTTTACTCTCGATTATGGAAAGATTTGCGTTCCCAGCCACATTCATTTTAGTTGTAAGCAATCTATACATAAGAGCAAAGGCCAATATAGTTATTAATGAAAAACAGCAGGAAATATCATGATTAGATGTAGGACACGTCCGGGATGCGCTATGTCGCCAATCCATTTAACGTTGTTTATTGAACCTCTCGCATGCGCCATATGCCAGGACCCCAATATGTGGGCTGTTATTTCAGAGGCCTCAAAACTAGAATTCTTTGCAGATGATATGGTAATGTACTTAAAGGCGGAGAAAGATAATCTCTTGATTTTAATGAAAAAGATAGAAGCCATCTCCAACCTGGAGGATATAAAATAAATCATGCAAAATCCAAAGCTCTACTTTTTGACTGCAAGGTAGATGTATTACCCAATACTATGCAATCATACTTCTTGCTGAATAGACCCATAAGATACTAGGGGATATTTGTCCCTGACAACTAAGGAGATATGTTCAGGCTAAACTATTTATCCATGCTTGACAAGATTCGTAGTCTGCTGAACAGGTGGCAAAATGGTTCTATGACAATTATGGGACGAGTAGCTTTGGTAAAAATTAGTATTCTAGCATTGCTGCTCTTCGTGTTTACTAATGTACAGACCAAAGTCCCTCAGTCCTTTTTTTGGTCAATTAATTCGGCCATCCAGCATTTTATTTGGCAGGGCAAAAAAACGAGATTAAAATTAGAGGCCATTGAGCTGGTGTATGAGGACGGAGGACTAGCATTACCCCAATGTGCTACTATCACGCAGTCTTGATAATTTGGTTAGTGAGGTCATACTCCAACGTTCCTAGCTAAACTAATTTCTATCTAGAACAGATGGTGAAGACATCAGAAATCAACCTTCCCCCTTCCTGCTAATGCCAAGACACCTCGTATCATGGTAGAAAGATTTAACAGGATATGGGAAAGCTGGGTAATACCGAGGCTTAATCCATCTCTGAATATAGTCGAATGTAGCCTTATAGGACTGCAATTATCTATGGATACGTGCAGTAAGTGGTATAGAACGGGATATAGGAGGATCAGAGATTTCTTTTGTAATAATGAATTCATGACCTGGCATGATTGGGTAACCTACCTGATTGGCTCTTGCTGGGGCATCGCACAGCCACAGCCACGAGCGCCGTGAGGGGAACGGCTGGCCGACCGGGAGTGCTGTGAGGGCAACGGCGGTAGTTCCCAGCCGGGAACTACATTTCCCAGCAGCCCCAGGGGCGGCGCACAGCTACCACATCACAAACGCGCCCGGAGGCGCTTCAAATACCACGAACTTGACGAGGCCCCTGGGGGAGTGGTAACCTACCTGCTTGGCTCTTGCTGGGGCATCGCACAGCCACAGCCACGAGTGCCATGAGGGGAACGGCTGGGCGACTGGGAGTGCTGTGAGGGCAACGGCGGTAGTTCCCAGCCGGGAACTACATTTCCCAGCAGCCCGGGGGCGGCGCACAGCTACCGCATCACAAGCGCGCCTGGAGGCGCTTCAAATACCGCGAACTTGACCAGGCCCCTGGGGGAGTGGTAACCTACCTGCTTGGCTCTTGCTGGGGCATCGCACAGCCACAGCCACGAGGGCCATGAGGGGAACGGCTGGCCGACCGGGAGTGCCGTGAGGGCTATGGCTGTAGTTCCCAGCCGGGAGCTACATTTCCCAGCAGCCCCGGGGGCGGCGCACAGCTACCACATCACAAGCGCGCCCGGAGGTGCTTCAAATACCGCAACCTTCAGTCGCCCCGCGAGTCGCGTGCGGGAGCTGCCCGGGAGAAGACCGGGACAAGGGCGGGGCAGTCTTTGGCAGTCTGAGGCAGAAGGAGGCGGGGCGGGGCCACCCCCCTAACAACTACCAGAAATGAGTAAGCGCAAGAAAGCTCCTAATTGTGATGAGGAGGGGAAAAATGCTAAAGTGCCTAGACACTCCAAATCAATTATGTCTTACTTATCATCTGATGTGGGGGCACTTACTAAAGAGATTGCCAATGCCGAACAAGAACTGGATCTGACAGTCCCTTGCTTGGTTGATACACCCACAATCGAGGCACTACTCACTAGCTTGCAGGGCATACCGAGTGAAGTTCCCCCCCCCTACCCCTGGATCCTGTGGTGACTATTATTACCAACCCTACCCCCCCGGTCACATTGATCAACTCCATAACTCCAACTGTTGACCCTGTGCAGTGTTTTCAGCCAGCCACTTAACCATCGAAGCGGAAAAGGGCCAAAAAAACTATTGATGCATGTTCACCCACCACATCCCCTGACCCACTTGGCGATCAACTGGAGGCCAATTTTGTTGCTAGAATCGAGCCACTGCTAATTGGGATTGCTAAAGATATCGTCGACACGTTGAATACATGCTTGTCCGGCCTTCTCAAGAAATGCTTATTGCTGGTCAAAATTGTTAATACCTTTCCCCTGCCTGCAGAGTTGTCTAAGAGGGGCATAGTGACTCAGGGTCATGTCAATATAGAAGGGGCAAGCATTTGCCCTACAGCTCAGCCACAGAGGGGTGTTGGTACAGTTCCTGGCGGGCAGTGTCCTTCCGGAGCCCCCTCCCTAAGTTTGGAAGGAAATATATCCAACTTTGCGGGCGTGGAACTTTCTCCCTCACCGACGCTACCAACCGCATCTTTGAGCAGGAAATCACTACCGTGCAATTTTAACCTAAGCTTGCCACCGGCGGCTGCCCCACTGGTTGCAGTGTTCATAGGGGTACCACCGTTTAAAGAGGGCGAGCGGGAATCCACTACTGACCTTTCATCTAAAGCTAAGATCTTGTGCGCTGATACATGCAGCGGGGAGGATACTTCAGGCTCGCTTATTTTTGCAAGAAGAGTGGGATGGGTTGGAAAACAACCAAAGACCATTCAGGGGGACTGCGTGGTTATAAACTTCAACAGGGCTGACCTGCCAGACAAACTCTTTTGGGATGGTTCGGACATATCAGCAATGGACCATGTGAGACCTGTCCCCTTAGGTTTTTTCTACCCCCCCCCAGAGAGAGACAGTGTTAGACACCGCCATTCTGCCAATGGACCCACTCTGAAACAAACCCTGAGGTGGGGCAGCATTGGGGTTTTCCCTCAAATTCGAGTTCAAAGGGCAGAGGTTGCTTTACTTTCATCCCACATCGAGGTGGCTGATGGTGCAGCAGCAGGTAGTGGGTTAGTTATCAGCAACCGCTTTGCCCCCCTGTCAGGCATGGAGGGTATTGACTGACCATTAGTCCATGTGCGGCCTACTCCGGAAGGACCCCTCGTACGAGAGCAGGATACAGTGTGTAAACTCCTTAGTTGGAATGTGGTCGGTATTAGAACTAAAAAAACGGATGAGGATTAGGTGGGCCTGGTCTCAAGGCACGAAGTCATAGCCCTCCAAGAGACATGGGATACCGAGGACAGTTTCTGGATGGATGGCTTTACTAGTTTTGTCACTGCCGCATCCCCAAGCAGAGCGGGTAGAGCCATGGGAGGCCACATATTCTTATTTTACCTAAACCTTAAGTGGTCCTTGAGACTGGTTAATAACCCTTCCCCAAATATTTTAATAGTGGAAAGGTCAGTTTCCCCTACTAGGAGCACTTTCTATATCAATTTTTATAATTCACGGAACAAGGATACTGGCAACAATAGTATAGCCACTTTAGAATCCTTTTTATCGTCCGCCAGTCAAAATAAATGTTTTAATCATGAAATTATCCTCATGGGGGACTTTAATATCCACCCATGTAAAGATCTTTGTGGTATAGGCAACAATGAGGGGTGTGTAGGATCAGAAGGCCCACACTTTGAGCACTCCACATCTGGAGAAGAGTTAGAAGATCTGCTGGCCAATTACAATTTTTATGAACCAAACTCCCCTTAAGGAAAACATAGAACTATTACTTGTAAAGGTTCCACCTTACAATTGATTATATATTTATGACTATTTTGTACAGAACAATGGTCTCTGTACATAGCGACCATAACCCCGTAGTACTTGAGGTGGCCTGGGGGCAGTATATGGGGCCTAAGCCATGCCCCCTGTAGGGAAGGCCCGCATTACATCCGGTGGATCAGGGGAGAAGGCTCAAGTGGTTGAACGTGGTGCCTGACACTTTTTATGTGGAAATTTTACCCAAAATTGATGGATACATAGAGGTCTGTCAAAATAACATGGCCCCGGACCACGAAATAACGGGGGCTTTTGAAGCAATATGTAGCCAAATCTCGTCCGACCTAACGGCCAGTACGAGGTGGGGAGTTCTTAATCACCGTCGTTGGTTTGACTCAAATTGCTCCAAAGCACACAGATCCTTGATGCTGGCTCTCAAGCATAAACCGAGGTATAAGAAGAACATAGCCTCCCTAAGGAAGCAATATAAATCCGCCCTTAAAAACAGGAAAGAGGAAATTAAGAAAACAGCCTGGGAGAATTTACTCAGTTTGGACGACTTGAGGGACAGTAGACAATTTTGGGCTATAATCAACCAGCCCTTTTTCTCCGAATCGACCAACTCAGATATGGATTGCGTCATTTCGGATGACAAATGGATTACCCATTTTAGTGCAGTATACGGTGGTGTACCCTCGGACTGCACTTTGAGTTCATCCGTAGTCCCTGAGGCGCCCCCTGTGAGTTTTAACAAGAGCGAGGTGGAAAAGGCTATTCATGACACCACAAAGAGCATAGCGCCGGGCCCCGATGGTGTGCCGGCAGATTTTTATAAACATTCACCAAGTCTCTGGACGGGAGTCCTATCCAACGTATTCAATGCCGCTAATGGTAACTCCTTCCCAACCACCCGGGCAACTTCCATCATCGTCCCAATATTTAAGAAGGGCCACCGGGACGACCCAGGGTGTTATAGGCTCATATCTCTCCTGGACTCTGCCATTAAGATCTTAGGCAGAGTCCTATTGGGTCAAGTTGAGGGAGAGCATTGAGAACTGCGGTGGGTTGGCCAACATCCAATATGGGTTTAGGGAGAAGAGAGGAACAATGAAGCAGTGCTCAAATTTGCACCTTCTGATCGCCAAGTATACGGTGGCTAAGGAGGGGTCCTTATTCCTGGCATTTATGGACCTCTCCTCAGCCTTCGACTTGGTGAATAGGTCCAAGTTGTGGGACACACTGTTGAGGATTGGGATAGACGGGGCATTAGTTAGGTTCATGGCTTCCCTTCATCTGGATTTGTTTGCTATGGTTAGGGTCACCAGGGAGGGAAGATGTAGCCCACAGTTTAACTCCATGCTTGGGGTAAGGCAGGGCTGTATATTAGCCCCCCTACTGTTTACCATATATATTACCGGCCTGGGTAGTCACCTGGAGGAGGTGGCGGGAGACGTCCCGCGTGTAGGAGAAGCTAAGATTACTGCTCTCCTATACGCGGACGACGCAGTCCTCATAGCCCGCACTGGCATTGGCCTCCAGCGCTTGTTGCACGCATTTGGTGCCTTTATGGACAAATTGGAGATGAAGGTCAATGCAGGCAAATCGCACACGATGGTGGTGGGAGATCATAGCCGCAAAGGGAAGCCAAAAATCTTTAGGGCGAAGTAGTCTCAAGAACGGCGACCTTCCCCTACCTGGGGGTGCTCTTCGATGACAGGGGATCGTGGGGCCCACAGGTTAGGGCAAAAAGCCTATCAGTGGCCAGGTCATCGACGGCTCTCATGGGCTTCTCAAAAAGACTGGGGGCCAGGCCGATGGAGGACGTATTGAAGGTATATAGTAGCAAATGTATTCCAATTGCCATGTATGGTGCTCCAATTTGGGGATATGTAAGGCTTGTCAGTCCCAATATCTACTCCAACATACTCAATCCACGCGGAGGTGGGCATGGATTATGTCACAGACAAGCTCAATTTGGCACCGCTGATCTTTTGGTTAAGGACATGGCTCAATAAGGAGTAAACTCTGAACCATTCAATCATGGGGGACGTCATGTCGTTAGATCACTCCAAAAAGATCCCCTGGTTGGAATATCTGAGGAAGTCATTTGCTCAAGTGGGGAGACCGGAACTTTTTGAATCCCCTTCTTGTATCAGGAACGTGGATGTAGTCT
Organism: Lissotriton vulgaris; assembly: GCF_964263255.1. NCBI lineage: Eukaryota > Metazoa > Chordata > Amphibia > Caudata > Salamandridae > Lissotriton > Lissotriton vulgaris. Next base: position 623,974,060 of record NC_141689.1, read on the forward strand.
CAGTTAAGAGGCAGTTTATGACCTTGGCAAGATTAGCCCACGAGGAAAGGGAACTGCAGAAGCCCTCTGTGAGGTCCCATTACATATCAAAAAGCTCGTCCTCACTGGAACCCTACCTCAGCATTGTTGCTAAGCCTTTCCACAGATTCCTCTTAATTAAGTTAAGATTTAACCTGATCCACTATTATTTGGGCAATTATCAGTCTTGGGCCAGACCAGAGTTAGCCCCTCCCTGCTCCTGTGACAACTTTTCAACCCAGGACACCATGCATTTTGTCATGTTTTGCTCTTTATTTTCAGTTCCTCGCAAAAAACATTTGTTACCAATTTTGAGGGAGGCTGGTTTCATACAAGCTAGACCAGCTCTTCTTTACCTTCAGTCCATGAGCAACATTCGCACTATATTTTGTATGGGAAATTATTTGGCAGCAGCATCACGCATTAAATCGAGTAATACAACAAAAGGCAGTCCCTTTTGACCGCCTACCCCCTGCAGCTCATATTGTCATTTAGTATGTGGTACTTTGCCTTTTTGAACAAATTCACTTTTTAACAGTTTTTTTTTTTAATATATTGTGTTGAAATAATCTTTGTAAATGTATTTTAAATCTTTAATATGTATGGAATGTATGTCTTTTATGATTTTATCTAAAATCAAATAAAGTATTTTGACTTACTGACTGAACTCAAATCCCGTTATTAGCCCTTCTCTTTTTTTTTAGCTTTCTCTCAGTCAAATGTTTTTGCAAGGGCTATATTATGGAGGAGGGGGTTCTGATAGAACCTCTCTGTCCTGCAAATTTTGTATCTAAATTAACAGGCATCGAAAATTGATGCAAATTGCTTCATTTCAAAGGCAAAGACAGTAGGATAGCTGAGTTATTACTTCGGATTGAATCCTCTACCTGGTGCAAAGTGGATGTCTCACAGTGGAAGTTTTTTAATCACATCAGTGCTTAGGTGGTTAGACTCGCTAATTTAAGAAGAAGGTCATTTTATAGCAAATGGTTGCTGAACCGTGAAACTGCATAACTTCTTTCCCGGGGTGGAGCCAAATTGTTCAGGTGCATTGATAGGAAAAGCAACAGGCTTCGCTTTATATTCACCTGATGCCATTTAAAGGATTATTGGCAAGATTTATTTCTAAAAACGAGCTCGAAATTAGGGGGGAAAATCGTGCCAAATCCATATAGAGCTCTATTTGGGCTAGTAGTTCAGGAAGGAGACCTATCTATTAGACAGCAACAGTTATTCTTCATTTCAATTTTGGTGGCTAGATCGCTGATCTTAGCAAACCCGAAATCTGATAAGATCCCCACTTTCCAGCAGTGGATGAACAAGATGCACAAAGTACATATTTACGAAGTGCTGCACAGTAAACAGACAGGATCCTTACAAAAAATTGATACAATCTGGAAGAAATGGGAGGGACCAACATCCGAAGTCAACAAGGGTTGAGAGTAGAATGGGGAAAGGGTAGTGTTAGGTCATTGGGGTATTTGGGTTTGTATACTGTACATCAGGGCTCGAGTCGGGGTACCACGTGGGTGGACGGCATCCCCCCACTTATTTTACTGGGTTTTTACCAGGTGGACGCCGTCCCCCCTGCCCAAAAGCTGGACTTCACTCTTTGGCCTCTCTGGGGCGAGATCGGAGCTCATTCAGAACGTCTGTCATGTATTCACTATGGGGGGATTAAACGCAGGCATCAGCAGCCCCCGAGAGGCAGGGTGCAGACCACCTTTCATCTAAAGGCATATGAATACCCATGAGATTCCTGCTGTGACGTCACTTCCGGTGACCGCGTCCCCCCACTTCTTTTTTTAGGACTTGTGCCCTGCTGTACATGTGTGACATGCAAAGCTTTTTGTTTTTCCCAGTTTTTCTTTTTTCGTTTCCTATGTGTTTTTTTAACTGTGTATACCATGCATAAATATTTATATATCAATTGATTGGACTATGAGGCATCGATAAAAAATAAATTAAAAAAGCCATAAAACATGCATAAAGAGAAACAAGAAGCATGCATGAAAACAAATTAGACGACAAATGGAAATAACACAATCTGATGAAGAACAAAAAACATGCATGGAAACATATTACAGTAATGATGATCTGATATTGCATATACATAAAAACCCATGCAAATAAAGGCAATAAATAAAAAAAAAAACAATATTGTGCATATCAGGTGACTCTATCGCAAACTCATAACCAGATGACTGTATCGCAAACTCATAACCAGATGACTATATCGCAGATTCATAAAGAAAGAAAAGAGACATGCAGGAAAACATATAAAATATCACCCACATCTCCCCACTTACCAAAACAATAGTAGAAAACCATGCACTCTGCCCCATCCCACATCTCAGACCGAACCCCACATGCCACAGAATACACCAGTTGGCCAGACTAGCATGAAAGGCAGCACACGGAGAAAACCAACATCAAATTGGCACGGAGGTCCACAAAAAGCATAAATGCAAATCAAAACATGAACAGAAAACAACACAACATCAAAACAGTACTACACTCAATGACCCACCAAAAGAAAAACTTTCACTCTCATACATAAAACCATGGGAGGAGACTAGCATAAAAAGTACAGAAAACAGTGGGTGACTTATCCACGCACAGTCATGCCAACCACAATAACTCATCGGTATCTCACCAAATTGCATCCACAAAAACATCTGGAGCAGGAACGGGAGACTTATCTACCATAGTCATCCCAAAAACAACACCACTAGATGGGTGACGTATCCACGCACAGGCATCCCAAAATCATACTACAGTAATCCCAACAACAGCACCTCTGTCATCTCAAAATCAAAAAATCTGAATCAAAATCGAGTGACTTAACCTTGCGCAGTCATCCCACACCAAAAAACATCAGAAACGAAAACCGGGTGACTTATCCTCAAGCAGTCATTCCAGCTTAACAACCAGAAATGGGTGATTTGCTCCCTAACAAACAATCATCCAAAACTAAACGGCTAGGGTAGAAATGGGTGATTTACCCCTTAACAGTCATCAAAAAACACAGTAACACGTGCAATGCTCACTGGATGACTCACCCCTGCACAGTTATCCCACACTAAATGGAAAACAAAGAAACAAAAACATCATGCCTCCAAGAGTCATCTAAACTGCATGCCATATCATTCACTCAAACCCAAACACCTTTGATATAAGTCACACACTGCATTTCGTAAGCTACACATTATTGGTGTATGGCTTCGGCAGTGAGTGACTTTAAATAGACTGCAAATACATGTCTCAAAACACTTGATCTGAAAACATGTTTTCGGAAACCGGATCGTATCATTTATTGACGAGAGACATCTCCGTTATCTTTCACCCCCCCCAAAAAAGGAATTGAGGGTAAACAAAACAAACTCAGGGCTGCTTCTCACTAATCTGCTGAAAAGCTTCACTGTAAGCAAAGTGGCTGGTTCCAAATGGCAGCTTCCATCTATTTCGATGTCATGTGATCCACCGCCAGGATGTGACACATTGACACTTGACATCCAGGTAGACTCCACTGTGAAGTCCTCTGGTTCACTGAGCTACTGCCTACCTGGACCGTGCAGCCCACATGCTCCATCAAGTGTCGCTGGGAAATGCTAGAATGTCCTTCTTCCATCAAGTCATGGGTTCCCACGTACAAGTGCAAAGCAACCAGTGGCTCTCTTGACACAGCAGACTGTAAGGCTGTAGAGTAAAATGAGACTGCCAAAACAAAGATGGCACCATGTAAGGGATAACAACGTCAGGTGGCTCGTGTGCGTGCATTACACGTTTTACACGCAGCACGCGTTCCTAAGGAGACACACGTCCTGATGGACTTTCACGCGCTCCCCGGACCATGACTCCATAGAAATACTCAGAGTCCTCATGAGTATTTTGAATGAGGTAAACCTCGTGCTCGTGGTGCAATATACTCACAGTTAATCTTTTGCTTAACTTCGTATTACCCCAACAAGCAAATGAAGTCCATGGACAGTGATCCTCATGAAGAACTATATTACCGTACTCTTGGTATCTCTCATTGACAGAAACACCAGCAATTCAAATACTGGTCGGCATAAACCCAAATTGTAAATGGCAGTTCCCCTCACTGTCAGTTACACAGGCTCAATAAAAGCTGACTCTGAGTTATCATTACCAGATCCCCTAAACAAAAGGTGCCACAGTGCACAAGCTCAAAAAAGAAACAAGGAAACCCTAATAGTCAGAAGGGACTAAGGGTAGGCATTTGCTGAAAGAGACAATGGTCCCTTGCAAGGTAAATTAGTAAAGTACCACAATTTCACAATCAAGATTGGGTCTATTAGTGTCTCAATTGACATTTTAAGGAGTTTATTCACAAATTAATTGCAACATGTAAATGTACAGGGTTTTATATAGCGCAAATCACCAACCGGTTTCTAAGCGTTTGCTTAGGGAACCCATCATGGTATTCCCCTGTGAGATAACCCCAGCAGGGTATCCGCAAGGTGAAAGTCATGCATCCCACCGCGAAGGGCCATTGTGGAGATTAAGCAAGCTATTGGCCAGAGTCGCAGAGGGTGAACCCGTGAATCGAGTAGGCACCAGAGCGAGAATTGTCAAGTCCATTGACATTTTAGGACTCAAGACCCCGCTGAGCCGGGAATTGAACCCTGGTCCTGGGCTGACTTCTGCTTCCAGGTCTGCCTCCTCTAACCAGTGAGCCACACTTCTCCACAAATCAACAAAACAATATATGAAAAAGGTGAGTGAGCAGAATGTGACAGGGTATTGGGAAATCAGCCAATTTCCTTACCACAAGCAGGTGACTTAAAAGTGACTTTCAAATGGAAAAAATGTTGATAAGCAGAAGTCACAATCAAAAATACATCTTGTACTCCACAATTAATTTCAATTTACAGTATAGAGTAAAGATGCAAGTGTCGATGATGTTTCGATCCCTACAGGGTTAGGCGATCATCATCAGGACTAAGCAAGAAAGCAAGTGCCTGGGAAGTTGCTGGTATTGATAAGTCGATGGTGTCTGGTAATTGGGTGGATGCTCAGACTTCCTTGGAGGTGAGCGGCCGGAGAATATATAAAGGAAGAATATGCCGCCATCTGCCATCAAGTTGGAGGGTTGCACTGTTAAGTGATGTCCCATCCAGGAATGGTTTGGCGGATACCGCGGCATGGCGCTTTCACTATACTAATACCTACCATATTAATACTTGGGTATCATAAATCCCCTACCGGCTAACTGCCCAACCACTCCTGGATGGGACATCGCATAAGAGTGCAACCCTCCAACTTGATGGCAGATCGCGGCATATTCTACCTTTATATATTCTCCGACTGCTCCATCAACCCCTTTGGTATCGCTTTGTTTGCCCTAAGTTGCCAGGGTATGCCAGACGTGGGTCCCTTGCTCACTTTGCTACTGGATTCAAGATTGCCTGGCTGATGAGGGTTATGAACCCCAAACCGGGCCCAGAATGCTTGTTTCTGGTCCAGGGAAGACATGGGTTGGAAGTTTGGGCTGGATTGTTCCCATGAGGCACAGGGTCAGACTGATTTGCATAAGGCCATGTCTGAATTGGAGTGGTGGAATGAGCTAAAAAATGATGATGGATTAAAGCCAGATTAGTTGACTGGGGGTGAGTGTTTGATTTGCTCAAACGCTCCGCCCATCATCCCCTTTGGTATCGCTTTGTTCGCCCTAAGTTGGCAGGGTATGCCCAGACATGGGTCCCTTGCTCACTTTGCTACTAGATTCAAGGTAGCCTGGCTGATGAGGGTTATGAACCCAAAACTGGTCCTAGGATGCTTGTTTCCGGTCAGAGAAGACATGGTTTGGCAGTTCGGGCTGGACTGTTCCCATGAGGCACAGGGTCAGACTGATTTACATATGGCCATGTCTGAACTGGGGTGGTGGAGTGAGTTAAAGAATGATGATGGATTAAACCCAGATCAGTTGACTGGGTTGGATGTTTGATTTGCTCAAACGCTCCATCCATCATCCCCTTTGGTATCGCTTTGTTCGCTGTAAATTGGCAGGGTATACACAGACGTGGGTCCCTTTTTCTCACTTTGCCACTGGATTCAAGATAGCCTGGCTGATAAGGGTTAAGAACCCGAAACCGGTCCCAGGATGCTTGTTTCCGGTCCAGGGAAGACATGGTTTGGCCGTTCGGGCTGTACTGTTCCCATGAGGCACAGGCTCAGACTGATTTGCATGTGGCCATGTCTGAACTGGGGTGGTGGAGTGAGCTAAAGAATGATGATGGATTAATCACAGATCAGTTGACTGGGGGTGAGTGTTTGATTTGCTCCATCATCCCCTTTGGTATCACTCTGCTGATGAACAAAGGCTTCTGGTCGGGACATACCAAGTTAATTTACTCTGCAGTGGCCTAGGCCCGAGTCCATGTAAGGCCTTGAAAACGATGCACTGTATTCTTTGCATAATTGGCAACCAGCGAAGGTCTTTCAGGGACAAATATGCAGATGACGTAAGCTGTCTCTTTAGAGCTAGCTCTGCAGCTATTGTCTGAATCCTATTAAGCTTCTTTATCAAAGAATTTGGAGCACCCAGTAACAGAGTGTTACACTAGTTTAGCCGACTCAGGATAACACTTCTCACCACCAGTGCTCTGGCTGAGATCGGTACCATTGGAAGTATTTTCCGTAACGCTGATGAGAGAAAAACAGGTTCCAACTATTTAATTCACTTGGGTATCTAGACTCAATTTTTCATCAAATATCACCCCTAGATTACGCACTCTCTTAGAGGGAATGAATTGCTTAACTGTAGGGGTAGGCCAAAAGTTGGCAGACAGCGGGAGAGGGGCTTTATTTGCTGTACAGTATAGAATTTCAGTTTTATCCCCATTGAACTGCAAGTAGTTGTCTCTAAGCCAACTTGCAGTTCTTTCCATACACTCATGGAATCTGTTGAGCGATACTGATTGATTCACTTCAAGAGAAAAAATTAGTTGTGTATCATCCGCATAGTTCACCAATTCAATTCCATAAGAGTAGTAGGGTATGATACCTTCACTTCAAACCTGGCCTTAAATTTGACACTTGCGGCCAGGAATCCTAGCCGGAAATGTGATGGGTCTAGTCTTAAATATGACAGCTCTAGTCACGGGAAATTTGACATCTCTGGCTGGAAACCCTGGCCTTAAATTTTGACAGGGCCTGGGTGCAGGCTGTTGGCCTTAAACAGGCCTGGTTTTAAAAGGGGTGACATGTAGGGATATTCCCAAGAAGTAACAGCTATGTTTAAAAGTGTATAAGAAAAGTGTGTGCATGTAGGGTGGAAATGTCTGCATGTTTAAAACTGGGGGGTTGCAGACAGCTGTAGGCTGAACAGCTGCGGAGCAGGCCTGAGTCCCCAGCCCTAGTGTGTGGAATGTGTTTTTTTATGTTTGGAAAAAAGGGGTCTTTCTGTAGAAGTAACTGTTTGTAACAGGGGAGCTTTTTAAATGTAGTTGGTGGGAAACACATAGGTTGTTTTAAAAAGCACCAAACATGTTCACTTTTCCCAGGGAGGCTTGGGCCTGTTATAAAATAATAAACCACAGCCACCCTGAGATGTTGAAAAAGCCAGATGTCATGTAGTGGCAAAGCTTCCCATGAGAACCTGAAACAGGGTGCCAACTGTTAGGATGTAATTCACAAACCCCCAAAGCCACTGGTCCCAAACTTGACAGCTAAGCCAGGAAGATGACAGTTTAGGCCCAAACTTGATGGCCCTGGCTGGAAAGATGTCAGTTTAGGCCCAAACTTGATGACTCTGGCTGCAAAGATGACATGTGATGAGTTTAGTGCTGGGACAAGAGCCTGTTCCCGGGGGTCCCTACTTCCCAGGAGCAGGACCAAACAGCTTTAACATATGAGGCCCGTTATAAAAATGTCTAGAAGATTTAGATATGTTTGCGCTGGCCACCCCAGCATCGGTGATGATCCTACTGTTCCCAAGATAGGCCCAGAGTGTAAGTAACAGATGTATACAGCATAATGTACAAGGATAGAAAAAAAGTTCCCGTCCAAAGACCCCCATGATATTGTTCTAAACCCCCTCAAGTCATAAAGGGTGTGGGGGCTTCTAATTAGCATGCATGGACAGGTATAAAAAGGTCCCCTTAAGGAACACTGCCAAACACCCATTCAGAAAACCTCTGGAAGCGTGTGGCGTGGATTGTTCTGCAACTTGTGGATTTCCTGCACCAACAACCCATTCAAGAAACCTTTGGGATTGCCTGGCCTGGATTGTTTTTTGGCTGCACTTTGAGGATTTCTGCACCAACAAGCCCTTCAACACCCTTGGGGAGCGAGTGGATTGCCTTGGAGTCCCAGAGCCAACCCTTGGATCTTAAGGCAAGAATGTACCTGAACAACTTCTCCCAAATTGAAGCCGCCTGTGACAATTTAAGGAAGGTAAATAAAGCATGGCGCAAGGATGTATGTGTATGTGGTATTTAAAGTATACAAAACTGTAGCTTTGAAAAATGCTAAATAGTACTTTGTAAACTGTTAATGTTTAAGGCGCTGCAACATGTTTAATGTGAATAATGGGGCCAATGAAGTTTTTTTTTTACAAGACATGAAATGTAAATGTATTTAAAAAGAATAAAGGCGTTGTTGAAGGTTTGAGTTTAAAGCTATGTGTGTATGTATTTAATGTTAATAGAGGAGGTGTTGTTGGGGCTGGCGCAGAGTTTGCAGGGTTTGTATTTAAGGGGCATAATGTTGTAGGCCTTAGAAGGGTACATGCAGAGGGGGAAACGTGTATTTTACAGAGCATATAAACATTTTACCAGGATGTTGAACATTTAATGCTAATAAATGTTAAAGGCTTTGAGGTGTTGGTATTGCATGCTTACCAGAGGGTCTTTAAGTAATATACATTGCATACAATTTCAAAAATAAATAAAGCATTATTGTACTCACCAAGCCGTTGTTTTGAGGGTCAGAAGTATGGGTCTGCATCCTTAAAAGGGAGTCTGCATGGGGTCCTTCAGTATGCGTGGCGCGGATGGGGGGCTCTGGAGGGTGGGCTCCATGGTCCTGGGAGTTTAGGGGTATGAGGCCCTTTTAAAATAAGCCCCTAGCCCGCTTCTCCATGGCGCTGTTCGGGGTGATGGTGCTGTTTTCTGGTGTCCTCGTGGCTCCGGGGTCTTGGAATGGGGCGCAGGGCCCCGAATGCTGCTTCTGTCCCTCATTTTTTATAAAATTGCCCCGAGCCCGCTTGCGGGTGGCGCTGCTAGGGGGTGTGAGGGTATGGCTCCGGTGGGCCTTGGGGCTCTATGGCCCGAGTTTTGCCAATTTGCCCCGAGCCCGCTGGCGGTTGGCGCTGGTCGGGGGTGTGAGGGTATGGCTCCGGTGGTCCTTGGGGCTCTATGGCCTGAGTTTTGCCAATTTTGTAAAAAATACACCCCCCAAGCCCGCTTGCAGATGGCGCTGCTCGGGGGTGTTGTGGTGTAGGGGCTCTGATGGCCTGGGGGGGGCTCCGCGCCACCGAGTGTCGAGCGTGCCGCTTTTATTTATTTTTTTTAATGCCCCGAGACCGCTTTGCCACGGCGCTGCTCGGCGTTAGGCTGGCTGCTGGCCTGTGGGGCTCCGTGCCCCGTGTGCAGAGTTCTTTTTTTTTTGTTTTTAAATCGCCCCGAGCCCGCTTGTGTCGGGGGCTCCGGGGTGGAGGGCTCAAAGGGTCCTTGGGGCGCTGTGCCCCGCTTTGCAGGCTCCAGCGGTGTTCTGGCCCGCATGCCTCGTTTTGGCGCTTTTTTCCGCAAAAGGGGGGGGCTGCTGTGGTGTCCGCGACGGGTCTTAGGCCATTTCCTTGGATCCCACGTGGATCGTTGGAGCAGCGGCAGCATGGCGGCGGAGAGGCTTCCTCGGTGACTGCAGGGATAGGTCCGCCCCTTCCAGTGATGTCAGCAGTTCGTCACTGTAGGGGCGGGCCTTGCCCTACAGTCCCGGTGTGTTTTTTTTTTATTTAGCGCAAACTTTACCTGAAGGTGTCACAGCGCTTTACAGATTACAGGCACCAAAAAGATACAAACAGAGAAAAAAAAAAAAATGCCTGTAGGGGCTAGCTTTGCACAGCAGCCCTTTTTTAAAAATATTTTATATAGCGCGAACTTTACCCTAAGTAGGCAGAGCGCTTTACATAAGCCCAGTGCAAAATGTAGCGCACACGCTTGTGTCAGAGCGCTTCACAATAGGAACGAAAATTACACGGGCGCAAAGTATAAAAGCAAAACGATAAGTTACATGAGGTAAAAGTGACAATTGTGAGCAAACAAAATACATGAGGTAGCAAACGGGGCATTAATGGTGGAAAAAAGTGAAATGTGTGCAGGTTACAAAAAAACGTACAATGTAACAGTAGAGGTACAATACTGCAATATAAGGCAGACACTCCAGCATAATAATAAGCGCTATGTAGGCATATGTGGCGCAAGTATCAAAAGCATGCCCAAATGTAAGAGGGCGCAAGCAGGGTGTTACATGAGAAAAGTGGCATGTACATGTTACAAAAGAGGGCCCAGTACACAGGCGCAGTGGTTGCATGGTAGGATGTTGGTTGTACATTAAGTCCTTTACCCAGAATGACAGGATAGGGCGCAGGGTGTTTCTATTTATTTTAAAATGTCTGATAACGCTATCCCCAAGGTGCATAACTATTACAATACATGCTTTTGGCGCTGTTCAGTCACCCCTTTTTTTTAAAAAACATGTGTTTTAGCGCAGCACATGCAATGCTTTTTTAAAAATTGCAATGCTTTATTTAAGAAAGGTGTTTTAAATCCTGCGCTTTTATTTAATGTTGTTTAATACAGATGCAAGACTCTGCAAAAGCAGCCGCCACCAATATACCACCTTCGATGGACACCCATGTAATAAATGGCAACGGCGTAGACTTGACAACCCAGCCAGGTATATATATATATATATATATATATATATATATATATATATATATATATATATATTGATTTGTGTAGTTCTATGTAGTGTTGTACATCAATCTCTCAGAAGTTTCTTTTTTTCTAATGAGGGCCTCATGTATGTATACTTTTACAGCTTATGATCCCGACCTACAACAAGTTTTTGAAGATCTTATGGTGTACCTCGAGGCTCAAGGAGCTCTCAACAGTGTGCAAAACACTTCAGTTCCCACATGTAAATAAAAAGACCCCTGTTATTTAAACTGTCTAAGACGTTGGGGAGTTGTAGGGTAGGCCCGAGTCCTGACCCTGAGGGTGTATAGGGGGACTCCTCAGAAAGATGACTAAGACGGGGTATTATTTTTTCTTTACAGGCACCCCCACGGTATGCCCGAGCGGCGTCGATGTACAAGAGGCGGCGCGAGATTCAAAAGAAAGCCCTTTGAAGAGGAAAGCTTTACCTTCTAAAGTGGAACCACCGTCAAAGAAAGGAGTTGTAAAAAGACCTCTATCAGGTGTGTTTGTTACAAAGGGTGTGAAAAGTACTAGCGGTGTTAGACTCTCAAGCAGAAGAGTACAACGACTTGTAGCAAGGCCTATTTAAAAAGATGGCTGTGTAGAACTTAGGATTGTGTTGATTGTCTGTGTTCTTTTATGCTTTCTCTAACATATATATTTTTTTCTGTTTATATTTTAGAAGCGGCTCAGAAACATGCTGCTGAAGAGAGGTCGGCGCAGCCCTTAAGGGACATAACGGCAACCGTCCAGAACAACAGAAGCGCTACAAAAGGCGTGAGTAGGCGTGTACGCCAAGAAAAACTCTCTGCGCACTACACACCAAACATGATGAACAAGCCTCTACAACAATCTATTCTACACAGGGGTGGAGTCAGCACTGGCGGAGTCTTGACAAGCACAGATAACCCAGGGCAGGGCCTGTGTAAAACAGCTAATGGGGGTCTGAGCCCTCTCATCGTATCAAAAGGGAAAGGTCTCTCAAACACTGCCGCCCTTAAGAAGAAACATAGGGACTCAGAGAACCGTCCCAACCCTTTAAAACGTGTGAAGTCCTCCAAGGTATTCACAGAACCCCAAACAGAACCCTTAAACCTGAAGAAGACGGTGGCGGTGCTCCCAGAGGTCCAGGCAAAACCCTTAAGCCCCGAGAAGAAGAAGCCTAGGACCCCTGAACCCCATGATAACCCCTTGGACCTATCTGTAAAAAAGGCTGTTAAACCCTTGAATGAGGCCTATACAACAGGGAGCCCCAAGGAGGGGGTAGTTGTACCTGGGGGTGTAGAAGAGCTGGCGCCGCCGCAGCCCCTTAAAACATCACGCCTCTCAAGGAAACATCTGAAGCTGAAACCGGGGGTCCCTAAGCTACAGTTAGCAGAGGCCCTCAGTAACCCTATTGCAACGCCGCATCCACCCAGCATCCAGGAACGTCAAACAGGGCCAAATAAAATAACTGTGCATGTAGAGGTGCACGCCGCTGAACAACCCCCAAAGCCAGTTGTAAGTGTGCAGGCCCAGCCTAGGGTCTCAATGGGTGATAATAATACGCAACCCCTAGAAGGTCCTTCTAGCGTGAATACCTACGCTCTTGAGGTGATGAGGAGGATGGCAGACAACCTAGGTAGAACCACAGAAGCTAGGACCCAGGATTACAACGACAGCTCATCACAATCGTCATACCCTTTGTCCCCTAGTACCCCACCGGGGGCATACGACCCCACCAGCCCCATTGCCAGCAACGTGTACAGTCCCGTGTCCAGACCCGCTGCCAACCCCGTGTACAGTCCCGTGTCCAGCCCCGCTGCCAACCCCGTGTATAGTCCCATGTCCAGCCCCGCTGCCAGCCCCGTGTACAGTCCCGTGTCCAGCCCCGCTGCCAGCCCTGTGTGCAATCCAGTGTCCAGCCCCTCTGCCAGCCCCGTGTACAGTCCAGTGTCCATCCCCGCGGCCGTCATAAGCCCCACACAGCCCTCAGCAATAAGTGTGGATGACAATACCACGGGGGCCCAGGGGGTACAGCCGAGTTTGCCATACAAAGTTTGCAATGTTCCGTCCCTGTCCGCCCCAGGGTGTTCGCAGGGGGTCCCTATTTCCAGAACCCTAGCGGAACCGGCTTTACAGAATGGGGCTAAGACTGTTAACAGTATAGAGGGTCCTGAGGCGTTGCAGCCCTTTATAAGGCCTCGCAAGGCGGGACCCTCTAAGCAGGCGCAAGACGAGTCTGTAAACACAGCTGAGGTATTTGCGGCTCATGTAAAAGAGATGCAGATGGCGGTTCGAAAACTAAAACGCCAGGCGCTCGCTGCAAACCTAAAATGGGGGGTGGGGATATCCATGAACAGATACACGAGGGAGGCCCATCAGAAGATCGTGGAAAGGGTTGGGAGGTGTAAAAAAGCGATCCTCCAGGAGTGTCAGGTGGCTGTGGCAGACATACATGCTATAAGGGCGTGACTATGGCAGCACAGGCCCCTAAAGACCCCCACAGCCACTGGTGCTCATAAGAGACCCCCAAAATATACCCTTAAGGTCCAGAGGTTAGTGACAAAGTCTGTACGCTTCTTAAGACTGCTCAAGCAGCGTCCGTCTGCTGCCTCACAACCCTTCAAACAAGACAGCCCTGTTTCCCTAGACCCCTTCAAACAAGACACACCTGTTTCCCTAGACCACAGTGTTTCCCTAGACCCCTTAAAACACTGTACCATAGTTTCAAGACCAGCGCCAGAAACATATAAACGAACACTTCAACACCGACAATACATAGGTGCAGGGTCTAACATACCCAGGGTAGGGCCTTTGAAGGGGGTAGGGGGGATGGCTTTAAAACTCCAAGCACCTCAACATTCAGAAGGACCTAGGGGTGGAACTGTAGCGGAGGCCTCCATGAACAAGGCGTACAACGACACCGACCTACCTGTTCAGATAGGCTGGGGCCTGGTGTCTAGAAAAGCCTGGGCGCGTAAAAGAAAAAAAAAGTGGCTTAATAGTACAAAGCAACGCAGGCGTTTAATAAATAAGCTGAAGAAGGCTAGAATATGCGCTACCCGCAGGTTTACAAAGACCCCTGAGACATTTCCCACCAGGACCCCCCAAAATGGCACAACAGAGAACACCTCCGCAACTCACACTCCTACTGATGAGGGCCCAGAACCCTTGTTTTTAGAGAGTGTTAGAAGTTACACTCGCAATGTAGAGAGGTTTAGGGCAGTAGAACACTATGAGGAGTTTAGATTTATTAACCTCCATCAAATAACATCATCCGATCATGGTGTTCGGGCTATACATCAGGCTGTGCAGGAACTCATAGAAAGGTTGTTACACAATGTGGGGCCTAATGACTTTTTCCAACTCCGCTTCCAGGGGCAGGGTTTTGACACTCCGTTGTTCACCAGGCGGAAGGCCCGAGATGTTTTTGACGCTGTGCAATTTTTAGAAAACCTCTCAAGGCTTTTACAGAGTAAGGCAGAACTAGTCGCCTATGGCACTTTTAGAGTCATAGCCCTGATTGTCCGGGGGCGTGAGGGGGGTGTTTCCAGACCTTTAAAGAGCATACTCTACAGTCAAATAATTGGTAAGAAACAGAGGTGGCTGCTCAACTTTAACAGCCCCTCTGCCAACACATGTCTGGCGGCCAGCATCGTGGGGCTGCTGATGGCTCGCAAGACCCCTGACGCTGTCATCATGTCTAGAGCTGCTGAAGCCCACGAGGTTCTTGAAATACCTCCTGACCGAATGGTCGGCTTTGGCGATATAGGTCTTTTTGAGAACTATTTCGCCGTGACGGTGAAAGTTCTTCATCACAACGGTTCCTGGAAGTACTTTACAACCGGGGGACCTGTGAGAAACAAGACCGTATATGTCCTCCACGCCGAAAATCATTTTTACGGCATCTTGAACCTTAAAGGTTTTCTGGGTGTCAGGAATGTGTGCGCCCACTGTGACCATATATACAGCAATAAAACATACCACCAGTGTGAAATGCATTGCAAGATGTGTCAGAGGGACGGCTGTATAGAAGACGCTACCCTGAAGGTGAGGTGCGGCACACGTAGGATGTTTTGTCGCTCGCAAAACTGCTTGAGCATACACGAGAAATCTTTCACATGCGTCCCTAAAAAGGACTGCAGTGAGTGTGGGCGGTATGTGGCAACGGATCACAAGTGTAAAGGTATGATATGTGCCCGTTGTCATGTGTCTTACGAGTCCGGCACCAACCACCAGTGTTATATGGTTAAAGGTCTACCTCAGACCAAGACCGAGGACTATATAGTGTTTGATATAGAGTGCACACAAGAGACGGGGGTACACCAGCCTAACTATATTTACGCCCACCATCTAACTTCCGACGACAGCTGGGAGTTTGAGGGGCGAACGTGCGTTGGTGATTTCCTGAGCACTTTCATTCAAGCCAAATACCAAGGATATACCATGCTCGCCCACAACTCAAAAGCCTATGACTCCTTCTTTATTCTACGAGACATGATTCGTGAAAAGATACAGGTGGAACTCATAACCCAGGGGTCTAAACTGATGCTGATGACGGTATGCCCTTTACAAATACGCTTCATAGACACCCTGAATTTCCTACCCATGAAATTGAGCAAGCTGCCAAAGGCCTTCGGGTTCCCAGGGTGTAAAGGTTATTTTCCACACTTTTTTAACACCTGGGCTAACCAGAATTATGTGGGACCCATGCCTCCTACCGACAGCTACGGGGTGGAATACATGATGCCTGATGAGAAAGTGAGCTTTCTACAATGGTACTCTGAAAACCGTGAAAAGGAGTTTCACTTTCAAACAGAGTTGAAAGCTTATTGTCAGGCTGATGTAATGATCCTACGGCAAGCTTGTAACATCTTCAGAGATGCTGTGGTGTCTATGACTAAAGAAGTAACGGTCTTGAAGCCTGAGACACTGCCTAAGAAAGTCAAGGCCTCGACATCCAAAACCCCTGAAACGCGGCATGCAGTCGAATACATGGACCCATTTCAAAACGTCACTCTGGCATCCATGTGTATGTCCATCTACAAACACATGTTTTTGAGGCCAGAAACTATAGCTCTAGTACCGCCAGACCTCTATAACGGTAAACAGAAACGTTATTCAACCCCCTCGATCCAATGGCTCATGCACGTCTCCGAGAAGGAAGACATACAAATTCAACATGCCTTACAGGGTGGTGAATACCACCTGGGCCCCTATTACCTGGACGGGTTCTCTGTAATTAAGGGTGTGCCGACGGCCTTTGAATTCAACGGTTGTTTTTACCACGGCTGCCCCAAGTGTTACAAGCCCCACGAGTATAACAAAATGTTGGGGGCCACATTTGAACACTTATACAGACGTACTCTGACAAAGGCCCAGTATGTTGAAAACCAGGGCTTTGCTATGCGAGTTCTTTGGGAGCACGAGTGGTTAGACATGTTAAAAACCGACACAGACCTCTGCTCTTTTCTTAAGACTCGTGATTTACCAATACCTCTGGAGCCCCGCAATGCCTTATTTGGGGGGCGTACAAATGCCATACAACTGTACAAGGCCGCTGGTGAGGGTGAGAAAATACACTACTATGATTTCACCAGTCTGTACCCTTTTGTGAACAAGATGAAGTTGTACCCTTTGGGGCATCCCACCATCATCTATAGAGATTTTAAGCCCCTATCCGAATACTTTGGGCTTATCAAATGTGAAATCTATCCTCCTAAGCAGCTTTACTTCCCAGTGTTACCATGCAGAGTCGATGGCAAGCTGATGTTCCCCCTCTGTCGAACATGTGCAATGCTTAAAGAAGTTGACGGCTGCAGACACACCGATGAACAAAGGATGCTCACAGGGACCTGGTGTAGCATCGAGGTACAAGTTGCCTTAGAGAAAGGGTACAGGCTAGGTAGAGTGCACGAAGTGTGGCATTTTAAGAGCACTACAACACAGCTCTTTGCCCCCTACATTAACTTGTTTCTCAGAGACAAACAGGAGGCCTCAGAGTATCCTGGATGGTGTACTAGTCAGGATGTAAAACAGAAATACATCGACGACTACTACGTTCACGAGGGTATCCATTTACGCCCCCAGCTGATAGAGGTCAATCCTGCACGTCGCCAGTTAGCCAAACTCTGTCTCAACTCCTTATGGGGAAAATTTGCACAGCGCACAAACCTTTCAAATACTACCTTAATATCAGATCCTGATGAACTGTTCAAGTACCTGTTTGCCCCCTGTTACGAGGTGTCCCGGTGCGACTTTATCGATGACGATACCGCTGCTTTGTGTTGGAAATACGCCCAAGAGTACCCCACATCGAGTAACAACATAAACATTTTCATAGCCTGCTTCACGACAGCCCACGCTCGTCTAGAGCTTTACGGGGTTATGGATAAGCTCCAGGATCGCTGCTTGTATCACGATACAGATTCTGTGATTTTTCTGAGCAAACCGGGGGATGAAGACCCTCCTCTGGGAGATTATCTGGGTAATCTAACCAGTGAGCTAGATAAGGATGAGTTTATAAATGAATTCACACCCTCTGGGCCTAAAACATACAGTTACCGTACCAACAAGAACAAGGTGTGTATGAAGGTCAAAGGGATAACATTAAATGTCAGCAACACCCTAAAAATCAATTTTGATAGTTTGAAGAACCTGGTGCGTGAATACGCTACAGCAGACGATTCTGAGAATGCTAAAACCATAGTCGTGAACCAGCCCTGCATAGTCAGATCCAAAAAGAAGTGGGAAATCACAACACAACCTCTACATAAAACATTGCGAGTTGTTTTTGATAAAAGGGTCCTGACCACCGACTATAAAACACTGCCTTATGGCTATTAGACCCATTAGAGAGACACCATCAGCCGCAGCATGGACACTAGGCTGCAGCATCCGTTCTCCTGCGTGCTAGCAGGACCCTCAAACTGTGGGAAAAGCTACTTTATAAAAAAGCTGTTAGAAAATGCCGGCTCTGCTTTATCACAAACCCCTAACAACATTGTGTGGCTTTATTCATGCTGGCAGCCTCTTTATACAGATTTGGGCCGCCGGTTCCCACATATCAAATTTATAGAGGGTATACCGGATAACCTCAACGATGATGAGCTACTACCCCCAACCCTTGTAAATATGATAATTGTTGATGATCTGATGCGTGAAGGTGGTGATCATCCCGAGTTAGAGAGAGCTTTTACTCAATATTCACATCATCGCAATCTAAGCATCTGCTACATTGTGCAGAACTTGTTTTACAAAGGCAAGAACAGTAGGTCTATAGCTCTCAACGCTTCATACCTTGTTTTATTTAAAAACCCTCGTGACAAGCAGCAAATAGCCGTCATCGCTAAACAGATGTACCCAGGAAACACACACTTCTTCATGGAGGCCTTTAACGACGCTACAGCAAAACCCCACGGGTACCTGTTGGTAGACTTAAAAAATGAAACTCTAGAAGACTATAGACTAAGGGCTGATATTTTTCCCCCAGAGCTACCGGTAGTTTACACCCCAAAACCCAAGACCAGGACCTATAAAAAGCAGCGCTGATGTCTTTTAGAACCATTTACAGCCCCACCCTTATAACGCTCAGTGGTGACCATGTCTGCACACCTACGCCGCAATTTAGCCCTCCTGAAAATGCTTGTTAAAGCCAGTCCCCAACATCGAAAGGCCATCCTGGCAACAGCTTCTGACGATTTAGTGGCTGCCATTTCAGAAATAGCCCTAAACACCCTAAAAGGCAACGTCCCAATATCAAAGCGTCAGTTACAGGTTCTGAGGAAGAAGAAGGGGCTTATCAAGAAGCTCAGTAATAAAAGGGCCACACTCATCACCAAGAAGAAACTGGTGAAACAGTCTGGAGGTTTTATAGGCAACTTGCTGGGGATAGCTATACCTGTAATTACAAGCCTCCTATCGGGTCAGTGATGGACCATGCCACAAAAATGTATCTGGTTCCTAGGCAGCAAATGGAGCAAATGGGGTCTTCATCGGACAACGCCTGGGATATCCGTAGAAATGAGACTCTACGCCTGGATACTGAAATTAAAGACATTTTGAGCAGGACTGATCTAAACCCCTACGACAAGGCCAACCTATACACCAGCACTCTCAAAAAATTCTTAAATTACTACAACCAGTGGAATACCGAGAAGAACAAGTTGACCCTATATACCCCAGACTCTGAACAACCAGCTGCTCAGGCCCCCGACCCTCAGCCTCTACAACCGCCTCCTGATGGTGCGACAGCCTCAGATACCTTTGTTGGAGAACTCCTAAAAAATATAGGCCCGCGGCACAGAGGGGCTGCGCAGATGCTCATGAGTAAACTAGCCGCTTCTAAAGACCTAACCTCTTGGAATGATCGAGGCGAGTTCCTCTACAAGGGCCAACCTGTTGTAGGGTCGCATATGTACGATCTAATCAAAGGTCTCACACACCCCAAAATCCTAACGCCTCAAAATGCACCGAGAGGCTGGGATCAGTTTCTACAGGCCGCTGCTGAACTCAATATACCCTCCACGCTTGTTGGTAATAATGAACACCGCAGACTGCTAGACAATTTGAAGAGTCCCCTACTGCCATTGCCTACAGGTTCTGAGGTCCCAAGGCTATCCCCTAAATGGACTACTCCTGCACCGTCGGTGCCATCTCGAAAAAAGAGAGTGCCTAAATCACCCTTCGCATGGATTTTTGATTAAATGTGTGTGGTTTTTATTCCCAGGTTTCTTCAATAAAGTTTTGTCAACTAAAATATTTGTAATAAACACCTTGTTATAACTTTACAAACCGTCTCGGTCGTCTTTCAAAAACATTTTATGACGCATGTATATTGAAATAACGAATCTGAATGCATGTTTTTAAAAAATATAATGTATTTTATTTTATACGATCAACATTAAGCATACAACAGTTATAAACCCTTACAGTTTTGACAAGGTACATATTCTGTTTTCACAGGTCTGACCGACACCCTGGTGTTTTCTTTTACATATTTCGCAACTATACGGTCATTGTTAACAAGATCCCCAGGATATAGCTTTAAGAAATTTCTAAATGAAAGACCCTGGGACATTTTACTGATAAAATAAATACAGTGTTCCCCGCATGTGATGGCCATGGAATCCTGCACCCTTAGCTTGTTATACTCCACCACAGCTGCAGCTTTTTTCACAAACTTGAATATAGGGGGTGTATAGAGTCTGTGCTCAGGGAACTCTGCGGTGCTGTGAAACACTGTAACCTTGTCAACATCTATAAACATGGCTGCCCAATGTGTCCCAGGCTGGTCATGCGGGTCGGTGTTAAAGACCAGGGTGCATGGTCTTTCTGCCCCCAATTCGGTTGGTAACCCGTCGCTAGGGAAAACACCCAAAAAGTATTTCCTAGCGTATTTATGTCTGCTTAAGAAGTCACGTATCTGCACAGTATCCATTTCACAAGTGTTTTTAAAGATAGTCAAACAAAATCTGCCTTGCGTGGTTGATCTGAATGATGCTGTCGAATACAGAGAATACGACCATGTTCACATTAGCCGCCAGTGGAGCTGCGAATCGTATTTCAGCTTTTAGATTCCCATTTTTGACCAGGTTGTAGTGATCGCCATCTTCCATGTCCGGTGTCAGGTCGAATGCGAACAACGTGTATCCACGGCCATAGCCTTCTCTTGACACCGCTACACCGCAGTCCCTTTGATGCTTTCCAGTTATCGAAACCAGTCCTTGATATTCCCTGATGTAATGACCGGCTGCAAAACTGGGTGTGTAGGGTTTTGCAGGAATCACATTGCCCTCGTGGACCAGCGCTGCGTAGTTGATGTTGTAGTGTTTAAAATTGAAGGGGTTTGAGGCATAGGTGCCACTAAAAGCTGTATTGTCCACAAACCCTATGATGATGAGCTTTGGTAGTTGTCCCAGAAATAGATTCTGCTGTTGTGTTAAGCGGGTACCTGCAGGGATGCTGAATACCTTCAGAGCTACTCTTTCCACAGCGTACTTGGCGTTGGATATTTGCAAAGCTTCGGCGTGCGCTAGCCTGACGCTCGGGGACACTTTCACTCTCTTTACAAACAGGCTCGCGGACAGTATGTTCAGCTTGTACTGTTCCGCATCCCCGTTGATGAGGCAGAATGAGTCCTTGTTACGATTGAGCTTGATCTTAAGATCAATTCCGTTGATGAGCAGTTTATCTTGGAAGAAGAGGTCCGAATGTATGCGCCCCAGGAGGTCAAAGGTACAGCTGGCTGTAGCATGCCCCGCTCTTTTTATAAAGCCCTTATTATCACCATCCAGAGCTGTGCTTTCAAAATGGCCGTGTGTATCCCTGTGAAAGAGACCGGCTGAAAGTTGTGTGTCAAGGGCATCGCTACTGTAATTTAGAATACTCTCTATGTAGGCTCTGTAGGCGTACATGTTATCGTTCTGGGTGATGAGTCGGTCGCCCAGGGTGATGTCCACTTGATTAAACATGGTCGCTAGAGGGTAAGCGATTGGTGCCACTTTAGAACCGTCGTCAATGTCTGTCCCATCCGCTTTTACGATTTTACACATAAGATGCAGCAGCGTGTTGTTGAGATCCAAATACATATCCGTGGCCCCTGACACATAAAACTCTATAGGTGCCAGCGGTGTCAATGCTGCTAAAGGCGACACCTCCATGAAGAAGC
This sequence comes from Lissotriton vulgaris, assembly GCF_964263255.1. NCBI lineage: Eukaryota > Metazoa > Chordata > Amphibia > Caudata > Salamandridae > Lissotriton > Lissotriton vulgaris. The sequence goes on from NC_141689.1 coordinate 623,995,678, forward strand.
TGTTTTCGATGCTTGTCTGCGTGGGTTTTAGACTAAACAAGTCCAACTCTGATTTGGCGCACTCTCCAGATCCACAATGTACGAAGGCCATGGTTGTGTTTACAAGGCTTTAAAAAATATTTACTTTAGAGCCGGGTCGCTTCTTTGCAGCTCTCTTCCGTCTTGGAGCTCTTCTTTTCTGAGGGCGTTTTGAAACGGTCCTCCTTTTTTTATAGGGGGCTGGGGGCCCCCGACGTCTGGAAACACGCCGTTTCCTTTTGACACTAGCGCGTGGCTTATACATCAGCCCAGCTCCTTCTTGAGGCTGCTTGTTCATGCGCTCTGCAACCGCCGATGTAACAGACCCCACCACCTCCTGGGCAATGTTCGTGGCAGCCGCCTTAACATGAGGCTTTGCAATTTCATAGCCGCGTCTCAGGAAAGGCATAGCTCTTCTAAACAGACTCCTAAAGAATCCTCCTAATCCAGCCCCGTACATAACAGGCGAACCTTGAAAGTACGGTGGTCCTCCATAACAGGCTTGACTTCTGTAATAGTCTCTGTACATAGACGGATCTCCGTAGGTTTTCATAACCGCCATGATGGCTGCCTAATACCCTCTGTCGTGTCTAGGCCTTAAATGAAGCTTGACAATAACTTTCCCGTATTTAAAGGCCACCGGCTCAGACTGATCATCGTAGATCATAATTGAAATAGTGTCAAAATGGTTTTTAGAAACTGTTACGTAGTCAGGTTTGTTAAATTGTATGTTGACCATGGTATTATTATCATCCTGTACATGCACCCACCTTAACAACGGTGAGTAACTATCACCTATCCTCTGAGACTCTACAATATCGCTGTACACGTAGAGCGTGTAGAACCCCCCATTAATATCGGGGCACGTGTGATCTTGCTCCACGGGGCTTTTCACATGTTGTACTGTCCCTAAAATCCTTCTTAATTTACCTGAGCAGTTAAACAGGGTGTTTCGATTTATGGATTTAAGAAACACCTTCCTTCTCACATTATCTAACACCAGATGAATATTCGGATGTGGTTCTATACCGGCTATGGATTTGTTGATGGCTTCGATAATGCTTGAAACGTGTGGGTAGTAGCCGGGCGGGAAGGATGTGTGGATGCCGGTGGGGTCCTGTTCCCTCTTGATGTGAAACTTGGTTTCGGCCGCGGTAAATGTATTCCATGTTCTAGGGTATTGTATTTCTGTTAGGGCAACCTCCCAGTCCCCCTTCAGGTCCACAGCCTTAGCCAATTTGACGGTGTAATTAGAAATCTGATTGTTGGGGAACATGTCCTTAGAAGCGTTGGATGCTAAGGTTATATAAAAGGGTGTAGTCTCCATCGTAGCAGCAGCTTTTAGCTCACACACCCTTCAGGGAGCTGACCAACACCCAACTGTTAAATTTCTCAGGCCATCCGCGCCATTTGACATATGCCTGGCTCTTAGCCCCTGTACCTTTCCTTTTCAGAACCTTTTCAACCCTGTACACCCTGCTCGGATCATAGGGCACCTTTTGTAACTCTTCCTTGTAAAAGGAGCCCGACACCGTTTCCCCATCGTAGTCCTTTAACCTGTAAATATACAGCCCTTCCTTAAGCTCCACACTTTCAACTATAAATATTTCATCACTAAAGGTCTGTTGGTAACCCTTTGTGAAGACTCCTTTCAGTTTTGAAATCCTTACGTGATCACCATTTTTAAATACAGACTTCTTCACCTTTGTCCCAAAGTTAGGACCATACAAGTTTCTCCAAACAGTTAACGAATTACTAGGGGTTACCTCTTCAGGTGCCATTTTGATGGTCCTATGATAACTGGCATGATATACAGCTAAAAAAGCCTGTAGAACATCCACGTATCTGTACGTATTGTTGGCCGTAAAATACCGCCACATCTTAGACTTTAAAGTTCTGTTAAACCTTTCTACAACCGCTGCTTTTACCTCTGTGTGTGTTACAAAATGTTGAACATTGTTCTGCTTTAATAATTTCTGAAATGCCTTGTTTAAGAATTCTTTTCCTGCGTCTGTTTGTAGTTTTTGAGGAATACGCCCCTTCTCGAAGATGGCTTTAAAAGCGGCCGTGACGCTAGCTCCACTTTTATCACGCAGCGCCTCTGCGTACGCGTATTTGGACAACACATCTATGACTGTTAATATATAACAGGCGCCGTCGTTATGTTTTGCAGTATCTTGAAGGCTGATTATGTCCGCCTGCCACTGATAATCTATACACGCATTAACGATTGTAGGACGCCTCTTAAAGCGTCTTCTGGCTGGTTTATGTAGTGAATACGCCTCCTCTCCTGATAACCATGTCTTCACAGCTTCTCTGCTTACCGACTCCTTTTCAGCCCTAGCCCTTCTATATAGAGCGGCGCCGCTTCCAAAGCTGCCAACCCCTCTTGTATCATAATAAAGTTTTCTTAACAGGTCCTCCGACATGTTAGCAGTCATTACAGTACAGGAAATGAAAGACGCTTGTTTTGTGTAAGAACATTTTATTAAAAATAATGAGTATTACCATATCACAGACATGGGGGATTTCATATCCTTTCACAGTATGCGTAGTAAGTACGGTTTAACACACATATACGTTTTTTGGGTATAAGATTCTAATGGTTCACTTTAAATACACGCTACCACTTAGCAATACATCAGGCCTTATCTATTATAAAATAGCCTTTGTGGTGCCATGGATAGCAGTTTTCTGTCTATTAGATACAGATTAAACATGCGCCTTTCTATGAGTCTTTGTGCCATCTTTTTGTCACAGCACACACCTGTGCCAGGCATGCTTCTTAGTTTTGCGCAGGGGTCGTTGGCGTAGCGTATCTCCTTGACTGTCTTCACCATGATCTTCAGCATGTCCGGATGGACAAAAGTATTTTCAGCGCTCAGGCCGTGCACCACCCTTAGCAGCTTATACATCTTGTACGGGTCTAGCATACTACATATGTACCGTATCACGCGGTCTCTGTATGATCCTGTTAGACATTCGTGCGCCCCCTGTTGCGGGTCCCTAATACGATGGCCGAAACACAGGCTGTAATAGTCCCTTTTGACGCACATGTATACAACCACAGCGGTGAAACCTTTAACACTTGATATGTCATCTCTGCTGAACCCAACGCTGGTGAACCCTGGCGTTGGTTTTTCAGAGTCGTCGTTCTTAGAACACTCTTCACACTCCATAGACACATGTGAGCTCGGGTTTGTGGAACTCCCAGTCTGGTTTGCACAGCATATACAAGACAGATTCAAGCTGCGGCCTTTTGCAGTCTGCCCCTGGGCATCAATTCTTTTCGGTATTGCCTCCTAGGTTCAAAGGATAAATATTGACAATCCGTTAGCGGAAGAAAGACAACAAACTTTTATGTAAAGGGTCTACTCCTAACATTTTTTTGACTTACCACCACATTTTCACCACCCTCTGCAGCGCCTCTGAAATCTTGAGAGTCGGTAATATCCATTGGGGACCCTTCATCTCCCACGGTTGTACCAGGTTGTTGCACAACTACATTCGGAGGACTCGTCATGTGAACATCCATGGTTTCATCGTTGTGTGTGTTAGGAGATGGTATCTTTTGATTTTCTTTGTGCATTTTGAAGTAAGTGATTGCTGAAGGGGTTGCTCTCTAGAGGGGTTACAGAAGGAGAAATATTAACGTTCGATAGTTGAAGAAATAAAATACATCCTTATGCAAAGTGGTTGTTCATAACATTTAAACTCACCTCCACATTTTCACACCCCTCGGCGGCTGCTCTGACATTTTGCGAGGCGGGAATATCCTGCGATGCCCCATCAGCAGCGGTTCTGACATCTTGAGAGTCGGTAACATCCATTGGTGATCCCTCATCTTCCACACTTGTATCAGGCTTTTGAACAGGGGTCTTCTCAGGAACAACACCCTCGTGAAAACCCAAGTCTTCATAGATGGGTGTATTAGGAGGAACTATGGTTTCTTCCCCTTCGTCCAACTCCAAGAGCATGCTTTGCTCAGCCGCCATGCCGTCAGTCGAACACTCGCTAGAGCTGCTGTACCTCTTAATCGGGGACACCCGGCGCGGCCATTGCGTAGCAAACCCACAACCATAAGGTTCTCCCGGTTGAGCATTCTCTTCCATTACCGAAGGTCTGGTTCTGTAAAAGCTACTGATGGGGATCTGTGAGCCACCAAACCAATGTTTTCTCTCAAATGGTTTGTAGCTCTTCTTTTCGGCCATGGCGCTCCTTCACGTAGTCCAACGGTTGCATGCTATACCAGGCTCCTAACACCGGCTTATATGTATTCTGAGAAGCCACAACCCCTAAAAGGGGCGTATACCTCTACACCATAACATTCGCCCCCTTCCGGGACAGCTGCTTACCCTTGTCAACACTAGTGCCACCTGTCACTTGTTGCCAACAGTTTAAGGCCAGGACCTGTCAAATTTAAGACTAGGGTTTCCTGCCAGAGTTGTCAAATTTAAGGCCACCAGCCTGCACCCAGGCCCTGTCAAAATTTAAGGCCAGGGTTTCCAGCCAGAGATGTCAAATTTCCCGTGACTAGAGCTGTCATATTTAAGACTAGACCCATCACATTTCCGGCTAGGATTCCTGGCCGGAAGTGTCAAATTTAAGGCCAGGTTTGAAGTGAAGGTATCATACCCTACTACTCATAAGATTTCAGGAATCAGTGGGCTCAGATATGTATTAAATATGATTGGACTAATTGCAGAGCCCTGGGGGATATTGTGCGGGATAGAGCCACATTTAGCCAGAAAAGGATGTAAAGCCACTGCCTTTTGCTTATCTGATAGGTATGAATGAAACCATTGCAGTGCCACTCCCTCTATCCCAATATCCGTAAGTCTATTCAGAAGGATTTTGTGATTGACCGTGTCAAATGCGACTGACATATCTAATAGAACCAGCATACCTGATTGACTTGTGTCTGCTCGCATTCTGAGTTTATCCAGGACTGTTACTAAAACGGTTTCTGTTCCATGAACTGGACAAAAACTAAATTGTACATCTTCTAGCTTATGGTTAACTTCTAGAAATTGCAAGAGAGTTTTGCTGACCAGCTGCTCTAAAATCTTCACCATGTAGGGCAGAAGAGAAATAGGTCTATAATTAGTTGGACACAGGGGGTCAAGCGTGGTTTTCTTCAACAAGGGTGTCACCATTGCCTGTTTCCAACATAGCAGCACCACTCCATTATTCAGTGATTAGCAGCAGATTTGATGGAGCTGTGGAAATAGCTCCTCCTCAAATTCTCTCCACACCCTGTGTGGGAGAGGATCCATTGGGAACCCGGATGAAACACTCAGCGCCAGTCTATTAAAGTCTTCCTCTGTAGGAATCTGGAAATGATCCCGAGTTGCTAACTTGCCCTTGCCTACTCCCTCCTCCTTCTTAACTGGTAGCATCGGCTCAGGTACTCTGATTCCACCGTGTGTCTTATTCTCCTTATTCATTTCCAGACCACTAATAATTTTAGCGATCTTCTCCTCGAAGAAGGCCGCCAGACCATCACATAGGTCTTAGGTGGCAGTGAACTTGTTTTTTATGCAGTCAGGTTTGGAGAGGTCGTTCACTATTTTAAAAATAGTTCTGGCAATATTACCCACCTTTAAAATAGTGTGTCATAATACTCACCTTTTGCCTTAGTGATTGTCCCTTTAATGTCCGGTGCCTCCCTCAAGGCTATTTTGTCCTCTTCCTCATAGAGTTTCCTCCACTTTCTTCCTGGTCGTTTGCAACCTTTCTTTAGCTTTTTTAGCTCCTCATTATACCAGGGGAGATGACTTATCTTTCATTGGAACCATCTGATCAAGAGTGTTGTTTATCTGGAGTGTGAGCTCTGATATGCAGTTGGTAATAGGACCCGTACCCTCCAGATATGCCCCCGCCGCCCAACTACCCTAGACATGCAAGATCCCCACATTTGAAATCACCAGAGATTCAGGTGGGGTTAAAAAGGCCATGTTTATTCACACATTGTATAAACATGACAAGCAATAACATGCATATCAAAATCACAAGTTATAACATAACTACATTTTGAGCATATCAGCTCCGTGAGCATATCAGCTCCATGAGCATATCAGCTCCATCACCTTCCCAACCCTAAGGGAGGAACACCATCTGGTTCGCATCTCGCAACTGGGTATCCTACGCCAAGTGCCGTGCACCTGCCCCTTAGAGTGGTGGGTCCCGCCCTTCTATTAAGCATGAGCGAATTTTGCGGATCTCGCGTTCGCGAATTTTGCGGATTTGCGGATTCGCAATCCGCAAAATCCGCGAATTCCCGCGAATTTGCGGATTTTTTTTTTTTTAGTTCGCCCGTGTTTCTGCCAGTTCGCGAGGGTTTTTTACAATTTCGCAATTTGCGAACTTACCTGTCGGGTCGCAAGTTTTGCGAACTTGTTGTTTCTACGTGTCCAACCTGTTTGGGACACTCTTCTTCATCACTGCCACTCTCTGTCACCACTGCCACTCTCTGACTACTCATGCCACCCTCTGGCCCACCCATGCCACCCTCTGTTTCATCACCACACCCTCTGGTTGTCCAGTGTACATTATTTTCGGCAAAGCAAAGCACACCTTCCCTGCCTCAAGTGACCTGAATTAATTTGGGGCTGATTAATGTGTCACAGAATATTTTTTTAGCTGGCACCTGCTTCCTTAGTGCGCCCTGATTAGTGATCTTTTGCACTTGCTAAGTGCTTTCATTGTTGCAAAATTAGTTACAACACCTGCCCTGCCCCAACTGACAATAATGAATTAGGGGCTGATTAATGGATTTTAACTTCCAGCCTGGCTCCTGCTTGTCTCCCTTAGCTGTAATTCATGACCTTTGTGGCATATGTGTAACTATTCTGAGGTTCAAAGCAGGGTCACATAATAGTTTCAACTGGCAACTGAACTCTGGAGGGGCCCCTCAGGAAGCACTACAGGAAATGGCTACTAATGATGTGCCTGAACTTTTGAACCTGGTAAGTAGTTACTTTCAGTTTTGCTTAGATCGTATTTCTGCAATTTCGCACTTATTCGCGGGGCGCGAACTCACGCGAACAGTGCGAGCAAAATCCGCTGCTCGCGGATTTGCGGATTTTGCAGGAAATTCGCAAATCTCGCGGATTGCGGATTTCCCGAAAATCCGCAAAATCCGCGAGCGGAACGGATTTTCCGCCCATGCCTACCTTCTATCCTTGTCCGCCATTACCGGGGCCCACCTCTCGACCACCAGGCTGCCCAGGGTCGCCCGGGAGGCTCGAAATCTGTCGCCCTAGCCTCCCCAGCCAGTGGTCACTTCCTCCCAGTGGAGAGCTTGCCATATCCCCCCTCAGAGCTGGCCTATGGAGCCCGGCAAGCGAGCTCCCATCCATCTTGTTTAGCCACTATTTACTGATCGCAGGTCTCTTCTCCGCAGAACGCCCCTCAATACCATTAATCTAAGGGACGGGTGGGTGGGAATTTCGGAAAGCCGGCCTGGATCACGAGAATGGCCAGGAGCCGGCGTGAGCAGTCAGGTATCCAGGAGTGATAGCGGGAACAGAGACCCCAGTCACAGAGAGTTGACCCCTAAATAGGCCCAGAGTCTCCACCCCCTGACCCTGGGGTCACGCGATATCGCCAGAGCGGAAATGGGTCGGCCGGACGCCGATTGGGCCGTCCGCCCGACCAACCACCGGAGACCAAGAGCGGGCGGGGTCCGGAGAGGCCATGTCCTAAGTGCGCGCGTCGTGATTCTCCACGCTTGTCAGTCTCACACCACTGTAGAAAATGTCAGTACCATGTCACCACACCAGTTAAAAGCATTCCAAAACAAAGCGCTGCAGGTTTCCAACAGTAAAGGCACATTTCATGTGTGTCCTATCAGGCTCCATAAACGAAACAGCATGCTGTTGGTCCTGCTCCGTTCACAGCAGGTTCACATCAATAATAATGTACATAAATCAAGCATGCCCTGGTTGGGGCTGGCCGATCTTGAGGTCACTGGTGGGTCTTCAGGGCTGCAGGCTTTTCTGTATTTCTCTATACTTTTAGTCTCTATAAGTTTCCTTTTAAAGTTCTTTCTTCTATAATTTCTTCAGGCTCTAATTTCGTGTAGTTTTGTTTTCCATAGTTTTTTCTTTCATTCAGGTTACACATGTAGACTCTTTAAAATCGTTGCCAAAAATGCTGTAATAAAAAGATGTGCAGTACCGAGGTGTAGATTAAGATAAGATGGTTTACTAGATAGCTTCAATGAAGAGCCCCACCAGGAGCAGCCTCCCTACTGCTCAGGCCATACTCTAACTGACACTCTCATTCACCCTAACATTACAATACATCATCATGCACAAACATTCCTTACAGCACAGTCATATTGGCTGAGCAGCAGGTAGAACAGTAGTGTCTCACTGAAACAGGCACTGGTAATGATGATAAAACTGGAGTACATAACCATTGGTCTTTTAGTGTCAACAGATCTATTGTCAATGGATTGGGCGACCTCTTAGGGTCCACTGGTAATTCCAATACTATAGGATGGGAGTGGGGACATAGAGTACGAGAGCTCACGTCCAGCAAGCTGAAGGGAAAACAAGGTGCTCAGAGCAGGACACAATATTTATCTCTAGACAGGGCAACATGCTTTGGGGGCCTTCGGAGAATTTAGTGCCAAATAGTAAGTGGTTTGCTTATTATAAAACGTAAGAATTATACAGGCGAAAAGGTAAAAGCCATTTGCAATGGGAGGATGATTTAAATACTGGGAGTGTATATGGAGTAATATGCAAAGCACTCCTGCATGAAAGATGTTCCTAGTATATACATGCCCCATAGGCTTTGGGGGAGTGCAATACAGTCCCCGCATGCATGAAGAAATGCTATAACTAGTAACACAGGACAGCGCTGAGAAGTGGTAGAGACTATGAAGAGAAGACACTCATCACATGTGTGAGCAATAGAGATTGCAGCTGACATAACAAATACCCTGTCAGTGGAATGATGTAATGCAAAATGCAATTCATATGCCAGCCAGATACCCTTCTAGTTGTGGGGCAGGTGGAGTTAAAGGCTATTGGAGCCATAAAAGGATAATTATTTCCCATATTTCCACCACGTCAGTTAGGACGTATCTTGCAAAAGACTGTCCATTGTAATACTTCTTCCAATAGTGTTTTGTCCAAGAAAATGTTCAACTAATGGTGCCAACTTAATTTTTCTTTGTAAACCTGAGATTGTGCTGGATAATCATGCCATTTATTTTTTTATGTATTCCTTCTGATGAATTTGCACTCTCTTGTATTCATAACATGATCCTTCTAAAGTTTGACTGCATACACCACAGGTGCCATATTTATGGTGTCCTTATATCCGTGGAGAATATCACAGGGGCTAATGGTGTTCTTTTGCTGTTAAAGTTTTTCAAATGCACAATTATGTGTGACAAATTGTTTTTGAATACTAATGATGTTTATAGTGACTCTAGTCATAACTGATGAATTATTGATATTACACTTTAAACAATTTTTATTAGACATTCAGAAGTGGGTATATTAATGTAGTATAGTTGTGCCAGATTTTTATAGAGAAACAATTTTTTATTAATATGGATGTTGTTTTAATGTTCTGCTTCTCTTGCTCCTGCTCATTACCCCTCCCAATCTGTGTACCCCTGCTTGTCTTCTCTCCCTACATTCTACGCAGAGCACAGGGCACTATGAGGCAACTGCTTATTTTCCTTAGAGGGGGTGTATTGTGAATGTAAACTTCTTCATGTGCCAAAGGGATCTAAAGTCCAAGGACTTTCCTGCTGTAGTTTCTAATCTGGGCTTGCTAGCGTACCCTGGTGTATGGGTCTTAGTTTGAAAAGTCATATTGTGTTGTCCATCTCTGGACAGCAACAGCACAGAACTTGTTGCAGCCTTTCTTGAAAATGGGTTTTTATTACATGGTTTATTGTGATTATCTGTATTGTAATTTGCCCAATATGTTCTATCACTAGTCATGCCATGCTGAATTTGTAGTTCTGCTTATTACCTATTTATAAAATGTGCCTAATAACCCCTAGTTTCGGAGGTGGAACATAAACGTATTATCTTCCTCCTGAGACTGTATCCATTTTATTTCAGAGAATAAGATGAATCGTTGTAATACTTTATTCGATAGATATCCATACTTCTATTATAAAGGAAGAACTTTGAACCTTTGAGGCGGGTAAACTCGGGAACCACCGCGCCAATCCACACACCCGATACATCGTTGTAATCGTCAGGGTGTGCAGATGGACATAGGCTATATAAACGTAATAAATGTACGTTATTTAAAAAATTTACCTGAAAAAAAAGTAGTCCCTTGGAAGAAGCGCCGGCCGCGACGTGCGTGCTCGACGTGAGGAGCGCGGGGAGGAGCGGCGTCCATGAGCGTGTGGAGGACCGGCGGACATGGCGCGGGGAAGAGCGGTGAGGAGCGGCGGACAGACGGTGAGGAGCGGCGGACAGGCGGGGAGAAGCGGTGAGCGGCGGATGAGGTAGGGTATTTATTTATTTATTTATTTATTTATTTAGGAGCGGTGAGCGGCGGAAAAATGAAGCAAAAATGAAAATCGTGAGCAACAGGAAGCAAACGGAGCATTACAAAAGTGAGCCAAACGGTGCATTACAGGAGGAAAAAGTTATGTGTGCAGGTTACAAAAGCGTACATCGTCAGCAAGAGGAAGCAAACGGAGCATTACAAAAGTGAGCCAAACGGTGCATTACAGGAGGAAAAAGTTATGTGTGCAGGTTACAAAAGCGTAGAAAGTAAACATAGAGGTATAGGAGGAAAAAGCGATGTTTGCAGGTAGCAAGAGGAAGCAAACGGAGCAATAAAAAAGTGAGCCAAACGGTGCATTACAGGAGGAAAAAGTTACATGTGCAGGTTACAAAAGCGTACAAAGTAAACATAGAGGTATAGGAGGAAAAAGTGACGTGTGCAGGTAGCAAGAGGAAGCAAACAGAGCATTAAAAAAAAGTGAGCCAAACAGTGCATTACAGGAGGAAAAAGTTACGTGTGCAGGTTACAAAAGCATACAAAGTAAACATAGAGGTATAATACTGCAATATATGGAGGAAGGCTCCGGGGGACCCACGGACAACGTCGGGGCGGGCGGGGGCCCTGAAGCCTAATTGCTCCTGGACAACATCGGGACGGGCTGCTAGTATATCATAAAAGTACAAACATTTAAGAAATACATAAAACAATCCATTCGATAGTACTACAATTCCATCCAGAACAGCAAGGGTAAAACAAAGTTAAAAACAGTACATTCTTTCTAAAAAGGGAGTTATACATTGCCCAACAACCTTGAGCGAATTAACCAAGCACCCGCTAGATATTTGGCGACCCTGCAGATAATAAACATGGAGACAGTATTAGTTGAAATATTACGCAGGGCTGATCTATGATCCTTCACTCCCAATTCCCTGCATACTGGTTTCAACCATTTGGCTCTACCATGCTTTTAAGCTGTACATGCAAACAGAAAGTGGCCAAGGGTTTCCTCTAAACATGGGCAGCCGGGGCAATTTAAGTCATGCCCACCCTTGATCTTCCACCCCTCCATAATTTTTTTAAGGGGCAGGATACTATATCGTAGTTTCAAAAACAAAGTTGTATCTCTGGGTAATTGGATGAAATCCAGAAAAGGTTCTAGCTTCCTTGAGGGTTTATGATCCAAAAAGTTCGAGGTCAGGGTTCCCTGATTTGAGTTAGAGTTAACCTTAGCCTCAACCCAGTCCCAATAAAGTTTTTTAACAACTTGTTTTGCGGGGGGTGTTGTGAGACCCAGGACTCTCCCAAACCTATAGATAGTACCAGCGTTTTGAGCTTGTTTAGCCACTTTATTTTATTTGTGACATTTAGGGAAATTAACTCGTCCAAAACTCGAGCATATTGTGCTAGTTCTTGTGTCCTTCTAAGGCGTACCCAGTATAACAGCGGCCTTAGTTGGACTTTATCTGTAATTCATTTTTTACCCATATCAAAAAATAGTGGTAACAAAGGGGTTGAAACTGGGAGTGAGACTAAGTCCCTAATGAACTTATTCTCCACAATAGCCAGGGATCTTGATGTTTTCGGCACCCCATAGTTCGGAGCCGTAAACTGCAGAGGCTAACGCCTTCCCTTCCTAGACTGCCAACGCAGGGGCCACCGGTCTGCTAATGGAAAGGCGCTGGTTCCTTAATATAGCTCCAGAGACCCTTTTGAGATTTAATACCATCTTTGATATATGGGAGTCCCAGCTCATAATGTTGGACAACCTTACCCCAAGATAATCAAATTCACTCACTACTTCTAAAGGGGACCCATACAGTGTGAGATGAACCTTCCTAACCTTTCTATGCGTTGATAAAACCATTAACTTTGTTTTTGATGTATTTACTGTTAACCCACGATCTTTACAGAAGAGGGAAAAACGGTCAAGCAGTTTTTGAAGACCCTTGGGGGTCTTGGACATCAGGAGGGTATCGTCCGCAAAGAGGAGTGTGAGGGTTTTCTCCCCGGCAAGGACAGGGGCATCCGCTGGATCCTCCCTCAAATGGTCCACCACCCCATTTATAAGATGAATCACCTTTTCCATTGGGGATGTTGGTTTTATCTTTTTGTCCTCTTCATTGGTACTTAGATAAATTCTGATTTCTGACTATGTACTCTATACTCAGACTTCATGGCATACATATTCAGCATTTCTCTGTAATGCTTAATTTGGGATTTTTATGAACATAAACTTTATTTTTTCTCTGATCTAGAATTAGGTTTCTGAGTGGTCCTTGATACTATTGTATTACTCTGGTAAACTAATGTTGGTTCGAATGTTGAGGAGGGTGTTCTTTAATGCTACATAAGTACTGTTGGGGCAGAATCTCTTAAAGTAATAATTTTGGGGTGTCTAAGATTTTGGGGTACAGGGTTCTGCTCCCACATTACAACCAGGTTTCAAATCTACTTTCATCAGCTTGCTCCTGAAAATACAATTCCAATGTAATGCAAACATAGTTTTTTCCAGTTTGTATTCTAAGTTGTGAAGGATTTGCCATGTTTTCATGACCATCTTTTGGACTGTTTGGGGATGGTACTAACACATATAATCCTGGTGGATGTGAATAAACAGATATCTTACAGGCAGTTTATATGTGGCTAATGTGTCCTGTATCCTGAATGACAGATGCACTTATGGTCTGATTCACAAAGGTAACTTACTCTTTTGATGGCTTTTTTGAGTAAGATGACTACTTTTTGGCTAGTTACAAACTCTAAGAGTTAATTTACTCCAAAAGTGTAGCACATGTCTCAACCAATTTAAAGGGCCTGGGAGCAATACACTTCTGAGTATTTTACTTTTTGGCTATTCCAAAATCTGCATGTAGTGACATTTTGAGGTGGCAGTGTATTCATCTTACCTTTCTCCCCTGTAATGATGCCTTTTATTGAATCTTCTCTGGGCCTGCCAGATGATTGGAGAGTACTGCATCCCATGCACAACTGTGCCTGGCTTTCATGGGATTCTAACCCCTCTGAGAAGTCTCTTCATCTCCCGTTTATCATTTTTCTGCATGTACTAAATAGTGCAAATCTTCTTCCGGAAGATATATAATATTGGTACACCTGAGACTAGGACAGTCAATAGTAAAAAAACAAGCTCGCCATAGCTCTGGGGGCTGCAAAAACATGGCCAAGCTTGGGAGTGCGGTGAGCTGTGAGTAAATCAAGGGGGCCCAGTGTTTCCTTTCATGGTGGCCTCATGGTGTTTTGAGGAAACCTTTCCTGTGAACACACAAATGACTATTCGCCTTCTCAATATTTTGTTTTTAAAGGGACAGCCTGTACATAAGTAAAGTTCCCATGTCTTACAGTCCACTATTGTCACTCATGTTAAGGTGTCCTTTTCTCTTAGGACCTTCCTTTGGGCCTGTTCTTTAGGGCACTAGGAGGTGTAGAGTTTCACTTGAAAAACTCCTGACCTCCCTCGTGGGTACCCATGATGACTGTTTCTTCAAACAATGTGTGGTATGCAGTTCTAAATGCACTGCCCCAATACTTACAAACTGAAATTTGTTATTGTTACTTTGTCTGCTTTTCTTACATTTACATAAGATGTACACGTTGTCCATTTTCAACTGCTCTAAAGAGGGGGAAAATAAGTTCCAAAAAACATACTTTTTAACGTACTGCACATAGTCCTGTCACCGTTTGAAGGCTGCTTCTACGTCAGGCTGTAGAGAAAATGTTCATCCACATTAAAACGAGTCAGAGACAGCACAATTCATCTTTGACTGGACAAGCACAATCAATAGATGTACTTTACAGCAAAGCGTGCCAGACAAAAGTGGCCTGGAAATATAAAACTGCATTGCACAAGAAGCATTTCCAGGGATCAACCAGATGATGACAAATTAGTGGAGAACCGACCTCTGGTATGCTGCTTCCAGAGCCCCAGTGACTGGTGTGTGCTTCCCAGAAGGTGAAGCCCTCACAGACTGAACAATAGATTTTGGAAACATGTTTGATGTAACACGGTTTACAGATGCGTCTCTAAAAGAGAAGTATCGAATTTCACGGGCAGAGCTGCTGTGGAGTTTTATTGCAAGGAATTTTATGTTTCAAAATAACACTAGAATAATTATGTTACTGCTGCAGCAGCAGTATGATATGCAGATAGGATTTAAGTAGCAAAAAAATTGAAGACGTAATTAATGTGGATATTATTGTTCATCCATTTTATAATGTATGAGGATGTTTTTTCATATCCAATATTGGAAAGTACCCTTTTTAGTGGACTCTGGATGAAACGAAAACAGAAATAAGGATGGATTATACAGCCATATTCATCAATCTCCCGTTTTGCGAGGCCCTAATAGCGAATTATAGCGATTCGCTATTAAGGACTCGCAAAACGGGATTCATGTAGGATTAGCAAAAATTATTGCGATTCCTACTGATTCCTTATTTGCGATTAGCAAATTGCTGATCGCAAATAAGGAAAAACTCCCCATTCATTCCTATGGGCCAAAAGGCCCATAGGAATGAATGGGGAGTATTCCTTATTTGCGATTAGCAATTTGCTAATCGCAAATAAGATTGCGATTTGAAGGGTGCCAGGGGTGTCCAAAGGACACCCTGTAGCACCCCTCAAATGTACATTTGAACAGGTGTTGCGCACACACATGTCCAGAGGACATGTGTGTGTGCAACATGCAAAAGTAAAAAATGCACAAAAGTGCTTTTTACTCGTTTATCGCAATTTACCACGAAGTCAGATTTCTTGGTAAATTGCGACCAAATATTGCGAATTCGCAATTTCTAATAGGGTGATGAATTGCATTTAAGGAATCTCTATTAGAGATTCCTTAAATCCAATTCCTCGCAAATATGCGAGTTCGCAAATAGCGATTTTTGCATTTGGGATGATGAATCCCAAATGCAAAAATCTCACTCGCAAATGGCCAGATTCTCAGAATCTGGCCATTTGCGAGCGCAATTCAGGTTCATGAATATGGCTGATAGTTATTTTTGCTGCTGCGAGGTAAAGCGTTTGTCACTGATGCACATGGTGGGGATCGCATCAGAGAGGTCGATGATGACTGAGGGATACAGTTCCCACTGGAGGGGTAGTATTTAAAGGGGAAACTGTCAGGCGTAAGTGCTGTGGCAGTCTGGCCCTGGACCCTAGAGTTAGAGAAATGCCAGCACTGAAATCCGGCATCAAGAGCTCTTCCCTGAAGTTTGTGCATTGTGGCATGTCTGAGACAGACCAAGTATTGTCATCCCTAAAGCTTGTGTAATATGGCATGTTTGAGACAGACCAAATATTGACATCCCTTAGATAAGAGAGGTTAGGGGTGTGTATCACAATCAATCAATCAATCGATCAATGAATCAATTGAGATCTGTAAAGCTTGTCTGCATCACCCATGAGGATCCTGAGGCACTGGGGGACCAAGTATGTGCGCCTGTAGTCCTATTAGTCGAACATCCAGGTTTTGAGGTCCTTTCTGAACTGCTGGAGTGATGGTGAGGCTCTGAGGTGGAGGGGAAGGTTGTTCCAGCCCTTGCCCACCATGTGGGAGAAGAAGCGGCTTCCACTGTTCATCCAGCGGATGCATCTGATGGCTACTTAGAAGAGGGATTTGGATCAGAGTTTCCTGGTAGGTTGGTGGAAACTAATTTGATTGTTGCGGTACGCTGGTCATGCATTGTGTAGTGCCTTGAATATGTGGGTGAGCAGCTTGAACTGGCATCTCTTCATCATTGGTAGCCAGGGGAGTTTCTAGAAGTGAGGGGTGATATATGTCTGTCTGGGGAGGTCAAGGATGATTCTGTCTGCTGTGTTTTGGATGGTCTGGAGTTTAGTCATGAGTTGGGTGGTGATTCCTACAAAGAGGGAGTTGCCGTAGTCTAATCTGTTGATGACAAGAGCTTGCATGACTGTTTGCCTAGTGTTGGATGGGGCCCAAGGAAGACCTTCCTGAGCATTCGGAGTGTGAGGAAGTAAGTGAAGGAGACAGCAGTGACCTACTTCTTCAAGGATAGCTAGCTGTTGTGGATGATGCCAATGTTGCAGGTGTGTTTGATGGGTGTGGGAGTAGGGCCCAGGTGGCCACTTTTAGTTGTTTCAGAGGGTATCCTTGCCTTTCCCGAAGATGAGTAGTTCTGTCTTATCAGTGTTGAGTTTTAGACAGTTGTTGTTCAACCAGATTTCATGCATCTTTGGAACTTGTCCTTGATGGTTGTTGGTCGTTGATCTGGGAGAGGATGAGTTGGGTCTCTTCAGCGTAGGACTTGATGCTGAGTCAGTGACTCTTGACAATGTTGGCCAGGAGTGTCACGTATACATTAAAAAGGGTTGGGCTCAGGAATGAGCCTTGAGGTACACCGCTGCTGATGTTCCTGGGAAGCGAGGCGTAGGGAGGGACCTTCTGTGTTCTTCGTGTGATGTCGAAGGCAATCTCATTGAGGGTTGTACCTTGAAATACTTCAACAGTATTTTCTCACAGGTAAAAGGTTTGATACAGGCGTGGACATCAGAGATTAATGCTAATCCTCTGGTTAGATCACTGACAGATTTGAGTCGAGTCGCAAAGACACTGCTCAGTTATCACAGGTGTAATAAATGTGCATCTCAGAAAGCAAAACTATCACTCATATAACTCAGATTTTATAAACATGGAGCTTAGGCAGCAGAGATATTCTTTGGATTATATAGAGAATTATTTAGAAGCAAACCTTTCACTCTGATTTACTCATTTGCACCTCAGACACCAGATCTCTCAGTTTGTACAGAGATAACAGGAAATACAGCGGCAGCAGAACTATCCCTTCTCTCACACATGGTGTTGGTGGTCGGAAGTGCTCACAGTATCATGGTATCATGGCAGTAACATTATTGACTACCATTGTAACACAGAGGAAAGTAGGTGCGGAGTCAAGAATAGTAAATGCATACTTCCATATTTACACTTACCTTGATGATTTAGCAATATGCAACATTGAGGAGTCAATGCTGTCGGAGGTCAAAATATTCGACCTTAATATTGTGACATATGACATTTTAGACATATATCACAGACAAAATGCCTATCCCTTTGATTACAAAGATGTCCTTGGTGTGTATCACTGATACCAAGGCTTTAATTCTGGTTAATCAACGTTATTGTGAGCTCCGGAAACTAGGAGAGCTAAACAAGTGCAGTTATGGGAGACCTAGTGACACTAATTACAATAGATGTACTGGAAGTCCGAGCTGTTCATCTCAAAAACCCATTCTTTCCTTCAGAATATACAGGAGTGAACCTTTGACAGCAGAGTCATCACTCATGGTGCACAAATGTTACAGGTGATTATTTTGGACAGAAGGCAAATGGGACTGTTACTGGACAGCACCTCAGCGAGCAACACTATTAGTTATGTTTAACTGATATTCCATGTGTAAAACATAGACAGTGCACTTCAGAAAACACAGACCCAGCAGGATCAGGCTTCAGACAGTAGATATATGTCACTATCTCTGGTTAAAGAGATGTTAAGAATCTTTACTTTCCACCCAAGTATTACCCTTCAAAGTAAATAATAAAGTTGTGCTCTGCAGACAAATAAGCTATGCTTTATTATGCAATAAAGGGTTGTTCCTCCGAAGCAGAGATGCTTCTCAGATGAAAGCTGTGTCTAGAGTTCTTTTAATCTCACAGCCTTGATTTTGAATCAGAAGACAAATTCTATAGTGTACAGAGATACAGTGGACATTTAAGACAGTAGACCGTTCTCTTAAGTCGCACAGATTATTAACACCTTGGCTGCGGAGCATTTTCCCCTCCTGTGCTGAAAATGCTTGAATTCCATTGTTCATGACAAGGTCAGCTTGTCATGAGCACACGAGCACCGTGCCTCATGACGAGCTGAGCTCGTCATGAGCATGGAAAGGGTTAAGCAAGCTAGAAGGCCCTAAAAACAAAACTAAAATGCTTGGAATTTTTTGGTACTCTGTGTGCCTTCTTGACCAGTATCTGTGGTGTGACATGGATTTGTACAAATAATGACTCATGCAGAAAAATAAATTATAATCTCCAATAAATCAATATGTATTTTCATGCTGCAGTTAAAGGCCCTTTCCTAGTTCACTGATTGGGTATTTTAATGCTGACTGTGCAAGATTTCACCTCACTTGTGTCATTCTAATAATTGAATCCAGGAATCACAACTGAAAAGTGACCAATACAATTTTTGCAAAGTCTGCTCAACAATGTTGACAATGTTCCCTCACTTTGGAGGCATATTTCCAGTGTTGCAATAAAAAGGGATGCAGGCCTAGGTGAAAGTTTTGTCAAAAGTTTCCTTCCCAGATTGGTACCTCCATAGTGGAGACAGCCACTTTAATGGAGGAACCTCCAGTGCCTCGGCTGAGACATTTAGACCTTTCACTGTGATGCAGGTGTCAATTCACAAGATTTGTCAAGAGACAAATCAGTGATGAAAAGCTTAGTTGACATCTGCTGAGAAATGATAGTTGGTATATCACCAAACCTCCCAAATATAAGAAATTCATTTGGGAAGCTTGATAGTCCATATGACCAGTTACATGAAACACCAAGCAGGAGCTGCATGACCGAAGGGCCACTGAAAATGGCAGAGGTGATTGAGGAGTTACAGAATCATGTTGAGTCATTGTGTGGTCTCTATAAAATAAACTCTGAGCCCAATCTGCTTTTGTGGACGCTTGACCACCCACAAAACCAATTATTTATGCAGACAAAAATATGTAAAAATGGATTCGACAAAAACTGGTTCTTTACGCTTCTTTGCGACATTTTCTTATCAGGACTATTGAACACTTGATTTATGGATTCCTGCTTCATGGACTTCAGAGGAGAAATCTGCTAGATAAATTGAGCATTTTTAATGATGTAAATTAACCTCACCCCTGACAAACACAATGACATAATTAAAGGCAAAGCCACAGTTCTAAGAGCAATACTTTGATTAACAGAGCTAGAAGAAAACCTCACCACAGTGATATCATACATACACTTTTCCTTTGTTTTGTTATAAACATAACATAAGTACTTTAATGTTTCCGTTTCATCTTAGTGACCAAATGCCTCCTAAGAATGCATGCTCCTTCAATTGTTCCATTATCGCTTATTGTAAACTACAACTTTTCTAATAGGGTCATACGTGTGTGTTCTTCTATGAACCTCTTACTGCTTGTAGATTGGCTCGTTTGAATACCAAACATTCTTATCTCACACAATCCTTTTAACATAAGGAAATCTTCACATTTTGGCTTCTTCTTCAGGTGTTTACTTTTCGACTGCTACTTGGGGACGTTTTCCTTTCACCTGTAGTGTACTTTGTTTCCCATTTACTGCATTTAGTCACACGTTGGATCAGCGGAGTGACCTCTGATCCCTTGATGATGCGAGAATGTGGATTTCAAAGGGTGATAAGGTCTCAAGGAAACTATGTTAGGTAGGTGATATAATATGATTGTGTTATTGCTTCTATGCTCTTTAGCATGGGTGTCACCGTTTTTTAGGAGCGTGCCCGAGCTGAAAAGTACTACTCCAAGTGGAATAGCAAACAATGCACCTCTGCACTCTTCAATGCAATTAGAGGCAATAACACCCTGAATGGCTTTCAATGTTCTCTAAGAGAAAACTGTGCCAAAGTTGGGGGTCCTAATGTTGGTATAGGAGGGGACTGACCATTATGGGCTGCATGTGTTGATCTTTGTGTGGTATGATTGGTCAAGTATTTCCCTACTTAGGAGATGGTACACTGTGTTTAGTTTTCATGAGACGATTAATCAAGGGGGCTAGATGGTTGGAGGTGGGCCAACAAGTTATACTTGCAGTAACTACCAGTAATTACCATTTGAGCTATAGGACAGGTTATTTGTTGGGACCAGGGGATGGGGATATAAAGAAAAGCAGATACTAGATCATCCTGCCGAGCAGATGTCAATGTTTCTTTTGTGCTTTTCCATGCTTAGCACCTTTTGGCTCTCGCCGCCCGGCCTCCGGGATGTGGGCTAAATGGCTGTGTGATGCTTAATTCACTATATCTGCGGGACATTTGTAAGTGACGGGACAGTTGGAACAA
Organism: Lissotriton vulgaris; assembly: GCF_964263255.1. Taxonomy (NCBI): domain Eukaryota; kingdom Metazoa; phylum Chordata; class Amphibia; order Caudata; family Salamandridae; genus Lissotriton; species Lissotriton vulgaris. Next base: position 624,016,294 of record NC_141689.1, read on the forward strand.
ATGATATTATGTTTTCTAAATCTGCAATAAAAGCACAGTTTAAAAAAAAAAGAGAAAACTGTGCTAAGAATAGAGCAATTGAGAAGAATGCTAAATCAAAAGTTTTCTAAGTAATGGCAGACATGGGGTTTATTTACACCACTGAACTGGGGGTGTTCCAGGAGCATCAACTGGTAAAACAATAGATTGCGGTTGCAATTCACTGACACTGCCCAACATAGCCAAACTCCAGAGCATCTCAGGAGACCTACAAGACATAAGAAGCAGAACCACGCTATTCCATGAAACTCCTAAAGTACAAACCTTTCCAGTGCTTAACTAAACTTGTTCCAGCAGTGCTGCTTCCATCTGGATCTCGAGTCCTGTTGTTCTGCAAACTGCACCCACCATCGTCACAACCGGAAAAAAATGAAAATTCATGTTACATAGGTCCAGATGCACTAACATTAGGAATACAGATGTCCTAACTGCGTTTCTCTCCAAATCCCAATTACGAAATCAGTATTCCTAATGTATTAAACTCTTTTGAGTTTCATTAGCGCTTCTTAGTGGATTGCAAATAGACTTACCTCATGCATATTAGTGAGATAGTTTGCAATTTGCGACCCATTACGAATCGCAGCCATCACAGGGAAGATTGCCTGCGGAGGTCAGTAGACCACAATGTCTGTGAATGCTTTTTATCAAAGCAATCTGTTTCTTTTTAAATGCAGCCCATTTTCCTTAAAGGAAAACGGGATGCATTAAAAAAAAAAATGAAACTTTGCAGCTTCATTCTTAAGGAGCAGGCAGTGGCCCGTGGGACCACTGCTTGCTCTTAAAAAACATCTGTTTTCCATTCTCAAAGGGGAAGAGGTCCCTTGGTACCCCATCCCATTTGCGGATGGGTTATCACCTACTTCAAGGAGTCCATAAAATATGAATGTTTTGCAACTGTAATTCGATCGCAAAACAATCCATTCAGATGTGGTTTTTGTAAGATAAGCCCTCCAAACACCCCTTCCAAATACTGAATCGCAAACACAAATTGTGAATCAGTAACGTGTTACCTAATCAATATTTGTATTTTGTACTTGTGTAAAAGCATTTTTGCACACGGAAACGACCCGATTGGCCGTTTCCAACTGCGAAAATGCTTCGTACATGTGGCCCATAGTTACCTGAATGATCTGACTCTTAGCTAAATCCAAGGTCCTTTCCTAGTCTACAAAGACATATTCCCCTAACACTCCTAACAAGCAAGCACTTATAGCTTCATCAGGGGCACTTGTTGCATGTATTGTCCCCATATTGCAATATCTGCACTAAGCATGGGTGAATTTTTCGAATTCGGGATCCGCGAATTTGCGGATTTGCGAATTTGCGATCCGCAAAATTCGCGAATTTGTGCGAATTTGCGGATTTCTGTTATTTTTGCGTGTTCGCGGGTTTTTTTGCGTGTTCGCGGGGATTTTTTGCGTCTTCGCGAGCCGCTTGCATAGCGAAGTTACCCATGCAGTCGTTTATGGGAGAGGGAGAGAGAGATAGATGAATAGATAGATAGATAGATAGATAGATAGATAGATAGATAGATAGATAGATAGATAGATAGATAGATAGATAGAAAGAGAGAGAAAGAGAGGGAAAGAGAGAGGGAGAGAGAGAACGAGAGAAAGAAAGAGAGGCCGGATCTCTGAAGGGCCAGATTCCTGAGTTGCCCCTACAGAACATACAGCTTTTTATTTTTAGCAAAATGCATATGAAAATTGTGCTGTAAAGGTCTCTTTTAGTTTAACCCCTCCTGACAACTCAAAATGGGTGTATTTGCCATCCTCTCCCTTCTTCCTGTTTTTTATATCTGTAAGTGCTTCCTGATGAGGTTTAATTCCTTGGACAGGTTCCTCGTTGCCTACTTGTAGCTATTCTCTGACCCTGCTTCAAGGGTCAGAGCAGGGTCAGAGAATAGTTGCAAGTAGGCAACGAGGCGCCAGGAAGCAATTAGAAGCAGGTGTCCAAGTTGAAGTTAATTTGTTTGTAACCCTTTTGTAAAAGGTTACAAAGAAATTAGGCTCAACTTTTGCACCTGCTGCTGTAACCCTTGCTTGGCTGAAAATTCGTCCCCGCTGATTCGCGGATTTTACCGCGATTTTCGTGAGATTCGTGGATCGCGAAATCGCGGAAAATCCGCAAATTCGCCCACGAAACGGATTTTACGCCCACCCTTAATCTGTACACTCATAGACCCTAGTTTCGGTGAATATACATTATCTATTTCCTAATCATTAAGCATGTGCACGATAAGCAAATTAAAGAGGATTGGGCTTGTGAACGTGTTGGGCCTCTATGATTTGAAATCCAGCCTGCTTTACCATATCCTTTTTCACAAGTTACTATCCAGGTGTCAAAATATACACATCACACTATATGCAGTAGGTCAGAATTAATTCCTAGCTCTTCCAGTTTCCTCAACAATAATTCTCTGTCTGTAGAATCAAAAAGCTGATTTTAAATCAATAATTTCCCCCAAGAAGCTTCCAGTATTGATTTGTGAAAATATTTCCACCACACACTAAATCATTGATCTGTTATTGACACTGGATAATAAGTTGGTAATTATAGGCATGATCAACATCTGCCTCCTTTGTACAGCTCAACAAACTTTGATAGTTCCTTCTACTTCCGGTAAGCGAGATGGTACCAGTGTTCCCGCGGTCATCTTCTCCTCGACAGGATTCGCTTCGGCCTATGGACTACCGCTTCATAATTCACCATTGCAGAACCCCGCAGGACCGTACAAGCGATGTAGTCTATGCACCGTTTTAGGTCAGCGTACCGACGTTCACTCATCCCCCTAGCTCCTCAGGTGCAAATCAGGTGCAAATCACCCAGCCGGTTTGGAAATATCACCGGCCACCCATCCTCCCAACTCCTCATCCGGAGCACATTATCCAGCCGGGTTGGAATTATTACCGACTACCTGACCTATGCTGCCAACTATGCTACTTTTCAGCCCTGAAGAAGTCACAGGATTACTCCCGCATGTGACAAAACGTGTGTCAGCTGGTTGCTTTCACATCTCCTCATTCATTAAACACACGTGAAACTATTCATCTGGTGTGGATCAAATATCCTGTTTTGTAAACTAAAACGCACAGAACCGTTTTTTTGATACTCATTACGTGTGCCCTGGACTTTGTTAAACTTTGATAGTTCATCAGGATAAACCCAGTTAGGGTTATTACTCTAAATACTACTTACACAATGCTACCCTATCTACCTTCTTTATTTAGAATAATCTAATTTGGTGGAGAATCAGCAACCCCAATTTACGTGTCTCTTTAACTTGACTAACTTCGTAGCTAAACCCCCTCCATATTTTTTTGACTGGTTCACCTAAGAATACTGCGCCATAAGGGACCTATTGCACACTTTCACTAGGACCCTCAAGGGTTCCTGATTTACTGTTTGACCCAAATGACCTAACCTCTAGATGCAAAATCATCTGAAATTTTGATGCTCTAGTCCCTCATCATTTCCTTCTATGATTTTCTCTACATCAAAGGCGTCTTATAGATAGATTTTTTATAGCCCTTATACGCTTTTATGCATTCATCTTGTCCTAACAATGTTCATCAACAAGTTGCTTCTTGGGTTATTCTATTTAACTTAATTTTAGCATTTTACCACCCACTCACTTTCTTGCGTGCAGTCTTACCCTACGTTGCACACCTTTTGTATGTTACATGCCGATTGAGGATGCCACCCTCCTTATGTTTGAATTAGTCCAGATCGATTCTTCCACCATCACATTGTTTTGTATCTACATTTCACTGCTATACAATGAGGATCATACCTAATGCATCCTTAGCATTTACAATTGATGACGCCTATATTAAAATAACTATATACTTGAAACATGTTACAAATTACTATTAATTGGATATAATTTGGTAGTTACAACAGGGCAGTTCCTAATCAGGGAAATGTAATAAACAAAGTAGCAGTTACAATAGCGACGTGCCTGCTCAGAGAAACTTATTCAAATGTTTTCATTAAGATGAGAAGCGGAGGTCCATTTAAACTGGTATAGATAAATGAATATTTCAGAGTCAGCTGAAGATAATGTACGCGTAACAAATAAGAACATTCAACGCATTGGACTTTTCCCCTGAAAAGTGCTCGGTTTCTCAACCCTCCCAGTGACACACACGAGATAAACATGGCTACAACATTCTCATGGGAAAAGCTGAGCATTCCCAAAAGCTCTGGGAGAAATAGCAAGACACATTACTACTTGCCAAGATGAAAAACTGCAAAAGTCAGAAATGTTTAGAGCTTCTGATTAAACCTTCAGTCGCATGCTTCCCTTAGACAAAGCATTTGTCATAAGTAGCCTGTCTGCTGGAGTATGATTTATGCCACCTGCCCGAAATTGGCTGAATAATTTATACTGCTTATTGTCCAGTAAACTTTTCTTTAAATAAAACAAGTAATGCAATACGCCACGGAAAGTAGGCCATGTTGATCTTGCTGGGGGGGAAAGTACATTTTTCATGTTGAAAGAAAAGCAAAAAAAATCCAATGCACAGACGAAGATGTGCATAGAAAATCCTAGTAGGAAGGAGAGTGTAAGCTTTTTCAATGAAACCAATTGGCTATGAGGAGCCAGCAAATAGGTGTGAAATGAGGTGAAATTACTAGGGAAACACTTTCTTTTAAGGTGTTTTGCTTTGTTCCTTGCAGTGCCTAGCAGCGACAAAAATGTAATTTAAATAGTGGAAATGGAATGCCGCTGTATTGATTGAAATTTAAGAAAGTTTCCGAATCCAATTCCTGCTTTACAATGTAAGTACACAGCACACCATCAGCTGTTCTGCCACTTATGTGTGTGTCGCAAGTTATTGAAGGTCTGCCACCGAGCGGATTACCATAAAATAGGCCTTGGATTGTTCGTTGATGATATTTTCATAATGTGGGCTGACAGGTCCGCTCTCGCCATAATGTCTGAGGAGCCCTTTATAAATTACTTCTCCCTCGCTGTTTACCTGCTGCCCTACTACACTTCTAAACAGGTATATTTCCACCTGAAGACAGTTCCTTAGACATACCTGCACAGAGTCTCAAGCTGGACTGGCCACTTATCACACTGGGCATTTACCCGGGTGGTGGGAGTTATTGGCGGTTTTTGAAGACCAAGGGCCTCTACTGTTACCTCTGTCACTTTCTTCAGCTTACCCTATGTTAATGTCAGCAAGCACAGCAGTCTCAGGAGAGAGCCATAGGAAGAGAGGCATTGGAGAGAGATCAGACAGAAAGAAGATAGAAACAATGTTAACGGGTGAAAAGATAGAGAAACAGAGAGAAGGGAATAAAAGCTGCTTTTGGTCTCCAGTCCAGACCTACAAGTGGATGAGAGAATTCAAGTTGACATAGGCTGGACTGGGGCATGAAGAAAGGCGAGGGACATCTCTGTGAGCTGCTACAATGTGACCTGGTATATCTGCTGTCAACTAAAATGTAGAGTTTTACACCATTTTTGCAAGTTTGCTTGTTGTTGGAACCCCCGTCCCCGCATTCTCTCTGCTCAGATACCACTAGAGTGGCTGATAGCCTCCCAGTACATGCTTGATGCAGTGGAATGGCAACACGAGCTGCTTCTGCTTCCATGGGCGGCTCCTTGGCTAAGGCGGAGGAGCGGCGCCCCACTGCTCTCAGAGCAGGAAAAATAAAATGATAATAACGTTGTTATTATAATTTTATTTTTTGTACGTTCGGGGCTGGGTTAGGACGAGGTGGGGCTGGTAGCATGGGGGAGGAGTGGTTTGCACACTCCAAGTGGTCATCAGGGTTTGGCGGGCCATATTGGGCCGGCCAAACAGTCATGCGCACTTTGCATGCTCCCCACCAGGCTGCAATACACAGTCTGGTGGGGATCATGCACAGGCTCCCTGTCCCTGTCTGACCACTGAAACTGGGGGCTTAGCCCAATCACAATGCTGCATTGCACTGTTGTAACTGGTTTAGGGAAGCCTGTGTTCTTCCTGCTACCGTGACTTGCCAGATAAACAGAGAGGTAATGGGGGAGAGACGGTGGCTGTTAGGAGGAAAGTGATTTTGTTGCCCCGCGCCACCATGTCACCCCTCCACCCCTGTTCCCTGCCAGCTGCTTCTGTCTGCTTCCCATCCCAGCCCTTGTGTCTGTGCATAAGATAGTGCCTTTCTCTGCTTTCCATGCAGTGTGAAAGAAAAGTGCATAATGTTTTCCTTTGATATACTGAGGATCACTTAAATCTGCAGCTCGCAAACTGCTCCATGAAACGACAAATGCTTCAAAAATCCTTCAAGTGCCACCGCGACCACTCGTCGCCTGCTTCTAATTTGCAATCCGCTTCATCTGCGACAGGCAGCAGATTGCATGGTGGTGGAATCAGGCCACTTTCTGGTCCTCTGCCTGCCAGTCAAATTATGTCATCAGTGAAGGATCACTGAGTTTTAATGATACACTGGCCTCCATGCTCAGCACCGGGTCCTGGAAGAGCAATGTGCATAGCCAGTAAAATGGCTCTCACCAAATTGCAATTGACACTTAACATCACTAAATCTGTAAGGTAATTCCTTGTGACAGTCGTGTAGGTATGTTGGAGGAAAATAATTTACTCCAAGCCCAGCATGTAAAATGCATTTTCATTAGAATAATTCATGTCGCATTTGCAGTGGCCAAAGCAGGCAATCTCGAGGCAGCCTTAATCTGTGAAGAGATCATTGATGCTAACATGTTCATTGAAGTATGATTATTTATGCACGCCATAAACAAAACTATGCTGGGTGCTCAGTGCAGATTATAATTGATATTGGGTTTTAAATGGGTATTAGCATCTTTTGCTCCAGGGACTTCACAAATAAAAATGTACAGCCATAATTCATGTGAAGAGTGGAAAGAGTGTAGCATATTCTAATGTATTTCAGGAGCACAATTATGCATACATTTTGGTGCATACCTTTCATAACATATGAATTTAAACTATGATTCAGCTCTCCCCTGCGTATTATGAGATTAGCATACTGCACGAAAACACATCTCATAACTTAAAAATTATAGTAAAAAGGAGGTTTTCCTGCCGCCACCGATTTCAAGATTTCTTCAGTCATAAAAAACATAATATTACCGAACAAAGATTTGGGAAATAGAGGCAGTTTCTTCTGGATAACCCTTCTGATCATTCATCTGTATCAGAGCCGCAGAAAGAACCTTCGCTTGGCCTTATAAGCATATATAAATGTGACAGAGTTAAAGGTCTCCACTCTTCAGAATGAAGTGGTTTGAATGTCTGGCGAAATGGGACTGCAAAAAATTCATTCCAACTTTGTCTCTAGGCAATTCACCTTTGGCCCAGTGATGATATGAGTCTTTCTGCTGATAGGGGAGATATAATAAGTCAGGTCAGGCAGTCTTTAGAAGGCAGAGGACTATTTGTTGGCAGAAAGAGGCAGGTGTAGTATTCTGTGCAAGATTAGCTCATCGCTGCACAATAATTAACTCACATGAAACCTTCAAGGTTATACATTAAATACAAGTGATACAGGCTCACTCGTGGAAATAGCCACTTGCACAGTCATTTTATTATTCTTACTTTATACGAAACAATTGCGAATTTTGTTTCCTACTTACAGTGCAAATGTGATGCGGAAGCACAAATAGGTCTAAAGTACAAAGGAAATAAAGTCTGTATCTGATTATGGGAATGTATAGTCATGCAAACCTACAAACAAACACAGAACATGTATAGATGAAGGGAACCTAAACACGCAGAAGTGTAACGGTCCGAAGAACCTGTTCTGTTCTTTCAGAACGACTTTTCATATTAAAGCACATTTAAGCTATAGAAGCGAAAATACATATGACCCAATAATACGTTGTTTAGAGCAACTGTACTAATTAATGCACAATTATTACTACACTCCAACGTCATATTTCAGTTTATTACTTCCATCGAGTAAATTTGATGTCAGAAAATCACAGTTTACTGCCTCACAGATTGCATATTACAATTGTTTACACAGAGAAACCACTGGAGCAGCATACATTTTAGTTAGGCTTCAATTTATATACATTTATATCTACCCAAATTTCTTAACGGGTATTACCTTCATTAGCTTGAGTCAAATATTTGAATACAGTTGCAGGATGTAGTTATTTTAACCGTTCGGAGATCACGTATAGTTGCGTCAATTTGGTCAATAAACAAATTGTAATTTTAATTGTAATTAGATTTGTATAGATCTTGCTACCCCTGACAAGGAGTTGAAGCTCTTTGCAGTGAGTAGCTCTTTACAGTGATTTACTACCCTAACTAACCCAGGGTTAGTAGATAATCTAGTGGTTATTGTTGGTCATTACAATTAGTCATGTGCTCCCAAGAATAAATTGCATGCATTTACTCCAGTTGTCCATGATATATTAAAACCAGGAAAGTATGATAATTTTTGAGAGCTATGTGGTTTCAGGTGAATGATTGGTGAGATAGACAGGCTGGCAGAGATTAGGTAATGTCAGATTACAGGGATAGGGTTTTAAAGAGGAGAGGATGAGGTCTATGAAAAAAGATTGAGACAGGCACTCAGGAGATTGAGAGGAGGCAATTATCAGAAATAGAAGGGATACAGCGGATGGAATCAAGGGAGAGTAAGTTATGGTCAATTATTAATGCAGAGTTTCGGAGCATAGTGGGAGAGGGCTTTCTGAGTTGGCTAGCAGTTGGAGAATGTAGGTTGTAGAAAGAAACAGCATTATATATAGTGCTCCATATCTGGGGCAGACAGTACACACACACAAACATACACACATGTTTGGACGTTAGGGAACCCCTACAGCTATTGACTGTGGCATATTTTGAAAGTTGCAATTGGTGGGAAGGGCTGTTTTTATAGTCATGGATTTCTGTTGAAGATTACATGGGGCTTCAAGTAACCCCCTAATTTAACCTTGCCTCGTTGCTACCCCCTACTTACACACTGTCACTCTGTCTCATTCACATGAGAGATCTATTGGTTTTTACCAATGATGCCTGTTTGGTGCAGGCTGGCTGTGCTACTTGTGCAACGAATTGTTGTCACTGCTGTAGTTAGTACTACAGGAAAAAGGGCCTCCACCTAGCCTCAAGAGGTACAGTGCAGTCCAATGAGAATGGAGTGACCCTCTCAGGAGTGTACCTATCAATGATATAATAGGTGTAATGTCACTAGAACATTTGAATTGTATTTATATAATGCTTATTGCTCCTAGTTAGGCAATGAAACATGTTTCGGTGAGTAGCACGCTACTCTGGAACCCAAGGTGTATTAGTATAGTAAAATATAAGTTGTTCATTGGAGTGGTGGGCATGTGAGTCTGTTAATTGGATTGAATAGTATAATGGAGGGATGGAAGAGGGAGGAGTCTAGAAAATGTTATTTGGGATATCATAGTTGTAAAATTTGATTTGGGTTGAGTCAAAAGAGGGATAGAGGAGGGATGAGCCTAGAAACGGTTATTTGGGAGATCATGGTAGTAAAAAGAGGTTTGGGATGAATCAGAGAGTGGAGGTTGAGCATATACTGAAAAAGACATAGGATGAGACATATTAGTGAATTGGAGAGTTGATCATCATTTTTTATCCACAGTGGGAGTACAGTAATAAATATATAGATATATAACTACATAAAAAAGATATAAGTGTATATGGAAAATAATGGAGAGATATAACATTGTATTATATAAAGTCCCAATGTATACATGCATGGGTAAAAATTTAGAAACTCAGGCTTTCAAGTGTTGCTGTACATAAAGTTAATTAATTTATTTATTTTGTATTAATCTTTTTGGTGTTTCTATGTTCTTTTTTACATTTGTATCTATTTTTCTTAGTTTTTCCCCTGATATTTCAAGAGTGAAGAACTTATAGATACAATTATTATGATCATGTTTGCAACCAGTCATCCAGGTATGGGTAGATATGCATACCCTGTCTTCTCAGATGCACTGGCACTGCTGCCAGGCAATTTGTAAACAAACCATCGTGCTGAATTTAACCCTAAGGGTAGCACTTCGAATTGGTTGTATACCCATCCATAAGGAATCTAAAGGCACTACTTGTGCCTCTAGTTCATTGGAATGTGTAGGAAGGCACCCTTTAGGTCTAGCATTGCCATATAGTCTCCCCATCTCAGTTAATAATATTTAAATGTGCATCTATTTTGGTTTTTGGTCTAACTTTAGACCTTAGCTGAAAATGTTTGCTTTAAACATCGCTGGTATGTGGTTTTAAGCTCCTGTGAAGGAGTGTTATTGCGTAATCCATTAGCTAGAGAAAAGGCTTATTGTCGTGTATTAGACTGATAGTGAGGCTGGAGAAATGAGAGTTGTGGGCAGATGAGGAGGATGACCATGAAAGGGCAGCAGTTGTGTATCTAATTGTGTGAAGACAGAAAATGTAGGGTGTATGCTGACTCTCCTCAGATGAGATTATGGGATTGGCTACTGATTGTGAGAATGAGATATGTGTGTTCTGATACCTTCAGTTGTGTTTTTAATTGGTGTTTTAAAGTTAGTTAGAGCAGACTTTATCCTGACTTTAAGAGAGAGCAGATCTCTTAACCTGCTAGGTTACCCAGAGTGGAAAGCTTCATGCTGAACACTCTTTTTTTTGCTTGGAACTTCTGCTGAAGATCGGAACCATGCTGACACCTACTCTGCTTCATCTTTAGAAATCCCCTGCTTATTTGCAAAGCTGAGAATAGATACGGAATGTTTCTTCATGGAACACCTGATTTGGATAACGTGTTTCCTTATATAGTGGCTATTTCTATATTGTATTTGATTACATTAAGACTTAGAATGCTGGAACATTCGAACATTTTTGCTGTATTGAAAATCTTTGCTAAATTGTTTACCTATGCTTGAAAATTTCTTAAAATAAACCTGTTAGAAATGGGGGTCTCTAGTAAGCAGAGTCATTTACAATTGTCCAAATAGGGACCCTTGCTTCTAGTCAGGGTAAGGGGGATACACACTTTAGATAACCCCTGCTCACACCTGGGTAGCTTGACACGAGCAGACTTATCCCAAAGGCAATGTGTAAAGTATTTGTGCTCAAAACATACAGTAACAAAGTGGTAACACCACAAATGGAGACCAAGCCAGTTTTGATAAAGAAAATATCTTTAGCTAAACTCAACAAGATCAAAACGTCAAGAATCCAAAATACATCCCAACATACATGTAGTAAGAATATGACTTTAAACAGTTTTCAAGCAACTGGGTCCATCGAAAACTATGGACGCGTGATTTCTCACAAAGTACCTGTAAATGCATCAAAATTCACAAGGCCAAAACAGCCACAGAGGTGGGATGCATCGAGAAACAAAGACATGTGTCAGGTTCTGAGACCATGGGGAGGTGATGCAACAGTTCTGCTGCACGCACAAGAAGTGATGCATCAAATCCAATCTGTAGGGGGAAGTGATGCGTCGACTCCAAGACAGTTCTAGACCGCAGGTGATGCGTCGGAAAAAACTGCCACAGAGGTGAGATGCGTGGAAATCTGGAATGTATTGGCGATCGATGCGGCAGTGTCAAGAGGTGCTGCGTTGGTCTCTTCAGCCGTGATCCCTCAATGCATCGGTTCTTGCAGTGACGACAGGTGCTGTGTCGGTTTCAGCAGCGTTGCGGCAATGCATGGAGATTCTTCTCGCACCGTGGTGGTGCGTCGGTAAAACAACCGCAGGAAGAGTGATGCATCAATTTCTTCAATACTTTGGGTTTCTTCCAGCTCCCAGCAGCAAGCACAACATCCAGAAGCTCAGAACTGGAAAGGCACCTCCTGGCAGGTCAGAACTCTCAGCAGCATAGTTTGGTGGAGCTAGGGGTGAAGTCTCTGTGTCCTTTTGACTTCAGAACAGAAGGACAGCACACACAGGCCCTTGGGGATCTTCTTCAAGCAGGTTCACATCAAAGTTCCAGTCTTTGTCCTTTCCTTGGTAGAAACATCAACTGCAGGCCAGCCCCACACAGCACACAGCAGAGGGGAAGTATTCCTCCTCACCAGGGCTGGACTGGCTGTAGCAGGCACCGGGCATTACCCAGGTGCGCTGCAGGCCCACTAGTAGCATTTGAATTACAGGCCCTGGCACACTTTAGTGCACTTTACTAAGGACTTACCAGTAAATCAAATATGCCAATCAGGTAAAACCAATTGTAACAATAATTTAAACAGAGAGCATTCACACTTTAACACTGAGCAGCAGTGGCAAAGTGCCCAAAGCATCTAAGCTAGAAAAATGAAATACAGCACAGCATCACAAATACAGGAGGTAAAGGCAAAAAGTAAGGGAAAACAATCCCCAAGATGCAAAGTCTAACAAAACCTTTAAGGTTGTCAAAATTAAGGTTGCCAAATTGTTTCTTGGTTGTTATTGAACCGAAATGTATTTCTAATGTGAGCTCCCCAAAATACTTCATGTTGAGACTCAAGGGTCCTTACAACCAGTGGGGATGTTATTTGATGATTTTACTAAACAAATGAGTTGTAGATATCCCCGCTCCATCACCACTCTCCTTATAGTCAAAAGGCCCCTTCAATGTTGGTTTTGGTTAATATAGAACACAATATGTCTGAGCATTTGTGTATGTGGGTGTGTGTATAATATTTATATTCACTAAAAACAACAAGGGTTAAAGGGGCATTATAATTAGGAGAAGATGTCAGTTAAAACATACCGTTTTAAACAAACAAAATCATTGAAATTAAATAGTCATAGTTACCTTAGCTAACTATATCTCGCTCCCCAAATCTCCCGTAATTCATGCCCCCACCATGCACTCTGCTGTCATGAATGATATATTTTCATGTGTTGTAATGCTGTTATCAATGGTGTCATACAACATGTCATGAATGATGTAATAGGTGAGGCAACTAGCAGTTAACATAGGTTAAACAAATGTTAAGGTGACTTTATTGGTAGGTGTTGAAGTAACTAAAAAACTAATGCTTAAAAAACAAAACAAACACTGTAATTCACTAGTTATTGTTACTGAGCTAACTATAATTTGTACCCCCGCCATGCACTGCTCATGATCTCACATATTACATCACTCATGACATGTTAAATTATATCATTGATTACACCACTGATGACATCTCAAATGGCATACCTGATTAGATGAGTGATAACACAATAGTCGTATACAGGATAGAGTTACTTAGTGTACATGTGTGGTTGATAACATGGAAATAGTGAAAGCTATGAAGACAAATGTAAAAGTGCATATTAAAAGTTATACAGTGCTCTGTATACAAATCACTAAAGTTTTGGATAGAAGACGTACTCCAGGCTAAACAAGGATAAGACTGAGCATACCTGATGTGGATTACAGAAATTCATTTCAAAGTAGGTTGTGGCTTAAAGCCAAAGCGTCTTCTAAAAAATCTGCAAGAAATGGCAAAGTTACTGTTGACAATACAATATCCACTAGTGGATAATTAGGCACAACGCTATGTTCAACAGTTCAACAGACAAATTCTATGAGCTGGGCATGTTTATTTTCAGAACTTCACTAAAATATTTGAGGCATTGCAGAGTTTTGAATATTGTAGAATTTATGGGTGTCCCACTTAGATGTAGTTTATCTCATTGTAGTCATGACGTTCCATGCATGTGATGAGGTAGACGTAGCCGAGAAGTGTCTTTGTAAGTTATTTATTAAGTCCATAACATCACTGGTAGCAGCCCCACAAGGAGCAGCCTCCCCGCTGCTCAGCCCATCTTCAACTGTCAACACTCACATCCGGCACCCAAGCATTCCACTCATGTCCATCACACCAACAATCTAAACAGAACACTGACACTGGCTGAGCAGCTAGGCGGATCTATGACAGAATATCGACTACAAAAAAATCGACCTACAAGAATATCGAGTCAACAATATCGAGGGCAAAAATATCGACATCCTATCTACAACATGGTAAGTACAAAAATATCGAGAAAATAATATCGTTGTAAAAAATATCGATGTTAAAAATATCGATTTTTTTTAATATATATAAATGTAAAAGTAAGTATATAACACTAATAAATAAAATATACATATTTAAAAGTATCTAATAATGTTTAAAATTAATAAATAAAAATATATACAGTAAAGATATAATATATATGTACTGAACAATAAGTATTAATAATTAATTTACTAAAAATACCCCATTACCCAAGAACTGAAAACTGACCCTGAACCCTAAAAATACCCCCTTACCCAACAACAGAAAACTGACCCTGAACCCTAAAAATACCCCTTTACCCAAGAACTGAAAACTGACCCTGAACCCTAAAAATACCCCTTTACCCAAAAACTGAAAACTGACCCTGAACCCTAAAAATACCCCTTTACCCATGAACTGAAAACTGACCCTGAACCCTAAAAATACCCCTTTACCCATGAACTGAAAACTGACCCTGAACACTAAAAATACCCATTTACCCATGAACTGAAAACTGACCCTGAACCCTAAAAATACCCCTTTACCCATGAACTGAAAACTGACCCTGAACACTAAAAATACCCATTTACCCATGAACTGAAAACTGACCCTGAACCCTAAAAATACCCCTTTACCCAAAAACCCAAAAATGACCCTGAACCCTAAAAATACTCCTTAACCCAAAGGTAAATAATATTATTTAATTAGCAATTAATAATTAATTAACAATAACAATAAAATAAATATATTAGCACATAAGCTGTAATTAATATAATTTAATCATTAATATCATTTTCCCCAATTAATTAATTAACAGTAACTAAAAATTATATATATAAATAAATTACTCTAATAATATAATTAAGTAACTAATATTATTTAATTACCAATTAATTACTAATGTAAAATATGTACCAAATTATATTAATTAATTAACTAATTAATATTAATTATTTGCCAATTAATTAGTTATAAATATTTAAAAACATATATTAATTAATTAATTATTATTAAATTACTCCCCACCCTATTCCCCTATAAACCCACATCCCGCTACAGAAAATATATATCAATTAATCAATTAATTATTTCCCAATTAATCAATATTAATTAGCAAATAATTATAATTAAATAATTAATCCTACTAATTATTAATCAACTTACCATAATTAAATTACTTCCCACCCTATTCCCCTATAAACCCACAACCCGCTCCGGTACTAAAACATCAAATTTCCTTATAAATTTCTATATTATTATAGAAAATGTATACACATATAATAGTAATTATTTTAAATACTTAAATTAAACATATAACACATACATAATAAAAAACTATAAAATAATACAAATATCGATATTAGTGTCATCGAAATTATTAACATCGATATATATGCTATCGATATTACTAACTTCGATATTACTTACATCGATATTAAGTATTTCGATATTACTTACCTTGGGTCGATATTCTGTCCTACGATATTCTTGCCTTCGATATTATGCTCCTTCGATATTACAGACTCGATATTATGGTAAGTCGATATTTCCAACTCGATATTTTGACTGTCTACCCAGCTAGGCACGCGGTAACAGGGAACTTTACAAACACAACAGGAAGATACCACATATCTTCTCCCCTTACAATTGAAAATTAATTAAATCATACAAAAATGAAAACAACTATACACAACAATGTACAAATGAATGCAATAGTCCATAACCCAGTGATAAATGGTAAAAACGACATCACGAGAGGAAAGGAAGACAAAACAAAGGAGGAAAGAAGAATGAAAAGTGCACACCAAATATCACACATCCTCCTCTTTTAATATTAAAACAAAAGGAAAGTTTAGAGAATGTTAAGCTCATTGACACAAAGTGAGATAACACCACATGAAAAGACATGTGAAACACTGTGAAGAGAAACACGGGAGAAACGCACTCCAAGAACTCCAACACTGTGAAGAGAAACATTGGACTAACACACCCCCAGAACTCTAACACTGTGAGTGGACTGCACCCATGTAAATACTTCTCATGTGAGGAACAAAGCCATGGAAAATGTGGAGAAGGGACTAACACCCAACTTGCCATCCCTCACGTAAGGGGAAAAATGTGAAAATGGGAATGTGAACCATAACTCAAACTGAATAGATGGGACTGACACCCATTACATCATCTCTGTAGACAAGGTAAAATGACTTATCAAAACCTCCCTAATGTAAGGGTAAAACATTTTTTTAACATGACAAAACTAACCGAGTTAAATGGGACTAACACCCATTAACACAACAAATAAACGTGAAGCACAGGGTGACTTACACACATTAAGGACATGGCTTCATTGCGTTAAATGAGACTACCACCCCCATAAACTGTGAAAGAGGGAGAGCCACCCTTTAAGCCACCCCTCCTGTAAGGGTACTGTGGCTTACAGTGTTGAAATGGGACTAAAATCCATTCCCATCCCTCAATCAAGGGATACTGACATTTGTAGGATTTACATTGATTAGGTTGCTCAGGAGTTTATGTACACATTATGAGTTGAAGGGATCCACTGGCTTATTTAAGTAAGCAGTCTATGCATTGAGATACAGTAGGAGACATTATCAATATGGCAAAGATAAGGAAAGAACTGTTATGGACTGCCAATCATATGTTTGGTAAAACATTGAATGCCTAAAATAAGGTGTTAGTTATCGGGATATGGGGAACACATGATTCCTATAGAAAGGAGATAATTATGATTAATTGAATGGATACTAATAATATGTTGTGAAAAATAATTGATATTGTATGTACATTTTGATCTTTATTCTTATAATATGCTTAAACATTTTTCTACAACCCTGATGAAGCAGAAAAAAAAGTGAAACACATGGATGTAGGAGGATTGATTGGACGTTATCAACGATAATTGTGTTTAGCTTCAAATTTCAATATAATACAGACGAAAGGCGAACAGTTCCGGTGGCTTCGGGTGGGAGCATCATCAAAAACCTCCCGTATCAGTTTGACTCTGTGCATAGCAACCGTGTTGACGCAGAAGTCCCTCCTGCAACTCCTCGCGAACACATAGAACAAGTAAGCCAGTGCTCGCTCAGGACACCTCGGGCCTACATTTTCAAACTGCAACACAGCGGTTTAACTGCCAAAACTCTTGTGAGGGCTTCAAGTGGGAAGGAAAAAAATAAAATAAAAATTCAAATTAAAGAAAAATATAGCCTTACCAAATGTGCAGCTCCACCCGCCGGTATCTGGGCTGATCTCCCAAACATGAGCGTAATCATTTCAACAGAAACAACAAACAAAAGTAAAGCTATCACATGAAACATTTCCTCGCAAAGCCCAAGCCAAAACATGTAAAGACGTCCACACAGACAATGTCCTTTGAACACATGCACCGATGATTGATTTAATGCACAAGGCGATGAGTAGTGACAAATGACAAAACACTGCATCCATATTTGTATATTGGTGAGCTCGATGTCCAAAAATCTGTAGTTATTAAGTCCAGTAGCCAATATGTACTTTAAGTAGATTTATTAAGTTGTAGTTACAATTAGTTGGGTTAGTGATGCAACCCCACCAGGAGCAGTCTACCTGCTGCTCAGCCCATACTCCAACTGTCACGCTAAAGCATCTAGGCGCCCCAACATTCCATTAATTTCCATCACACCAACATCCCATGCACCACATTCACACTGGCTGAGCAGCTAGGGAGAAAGTAACCAGCTAAATATAATACAGGTTACTACACTCATATTGTGTTGTAGGCATGGCTGTATGTTTGTATGCCTTTATGCCCATCCTAGGAAAGTGTGTAGTGTAGTTTATCAAACTCTGGAGCATTGTCCATAGGGCCTGACAGAAGATGCCTTTACTGTGGCAAATATATACTTGTCAACATGCCACAACGATTGAGGATGTCATCAATGATGTCATTTGAAATGTCATCCAAGATGTTATCAATGATGTCATTTAACATATCATGAGTGATTTAATATGAGAGGTCGTAAACAGTGCATGCAGGGCACAAGTTATAGGTAGCTCACTAAACTCCTAACTGAAAAACCCTGAAAAAACCATTGTTGGCACAAGTGATATTTATGATTTGATATATGATAAATGATCCCCCCACCACTAGGCCTGTAGTCTCTTAGGATAATGAAAAAGAAGGGTTCAATATTATGCAACCAGGAACTCTGTGGTACAGAAACAGGTAAACATACGACATGGTTCCCTTGATGCAGCAAGGTCAAAATGCACATTAGCAAAAGACACATGTAATTCTTGATATAGAACATTACCTGATAATGGGGTTCTAACCTCTTCTTGCACACGTGTTGTTATCTTGAATATCTTACAGTGTGACTACAGTGGCATGTCCCTGTTGTTACAGGTATTATCATATTATCATTGGTTTATAGGCACCAGGATGAGAATGGGTGAAGGTCTAAAAAAAGAAAAAAATTGTTCATCTTGTGAGTTCTTTTTACTCAGAGTCCTACAATTTAGAAATAGAGCTATATGACACCTTTGCGAGTTTATGTCACATGACACAAGCTGAACTATACTCTCAGATAAGTGACCCCCTTTTTCTCTTGATCAAATCGACAGAGAAGATCAAAATGCACACCAACTCTGGGTAGAGATATCCATATCATTTTGGAGCCCAATCAAAAGCAAGTTCCATCCCTCGCTGCATAAAACACTCAAGCCAGGCTAAGTATATCACAACTAGTTAAATGGTAAGCCAGTATCACATCCGAGTCGCATCCTGATTACAATAGAGTGTTCACAAGCAATAAAGAAGAAATGGAGGCAGAAATTTAAAAAAGGCAAATTAAACATTTATTGTGGGCTCGAACTGCACTGTAATGCTCCCAGTATATCAAATGCTGTGGCTCTCTCATCTATTAACTATCTTCTAATTCTGCCTTCTCTGTTAGCTGTCTCTCAACCCCCACCCTATCAACCAACACCCATGGGTCCTCTGAACTTGAACTATATAATCACCTGTTACTAGCTAAAATGCATGCTGTCAGCCTTCTTCTTAGATACCGTTTACTGAAGATCATTGTCTTATAGCACAGTGAAATAGCTGCCAGGTGGTATGCCAGTGCTATACAAAAGTCTAATGAAAATGTGGAGGTCGTTTCACTGTGCTTTTTCTCTAATTAGGTGTATGTTACTACTATCTTAGGTATGAATTTCTTATGAACTTTCCGGTCTAAGACACAGGTTACTCAAGGATAAAGATTTATGAACCAGGCCGCTTGGGTGGGTCACAGCTAAGCTAAGTCTGGAGTAGCACAAAACTACTCACTGAAAATGTTTTTGGCTCATGCCTGAAAATTCTGGCGTAATTTACACCAAAGGCAACAGTGTGACACAGCTACCCACGAAAAAGCCTTTGTGAATTGGGCCTATATATTTCAGATTTCTTTTACAGCATTCATTATCTTAAGTCTAGGCTGCCCAGACATGAAATTGCAATAATGCAAAATGTGTAGTCCAAAATGTACAAGACACATATCCTCTCAATGGGCCATATGTATCAAAAAAGAGTTTTGCGATTCTCAAATTGCGATTTGTAGTGAATCACTATTAGTAAATCACAAAATGCAATGTATGTAGGATTTTCAAAAAATGTTGCGAATTCTACATATTCCTTATTTGCGAATCGCAAATTGAGATTCACAATTAAGGAATACCTTCCTATTTATTCCTATGGGTTAGGAGGCCCATAGGAATGAATAGGAAGACATGCACAATTTGCGATTACCAATTAGAGAATCGCAAGATGAGAATGCAATTTCAGGGTGCCAAAAGGACACCCTGTTGCAACCCTGAAATGTGCATGTGTGCACATTTTGCGCACATACATGCTCTATGGACATGTATTTACAACATATAGCACTTTTAAAAAATAAGAAAAGTGTTTTTTTAAAGAAAATCGCAAATTACCACCAACTTGAAGTCGGTGGTAATTTGTAATTCCTTAAGGCCAAATATCGAATTTCTGGTGCTTCCAGAATTGCATTTAAGGAATTGCAATTTGCAAATCCTTAATTGCATTCGCAATATAGAGAATCGCAAATTTTGCAATTCTCTATTTTGCTATGGCCTTTTGGGATGATACATCCCAAAAAGTTTTTTCCAATTCGCAAACGGGCCGATTCTGAGAATCTGCCCGATGCAAATGGGAAAAAGGCTTGATACATATGGCTCCATGTCTTGTCTTTCGGCAGATTAAATGTTAAACGTAAATGCCTTCACCTGCTATTACCATATGGCTTGTTTGCCTAATTCTTGAACATGTTTTAGCTCAGCCAAAATCTCGATATCTATTTTTTCGAGGCACAATTCATCAAGGAAATGCAATTAATGAAGATATAGAAAATAAACATACTCATAGAAGAGACAGTTCGCTCGAGTAATTAATAATGCAAGAAAGCTTGAGTGTTTTTTTCTAAATGAATGTAAGAGGTTGACATTGGGAGTATCAGAAACATGATATCATGGTTTATTTTAAAAGTTCATATTTTAGTTTAAAGATTACTTTGGAATGTGCAGCAACTATTCATGCTAATTAAGGAGCTAAAATGGCTGGAGGATGGAACTGATCTTGGGAGAGTTTTAGATCTGCCAATTAAGGTCTGAACACTGCTGCTTTCCAACCAAGTCTGACGCCCAGCACATACATACTACATCTGAAATTTCTGTCTGCTACAGTTTGTTGGCAAGATTTCCTCTCCAGAGCTGTCTTTCTTCAAAAAGATTTATGCTAAAATCTTAAGTAAGTTTTCGGATGTTACTGGTGGGAACCAAACGTTGTTGAGGAATGTTTGTCATCTGCTGTTGGATTGAGTATACAGTATTCATGAACTCACTGTAAGTTTCTCTCCTATTGAAAAACTACAGCTTCATCCAGATGCAAATTACATCCTTATATTGGTCTTTTTAATGTAAATGTGCTTATTCTCTTGCTGATATTTGGGCTACAGCCAAGAAATATATCTAGCTTCATTTCATTACAAAAAAGACTACAGCACATTTCCACAAAGTATAAATACTACTAAATATTAAAAAATAAAGATATGATTTCTCCTGCAATAGGGCACTATTCACAAAGATTACACCATGCGGCTTAAGCAGAAGTCAGGCCCTTTAAATCATAGACAAATATTTGTGAATTCAATGTATAGTATTTTCTTGACTCATTGTGTTACCTGTCTCTTTTTCGTTATTCATTGCTGCATGAATAGTGACGCATTCAACAAAACTTTTCATGGTTTACTCACTTAATCCAATAAGGCTCATAGAGAGTTTTGATCCACCTTCCGTGATGAGCATCCACTTATATCAAGTTTTTAAAGGGGCCATACAGTGTAGCGAAAAAACATTTCTCTTTGCCTGGTCCTACTTTTTTTACATTCACAAAGAACAGACATGCTAGAATCTTTCTTTGTTTGAGGATGTTAGCTGGGTGTGGGGATCTATTATGACATCATTCACTGGATTGCCACTTTAAAGTCACATATTTTAAATAGACAAGGGATCCCAAGGTAGTCTAAAAGGGACCTAGGGTGCAAGTAATTTTAAAGGAACAATGGTCCCTCACAACATAAGTCATAAACAGCAATAAACACTGAAATACAATGATATCTATGTACTTTTAAATGTATTATATCAGAATAAGGCAGTCTAAAGTGGGGCAGTATTCAAGGCGAAAGGGAGCTTCCAACCTTATGCACTACAACATCCGGCCGAATTGCAACCAGCGCCAAGACGCCTACGGGCATACGTATGCGCTTTATAAATGGTATTAATAAATAAATAAATAAATAAATAATTAAGCCACAAACATATTGTTAAGTGACCAGTCAGGAACCAAGAGGAGTTTCAAGTACAAGTTTATTACCAGACAACACACCGGAGCTTGTGAGTACAGGAACTGTCAATCGCCAACTGACTAAAACCTTAGAACTGTCACATAGAATTCTCAACTGTCAACATTCCAGCTGATAGAACCAATTAGCGCGCAGGGTAAAGCTCGCACAGGGGAGGGTAGGAGAAAGAGAGAAAGAGTTAATACATAACACATCTCCTTCCCTAAGAAGTAAAGCCTAAAGACGCGCTGCAATTCACAATATACTAAAACACAGATCTAATCACAATCAAAGTATTTGTATCTGCTGGGTTTACTCAGGCCCTTGCCAAAACTACTAGTGCTAGCTCTTACTTTGCCAACATCAGAGATAGAGACATTCGCTGGTGCCACTAACGGTCCTTCTTCATATGGTAAGGAGTTTCCAGTCTCTACGTAGTGATGGTTGCTCTCCCCATCTTCACACTCAGGTTCGTCCTGTCCATATTCCGAAACAGTGACATCAGACGTGGTCCTGGGATGCTACAGATCCCTCAATGCTGAGGTCCCTGCGTTCGCCAATAGATTCAATGGTCTATTGGTTCAGTTCAACCCGTTATCCTGAGTCCCAGTTGATTTACCACTGCAATCATTCTCTGGTACAGATTCCTCTTCCTCTAGTTTTGACCATTTACAGTTGGACTCCTCTAGCGTGGGTCTATGTTCTGTCCTTTCACTTTGTTGACTTCCCCTCCGTGACAGATTGAAATTGCAGAGGCATGCCACACTCTTCCATCACTGAGTAAAGCTGAATTACAAAAAACCTTCTTAACTTCCAAAGGTGCTGTAAACCTATTTTCACCTTTGACAATATGACCACTTTTCTTCACTCTCACTCTGTCGCCCACATTGATACGGAACTCCTTACAATTTCTACTCTTGTCATATTTCCCTTTGAATGAAATTTGTGCCTCCATAATCCTTTTCCTGATGGTATCTACCGACCATTCCTTTTCTGTCGCCGACTTCATCCAACCGATATTGTCCTTGGAGATCGGGGTCCTACCTCTCATAACTTCAAACGGGCTCACCATTGTCTTCTCTCCCGGAGTAATCCTGTACCCCCAAAGCATTTTGTTGACCTCTTTCCTCCAACATTTCCCATTGTTGTTAGCCAGTTGGATGGTTCCTTTTATCACCCTATTAAATCTTTCTACTGCCCCATTCCCTGCAGGGTGGTATACTGAAGTAGTTGTATGGATGACTCCGTTCCTTTCCACAATTTTTTTGAACGCATCAGAGGTAAATTGGCTTCCATTATCGCTCACAATAGTCTTTGGAATTCCTTCTCTGATGAATACTTCTTCCATGAACATAAGCACATCATTAGTGTTCACTTTCTCACACACCTTCTCCTCTGGCCACTTAGAAAGGTGGTCTACCAACACCAGTAAGTACACCACCTCTTCCTGCCATTTTACTGGCCCCATTACATCAACACCTATTCCTTCCCATGGCATGTTCGGGCATTGAAAGGGCTGGAGCGGGGGTCGTAGAGTCGTCTGTGTCTTATCTGAGTTCTCACATTCACAATGCAGTTTCTTATAGCTTTTTCAATTTGTATGTCACATCCAGGCCACCAGTACCAACATTTGATTCTCTGTTTGGTTTTGTTTATACCCAAATGTCCTTCATGGCATATTTTTATTATCCCCTCCCTAAGATTCTATGGCGGTACTACTTTCCCTTGTCTTAAAACAAGGTTGTCCTCCACTGACAACTCGTTGTTTAGTTCCCAATATGCTCTTAACTCTGTCTCCATACAGTTTTTACTAGGCCATCCATGTATGATGTGTTCTTTGACTTTTTGGAATTGTATATCATCAGAACACTACTTTGTCCATTCGTTTTTTTTTATAGTTGGAAATTCCCCACTGATACTGGCAACACACAGTTCCTCTTCTTGTGTCTCTTTCCCAGTATTTTGTAATGGTAGTCTGCTTAGGAAATCAACCACCAGATTTTTCACCCCAGGTAGGTACTGCACTTCGTAATTGTAATCCAATAGTCTTATGGATAGGCGTGCCAAACGTGGTGATGCGCTGTACACCCCTTTCACAGTTAATACCTTAGTTAATGGCTTGTGATCACACCATAGTATTATTTTTTTCCCGGAAATGTATTGGTGGAAATGCTCCATTCCCCATACGCAAGCCAGTGCCTCTCTATCGATTACAGAATGCCGCTCCTCTGTTGCTGTTAAAGAGCGTGATGCAAATGCAATTGTAAGTTCCTTTCCAGTGTCTTCTATTTGCATGAGCACTGCAGCAATCCCTTTACCACTTGCATCCGTAGTGATTACACAATCCAGATTGCCATCAAATCCCTGCAGAGGTGGTGCCTCACAAATTTCTTTTTTCAGTTATTTAAAACTTTCCTCACATCCATGTGTCCATTCATATTTGCTTTTGTTTTTAATTAGTGTCCTAATGTTGTACGTTTTTGCTGAAACATCTTTTACGCATTTTGAGTAGTACTCTACCAGTCCTAAAAATGCCCTTAGTTCTTCTTTGTTGGTAGGCACAAGTGCATCCTTAATTGCTCTTATACGTTCTTTTTTTAGTTTTATTCCCTCGCTTGAGATTTCGTGTCCAAGGTAATTCACACAATTCTTACTGAACTTACATTTTTTGTATTCGGCTGTCAATCCACATTTGTCTAATTTTTTTAATACTTGCAAAAGTTTGCTGTCATGCTCTTCCTGGTCTTTACCCATGACCAAGATGTCATCCTGGAAGATGAGTATGTTTTTGACTCCCTTAAAAATTTCCTGCATTAGTCTTTGAAATAACGCCGCAGCAGACGCTATGCCAAAAGGTACTCTCTTGAACCTGTAACACCCGAATGGTGAAATGAAGGTGGTGAGGTGTTTGCTGTCCGGTTGTAAGGGTACCTGATGGTATGCTGCGGCCAGATCAATTGTAGAGAATACTCTCATACTCTTGGTGAGTGATAACATTTCTCAAACCCTAGGTAAGGGGTATTGGTCTATGAGAATGTTCTTGTTCAAGTCTCTTAGATCCATGCACAACCTCAGTTTTCCATTAGGTCTCCTCGCGACCACCAAGAGTGCAACCCACTCTGTAGTTTCAATTATGTCCGCTTCCAATAGTTTATTGATTTCATCTCTAACTTCCTCTCTCAATGTTAAAGGTACATGCCTGACCTTGTGTAAACAGGGAATGGCATTGTCTTTTAATTTGATGTTGTGCTGGAAGCCTTTTAATTTGCCAATCTTTCCATTAAATACACTTGGAAATATTTCAATGAGGTCTCCACTTGTTAGGGTGTCCTGTTGCATAACAAGAACTGGTTTAGGGTAATGCCAAGTTTGTCCTGGTCCTTCCACCCTAAAACAGATGGACCAGTGGCAGCTACGTACATTTTGCTGTTCATTTCACGTTCTTTGAATACAAAATTGAGTTTCCTGTAACCCACTAGCTCAATCAGTTCTCCCGTGAAGGTCCTCAATGTTATATCAGGTTTCTCCATGTTGTTGCCAAGAACACTTTGAAATGTATTCTTCCATACTTCGTGGTTAACAATTGTGCAAGGAGATCCGGAATCGGCTATTATTTCCATCTCAACACCCCCTATTGTCATTCTGCACAATGGTTTCCTTTTGACTTTGTTACTTTCCTCTTCCTTACTTCCTGTTTCTTCTGTCACATTTAATACACATAGGTTATAATCAGAGTCCTCTGATGAGTTAGTGTCCTCTTCTTCTTCCTCTTGGACATACTTAACTTTTGTTCTTTCTTTTCTGATGCATGCTTTTTGGAAATGGCCGATGAGACCACATTTGCCGCATTTGTTGTTCCTTGCCGGACAATTCCAATCATTTTCCGGGTGTTTGCTGCTACCGCATCGATAACACCTCAACTTCTCATATTTCATCCCGTAACTGCTAGGCTTGGGCTTGTCTTATCCTCTGCTCTTGAAATCACCCATTTTCTTCCTTGTCCCTGTAACTTTCGCAACTACATTTTCAATTCTGATTTTTTCACAATTTCAATGACTTGTTGCAAAGGTTTTTCGCCCTTAGCCTACAACGTATCCTGTATGTTCGGGTTTGCAGCGCACATAACAATTTGGTCTCTAATTAGGTCATTGTTCATGTTCTCGAATTTGCATGTTAATGCCTGGTTCTTTAATGCAGCCACATAATCGTCTATACTTTCTTCCTTTCCCTGTTTTCTCCTGTAAAATGTGTACCTGTGAACTGCTACACATACTGTAGGCTTATAGAAACCATCTAAATCCTCTAGTGCTTCATTATACACGTTTCTCTCACCACCCTCGTGCACTTTCTTAGTAATGTTTTTGTACACATCCAAACCACCAGCTCCCAAAAATGTAATAGGATTTTCTTTTTTTCTTCCGGTTTCATAGGTTCATCATCTTTCTCAAAAAAGATATATAGTTACTAAAGTACTCTTTCCATATTTCCCATTATATTGGCGGTGTTCCTGTTCCTTTTAAGAATGGTTCTGGTGGCTGTAAATTGTAATTTTTGCTGTTAGCTATGCCAAGTTTCCTTTTTGCTTTTCTTTGGTGTGACCACTATGTAACTTTTTACTTTATCTTTATGAATCAACAATCACTTTTTTTTCCTTGCTGATACTAGTAAAGATTGCGCAAATTTATTTTCCAAAAGTATGTACTATTATTACTGTCAGATTTTAGATTATTTAACTGTGTGTGCTGTATTTTTCTTCCCCAGTCGATCCTGTTAGCCGCTTTGTAGTCTGTTGCACGCACGGAGATAGTGCGCGTTACCACTGAGGAATGACGCTAGATTGCCACACCCAAGATGGCGCCTGGCACGTCGGCGTACGTCACGCTAGCACCAGCGCCACACTCCTGAGGTGATTTTCTCTCAGCTCGTCAAAAGACACTTCGCGCTGGACACTGCCTCATAAACTTCCTTCCGTTACCACGTAGTACGCTAGCCTGTAATCTCCCTTAACGCGATCAGTGCACCTCACACAGCGTACGTCTTCCAACTCTGCTCCCGAACAGCACGACCTTGCCGATCATTCTTTCATCTCACTACTTGGCACTCGTGAGCAAACTTCCTTCTTCACTTTTACTGTATCAAGAATCATTCATAATGGTTTCAGACTTCTTTTGTCCTCCGTACAATTATTCTGTCTCCACACAATCTTCTTCTAAATATAGAGTTTCTCCGTAAAGTCTCTTCATTACGTCTCCTTGCTTACCCAAAATATTTTTGCGTAGGTTTCACTGGTGTGTTGCCTCAGTCCTCGTCGCCAATTTGTTAAGTGACCAGTCAGGAACCAAGTGGAGTTCCAAGTACAAGTTTATTACCAGACAACACACTGGGGCTTGTGAGTACAGGAACTGTCAATCGCCAACTGACTAAAACCTTAGAACTGTCACATAGAATTCTCAGCTGTCAACATTTCAGCTGATAAAACCAATTAGGGTGCAGGGTAAATCTCGCGCAGGGGAGGGGAGGGGAAAGAGAGAAAGGGTTAATACACAACAAACATATATATAGGACACCATTGCACATATCTACAATGAATAAACAAACAAGTATGCATCAAGGTGCAGAGGTCAACAATGTTTCGATCCCTAACATAATAATGGGAACATCATCAGAACACAATAAGTGATGCCTGAGAAAAATGCCTGCATTTCACGACGGATAAGGCTATGCCACACAATGACTTTATTGAAAATCCGATATGGGAGGCCAAAATCAGACTGAAGTATTCATGGGCTGACCCTGCCCTGTCTGTATTTTGAATCCCAGCAGATTGAAACTTTTACACTGATTAATATTTTGTCATTTCACATGTCAGGTCTTGGTTTGGTATAGTTCCTTAGTGTCATTTAACAACTTCTACAATTCCTTTTATTGATCGCCAGGAATCACTAACTTGGATTATTATGGTACACAAACACTACACACGTATGTGTATGATATCAAGCCTTATTGGATTTTCAAAAGGCCATCATGTGGCATAACCTTGTCCATTGCTACATGTTTTAGAGCCATATCATGAGCATGAACTTCAAGATCCCTGTAATAGATTACAATACAAAATAATGGATATATACAGACTTTAGAAGGCATGATTTACTTACAATTGTGTGTTCATTTGGTGAACGTTTTAGTAAAACAATGAGGTTCATGTGACTTGTCAGATAAATGTCGAGGGTAATAGGATTTGCACTTGGAAACAAGTAAGGGAATAAGGAAAATGGTACGTTTGGTAGGGTTTACATTGATTAGGTTGCTCGGAGTATATGTAAACATTATGAGTTGAAGGGAACCACTGGCTTATTTATGTAAGCAGCCTATGCATTTACATACAGTAGGAGACGTTATAAATATGGCAAAGGTAAGGAAAGAAGTGTTGTGGACAGCCAATCATATATTTGGTAAACCATTGAATGCCTAAAATATAGTCCTAGTTATCGGGACATGTCAAATCATAGGGAACACGTGATTCCTATAGAAAGGAGATAATTATGATTAATTGAATGGATACTAATAATATGTTGTGAAAAAATAATTCATATTGTATATACATATTGATCTTTATACTTATATTATGTTTAAACATTTTTCTACAACCCTGATGAAGCAGAAATAAAGTGAAACACATTGATGTAGGAGGATTGATTGGCCATTAACAACGATTATTGTGATTAGCTTCAGATTTCCATATAATACATCAGAAACATGAAATAGTAATGGTGAAATTGATTATTTAACACAAACAGAAACTCCTAATTCAAAATGTCTAGGAGTAATTGAGTATCTACTTTCTTCACATATGTATATGTAGCTTCATCTGATCTTGCATTCTGCTAGTGGTAGGAAACCCACTAAAGCTGGTCTGTTCAAAACTACTCTTGAAAATATATGCAGCAAACAACTGTTTAAGGCAACACCTCAGTGAAGAATAATGACAATAATTGCTTAAATGTCTTGTCCAAATAAGAACAGGGGAAGAGTGTAAATCCTACCATGTCCTACTGTAGTTATCACACCTTTGCCAAGAGGAGGCAGCAGGGCGAAGAGGGGGAGGAGGGGATTGGAGTTTTATTCTACAATATATTCTTTTCCATAATGGTCGTGCCAGATTAAAGATTTGTATTATTTTTAAAACACTAGTAAGAATGTGCTGAAGAATAGGGATTACATAACAGAATTCTACAAGCATAAGACTATGAAGAAATCACGCATATGAGGAGTACTAGAATTCAATGCACAACTTTTTTTTTTTGAGTGCTGCTAAAGAGATACAGTTGAAAATCTAGCACAGACCACAGGGGCCTGACCAAGGTATTTGGGAATTCTAGTCATAAAAACATTGGCCTGCTAGTTGAAATTTACAAAGTGCAAGCAAGGGCTGCCTCTTTGTATGGGGCTGGAATCTGGGGGCACAGTCCTTCACGAAGTACTATTAAGTTCAAGAATATTTTTGTTAGCAGCTATTTGGCCTCCCCTTCAGTTTCCCCCTCACACCGCTCCATTTGGACATTGGGGTAAGGACAATTGCTGTTAAAATGGCCCTCAGACCTCTCATGTTTACGGTCCACCCCAGAATTGGCTGATTATAGGGCTGAGCTTAGGGAGGGACTGAGCCTATATGATGCAGGAAAATTACCTTGGAGAGCATACATTAGGGACACATTAATGGGCAGAGCAAACCTATGGGTTAATGCTGAGGCAGTGTGCCCCACTACCTCTAAGAACGAACTGGCCTGGAGTTTTAGGAAGAGCCAACTTGTTGAGCCACAGGGGGCTCAGCAACAGGAACTAACTGCAGTGTTCCTGAGCATTAAATATCAGTATAGTTTAGAGCTTGTTTTGGATGATATTCAACCTGCCCTAGCCAGGTAGTTATACTTGCAATTTAGGCACGGGGTTCTCCCATTGTGCACCTTTACAAATAAATGAGCTGCCACAATACCCTTAGGGTGCCCGGCTTGCAGCAATTCAGAAGAGACAGAACTACATGTACTTTTTTTCTGTCCTGGATATAGGAAGGCAAGGCACCACTGGTTACTTGAGCTATGCAGAAACCTAGGCACTAAGCATTGCACAGAGGCATTTAGATTGCTGAAAACAACACCTAGTTGCCTATTGTATTTGAGGTGTCGCATTTTTTATGTGGTGCTTACGCAAAATGTTTTTGAATGTCAATGTGTAGGACATAGACGCTAATATCACCACGTTTTAACTGGATTTATTCCATTTGATCTCTTTCATCTTAGGTTTCCAAGTATTTCCTTAGTGTTTGTATCACATCACATAGTTGTTTTTATTAATATTTTAAATTTGTATTTATTGCTGTTTATTGCATGGGGTGCAGGTTTCAAACAACGGCATTTATAAATGTGAATGTGGGGGCACAACCCTGTGCTCCAAAGGATCGTTTTAATGTTTTAATGAAATGTTATTGTAACGCATATTCACTTTAATCGTCTATTGGCCGAATAAAGTTTCCTTGATGATGATACGGCTGTAAAACAGTCTAAGCTGTTCATCTTCACCAACACATAGACTACATAGAGATTACATCCAATTAGATCTTAGTGAAATATCTGCTCTCTTGAATTCAACTGCGTTGACAACTTAATTTTAACGCTTTTGTCGTGAGTCCTAATGCATCCCTGAACTAACACACACACACATAATCAACCTTGGACAAACATTTTATGATTATCTTTTTTGTTTTCCTCCGAACATAAAACCTTTTAGCTGTCCAATATCTTACATCCTGCCATTCAAGCTTTATTTACATCTAGATTTGATGGCTGCAAGGCCTCTTTCTTTGGGGTCCCTCCTTCCTCCAAGGCCCCACTTAAGGCAGTTACTTATTCTGCAACATCTAGAAATCCATTGCCTTGCTACACCATTCATTTTCACAGTTTTCAGTTCAAATTCTTATCCTTGAAGCACTTCTGCCCATGGCCTGGTTTTGAAAGAGGCGATTTGCATTTGTTTACCAAGTGAAGAAATATTTGCAAGTTGCTAGTGAATGCCCAAAAATATACTAATGAGTGCCCGTTCACCAATTTTTACATGTGGACACCCCAGGAACACCATCTTACTTGCCCCTACTCCCAAATTTGTGAATAAAGGAATGCCATTTACAACTGCATTTTGTGCAAAGTCATTCTTACAATTTCTTAGTCTAAGAAAACGGATTGGGAATTCCATATAAAAAGTGAAGGTGTGTATTGTATTTAGGTGCGCAAAATGTTTTCTGAATTAATCCCATACTATTCACGAAGCCACTTTTATAAAACAGTGGGTCCAATTCATAAAGGTAAATTATGCTATAAACGTAATGTACACTCACATTTTAATTTTATGTATGACAAGAATATATATATTGGCTCTTTGGGGTCAAAAGAGTTCACATGCATTTTTGGTCCTTTTCTCAAACTTCTCTCCACTTCTTTCCTACCTGGAAAATGGTTGGAGATGTATTTCAGCCAAGGACTAGAGTAACTTCCATTGTAGGATGGGTTGATCATGGCTTAATCCATGTGAAAAAATGTTTGCCCAATGGATCAAAACATATGTGTAATTGCACAAGAAGCTTTATTTTCTCTGTGTGGATTTCTCAGTTATAGAGAACTCTATACAGCTGGAAAAGAACCCTAGGAAATCTGTTTTTATGTGATTTGTACCCTTTGGTATCTCTTTGGAAAATGGTACTTTCTTCTCTGATCTGAATCTTTTGTGATTATTCTACCGTGTCACATGTTACCTGTTAGTGCTTAGTACTACTCTTTAATTTGTTAGTATTATATTTTTATCGTTTTTGTGTCTGTGTCTATATTTGACTTTTGGAATTGATTCATGTATGCCAGTTGAAGGCTGTGCTTTGCTAAATGGCTGCAATAATAATAAATATATCAAATAAGCTGCAAAGCTGTGCATTTTGTGCTGTCAATACCTTGCTTTTTTAAAGGATTTATTTAGATGCCAGATACATATTTGCTTTAATCCTGTAATCCTATATTTACATTTAATGTTTTTGAGTTTTGTGGTTGGTCGTGCCTGGGTGATTATTTGTCAGTGAGTGCAAGTATATATTTTTACCGAATGTGACTTCATTTGGCGAAATATGTTCCACCATAAACATCAGCATTTCTGTAAAAGGTATGTGAACATTTGCAAACTTACATTTTTATATATCTTTCTGTCAAAAAATGTATCCACAACAACCACATTTAAAACTCAAAAAGGTCAAAAAGGTATGCCTAGGGCTGGTTGATGAAGAACTGGTTCTCTTGTTAGGCTTTGATTTTTTTATTTATTATGAGTCTAAATGTATGAGTGTTACACAGCATTGTAAAAGTTCAAATACAAAATAAGACTGTTAGCCTTCTGAAAGTCTTCCGTTGATTTTCTGAAAATGTAAAAGGTGTTGATCACTTGTTATTATTATTTGTGGTAGTAATAATAATTTGTTTTGTTGGTGTAATTAAGCATCAACTTCAATAATCTGAAAAGCAGCAACTTTTAACATACTAGTTCAATTGAATGATTTACGAAGCTCACAGAAAATAATTGTCTTGTCCGAATTCTTTTATTGAAACTGTAAAGTTGATTCAAAGATGTTTCCAGCTTGGTTTTACTGTCCTTAAGTGCAATCTTTGATCAGATCTTTGTGTGACATAGGAAGGGCCTCGAGTGTTTGCCCTCTGACTTCCAGTCACAACAGCTTGATGCAAGAAAATCGCATGATTATTTCCATTACTAGTTTTCACCTATGGTCTCACCTTGGCATGTAAGAGATCAGAGGTGAAGCCAGATTCTGATTACAGTCTTCAGGTGAAAGCCTGGACTATAGAAAGAATGAAAGCTAGACTTGACTGACCTTTTCCGCGTGAGTGTTTTAAGGTGATTAGTGCTATGACCTGCGCTTCCTCGAAAACTTGAGGTTACCGAATGGAATGTGTGACCTGTGCACAAAGCTTGCTAAGCTGACAGAAGTCATTTTGCAATGTGTTTGTTAGTTGCGTGGTACACTTCCTCAGATCGAAACGGGGTCATGAAGAGATCATCTTGATGTCGCATAACTTTGGCAGTGTAGTTTAAACTTACATTATTTTTTTCAAGCAACCAGTTTTATAAAGTTCTATAACCAATCTTACATTATTTTTTACAAACAAATAGTTTTATAAAGTTCTAAAACCAATTTTACAGTATTATTTACAAACCGCTAGTTTTATAAAGTTCTATAACTGATCTTCAGAAACTGTATAACTGCAACTGTTCAATCATAGGCTGACCTACTGCAAGCAGTTTTAAGTAGGCCCGAGCTACTTTGGACGATCTTCGAAGAATTAACGTTTTTAGGGTATTTAGAGTTCGACAAGCGCATTGAACTTTTAAGAAGTGGTGGATTAGAAGGCTGCTTTACAAGGTTACAATAGACACCTGAATCTGCATATTCATAGCGCCTTGCAAAAAGACAGTGGGGTGCAATGTTGAGGCTGTGATTCAGATTATATTTAGAAGAAAACACTGTTGAGGGTCGTGCTTTAGCAGCATTTCATTTCTTTTTATTAAGTGAAGCACTGAATATTTTAAAATTCACTTGTGAGTAGATCTGGCAATCAAAACACACTAGGGTCAGGTACTTAACATATATTGGGTGAGGCTTCAGAGCCATGAGCTTGATACTAGAGAGACTACTCATTGCTTCTGCACTTGATTTTGAATGCATTTGATAATAATAAAGAGGAATCATAAAAAAGACTTCAAGTTTCCAGTTTTTTTCTAACTTGTCTACATTTATAGGGGAAGGTCTAAATCGTCCCCTCTCACCCCGCATTTATCACTTAACTGGCCGGTCTTCACTTACCACCCCCTAGCTTATGCATCTGCTGCGCACTGCAACTCCCTTTTCTTGATTTGGTATTGGTATCTCTCATTGTGTCTTTTTTGCTTTATATGACATTAACGTGCCACTACCTGCCTCCATTACTGGCTTCAGTTGGGGATGTTTTGATGTGTTTCATCTTCTTCTTCCCCTTTGTTGTTGACGCTACTACTGCCTTCTCTGCATGTTGTTACTGATGCTGTAGTGTAGTGTGTACCCGTAACCCTCTTTGATGTGCTGCTCCTCGGCTCCCCTGTTCCTTTCTGATCCTTAATAGTGCCCTGTCCTGTTCTTATTCCATAATTTCTCAATAGAGAAAAAAGATGACTGGGCCTGATGTTTTTTCGTTATTTTATGTTTAAACAATTAATATTTGCTCTTTTCTGCTTTGCTTTGTCCTTCTTATGTCAAATTGAAACTGAATCCCTTAATTTTAATACAAAGCTGAGGAAATGATGTACTAGCAGGTGGTGTAGGAAGCTCATTCTGGTCTGGCATAACACATGTTGCATAATTTTTTGTCGTTGGGTGCATGATAGTAAAGAGAGCATTTAGAGGCGAGTAAGGCAGTCTTATCTGGGATAATTTAATAGAATATTTGAGGCGTTGCCAATAGGCGTTTGACAACAGAGAGCATTCCTTTGCTGAACTTGGATTGCAACAGTATGAAAACATTGCATTCAGGAATGGGACTGGTAACCATGTGTGCTGTGAAGTAACAGCACTTGATTGAGTTTATGGCACAAATCACCTGATAATACATAACAGTCTAAGATGGACATGGTTTGGATTAAAATTGTAAAGATTGAGAAATGATTAGCTTTGGCCCAAATGTCATAGCCTATACATGCATATAATACATTTTCCTAGTGGCCAGAGTGCAAGTAAACCTAATGTTGTCCACTCCATTCCCCATAAGCAGAGACACGCACCAGGGATGTCCCTTATCACCACTGCTTTTTGAGTTGGCCATCGAACCCCTGGTGGCATGGCTCCGGCAAGATAACTGATGACATAGATGTTTATAGGTGGACATGAGTGCTGCAGGACAAAGTTTTGCTCAGCGCTTTTGACTTATTGAAATTTCTAACAAACCTAATCACCTGAGGCACAAGGCCCAATTCCAGACAGATAGTTAATTGGGACTAAGCAAATGTGTTTCCTCTGTGTGGTAGGGAAAACACAGAGTGGTGGCCTCACTATCTCAGATTAATGTGGACCAACAGATCTTTAAATACTTGGGTCTCTATATGTAACCCCAGAGGCTTTTGTGACATGGGTGAGTAGCGATCATCCAATAATGGATGGTCTAATAAGAGTCATTCAGCACTGTGCCCCACTTCCCCCCTCCCTAATAGGCAGAATCGCTCTCATCAAAATGGTGACGCTCCCAAGATTCCTTACATCTAGTAAAATAGTCCTGTTATTCTCTCCACTTTTCTCTTTTGAAATGGCACATGTCCTTATTATGCTCCTTTGTATGGCAAAAAAAACGCCCAGAGTCTTGAAGGCTAAGTGCTGCAAATCGTGTTATTACTGAGGGATGGGGATTGAAGACTTCTCTCTTGCTACAGAGCAGTGCTACTCAGCCATCCTCAGTAACAAGTTTCAAGCCATGCAAGAACTAGAGGATTACAGAGACCCAGTAGAAAGTCAGTAGAATAAGATCAAAGAAACAGTAGCATCAATCCTATCAGGAGGTGGGGTGCTAGGTGGCGCACACGCAGTATGGCCGCACTTTCGTGAGGCTCCTGCAGCCTGGCAATTAAAATCCTACATTTATCCTATTTATTGGCCCCGCTGATCAAACTGCAGCCCAGCGAAGATTTTGACCCACTAGAGCCCCGGTGCCAAGATCGACTGAATTGAGCCCTCTCTGCGCCTGCTAAGATAAAGTTGTTTCTCTGCCGAGGGAGAAGGCGCAGAGGTGTGGAACTGCAGTGCGGCACCAGTGCTTAAGCGAGCCCATGGCCTTTCACAAGGCGCCTAAGCTCATTGGCGCAAAATTGTCAGGGACGCTGTGGACCCGGGAGTGGGTCGGAACTCAGCCTGCAAAGGTCGCACCCCACACAGCACATACGGAGCCTGCCCAGCATGGACACTGTCAGGGGCGAGGTTCATGAATCCGGATGACGACGTGGGAGGTAGGTGGAGTGCTGCGATGGTGCCCATCGTGGCTATCAACCTGAGCTTCTCAGCATTGGAACACGCTTAGCCCCCTGCCTCATTGGCACCCCATTCAGGAACCAGGCGCAACCCATAATAACCGGACACTCACCACCTATGTAACCGACCTCGCTCCTGCGCTGCAGCACATCCATGCAGCCTGCTGCCGCTGCTCTGTGAAGCGAGGCTTGTCTCTCCCAGCGTGCAATCCACTGGTGCAGACATTCTCCTCAGCAACTACCGCATAGTCCTAGACATTGAACTGAAGCACGCTGCATCGAACCCTCATGCTCAGCGAGTGTGGTGCCTGGAATACCTCGAAGAGCGTCATTCTACGCTGGAAGCCTCCATTTTCTCCGTGGCGGTGGAGGGGTAGCACGCTCATTCTCCACTCTCTGACTCGCCTTACTGGAGTGCCGCATTTAGCTCCTTGAGCTATTGACGGTGTATAACTCCTGAAACTGCGATATACCGCAGGGAAGGTTCTGGTTTCCCCTCGTTTCTTACCTGCCTCATTTGCAGTGATTTTCTCTGTGCCAGCACTGACCCTCCAGTGCATTAGCGATCCATCCTATTATACAAACAAAGGACATTCACTGTGTATATTGTGGAACTCCTGCAAATGTGATACCCTACAGGGAATGTTCTGGTATTCCCCTGGTCCTTACCTGCTGCACTTGTAGTGATTTTTTCAGCGCCTGCTCTGGCCCCCCTGTACGTTGATGGTCCACCTCATTGCAGCAACAAAGGGCATTCATGGAGTTCGTTAGGCGCCCCCTTTCCTTTCCTTGTAAGTCCTAAGATGACCTGCCTCCTCCCGGGAATGAGCATTGGATGGTAAGCGAGACGTTATCATCGCACTGGCCTATTCGCAACCGGCACACCCGATAGGCCGCACTCTACCTGCGCCCACTCATCAGGATAGTAGACAGAATGGGTTTGAGCTGCACACCACTGAACCATCATTATCACTCACTTAACATAAGATACAGCAGTAGCCACCTTCTTAGATCTCGAAGCATACGCTGTGGCACAGCGTGAACAGTGTCGGGCCTTGAGAGCGGGCCACTAAGGGGAAGTCGGACACCCGTCAACCTAAACTACACTTTGAAGGTCCCAAAAAAAGCACCCTGAACCTGCAGGATGACCGGGACTTGGACAGAGGTGACGGAGCTCAGGGAACTGCAACCACGCAATTGGCTGACATGCAAAGTATCCTCCAGGACGTCCGGCAGGGCTTCGCCACCATTGTCGACAAGGTGTGTGAGTGGCAGGGGCTGGTTGGTGTGGTTGGCTACAGGAGCCAGGATGAGTCTGCCCGGTGGTGAATAGGGAGAGCTGCATGTAGATGGAAGGGAGGAGTTGCACCTGGGACCTGAATAGGGCTGGGCCTTCCCTCCACAATGTTGGCTCCACCTCCTGTGGTGCATCTGATGTCCCTGGCCTGTCCTGTGAATAGAGAGAGGAGCTGGGAAAAACAAAGTGCTCCTGAACCAGTTGTATCTGGTACTCCCCTTGCCTGCACCTTTGAGGCAAAGGATTTAGCTGTATAAGAAGGTGCTATGACCCCATGTAAAAGGTTCTAGTTCTTGGACTTGAATCTACCAGGGGCATGCTGCTGCTGGGGCCCGGGGGAAGGCTTGCCTCCCTGGGTTCTGCCCTGCCCCTGGATGCCTGGAGGACTTCTTGGGACCTCTTCTGCTTTGCTTGAATTATTCCCAGGACCTTGGAAAGACATTGGTTTCCTTTTTATCCTTGGGCTTTATGCTCTTTTGTGCCCTGGGAGTGCAGTGCTTATTCTTCTTGTTGGCCCTTTAAGAGGGAATCCCCAGCGTAGGGATTCCCCTGTGATGATGGAAGTGGCGGGTGCCCGCCCCGCTTATTTCTAGTTCTTTAAACAGTTTCCCACCCTGCATTATGGCCGCTTGACTTTATTTAATAGTGCGCAGGTGCCCACCCTGCGTCTTTGTTTTAATTTTATAATTACTGCGGGTGCCCACTCCGCTTATTAGAGTCTAGCACAGGTGCCCACTCGCTTCTACATTTATTTTTACTCTTGAGGGAGCCTACCCCTCGTTTTTCACCCAGAAAGATCACCACCGTGGCACCGAGGCTGAGTTTGCGCCCAGGAAGTGGAGCCGCTGACGTCATCCTGGTGCAGCGCTGGGATTGGCCCCAGCCGGCAGAGACTCCCTTAGCATCACTGGCTTGGAGCTCAGGGATTGGCTCCCCCTGGAGGGCTTCTCCATGCTCTAAACCAGGAAGCCCCGTGCCGAGGAGGAAGTGCTTTGTATCAGCAAGGCTCCCTTAGCGGAGGGAGAGCCCAGTAGGCGCCACCGAGTACAGCTTGGAGGCAGAGGGGGCTCGAGGCACATTGCCGGTGCCCCCCCCACTGTGTGTACTGGGGAGACATCGACCAGTAGGAGACCCGCATCAGAGCCAGTGAGTCAGGGCTCTAGGGGGCTGTGTGTATCGAGGCACGGCATCAGTGCTACGTTCCTGGAGGAGGCCCCCAGTTGCTTTACAAGGCCCGTGGGTGCTAGAGGGCACAATGGGGGCGGGCCCCTATCTTCCTCCACAGCTGCCCCGCTGGCTAGAGGGTAGCCGCCACCTTGGGGGGGGCATGTTTGTTGTTAGAGCCCAGGTTGGCCCCACCATGTGTATTGCAAGAGCCTAGATGGCTCCAAAGCTGGGGGCAGGTGTTCTCTTCTCTATTGGCCTCATTATTTCCAGAGCCCTCATGTGGCTCCACCAGGTGCATCTTTACTTATAGCGTCAGTGACTTCCACAGTGCTTGGGGGCCAGTTCCTTTCTCTAGGTGTCGCATAGTTATTTCAGGAGCCAGAGTGCTCCAAGGGACATACTTTACTTTTAGAGCCCCGTGGCTCCAACGTTGGGCCCATTTGTTCTGAGGGCCACTGAG
This sequence comes from Lissotriton vulgaris, assembly GCF_964263255.1. NCBI lineage: Eukaryota > Metazoa > Chordata > Amphibia > Caudata > Salamandridae > Lissotriton > Lissotriton vulgaris. The sequence continues at coordinate 624,055,198 of NC_141689.1, forward strand.
AGCCCATGCCGCCTTTTCCCTACGTCCCAGCTGCCCAGCAAGTAGTGTTACAAGGAAATGGGTCCCAGTATGTGCGCTTCTTAATGAACACAGAAATACTTGAAACTATTCTATGTAAAACTAATTACACGATTTTCATGAGTGATGTTATTTATTCACATCCTCATCCATATACATTTTATGTATAAGCATATTCAATATAGATAGACAATGTGCCCAGAGAGAGGCGTGGGAAGAGGTAGGGTAGGTAAGTGGTATGTGAGGATTGGGGTTATGTGAAAAAGTTTCAAAGGTCAAATGTGGTCACAAAAATGAATAGTTGACATCACATACGCATGTTGTTAGAGCCACATATACAACATTTGTAGTCCTATCCCATATGATAAAACACAGCAACAATAATCTGTTGTTTATGGGTATGTGGAGAAGTAAAATTCGACGTTTCGACCTCTGGTTGCGTAGGTTGAGTTCCACCTTACTATGGGGTCTTCTTCAGGACTAGAGCGTGAAGTGGAGTGGGGAGGGGCACCTAAAGTTAATGAGAAAATAAAATAAACTAACGAAAATACACCTATTTAGGGAAAAACATAAATGTATGGTATAATTACCAGAAAGCCACCTTGAGTGTGGGGCAGAATCAATACTGGAGGGTTGGGCCCGTGGGCTCCTACTAACAGAGAGCGTGCTACAACCTGAAAATCAAGGTATGTACATGAGTGGCCTCATAGTAAAACATTCCCACGTACATCAAGACCACGTGCAGTCATGCATGTTGGTCCATAGGCAAAACTAAACAAAATAAGTACCCACAAGGGTTCCGAAATATTTAGAAAATTAAATTTAAAACCAATCTCCCATAAATCACATCAGGAGGATATATCAATCAGTAGCCATAATCATAAAGCCAGAGCATGTGGCGCTTGTCACCATAACTTGATGTAGGCTAGAGTTAGTCTCCACTACTTAACAAAAATGGTGTGTCTGAATCCTCGATACTTAATAAATCAATTAGTGGAGGCAGGTAAAAGCAGTATGTACAAATACAACGTGAAATAAGGTTTGGAACTCAGATCAGTGTGATATGTATATGCAATAATCAGGATAACGGTAGAGCTCAATTAAGAGGCATACGATAAATAACCTGATTTACATTACATTGGCAGTAAAAAATAACCAAAAGCTCAAAGCACTTAGCAGCTGGACTGAATATGAACCAGAACCAAAGTGTCTGTCCTTCTTAAAACAAACTCAGATACCAAACCATTGTGAGGATGGGGGAGAGTAAAAATAGTGTCTACCAATACCAAAGTTGAAATCGGATTTGGAACCCAGATCAACATGATATATAAACAGTAATCATGATAGCAGTAGAGCCCAAGTAAGAGGCATCTGATATATTCCTGGTTTATATTTAAACGGCACTGAAAAGAAACCAAAAATGCGTGGAGCGCTTAGCAGCTTAACTTTCAATAAACCAGAACCGAAGTATCTGTCCTTCATAAATCAAACACAAATACCAAACCATTCTGCAATATTAATCCTCAAAAACCACAATGCCCATCATGTATATAAAATACCTGATGTTATGTGCAGTTTGATACACTTATGATAAATTCCTTGAGATTTTCCAAAAGGTCCAAAAGAATGTAAACAAGCCCGTGCTTCAATCTGTAATTTAAACAATGCAAGAACCATGTTACTACCTTGTAAAAATGGCTATCTAGTTCACAGCCTGACATCAATGTGGACACTGGCCATGAAACTCACCACGGGGAATGTTGTCAGACTCTTGGATTGAATCAAGACGAGTGATCCATTTGCTTTCTCTCAGATTAAGAATGGAACCAATATTGCCTCCCCTTAGGCAATATTGGTGACACTTTCTCAAGGGCAATCCACTGTAACTCTTCGGGTGCATGATTAGCTGTTTTGAAGTATTCGACCAGCGGTGCTCCTTGGACATCACACCTTATTCTACTACAGTGTTGCAGGATGCGTTCTTTAATCTTTTGCTTGGTTTGTCCTACGTAGACGAGTCCACATGAACATGTGATGCAGTAAATTACGCAGCTGGTATTGCAGTTTGTGAATGACTTAAGGTCTATGTTATGGTGTCTGTATGTAAACTGTTTGGTTTGTACAGTTGTTTTACATGCTTTTTACTGTCCGCATCTGAAATGGCCAACTGTCACAGGCAAGTTCCACATAGTTTGTAGTGTAGGTGATTCAGGAATGTCCAGGAAGGAACTGACCACATCGTCCCTAATACTTTTTGCCTTTTTAAAGGAATGCATGGGGCGAGACTGTTGGTCGATGTCATCTGCAATCAAAGCCCAATGTTTAATAATGATTTTCCGAATGGCATTGCTCTGTGCGCAATATGTAGTTACACAAATCATTCTTCTCCTGTATGGTGAGGAGTACTTCACGAGGCCTATACCATGCCCTCCCCTGTGCTTTTTTAATAAGTCTACGTGGATAGCCCCTCACCAGGAGTCTTGCACTCAGATCTTCAGATTCTTTGAAGTAGTCATCTCTCCTAGTATAGTTGCGACGTATTCGCAAGAATTGGCCTACCGGTAAGTTGTCCCTTAGGCCCCGGGGGTGGTGGCTGTTGTATCATAATAACAAATTGCGCTCGGCTGGTTTTCAATATAGGGTCATGTAGAGCTTCTTATCTTCTTGGAAAATGGTGATGTCAAGGAAAACCACTTGGTTGTTATTTGACTGTAGTGCGAACTGAATGTCATTGCTCCGCTGGCTTAGCCAGCTACGGAAGGAATCCAATTCTGCTTTTGTGCCCGTCCACAGCATCAGCACATCATCAATGTAGTATCGCCACCACAGGACGTGGTTATGGTAGGGGTTGTTTCCATTCAGAACATGCTTCTGTCCAAAATCATCCATGTAGATGATGGCCAGGTCCGGCGCGAAGGTTGCCCCCATTGCGACGCCCTTGGTCTGTAGATAAAAGTAGCCTTAAAAAATGAAAAAGTTGTTTGTCATGGCAATAGTCAGGAGAGCCATAATGAATTCTGTAGGTACTGCCATAGGTGCAGGCCGTGTGTCCAGTACTTGTTGAATAACATTGAGGGCCTCTGTCTGCGGGATGCTGGTATACAAGGACACTATATAACATGTAACCAGCAATTGCTTACCAGTGTCAAACTGTAGCCCAGCCACTAAGTTAATGGTCTGGATAGTGTCTCGTAAGTATGCACCCGTCTTTTCAGCAATAGGTTTGAAAACACGACAATGTATTCACAGAGTAAAGCCGCATCCGGACACAATGGGTCGCCCTGGTGGTTCTTGCATACTCTTATGGATCTTCAGTAGAGTATATATTGTTGGCAGGCGTGGGTCATTCTGGTTGAGGTATTGAAATTCATGCTCACTCAAAAAGCCTGTTTCTTTGCCTTCCTTTGTCAGGTTGAGGATCTCCAATGCCAGATCTTTAGAAGGATTGTTGCGTAGTTTTCTATAGCTAATCCCATCACCTGGTTGTTTAAGGATCTCCACTTTCTTTATACTTCTCAACATCCTCCACCACAATTGCTCCCCCCTTGTCAGTGGGTTTGATAACAATGTCTTTATTGCTTTTCAGAATAGTGAGGGCTTCATTTTCTTCCCTTGTAATGTTGAGCCTGCTATGTTTGTGTACTTCCAAGGTCTTACATACATCCTTAAGTACTGTATGTTCATAAGCTAAAATTTGATTGGTCATGGTGCTTGATGGTGGTACAAAAGTTGAGGGTACTCTGAGTCCAGTATTTGATGTATTTATGGACGGTGTACTGTTCCTAAAGAAGTATCTCAGTCTGATCTTCCGAAAAAACTTCATAAGTTCTGTCTTCATAGCAGACTGGTTTGGATGTGCAATGGGGACAAAGGATAAACCCTTGCTGAGAATGTTTATCTCATTGTCCTTCAAGAAGTATGAGGAGATATTGACCACATGATTGGACAGTCTCTCTACCATCTGTAGACTTTCCTGAGTGTTGCTATCTCTCCATGGCTCTCTTGTGGGAAATGTACTTAATTCTGGGGCTTCCCTCGTCCCCTCTCCCAATTTGGGTTCGGTGGGTGCTGTCCTCGCGATGTGCCTCTTTGCCAGTTGCCCTCTCTGCCTCTCGGTGGACACCATTGGCCTTCCCCTCAAAAAGGAAAAGGGCCTTGAGGTTGGTTCCAGTCACCTTGGTATCAGTAACCTATGCTTGATCCTCATTTGGTCTTTGTCACTGTCCGGGCTATATGAAGAGTCTGAGAATGTGGTGTAGTTCCTACGGCCACGATAGCCGCCTCTATCTTTGCCTGTAAAGCGGCCCTGGGTGTCCTGCTTGTAGTAATCGTCGTTTAAAGAAGGATAGGTGTTCTTCTTCTTCTTGAATACCTAATGTCCTTAGAGAGTTTCTCTAGTTTTTTTGTTGGGTATTTGTTTCAAACTCTTTCAAAGTTTTAGCAAGATGATCCAAAGCTTCCTTATCATTAGATAATGCAGTGTCACCAGCAATCTCTAATTTTAAGGCTGCAATCTCACGTTGAAGCACTTGTACTTGTTCTGCCGCTGTTTACACTCCCATCACTATCCAGTGCCAGGGGCAGTTGTTGGCCTGAAAACTAAAGCCCTCTTTAAATTTAGGTACGTCGATGAATATTGCTGGTTCGTTCTTCACTTGTGGTCCCACCGGGATAATGTTAGATTGTAGGTATTTGGTCAATAGATGGCCGTGTAGTCGAGTCCGAATCAACTTTTTCTCTAGTCTTTCTTGACACGCTATTTTGTCATTTAGCATGTAACCCAATGGTACTGGGACCTGGGTATTTAATGTTACAAGGAAAGGGGTCCCAGTAAGTGCGCTTCTTAATGAACACAGAAATACTTGAAACTATTCTATGTAAAACTAATTACACTATTTTCATGAGTGATGTTATTTATTCACATCCTCATCCACATACATTTTATGTGTAAGCATATTCAAAATAGATAGACAATGTGCCCAGAGAGAGGCGTGGGAAGAGGTGGGGTAGGTAAGTGGTTTGTGAGGATTGGGGTTATGTGAAAAAGTTTCAAAGGTCAAATAACATACACATGTTGTTAGAGCATCATATATAACATTTGTAGTCCTATCTCATATGATAAAACACAGTAACAATAATCAATTGTTCATGGGTAGGTGTAGAAGTAAAAGTCGCCGTTTCGACCCCTGGTTGGCATAGGTTGAGTTCCACCTTACTATGGGGTCTTCTTCAGGACTAGAGCGTGAAGTGGGGTGAAGAGGGCAAGTAGTGGGCAGCTGCACCGTTTAGGTCTTTTATTTTAGGGGACATGTTTTTAACTCAGGAGTGAGACGCACTCCTCCGCTCCTACCTTGTCCTGCACAGCTGTGCAGCACTTAGTGCCAGCTGCTATGTTTAGGCCCTTCATTTAAGATTCCCAGCTGCCCAGCAAGTAGTGGGCAGCTGCAACGTTTAGATTTGCGCCAAGTGCGCCCCCTTGACTGTCGCTGCATTGGCAGTGCACCCTGACTTTGGACAGAGGGCATTTGAGCCCCCTAGAGATGGCCAGTTGGCCAAGGAGACTAATAGATTTATAGGGCGCCAGGCCCTAGTGTGATTTTTATTGGTGCTAGGAAATGTAATGCTTATAGTATGTTCTACGCAGCTTGATTTATGCTTATAGATGTGCTTTTATGATTATTAGGTTTTACCTACTGTCTTATGTTTTATTATGATTCTCTGCTGTGGTCTAGGTTTGAATTATTCCCTACTGTAGTTTATGTTAGTCAGTTTGTTCCCTAATGCAAGTTATGTTTAGGAGATTATGGTCTACTATATTTAGACTTAAGAGGTTGGCACAGAATAGAGTTCTCGCCTTATGTGATACTGTACATCTGTACATGTTATGATTTATGTTACAGGTTGACGCTGAGTATAGTGTCTGCCAGTGATTACTGGCTGTGTTCTAAGTTCCTGATATATTCTTACTTTTATTATTTTTACCAAGTGATGATTCTGACAGTGGCCCACGTGGCCCTGTCATGTGTAAATAATCCCCTGTAAATACTGCCCGTGCCAGTTGGCACGGTGTATATTGTGTGATTACCATCTAATGTGTTTTATGATAATATAAAGGCTATTTTTATATATAACCTTGTGTGGAGTTCCTTTTGTGGTGTGCCTAGTATGTTGTTACTGTGTGTGTTGTGCAAATGCTTTACACATCACCTCCGGGATAAGCCTAACTGCTTGTGCCAAGCTACCAAGGAGGTGAGCAGGAGTTATCTTTGGCGGGTAACTCCCTTTCGCTGACTAGAGTGGTGGTCTCTGCCAGGCTTTCGTGCAAGCCTTAGCCAAACAGAGCTCCCCATTTCTAACAACGATTCACAATTAACGCTCTGCAGTTACTTATACTTATCTGAGAGTCGACATGCAAGGAGATGGCCATCTGACAGCTGGTACTACTTCACAGGTCATACAACCGGATCAGCTGTTAGGCCAATCTGAGACCTTTCTAATAGCAAGCCAGGCACCCTCTGCCCGTCAGAGACCAACAATTTCACCTGTCATGGACTATATAGGTGAAGAGCACCTGTGCTGTCACCTAGGGGCTTCACCCTTCTATTGTTAGCTGCATATAATTTGTGGCATATGTTTGGTTTTCCTTTTTTTTTGTTGATGGGGACAAGGGTGGAGGGTGGGTGATCCTTTCTGGCAAGTTGAGGCTGCTTCAGTGGGTGGGGGGAGGGACGCGGGGGGAATGTTCAAGGTTTAACATTTCTGTTACCCAGCAAATTGTCTTCAGTAACTGTCCAACATTCTGGACGCGTGACCTAGTGTGCCCTTTTAGATCATTGATATACCCTCCCTGAGCCAATGTCGAATGCAACTCCCCCCGGAGAAGGGAACATAGTCACTTGGAATGTTAGAGGGTTAAGGGATCCACGAAAGAGGCGCCAAATCATAGCCTACTGGGACAGACACCAGGTGACCATTGCGTTTCTACAGGAAACTCATACAAATCCCCAGCACACTCCTACATTCGCACAGAAATGGGGCGAGCATAGAATTTACTCATCCTATTCCTCCAAAGCCCGCGGCACAGCTATTATCATTAAAAAACGCACACCCTTTGCTCTGATAGGGGCACTTAGAGACCCTGAGGGACGGTACTCTCTTGCATGGGGGCGGCTTGGAACAGACTCGGTGACATTTGCATGCTGCTACGGTCCCGACATAGACACACCCGACTTCTTTACAACCCTATGGGGTAAGATTCTAGAGATCGGTCCACACATATCATTTGGGGGGATTTTAACACGGTGCATGATCCTTCGCTGGATCGTTCCAACCCAAGTCTGCATCATTATACAAAGTCCAGCTTGACACTACAGAACATACTGACGTCGTGTTTCCTCATGGACGCTTGGAGACATGCGCACCCGATCACACACGAAGGCACGCATTTCACTACTCAGGCTACATCTTGGGCGCGTCTGGACTATATACTGCTGTCTATAGGATTGATGCCTGCTATAGAAAGTGTTACACATCTTGCAAGCATGTACTCAGATCATGCCCCGGTTACACTAACCTTGCGTCCTGCAGGGTACTGCACCCCGCTATGCGGCTGGAGGTTACAGCCCACCACTCTCCTGGATCCTGTTTTTCAACATGAGCTAGGAGAAGAGATATGCAACTTCTTTAGCAGAAACAAGAACTCCGTACAAGAGGTGGGAACCATATGGGAAGCTTTTAATGTTACTATCTGTGGGCTTTGCATCTCCAAGGGCGCTGGAGTGTTACGGGACATACAAAATGCACTGAGTAAATTGGAGGCGGAATTACGGGCATTAGAGGAACAAATGTCTACTAATCCCTCTGAAACCCTACTAAACAATACGCTGATGGAATACAAGGACACAGCCAAATGTGAGGTTAAGTTTAGAGGCAAATACTGGGTGGCTCGGAGATATGAGGAGGGAGAACGCCCTGGGAAAGCACTTGCAGAAATGATACGAAAACCCCGCTTCTCTAGCTATGTGCTGGAAATACAGGGGCCCGACGGGTCGCTTCACCATGATGCAGCAGACATCCTTGACATATTTACCAAGGATTACTCCTCGATTTACACATCCACTAGAAGTGTGCCAATGGATTTGAGTGATTATATTGGAGATTTAACCTTGGGATGGCTAAGCGATACCCAACGCAACTTCTTACGTGCCGCTTTTGAATTAGACGAGGTCCGCGAAGCCATAATGCACACACAATCCAGGAAGGCGGTTGGAATGAATGGCATACCCGTTGGGATGCTTCTCATGCTGAAAAACTTTTTCAGTTTTAGTTTCCTTTTGTATTTGAAAAAATCAATCCGCTTTTGCGCATAATTGAAATTTGGTCTTTTGCAGAGCGAAAACCCCATTGATAATATTTTTGTTTCAAGTGTCAGGATTAAATCAGTTAGATTGATAACAGTGGCAGGCTCTATTTCTTCTATACTTTGTGTTGATAAAACTTTTTCCGACCAGATCGTAGTTCCATGCCTGCCCCTTCTGTTTTTTCGTTTCTGTAATTTTCTTTTCTTTGATTTTGAGGGTTTATCCTGGCACCTTGAAACATGAAACGCGCATTGCTCTGCCAAACGAATATGTGGAGTCTGTCTACACTGTTTATGAAATGCCACGTGTTTTTTTATTTATTGCACAACGTAACACTCTCTCACCACTCGTGAACAAGAGAATTTGGTTCTCGAAACGCGTTGAGTGAGCATTTGCTAAAATAAATCAGTTCTAAGCAATTGGGTGCCCTGGATTGTTGTCTTTGCAAGGCGATGACAGATGGTGTACTTATTGGGTTTCGCTAACCCGCCACGGCCCGCCGTCGCTTGAGGCTTGGGTTGAAGCGAAAATATATGCTGGAATATATATATATATATAGGGTGAGAAGCAAAACTAAAGAAATGGATGCACAAAAGCAGGCAGACCCCACCAGAGGGAGAAAACACACGAGCAGGAACTCGAAGTTCCACAATGCTTTTCCAGTATGCACCTGAGCAAGCCCACCAGGGGGCGGGAAAAAGTAATCATAATGACTGACAGCTCCAGCTTGTAATCACTGCCTCATTTGCATACCAGCCCGTGAACAAGTAGCATGTCAGCTTCGAAACGAGTCAGGTGTTTTTAATGGGAATTCAGAAATACTGACCTGCTGGAATAAAGGACGCTTTCAAACACACAGGAGTCCGGCTTGTCATTGTGTGGGTTCCAAGCAAGTGGCACACCCTTTTTAGGTCTCGTGACCTATCAATGCCCGCAAGCGCATTGAGCGGAGCTAAAATTCATGTGCTCAAAATGCTCGTCAAACCAAGGGTTTCGTTTGTGCGGTTTTCTTTGAGTTCACGTGATTCACGTGACCAAACAAGCACGCGCATCAGCCTCCTTCCCTCCCTCCTAATTGCATTTTTTCACGGCCGCACAGCACATCAAAGGGCTTCTCCCAGCGTGTGCTGTGCGGCTTCTCCTCCCCTAATTATTCATGGCTGGCCGTACGCCTCTCGCTCGCATATGGCTCGAGTTGTTTCAGCACAGCATGCACCTCTCCCCGTCGGCTCCAGAACATCTTGGAAGCTCCCGGGGACTCTGCACGGCGTCAGCAGTCTCGGATTCGGATCGCCGTTCTTTGATTGTGGGCAAGTTGTTGTAATATGAAGCTCGTAAAAACGTTTTCCCTGCGCCTCACAGTGCTAATTGTTTCTATGATACATAACAGTTCAGACTTTTCCTTTGCTCCCACACTTTGTTCACAGCGTGGCAGCAGTTCCTTTAAATTTCCAACTGCGGCACATTGACAGTTGCTCCTAGACTACGCATGAGTCATGAATGTTCGCCGGCATATCATTTTATCACGATCTGTCAGCACCAAATTGCCCTCAGATTATTTTACACGTACTCTACTCAGCTTCACGCAATTGCAGTAACTTTTTTCTCTAATTACCTTGCGCTGTGCCTCCGCTGCAACACACAGTATCAAACTGCGTCAATGTGACACTGGTCTTTATATCAAAAATGTACTTTTAGAGATGGGATGTCTTGCGCTCGCCTCAACTAATCGTTTTCACAAGTTTGCTTTTTTCCGCTTTTAAAAAACAATCCTCCTCCTACACTTAAACATGGTGTCTCTTTCACTTTACAGCATATCACGCTAGTTCCTCTACCCCAGGTTTTTCTTGGGCACTATATGCAATTCTTTAGACTCCGCGTGCTTTGCTACCACCATTATTTTCTCGCAGTAACTTCTGTCATGTATTGGTGTTATAGTCTTGCACGTTGTCCAAAAACCTCAGGCGCCACTCTTGTTTTGCTTTTTCGAGGAGCGCCAACACTTCCCAAAGGGACTGTAACACTTCACATAAACACCAGTTCCATTACACTAGAAGCGCAGCCTCCATAGCAGGCTCGGGCTCCCACCTGATGTGCACATAATATTTATTATGTCTTCGTCTGTGAGGGGGTGTCAACACCATCATCTGTGTACAAGCTGCGCATGCTGTATACACAGGCCGTCTCCCAGCACATACGGTGGCCTCTAGCAGAGTGCACCCCACATTTTTCTGATTTGCAGCATCTGACACATAATCCATCATCTGCCGCATAAACTGCAGATTTTAATAAAAGCGGTTTCATTCAGCTTCTATGTAGACTTTAGGAAATTGTCTCGTGAGGTAAATCCTGCGCGCATCTTCCGATGTAAATCTCCGAGTTGAATTACTGGAACTCGAAGCAACCCATGCCTGCTACTGTTGTAAAGCGCTCAGAGCCTCTGATATCTTTGGCTCATGTTCGCGCTACATAAAATTGAACATAAATGGAAAATAAATCTCTGTGTTTTGTAGCCCCATGGTGTTAGCACATCGGATAAGGAAGCTTTTGAACTGTACAGCGGAAACAATAGTGTTCCTGGGACAAGGTATCTTTTAGGGCTTTGGTGGAATGTGTTCTCTGGCCTGATTCATGCAGGGGAAAAAGCAGGGTAGATATCTTCTTCCGCACCATGGACAGTCTATTGCCTTGTAAGGTTGGAGCCCCGAAAACTAGCTCAGAGGCGCCGCGGGGTCTGAAGCTGCAATGACATGCTGCCTTAAAGACACCTCTCATTCAGTTCTCTAAACACGCCCGGGGCACCCCCCTCCACCCTCTCAATCTGCGCGGGGGAGGTGGCGGGGGACCCTGTTGTGTGGCTGTAAAGAGAGTTAACGCCACTTGTCAGTGTCCTCTGGGGCAGAATAGGCGCTTTGTCTGCACCCTGGCAGAGGGCTCGTCGTCTGGCGCGCGGCCCCGCCACCCCCAGAGACCCCTGATTGGCATGCTAATGAAGGCTAACAAGAAGCATTCCCATAGCCAATAGGACTCGCATTAGGAAAGTGTAAGCTATTGGCTTTGTAAATAACAATGCTATTAATTTATATATTTTCAGTGCCAACACATATTAAAAAAATAATTGTCATTTACAATACCAATAGCCCACACTTTCCTAATGCGAGACCTATTGGCAACGCCAGTGCTGGTTTTGATATGTATATATATATATATATATATATATATATATATATATATATATATATATATTACCTACTGGCTATCGCCAGTAGGTATATATAGTTAGGATTAATTCCCTATGGGACTTTTGAAAATTCTATGTCTAATAACTTTGGCGTTTGTGGATGGAATCGGCTGAAATTTTCAGGAAAATGGCACATTTTGTTTCTGAGCAGCTCCTGAAAATTTGGTGGGGTTTCGTCAAGGGGGGGCTGAGAAAAAAGGGGGGTCCCAAAACGCGTTTTTTGCATTGAGTTTTCCATAGGGCGGTTGGACTCACTTTTAGCTCGAACGGCTGAATGGATTTGCACGAAACTTGGCAAAATTGTAGGGACTGTTAGCCCGATGTGCCTTTGCTAGGTCTCAATATATGTGCTCCAGTAGTTTTTGAGAAATTAACGTTTAAATCAAGATATATATCTGTAACAGCGCTCTGGGCAGCGATCCGGTCCGCTTACTTTTCGCTTATCGGAACTTTGCGCGCAGAAAGCTGATTGGCTCTCCGGTGTCTGTCAACATTCTAAACAGTCCGGAGCGGCCGCCATCTTGTCTCTCGGTAGGATCGAGAGAGAAGAAGAGGTGAAAAACGAAGGGTGAATTTAATGAAAGGGGGCAAGGTATCCCCCTTTTGATCCCCTAGGAATGCTGTTGGGGTTATTAAAGGGACCCGTGGGGAAAAGAAAAAAAAATGATTTTTCACGGTAGAAGCGCTTCACGGGCCGCGAACTGGGCCGCAAACTGGTAGCGAAACGGGAATTCGCCATTTTGTGCTTCGTAAATTAAATTACTAGTTATAAGTGGGTACGGGAGACGTATCCTAATCCCCTATGTTTCCTGAGGGTGGGTGAGGAGGCTGATATATGTTGATACATCTCTTCCAGCGGCTGTGCGTGAGCTTTTTTTTTTTTTTGCTGCGTGACAGTCCGGAGCGGCCGCCATCTTGTCTCTCGGTAGGATCGAGAGAGAAGAAGAGGTGAAAAACGAAGGGTGAATTTAATGAAAGGGGGCAAGGTATCCCCCTCTTGACCCCCTAGGAATGTTGTTGGGGTTATTAAAGGGACCCGTGGGGAAAAGAAAAAAAAAATGATTTTTCACGGTAGAAGCGCTTCACGGGCCGCGAACTGGGCCGCAAACTGGTAGCGAAACGGGAATTCGCCATTTTGTGCTTCGTAAATTAAATTACTAGTTATAAGTGGGTACGGGAGACGTATCCTAATCCCCTATGTTTCCTGAGGGTGGGTGAGGAGGCTGATATATGTTGATACATCTCTTCCAGCGGCTGTGCGTGAGCTTTTTTTTTTTTTTTGCTGCGTGACAGTCCGGAGCGGCCGCCATCTTGTCTCTCGGTAGGATCGAGAGAGAAGAAAAGGTGAAAAACTAAGGGGGAATTTAATGAAAGGGGGCAAGGTATCCCCCTCTTGACCCCCTAGGAATGTTGTTGGGGTTATTAAAGGGTCCCGTGGGGAAAATAAAAAAAAAATGATTTTTCACGGTAGAAGCGCTTCACGGGCCGCGAACTGGGCCGCAAACTGGTAGCGAAACGGGAATTCGCCATTTTGTGCTTCGTAAATTAAATTACTAGGTATAAGGGGGTGCGGGAGACGTATCCTAATCCCCTATGTTTCCTGAGGGTGGCTGAGGAGGCTGATATATGTTGATACATCTCTTCCAGCGGCTGCGCCATCTTGCCTTTTTTCGAATGCCACAATTTTGTCGTGCACGGCAGCCATTTTAGATGCCAGGCTGGTCCCAGGCTATCACCTACCCCTGCGGATGTAGTTTATGGCCCCAGCTGTAGAGAATTCAGACATGCCAATCCTCCTGATTCAGGCGTGTGAGTACTGATTTCAGTGCTAGTCTCCCGCCTCCCGATTTCTGCAAGCAAAAACCCGGGGGCATATTACTAACAACTAGCGATAATTTTTGTCTATAACTTGTTTAGAGACAAAAATTATCGCCGCACATCGGCGATTTTTATCGCAGATAAACCTTGCTATTATCGCAGAAAAGTCAGCGATATTCATGTATTATCGACCTAATGCTCTTAGCCATGTTATCCACCTCCCATTGGATAACATGGCTAAAACCTGCTCAGGGCAGGTGTTAGCTTTTGGAGATATTCGCGCTTAGTGCGAATATCTCCAAAAGTTGGTAATAGAAGGTAGCGATGTTAGGGACTGTTTCCAGTCGCTAACATCTTGGCACGCCACTTTGCATGTCATTAGTGATAAGTATCACTGACATGCAAAGCCGGGCCCAAGATGGTCGCTATCTCCTTTTAGGTGTCACTAACTGGTGTTAGCGACAGCTTGATAATAGGGAAATAATTTTATCTCCGCTTTCATGGTTTTTAAAGCCAAAAAAGGGGAGATAAACCCCCTTGCTAATATGCCCCACGATTCCTTGGGGGTTTCAGCTGATAGGGCTTGGTATTGTGTTACATGGTAATTTTTCCATGAAACGTCAGAGGGTCGATGTAGGGGTTCTAGAAGAGGTGATAAACCATTTAAGCCTCATGAACAAGCGCATGGTCTTTTAAAGATTTCTGAAGTACTCGGGGCGGCGGTGTGTGTGTGCCCTCTTTCAGGAGCGGGCGGGGGGGGGCACTGCCAGCAACTTGCCAGGTCAGGTAGTGTTCAACACGTGCATCACCCTTTCTCTGCTTGCTATTGCGCTCCATGCTTCGGAAAGGTAAGAAAAAGAACGTGCATTTGAGTTTGAAATGTCCGATCCTGCAGCAGCACACTTCCAAAGCCCACACATGACAATAACCCGATTCAAGGCCCCATTCACCCGTTTTTCAAAAAATAGATAACACTCCAACAAATTAAGGTTATAAAACTTTATTAACTTTTAACGATAATGAACAGAACAAAAACTAAAAACATTTAAACATTTATTAACACAAAAAGCAACAATGGTTAGAAGCTGTCTTTTGTGCGAATAGTCCCAAGGCAGCACAACGTGCAGAGTTCTGGACGGCACCCAGGTGATGTCGCCTGGGTGCCGCACTGGTTTAGGGATCCTACAATGCTGCTCCGAAAATTGGCGTGGGGCGTCCCGGGTGGGGCGGGGGGAGGCCTCGTCAGTAGCGGTCTGTTGTGCGAATAGTCCCAAGGCAGCACAACGTGCAGAGTTCTGGACGGCACCCAGGTGATGTCGCCTGGGTGCCGCACTGGTTTAGGGATCCTACAATGCAGCACAGAAAAACAGCGTGGGGCGTCCCGGGTGGTGCGGGGGGAGGCCTCGTCAGTAGCGGTCTGTGTCCAGTGTCACATGGCTGACACAACATGTACGACAGGCACCCAGGTGATGTCCAGTAAACTGCCGCACTGGTTTTGGTATCCTACAATGCTGCTCCGAAAATTGGCGTGCGGCGGCCCGGGGGGGGGGGGGGGGGGGGGGAGGCGGCGTGAACGGGTCTCCCCAGGTGGCGGCCATCTAGCTGAGTTGCGCTCGCTCTTGCGGCCACAGCGTCTCGCTCACCATGTTGTGGAGTTGCTCCCACTCTTGCAGTGCAGCGATAGGCGGCTGCCACATGGCTGTCAAAATGGCGGACGGCTCTTCGGTTTTGGGCCTGGTCCACTGAAATGGCCCTGGGACACCTTGGAAGTCGGACGCTTGCCTGCTAGGGCTTGGGCTCCATTCTCGAAAAGCGTCCCCTCAGCCGTGAAGATTGTATAAAAGTCTTGGGGGCCCCCGACTCCCGCAGGCTTCCGGTGGGGAGCGGCTGCCATGATTGCTCGCGGAATGACCACGACGGAGCCACGAGATGGTGGTGCTCTCATGCTGACGCCAGCTTCAGTCTGAATGATCCAGAAACAAGGTGGGGCTTTCATCGTTTGGGAAAAAAAAATGTTCTAAACCAATGAAAAGTGTTATTTTTAGGTCATATGACCAAGCCTTCCATCTTTAGGAAACCAAAAGTAAAATGAACCAATGAAAAGTTTTATAAACAAGTCACATGACCTGTTATGCGACATAGGGCTACAAAAAGCGTAGAAAATCCGTTGGCACGTGAGGCGGCGTCAGTAGCGGACCGATGTGCGAATAGGCCGAAGGCAGCACAACGCGCCGAGATCCGGATGGCACCGAGGTGGTGTCCAGCAAATTGCCGCACTGGTGTGGCCATCCTACAATGCTGCGCCGAAAGACGGCGTGTCCAGCTGAATTGCGGTCACTGTTGCGGTACAGTGACTCGAACGCGCCGAGATCCGGATGGCGCCGAGGTGGTGTCCAGCAAATTGCCGTACTGGTGTGGCCATCCTACAATGCTGCGCCGAAAGACGGCGTGTTCAGCTGAGTTCCGGTTACTCTTCCGGCACAGTGACTCGAACGCGCTGAGATCCGGATGGCACCGAGGTGGTGTCCAGCAAGTGGCTGCACTGGTGTGGCCATCCTACAATGCTGCGCCGGAAGTCGGCGTGGGGTGCCCCGTTGGCTTATGAGGTGATGTCAGTAGCGGACCGATGTGTGAATAGGTCGGAACCAGCACAAGGCGCCAAGATCCGAATGGCAAGTCCTGGATGTTGAGTGCCTCAGTTGAGATTTCTGAGAAGTGCTTGTAGAACTGTCTGAAGCTTATTTGCACCTGCTGCAGCTTCACTAGGTCCGGCGGAACTTGTTGCCTTTTCCTTTGTGCTTCTTTTCCTACAATGCGTTTCTTCTGAAGACACGACCAGGTCCCTGAATGTGTGCAGGGGGACGCTATTGAATGAATGAACGCGCCGAGATCTGGATGGCACCGAGGTGGTGTCCAGCAAATTGCCGCACTGGTGTGGCCATCCTACAATGCTGCGCCGAAAGACGGCGTGTCCAGCTGAATTGCGGTCACTGTTGCGGTACAGTGAGTCGAACGCGCCGAGATCTGGATGGCCAAGTTTCAAGTTTCATCTGGCAGTTTTTCTCCATCCCTCCTGGATCAAAGAAGGTGAATGCTAAATATGCCACCTGCCTCATCTGAACATATGAAGTTAACTTGTATACACTGTGGTGCTATGCTGTCCTATGGCAACATGAGCATCAACCTGATGAATACGGCATTCGAAAATCATAAATGCCCTAATGCACCCAAGAAGTAATTTTTTTTTTGCTCCAGTTGAGCCGTTTTCAATGCCTGTTTTTTGTTGTTTCCCCTCCATCAAGAACAAAACAAAAATACAAGGCGCTAAGATCCGAATGGCAAGTCCTGGATGTTGAGTGCCTCAGTTGAGAGTTCTGAGCAGTGCTTGTAAGACTGTCTGAAGCTTATTTGCACCTGCTGCAGCTTCACTAGGTCCGGCGGAAATTTTTTCCTTTTCCTTTCTGCTTCTTTTCCTACAATGCGTTTCATCTAAAGACACGACCAGGTCCCTGAATGCGTGCAGGGGGACGCTATTGATTGAATGAAAATGGCGGCTTGACACAAAGCTGACTCAAGCGTTACTGTTGGTGCTATACAGACAAAAATTGGTTTTCAGTTTGTACATTCTTCAGGTTTTTTTTCCATCTAAGTCTGATTGAGAGTTTGTAGAAAAATGGCTTCAGATTTTCCACATACTACTCTTCAACATTCTTCCTAAATGTAACAATGTGAAACTCACTAGGAGAACGGCTGTTTCTGTTTCCTTTCAAAATGCTGCCACCAATATTTTCTGAATAGAAGACACTTCTTGTAACATAAAGGGCCGAAAGGGGTTCTGGTCTGGCCGATGGTTGGTGGAGACATTTTGACTATATCTTGGACCTGCCCGGCCTCGCCCAAAATGGCGCCGGTATAAATGGGACTCGTAACTCTTTGCCCGCAAATGTATATCTAGAAAATGTTATTGTAAGTGGCCCTGTCGTATTTTAATTACAAAATGTACGTCCACCGATTCCGCAACTGTTAGACACCTTTGTTCTTGTCACCTAATGGCCCGCTCGTTACGTTCTTCTACAGTGTAAATGTCTCCTCATCATATACGATTTGAGTTTGCTCCGTGGCCGGCCCACGTGGTTATAGGCCCGTATTTGTATACTGACATTTTCACAATAAAGGTTTTTAAAACAAAACACGGTAGTAGTATTTTCATTTGTAAAGTTTTTACTTTTAGTGACTGTTTTGGAATCAGTAAAAGGCAAGTGAAATAAAGCAGTCCAATTACATGACGGATAAAAGGTATAATATGTAGGAACGCAGTAAAGATAAATGGTCAAGGGCAGTTGTGTTTTTCATGTCTGCAACATAAAGTGATCGATAAGAATCTGATAATCAGGCGTATCGGCGACTAAGACAGCAGGCCGAATCTCTTTTACTCAACGGCTCCGTCATGGAAGGAAGAAACGCCCTTTTTCTCGAAAAAGGAATATATTTTACTTGCAAGACAGTTGTAAATTTTCCGGGAAAGTACATTAGCCTGGAATATTATAACATATGTTTGAAAAAAAAATATTGTTCGAAAATAATAAAAAGCGTAATTTTTAGGTCATAAGACCAAGCTTTTCATCATTAAATTAACAAAAGTAAAATGAACCAATGAAAAGTTTTATTAACAAGTCACATGACCTGTTATGCTTACGTTACGCGCTGCGCGCCGCGCCTCGGATCACTTCCGGGTGCGCTAACGCGGCGTGTCATAAAACGCATTACGCGACAACGTAGGTCAAGAATATAGTCTAAATGTCTCCACCAACCAGCGTTCAGAACACAACCCCTTTCAGCAGTCCAAAAAGTTCTGTTAAATGACAACAGAGGGGACAGGCAACAAGAACCATCAGTCAAAGAGGGGAGGGCAAGTTCTTCTCTTCCGGGTCATGTTGGGGCGCTACCGGAACTGATCGAATTGGTAGTCTACAGTGTTTCTGGATGTTTCACACTAAAGCTGGCGTCAGCATGAGACCACTACCATCTCGTAGCTCCGTCGTGGCCATTCCACGAGCAATCATGGCAGCCGCTCCCCACCAGAAGCCTGCGGGAGTCGGAGGCCCCCAAGACTTTTGTAGAATCTTCACGGCTGAGGGGACGCTTTTCGAGAATGGGACCCAAGCCCTAGCAGACAAGCGTCCGAGTTCCAAGGTGTCCCAGGGCCATTTTAGTGGACCAGGCCCAAAACCGAAGAGCCGGCCGCCATTTTGAGAGTCCTGTGGCAGCCGCCTATCGCTGCACCGCAAGAGCGGGCGCATCTCAACTACATGGTGAGCGAGACGCTGTAGTCGCAAGAGCGGGCGGAAAACAGCTGAATGGCGGAAGAGGCACAGTGTAGCAAAAGCGGGCGGAATGGCAACTAAAACGATAAAGGGGCGCCCCACTACAGCTTGTCTTCAGGTCAAACGGATTGTGGGACAAGGTCCAGAATTGAAGAGTCATCAAAAGGCAAAAAGTACCGCCGGGAGCCGGCCGCCTATGTCGGGGGCGATCTCAGGCTACACCAGTGCTATAAGACTTGGGGAGGGTGTCGGAGCCAAGCGTCTTCTCCGAGTCCATGGCCATCACAGCGTCCCTCAGGGGCCTCCGTCAAGCTGTTTAGGAAGGTAACATATCACATTGTTTTCTAATGCAGTCAGGTCCACAAACGACACTCACTTACTTTGAGAATAGTGAAGCTGCAGTAGGTGGAAATAAGCTTCAGACAGTGTTACAAGCGCTGCTCAGAACTCTTAACTATGGCACCCAACATCTAGAACTTATGCTATTTGAGAATGGTAGTGACATCGAAGCATCTCAGGGACCAAAACTATTAACGTACTTTCACGTATGAAAATCTTACTTGGGGAGGGGGCAGGAGCGAAGCGCCCCCTCCCAGTCAGCGCCACCACACCGTATGTTGAAAATCTGAAGCCATCGTTCTACAAAGTCAACCAAACTTGGATTGAAAAATCTAGAAAAATGTACAAACTGAAAACCAGTTTTGGTCTGCATAGCATCAGTAGCAACGCTTGAGTCAGCTTTGTGTCAAGCCGCCATTTTGATTCAACAAAGCACAGGCATTGAAAAAGGCTGAAATTCAGAACTCTAAACTATGGCACCCAACATCCAGGAGCTTGCTATCCGGATCTTGGAGCCTTGTGCTGTTTTCGATCTATTCACACATCGGTCCACTACTGACATCATCTTATAAACCAACGTTATGTAAATAGTTTTTTAATAAAATGTTTTACCCTGTTTCTTTGCTGGTGTGTTGTCTATATTTTTAATATTTGCATAGGGTTTGTCATTATTTTGTGCGGGATGGGTGATGGAGCCGAGCTGTCTTGCAGCCCTCATGGTGTGGAGCTCAGTTCATGTCACTATTTTCGTATTTCTCAAGAAGGGTTGTTCCTAATATTTCTATTTTAGCGAGGTCAAAAAGAGATCCAATTAGTGGCCTACTGATTTTGCTCGATTACTTTTATTTTTTTTACACGATTTTTCACTATCTGCAAAGACTAAACAGAGTATTGCGACTTTGTGCTTGTTTGTAAATAGAGAATGATCCAAAGAGAACCAATTCTAAAACAGTAAATGCTTGGACAACAATCAATCAAATGGAGAGACAAGGAGGTACGACGGATTACAACGGAGGGGAGGGGGGGGCAGCGTTCAAAGCACATCAGCGTGCATAAATACGAAAATGTTTTTATCTATCACGTACTTGACATTTTAAAGCTTTTCATATTTGCTATTAAAAAACCAATGAAATTCACAGAAAAAACCATAGGTTATAGTGGATATATAGTTAGGAATTTGCATTTACAAAACCTTGAAAATTCAATGAAAAAACCATAGGTTATAGGCCATATATAGTTAGGAATTAGCATTTACAAAACCTTATTTTACTCGCATAAAACCATTGAAATTCCATATATAGTTAGCTAACTATAAGCGCTAACTATATATCGCGCACCCGCAATCCACTGCTGATGATGTCACATATTACATCATTCATGACATGGTCAGTGACATCACTGATGACATCACTGATGACATCTCAAATGACATCACTGATGACAACTCAAATGATATCAATGATGACATCTCAAATGACATCACTGATGACAACTCAAATGACATCACTGATGACATCTCATTTGTCATCACTGATCACATCACTCATGTGATAATACAATGAACCTCTTCAGACTCTAATATAACCTTACATACACTCAGTATAAACAGACACTCACAGACTGTCACTCATCCATGGAGTTACTTACACACCTAGTCAGTCATGCAAAGAATCAATCACACCTCCATTTCCTCAACTATACAGTTATACACATCTTACTTATTCAAACATATAATAACACATATTTACTCTCTTATATAATCCCTGATACAAGCTCACAGTGATCGATACAGCCACTCACACATTCACTGGCTCTTATGTTCAGTTATTTATATATCTCAACTCTCACATGTATTGTGTTTTACATACGTACTTACTTGCACATGTAGCAATGAGAAATCCATTCACTCACCAACACACCCATGCACAGTCAACCGCCCATATAGCTGTTTCCACATGCACTCTTGAACTCATACTCCTAGTGAATCAACTGCTTACACATCTATGCACAGAGTCACGCACCTCCCAGCCACCCACACACACACTCAGCCTCCCATTCAAATATTTGGGCAACCAATCAATAACCCATATGGCCACTCTTATAGCTACTGATCAACACATGCAGCAGCTTACACAACATCAAACATACTGATGCACGAATTAAGACAGTTTAGTCACTAACCCATGTACTCAGTGAGACACATTTAATCACTCACTCATACAGTCAGTCATGCACCTACTAAATTCTTCATCCAGACACTTATACATCCACTCATTCTTCAATATGTGAAACATATTTAAACTTTACAGACACATACAATCATTGGATGTTGTGATCAGTGATGTCATCAGTGATGTCACTGACCATGTCATGAATGATGTAATATGTGACATCATCAGCAGTGGATTGCGGGTGCGCGATATATAGTTAGCGCTTATAGTTAGCTAACTATATATGGAATTTCAATGGTTTTATGCGAGTAAAATAAGGTTTTGTAAATGCTAATTCCTAACTATATATGGCCTATAACCTATGGTTTTTTCATTGAATATATATATATATATATATATTACCTACTGGCGTGTCGCCAGTAGGTATATATAGTTAGGATTTTTTGTCTATGGAACTTTTGAAAATTCTATGTCTAATAACTTTGGCGTTTGTGGACGGAATCGGCTGAAATTTTCAGGAAAATGGCACATTTTGTTTCTGAGCAGCCCCCGAAAATTTGGGGGGGTTTCCTCAAGGGGGGGCCGAGAAAAAAGGGGGGTCCCAAAACGCGTTTTTCCCATGTTAATTTCCATAGGGCCTTTGGCCTCACTTTTAGCTCGAACGGCTGAATGGATTTGCACGAAACTTGGCAAAATTGTAGGGACTGTTAGCCCGATGTGCCTTTGCTAGGTCTCAATATATGTGCTCCAGTGGATTTTGAGAAATTAACGTTCAAAACAAGATATATATCTGTAACAGCGCTCCGGGCTGCGCTCCAGTCCGCTTACTTTTCGCGAAACGGAACTTTGCGATGCGAAGCTGATTGGCTTCCCGGTGTCTGTCAACATTCTAAACAGTCCGGAGCGGCCACCATCTTATCTCTCGGTAGGATCGAGAGAGAAGAAGAGGTGAAAAACGAAGGGGGAATTTAATGAAAGGGGGCAAGGTATACCCCTCTTGACCCCCTAGGAATGTTATTGGGGTTATTAAGGGGTCCCGTGGGGAAAATAAAAAAAAAAATATTTTTCACGGTAGAAGCGCTTCCCGGGCCGCAAACTGGTAGCGAAACGGGAATTCACCATTTTGTGCTTCGTTTTGATTAAATTACTAGGTATAAGGGGGTGCGGGAGACCATTTTGTGCTTCGTTTTAATTAAATTACTAGGTATAAGGGGGTGCGGGAGACGTATCCTAATCCCTTATGTTTTCTGAGGGTGGCTGAGGAGGCTCATATATGTTGATACATGTCTTCCAGCGGCTGTGCTTGAGCTTTTTTTTTTTTTTTGCTGCGTGACGTCTGTTAACGTTCGATTCAATGGAAATCAGGAAGTGTTGACCACCAATTTGTCAGTGCGATAAAATATTTTGTTATAAATGAATCCTTATTGATAAACATTGTCTGCGCCGTCTTGCCTTTTTTCCAATGCCACAATTTTGTCGTGCACGGCAGCCATTTTAGATGCCAGGCCGGTCCCAGGCTATCACCTAGCCCTGCGGATGTAGTTTATGGCCCCAGCTGTAGAGAATCCAGACATGCCAACCCTCCCGATTCAGGCGTGAGACTACTGATTTCAGTGCTAGTCTCCCGCCTCCCGATTTCTGCAAGCAAAAACCCGGGGGCATATTACCAACAACTAGCGATAATTTTTGTCTCTAACTTGTTTAGAGACAAAAATTATCGCCACACATCGGCGATTTTTATCTCAGATAAACCTTGCTATTAGCAAGGTTTATCGCAAATGCGATAAAAAACGGCCGCAATGCATGAATATCGCTGAAAAGTCAGCGATATTCATGCATTATCGAGCAAATGCTCTTAGCCATGTTATCCACCTCCCATTGGATAACATGGCTAAGAACTGCTCAGGTCAGGTGTTAGCTTTTGGAGATATTCGCGCTTAGCGCAAATATCTCCAAAAGTTGGTAATAGGAGATAGCGATGTTAGGGACTGTTTCCAGTCGCTAACATCTTGGCACGCCCACTTTGCATGTCATTAGTGATAAATATCACTGACATGCAAAGCGGGGCCCAAGATGGTCGCTATCTCCTTTTAGCTGTCACTAACTGGTGTTAGCGACAGCTTGGTAATAGGGAGATAATTTTATCTCCGCTTTCTTGGCTTTTAAAGCCAAAAAAGCGGAGATAAACCCCCTTGATAATATGCCCCACGATTCCTCGGGGGGTTCAGCTGACAGGGCTTGGTATTGTGTTACGTGGTAATTTTTCTAGGAAACGTCAGAGGGTCGATGCAGGGGTTCTAGAAGGGGTGATAAACCATTTAAGCCTCATGAACAAGCGCATGGTCTTTTAAAGATCTGTGAAGTACTCGGGGCGGCGGTGTGTGTGTGTCCTCTTTCAGGAGCGGGCGGGGGGGGGGGGCACTGCCAGCAACTTCCAGGCCAGGCAGTGTTCAACACTTGCATCACCCTTTCTCTGCCTGCTATTGCGCTCCATGCTTCGGAAAGGTAAGAAAAAGAACGTGCATTTGAGTTTGAAATGTCCGATCCTGTAGCAGTACACTTGCAAAGCCCACACATGACAATAACCCGATTCAAGGCCCCATTCACCCGTTTTAAAAAAAATATATAACACTCCAACAAAGTAGGATTATAAAGCTTTATTAACTTTTAAATATAATGAACGGAACAAAAACTGTAAAAACATTTAAACATTTTTCACAAAAAAAAGCAACAATGGTCAGAAGCTGTCTTTTGTGCGAATAGTCCCAAGGCAGCACAACGTGCTGAGTTCTGGACGGCACCCAGGTGATGTCACCTGGGTGCCGCACTGGTTTTTGGGATCCTACAATGCAGCAAAGAAAAACAGCGCGGGGCATCCAGGGTGGTGCTGAGGGAGGCCTCGTCAGTAGCGGTCTGTTGTGCGAATAGTCCCAAGGCAGCAGAACGCGCTGAGATGTTGATGGCACCCAGGTGATGTCCAGTAAACTGCCGCACTGGTTTTGGTATCCTACAATGCTGCTCCGAAAATTGGCGTGGGGCGGCCCGGGGGGGGCGTGGGGGAGGCGGCGTGAATGGGCATCCCCAGGTGGCGGCCATCCAGCTGAGTTGCGCCCGCTCTTGCGGCTACAGCGTCTCGCTCACCATGTTGTTGAGTTGCTCCCACTCTTGCAGTGCAGCGATAGGCGGCTGCCACATGACTCTTAAAATGGCGGACGGCTCTTCGGTTTTGGGCCTGGTCCACTACAATGGCCCTGGGACACCTTGGAACTCGGACGCTTGCCTGCTAGGGCTTGGGCTCCATTCTCGAAAGCGTCCCCTCAGCCGTGAAGATTCTACAAAAGTCTTGGGGGCCCTCGACTCCTGCAGGCTTCCGGTGGGGAGCGGCTGCCATGATTGCTCGCGGAATGACCACGACGGAGCCACGAGATGGTGGTGCTCTCATGCTGACGCCAGCTTCAGTCTGAATCATCCAGAAACAAGGTGGGGCTTTCATCGTTTGGGGAAAAAAAATGTTCTAAACCAATGAAAAGTGTTATTTTTAGGTCATATGACCAAGCCTTCCATTTTTAGGAAACCAAAAGTAAAATGAACCAATGAAAAGTTTTATAAACAAGTCACATGACCAGTTATGCGACATAGGGCTACAAAAAGCGTAGAAAATCCGTTGGCACATGAGGCGGCGTCAGTAGCGGACCGATGTGCGAATAGGCCGAAGGCAGCACAACGCGCTGAGATCCGGATGGCACCGAGTTAGTGTCCAGCAAGTTGCTGCACTGGTGTGGCTATCCTACAATGCTGCGCCGAAAGTCGGCGTGGGGCGCCCCGTTGGCCTGTGAGGTCGCGTCAGTCAGTGGGGGCTGTGCGTCTCCCCCAAGATGGAGGCTCCTCGGCTGCAGTGCGGCGCCCCTTAGCGTTTCACTCGCCGCCCAACTGAGTTGCGTCCGCACTTGCGGCTACAGTAGGCCGAAGGCAGCACAACGCGCCGAGATCCGGATGGCACCGAGGTGGTGTCCAGCAAATTGCCGCACTGGTGTGGCCATCCTACAATGCTGCGCCGAAAGACGGCGTGTTTAGCTGAGTTGCGGTCACTCTTGCGGTACAGTGACTCGAACGCGCCGAGATCCGGATGGCACCGAGGTGGTGTCCAGCAAGTTGCCGCACTGGTGTGGCCATCCTACAATGCTGCGCCGAAAGAGGGCGTGTCCAGCTGAGTTCCGGTCACTCTTGCGGTACAGTGACTCGAACGCGCCGAAAGTCGGCGTGGGGTGCCCCGTTGGCTTATGAGGTGATGTTAGTAGTGGACCGATGTGTGAATAGGTCGGAACCAGCACAAGGCGCCAAGATCCGAATGGCAAGGCCTGGATGTTGAGTGCCATAGTTGAGAGTTCTGAGCAGTGCTTGTAAGACTGTCTGAAGCTTATTTGCACCTGCTGCAGCTTCACTATTGCCCTGGTGTGGCCAAAGGTCGCACATGACATAGGCGGCCGGCTCCCAAGGTCCGGCGGATCTTTTTTCCTTTTCCTTTCTGCTTCTTGTCGTACAATCCGTTTCATCTGAAGACACGACCAGGTCCCTGAATGTGTGCAGGGGGACGCTATTGATTGAATGAAAATGGCGGCTTGACACAAAGCTGACTCAAGCGTTGCTGTTGATGCTATACAGACAAAAATTGGTTTTCAGTTTGTACATTCTTCAGGATTTTTTTTTCCATCCAAGGCTGATTGAGAGTTTGTAGAAAAATGGCTTCAGATTTTCCACATACTACTCTTCAACATTCTTCCTAAATGTAACAATGTGAGACTCACTAGGAGAACGGCTGTTTATGTTTCCTTTCAAAATGCTGCGAACAATATTTTCTGAATGGAAGACACCATCTTGTAGCATAAAGGGCCGAAAGGGGTTCTGGTCTGGCCGATGGTTGGTGGAGACATTTTGACTATATCTTGGACCTGCCCGGCCTCGCCCAAAATGGCGCCGGTATAAATGGGACTCGTAACTCATTGTTGTGTACTGGTTGAACAACCTTGATATCACGAGATATGAATGCAGTTTTGATGCTCATGGCGGGCGGGGACGAGAATTGATTGAATATTTCGACATCCCTAGTGATATTAAGTTCTGATGTGTTATTGATTACTGTACTATTGAAAGTTCGAATTAACGTCACCCATGGTACTTGCACGCAAATGTATATCTAGATAACTTTTTTGTAAGTGGCCCTGTCGTATTTTAATTACAAAATGTACGTCCACCGATTCCGCAACTGTTAGACACCTTAGTTCTTGCAACCTAATGGGTCGTTCGTTACGTTCCTCTATAATGTAAATGTCTCCTCATCATATACGATTCCAGTTTGCTCCGTGGCCGGCCCTCGTGGTTATAGGCCCGTATTTGTATACTGACATTCTCACAATAAAGGTTTTTAAAACAAAACATGGTAGTAGTATTTACATTGGTAAAGTTTTTACTTTTAGTCACTGTTTTCGAATCAGTAAAAGGCAAGTGAAATAAAGTAGTCCAATTACATGACGGATAAAAGGTATAATAGTCTACAGTGTTTCTGGATGTTTCAGACTAAAGCTGGCGTCAGGATGAGAGCACTACCATCTCGTAGGTCCGTCGTGGCCATTCCACGAGCAAACATGGCAGCCGCTCCCCACCAGAAGCCTGCGGGAGTCGGGGGCCCCCAAGACTTTTGTAGAATCTTCACGGCTGAGGACACGCTTTCGAGAATGGGACCCAAGCCCTATCAGGGAAGCGTCCGAGTTCCAAGGTGTCCCAGGGCCATTTTAGTGGACCACGCCCAAATCTGAAGAGCCGGCCGCCATTTTGAGAGTCCTGTGGCAGTCGCTTATCGTTGCATCGCAAGAGCGGGAGCAACTCAACTACATGGTGAGCGAGACGCTGTAGTCGCAAGAGCGGGCGGTAAACAGCTGAATGGCGGAAGAGGCACAGTGTAGCAAAAGCGGGCGGAATGGCAACTAAAACGGTAAAGGGGCGCCCCACTACAGCGTGTCTTCAGGTCAAACGGATTGTGGGACAAGGTCCAGAATAGAAGAGTCATCAAAAGGCAAAAAGTTCCGACGGACCCCGGGAGCCGGCCGCCTATGTCGGGGGCGATCTCAGGCTACACCGGTGC
This sequence comes from Lissotriton vulgaris, assembly GCF_964263255.1. Taxonomy (NCBI): domain Eukaryota; kingdom Metazoa; phylum Chordata; class Amphibia; order Caudata; family Salamandridae; genus Lissotriton; species Lissotriton vulgaris. Next base: position 624,082,608 of record NC_141689.1, read on the forward strand.
TATAAGACTTGGGGAGGGGGTCGGAGCCAAGCGTCTTCTCCGAGTCCATGGCCATCACACCGCCCCTCGGGGGCCTCCGTCAAGCGGTTTAGGAAGGTAACATATCACATTGTTTTCAAATGCAGTCAGGTCCACAAACGACACTCACTTACTTTGAGAATAGTGAAGCTGCAGTTGGTGAAAATAAGCTTCAGACAGTGTTACAAGCGCTGCTCAGAACTCTGAACTATGGCACCCAACATCCAGAACTTATGCCATTTGAGAATGGCAGTGACATTGAAGCAACTCAGGGACCAAAACCATTAACGTACTTTCACGTATGAAAATCTTACTTGGGGAGGGGGCAGGAGCGAAGCGCCCCCTCCCAGTCCGCGCCACCACACCGTATGTTGAAAATCTGAAGCCATCGTTCTACAAAGTCAACCAACCTTGGATGGAAAAATCTAGAAAAATGTACAAACTGAAAACTAGTTTTGGTCTGCATAGCATCAGTAGCAACGCTTGCTATCAGAGTGCATGAGTTTCATGCTTGATCGATTGAGCTAGCCGGATCGGGCAATAAAAAGTATAAAATAGTTATGTAAATAGTTATTTAATAAAATGTTTTACCCTGTTTCTTTGCTGGTGTGTTGTCTATATTTTTAATATTTGCATAGGGTTTGTCGTTATTTTGGGTGGGGTGGGTGACGGAGCCGAGCTGTCTTGCAGCCCTCATGGTGTGGAGCTCAGTTCATCTCACTATTTTCGTATTTCTCATGAAGGGTTGTTCATAATATTTCTATTTTAGCGAGGTCAAAAAGAGATCCAATTAGTGGCCTACTGATTTTGCTCGATTACTTTTATTTTTTTACACGATTTTTCACGATTTTTCACTATCTGCAAAGACTAAACAGAGTATTGCGACTTTGTGCTTGTTTGTAAATAGAGAATGAACCAAAGAGAATCAATTGTAAAACAGTAAATGCTTGGATAACAATCAATCAAATGGAGAGACAAGCAGGCACGACGGATTACAACGGGGGTAAAGGCCTGCGTTAACTACTCTTCACTATCTGCAAAGAGAGAGTACTACTAAGAGAAAAGAGGGGAGGGGGGCAGCGTTCAAAGCACATCAGCGTGCATAAACACGAAAAAGTTTTTACCTATCACGTACTTGACATTTTACAGCTTTTGATATTTGCTATTAAAAAACCAATGAAATTCACTGAAAAAACCATAGGTTATAGGCCATATATAGTTAGGAATTTGCATTTACAAAACCTTGCAAATTCACTGAAAAAACCATTGGTTATAGACCATATATAGTTAGGGATTAGCCTTTTCAAAACCTTATTTTACTCACACAAAACCATTGAAATTTCATATATAGTTAGTTCCACTAACTATATATCGCGCACCCGCAATCCACTGCTGATGATGTCACATATTACATCATTCATGACATGGTTAGTGACATCACTGATGACATCACTGATGACATCTCAAATGACATCACTGATGACATCTCAAATGACATCACTGATGACTTCTCAAATGACATCACTGATAAAATCACTGATAACATCTCATTTGACATGACTGATCACATCACTGATGATATCATTCATGTGATAATACCATGAACCTCTTCAGACTCTAATATAACCTTAGATACAATCAGTGTAAATAGACAGTCACAGACTGTCACTCATCCATGGAGTTACTCACACACCTAGTCAGTTATGCAAAAAATCAATCACACCTCCATTTTCTCAACTATACAGTTATACACACCTTACTTATTCAAACATATACTAACACATTTACTTTACTCTCTTATACAATCCCTGATACATGTTCACAATGATCCATACAGCCACTCACACATTCACTGGCTCTTATGCACAGTTATTTATATATGTCAACTCTCACATGTACTGTGTTTTACATATGTACTTACTTTGACATGTAGCACTGAGATATCCATTCACTCACTAATACACTCATGCACAGTCAACCGCCCATACAGTTGTTTGCACATGCACTTTTGAACCCATACATATAGTGAATCAACTACTCACACATCTATGTACAGAGTCACACACCTCCCAGCCACCCATACACACACACTCAGTTTCCCATACAAATACTTGGACAACCAATGAATAACCCATACAGTTACTCATATAGCTACTGATCAACATATGTAGCAGTTTGTAGAACAACAGATATAATGATGCACAAATTAAAACAGTTTAGTCACTAACCCATGCACTCAGTGAGACACATTTAATCACTCACTCATACAGTCAGTCATGCACCTACTAAATCCTTCATCCAGACACTTATACATCCACTCATTCTTCAATATGTAAGACATATTTTAACTTTACAGAAACATACAGTCACTGGATGTTGTCATCAGTGATGTCATTTGAGATGTCATCAGTGATGTCATTTGAGATGTCATCAGTGATGTCATCAGTGATGTCACTAACCATGTCATGAATGATGTAATATGTGACATCATCAGCAGTGGATTGCGGGTGCGCGATATATAGTTAGTGGAACTAACTATATATGAAATTTCAATGGTTTTGTGTGAGTAAAATAAGGTTTTGAAAAGGCTAATCCCTAACTATATATGGTCTATAACCAATGGTTTTTTCAGTGAATATATATATATATATATATATATATATATATATATATATATATATATATATATATATATTGCTAGGTGCGGGGGTTTGAGCACTCAATAAACAAAATTGCACCTTGATTTTGTGGGAGTATGCTGTGGGAGGCTCCTCTGAGCTCAACCTATCAGAAGGCGGCATATTCGCTTATGAGGTACTGCTAACGCTGCCGTGACACAGAGGGATACAGCCTTTGAAAAAGCTATACCAGCGAAACGCGTCAGGCTGCAGTTTGTGAGCAGAGGGGAATATGAGGCAGAAACTGATCCCGGAGTGCACTTTCGCCAGGTGGGCGAACTTGGAGCAGTAATTTTAACGTGGCAAGCCCTGCCACGGAAGGTGCACCGCTGCGAGGAAGAAAGCAGAGAAGGACCAGCACCGGAATTAATTCCCTTCAGTGCACAATGCCCATTCAGGGCGTGCATTGGTGGAACTCTGTTTAATGACACTCATCCAGGGTAGATAATGCGGCACTTCATATACCACAATCCTGTGGGAGTATGCTGTGGGAGGCTCCTCTGAGCTCAACCTATCAGAAGGCGGCATATTCGCTTATGAGGTACTGTTAACGCTGCCGTGACACAGAGGGATACAGCCTTTGAAAAAGCTATACCAGCGAAACGCGTCAGGCTGCAGTTTGTGAGCAGAGGGGAATATGAGGCATCAACTGATCCCGGAGTGCACTTTCGCCAGGTGGGCGAACTTGGAGCAGTAATTTTAACGTGGCAAGCCCTGCCACGGAAGGTGCACCGCTGCGAGGAAGAAAGCAGAGAAGGACCAGCACCGGAATTAATTCCCTTCAGCGCACAATGCCCATTCAGGGCGTGCATTGGTGGACCTCTGTTTAACGACACTCATCCAGGGTAGATAATGCGGCACTTCATATACCACAATCCTGTGGGAGTATGCTGTGGGAGGCTCCTCTGAGCTCAACCTATCAGAAGGCGGCATATTCGCTTATGAGGTACTGCTAATGCTGCTGTGACACAGAGGGATACAGCCTTTGAAAAAGCTATACCAGCGAAACGCGTCAGGCTGCAGTTTGTGAGCAGAGGGGAATATGAGGCATCAACTGATCCCGGAGTGCACTTTCGCCAGGTGGGCGAACTTGGAGCAGTAATTTTAACGTGGCAAGCCCTGCCACGGAAGGTGCACCGCTGCGAGGAAGAAAGCAGAGAAGGACCAGCACCGGAATTAATTCCCTTCAGCGCACAATGCCCATTCAGGGCGTGCATTGGTGGACCTCTGTTTAACGACACCCATCCAGGGTAGATAATGCGGCACTTCATATACCACAATCCTGTGGGAGTATGCTGTGGGAGGCTCCTCTGAGCTCAACCTATCAGAAGGCGGCATATTCGCTTATGAGGTACTGCTAACGCTGCCGTGACACAGAGGGATACAGCCTTTGAAAAAGCTATACCAGCGAAACGCGTCAGGCTGCAGTTTGTGAGCAGAGGGGAATATGAGGCATCAACTGATCCCGGAGTGCACTTTCGCCAGGTGGGCGAACTTGGAGCAGTAATTTTAACGTGGCAAGCCCTGCCACAGAAGGTGCACCGCTGCGAGGAAGAAAGCAGAGAAGGACCAGCACCGGAATTAATTCCCTTCAGCGCACAATGCCCATTCAGGGCGTGCATTGGTGGACCTCTGTTTAACGACACCCATCCAGGGTAGATAATGCGGCACTTCATATACCACAATCCTGTGGGAGGCTCCTCTGAGCTCAACCTATCAAAAGGCGGCATATTTGCTTATGAGGTACTGCTAACGCTGCCGTGACACAGAGGGATGCAGCCTTTGAAAAAGCTATACCAGCGAAACGCGTCAGGCTGCAGTTTGTGAGCAGAGGGGAATATGAGGCATCAACTGATCCCGGAGTGCACTTTTGCCAGGTGGGCGAACTTGGAGCAGTAATATATATATATATATATATATATATATATATATATATATATATATATATATATATATATATATATATATATATAAAATGCTAGGTGCGGGGGTTTGAGCACTCAATAAACAAAATTGCACCTTGATTTTGGGTGCGCAGTCGTCTTTTAACAACGTTGTGGAGTTCGACTTTTCTGATATATATATATATATATATATATATATATATATATATATATATACACTACTTACTGGCGGTCCCAGTAGGTAGTTATAGTTAGGACCTAGTTTCCATAGGAAATCCGCAACATTCTATTTTGGAATAACTTTGGCGCCGGTTGGCGAATCTTTGCGAAATTTTCCAAGAAGATGGGGCTCCCTGCTCCACTCCTTCCCTGAAAGTTTCGGGGTGATTTGTCAAGCGGGGGCCAAGACAAAAGGGAGGTCCCAAAACATGTTTTCCCCATGCAATTTTCCATAGGGACCTTTAGACACGGCTACAGCTCGAACTGCTGAAAGGAATTACACCAAATTTGGCAAGAAGGTAGAGTTTGGTTCGCAGATCACACTTTTTGTTAAATGGTGTAAATCCGTTCAGTAGTTCCTGAGAAAATCAAAAGTAAAATCATAGATATATCTATAGATGAAGTACCATACGCGTACAGTACGCGTACCCTCCCGAGCACGAGCTTTATGCTAATTGGTTGTCAACACTCCAAACCAGGAAGTGTTGGCAGCCATCTTGTGTCTCGGTAGAACTGAGGCACAAGCAAACAGAAAAAGAAATCCAGAGGTCCCCTAGGGGCCAACTAGCCCAACAGCCAACAGGTACCACCAGTAAGTACCAAGGAGCTGCGTTGCAGAGTGTTGTAAAAAAGGGGGTGTGGCCTCTGAACACCTCTCTGAAACGCAGCTCCCTGGTGATTACTGGAGGTACTTGGTGGACTAGCTGGCCCTCAGGGGACCTCAGGATTGAAGAGAAATTAATTCCTCAACTTAAAACGCACCACAGGGCGTGTTTGCACACATGTCACCTCAGGCCCCACCCCCTTCCTTCACTATTGAGCAAAATATTCCTCTAAAATCAGCTAAACTACGAATTCCGATTTACTCACCTGTTATCACGAGAGACATCAATGCTGCATCTGTGAGCCCAGTACGGACCCTGACAAGTAAATCTAAGCGTACTTACCAGTAACTTGTATTTCCTTCCATAGGAATCAATTGTGTGGTTTTTACCAGAAAAGTTTCTAAGTGTCTATTTTTGAAATGTACAAATATTCCTTTAAAATAAGCCGAACTACAAATTCTGATGTACTCACCTGTTATCAGGAGAGACCTCAGTGCTGCATCTTTCAGCCCACTACTGATCCTGATAAGTAATTCGAACCATCTTACAGTAACTTAAATGTCCTTCCATAGGCTAACATTGCCTGCTATATAAAATATTATAAATAAAAAAAAATATCAAATAAAAAAATATATATTACAATTTCAATATTTTTAAAAACATTTATTTTTCAATTTATATTAAAAATATGTAATGTAATTTAAAAAACAAAATATCTAAAAAGAAATACTTTAAAACAATGTAGAAAATCAGTATGAAAAAAATAACAATTAGTACATTTAAAAATTATCATTTACAAAAACTTTGAAATTCACTGAAAAAAACCATAGGTTTCAACCACAATATAGTTAGAAATTAGCTTTTAAAAAACCTTAGAAATTCATGGAAAAAACCATAGGTTTCACACATGTTATAGTTAGCTGGACATTTCACTCATACAAAACCATTGAATTTTCCATGTTACAGTTAGTTCAGCTAACTATAACTCACACGCCCGCAATGCACTGCTGATGACGTCACATATTGCATCACTCATTACATGGTCAGTGACATCACTCATGACATCACTGATGGCATCTCACATGACATCACTGATGACATCATTGATTACATCATCCTTGTGAAAGAGTGGCAGACCTCCTCTCACCCTAATATAACCTTTGATATACACACATTCAAAAATAGAAACTAAATTTTTCAAATAAATGGAGACACCAATACCAGTTACAACAACCTATTCAGTCATTCCAAAATCTACATACACATCCACTCATTCACCAATAGTTCTATATAGTCACTCATACATGTACTCACTCATCATATGTACTCATACACCTATACATCCTGTTACACACCAATACTCATCCATAGAGTTACTCACACACATACTCACACAGGCAAATAAATGATCAAACATCCATTTACTTGCGTATACAGCTATACACACACCACTACACTTACTTCTACAGAAATGTACACATACTTACTCTCTTAAACAATCACATATAGAAACACATTCTTATTCATACAAGAACTCTTCCAATCTCTCACTCTCACATATACTCACTTATATACATCAATACTCACATATAATAGTTTAAAACATATGTAGTTACTCATAAAGATATTATTGAGACAGTCATTCACTCACTAACACACCCATACACACACTCATCCACCCATACAGTCCTGCACACATGCTGTCTTCAAAACACATACAAACAGTGAGTCAGTCATTCATGCATCTGTGCACTAAGTAATACCCCCCACCAAACCATACAGACACTCATTCTAATACTCAAAAAAACAACTAATAACCCATATAGACACTCATGTAGCTACTCACCAAATCATGCAGCCACTTATACACAAAGTGAGACACTGATACAGATATTTACATATTTAAACATTACTCGCTAATACATGTATTCATTAAGATACACTTAATAAGTCAGTTATACAATCAATGTTACAAAAAACACATCCATTTAGACGGTATACAGTCATATTATCTATTAAAAAATATAGAATGGGCAAAATATTGAGTTAAAAATATAGAATGGGCAAAATATCGAATGGACAGAATATAGAGTACAAAAATTTCGAATACAATAGCAGTAATATCGAATCCAAAATATACAATGGAAAAAATATCGAATGGACAGAATATAGACAACAAAAATATCGATGGACAGAAAATAGACAACAAAAATATCGAACTTTAGGTAAGTAAGTTAATATTTATTTTTTAATAATATGTAAGTGTTTTTTATGTTAGTATATGTGTTAAAAGTGTATTTTTATTTTATAATTTATTTTAATTAATTAATTTTATAGTATTTAATTTTTGCGTAGTATAATTCTGGAGTGGGTTGTGGGTTTATAGCGGAATAGGGTGGAAAGTAATTTAAATATAATTAATTAAATATTTTTATTTATTTATTGGTATTTATTTTGAATTAATTGTTAATTAATTGTTAATTGGTAATTAATTAAAATATAATTAGTAATTATTTTTAATAATTGATTAATTGATAAATATGTTATTTTTATGTATTTATTTTCTGTAGCGGGTTGTGGGTTTATATGGGAATAGGGTGGGAAGTAATTTAAATATATTAATTAAATATTTTAATTTATTTATTGGTATTTATTTTGAAATAATTGTTAATTATTTTTCAATTGTTAATTAATTAATTGTTATTGGTAATTAATTTGTATTAATAGGTACATTTTTGTTAGTAATTTTTTTTATTATTTTTAATTGATTAATTATTATATTATATTAAAATGGTAATTAATTTTAATTAATTTGTAATTGGTATTAATATTAAATTTATTTTTAATCATATATTAAGTATTTACTTTCCCTACTGTTGCGTTCCTTGGAGTGGGAATAGGAATTTTTACCCTCCCGCTATGCAATGCTTTCCCTACTGTTGACCTCCCAGGAGTGGGAATAATAATTTTTACCCCTATGCTATCCAACGCTTTCCATACTGTTGCACTAACTGAAGTGGGAATAGTAATTTTTATAGTATTGTATTGTATTGTATTGTATGTCGATTTATAGAGCGCGATTGCTGCCCCACGGGCGTCCAAGCGCTGAGTCTCTAGACAGAACTGGGCGTTCAGGAAGAAGCTAGGCCTCGGTGGACTTTGCAAACAAAAGGGTCTTTAATTGTTTGCGGAATGAGAGCAGATTAGGGTTGGAGCGAAGTTGTGCTGGAAGTGAGTTCCACAATTTGGAGGCATTTAGGGAGAACATCCTGCCTCCGGTTCTAGCTCTTTTAACTTTGGGCACTACGGCCAAGAAAGCCTCTGTAGAGCGAAGATTCCTGCTTGGGTGGTAGCGGGTGACTAGGTTGTCATTAATTGCTGGGCCCGTCTTCCAGAAGGCCCGGTGGGCGATGCACAGTGCCTTAAATGCGACTCTCTGCTTCACCGGCAGCCAGTGCAATCTTTTTAGTGTGGGCCTGGCTGACTGAGTGCGGGGGATCTGTAGCAGGGTACGGGCTGCACAGTTCTGTACAACCTGCAATTTCCGCAAGGTCAGTTCTGGGGCACCCACGTAAAGGGCGTTATTAAAATCTAGCCGGGACTGTATCAAGCCCTGTACTGCCACCTGTTTGGCTTACATTGGCAAAAGAGGCATAACTTTCCTCAGTGTTCTGAGTAAGCCAAAGCACGTGGCAGACAGTTTGGTGGCCTGGATGGTAAAAGAGAGATTTTTATCCAGCCATACTCCCAGGCTTTTTACACTTTCCTTGGGGGTAGGTGGGGTGCCCAGGCAGGGAGGCCAGAGGGAGATAAATGGCACTGGTGATACTGGGCCCAGGAGCATGAGCTCTGTGTTATCTCCATTAAGTTTTAAAGAGGAGGCTGTCATCCATTCCTTGACATCCTCTAGACATTTCATCAGGCCTTCCGAGGTTTGCCTGTTACCATCCTGAGCCAAGGAAACCACTAGCTGGGTATCGTCCGCATACGATATGATCTTGATACCGTGCGGTTCGATGACCCAAGCCAGTGGTTTCATATATATGTTGAACAACGCAGGGCTCAAAGAGGAGCCCTGCGGAACCCCACAACTCAGTGGTTTGCTGGCTAACACTGTGTCCCCGTCAAAGATCTGAAAAAATCTATTGCTCAGGAAAGAGTCAAACCACGTAAGTGCCTTGCCTGTTACTCCGATGCTAAATAGACGGTTCAGCAGAGTGGTATAGCTGACCGTGTCGAAGGCTGCGCTTAGGTCAAGGAGGATCACTGCCACTGATCCTCCTTGGTCCAGTATCCTGCGTGACTCTTCGGTAACCGCTAACAAAGCGGTTTCAGTTCCGTGCTTGGGTCTAAAGCCTGTTTGAGTGGTATCCAGAAGCAAGTTGTTCTCGAGAAATTGAATTAGCTGGATGTTTATATATTTCTCCAAGATCTTGCTTACCCAGGGGAGCAGTGAGATTGGGCGGTAGCTGGAGTGATCTTCTGGGTCAAGGTTGGTTTTTTTTAGCAGTGCCTGTACCATGGCTCTCTTCCATACAGTGGGCACTGTGCAAGATAAGATGGAAGAGTTTAACAGATCCAGAATTACGGGCAGGGTGGCCTGGCTTGCCTGCAACATGATCTCCGGAGGTGCTGGGTCGAGTGGAGAGCCAGATTTGACTTGGCGGGCCAATTGATTCAGAATTTCAAGATCTAAAGGGGGGAAGTGTTCAAGGATTGGCCGGTCACGGATAGTAGGATGTTTCAGAGGTATTTGGTCGACTACTCCTGGATTAGTGGCTACTGTCGGGAAAGAGGAATAGATCTGGGTAACCTTGTTGTGGAAAAATTCCGCTAGCTCATTACACTGTGCTTGCATTTTTGCCAAGGGTGGGGCTGTGTTATTGACTTTAGTAAGTTTTTTTACCAAGTGAAAGATTTCCTTAGGTTTGGATTTGGCTTCCATGATTTTATCTGCAAAGTAGGCAGCTTGAGCCGACCTAACCTCATCTTTGTAGGCCTTAATTGCCTCTCTATATTGGAGCTTTTTCTCGGGTAGGAAGTCTAAACGCCACGCTCTCTCTCGTTTCCTACAGAGGCGTTTTTTTTCTCTTAAGGTATCTGAGAACCAGGGTGCTGATTTATGCAGTCTCTTTGATATGGAACTCCGGAAGGGGAGAATAGTATCCAGAGATTTCGTGATCCAGCTCTCGTATTACTTATTTGCCAAGTTGGGGTCTGTGCGGAGGGATGGGCAAGTGGAGTCTAAATTGCTTAGCCAATCCTCCATGGGTAGTTTAGCCCAGTTCCTCTTAATTTTGACTTGGGGGGTGGGCGGAGGGGCTTTACAGGTGTGCAAAGTAAACGGTATTAAGGAGTGATCAGACCAGGGGAGGGGAATGGGTTGGCTCACCACCAGATCGGTGCAGTTACTAAAAATCGGGTCAAGTAGGTTGCCTTTTTCATGTGTAGGGGCTGTGACAAGCTGGGTTAGTTGTAAGGCTGCTAAATCATCTGTTAATTCCATGGCAATGTGATCTGTGGGAGTATTAAAATGAAGGTTAAGATCTCCCAGAACCGTGTAGTTAGCTGTGGACATGATTCGTTCGGCGATAATGTTTGGAAGCGATCTGTGAAACATTTTTGCCGGCTCTGGGGGACGGTATATCAGAGTGCCGGAAAAGGAGCTATTAGCAGTGAAATCAATGCTGAATGCTAGGCTCTCCCACTCAGGGATTGTTTCAGCTGTAGTGCGACAGCGGTACTGGTCTTTCAGTATAATAGCCAAGCCTCCTCCTCTCCCCTCCGTCCGATCTAATCTGTATATTTGAAAACCAGGGGGTAAGGCTGAGACTAGATATGGCTCAGATTGGGATGTAAGCCATGTTTCCGTCAAAAAGACGGCATCCGGCTTGCACTCTTCTAGCAGCAAAGCAATTTGCGTGCTGTGTCTCGGTAGTGACCTACAATTTAGCAGATACATACAATATTCCTGCGTTGTAGCTGGCAACATAGTGTTGTAGAAGGGATGTTTGCAGCCAAGGCAGCGGGGAGGGAGTTCGGCTGGTGAGTAGATGTGTGTGCAGCATGCAACAGCTGTAGTTCCGATGTTGTGGATGGCTGCTGAGCTATAAGTCCTGACATGGGATGTGTGGGACCCAGGGGATGTGGCCCCTGGTCCCGTTAGGTCGTGGACACCTACGCTATCGAACGCTTACCCTACTGTTGTCCTCCCTGGAGTGGGAATAGTAATTTTTACCCCTACGCTATCCAACGCTTTTCCTACTGTTGCACTCACTGGAGTGGGAATAGTAATTTTTACCCCTACGCTATTCAACGCTTTCCCTACCGTTGCACTCTTTGGAGTGGGAATAGTCATTTTTACACTCCTGCTATCCAACGCTTTCCCTACTGTTGCCCTCCCTGGAGTGGGAATAGTAATTTTTACCCCAACGCTATCCAATGTTTTCCCTACTGTTGCAATCACTGGAGTGGGAATAGTAATTTTTACCCCTACGCTTTCCAACTTTCTACCTTTCCCTACTGTTGCACTGTCTGGAGTGGGAATAGTAATTTGTATTCCTACGCTATCCAACGCTTTCCCTAGTGTTGCACTCAATGGAGTGGGAATAGTCATTTTTATTCGTACGATATCCAACGCTTTCCCTAGTGTTGCACTCTTTGAAGTGGGAATAGTAATTTTTACCTTGCTGCTATCCAACGCTTTCCCTACTGTTGCACTCACTGGAGTGGGAATAGTAATGTTTACCTTCCCGCTATCCAACGCTTTCCCTACTATTGCACTCACTGGAGTGGGAATAGTAATGTTTATTCCTACGCTATCCAACGCTTTCCCTAGTGTTGCACTCTTTGAAGTGGGAATCGTAATTTTTACCCCTATGCTGTCCGAAGCTTACCCACCTGTTGCACTCCCTGTAGTGGGAATAGTAATTTTTACCCGTACGCTATCCAACGCTTTCCCTACTGTTGCACTCCCTGGAGTGGGAATAGTCATTTTTACCCTCCCGCTATCCAACGCTTTCCCTACTGTTGCTCTCACTCCCTGGAGTGGGAATAGCAATTTTTACCCCTATGCTATGCAATGCTTTCCCTACTGTTGCACTCTTTGGAGTGGGAATTTTTACACTAAACGCTTTCCCTACTGTTGCCCTCCCTGGAGTGGGAATCGTAATTTTTACACCTACACTATCCAACGCTTCCCCTACTGTTACAATCCCTGGAATGGGAATTGTAATTTTACCCCTACGCTTTCCAACGCTTTCCCTACGGTTGCATTCTTTGGAGTGGGAATAGTAAGTTTTTACCTTCCCGCTATCCAACTTTTTCCCTACAGTTGCACTCACTGGAGTGGGAATAGTAATTTTTAGCCCGACGCTATCCAACGCTTTCTCTACTGTTGCACTCAGTGGAGTGGTAATAGTAAATTATACTGTCCCGCTAACCTATGGTAAAAATATTGTATATTTTTTATTAATATTATGTTTATATATATGTATGTATTTAAAAATGTAATTGCATGTTTATTTATTTTTAACTTAAATGAATTATTTATTAATTTTAAGGTTATTTAAGTATTTTAAGTATTTTTAAGTTAATTATATTTAATATTTTATTTTTTTCAATTACTTTTAAGACATTTAAAAAATTCAATATTTTGACTATATATTTTTTACAACAATACTTTTTATCCGATATTTGGCACTTACCTGTTTGGAGATAGAAGTTCGATATTTTTGTATTCTATAATTTTAACTCGATATTTTGCTACATAGATATTTATGTTATCGATATTATGTCAGTGATCCCATTTAGACACTTATTTACCCATTTATTCTTCCATCGACCTTTAGATTTACATATATAAAAAATATTTATTTTTTAGAAAGACATATTCACTGGATGATGTCATCAGTGATGTCATGAGTGATGTCATTTGAGATGTCATCAGTGATAATACATACAACAGGGGGGTCTGAGGGAATTTTACCGACCTACAATGCTACAGCCCTCAAACTGAACTTCTACCAACAACAGAGTAGCATTAGGTCAATGTCTCCAAGAAAAATGACTACAGGGTGTGAAAGAATTATTTACAGGAGTCGTACACTGGGCACTCTCAGACCTACTGGTAGTGTTCCCATCAGGCAACCAACCTGTACCGCCCTTCATCATTTGGGACAAACATCTTGAGGCTCACTGGAAGTCGCTCAGTGTGCGAGCACGCACAATAGTGCTCTAGTCGTGTTTCTCTTGTACCCCAATGAATGGCTTAATCGAGGAGTAGATAACAGGGGTTGCTCACAAGCAGTGCAAAAAATGTGAAATTAAACAAATTAGATATAAATGGTAGTGGTGCCATTAAAATAGGGTAAAGGACGGACAGCAATTTAATAAAGACCTTCCCTTCCCAATATTAAAAACAGTGGAAAAAAGGTAGCTTCAGCAAATAACTACCTTGACAGTTCTTATGGTCGACATGTTTCTGCAGTGTTTACCTTGGGCCCAGAGGTCACCTACTGCTTCTTCAGGACCTATACATTCTACTGCTTGTAGTGGAATTTTAAAGTAAATAAAGTGTAAACAATATCACCTTTTTGCTCTCCTGGACTATTATTAAGGAGAGTTGCGCCTCACCTCACCCGGCATCAGCGCAGGTAACAGGGAGCCCTGCTCTGCCCGTCAGTACTCCAGACGTCCTTCTGGGCTGTCTATGGGAGGTCAAGACACATTTATTACACTTTATTTACTTTAAAATTCCACTACAAGCAGTAGAATGTATAGGTCCTGAAGAAGCAGTAGGTGACCTCTGCTTTTTTGTGTTTTTTTAGGGGAAATAACAAAAAAGCAGGGTTTGAACATGTCTCAACAGGAGCAAAAAAAATTTAAAAGGATTCATTGTTTTCTCTTCTTGTTGCATTTATGATTTTCTCCAGCTCGGTTAATCAAAGTAATACTCTTTTCTCCATAAGAAATAGTTCCTCCACAATATATACAAACTATTTTGTAGTTTTCAAAAGGACTTTGAATATTGTAGACCATTTCTCGGCCTTCTGGTCCGGCGAATGATGTTTGTCCACTGGAGGTGCTGGGGATGACATTTGGGGGGTTGGCAGCAAGATCCCTTACTTGTGCTCGGGAAAGATTATTAGGATGCCATCGCTCCATGTGGCGAATCATTGTATGATTCCCAAAGCTGTATTTCTTGTTGGGGTTGCCACGAGAAAGTACATGTTTACATATCAAACAAGACACCTGGGGTGCATTGACCTTCTTTTGTCCAGGTGGAATTTAAAAAAAATTGCCATATGTAGTGCTCTTTTATATGGCTCTGCCTTGGTGTTTCTGGCAGGAACTGCTGCCTTACTTGCTCTTCCTCCTCCTCCTCTTCGTCCTCATTATCTTCCTCTCTACCAAAGTCCAGTGTTGGAGGTGGTCCTTTTGGTGGTGGTGGTGGTGGTGGTTGCTGAGAAGCACCAGCTGCAGCTATTACAGAAGCAATTGTCAAAAACAGGTCTTGCTCTCTGGAAGTAGAAAGTAAGAATGAGGTAAAAAGGTGGGGGCTTTCATCATTTAAAAAAAAAAAAAATTCTGAACCAATGAAAAGTGTTATTTTCAGGTCACATGACCTGTTACGCTTACGTTACGCGCCCCGCGCCGCGCCCCGGAGCGCTTCCAGGGCGCTGCGCATCGCGCTCTGTAGCGCTCCAGAGCGCTTCCGGGTGCGCTACGCGATAGGTCACACTTACGCGACACGTCACGATGTTGTTTTCGATCGTGTCAGTTGCGCTAACGGAACATTTCCCGGGGCGCGAACCGGGGCACGATCCAAAGTTACTCTAAGGGGGCGCACCCCGGGGCACGCACCGGAAGCGTACCGAAGCAAAAAAATTAAAATTAAAAAAAACTTTCATACATCCCCAAAAAAATATTAAATACATAGAAAAAAAAGTATTCACACAGTTTAGTTACTATCCAATATATTTAGTGACACACTACAAATTAGTCAAGTAAACAGTCAATCACACTGCTACTAAATCCTCCATCCAGACACTTATACATCCACTTATTCTTCAATGCAGATTGCTATATATATATATATATATATATTCAATAAAAAAATGATAGGTTTTAGACCATATATAGATAGGAATTAGCATTTAAAAACCCTTTAAAGTTGATATTTTACTCACACAAAACCATTGAAATATGCATAGAAAATATAGTATTCATTATAAAGAATATATTTTACAGCTATAGATATTAAAAAACCATTGAAATTCACTAAAAAACCCATAGGTTTGAGACCATATATAGTTAGGAATTTGCATTTACAAAACCTTGAAAATTCACTGAAAAAACCAAAGGTTTTACACCAGTTATAGTTAGGAATTAGCAGTTAAGAAACCTATGAAATTCACTGAAAAAACCATAGGTTTCACATCAGTTATAGTTAGGAATTAGCATTTAAAAAACCTATTAAATTCACTGAAAAAAACATAGGTTTCACACCAGTTATAGTTAGCTGGAAATTTGACTGACATAAAACCATTGAAATTCCACGTTATAGTTAGTTGGACTCACTATAACTTGCGCATGTTTAATTCACTGCTGATGACGTCACATATTACATCACTCATGACATGGTCAGTGACATCACATTTTCCGTGAAAAAAAAAAAATATATATATATATATTTATATATATATATATTACCTACTGGCGGTCACCAGTAGGTAGATATAGTTAGGACCTAGTTTCCATAGGAAATCCGCAACATTCTATTTGTAATAACATTGGCGCCGGTGGACGAATCTTCGCGAAATTCTTCAAGAAAATGGCCCGCTCCGCTCCGTTCTTTCCCTGAAAGTTTGGGGTTGATTCGTCAAGCGGCGGCCGAGAAAAAAGGGGGTCCCAAAATGTGTTTTCCACATGCAATTTTCCCTAGAACCTTTAGTCAGGGCTACAGCCCGAGCGGCTGAACGGAATTACACCAAATTTGGCAAAAAGGTAGAGTTCGGTTCGCAGATCACACTTTTTGTTAAATGGTGTAAATGCGTTCAGTAGTTCCTGAGAAATTCAAAAGTAAAATCATGGATATATCTAAAGATGAAGTACCGTACTGTGTACTGTACTCTGTACAGTACACGTACCTTCCCGAGCACGAGCTTTATGCTAATTGGCTATCAACACTCCAAACCAGGAAGTGCTGGCAGCCATCTTGTGCCTCGGTAGGACCAAGGCACAAGAAAGCAGTGAAACAAGTGCGCAAAACACGCAAAGGGGGCAGGGTAGAAAGACCCTGACGCCCTATGCCTGCTCAGGGGTTCCCACAAGGACCCCAAAGCCCCAAAAATGTATTTTATTTTAAATCTCGGGATACACGTAGGTACGCGCACCCCACAAAAAAAAAACCCGGTCTGCTTTTTTTTCCAATTAGCCCCCAGGGGGGACCAAATTCCGGGGGCATAATAAAAAGAAGTGTGGGGGGGGCCCAATCCCCCCCCACTCCCCGGGAACCACCATCCCCTGGGGCAAAGTAATTATAATAGCGGGGGCACACGGCCCCCCGCAGCCCCGGGGACCACCACCCCCTGGGCTTGGATACCCCGGGGACCACCAGCCCCGGGGCTTTTTTGTAAAGTATGTGGGGGGCTCACGGCCCCCCTGCAGCCCCGTGGACCGCCACTTCCCGGGGCTTGGATATGTATAATATGGGCCTCTAAGGCCCCCCAAATCCCAGGGACCGCCACCCCCCTGGGCTTTTTTGTAAAGTATGCGGGGGCTCACTGCTCCCCCGCAGCCCTGGTGACTGCCAACCCCGGGGCTTTGTTTTTAATTGTAAAAAAAAAACTGTGTGGTGGGTGGGGGGCTCAAGCCCCCCCACATGCCCCGGTGACCGCCACCTTCCAAGGGGCACTAATATTTTAAATAGGGGGGACCCCCAGCCCCGGGGACCACCACCCCCACGGGCTTTACAATTTTTGTGAGGGGGCCGCGTGGCCCCCCTCCTGGAGCCTTTGATGGCCCTGGGGACCACCACCCCCCAGGGCCGGCTCCTGCAGTGTCCCTGGGTGCCTACCCCCGGGACACTGCTGTTTGCTATGCGGCTCCCACCCTACCAAAGCAAACTGCTTTGATTTTTGAAAGAGAGAGCAGGAAACCTGCTCTCTCTTTCAAAAATCAAAGCGGATTGCTTTTCTGCAAGGGGAGCAGCATGTTCGCTGCTCCCCATGCACAAAAAGAAATGCCGGCTCCCACAGGATGCGGGGAGGCGGCAGTGACCGTGGGGGGCATGGGGCCCCCCATGAGGAGGGCCAGGCCCCAGGGGATGGGGTCCCCGGGGCCACAAATGGCCCAGGAGGGGGGCCACGTGGCCCCCCTCCCCAAAAAATTTATAATAAATAAATGAATAAATTGGTGGGCCCCGGGGGATGGGGTCCCCGGGGCCAAAAGTGGCCATAGGAGTGGGGCAAAGCAGCCCACCAGGAACTTCCAGTATGCTCCAGGGGGCTGTGTTGCAGAGAGGTGTAAAAAGGGGTGTGGCCTCATTACACCTCTTTGCAATGCAGCCCCTTAGCGCATACTGGAGTTTCCTGGTGGGCTAGTTGCCCCCCAGGGACCCCCAGTATGCAAGGGGAATTAGTTCCCCCTCTGCAAATGCGCCAGGGGGCTGCGTTGCAGTGAGTTGTAAAAAGGGGCGTGGCCTCATTACACCTCTCTGGTGCATACTGGAGGTTCCTGGTGGGCTAGTTGGCCCCACGGTCCCCCAGTATGCAAGGAGAATTATTTTTCCCTCTGCAAACGCGCCAGGGTGCTATGTTGCAGAGAGGTGTAATGAGGCCATGCCCCTTTTTGCACCTCTCTATAACGCAGCCCCCTGGCACATACTGGAGGTTCCTGGTGGGCTAGTTGGCCCCCAGGGACCCCCAGTATGCAAGGGGACTTAATTCCCCAACTTAGAACGTGCTCCGGGGCGTGTTTGCACAGTGGTGAAGGTAGGGGGCGGGCTTGAGGTGATATATATGTGTGCAAACATGCCCTGTGGCGCGTTTTAAGTTGGGGAATTAATTCCTCTTCAATCCAGAGGTCCCCTAGGGGCCAAGTAGTCCAACAGGTACCTCCGATAAGCGCCACAGAGCTGCATTGCAGTATTTTGTAAAAAGGGGGCGTGCCCTCTAAACACCTCACTGCAAGGCAGCTCCCTGGCTCATACTGGAGGTACCTGGTGGGCAAGTTGGCTCACAGGGGACCTCGGGATTGAAGAGGAATTAAGTCCCCAAACTAAAACACACCATAGGGCATGTTTGCACACATTTCACCTCGTGCCCCGCCCCCTTCCTTCACTATTGAGCAAGATATTCATCTAATATCAGCCGAACTACGAATTCTGATTTACTCACCTGTTATCACGAGAGACGTCAGTCCTGCATCTTTGAGCCCAGTAAGGTCCCTGAAAAGTAAATCTAAGCGTACTTACCAGTAACTTGTATTTCCTTCCATAGGAATCTATTGTGTGGTTTCACCAGAAAAGTTACTAAGTGACTATTTTCAAAATGTACAAATATTCCTCTAAAATCAGCCGAACTACGAATTCCGATTTACTTACCTGTTATCAGGAGAGACCTCAGTGCTGCATCTTTGAAGTAGTGTGGCTCACTGGTTAGAGGCGGCAGACCCGAGAGCAGAGGACGGCCCGGGACCAGGGTTCGATTCCCGGCGCGGCAGGTTTCTGGACCAGGGTCAGCGGACTCGATAATTCTCTCGCCTCGGTGCCCACTCTGATCAGCGATCACACTCGGCAACTCTGGGCATTAGCTTGCTTCATCTTCACTAACGGCCCCACCAGACCGCCGGGGATGCCTGGTCTCACCCTGGAGATACCCATTAAGGGACCATCTCTCAGGGAAGCCAGGAAGGGTTTCGCAGCGGTCGAAGCGCCTTGGGACCCTACGGGTAAGTAGTGCGCTATATAAATGCCAATACACACACACAATACACACATCTTTCAGCTCACTGCTGATCCTGAAAAGTAATTCTAACCATACTTACAGTAACTTGAATTTCCTTCCATAGGCTAACATTGACTGGTTTCACTTGGAAATTCTTTTAAGTGTGGAGTTTTGGAACTTTAAAAAAATACCTCAAAAATCAGCCGAACTACCAATTCCGATTTACCCACCTGTTATCAGGAGAGACCTCAGTGCTGCATCTTTCAGACCACTTCTGATCCTGAAAAAAAATTCTAATCGTAGTTACAGTAACTTGATTTTCCTTCCACAGGCTAACATTGACTGGTTTTACTTGGAAATTCTTCTAAGTGTGAAGTTTTGGAGCTTTAAATAATTCCTTTAAATTCAGCCGAACTCCGAATTCCGATTTACTCACCTGTTATCAGGAGAGACCTCAGTGCTGTATCTTTCAGCCCACTACTGATCCTGAAAAGTAATTCTAATCGTAGTTACAGTAACTTAAATTTCCTTCCATAGGCTCACATTGACTGATTTCACTTGGAAATTTTTTAAGTGTGGAGTTTTGGAACTTTAAAAAATTCTTCAAAAATCAGCCGAACTACGAATTCCGATTTACTCACCTGTAATCAGGAGAGACATCAGTGCTGCATCTTTCAGCCCTCTACTGATCCTGAAAAGTAATTCTCACTATACTTACAGTAACTTGAATTTCCTTCCATAGGCTAACATTGACTGGTTTCACTTGGAAATTTTTTTGTGTGGAGTTTTGAAACTTTAAACAATTCCTCTAAAATCAGCCGAACAACGAATTCCGATTTACTCACCTGTTATCAGGAGAGACCTGAATGCTGTATCTTTCAGCCCACTACTGATCCTGAAAAGTAATTCTAATCGTAGTTACAGTAACTTGAATTTCCTTCCATAGGCTAACATTGATTAGTTTCACTTGGAAATTCTTGTGTGTAGTTTTGGAATTTTAAAAAATTCATCTAAAATCAACCGAACTAACTTGAATTTCCTTCCATAGGATATCATTGCCTGCTATATAAAATATACATACATTTAATAAATATTTAAAAAGTATATATTACAATTTCCATTTTTTTAAAACATTCATTTTTCAATTTATATAAAAATATGTAATGTAATTTAAAACATAAAATATCTAAAAATACATAATTTAAAATAATGTAGTAAATCAGTATAAAAAAAAATAACAATTAATACATTTAAAAATTATCATTTACAAAACCATTGAAATTCACTGAAAAAAACATAGGTTTCAGCCACGTTATAGTTAAGAATTAGCATTTAAAAAACCTTAGAAATTAACTGCAAAAAACCATCGGTTTCACACATAGTTAGCTGGACATTTCACTCATACAAAACCATTAAAATTCCCCCGTTATAGTTCAGCTAACTATAACTTGCGCGCCCGAAATGCACTGCTGATGGCGTCACATATTACATCACTCATGACATGGTCAGTGACATCACTCATGACATCACTGATGACATCTCAAATGACATCACTGATGACATCATCCTTGTGAAAGAGTGGCAGACCTCCTCTCAGTGTAATATAACCTTTGATACACACATTCAAAAATAGAAACTAACATTTTCAAAAAAATTGAGATACCAGTACCAGTTAGAACAACCTATTCAGTAATTCCAAAATCTACATACACATCCACTCATGCACCAACAGTTCTATATATGCATGCATATGTGTACTCACTCATCATATGTATTCATACACCTATACATCCTGTTACACACCTACACTCATCCATAGAGTTACTCACACACATACTCACACATGCAAATAAACTATTAAACATCCATTTACTTGCATATGCAGCTATACACACACCACTACACTTATTTCTACAGAAACGTACACATAGTTACTCTCTTAAACAATCACTTATAGAAACACATACTTATTTAAACAGGAAATTGTCCAATCCCTCACTCTCACATATAATCACTTATATATATAAATGCTCACATATACTAAATTAAAACATATGTAGTTACTCATAAAGATACTATTGAGACAGTCATTCACTCACTAACCCACCCATACACACACTCATCCACCCATACAGTCCTGCAAACATGCTGTCTTCAAAACACATGCAGTGAGTTAGTCATTCATGCATCTGTGCACTAAGTAATACCCCCCGCCAAACCATAGAGACACTCATTCTGATACTCAAAAAACCAACTAATAACCCATATTGACACTCATGTAGCTACTCACTTGTGAGACACTGATACACAGCTGAACTAACTATAACGGGGGAATTTCAATGGTTTGTAGGAGTGAAATGTCCAGCTAACTACATGTGTGAAACCTATGGTTTTTTAGTGAATATATATATATATCTATACTACTATTATAAAGAGAGAACACAAACCTTTTGGCAAGGTAAACTCGGGAACCACAGCGCCAATCCACACACCCAATACATTGCTGTAATCCTCAGGGTGTGCAGATGGACATAGGCTATAGAAAATAAAATAAAACGTAAATTTAAAAATATAACTTAAAAAAAAGTAGTGCCCTAAAAGTAGCGCTGTCCGCGACGTAGCGCTGTCCGCAACGTACGTGATGACGAGAAGGAGCGGCGGTGATGTGAGGAGCGTGGGGAGGAGCGGCAGCTCAGGTGCGTCATGACGAGGAGGAGCGGCGGTGAAGCGAGGAGCGAGGTGAGGAGCGGTGGCTCAGGTAAGGCTCTGGGACACGGGAAATGTCTGGGTGGGAGGCAGCCGGTGCGGGAGGTTTGTCCTGAACAAATGCGGCTGAGGTAAGGCTCAGACTCTGGGGGCAGCATTTCAGGTTTGCGTGCACTCCCGCCCCGGCCCCCGCCCGCCACGACATTATCCAGGGCACAGACAATGTCGTGGCAGGCGGGGGCCGGGGCAGGAGTGCACGCAAGCCTGAAATGCTGCCCCCAGCCCCCATCTGCCCCGGGCAACGCTGGGGCGGGCTGCTAATATATATATATATATATATATATATATATATATATATATATATTCACAGAAAAAACCATAGGTTATAGTGGATATATAGTTAGGAATTTGCATTTACAAAACCTTGAAAATTCAATGAAAAAACCATTGGTTTTAGGCCATATATAGTTAGGGATTTGCATTTACAAAACCTTATTTTACTCGCATAAAACCATTGAAATTCCATATATAGTTATAAGCGCTAACTATATATCGCGCACCCGCAATCCACTGCTGATGATGTCACATATTACATCATTCATGACATGGTTAGTGACATCACTGATGACATCACTGATGACATCTCAAATGACATCACTGATGACAACATCCAGTGACTGTATGTTTCTGTAAAGTTAAAATATGTCTTACATATTGAAGAATGAGTGGATGTATAAGTGTCTGGATGAAGGATTTAGTAGGTGCATGACTGACTGTATGAGTGAGTGATTAAATGTGTCTCACTGAGTGCATGGGTTAGTGACTAAACTGTCTTAATTTGTGCATCATTATGTCTGTTGTTCTGTAAACTGTTGCATGTGTTGATAAGTAGCTATATGAGTAACTATATGGATTATTGATTGGTTGCCCAAGTATTTGTATGGGAGACTGGGTGTGTGTGTGGGTGGCTGGGAGGTGTATGACTCTGTGCATAGATGTGTGAGCAGTTGATTCACTAGATGTATGGTTTCAAAAGTGCATGTGGAAACAGCTGTATGGGCGGTTGACTGTGTGCATGAGTGTATTGGTGAGTGAATGGATATCTCAGTGCTACATGTCAAAGTAAGTACATATGTAAAACACAGTACATGTGAGAGTTGACATATATAAATAACTGTGCATAAGAGCCAGTGAATGTGTGAGTGGCTGTATGGATCATTGTGAACTTGTATCAGGGATTGTATAAGAGAGTAAATATGTGTTAGTATATGTTTGAATAAGTAAAGTTTGTATAACTGTATATTTGAGGAAATGGAGGTGTGATTGATTCTTTGCATGACTGACTAGGTGTGTGAGTAACTCCATGGATGAGTGACAGTCTGTGAGTGTCTGTTTACACTGATTGTATCTAAGGTTATATTAGAGTCTGAAGAGGTTCATCGTATTATCACATGAATGATATCATCAGTGATGTTATCAGTCATGTCAAATGAGATGTTTTCAGTGATGTCATCAGTGATGTCATTTGAGATGTCATCAGTGATGTCATCAGTGATGTCACTAACCATGTCATGAATGATGTAATATGTGACATCATCAGCAGTGGATTGCGGGTGCGCGATATATAGTTAGCGCTTATAACTATATATGGAATTTCAATGGTTTTATGCGAGTAAAATAAGGTTTTGTAAATGCAAATCCCTAACTATATGTGGCCTAAAACCAATGGTTTTTTCATTGAATTTTCAAGGTTTTGTAAATGCAAATTCCTAACTATATATCCACTATAACCTATGGTTTTTTCTGTGAATTTCATTGTTTTTTTAATAGCAAATATGAAAAGCTTTAAAATGTCAAGTACGTGATAGATAAAAACATTTTCGTATTTATGCACGCTGATGTGCTTTGAACGCTGCACCCCCCCCCCTCCCCTCTTTTGTCTTAGTAGTACTCTCTCTTTGCAGATACTGAAGGGTAGTTAACGCAGGCCTTTACCCCCGTTGTAATCCGTCGTGCCTGCTTGTCTCTCCATTTGATTGATTGTTGTCCAAGCATTTACTGTTTTAGAATTGGTTCTCTTTGGATCATTCTCTATTTACAAACAAGCACAAAGTCGCAATACTCTGTTTAGTCTTTGCAGATAGTGAAAAATCGTGTAAAAAAATAAAAGTAATCGAGCAAAATCAGTAGGCCACTAATTGGATCTCTTTTTGACCTCGCTAAAATAGAAATATTAGGAACAACCCTTCATGAGAAATACGAAAATAGTGAGATGAACTGAGCTCCACACCATGAGGGCTGCAAGACAGCTCGGCTCCATCACCCATCCCGCACAAAATAACGACAAACCCTATGCAAATATTAAAAATATAGACAACACACCAGCAAAGAAACAGGGTAAAACATTTTATTAAAAAACTATTTACATAACGTTGGTTTATAAGATGATGTCAGTAGTGGACCGATGTGTGAATTGGTCGAAAGCAGCACAAGGCTCCAAGATCCGGATGGCAAGCTCCTGGATGTTGGGTACCATAGTTCAGAGTTCTGAGTTTGAGCCTTTTTCAATGCCTGTGCTTTGTTGAATCAAAATGGCGGCTTGACACAAAGCTGACTCAAGCGTTGCTACTGATGCTATGCAGACCAAAACTGGTTTTCAGTTTGTACATTTTTCTAGATTTTTCAATCCAAGTTTGGTTGACTTTTTAGAACGATGGCTTCAAATTTTCAACATACGGTGTGGTGGCGCTGACTGGGAGGGGGCGCTTC
The DNA here is from genome assembly GCF_964263255.1 of Lissotriton vulgaris. Lineage (NCBI taxonomy): Eukaryota > Metazoa > Chordata > Amphibia > Caudata > Salamandridae > Lissotriton > Lissotriton vulgaris. The sequence continues at coordinate 624,107,456 of NC_141689.1, forward strand.
GCTCCTGCCCCCTCCCCAAGTAAGATTTTCATACGTGAAAGTACGTTAATGGTTTTGGTCCCTGAGTTGCTTCGATGTCACTGCCATTCTCAAATGGCATAAGTTCTGGATGTTGGGTGCCATAGTTAAGAGTTCTGAGCAGCGCTTGTAACACTGTCTGAAGCTTATTTCCACCTACTGCAGCTTCACTATTCTCAAAGTAAGTGAGTGTCGTTTGTGGACCTGACTGCATTAGAAAACAATGTGATATGTTACCTTCCTAAACAGCTTGACGGAGGCCCCTGAGGGGCGGTGTGATGGCCATGGACTCGGAGAAGACGCTTGGCTCCGACACCCTCCCCAAGTCTTATAGCACTGGTGTAGCCTGAGATCGCCCCCGACATAGGCGGCCGGCTCCCGGGGTCCGGCGGAACTTTTTGCCTTTTGATGACTCTTCAATTCTGAACCTTGTCCCATCCAGCTGAGTTGCGCCCACTCTTGCGGCTACAGCGTCTTGCCCACCATCCAGCTGAATTGCGCCCACTCTTGCGGTGCAGCGATAGGCGGCTGCCACAGGACTCTCAAAATGGCGGCCGGCTCTTCGGTTTTGGGCCTGGTCCACTAAAATGGCCCTGGGACACCTTTGAACTCGGACGCTTCCCTGATAGGGCTTGGGTCCCATTCTCGAAAAGCGTCCCCTCAGCCGTGAAGATTCTACAAAAGTCTTGGGGGCCTCCGACTCCCGCAGGCTTCTGGTGGGGAGCGGCTGCCATGATTGCTCGTGGAATGGCCACGACGGAGCTACGAGATGGTAGTGGTCTCATGCTGACGCCAGCTTTAGTCTGAAACATCCAGAAACACTGTAGACTACCAATTCGATCAGTTCCGGTAGCGCCCCAACATGACCCGGAAGAGAAGAACTTGCCCTCCCCTCTTTGACTGATCGTTCTTGTTGCCTGTCCCCTCTGTTGTCATTTAACAGAACTTTTTGGACTGCTGAAAGGGGTTGTGTTCCGAACGCTGGTTGGTGGAGACATTTTGACTATATTCTTGACCTACGTTGTCGCGTAATGCGTTATATGACACGCCGCGTTACCGCACCCAGAAGTGATCCGAGGCGCGGCGCGCAGCGCGTAACGTAAGCATAACAGGTCATGTGACTTGTTAATAAAACTTTTCATTGGTTCATTTTACTTTTGTTAATTTAATGATGAAAAGCTTGGTCATATGACCTAAAAATTACGCTTTTTATTGTTTTCGAACAATATTTTTTTTTCAAACATATGTTATAATATTCCAGGCTAATGTACTTTCCCGGAAAATTTACAACTGTCTTGTAAGTAAAATATATTCCTTTTTCGAGAAAAAGGGCGTTTCTTCCTTCCATGACGGAGCCGTTGAGTAAAAGAGAGTCGGCCTGCTGTCTTAGTCGCCGATACGCCTGATTATCAGATTCTTATCGACCACTTTATATTGCAGACATGAAAAACACACCTGCCCTTAAGCATTTATCTTTACTGCGTTCCTACATATTATACCTTTTATCCGTCATGTAATTGGACTGCTTTATTTCACTTGCCTTTACTGATTCGAAAACAGTGACTAAAAGTAAAAACTTTACCAATGTAAATACTACTACCGTGTTTTGTTTTAAAAACCTTTATTGTGAAAATGTCAGTATACAAATACGGGCCTATAACCACGTGGGCCGGCCACGGAGCAAACTGAAATCGTATATGATGAGGAGACATTTACACTGTAGAAGAACATAACGAGCGGGCCATTAGGTTGCAAGAACAAAGGTGTCTAACAGTTGCGGAATCGGTGGACGTACATTTTGTAATTAAAATACGACAGGGCCACTTACAATAACATTTTCTAGATATACATTTGCGGGCAAGGAGTTACGAGTCCCATTTATACCGGCGCCATTTTGGGCGAGGCCGGGCAGGTCCAAGATATAGTCAAAATGTCTCCGCCAACCATCGGCCAGACCAGAACCCCTTTCGGCCCTTTATGCTAAAAGATGGTGTCTTCCATTCAGAAAATATTGTTGGCAGCATTTTGAAAGGAAACAGAAACAGCCGTTCTCCTAGTGAGTTTCACATTGTTACATTTAGGAACAATGTTGAAGAGTAGTATGTGGAAAATCTGAAGCCATTTTTCTACAAACTCTCAATCAGACTTGGATGGAAAAAAAAAACCTGAAGAATGTACAAACTGAAAACCAATTTTTGTCTGTATAGCATCAACAGTAACGCTTGAGTCAGCTTTGTGTCAAGCCGCCATTTTCATTCAATCAATAGCGTCCCCCTGCACACATTCAGGGACCTGGTCGTGTCTTCAGATGAAACGGATTGTAGGAAAAGAAGCAGAAAGGAAAAGGAAAAAAGTTCCGCCGGACCTCGGGAGCCGGCCGCCTATGTCATGTGCCACCTTTGGCCACACCAGGGCAATAGTGAAGCTGCAGCAGGTGCAAATAAGCTTCAGACAGTCTTACAAGCACTGCTCAGAACTCTCAACTGAGGCACTCAACATCCAGGACTTGCCATTCGGATCTTGGCGCCTTGTGCTGGTTCCGACCTATTCACACATCGGTCCACTACTGACATCACCTCATAAGCCAACGGGGCACCCCACGCCGACTTTCGGCGCAGCATTGTAGGATGGCCACACCAGTGCGGCAACTTGCTGGACACAACATCGGGTCCATCCAGATCTCGGCGCGTTCGACTCACTGTACCGCAAGAGTGACCGCAACTCAGCTGGACACGCCATCTTTCGGCGCAGCATTGTAGGATGGCCACACCAGTGCGGCAATTTGCTGGACACCACCTCGGTGCCATCCGGATGTCGGCGCGTTCGAGTCACTGTACCGCAACAGTGACCGCAACTCAGCTGGACACGCCGTCTTTCGGCGCAGCATTGTAGGATGGCCACACCAGTGCGGAAATTTGCTGGACACCACCTCGGTGCCATCCGGATCTCGGCGCGTTCGAGTCACTGTACCGCCACAGTGACCGCAACTCAGCTGGACACGCCGTCTTTTGGCGCAGCATTGTAGGATGGCCACACCAGTGCGGCAATTTGCTGGACACCACCTCGGTGCCATCCGAATCTCGGCGCGTTGTGCTGCCTTCGGCCTATTCGCACATCGGTCCGCTACTGACGCCGCCTCACGTGCCAACGGATTTTCTACGCTTTTTGTAGCCCTATGCCGCATAACAGGTCATGTGACTTGTTTATAAAACTTTTCATTGGTTCATTTTACTTTTGGTTTCCTAAAGATGGAAGGCTTGGTCATATGACCTAAAAATAACACTTTTCATAGGTTTAGAACATTTTTTTTTCCCAAACGATGAAAGCCCCACCTTGTTTCTGGATCATTCAGACTGAAGCTGGCGTCAGCATGAGAGCACCACCATCTCGTGGCTCCGTCGTGGTCATTCTGCGAGCAATCATGGCAGCCGCTCCCCACCGGAAGCCTGCGGGAGTCGGGGGCCCCCAAGACTTTTGTAGAATCTTCACGGCTGAGGGGACGCTTTTCGAGAATGGAGCCCAAGCCCTAGCAGGCAAGCGTCCGAGTTCCAAGGTGTCCCAGGGCCATTTCAGTGGACCAGGCCCAAAACCGAGGAGCCGTCCGCCATTTTAAGAGCCATGTGGCAGCCGCCTATCGCTGCACTGCAAGAGTGGGAGCAACTCAACAACATGGTGAGCGAGACGCTGTAGCCGCAAGAGCGGGCGCAACTCAGCTAGATGGCCGCCACCTGGGGAGGCCCGTTCACGCCGCCTCCCCCACGCCCCCCCCCCCCGGGGCGCCGCACGCCAATTTTCGGAGCAGCATTGTAGGATACCAAAACCAGTGCGGCAGTTTACTGGACATCACCTGGGTGCCTGTCGTACATGTTGTGTCAGCCATGGGACACTGGACACAGTCCCATCAACATCTCAACGCGTTCTGCTGCCTTGGGACTATTCGCACAACAGACCGCTACTGACGAGGCCTCCCCCCGCACCACCCGGGACGCCCCACGCTGTTTTTCTGTGCTGCATTGTAGGATCCCAAAACCAGTGCGGCACCCAGGCGACATCACCTGGGTGCCGTCCAGAACTCTGCACGTTGTGCTGCCTTGGGACTATTCGCACAAAAGACAGCTTCTAACCATTGTTGCTTTTTGAGTTGAAAAATGTTTAAATGTTTTTAGTTTTTGTTCCGTTCATTATAGTTAAAAGTTAATAAAGTTTTATAATCTTACTTTGTTGGAGTGTTATCTATTTTTTTTAAAACGGGTGAATAGGGCCTTGAATCGGGTTATTGTCATGTGTGGGCTTTGGAAGTGTGCTGCTGCAGGATCGGACATTTCAAACTCAAATGCACGTTCTTTTTCTTACCTTTCCGAAGCATGGAGCGCAATAGCAGGCAGAGAAAGGGTGATGCACGTGTTGAACACTACCTGACCTGGCAAGTTGCTGGCAGTGCCCCCCCGCCCGCTCCTGAAAGAGGGCACACACACACCGCCGCCCCGAGTACTTCACAAATCTTTAAAAGACCATGCGCTTGTTCATGAGGCTTAAATGGTTTATCACCTCTTCTAGAACCCCTGCATCGACCCTCTGACGTTTCCTGGAAAAATTACCATGTAACACAATACCAAGCCCTGTCAGCTGAAACCCCCAAGGAATCGTGGGGCATATTATCAAGGGGGTTTATCTCTGCTTTTTTGGCTTTAAAAGCCATGAAAGCGGAGATAAAATGATCTCCCTATTACCAAGCTGTCGCTAACACCAGTTAGTGACAGCTAAAAGGAGATAGCGACCATCTTGGGCCCCGCTTTGCATGTCAGTGATACTTATCACTAATGACATGCAAAGTGGCGTGCCAAGATGTTAGCGACTGGAAACAGTCCCTAACATCGCTATCTCCTATTACCAACTTTTGGAGATATTCGCGCTAAGCGCGAATATCTCCAAAATCTAACACCTGCCCTGAGCAGTTCTTAGCCATGTTATCCAATGGGAGGTGGATAACATGGCTAAGAGCATTTGCTCGATAATACATGAATATCGCTGACTTTTCTGCGATAATAGCAAGGTTTATCTGCGATAAAAATCGCCGATGTGCGGCGATAATTTTTGTCTCTAAACAAGTTAGAGACAAAAATTATCGCTAGTTGTTCGTAATATGCCCCCGGGTTTTTGCTTGCAGAAATCGGGAGGCGGGAGACTAGCACTGAAATCAGTAGTCACACGCCTGAATCGGGAGGGTTGGCATGTCTGAATTCTCTACAGCTGGGGCCATAAACTACATCCGCAGGGGTAGGTGATAGCCTGGGACCAGCCTGGCATCTAAAATGGCTGCCGTGCACGACAAAATTGTGGCATTGGAAAAAAGGCAAGATGGCGCAGCCGCTGGAAGAGATGTATCAACATATATAAGCCTCCTCAGCCACCCTCAGGAAACATAGGGGATTAGGATACGTCTCCCGCACCCCCTTATACCTAGTAATTTAATTAACAAAGCACAAAATGGCGAATTCCCGTTTCGCTACCAGTTTGCGGCCCAGTTCGCGGCCCGTGAAGCGCTTCTACCGTGAAAAATCATTTTTTTTTTTTTTTCCCCACGGGACCCTTTAATAACCCCAACAACATTCCTAGGGGGTCAAGAGGGTGATACCTTGCCCCCTTTCATTAAATTCCCCCTTCGTTTTTCACCTCTTCTTCTCTCTCGATCCTACCGAGAGACAAGATGGCGGCCGCTCCGGACTGTCACGCAGCAAAAAAATAAAAAGCTCACGCACAGCCGCTGGAAGAGATGTATCAACATATATCAGCCTCCTCAGCCACCCTCAGGAAACATAGGGGATTAGGATACATCTCCCGCACCCCCTTATACCTAGTAATTTAATTAACGAAGCACAAAATGGCGAATGCCCGTTTCGCTACCAGTTTGCGGCCCAGTTCGCGGCCCGTGAAGCGCTTCTACCGTGAAAAATCATTTTTTTTTCTTTTCCCCACGGGACCCTTTAATAACCCCAACAACATTCCTAGGGGGTCAATAGGGGGATACCTTGCCCCCTTTCATTAAATTCCCCCTTCGTTTTTCACCTCTTCTTCTCTCTCGATCCTTCCGAGAGACAAGATGGCGGCCGCTCCGGACTGTTTAGAATGTTGACAGACACCGGAGAGCCAATCAGCTTTCTGCGCGCAAAGTTCCGAAACGCGAAAAGTAAGCGGACCGGATCGCTGCCCGGAGCGCTGTTACAGATATATATCTTGATTTAAACGTTAATTTCTCAAAATCCACTGAAGCACATATATTGAGACCTAGCAAAGGCACATCGGGCTAACAGTCCCTACAATTTTGCCAAGTTTCGTGCAAATCCATTCAGCCGTTCGAGCTAAAAGTGAGTCCAACCGCCCTATGGAAAAATGAATGGGAAAAACGCGTTTTGGGACCCTCCTTTTTTCTCGCCCCCCCCTTGACGAAACCCCACCAAATTTTCAGGGGCTGCTCAGAAACAAAATGTGCCATTTTCCTGACAATTTCAGCCGATTCCGTCCACAAACGCCAAAGTTATTAGACATAGAATTTTCAAAAATCCCATAGGGAATTAATCCTAACTATATATACCTACTGGCGATAGCCAGTAGGTAATATATATATATATATATATACATATATATATATATATATATATATATATATATATATATATATATATATATATATATATATATATATATATATATATATATATATATATATATATATATATATAAATTACCTACTGTTTCCGACTTTTGAAAATTCTATGTCTAATAACTTTGGCGTTTGTGGACGGAATCGGCTGAAATTTTCAGGCAAATGGCACATTTTGTTTCTAAGCAGCCCCTTAAAATTTGGGGGGGTTTCGTCAAGGGGGGGGCCGAGAAAAAAGGGGGGTCCCAAAACGCGTTTTAACATTGAGTTTTCCATAGGGCGTTTGGCCTCACTTTTAGCTCGAACGGCTGAATGGATTTGCACGAAACTTGGCAAAATTGTAGGGACTGTTAGCCTGATGTGCCTTTGCTGGGTCTCAATATATGTGCTCCAGTGGATTTTGAGAAATTAACGTTTTAAAAAACAGATATATCTGTGACAGCGTCCCGGGTAGCGATCCGGTTCGCGTACTTTTCGCGCTACAGAACTTTGTGAAGCGAACCTGATTGGCTCTCCGGTATCTGTCAACATTCTAAACAGTCCGGAACGGCCGCCATCTTGTCTCTCGGTAGGATTGAGATACAAGAGGAGGAGAAAAACGAAGGGGGAATTTAATGAAAGGGGGCAAGGTAGACCCCTCTTGACCCCCTAGGAATGATGTTGGAGTTATTAAAGGGTCCCGTGGGGCAAATAAAAAAAAATTGATTTTTCGCGGTAGAAGCGCTTTCTGGTTCGCGAACCGGTAGCGAAACGGGAATTCGCAATTTTGTGTTTCGGTTTAATTAAATTACAAGATGGAGGAAAAACAATGTGAGAAATGGGTATAAGGGGGTACGGGAGACGTATCCTGATCCCCTATGTTTTCTGAGGGTGGCTGAGGATGCTCATATATGTTGATACATGTCTTCCAGCGGCTGCGCGGGAGCATTTTTTTTTTTTTTTTGCTGCGTGACGTCTGTTAACGTTCGATTCGAAGGAAATCAGGAAGTGTTGACCGCCATTTTGACACTGCGAGTAAATATATTGTTAAAAATAATTGTTATAAATTAATCCGTATTGATAAACATTGTCTGCGCCATCTTGCTTTTTTCCAATGCCACTCTTTTGTCGTGCACGGCAGCCATTTTAGATGCCTTGACCAGACCCACTCTCTGCACGCCGCCGATCCTCAGCATGGCTCCCCACCCTCGCAAGCATCTCCCCCACGCACTGGTCACCCCCGCTCTCTGTCTTATGCATAAACCTCCCCCCATCTGCGCTGCTCTTCCCTGAGAATCACATCCTGTGCCCGCCCGACATCTCCCTTTCACCCTATTCACTACCTTACCCTCTGACATTCCTCTTCCTTTGTGTCTGATTGTCCAAGCCGGTCCCAGGCTATCACCTAGCCCTGCGGAGGTAGTTTATGGCCTCAACTGTAAAGAATCACCCCTCTTCAAAGGAGTTATAGTAGATCACTTGCCATTCAGCTGGTTTTCCGCCCGCTTTTGCTGCACTGTGCCTCGTCAGTAGCGGTCTGTTGTGCGAATAGTCCGAAGGCAGCACAACGCGCTGAGATCTGGACGGCACCCAGGTGATGTCCTTTACTTGCCGCACTGGTTTTGGCATCCTACAATGCTGCTCCGAAAACGGTGCCCGGGGGGGGCAGCGTGAACGGGCCTCCCCAGGTGAAGGCTCGTCTGCTGTAGTGGGGCGCCCCTTTACCGTTTCAGTTGCCATTCAGCGGTTTTTCGCCCGCTTTTGCTGCACTGTGCCTCATCCGCCATTCAGCTGTTTACCGCCCGCTCTTGCGGCTACAGCGTCTCGCTCACCATCTAGTTGAATTGCGCCCACTCTTGCGGTGCAGCGATAGGCGGCTGCCACAGGACTCTTAAAATGGCAGCCGGATCTTCGGATTTGGGCCTGGTCCACTAAAATGGCCCTGGGACACCTTGGAACTCGGACGCTTGTCTGCTAGGGCTTGGGCCCCATTCTCGAAAGCGTCCCCTCAGCCTTGAAGATTCTACAAAAGTCTTGGGGGCCCCCGACTCCCGCAGGCTTCCGGTGGGGAGCGGCTGCTATGATTGCTTGCGGAATGGCCACGACAGAGCTACGAGATGGTGGTGCTCTCATGCTGACGCCAGCTTCAGTCTGAAACATCCAGAAACACTGTAGACTATCAATTCGATGAGTTCCAGTGGAGCCCCAACGTGACCCGGTAGGGAAGAACTTGCCCTCCCCTTTTTTGAGTGATGGTTCTTGTTGCCTGTCCCCTCTGTTGTCATCTAACGGAACCTTTTTGGATTGCCGAGTGAGAAAAAAAAAGGTGGGGCTTTCATCGTTTGGGAAAAAAAAATGTTTTAATCCAATGAAAAGTGTTATTTTTAGGTCATATGATCAAGCCTTCCATCATTAGGAAACCAAAAGTAAAATGAACCAATGAAAAGTTTTATAAACAAGTCACATGACCTGTTTGGTTTGGGCTATAAAAAGCGTACAAAATCCGTTGGCCCATGAGGCGGCGTCAGTAGCGGACCGATGTGCGAATAGGCCGAAGGCAGTACAACGCGCCGAGATCCGGATGGCACCGAGGTGGTGTCCAGCAAGTTGCACTGGTGTGGCCATCCTACAATGCTGCGCCGAAAGACGGCGTGGGGTGCCCGGGGGGAGGCGGCGCGAACGGCCCTCTTCCGCCTCCCCAGGTGGAGGCACCTCATCTGCAGTGCGGCGCCCCTTAGCGTTTCGCACGCCGTCCAGCAGAGTTGCGCCCGCACTTGCTGCTACAGTAGGCCGAAGGCAGCACAACGCGCCGAGATCCGAGGTGGTGTCCAGCAAGTTGCCGCACTGGTATGGCCATCCTACAATGCTGCGTCGAAAGACGGCGTGTCCAGCTGAGTTGCGGTTACTTTTGCTGCTACAGTACGCCGAAGGCAGCACAACGCGCCGAGATCCGGATGGCACCGAGGTGGTGTCCAGCAAGTTTCACTGGTGTGGCCATCCTACAATGCTGCGCCGAAAGACGGCGTGGGGTGCCGGGGGGGGGGGAGGGGGGGTGAGATGCGGCGTAAACGGACCTCTTCCGCCTCCCCAGGTGAAGGCACCTCATCTGCAGTGGGGCGCCTCTTAGCGTTTCACTTGTCTTCCAGCAGAGTTCTGCCCGCTCTTGCGGCACAGTGCCTCACCCTCCATCCAGCTGAGTTCCGCCCGCTCTTGCGGTACAGTGTCTCGCCCGCCATCCAGCTGAGTTTCGCCCGCTCTTGCGGTACAGTGACTCACCCGCCATCCAGCTGAGTTTCTCCCGCTCTTGCGGTACAGTGACTCGAACGCGCCGAGATCCGGATGGCACCGAGGTGGTGTCCAGCAAGTTTCACTGGTGTGGCCATCCTACAATGCTGCGCCGAAAGACGGCGTGGGGTGCCCGGGGGGGGTGGGGGAGGCAGCGCAAACGGGCCTCTCCCTCCTCCCCAGGTGGAGGCACCTCATCTGCAGTGGGGCGCCTCTTAGCGTTTGACTCGCCTTCCAGCTGAGTTCCGCCCGCTTTTGCGGTACAGTGACTCACCCGCCATCTAGCTGAATTGCGGCTACTCTTGTGGTGCAGCGATAGCCGGCTGCAACAGGACTCTCAAAATGGTGGCCAGCTCTTTGGATTTGGGCCTGGTCCACTAAAATGGCTCTGGGACACCTTGGAACTCGGACGCTTGCCTGCTAGGGCATGGGCCCCATTCACGAAAGCGTCCCCTCTTTTGACTGATTGTTCTTGTTGCCTATTTCTTCTGTTGCCATTTAACGGAACCTTTTTGGACTGCCGAAAAGGGTTCTGGTCCGACCGCTGGTTGGTGGAGACATTTTGACTATATCCTGGACCTGCCCTGCCTCGCCCAAAATGGCGCCGGTATAAATGGGACTCGTAACTCCTTGTTGTGTACTGGTTGCCCAACCTTGATATCACGAGATACGTATTCAGTTTTGAAGCACATGGCGGGCGGGGACGAGAATTGATTGAACATTTGGACATCCCTATTGATATTAAGTTCTGATGTGTTATTGATTACTGTACTATTGAAAGTTCGAATTAACGTCACCCATGGTACTTGCCCGCAAATGTATATCTAGATAATTTTATTGTAACTGGCCCTGTCGTACTTTAATTATAAAATGTACGTCCACCGATTCCGCAAATGTTAGACACCTTAGTTCTTGCAACCTAATGGGTCGCCCGTTACATTGTTCTACAGTGTAAATGTCCCCTCATCATATACGATTCCAGTTTGCTCCGTGGCCGGCCCACGTGGTTATAGGCCCATATTTGTATACTGACATTTTCACAATAAAGGTTTTTAAAACAAAACATGGTAGTAGTACTTACATTGGTAAAGTTTTGAATAATAGCCACTGTTTTCGAATCAGTAAAAGGCAAGTGAAATAAAGCAGTCCAATTACATGACGGTTAAAAGGTATAATACGCAGGAACGCAGTAAAGATAAATGGTCAAGGGCTGTTGTGTTCGCTACTCCTGCATCATAAAGTGATCGATAAGAATCTGATATTCAGGCCTATCAGCGACTAAGACAGCAGGCCGAGCCTCTTTTGCTCAACGGCTCCCTCATGGGACGAAGAAACGCCCTTTTTCTCTAAAAAGGAATATTTTACTTGCAGGACAGTTGTAAATTTTCCGGGAAAATACATTAGCCTGGAACATTGTTAGTGATAAACTGTAAATGCATCTGGGTCCTTTGCTTTACAAGTCAGAGTGAGAAACAAAAAGGTGGGACTTTCATCATTTGGGAAAAAAAATGTTCGAAAGCAATGAAAAGCGTTATTTTTAGGTCATATGACCAAGCCTTTCATCATTAGAATAACAAAAGTAAAATGAACCAATGAAAAGTTTTATTAACAAGTCACATGACCTGTTATGCTTACGTTACGCGCTGCGCGCCGCGCTCTGGATCGCTTCTGGGAAGCTGCGCCTCGCGCACCGGAGCACTTCCGGGTGCGCTAACGCGGCGCGTCATATGACGCATTACGCGACAACGCAGGTCCAGAATATAGTCAAAATGTCTTCACCAACCAGCGGTCGGAACACAACCCCTTTCAGTAGTCCAAAAAGTTCTGTTAAATGACAACAGAAGGGACAGGCAACAAGAACCTTCAGTCAAAGAGGGGAGGGCAAGATCTTCTCTACCGGTTCACGTTGGTGCTCCACCGGAACTGATCGAATTTGGGCGGGGTGGGTGGCGGAGCCGAGCTGTCTTGCAGCCATCATGGTGTCGAGCTCAGTTCATCTCACTAGTTTCGTATTTCTCATGAGGGGTTGTTCCTAATGTTTCTATTTTAGCGAGGTCAAAAAGAGATCCCATTAGTGGCTTACTGATTTTGCTCGATTCCTTTTGTTTTTTTAAACGATTTTTCACTATCTGCAAAGACTAAACAGAGTATTGCGACTCTGTGCTTGTTTGTAAATAGAGAATGAACCAAAGAGAGCCAATTCTAAAACAGTAAATGCTTGGATAACAATCAATCAAATGGAGAGAGAAGCAGGCACGACGGATTACAACGGGGGCAAAGGCCTGCGTTACCTACCCTTCACTATCTGCAAAGAGAGAATACTCCTAAAAGAAAAAAAGGGGGGGGGCAGCGTTCAAAGCACATCAGCGTGCTTAGACAAGAAAATGTTTTTACCTACCACGTACTTGACATTTTAAAGCTTTTCATATTTGCTATTAAAAAACCATTGAAATTCACTGAAAAAACCATAGGTTATAGACCATATATAGTTAGGAATTAGCATTTACAAAACCTTATTTTACTCACACAAAACCATTGAAATTTCATATATAGTTAGTTCCACTAACTATATATCGCACACCCGCAATCCACTGCTGACCATGTCACATATTACATCATTCATGGCATGGTCAGTGACATCACTGATGACATCACTGATGACATCTCAAATGACATCACTGATGACATCACTGATGACAACATCCAGTGACTGTATGTTTCTGTAAAGTTAAAATATGTCTTACATATTGAAGAATGAGTCTGGCACTACACATGGCCAGCAACTGATACTGCAACACCCTCCCATAGTAAATAATGGAGGTAAATACTTACTACAAAGTGCACTTTGCAGTAGGTTTTGTAGCACTACCTTGTACTTCAAAACGTTCTATAAAGTGCTGTTTGTGAAGCAAGTCCTAAGAATTTAGCACAATTTCTTCCTACTAAAACATTAAGGTAGCTGCATTGAGATGTAGGATAACATACTGACCACAAAGTTGAGTTATTCTATAGTCCAGTCAGACAGCACTAGTGAGGGTGGAAAAAGTGCACTATCAGGATTATACTTTACTGACACATTTTTTGAAACGTATATTAATATTTGTTCTTTAAACACATCCCTGCTCCTCATGATTTTAATATATGTGTGCCAATATGTTCTGAAATAGTGTAACTAGAAATAACTTACCATGATGTTTTTAATAACACTCTTGGGGGCATATTACCAAGCAATAGCGATAATTATCGCTATTGCTTGGTTAGAGACAAAAATGTATCGCCGACCTGCGGCGATTTTTATCGCAGATAAACCTTGGTATTACCAAGGTTTATCGCAAATGTGATAAAAATCGGCTGTAATGCATGAATATCGCTGAAAGGTCAGCGATATTCAGGCATTACCGAGCTAATGCTCTTAGCCATGTTATCCACCTCCCATTGGATAACATGGCTAAGAACTGCTCAGGGCAGGTGTTAGCTTTTGGAGATATTCGCACTTAGCTCGAATATCTCCAAAAGTTGGTAATAGGAGATAGCGATGCTTAGCGACTGTTTCCAGTCGCTAACATCTTGGCACCCCCACTTTGCATGTCATTAGTGATAGATTTCTCTGACATGCAAAGTGGGGCCCAAGATGGTCGCTATCTTCTACTAGCTGTCGCTAACTGGTGTTAGCGACAGCTAGGTAATAGGGATAATTTTATCTCCGCTTTCTTGGCTTTTAAAGCCAAAAAAGCGAAGATAAACCCCCTTTATATAATATGCCCCTAGAATTCAAAATCTACACATACAATTTTCGTTCGACTCTATCCTTCTCATTGCTTGGAAAATTCCTTTAGAAGTGTTTATTAAGGTTTGCAATATTTTCAACTTGTATATTAGATTTTTACAATACATTGCATTGTATTTTTCTTTGGAAATGTTTGTGTGCATTTTTGTGTGTGCCCTCATAACACTCTCTATTGGATTACATTTGAAATGGGGGTATTGCAAGCTTTATAAAGAAAATGCTTTACTCAGAACATTGAGTAGCTTATCGGACTGGCAAAAAAAGGTATGAAATATGCTTTCCACTTTATGTCGCCGCTTATAGAAATAGGAGAAGAGGTTACATTAGAGAATAAATATGTCAATAAATCGATTCATGTGGCTGTATATACTTGAGAAAACAAAAAGTTTGTCCCAGCATGTGCTGATTAAAAAGCGGAAACAGAAGAAAGTTTGCTTTTGTAAGAAGGACGGTTTGCTAAGTGAAAGCATGCCTTTACACTAATCCATAATACAGTTTGGGAGATAGATAACAAATGTCATTGCCATCTGGTGGCCATTAGGTAAAATTGCTTACCATTTGAATAATTAATGATTACAGTAAAAGGCACTGCTGATTTGTAAACTAATTTCCAAGGAAATTAACACAACAATGGCAAGTATGACTATCCAGACAATATATTGCTGCCAAGTTTCAAAAATCTGCAGCTATGTAATGGAGAAGTGCTGTGATTAACAATGGCCCTTATTGTATGAGTCTTTTATAAATGGTAACTCAACGGTGTGCCATGCATCTCAGACACAGATAGATATCCAGGAGTGAAGGTTTAATAGGTTTGCAAGTTTACTGGCCATGTAAGGGAACATATTACATGTTGGGATAAGACATTGATAAGGTCTTGAAATAAAGATGATCAGGTAACATGGAAAAATGTTCCTATCAGCATAATAAGATATCTAGAGTTAAACATCATAGTTTGGAAACGTTCTGCTTTGCTTAACTTCAATTAGTATATACTAAAACAGAACAACCGTTTTTGCAGTGATACTTGTGCTAAAAGTAGGAAATGGCTGAGTGACATTTGCTTCAAATTTTAGCAAGAAGGTTTTTTTACAGCGCGACTTCATAAATATGTAAAGTGTATGATGCAATGGGGAACAGTCACTGGAAGAATGTACCAGCACAAACTGGACCAACTGACATATTTATGAGAGGTGTTGTGCCACTGTTGCACCAGGCAGTGTGGTGCAAGAACAGCCCAAGTCCAAAATGCAAGTAATGAAGCCACTCAAGGTCACCTTGTGTGCTCCTGAGGGTCTTCATAAGTCTTGAGTAACACAACGCAGGTAAAATCACTGCATTGTGCTACTCTGCCCTGGGAAGGCATTCCACAGGCATTTAGTGGGTGTTCCCAAGCAACTCCCATGGCTTTTGATGCATTCCCAGATTTACCAAAAGTAGTAGACCTGGGAATGCACCAAAAAGATATGGTTTCTCAGGGGAGGTGTAACAAGGAGAAATATATTTATTTCTCCTTGTTACTTCCTCTTTCTATGTGTGCTGCATTCTGCACCACACATAGAAAGAAGAATATGACTCCCACAATTGCTTTTGAGCAGGAAAGTGCCCCTTCCTGCACTAACAATCCTGCGTGCAACTCAGGCACACTTGCACCAATGTGCATGGGTGCCTCCATCGGCACTAGGCATCCAAAATGAACCAATACAGGGACAAAGGCAGGAATGCACTGTCTTCTTTCAAATACAGCATATTCCTGCCCTTTCCCTGTCAAGCAACACAGCTAAGTGACTTGCTGCGCTGCGTGACATTCTCATAAATATGCCCCTAAATTACTCCCAAGTAACAATCTACACCCCTTTGCTCCAGCCCTCGATTACTGCCTTGTTTAAAAAATAAGTGGTGTTGACCACTAGAAAGAGCAACTCCTTGTATCAAACAAGAAGTAAATAATATACATATTGAGCCACTCCCTGATCTGTCTTATCCCCTCTGCATCCTTGTGCTCTAAGGGTCCATCTGTCCATGATATGCGTAGTCTGAAGCAAAATAATGGAGTACCATTGAGCATCACAAACCACACCCTAGCGAGTATATTAGGGGTCTTGGGGTCAGGATAGACAGAATATATTAAGAAGGTTACCTTTACTATATTTCTTTAGCTCTCTTCTCTCACATCGTAGCAAAGACCTGGAACAGCCTCCCCTGCACCTCTGGAGCATCACCTCCCTTCTGGAATTCTAAATGGCCCTCAAGACTTAGCTGTTTGAAGAAGCCTCCAGGACCTGAAAGCGCCTGGATACCCTATGGGGTGATTAGCTGTGCTCTATTAAATCCTGATTGAAAATCCTGATTGATTTTGTCTCCAAAGACTTTACTGGGTGTTTAAAAGAGGTCTGCTCATGTCAGATAAAGTTGATGAACTTAACTACTCCTGTCTATCTCCTGGAAACTTGCAAGTCTCACCAAAGTCTTCAATAAGGTACAACCGGCCACAGAAATGTTCAGTGAATCAAGCCTCAAGACCATAGAATCTGATTGAGAATCTTCCATTAGTCACAGGGTTGGAGCATATAACACAAACCTTCTGAAGGAATTGTTCTGTGATGCCTGTAGTTTTAATTGTAGTGAAGAGTAAACACAAAGTTGTGGCCAACTTGAGAGCGCCAAAACAGATGCAGACAAGTGATTCCTAATTTGGAGGAAGCTAACCTTTGAAACATAAATAGTGGAAAAAGCTAAGAAACTCTAACTATCCTTGTGACTACTCCTATTTGTTACATCTTGTGTTCATAGGGACAATGTTAACTGCAGAAACATGGCTTTTGGAATAGCTTCAGATACAGGGAACAATAACAAGGATAGATATTTTTATTAAAAAGCCGTGTTAATGTGATCTGAATTTTAAACTGTATTATTTTAGCTCTATTTATAAGTAGTAAACATATTACATGATATACATCAACATTTGAACCAACCATTTTTGAAACAAGCATTGGCAAAACTTTGGCAAAGTCAAAAGGTGTTCTTCCAAAAAGATGAGCTATTGGCTTTCGCTGAGTTTTTTGACTGATAGTCACATGTGAATGGGTGCACGCCTAGCTGGCAATCTTGCAATGGGTTTTCTAGTAGAGAACAATAATTCCAATATGCCCGCCAGTGTGCATGACCATGTTGTGGTACATGTGCATGCACGCATCATGATGAATGAGCATATGTGCGGCACAACATATGCCCATTCAAGTTGTAAAAGGGAGACCAAACAGGTGGAGGAGGTTTCCCCCTCAAGTGACTGGTGGGTTGTTGATTCTGCCTACCCTCCCTCTCTCCAATTACCCCAGAACAAATAGAGTACAGGGGGCGTGGCCACAGCGCGTAGCGGAATGGCTGCCTTGTGAGGGAGCTCCGCGTGCCGGAACCTTATACCGGACGATTACCGTCCTTTATCCTGCTGGGCACTGAACATAAACCTGTCTGGGGGCTTCGAGGAGACAGCGGAAGGTTCTGAGGCAGCGTAGATTTGTGCCTCACGCTGTCACCCTGAATTTTGTGGACTAGCGGATCGAAGTGCGATCAACAAAATGGCGGCGCTGTGGTGGGGGATCTGAAGGCTCCCTAGCTGCCTGTGCTTTTGAAGCAGTCGCTCTGTGTGGATGACTCCTGGGTGCATGCTGCGCTTTCACTAACGGAGCCTGACTGGTGGCCGGTTCCCTGCAGCTGAATTGTGACCCGAAGAGGCAAGGTGGACTGGTTGGCGTGGTGGGCCTTGCATGCCGAGGCCGCGTATGACTCTACTAGTGATTCACGGCCTCCGCTACTCTACGTGAAATCACCGGCCTGCTTCTGTGGGCAGGAAGAAGCAGAGGGGAAGGCTGTCTAGCTCTGTGGCTCTGAGAGGAGAAGACACAGAGCGGTGCACATCGCGGGAGGGGCTGTCAAGGTGAGTGGAGCGCTGATGCGGCCGGGCTCACTGGGCCTGGCGACGCGAGGCTGGTGGGGTGCTATGCCCATCTGGAGTGGCGGTGTCCTGCGGGTCTTGTGCGGCGGGGCCTTGGGGGGTTCTGGTCAGGGCGGCGCTGCTCACTGGGTTGGACCGGGTGCTGTGCTGTCCCGGGGCTGGAGTGGCGCTCCCTGTCGACTGCCCTGACCCGCCACTGGACCGGACTTGGCCACGAGCGGTTGGGGTGCTACGGGGGAGCCCTGAGGTGGCGGTGGATGGCGGCAGGGCCTGTGCTGGGCTGCAGGTGTATGCCCCGGAAGAGATTGGTGGAGAGCTGGCAGTAAGGAGCGCTGCGTTACTGAGGCACTGAGACTACTGGCCATCCCGGCGATCTGCGAAGTTTTGTGCAGCAAAAGTACCCTGTGTGGCGTGCAGAGGTGCTGCGAGAGACTGAGAGTTCGTTTGGGCAGGCCTATTCTACTGCACGCTATCTGACTGTCTACTGGTGCTATTGGCCTGCACATGGTTGCCACCATGGGCAAAGCGGAGCCTAAGCAAGCGTAGCTGACCTTCAAGAGCAAACGGCAGATGCGCACGGGGGAGGTTTCGGGTGAGCAGGGCGACTCCCGAGGCACTTCGTCTGTGCCTGATGATGCACAAGATGACAACAGGACGATACTCCTCGAGCTGCACACAAGGATGAAATCAATTGACAGCAAAATAGACGCTTTGGCGACAGGCCTAGATGACGTAAAAAAGATAGTAGATAAACATGAACACTGTTTAGACGTCCTAGAGAACCGGGTGTCTGATGGACATGACGCGCAGGCTGAAACTCACACTCAGATCTTACAAATGGAAAAAATACTAGAGGTAATCAGCGCAAAAAATTAGGATTTAGAAGCGCGCTCAAGACGTAATAACATAAGAATTATTGGCCTTTCAGAAACCACGCCCATAGCTAAGATGGAACCTTTCATTGATAACATGCTACATGAACTTTTTGGGTCTACTCTATCAAGCATGATGATCGTGGAGCGGGACCATAGATCGTGGGGGCCCAGGCCCAAGCCGGGTGCGCCGTCGCGCCCGATCATTGCGCGATTACTTAACTATGCGGACAGGGATTCTATCCTAAGAGAAGCGAGAGCAAAGGAACCGGTGGTTTATAAAGGCAACACATTATCCTTTTTTCCTGACTACACTCCAGCGGTGCAGTCAGCGCGTCGGGAGTTCGTCCTGGTTAAAAAGTTGCTGAGAGAGGCGGCAGTGCCATACGCTATGTTGTATCCAGCGAAGCTGAAGTTCACCCATGAGGAACAGTCTCACTTCTTTACAGATGCGAAATCTGCATTAAAGTTTACGAAGCATATCTGCAAGGCAAAGCTGCAGCGGAAACGGAAAGATGACGAGCAGACGGTGTCCGGATTGGATGACGCAGATTAAAAAAGAGTATATTAACATGGCCACCCCTGGACCTCTTTCTCTACTGTTGTGCCATTATTGGTCTGAGTCATGTAGCTCCGCCCCATGCAGTATGTTATGGTGGAGCTGAGGGTGGGCGGGGATGCTGGCTGTACTTTATGCCTCCTTGGGGTCCCGGATGAGCACTGCCCCATCAGGGACCTCCGGCTGCACCTCGGTGTGAGCATACGCTGCTGTCCCTCTTCCCCAAGAGGGTATTACCCCTATGGTTGTAGTAATGTGGGTGGTGGGGGGACTGTGGTCTCGACCTGATTGGGAGGTTGGAGTGGGTGGTGGGGGTGGGGGCGGGGTTTGTGAAATTTTTGTATAATATGTGTTTTCTTAGTATTGCATTTAGTCAATGGTGCGAACTCTGATGCCTACTTAACGCATCGCTTGTGTTGTTATACAGTCGTTTACACGGTCTCCCTCTGGGCTCTGTGCCGTGTGCTGTTTTTTGCTAGGATTTTCTCTGTGTAATGGACGATAACTGTGTGATGTTGACTTGGAATGTCCGTGGTCTCAATTCTCCCAAAAAGGTGCGGCAGGTGCTAGCATATTTAAATGGACACGAGATACAGATAGCGCTGTTACAGAAGACGCATCTGGCCCCGCTAGCGACATGTGGGACACTGGGCAGGTGGCCGGGTTTTCATCTTGCTGCTTCAAATTCTTCCTATGCGAGAGGTGTATTGATGTTAGTAAAGAAGGGGGTTGACTTTCAAGCGCTACACACCTATACAGATGATGAGGGGCGGTATGCTATGGTATGCGGGAAATTTTGAGGTATGTTAGTCACCATTATTAATATGTATGGACCAATTATGGATGACCCAGCGTGTGTGGACCGGATATGTGGGCAACTGAGGGAGTGGCCGACTGCTCCTGCTGTATGGGGGGGAGATCTGAATACCTATCTAAATGCGCAGCTAGATAAGTTGAACCCTGAGACCCATCGCACCCCCAGGGTTGCTGTGAGTGTGAGGAGGGCTATGAAGGCGTTTGGGCTGTGTGATGTGTGGTGAGTGCGGAATCCGAAGCGGCTGGAGGGTACGCATGCGACAAATATGCATGGGAGCTGGTCTAGACTTGATGACTGGCTGATTGGAGATGAGCTAATGGAGTGGGTCTCCGAGGTGGTCCCACTCGCACGCACGCTGTCAGATCACAACCCGGTGCGGCTGGTTCTGAAAAACTCAACTGGAGTGCGTCGTTCTTTCACATGGAGGTTACATTCTGAGGCGCTCCTTGATCCGGTGTACGAGAAGACCATACGCGAGGCCATAGTACAGTACTTCACGCTAAATAAAGGTACTGCCGATCAGGCTGCAACGTTATGAGAGGCCTTCAAGGTCATCATTAGGGGGTGTGTATTGGGACTGCAGCAGCATCCTTCGTGATATTCGAACAAAGCTTAAGAGAATTGAAACTGAGCTGCGCGATCTAGAGCGCGACTATGCTAGCCGCCCTGAAATGCCCAAATTTTCCCGGATACAAGAATTAATAGTGGAATATGATTCGCAGGCGGAGGCAGAGATTAAGTATATATCTTGCAGACATGCAGCTAGAAGATACGGAGAAGCAGGCAGGCCGAGTCGGACGCTGGCGTTCAAGATTAAGGCACGCTCTGAACAGCAGCGGGTGGATAGCTTAGTGGATGATGCAGGAGCCAAGCATTATACTCCGGAGGCTATCACGGAGCAGTTTCGTGTGTTTTACGCAGACTTATATAAAATGCGTGGTTCACTGCCGGCAGAGGAATTTGACGCGTATTTGGAAGATATCGCGTGTGCTTGGCTCACTGACGTGCAGTGTCAATATCTGTGTCTCCCCATAGATGAACGGGACATTAAATTGGCATTAGAGGTGCTGCCTAATGGCAAGGCGCCGGGCCCGGGTGGGCTCTCGGTAGAATTTTATAAGAGATACGTGGATCTGATCGCGGCCTACCTACTGGAAGTCGATGCGGAAGCATACAACGCCGAGATGCTGCCTTCATCATTACGAGAGGCACTAATTGTCACATTGCTTAAGAAGGACAAACCACCGGAACACTGTGACTCATACCGCCCGCTATCATTAATTAATATTGATGCCAAAATATTGGCAAAGATCCTAGTGACTAAACTGCAGCCGTGGCTACAAGGGCTGATCTTACCTGATCAGTCGGGTTTTGTGCCTGAGCGGATCAACTCGCATAACCTTCGCACACTCTTCTCCATGTTCCATGTGCTACAACCCACTCTTGAGGCTGCGGCAGTGCTGTTAGACACTGCTAAAGCGTTCGACTCTGTGGAATGGCAGTATGTGCATAGAGTTTTGCGGCGTACAGTGTTTCCATAAATGTTTCTCCAGTGGCTAACGGTACTTTACACGGAGCCGTCGGCGAGGGTGCGGGTCGGCAGTCTGAAACCTGAACCGTTATGTATCGAGAGGGGAACTCGTCAGGGCTGCCCCCTTTCGCCCATGCTGTTTGCAATCATTCTGGAACCACTGGCCTGCATTATCCGTCAGCATCATAGGGAGACCGAATTGAATTTTAACTATCGGTCAGTATCCATTTCATTATACGCTGATGACATGGTTTTATTTGTGCCCGAGCCGTCCAGATATCCGGCGCAACTGCTGCGGGAATACTTGAAGTTCGGATGCATTTCTGGTCTACGTATAAATTGGGAGAAGTCGTTCATAATCCCACTAACGGCTGGGACTGCGCGACCTGATCTGGAATTCCCACTGGTGTGGTCGGCTGATCCCGTTAAATATCTGGGTGTGTGGGTGCACCGAGACCCCGCTGTGGTGATTAGGGAAAATTCCGGAAGGGCGTGTTCGAAATTGGAGACCACAGTTGAGTCCTGGTTGTTGCTGCCGCTCTCGTTGGCAGACCGCATCGCTCTTGTTAAAATGGTGGTGTTGCCCAGGTTTCTTTATCTGTTCACGAACGTGCCAATAGTACTAAACATGGCCTTTTTTAAGACTCTCTGGGGCCATCTGCTTCGACTGGTGTGCGAAGTGCAGTGGTCGGTCCTCACCAGGGGATATGAGCGGAGAGGATTTGCGGTGCCGAACTTCTATGCATATTATCTCAGTGCACAGGCTCCGTATCTTTATTATTGGTATAGGCTGCATGCCTTCACACCGCATGTAGTGGTAGAAGAGGGAGATGCGGCTCCCGTCCCATTGCATAGTGTAGTCACTCACCACTCGAGAGGCACCGCAAAGTCGAAGATAAATGCAGTGGATGCCACGGTCTCAGCTTGGCAGAGGATAGGGAAGTTGGTGCAAAAGTTGCCATTGTATGCACCGGATATGCGGCTCGAACATCATGCGCAGTTGTCGGTCACGCACGAGGCTCCGTCAGTGAGAGTGTTGAGGGAGGCAAGGGGGATCCTGTGCGGAGCCTCCCACTCACTGTCTCTGGGGAGTGCAGCAGTGATCCCCATCCTTGTGGCCAGATTTGGGATCCCGGGTCCCCCATTCCATGAAGCAATCTGGTAGTTATGGTCCCTACACCTTCTGATTTCTGGGTACGGGCCCCATGTACACCTCCTTACAGAATGTTTAAAAACTGAAAGTACAAGGGGTTTAAGCAGAAAGGCCGAGGAGCTTCATATGCTCTGTGATCATGCTGGAGGTCAGAGGTCAAACCCTTTGTTCTGTTATATTTTGACCGTGGTGGGAAAATGTACATGATTCTGGGCTCATTTTACTCCTGGTGGTGAGCTCTAATCACCTGGAGCACTTTTTCTAGGCCTTCTGGACTCCAACATGGTCATCTCTGCATGGAGCTGATACCACTGGCTCCCTGTGGCAGCCTTCCTGCCATTTCTTCTCTGGCACTTCTCACCTCTTTGGCGCAGAAGTTGTTGGTATAGAAAGTGAAAAGGGGATCCTGAAAAAGCCCAGTAAAAGACGTCAACTGTATCCACACAGAAATGTGCGTGATTAGGCAACATTATGTGAAAAATGGTTCCAATTAATGAATTACAGTGGACAAGCTCAGTGAGAGAACTGTTGCAACCTTTTATACATAGTGACAGGAGCCAGCAATCAATAAAACAAATGAACTAAGACGTTTGCAGTACAACAAACAAACCAGTATTGATAGTTCCTCCGAAGCATGACCTACAGAGGGGAGGAATACAGGGGAAGAACGCACACACCCAATCAGCATTGAGGTCACCTTAGTGGGGATAGATAAGATCCAGGGATGATCAAAATACAATTGCAACAGTAGCACACATTCTTCTTATGCCGAGGTTTTAGAAATATGACACGTTGTCAGATTGCACAGATAAAATGTAATCAGAAGATTGCACAAATAACACGAAGACAGCTAATTGCAGAGATATATAGGAGGAAGGGAGGTTTGGGCTTAGTTGTATAATATTGCTCAAACATGACCATATATGTACTTTGTCATTCACATGATTACTATGTATGGTTCAGCAAAAATATACTGTATAAAGAGATACCTACATGTAGCTAATTTAAGAGTGGGGTGGCAATCCTACGGGGTTCATCACTCTCCCAGCTAATGCGAAATTAAACCTTTATACTTTATTGCTTACTCTTGCTTGTTTATCTACTTAAACTAAGGTCTAACCAACAAATTGGCGAGCCAGCCAGAAGGGTCCCGGAGGTCATGGCCAATGGCAACTGATGGACAGGAGACTGCCTATTGTGAATAGGTTGTGCACTTCTCTGAGAAGGTAAGCAGATGCGTAATCAAAAGGTCTATTCTCATGAGTAGTTCTCTCCCTGAGGTGGTTGCTGTCACAAGGAGTCTTCAAATTATAACAATTGAAGTAAGGTTGAGGTAAAGAAGAAATGCTATGATAAAAGAGCACAAGACATCTATGGCATGCATAAGTAATCTACACACCACAGATTGGTGAGGAAAGAGGATCGGAGGGACGGAATAGGCGTGAGGTGTAGACCAAACCCCATTCTAAGATTAGAGGGATGACTCCAGACCAGGTCTGGAAAATTGGAACAGAACGTAAATCTAAAAGAGTGGTTTGATTGAGGACCAGAATACTCATGATACCATTTTGCAGATCTGGTTGATATCAGATATAGTTAAGAAAATAAGTAAGTATATTCAAGGGCCCAATTAAATACTCTAAAAATAACTAAAATAGCTGAAAAGACAGAAAGACAGTCATCTACCAAATACCAAATAAAAGTTTGGGCACATTGCAAGTAGAATGCGACACATGTCACAGAAATACTAGAATAATGCAGTAACCATTAATTCAGATAGGAGTAGGCTGGTTAAATTATATCCTGTGGCCACAAATGGACTGGAGTCGAAATAACTCCCACACATTGGCCACTTACAAGCACCTAACAATGTGGGCATGTGAAATATTTATGAACCCCAGACTAAGGTTTAGAGACCCACTTGATGAACAGCTGTTTGAGGACAATAAGCCAGCAACTTCCACCAAGGTATTTGCAAATACAGTAGCAGATGGGGTAGAACTAGAGATAAGACTACCAACACACAAGCCAAGTCCCAAATCTAAAAAAGACCATGATTTCTCAAAAATACCACCTCAGTTGTGGACAGCAGGACCAAATGATAAAGGTTTGATACAGACTACGATACAAGTAAAAATTACAATAAGGTAGGAGCAATTTTACTTAGGATTGAGCAGTATCCGTTGCCAGAAGAAGCAGTGTTCATAGCAACCACTATTGCAGCATTAGTGCAGCCAAGGGGAAATGTATCCAGGAGTTTCACCCTGTAATACTCATATATACCCAGTAAAGAAATCAAAGGGGGGTACCTTGATGATGGTAGAAGATCTCCGCTCACTAAATAACAAAGTGGTACCAGAGTTCCCAGTGGCCCCAGATCGGTAAAAATTGACAAACATCTCAGCTGATGCAGTATACATTTCAGGGATTGATTTGAAAAATGTTTTCTATAGTTTCCGTCTACAACCAGAAAGTCAATAACGGACAGCATTTACCCAAGGGGGAACCCAGTAGTTGTATACTCGCCTACCACAGGGGTACTGTGAGTCCCATAGTATATTTATTGGGGTGGTCAAACTTATCTTTTAAACGGCTAGTGCCTCTGGGGAGACCTTTGTTCCTGCTGCTGGAGAGAAATGTAATTAACTTGGCACAGCAGGGTGACAAAAGACATGAGCTCTGATCCTGAGCTGCGCCAGAGAAATATGGCAAACCTGTATGACCGATAAGCTGTGCTGATATCTTCTTGGAACTCTCATTTTGGGTTTGGCATATAGATTCCACCTCCAGTTCGATAGGTTACTGTTCTCTGTTAGCCAAAGGGAAGCAAAACTGCACTCAAAGGCAGTCTTCCCCATAGGTGTATAATAGAGTGTCACTGCATAAAAGTCAGTAAACCACACTGACATTCCATATGAGTGTAAACTAACATCATGATGCCTGTACAGGTCAATATCCAAACCTGCATAGTCCCCTCTGTGGCAGGATACTTGTGCGTAGGCGCCCTGTTGCGCATGAGAAAAGTCTCACTTGAGCAGTGCTTACATGTGTGCACACATGGGAATATCAGATATGGTAGTCCTGCTCCAAACTTAAACACATTGGGAAAAATGTTGGACTTGGAAGGGGTGACATTTACTATTCCCATTCCAAACTTAACCACATTGGGAAAAGTCCGGGGCTTTCAAAGAGTTCAATTAACTCTTCTCACTCAAAATATACCATATTTCGGAAAGTTTTTGACTATGAGAGTTTGTAATTAACTACTCACACAAAATTTTAATACACATTATACTACAAATAACACTTTGGAGAAATCCATTTTACTTATTAAAACACATTAATTAAAGATGCTATATTGGAAACACTAAAAAATCAAAAGCACTCATATTTTCTCAAGTCACTAAAACTTTTTTAAATTTAAATTACAAAAAATGAAATTACATTTTAAAACATGTAAACTGAAAATACTTAAAAATACAAATATTTTAACAATAATCAAATTGTGAACAAATCTTAAAACGTAAATTTAGGAAACATAAAGAAATGCATATTACAACACCATCATTTTAAACCAAGAATTATATATGAATTAGTTAAATAAATGTAATTATGAAGAAAATGTAATAGTAAAAAACAAACATCTTTCATATAAATAACAAGGAACAGAAATGTTTTAAGAAAATTACATTCATAAACCCATGCTAATAAAATATTTACCAGACTACTTAAAAATTATAATGAAATTTAAAAAGAACAAAATAACACATTTTTAAAATGTACACATAAAAATACAATTAAAAAAAATATTCTAATTTACATTTAATAATTGAGTGCCGAAAACGAAATCAAAGCAGATTGAAATAATATTTTAAAATGTAAACAAAAATAGAGCATAACGAATTTTAAATGTCATAAAGTATACAAATTAACAATAAAAATGTGAACAATTTACCATAAAGTCCTATCTATTAGACCTACAGAAACTCAACACACTGTTCCATTCAAACTGAGGATGTAGTAACACATTGTGTGGTTCGTGTGTATTAATGACATCTAAATATGTATAAATAAATATTTATAAGGTATACATATTTATCTGTAGTTATGAGGCTAGCAGTTTAGTATCCCAGCCATATGAAGATGTGGAAGGTCTCAAATGCATCATATCCATGTTTCACCAAGGATTTGATTTGTACATTGATATAGCATGCAAATGCTCAGGGGGGCGTCTAGGCGCTGGAACCAGTGAATCCAGTAAGGTTGCAGAAAAAAACAGTGGAAAACAAAGTTAGTTGGTGAAGAGCCAGGTTTTGAACAACTTCCTAAAAGAAAACAATGTTTGGCTGTTCTTTATACTGACCGGGAGCGAATTCCATGTTTAAGCTGTCCTTACCAAGAGGCTTCTTCCACCCCATCGAGCTTTTTTGAATCTGGGTTTTTGTAGTAGTTTGTTGTGTGCAGACCTTCGATCTCTGGGAAGACACGTACCAGTTCAGATGTTTCTTCAGAAAGTGAGGACCACCTCCATGCAGTGTCTTGTATACTAGATATAGAGATTTAAATGTTATCCCCTTGCCGACTGGAAGCCAGGGCAGGGATCTCAGATGGTGGAAGACTGGCTGGAATCTTAGAATGTCATGCAACAGTCTGGCTGCCACATTTTGGAGGTGCTGTAACTTATGTAGGTATTGAGTTTGCATATCCATATAGAGAGCATTACTGTAGTCCAATCTGGACAGGGCTGGTGCTATTACCAGTGTTTTTAGGGTGTCCAGTGGAATGAATGGGGGATTTTCCTGATTCTTTTTACGATGAAAAAGATGATTGAAGTGAGGGTACTGATCTGTTATTATCAAAGATGAAACCTAAATATTTTGCATTCCTTACTGAAACTGAAAGTTCCCCCACACTGGATGGGCACCATCGGGGGGACCAAAAGGAGGTATCTTTGGCTAGCAACAGAACCTCCATCTTTCCACCATTTAATTTTAGGCAGTTGGACCTCATCCACTAACTGACCTGGGTCATGCAGCAATTAAATTGGTCTTCTGTTTCCTCCACATTACTTGATATTGACACGACTAATTGGGTGTCATCAGCATATGAAACCACTGAGAACCGAACTGCCTGATAATGGTAGCCAGAGGGGTAACATAGAGAGTAAACAGCATGGGGCTTAGGGGCGAGCCCTGTGGCATCCTACACCGGAGTGTAAATTGTTTGGATGAGAAAGCTCCTGACTCTACGGATTGAGTCCTGTCAGTAAGCAATTATAACAGCAGCTTAAGGGTGGTCCCTCTGAATCCCAGCTCTTCTGGCCTGTTGGCTAGTATTTCATGGTTCACTGTGCCAAAGGCCACTGATAGGTGATTCAAAATGCGGCTGCGAGACTGGTCTGCCGGATCCCTTTCCGACAACATGTCTCTCCGCATCTCTACAAACTCCACTGGCTACCAGTGGAAAAAAGAATCATATTTAAGGCCATGACAATAGCCTATCGGGCTCTAAATGGAAACTGCCCGAAGTATCTGAAGGAAAGACTTTGCCCCTACCAACAAAACAGAGAGTTGAGCTCTAACTCCTTTAATTGGCTGCAAACTCCGCGCTTTAAAAAAGCACGACAGGGGGGAAGAGCTTTCTCAGTGAAAACAGCTGTACTGTGGAACAACCTCCCGGCCTCACTTCGAAGCGCCGAGTCAGAATTCTGTTTTTAAAAGGCCTTGAAGACATGGCTCTTCAAGACAGTAGTGGCACAAAACTAATAAGTCGCATTTTTGCATCTGTCGTTTTTCACCTAGTTTGTTTCTAGCGCCGGGACACCCCTGTGTTTGGGGGTAGCTGTCGCGGTTAATAAATTTCAGTATTATTACTATTATTATTATTGGTCTAGCAGGATCAAGGCGGGCTTACCACCAGCATCCAGGATTGTTCTTAGTTCTTCAGTGGCCATGACCAGAGCTGTCTCGGTGCCATGCCCCTCCAGGAACCCATATTGAGAAAGATCTAGAAGGTCTATGGAGAAGAGAAAAGTTAAAGTTGTAAGTTAAGTATGGTGAGCTGGTCCTGACGAATGCTTCATGTAATACGCCTAGAAGCAGAAACATGTTGACCAAACATTCTTTCTCCCTTTAGGATGCATCTGGCCAATTTCCAGCCAGTTAGAAACATCTGACTCACTTGTTTTTAATAGTGCCGAGTTTTCCACCATTAAAAATCTTTTCGGATAAAGCAGAGGCACTTTTTAAACCACCTCCTTCACTTATCGCACTGACTCACGTTACACAAAAAATACCTGCTCCACTGTAAACAGGCGTTATAGCACACCAGAGATGCATTTGGCATCTCTGGTGGGAACCCAATGATGAAGCATGTCATCAACTAGGTTGGTGAGTGAGGGTTCTTTTAACTAGAGTGATTCCTCTTGCTAAGCTCTTCTTTTGTCGGATACACTCTTTTGTTGTTTGATTTACATTGTTCAGGAGGACCAAGAGAGGCTCCAGTTACATTTCCCTCCCTCTCTTGTTGTTTAAATAATATAAAATCTGAAAATACAAAGTAAAAGAAACATCTTAACATTATATGACAGTTAAAAAAACAAATGAAATGACAAATTCTTCAATACTATATTCCTGTTCCATGGCTGAGCAGTTCAGACCTTTTACTCACATACGCGCATGCGCACACACTTTTTCAATAACTCTTGTCTGCTAACATTTCAAATGCATGCCCAGACTACTTCTTCATTCTTCCCAATCCCCCTGTCTTCTCCACTGGCCTTCACCCCTACACTTCTGAGTAACTAAAACCACTGGTTTTTCATCTTCTGTTCAGTCTTATCTGGAAGGGATTGACTGATTTACTGAAACCTTAGACATATTAATTAATTAATTAATTATGTGCTTATATAGCGCTGGAATCACTCCCGAAGGGGTACCTCCACGCTTCGACCGCTGCGAAACCCTTCCTGGCTTCCCTGAGAGATGGACCCTTAATGGGTATCTCCAGGGTGAGACCAGGCATCCCCGGCGGTCTGGTGGGGCCGTTAGTGAAGATGAGGCAAGCTAGTGCCCAGAGTTGCCGAGTGTGATCGCCGATCAGAGTGGGCACCGAGGCGAGAGAATTATCGAGTCCGCTGACCCTGGTCCAGAAACCTGCCGCGTCGGGAATCGAACCCTGGTCCCGGGCCGTCCTCTGCTCTCAGGTCTGCCGCCTCTAACCAGTGAGCCACACTACTTCACATATATCGTCATATATCTAATATATATATTCATATATCTATATATATATTCATATATCTATATATATATTCATATATATATATATTCATATATCTTCATATATTTAATATATATATTCATATATCTGTATCATCAATACACTCCCTAAAATGTATCACCTCTGCCAAAAATAGTTTCCCAGACAAATACACCATTAACACATTTTCTTTTGCGTTCAAAATAAAAAAGAGTACACCTGAGATGAAGTCTACCAATGCATTTATTTCTCACTACAGATATATAGAAACAATCATGTGTGCTGTTGTAAGTGGAACTTCATCATCACAGTCGTAGTGCCCCATCCTTAAGACCAAGGTAACAACCAAATATAATATAGTAGCAATAGCAATTTTGAGACATTTGCCTAAATAGAGTAGCCAAATAGAGAGTTCTGAAAAGCACTTGGGACCACACCATGTGCATTGTCAGCCAGGGATCCTCACTATCCCCACTGCTTAACATCTATATTTCAGCTCTTGGTGTAACTTTCATGCGAGCCAGGGGCATAACACAGGTGTTTGCAACCTGTGTGCCCCACGATGGACACCACCTTCTTTCCCCCGCGTCCCCACTCACCCTATGATCTACTTTTGTGAGATATGAGACTCACAAGCCACACACCACATTCTGTATGGGGGCATACATTTTTATTAACCAGAAAATAGTCTCCCTCTAGACCTCAAATTCTTATACACTCGAGTTAATCCAAATACATAATGTGAGCACCTAGAACACTTTTATTTTATTAATAAACAAATACTCCAACAATAAACAAAAATATATTATTTTATTTAATTTCTTTTATCAAAAATGTTTTCATCATAATACTCTTTTTAAAATAAAAAAAATTAAATCAACATAGATCATAAAAAATTCATCAATAATCACAAAGACAAAAAAGCAATAAATACAAAATAGACCCCGGTAGAGAAACACAAACCAAATTCACACACCACCATTCAAACCTTACTCTCACAAACCCAGACAAACCTTCACACTCATAACATATATCTGGGGAGCTCAACTACAGAGTGACATTGTAATTGAAGTGACCAAATAAAACAACTGCTTATAGCAGGATTTGACAAGGCAATGGTCGATGCGTTTTGGTGGCTGCAAAGCGATGGAATGCCACCTTCCTTAGGACCTGCCAGATATAGAGCCCTAAAAAGACCCGCTCCACCCGTAGACAAAAGATACCTCTACAAATGTAATTTTACTATTGTCTATTAGGATACAATCAGTTGTTCCATTTATCCTACAACGACTGAGGATCTGTCACTTTCTCAAACAGATTGTCACGAAATACAGCTCTCAAATCCTGAAACGACTAAAGACTGTGTAATGTCGCTTCTCACAATAAAATTATAGTCACAGTTCCCAGAACTCTTCTCCTTTCTGAAGGTGAAATCGCGCCGGAAATTCACTTTTCAGATTCCGAAGCGCAGAGTAACAAATTTCTTAAACCTCCGCAGAGCAAAGTCACTTGTAAGGCGTGAAATGCATCTTCAAAAATTCTCCATATATGCAACATAGCCTTTCACAGTAAATGTCCACTTTAACTCTAGGCTACCGATGTATCTCTCACCATCCACAAAGCCTCCTGCTCCTACACTTCTTGGCAGAAAGCTTCAGCCTATATTGTACTTCATAGTGGATTGTAACCCGCATAACAAGTAACTTGCACGTCCTCGAGTCAGCCCACTCAACACAATTACACAACATGCCACATACATCCATTCCACACCACAGAATTCCACATCATGCCACACAATTCAGAAGGACACCACAAAATTGAGTCATCGAGCATAGCCAATAAGTCTCACCTTTGGGACCTTTTAAGTGTTTAACCATGCAACAGTTGATGTTGTTGCACCAAGGATATTGTGCTGCATAACTAAATACTTATGAGGTCCCAAAAGCGAGACCTATTTGCTATGCCAATGCTTGTTTTTCTGACCTCCTGTTTTTGACTGTGTGCTGAACTTCGTTTTTGCTGGCTTTAGGACTCTAGGCACTTTACCACTGCTGACCAGTGCTAAAGTGCATGTGCTCTGTGTCTGAAATGTAAGCGTTTGGTTTTTCCATGATTGGCATATTTTATTTACTAATAGGTCCCTAATACAGTGTACTGGGTGTGCCCAGGGGGTGTAAATCAAATGCTACTGGTAGGCCTGCAGCACTGATTGTGCCACCCACACGAGTAGCCCTTCAAACCTGACTCAGGCCTGCCACTGCAGAGCCTATGTGTGCAGTTTTAAAGTGCCATTTTGGCCTGGCAAGTTCACATACTTGCAAGGCCCAAAGCTCTTCTTTTATTACATGTAAGTCACCCCTAAGTTAGGCGGTAGGTAGCCCCCTGGGCAGGGTGCAGTGTGTTTAAAAGGTGGGAAATGTGCTTTTACAAGTCATGGTAATGAAAAGCATCTAAATGTGTTCTCACTACAACAAGGCATATCCCACCCATAGGTTAGCATTGGAGCTGCCCTGTAACATCTTATAAGTGTATCTTCCAATTGGGAGCAGATAGATAATTGGAGTTTGGTGTCTCTCGACTCACAATTCAAAAACACATCTTTTAGTAAAGTTGGTTTTCAAATTGCAGGTCCGAAAATGCCACTCTTAGAAAATGCAAAAAGAACAGATGATGGATGGAATGCTGAACAAATCTTGCATTCAACCCAGTCACAGATCTGGGTTAATTCCATTGTTTTTGTGCTCACCACACCATTCCAGCTTTGACACAGCCATATGCACATCAGTCTTGACCCTGCTCTCCATGGAACTGCCAGGCTAAGTGTGCCCTGGACTGGAAAACAAGCATCCTGGTATTGGTTTCAGGGTTTCACTCCTCATTAGCCAGGCTAGCTTGAATCTGCCAGCATAGTGAACACGGGACCTCGGTCTGGGCATTCCCTTCCAATTTAGGGAATTAAATGCAAAAAGAACAGCTGATGGATGGGGTAACTAGGCATAATATCGACTCCATAATATCGATAGGAGAAAATATTGTGTCAAAAATATCAATAGTAATAAAATATCGAAAAAAAAATATCGTTGGTCAAAATATCGAAAAAAGTAATGGTAATAAAATATCGAGTAAAAAAATATCGAGACAAAAATATCGACTACACAAAATATTGTTACATAGTAAAAGGAAAAAATATCGACAATATCGAAATAAAAGGATAAAAATTTAAAGAAAAGATGTAATAAAAATATATAAATGAATGTTAATTATTAGGAGCGGGATGTTGTGTTAATAGGGGATAAGGGTGGGGAGTAATTTAAAAAATAAATTAAAAAAATTTAATATATGGTAGATTTTATAAATAAATAAGTGAAAAAATATACAAAATAATTGTAAAAAAATTATTTATTTAAATATAATAAATATTTTGTAAATTTTTAGGAGCGGGATGTAGGGTTAATAGGGGATAAGGGTGGGGAGTAATTTAAAATAATTGTTGTAAAAAATAATAACATTTTACAAATATTGCAAAAATAGAAAAATAGTAAAAGCGATCAAATTATATATTGCAAAAAATGATATGCAAAAAAAAGTTTGCAATTTATTTTGTAAAATAATAAATTTACCACTAGTCTGCAAATAATTTATTAAAAAAAAGTAGTACATTAGATTTGTCTAAGGAATATAATTAGTGCAAAATAAATTATAATAATAAATTATAAATAAAAATGTAAATATTTTAAAATTTGTAACATAATTAAAATAAAAAATTGATTAAAAATAAAAAAAATATGAAATATCATTATTAATGTTATTTTCATCATATAACAATGTAATAAACAATAAATTAATTATCATAAATTATTATCTATAAATAAAAAATTAGTATTTATTTACTTTATAAATGTACTTTCATTTACAAATAATTGTTCATAATAACCATTTATGAGAAAAAAAATTAGTAAATAATTATATAATATAAAACATTTTAATATCATTGGAAACTTTTAAGAGATATTAATTATTAACATAATTTTATTAAAAAGGTATGCTTTAATATTACATTTACAGGTGTAGGATTAGTAAATTTGGATAGGTTAGTGTACAGGACTTTTTACAAAAATTGGTACTCTGGATTTGGAATACAAAATTATAATTGGACAGTGTCCTGCACCTTCCCTGATATTAGCTAGACTGGAGGAGGAATAGTAATTTTTTATTGGTCTGTGTCCAGCACTTTCCCTGATTTTAGCTAGACTGGAGTAGGAATAGTAAATTATACTTGGTCAGTGTCCAGCACTTTCCCTGATATTAGCATGACTGGAGTTAGAATAGTAATTTGTAATTGGTCAGTGTCCAGCACCTTCTCTGATATTAGCTTGACTGGAGTTGGAATAGTTATTTTTTATTGGTCTGTGTCCAGCACCTTCCCTGATAGTAGCTAGACTGGAGTAGGAATAGTAAATTATACTTGGTCAGTGTCCAGCACTTTCCCTGATATTAGCATGACTGGAGTTAGAATAGTAATGTGTAATTGGTCAGTGTCTAGCACCTTCTCTGATATTAGCTTGACTGGAGTTGGAATAGTTATTTTTTATTGGTCTGTGTCCAGCACCTTCCCTGATAGTAGCTAGACTGGAGTAGGAATAGTATATTATACTTGGTCAGTGTCCAGCACTTTCCCTGACATTTGAATAAATGGAGTTAGAATAGTAATTTGAAATTGGTCAGTGTCCAGCACCTTCTCTGATATTAGCTTCACTGGAGTAGGAATAGTAATTTATAATTGGTCTGTGTCCAGCACCTTCCCTGATATTAGCTAGACTGGAGTAGGAATAGTAAATTATACTTGGTCAGTGTCCAGCGCTTTCCCTGATATTTGCATGGCTGGAGTTAGAATAGTAATTATTAATTGGTCAGTGTCCAGCACCTTCCTTGACATTTGCCTGACTGGAGTTGGAATATTAAATTATAATTGGTAAGTGTCCAGCACCTTCCCTGATATTTGCCTGACTGGAGTAGGAATAGTAAATTATAATTGGCCAGTGTCCAGCATCTTCCCTGATATTAGCATGATTGGAGTTGGAATAGTAATTTTTTATTGGTCAGTGTCCAGGCACCTTCCCTGATATTAGCTTGACTGGAGTAGGAATAGTAAATTCTACTTGGTCAGTGTCCAGCACTTTCCCAGATATTTGCATGACTGGAGTTGGAATAGTAAATTCTAATTGGCCAGTGTCCAGCACCTTCCATGATATTAGCATGATTGGAGTTGGAATAGTAATGTTTTATTGGTCAGTGTCCAGCACCTTCCCTGATATTAGCTTGACTGGAGTAGGAATAGTAAATTATACTTGGTCAGTGTCCAGCACTTTCCAAGATATTTGCATGACTGGAGTTGGAATAGTAAGTTTACATCGGTCACTGTCCAGCACCTTCCCTGATATAAGCTTCACTGGAGTTGGAATAGTAAATTATTATTGGTCAGTGTCCAGCACCTTCCCTGGTATTTGCCTGACTGGAGTTGGAATACTAAATAATAATTGGCCAGTGTCCAGCACCTTCTCTGATCTTTGCTTCACTGGAGTTGGAATAGTAAATTATAATTGGTCAATTTCCAGCACATTTGCATAAAATTTTACATTACTGTGTCATTATCTTAGAAAATAATGCAACATGGATGTTTACACAAAAGTTTATTCAGATATTTTATTTTTATTTATGTACAGTACAATACAATGAAAAGCAAAAT
The DNA here is from genome assembly GCF_964263255.1 of Lissotriton vulgaris. Taxonomy (NCBI): domain Eukaryota; kingdom Metazoa; phylum Chordata; class Amphibia; order Caudata; family Salamandridae; genus Lissotriton; species Lissotriton vulgaris. The sequence goes on from NC_141689.1 coordinate 624,143,076, forward strand.
GATCATAAAAGTAGTTTGCTAAGTAGTATTAGCAGAATAACACATTATTATTTATGTACATGTTGTAAATTGTCACAAAGAAATATTTCACAATATTTATTCAGAAAAAAATAATTTTTTTATTCTTTATGTTTGGGTAACAAGTAATTATATTTCATAAAATAAATATTCACTTCTTTAACAGCTTCTTCAATTTATATTTAATAATGTTAATATTTTATATATTAAAATTATTAAATATATATTTAGAATATATGCATTTTTATAAAGTAACAGCAAATTTATTATATTTGTTCAATATATGAAAATACAAGGTAAGACATTTATTTGGTACATATTAAATACAATGTTCATATGAAATAATACATATACATATATTATGTTGTAAAGTTTATAACAGTAAAGGGATAAAATATGTCTAATATTAATATGTGCTATTGGCAAATAAAGACTTTGGTAAATATCTTAATTTATAATACTTAGTAATTATTACAAAAAAATTGTTATAATTAATAATAATAATTACTAATATATATTTATTATTATTATTAATTACTAAACATAATTAATTCTAACTTATTTTCACAAACACATACATTCAGCAAATACAAAATACATTTTATTTAGGTCATTGTTTATATTTCAAATGGATATATTGAATTTATAATAATAAAAATAAATAAATTATATTATTTATTATTATTAATAATTTGCATAAACAATAATAATGTATAGTCAATAAAATAAAGGAAAAAGTAATTCCAATAAATGTACATGATTATAAAATATTAACATATATTATTTCCCTTTTTAAATATTTTTTTAATATTAATAATATATTATAATTAATATATATTATTTAATATTAAACAAATATATATATTTAAACACATTAAATTATCATGAGTCTGGCCTATTATTTTTATATAATAAGTATGGCTATGTATTATATTTTGTATTAGAACATTGTATTTACTATGAATCGTTTTCTAATATGGTTTAAGGGGACTACTTTTTTACCGCGTAAGCTTATTGAGCTTCATTCAGGACTGGAGAAGCTCGCGGTTGGGAGTTGCTTCGCGTAGAGAGAGGTAAGGTTATTTTTACATATATTTTTTACAGATTGGTATTGTTTGAGGGTATATTCGAACTGTGTAGTGTTTTTGTGTGTATGTAGTACTTGTTTAGGTATCTTTTAGGTGAAATGTCGTAGTTATGGATGCGTTGTGTAAGTTTCAGTTCTAGTGTTCTTTTAAGGGTTAGGAAATGTCTTCTTACATGTTTTATGTTAATTGTGAGTGTATTTACAAATGTTATGGGGTATTTGTGGGTGGGTTTCTTTATGTATGCTTTTTTACAGGTTCCGGTTCCTCGCATGAGAAGTACATGGAAGGAAGCGTTTTTTTGGGGGAGAAAGTACTGCATAACTTATTATAGTTATATTTTAACATCTATCTCCTATTTTTCCTGATTGCCTGGAGCGGTTTTTAAAATGTTTTACTATTTTTCGGGTTTTTGGAGGGGCTCGTATTTGATTGAGAAACTAATATGCGTTACCGTATTTCTTTAGAGTGTGTGTATATCACTTTAAATACTAAAGTGTCCACACTTGTGTTTTCGGGATTTCCTGGAGCGTTTATTTTAATTTTACATAACTTTCGGGCCTTTGAGTATTTCCGATATTGGATTTGTCCTGGATTGTAAGGGATTGTATGGATTATATTTGGCTGGATTACGTCTTTCTCTGCTACATAAATTGTAAGTATTTTAACGTTATTTTATTTGGGTGGGAAATGTCGATTTTTATGTAATGTGTATGTCTGATGTTATTATAAATATTGCATATTTGTTCAGAAATAATGTACCAAAATGTTATTAATATGTAAAACAAATATGTATTATTTATAATTATTTGGAAATGTTTATGTTTTTTATATTTTGCATTATTGTAAGAAGACATTTGTATTTTAGGGTTAATTATTTATAGTAGGCTTTTAGCTATTAGTGACAGGTATTCTAGTCCTCTGGTTGTAGGATATAGTGTGACTTGACTTTGCAGGAGTCTGAACATTGTTTAGTTTGTTTAGTTAGTTTCCGACCAATTTGGGTCACAGATTGTTCGATTCTTAGTTCTTGGTAGCTTTGTTCTTTTTTTAAAGCTTCTAGTAGGTTTTGGAATGTGGGTTTGGCTCTGCTAGTGGTAGCTTGGAATGCATTGTGCCACCCTTCAACACTGTTGTTAGTTTTTGCCTCTTAGTTTAATGTACTTAGATATACATTCCACCAAGGTATGTGGAATTTGGGTTGGCGTCGGTGCCCAGATCTGTGTAACCTTCCCACCCAAGTATCTTCGAAATAGTCCAGTAATGGGGCCAGTTTATCTTCATTCTTTTTGTAATATGTGCTGTCAATTAGTAAATTATAGTGTTCCGCTACATCTGTAACAGTACCATAGGCTAGTGCTATCAATTTTTTAATTTTATATGCAAAGTTGCTATCTGTTGAGTATAGAATACTTAAGGTGGATTTCTGGAGATGTCTCCATATACTCTGATTGAAATGATAGTAGCAACCCTGGATTGCTGTGTGGGGAAATGTTTTCAAAATGCTATTAATCATAGCTAGCTCGGAATCAATAATTATTTTTTGTGGAAAATAATTATTGATTTCGTTTTTGATAACATTTAATATTTCTGTATATGTATTTTGCTGTTTGTTAGGTAACAAACAGTAAATGAAAGGGATGTTATAGTGATGGTATAAACCATGTATGGAATATAGTTGATAAAAAGGTTTTGGACATGGTTTAAAAGTTCCATCCATCATCCATTGGTCACATTGTTGGATTTTTCTTAAATTACTTGCAGTTGCAAACATTATTATTCGGCTTGTACTGCTTTCATTGTCAAAAAGGATACATTTGTCATTATTGTGTGTTACGCTCATTTCTGGGGAAATGATAATTTCCTCAAATGTAGTAGGGTTAGGTTGTTTTGTGGTAGTTAGTCTTTTAGTGCGTGCTGTTGTGCCTTTAAGGGAGTCAATAGAGGGTAGTTGACCTGAAGCATGGGCTGGAATTTTTAACAGTTCTTCTTTAAGGATTTGTGTTGTTGGTTTATCACTTTGTGTGCTAGCAGTTTTTATACTTTCCAATGCATCTCTTATTTCTATTTCGGTGACATTGGGGGGGTTGATTGTGTTCCCTGGTATATAACACATCTGTTTCTTCAGTAGTAGCCCTCCCATAGCATTTGTTTGAGTAATATTTGGTACATTTCCAGAATACTTTTCTTCCACTTTGTCTTTCCTGATTATAAACATACCCCATATAACATAACAGTAATTTATTTTTCTGTGACATTACAAATTCTGCACCTTCTGTCATTTTGTTTTACTTGTTCTAGGAAAGAGTAGAAAGAAACATATTTAAAAGAGAGATATTTATGCTTGTGGTGCATACATAATTATTGCTGCATTTATACTTACAGTTACTAAAAGTTGTTTCCAAAAATGCTGAACTGTGTTTTCAAATATAATCTTGTATGTTCTTCTTTAATTACTGTTGGTATGAAAACATATAAATGATAAGTAAATGTTTACACATGACATACGATTTTCCTAGGATAAAGCAGTTTTATATTTAGCTTAGTAGTATATTTGATCAAAACATTAGACATACTTACTTGTTTAAACAGTTGAGTTTTTGTATTTGGTGGAGTAGATCAAGGTTGTACAGTTGAGATCTGTAGAGAAGATAGAATAAATAATTGTAAATTATTAGTAAAAATATTATTAATGGTTGGGAAATTTTGAAAATAAATATAAATACTTACTTGTAAAAAAGTAGTTTTGTTTGCTGTAGGTAGAGTAGATGTATGATGTTTTCAGAATATCTGTAGAGGACATATAAAATATATAACATGGTGTTTAGAACATAGCTTTAGTATTTTTCAGGACTTTTAGAAAATTTACAAGTATACTTACATTTTTTACAAGGGTAGTCTTGTCTTTTGGTATAGTCGATGTAGGAGGTTTTTACAGGATCTGTAGGGAAGATGTAATATGCAAGATATGATGTTAAGAAAATAGCTTAAGTATTTTTCGGTGTTTAATAACAAATGCATATATACTTACATGTTTAATTTGTGTAGTTTTAGACATTTGTAGAGTCGAATTTGGAACTTCTCTGACTATCTGTTAAGAACATAGAGAAAATAAAGTATGGATCTTGTAAAATAGTGTTTAAGAACTGCAGTTTGTGTATAACAGAGTATTAACATATACTTACAATCATAAATTCCTGGTGAACAAATAGGAGCAGGTATATAGAAGTTTTTAGGAGTAGTCTCTATCAGAAATGTAAGAGGAGATGAAAAAGAAATGAGTGAAAGCGTTAGGAGATATAGGAAAAATAGTAGACTACAACTTCTGATTTCTAAATAATTAAGTGTAACTTACTTGAATATTTTGGGAGTAAGCTGGATTATTTAAGATGTTTGTTCGGGAACAAGATCCTCTGAGTGTTGGCTTCTTCTTTCTATAGAGTTAGCAGCAACAAATGGTAGTTTGCATGTATTCCTTTTATAGTATGTGTATTTTGTGTGCTTTGATTTGATTGGGTGTAGGAAGAAAAGAAGCATTGTATAGGCTAGTTTGAATTTTTTTAAGTTAGTTGGTGTGTTTGTTGATGTGGGAATGGTGATATTTGCTGATTTCTGCATTAAAGCAGGTTAGTTGTTTAAGAAATTAGATGTATAAGTGAAAATAAAGATAAAAATTCGTAGTTAAATGTAATTAATATTTATAAAATAATAGCACGCATGTCATATAATGTATGGAAAATGTAGATAAAGAGGGATGTAATAAAAGTAACTAGTATTATATGTAATATGTATTTACTATAGTGGCATGCATTTTTTAGACTATTAATATAGTATTTTAGACATGAAAGGGTAATAAATCAAAGTCGATATTTTTCAGTAGACGATATGTTTGTACTCTATATTTTTGTAGTCAATATTTTTGTAGTGTTAGATGTAATCGGATGAAAGACGATATATTTGTAGTCGATATATAGTAGGTCTATATTTATGTACTTGATATTTTAAAGACTCTATATATTTTACTCGATATTTTTGTAGTTTGTTAAATAAGTATAGAAAGTCGATATTTTTGTTGTCAATAATTTATCAACGATATTTTAGCAAGTCGATATTTTGACCGTCGATAATATTTCAGTGATCCGATGGATGGAATGCTGAACAAATCACTAGGCCTGGGCGGTAAATTCTGTTCCGCTTGCGGAATTTGCTGAATTTGGGTAATTCTACGTTCCGCGGAGAACGCAAAATTACCCAAAATTCTGCGTTTGCATTCTCAAAATGCGTGTTCGCGAGATATTTACCCCATGAGCACGCAAACAGCAATTGCGAACAGGAAAAAAGCATTGTGAGCAAGCAATTCCGCATGTTCGTGGAATTTCTGCGTGTTCGCGGAGATTTTTTACAGTTTCGTGGAGATTTGCGTAACGCGATTATACAAATCCCGCCCACCCCTACAAATCACACGTTCACCCCCAGTCACAGATCTGTGTTAAATCCATTGTTTTTTACCTTGCCACACCATTCCAGCTTGGAACTAGTCATATGAAAATCAGTCCTGACCCTGCTCCCCATGGTGACAGTTCAACCCAAACTGCCAGGCCAGGTCCTCCCGGGACTGCAAAACAAGCATCCTAGGTCCGGTTTTGGGGTATCACCCCCTCATCAGCTAGGCTAGCTTGAATCTGGTGGCATAGTGAGCACAGGATGCATGTCGGGGCATGCCTTTACCACTTAGGGCAATAAATGCAAAAAGAACAGAAGATGGTCAGAAAGCTGAACAAATCACACATTCACTCCCAGTCACAGATCTGGGTTAAATCTATTTTTTTTGCTTGCTGGGCCATTCCAGCTTGGATCCAGCCATATGCAAATCGTTCTTGGCCCTGATCCCCATGGGAACAGTCTATCCTAAACTGCCAGCCCGTGACCATGAGGAGCAGGGTCAAGACTGATTTACCTGCTGGGTGTGGGTGAGCAAGGTGTAGGTTGAGCATGTGGTCTAATGGCTAGAGTGGTCGACCTCGAAGCTGGGAAACCGGGTTTGAGTCTCGGCAGGGTTCGCTCAACATCCTGTGCTTCTGGGCAAAACACTTAATCTCCCAATGCTTAAGAAGTGTGGCTCACCGGTTAGAGGCGGCAGACCCAGAAGCAGAGGTCGGCCCGGGACCAGGATTCAATTCCCGACGCGGCAGGGTACGGAACCAATGTCAGCGGGCTCGATAAATCTCGCCTCGTGCCTCTCTAACCATGGGTCCCACGCTGCAACTCTGGGCAATAGCTTGCTTAATCTCCACAACGGCCCCCTCACTGCCGGGGATGCCTGGATTCACCTTGGGGATGCCCAATAGGGACCATCTCACAGGGAAAGCCAGGACGGGTTCCCCAGCGGTACACAGCGCCAGGAAACCCCAGGGTGAACGTGCGCTCTACAAATTCATACTAACAATGAATGTGTCTGTCTTTAATGCAACTGGTATTCATGTAAAGCCTCGGATACATGTAGGTCAAGTTCGGGCTATATAAAACTCGGGGGAAAAAAACGGTTATCTGGTTAGGGGCCCAGGACACTGCATTGATCTGTTCTCCGATTGTTCTTTTTTGAAAGTTATGAATCCTGGGCATGCCTAACAGTCTTATAGCAGCTTACTCCAATGCACCTATGCACAAACAATCATTAGAGAGCAGTGTAAGCAGGCCTCAAGTTGTCAGAACAGCCTGTTTCCCTGCCAGGATTACAATGCTTTTTGGGAGGCCAGGGAAGCAGATCCTGCAGCTGTACGATTAGATACGGCAGTGTGGTGGAGGGATGGGAGAAATGGGAAATGGAAAAACTATTGACAAGAAGAAAAGAAAGGGAAACGAGAACCTGGGGAAAGAGCCTGAGTTGTAAGGAATCGAAACAGAATGGGAAAATGGTAGAAGAAAACTAGAGAAAGGTGAAATGGGAAAAAGTAACGAGGGTTAAGGAAGATGGGGATAGAGACAAGGTAAAAGAGAAGAAACCAGAACAAAGCAATGGAGAAATGGGCTGGAGAGAGAAGCAAAGAAGGGAGAGAGGCAATATGGCCAAGGACTACCTAAACCCCCCTCCTTTATCAAACATTATTAAAATTACATGAGAGGCGTTTCTTTGGAAGAGGGGGTCAGACAACCCCCGGCCGTATTTATTAAACATAAAAATGAAACAAAATTGAAATAAACAATATTTACATGATTACTCAGAAAACTTTTTATGACATTGATTACAATTGATAAATACAGATGTCAGATGGCTAACCTTAACATAATTCTAGTACAAGGTATTTCCTATCCGAATCTAACATATTAACAATAATCATAAAGTAATAACTTTTCTGCATATCCTATTTGGGCCTATGGCAAGGTCACTAACTGGTGTCAAATCCTTATCAATTAGCCACACCCTCCAGACGGAGTGCACATGCGCAGAGGGCCTGTTTACTGTGAGGGTACTTCCCTCCCCGGTTACCCTCGCACGCTCTATTAAATCCATTAAAGGGGGTCCTTGCATCTCTGTGCCGTTTACTGGCGTCATTGTGCACGTGCGGAGTGGCCAACCAGCCTAGAGAAAGCGTTACTCTCCCCTCCCCCTCCCCCACACCCATCTAGCTAACAGGCTGTAACTGCCCCTGGAGTTCTAGGAGAGACCACTTGTCCCTCCCCTTGGGCGACCACATTCAAGAATGGCGCCGCCCTCTAAGGACCTTAAATTTACTGCTCACCAATTATGACCTTACCACCACAGGCCAGCGTAGTTGGACGACTATCTGGCCCCCTACACTCCTACTCTGAAAGGTCATGCCCTGTCCTTAAAACTCACTAGCCAAGCCACTATATTCTCTAACAGGATTTCTTTCCCTACCTTAGTCAGGTGGACCCGTCTTTTAAGAAGCACGGCTCCCCCCTGATACACCCGTGTGCGATTGTCTGTAGCTGGGGAGACCTGAACAACTTCCCTATTTTATTGTTGATCCTCCTTACCGAGTGATTCAACGCTTTCACAATATCTCCCCCCCTCCATTTAAATCTGGGTCCCATCTGAGACCAAACTATTGTGTTTCCAGAAAACCTGCATCTTGAAGCGAGAGAGTGTGTCAGCAGCAATATTCAAGACCCCCGGGACATGTTTAGCCTTAAACTGTATGTTCAGTTTCACACATAACAACACTATCTCCTTCAACAGACGGAGGATCATTTTACATTGTGCCGCCTGTTACTACTACAGTCATGTTATCCGACCAAAAAAACACAGATTGATTACGCAGATGTTCAGCCCAAACAGTGAGTGCCACCCATATGGGAAAGAGTTCCAGGAAACCAATGTTGGCTGTCACCCCATTTTCCATCCACTATTCTGGCCAATGTTGCGCCAACCACTCGTTACCAAGTATGGCACCAAAACCCACACTGCCTGCAGAGTCCTTCCATAAACCTAACTCCGCAGAAGTAGTGGGAGGACCAGGCCACACCACCCTGCCGTTGAAATCCCCCAAGAATGCCATCCAAATACGCATGTTGTGGCGAACCTCAGACGACAATCTTGTGTGGTGGTGCTTTTCTTAGAGACCCACCATGGCCTGTGAGCTGGAGCGGGAGAATGGTCGTGCCATAGGTATGACTCTCAGCGCAAAGTTCAACTGACCCACTGTCTGTTGCAGATGATGTAAGGTTACCTTATCCTTTGCCAGGCATTGTTGTAATGCTGCCATAAATTTCTTAACTTTTTCTATAGGTAACCGGAAACACCCCTGTACTAAGTCTAATTCGATGCCCAGGAATTCAATCGTAGTTATTGGACCCACTATCTTCCCAGGCGCCAGAGGAACCCTGAAAGCCCGCATGAGCGCGCAAAATTTCCTTCAATGCCCAAGCACACTCCCGGGAGCCCGCTGACCCCAGAAAAAGAAAATCATCCAGATAATGCATGACATATTGATGCCCCGTTGCCTTCTAAAAACCCATTCCAAAAATTAACTGAATTTTTCAAAGTAATCGCAGGAGACGGAGCACCCCATGGGCATGCACATATCTATGTAGTATTTGCCTTGAAATTTAAAACCCAGAAGGTGATAATCCAGTGTATGGACTGGCAGCAAATGGAAGGCAGACTCAATATCCGATTTGGCTAGCAAGGCCCCAGGGCCCAAACCCCTTAGCATTTCAACTCTTGGTCAAAGAAAGCATATTTAACACTACAGATCTCCTCACTGATGGCGTGATTTAATGAACTGCCTCCAGGGGCTGACAGTATATGAATCAACCTGAACTCCCCTTCATATTTCTTGGGGACCACTCCTAGGGATGAGCAAACAAAATTGTGTATAGGGATGTGATCAAAAGGCCCAGTTATTCTGCCCAAGCGTAGTTCCTTAGCAATTTTTGTTCCTGCCAACCCAGGATTGGTCCTTACAGAAAGCTAATTTTTGCAATCTGGTGTCCCTATGTAATCAAATGCAGGAGTCCTAAAGCTATACAGAAAACCTCCTTGTAATGTCCTAGCTGTGGCATGATCTGGGGTATTTGTTTAACCAAGGAGTCATAGCCGTAACGTCAATAGGTGAGTATGTTACAAGTTGTATCCTCTTCTCACTCATGTTTCTTCTTCCCCCTATATCCTGTTTTTTTAAGGCATTTTGATTCTGGGTGAGATGGGTTAGTGCAGATAGAGCATGTGTGCCCAAACTTACAGGTGCCTTGGGCCCTGGTGCATGTCCGCCTATTAAAATACTAATATGTCCCTTTCCGTCCCACACTGCTCCCTGGACTAGGGTCCGTGCCCGTGGTTTGGGGTGGCCGAAAGGGCTGAGAAGATTGAAATGTGTGACCCCTGTTGAAGTTTTGCACTGGGTTAGCAGGCTGCCCTGGCCCAAACTGATCCAACCATGCGATCATGTCGACTCAGTCCCAGGAAAGTTATGGGTCAGCTGCCCTAGCCTTCCTGAAATTTCTGTCATATTCCTTCCACACTATGCCCCCATATATATCATGAGACATAGTAACCCTGCTCTGGTAACAAGCCATTTTTGCTTGTATGTTAGTAGAAAGCTCAGCTAGTGTTGCCATAGATACTGAAAAGCCCTAATCCAGTAGCTCAAATTCTCCTCTACCCTGAATTTCAACAATTCACTACGTCATTCACTAGGAAGCATTCAATCTTTCTGTTTCCTTGAATACTCCATTTCCCTTTTGTCATTGGGCAGAGAGAACATATTAACGTAAGCACCAGACCAAACCAATTTTTTCACTTCCCGTATTACATGCCTGGCGAAATGTTCCCTCCCGGTGCGTGACTCACCCACGCCCAGTAATGGTAATGTCACCTCCTTACCTATTGAAACAACTCCAGCTGGCTCCGTCAGCTTGTCCTTCCCATGACTGCTCACTGGCACATCTTTGTTGTTTCCTACTAAAGGAACCCCTCCAGTTGGTTGTGGGAGAGATGGAATGCCTGGCCCCTCGACTGGCGTCCCACCTGGTGTTGCAATAATCCTTGCCACCATCTTTTTTGCCTCAGCCACAGGGTCCTCCTCTACCTCCTTTGCCCCATTGAAATTGGCAACATCCCTCCCCTCCCTAACCAAAGGAGAACCGCCGCTATCTGTCCCACTAATTCCTGCGGGACTTAATTGGTGCTGCCAGGTGTATCTGATGGGACACCACCCTGTGGGGCCACCCCCACAGGGACCATTGGGACAGGTGTAGGGCCACTGGAATAGGTGTGGGGACCACTGTGGTAGGTGTGGGGGCCATTGGAATTGGTGTGGGCACCGCCGGGATAGGTGTGGGAACCACTGGGATATTGTGGCGGCCACTGGGATGGATGTGGGGACCACCGGGACCGGCGTGAATGGAACCCCTAGGAACCCCTGCCCGAAGGAACCTCACCCAGATGGGAGACTGGTGCTGGGCTTTTTACTGGTTCTTCACCTTCTTGGGCCTAGCCCGCCTGGGGAGTGTATCCAATTCAACCTTGGGTTTTGGGGGTACTATGGTTCGCTTAGGCCTCCCAACCGCCTCACTCTGCCCTTCAACTCATTCTGTGAGTTCTGCAAGGCTCTGCCCTATTTTTTCAACCTTTCCCCATCTCCTATCCATAATCACCATCCTGCGCATTATTGACTTTATCATGTGCTCCATGCGGGAACATTTCGCACCACGCTTACTGGCCATAACTCCCGAGCCCAAAATTGAAGGGTCACTTATAATTTGATAAACAATAACACCGCGAAAACAATGTTATCTGCACCTGAGTGTTTTCTATCACTGAGAACCTCCCCACAATATTTGCCTGGCCTGGAAACCGGTCCACGTCCTTACCTGTGTACTGTTGGAGGTACACAAACCGGCCGTAAGCACCACGCAACTGGAGATGCGCCACACCAGCTAATCTGGGTGTTGGGCGAGTAATCTCAAGCCTGTGCGGCCCACAGAAGCAGTAAAATGCAGGTCTGTCTGTGCCCTCTGTGAGTGAATCCCCCGTGCCACCTCCGATGCGCCACTGCGGAGAGTCTTTTTGAACTTGGATTCTATAAATATAACAAGGAGAATGTTATATCACTGATAACAGCTCAGTCTGCAGCTGTATTCCTTTGTACGGTACCCTTATGCAAATCTGCTAGCCACCAGGACAGTAGTTATCCAAAGTGAGTAGGTAAATACAGCACCCCCGTACAGTAGTGGACAATGTTGCTCAATGCTTGTTCCCTTATCAATTCAATTCAATTCAATTATCTTTATTTAGATATAACACATATATCTTTAAAAGAAGGTTACAAAATTCACATTGTGTATCAATAAATAAGATAAAAAAATCATTGAAAAATAAAAACATGGTCAGTTAACAGTCATTATAAAAAAGGAAATTGTCTTCTCTTAAGTCTCTTTAAATAAAATAGAGTAGCTTGAAGCATGATGTATAGGGAAAAAAGTCGTTTCTTCCACCCTTTTATATTATACTCGGCATCGATGGTATCCTGCTTTAGGAAGCAGCCGACATTCTAAGGCTACTGATCGTTTTATTTTAACCTCCCTAAGAGTTGGAAAGTGGGAGGGACACTTTAGCAGGGCCTCTTTTGATTGAAATTACGGTATGCTTGCAGAATGAAGTTTATGAGTCTTATGTTTAGGGATGTGTTTTCCGGATTTAAAGCTACCATGATAGCTTGCCTGCAAGTCCTGGCACCCAGCCTATTCCATTCTGGTTTTAGTCTTCGCCTGCGTTCTGAATTAAAAGCTGGGCAGAGGCAGATCACATGTGACATAGTTTCAGCTGTTTTGCCACACCCTCTACAAGTTAAATCTTCAGCGGTGCGTCGCCAGGAGGGTAAATCTTTCAGGAATCGCCAGTCGCCCATTCTAATGAGGATAAGGCTGCGTTTTAGATGGAGTGAATATGTACAGGCCAGATAGGAGGCGGGGGCTAGCCGTCTATAAGAGTTTAGAAGAGCCCAGGCATGACTGCATTTCAAAAAGAGTGCTTTATCGATGATACTTTATCTTATTCTCACACCCTTTTTGATCCCTATTTTGAATGCTGTCTGACTAGCATTCAGGGCCCACAAATCACTTGCTGACATTTGCTGAATGGCGTCTTTAAAGAGATGGCCGTATGTTCCACCTGGATTTTTCTGGGTTATATCTTCCCAGACTAGGGATTCGAATGTATTGGGGTCCGCTTGTCTTAGTTTGTGACAGAGATTAAGATATGCCCCGATGTTGGAGGCATCATAATTTATCAGTCCCATCTCCAGTCTTATCTGTGCAGCAGATGCGGATTTTGGCAGCTGGAGAACCTTTTTATAAATTTTGGTTGTGTGCTGGTTCAAGGCTGTATTCATTTTCCCCCCAAATGACTCTATGCCATACGATAGAGTAGGGCCAATTTTTGCTCTCATCACCTCCAAAAGAGGCGATAGGGTTGGGCCTGAGAGATTTTTTGTAAGCTTGCCTAGTGATACCGCAAGGGTTATTGCTTTGACTGCGATCTTGTTACGCTGCTTTCTAAAATTGTATTTAGAATCCAGGGGCCTTATTTATGAAGGCCTTGCGCCACCGGTGCGTCACTTTTTCCCATGTTAAAAGTGACGCACCGGTGGCGCAAGGCCTTCATAAATAAGGCCCCAGGTGTGCGCCTAGATATTTATATGACTGGCCTGTTACTAGGCTTATGTTGTTGAATGACCAACCACCACCTGTGTGTCGTTTCTTACCAAAAGGGACGACTTGCGTTTTTTTTAAGTTGACCTCTAATTGGTTAATAGTCGTATAGTCATGCAGTTTATCAAGGAGCCTTTGTAGGCCAACCCTAGTGAGGCTAAAAAGGACAAGGTCATCGGCGTACAAAAGGTTGCTTAGACCCAAGCCACCGACTTTTGGAGAATGGCTGTTGGTATCGTCCAGGGTCTCTGACAGATATGCTATAAACAGGTTAAAGCTGGTAGTGACCCTCTCTCACCCGAAGCTAAAGCCCTCTAACCTGCAAGACTGCCTATCCACCGTCCATCAATGGATGGGCGACTCTGACCTAAAGCTTAACGGGTCAAAAGCAGAGATCCTGCTTCTCGGTCACAAAACTCCGAGTCTCCCCCCAAACATCTGGCCCGCCTGTTTGGGTGACCCCCCCTCCCCCAAAACAGAGGTTAAGAGTCTGGGAGTGTGGCTAGAGACAGATCTCACTTTTCGGACACAGGCTAGGAAAACAGCCGGCATCTGCTATGGGCTCCTGAGATCATGCAGAAAGGTGCTCCCCCTACTACCATTCCAGTCCCGCCTCCTGCTGATTCAAGGCTTAGTACTAGCAAGGCTGGATTACAGTAACGCTATCTACCTCGGGGCACCTGAAGCCACCTTACAAACACTACAAAAAACCCAAAATGCCGCAGCCCGTCTACTCACAAACACCCCAGCAAGAACATCGGCCAAACCTGCCTTGAGAAAACTTCACTGGCTCCCCGTGAGGGAAAGAGTCGCTTTCAAGGCCCTCTGCCTGGCACATAAGGTCCTGAACAATGCGGGTCCCCCCATTCTGAGCACCTGGATCACTCCATACAGACCGTCGAGAGCGCTGCGATCTGAACAGGGAAACCTCATCGTTGTCCCGAGGGTGAAGAAAACCCCCATCGGCGGCCGCAGATTTTCAGTAAACACGGCCAGAAAATGGAACGCTCTCCCCTCGAACCTCAGAGCTGAACCTAACCTCCTACGTTTTAGGAAGTCCCTCAAAACCCTCCTTTTTCCCTGATCTTTCTTCAAAGTCTCCCTGTGCCCCCCTTTAGGAGTTCGAGGTTCTTAGCGCTGGGATACTCAAGGGTGACTACGCGCTCTATAAAAACCAAAAAATAAAAAATAAAAATAAAGAGAAGGGGGGCCAACACACATCCCTGCTTCACGCCCCTAGTTGTCATTATTTTCCGCGAGAGATGTGTGCCGGACCCTAGCTTCACCCAAACCCATGTACGCGAGTGGAGTTCAATAATTGCCTGTAATAGATTCTCTGGGATCCCCCACTTCCTTAATTTTACCCATAGAGCCTCCCTGGGGACTCTATCAAATGCTGCTTTGAAGTCGACGAAGCAACAAAACACTAACCTAGATGTTAGTAGTGCCTTGTCGACTATAGTTGAAATTTCTACCAAATTAGTGCTGGTCCCTGAGTTTGCAACAAACCCTGTTTGATTCATTGGCAACAGGTTATAGCCCTTTGCCCATAACCTTAGATCCTCCAGTAGGAGGCCTGCATAATGCTTGGCTTCAATATCCAGGAGGGCAATGAGTCTGTAATTGCTCGGTTGGGTATGTGATCCTGATTTGTAAATTGGGGGGATTGTAGCGCCCCGCCATGAGTCCGGGATTTTTGCTGTTCTCAGAGCGTAATTGAAGAGATTGGTTAGTGTTCCGGACCAGAAGGCAATGTCAGATTTAAACAGGCTCTGTGGCAGGCCATTTGGGCCCGGAGCCCCATCAGATCTTGCTTTTGTCGTTGCTGTGGCTACTCTTTCTTGTGTCACCTCAAGGTCCATGTTGGCGGGGTGTAAGCAGTCGGCGGGTAGACTCCGTGTGGTGTCAGGCTCATGGGTATTCTCATTTAAAGAGCTGCTTCCTTTGGAATCTGGGTATTCTGGAGACTTGAAGTGGTCAGATAGGTATCTTACCCAGTCTGATTCCTGGATGTTTGCAGATCCAAAGCTCGATGTGCTAGGATTAGTGTGGTTAATAAGAGCCCAAAATTTTCTAGAGTTTTTTTGCTTACTCTCCCACACCAGTTTGCACCAAAATTAGTTTTCGTGAGACCGTTTATCTTTTTTGATCGCCAGCTTGAAGTATCTTTGAGTGGTTTGATAGTGAATTGTACGTTCACTATTCCCCGGAGATTTAGCCAGTGCCCGCAGGGCTGCGTTTCTGGCTTTCTTAAGTGACTTGGTCGGCTGTGAGATTGTAAACTGATGCGTCTGAGTTACCCTTTCGGCCTGATACTTTGCTGGAAAAAGGTGAGTCAGGTGGGAACAGAGCATTGTCCAGGTTACAGTCGGGATTGCCTCTTGCTCGGTTCCTATTCTTATGATGTCCGCACTGGCTTGGAGGATATTCGAGCTAATTTCTTCAGTCCACTTAAGGCGCTTTAGGTTTTCTGTATGTATTCCCCGGGATGCTGATGGTGCAGTTTTGTGTTTCACAGGGTTTATATTAAAGGAAATGGGCCTGTGGTCGCTTTCGGTTCTTGGATAAATTCGGAAGATGGTTAAACAGTGGAGCAGGGCGGCATTGCAGATGGTATAATCCAAGTAGGATTGCTTGGTGCCGTTTGTTCAGGACCAGTTTGGCGGGGTGTCACCCACTGTTCTGCCGTTGATGACAAGGTAACCTGCACTGTAAAATTTCATCACACAGAGCTCGCCCAATCCACTTTGAGTTTGGATGGGTGGTTTGGTTTGATTTATAGCCTCGGTGATTGGAAGTAGGAAGGGCCCATCAATGTCTGCTACGTTCCCTTGGAATAAGTAGGTATTAAAATCCCCTGTAACAATACAGTCTGAGTTCCAGTGTTCCGCGGCTATATCGTTCATGATTTCCGTTAAGCGTGTCCGATGCTCTATTTTTGTACGAGTGCTGGGGTTGATGTATACGTTTAAAAGGAGCAGTGGACGATGTTTCCGCCAAGCATTGATTTTAACCCCAAGTAGCCAATCTTCGTCAAGGGGCAGTCGTGAGATTGGACCTTTTAAGGTGTTTGATATATATATTGACAGGCCAACTTTGGGGTGACCAAAGCGGCTGTCCCTAAGTGCTGGATTCCTTAACTCGATGTACCCGATGACTGGGCACCCTTGTGTGGCCCAAGTTTCCTGCAGGGCTATTACTGAATGTTCACACAGGAAAGAAGAGGTATCAGGATCCTTAATTTTTTGCTGGAGGCCACTTATATTCCAGGAACATAATGAGATGGTAGAGTCCGCTTGTGTATTTAATGCTGCTTCTGGGGGAGGTGGCGTTGTCAAGCGTTTGAGGCCAAGGGCCACTACCTCTGGTTCGGGTGGTCAGTCTGAGCTTTTGGTCGATAGAATGGCTGGAAGCCAATCCCATCCTTGGCTGGTGTCGATGTTAGTGACCACTGTGGGAAGGATATTCTGATCTTCCTCTGGCCCCGACGCGTTTTTTAAGATTGAATATGTTTTCTGGTAGTGGGTTCAGTTCAAGAAGTCTTTATTCGCTTAATTCATCATAAAAGACATAAAAACACAATACACATAAAACATATAAAACCAGTATTAAATCATCGACATCCAGTTGACTTCATACAGAACTATACAAAAGTTTAAAAAGGTGTCGAGCACGACCATACTACCACAGTGTATACAAAAATTTAGACAATCTCCACTAAATTGTTTTTAATAAACCTACATCTGATCACCCAAGCCCACCCAAGAAACTTAGCAACCCCCACAACAATAAGCGGATCCAGATTAGTTTTTAACAGTCTCAAGGCTTCATCAGCCGATCTGGTGCCTAGTTGTCTACATACTGGTTTGAGCCACTTGGTTCTGGGGGCTGAGTATAGTGGGCACACATACAAGAAGTGAGTCAGACTTTCCCCGGAGCCGTGACAGTTAGCGCAAAACCCCGATCTATCAGTTCCCCACTTTTTGGTAAAGTCCCCTATGGGAAGTGAACCACATCTAAATTGAAAAAAGAGTTTGCGGTCCAGAGGTTTAGTAATAATTTCCCAGTACCCTTCTAACATGGGAGAATCTTTATGTACCATAAACAGTCCAGAAAGACTGCTCGTACTCGTTTTTAAGAAAATGTTGTGCGTCACCCATTCCCAGTAACATTTTTTGAGCTCATTTTTTGATGGGAATTTGGCTGTCTCGGGCGAAGACCACAACTCACTAAGGCCCAGAGAAAGTAAGGTGGCCCTAAGATCTCTAAACCATCCGATTTTAGTGGCTCCAGGTCTATTTTTTACCTCCAGACAAGCTTCTGCGTAATGGTGTAGTTCTGGCGTCGTCCACAGGCGTCGCCAGAATGACGCCTGTGGACGACGCCAGAACTACACCACTGTGGGAAGGATATTCTGATCTTCCTCTGGCCCAGACGCGTTTTTTAAGATTGAATATGTTTTCTGGTAGTCTTTCTGTCTTATGATTCCTGTTTATTGCAGTGGTGTTGGCTGGTTTAGTAGGGCGATGGGGTAGCCTGGGGTGTAATATGGGTACGCTCGGATGCCCCATTTCCTTAGTGTTGCTTTGTGGTCCAAGAACATGCCTGCCCAAGTGGCCGATTTAAATGTCACTAGCGTTACCTCCGACGGTTGGGTTCCTCTTGGTGGGAGAAATTCAATAGATTCAATGTCATCTGATACTAGACCAGGGAATCTGGGGATACCATTTGCCAGTTTTATAATGTTCGATCTGTTAAGAATGTCTTGGCGGCCCTTTGATTTGTTCCCTTATCAAAAACGATTTGAATCAAGGTCACCCTTTATATGCACAAAGTGCTCCAAACACACGCCACAACAGTTCCCCCAGATGGCCTATTAAGCAAGATGCACCGCCCCACTGACCAAATTAATTGTGCTTTTTATTGCCAAACTGATTGTTTCTTTGTTGTATGCCCACTGTAATGCTACCTCTTTTCTTTAAATTGCCACAACAAATACCCCTGCTAGGCAGCACCTAAACCGACTCCGTGTGGTTTGTGTTAAAATTTCATCAGTTTCAATGCACACTATTATTTTTAAACACCGAAAAAGCTCCGCAGCAGCAGAGCTACTTGTGAGTCTGTGCCTGCCCCCCCCCGGTACCTCAGAGAAGCGCTGTGCGTGCTTCCCGATACACACGACTTCTCCTTGCTTGAAGCGGGGGGGGCGGACCTCCGTGTACTCGCAACCCCGCGCTACGATGTAGATGATTCCCCGTGCACCTGGAGGAAACAGACAAAGAAACAACATTGCCGACAATTTCCTATGTGCCGCTGCACCTCTCCTCACGCTGTGATGTCAGCTGGTGTTCTTCGAATTCCGGCACCGCCGTCCCGCATACATAAAAAACCTCGAGCCGACCTAAAATGAAAAGGAGACAAAAAGAAAATCAATTACAGCCTCTCTAGAGGCTGGAGGGGCAGGCTGTGAAGCACAGAGTCAAAGAGGCATACACTCGCGCTCCCCGGCCTTTTAACCCCTTACCTAACAGGACGGTTCTAACTGGCCTGGTCTTTGCTCCCTGGTGACCTGGAAGTAATATGGTGACCCGGAAGGGATTCTATCACTTCCGGGTCACTGGGAGGCCCGGGGTCCAATCAGCTTCAAGGCGCGCCTTTCCCATCATTGTAGCGCGACAGGCTTGCCACAACTATAGAGAGGGGGGGTGGTGTGCCCACCATACTTGTGGCGGGCCGATGCTGGCCCCGCCTTCTCAGAGAAAGGGAAAGCGGTAAGTGATAAGATTGATGATTGAAAATGAAGAGGTGGAGGAAAAGAGTAGAAAGAAATATGAAGAGGATTAAAATGTTAAAAGGTAAAAGAAATATATAGACCTGGGAGGTAGAGGAGTGACTAGGGGGAAATGTGTAAGTATTGAGGAAAGGGATAATGTAGCTGGTCATAAAACTATCAGTAAAACTGAGAAAGAAGATTATTTAAATGCTTGCTTCCTCACACCGCCCTTTGACCTGCCCCTGGCTCCACCTCTAGCCCAGAGCTCAGTTGGGATGAGTACCTGCACTTCTTGTTTTTCATTTAAAGCACTGACCACATGTATTCACATACCTCAGTAACGATCAGTGTGTTTCATGCAGATGCAGCGCCCAACAGTATTTGTCATTTTTTTATTCCATTGTAGGACAATACTAACTGTTTCCTACGAGTTAAGTTTTTTCGGTTTAAGCTTAGTTCTTGTTGCTCTGCTGTGGTGCATTTAAATCAGGATCGCCAACTAACTCCCTTGCTTCGACCGTTCTCGAGGCTTCACGCTCACATACTTGTTTTATGCATGTTGTGTGCCCGCACTGGAACAAAAGTGAGTTTTCAGTGTAATAACTGAATAAAAACGCAAATACAAACGAATACACATGCATAATTCCTTCCGCACACGAACCGAGAAGAATAAACATGAAAGGCAGCGCTTCGGGAGGTGAATCTAAAGTTGTACCAAGCTAGCTTTGGAAATGGTGGGAGGAATTCCAAGGGGCCGCAATGCGTGGAAATTGCACGGTTGATTTAAATGTCAAATATTTACATATCTGCAAGATTCTACCACGTATGGGGTTTGATTCCCATCACTCGCTGCCCAAGATGAAAAACTGCCCTCTCGTGGGTGTTCGCAAAACTATGATATTATTAGAACAATTACACAATTTAATGTATATGATTAGCCGTCTGATAGTGCCATTAGTTCTCGCGAGACTCCATAATAGGCGCCTACGCCTTTGTTGTGACTTGACCTTTCCTACTGTTTGCTGACCTTTCTGTCAAAGGGGGTGGGACCGTTCCCAACCCCCCAAACCTTTCAGCTGCTAAATCCGCGGCCTCCTTCTCAGCTGGAATGTTTAGAAACGTTTGGTGCTAAATACCTCAGTGTGCTGCTTAAAGACCAACAACAGCCTTATGGGGCCTTACGCGACCCCAAACACATCTTTTTTTGTTCGGAATATTGCATTCTGCCACATTTCTGAAGCCTAACCCTGGGCTTGCATTACAGCTCGCAGCCCCATTGAAGTGTACTCAATTGCACTGAGTTGCGCATTGTCGTGGCCTCTCTCCCCGCTGCACCCCCGGCTGGGACCCGGCAGCCCCCCTTCCACGGGAGCGTGCTTTCAAGTAGCCCGCAGAAGAGAAGGGGCGAAGAAAGAGGCCCCAAAAGTGCGGCTTAGCCTCATAATTGGGCTTGATCCTCGGAGTCTAAAATATTTTAACGCCGGGTTTCTGATTGCAGGGCGGCAAAGTGGATTTGGGAATGCAGAAAAAGTAATTAGGTCTGTTCATTGAAGTGTGGAGAGCATTTAGAAGTGAATGGGTGGTTACTACATTCTTGGCTGCCTGTGTGTGTGTTTTTTTTTTATCTTTTCATGGTCGGCCGTGGCGGTGGTGATGGGTTTATTGCAGTTTTAGCACTTCGGAGGCAAGCTATGTTTTTCTTCGCTATCCCTACCTCCCATTAGAGCACTTGTGCTGCATGTCACCATTCACAGGGTGCCTGGGGGCGGGGGTCTTAATTACACCAAGCACAAAGTGCGCTGTATTCAGAGTGGGGACTAAGGAAAGATCACATGCAAAGAAAGCCCAGCTTTAATGAATGACTCGCTGAGCAGAGAATTAGCTTCACGCAATATTCACACCCAGAAAATGTGCAAAAAGCGGGTGTCTTTCTGTTAGATTGTCAGCTAATCTTTTGCCTCTAAACCAATGACGTAGGTACAGATTATGCTAGCCGCATTTTGTTATTCTCATACTTATTATTATCATCATCATTTTGCAATGCCAGAACAAAGTATTATTATTATTGGTATTATTATTATTATTATTATTAGTAGTAGTAGTAGTAGTAGCAGTAGTTGTAGTATCATTAGTATTAGTAGTAGTAGTAGTTGTATTAGTATTATTATTATCATCATTATTAGTATTAGTATAATCGTTATTGTTGTTATTATTATTATTGTTCTCACTGCTGCTATTCTTACTGCTACTGCAATCATTACATCTACCCTTACTATTACTATTACTTTTACTGATGTTAGTATCATTACTTTTTAAATAACTAATAACATGTAAATGCTATTCTGTACTTTAGTTCGATGTGCTGAACACTTCGTCACAAATATAGGAAAATCTGCAAATAAGATCGGTTTCTCCTTTTGCGTTTATTGCTCTGCCATTTGGCAGTTGCTCCGGTTGTTGGGCTGTTTGTTAAGGTAGCAGGTTTCTTTAGAAGCAGATATGTCCCAGAGTAGCACTCAGATTCAACTAAAGCGCATGCATGGCTCTGCAAATAATGCCTATGGGAGGTGCAAGTCCCTGGCGCAGCACCATAGGGTTCTGTCTCTTCTCTGAGAGTTATCTTCGGTCCGGGGAAGCATTGTGTATAAATGACAATGTACAAATAGGTCACCGCAAATAGCGTACGAATAGCATGGGTTTGTTTTACCTGGTGCAGAAACCTTTTCGTTGAAGGTCGTTTCCATTAGTGTCTGTATGCTGACCATATCCTAAAAAGATCATATATTTATGGACACTTCAAAAGGCGCACACTTGCATAAGCAAGAACAATTACAGTAAAACAAGGACCATCACTCAAGGCATATTTCCACATCCACACCATATACCTGCTGGTGTCGTTTCCCCCAGGAGCCGATTATATCTTGATTTTATGCAAAGCCAATCCTCCAGAGGTGTATGCCGAAATTCTATTTTAACAGCAGTTCATCGGAATTGCTGGCTGTATAGCTTTTTCTACAAGTAGCTTTTTCCAGATGAAATAGTTCTGAAAATGATGATCAACCTGCAAGCGCATATAATACAGGCACAGCATTAGTCCTGGAAACATATTCACTATCATGTTTTGTTATGTTATTAGTGTTTAATAGCGTGCTAATCACCCACAAAGGTATTCAGTTGCTCTGTAGCGAGTGTGTGAGATCAGCCCTGAGGTTTACTCGAAAAGCCAGGTTTTAGCATCTTGCGAATGTCAAGAAGAGAGGAGGAAGCTCCGGGGTGTTGTGGGAGCTCGTTCCAGGCTTTAGACGCCAGGTACGAAAAGGCACGCCCCTGCCCTGCTTTTGTATATGCTTCGGTTGTGTGCTGGTAAGAGATTGCAGAGTGGAGGTGTCTGGAAGGTTGGTGAGAGTGAATATGGCTGGTCAGGTAGGCAGGGCCAGTATTGTGGAGAGCTTTGAATGTGTGGGTGAAGAGATTGAAGTATGCACTCTTGTGTATCAAGAGCCAATGGGCCTCCCCAAGGTTGGTGTGACGTAGACTTGGTGAGTGAGGTTGAGGACCACTCTGGCTGCTGCATTTTGGATAGGCTGCATTCTTCTTGTGAGTTGGTTGGTAATCCCTGATGCAAAGGGTGTTTCCATAGTCTAGTCTGCCGGTGATGAGGTCTTGGGTGGTCATTTTCCTGGTGTTGTCTGGTAGCTTCATTCTGTTGTCTAAGATGATTCTGAGACTTTGAGCTTCCGAGCTGAGTATGGGGGTGAGTCCAAGCTCTGTGAGCCACCAAGCGGAATCCCATGTTGAGACATTCTTCCTGATGACTACCACCTCGTCTTGTCCGAGTTCAATTTGAGGCAATTAGATTTCATCCAGGTGGCTACCTCTGTCATGCCTTTGGTGGCTTGGTTGCTGGTTTGCTAACATCATACCATTGTGGGATCAGTGGGCTGTAATTCTAATGAAAAGCAACAAATGCCAAAATGAAAAGCAACGAATGCCAAAACGCTGACAGGTATTTATTGTTAATAATATTTCCCTACCAGTCTTTAATGTTTATGGACCTACCCAAGCAGATTGCAATAAAAAAAATATGCTTACCATATGATGATGTTTTTTTTGTTTTGGGGGTAACAGTAACCAGATCATGGACCGTTTTTCTGACTGCTAGTCAATAGTTACACTTATTCCACACACAATGCTTAAGTGATTTCACTCTAATATTGCACAGAGAGCTCTCATTGGCTGCTCGAAAATGTGTAATCCCTTAGCACAAGAATACTCTTTTTGTTCTCCACCTCATTGTTCTCTTCCTAGATCCGATCACCTATTCGCTAGTAAACAATTATCTCAGAACATTCTCCAACCCTCCATTGGTCCGTTATGTTTTTGGATCATGCCCCAGTGATTATTGATTTGGACTTAATTCCAGCATATCCCACTTCACACAGATGAAGATAAAAAAATTATCTGTAACAAGAACCTGCATTTTCCTCTTCTTTTCATTTTGATGAGGAACTTTTGGAAATTCACAAGGATCCTGACATTTCTCAGCAAATATTATGGGGCATGTGTAAGGCTCATGGTTTAATTATTGATTTTGTATATATAAAAAGAAGAAACAGTGCAATAAACAGCATAAATCGTTCTTTTTCACTATAAAACATTTGGAGTATCAATATTATTAATCTTAATCTGGGACTGATTTAAAGGAACTTATTAAAACCAAAATGCATTGTAATAAAATATCTAAAGACAATGGCTCCTCTATTTTACTTCCTCGTAGTGTTCATTTTTAAGGTGGACGCAATAAAGCAGGAAAATCTTTGGCTAACTATTTAAAAATCAGAAAGCAGCATACCAATATTGAATCTATAGATACACCCCTAGGTCATCACATATTTAAAGTTAATTACATTCTTGTGAATTTTGATACAATTCTTTATATCCCCAATATTTTCACGCAATCTTACAATATTCACTCCTATTTACAATCTAACCACAGATCGGATCACAAAGATCTTAATTTTTTTTCCTTGAGAAGGATGTATCTTTATCAGAAATATTCCAAGTACTTAACTCCCTTAAGAAGAGTAAAATTACAGACCCTGATGGTTTTACAGTAGACCTGTCCCTTCATTTTGTAAAATTGTGGTTCCAAAATTACTACAACTTTTTAGATTTGTTTACCTCCTCTGGTGCTTCTGGGTTTACTTTTCATTAAACCAAAATTTGTCTAATTTATAAGGAAAATATCTCTCAGAAAAATTACAGACCTATCTCTATCGTGAATGATAAAGTCTGGATCCACTCCTACCCAAGTAATCGGTAAAGAACACTCAATCAATCAATCAATCAATCAATCAATCAATCAGAACATTTGTAAAGCGCACTAATTACCCGTGAGGGTCTCAAGGTGCTGGAGGAAGGGACGGGGATGCTGCTAATGCTCGAATAGCCAGGACTTGAAAAATCTATTGAACGTTAGGAGGTTCTGAGTCAGCCGTAGGGGGATGGGGAGGGTGTTCCCGGTCTTGGGGGCGAGGCTGGAGAATGATCTGCCACTGGAGGTTGCTCTTCGGATGTGGGGGACTGTGGCGAAGGCAAGGTTGGTGGAGCGGAGCTGGCGGTTGGGGATGTAGAAGCTGAGTCATCTGTTGAGGAATGCTGGTCCTGTGTTATGGAGTGCTTTGTATGCGTGGGTAAGGAGCTTGAAGGTGATCCTTTTGTTGACGGGGAGCCTGTGCTGGTCTCTTAGGTGGGGTGTGATGTGGCTGCGGCAAGGGATGTCGAGGATCAGGCGTGCAGGGGCGTTTTGAATGCGTTGGAGTTGTGTCAGGAGTTTGGCCGAGGCTCCTGCCTAGAGGACGTTTCTGTAGTCCAACCTGCTGCTGACGAGGGCATGGGTGACCGTTATTCTTGTATCTGTGGGGAACCACCTGTAGATCTTGTGGATCATGCAGAGGGTGTTGAAGCAGGAGGACGAGACGGCTTTGACCTGTTTTGTCATGGAGAGGGTAGAGTCGAGGATGAACGCTAGGTTGCGTGCATGGTCGGTGGGTGTTGGAGCTGTTCCCAGTGCGGTCGGCCGCCAGGAGTCGTCCCAGGCCGAGGGGGTTGGGCCAAGGATGAGGACTTCCATCTTATCAGAGTTTAGCTTCAGTCAGCTGTTCTTCATCCGCTCTGCAATGGCTTTCATTCCTTCGTGTAGGGTTTTTTTGGCGGTGAGGGGGTCCATTTCGTCTCTAGCTTTCAGCAGGTTTGCTTAGAGGCCTGGAGGTCTTCAGTGAACTAGCTGGCTTTCTTGTTGGCATGTCTGTTGGAGGGTTTCTTGAATGGGGCTAGGGTGTTGGCACAGTCGTCGATCCATTGTCTGAGTTTACGGGCAGTGGTGTCGGGGTCAGTGGGGTAGCGGGTGGGCTCCGGGTGAGGCTGGTGGTTCGCTGGTCTTCTCTGACTTTGCTCCAGCAGCGGCGGGGGATCTGTTGGGTGCGGTGGTGCATGGTGGGTTTCCAGAAGGTGAAGTGGATGCAGCGATGGTCGGTACAGTGGAGTTTGGTGGTGTGGTTGAAGGAGACGTGGGCACTTGCGGAGAATATGGGGTCAAACGTGTGGCTGGTGGAGTGGGTGGGTGTTGTGACGAGTTGTCAAGGTTGGCAAACACTGTGGTTTTATCAAGGTCCGACTAGCTTTGGATAATACTAGATTTTCTAAAATGTCTTGAAAAATCTTCTTCCCTTCACTACTTTCTGGCGGCCTTCACTGGTAATGCAGAAAAAGCATTTGATAGCCTTGATTGGCCCTTCTTTCTTTAATCTTTGAAATGGCATGGCTTCAGTTCTAATTTTATTTTTCTTATATATTATACCTATCTCCAAGAGCTTCTGTCTCTTTTTATAAGAAGGTATCCAATTATTTTTAACTTCAATGAGGTATTTGCCAGGGATGTCCTTTAGCCCCACTTTTATTTAATTGGCTCCTGAGCACTTTCTTTCCCGAATTTGAGCCAACCCTTTAATATCAGGTATTCATTATGGGGATCTTCAACGAAAATTTTATGCTGATTAAAATTCTCTTTTTATTTCTGAACTGGACAGTTCTGTACTAGCTTTACTTAAAGACATCTCAGATTTCTCTTTTGTTCAGGGTTATAAGATTAACACTAATAAAACTGAAATTCTACCTTTTACCAAATTTTGCCTGAAGCACTCATTTGAATCTACTGTGTTTCAGTTGAACTGATCTAAGATTAAATATTTGGGAATCTGGTTTACTAACTTAATCAAAGAATCAGTAGCAGTACATCTTAGAGAATTGAATAAAGTTGAATATCTCCTTTCATTTTGGAATCCACTTTTTCTCTCTTGGTGGGGTCGCCTCGATTCAATTTAGATGATGATCCCTCTTATTATATTCATGAACCCAGTAAATATCCCTTGCTCTTTTAAGAAACAAAACTTGATTCCATCCTTTATAAATTTCTGTGGAGTAAGAAAACATCCAAATAACGTTATCACACCTCAAGACTGCTAAACTGGAGGGAAGGACACACTTTCCAGATTTTCGTCTTTATCACAAAGCCTTCTGTTTAAAAGAAGAATCCCTGTAGTTGTCCGAAAATGCTTTCCAACTTGCACCCTTATGGCTTGATATTGAACAAATCTTACTGGCTCCCTTCTCTCCTTGGGAAATAATTCTCTTTTCCTCAAAAACATATGTTACATCTTCACCAATGTTTAAACATACCTGTCATTTATTGAGGTTTTTTTGTCAAACAAATGCAAAAAGCATGACAACTTCTTACACCCCATCTCTGGTATAACAATCTCATTACAACCAATATTTTGGAAATCCTGGAGACAAAGAGGTATTGTAAAAGTTGTGGTGTTATTTTATGATGATGCTCCAATGTCAGTCCCTCATTCTCAGGCTTCCTATAAATGTCCCTGATCCTTTCTACCGGGTTTTTCTCTTCTGATGAACATTATTTTGGAGGTTCTTCACTCACTACAAATGTTCTGACTCCTTCTACACCCATGTCAGATATCTATATATTTTTAGGCTTCCACGCCTAAAGCTTCCCTTGTATATAAACACTTTCTCTCTATTAATCCATCTACACCTAAATCCAAAGTGGAACTTATAAGGGAATCGGATCTGAGATGTATCTGGTCTACCTCACTCTGGAACAAGATATCAAGATATGGTATAACACAGCCAAGGTGTTCAAAATGGCTACTACAACTCAACCAGCTACATTCTCTACAGATACTAATGGTAAATGTTGGTCCTGTGAGCATCCCTAAGGTGATCTTATGCATATGTTATTCATTTGTCCATCTGAACTATTATTTTAGCATAAGGTTTGTTCTCAACTCAAAATAAATGTTCAAATCAGTTGTCCTATCTTCCCTTCGCTACTGTTTCTGGGTAGTTTGTTAGATGACAAGAACTCACTTATACATAATAATAAGTTGCTGGTCCTATTGTTGGTTTTTGCTTTTCAACAAATAATGGTTAATTGGAAATGTTCTTGTAATGTTTCCTTCAAAGCTCGATGGTATAATGTAATAATCATAGATTGAGTGCCACATACTCTAAATTGCTGCTCTCTCCCTGCTGCCATCACCACCTCAAGTCACCATTAACGTTTGCCGCCACTGTTATTAATGTTGCTATGCTGTTATTGTTGAGACAGCACCTGGCCTCATTATTCCGCATGCCATAGCCTGGCTCCACCCCTGCTCCTATTCATGTTCCACGAATCCAGCGGGCTGTGATCCTTGTCTTCTGGAGGAGGCTCAAAAGACAGTTGTCAGGGCAAAAGACAGAACTAAGGGACTGCAGGCGGATTCAGCACAGTATTTCTAGGACCCCACAAAAGACCTTGAGGAACGTCACAGGGGCCACAATCGAGCTACTGAGTTACTGAGTGCCACAAGCTACTAAGATTCTCACATGCAATTAGGTCATTGAGGCTTGTGGCATACAGCTCAAACGCAACAATTCAGACAAGGATGGCCCAAAAAGAAAGTCCACACAGATGGTAGAGGTGAAACCCTTGAACACTCATCTAAAGTCAATGGCTACACCAACAGCTGCCACGGTAGCAGTAAGGTCGGCACCACTGCTCTAGGAGTGTCAAAAATGGGCCCGGACACACAGTTCACCACATGCGGGAATCTCTTCCACCAAGTTTTAAAAATGCGCAAATTTTACTTCAAGGTGAAAAGAAAGCTGGCCAAGTGCACAGTTATGGGGGGAAGAGTAAGGGAGTGGGTGCAAATTATCCCACCCTGCTGCATGGGGCCCAGCCCAAGAAGGCACTTCTATGGAGGACTTAGATGCAGTACCTGCACTATGTTAACTGATCCATGAGGCAGTAAGGTTACTTATGCCAGGTGCCAAAGAGGACCAACTAGGCCCCCTTACAAGGAGCCATAACACTATTCACAAGTAATTCACGTAGGTCAGGGCATCCCCTCAAAATGTATGCAATAAAGATCACGTGCAGGAAAAATCATCAAGGTCTGCTGCCACTCTTTGTCCCAGGCAGGATTTTGAAGAATTACCACCAAAGGAGAAGGGGTGTAAGTCAATAGATACAAGCAACCAAAGGGCTTTAGGAATTAGCTTAGATATAATGACTGAAAACGAGGGCATGGCGATCATAGAACTCTCTTCAACAAATTTAGAAGACTCCAAACATAAAGTACATAAACAGGACTCCTTCTCCTCTAATAAGATGAATAGGTACGGACCAGATGGGCTAAAGAAGGGGCTACATATGATGATTCAAACCAACCAAACTGATTAAATCACCAACCCCCATCAAAACCTGGAGATACATCAGCCTAAGGGCCCAGTAAGGTCAAAGTTGGCTTGCCCAATTAATATCCACCATGAGAGAAGTTGGTTGCTGCTCAACTACTCTGACCAGTTCTTCAATTTAAAGTTGACAAGCTCCAGTCTCTCTTAACATCTCTGACACAAATCATTTGGAGCGGATGCAGTTGCTGGGGCTGAGGAAGATGTACCCACCTCCGAAAGTGGATCAAAGGAGATAAGACTGGCACAATACAATGAACAATCAGGCCCACAGAAGGAAATGTATTGTGCCCCCAGGAAAATCCTTAATACCATCAACTCTTCCCTATTAGCACTGATTCAAGCCCTAACATTGCAGTCGCATAAATTAGAGGTTCAACTGGATCTTACACAACTGTTGACCCAAAGCATTCTAACTCTTGATAAAAAGTTAGCCATGCTAGAATACAAATTGGATACTTTTTTGCGCAGCCACAAGCAGTACGGCACAATAGAAAACAATGGGTATAATAATGCCATAAATGATCAATTATCGACCTTACCAGATTTATTATTGACTTTAGTGAATAACCTAAAGGCCTTAGGCTCAAGACCAGGCTTGGACAATGCCCCAGGCTCCAAAATACCAACAGAAGAGGCAGTTAGGTAATTAATTCACGACTAGCACAGCAGGGTATGAGATAATCCTCGCTTCTGAAGAGGCTGGGCAAAACGGAATGACCCTAACCATCGAAAACAAGTTGTATTCACATAATAACACTAACGCTGAAGAACCAGATATCTAGGTGACAGAGCAAAGATTTATTTTGCAGAAACACCGCACAAGAAGACCTCTCAAGAGTGGTAAATCAATCATAACCCCCCTCTCCCAGTGAAAAGAAAAAATACAGAAATCAATGAAAAGGCTTAAAAGAAGCAAAAGGTTCACACATATCACAGGGGCCATAAGGTGTGGCACAATCATGAGCCAACAAGTAACTACAGCACTAACCACTGAAGCATTAAAAAAGAAGATGAAAAAGTGCTCTATCCTATTTTTTTATCTGAAGGTAACAGGCAAGGACCAGACCAAAAGGCCCTGTTGTACAGCTAACACTTCAATTAAACTCACAGGAATCCATCGGCCTGGGCAAAGCTAGTGCCACTGCTCAAAGCATGGAAAAGGCAATGGAGCTTGTACAGGACCCCTCACCTCGCTGTTTTCAACTGGCTACTAGAATGCAACTGAAGACTAAAAACAATGAAAAAAACAATAATGATCACAAGGAGGAAGCAATACATATGCAATAGCAATGGAAATGACACAAGTGCATCAAGTGGCCATTGACCAGCAGGGGATCCGCCCATATCGGAAGGCGGCAAGCTTTGCAAATGTTGATAGCGTTTGCCATACTAAGTTAAATGAGGATCCATGATCCATCAGGATACATATGAAACAGGTCATCTAGAAAACATAATCATGCCACCCCTAGTAGGGGCTTGGTTTCGCCCACCTCTCACAGCAGGAATCGTAATATTGAGATGTGACACACTAAATAGATCAAATATCCTTTGCCTGCTGAAAAACCTCCCCGAATTAGCATACCTCACATGGGAAAAATTAAAATCAGGGCAATTTAAAATGTGCACTTGGATTAGCCCAAAGGAATCAACAGTGACAAAATGGAGAAAAATAGGTGATGCAAAAAAATCTTAAAAGAAAGAAAGCACTTTGAGGTATGGGCAATTCTCGTCAATGAGTCAGTGGCAGAAAAGTACCCTTGTGTTAATCCAAACATAAAAGGACTAGTCAATCTTTTAGTACTAAAAGAAGCCCTTACTTTCTTGAGTACAGCTGAAGTCCTGTGCTTACAGGAAAGTTGGACCACTGTGGTTACTCGTATCCCAGGCTACCGCACTATTCATAAAATCACCAATGGACTCAGACTTATGATGGAACAGAGTAAAGTAAGTAAAAAAAATATTAAACTATTTACCTTGCACGCGCTGCCTCGCCGAGTTGGCGCTTGCTTTATAGATTTCAGCTCAGTGTTTGATGGCATTGATCATAAAACCTTATTGACCAAACTTGCTTCATGGGGAATCCAAAACAGCTATTGCATATGATACTCGCCCTGTATAGAGACACCAGGACCCATGTTAAGTTAATAAAATCACACATCACACAAAAGATCTATACCAACAAGTGACTAAAGCAGGGCTGCATCATCACCCCCACCTTGCACACGAGGGATCTTGGCCAGCACTGATGATGGGGAACTTGCTTTCCCCCAGGCTCTTTTTACTAAAATTGCCCATCATTCACTATGCTGATGACCTGGTAATCTTAGATCAAACACAAGTTGGAATGCAGCTAACGCTGAGCATTATGCATGACTATAATACTACAAATTCATTAATGGTCAATGCCATGAAAACTAAAGTCTTCATCTTTGGTCAATGTGCAAAAAAACTTCAATTAACATGGAACATCGGGCCCATGAAGATCAGTACCACCAATAAATATAACCATCTTGGAGTTTGGCTTCAGGCAAAGCATTTCATTAAGCATATAGAGGAAAGATCAGCTAAAAAAACATGTGCCATTGCCAAACTACATCATAAGTTACAGTCTTCAGCCACTGACAGGATACGCACAGTTATTAGAGCCAAATTCTTTCCCACAAAAAGCCATGGCCAGCTCACCTATCGCACAAAACTCAGAAATATAGAACACTGGCATACAGACGCTTAGAGTAAAATATTCGGGTTACAAAAAACCACAAGCCGCACATTGATACGACTAGTATTCAATCTAATAACCATGGATGTGGAATGTAAAAAAGACATCATAAAATATTATCACCAAGTAACTATGGCTGGAGTGGAGTCAATGAAATATGCTCGTTTTACAATCTTTAATGATGCAGGCAGCCCCTGGTTTCAATACGTACAAAGTGTGGTCACAACATTAAATCTCATTGCAGACAACATAAATCAGCAAACCCTTACTGCGCCAGTTTTATAAGAACTAAGGGGCTCATTACGATGTCGTAACAAGAAATACCCCGGCATATTATGATGGCGGTGGGTATCGTGGCGGACGTGAAGTCGGCCCTCCGCTTTCCCGCAGGTTGGCAATCGTTATGATTGCCGGCCGGGCAGAGCTGGGCCAGTAATATGGTGGCGGTACCTACCAGGCTCTCCCAGCCATATTATGATGTGGGTGGGTAACAGGCCTTGGAAAGGCTGGTGGGGATTGGCTTTGGGGGCCTGTTGCGGGTCCCCTTGCACTTGGGGGTTACCCATGGTACCCCCTGCAGTTCCCTGCAGCAGGTGGAAGACACCGCATGGTGCCTGCCATCTGATGAGGGAAATGCTATGCATGCCCTTTTACCATTGCAGACAATGCTGCAGCCAGCAACACCACCCGCAATAGTAAAAGGGCAGGATGCCCCTGCCAGTATGGCGGGGGAATCCTAACTTGGCCGATGGGACTGCCGCATGTCTGGCAGTTGGTCCCATCTCCATTATGGTGGCAGGCAGACTGATGCCTACCCGCCATCATAATGAGCCCCATACTTAGGAAACAAGGAAGGATTCTCTCGGAAGAGCAAGACTTTGCAGTGATCAGGCAGATACCAGGTGCCCTGCGACTCTACAGCTCGCACGAGGACACAGCTTGCCAGCGCTATCTCAAAGCAGCTCTTGCAAGGCTGGCACTAGAGAACATTTTGAACACCAGACTCCTGACTCTGCCGATCAGTGAATTTAAAGTACACTGGAAATCACAATTAGCAATTGCACAGCAGTGCAGACTGTGCACTATGACTATGGAATCAATTATCCACCTATTCTGTTGCTGTCTTGAACTGAAAGGCTGAACCTGATAAGGCCCATATTTGTGCAGCAAG
The DNA here is from genome assembly GCF_964263255.1 of Lissotriton vulgaris. Classification (NCBI taxonomy): domain Eukaryota; kingdom Metazoa; phylum Chordata; class Amphibia; order Caudata; family Salamandridae; genus Lissotriton; species Lissotriton vulgaris. The sequence continues at coordinate 624,175,838 of NC_141689.1, forward strand.
GTATTTGATCAGGCAAGGAGGCAGTCTACACTGTCCACACATGCACGATTCCCATATACTTAGCAAGAATTTTTAAGTTCATTGCAATAACAAGAGAGAAACTGAGGGCTCATTGCTTGTAATTTTTAACTAGCTTGGTCATGTTTTAACAAGTCCACAACTTTGGATGTTTAATATGCCTTTTTATTGTCGGTCACATAATGTTTTTAGTTATGTTTGGGAACATGCAATGTTTTACAGGTAACAATGTTGGATACACAACATACTATTTAGGATCTGTTATGCAATGCTCTTTTATATATGTTTGTATTTCTATTGTGTTGATTTTTATTAATCAGACAATAAGATTTGTTTTTCTGTTTTTGCTTCATTCTAACTTTGGTTTGGGTTCATTAGTTTAGCTTTCCCAAGTTTCCATAGCTGTGTCCAAAAGAGTTCTAGGGACTGACACTTATTGAGATGTCTGTTTTGTTGTTCTTCCGATTTTACAGTAAGCACGGAGAGAAGCAGATTGAGGTTCGTATATCATTCATCCACTTTTTCTTACACATGTGGGTGGCAGGGCACTCATGTGTGGATAATCAGGTTATTGGTGAATAGAAAAGCACCCAATATTTACAGGATGATTGGTGGATAGACACACTATAGACCTATCCTCACACATAACACATGAGGTCCTTTGGGAATTGGTGCTGAGTATAGCTACAACTAGAAATGTTTCAATTGCGTAGCATAAGCTAGTCTTAAAAGTAAAAATAATCTTGCAATGTGAATGACGTTCACCCAAATAAATCACTACATGTCACGGCGGAGGTACATGGGTGCAATGTCTTAGAGCCTCGTAATGTATAATTTTGCAATAATAGTGACTGTGGTCTATCTCTCATGTAGCCTTGAAAAAGTCGCATGTACACTATACAGAGGCGACAAAATGTGTGTTGGCATTTGGGCTTTCGACCAGTCACAGTAACTTACATTGAAGAAGGATCAAGTAAAGAATTAAAGACTTAAGAATCGTATTATTTGTTTTGCGGCGAGTCATATTCTAATTGACTGAGTGTACTACTGTGTTATAAATTCTTTGGGTGATAGGGAATTTTTTAAACTGATAGCAAATAAAGCCAGAGGAATCATCCAGTCTCACTGCCTAGGTTCTAATCCTAAAAATAATTTTGGCATCAGCTTCAAGGTAGAACTGTATCTTTCAATGAGTCTATTCATTTGCAGGTGATATGCCGCTGTTCAGATTTGCTTACTACCCAATTGGGTGCAGATTTGTGCCATTAGTTTCTATCTAAAGAGGCTTCCTTGATCCATTGACATTTCCCTTAGGAATGCCACCCTTGACAATATATCAATCATTGCAATAGCTATCTGCAATGCTTTAGGTTGCTTCAAAGGTACTGCTTCATCTACCTTTACCAGCACAAATCATTATCCCGTTTGGAGAGAAGTTCTATTATAGCTATTCCCACTCAGGAAAAGGGCTCATCAACAATAGATAAAGGATGTTGGGGGGGCTTTAGGGGATAGATACCTGCTGTTTATTTAGCAAACTTCACATTGCTTACAATATTTTTTTCATTTTCCTTCTTTTATTTAGCCGTGCAGAACGGACTCCTCTCTCAGTGCTGCCCGGGAAACATCTATCTGCATCAGCTACCTCTTGAAAAGAATGTATATCGCTATCTCTGCTATGTTTTTTCTACTTTTCGCCTCTTTATGAACAGGAGGCCCTTCCATACACTGTCCAGCATAAGGGGCTTCACCCCGCAATAAACTCCTTACTTGAAAGTCTCTCCTACTAGGGATTCAAATTTACCATAGTAATTTCCAATATCAAAGATACAGGTAATTGTGGGACCAATCCGACTGCCACAGAAGTTGTTTCTTCTTATTTTTTTACATCCACTATTACTTAAGTGAAATTAAATGTTTGCCTATGATCACGCTATCAGACAATCCGAAAAGCCAGGTTTGATTCCAGGTTCTCTAGTTTCACATTTTGAAATTCAGCCACCAGCTGTATATCTCTGTCTCTCTCTATCTCTCAAGTTTTATACAAAAGATCACTCTTTAGTCTTTTATTCTTGCCAAACAAGTGACACAGACAGAGCAGACCCAAATCAGGACCCCCAAACCCAACTACAAAGTCATGAATGCATTTATTTGGGGAGGAGGGTGTCATACTATGCCCCTGGTCATGTAACCTGTGGCTACTCTCAATCTGCTTCTAATCAAGGTTTGAATAAATATGTTAGTGTAGGAAACATGAACTAGAGGCTCTTGCTGCATTCACAGGGTGGAAGACTGACATGGCAGCAGCCTGGACTAAGGCACCCTCCAACAAGACCTCCAGAGCTGAACCACCGGGCTGCAGGGGAAGCACACATAAGCTGAGGGAGAATGCCTAAAAGAGAGCAAGAGGAAGCTGTTTTCGGTCTGAAACAAATTTCGTTGCGTGCACTGCATCGCATTTGGGGATGCAGAGCGCGCAACAAAATTCATTTTATTTATCTATATTTTTACTTACCTGTAATCCTCCGTAATCCATAGATTACTAACCCCACCCTGCCCCTATCCCTCTCGACGTCACCGCCCAGCAGCTACTCCCACTACCGACCGCTACTGTGTGTGACCATCTAGGATTTGTTAAAATCACGGGGATGGTGGCTTGCTGGGGTGAGCAGACCACTATGTCCGTGATTGCTTTTAAATAAAGAAATCTTTTTTTTTTATGAACCCAGTTTTCCTTAAAGGAAAATGGGTTGCATTTAGAACAAAAAAAGAAAAGTTTTCTTTTCATCTTTTAAGATTACGCAGTGGTCCGTGGGACCACTGGCTGCTCTTAAAAAAGTTTTTGTACACATTCAGAAAGGGGAAGTAATCCATTGGGGACCCTTCTCATTTGGGAATGGGTTATCACCTACTTGAAGTAGGTGGTAAAATGTGAATGTTTTGCGGCAGCATTTCAGTTACGAAACATTCCTACATACCGATGCGATTCAGTATTAGGAAGGAACGCCCTAAACACACCCCTTCCTAATAGCGAATCGCTAACCCATTCTGCAATTCGGTATTAGGTTACTGAATCACAAAATAGGGTTTGGTACATTGGGAAAGCTTTTTTTCTGGTCGTAAACTGTGTGAGACCTTAAAAAAAGGTACATACAAGTGGCCCAATGAGACTAACAGGAAAGCCAACCAACAATTGTAAGTAATAGGCTGGCGTAAAGCCCACTGTATGTATTGGGATTGTCCACAATAGATCTTCAACCACAGACAGCTAAATGTTGTCTGTAGGAGAGACCTAAAAGGGCTTTACTTTGGGTTCATCATGAATCTGACTGATTCACTCAGTGGCTCTTTATCCCACTCTAGCAAATGTACATGAAAAATAGCACATCAATGGATTTACACTCTTTATTTTAAATATTTGTACAGTTTAGTTAGTATAGATGAGGCCTTGACAACTTATGTTATTTAGGTGTGATGACTCAAATTAAGTTAATTGTCTTTAACCCCATGTTTCACCAACGTTTCTAGTAGAACATTGTGATCTATAATATCACAGACTGCCTGCATATCCACTAGTATTAGGAGGTCAGTCTCTTTTGGCCAGAGTCTATAGTACATCACTTGTGATCCATAGGGTAACATTTTTAGTGCTGCATTATCTGACATGGAAAATGGGTGTTAATTGAGTCTATTCACTCCTCTTGGTTAGGGCTTTTCTGTCAAGAACTTGAGCCTCCAGGGGCTGAAGGCTAAAATATTTCATGCAATAGTGCATGGCATTAGTAATATGATGTTTGAAGAATGTTGCATTAGTTGAGTGGTTGGTTTTCTTGTATACACTTCCGGGAAACAACATTTACAATGGAGTCATTACATCGCATTACATAATAATAATCTTTATTGCGTGATTTAAAAATAAACCATTGCAAGTACAAAACATTTAAAAGGTTCAAGATTGCATTTAGAATGTTAAACTCATTAAAAGTCAGTATGTATAGATCATAACAAATGAAACTTCCATTTAATAAAGATTATTATTATTATTACATCGCATTACATTTACAACGCAGTTATTACATCGCAACATCCTTTATAATGCATGTGACTACAACGCATCTATTACATGGCATGTCACTTCAACGCATGTCACTACAACGCAAGCATTACATCGCATGTCATTACAACACATATCATTACATAGTATAGTACCCCTACACTATCCAACACTTACCCTCCTGTTGAAAACCCTGGATTTAGCATAGTAATTTTTACCACTACACTATCCAACACTTACCCTATTATTGCACCCCCTGGAGTTAGAATTGTCATTTTTACCCCTACACTATCCAACACTTACCTTAAATTCAATGTAATAGTATACGTTGTAATGGTATGCGTTGTAAAGGTATAACGTGATGTAATGGAATGTTTTGTTAATGTAGCTTCAAAATATTTGTTGTAGTGGTATGCGATGTAAATGTATGTGTTGTAAAGGATGTTGCGATGTAAAAGCTGCATTGTAAAGGAATGCGTTGTAAATGTATGCGTTGTAACATCATATATTCATACTCTCCTAGCAGCGTATAAGAAATGACAGGTGTTTTCACCAGCACTGTTCTAATTATCTTGCAGATTTTCTTTCTACATTTTAATCAGGTGGAACTATTCTGCTTATTTATTTAACTTGTATTTAGGGGCATTGGGTCAAAGCTTATCAAGTTTTTTTCTCATCTAGGAACTTCCCTTTTTAGGTTTCAAAAGTAGATCATTTGAGCATGACTTACATTTTGTTGTTTAAGGTCACTTTTCCTTGCAACATGATAATCAGGTCTGCTCAAACATATTCAGAGTATTTATTAGTTGCAATCTCTGTTCTAAAATAATCGTTATTTCTAATTTATTATCATGTTTCAAAAAGCGCTGTTTCACAGAATGAAAATAAGTAAAAGGGCATCAGGCCTTTTTCTGCTGATTGTTTATTCTGAAAGATTCAACAATGAATAGGTAATGTTATATAAGTTATGAACAGAGAGTGAAGAGCTAGACAAGAAGGGTAAGCCAGGAGACTGCAATGAGACAGGCCATGCAGAGTTACTTCATCTACTTTTGCGGAAAGTCCTTAATAAATCCAGAGCAAGCATTGACCCCTTGTCATCGTACCTGAGGAGACAGACACACGCTGTCCTGCTATTTGGAAGGATTGCCACAGGCTGCAGTTGATTCCTTCTCCATAAGAGGTGCGCGGGCACATGCCCTGCGGTTGAATGCTGTCATTTATAATGCATTGACCTCTTCTTTAAGACACCAAAGTGAGAATATTCTCACCCTCAATATGATAAAAGTATGGCCTCGTCGTGATTGACAACAGAAGGAAGTAGCCTGCTTCCATTCATGCGCTCGGAATCGGAACTTGGTAAGCGCTGAGCTTTTAATTAATATTATGTTCACCCCACTACAAGTGTCCCCGTATTATTACCAATGCACATGCTCCCCCTCTCTAAAGACCCGTCTTGACAGCGTCCTGACGAGTTCAGAAGCGGTCGCTCCCTTTGCCCTGCTCCTGTGCGGTATCGTTACCATTATATTTCTTGATCTGCATTGTGTTTCTGAGTTGCCTAACTACCGCCTAACTACTCTGCATAGCGCTGCAGCGCGAGTGCCATTGCGACATAATTGGGACATTTAAAAAGCTTCTGGGGGACTGCTGACACGGCGCTCCAAGATCTGTACATTGGAACGCTTTGGGGGCATTGTGTTTACGGCGCTTTATCTTGTAACGCTGATTTCAATAGTGCGATTCTGCAGCAAGCGTAGTCAATTACCTGAGCCCCAGCCTACCTCCAGTTTCGTTTTTCCCTACGCTGCCGCCATCTTAAGTTTGTTGTTGTTGGTGCCTCAAAGCTCGGCCCCCACAGCCCGCCCCGCCTCCCTGCTGACCCTCCCTCGCCCCCCCCTCCTCCATCCATATATGATAGATGCATTCTCGTGCAGCGTCCACGCGCAGCGTTCGCGCCCCATGCGCGCCGATGGTGCGCCAAAGGTAAGCCTGTCTACGCCCGTCCGCGCCTGGACCGCACCCAGCGCCTGTCCCCCTGGTCCCCGCCACTCCCAACCCACTAGAGTCACATATGATGCCGCAACTCTCCTCGCCCTCAACCCCGGACGCACACCACAATGCTGCGAAGCTACCCCAGGACGTACCCACAGCCCATTCGCCTGCCTCTCCTGCAAGTTCAATTGCTTCAGGACCCTCACCAAACCCACTTCCTCCACACACACCTCCGAACCTAACCACCTGAAATGCATCCTACTGAACACCCGCTCGGTCCACAGACATGCTACAGAACTCTGGGACCTAATCGACACTGCGTCACCTGACATCGCCTTCCTTACTGAAACGTGGATGAACGCATCTTCTGCTCCCGACATCGCCATAGCCATACCGGACACCTACAAGATTATTCGAAAAGACCGCACCAATCAAACTGGAGGAGGCATCGCCATCGTCCACAGAAACACCATCAAAATCACAACCAGCTCCGACAACAATCTTGCAACCGCCGAACACCTCCACTTCCAGATCCACACCGATCCCAGGACCACCCTTAGAGGCACCCTCATCTACAGGCCTCCAGGCACCCACACTCAATTCAGCGACGACATCACAGACTTCGTCAGCCCACACGCCCTCGCCTCCGAGAACTACATTCTTCTAGGTGACCTCAACTACCACCTTGAAAACATACTCAACAGCAACACCACCACCCTTCTGGACAACATGGCCAATCTCGGACTCAAACAACTTGTTGACACCCCCACTCACACAGCCGGACACACGCTCGACCCTATCTTCACCTCCAGCAAGCACATCTCTTTCGATCGCACTACAGCTCTCCACTGGACAGATCACAGATGTGTTCACTTCAGCTATATATCCACCCTGACCCACAACCGCCCACAACCCATTCCCCAGAGAAACTGGAACAAAATCACCACCGACCAACTCCTCACATCACTCAACCATAACCCTCCCACCCCCTCAATGGACCCAGACCAAGCGGCCACCAACCTCAGGCAATGGATTACCCACAGTGCGGACGAATTAGCACCCCTGAAAAAGCACCAGCTGAAATCAGCCAGCAAAAAGGCCCCCTGGTTCAATGATGAACTTAAGAAATCCAAGAAGCTATGCCACACCATGGAGAAGAATTGGAGAAAAAACCCAACCTCAGACAACATGGCCTACCTCAAGACAACCACCCGCAATCACCACCAACTGATTCGATCTGCCAAGAAATCAGCATTCAAGGACCGTCTCGACAACAATTCTCATAACAGCAAGGAACTCTTCAATATCGTCAAAGAATTCACTAACCCCACCGCAGCATACAACGACATCACTCCCTCCCAAGACCTCTGCGACGCACTATCCTCCTTCTTCTACAACAAAATTGCAGACATCCACAACAGCTTCAAGAAAACTCCCAGTGATCAACCCGCCCCACCCCCTTCAGATTCCACTCCTCCAACTAACAACCTCACTGCCTGGAACCCAATAACCACTGAAGACACCATTCGCCTCATGAACTCAATCCACTCTGGCTCGCCTTCTGACCCCTGTCCCCACCACATCTTCAACAAAGCTGACTCCATCATCGCACCCCAACTCCACGATGTCATCAACTGCTCTTTCAACTCTGCCACCTTCCCAGAAATCTGGAAACACGCCGAACTCAGCGCCCTTCTGAAAAAACCCACAGCAGACCCCTCAGAACTGAAAAACTACCGACCCATATCCCTCCTCCCTTTCCCGGCCAAAGTCATCGAGAAAGCCGTCAACAGCCAGCTCGCCGCCTTTCTTGAATCCAACAATTCCCTTGATCCATCTCAATTCGGATTTAGAGCCAAACACACACCGAAACCGCCCTCATTGCAGCGACCGATGACATTCCAGCACTCCTGGACAACGGAGAAACAGTGGCCCTCATCCTACTCGACCTTTCCGCCGCTTTTGACACAGTCTGCCACAGCACCCTTATTCAACGCCTCAGCAACATCGGCATACAAGGAAAAGCCTTGAACTGGATCATCTCGTTCCTAGCTGGAAGAACTCAGAGAGTCCGACTTCCCCCATTCTACTCAAAGGCCACCAAAGTCATCTGCGGCGTACCTCAAGGATCCTCACTCAGTCCCACCCTCTTCAACGTCTACATGAGTCCTCTCGCCTCTATCGCGCGTCAACACAACCTCAACATCATCTCTTACGCGGACGACACCCAGCTAATCCTTTCCCTCACCAAAGACCCCAACACCGCCAAAACCAATCTTCACGAAGGCATGAAAGAAGTAGCCGAATGGATGAAACAGAGCCGCCTAAAACTCAACTCAGACAAAACGGAGGTGCTCATCCTAGGATCCTCCCCCTCAGCTTGGGACGACTATTGGTGGCCTTCCGCTCTAGGCACAGCACCCACACCCACAGACCATGCACGTAACCTTGGCTTCATTCTAGACTCCTCTCTCTCAATGTCCAGACAAATCAACGCCGTCTCGTCCTCCTGCTTCAACGTCCTTCGCACTCTCAAAAAGATCTTCCGCTGGATCCCCCTCGTGACAAGAAAGACTGTCACCCATGCACTGATCACGAGTCGTCTGGATTATGGCAACACACTTTACGCCGGAATTACAACAAAATTACAGAAAAAACTCCAGTGCATCCAAAACGCGTCCGCGAGACTCATATTAGACATCCCGCGCCAAGATCACATCACCGGACACCTAAAAGACCTCCACTGGCTTCCAGTCAACAAAAGAATTACTTTCCGCCTTCTCACCCACGCACACAAGGCCCTTCATAATCTAGGTCCCGAATGCCTCAACACTCGACTGTCCTTCTACAAACCCACCCGCCAACTAAGATCAGCCAATCAAGCCCTCGCTGCAGTCCCGCCCATCCGAAAATCCACCATGGGTGGCAGATCCTTCTCCTTCCTGGCTGCCAAGACCTGGAACTCACTCCCCACCCACCTCCGCCTTACTAAGAACCACATCTCCTTCAGAAAAGAACTGAAAACCTGGCCATTCGACAAATAATGAACCCCTCCCTCTAGCGCCTTGAGACCCTCTGGGTGAGTAGTGCGCTATATAAATGCCCGAACTTGAACTTGAACTTGAACTATTGTGCCATCCTCCGCACACGTAGAGCCCTACATAGTGCGCTTTCACATAATAGCCGGCTCACCACTCACCTCACACTTGGGGTAAGTTCCAGGTCTGTTTCTAGTTGCAATACAGTGCCATGCCTCCAACCCCCACTATTGGAATACTAATTACTCGTTTTTCTCACATGTTTAGTAATGGACCCATGTGAGTATCTTTTTCTTATCCCTTGCACGGTGCCACACTCTCCACAAGAGCTGGTCCATTACTCTTCAGGTACTATACAGACAAAACCTTAGTTCCACTATATAAGACCAGTTGCTTAAAGTGAGCCACATACTGACATTATCCCTCATCTTCTCATAGGTGTCCCTATGATCACAGGTCCTGAAGAGACCCTACACTGCACACAGGGTTGAAACGCTGTCGAAATGTTGCATAAATGAGCCATTGTTTACCAGCACTGATCACTTTATCTAGCGCTGTCCACTGTGCATATATATGTTAATGGTCTTTTATATGAAGCATTCGAAACCTTGCATATATTTCACATATATGTCACTAATTTCCTAGGTTCCGTTTTTTACTGTGATACCTCTCACTCAGAACTATATGTTCAAATGTATTACTTTTTAACAGAATTTCATATCAAGGATTATATAAATATTTTTGATTCAAAAACAAATCAGAGGTGTATTTGCTTCCATCTCTCTCCAATATCACTATAACCCAATATATTGTCATTGTGCCCATATACATTGAGATTACTTCATTAAGTGTCCACAGAAGCCTTTGTTTTTTTGATATTAAGGTACTGCATCTGTGACATCATCGTTGGGAAATGCGACTACTCCTCATGATGTAAGCGTTGTGCGCTGAACCTGGGAAACGTGCACACACGTGAAATGGTCATGTTCACCAGACATACCACCAGAGCATTGATTGAGTGGAAATGTTTCCTGTTTTGGTATGTCTGCTCATGTGCCTGTGGTGGTACCAAAGCGACATGCATCCCATCAATGGAGCCAATGACATGTGGCATTCTTCCCAGTGCATAGAAGTCACTCTTGATGTCAGTGAGTTGTTGTGGTGTTGGGAAATGGATGTGGTGGTTGAGGAAATGCAACATCGCCTCCAACACATCTCGAAGCAAATGGCTGAACATGGTCTTGCCTATTGAGGATGCGCTGTCTTCATTCGTGTAGGAGAACGCTCGGCGGTACAATTTATTTGTAGGCTCCGCCGTTTACCATTACATTGAAGCAACGATTGATTTCCACACACGCCATACAAAACCCCGGCTTATCGACAACCACGCCAAGACCGGGTACCTAAAGCCAACACCCAAAAGAGTGAAGACTTGTCCACACCTGACTGTGACACCATACACAGGAGAATTAAGAATTCGTGTGTGGTCCTGAGGAGAACCCCGTAACTAGGGGGTTCGAAACGCGTTGACCTTGTAGGTCCAGTGTCAATCGAAAAATTCAAAGTATTGAGCTAAACATAATACGATCTGTCTTGTCCAATTACTGGTGTTATCAACATTATAAATGACAATGTATATTGTATCATATGATTTAATGAAATGATGATATTGACATGGACCCATACCTCAGAGGTATTTGTTTTGTTTTGTTTACAGGAATATAAGTGGTATGTTTGGGATGTGAAAGTATCAGTGTGGATGTGTTGTAGAGTGGTTTATGATCTGTATTGTAAAAATGTGTAAAATGTTTGTGCTTATTTGTATATTTTGTATATATTTGTGAAATGCACAAGAAATTCTTTTTGAAATAATAAGAAAACTTTTGAAAAATTATTTGACTAAATTAGTAACAAATGTTACATCAGACTGATATGCTTTATTCATAATAGATCTTTGGCTATTAGAAATTAAGTTAGTCCAGTACTGGCATTTGTATTGTTGGTTTAGTGAACATGGTCTGTGACATCCCACCAGCAGAAGCCACAGTGTGTTGGTAGGTACCAGTGGCAAAGAAGTGTAGGGTTGCCATCACCTTCACTTTGGGGGTCAGCGCTGTAGGGTATGGCCGGACAGGTTGCAAGTGTGGGGCCAACTGCTCTGCCAAATCATCAATCAGTGACCTAGTGAATAAGTACCATCGGATGCAGTCACGTTCAACCATGATTGCAAGATCAGGGAACAGTCTGTGGACAGCTGGTCTCCTGCAGTACATAAAAGAGCAAATACAGGTTGTCAGTTCCCCTGTCTATGTGCCAGTGTCCCTGCTAAATAGCACATGAAACATCATGACAGGACACAAGTACCTGATGTGTATGCTGTCGGGTATGGGCACATATGTCAGATACATGCCCATCATCTGACATCTCAGCTCTACATGTCTACACAACATGGTCCATGTTGTGCTGTGACAAATCTATGGGCCCTGTCACAGTACATCAGTACGAGTGTCACATACCAAACACACACCACAATGACTAGTGAGAACAGATGTCTTCCCCACATTACAGGTTTTTGACAGAAACACACACAGGGACCTTGTATTGCCACAAGGCCACTATCATCATGTAGAGTGTCATGTACATGCCACAACGCACACATGACATCCATATGAAGTGCCACCTGATTTGTATGCAGGTCATATATGGAAGTCTAAGAAACAGACGCAACATCAACTCACATTGACAAAACACGTGGATGTGGTGACCGTTTAACATTGAGCACATGAAATCAGAGTCATCTGCATTGCAAAATGTACACATACTGTGGATGAAAATCACATTTGTGGCACTGCGACACCCTGAGACACACATACCATTCCTCCTCCTATTTTATGTTAAGTAATTTGGCTTTTAGAACACGCACAGCTACTCAAGAGTGTCCCAGTGCAGCAGCCAAAAAGCAACTTAAAACTGAGAAAAGTGCAGCTTAATTAAACAGCAGAGTCTTTAAATGCTTCTTAAACAGCCCGAGGTCTTTAGTATTCCGAAGTTCGAAAGGAAGAGCATTCCAGGTTACAGTGCCCTTAAAAGAAAGGGATCTGCCCCCTGTGCGAGAAAGACAAAAGTGGGGAACCACAACTAAATGTTGCGCAGCAGAGCGCCGTTATCTCTTGTGTCCATAAAAGCTAAAGCGTCTTCTAGGATAAGGTGGCCCTGTTCCATGCAGCGCTCCATGCGTGAGAGTGAGGGCCTTAAACAGGGCACGACTGGCCACAGGAAGCCAATAAAGGTCCCTAAGATGTTGTTTCATACTGGATCTTCCGGGAATGCAATTAAAACTCTTGCAGCCGTATTTTGTATTGTTTGTAGTTTTCTTAAGTTGGTAGCCTGGCAAGCCGATGTATTGTGCATTGGCATAAACAATGCGCGATAGGATGGGGGCTCGAATCACCATCTCCTTTGCAGATCTAGGCAGCAGAGGAAAAAACTTTCTGAGAGATTTTAATACGCCGAAACACATACCAGCAAGTCTCTATCTGAGGTGAGAACCGAAGGTCCTTGCTGAGCCACACCCCCAGATTCTTCACTGGGTTGCCGATAGATTTTGCGATGGGTTACTTTGTAGGCCAGATCGACTCCCTAAAATGTGGGGGGAAGGAGACCTACAGTAGTATCTCCGACTTGTCCTCATTGCACTTAAGCTGTGACTAAAGCAGCCATCTAAACCCCCCACTGCCCTCCCTCTGATCTGGTCCCAGGTTTTCATAGCGCCAAGATGCTCCCTTCGGAGCGAACGTCTGCGCTTTACAAATACCCCTCCAATATCCAATATCCAAGAGTGCAAGCCATTTAAATACAGCGGAGAGGCAGTTCTTTACTTGTTCTAGGGGCAAGTCATTTTCCTTCCAGATAAAAAGAAGCTGAGTATCATCAGCATAGGTTATGATCTTCGCTCCCAGTTCCTCGGCTAAGTAAATCAGAGGTGTAACGTAGAGGTTAAAAAGGAGAGGACTTAAAGTAGAGCCCTGTGGAACGCCTGTGGTCACCCCTCTGGGAGCCGAGGAGAACGGAGGTATCCATACCGGCTGAGTTATATCCTCAAGAAATGATTTAATCCAGCTCCAAGCTATCCCAGAAATGACAATAGTCGAGAGACAAGCAAGAAATTGACGGTGAGGCACCGTATCGAACGCGGTGGAGAGGTCCACCAAAATGAGGGCCGCTCTGCAGCCAGCATCCAAACATTCTCTAATCACCTCCGATATTTCCACCAGCACCATCTCCGTACTATAAGTTGCCCTGAATCCTGATTGAGTAGGATGGAGGGCAATGGATGTCTCCACAAAGGTGGCCAATTGCTTGTAAACTGCTTTTTCGCACATCTTTGCTATGGCCGGATAAAGAGATATGGGTCGATAACTTGCTGGCGCATTGGGGTCTAGGGAGGACTTTATTAGTAAAGGTAGCAGTTTGGCTTGCTTCCACTCCGGTGGAACTGGGGCAGTCTGAAGCAACATGTTTATGATGGTATTAACTTAAGGATTGACCACCTCGGCGACTCTTGCAAGCAACCTTGCTAAACATGGATCCGCTGGGGAACCAGACTTCAGGGAGAAAACCCCTCCAGGGGCGCACCAGAAGGTTAAACCCAGTATAGATCCTCCAGGAAACCATAGCCTGCCCAGGTGAGCTAGACCCAAAGTTGTCCTGAATCACCTGAATCTTGTCGATGAAAAAGCAAGACAGCTTTTCACACCAATGGTCACGAAAGCTGGTGACACAATGCGCTCCGCTTCAGGGGTCAGAAAGCTCTGCACAATAGAGAAGAATTCCTTTGAATAGTTTTTAGACATAGCAATCAGTTCCGTGTAGTAGCTGCCTTTAGCCTCCCTAATGGCAGCATAATATTCTCTCTGTGCCTTCCTCAACGCTGATTTGGCCAAGTGACAGTAGGCCAGGTTCCAGCTACGTTCTAACTTTTTACAGAGCTGTTTCAGCTCCTTCAGCTTGCTAGTATACCAGGGCTTTGAGGAGGCATTTCTGGTTTGTCTATTGGCAAGAGGGGGAGATAAATGTTCGACTGCCTGAGAAATTCAATTAAAAAGGCTCTCTAGAGCTCCCTCGAAATTTGTGGCATTGGGGGGCGAGTGTCTAACAGAACCCTGCTCAGTGCTGAAGGGTCAATTCTTGGCAAGGGTCAGCTTTTGGAGACCTCGTCAAGAATCAGGGTGTATGCCACATGTCATACACAATGTACCCCTGGAACTGTGGTCATGCCTCGTGCTCTGAACTGTACAGTTGGCAATCACAGTGGTTATGTGCACAACACACAAAGGTGTCTGTCCCCATGACACTTTGCACAACGTGGGAGTTGGTGCCACTAAGTACCGCATACTAAATCACATGCTGACCCACATACACAGACAGGTAATGCAGCATGACATGCCTTTTGATATATAGTGTCACAGGCTGTATTGTTAGTGTGCACATGGGTCCCTGGTAAGCTATGGTGGGTGGCATCCTTCTGCCCATTGACTGCTATGGTGACAGACGCTGGTGACTTTTTCAGAGATGCGCCGTACACTTAGGGACCGATCTGTGCACAAGCCTTGCCCATTGACTGCTATGGTTACAGACGCAGGTGACTTTTTCAAAGATGCGTCGTACACCTAGGGACCGATCCGTGCGTACACATTGGCTATTGACTGTCATGGAGACGGGAGCGTGTGAGTTTTCAAAAGATGCGTCGTACACCTAGGGAGCGATCGATGTTCACGCATTGGCTATTGAGTAGCATGGAGCGTGTGATTTTTCAAAAGGCGCGTCGTATACCTAGGGACCCATCCATGTACACGCATTGACTATTGACGAATGCTAATTTGATACTTGTACGATTCATGTGCTGAAAAATCCGTTTGCTCCCTACAACAATGTATCAAACTCATTGGTGTCATGAAGGTTACATTTTTGAACGATGTGGAAGGCGTTTACGAGGCGTGCAATATGATGGATTGGCCAGATTCATAGGATGCAAGCGTGTCTGACCTATCGCTTTTGTTGCATGGGACAGAATCTGCCTCTGCAGCACAGATATAAAGCTGTCTCTTCCCCTGAGAGCTCACTTGCCTGCACTACATGCTCCATATTGATATCTCTGCTACCACTGCTGCTGTCTCTGCATCCTCAGGCTCCAAGAATGGCACTTACCATGGAGAGGGCCCCAGCCTTCACAGTGGGGGAGAATAAGGCCCTGGTGGACAGCCTCCTTCCACAGTACAACACGCTGTATGGGAAACCAGGGGAGTAGGTGAGTGTGCAGTCTACATCCTTTCTCGATGTGCACTAATGGCATTGTGTACACCAGTCGCTAGAATGCTCACTGAGTAGTTGTATCCCCCAAAGTGTGTAGGTACCTGTAGTAAACAGGTACTATGCTGGGAAAGTGCATTTTAACACAGTTATTATACCCAAGCAATGTTTCCATGTTGTTAATGCAAAACAACTGTCCATCATCATAGTTGCACTACCTGTGTACATCAAATGCCTTTGTGATAACGACATGTATATCCAACTGTGTGATGCACAAACATGTTGCATGTATAGTAATTGTATTTTAACTTCGTCATCCTCACAGGTTGATGCCCATCAAAAACAGGAGATCTGGCTGACCATTGCCCGGGCAGTTCAATCTGTGGGGGTCCACAGGTGCTGCATCCGCAACTGCCAGAAGAGGTGCAAAAACCACAGTTGATGGACAGAATGCAGAACAATGTCATACATTCACCCCAGTACAGAGATCTGGGCCTAAATCCATCGTTTTTTGAACTCCACACCACCCCAGTTCAGACATGGCCATATGCAAATCACTCTGACCCTGTGCCTCATGGGAACAGTCCAGGCGGAACTGCTAAGCCATGCCTTCCCTGGACCGGAAACAAGCTTCAGAGGACCGGTTTCTGGCATTTCAGCCGTCTTCAGCCCGGCTTGCTTGAATCTAGTGCAAAGTGAGCAAGGGACTCACATCTGAGCATACCCTGCCAACTTATGGCGAACAAAGCGGTACAAAAGGGGGTGGTGATGGATTCAAGCAAGCCAGGCTGAAGACCTCTGGAATGCCAGAAACCGGTCCTCGGAAGCTTGTTTCCGGTTCAAGGAAGTCATGGCTTTGCAGTTCGGGCTGGACTGTTCCCATGAGGCACAGGGTCAGACTGATTTGCATATGGCCATGTCTGAACTGGGGTGGTGTGGAGTGCAAAAAAACGATGGATTTAGGCCCAGATCTCTGTACTGGGGTGAATGTATGACATTGTTCTGCATTCTGTCCATCAACTGCAGTTTTTGCATTTGTCACCCCGAGTGGGATGGGTATGCTTAGACGTGAGTCCCATGCTCTCCACACCACTGGATTCAAGCAAGCCGGGCTGAAGACGGCTGAAATGCCAGAAACCGGTCCTCGGAAGCTTGTATACGGTCCAGTGAAGGCATGGCTTTGCAGTTCGGGCTGGACTGTTCCCATGAGGCACAAGGTCAGACTGATTTGCATATGGCCATGTCTGATCTGGGGTGGCAGAGTGGGCTAAAGAACGGTGATGGATTAAACCCAGATCTGTTGACTCGGTGTGAGTGTTTGATTGGTTCAGATGCTCCGTCCATCACCACCCCCTTTTGTACCGCTTTGTTCGCCATAAGTTGGCAGTGTATGCTCAGACGTGAGTCCCTTGCTCACTTTGCCACTGGATTCAAGCAAGCCGGACTGAAGACGGCTGAAATGCCAGAAACCGGTCCTCGGAAGCTTGTATACGGTCCAGGGAAGGCATGGCTTGGCAGTTCGGGCTGGACTGTTCCCATGAGGCATAGGGTCAGACTGATTTGCATATGGCCATGTCTGAACTGGGGTGGCAGAGTGGGCTAAAGAACGGTGATGGATTAAACCCAGATCTGTTGACTCGGTGTGAGTGTTTGATTGGTTCAGATGCTCCGTCCATCACCACCCCCTTTTGTACCGCTTTGTTCGCCATAAGTTGGCAGGGTATGCTCAGACGTGAGTCCCTTGCTCACTTTGCCACGAGATTCAAGCAAGCCGGACTGAAGACGGCTGAAATGCCAGAAACCGGTCCTCGGAAGCTTGTGTATGGTCCAGGGAAGGCATGGCTTGGCAGTTCGGGCTGGACTGTTCCCATGAGGCATAGGGTCAGACTGATTTGCATATGGCCATGTCTGAACTGGGGTGGCAGAGTGGGCTAAAGAACGGTGATGGATTAAACCCAGATCTGTTGACTCGGTGTGAGTGTTTGATTGGTTCAGATGCTCCGTCCATCACCACCCCCTTTTGTACCGCTTTGTTCGCCATACGTTGGCAGGGTATGCTCAGACGTGAGTCCCTTGCTCACTTTGCCACTGGATTCAAGCAAGCCGGACTGAAGACGGCTGAAATGCCAGAAACCGGTCCTCGGAAGCTTGTATACGGTCCAGGGAAGGCATGGCTTGGCAGTTCGGGCTGGACTGTTCCCATGAGGCTTAGGGTCAGACTGATTTGCATATGGCCATGTCTGAACTGGGGTGGCAGAGTGGGCTAAAGAACGGTGATGGATTAAACCCAGATCTGTTGGCTGGGTGTGAGTGTTTGATTGGTTCAGATGCTCCGTTCATCTCCACCCCCTTTTGTACCGCTTTGTTCGCCATACGTTGGCAGGGTATGCTCAGACTTGAGTCCCTTGCTCAATTTGCCACTGGATTCAAGCAAGCCGGGCTGAAGACTGCTGAAATGCCAGAAAGCGGTCCTCGGAAGGTTGTTTCCGGTCCAGGGAAGGCATGGCTTGGTAGTTCGGGCTGGACTGTTCCCATGAGGCACAGGGTCAGACTGATTTGCATATGGCCATGTCTGAACTGGGGTGGCACAGTGGGCTAAAGAACGGTGATGGATTAAACCCAGATCTGTTGACTGGGTGTGAGTGTTTGATTGGTTCAGATGCTCCGTCCATCACCACCCCCTTTTGTACCGCTTTGTTCGCCATAAGTTGGCAGGGTATGCTCAGACGTGAGTCCCGTGCTCACTTTGCCACTGGATTCAAGCAAGCCGGGCTGAAGACGGCTGAAATGCCAGAAATCGGCCCTCTGAAGCTTTTTTCCGGTCCAGAGAAGGCATGGTTTGACAGTTTGGGCTGGACTGTTCCCATGAGGCACAGGATCAGACTGATTTGCATATGGCCATGTCTGAACTGGGGTGGCAGAGTTGGCTAAAGAACGGTGATGGATTAAACCCAGATCTGTTGACTGGGTGTGAGTGTTTGATTGGTTCAGATGCTCCGTCCATCACCGCCCCCTTTTGTACCGCTTTGTTCGCCATAAGTTGGCAGGGTATGCTCAGACGTGAGTCCCTTGCTCACTTTGCCACTGGATTCAAGCAAGCCGGGTTGAAGACTGCTGAAATGCCAGAAACCGGTCCTCGGAAGCTTGTTTCCGGTCCAAGGAAGGCATGGCTTGGCAGTTCGGACTGGACTGTTCCCATGAGGCACAGGGTCAGACTGATTTGCATATGGCCATGTCTGAACTGGGGTGGCAGAGTGGGCTAAAGAACGGTGATGGATTAAACCCAGATCTGTTGACTGGGTGTGAGTGTTTGATTGGTTCAGATGCTCCGTCCATCACCACCCCCTTTTGTACTGCCTTAAGAGGTGGCAGGACCTACGTGGCTGGGCCCATCGGATCGCACGAATCCAGCTGAAGCTGTTGCCTCCTCGCAAAAGGAACGGACGACGGACCCTGATCCCCCACATGCTCCGGATTCTGACAGTGGTCTTCCCTGACCTGGATGGGCAGTTAAAGGCCAGACAGCAGCACGGTGGGGGTAAGTGCATGCCTTTTCTGTGAACTATGTCTCACATGCTCTTTGCACTCCTTCAGCCTGGTTACACTCCCACAGTTTGTCTGCCTGCTTGAACAAGAGTCATGTGTCTAAATTAGGTTATGGCCCATCCTCATCTGATACACAGGTGTGGCCCTTTCAGTCTGTGACTTGTGTTTCTTGGGTTGTGTGTCCCTGCTGTTGTCCAAGGTTAAGGTCGGAAACAGCATCTGCTACTGGTGCATTGTTTGGGGCTTCATGAGTGAGGCAATTGATTGGCATATGTTCGCACATTGCCAGATATCTGACATGTACTCTGTGTGGGCCATTAATATGTGTTCTAATTGCTGCTCTGTCTCACCATATGTGTCTGGGGTATTTACCACATGCCCATGCAACAGGTGAGACAATGTTGTGGCCTCAGAAGTATGTACATCATGTGTGTCACACATGCATAGACACATGCCTTGTGTTCAGAGTAATCCCATGTTGCACATGGACCAGGACAGGTATTCCTACTCCGGACATGAAGTACACTCTGTTCTCCTACTTCTGTGTGTCAACCTACATTTAGTGCATTGTTAAATGGGCAATCAGGTGTCTGCCTCTGTGTCGTTGTGGAGTGGCCTAGCTTATTAGACTCTTGGGGTGTCAAACAGTTTGGGGTGGGCAGCCAGCTGAGATGTGGCTGTTGGGTCAGCACAGTGGCGCCAAACATAGGTGTGTGATCAGTTGACTGTGCCTAATGGTGTATTCTACATTTAAGGCAGTGTAAATTCATTCTCATCAGACTATGATGTGATCATGTGTACAGATTTGTGCTTGCAGTCACTCAACTTTAGCATTTGTATAACGTGGGATCATCAGATGCCTTGAGATGTGGGGAGCAGTGGAGGAACATGTGCACTTGACAGCTGCAGGGGTTACATTCCCCACTAAAACATGATTGTGACACAGTGCAGACTGTTTATTTTTGGATGTACTGCCCCTGTGACTGAAGCCAGTATTGACGGATTAGTCAGACTGGCCTGTAAAATGGTATACCATTTGTAAATGTGTATCCTGCAGTAATGTCAATTGTCCTGCACACACTCGATTGTGACATTGACCATCAATACATGAGCACATCATGGTGTCTGGCAAAGGATGCATATCCATATTACTAACAATGCCTTTGGTCATTCCTTATCCTGACACATGTACTGAGTCAGTGGCAGGAGAAGGGAAATGTGTGTACAGACACATTTCTATCACAAATCCTGCATTTCAGACAACTGTCTATGTGGTGCATGTGTGCACATATGAGTAGTGGCATACTACATGCACCAGACAGAAGGGTCCATGGACGGGAAGGATATGAGGGGCACAGTTGACTGGCAGACTGAAATGTGTCTTGTTCAAACACGTGTCAGCAATTTTTGCAATATTTTGCCAATTATGCAAAGGTGTGCTCTGTAATGTGCTCTACTGACTGTGATGTGTGAGGTCAATACAGGTGACTGATTTGGATCTGTTTATCCTGATTGTTTGCAGTTACATCTAGGGCTACTGGAGGAGACAGCTCCATGGACCAAGAGGAGCCGCAGAGCCAGACTGGGTCCGCTGCAGAGGAGTCAGAGGGACCCAGTGGCACAGAGGGTAAGGGGAGCCACACTGAGGAGACCTCAGCTACAACCACCTTGGCTGAGAAACATAGCAGCTTGAGTGATGACTCCCTTGTGGAGGCGGGTATCAGCAGACCCCAGACAACACCTAGCGAGTCTGTCCCTGCCACCACCACTATCTCCAACCTCCCATCCCAGATGTCCATGGAGGCTCCCGTGTGAGGGAGCATGTCTCCTTCATGCCAGTCACCACACCCCATGCCCCTGTCTCCCCTGCTGCCCTGAGTGTGGAGTATGTGGACTTACTTAAGCATATCCATGTAGGACAGACAGCGATGCTGAGTGTCCTCCAT
The DNA here is from genome assembly GCF_964263255.1 of Lissotriton vulgaris. Classification (NCBI taxonomy): domain Eukaryota; kingdom Metazoa; phylum Chordata; class Amphibia; order Caudata; family Salamandridae; genus Lissotriton; species Lissotriton vulgaris. The sequence continues at coordinate 624,196,744 of NC_141689.1, forward strand.
GCTCACACCAGTCTGTTGACACAACTAGTGTCCTTCATGGAGGGCATCTCATTGAACATGTCTACCCTATATCGGACCATTCAGGCCATGGCCTCCACACAGATGGCAGCAGGGTCCCTCCTCAAACAGTCGCTCACCCCTTCTACCTCTGCCACATCCACAATCTGCACTACCCTATCTGTCCAACCAACACATACACCAGCACAGGCACGCACTACAACAGACACAAACAGAACACAGCCACACAAGACAAAATCCAGACCCACAGGCACCACACTCCGGGGACTGATGGCACACACACAAGGGATGGGTCACAGACACACAAACAGGCATACATGAGCACTCCGCAGTCCTCAGATGCCTCTCCCTCTGAAACCCCTTCCCTTGCCTCACCTGCAACCCCCCTTCCAAGCAGCTCTTCCTCTGTGACCGTGGCCTCTTCCCCACTGATCCATCTGCTCCAACTTATAAAGGATAGAGGAAGTAATCACACATAGAGGGGAGTTCCCCTGTCACTCGGACACCCTCCCCCAGGTGCATGAACACAGAGGCGGACATACGCAAATCCCCCCAGACCAGGAAGGGCAAGACCCCACCACAATTATACACTTCCACCACACAGTCGCTGTCCTGCAGCCCCCAGGCCAACACTCCACAGGTACCCCCACTACAACCTTGCACCAGGTTCCCCCACATACCGATACCACATCCCCAAAATGCTTAGGCTCTCCCTCCTACCACACGTACTTCCACCCCACCTCACATGCTCAACCTGCCACTGGTGTGGAGACCATGTCCCCCCTCTCCTGCCCACCTCATCTGAACACCATTACACTCCTTGTGAGATTGGCACTGCAGAGGAGAGCACAACCACCCCGTCTGACTTGGGCATTGCAGTGGTGGCCCTGTCCACACCGTCAGACCTGCCCACTGATGTGGTGCTGGTGACCACCCCATCTGACTTGAGCCCTGCAGTGGTGACGGCGCCCACTGTGTCAGACACCTCCACAGCAGTTGCCAGTGAAACTCCTGCACTCACTCCCCTCCCCTGCCCCATTCTGCTGTCCCCTGATCCTGTCATTGCGGTGCCTGGCCTGACTCTATGTATGCCCCTCCAAGGGGAGATGTCACCTGGCCTTGTCAGTACAGGTAAGCAATGGGTGACAACTTGTCACATGTCACCCTGGTGGACTCATAGACATTCTGGACTTAACAGTTACAATGATTTATGTGCTGAATAAAGCCAATTGTTGTTATCCAGTGGTGTTGCATCTAATGTACATGATGTTGATGAGGAGTATCATGAACTTGCTGTTGTAATGGTGTTTTAAAGGAATAAGAAATGGATTTGTTGATGTGATGAACTCAATGTGGTTCATTTGATATGTGTACTATTCTGGTATGTATCCATGAAATCCTTTGCTGCAATTTTAGGGTGTAATGATAGCAACATTTTGGGACCAGGATTTTCTCCTTTTGTTTACTACTTCACATCTTTGGCATGCACTGTTGCACATATGTTTGGCTTACATTTGTGCACATTGTAAGATTCCCTGACTGGGCCCATCTCAACTGGATAGACGGGTTTATGCATCAATGGTACACAAGTCATCTGTGTCATCAGTGCAACTTGCTATACATGTGTATCGCGTATGTGCAGCAGATGACTTAAGGGACACTCCCATACACAGGCAGATGTGATCAGAGCTTCCATTGTGTTGTAATTGTTGGCTTACTGAGCAAGTGTTATGCTGACATGACAGAGCCCTGCACAGACAACATTTTGCACAGCTGACCTTCCCCAGGAGTGGAGTCCCCTCATGGCAATGTGTCATTCCGTGACATTGCCTGAGCCCATAGTGTGTGTTGTGTGAGCATGTATGTGTGTGTTTCCTTCCCTTTTTCTACACAGGCTGTGTTCCCTACAGATGTTCCTGTTTGTGGTGCTTGCTGAGTTCTCCTGTGTTCATCCAGCAGCGTTGCCCTTGGTTTTCTGGGATGTAGGTGCATGGCAAACTACTGGTCATTAGGGTCATCCCTAGGTGTTTTAGTTGTAAGGTCCGGGGATGTTGTCAAATGCACTTTGGACACATTCAGGATTCCCTTTGGCACTTCTGTGTTGCCATTATCATGTTGTTTTCCCTATGTGGAATCTGTCAGTGAGTGGGTCACTTGTATGTGTGTGTGACTACTCCCACTCATCAGGGTCTGAGCTGCAATGTTGGAAGGTGTTGACATGTGTTCTTTGTGGCTCTCCTTTGGTTCCTCATTATTTTTAGAGTGTGGCAGGGATCCCAATGATTCTGGTAGATTTCACGTCAAGCCCATGTACCGCATACTGTGCAGTGTGGCAGACATTCACAAGAGTTGTTGACTGGCCATGTGTTAGGATTTTTGGGTACCTTAGATCCCCCACCACCTCTGGGATTTTCATGGGTGCATGAGCAATGTCACCAGTCCATGTGTGCGTAGCTGATGCACATTTGTGAAGATAAAGGTGTGCGGTGTTGAGAATGGCCAAATGTGAGTTGTCTCATGGTTGAACCCCCCTACATTTTGCCCATTGATAACAGGCCATGGCCAGTGATTTGTGTTTGTGTAGGTGTGATGGAAGTTTGTTGGTCAGGACACATGACCCAGTGCGCATAGGTGACTGTGCTCAACAGTATGGGCAACATCTACCTTTATCATCATAGTGGGATTGCCATACAGGCTATTGTCACCCCAATGTAGCGTCCGTGAATGTAGTACTGTAGTGGGTCTGTCTCTTGCTGTATTGGTTGCTGTGCTGCCCAGCTTGTGTCACATGCATCAGTTGGGATCCCACTCATCTGACAATGCCTGCTAGCCCAAAAAAGGGGTGAACAGTTCATAAATTACTTCTGTATAGCACTGTGTACACATCTGTGTCATTGGAGTGCAGCCCACCCTCATGTGTTGTGTACTAGCCTGGGGACACTGAGACACACACACATGTTGTGTATGATATGCAGTGTGGGGCTGCCTGTCTGTGTTGTGCATCTGCACCTGCACCACTGCATTTATATTGCTTTTGCGGTCCATTGGCTGGATGTTGTTTGGAGGTTTTTCCCTAGTCCCCCTGTGTCTCCTAGCTCATCAGCCTGCACATTCATCATGTTTGGTATGTTCCATTGCTGCTATGGTAGTTTTGTGTCTGTTCTCATGGATATGTGTATATACATCATGATGCTCACTTTTCACATAGTATAATTGTACACTGAAGGCATTGTCAGGGATCAATGGCGATGCTTGTCTGCGCATAGCAGAGGGTGTTCTTGTGATACACAGTAATCTTTGCCTCACCAGATCTATGTTTGTATGTGACACAACCACTACATGCCACAACATTGCTTGTTGTGTTGGGACCAGGAACCATGCATTTGGGTTTGAAGATGCTGCTATTTGTATGTCCATATTCACCTTCCGATCAATGTAGTGATGTGGGGGTTAGACCCCATTACCCCAATGATCCTAAAATGCTCGATTTTTTAACCCCACAATAACTGTTTGAGCACACATGTGATGGGAGTCACATTAAGTGTTGTGAGCGTTTTACACACAAAACATACACTCTTGCCAAGATGGTATGGGGGGGTTTGCTTAGTCACCCTATGTGTGTGAATGATGGTAGTGCTAGGCATCTAGCCCCCTATGTGCAGGGGATACTGGTAGTGATGGGAATTGTGCCCCCTATGAGTAGGGGGTACTGGTAGTGATGGGCATCCAGCCCCCTATGAGTGGGGATGCTAGTAGTGACGGGAATCCAGCCCCCCATGTGTAGGGGATACTGGTAGTGATGGGCATTCAGCCCCCTATGAGTCGGGGGTACTGGTAGTGATTGGCATTCAGCCCCCTATATGTAAAGGGGGCTTGTAGTGATGAGCATGGTGCCCCCTATGAGTAGGGGGTACTGGTAGTGATGGACATACAGCCCCCTATGAGTGGGGATGGTAGTAGTGAGGGGTATCCAACCACCTATGTTTAGGGGGACTGGTAGTGATGGGCATCCAGCCCCTTATGTGTAGGGGGTACTGTTAGTGATGGGTATCCAGCCCCCTATGAGTAGGGACTGCGGGTAGTGATGAGCACCCCCCTATGTGTGGGCCTGCTGGTAGTGATGACCACTAAGCATGGGCGGAAAATGCGTTACGCTCGCGGATTTTGCGGATTTTCGGTAAATTGGCAATCCGCGAACGCTCGCGAATTTACCGAAAATCCGCAAATTCGCACGCAGCGGATTTTTTTTTCTTGGTGATACAATTTTGCGGCGTGCGGTGTAAGTTCGCAATTGCGAACATGTAGGTGCGGCGGGCAGCAACAATCTCGCACTCACAAAATTACAAAATTTGCAATTCTGCACAAGAAATCCACTAGCAAGCAGCATAGACCTTCTCAAAATGATGATTTTTATCAGAATAACTCCTCAGGTTGACATTTGCCTGCCCTTTTTTGGATTTGAGGCCTTTTGACTTTCTGAATTCACTTTTGGATTAGAAATAAACTTTCACAAGTAAGTTTGTTTGGGGCATTACATTTGCTGTTCTGCAGAAAAACGAGTTTTGCTAAACTGAAAGCACTCAGCAGCAGGTGCAAAAGTTCAAATTCATCATTAGTAACCATTCCCTGTAGTGCTTCCTGACTGGGGCCCCTCCAGAGTTCAGTTGCTAGTTGCAACAATTGTATGACCCTGCTCTGACCCGGATCATAGAATAGCTACAAGTAGGCCACAAAGGTCCTGGAAAAAAAAATTGCACTGCAACAGAAAGCAAATTACAGATAAGGAAGCAGGTACCAGACTGGAATTTTAAAACAGTGACACATTAATAAATCAACCCCAAATTAATTCATGTCAGTTGAAGCAGGGCAGGTGTGCTTGCTTTTTCCCCCCATAATCTACAGTGATGATGATGAACCAGAGGGTGGCATTGATGTACCAGAGGGTGGCATCGGTGAAACAGAGGGTAGCAGTGTTGAAACAGAGGGTGCTGTGAACCTGTGAAGATGAACCAGACGTAGAAACAACATAGTCGTGACCGTTGCGTGCCGACAAGTAAGTTCGCAATCGCGAACTGGTCCAAAATCCTCGCGAACTGGCAGAAACCCTTGCGAACACTATAAAATCAAAAAAATCTGCAAATTCACGAGAATTCGCGGATTTTGCAGGTTGCGAGTTCGCAAATACGCAAATTTGCGAACGCCAGATTCGCAAAATTCGCCCATGCTTAATGACCACACAGCTCCTATGGTTTGGCTGTTGCTGGTGTAAGGCATATCCACCCCCTATGTGTGTGTAGCATTTCGTGGGCTGGAGATGTTTGATTGTGTGGTGGGTGTCTGACTTACCGTCTGCGATGTACGCGTATGTTCCTGATCCAGTCATAGATATACAGTACTAGGATGACTTGCGTGATGGGATTCATACTTGGTTTGTTTCATACTTGCTGATTGTTGCTCCATCTAGTACACATTGAGAGGTGGTCCGTCTTGAAGCCGTGGATCGTGTTGTGGTGTGAATCGGACCTGCAATATAGCTCTCCCGGATGCTGTGACGTGCTGGAAGTGGTGACACGTTCGGCACCTATTAAGTATGCATCGTACTTGTCTGGCCGAAAACTGCTGTGAAACTGCTTCCAGGCAACTCAAATCGCGTTTACGGATCCGGCTCATACAGGAATGTTGCTAGAATCAGGACCCTACCTGCTGGTTGAGATTTTTACACATTTGCGCATCGTACTTCATCGTACGGACGGACCGGCTCCCGGAACGCGTTGGTAGCAAGGTAAGGCTAGATCGGAATCGGCCCCTTAATGTAACATGTTATGAATAGGTTGTGTCTTATTTTATGTTCTTTTGTTTAATGGGCTCATTAAATCTACAATACACCATTTGGGGTATTAACTTAGTAATCACTTTTTTAGATTGATACCTACCAGGGCACTGTTTTTCACTAACACACCTGTCCATTTCGGTTTACAGATTGCTCCTGTAACATATATATGAACGTCATGTACATTCCACCATGGTATTTGAAATTTGGGTTGGTGTCTTGACTGATGCAGGTGTTTAACCCATGTGTCTTCAAGTAGTCCAATATTGATGACAGTTTTTTCTTGCATCTTTTGTAGATGGGCGATTCAGTGAAGATATTGTTGTGCCTTGTTACCTCTGTGATAGGTACTAAGGCTAAGGCAATTCTTTCTGTCATTTTATAGGCACATACTGGGTGTGGGGAAATGTTTAAAGCTGATTTTTATGGGTTTCTTGATATAGATTTTTTAAAAATAGTAGTAGCATGTTTGGATGACTGTGTGTGGGTATACTTTTTATGTCAGTCTGGATAATGGTTTGCTCAAAGTCAATAATAATTTTTGGGGTGGGTGTAATTATTTTATTTTTTGTTTTACTAATGTGGGGAGGTTATTATTTGTACTCTGTTTATTTGGAAGCAGGGCATATATAATTCTGTTGTTTGTTTTTCGGTATTGTTCATAGGTTGAATATTTTTTTGAGAAGGGTGGGGGACAAGATTTAAAAGTCCCATCCATTTTCCAGTGCTGGCTTTGTGTTAAAGTTAGTTGATCACTGTTAGTTTCAAATCCAATTGTTCTTTTCCCATGTTTTTGATTGTCATGTATTATGAATTATTAGTTATTAGCACATGCGATGCAGTGCGTGCTACGAAATTCGTTGTATTAATTAAATTGTTTACTTACCTCCAATTATCCATATTCTAGTTTTTAGCACCACCCACCCCGCCCCTCCCCCGCCCTGCGTTCCTGCCCCACCGTAACTCCCTCCATGGGCTGTGGCAGCTGGAATGTTGAGAGCTCTATTTGAAGACAATGATAATGGCTGATATAAGCCCAGAGCTCCAAAAATCCAATAGTTGTCCTCAAGTTTCTCCTTTTATAATTTAGAAAATGTTACCCTTACGTGAGGGCTTGCAGTGTCTGTCCCCATTCTGTGCTCTCGGAGATGTGAAGAGTGTCATCAATATGCAAGAAAACACATGCTTCAGGGGGCCGTAAGTCGTGGAGATGCTGGGTGAAATATAGCCATACCTACTGTACTGAGTGAACTCCACTGTAAGAGGTGGCTGTAAATCGCTCTGGAGCCGAGGCATGCACAGCTGTCAGGATTATAAGTTCCCTTTCCATAGACATGGTCTGGACACTGCTGTGAAAAGGATAGTGGAAATGGAAGGAAGGGGCCCAAACAGGGCCTCTGGACCATATCACCTGGGTGGTAGTGCATGAGGGCACATGTTGTGCCCCCTTTCCATGCACTGTCATGCGTGCACTGTGTGCTATGTACAACATGTGGCATGGCACACAGCGCAAGGACATGCAGAAGGCGCTGCACAGCAGCTACATCTTTTGTGGCCCTTCTCAATGGGCGAACCATAAGGCCGCCATGGGACAGCCAACTTCAGGCCAGCAGCCTGCCGGTCTGCTAGTAATATGGCAGTGAGGACACCGCAGGCTTTGTGTTGATCTTCCAGCTGTGGCATCTTCGGTCGGGCAGACAGACCGCCAATGTTGTAATCAGTCCCTCAGATAAAATAGTAATAATTACTGGTGCTTACATTTAAGTTTTTTTTTTATTTAGTTTGGGTAATTTTAAGTTATTTTATTTATTTCTACTTTACTTTTGGTAGGGCGGTGTTTTGTAGTTCATCTGTGTATTCTTTTGGTCAGGGAGAATTGCACTCTCCTGCTGTTGTGGCTTGATGTGCAGCAGTTTGTTACATGTTTTCTTTCTATATTTATATTCATTTTTATTTAGGAGGGTGTTCCTATTTGGTGTTTCTCTTCTAAATTTCATTCATTAAATGATGATTTAATGTTGTTGTTTTTTTCAAAATCATGAACAGCATCCACTCCGGTTCACCATCTGACCCCTGCCCGCACCACATCTTCAACAAAGCAAGCTCCACCATCGCACCTCATCTCCGCAAAATTATGAACAGCTCCCTCGAGACCGCCACTTTCACGGAGAGCTGGAAGCACGCTGAGATCAACGCCCTACCAAAGAAACCCAAAGCTGACCCCAAGGACCTCAAGAACTTCCGGCCCATCTCCCTCCTCCTGTTCCCGGCGAAAGTCATCGAGAAGATCATCAACAGGCAACTGACCTCCTTCCTCAAAAAGAACAACATCCTGGACCCATCCCAATCCAGATTCAGCAGCAACTACAGCACCAAAACAACCCTCATCGCCGCAAATGACGACATCAGGGCCGTGATGGACACCTCGGGTCTGACTTGGTCGGAATGAATGTGAACTCGCACTGGTGATACGCTGGCACGTCTGTGGGGGTGGGGGGCAGGGTTAGGGGTGGGGGGAGTGGATGTAGTTGAGAGGAGGGGGGCAGGAGGGGTTGGGAGGAATGGGTGGGGAGAAGGGTTGTTGGTCAGGAATGGGGAAGAGGGGCTACTGACCCTACTGGACATTTTGCACGGGGGAGGACTTTAGGGACGGAAAAGCAGCACTGTCATTTCCCGGATGGCCGATTGTCGATGAGCCATTATGTACTCTCCAGCACAAAACTCTGCCCGCTGTTGTGCCGCTCGACCTCCGGGGTGTGAGCTAAATGGCTGTGTGACACATAGGGTGGAGGATTATATATATACGGGTCAACAGAGGGAATGACGTAAATGCTTTGACTATACCACCTGTTGTGCTGCAATAAAAAGATATTAACAAAAAAAAAAATCAGGGCTGTGATGGACAACAGAGAAACCGCGTCCCTCATCCTCCTGGACCTCTCGGCCACCTTCGACACCGTCTGCCACCACACCCTCCGTACACACCTCCACAACGCAGGAATCCGTGACAAAGCACTGGACTGGACAATCTCCTTCCTCCCGGGCAGAACCCAGAGTGTTCACGTCCACACATTCTGCTCTAAAGACACCAAGATCATCTGCGACGCACCCCAAGGACCGTCCCTCAGCCCAACACTCCTCAACATCTACATGGTACTGCTCGCCAACATCGCCAGATGGCATGACCTCAACATCGTCTCATACGCCGACGACACCCAGCTGATTCTCTCCCTTACCAATGCCCCCACCACCACCAAATCCAACCTCCACGAGGGCATGAAGGCCATCGACGAATGGATGATGATCAGCCGCCTAAAACTGAACTCAGACAAGATGGAGGTCCTCATCATCGGATACACCCCCTCTGCCTGGGATGACTCATGGTGGCTGACCGCACTGGGAGCTACATCGATGCCCACGAACCATGCACGCAGCCTGGGAGTCATCCTAGACTCCACATTGTCAATAACCCAGCAAGTGAACTTCATCTCCTCCTCCTACTTCAACACCCTCCGCATGCTCCGCAAGATCTACAGATGGATCCCCTCTGGTACCAGAAGGACAGTCACCCAGGCCCTCGTCACCAGCAGACTGGACTACGGCAATGCTCTCTATGCAGGAACATCAGCTAAACTCCAGAAACAACTACAACGCATACAGAACATCTCTGCACGCCTCATACTCAAAATACCCCACCACAGCCACATCACAGCGGCCCGGAAAGACCTAGACTGGCTTCCCGACAACAAGAGGATCACCTTCAAGCTCCTCACCTATGCTCACAAAGCTCTCACCAACACTGGACCAGCGTACCGCAATGAACGACTCACCTTCTACACTCCGAACTGCCAGCTTCGCTCAACTGACCTCGCCCTTACCACCGTCCCCCGCATCCATCGAGAGACCACCGGTGGCAGATCGTTCACCCACCTCACAGCAAAACCTGGAACACCCTCTCCATATCGCCTACGACAGACCCAGGACCTGCTGGCCTTCAGGAGACTCCTCAAGACCTGGCTGTTCTAGTAGTAGCAGCACCCCGCCCCCCCTGCACCTTGAGACCCTCACAGGTCAGTTGTGCGATCTACAAATGTATTGATTGATTGATTGATTACCTAATGGATGAATGCCAAATAAGCTTTTTCATTTAGTTTAGTAAGTGTATATATTCTACATTTATTTTGTATTTCATTTATTTTATACACACACACACACACACACACACACACACACACACACTTATATCAATATTTTGGTTGGTGATACATTTTTTGGTGTTGATTTGGTAGTGTTTCATTGGTTTTAATGTGTAATCAATAGAGTTTGTTTCTATTTCTTTTTTGGTCTGAAGATTATATATTTTCTCATCATTTTCACAGTGATATTTCCATTGTTTAACTTTTGTTATTTTCCACTTCAGGTTTAGAGAGTTGGTTTTAGGTACAGAATTTTTTTTTCAAGGATGTTTTGGTATTCCAGTGTTTTGGTGTTCGGTATTATATCATAGATTCCCATTCTTGCTATTCACAGTATGTTTCTCAGAGGATACTTAGAGTTCCGTCTGCACCAATAGAGATTATTCATTGTAAAAAAGGAGTGCTACATGGATAGTAGTGTTCTCATCGGGCCCGATTCACAGAATGAATTTGAGACTCAATTCTAAACTTACTACTGTTTTGGTATTCACAGATTGCACTTACTACTTTTGGTATTCACAGAATGAACTTACTACTTTTGGCATTCACAGAATGCACTTACTACTTTTGGTATTCACAGAATGAACTTACTCATTTCGGTATTAGGACTCCTAAATGCCTTCTGTGAATACCGAAAGTCTTAAAATTAGGATTTTTCTCAGTTTAGTAGTAGTAAAGTTAGGACTCCTAACTTTAGGACTCCTAAATGCCTTCTGTGAATACAAAAAGTCTTAAAATTAGGATTTTTCTCAGTTTAGTAGTAGTAAAGTTAGGACTCCTAACTTTAGGACTCCTAAATGCCTTCTGTGAATACTGAAAGTCTTAAAATTAGGATTTTTCTCAATTTAGTAGTAGTAAAGTTAGGAGTCCTAAATTTACTACTACTAAATTGAGACAAATCCTAATTTGAAGACGTTTGGTATTCACAGAAGGCATTTGGGAGTCCTAAAGTTAGTAGTCCTAACTTTACTACTACTAAATTGAGAAAAATCGTAATTTTAGGACTTTCGGTATTCACAGAAGGCATTTAGGAGTCCTAAAGTTAGGAGTCCTAACCTTACTACTACTAAATTGAGAAAAATCCTAATTTTAAGACTTTCGGTATTCACAGAAGGCATTTAGGAGTCCTAAAGTTAGGAGTCCTAACTTCTGTGAATACCGAAATGAGTAAATTCATTCTGTGAATACCAAAAGTAGTAAGTGCATTCTGTGAATGCCAAAAGTAGTAAGTTCATTCTGTGAATACCAAAAGTAGTAAGAGCAATCTGTGAATACCAAAACAGTAGTAAGTTTAGGATTGAGTCTTAGGTTCATTCTGTGAATCGGGCCCTTAGTTGTGAAATGTTGTAAGAGCCTAGCTAGGGCATACAGAAGCATATTCTGCACCTCCCCCACTGCTCAGTTTGCCAGGATAACTGCTTAAAGATATCTTACAATGTATTTACGTAGAGACATCAACATTGTGAATACTCAATTATCCACAGCTCCCGTTGAAGTCCATCTGCACATATGCCAATTCTTTGCCTGGTTCTCAAAACGTGAAGGAAATTTGCAACAATTGCACCCCATCTCCATATTTCACTGTCCTACTATATCAAGGTAGCAGTTCTAACAATACTGTTTTGTTCTTTAGAGTAAGCTTCAGAAGCAATGTATTCTAACTAAAAACCATGATCACTTTTAAATATTTCATATATGTGATCATGCAGTACCAAATAGGCATGAAGACCCCCTCAATCACACTACCTACAGAAAAACATCTTTATACATAATATATTCTTCCTTCAATGTAAAAGTAAGTCATTAATTCTCCACACCAGTCCATTTCTCCATCAGAGTACATGCTCATTCAACTATGTCAGAACCTGGTATTAAGATATCACTAATCAATAGGTCAGCCTATTATTTCCTGTTCAACTTTAAGCTAAGTTTAGCAGCTTATAATTTTTATTAAGTATTATCATACTTATTTTGAACTTGGACAATTTTAGAATTACTATCAAACCTACCAAATGTGATCATAATTGGTATTATAAAACTTCAACTTACATCAAGATGACATAATCATAGAGTGTAGGATTCCAAGATGTCATACATTATTATCTTGTCCATTTACTGCTAACGTTATCTAAGCCATTTTCACATCACACACCCTAACTCATGAGATTGTGAATATGAAGCAATCAGTTTGAATTTCCAGATTCTGATTAAGTTTCCAACCTTTTTACTTTACTTTAAGAAACCCCAGCATATCATTTTATTCACAACGGAGCCGAGATGTTATAGGAACAGGAACATGTCTGCATGTATTTAATCATTTTGCATTCTAAGTAAGATTACAACATTTTATTTGATTTAAAGAATTTGGGGTTGTTTAATTACGATAAAATAAATAATGTCCATATATGTATCAATCAGTAAATAAACATAACAACATGAATTTATGTGAATACTAGTTAATTCTATATTTGTTACCAATCCAAATAAATGAAAATATGTAAACCCATCCACCTGAAAATAGGAGGAGCACTTATAAGTTGTAAGGGCATCTACCATGCTTAGCACCACAGATGCAATTTGACATATATGCATTTAACTTCTTAAGGAAAGGCAGCAATTCTGAAAATATAAAGAAACTATCAGAGCACATTTTGTGGGCAATTAGATTTTTCTCATTAGTGACTTTATGCATGCTTCCACCCCACACACTTTTTATTATGTAATCTAACAATGGGCCTCATTATGATGTCGCTCAGAAAGCAATCTGACCAACGCGGTTTCGGAATGGTTTCTAACCGATGCACGTTCAGGGAGTCTGACTGACCGATTACAATGTTTTGAACACCTTTCGGTCAGACTCCCATTAACTTCAACGGGAGCCTGTGTTCCTATCAACAACACAGGCTCCCATTGAAAAATGGGGTGGTTGTGGAAAACCTTGCACCCTGTGATGGGAACCCCATTGTGCCTGCCACACTGTGCATGGATGGAAAGAGGGGACCCATGGGTACCCCACAGACCCCAACCAGAGTCTTCCGGGTGAAGGGGTGCCTACTACAGGCACCCAAAGTCAGATTCCAACAGCCGACATGTGTCGGACAGACCGATTCGGAAAGACTGTCTTAATTCGACATCGTAATCGCTCGGTTGGAAATGCGGTCTGTAAAGACATACGAGTCCGCTCCGACGGACTCGATTCCTCCTAATGCCGCTCAGACGCAAGTCGGACAGTTGGAAAGGTTCCGACCATCGTAATCGGTCAGTTGGAAATGTTTCCGAGTAGATCGGAAGCACGGCTTCCCAATCATATTTGGACAAATCGATCGCCTTTCGGAGTCTTTCTGACATTGTAATCAACACCAATGTTTCGATATTGGTATTATGACTACCCCCTATTTTATGATTCATCTCAACCACTACAATTCACTTGTCCAAGTAACTAATAGGTTTTGCAAATTAGGTATATTTAAATTCACAGTTTGTACATTTTTAGTATCTAATAGATAACTTGAAAAGTTATTAAATTACTTTGAGTATTTTGTTCACTATCATAGTTTTTGAGGCACTGGCGTTCTGTGGATATTTGCTCCTTCCTCTGCAAAATGTGCTTATTTCAGTAACTGATTGTTATCTGTGAAGAAACATGTTTCCAAATGATAGTTAATCTGGGTAATATTTGTTTTCATATAAAAGTCAATCAGATATGCTATAGTAGGCATCCCGGTTGAAAGTTTTTGGGGAATATTTCAACACTATCAATGCTAATCGCATCTTCTTTTAGGCTGAGACCGCTTACTCAGATGATCCCCGAAAGTGGTTGTACAAGGCTAAAAGTAGATGATTAGAGGTGCCCCCTAAAAAAAAGTTGCATTTGGAACAACAACATTGGAGAGACAAGAAATTTATTTTTGAGGTACTGTCTAAAAACATAAATCATATCAATTATTTAAGGAAGGTGTTTCTCCTGTTAATCCCTTGCATAAACTCCTCAGCTCTGGTGGTGTCATATGACAATCAGCAGTACATCATCGATGATTCTGAATAAAAGTTTTATATGATCTTTGCTTGGGTTATTTTAGGTTAAAATATAATCAGAATCAAATTTATGTGCATAAAGATACCACATGCTTGGTGCAAGGGTGCTACTTATTGGTGTACCACAGGATTTAAAATGTAGGGTACCTTTACTTTCAAATGAATTGTTGGTGAGAGCCAATCTAGCTAAATCTAATATGAATAATATTGAAGTCATTCTTTTCCAGTCTGAAAAAGGTAAAATGCTATTGATTACACTGAGCTTCTCCTCTTGCGGGACGCTTGTGTCTAATGATGTTATATCTACACCAATAAAAATGTCCATTTCTTGGTTAAAAGGAATTGTATTGATCTTGTCAGTGTTGTGGAGAAATTAGGGCATCTTTTTGACCAGGTCTCAAGAAATAATAGCAGAATTGTGAGAGGGGCTCTACAGTTGATCTGATGTTGAAGAAAATAGGACGTCGTGCAGGATCTCTAGTAGCCTCATTAATTTTTAGTAAAGTATAATGCTGATGGCTTTCTCCACTAATCTCTTAATCTTTCTTCGAAGTTTAGAGGTAGGGTCACAGGCTCTAGCATTTTTGTGTGTTTTATTTTGTGATTTCTCACATTCTTTGACTGACCACAGTTACTAATTTCTCTGTACAGATCTTTTTTGTCCTGTCAAAATCTGTTAACCCTGACTGGGCACATAGGATTGGCTGAAATATGTCCACAATAAGGATGGTAGGGTCATAATTTTGGGTGGATGAAATATTCCATGCTGCCAGCAGAATTGGTGTAACTTTGGCAATTCTGTATTACTCTTGTATTGTAGAGTTCTGGGCAAATTCCACCAATTGCTGCATTGTGGAATTTTTTCTCGCTCACGGCTCCGGAATGGTAAGTTGTCAAGTGCAAGGGATATTTGGCATTCAATAGCACAATTTCTGGCCACTAGGAGGATTCTCTAGTGAGATTTTTTTAAAGTGGGCGATTGCGACCGTTCTCGCTCAGAAGGCTGCAACTCAAGTAGAAAATCTACATGAGCAGCAGCAAAATCAACTCGAGTACCTGTGCCCTCTGGCAAAGCCACATGTTGATGTTTGCATGGAGTTTTCAGCATGGAACATGCTCCTGGTTGCTAAATCACAGCATGAGCAGCACTATGTGCTTATTTTCTCCCCTTTGGCAAAACTCTGCAGACTCTCAGAGAGTTTTTATGTAACTCCACTGAATTCTGCTGATTCAAATTCTATGAGGTTTGCCCAATCCTAGTCATTATTCCACTGGACCATCAAAGGTAATGTTTTTAACCCTGTTATTAATCCTGTCAGGGGAACCCAAAATTAAACTAGGGATTGGGTATACATCCTAGACCGTTTTAAAGCATTCAAAACCCCTATATATAATATCATTAGCTTCCATTTGATGTTTGAGTCCACTCATGCATTAATAAATGTTCCTGAGTGATGAAAAAGCCCTATGGTGAAGTATGCCACAAAGTGTGGGTGAGGTTTGTTCTTCCTAACTAGTGGGATTGCTAGGATATGCATTTATTTTCTACTCAATAATCCATATAAGGTTTATGAAATTACATCGGAGAAAGGATTAATTTGTTTTCCCTCTCACTTCTTTTCTCAACTTGTGCATCCAACCTAATCCGCATCAAACCTGTAACACACCTCTATGCAGGCCATACAAAGACCCCATCCAGATTAAACCACGAATACCATAACACATCTTTACCACTAGCAACCAATGAAACACACATTCACCCTCCACTGCCAAGGGGATAGGATCTCCTGTACATATCCTATACTAATCACTCACCCTCTACTGCAAACAATCACAGGACTAGGAACATATACTATGCTCTCACCCACTGCAATCAGTCACAGAACCATAGGCATATACTGCACACACTCCCCTTCTACTGTACACTTGTGAAGGACCAGGGACATTACCTACACTTGCTTTCTACTGTGCGCCTCGCAGGACCAGGGGAACACCACCTTCAACGTCTACTGCCTGTGGATCAAGGTCTCCGCGCACATTCTCTGCTGCATATTCTAGTATGACCAGAAACACATATGTTAATCATTTAGTCTTGAATGCCCCCAATTGTAGTATTAGCAGCATATACTATGTATTCACTCTATCTTGCATGATAAAAGACATATGTGTTATTTTAGGTTATTTTGAGTTTATATAGCACACTCGGTCTGACATATATTCTACAATGCAAACACAAGGAGATGATGGACGGAGCACTGAAACCTTTCAGACACTTACTTGAAAGTGAGCAAGTGTCCCACGTTGGCGCATACCCTGCCAACTTAGGGCAAGTAAAGCAAACTCAAGGAGATGATGGACAAATATTCTACACACTTATTCCATTGGGCACACTCACAAGACTTGTAATGTACACTCACATGTTCCACCGCATGTTCCACTACATACTCAAGCATGACCTAGAACTCATAAATTATTGACTTACCTTCCACCGCATACTTTCACAGGTCCAGGGATACATTCTCATACTTACCATCTACAGTACACTCTTTGAGGACCACTGATATAAATAATCAAAAGGGGGGGGAGAAAGAAGAAGCTGCTATCCATTCAGCTTCCTTAGTCTATATCAAGAAATCAAGTGGGGAATGGATCACTTGTCCTGCGTTACCAGGGTTTGCAATTTTTTGTTCAGTGTACCAATAAAAAATCCTCATTCAGGATGGGACAGGCGGTATATCTTGATTCTCCACCCAACTCTTAATCACGTGACAGCATCATCATGGGGTTAGTTCTTATGCTTCTTCCAACCGGAGGTGTACCCCTGGTTAGTGCAGTAGTGATCAGTGATACAGGGGTCAAAAGTTGAAGTGAAAGTGATTTAAAAAATACTCGTACAGCCAGGAGCAAGTTTAATAGGTCTGGATTTGAGATATTGATTAAACGGTAGATATAGTGCGTGTTGAGATTTAGTTATGGATCTCCCGCACTTTAAGTGTCCTTTAAAAAGGCAGACATGTTTCAGCCCTTGTTATGCCACTGAGGGTCAAGTGGGCTTTCTTCTGGACCTAGGGTGACAATGGTGATATGAGACTGTGGGTGTCTCTGTGTGTATAAACCCCAAAAATTATTTTGAGGAATAGTGGGAAAAAAGATGAACTAATCTGTTTCCATCAAGGTCCAGCAGTAACTGAAAATACAAATAGGATGTTGGGGGGAGGGAGAAAAGAACACAGACATGTAGAAAAGTGTTGATATTACAGCTTCCTGTGAATGCTGTCTGCTGTTCATGTTTAAAAAAAAGCAACAACAAAATGGCAATTCTTCATCACTTAACTCAAGAAATCAACACAGAGACAATCTCTTAGACACAACCCCGAAACCACTGGAGAAAGACATATTGACCTGCGTTACTACCTATAACGTAGCTTCTAACAATATTAAAAAGGTAATAAACAGAAATTGGAGAATTCTGACCTCAGCCTCCATATGTTTGCCAAGACCAAGGTTCGCAAACAAAAGAACATGAATTCTCAGAGACATGCTGGTCCACACTAGACCTCCCCCTAAAAAACGGGGAGAAGACACCCACCGACTCTGGAACAATCCCCCGGTCATGGGTCACTAGCTGTGCGGTTCATGTTCCGTATGTGATTTAACCAGTCACTAAGATCATCCAACTTCTACCCAATTTCAAGTGGACCATAAAAAAACCACACAAATTGCAACACAACACATGTCATTTACATGATCACCTGTCCGTGCAAGATGCGCTACATAGGGTTGACATGTCGTAAAGTAAAACAGAGAATATGCGAACACAGGAGCAACGTAAAATGCAAAAGAAATACCACAAAGATGAGAAATCACTACATTGAAGCAAAACACATGGTGGACGATTTCCAGTGGATAGTTCTAGAAACCCTCACAACAAAAACTCACAATGCAGAAAAAATCCTTTTCGAGAAGGAACAAAGATGCATACACAGACTTAAAACTGACAACCAAGGTTTGAATGATCATATCCCGTGGCTGAGTCTTAATTATTGAAAGGCCTTGCTGAGGAGATCTGTCCAATCTAGAAATAACTTATCTGTGAAGGAATAAGACACCTAGATATCCTTGGAAATAGGGGTCACGAGTAGGACCAACTATAGAACATGATACTCCATCTAGACCTACTAAAACAATATTGTCTGTTATCCCGTTTAACGATAAACCTCCACCTTGGAACACTTAACTTAAGTATTCTGAGGACCGCTGGCCAACAAGCTGGCCACTTCTATAAGATCTTACCCAGTCAATACCATTAACAACAGGCCCTAGCAGAATATTTAAAAGTAACCACAAAGAACACGAACGATGGGCACACCACATGTGATCTAATTTACTAACAATAACAAATGCAAAATGGACATTCTTATGGTCTTTTAAAAAGTGACAACTTATCAATTTTTCCTTGCTTTCGTTCCCCAATGTTAATCCTACAAACAATATATTTAATTAACACTCACTGAGGTTATGTTGGAGTATTAGAAGTCTCTGGAAAATCAGACAGGAATAAAGACGATAATTTCACACTTGGGGGTCATTAGGATGTCGGGCAGATTGCCTCCGCCAGGCTGGCGGTAGCCACCGCCGGCCTGGTGGAGGCAGTCCGCTCGACATCCACTGCCCAATTCCCCCCGCCATATTAGGATGGCGGAGGGGACCGCGGTGGTGTAAAACACTGCCCGCCTGTTTTCCGCCCCGGTCGCCTTGCGGCCGGGGTGGAAAATGTTTAATATGGTGGTGTGTCTGTTAGACACCGTTAGCCATATTACAATGGGCAAATCGGCATGCCTTTCCATGGCGGCAATGCCACCACGGAAAGGTAGGCGGTCTTCACTCTGGGGGCCCCCTGTGGGCCCGCAGAGTGAAGGAGAATGGGGGGGGTGCACACGGGGGGGTACCTGTGGTACCCCCCCACATTTACATAATCAAAGCGGTAGGCACCGGGCGGTGCCTGCCGCTTTCGTTATGCAAATGCTGCATATCATTTTAAGTATTGTGGCGGGCGGTGCAGAGAGCACCGCCCGCCACAATACTGAAAATACAGGATGTGCCCGCCACTGTGGTGGGCACATCCTAATTCCCCATACGGGACCCCCGCACTTCTGGCAGGCGGTCCCGTACTCCGTTAGGGTTGGGGGCGGACAAAGTCCGCCCGCCATCCTAATGAGCCCCATAGTCTCTTCCATTTTTTCATCCTCCACATTTTACTTGAACATGAACCTGGAAACAGTGTAAACACCTGGGCCCATAGTGGAAGAGTCAGCACAAGTCGTGTGGAAGCAGAGCCGAAGGTAGAAGCCACAGAATGGAGCCTTTTCAACAAAAAACGTAACATACACCTATACATGTTAAGTTTAATCGTAGCAATGTCCTTCATTTAGTAGGACAAAGACTCCGTGGCCGCCCGTTGAAGCCCCAATGAGCACCATACAAGGTATGTTTTTAGGATTACACGATGGGGCCCGTGCACTTACTCTACTTGCTCCTTGCTTCTACTTTTACTAAAGAGACATGAAACTTCAAACGTGCGTCTTATTGACACGTCGTTTTCCATTTCAAAGGTGTGCCAGGAAATTGTAACCACCCACCGCGCTTCTATTTTTACTAAAGAGAAGTGCAACCTCAAACGCGCGGCTTACTGACACGTTTATTTTTAATTTAAATGTACGGCAGGAAACTGTAATCACCTGGTATTTCTAACTGACACCTGTATAGGTTAACAGCATCCCAGGAGCTGTCTATGCGACCAAGCAGAATATAGCAAGGGGGTATACCCAAACATAGTCACTGGGACCTGGGTCATAACAGTACTGAGAGAAAGGGGTCCCAGTGTGGAATCAGCAATTGACACAAAGTAATCAGAATTAGAGAAACAATGAATGAATCTACATTGTTTTTATTCACAATGTAGATGTTTCTTAGATATAGTATCTAGCAAAAAACATTCAAAAGGTTGTATAGTGCTCCAGGGGAAAAGGGGAAGTGATAAGGTGAGGATAGTGTGGATAGGGAATCGTGACAGTAAAATCAACCAAATAACACAGTCGCATTTGTATGTCAATTTGAATATACACAAACAAAAGACCATAGGTTCAATGCATCACTAAATCAGAGTCATGCTCCACATAGTACATTAATGTTATATTTTTGGCGTGAAGCTGATGGACAGAGAACAATTGTCGACGTTTCGACCCTCAAATTGTTGCAGGAATTAGTTGTACCCTTGCTGCGGGGTCTTCATCAGGACAGGGTGAGGGGCAGGCAACCTAGTCAATATATATCAAAAGTTACTTAAATTTAATTACACTACTGGTCATGAGTCACAACATGAGTAATTAAAATAGCACACAATTAAGGGTAGAGGATACCAAATCAATTGATGCTCGTCTTCTATTTAGTGGACGGAATACCTCATTTGGTGAGAACTTCGAATCCTAGGATTAAGAGATGGAGGAATTTATTAAAGGATTTGTATTATGCTAAATGAAGTGTTGAGAGACTTTAAGAGACCCAAAGGTCTAGAATTAAAAGACGAATATATCAAAACTGGCATTGCTTTATAATTGGAAATAGCAATTCAGCCCAAAAATAATACAGATACATTGGGTATTGACTCACAGTGAGGACGGGCGTTTGCGGTGGAATCAAATCAGGGCCCGGGGACGGTGGACATTGGATATAAAAGGAAATGAAAATCTGCGGAGGAAAGTACGATTTTGAGTTTGGCAAAGTCGACCAAGCAGGCACATTCTATTTAGGGGATTGCACAGAGTGCACCTCTAGGTCACCGTGGAATTGACAGGAAACACGCCGGCACAGACACATCGCAACGTAAGGTGTCTCACATTACGGTAAACAGTAGCACTAATTTTAACACGTTATCTGGGCACCACGCGCTATTCCAGCAATAGGAATCAACATACCACAACTAATTTGCGTAGACGCGTTGTGCACATTGATAACTTTCCGATATAGACATATTAGGAAAACATGAGGCTTGAGTCATAAATCAGATGAGATCCCAATCACAATATATGATCTTGCTACTTCTGAAAACAGAACCTAGAGAGATATTTTGCCTAGAAAAATAGTAGTTAAGTGACGAAGAATTGCCATTTTGTTGTTGCTTTTTTTAAACATGAACAGCAGACAGCATTCACAGGAAGCTGTAATATCAACACTTCTCTACATGTGTGTTCTTCTCTCCCTCCCCCCCACCATCCTATTTGTATTTTCAGGTACCGCTGGACCTTGACGGAAACAGATTAGTACATCTTTTTTCCCACTATTTCTCAATAGAATTTTTGGGTTTATTCACACAGAGACACCCACAGTCTCATATCACCATTGTCAACCAAGGTCCTGAAGAAAGCCCACTTGACCCTCAGTGGCATAACAAGGGCTGAAACATGTCGACCTTTTTAAAGGACAGTTAAAGTGCGGGAGATCCATAACTAAATCTCAACATGCACTATATCTACCTTTTAATCAATATCTCAAACTCAGACATATTAAACTTGCTCCTGGCTGTACGAGTATTTTTAAATCACTTTCCCTTCAACTTATGACCCCTGTATCACTGATCACTACTGCACTAACCAGGGGTACACCTCAGGGTGGAGGAAGCATAAGAACTAACCCCATGATGATGCTGTCACGTGATCAAGAGTTGGGAGAGAATCAGGATATACCGCCAGTTTCATCCTCTGTACGTGAATGAGGGTTTTTTTTGGTACACTGGACTGGATATATACAAAACAATCAAGGGCATATTTACAAAAAAGTCAGACAGTGCAGCAATTCACCTTGCTGTGCTGCACATGCATGGCAGGAAAAGGGCAAAAATTATCCATCTTTAAAAAAATACAATGCATTGCTGTCCTTGTCCCAACGCTAGTGCCATTTTGGCTTCCTAGCAACAACACAGGCACCTTTGCACTATGGTCCAAGGGTGCCAGCATTGCAAACAGGATTGTTTTTGTGCAGGAAGGGACACTTTCCTGCTCAAAAACAATCCCAGGAGGCAAACTCCTATTTATGTGAGTGCTGCAGACTGTAGCACACATAAACAGAAGAAGTAACAGGGCAAAATGAAGATATTGCTCCTTGTTACACCCCCCCGGGAATGCATAAGATTTTGGCCCATTACCAAGTTTACAAGTTCTTGTAAATCTGGGAATGCATCAAAATCCATGGGAGTTGCATGGAAACACCTACGCATTGTCCATGGAACACTTTCCCAGGTCAGAGTAGCACAATACAGCTATTTGTACTCCATTGCTCTATTCCAGATTTATGAAGCCACTCAGAGCCATGCAAAGTAGCTTCATAAATCAGTCATAGATGTTTCCTTTGCACATGTACCACATCGCATGGTGCAAACACGATGTAATTCTCTCAGAAATATGCCCCTCAGACTCTTCCGTGCATTCTCACAAGACCAGGGACATATACTGCACTCTCATCATCTACTTCCCACTTTTGCTGGACAAGGACCGTAGACTCACCCTCTGATGAAGACTCAGACAAGACTGGTCGAGAACAAGACTAGCAACAGCCCTTACCTGCATTACAACTGTAGGAAGTGTGTAAAAAGACACAAGCTCAAATAAACACTCCAGACCAGGAAATGGGTTCTGTAATGAAAATCCTTCTTTATTCCAGGAACAGCAAGGCACAGCAGGTAACAACAACAAAAGGTTTAAGACACGGTGCATACACAATAAGTCCCTTAAAAATGGTAAATGCTGCAGTCATATCTATAATCTAATCAAAATTTTCATTTTTCTTCAACATACATCAGAATGGGTTCACCTTGGATGCATAATCGGGGATACACTTTGGGGTCCATTCCGAATCAGGAAAAAGCGCTCTGAATAGCCGTTCGGAGCGTTTTTCCCGTACGAATCGTACCCTGCAACGTCCCCCGTACGTACGACGAAGTACGATTCGTACCAGGAGCGGACTCCGTACGAATCGTACAAAGACCGTACGACTCGAATCTCCGCACAAATCTCCATCGGAACCCGCTGTACGCAACATCTGTACAGTTCGCGGCTACTTTTTCCGACCCAGATTCGTGTCGGGTACGCACCGTACGACCCTTTTTCTACGGGAGCTGAAAACAGCTGTAAAAGCAGAGTTCGCCCGGAAACAGGTACGGATGGCCCCCCTGGTACAGTGCGTACACCCCATAATCACAGGGGTACGGCGCTACCCCTGCGATCACGGGGTATAGGCACCGTACCCCGCGATCTTGGGGTGTACGCACCGTACACCCAGCGAACATGGGGTACGGTGTGTACACCCTGCGATCGCAGGGTACTGTGCGTACACCCCGTGATCTCAGGGGTACGCACCGTACCCCATGTACGCAGTGATTGTGTGCTTTTCCATATGAATCGCCCTTACCTGATGTGGACCGTACGAATCGCGTCCTCATACCCCTGTCCGGATCATACTCATCGGGTCGTTTGGCATGTGTACGAGTCATACGGTTCACTGTTTCAGCCTTGCAATACATACGGATCGCGATGATTCGGACGGATTGACGGAATGCGGATCGTACTACGCGACTCGGACGGGCCGGTACGAATCGTACGGCGATGGCTCCGGATGAAAATCGTACAGACATTTTTTTTCCAGGATCGGAATCGGCCCCTTTGTGTAAAATTCAATTAGCCCAAGAAATGTTACTAATTACTCCTTGCAGCTGGGAACAGGTGCATTGGTAGTGTTTTAAACAGGGTTCCGTTTGGGTTTAGTGCCCACCCTACTGATGCTATGCCCCAAATAGTCTACTTCACACCTCTTAAATTTACACTTGTCTGATCCGGGCATAAGGTCTTTAGATGACAGAGCCTCTAGCACATTTCTCAAATTATAATCATGTTCTTATGCATTTTTGAAAAATACTTGTATATCGTCCAGGAAAACTATTGCCCCCTTTAACCAGTCAAGTGTTTCTTTCATTAGCATTTAAAAAATGGATGCTGCACTAGATAGCCCAAAAGGCATCCGACAAAATCTAAACAGCCCTTCTTAAGAAATACATTCTCCAAGGTTATTTGGTTCTTTATGTGAGAGAACTTGGTGATATGCACTCGTTAGATCAAGAAACGAAAATAATAGTAGTAACCATATGCACTCGTTAGATCAAGAAACTAAAATAATAGTAGTAACCATCTCATGTAAGTTAGGAAGGGGATGGGCATCCACCCAAATGGCGCTATTCCGACTGGCCAAATCAACACATAGCTTCAATTCCCTGGAAGGTTTGACCGAAATCACAACTGGAGACACCCACGGAGATGGCTCCACATGTTCAGTGATGTTCTTTCACAAAAATCATGTACCATATCCTTAAGTTTACTCCTGTAAGACAACTGTACATCGCTCACCCTATCACGAGTGGGAATGGTATTGCCACACAATCTAATACAATGCTTGAACCCCTGGCTTTCACCTAATTTGTCACTGAATACATGAAGAAATTGTAACTTTAACTCATGAATGAAACCAGTGACACCCCCACTAACAATCTCAGGAGTTCCAATAGTGTACACAGGAGGATCAACCCTGGGGAGGCAATTTAATTCCAATTTGCGGCCAGCACAACAGAGACTGCTGACTTTTTGCCATATCAATTTTTTCAAATGCATGACAGCCAGGAAACTCTACATTGGCCCAAAAAGAAACAACAATGTCAATTGTATGACCAGTATACCCTCCAGGTGCTGCATCTAGGGGTAATATCCTTAAATCAGGCTAATTTTCCTTGGCAATATAATGTGATATAATTGTGTACCAAGAACAAGAATCCACCAGTACCTGTAAGCCAACTCCATCAAAAAAAAATCTCACATGAGGAACATTTGTTTGTGCCTCTACCCCCACATATGTTCAATAAAGAATTGATATCTGGTTCACAGTTGTTGTAAACACTTTCATAATCATTGTGACTTTGTTCATTCTTCTAGGAACCGATCTGCACTCTCTGCTAAAATGCCCCTTCTTGCTGCACCTGGAACAAATTGTAGCTACTGCGAGACACAATTTGGAATTTCCTAGGTGCCCCCTGCTACCACATCTATAACACAAGGCAATACTTCTTCTCCCCTCCAGTCATTACCACTTGGACTTCACTTCATTTTTTTGCATAATCTTATTTTTCTGTGTATGAGATTCCTTATCCTTATCCCCATCTTTTGATACAATATGCACATCATTCTTCTCATTACTCCTTATTTCCTGGACACATTTTTCAGAAAGAACACTGGCCTAAGCAATTTCGATAGCAGCAATGAGAGACATGTCTGAAGTAGCCCACAATCTCTCCGGTATTTTCTTATCATTAGCTCTCATCGCAATTTTATCTCTTAGGACCTGCAAATAAGAACTATGCTCAAACTACAGGGTACAGCCAGAGATCTAAGCATAGAAACAAATGGGTTCATCAGAGTGCTGTTTCCTAGAATAAAAAATAATTTCAACATTATTTTTCCTCTCACTGTAAACATAACTGTTTTGATGAATATTGATACAGATTAATATTGCCTGGATTAACCAACAACGGCAAACTTTTCCTTCTGGATCACACAGTTCCCCCTCTAGTACCTCCATATACACCAAAAAAACAGCCTCCAATGTCTCACACTCCATGGGTGGTTCCCCTGGTGCCAGGAGAAAAGAAGGAGGAGGCACAATCCCAGACATGGTGCTATAAATATATAACAAATAAATATCCCAAAACCAGCCTGTACATATAAAATACAAAATAGAAATTACAGATCACAGAAATTGCCAATAAGTATACAACTATGTACAAAGAAAGGTATACAGTTCCTAGCAGAGGAGAGAATAGAAGGAAAAGGTCAGGAGCTACCTGTTGAGAGAGAACAGGGGCTCTGCTCCCTCAGGATCAGGGGCCCTTACACACCCCAGGGATGTCATGCTCCATCATCGTGCAGCTCCTCATTGGGCTGGTGCTGCAATACACAACAGACTCCTCAGAGGGGCTTTAAGCCAGAGTTCATAGTTATTTGCTGATGTGAAGAGTAAGGTGTGATGCAGGTGTGATAGTGTGAGTAGACTGTTTAGAAGTGAGGTAAAAATAACTAGGAAAACCAATGGCACTTTTTAACAACTGGGTTCCCTTGTTATGATTAAAAATACAAGCTGGGGGAGGAGCTACGCTAGCAACCAAGATGGCCGCTTAGGCTCCCGGCTCCGCCGACCTCCGTCTTCAGCCAGATTATCCTGTCATGTATCCTGATCGTATGCCCGACCTCCGTGTAGATGAACCGTTGCTGAGTAGGATGGTGCAATCCCGGGAATTCTATCGCCCCGATTGACGGAGTTGTGTCGTGTTTTGGATTTCGGCCTAACCCAGCTTGTGAGCCGGGGCCTCGAGTACTGGCCCAGCCGGGTTACAGTTGAACAACATCGCCCG
Source organism: Lissotriton vulgaris (assembly GCF_964263255.1). NCBI lineage: Eukaryota > Metazoa > Chordata > Amphibia > Caudata > Salamandridae > Lissotriton > Lissotriton vulgaris. The sequence continues at coordinate 624,223,325 of NC_141689.1, forward strand.
TGGGACTCAAACAGGGGCCGGTCTCTTGCAGTGGAGGTTATTCTGGCACAATTCTGATGGCGGTCATTTGGTCTGATTGATACGGAAGGAGAGGTGACAAGATTCGTCTGTGGCTGTGGGGGGGAGTCCCCGTCCCGGCAACCCGGTTTGCCGCCGCCCCGGGGTCTGCTGGGTTGGGGTCCTCGCTCGCAGTAGCGGGATACAGACCAAGCCCGTTTGACCAATATTGCATCCTCCGTTGCCGTCCGCTCCGCTCTTGCCTATTTCCCCGGAGAGAGCCGGCACTCCGGGGCGCATGTCCATGTTTGAAATCAAACGAGTGGAGATGGGTCGGACGAATTGTGAGCCGTCATTGAAGACCGTACTGTCCGCCATCGGGGCACTTCATTTACAGCTGGAAACTATTGTCAACAAAATGACCGCTAGTATAATCGAAACTGGGCGTCCGAGGCCGGGCTCTGATCCATCGCAAGAGCTACAACGAACTGAGTTTCCCACGATGCATATAGTAATGGAGGATGTGGGCCCCATGCAGGAAGAAATATTGATTCCCCTGGTCAGTGTGCAAATGAGTAATTGCGGACTTGGTTCTTCGACAGGATCGCAGCATCCACCATCGCTACCGATTGAGGTAGATTTACTTCTTTGCTCCTAGGGACTTCCATTAGTGACTATCGGAAGGCAACAACGTCTTTTCCCTCCCTAGCGATTTTATTACGTCCATGGAGGAAACAACAGCTGGGCCTAATGTCGGGGAGGGAGATCCTATGTGTGGCTGCGGTTTGCAAAGACTCAATGTTTACGACTTGTCCCCAACTACACTTTATTGAACTCCCTTCGAACTTTGATTCTCCTGTGATTGCGATGGTGTTACCAGAAAGAGTTCGCATGAACGATGGGAAGGGGCAAGGATGAGATTGTTTGCCTGGGTCTGACTTCGGGGCTTTAGAGGACACGGGATCCGCTATCATAATGCTTGTGGGAGGTTGGGCAGTGTTTAACGTCTCCCCTGTTTTGTTCTGTCTATAACTTCTGATTGCTTTTTGTTTACTACAGGTGTTGTTCGTTTTTGGCGGGGGGAAGGGAGACCGGGGGCCTGTATGACACTCTCCTCCTCCATCTTTTCTATTTTTAGAAATTAGTTAGTTGGGGCGACAAGCACACTGCTAGTTGGGGTTAGGCGATTGCCATATGCAGGGGTGCAGGGTGGGGGATGGTTCTATTGTTTGGTTTTAGCTTTCGTTTTTATGGTTCCTTTTTTTTCTACTCTCTCTTTCAGTTTCTCTTTCATAATATTGGGCAATTATCCTGATCTTGTTTAATATTCTAATATCTGGTGACCGTGCTTCTTTTACTATCCTGACTCTATAGGTGGGCAGGTTCTGAGGGCTTGCGCCTATGTTGGGTCGTAGATTGAAATGTCGTAAATCCTGTTTTGTAATTACTAGTGCAGGTGTCTCAGTTATTCTTTTATTGCTCCGTGTTTATCCTGTTTTTGTACCTGCTCGCTTTATTATTATGTTTGAATGTATGGCACCAGATATGTCTATTCCTTTATCTTGTTTTTAAAATAATAAAAAGATTTTAAAAAAAATACAAGCTGGCTGGAAATAGATGCAATGGTCTAATCAAGCACAAGGTGATGTTCAAAAGAAGGTTAACATGTTTCTTGTCTCATTACTGCAAAAGAGATCATGGCAATTCATCATGACCAACGTCCTAATCTACTTGTATGGTAAATATCTGTGAGTTATGCAGTATCCTTCAAATTATCACAGTAGTGTGCAGTATACCTTCAGGATTAAATGAACCTAAAGAGAGCAATCTAAAGCAAAGAAAATGAATAGAAATAACAATAGCATGCTGCGCATCGCGAACAAGAGCATGCTGAGGATGTCACCACCCAAATATAACTGGTGTGGAACACAAAGGTTAAAACATGGTATGTACCAAAATCCCACTCATCAACAAGACACGTGGCACTCAGCGTAAGCCCCGAGATTAAGCAAGAGGACAGAGGTAGCAGCAAAAGTCCTGGTCCCAAGTGATGATACTTACTAATTGTATGAATAACTGCACCCCAACCATGAACGGCAGAGCAAAATGCTCAATGGCATGTCAGGTACCTTGGGGGAACGATATGGAGAAAGATCAACTGATCAATGACAAGAGTAAGGGTGGGCAAAGTTCGCGGAGTACCACTATGCGGAATTCTGCAGAGCTGAACAAAATCTCAGTGAACTCCACTCAGTAACTCCATTCCATTTCATCCCAATTAATAAAACAGAAACGTCACATACCTTTGGTAAAATAACTAGTAACTTTAGCTTTACATGCTAAAATGCAGCACGATATGCTCTTTGTGGTCCAGGCATCTGCTTGGACCTCTCCCTAGGTTAGGGGGGACCCCAAAATCATCACCTCTCTCATTGCCTGATATTTTTGATATTTGTTACATGCTTTTTAGCATATAAAGGTTAAGTAGTTTTATCAAAGGGTTGTGGGTGCAGTAGCTAACTCCGCTTTGTGGCAGAGTCTGAGTTTTTGCATGAATTTCATGTTTTCAATGTAATGCGTAGTTAGCAAAGCTCCGCTAGCAGAGCAGAGTTCATTGCCCACGGTTTGAAAAGAGACACAGAAAATGCTGGTGATGCCCGTACAATGGACTCTGTTTCAAGTATGGACCAGTGCCCCTTGATCATTTTCTTCATTTGGTTTGAGTGAGTGGTCAATAATGATAAGCAAGTCACAACATCATTATGAGTGCATATGTGTGGTTCCAGAAGTGCTGCTCTGTTGTTTTTAGTCCTTTTGCAAGCCGTTTTGAAAACAAGAGGAGGATAATGACATGCTTCCAGATTCGCTGTCAGAGCGCAAGCTTGTTGGTCTTAGTCATTAAGGGAACTGAAATTGTGGCACAGTTACAAAAATTGCCTAAAAGGTATATTATCTCTTAAGTGTTTTGGATGATGACTCATATCTGAGCAAGCTGTATCCAATATAAAAACATTCCTCAAGCAGCAGGGGCTCTCCTGGCTCAGCTGAGAGCTGATACTATCATTTTCACTGCACTCTAGAATCTCACCCCATAATGCTTTGCTGGGCCTTTGGTTGGCATTGTATTTTTGCCAATAACTCTGCTTGGGTTGGTCCTAGAAGGATGGGACCACCACCAAATCGTTCAGCACGATATGCTCTTTGTGGTCCAGGCATCTGCTTGGACCTCCACCTAGGTTAGGGGGGACCCCATAATCATCACCTCTCTCACTGCCTGATATTTTTGATATTGGTTACATGCGTTTTAGCATTTAAAGGTAAAGTAGTTTTATCAAAGGGTTGTGGGTGCAGTGGCTAACTCCGCTTTGTGGCAGAGTCGAAGTTTTTTCATTAATTCCATGTTTTCAATGTAATGCGTAGTTAGCAAATCTCCGCTGGCGGAGCTGAGTTTATTGCCCACGGTTAGAAAAGAGACACAGAAAATGCTGGTGATGCCGGTACAATGGAGCAGGTCCTTCAGGGCCAAAGGGAAGTACGCTCATGGAAAGATGCGAACACGGTTAGCAGTAGATCTACTCCTCATTCTGCCACCTCAGGAGTGACCTGGGAGGCAACCGAGTGGGCATTAAAAAGGCTCTGTGCAAATTAGCCAAAGTGCAGCAGGTGTTTGGAAAGGGACGTAGAGGCGGGACACTGCACCGTGACTCAAATAACGTCCAAAGGCGGGCACCATCTTGATAGTGATGACGTGCTTCAAAATCATTGGAGAAACTACCTCGGTAGAAAAAAAGAGGGGGTAGGGTTTGGGTCTGGTGTCAGAGCCATGGGGGCACGGAGACCTTAAAACATGGCGAGTGCAGTAGCAGGTGCCAAATTATGGCGAGCTGGGTAAGTGCAGGTTGGAAACAGGGGGGCATGGCTAGCCTGTAACATGGGGAAATGATCCTAAAGTGTGAACACAACCTGGGTCATGACGAGGACTACGGGCAGCATGAAAGCTAAGGAGCTTGTCCCAAAACAAAAAACACAGCCACAAATGGTGTCATATAATGGACCCATGTCATGGTAATAGGAGGGAGCACTGGGGGAATCTAAAGATGGGAGAATTGTAGAAAACAAATATCCCTGTGCTGTGCAACTGTGGGCTTAGGCTGGCACTCAGAAGTGGAGTAAAAACCGACAACAACTGGTCCTAGAGTAGTGCCATCTGGCTAGCAAATAATGGTAGTGTGTGTGATTGTAAATGCACAAAAAAAGTGTGATGGACGAGGCACAAAAGCCTCCTGAATGTTGAGGTGGGTAAGAGTTCCCAAGGTTACCTCACCCCAAGGGATATCAGTATTGAGTCCAGTGTGGTGTGTGTACAAATACAACATCCATTTCTGTGCCTTGCAGAAGATTGTGTTCTTATTCATCTGAGGGTGAGCCTCCAGGCCTGTCCAATGTAAATGATCTGGAGTGTGCTGTTGATCCAGGTAATGAGTATTCATTATGGTTGTGATCTTTTTACAATGTATTCCACTGTGATGTTCTGTTACCCTAGTCTTAACTGCCCTGGTGGTCATCCCTATGAAGCATTTGTGACATGGGTATGTAGTCATATAGCTGCAAATTTTCGCTATGCAATTCGTTTGTGGTTTTTTGTCAGACTAGGGTTTAGTCCAGATGGATCTTTTTTTTAAGGTGCAAACACTATAAGAACCACACAGGGAGTGAACTGCTACCGGTGTGACCTGAAAGTGTAGTTGGGTCAATGTAGTGCTAGCTCTAGGTCAGGTATGTATAATAGTAACCCTGATATTGCTTATGCAGTTGAAAGCAAAACGTGGTGGGGTGAACGAAAGGGAATCTGTTTCAAGTATGGACCAGTGCCTCTTGATCCTTTTCTTCATTTGGTTTGAGTGAGTGGTCAATAATGATAAGCAAGTCACAACATCATTATGAGTGCATATGTGTGGTTCCAGAAGTGCTGCTCTGTTGTTGTTTTTAGTCCTTTTGCGAGCCGTTTTGAAAACAAGAGGAGGATAATGACATGCTTCCAGATTCGCTGTCAGAGCGCAGACTTGTTGGTCTCAGTCATTAATGGAACTGAAATTGTGGCACAGTTACAAAAATTGCCCAAAAGGTATATTATCTCTTTTGGATGATGACCCATATCTGAGCAAGCTGTTATAGTCCATAGGTGTTCTATATGATGTGGTGTACAACCTTCCATCTTGGAGGGAGATTAATAGATCAAGGAAAGGACGTTTGTCTGCTGAAATGTCCCTGGTGAATTTTAGGAACAGATTCAAAGTATCAATCCATTCATTGGAAGTGTTTGCACATCGCCCTGCTCGCCCTGCTAAAGAATGAGAATATTGTTGATATAGACACCAAATGATGATGTTGGCAGAGAAATGGTTGACATTGCATAGGATACTTTCATTTTGAAATTGGTCATGTACAGACATGTACAAACATGCCAGATGAGGGGCAAATGTACTGCCCATCAATGTTTCCTGTGTCTGGTGGTACAACTGATCTTGGAATTGGAAGAATTTTTCTTTGAGCTCAAGGGTGGCACACTTAAGTATGAAACCATCTTGTAAGAAATGGTCACAAAATTTTGACAGGGGCTAAAGTAGTGACCCAATATCAGATACAATGGGTCTGCCAGATGGTGGGACAGATCCCTTATGTATCTTGGGGAGGAGGTAGAAGTAAGGGACCTGGGGTTCGTGTTAACCAGAAACTCTGCCTCCTACTTACTAATCAACCCTTCTGCATCGACAGAGCTAACTAAAGATGTTATCTGTGTACTGAGTCTCTTGGTAGGGTCCTGTCCAATGGGGGTGTAGTATTTCTTAATGGCCAATTGTCATTGGCATTCAAGAGTGTAGTCAACAGTTGCCATCATCACCATGGGCCACTTTGTCAGTTGGTTTGATCATTTGGGTGTCATTAGCAAGGGACCATATGGCGGTCGTTTCTGAAATAGACATGTTGTGAAAGGTGGGCCTATGGACGGATTTGTCCAACCCCTTGAGGACCACCTGTTCGAATGTGAGGGATTATCACTGCCAGTGAGGTAAATATAGATGGAGTGCGTAGACCTGAATCAGGGTCCTCAGTTCTAGGTTGGTCATGAAACAAAATGTTTGTAGGCATATTCTACAAAATAATGGATGCCGTTCTTGAGTAGTAAGGAACTTGTCATCTTTAGGGGTGGGGGCAAAACCAGGCTCTTTCTGTAGGATGGCTGTCAAGGTGCTAAATAACAACCAATTATATTTTCTGCAAATCCACATGTAACTCTGTGCTCACTCATTGCCAGTGTGGGACATGTGTAAAAAGGCAAAATCTCAAATAAACACTCGAGATCAGGAAATGGGATCCATCAGAAAATACTTATTCATTCCCAGGAACAGCACGGCAAAGCCAGTAAGTTAAGACAATTGATCTCGCCAACCCTTCATTATATATACATCCCCCCACTTTAATATACACACCCACCTTTCACAAGTATGAGGCTCATTACACCATGGAAGGAATCTTTTGAAATAGGCACAAGCATCACATGGCTGTGTCACACTCACGCTATTTCATTACAGCATGCAAATACAAACATAAACAGCATTGCATGAGCGTAACAAGAATGTCCTGCTCATGCATGCAACTGCAACTATCTACATGTGGCCTTTCAGTACCTCGGCTACACTCTATGGTCTGGCACACCGCTTCTTGTCTGATACCTGTATAATAAATACCACTTAAATGATTCCAAATACTCAATGAAAAAAGCTACATGTCAATACTACCATTAGATGTCACATGTCAAAAATAATGGAGTACAACCGTTTATGTATATCAGAACTCTAGAGCACAACTCCAAAATGCCAGATGAGCGACACCTCACCCGAGCTTCCTTAAAAATAATACTGTCCACTGTGCAGACAGTACTGTTCAGTTGTAAGAATTTTTCCTTAAGGCAACTCAAGAAGACATCTAGCATACTTAAGCAAGGTCTCTAAAACATGAAAGTGCTAATAATGCCATTTATGACCCCATCTGTTGCCAACTGTGTCTCAACCACATATACTGCAAGTATAACACCGTTTATTGCCACAACCAGTCAATTCGGAATGTACTTCTAGCTTTAAATGAACTGCTTTCACTTCCTGCAGTCCAGTACAGGTATGCAGTTGTGATGATGCATAACCGGTACATCTGTATGTCTCCCATCTGAGAACAAGGCTTTTAAGACCTATCTTCATAGTGCATCGTTGATATCCATTGCCTCCTCACACAAAGTGAATCAGTCGTCTGTGTCCACATAATGTTATCAGAAAGTTTCCTATCTGGCTGGTGGGGCAGCTTTATACTGTGTTCATCTGCTGGGCCATGATGTGCAGACATACATTGAAAAAACATAAACACCCCCTAGGCTCACCCATTTTCAAAATACACAATCTGATTACACAACTCTCATTAGGTGCTGCTAGAGATTTACAGTTTCCTCTGAAATATAAATCGTGTTGTTGGGGTTTAGCCTTCTCTTCCCCATCACCTGTGTTGTACGTCTTAAAGTTATAAACTGCAGTACTTTTAAAGTTCTTTACTCCTTAATCAACTAGAAACTTCACCAATTGCTTGGTACTAACAGAAGTGTCTGCTGGCCTCTCTGCACACGCTTGTTAAATGGAAACATTTCAGTGCACTCTGCTAACCTCTCAATAAAATCTCACAGTTTAAAAGTTCAGCAGTACTTTCAGCACACTCATTGTTGTGCTCCTAGTAGTCTGCCTGCTTCTGATTTCCAGATGCTTCCAGCAGATTAAGCTCACTGCAGATAAACCAGCACTCTTTAGCTGACCACTCCATGAGTTCATAGTGTATTATTGATCAGCACTCTCCAGCTGACCATATTGTGCAACAACCATACAATCTGCATTCCAGCACCTACAGAAGGGAGTGTTCCAAAGGTGGTTGCTATGGAAACTGAGCTAAAGCAGTGTCGGGGGATGGGTTCTGAAGAGGCTGTACTTTCAACTGTTAAAGTAGAGTGGTCTAGACAGAATCCATATTATTGAGGCGTTATTTTCTAAAGCAGTACTATCTAATAATGTGAAATGTAGGTGCAAACTTATAGTAGTAAAATGTTAAATGGTTTAATTGACTCCAAAGCAGATTTGCAGGTACATTCCAATCACGTTATTGGAACAAAAACCATAGAGTAGGGCCCGTCTGTGTTTGCAGTTCTACAGGAGGACCACAGAACCAAAAATAAATAAAATAAAATAAATTATTAATGTAAGTGCTCAGTACTTTCTCTTTCTTTTTCAACCAAATTTCAATAGCTAATCCTTCTGTTACTGTCTCTTTTACTGCTTTTATCTTGCAGTTTTGGTCATTTTTTCACTGCATTCTCATTGCTTTATCCCCATTTTTGCTGTGGTATTATAGAAATTCACTGAATAATACAAAGGTAAGAGGCATGGATGTTATAGTTCGGAATTACATTTAAAAAACCTCCGTAATTCACTGAAGAAACCAAAGGTTACAGGGATTTTATAGTTGGGAAATAGTATTAAAAACGCTTTAAAATTCACTGGAAAAAACTAAAGCTTACAGGGATGTTATAGTTGACTTTTGAAAAGTACAAAACCAAAAAAATTCAGAAGTTATAGTTCCGTGAGTCAACTATAACTAACACCCCTGCAATGCACTGCTTATGAACTCACATATTATATCCCTCATGGCATGCCAAATGATGTCACTAATGACATCATCCAGCGATTGTGAGGGTTTTCTAAAAGCTTATGAGTGTTAAACAAATATACCAAGGTACCACAAACGTTAAATTAGTATACTTTCTGTACTTCTAATGAGTGATTCAATTTTTTAATATGGATTATGTGAGTGGCTGTGGGACTGTGTGTCTGTGTGTGTGTGTGTGGGGGGGTATCTGCGTGCCTGTATGGGTATGTGAGTGGGTGCATGAGTAGCTGTGTGGGTGTATACATGGGTGTGTAAGTAGCTGTGTGGGTGACTTAGTGGCTGTGTGAGTGGCTGTATTGGTGAGTGACGGGTGAACCAGTGGCTGTATGGGTGAGGAAGTGGCTGTATGGGTAGGTGAGTGGGTATATGAGTGACTGTATAGGTGGTGAGTGAGTGTATGAATAGCTGAATGAGTGAGTAACCGGGTATGAAATTCGATATATGGATGAGTGAGTAGCTGTTTGACTAGGTGCTTGGTTAAGTGAGTTGGAATTACCTGGCGTCCCATTCTGTTATTCACATTAAATTTGTGATTGTTTGCAGCAGTGGCTTTTCACTGCTAAAAAAACTTCTGTTGTTGATTGAAGCACATAACAAAGTCTCGAAGAAAGGTGATGGCCTGCACCTGCAGAAAAATAGACTGAAGGGGACACCACAGGGCAGGTCCATGAAATCGCTCCTGAAAAAGAAGACTGAGCACCAGGAGGAGAAGCAGATGATAGTGCACTGCATGCCTTTGCATTACTGCCACATAGAGAAAGTGCCCTTGAACTGAGTGACAGAACAAAACTGTTTCAATATGCATCATCTAGTGCAAAGAATATGTTTTAGTCCCTTAATTATATGTGTGCTGCCTGTATTTTGACCACCAGCTGACCATCCCCTCATTGCAGTGAGTAGCCCAAGTTTTAGGTCTTGAAAATTGCTGAATTTGCAGAGAGTTATCCAAACACTCCAGCAACTGTATCAGCTTATATGAGACACCTTTGCCTACACAGAATTACGCTCAAGGAAAAGGATGCCTTATATAGAATGTATCTTGGGATTGTGGGGACGGAAGGAAAACAATACAGAAGACAATCCATTTCCTCTATGTTATTAAGCATCATGTATCAGGATATAACCCAGTTTCCCAATACTTTTTTTTTTAACAGAGTTTTATATAGCACAAACTTGACCCGAATCCGGTATCAGAACGCTTTACATAGCACCAGTTTCATTACAGGAGGACACATTAATTTTTGTTAGGGATTGGAAGATTAAGTGATTTACCCAGAATCACAGGATGTTCAGCGTCATTGCTGAGACTCAAACCCAGTTCCCCAGATTCAAGGTCGACCGCCCTAGCCGTTAGCATGTAGCATGTGTCCTAACATACTGTAATTTGATAGTACCACTGGTAACTGGAATATAAGCGACATCCAGTTAGTGAGTAGGAACTGGACAACTAAGGTACAAGGGAAATATGTCACCTACAGTTTACAGTACTGGAACATCACTATATAAGGAGAGACACTGTTAATAATACCTGATGGTTTCTATATGATACATTATTTGAGAATAATTATGCTACTGCCCTATATGTGATTTCTTAAATATTAGACTATCCCTTATGGTCAGTTTGCTGCTCTTACATGGCACCTTGGGCAAATATTATGCTTATAAATTCACCTCCGATTAATTGCAAATGGTGCTCAATTATAAAACACTTTCCCTGAAGGGGTACGCCTTCCTCTCAGTATATATCACACATTTAACTCACAGTTACAGGGAGGTATGTATTTCATTTGTGGCACAAGAGCATACAAGGTGTTTTGCTGGCACTGGGAAGTCATGTTTGCTGTTTCATATCTAACACCAAACATTTCAGTCATGGCACATATTGCAGCAGATTTTGGTCATAAGTATAAAAGAGATATACATGCACCTATTCTGGAGACTAGACAAAGTCAGTTCAGTTCAGTTCAAGAAATTTTATTCGGTATGTATAAAACAACCATAAATGATAAACAACAAATCACATTGCTCATAATTATTGTTGTACATTATAATATCACAATTAATCATGCCAAAGGCATACAAAAAATATTTTAAAAGATAAGATTTCCATCTTAATTCCAGAAGATCATTACTGTGTTGGTGTGGCAATACTTTTACGTAGAGTAATCGCATTTGTAATAAAAAGTGAAACAATAAGACAGACCTTAATATCATTTAACTCAAGCATACATTTTAGAAAAGCAATATGCGATCTGATACCTTGTGCAAGCAAAAGTGGTTTTAAGTAATAGCGTCTAAAACTTGAATAAAAGTCAACAAACAATATAAAGTGCATAGTGCTTTTCTTGCTCTAACCATCACATGGGCAAGGGGTCATATCTGAGGGACAAGTTTTCTTGAGGGGGAAGGCAACTAAATGATGAGGGATTCCCAATCTAAATCTGACTAATACAAAACAATATATTAAGGTAGAGGTGCAAGTTAAGTGATCTTGGTAGCCCTCCTTTAATGTAAGTGTTAGATAAGACATGACAGTTGATTTCCTTCTCACATGGTTCATTTGGTCTTCCCTTTTATAAGTCTTGGATAAACAGTAAGTGATATTACTGATAAGGGGTTAGTCTGGACAGGAATCTTCAATATTTTTTTATAAATAAAAGTTAATATAGCTTAGCCTGGGAATAGTCAGTGCATTATCCATAGATAAGCAATCTAAAATAATTGACTTTGTAAAATGTGTCTAGTCTTTAAAGCAAATGGAACACCAAAGCAACAGGGGATGGAGTGTGAGCATATCTGTAAGATGTTGTAGCCCTGCCTCTCTATGAATAATCTCGGAAGAGGCTGAAGTAGGCAAACAGAGTAAGTGTTTGAGGAAACTATTTTTATCAACCTGTAGTGCCTTACTATTTTAGTAGCCCCACACACTGGCCCCAAATGTGGCAATAAATAAAAACCCTGGCCATATAGATTGCTATCTTCTCCTTAATCAGCCGGGAGCACAGCTTGGCTGAAAATCTAAAGATTCCATGAGTACATTTGTTCATCTTGCCTTAACATTTGTAACTTCTTGAGACCAGGAGCCATTGCCTGAAAAGTTGATACCCAGATAGCAAAAGGTATCAACAGTAACCACTGTGGTACTGCCAATAGGACTTCCTCAATAGTAAGATCCAGAAGTAAGGGGGACCAAGTCAACTGTTGCTTTCTTACAATAGTCTTCATTCGTGCAATCGGGGGGCTAAAGATTTCCATAAAATGGACAACCAAGGCATTGCAGGTAACATGTCTAGACAAGGTCTATTTTTTTAGCTAATGCATATATTATTTCCTGGATATGGGGTATATAATATAGAATTGACCTGTACTAACATGTCTGCTGAGTTAGTCATTGTATTCAATGCAACATGAGATGCACTTCAAGAGTTACAGATAGAAATTAATTCAGTGGCTGCCATGATTATTCAATATATAATTGCACTTGACCTCCTGAAACTACAACAAGAAGGACTGTGGGTTTTCCTGACTCTACTTTCTGTTATTTTTGGAATAAAAGTGGAAGCATAGGAAGGAACGTGGGACAATTTAACCATGCACTTCAAATATTCTGTGGGCCAGAGAAGATTATAGATTCTGAAGACTGGTCCTGGCTATGGATGTCGTTTCTAACAAAAAGATGGCTGAAGAGCTTAGTTCTAGCACTATGGGGCATCTTAATAGTAATAGTGGTACTTTTGTGTCGTCTTCAGTATGTTTGAATAATGATTATCTAATAGGTGTATATCTATGTGACAATACTTGTATTTCATTTGAGCACTCTGTAATGGTACAGTATCATCCACAGATATGTACTTTATTGATAGATTGTTACAACCATGTTTCTACCCTATATATATATGTATACATCTATATATATATATATATAAATTCACTGAAAAAACCATAGGTTTCACACCAGTTATAGTTAGGAATTTGCATTTTAAAAACCTATGAAATTCACTGAAAAAACCATAGGTTTCACACCAGTTATAGTTAGGAATTAGCATTTAAAAAACCTATTAAATTCACTGAAAAAACCATAGGTTTCACACCAGTTATAGTTAGCTGAAAATTTTACTGACATAAAACCATTGAAATTCCACGTTATAGTTAGTTGGACTCACTATAACTTGCGCGCCTGCAATGCACTGCTGATGACGTCACATATTACATCACTCATGACATGGTCCAACAGTTAATAGAATGTTTGGAACAAATAGAATCATGTACTAATAATTATCAGGAAATTCCGGACAATATTATCTTAGAAGTTTTATTAAATTTTGGAAAAGAATCAGAAGAATACATTTATATTTAATAATTTTAAATTGTTTGAGACATTGTTCATTTTTATATGTAATTCATGAAGTAGTACCAAAATGATTATATTATAAAGTGAGACTTATAGTATACTGTGCAACTTTTTTGAGTTACATAGTAAGTTTACTCATAGTTACTACCTTTCTCCCACTATGTTATCTCCAATGTGTATTTTACATCTCTTTTTCATCATAAGGGAGCAGGATAGACTACCCATGATCCCCTAGGACTTCTCAGGGAGTGCTTAAAGGATCTGTTTCTGCTTTCCTGACAGACTATGGTATGGATTCCATATACCACAATAACTTCTATAACAACATGCAAGATATCTACAGAGGAGACGGTGTACATTAAATTTAAGTCTCTGCATTGGTATCTAAATAAAAAAAATAAAAAAATAAACATTTTTTTAAAACAGCTACTTTTTTTAAAACTGTCATTCTTTTTTTCCCCGTGGTACGCTCCCCGGTACGCTCCCCGGTGCGCGGCCATAGATATATATATTTCTTTTAACCTAAATTACTCAAAATCCACTGGAGCACATATCTTGAGACATAGCAAAGGCACATCGGGCTACCAGTCCCTACAATTTTGCCAAGTTTTGTGGAAATTCATTCAGCCGTTCGGGCTAAAAGTGAGGTCAACTGCCCTATGGAAATTAACATGGGGAAAACACGTTTTGGGACACCCCTTTTATCTCGGCCCCCGCTTGAAAAATCCCCCCCAAACTTTCAGGGAAGGACCGGGGCGCCATGAGGCAAATTTGAGGAAATTTTCAGGCGGATACCTCAACCGGCACCAAAGTTATTCACAATAGAATGTTGAGATTTTGTATTGAAAATAATCCTAACTATAACTACCTACTGGCGACCGCCAGTAGGTAATATAGATGTAGTGAGCAAGGCGGACTTGTCCACCGAAACGCGTCTTGTCGTCTTTCTTGTTAATAAAGACCTTTGATTTCGAATCCCACGGAGTTGGTGCCTGCTTTCTGAAAGACTTTTGAATACAGGATTGGGTTCATATATATATAAATTCACTGAAAAAAACCATAGGTTTCACACCAGTTATAGTTAACTGGAAATTTTACTGTCATAAAACCATTGAAATTCCACGTTATAGTTAGTTGGACTCATTATAACTTGCGCGTGCAATGCACTGCTGACGACGTCACATATTACATCACTCATGACATGGTCAGTGACATCACTCATGACATGACATAGGTTTTTTAAATGCTAATTCCTAACTATAACTGGTGTAAAAACCTATGGTTTTTTCAGTGAATTTCTTAGGTTTTTTAAATGCTAATTCCTAACTATAACTAGTGTGAAACCTATGGTTTTTTCAGTGAATTTCAAAGGTTTTTTTTAATGCTAATTCCTAACTATAAGTCTCACTTTATAAGTAAGACTGTTAGCACTCTAGTTGTTCTTTAGAACAGTCTGGTACATTCTGTCATTGGGCTGTAGTTGCGCTACATCTGGCTGATATTTGGGCTACATTTGTATTTTTTTGTCTCTGGTGGCCATCTTTGGGCTACATTGGGCTACATTGGGCTACATTTGGGCTACATTTGGGCTCTAACATTTATATAGCCTAATGTAGTCCAATATATATTTTTTTCAAAGTTAATTTTCTTAAAAACCACTGGAGCATATATCTTGAGACATAGCAAAGGCACATCGGGCTACCAGTCCCTACAACCCTACAATTTTTCCCAATTTTTTTTTTTGTATATTGTTTTTTTTGTATTTTTTTTGCCCTGGAGCGCTCCCGGTGCACGCCCCGGTGAGCGCCCCGGAAAGCGTAGTATTTTGAAGCTCCCCGGTGCGCGAACCGGGAAGCGTCCCGTTAGCGCCAATGTCGCGATCGAAAACAACATCGTGGCGCGGCGCGTAAGCGTGACGTATCGCGTAGCCGCGCGATGTGTCTTATGACGCGCTGCGTAAACGCACCCGAAGCGCTCCGCGGCACGGCCCGGAGCGCGTAACGTAAGCGCGCCGGAGCGCATAACGTAAGCGCATCGGGTCATGTGACTTGAAAATAACACTTTTCATTGGTTCTCATCATTTTTTTCTCCAAATAATGAAAGCCCCCTCCTTTTTTCCTCATTCTAACTTTCTTCATTGAGAGAGCAAGAGCTATTTTTGAGCAAACAATAGCATCACTTGTAGCTGCAGCTGGTGCTCCCCCACAACCACCACCACCACCAAGAAAAGAAGGTCCACCACCACAGTTTCTTGGAGGACAAGAAGAAGAGGAGGAAGAAGAGGAGGAGGAGGAACAACCAAGGCGCTTCCTGCCTGAAGGACCAAGGCAAAAGCACGTTAAAGTGCACTTTATTTGGCAATTATTTTCTTTTCCTGCAGACCAGAAAAAGGTGAACGCCCCCAAAGTCATCTGTCTTATTTGTGACAAAGTCCTCTCCAGGGGGGGGCGTGGCCAACTGCCGAGCATGGCGGCAGCTTGAAGCGGGAGCTCCGACAGGATCACCGGCCTCGCTGACTATCCGCACTTTGATCCGTTTCCTCGCCCGCCCGAAGGGGCTGCAGCGGCTCAGGAACCCGAGCGACATTGATTGCTGAAACCCCGGTGCGAAACGGCCGCCGGGAACAGCTCCTGCAGGTAACGCAGTGACGGGGCCTGCACCAGCCTGAAAGCGCCGGCCTCAAGTAGACGACGGGCCCGGGCGGAAGTGCGCCCTCCCCGGCCCGGGCGCCCTGACCCCAGCCGGCGGCTGCTCCGCATTACAACGGAGATCACACATTCGCATTGCCTCCACAGCGCCCACACCTGAATGTACCGAGGGGTCCGGAGGGGCCAGAGAAGGAGATAGGCATCCCAAGGTGAGAGGGGAAAGCGCAACGGAGGCCAGAGACTGCGCCATACCTTGTGGACCCGGGCGCCTGGGACGCCGATAACGCACCGGGTGAGGGGGACCGCACTGAGACCTGCCCACCTCCTTCCACGGCCACCGGTCCAGGACTTATCCTACCTCCACGGGCAGGCCCATAGGGACACCGGCGACCTGCCGCGGAGCCGGCATGGAGCAGGACCAATTGCAGCTCGATCGGCCCGGCGTGGGCACCTGTTAGGTGCCGCCGGCCCCACGAGGTGGCCATTGTACCAGCGAACAAAGGAGGCTGAAGCACAAACCAGGGGGACATCCTCAGGAACATCGCTGTGCTGGATGGCGCCGCACTGCCCTTCCCACACAACCCCGCTGTAAACCGCACAACCACCCTCCGAAGAGCGGCGACCTGCCTACCACCCCGGGCCCCGAGTGCCACTGAGGTGCCCCTTCGACTCGACAGGACATAGCTTTATCAGCCGTGCGCCCGCAGGCCTTGCGAGACCCAAAGAACGACAGTGAAACCAGGCGCTAGGTAATACCACCTCCGCCAGCAACGCGACATCATGGCCGGAAAGGGTACGCGGAGTACGTCGACACAAGCGAAGCTCGACAAATTCGCATACGGCCAAAGTGGACATTCCCAGAGTGGCGGCCGTCACTCCTCTGGTGCTCCTCCGGACACGGGAGGCAATCCAAAAGTGACCCTTGAAGACGTAATGAAGACACTCAACGAAGTCCGGACAACGGTGGGCTCCATCTCCTCCGAAGTCACGCTCCTCCGAGCCGACTTTCACAAAATGGCGGAAAGGGTCTCGCAAGTGGAGGTAGTCACGAAGTCTCTTGTCGAAGACACCTCAGACCTGCAGGTAGCCATGGAACGCATGGAAAGAGTCACGAAGCAGTTGCAGGAAAAGCTCGACGATCAGGAAGGGCGCTCAAGACGGAACAACGTCCGCATCCTGGGCCTGCCGGAGTCGGAGGGTAAGGCTGCAATGGACTTATACGTTGAAGAGCTGATCAAGACCCAGCTAAAACCTAAAGGCCTATCCCACTTCTTTTCTGTTGAGAGGGCGCACCGAGTCCCTGGTGGTGCAGCCAAACTGGGTGCCAACCCACGGCCAGTGCTGGCCAGACTCTTCAATTTTAGGGACAGGGACGCAATCCTGCAAGCGGCACGGAACTCCCCGCCAGTGAAAATTCAAAACTCAACGCTGGCCTTCTTTCCAGACTACACGGCGGAGGTAGCCAGACGCAGAAAATCTTTCATGGATGTAAAAAAAACACTGCGGGACAGAGGCCTGCCATACTCCATGCTTTTCCCCGCCAAATTGCGCATAGTGGCCGAGGGCAAGGCGTGGTTCTTCGATACACCGGAGGTGGCTCGGGAGTGGCTTGATGGATGGAGGCAGGTGGGACAACCACAACGCCAGCACAGAGATCGACAACACCATCGCAACGAAGGACAGTCGTCACAGTCATCAGGTGCGCCTGCGAACGGAGGGGGTGCAACGGCACTGGACTCGGATCTTGAAAGAGACCCATTTGACTCTGGACAACCGGTCAGGAGCTAATCAGACTGTTCAGCATTGGGGGCAACATGTTTGTGAACACTTGGGACCTTGATACTGCTGGAGCAAAGTAGGGCGGGCACCGGCCGGTGCCTGTAGGGGTATCACCAACCCCACGAGCAAGTAAGATGGACGGGGATGGGTTTAAGCACTCTGCCAAGTTGGGGTTGCGGGCGGGTTCTCGTCCGTGGTGCAGGGGAGCAGGGAGGGGGAGGGGGGGGGGGAAAGTTGTAATGTTTTAATTGACAATGTTCTTAGTCATCGCTGCTACTACACGAATTATGGCCCCACTGCAAGCCGTACTCTCCTGGTTCTCTGTCACAGATCTTCCCACAGGCACTATGCTCCGCCTTCACGCTTTGGTCACACTAGTCATACCTCCACATGGCACGACGACATAGCGACGCACCCGCTGTAGGAGACGCGCACCTCACAGCGGTATCCCCTTTGAAATTGCTCACCTGGAATGTCAGGGGACTGGGGGACAAAATTAAGAGGGGGTTGGTTCTCCAAACTATCAAACGTCATGGGCCAGACTTGGTGATGCTACAAGAGACGCACCTGGCTGGGTCCACCTGCAAAGCTCTTGACAGGCGCGGATATACCATGATAGCGCATGCAGAGTTCACCACGGGGTCCAGGGGCACTGGGATACTTCTCAAGAAAAACTCCTCCTTTATGGTTCATAGCCACAAAACAGATGACCAGGGCAGATTTGCGGCGCTGCATGGCCAATGGGAGGGGAAGTCCCTCACAGTGGTGTCAGTATACATTCCCCCAGCACTACACTCCACGGCACTGCCTGCACTGGGTCAATTTCTCATCGACCTCCCAGAGGGTGACATGATCATTGGAGGGGACTTTAACGCCATAACAGACCCGCTACTAGACACCTTTCCCTTGCGAGACCGGCAACGAGGAGCCGCCGTGCTTCCTGGTTTCCTGTCCGCATTGGGCCTGACGGATGTTTGGCGCCACTTGAACCCGACGACTAAACAATACACGCACTATTCATCTGCACATAACAGTCTTTCGCGCATTGACTATCTTTTCTTCTTGGGGGTGGGGCTGGGCTCTGTGGACAAACTGGAGATCCTACCTAGGGGTATATCTGATCACTCTCCTGTGTCCCTCCACATCACATCCAAGGAGCGCAAACGAGCCAGGCTATATCCAATATACCCCAACTACTTGCAGGTCCCGGGTGTCAGGAAGAAGCTTAAACTGGCCTCCTCGCACTACTTTACAGAGAATACGGGAACGGTCTCTTCACCGTCTATACTTTGGGAGGCATACAAAGCAGTCCTACGCGGCGCAGTGATAGCGACTATCACAGGGCACAAACGCGACTCCAGAAAAGAGCTCGCTCAATTGGAACTGGCGCTCCACAACGCGAATGTCGCCCACATGTCAAATCCCTCCCCTGACACCGCACATGCGCTCCATCTCAAACAGCAACAACACTTGGCACACCTCACAACAGTGACTAAGGGACATCTGGCGAGCACTGCCAGCAGGATCTACGATGTAGGGGACAAGGCCGGAAAAATGCTGGCGTGGTTGGACAGGCGGGGTGGTAGCGACAGAGGCATTCAGAGGCTGTACAATCGGGAGGGCCAGCTGCTGACGCACCCTGAACAAATCGTACATACCTTAGCACAACATTTTCAGGAAATCTACACACCGACCAGGGCGGTCACTGAGCAGGAAGCGTTAGCCTCACTTGACCACATCACGGTCCCCACACTTTCCCAAGAAGCGCAACTCGAATTGGACAATGATCTGACCGAAACTGAAATCCAGTTAGCAATACAGTCTTTGCAATCTGGCAAAGCACTTGGTCCGAATGGGATACCCATAGAGTGGTATAAAATGGCAGCCCCCCTATTGAGCAAACCCTTACTGGAGATGTATACAGAAAGTCTGGTTACGGCCGCACTCCCTCTGGATCAGCGCACGGCCACCATAGTGGCTATCCCCAAACCTGGCAAACCGCCGACTCTGTGCTCCTCATACCGACCTATCTCCCTGCTCAATGTTGAAGCAAAGATACTTGCGAAGCTCCTGGCTAGCCGCCTAACGGCACACTTGCACTCCCTGATACATCCAGACCAATCAGGCTTCATGCCGCATAGGAGCACAGCACTGAATTTGCGGAGGGTGCATGGAGTCCTGGCGAGAGCGCATCTCCTCTCCGAACAGGCAGTCATCCTATCCCTGGACGCCAAAATGGCGTTTGATCTTGTGGAGTGGGAGTACTTATTTGCAGTCCTGGCCCGTATGGGCTTCGGACCGAAATACATAGCATGGGTCCGGTTGCTGTACAAGTCGCCAATGGCACAGATAGTCGCGAATGGTCACATCTCACAGCCCATTCCATTAGGCCGCGGGACAAGACAAGGGTGCCCGCTATCGCCCCTGCTTTTTGCGCTGGTGCTTGAGCCGCTGGCCATCCTGCTTAGGGCAACACCACTGTTTCGGGGACTCACGTGGACGGATGGGTGGGAAGACAAAGGGTCACTATATGCCGATGACATGCTGATCTATATGACCAACCCCAACGAAGGTATCCCTGCATTACTGGCCATGTGCGACGAGCATGGGAGGGCATCTGGCTACACCCTTAACTGGTCCAAATCTATTGTCTACATACTCAAGGGCCCGGAACCGACACTGCGGGATGACTGCCCCCTACAATTGGCTACAGGCTCATTTAAATACCTAGGCATTATCATCACCGCCAGTGCGAAAGACTTTTATGACGCAAATCTGATGCCGCCTCTAACGCGTCTCCGTGCAGACGTTAAGTACTGGGCCACCCTGCCGTTAACCCTCCTTGGAAGAGCAGCCCTATACAAGATGATGGCTCTCCCTAGATTCCTTTACGTGTTGGAGAATACCCCCTATATGGTTGCCCCACGCTACTTCCGACAGGTCGCTGCACTTGTGTCTGCACTCCTATGGAACAATGGCCCAGCTCGTATAGCTCACGATAAACTGGTTAAAAGCTGGTACGAGGGAGGTATTGCGCTACCTAACCTTCAATTGTATTACTGGGCCTCCCAGCTTAAGATAATAAATCAGTGGATGCACGCCCCGCGGGGGGACCCCGCATACCAAGCGGACTGGTCGCAGTTGGGAACAGATGGCATGCTCGCAGTACTATACAATCGCACGAGGGCCCGTAAACTGATAGGTCCGACACTGCACACGGTATCCCTGTGGCATGCAGCGCAGTCCCGACTAGGATGGCAGGGGAAAATTACGAAAATGACGCCGTTGTGGGACACGAAATCGCTAGGGAATTTAAGAGCCAGTAAGGGATTCACGCAATGGGACCAAATAGGAATTTCGGTTGTAGGTGACCTTTGGGATAAGGACTCAATGATCACATTCTCACAATTGCGGCAACAGTATGACATGGGGCCCACTGAAACCTACAGGTATGTGCAAATCAGACACGCCCTACTGCACGCAATCCCTCCCGGCACAGTACTCCCGGAATCCTCTCCACTGGAGGACAGGCTGCTGACTGACTTCATGGAACAGAAGGCAACCTCCCTTACATACAAAAAACTAGTTAATAACCTGCCGGACCCCACACTGAAACTCCGAGAGCGATGGGCCGGGGAGCTCGGGGACATGGACGACACAGAATGGAACGAGGCGTTGGCCTCCCCGAGGGAGGTGGGCATCTCAGCACGGTTTAGGCTGGTACAGCTCAAGATCCTACACCGCACCTATTATACCAGGACACTTTTACACAAGATACAGAAAACGCCACACCCTTTCTGTCTCAGGGGCTGCGGGGAGGAAGGGTCCCTACTTCACACACTATGGGATTGTCCGTTGCTTCAAGAGGTATGGAAACAAATTATGCGAACCATCTCCCAGGCCCTTGAAATATCACTCCTGCCCGAGCCCCGCAAATGTCTGCTAAACGTTTGGGATCCCACTGATTTGAACAAGTATGAACAGTTATGGGCTACATTAGCTATGACAGTGGCAAAAAGGGACATAGCACAAAAATGGGGGGCTCCGGAATTGCCGACAGTGTCGGGCTGGGTTAGAAATATGGATCTCCTCATGGTGAAGGAACGGGCAGTTTATATGTTGCGGGCATGTCCGCGTAAATGGAATAAAGTGTGGTCACCTTGGAATAAATATAGGGGGGAACCGTGTGACCCATTGCCGGAGGATGAAGAACTAGAATCAGACGAGGAGGATGAATAGAGGGGCGGTCTGATGTGGGATATCTGAGTTATGTGGGGGGGGGGGAGCACTGACTATATGCTATGCATCAATGTACGAGCCTTATGCAGTGGAGGACATCATTATATGACAGAACACAGTTATATGCAGTGATGATGACGGTTGTTATGGTTTTGTTTTATTGTTTATAAAAAGGGAAAAAATGAACAAGAAAAACACTCTCCTTCCATACGCAAAAGTTACTGAAAACTAACTGTAGTATACAACAGGTGAGCAAAATACGAACTGGAACAAACTCCGGAAAGTTGATTTGTAGGTCTTTAACAAGAACTCAATGTATCTTTTTCATTTTGTGCATTGTGAACATTGACATTGTACGCCTTTCTATCCTGTCATGTGATCACCACCATGCCCGTAATGAAGCAACATGTATCAGCTATGAGAAATGATATTGTTGAAATTAACCTGTAAGCCAATTTGTCAATAAAGTTTTTCCAAAAAAAAAGTCCTCTCCAGGGGCAATCCCAAAAAGAAATATTCTTTTGGTAATTTTACCATGATCCGCCACATGGAGAGGTGGCATCCAAATAACTTAGCCCAGGCTGAGGTACAGGAACTTCGAAACAACCCACCCCCTGTGGCCAGCACCTCCTCTACTGTACACTCACTTTCTGGTCCTGAAGCACGCCAAATGGTGCCAAATATTCAACCAAAATTTGGCACCATCAAAATTGTTTGCATTTTCTATGGCAAAACATTATGTTATTGTTAACTTAGTGTCACCTTAATAAATAATGCTGTGGACAACCACCAATGCAGCAAGAAAAGGAAGCAGTAATTCTTTTCTTTTTTTTTGCTCCTATTGAGCCATTTCCAATTCCCTGTTTTTTGTTTGTTCCCTTAAAAAACACAAAAAAATATAAAATTGTTCAAAAATACAAAAAAATGTTCAGAAAAATAATAAAAAAACATATAAAACAACAAAAAGAATAAAAAAACGTTCTTTTCAGAACTACCACCCATTTATAAAATATTGCTAAAAATTTTAAACTCTGCCATTCTTTTTTCTCTTTTGTGCGCTTCCCGGTGCACTCCCCGGTGCGTGTACCGGGCGCTCCCTCCGCGAAAATCGGAAAAAAAAATATTTTTTTTGCCCCGCGGGGCCCTTTTATAGCCCCCACATCAAACCTAGGGGGTCAGGGTGGGTCTACCCTGCCCCCTTATGGTAATTTCCCCCTTTGTTTTGGCCACCTCTTGTGTCTCGATCCTACCGAGACACAAGATGGCAGACACCCTGGACTGTTTCGAATGTTTACAGACACCCGAGAGCCAATCAGCTTTCTGTGCGCAAGTCGCGTGGCGCGCCAAGAGCGCTCCCCGGTGCACGTACCGGGGCGCTGCCATAGATATATATATTTTTTTTTAACCTAAATTACTCAAAAACCACTGGAGCACATATCTTGAGACATAGCAAAGGCACATCGGGCTACCAGTCCCTACAATTTTGCCAAGTTTGGTGGAAATCTATTCAGCCGTTCGGGTTAAAAGTGAGTTTGACCGCCCTACGGAAATTAACATGGGGAAAACACGTTTTGGGACCCCCCTTTTATCTCGGCCCTCGCTTGACGAATTCCCCCGAAACTTTCAAGGAAGGACCGGAGCTCCGCGAGGCAAATTTGAGGAGGTTTTCAGGCAGATTCGTAAACCGGCGCCAAAGTTTTTCCAAATAGAATTTTGAGATTTTGCATTGAAAAAAATCCTAACTATAACTACCTACTGGCGACCGCCAGTAGGTAATATATATATATATATATATATATATATATATATATATATATATATATATATATATATATATATATATACATATATATATATATATATATATATATATATTCACTGAAAAAAACATAGGTTTCAGGGACGTTATAGTTACAAATTAGCATTTAAAAAACCATTGAATTTCACTTTAGAAAACATAGTTTTCAGGCATGTTATAGTTAGACATCAGCATTTAAAAAACCTTTGAAATTCACTGAAAAAAACATAGGTTTCATGGACGTTATAGTTAGTTGGACATTTCTCCCATTCAAAACTATAGAAATTCCCCCGTTATAGTTAGTTCACCTAACTATAACTCGTGCACCTGCAATGCACTGCTGATGATGTCACATATTACATAATTCGTGAAATGGTCAGTGACATCACTGATGACATCACTGATGACATCTCAAATGACATTACTGATGACATCACTGATGACATCATCCAGTGACTGTGTTTTTCTTTAAAGTTTAAATATGTATTATATATATGCCAAGGTGTATTGAAGAATGAGTGGGTGTATAAGTGTTTGGATGGAGGATTTAGTAGGTGCGTGACTGACTGCTTAAGTGAGTGATTACATTTGTCTCACTGAATGCATGGATTAGTGACTAAACTGTGTGAATGTCTGTATCAGTCTGTCTGATGTTGTATAAGCTGCTGCATGGGTTGGTCAGTAGCTACATGGGTGTCTATATGGGTTATTGATTGGCTGCCTGAGTATTTGTATGGGTGCCTGAGTGTGTGTGTGTGGGTGGGTGGGAGGTGTGTGACTCCGTGCATAGATGTTTGAGTGGTTGATTAACAGTATGTATGGGTTCAAGAATGCATGTGGAAATAGTTGTATGGGTGGATGTGTGTGTGTATGGGTGTATTGGTGAGTGAATGGATGTCTCAATAGTACATGGCCAAGTAACTACATATGTTATAGGCAATGTATGTGAGAGTTGAAGTATATAAGTGACTATACGTGAGAGTCAGTGATTGTGAAAGTGGCTGAATGGATGAGTGTGTACTTGTATCAGTGGTTGTATAAGGGAGAAAGTATGTGTTTGTTTCTGTTTGAATAAGTGATGTGGTATGTGTATAACTGTATAAGTCAGTAAACGGAAGTGTGATTGATTCTTTGCGTGACTGACTAGGTGTGTGAGTAACTCTGAATGAGTGGTGGTGTGTGAGTGTCTGTATAGGTGTATGAGCGCTTATGATAGTGTTGTATTGATGAGTGAATGCATGTATGAGTGATTGTATGGGTGAATCACTGGATGTGTGTATAGACTTAGGAATCAGTGAGTGCGTATGTAGTAACTGGTATTGGTCTGTCAATGGTTTCCAATATGGTAGTCTGTATTTTACAGTGGGTGTATCAAAGGTTATATTAGAGTGTGAGGAGGTGCATCCGATTTTCACTTGGATGATGGCATCAGTAATTTTATCAGTGATGTAATTTGAAATGTCATCAGTGATGTCTTCAGTGATGTCACAGATCATGTCATGAATGATGTAATATGTGATGTAATCAGCAGTGCATTGCGGGTGCGCAAGTTATAGTTAGCCGAACTAACTATAACGGGGAATTTCTATGGTTTTGTACGAGAGTAATGTCCAACTAACTGTCACGTCCCTGAAAGCTATGGTTTTTTCAGTTAATTTCAAAGGTTTTTTAAATGCTAATTTTGAATTAAAATGTTCATTAAACTTATGTTTTTTTTGGTAATTTTGATTTTGTTTTAGTGATATTTTGAAACTTTAATATCGTAAAAATAGTTTAAAAAATGTTGTTTGTTTGTTATCAAAATAATTTAATGTCTTCTGTTTTCTTAAATATTAATATAGATATTTTTTTGTTGTTGAGAAAATAGTTGAGTCGCGCACCCATCGTGTATCTATCTTGGTTGCTGTGCGGCTTCAAATAGTCATATTGGTAAAGTCGTTAAGTATGCTAGTTCAGCCAGCCCACTCCGCCTAAGCTTACAGGGAGGGAACTATAACGCTACATGTCCCAGGTCTAGTTGTCAGCATGCCACTGCCACTCCCTCACATCTGGTTTACACCCACACCACACCCATGCAGCACAAGCTTCACAGGACATGTGACCCTGCCAATAAAAAGGGCCGGGCACATGTGCTCACCGTCATTTCCACTTTCTATCTGGGTGTATCTGTGTGCTTATTATGTTGGTGGCAACCAAGGCACTTTGGCAGACACGGGCCTCCCGCAAAGTGGCGATGACTTGAGGTGCACAGAGTTGGGGGCAGCAGAGGCATTTTGGCCAACACGGGCCTCCCAACATGGCGTTGACTGGAGCTGCACTGAGTTAGTGCCACCAGAGGTGGGCGGGTGTGCAGCCTGTGATGATGCGTAGGGCTTGATACATCATCCTGCCAATCAAGACCTGGTTTGAATTGTGAGCTCAGCCGGACCATGTATTCCAAAGGCAGCTGGCTGTACAGACATGAATCCTCGGCGGAGTGCAGCAGGATGCACTGAGGCCTGTGCCAGGGAATCCAGCGACGGCGGAGGAGGTTGCTCCGGCATGTGGTGGGCCCTCGTGGAGACCCGCTGGTGGTGGCAGGTGAGCATTGAGGTTTGGGTGCACAGGGTCAGTCAGTCATCGCTGGGCGAAGGCCTGGTCAAGGGTCCAGGGCTGGGATGTTTGCGAAAGATGTAGGAATCATGCACACTGCCTGAGAAGTTTGCAACAGCATTAGTGTACAGGCCCCGTGGTCCAGTTTTGCCTGCACTCTACTGGAATGCGTGTGGTTTCAGTTATGGTGATTGTGTGCAGTGTTAGCAGGGGGCACAAGTAGTACATGTGTGCAGCCAGTTGCCCCTAACATATGCAGGAAGCCTGCTAGGGCGTGGTTCCCTTGAGTATGAGTGAAGTGAACATGCAGGTGTATCAAGCTGAAACGAACTGTGATGCTTACAGGTGTGATAAATCCTGCATAATGAGACCGTAACAAAAGTTTGTGTGGTCGTAACGTTCCTTTTTTTTCCTATGAAACAAAAACAGACCACGGACACTATTTGAGATCATAAAACAACAATCAAACAAGCTGGCAAAATCTGCCCAAGAAGTCACCAAAACGCAACTAAGCTGCAAAGAATTCTCTACCTTTTTCACCAACAAAGCCAACAAGCTGGAAAGAGAACTCAAGATTCCAGCAGATAACCTTGACTACCATACACCATCATGGTACAACACCACATCAAAAAAGGTGGATAATTTGATAAAAAAACAAGGCTCACTGGGACACCTTCATATTATTGGACCAGAATGAGATTGCTAAAACGCTATCTGACATCAAACCCAACAATCACTACAACGACCCCCTACCATCAAAATGCCTGAAAGAAATCAGACATATTGTGATTCCTATATGGACAGAAATTATAAACGCCTCTCTTTCTCAGAGGATCCTTCCAATGCCTAAAAATAGGTCAAGTAGTCCCGATCATCAAAAAACCTACAGAGGACACAGCAGATCCAAATAACTATCGCCCAGTGACCAACATTCCTCTTCTTGCCAAATTAATAGAGAAATGTGTACAGAATCAGCTGAGCCTACACATCGACAATTTCTCACTGTTAGATTACTGCCAATCGGGACTCAGAACAGGTCACAGCACGGAACCGGCAATACTTCACATTGTCGATGATGCACTTCAGGCACTAGATCACAATCAATCTTGTCTACTCATCCTCCTTGACCTGTCTTCTGCATTCGATACAGTTAACCATGAAAAATTACTGAACAGACTCCATGACCGAATAGGAATATCTGGTAAAGTGCTGAAAAGGTTCGAATCCTTCCTACAGAATAGAACTCAGAGATTCCTTGTCTACCAATCACTTTCACCTTCTTGCCCAAATGCAATTGGAGTACCTCAAGGATCTACATTATCTCCATCACTGTTTAACTTGTACATCGAACCCCTTACAGAAATTCTGTGAAATTCCAAAATATCTTACCACATGTGTGCGGACGACATGCAGATATATATCAAGATCGCGTCCCTGGAAGACATCATCTTAATGAATGAGGCCCTCAAAATGACGCTAAAGTGGCTAACTACCAATCATCTGAAGCTAAACGCAAATAAAACAGAATTCTTACTTATCTCGCCACAAAAGAATCAATTAGAAGTGAAGGAATTGTCCAAAATGATCACAGCGTTAAATTGCACCCCCACTCTAGTTGACTCAGCAAAATTACTTGGAATCACACTGGATGAAAACCTAAACATGAAAGCCCACATCAAAGCAATGGAAAAAAACGCCCGTTTTCATCTGAACTATTTAAGAAAAATGAAATCATTTTTAACTGAGACGGATCTAAAATGAGTAGTGCAATCACTGGTTATCACAAGGATTGAATATGGGTGTACAGCGTTAGCAGGACTTCCAAAAATTTCCACAGAACCTTTAAAAGCATGCCTCAATGCAGCGGCAAGACATCACAGGAAGGAGAAAATTTGACCATATCTCCCCTCACTTGAAATCTTTAAATTGGCTACCTTGTGAAGCTAGAATACAGCTAAAAATGGCATGAATTACCCATAAAGCGATTCATTACAACACACCTATATACCTTGCCTAGAAAATTGAAATTTCAGGAGGTAACAGACCGGCCAGGAGTGCCAATGAACTGGTGCTGAGATCACCCATCTTCAGGAAGAAAAAAACCTATGATAGGGCGTTCCCAGGAGCGGCCCCCAGAATCTGGAACTCTCTTCCCCCAAACATTAGAAAAATTACTAACACTGCAACATTTAAGAGGGAAACTAAGGGCCAGATGTAGGTCGGTCAGTAACGGCTGTAAATCGGTATTTTCGGCCGTTACCGACCGGTATACATGATTTGGCATGTAGGGGCACAATTTTACAGAATCGGTAACTAGCCATGTGACAGACAGACATGCCCTTAGGGCATGTCTGTGTGCCACATGGCGCACATGCCTATTTGTGGGGTGCCAGAGGGTGTCAAAGTGACACCCCCTGCACCCTTGCAAAATTCGGTATTTACCGATTCTGTAAATACAGAATCGGTATTTCCCATTGATTCCTATGGGCTTTGAAGCCCATAGGAATCAATGGTAAATACCGATTCTGTATTTACCGAATGTGACAGATTCGGTATTTACACATCTGGAAATACCTACATGTCCACCACATTGATTTACCGATTTTCAATTACCGAATCGGTAAAATTCGGTAATTGAAGATCGGTAAATCAATTTTACCTACATCGGGCCCTAAGATCTTTCTTATGAGTAAATTCCTTCCATAGGCAAGACAATTCACCAATTAAGCCTTCACATAGAGGTGACTAATAGACAACAATATGGGAAGTAAATAGAAAATCACCAACTCTATGATGATACCATCGATCAGCACTATGCCAACCCTGGGACTGGAGATGATAGGGGACTAAACAAAGTCACTAAAAACAATCTTATACGGAAAGACCTCGAACACCTAGACAACATAATTAGTCTTGCCTAACTCAGATCATTGTATACTCGTGTTTAAACATGTACCGTACCTTATTTATTTTTATTTTTACATTATCTTCCTTCATCCACCCTGCATGGAAGTATACCTAACTAATTGCTTTACTGTCCTCTCGATATATTACATAAGACTTGTTTAACGTGTTTAACCTATTTCATGTTTTGTTAAGCGCTCTGATACCCAAGGGTCTTGTTCGCGCTATAGAAAACTCTCAATAAATAAATAAATACAACCATACGAACTTCTGTTACGGTCCTTTTGTGCAGGATTGATTATACCTGTAATCATTCCGGTTTGTAAATCAGAAAAGGACACCCTAGGCAATTACTGGGTCATATCAAATATACAGACCTAAACGCAAATTGATACCATCATAGACTCAGTGTACTGCAAATTATTAGATTAAAAACTTCATTTTATTAATACAAATTCATATTAAAAATTATTATTTGTATCCAATATACAATTCTTAGGACAATGGAACAGAACATACTGTACAAATCAGAACAACATGCAAGGGTGTATACTAAACAAAGAATCTAGACAAACATATAGAAAACGATTTCTAAGGAATATGAAAAAAATCAATACAAAAACCAAACAAGTATGTAACTGTTGATTTCATATTGTGACATTGTGGCTTAATGGTGGAAATGTCTTATTTTTCATTCTGGTTTTGTAATACATTGTACCATATTACGTTTGTGACCATATTAACGCTTGACCATTTTCTTTATTTATCCAACAGGTTTCTGAATACAGAGTTTTGGGATTTCCAGAGGATCTACAGTTATTTCGATCCACAAGTTGATGTTCCCCTTTGGCAATGCCACTCGTTGTTTGATGTTTTTGTGTTGTTCATTTATGTTTTTCAAATAAAGTACTGTTTTTCCACCCCCATTTCAGTGACTACAATCTTGGATCTGGAGCACAGAGGCATAAAGCAACGACTGGGGTTAGGATTGATGTGCAGGAATGCAAAAAATTATGACGAGCGGGTGGAAGTTTAATAGGGCTGGCTGTGAGACTCCTCCGGCTCTCACAGTTGTTAGTTGGAAGGTACCAGACGCAAATAGGTGCAGCACAGCCAACAGCTTTGTTTGCGTATGGATGTTGATTGTCCGCTGTGTTGGTACCATCAGCCTGTGGACAATGTGGCAGTGTGCACTAACTTGAGAATGGGGCGGTATTTCTTTCACCACTTTTGCTGCCCTAAAGTGCAGATAACTCAGTGATAAGTCCCCACTGTTCTGTTATAGGGTGACTCTAACACGAGCCCTTGTGTGTATTAGGACATTTTTGTTGCTACATGCAAATCACAAGAAAAAATATGAAAAAACAAGAAAAGTGGGCAGGGTACAAATACCCTGACCCACTAGGCCTCCTCAAGGGATCCCTCAAAAAGCCCCAGGGCCCAAAAATTATGACTATTTTTTTTGAAAAAGCAGCAGGGTGCACGAATCCTGATGAAAACCCCCCAAAAAACAATGAGGCATATTCTCAATAACTTTTTGCAGAGTTATCGGCACTTTAGCGCAGCGAAAGAATTATCATCCCATTCTCAACCTGGTGAAAGCTGACGATATCGCCAGTTTTCCGGTGATAGCTTCCGCAAAAAATCACCACAAATGAGAGCGACAACTAATGCTAATGATATGCAGACTAGGTGTTCCCGTGCAAAAAAACCATTTAAACACCGCTTCCCGATATTTTCAATGACCAGCCAAATCTATGATGCAATCCAAAAACAGGCGATAAGCTGCGTTAGCAGCAAGAATTTAACATTTGCCTTTTACTGGTGTGAAGCAGGATGGCTACCTACAGTATGTATGGGAGCCCAGCCCAGAGCCACATCTGAATACCAACACATGTCATAGAGCTACTAATCATGCAGCTCTGACACCCAAGAAGGCACAACACCCACTGCCACCACCCCCAGGACCTCCCCCCAGACAGCCCCCTGTAAGCGGAAGCGGAAGTGGAGTATGCTGGTCCAACATACACCACTCCAGCGTAGAAGTGTGAATAAATAGGCTGGGGCTCTGAGCGTGGTTCACTTCTGGGAAGGCCAATGTGTCTGCCAGACCGGCGGATCTAACCCTGGCACGAGGCCGCCGCAGTGACCGCCGGCCTCCTCGACACAGGCCCCCTGCGAACCCAGTGGCACAGCACCGCAAAGTTATGTCTGTACAGACTACTGCTTCGGTGTAAACTGCGGACAGCAGGGCTCACAATTCGAGTTGCGATTGCAGATGACCCAGTCCAGTAGGCAACAGACATTGCGACCAGTGGGGCTCGCCAGGACCACGCATCATCGCAGGCTGCGCACACGCTGAGTGCTTCAGGTGCTACTAACTCAGTGCACCACAAGTCATCGTCACGTAGCCTTATTAAGGCAGACCTCATTAAGCAAAAGACATTGCTCCCAGTGCGACCCGCCCGGCCCATGCATTATTGCTGGCTGCGCACATGCTGAATGCTTCTGTTGCCACTAACTGTGCAGCTCAATGCCACATGGCTGTGGGCCCTTGCTGACGGCTGCCTCTGGCCTACACTGCGGTCTGCAGGGCTCACAATTCAGATCGAGTCGCGATTGCAGATGATGCAGTGCAGTAGGCAAAAGACATTGCTCCCAGTGCGCCCCGCTCGAACCACACATCATCGCTGGCTGCACACACACTTCAGGTGCCACTAACTCAGTGCACCACAAGTCACCGCCATGTGCCCTTGTTGAGGCAGAATTCATTAGGCAAAAGTATACCCGTTTCAGGCGATTGTTCGTTTGGAGCCTAAAACAGGTAAGCTGCCTCCATCTGATTTACAAAGAGGCTTAAAAGGAAGAGTTGTGTATTTACTTTTAGATTAAATTAAAAGAAATCTTGAAACTATTGCTGTAGAGAAAGAGGAAATTGAACCTGTAGTTATTCTAGTTAATGGTGTTCCTACAAAGAGTCGAAAAATATAGCAAGAATTAGCAGATGTCAGCAAAGTGCCAAAGGCTACATTATATCTCACAAAAAACAATGTTTACTACAAAAATGTGTATGTGGAAGGAGAAGAAATCTATTGAGTTGATGATTGTGAAATTTCAAGTGGCCAAATTGAAAAAGTGGACATCTCCAAAAGTGAAGAAATTAATGAACATTATAGTGTACATCCTTTACATTCAAAGGAAGTGATTGGAAACACTATTGAATTATTTAAAATGAAGAAAGTGCAGGGAACTCCCATGAGTGTTTGGGAATTAAGTTTGTAAGCTTATTGTTTTCCACAGATCTTCCCCACTGGAAAAGGTGGACGACATGACAAACAACCAGTACAGATTCCAGCATCAGAATATCGTAGAACAAGATTGTATTCAGAAGATTAAATATTTCAACAATATATTCCATATTTATTTCATCTTTTGTTCCATACGCTTACACTGCAGTCAGCAGTGCTCACAATTCAAACTCAGTCTTGATTCTTTAGTTGCAGAGTTGCTGCCCGCGCACAAGCTGAGTGCTTCAGGTGCCACTAACTCTGTGCAGCTCAAGTCAAGGCCATGTGGCTGTGTACCCTTGCTGACCTCTGCCTCCAGCCTACACTGCAGTCAGCAGGGCTCAGAATTAAAATTGAGTCTTCATTTATTAATTGCAGAGTCCACTAGGCAACAGACATTGCATCCAGTGCGGGCCACCCAGGTGATGCATCATCACTGGCTGTGCACACGCTGAGATCTTCAGGTGGCAATAACTGTGCATCACAAATCATGAACCCTTTATGATTGCCTTTTGTGCTGAAGACACCGGACGCAACAATGTCACCTTAGGGATATTAACAATTTCTTCACATGAGCACGCTCATTTCTGGTGCCCCTACCTCAGTGCACCACAAGTCATGGACCCTTTACGATACAATCTTTTGTGTGTAATTTAAGATCTGGTGCCCCTATCTTAGAGCACCACAAGTCATGCACCCTTTAAAATTAAATCTCTGTGTGTGATCCGCTGATCACTGTTGTAGTTGTTGCCAGCACCAACCATTCCCTGAGGGCTGGCTTACACTCACTGCACACGCATCCACCACAGGGGTCATGGAACATGTGGCCCTAGTAATAAAAAGGGACTGGGCTCAGGTGCCCCTAGCCAGTTTCACTACCTATCTAACTGTGTCCCTGTGTTCATTATGTATGCATGATGGCCCTGGGCCCTACGACTTTACATTCTGCTGTTGACTGCGCACGCAACCATGTTACCTCTGGCAGTGGTGAACACCTCGGTTATGTAGCTTTGTCTGGGTCATTCTATGAGTTCATGGGTAGAGACTGGGTAATTAGAGTACTGCAAGGAGAGTGTATGGTGAATGTATATGTGCTTGGGGATTGGCGGAGTGATTGGATAAGTACATATGTTGGCGGAGCCTAACCTCCGAGCACGAGCTTGGCTCTAATTGGCTGTCGAACAGTGGCAACCCTAGCGGAGCGTCAGGATTGCAAACCAAGCCTCGGGAGACCCGACGCTACGCACGGAGCGTTGGTAGGCACCGCACTGGTTCCTGAGGCCCCCACCTTCTTTGCTATGGGATCCTCACAGCCTTTGCTCTAGTACCCTGGGTTCCCACCCACTAAAATCTGGGCCACTGGCTAGCGGGAAAACTGCACGGATGCCTGGAAAAGCGAATCCAAGAGCTTGGAATTCTCATTGTGGTATACTGCATGCTCATTCAGTGGATACCCTCCCATGTCGTTGATCTCTGAATCAAGGAATTCTGACTGTTGGTTCCCCGGAGTCCCTTCCACTGGATCCCCTAAAGCAAGCTGTGAATCCTGTCTGCAAGATAATTCCAGCCCCACAGCTGGATCATTGACATACAGCAGTTAGAATCTATGGAATTCTGTAGACGTAAGCGGAGTCGGCAGAGCCGACGTACGCCTGTCAGGGGCGCAACTAGAGCCAAATTTTGGAGGAGGCTGATAAAAATTTCGGGTGGGAGGGTTAATTCTTCCAGTCATAAACAAAGTGGAGATGCAGGGGTTCTAAGAAGGAGTGAAAACACAACAAAGTCTCATTAACAGGTAAATGGTCTTTTAAAGACCTGTGAAGTACTCGGGTGCCACGCTGAGAGGCGCGCACCCAGCGCGTACACACTAGGGGGCCACGCTGAGAGCCACGCACCAGGTGCATTCATACTCGGGGGTCGCGCCGAGAGCCCTGCACCCAGCGCGTTCACACTAGGGGGCTGTGCTGAGCGCCACGTTAGGATCGCCACTGCAAACTTTACTAAAAAAAAACAGTCCATTTCCATTAATTTATATTCGCCCCGGGGACCTCATCCCCCGGGGCAAGCCCAATTCTTGAATGTTTTTATTAATCATTAGGAAGGGGGGCAACGTGGTACCCCTTCCCTTGTCCATTTCTGGCTCCGGGGACCTTACTCCCGGGGCCTGGCCTCTTCGTTGGTGACTAAGGTAGGAGCCCCAATGCCCACATGGTCCTGCCGGCTCCCCGCCTCCTGCGGGAACCGGCATTGTTTTTGGGCAAGCGATGCTGCTAACATGCAGCTCTCCTTTGCCCAAAAGCAATCCTGATTTGCTTCATTGTAGCAAGTGCAGGTTTTCCTACTCTCGGTTCAACAAAGCAAACCAGATTTTGCTTGGACACGACGGGAGACGTGCTTCTACCCTGTCATAGCAAATAACAATGTCCCGGGGGTGGGGTCCCCAGGACATTGCAGGAGCAGGCCCTGGGGGTGGCAGTCCCCAGGGCCATCAGGGTCTCCAGGAGGGGGGCTGTACAGCCCCCTCCCTCTATTTTCAAAGCCCCGGGATGTGGTGGTCCCCGTAGATTTTGGGGGCCAGCGAAGCTGTTTTCTTGTGACTCGGTTCTACAGAGTCACAAGATGGCTGCCAAAACATCCTGGTTTGGAGTGTTGGCAGTCAATCGCAGTGAATCTCCTGGTGTGGCGGCCAATCACAGTGAAGCGCGTGGTCCGGAGGGTGTGCGAACCCACCACTGCCCCAGATATTGAAACTTTTATTTTTTTATTTTCTCAGCAACTACTGAACGGATTTACACCATTTAAAAAAAAAAAATCAATTACTATCTTTTTGCCAAATTTGGTGTAATACCATTCAGCAGTTCGGGCTGTAGCCTGTAATAACATTTCCTATGAAAATGAACATGGAGAAAACACTATTTGGGACACCCCATTTTTTCTCAGCCCCTGCTTGATGAATCACCCTCAAACTTTCAAGATAGGAGCTGACCTGAATAGACTTTTTTATTTTTATTTCGCGAACATTCGTCAAACGATGCCAAAGTTATTAGCAAATAAAAAAATGCTTTTCCTATGGAAACTAGGTTCTAACTATAACTACCTACCAACTGCCAGTAGGTAATATAAATATACAAGTCCCAGCCAAACCTGCAAAACCGGATCGACCTTTCCATCACAGGACCAATGAGACGCTGGAATTTCAAAGGAAGTGATTCCAAATTGTACCACCTGGGGTAATGAACTTAATTAATTCCTGTCCTGTGAGTGGAGATGACGAATGGTCCCACGGAGGCAGCCCGAGAAAGCACCAAGGGCGGAACATTTCCTAAACTCAGCAGACTTGTGGAACGCTGCTACAAGCAAGTCACAGGCGCAATCCTTTGAAAAAAGTCCAGGAGGACTGAAACGCGTCAGGAATGCCTGATTGAACAACATGCAAATTTAAATAAATCCCTTCATTGCTGAGGTGGCGGCTCGTTTTCCCTTTTCAGGAGAAAAAGTTTGTTTTCATATATATATATATATATATATATATGTATATATATATTACCTACTAGCAGTTGCCAGTAGGTAGTTATAGTTATGACCTTGTTTCTATTCAAAAAGCGTTTTTTGTTTTCCCAATAACTTTGGTGCCAGTTGACGAATCTTCGCAAAAGGGGGTCCCAAAATGTGTTTTTTCCATGTTATTTTTCAAAGGAAACTTTAGACAATGCAACAGCTGAACTGCTGAACGGAATTACACCAAATTTGGCAGAAAGGTAGCCCTTGTTTCAGAAAGAACTCTTATTGTTAAATGGTGTAAATCCGTTCAGTAGTTCCGGAGCAATTAAAAAAAAGAGGTCGAAAATGCATTTCCCATAGGAAACTTTATACACAGCTACAGCTGGAACTGCTGAACGGAATTACACCAAGTTTGGCAAAAAGATAGTGCTTGCTTCAGAAAGCATCCTTTTTTTTTATTTTTAAATGGTGTAAATCCGTTCATTAGTTGCTGAGAAAATAAAAAAATAAAAGTTTCGATATTTAGCCACACAGAGGATCCGCACACCCTCCTGACCACAAGCTTTATTCTAATTGGCTGTCAACACTCCAAACTAGGAAGTGTTGGCAGCCATATTGTGCCTCGGTAACCGAGGCACAAGAAAAACGGAAAAGAAAGTCAATAAAAAGAAAAGGGGGCAGGGTAGAAACGTCCTGACCCCCTAGGCCTGCACAGGGGGTCACACCTTTTTAAATCGGCGAGATACAGAGTTTTGATTTTTATGCAACGCCTCTTGTAGAGCACCCTGTCCCATCTCGCCCACTTTTTTCATCCCACATAAAGCCCTGGAACACTTTATATAGTTTAATTCCCAATTTGATGCGGATTGTAATGCATTCTTGAAGGAACGGGCTGGCCTGGATGCCTGACCACGAATGATCCAAGCTGACACCGTTCATCAAGAAGTCATCGGAGTCAGAGCACCAGAGGTGGCAGGGAGCTGACAAATGGGGATCCCGCCTGCTGGGCCTGGCCGTGACCGGTGTTTGTGTAAAGAAAGGTTTTGACAGGCCCGGGGTCCTGGGGTCCCGGGATCCAGTGATCCTTCAGGGACCACCTATTGTAAGCTTTACATAGGCATAAATATTTATTCATACATCACATTGCATTGTGTGCAAGGAAGGGGTTCCCTGTGCTGCCCGTGCGGCTCGAAGCCTCGCACCAGACACCTGCTGGCATGCATCATCCGAGAGTGCCCTGTTAACTCGTGGCACAAGAGAGCATGGCACGGCTTACAAGAGGCATCTGCCTGAAGCTTTTCACCATGTTCAGCCCAGTGATCCAGGAACCTAAATGGAACCTGTGATGCTGATGTCACTCTCTTCTGTTACAACCGAGACGGCAGCTCAGGTGGTTGTGTGCATGCTGCTACGGTCTCATTTTCTCCTGCAACTCCCAGATTTGAATGCCTTTGCATCCTGCAGGGTCGACAAAGTGCTTGTTAATGAGAAAATACGAATTCAATCAGCAAAGAACAGTTCCCGTTGTGATGTACTCCAGAAAGATGGGCCATAGTATAATTTACCTGCGAGTCCAGGCCACTTACCTGATCTGAGAGTGTATAATAGGGTGGTAAAGCCTCCAGGAGGGTGGCCCTGTCAAACACCACCAGGGAGCCCCCTCTGAGTGCACAGACATGTCTCTGATCTGCAAGTCAAAGGTTCGAGCATCGACAGGGCCTACTTATCCTTTCATCCTTCAAAGATAAAAACAAGCACTGGTGTTTTATCGAAATCACTTTGCTTCCTGTAACACCCAAAAACTACAGACACAAGACTTTTATCTTCACTGCTTGCCATCTGCCAAAAGTAACTTCCTACATTTTTGTAATTGCCTTTCATAACTTCCTCTCTTAAAACCTTGAATGAAGCACCATTT
Source organism: Lissotriton vulgaris (assembly GCF_964263255.1). Taxonomy (NCBI): domain Eukaryota; kingdom Metazoa; phylum Chordata; class Amphibia; order Caudata; family Salamandridae; genus Lissotriton; species Lissotriton vulgaris. The sequence goes on from NC_141689.1 coordinate 624,261,099, forward strand.
GGACACAAATCAAATTCTGGAACAGCTACCCATTGTTTTTGGACAGAGAATCTATCAGATATGAAATTGAATCTCATGACCCATTTTCACATTTCCGAGACCCCGCCTAGCGCCTTAAGGGGCACACAGTTGAATGTTATCTACCAAAACAGGCTTGCATTCAATCTCGGGTTCCAATTCATCATGGGAAAATTAAAACGTTGTCCACCAACCCCGGGAGAGGGTCTAAAGTCCAGAACCCACTGCATTTGGAACCTGGGATTGAATCTTGTCACTCTGCCAACTACAGATTTTTAGATCCAGGGAATTCTTGGCCGCACACCTCTTGTCTACCAATTGAAGTTAAAATATTGCATCCCAGACTAATTTTATTCTAGGAAGTGAATCCTGTTCAAATACTGCCACCAGACGGGCACTACATTTCAGATTCCAGTTTCATTAGGGACATTGAAAGGCGTGTGTGCAAATCCATAAAATCAGAGTTTCAAATTAATTCTGGGACATGTAAATGCTATTTTACATGTAACTCCTTGTCTCTTAATTCAGGGCCTCCCACCGCGTAGTGGCAACTGTTTGGTTACACAACACCTTCAATAAACCGTATTTTGTAACCCTATTGACCTAGTTGCCAATTTTTCCCATGTCACGTATGATACTGTCAGCAAATTCTTCTTCTTAGCCAACAGCACGTGGCATTCTGGGACTTGTAGTTTCACTTTTAACATCTTATTGGTGGGCTAGGAATGCCAGTAGGTAAAGTGTTTTTGGTTGAGAAGACAAGTGACCTTTGGATGCTGTGCTTTTCATATTTGGTAGGCTGTTGCACTTAGGAGAAGTTGAGAAATCCAGTTTTCTTCAACGCATGCTTTGAACGTGGCAACTTTACACAATTTTAGATAACAAATCAGAAGCCATGTGAGGGGGTGGTAGGCTGATTAATGGAGATGTGGGCCTCTTCTGAGTTTCAAATCCTGAATGACTAAGAGTAGGATAAGAATTGGCACCTGACCCATAACTGACCTCTGTGTCTGCTCTGACGCCCCTGGTGTTCACTGCACTCACTAATGACTTGGCAGAAGTCCTCGCGAACAACGCCCACGTGCCAGAGATAAGAGCCCCATTGGAAGAGAGGAGCGGTAACTGAGCTCTGCATTGGGTCTCTTGCCAATGACATCATCAGGCGCTATTTTAAAACAAGGGATTGGCGAAGGCAAAGGCTGTGCGGCTATAGGGACTTGAACTTGCGTATGGTGATAATACAGATAGTCAGATGCCACTGTAAAGCTGGAGGAGCAGGGAAAGAGTTGTTGGGCTTTGGGAACAGAAGCTCCGAAAGACTAGTGGGGCTGAGGAAATGTAAGCAAGACCCGTCACTCAAGCAATGCTAGCACTATGACACTAGGCCAGTGGCACTGCTGTGCTCTCAGTCATAGGAGACCCTGCCCTGCCAGGCTGGTCCTTTTACTGACTTTTCTCCAGCCCTACCACCTTCTAGGTCGAGCGGTCGACCTTAAAGCTAGAGAACTAGGTTTGAGTCTCGGCAGGGACGCTCAACAACCTGTCATTCTGGGAAAATCACTTAATTTCCCCGTGCCTAACAAAATTAATGTGTCCATCTGTAACGCGACTGGTGCTTATGTAAAGCGCTGTGATACATTTGGGTCGAGTTCTCGCTATATAAAACAACAAAAAAAGGACATTAGCAACAATATCACTTTTTGGCTTTTGGCCAGTCCGGGTCTGGCAGGCAGAACATAGATATGGCGGAGAAATGTTTATGGGGCCAGGGCAGTGCAGTTTGCTTTACATTACCACGCCTGCAAACTCATGCGGCGCCACTCTGTGTCACATGATATTGACTCTCTTCACATTGTCTCACAGTGAAGGCATCCACATAAAATAGTGACCACACAGTGATCTGGAAAACAGAGAGGTAGTTTCAAGCACATTGTGTGTAAGCTGTTGGCAGTCAACATCCGTGTTTGTTAGAAACAAGGGGACCCCATACAGTAGAACCTGGGGTAACAAGATGCTTTGGAAGAACAATGGTTCAGGGTAGGCCTCAAGGGGTCCTTGGTAGAAAATAGAACAGGGAGCGAATACTTAATAAATCGCTTGGGAGCAGAGGTAGTAGGTACAAGTAGGAGTATTTTATTTTACTCTTTTCCCAAGGATATACATAAATAGTCATACTCTTTTTCAGGTGCTCAAGTGAATAGTGTGGTGCAGGAAGTGACATAAGTGATCAAAGTGAACGGACTGTCACACAACAACAACAAGGATAAAAACACAACAATTATATACAAATAGAACTAGTGAAATTCCTTGGGTAGGTCGACGGCGTTTCGATCTATATAGCTTTTAGATCTTCATCAGGACAGATGAGCCTCCTGAAACTATAAGAATTTCAATTATAATCTGTTTCTTACATGTATGTTTGCATACCTACATGCGTGCCTTGTTTTTTGTTAAAAAAGGTTTTTTGTGCTCCCTTCCTTAATAAAACTATATATACACATGCACACATGTGTTCAATTATCACATGTGCATTTCAGTGAGAAGGTTTAATTTAAGATGCAAGGAGGAGGTATATAGTTGACCTCACCCTGGTGTGTAGCGCTTATTATAGTCAAGGATCATTTTTTAAGCGCATGCATTATTTTGCCCAGTTAGTTTAAACAAAATTAAATTAAATTAATTAAAATGGTCTTTACCTTGCCTTTGCTTGTGTAGGCAAGGAAGATTGTTTGGTGATGCAGCTGCTTAACTGCCGTGGTTCCCAATGGGAGCTGCAGATAATGAAATCATAAAAAATGTCCATCAATGGTTTTAAAACCTCCCTTGGTCTTCGGTGGCAGTCATACAAGTCTTTATACATTGCAGAGTAGGATGGTCCACTCAGGTGTTGAGCCTCTAAGCCCCACCCCCTCTCTTGGACACCCAACCCATTCATGTTTGGCTAGGTGGTATTAGATTCAAAGTACTGCCCATACTCCAGATCCTACCCTTTCAAGGCCCAGTCACCACCTCCCACCGTCAAACTAATTTCAAAATGGCCGACTGGTAGGAGCTCTCCGAAGGAGCTCCAAGCGCTTGGGGTCCCTTACTTGGAATATCCCTGTCAGTGGCAGTCACTGAACGGAACAGAACATACAAGTGAAACAGGAATACGTTGCGTCTCATGTGGAGCTAATCTTACAAGGATCGGGGCCAAATATCGTTGCTCACCTTGGTACAGACTTTGGAATGGACGAGTAACTGGCCCCCATCTACGAAGCTGAGTGTTTGTCTTTGAAGCGGAGAGATGACTGGACTCTCCTGAGCTCATCACTGCCCACCTCCGTCTGCACAGGCTCAGGCTCGGAATTACCGCCGAGGATCACCGACAATAGGATGAAGATGAACCCGATTGCAGCCTGAAGAGCTCTGCCCCAGATCGAAGAGGGAAGGGGCCAGCGGGACCTGAGGCACACGGAGCAAACCCGTGTGACCCCCAGACGAGGCTGCAGGCTATCTTAGATGCGGCAGGATCTCTCCACCACATCGCGGACGTCAAGCTCTTTATCCCCTGATGGATCGAGGGATCTGGGACTCACGGAGCAAGCCCCTGCGACCCACAGACAAGGCTGCAGGCTATCTTTGACGTGGCAGGATCTCCCCACAACATCACGGACATCATGCTTTTGATCTCCTCACAGATCTAGGGATCTGGGGCCAGGTTGTGTGGAACAACTCTTAGCTCTACGGAAGAAGTAGCTACTTAGCCCCGCCCCCTCAGGACCAGCGCATAACAATGCTGATAGCGCATCTATTTGATATCTTTTATGGATGTTTTTGGGACAAAAGAACAAGCACACAGCTTCCATGGCACCATGGCAACAGAACCCTTGGTCATCAAAGGGAGGCCCTAATGTAACCCGCAACATGATCAGACTCGGTAAGTAACGACTGCTGCGGCAACATCGTGGATGCTTTAATGGTATCTTTATTTATTTTTATTTTTCATTTTGACCTTTATCTTTATGTATGACTTTGCGCTAGCTTGCTGGCAGCAGCTTGGGGTTGCATATTCGCAAAATGGCCGACCACATAAACAACAATGGTGAGGGGTCCACCTCCAGCCACTGGTCATTCTAAGCAGAGAGAAACAGCAACCTCTAGGGAACCAAAACACAACAACAGAAAAGGGACTAAAATCATAAACAGATGGATGGAAAGTGAAACAAGACTACACCGGGTTATCCACAGTCAATGGAAAAAGACATAGGACTTCATGGCCATCTATGAGGTTCTTTCCAAAGGAGGCAGCCCATAACCGCACCAAACCCCAGACTTGATGAGATCATGATCTCTTTACATCAAATCAAACAAGAACTTCAAGCATTTAATGAGTTGATGTCAAGACAATTGTGGTCCACAAGAGTTACAAGACAGTCAAAATCTAGCGGGCACCTGAACCACCTAACAGTCACTTCGAAACTTACTCTACCCAGCTGGAAATCAGTTCCCTCCAGTAATAGCTCAACCCGCCCAATCTGAAGCACCAATCCGCTTTCGGAGAGTGATCTACTTTCTCTACTACACTCATATTAACCCTTTCTCATGAACCCTCTCACTCCAACTTCAATGACTATTGCAACTATCCCCCCCAATCCTCACAGGAGCACTAAACACAACACTAGATGCGTCATTGACAACAACCTAAGAAGAGTCCCCCTCACTCAGGAACCTACTTCATCCCTCATCACGCCCGTCTAAAATATATACTCCTAAATTGTAGATCGGCCTCCAGACACACAGCGGACATAGCTGACCTCATTCTCACACAAGAACCAGACCTGATAATGTTAACCAAAACCTGGCTAAAGGAATCCTCCACACTAATCATCGACATACTAGTACCCCCAAACTACGACATCATCAGACTGGACAGAATTTATAAGTCAGGGGGAGGTATCGCCTGTATACAATGTAACAATATCTCAGTAAACAGATCCATATCCCCTGTACTCCCTTCCTGCGAATACATATGCTTCAACATAACCAGTAATGGCAAACCATTATGCTCTTTACACACCATCTATCATCCACCAGGTGACAACCTCGCCTTCACCGAACACTTCATGCATATGGTCTTAACGAACACCGGGTGTCAAAATACCCAAATATTCTTTGGTGACTTCAATCTCCACTGGGACGACCACAATGATGCAGTGGTCAATAGTCTCAAAAATTTCCTCTGAGGTTCCGTGACGATTTGAACCCGTGTTTTCAACATTGTCGTAAACTCGTGATTTTGGTACCAGTGAACCTCAAATGATCCATTTAGCATATCCTGGTGTTTTCGCTACGTTACGAGCAAGAGCACTCCTGTTAACCACATTTCCGATTCACCCATGGCACCCATTTTAGATTCTGTCATCCATCTTGTATTCTTGCCCTCACATAGTCAATGGACACACAGTGACCTCTGATCAATTCATTACACTTAAGGACACGTAGGCCTTAACCGGCGATTCACCTTGCTAGTGACACGTGCACCTTAGGACAGAAACGCTGTGGCCACATGACTCGGCAAAAGCTGCCTCCCCGGCCTGAGGCCAGTCCTGCTATACTGGTTCTCGTGTTCGTTGGCCTGATCATGATTAGGCGGCCGAAGCTGGTAGCCTTGCCCATTTATGACCCACAAACATCCCTTATCCTGTTTTTCTATCTTCTGCACCTGGCTCTGCTCCTTTCCTTCTGGGCCTTTATTAGGGGGAGGTAACGAAATTTACGATGAGGCGGTCCGGCTCTTGAATGAAAAGATGACATGGGATTGTGATGGAACAGTGGGAACCTCTCATTTGTAATGTTTTGACATCAGATATTATTGACGATTCCTGTGCAACGCCAAATATTTATTGTTTAGAACATAAAGGTTTAGAAACACACGAGTATGTGGAGAATGTTGCCCCCAGCTAGAAAAACTGTATTTAAGGAGCAACCCACTTTGTGCAAATCGAACAGGCTCCTAGATTCTGCCCGTGTGTAGTTTCTGTGACTTCTGTGTCCCTGCAGTAATAAACCTTTGGTCTTTGACGCCACCATCGAGAAGCCCGTGTTTCTGTTTATTTGTGCACCGAGACAGGTAGAACTCAGGGGTCTTCGGGTGTTATCCCTGACACCTCTGGACGGTACCAAAAAGTCCAGAACTCCACCTCGATGACCTAGATCTCACTCAAATTTGTAACAGCCTTACACACGATAAAGGTTCAATCCAGGATATAATAATCTCTAAAAGAGATTTCATTCAGCTAGAATCGATCCAACCCTGTGACTGGGCAGACCATCATATTTTCACCTTCTTTATCAAGGAAATAGTGAAACTTAATTTGGTTCAATCCACAAGACCAAAAGTATGGAAAAGAGCCCTGAAAAAAATCAACCCTAACATATTACCATCTTCCGGCTACAACCAACTTCTACCCCCTGCAGGGTCTTCTGAAGTCCATGATCTCACCAATCACTAACTCAATTCCATGACCTCAATAATAAATGAGGTCGCCCCCTTCAACTAAAGAGAGTCTCCATAAAAGACTCTAAGCCCTTGTACAATGGAATACTCAATGAAGACAGACGATCTCTCAGAACTTCTGAACGCACTTGAAGATCAGTGCTATCCGCCAATCACCTCAAGATTCTAAGGAAAAGGAGAAATGCCTATTACAGAAAGATCAAGCGCACTAAAGCAGACTTCTTCAGCCACCAACTTGTCCAAGCAAGAGATTTTCCCCAAAAACATTTTGAAGTAATCAAAACCCAATCTGATGATGCACCTCAACGTCCGCAAGTCATAGCTGGCCTGCAACCCAACTGTGAAGAATTTTCTGCCTTCTTCACTCAGAAGACTGACAACATCAAGAAGGACTTCCTCAATGATCTGATCTTATACGAAAACGTCCCCAGCACTTCCAATTGCGCCACACCAAGTCCCATCAAAGTTTGACCTAAAAAATGACTCAGCTTGGTAATCCTTTGCTACTTACACTGAAGAAGCTATGTGTGGAATACTTAGTGCCCTGAACCCTGCCAATCACTTTACTGATCCTCTCACCACAAACGCTTATAAAGACTTAACTCCACTGCTTTTGACTCTCTGGACCAAGATCATAAACAGCTCACTACAACAAGGTTGCATCCCGGACACCCTCAAAGTTAGACAGGTATCACCCATTCTAAAGAAACCCACGGCCGACCCTACAGACCTACAACAACTATCACCCTATTTCCAATATTCCTACCTTGGCCAAACTATTAGAAAAATGTGTACACCTCCAGCTGACAAGGCATATTGATCACTTTGACCTTCTTAAGAAACACCAATCAGGTTTCTGAGCAGGTCACAGCACTGAATCAGCTATGACACATAATTGATGACGCGCTACAAATCCTTTATCAGAATGGAACCTGCCTACTCATCCTACTAGACCTCTCCTCAGCCTTTGATACGGTCAAACATGAGAACCTGATGGATCTTCTGAAGAACATAATGGGATTATCAGGGTGAGTGCTAAATAGGTTTACCTCATTTCTCCAAAACCGGACACAACAAGTCAAGGCCAACAACTCCCTGTCCAAACCCGCCCCAGTAACTATGGGAGTCCCGCAAGGGTCCTCACTATCCCCAACATTGTTTAATCTTTTCATGGAACCACTGACCAAAATTCTACACACGTTTAACATGCAATATCACATGTATTCTGATGACACACAACTATACCTCAAGATCCACACCTTAGAAGACATCAATTTGCTTAACACAACTCTTGGGAATACCCAGACATAGCTGACAGAAAACCATCTCAAATTGAATTCCCTAAAACCGAATTTCTCCTAATAGCTCCACCCGCCCAAGTCCCCATAATGCAAGACTGGATCAAACATCTTATGGCACTCAACGTTCAACCAACCATCGTGGATTCAGCAAAATCACTGGGAATAACTCTTCACAGTAACCTCAATATGCAAAAATACATTAGCAACAATGTAAAACAGCGAGGTGGGGGGAAGATGGCGGCCGGCTGAAGACGCTGGTCGTGAGCTCCGTGGAGAACCTCCAGGTAACCGCTATACATGCTTCCTGACCAACTGAACCCTCGCAGAAGCAATATGATTAGAATGTGATCAGAATGCAGAATGCACCCTGGCAAATGTTTAAAGACTAATGAGTAATCCTAGTTTGGTAGCGTTTTGGTAGCGTTTTGGTGCCCGCTAACTCTGTTACTCACTACCACCTCCCAGAGTCTATTACAGCCTATAAAGAAGAAGTGCATGACCCCCAAGAACACCAAAAAGGCTGTGAAAATCCCCCCGCGATTAGAGGATTTAACAGAGAGTATAAAAAGTAGAGGATCAAAAAAACCTAAAGAGAAGAGAATAAAGATTACTCCTTCGTTGAGATCATATTTTAAAGTACAACAAGTGGTGCAAGTGAGAGGTGGAACCCACGATCAGGCTAATAACACGACCGACACAACGATTATAAAAGGCACATTAGAAACATTGCCTGTACAGTTTTCAAGTATAACAGCAGGTACTTTGAATACTAACCACAAGTTTGGAAAAGAAGTGGAAGATCCTGCAGGTAAGGAGGTATTGATAGGAGGAAATATGCAGCCGGCATCTCCTCCTGATCCTTTTACAAATATGACCTCTTCAATGGAACAACCATTACTAACAACTCAGCCAGCACAGCTAGTCTCGCTAACTCAACCAAGCACGAGTGCTTCACCACAAATTGAAATTGAAAATGACAAAGAGTCCCAAGAGTCCCAAGAATTCCAAGAGACTTACGAAGACGAGCAAGAAACCAGAGACAAAGGTGCGACAGGAGGCTTCTTAGAACTGTGTTTGGGTAAAATGATGGATAAAATAATGGGGGAAATGCGAGAAAAATTCGCAATTCCTGAGACGAACCAGAACAGGATACAAGAAGCAGTAGAAAGTCTAGATCAAAAAATAAATGACTTAGGGGTCAGAGTCACAGCAGTAGAGAGCGAGTTAAGCTCACTAAATAAAAGAGTAGACAACACCCAAAGAGAGATAAGACACTTGAAGGATAATGATAAAATAGTCAAAGAGAAACTTGAATCTCTAGAAAATCAAGGAAGAAGAAATAATATTCGCGTCTTGAACGTCCCTGAGAGCTCAGAGGGGACGGACATTGAGGCCTACGTAATATCTCTACTAGAAGAATTTCTTCCATGGACAAAAGATTGCAACTTAGCGGAGGACATCCAGAGAGTACATAGAGACCCTTTTAGGAAAAGCAAAGAGAGGAAAACCCCGAGAAAAATCTTGGTAAACTTCAGAACATACACTCTGAAAGAAAAAATACTGAGCGAGGGTCTAAAAACTGGGAGTTTCAACAAAATGAGCTGGTCATTTCGCATCAGATCAGACATCTGCAAAATTACACAAGACCGGCAATGGGAATTGGGGCAATATATGCAGGAGTTAAAAACACTTGGAGCAAGCGTACAGCTAAAATTCCCTGCCTCACTCAAAATAATGTGGCGAAACAAAATGCATAACTTAAGAGACCCAAAGGAGGTAGAGAATCTTATTCAATTAATAAAAGACCAAATTGAAATTGACAAACTAAACAAGGAATAAACTACCAAATCAAGGGCTGAAGGAACAAAATTAGACACATTGGATACATTCGATATATTAAAAATAAGAATGAACTAAAGTTCATGAAGATGTAGAAAAAAAAAAAGACAAATAGAAAATATATGGGGAGAAGCAATCACTAATCTAAACCCAAAGAAGGAATTACCTGGAGAAAACGGAGCACGAAACGTGGTGAAATAACACCTGGAAGGAGAAAAAAGGAGGCTTCCCCGGGGAGGGAGACCAAAAGGAAATCACAAAATGCAGGATTGTAAATACACATGGGTGGGGAGCAAAGTAGGGAAAAAAAAACAAAAAAAATCCTCAAAATTGGAATATAAAAGATCGGCAAGGGAGATAAAAGCTGCCTCAAATGTAAAATCAATTTAAAATGGCAAAAGAGAAATCTATAAAAATCCTAACATGGAACGTTAATGGGCTCAGAACACCATCACGAAGAAGAAGAATTATGGAATACCTTAAAGAAATAGAGAGTGAACTTATTATCTTACAAGAAACCCACTTAACAAATGTAGAATGGTCTCAATTAGAAAAAAACCTAAACTGGATTGGAGCAAGTATACATACTACGCAAGAGTGTAATATAAAAGGGGTAGCAATTATTATAAAGAGATCTCTCAAAACCAAAATAGAAGATGACAAGGTGGACAGCAAAGGCAGATGGGCAATCGCCAAAGTTAGAATTGAAGAACATACTCTTACTATTGTGGGATATTATGGACCCAATAGGGACAATGCGGAGCCACTCCAAAAACTTTATTCCGAGCTTTTAACATACCCAGCTCCAATCATAATGGGGGGTGATTTCAATCTCATAGGAGATCCTAAAATTGATAGATCCCCACCAACAAAACAATGGAACTTACCGAAGATGAGGGAGTGGTTAGGGATCTACAAAAAAGATTTATTGTTTGAAGACATGTGGAAATCAAAAGGAATAAAAAAACTACCCATACACTTTTCACAATAAAAAATTAGGGCATAAATCAAGAATAGATTTCTTTCTATTAAACAAAAATTTGAGAGATAAAGTGAAAAGTATCGAACATTTACCCGCTCACTTATCGGACCATTCTGCCGTTCAGTTAAATATAACATTACCGCAACTACAAATGCCTAACAGGTGGACTGTTGACCGCACAATTTTAAGAGACGACCGATGCGTGGAGGAACTTATATTAACTACCCGACAATACTTCCAAGATAACGCAAACAGCACAACAAAAAGAATGATATGGGATGCTTATAAAGCGGTAATCAGAGGAAAATTGCTTAGCCTAGGCGCTCATAAACATAAAGAAAAAAAACAGGAAATCATAAAATTGGAAACAGAAATCAAAGAAGACGAATTACATCTGGAATGTGATGTTTCACAAATACAAAAGGAAAAGCTGGAAGAAAAACTTCGTAACTCAAAAGAAAATCTGACAACTTATTTAGAGAATATAGTCAAAGAGAAATGGGATAGCAGTAAATTAGCAAACCATGAGTATGGGGAAGGCTGCGGAAAATTCCTAGCTTGGAAAATGAAAACAGATCAATCCAGAAACAATATATTAAATATATATAACCAAGATCAATCATCCACTCTTTCAGATGATGTTGCAATTAGAATGGAATTCTTTAACTTCTTTACTTCAATATACAAGGAAGATACAAACCCAACGGAGGAAGAAATTAAAAATTATCTTGAGAAGGTCCAACTCCCTCGTCTGACAGAGGAAGAAGCGGAATTTGTGAATTCCGAAATAACAGCAGAAGAAGTAAGGAGCGCCATAAGTCATCTAAAGAAAGGAAAAGCTGCAGGTCCAGATGCTTTGCCCAATGAATTTTATATTGCATTGGAAGAAACACTAATCGAACCTCTAACTGAAGCAATGAATAAGACATATATGGAACATGAAAGGCTCCCAGACTCATGGAACGACGCTACGATAAGCATATTATTAAAACCAGGAAAAAACCCAAAGAACTGCGCATCATATAGACCAATATCGCTCCTAAACTGCGATTATAAGATCTTCATGAATGTAATAGCGAAAAGAGTATCTAAGGTTATGGCCAAACTAATTGATACGGACCAAAAGGGTTTTATTAAGGGAAGACAGATACAAGATATTACACATGAGCTAATAGCAACAATTGATATAGCTGTACAGGAATATCTTCCCCTTACTCTCTTTACTTATGATGCTGCTAAAGCTTTCGATCGGGTTAACTGGGCTTTTCTAACCAAAAGCATAGAGAAAAGTAACTTCGGGATTAATTTTAACCACATGGTAAGTGAAATATATTCAAGCACAAGAGCAAAGGTAGCTGTTAATGGCAATCTCACGGAAAACATTGAGATCCAAAGAGGTACACGTCAGGGATGTCCCCTATCTCCGCTACTTTTTAATCTATATATTGAACCCTTGGCATGCTCCATCAGAAATAACATTAACATCACACCTTTTAGATACTCACAATGGACAAGAAAGGTAGCGCTCTATGCAGATGACTTAATGGTGCTCACAGATAATTATAATAATTCTAAACTGGCAATTGAGGAAGAGATGAACACATTTGGTAAAGTATCTGGATATTTGGTAAATGCCGATAAAACGGAAATAATGAGCTGGAACTCACAACTAATTTCACCACTCTTGAAGGATAAAATAAAATACTTAGGAATTACCATAACACAAGATCTTGGAAAATTAGCAGAAACAAACCTCAACCGAGTCATGAATGAAACGAAAAAGCTCTTGAAAATCTGGTCAGGTCTACCATTAAGCTTCTTAGGTAAATCCAATATAATCAAAATGTCAATCATTCCAAAATTCACCTATCCTTTTAACAATATTCCATTAGAATTCAAAAAGGAAGCCCTAAAAAAGATACAAGGAGAAATAGCTAGCTTTATTTGGTCATCCAAGAGCACAAGAATTGCATGGAATAAACTCAGGAGAAAGAAGGAACAAGGGGGTATTGCAAGTCCGGATATATATGAATATTACAGATCCTTTCAATTCAAAAACATCAGAGTCTTACTAAAAGCACATCAAGCATATCCAACATACTTGCGTCACTTGACAAAGGGGGAAGATCACTTCCTCTTCAAATTCGGCCATCCGAAATTCTTCAAAAAAGTCAAACTAAAGGTTCTGAACAATGCTGTTAAGATCTGGAATCAAATAAGATCAATCATACAGATTCCATATTATAGTAACTTGGCTCCAATATGGGACTCCCCAGGTACCCCTGACTGTTTAAAAGATTCTTTATCAAAAACAATTAGGCAAGCTGGAATTGAAAAATGGGGACAACTTCTATCTGGGAATTCCTTGTTGTCATGGGACCACTTGCAAATAATGACAGATCGTAAAATTTCGAGGTTTAAATATTACCAATTGAGCAGTTGGGCAAGCACCATTCCAAAAGGAGCTTTAGATCCGGAGAATCTAGAATCAGAGATGATCAGCGAAACGGCACTAAAGAAAGAAGTATCAAAATGGTATTGGGCACTAATTGAAACAGAAAAAGAAGATCAAACAACTGTTGAAAAAACATGGAAGAAAGACTTGCAAAACGAAGTCTCAGATCTCTGCCAACTTTGGAACAAATCAGTAGAAAAATGTTGGTTATGTGTAAAGGCCGCTTCATTAAAGAGGAACCACCTTTTCTCCATACATAGAGCGTACTGGACTCCCAAAAAGCTGTCAAAATTCAAAGGAGCTACAGTAAAAGCATGCAGTAAATGTGGAGAGGAAAAAGCGGATGATATACATATGTTCGGTGGGTGCCCTTCACTTATACAATACTGGCAAGAAATTGGTAAGACTCTAACTGCAATACTGGCAACTCCAATAACTGTGAGTATTATCTTAATTATTTTTGGGATACACTGCAACACTCAACTTAATCAGATAAAGTTAGATACACATCAAGAAAATTTATTATTTGTTATGATTCTCTTAGCACGTAGAGAGATATGTATTAATTGGATAAAACCATCTCCCCCAACACATGAACGCTGGTTAAACACTGCAATAAGAATTAGCAACTTAGATAGAAAAGGGAAACAAAATAAAAAGATGAAATACTGGGAGATCTTGGAAAAGTATATTGAATCTAGACAATAACTTATAATTTTCTCTTTACCAGAGGCCCCTTAGCTGTGTTTTTCTTTTTTTTTTTTTTCTTTTTTCTTTTTCTTTTGATTCCAATGATTAAGCGGACAATAATTCCTGGCATGACTTGAAGTCTGTCAATTATCCAATGGGTCAAAGATCTCCCGAAATGATGGAATTATTGAATAAGATGGAGGTATGCAGTGGAGAACGGATCAGACCAAGAACAAGACTTACCCCTTGCACCTCTCGATAGAAGATCAGGGGCAGTCCAAGTTTAACACTTGGCTCGTTTGATGCTGGTCTCCCAAATGCCTGTCATTCTTTTCTCTCAACCCGCAATATGATGATAAAAAAAAAAAAAAAAAATACATTAGCAACGCAACAAAGGGAGCAAACTTCCAGATAAACACACTGATGAAGCTGAAATCCTTCCTGCCAGTCAATGACTTCAAGCAGGCAGTACAAGCTCTAGTTATCCCTAGAGTGGAGTACAGAAGTGTCTCTCTTTGTGGCCTACCCAAAGCTACAACAGCACCCCTAAGAGCTTCAATCAATGCTGCAGCGAGGCTCATTACTGGTTCTAAAAGAAGTTCCCACATCTCCCCAGACCTAAAATCATTAAATTGGCTACCTATTGAAGCCAGAATTCATTTGAAAATAGCCTGTATAACACATAAAACCATGCATCACAAGGCACCCAGCTATCTGGCACAGAAACTAACGATCTCTGGTGGGATCAGGTCTTCAAGAAGTCTGGAAAACCTACTACTGAAACCGCAAAAATTCAACAAGAAGAAAACATATAACCGAACCTTTTCAGGGATGGCGCCCAGAATCTGGAATTCCTTACCCCCAGAAACCAGACTTAACCCCTCTACTGCATCTTTCAAAAAGGAAGTAAAATCGTTTCTCATGGCCAAATTCACCTGAGCATGGTCTAAAGAAATTTTGAGACCAAACGTTCCCTCGCTATTAACCCTTATTATGACAAAGGACCATCTAGGCAACCTACGCATTATATCTACCCTTTGCCTGACTCAACAGGATAGTTTTGTGTTGTACCTTACTACTTTGCTTTTACAAGATGTTATGTTTACGTGCTTTGACCTGCCTTTAATTGATGTATAAAGAATTTTATTTATTGTAAAGCGCTCTGATATCCGCAAGGGTCCTGTTCGCGCTCTATAAAACTTTCAAAATAAAATAAACAAATAAAATAAAGTCGCATGTCTGCATTACTGCAAACAGTATGCAGCATAACGTAAAGGCCTGCTACTGTTAGTTTAAGTCAATAATGTTTATTTACCCAACTTTGCTTATGAGGGCCAAGTTTGAGCCTTCAGAGGCCTCATTGGCCCAATTCTGCTCTATATAAGAATTTCTTTAGTGATTAATCTTTCACGTTGGAAGTAACTTCTTTGTGTTCAGGAAAGTAAAGGACATGTCCTCCATGGAGCATTCAGTTTAAGGTATATTAAGCAAACCACAAACAGATCTCCCATCTTATAAAAAATCACAGCGTGATGGGGTGGCAGGCCCTTGGAAGGAACAGGGCTTCAGGCGGAGAACCGTTTGAGATGTACTTATGCCACGTGCACCCTCCATGCACTAACTCCTCTACAAAAAAATGGGTTGCTAAGTCTGCGGCTGATGTTCTGTGGGTGTTTTCACAACCCCTTAATGGAAGTCGGCTTCTTATAGTCTTCAAAGACAAGCGGGAAACCCTCTCAGTGCCGGAGCTTCCAGCTCCCCTTCCCTTCCACCGTGTGATATCCGCCTTTCACAAGATGACCATGTAAAAGAAGCCAATTGTTAGTGATGAGTGTGGGAGGCGACCAATTGGCACCAGAAATTGCATCACATAGATTTCTAAACATTTAAATCAAAACCGCTTATAATTTAAGGCACCAGGAGATAAATTGATTTGCCAAGCATCACGTGGCTCTTGGTGAAGCACTTAAGTTGTGGCTAGAAAACAGGAATCCATCATGGAGGACAAGAAATCTCTTCATGCAGAGCCAAATTCGCAAAAAAAACAGTAAATCTTCATACCTTGGCTAAAACTTACCTTTTGATTATAGTTTCACACATATGTAAATTCTCAAAGTGTTCCTCAATGCTGCGATGGGTAAACACTTTCTGGAGTGCACATAAGCAATTACGCCTGTATATTTGTACCTGGTGTACATTTACATATTTCTTCTTAGAGTGTGCCTTTACATGCTAATGTTTTGGTGGTATTTTACACCACCATTTAAATACTCTTACCTGTTGAGAATTTCATCGAATACACCCTCATCATTAGGTGGGGCACCTCCTTTGACATGAATACATTTCTGACCCTACTCAAGGTGTATTGTACCATGTAAAAGTTTAAACTAATAAGTTTATGGATGTCCATCCAGTGTCTATGATAATACGGTCGAAGAACTCCGCTTTTGCCTAAGAGGGCTGACCTGCTCCCACGTAAAATTGCCTCATGATTCTGTAATATTGATTAAATCAATTTAAGAACACAAAGTCTTGTTTTGTGAATTACATATGTCATTCTTAAATGATGAGTTTTGCAAGCCTATTTTTTAAGCTTCTGTTGCACAAATGGGTCTCTGAATCCAGCCAAAATTGTTTGGTTGAGCAAGCCACACGGCCCCAAAGAGCAGCCTGGGACTACATATCCCATGATGCCTTACTTTCCTATCTTTTAAACGAAGACGAGCTATTGGAGGATTAGTGACAGCCCTTCTTCGGCAAGGCGAGGAGAGCTGCGGAACTGGATCAGTAACCTGTTAGGTTCACACACTGGCATGTCTGCTTCTTGTAGTTTGTGGCTGTCAGTCTCTGCTTTTTTTAACTGAATCATAACAATCAGTGGTTACTTTTTGTGTGATGATGCATCTATGTGTACTGCACAGAGACTATGAGCATTTTATGTAAATTAGTGTTAATGTAGTTGCTTTAAGGCTTCCACCACTATGGAAAACAGGGAAACTCAATCTGAAAGTACTTAATTTGTAGGTAATTAAACACAAATTCCCGGAATCAAGATCAATAAAGATGGAATATTCCCAAAGTTAAGAAGAATTGCATACACCTTTAGTTGTTATTTTCCGCTATTACTCACAGATGAATCATTTTAATTTGCTTTTTTTTTCATTGCAGGATATATAACCTGTCAAAGACCACCCAGATATTTGCCTGTGTAGGTAGATATATAGGGTAGTAAAATCTTTTTAAAGAATGGCGCCACAAGGGGATTTCACTAAGGGACATATGTAGGTAAACTATTTTTTGCGATACAGAAAATACGATTTTCTGCGAATCGCATTTTCGGAATCTCAAAATGCGATGTGGGTAAAAAATCGCTAAAAAATAGCGATTACCAAAAATTTGAAGAATTAAAAAGCGATTACTCAAATAGCCACTCCTTAATAGCGAAATCGCTAATAAGGAATCACAAAAACGGAAAATAGCAATTCAGGTGCAAAATGATGACATCTAAACCAGGAAGTGTGACTGCCCATGCTGCACCTGATTGCCAGCACCTGTGTCTGACTCATTTGCTGCCTGAGAGACTGTGAGGAGGGAGTGTGCTTTTGACTCTGCATTTTCATGAAGCTGAAATGGATTCTCAGGAGGGTGAGAAGTAGACAGAGGAACACAGCAGAAAAATGAAACAAAAGTTCTCTGAGAGGGAGCTTGAGGTGCTAACAGAGGAGGTGGTGAGGTATCATGACCTCCTTTTTGGGAAGAGCTCACTCCGTGTTCTAGAGGCAAGGAAGAGGAGAATCTGGAATTCCATACAAGAGAAAGTTAACACGATTGGCGTAACCCACTGCTCAATTGATGATTTACGCAAGCGGTGGTATGACATGAGGCAAAGATCCAAGGAGAGGGTGGTCGCCAGATTAGCAGAGGCAAAAGTGACTGGAGGTGGGACCTCAACTGCACCAGAGTCGACGCCCCTGGAGGAGTTGGTAGAGGGCACACTTATGCCTGAGTCTGTGGCTGGCGTGGCTGATCTGGACAGCTCTGAAAATACAGACAAGGTAAGATGCATGCCAATATCCCCAAAACATACCCATCCCACTCACAGCCCCAAACACCCATGCCTGAGTAGAAATCCAGTACATGTCTACAAGCTCACCTAGAATTGCATTATGGGAAATGTAGTCCCATGCACTGCTACTTGGTCCTGTGATATATACAAAGGGTACATAGGGAAGAGTCATACTTGCAATGTGAAAAACAGACAAGTAGTAGTCATGTGAGTACAACAATCCTTAAGGCAGAAAAAAAACATGACACACAACTAATGTGTGCATTTAATTTTACAGCACCACCAACAACACAGGATACAGTGGCTGAAGGGGTGGAGACAGATACAAATGTGGATGCGGCAGGGCAGGAGGAGCAGGGTGCATCAAAAGAAACACAACCAACGCCACCCAAATGGTGCAAAATCGTTCCACCACTAACACTAATGGCGTCAGAGTCAACAGATGCCGATGAGGAGTCACAGATAGGTCCAAGCCAAGTCCCAAGGCAGAACACACCGCAGTCCAGTGCACAAACAGCAAACGGCCGTTGTGCAAGATACAGGGCACGGGCTACCACCAGCAATGCCTCCTCCGAAACAGACAGGGTGTTTGCAGGACTGGAGGGCAGCATGTTACGAGCACAGCGCCTGCAAGGCAAAGGCATTTTGTCAATACAGCATCAACTAGCCACACACAACTGTCACAAGGCAGAGTTGCGGCTTGGTGTGAATACCATGTCTGGAGCTATGGAGGCTCTTTGTAGGGAGATCAGGAGAGACAGGCTGGTCAGGACAATGGAACAACAACGTCTAAACACCCAACTGGACCTCTTCACTAAGGCTGTAAACAGCCAATCCACCGCCATCTCCCTGCTAGCTAGGAGATGCGTTAGAATGCAACACGAAATGGCACACTGCTGCCAGGATGTGGGTAGGGGCCTGGTGCAGGTCAAACATGCAATGGACCAAATGCGTCCTGTAGCAACCGGTGGCATTGGAACACTGGGCAGCTTGGACACTGATGGCCAGTCAAGCAGGAGCATCCCAACTCCTCCAACTCCTGCTGAAAGACGCCTGAGTGGGCGTCAGGGCAGAGCAGGAGAAGACAGCAGTGAGGCCAGTACGCAGCCCGAACGAGGGGCAACAGGGCGTGCAACGCAGGAGATGAAAGGGCAGCATGCACTTATGGCAATTTGTGAGGCAACACATGCCATATGGACTAAGTGACTGTGAACAATGATAACACTGTGACATCAACATGTGCAACCAACATCATTACAGTCACGCTGTGTGAAATTAGTAATCCTGCTGTTAAGGGAATAAATATATTTTTGGAGCATCATCATTTGGCATTGTGTCCTCATTTCTCACCTAGAAGTAGTTCTGTGTGATGTCATCACATTTCAGGTGCCCGGCAGCTGCTGCGGCTCCACCTGCACATCTGCGTTGGGGAGCTGGATCCCCCTCATCTGATGTGTCTACATCTGTCAGATCCACTGGGGTGCCCTTCTTGGTAGCGATGTTGTGTAGCATTGCGCAGGCCACCACAATTTTGCAACACGTCTCAGGGCTGTACTGTAGGGTACCTCCACTCTTATGGAGGCACTGGAAACTGCTCTTTAGGATTCCGAAGGTCCTCCCAATGGTGCATCTTGTGGCTCTGTGGGCACTGTTGTACCTCCGCTCTGCTGCTGCGGCTGGATTGAGGTAGGGTGTGAGGATGTAGTCACACACAGCATATGCCCTGTCACCTGCAGGATAAAAGTAGGTTGATGTTTAGTACTGTCCTGCCAGTTCATACCTTTCCTACTTGTGTGTGTTTGTGCCATGCAATTACCTAGCAGGTATCCCTATCCAAACTCGCAATTTGTGAGTCTGCGATGTAAACCACA
Organism: Lissotriton vulgaris; assembly: GCF_964263255.1. Taxonomy (NCBI): domain Eukaryota; kingdom Metazoa; phylum Chordata; class Amphibia; order Caudata; family Salamandridae; genus Lissotriton; species Lissotriton vulgaris. Next base: position 624,280,820 of record NC_141689.1, read on the forward strand.
GTATCGGAAAATGAATGAATCGCGTGTGCTTCCTGGAAATTTTGCAACAATATCTGTGATTACATGTTTAGCATTGCAGACTACCTGGATGTTTAAGGAATGAGAGGATTTTCTGTTTCTAAACACATACTCATTGTGTGATGGGGGAAAATGCGACATGGGTTCCGTCTACGCATCCAATCACGTGGGGTATTTGTGCTATTTGGTAAAAATCTTGTTTGGTCTGGTCAAGTGCCTGCTGTGTGTTTGGGAATTGGATGTGGTGATGCATCCTCTGAATTATTTACAAAAAGGGGGTGGTGATGAACAGAGTGTCTGAGTTAAACAGACCACTCTTACCCAGTCCAAAGATCAGGGCTTGATCCATCACCGTTATTTATCTCACTGCCCCATCCCAGCTCAGAACATGGCTATATGCAAATCAGTCTGTCCCTGGCCCAGTGCATCATGGGAACAGGGCAGACTAAACTACCAAGCCAATTCTTCACCAGAAAGGAGACAAGCTACCGGGGACCGGTTTCTGGCATTTCAGCCTTCTTCGGCCCGGCTTGCTTGAATCCTGATTGAGCAGTGAGAAAGGGACTCATGTCTGAGTATACCCTGCCACACCTATAGTGGCCAAAAACGATTTACAAAAAGGGGGTGGTGATGAACAGAGTGTCTGAGTTAAACAGACCACTCTTACCCAGTCCAAAGATCAGGGCTTGATCCATCACCGTTATTTATCTCACTGCCCCATCCCAGCTCAGAACATGGCTATATGCAAATCAGTCTGTCCCTGGCCCAGTGCATCATGGGAACAGGGCAGACTAAACTACCAAGCCAATTCTTCACCAGAAAGGAGACAAGCTACCGGGGACCGGTTTCTGGCATTTCAGCCTTCTTCGGCCCGGCTTGCTTGAATCCTGATTGAGCAGTGAGAAAGGGACTCATGTCTGAGTATACCCTGCCACACCTATAGTGGCCAAAAACAATTTACAAAAAGGGGGTGGTGATGCTTTTGTAGTTTGGTTTGCCCTGTTCCCATCATGCACTGGGACAGGAACAGACTAATTTGCATACAGCCAGGTTCTGAAACTGGGATGGTGCAGTGAGCTAAAAAACGGTGTTGGATCTAGCCCTGATCTCTTGACTGGGTGAGAGCTTTCTGCTTAATTCAGAGACTCTGTCCCTCACCACCCGTTGTTGTAAATATTTTTGTCCACCCTAAGCGTGGAAGGGTATTCTCAGATGTGAGACCCTTGCTCATTGCACCATCAGGATTCAAGCAAACCGGGCCGAAGACGGCTGTAATGCCAGAAACCGGTCCCCGGGAGCTTGTTTCCTTCCCAGTGTAAGAATTGGCTTTTGTAGTTTGGTTTGCCCTGTTCCCATCATGCACTGGGACAGGAACAGACTAATTTGCATACAGCCAGGTTCTGAAACTGGGATGGTGCAGTGAGCTAAAAAACGGTGTTGGATCTAGCCCTGATCTCTTGACTGGGTGAGAGCTTTCTGCTTAATTCAGAGACTCTGTCCCTCACCACCCCTTGTTGTAAATATTTTTGTCCACCCTAAGCGTGGAAGGGTATTCTCAGATGTGAGACCCTTGCTCATTGCACCATCAGGATTCAAGCAAACCGGGCCGAAGACGGCTGTAATGCCAGAAACCGGTCCCCGGGAGCTTGTTTCCTTCCCAGTGTAAGAATTGGCTTTTGTAGTTTGGTTTGCCCTGTTCCCATCATGCACTGGGACAGGAACAGACTAATTTGCATACAGCCAGGTTCTGAAACTGGGATGGTGCAGTGAGCTAAAAAACGGTGTTGGATCTAGCCCTGATCTCTTGACTGGGTGAGAGCTTTCTGCTTAATTCAGAGACTCTGTCCCTCACCACCCCTTGTTGTAAATATTTTTGTCCACCCTAAGCGTGGAAGGGTATTCTCAGATGTGAGACCCTTGCTCATTGCACCATCAGGATTCAAGCAAACCGGGCCGAAGACGGCTGTAATGCCAGAAACCGGTCCCCGGGAGCTTGTTTCCTTCCCAGTGTAAGAATTGGCTTTTGTAGTTTGGTTTGCCCTGTTCCCATCATGCACTGGGACAGGAACAGACTAATTTGCATACAGCCAGGTTCTGAAACTGGGATGGTGCAGTGAGCTAAAAAACGGTGTTGGATCTAGCCCTGATCTCTTGACTGGGTGAGAGCTTTCTGCTTAATTCAGAGACTCTGTCCCTCACCACCCCTTGTTGTAAATATTTTTGTCCACCCTAAGCGTGGAAGGGTATTCTCAGATGTGAGACCCTTGCTCATTGCACCATCAGGATTCAAGCAAACCGGGCCGAAGACGGCTGTAATGCCAGAAACCGGTCCCCGGGAGCTTGTTTCCTTCCCAGTGTAAGAATTGGCTTTTGTAGTTTGGTTTGCCCTGTTCCCATCATGCACTGGTACAGGAACAGACTAATTTGCATACAGCCAGGTTCTGAAACTGGGATGGTGCAGTGAGCTAAAAAACGGTGTTGGATCTAGCCCTGATCTCTTGACTGGGTGAGAGCTTTCTGCTTAATTCAGAGACTCTGTCCCTCACCACCCCTTGTTGTAAATATTTTTGTCCACCCTAAGCGTGGAAGGGTATTCTCAGATGTGAGACCCTTGCTCGTTGCACCATCAGGATTCAAGCAAACCGGGCCGAAGACGGCTGTAATGCCAGAAACCGGTCCCCGGGAGCTTGTTTCCTTCCCAGTGTAAGAATTGGCTTTTGTAGTTTGGTTTGCCCTGTTCCCATCATGCACTGGGACAGGAACAGACTAATTTGCATACAGCCAGGTTCTGAAACTGGGATGGTGCAGTGAGCTAAAAAACGGTGTTGGATCTAGCCCTGATCTCTTGACTGGGTGAGAGCTTTCTGCTTAATTCAGAGACTCTGTCCCTCACCACCCCTTGTTGTAAATATTTTTGTCCTCTGAATTATAGCATCAAGGAATGTGTGGAAGAAACGCCAACATGCACTCTGGGAGACCCTTTCTGCTGCGGCTATTACCCCCTGAAAACACCCTGATGCTAGGAGGTGGAGTGAGCACAAAACCTGTATTTGGGTGGGAATGGTGTGTGCCCTGCATGTGGGGTGCTCATGTATGGGTGTCAGCTCCTCTATCAACTCCAGGATACTGTCTGGGTGCAGCCTGTAGTGCACATGTATGTCCTCCTCGGTCTGCTGGAAAAGGGTGATACGTGCTTTGTAGATCCTCTCCTAGCGTCTCCTTCTCTGTTCAGCCTCTCGGATTCACAGCCTCCTGGCTATCACATACAGGCCAGCCATTGTGAAAAGCCCGATGGCATTATGGGACTGTTGAAATAGGTTGCACCTGGTTGCCACCTGGTCAGAGTTGGTGGTATTAGAGAAGTGCAAAATTGCGAATTTCATGAAATCACTAATAGCTAATTTTTGCTACATCTCAAATTGCAAATTCGCAATTTGCGTAAACAATATTTGCGATTTTCGCAAATACTGAAACACACCTTGTGAATTCTTAATTTTATTCGCAGACTCCTTGCCACGCAAAATTGCTAATCGCTAAGTTTGAGATTTGCGAGGCGAAATACTTACCTACATCGGAACACTCACTTTTACGATCTCATACACGCGGGATTCTGCGAATCACAGAGTTTGGGATCGCAAAACACCTACCTATATATGCCCCTAAGTAAATAAAATCTGCAGCTTGCGTTTTTTGCTTTTGTGTGCTATAACTTACTCTTAATATTTCATTTAAACCCCAATTTTTGTTTATGTTCGTTTATATTAATTCCCAGTTAAACTGACTTATTTAGATTGGCACAAAACTAGGTGTTTGAATACATTTGTAGATTACTTTTCCACACATTTTGATCATCTATCGAAAACTGTTGTTATTCGGATCTCATATTTTGATAAGTTCCAACATTTGTGCTGTAAAAGAATTCACCTTGCCAGTTCCTTTTTTGGTTGATAAATTGGTGAGAATCTTAAGATTTCATGGCTTCATTCAAAAAGTTATTTGCAAGTGTAAGTCTTGCTTACATGTGTAGATAGTCCTTTGTTTTAGGAAGGCGAAATGAACTTCTATCATTTGTATGCCATTATGTCAGTTTTACAACTTAAAACGTGCCACGGGGCGTCTTTGCACAGTGGTTAAGGGAGGGGGCGGGGCCTGAGGTGACCTGTGAGCAAGCACGCGCTTTGGCGCGTTTTAAGTTGGGGAATTAATCCCCCTTCAATCTTAAGGGCCCCTGGGGGCCAACTATCCCACTAGGTACCTCCAAAAAGTGCCACAGGCCTGCATTAGATAGAGGTGGTCTAGGTCACGCCTCTTTTTACACCTCTCTGCAATGCAGCTCTGTGGCACTTACTGGAGGTACCTGGTGGGCTAGTTGTACCCCAGGGACCCTCAGGATTCAAGGGGACTTTATCCCCCAACTTACAACATGCCAGGGGGCGTGTTTGCAGAGTGGTGGAGAAAGAGGGCATGGCCTTTGTCTACCTCTCACCCATCCCACTACGTGGGGCCTACTGGAGGTAAAAGGTAGGCTAGTTGGCCCCTAAAGGGCCCCCAGCAGTGAAGGGGACTTCCATCCCCATTCAAGAACGTGCCAAGGAGCGCGTTTGTAGAGTGGTGGACAAAGTGGGCGTGGCCTGATAGGAGTACTTACCAATGTTGCTGTGTGGGTCTGACTGGAGATAATAGTTTGGGAAGTTGGCCCCCAAGGATGTCATTGGGAGCCAACTACCCCTCTTGTTAGCTCTAGTAAGTCCCACACAGTGGGATTGCTAAAACGTCATCGGAGGCAATGGACCCCTTTCTCTACCACTCTGCAAACATGCCTCGTGGCAGACTATGGGATGGGGGATAAAGTCCAATTTAGTCCTGAGGGAGTTTAGGGGCCAAGAATCCCTCTTGGTACCTCCTGTAAGTCCTATGCAGCGGAATTCCTGAGCATTGGTTGGACGCCCAGCACCCTTTCTCCACCACTCTACAAACGAGATTATTAGTTAAAGTAGCATATTTCTGCACCTCTGACTTAGAGGTAATTTTAATCCCCCTGCTGTATTATGTACTGGGACCTTACAGAGGAGGTCTTGCTAATCACAGGGCTACCCCAACGCACAGTGTTCCCTAGTGTATGTAGGTGTTTTCACTGTATCCTAAGTGTCTTTTAGCAGAGCACTGGCTCTAGGCCTGGTTAGTCAGAGTCAGTTACCACCAGTACCCATCTGAAAAAATTGTGGGCAGAGGATGATTTTGCAACAAGGCCTCTTTCTGCTCCTCTATTGGTTCTTTCCACACATGACTTGCTTCTTCCTGCACTTTTCTTCATCTTTGTGGACTTCTGTTGCTTCTTTCTGCATTTCTTTTGCTTCTTTCTGTGCATTTTTTCTTCTTTCTTCACATGTCCTGCCCCTGTAGGCATAGTTAAAAACTAACGTTTAAAAAAGCTAGGAAATTCACTTAAAAAAAACATAGATTTCAGGCATTTTATAGTTAGAAATTAGCATTTAAAAAACCTTTGAAATCCACTGAAAAAAACAAAGGTTTCAGGCAAGTTTTAGTTAGATATTAGCATTTAAAAACCCTTTGAAATTCACAGAAAAATCATAGGTTTCAGGCACGTTATGGTTAGAGATTAGCATTTAAAAAATCTTGGAAATTCACTGAAAAAAACATAGGTTTCAGGGGCGTTATAGTTAGTTAGACATTTCACTTGTACAAAAACAGTGAAATTCCCCTGTTATAGTTAGTTCACCTAACTATAACTCGCACCCCTGCAATGCACTGCTGATTTACTCACCTATACAGTTCTACACACACCAGCTCACTTACTCATACACATAGGATCCTGGCCGACCATCTTGCCAAAGTTAACATCTTGGATCCCACGCAAAATGGATTTCGAGCAGGTCACAGCACGGAGACTGCCTTGTTATACATGGTCGAACATCTGCGCTCTGTGCTGGACACCGGACGTACAGCGGCACTTTTGTTGTTAGACCTGAGTGCCGCCTTCGATACGGTGTCCCACGAGATCCTGTTGCGGCGGTTAGAGGAAGCTGGGGTCAGGGGTGTGGCCTTGGGGTGGTTCCACTCCTTCCTTTCCAATAGATCTTTTCAGGTTGCAATACCACCCGCCAAATCCACCTCTCACCCGCTCACTTTGGGGGTTCCACAGGGATCATCTTTGAGCCCCACTTTATTTAATCTATATGTGAGTCCGCTGGCTGCGGTAGTCAAACGCTGGGGCCTGACAATGGTGTCCTATGCGGATGACACGCAGCTGGCGGTCACACTAAGTGGGGACTCAGCTGTGGACGCCCTCAACTTCTGTGAGGGGCTACCTGCGGTGGCCAATTGGATGAACCAAAACTGCCTCCAATTGAACACAAAGAAGACAGAGGTGATGGTGGTTGGGAAGCAACCTGGATGGTGGAACGACAACTGGTGGCCCCCCGAGCTAGGAATGATCCCTTCTCCTGCTATGGAGATAAAAAATCTCGGGGTCTGGCTGGACCCCACTCTTAGTTTTATCTGCCAGACTAAGAAGGTGGCGGCTTCCTGTTTTGGAATAATTAGGGGTATCAGGCCGGTGCTCAAATTGTTCGATGCCCCCACTAGACAGCTTGTGGTTCAGGCATCTGTACTATCCAGGATAGATTATGCCAGTGCCCTGCTAGCAGGCACGAATAAGGCAGAACTTATGCGGCTGCAACGGGTGCAGAACGCCGCCGCAAGAGCAGTATTAGGGCTGCCTAGACGTTCTTCAGCGTCTAAAGCATTGCATACGCTCCATTGGTTGCCTGTTGCACGGCGGATTGAGTTTAAGGTGCTCTGCCTGGCTTTTAAAATTTTGAAAGGCACGGCCCCACCTATTCTAACGAACCTACTTTCCCATATGTTCCCTCTCGATCATTGAGATCGATGGGTCAGAATTTGTCAGTTGTTCCTCGCTTTTTACTGAACAGGAGTGGAGGCCGCTCCTTCCGAGTAATTGCCGCCAAATTATGGAACGGCCTTCCCAGTGAAATCCGAGCTCTGGAAAATTTATTACAGTTCAGACGTGCCATCAAAACTTTCCTTTTTAATAAAAATCCCTGATTCTGTTGCATTTTGTGATGTTGTGTTTACCTTTCTTGGCGCCAGGACGCCCCTTTGCTGGGGCAGCTGTGCGCGGTACAAAAACCATTAACATAACATAACATAACATAACATACTAGCACATTCTTACTCTCTTATACAATCAGTGATACAAGCACACACTCATCCATACAGCCACTCTCACAATCACACACTCTCACTTATAGCCATTTATATACTCTAACACACATATATACTGCCTTTCACATATGTAATTACTCACTCATGTACCACTGAGATATACATTCATGCACTAACACACCCATACACAAACTCACCCACTTATACAGTCCATCACAGATGCATTCTTAAAACCATGCACCCAGTGAATCACTCACTCACACATCTATGCACAGAGTCACACACATCCCACCCACACAAATACTCAGGCAGCCATACAGATACTCAGACAACCAATCAATAACTCATATAGACACTCATGTAGCTATTCACAAACCCATGTAGCCGCTTACACACCAACAGACAGACGGATACAGACATTCACACAGTTTAGTTCTACCCATGCATTACGTAAGACACGTTTAATCACTCACTTATAGAGTCAGTCACACACCTACTAAATCATCCATTCTGACAATTTTACACCCACTCATTCTTCAATACGCCTTTCCCTATATATACTAAACATATTTAAACTTGAAAGAAACATACAGTCATTGGATGAAGTCATCAGTGATGTCATCAGTGATGTCATTTGAGATGTCATCAGTGATGTCATCGGCGATGTCACTGACCATGTCACGAGTGATGTAATATGTGACATCATCAGCAGTGCATTGTGGGGGCGCGAGTTATAGTTAGGTGAACTAACTATAACAGGGGAATTTCACTGGTTTTGTACGAGTGAAATGTCCAACTAACTATAACGCCCCTGAAACCTATGGTTTTTCCAGTGAATATATATATATATATATATATATATATATATATATATATATATTTATATATATATATATATATATATATAGAGAGAGAGAGAGAGAGAGAGAGAGAGAGAGAGAGAGAGAGAGAGAGAGAGATAAGCCAAGGTGTATTGAAGAATGAGTGGGTGTATGAGTGTCTACAAGGATGATTTGTTGGGTGCATGACTGACTGTATAAGTGAGTGATTAAATGTGGCTTAGTGAATGTATGGGTCAGTGAATAATCTGTGTAAATAGGAATAGCAGTCTATCAGTTTGCGGGGACGTGGCTGCATGGGTTGGTGAGTAGGTACTTGAGTGTCTATATGGGTTATTAAATGGTTGTCTGAGTACCTCTATGGGTACCTGAGTGTCTGTGTGAGTGAGTGAGGGACTGTGTGACTCCCTGCATCGATATATGAGTGGGTGAATCCCTTGGTGTATGAGTTCATGATTGCGTCTGTGAGGGACGGTATGGTTGAGTGAGTGTGTGTATGTGATGTCATCAGCAGTACATTGCGGGGGCGCGAGTTATAGATGGCTCAGCTAACTATACCTGCTGAATGTCTCTGCTTTTGTACGAGTGATTTGTCAGCCTAACTATACCGTCCCTGAAACCTGTGGATTTTTCAGGGTATTTCTAAGGTTTTTTAAGTACTAATTCCTAGCTATAACGTCCCTGAAACTTGAGTTTTTTTCATTGAAGTTCAAAGATTATTTAAATACTAATTCCTAACTATAACGTCCCGGAAACTTGTGTTTTTTTCAGTGAATATGTAAGGTTTTGTAACTAGTGCTCAAATTGTTCGAGTGGAACAGAAATGTCGCTGCATGTTCAACCATTTCTGAAGAATTGCAGTCTGTACATGTTATAGTATGAGTTAAGAAGGCTTGTTCAAAATATGTTTGCTTTCATAAAGGTAACATAATTTTGTAACCCTTTTTTAACATATATTTACAAATTTATATATATATTTTTTAAACTGTGAGAATCACCTACAGATCGCTTACTGGTCGCAGTGGATGAGCGAATCCAAGAATCGTGCGCCATATTTGTTTGTTCACGTAGGATGCGCGTAGGGTCACGGTAGGTGTGCGGTTCTCAAATGTTTCATTTTTTTATATTTAAATACGGTATATACTATATCATTTTGAAATACATCGTATGTGTTTTATTTAAAGTGTTATTAAAGTGATATTGATATAAATATTTTGAATATTTGAGTTCTTATAATGAAGTTACAGAAGCTGCGATGCTCCCGTGTACCCTTGCACAAGTATTTCCGGGTGCGCAATAGGTTTGAGACTCCAGCGCAAATTATGTAGTTCTAAAAAACATATATATAATTTTATAATATATGTTATACCAACAGATTTACTTTCAACTTTTGTAAATCTACTATATTTGTAACTGGAATCAATATATAATACTCTTTACACATATTTTCTGGAATCGCATCCGGTGTGCTGTGAATACGCGTCCGATACGCGACTCCTATGTGACTTGAAAATAATGGATTTCATTGGTTAAGAAGCTTTCTATTCTACTTCTTCGAGGACCCCACCCAATTGTTTCATTTCACTTTCCAGAAGCATCTTTAGAGGAAACACCTCTTGTGTTTTTCTCCCTCTCTGTTTATTTTTTGGTCTTTTTGTACTGGAAATGGCATCTGGAAATCCACCCCCAGGTTTTCCATCTGCCTAAGTTTGGCTGGGAGTTTGTTCCAAGTCGAAGCTGCTGCAATGCTGAAGGCCCTTCCCCCTGATTTGATTCTTCTAAACCTGGACACTCTCACCAGTTTAGCTGAGGAGGAGCGAAGGTTACGCGAGGGGACATACCATTCAAATCTGCTCTGTAATGGCTTGAGCCCAAGGCCATGTAGAGCCTTGAAAACTATGCAGAGCGACTTCAACTGTACCCTCTACACAACTGGGAGCCAGTGGAGCTCAGAGAGATCCTGAGATGCCGATGATTGACGTGGTCTCATTAGAGCTAGCTTGGCTACCATCAAATGGATTCACTGGAATCTCCCTATAAGATGTTTAGGAGACTCCAGCAACATAGTGTTGCAGTAATCCAGTCAACTCAGAATGATACCCCTACTACCAATGATCTGGTCTGTGTGGGGAGCAGTGGGAGGATCTTTTGGAGCACTCTAATCAGAGTGAAACAGCAACCAACTCTTTTATTTACTTGAGACTCTAGACTCAGATTACCATCAAAGCTGCCTCCTAAATTGCGTACTGCCTTGGTGTGAATCAGTGGAGCTGTCACCGGGAGTGGCCAAAACCAAGAAGTAGTGGAAGGGTACCCTTCCCAGTTGAGCAACACAGGATTTCATTTTTTCTTCATTAAATTGTAAATAGTTGTTTTGTAACCATAATGCAGTATCTTGTAAACAGTCATGAAATTTTTCCAGCAAAAGTGACTGGTGGCCTTCTAGTGACAGAATCAATTGAGTGTCATCAGCATAATTCACAAGACTAATGTTATGTCATTTATGACAGCAACCAGAAGCCTCGTATTGAATAGAATTGGACTGCTGGCAGACCCCTGTTGCACACCATGCTGGACATTCATTAACTGTGAATGGTACGGGAGAAGAACAACCGCTGTTTGCCTATCAGAAAGGTAGGCTTGAAGCCACTCCAGTGCCAGTCCTCCTACTCCTGCGAGCCTGGCCAGTATGCCTTGTGATTGACCTATCAAAAGCGGTGGACAGGTCCAGCAAAATCAGAATTGCTGGTTGTCCCCTGTCCGCCCGCATTCGAAGATCGTCCAATACGGTCACTAAGGCAGTCTCTGTCCCATGTCCTGGGCGAAAGCCAAATTGCACATGCTCCAGTTTCTCGTTGGCTTCAAGAAACTGGGAGAGTGCTCTACTGACCAGTCGCTCTGTGAACTTCACTGGATAGGGCAGCAGGGAGATGGGCCTATAGTTCTTTGGACATGCTGGATCTAGCGGAGCTTTTTTCAAGAGGTGCAATTATCAGTTTTTTCCAGCATTTTGGCACTATTCCACTCCCCAGAGATTGCTTGCAGATCAGCCTGAGCACAGGAAGGAGCTCTGTTCCTAAGGCTTTCCATATTTTGATACTCATACCTAAGTTTGCTGGTTTAGAGCAACACTAAATAAAGTGCAAAAAACTACTTTGTGCTGGGGAGCAGTCTATTGCAGCAGTTGTAGCTGCAAAAATCAAAATGTTTGTTTGTTGTTGTTTTTGCAATGGCGTTTCAATTGCAAAATGTTTTCAGTTTGTTGCCTTGTTTTCTTGAATTTCATTTTTTTTAAAGCACCGAAAAAATAAATAAAAGAGTTGGAAAAAAGAAATAAAATGGATCTTTTTAGAACCACCGATTTGGTTAAAGATAGACAAACTTGTATGTGTTGTATAAATAAGTGAAAGGGTAGTGCATGGGTTATTGGATGAGTGTCTGGATAGTTCCTGGGTGAATGTAGTGGTTCTGGCTGGGTGATTGTATGAGTGCAGGGGTACTGCCTGGGTTACTGGATGAGTCCAGGGGTAGTGCCTGGGTTATTGGATGAGTGCAGGGGTAGTGCCTGGGTGAAAGGATGAGTGCAAGAGTAATGCCTGGGACATTGGAAGAGTGCTTTGGTTTTACCTGAGAGAATGGATGAATGCATGGTTAGTACATGAGTGAATGGTTGAATGAAACAGTAGTGCCTGAGTGAATGGTTGAATGAAACAGTAGTGCCTGAGTGATTGCATAGATAAAGGGGTACTGCCTGGGTGAATGGATGAGTACACAGGTAGTGCCTGAGTAAATGGTTGAGTGCAAGAGTAGTCCCTGAGTGAATGCATGAGTGCATGAGTAGTGTCTGGGTAATTGCATGAGTGCAAATGTACTACCTGGGTGTTTGCATGAGTGCAGGGGTATTGCCTGGATGATTGCATGAGAGCATGGGTAGTGCCCGAGTGAATGGATGAGTGCAAGGGTAATGCCTGGGTAATTAAATGAGTGCACGGGTAGTGCCTGAGTGATTGGAGGAGTGCAAGGGTACTGCCTGAATGAAAGGATGAGTACAAGGGCAATGCCTGAGGCCTTGGATGAGTGCATGGGTAATGCCTGAGAGAATGGTTGAGTGCATGGGTAGTTCCTGAGTCAATGGTTGAGTGTAAGAATAGTGCTTGAGTGATTGCATGAGTGCATGTGTAGTGCCAGGGTGATTGCATGAGGGCAGGGGTAGTGCCTGGGTGATTGGATGATTGCATGGATTTTGCCTGAGTAAACGAATGAGTACATGGGTACTGCCTGAGAGATTGGTTGAGTGCAAGAGTAGTGCCTGTGTGGTTGTATGAGTATATGGGTAGTATATCAGTGATTGTATGATTACAGGGATAGTGCCTGAGTGTTTGCATGAGTACATGGGTAGTGCCTGGGTTGTTGTATGAATGTATGGGAAATACCTGAGTGAAAGTATGAGTGTAAGGCTAATATAACTGTCATTGCATGAGTGCATGGTTAGTGCTTGAGGGAATAGATGAATGCATGGGTAGTACTTGAGTGAATAGATTAATCCACCTCTAGTGCCTGAGTGACTGGATGAGTGCATGGGTACTGCCTGAGAGAATGGATGAGTGCTTGAGTAGTGCCTAAGTGAATGGTTGAGTGCAAGAGTAGTTTTCTGTGTGATTCCATGAGCACATGGGTACTGCCTGGGTGATTCTATGAGTGCAGGGGTAGTGCCCGAGTGATTGGATGAGTGTATGAGAAGTACCTGAATGAAAGTATGAGTGTAAGTGTAATGCCTGGGTCATTACATGAGGGCATGGGTAGTGCCTAAGTGAATGTTTGAGTGGAAGAGTAGTGAATGTGTGATTGCATGAATGTATGGTTAATACCTGAGCGATTAGATGTATGTTAGGTAGTGCCTCCTTGATTGCAAAAGTCCATTGGAGTGCCTCAGTGAATGCTTGAGTGCAAGAATAGTTCCTGAGTGATTCCATGAGCGCATGGGTACTGCCTTTGTGATTCTATAAGTGCAGAGGTACTACCTGAGTGATTGCATAACTGCAAAAGTAATGTGTGGGTGCATAGACCAGTGCATGCATAGTGCCTGTAGAAAAGGATGAGTGCAAGAGTAATCCCTGGGTGATTATGAGTGCATGGGTAGAACTTGAGATAATTGGTGAGTGTATGGGTAGTACCTGAGTGAATGCAAGAGGAGTGCCTGAGTGATTTTAGGAGTACAGAGATACTGCCTTGGGATTGGATAAGTGTGTGGGTTGTGCCTGTGTGAAAGGAAGAATGCAGGGAAAATACCTGGGTTATCCTATCAGTGCGAGAGTTGTGCTAGAGAGAATAGATGAGAGAACAGGTAGTGTTTGCGTGAAATGATGACGATCTTGCTGATTAAATCTGGAACATGATAATAGTTTGCAAATAGTGTAAAGGATTAACAATATTTATATTAGAAACAAATAACAAATAATTAAACTTTAAAAAAATTCACGTTATCATGCATTATATATTATGTATTCTTACCTTTTAAGTAATTTAGATACATTACTCTGTAGATGACGTGAATCACGGGCTGCAGAGGGACGCCAGAAACTATGCCAAGTACTCTTCTATAATGAAGTACAGTCGCTAGCGCAAAGATTCTCACTCAAGATGTGCAGGCTGTAATATTACCAGCACAGTCTCGATTTAACTGTGGCAATTATACTATGTAATTTATTGATCAACCTATGACTTTTGGATATTGGAGTATATTAAATAATGCCCTTTTGATTGGGATTACTTACCCTATGCACAGATCAGATATCAGAATTCTACTCCTGTTGAGAATAATTTATCTACACGGTTACAACTGTATCTTCTGCATATTTCGGTTGCCTCAGACTGATATTGCCCTGAAGAAGTCCTATGTCATAGGACGAAACGCGTTGGCTGTTGGTTTTTACAAATGAAAAAATAAAGAAGAAAATGTCTCATTCTACACTTCATTGAGAAATGATTATTTATATGGACTTGTTTATTTCATAGTGGTGCAGCTCTGATCTAGTTAGTTTATATAAAGTATGTCCTTTTACACACAATTTTCCAAATGCAATATCAGTTAGCGCAAATAATATTTCAAACACTAATAATAAATACTAATAGTTGGCATTCCTGTCTAATTTCTGTTCACCTCTTCTTAAAAGGCTGAATGATGTACTCAAAACGTTATCTTCAAAAATATCATATATGAATTTGGTAATTCATAAGGCAATCTAGGTTTGAATTCCAAGTGGGCATCATTGCAATGTGCCAATCCTTTATTCCGCCTTAAACACAGTATAGTGTCCAGATGTAGTAGTAGGCCCATCATGGAAAACAATAGATATTTGGCTTGCAATAAAATTTGTAATTTTCATTTCCAATTTTCTTTCATTTGCTCTACAACGGTGTAGCATTAAAAAGAGATATTCTCCAAACCTTTATGTATGTAATGTAGACAACATCTCTGGTCTACAATGCAAACATCTCATATCCTAATTGGCTGTTTTTATCAATGTATTAAAAGGTACTGATTTGCAGTCTGACATCGTCAAGATAAGGGATCGTTCTGCTTGTATTACAGTGATAGAAATAAATGAACACTCTTCTCATTTATGATCCCATCTGTAACTTAGTTCAAATACGTTTTTAATCTGAATTGCTTCATGTTCCAATACTCCAAGCATAAGGATTAGAAATAATTGTGCATCTTATTGTGTATTAAGAGTAAATGTCAATGTACATATATCCAAAAGATGCTGAATACCAGAAGCAGTATGTATTTTAATTCTGTCATTTACCAACTGTTGAAATACATGATGTAGTAAAGAACAGAGGGGCATATTAGCAAGAACCTCGTTAAAACTATTGCCATTTTTAGAGACAGGAAAATGCAGCTAAAATGGCGATAATGGGCTTGCTAATATGCGTTATAGAATTCCAATAGAGGCCCAGGTTAGATGTGCAGGACATCTAACCTGGGCTACTATTGGAATTCTATAACCCATATTAGCAAGACCGTTATCGACCTGTTTTAGCGGCAGTTTCCTGCCGCTAAAACAGCGATATTTAACTCGATTCTTGCTAATATGCCCCTGAATCTTTTTTCACAATTTCTCATGATTTCATGATGAAAATCCTGTAGATAAAACACAACATTCAGAAACACATTAGCATAACAGTTGATACCTGAACTATTTTCCAACTGGTATCCTACAATGTCATCAACCGTTTCCCTTTGCTTTTTCTTTATGCCTTCAAGTTTCTCCTCATTTGTTTTCTGTTTTTGAACCTCAATTGCATCTTTAACATATTTCCATTTTGGACACACTATTTGTTTCTCATATATGGGATATTCGCCTAAATCAGGAGTATAAAATCTTCTTAAATGATTGTACTCTCTTACACAATTTGCAACAGCACTAACCGTTTTGTCATCAAAATCTATCAAATGCAAACCAGACAATACAAATATTTTACAAACAAAAAACGTACAACACAACACCCAATCTGACTTACCTCTTTAATCTGATCACATTTTATAATAAAAAAATTCTATTCCATCTCTGTTCTGAAATGTATCAAAATCAACCACTTTTCCCATTTCTCCATTTACTAAACCTTCTTCTACATTCAAATTATGCTGTAAAATTACCCAACAATTTATACATACATGTAAAGTATTTTCTAAGCTTGCAGTTTTAGATATGGACTTTTGCAAATAATGCAATTTAGCCTGTAGTTTCTCTGTAAGAAGAATAGTCACTCCTTGGTGTTCAATTTTATTAATAGCTTCAATTTCCACTATTGGTTGTTTTTCCAGTTTCGAAAGTTCTTGATTAAATGTAGAACTGTCTTGCAGTGCGGGCATTAGAAAAACTATAGACTTCTTTTCTCCAAGCTTATTGTACATTACTTCAGCCGCTGTGTTTCCAGTTGTAAACAAGTTCCTTAGTAGCCTACTTTCTAAAGATTTTTTACCATGTTTCGCCAACACCAATTCTTATGTCCTGAAGAATATGTCCATAATCTTCATCTCTTGCCTGTCGCATATTATTAACAAGTTCTTTATATTCAAAATGTAACCAAATGTTCACATTTCCAATACTTCCCAAAGATTTCCGAGTGTCTTCATGGACAAGTGTTCGAAAAACAGGTTGTTCTTTTACAGGAGTAAGTTGTAGTAGATCTCCAAATACAATTATATGTTTTCCTCCAAATAAAACATCACAGTCTGTTTTTAAAATCTGTTGCATTCTTAAATGTACAAAGGCAAGCATTAAGTTTGAGACCATGCTCATTTCATGAAAGATTAAAAGTTTCATTTTCTTCAGTACTCTTGAGACTTAATAAAAAGCTTCTCCAGATAGCTTCTGATATTCCAATGTATTATCATGTTCTACTGGTAGCATAAGTAATCAATGTAAAGTAATCCCTTTAATGTTGTGTGCTGCTAATCCAGTTGGAGCTGTTACAACACAAGATACATGTGATTCTGTAGTTTTATGTAGATTACTGGTCAAAACTTTAATTAAGAAATCTTTTCCTGTTGTAGCTTGACCGCTGATGTACATTAGAATAGGTTTAAATGATGAATATTGGCATTCTTTTTTTTCATGTAGCAAACCATGTTGTATCCGTTCTTTCACTTGTATATATATTTCTTTCTGTTCAATATTTAGTTGTTCTTCTAACTTTTCCAACTGAATATTTTCCTGTTGTGCTTGTTCATTGCAGTTTCTACCTCATTCATGGCCATTGCTGCTTAATTTTCAGTAATTGGTTGTCCCAGTGGATCTTGAATTAGTGGACCAGAACTTTCACTATCTTGAGAACTTTCTCTAGCTATTTCAGCTGCAATAGTACTTCCTTGTTCAATCTCATCATTTAACATTTGTAGATATATGGTGAAAATTGTGTTATATTTGGGTGTCTCTAGTTGGCATAGGTAGGTACCTGTGACAAATAGAAACCCTTGCGTCTAGTCAGGGTAAGGGGGTACACTCCTAAAATAACCCCTGCTCACCCCCTTGCTAGCTTGGCATGAGCAGACAGGCTTATCTCAGAGGCAGTGTGTAAGGCATTTGTGAACACATACAGCAACCAATGGACAACACTACAGATGGACACCACACAAGTTGTATATTAAAAATAAGTATCTTTTATATAGATTTAACACAAGACCACAAACGACAAAAATCCACAATACTTTTCCTTAAAATGCTATAATTAGCTTACTTCTCTCTTGGATGTGAAATGCGACACTTTGAGCCAATGTACCTGAAAATGCGTAACGCAATACAATGAAAGTGTTGCAGGGAAGGTGATGCGCGGGTTCCTTACACGCAAGAACGGTGATGCTTCAGTTCCCTACTGCTGCTTAGGGGACGGTGATGCGTTGGTTCTTCTCTGCGAGGGGAGGTGATGCGTTGGTTTGGGAATGAGAGATGTTTTGTTGGATTCGGATTAAACTGTGCTTGACTTGTAGAGACAATTTGGCTCTTAAATGCTTACCCAGTCTTAGCGTGGTATTCGCTTAGCCGGGCTTTCTACTTGTGTGGCGAAGGACGAGTCCTTGCTTCAGCTGCAAATTAATCAAAAGTGCCCTCGGATGAGCTGCAGAAAGAATGCAAAATTGTCTCTACAAGTCAAGCACAGTTTAATTCGAATCCAACAAAACATCTCTCATTCCCATTTTCTTGTTTAGGCACACCAAGACAACACCATAGAGTAGGAAGGTGAGCTTTTTACTCATATGGTTTACACCAAATGATGTTTAGTACTAAAAACAGTATGTCATGTGTGTCATTGTTTATTTTTATTTTTTATTATTTATTTTCTCACTATGTAGACCAATGAAAAAACTCCACACCTGTCTTTTTGTGGCATTTCACACAGGACAACTAAGGTAGGCGGTTCTAAGCCGGATGGTAGCTGTGTTTAAACGCAAACATGTTTTCAGATAGGATAGTTATTTAATCTGGCACAATTGTGTTTTTTGTCTTGTAAAAATCGTTTTTGGTCCTGTGGGACACCCCCGCGCCGCACGGCCACCAGCTGCTGCGTGTGCCCCTTAGCCTTGTCCCTGCCGCGCTGCCTGCCTCGCCGCCGGCTGACTCTGTTGCCGTCTGTTTTGTTTTTGTCTTGTCCGCCATTTGTGCTTGTTCAACTGTATTCTTGCCCGTGTTAGCGTTTTTGTTTGTTTTTGTTTTGTCCGCCATTTGTGCTTGTTCAACTGTATTCTTGCCCGTGTTAGCGTTTTTGTTTGTTTTTGTTTTGTCCGCCATTTGTGCTTGTTCAACTGTATTCTTGCCCGTGTTAGCGTTTTTTTGTTTCCCATTAGTGCCTGTTTATTTTTCAGCTTGCGTCCTTCCTGTTTGCCCGCCTACCTCGCCGCCCTCCGTCTTCCCTCCCCGCTCCCCGCTTCCCGCCACCACCGCAGACCCCGCCCCTTTTTTCCTTCTGTTCCCTCCCCGCTCCCGCCTCCCAGCTGCTCCGCCCACCCGCGCACTTCGCCTTTATATGGCGACCGTGCAAACGCGCAGCGGTCACGCGCAGCGGGCGCGCCGATTGTGCGCCGAAGGCGTGCCAAAGGTAAGCCCGTCTGTGCCCGTCCGCGACCGGATCGCGACCAGCGCCAGGACCCCTGGCCCCCGAAGACCCCGACCGACCCGCCTGACGTACTCCGCCGCCACCCTCATCGCTCTCAACTCCGGCCGACTCCCAGAATGCCACCAAGCCACACCACGACGCACCCACGGACCTTTCAGCTGCCATGCCTGCAAATTCACCTGCATCCGGACCTGCCTCACACCAGCACCCGCCAAGTCAAACACCAGCAGCACCCACCTCAAGTGCATCCTGCTCAACACCCGCTCCGTCCACAGACACGCCATCGAACTCTGGAACCTCCTAGACGCCACAGCCCCTGACGTTGCCTTCCTCACGGAGACCTGGATGAACGCCTCTTCAGCTCCCGACATCGCCATCGCTATCCCAGAGGGCTACAAGATCGTCCGGAGGGACCGCAACGCCAACCAGATGGGAGGAGGCATCGCCATCATCCACAAGAACACCATCCGTCTCACGACCAGCACCGACAACACCCTGACCACCGCCGAAAACCTGCATTTCCAGATCCACACCAACCCGAACACCACCCTCAGAGGCACCCTGATCTACCGACCCCCTGGACCAAGCACACAATTCAGCGAGGACATCGCCGACTTCGTCAGCCCGCATGCCCTCCCCCCCGCTGACTACATCCTCCTGGGGGACCTCAACTTCCACCTGGAGAACAACAACGACCGCAACACCACCACCCTGCTGGACAACCTCGCCAACCTGGGACTCAAGCAACTGGTGTCCACCCCCACCCACCTCGCCGGACACACACTCGACGCAGTCTTCTCTTCCAGCACAGACATCGACTTCAGCCACGCCACAGAGCTTCAATGGACGGACCACAGCTGCGTCCACTTCACCTTCAAGAGAACGACGACCCACCACCACCAGCAACAGGCCGCCCGCAGAAGCTGGAACAAGATCACAGCAGACCAGCTCGCCACCTCCCTGAGCCAGCACCCTCCTGCCAGCTCAGCGAACCCCAACCAGGCTGCCGACAACCTCACGAAGTGGATCAGCATCTGCGCGGACGAGCTCGCCCCGCTGAGGACCCCGCCCAGCAGACCCGGAAGCAAGAAAGCCCCGTGGTTCACCGACGAACTCAAGAGCTCAGAGAAGAACTGCCGAGCCCTCGAGAAAGTCTGGAGAAGGGAACCCACACCGGACAAGAGGACCTCCTTCAAGCTTGCCACCCGGAAGCCCCACCAGCTGATCCGCGCCGCCAAGAAAACAGCATTCAAGGAACGGTTGGACAACAACGCACACAACTGCAAGGAACTCTTCAACATCGTGAAAGAGCTTTCCAACCCCAGCGCAGGAAACAACGACATCACCCCATCGCAAGACCTCTGCAACTCCCTCGCTTCATACTTCCACAACAAGATCGCGGACATACACAACAGCTTCAACAACCAACCAACGCACACCATGACCGAACAATCACCCCCCACCACCACCCTCCACGCCTGGACCCCGATCAGCACCGAAGACACCATCCGCACGATGAACTCCATCCACTCCGGATCACCGACCGACCCCTGCCCTCACCAAGTCTTCAACAAGGCCGACGCTGTCATCGCACCCCACCTGCGAGACATCATCAACACATCATTCGACACCGCCACCTTCCCTGAGAGCTGGAAACACGCCGAACTCAGCGCCCTGCTCAAGAAACCAACAGCGGACCCCACCGAACTCAAGAACTACCGCCCCATCTCGCTCCTCCCGTTTCCAGCCAAAGTCATCGAGAAGACCGTCAACAAGCAGATGGCCGCCTTCCTCGAGACGAACGGATCCCTCGACCCCTCACAGTCCGGCTTCCGAGCCAATCACAGCACCGAGACCGCCCTCATCGCCGCCACCGATGACATCCGAGCCCTGATGGACAATGGAGAAACAGCGGCCCTCATCCTCCTAGACCTCTCCGCGGCATTCGACACGGTCTGCCACCGCACCCTAGTACAGCGCCTCAGCAACCTCGGAATCCAGGACAAAGCGCTGGAATGGATCATCTCCTTCCTCGACGGAAGAACACAGAGAGTCCGCCTACCACCGTACAAGTCAGAGGCCTCCTAAGTCATCTGCGGCGTCCCTCAAGGATCATCTCTGAGCCCCACCCTCTTCAACGCCTACATGAGCCCCCTCGCGGCCATCGTATGCAAACACAACCTCAGCATAATCTCGACACCCAGCTGATCCTCTCCCTGACCAACGACCCCGCCTCCGCCAGAGCCAACCTGCACGAAGGGATGAAAGAGGTAGCCGAGTGGATGACGACCAGCCGCCTGAAACTGAACTCTGACAAGACGGAGGTCCTCATCCTGGGCTCTTCCCCCTCCACCTGGGACGACTCCTGGTGGCCTCCCGCCCTGGGCACCGCACCCAAACCGACAGACCATGCACGCAACCTGGGCTTCATCCTGGACTCCTCCCTCTCCATGACCAGGCAAGTCAACAACGTCTCCTCGGCGTGCTTCAACATCCTACGCATGCTACGGAAGATCTTCCGGTGGATCCCCACCGAGACCAGGAAGACCGTCTCCCAGGCCCTCGTCACCAGCCGACTAGACTACGGCAACGCCCTCTACGCCGGTACCACCGCCAAGCTCCAGAAGATACTCCAGCGGATCCAGAACGCCTCAGCCAGACTCATCCTCGACATCCCACGAACCAGCCACATCACCGGACATCTGAGAGACCTTCACTGGCTCCCCGTCAACAAAAGAATCACCTTCCGCCTCCTCACCCACGCACACAAAGCCCTACACGACCAAGGCCCGAGCTACCTCAACAGCCGGATCAACTTCTACGCTCCCAAACGCCACCTCCGATCACCCAACCACGCCCTCGCCGCCGTCCCCCGCATCCGAAGAGCGACTACAGGAGGAAGGTCCTTCTCCTACCTGGCCGCCAAGACCTGGAACTCCCTCCCTCCCGACCTGCGCCTGACCCAAGACCACCTCTCCTTCAGGAAGAAGCTGAAGACCTGGCTGTTCGAGCAGTAGCGGCACCCCCCCCCCCCCCCCCAGCGCCTTGAGACCCTACGGGTATGTAGCGCGCTCTATAAGTGTCACTGATTGATTGATTGATTGAGGAGAACTCCGCAATAGGGGGTTCGAAACGCGTCGACCCTGTAGGTCCAGTGTCAGCCATAAAAATAAAAAAAACTTAGTTAAGACAAAATACAATCTGTCCTGACTGAATTTGATGTTTTCAAAATTATAAATGACAATGTAGACTGTATTACATCTGTTTGGCTTAATGAAATGTTCATATTGACACAGGCCTATACCTCAGAGGTATATGTTGTTTTGTTTTAGTGAATGTGCATGGTATGTCTGTAGTGAGAAAGATTCAGTGTGGATGTGCTGCTTAGTGGTTTATCATCTGTTTTGTAAAATTTGTATCTATTTGTATATATTTTGTATATTCACAAGAAAGGTTCTTGAAAAAATGAAAAAATAATCAGAAAAAATGATTTCAATAAACTAGTAACAAATGTTACGTTAGATTGTTATGTTTTGTTCATAACAGATCTCTGGCCATTAGAAATTAAGTTAGTCCAGTACTGGCAGTTGTGTTGTTAGTTTAGTTGTATTTGGCTTAGCCTTGCTGGTTAAGAGTCAGGACCCAGTTTTGTTGTCTCGTGTTGTTAAGCGGCAGCTGCAGTTCGGTGTCATTCTTCTTGCACGTGAGCCGCCCTACCGGCTCCTTGCGATGCACAGTTCCTCAAAAGACCAGCACAACTGCAGGCACTTCCAAAGAACTCTTGGGGAGCTGGTAGGTGAAGTCTGTTGTCCCTGAGTCTTCAGCAGGAGTCAAGCTCTTTTCTCAGGCCCTAGGAGATCCTTATAAGTTGATGAAAGTACTCACAAAGTTCCTCTCTCCTTTCTTTGGCAGTCAGGCGACTACTGCAGGTCAATCCCCCAAGCAGCGCTTCAGCTTAGGGATAGTCTCTCCTCAGTCTCTCTGGTTCCACTCCTCAGCAAAGGTTTCTTCTTGTTGTCCAAAGTGATCTAAAGTTCTAGGGTTTAGGTCCCCTCTTTTATACACAGTTTCTCTTTGTTCTCTGGAGGCAGAGAGGCCTTTGCCTAGTCCAACCCAGTTCTGGTCAGTCCTGGAGCACTCTGTTTACATGACTCCTTTCCTTTCACAGTGCAGGGCAGAGACATCAGACGTACCACAGGAGGTGGAGCCAGAATTGTGGAGGGAAGGCACAGCCCTACTCAGGTCCCAGGTGCAACTCCTCCCTCCCATCTAGATACAGATCTCTTTATTCAGCACTGGGCTGACTCACCCTGTTTTCTGGAATCCCCCAGCCCCTGTCACTCAAACTCCAGACAAGGAATACACAACCTAGCAGAGGCAGGCTTGGATAGCTAGACAAGAAAATACCTACTTTCTATAAGTGGAATTTTCAAACACAGAATGTTAAAACAAACTTCACTACAAGATGCATTTTATCATTCTGAGTTCAGGCATATTAAACTCGAATATTTCCTAGTTCCCAGAGTCAGTTAGGATTAGAAGATGTAATAATAAAACTGCCCAATCTGGCCTATGGGAAATAGGTAGCCTTGCTATAGTGAAAAATCAAAAATGGCTTTAATTCACTATTAGGACATGCCACACACATCAGGGCTTGTCCTACCTTACACATACAATGCATCCTGCCATTGGGCCTTCCATAGGGGTGTCTGATATGAAGAAAAGGGAAGGTTTAGGGACTGGCAAGTGGGTGCACTTGCCCAATCAACATGGCAGTACCAGACTGTACACAGGCTCTGCAATGGCAGACCTGAGACACACTTTAACAGGCTGCTTCTGCGGGTGGCACAACCAGTGCTGCAAGCCCACCAGTAGCATTTGGTTTACAAACCCAGGGCACACTGTACTAGGGTCTGACAAGTAAACCAAACCAGTCAATCATGGAATCCCTAATCCATACACCAATTTACAATAGGGAACACTTGCATTGTGGGCCTGGACAGCAGTTGCACAGTGCCCAAAGCATCTAACACCAGCAAAAACAAGAGGCACCAGCAAAAATGGAAGAGAGACCCACGCCAAGGTGCCAGGTCTAACAACTTGAATTTAAATAATCTTCATAGCAGTCGAAATCTCCAAGTAATTCCTTTTCAGTGGCAGAAGTACCAAATTAGAAAAATTCCCTCTTTTCTGGACGTTCGCAACTCAGTTTTCTGTGGTTAATAGGATTTCCTTTGGCAGAGTTTACCAAACATCCATCACATCCAATTACTGCATATTTTCTTCTTTTATATTGTCTGTAACTTTTCTTTTAAAGCTGTAATGTTGAAGTATATCATACAGACATAGATATTCGAGATGTGGACTCCTTTTGGGATAGTATGTATCCAACATATTAGTCTTAACAACATCTGTACTTTCTGGTTTATTCAATGCTAAGTATTCTTTTTCTTGTAATGTTTTTAATACTCTATTTCACGTGGCTGCAAGACCTAGACTTACCCAAATGATTCCTCTTGACTTTGAATATAAAGTGTTTGATTTGCTCAAATGCTTTGGCCATCATCCCCTGTGGTATCGCTTTGTTCGCCCTAAATTGGCAGGGTATGCACAGACGTGGGTCCCTTGCTCACTCTACCACTGGATTCAAGATAGCCTGGCTGATGAGGATTATGAATCCGAAACCAGTCCCAGAATGCTTGTTTCCGGTCCAGGGAAGACAGGGCTTGGCAGTTCAGGCTGGACTGTTCCCACGTGGCACAGGGTCAGACTGATTTGCACATGTCTGAACTGGGGTGGTGCGGTGAGCTAAAGAATGGTGATGGATTATACCCAGATCAGTTGACTGGGGGTGAGTGTTTGATTTGCTCAAACGCTCCGTCCATCATCCCCTTTGGTATCGCTTTGAATATAAACTGGCAAGTGATCCGAACATTCATAGGATCCAATCTCTCAATGGGAAAGCATTTTCAAGCTGAAGCTGTAGAGTTTCTTGCTTAGACTCTTTTCTTGTGAAATTTCTTCCCACATTTCTTTCATCTCTGTCCTTTCAGATTTGGTTACATATGATATAAAATAGCGAGCAACAACAACTAAATTATCTGCAACATAATAAATATCCGTGTTTGCATTCCACATTTTCAAAATCACTGGATTGTAGTCATTAATATACTTTTAAGTTGTATGTATTCTTCGGAGATTTCCGAGTTATTGTATGCCTTACTACTGACAACAAACTACTTTTCCATTAGAATTATTGAATGTGGGAATCCACAATGACATTTTATATCAAATGTCACTTCATACTTGTATTTTTCTCAACAGTATTTTCCACATCAATGATTTTGAAACCCTAAAACCCTTCTCTTGGAATGGGAAAGGTAACATACTGTTCATTGAACAATAAAACACTTTCATCAGTATCAGTTCCAAATTTTGGAGCCATAACAGCATGAGTATATGAGGAGCACCTCTGGCTTGGTACTTCTTTCTCCAAAAAGAAATCTGTTATGTCTCCAAGAGGTGGGATACTTTAACTGCGGATAAATTACATCATAGCTTGAAACCTATGGTTAAAAGACCTGCAGACATTTGAATTTGATTCTCATAGAAATTCAAGTAAATCGTCCCACACATCATGTAGGAGTACCTACGTTGCTTAACATAAATTTAAGTTCTCGGTAACGATTATACCAATACTCATTGGTACCACGTTGACACACCATCAAATTAATTAACAAAGATTCTAAATGTTCATCTCCTTGTTGAACTTTGTCCATGAATCCCGTTGCCGAAACATGTGGAAGATGAACCCCTATTTTTTATAGGTGAGTCACTGCATATGAAAGTGCAGACAAATCACTTTCAAACAGAAGATGAAATATATATGGAGTGCACTGTCAAAATCTTGGATCTTCCGAGTACAATCTTGTCAAGTGGTATTATGAAGCTGGAATCTGTACAGCTCGCTCATCGCGAATAGCTCTGGAAAACAACGTGCTTCTAAACTTTTTTCCCATACACTCATGAGAGTTCCCTTTGTGTTCTTCATTTGAAATAATTTAATACAGTTTCCTATCACTTCTTTTAAATGTAGAGGATGTATACTACAATGTTCATAAAACTGTTCACTCCAAGACTTGCCCACTTTTTCTATTTTGCCACTTGAAATTTCAGTTTCATCTGCTAAGCATATTACCTGTTCGTTAACATTTAGATACTTATAATAAATATTATTGGGAACCAGATATAATGTAGCCTTTTGAAGTTTATTAACACCTACAAATTCTGGCCATATCTTTCGACTCATTGTTGGCACACCATTAACTAGAATAACCACTGGCTCATTTTTTCTCCCTGTCTACACCAACAATTTCAATATTTTTCTTAAAATCTAAAGTAGTACAGAACTCTTCCTTTTAGACCTCTTAGTAAATCTGTTGGTGGCTTACCTGTTTTAGGATCCATACAGACTAATAAGAATAGACACATATGACTTCAAATCTGCCAGTTCCTGAGGAATAGCTACCAACTATAAGTTGTAATTTACTGCTCTAGTTCTCTTCTAATTTGTTGGTTATAATATTTAAAAATAAGTTGATCAGTAGCCAACTCAAACCAATCTTCTATCAACAAATAAGCACCAAATTGCTGCCACCTATTTTCCTTTTCGATTTTGAAATATAAATCAACATTCCTAGTTTGATTTCTATAGTGAGTACGTCAACAGGAAATACAACCAGTTAGATTTTTCAGATGAAATTTCTTAAACTTTGAAATTTCTCCTGCAAACTCATCAATACTAATATCTTCAACTTGTTTTTCAACACCTACACTTATAAAGCTTACACTTTCTCAACACTCCTCTTGTGAACCCAAAAAATGAAACTGTATATCATCACAAACCTTTTGTATATCTGATACTGAACAGTGCAAAAGAGCTGTGTTTATTTCATTTAAACCTAATGCAGGACTTTTTACATAGTAGAGTCTCCTTACTAACTTCCACAATTCTGAGTGGTGTACTGCTAACATTCTTAAATGATGAAAAGTATTTTGACACTCTTTTCTTGAAAGAAAAGCCAGAGAATGACCCTGTAAGTTAGTATATTTTCCTATTTTACTAGGATCTAATAGTGTAACATCTTAATCTTCTGTTTAAGACATGTTTGCTGGCATATTCTCTTAAATAAATTCGTAATATGTCAATAGATTCCTGTTGAATACTGCAAATAGTAGTACAATCCTACGTATATAACAACGCTTGTGTGCCCTTCCCTTGAACTTCTTCAAGTATTACTACTTCCATTCTTCTAACAACCATTTTTTCTTTTGGAATATGAGAATCATCTTTCATCTCATAGTATTGACCACTAGTATTGACTGCATGAACTAATGTGTTCTGTTGAAAACAGCTTTCTTCATTAAAGAAAGGCTCAGTACTAGAAGGATGCTTAAATTCGCCAGTAAAAGTTTTACAAAAGTTACTTATATTAACCAGTCTTTTTCTTTTGGGGGTCTCCTTTATAAAGTGCATTGTTTTATTCAATGTTTTCATTCTCTTCAATACTAATATAAATAATTTTCATTTCAATTAAAAAGCAGTATCTACTACACTTTTAATGTGTTGCTTCTTCTTATGCAATGCTGATTTTCTTTTATACTTTTAACAAGTTTTTAATACATTTTGAATTACTCTATTTCAAAACATTCGTACGGTATCTCTTTAAATTGTCTTTGTCTTTTTGGGACCTTTTGTTTTTCCAAAAATTAATGTTTTTTTCCATTACAAGTGTTTGTTTCCTTGTGCTTTGTTGTAAGAAATTTATTTTTCTTCTCATTACTATTATCTTTCTTTAATCTCTCTGCAACTGTTTTAAGAAATTGTTTAGTACTCTTACCAGAACACACTTTATCCTGGGTAACTTTTTTGTCTTTTTGTAGTCCACTCTTTTTACTGTAGTTTAAGTAGTTCTGTTTTCTTTGTCTTCTCTTTTCATATTTTGTTGCCATCTTCAATTTCTAATTCAAACAAAATAATTTTTGAAAAAAGAAAGAATAGTTTTAATAGTTTCTTACTCAACTAAGTATTTTGAATTAATTACATGTCAACATTACTAGTAACTAGTAAACAATTAATTACAATTGCATTGCTATTTTCTTTATAACAAATAAACAAATACTGAAAAAACCAAGAGCAGTTCAGAAAAAAAGCAACAGAGAAGACGGGTGCTGAAAGATGCACCATGAATATAGAAAGAAGCAGCAGAGGTGAAGAAACAGTCAAGAGAAGTGCAGAAAGAAGCAAGAGAACTGCAGAAATGCAAAACAGCAATCTTTGCAAAATTCCTATTATAAGTCTCACCAGGTTCCTAAATATATGCATACATGCATCTCTACCTTTTGCGGCTGGCATCACACATAAGAGAAACATACAGACATATACCTGTGTAACACACATCTAGCATTTTCAGAAGCACAACACTTATGAGAATAATAATACACTCCTCCCTGAGCACTGTAGCTATATATGTCAATGTAGACCCTAATCCCGTTTCTAATATTCAGTTTGTCATAATAGATACAACTAAATACTTCTTACACGCAATCAGTACACTGGGTAAATCACATCAACATGTAATATGTCTCAACAATCAATATCATATAAAGTCCACAATATGATCATCCACTTCGTTCTTCAAGTAAAGGTCCAACTCAAAAGTCTTGAAATATATATATTCCAATTCAATTGCCTCCAAAAGCAGCCAACATGTGTTTCGTCATGCACTAGTCTGTGCCAAATGACTTCATCAGGGCTACAACCCAAACAATAATAATATATTTATCAATAAAGTGTAAATATTATCAACACAAACATAAAAAGGTATTTAAACAACTTTTTATACTGTACTCAATCCAAAACATATCCTAATCAGTCGTATGTAAGATTGAAAAGATGGTCAAAGAATATCACCAAGATCATGTCCAGTTAGATAAGAAAGAAAATACACCAAGTCACCAAGTCACTGAAGTCACCATAGTGCTTAATTCCACCAAGAAGAGAAAATCATAAGTAATTATTAAATAGATATGCAAATCACCTAATTGGCTAAGTCTCCATAATCGCCAGTATTAAGTATACTGGGAATCAAAAGAAATGTTTATTTTTGATGATCACTGTGAAAGATAAAATATATATCAGATGTTAGCTATGATCCTTTTATATAGTTGTACATAATAGATGTCCTCATTCTTCCCCACGGACTGCTTAAATAAATAACAGTTCCTATTCATTAAGGAACCCAAGTTATATTGGTTTACTAAAGAATCTCAATTAACTCCAATAGGTTACTGAGAAAGTTCGCTGGCGCTCTCATTAAGTAAATACTGCAATATTATGAGTTCTCGACATTATCCGCTTGTACTAATAACAAGACTATCTATCGCGTTCTCCTCGGAAATATAATATAGGGCTCACCTGTATTGGTAAGTCAATCTATAGTTTTAAATGGATACAGATATGGGCACTGGTGTCTTATTCACCCCGTCCTGAAACAAAAAACAATTGTAAACTCATGTGTTCTCAATATTCCGTTTACATGATGATGGAAGTAGTTTATCAAGTGTAGCTCACCGTATTTAGTTCGTCACTAATCTAAATAGTTAAGGTTCCTAATCGATTTGTTAACTCCAATCATCCTAAAAAGAAATTATATGTGAGTTCCAGTACTTATTTATACAAAAAATACTCGTAGTTAACACGAAAGTGACATTACCAATCTGTAGCCTCTCATCTCTACTTCCACTTGGGAGAATATACGAACTGTAGAGTACAAGGACTACAGTGATTCATTTACTACTATTATATAAAAAATTATCTAACCCCTACGGTATATTGAAGTCTCGTTAGAAAACTCCCCTTATAGTAAAATCGAAAATACATATTCACACTAAGCAAAGTATTCAAAATAGTTCTTACCTAAATGATCTCATCATTCAGTACTCCTAAGTAGGTGACCTGAAATATATAAGCCCCAAATGAATTCACTGCTATCTGTTAATCATATTACAAATAAAATTCTACTGGGAAGGAAGTCACTCTCACCTATTCCGACGTGTCCGTCTCTCCTAGTAAAGAATCCCGCGTACTGCATGGGCACCATGTCTACACTGTTATTTAGGTACTACTTTCATGAGCGCCATCTTGGAAGGGTAGTTTTCCACTAACACACGTTATAACTACAAATATTTATATTTATTTGCGTATACATCACTATAAGACTAAATATAGTTCTAGTCTTATATAAAAGAACATTAGTAAAAATTGAAGTCAATTATCGCACATATTAAAATAACAAACGTTTGTTTCAATATTGGCTTAAATCCCACTTATTCAATCTTGTATGTAAGAGACTCAATAATTATTAAGGTTATTTCAGGAATTCATTACCCAAAATTAATGAAAATTCCTGAGCTAAATCGTAGTATGTTCTTGGAATAATCAGTCAGTAAAATCGAAATTCATTTTGTATCACAAGACACCTATAAGCTACACCTCACATACTATTGCAGGTATAATAGTACTAAAGCTGTAGATATTATCCATGGGTTTTAGCCAATAAATCCACATATTACTACACATGAAACAAATCCAATATTCTATTGTCCCAAAAAGCATTGTAGTTCTGAATCCAAGTTTAATCCCATTTCTACGGCCCTCAATTTCATTATCCACATAGCTTCTCTGCGTCTTAATTGTAGTATCCTATTTCCACCTCTCCTATCCAATTTGATATGATCTATACCATGGAAGCTACATTTGTGAGCGTTTTGCTCATCACAGTTTTGTATCACATGTGCCGGAATTGGGTACCTCGTGTCTCCATTCTTAAGTGCTGAAAAATGCTCTGTCATTCGATCTTTCAGTCTACGGATGGTGCTCCCCACATAAATTCTAGTACATGTACATGCAATTACATATACGACAAAATTCCTATCACAGTTAATTAATGTATTTATCTTGTAGTTCCCTGTGTTCTTGTAACTGAATTCATCAATGTTCCTCAAAGCCCATCTGCATGAGCTACATTTGCTGCAGCAATAAAAACCTCTCAATGTATTACTCAACCAATTGGTATTCTTAACTTCTTTCGGATAGCTGGGACTTACAATATTGGATAAAGTAACCCCTTTACTGAAGGTAATGCTTCGTTTGTTATTCAGGAATGGTGAAATATCCCCATCACTCCTCAAAAGATGCCAATATTTATAAAGCAAACCATATAATTTATGGTTGCCTTCGCCATAGTTAGTAACCATTCTAACAGTTTCTTGCTTGTCTTTTGTTAGAGAAGATCTAATTTTAGTTCTAAGGGTTTCTTCCCTCTTCAGTCTATTTGCCCTTGTCTTTGCCTCACAGATGACCCTTTCATGATACCCTCGGGCTTTAAATCTCATTGTCATGTCCTCAAGATTCGTCTCAAATGCCCTTTGTTGAGAGCAGTTTCTCCGTGCTCTTAACATTTCCCCATAGGGAATGGCATTAATCTGACTTTTAGGGTGACAACTACTTGCGTGTAATAATGCATTACAACTTGTCTCATTACGAAACATTCTGCTACACAGTCTGCCCCCTGCACAAATAATTCAACATCTAAAAAGAAAAGATGTTTCAAATCATATACTGTAGTAAATCGTATATTGACTGCATTAGTATTCAGATATTCAAAGAATGCTTTGATCTCATCTACTGTCCCTCTCCATATGAGAAGACAGTCATCTATAAACCGTCCCCAGTAATAGATGTGGTCAATCAATGTACTGTCTTTAGGGCCCCAGATCCACTCCGCCTCAAACCACCCCATAAAAAAGCATTGCAAAAGACGGAGCGAATCTGGAACCCATCGCAGTACCAAGCTTTTGTCTGTACCATTTATCATCAAATAGAAATATGTTATTTTCTAATACCATTTTCTTCCTCTCTAGTATCATTTTGGTACGCCTGTAAAGTTCTGCGGGTCTTTTATTCAAGAAACTCTCCAAAGCAGTTAATCCCAGATCATGATCTATATTAGCATATAATGATATTACATTTATTTAGCAAATATTAAAATTGCTAAAAGGGATTACTGCACAAAACTCATTAGGGAAGCCCAACAAAGACAAGAAACTGTATTTTCCGTAGTAAAATCATTCTCCCATCCAACAGCTTTGAAACAAGAAATCCCTCCGTCCCAAAGTCTCTGTGATCAGATCGCAGATTACTTTGATGACAAAATAAAACGATTACAGGATGAATTTTTACCCACTGCGCACTCCATCATAGAGAATACAAATGACTGTCCCTCCCTTATCGAAGACCATTAGCATGTTTAAGCCTGTAACCCTCGCACAAACCCGTGAGGTCATTATGTCCTGTAAATCAGGATCCCCATCTGATGCTTGTCCTCCCTACATTCTTCATCAGATAGTGGATGTCGTGAATCCTATAATAAATCAAATAGTGAATGAATCACTCAGTTCCGGGATTGTTCCTGTGGATTGTCAAACCCCTGATGAAAAAGCAAAATAAAAACCACTCAGACCTTTCTAATCTTCGTCCCATATCTCGGTAAAATTACCGAGCATATGGTCCATCAAGAATTGACAAATTTTGTGGCAACACATAATATCCTACATTCTCACCAATCAGGTTTTCGACCAAAGCCCTCCATGGAAACAGCCCTCATGGAACTAACCGATGCCATAAAAAACTTACAGGATGAAGGGAAGAACGCCGTCTTGATTCTTCTTGATATATCAGCGGCGTTCGATACCATCTCCCATAAAATCCTTCTTGATAGGCTGAGACTAAGTGGAATAACAGATGGGACCCTTAACTGGATAAGATCTTTCCTGTCAGAGAGAACTCAAAACATCTCTTTGGGCCCCTTTTTCTCGAAGGAGAAGAGTGTCATCTCAAAGTGTTCCCCAGGGTTCCATCCTGAGTCCCTTACTCTTTAATATTTATATGGGGATGTATATCGTTACAACGCATACTTTTACAACGTATACCTTTACAACGCATTTTTTACACCGCAACATCCATTACAACGCATTCCATTACAACGCATGCCATTACAAAGAATTCTTTTAAACTACCTTTACAACGCATTTCACTACAACGCATACTACATTTACAACGCATACCATTACAACGCATACCATTACATTGCATGTATGGTAAGTATTGGATAGTGTAGGGGTAAAAATTACCATTCTAACTCCAGGGGGTGCAGCAGTAGGGTAAGTGTTGGATAGTGTAGGGGTAGAAATTACTATTCTAACTCCAGGGGGTGCAACAGTAGGGTAAGTATTGGATAGTGTAGGGGTAAAAATTACTATTCTAACTCCAGGGGGTGCAACAGTAGGATAAGTGTTGGATAGTGTAGGTATGCGTTGTAATGGAATGTGTTGTAATGACTGCGTTGTAATGACATGTGTTGTAGTGGTATGCGTTGTAGTGACATGCGTTGTAATGGTTGCGTTGTAATGGTGTGCGTTGTAATGGATGTTGCGTTGTAAAAGTTTCGTTGTAAAGGTAGAGCGTTGTAAAAGTTGCGTTGTAAGTGTTGTTTCCCTTTATATGGCGCCCCTCATCTATTTAATTGAATCCTATGGGATAATGGTAACATCATATACTGATGATACCCAATTGATTGTATCCCTTGACAAAAATTCCAGAATGGCCGAACAAAACCTTCAGAATTGCCTTAACAATGTCTTCCAATGAATGAATGACAATTGTCTTAAATGTAACTCTAGTAAAACAGAAATATTGCCCATTGAGAAAAATGTCAATTTTAGCCCCAACGAATGGTGGCATAAGGGAGCCACCCCGCCTCCCATTTCGGTGGAAACGGCCAGGAATTTGGGCATCCTTTTTGATTCGTCGCTATCCTTTGACCATCAAGTAAGGAGTTTAGCAGGTACCTGTTTCAATATCATCAAATCATTGAAAACATTCTTTGATTTTCTTCCCATTGACTCAAGAAAGTCCGTGGCTGTTGCCCTTATACTCTCTCACCTTGACTATTGCAATGGCCTAATGGCTGGAGTAAAAAAACTGACATTAAAAAAACTACAAAGTGTCCAACACGCAGCTGCTTGTCTGGTACTGAAACTGCCCAGAAAATCTTCGGCTTCTGCGGCACGTAGCAAATTGCATTGGCTCCCCCTCCACAAAAGGATTCTTTTCAAAATCTTATTGACCTCTTTCTGAGCACTAAATAACATTGGCCCTAAGTATCTCTCAAAAAGATACTCACGGTACAGTCCCACCAGAGTTCTGAGATCAGCAGGTTGTAACCTAATTAACATTCCTACTTTTCACTATTAAATTAAAGGGGGAAAATTCTTCAGCGTCCTGGCTTCCAAGGCTTGGAATGGGATGCCAAGGGAGTTAAGGCTACTAGATTGAGAAGCCCCTTTTCGTAATCAACTTAATACCTGGCTATTCAAGCTGTCAGATGCTTTCGTATTGGCTGCCATCTAGCTCTCACTTCTGTTGACTCTCTCGCTCCGTAGCGCCAGGATGCTCCTTTCGGAGCGGCAGTTCGCGCTTTATAAATTGGGTATAGTGAGCCTGACTTGGACAGCCTCATTGGAACCGGACTATCCTGAAGGTATTTACAAGCATATTATTTAATCTCTATCTTGAACATGCCGGCGCTACACTATTTGCCCTAAAGATACAAAGCTGTTTGCTTACAAACTATTCACGCGGCATGGCGACCCTCTTGCTGGTCTCACTCTCCTTTACCTAAAATGGGGGGGGGCCACATACCGGAGCCATAAATCGCCTCCACTGCCCACCAAACGACCGTGAAGCTGCATACCAACGAGGCCACAGGTCACCTTAACAGAGATAAGGCTCCCTCCTCGTCTCCTGAACAGTTGGAAACCTAATCTCTCCCCTCCCCTCCTAACAACACAGAGGATGGACTAACTCGACCTGCCCCGGAAAGGGAAACTAGCTCCCTAAGGCACATCAACAACAGAGATAGGACTGCTTCTGGCTCCCTATATGCCACCCTGGTGGCCATCTTTGAATAGTTCACCACTGGAGGGGCCATCTTAGACTAGTCATCCATACCTACTGCCTCTACCCATATCCATAACCACTACACACTCTACCATTTAGGCTTAAAATCCTGCAACCACACAAGCTCCCCACCTCTTCTACCCACGCCTCTTCCGCCATGGAACGCTTGGGCAGGCACACCTACAAAATCATATACCCACCTGAGCTCACCAAAAAAAACGCCAAACGCTACAAACACAATTTCCTGAAGGCACACCCCGAATTACCGTGTGTGGACACCTACTTTTCATTGACCAACGGAGACACAAACAACGATATCATCTTTTACACCACACGGAGAGCACAATGGAGGAAAGCGTTCCTCTCCACTCTCACTATTCACACCACCAACAAATCCGCTCATGGCCTAACTCTCTCTATCACACCATCCCTAGTCTTCCCAGGCAGAGCCACAATCACCATCTACAACAATGGGAACATTCTACTCCAAGCCACTGATAGAAACCTTGACCGACTAGACAACTTATTCCCTACCTTCTTAGAACACATCGCCAAACGGCGGACCCCCATTCCGCACACATCAAGCTACACAACTCCCCCCAACACCAATACTCAAAATAACCCGCCTTGCCCACTGCAACATCGGAAGGACATACAAACCTCCCATCCCCCCAGTGTTATAGTTAGGATCACACCTGACGTTACCCCCCCGCTCCCCTCATCCACAGACGTAGATCATTCCCCCTCATACATCCAACTTACCCCCACCCACCCTTCCCCCCATCTCACACCTCATACGAATCTCGCTGAATCCAACACCACCAGGAGTATATCACCCCCCCCCCACGGCAGATCTTCTTCCCTCTCAACCCCCCCCCCATTCTCACCCCCCACTCCCCCACACCCCCAGCTAGCACCCCAGAACTTGCATCCTCCCATACTATAACATCCCCCCTCTTCTTCCCCCCATTACTCAGTCCCCGCTTCCTTCTTACCACCCCCATTATCTTCAACCTTCACTCATCCCTCAACTCACCGGCACCACCCCCCCATTCTCACCCCCCACTCCCCCACACTCCCAACTAGCACCCCAGAACTTGCGTCCTTCCATACAAGAACATCCCCCCTCTTCTCCCCCCCATTACTCAGTCCCCGCTTCCTTCTTACCACCCCCATTATCTTCGACCTTCACTCATCCCTCAACTCACCGGCACCACCCCACACCGACACCCCCACCACTACTTCCCACCCTCCCCCTACCTCACCCACACCCCTCACCTACAAATCATCACACCCACCGAATACCACCCCACCCACTTTAACAGCAGAGCCCTCCACTACCGCCCCAAATTCGCCCTCTAACTCCCCTCTCAACACCTCGCCCATGGCCCACATCACGAACACTAACACAAAGACACCTCTCGACCTGATTCTATCCACCCTCCTACAACTCAAAGAAGAGCTCTGCACCATCAAAGAGTTTCTTCACACGCCTCCCAGACAACATCGACCCACAACGACCACCACCCTACCCAACAAACGACGCACTCTCCCCACAGTCCCTCGCACTCAACTCTCTCCACACTGGCCCTCTATCCCCGCCCGCAACAACACCCACCGTCCCCGGCGTGCCCTTAACTCCCTGTCGGACCACGACTTATGCACCCTCCTCCTCTCGTTTGGCCCAGGACCAGTAAAACACATAACCCCACTCACCTCCCCATACCCACTATTCTCTCAAATCCCCTTAGGCACCCAACACTAAGCATCAGAAGTTCTGTCCCAAACAACCTCAGAAGAGTCCCCCTATCACTAGAACACTCAACCTCCCTTCTCACCCCCAGACTCAAATGCATCCTTCTCAACTGCAGATCGGCCCAGAGACACTCCTCCGACATTGCAGAACTCGTCACATCAATGGATCTTGATCTAGCCATATTGACGGAAACATGGCTAACTGAAGCCTCCACGCCCATTATGGACATACTAGTTCCCCCCAATTACCACATCATCAGACTAGACAGGACCGGCAAGACGGGTGGGGGAATCGCATGCATTTTCAGGAACAATCTATCTGTCACCAGAGTCACCTCCCCCTCCCTCACTTCCTGTGAACTCTTTTGCCTCGATATCTCCAGTGAGGGCAAACCAGTATGTGCTCTACACCTCATCTATCACCCGCCGAGGGACAACCTCATCTTCTCCCAACAACTCATGGACACTATTACTTCCAACGCCGGTCGGCAGATCACTCAAATCTACCTGGGTGACTTTAATCTCCACTGGAACGATCAGAAAGACACAGTGGTGAATAGTCTCAAATCTTTCCTTAATGCGCTTGACCTCACCCAAATATGCAACAGCCCAACACATGATAAAGGTTCGATACTCGATCTCATCATCGCCAAAGAGGATGCTACCCAACTGGGGTCAATCCAACCCTGTGATTGGTCAGATCACCACATCATCACCTTCTTTATCAATGAAAAAGTCAAACCCTCCCCGGCTCAACCCACCAAATGCAAGATCTGGAAAAGGGACATGAAGAATCTCAACCCTAACGCCCTACCTCCCCACACCTACAGGCTCCTCCTCCCCCCTGCTGACGTCTCTGATGTTCAATCACTGACCGACCTCTACCTCGACTCTATGACCTCTATAATCAACGAAGCCGCCCCACTGCAACTAAAGAGAGTCTCCACCAAGAGCTCGAACCCTTGGTATGACGGCAGACTCAACGAAGACAGGCGTGCTATGCGATCGGCAGAGCGCACTTGGAGAGCTGACCCCTCATCACTACATCGCAAAAAGCTTAAGAACAAGAGAAATGCCTATTTTAGAAAAATCAAGCGTGCGAAATCTGACTTCTTTCGCCTCCAGCTTGACCAAGCGAAAAACCGACCAAGAAAATTGTTCGAACTAGTCAAAAGTCAAACAAAGCCGCAACCCTTGCAATCAAACAACCCAACAAGCGATATCCCACACAGTGAAGACTTTTCCGCCTTCTTCAAGCTAAAGACCGACAACATAAGAAAGGATCTCCTCAATGGTGTAAGCCAACACCCTGTTCACATCAGAATGTCTAACTTTCAGCCAAAAAACAGTGCATCGTGGGCTTCATTCGACATCTACTCTGAAGATGCAATACGCAGACTGCTCGTTACCTTAAAGCCCTCTAATCACCTCACAGACCCCCTGCCTGCTAACGCGGTAAAAGACTTCACCACCATGCTCCTCCCACTCTGGACTAAAATCATTAACAGCTCCCTTCAACAAGGTCTCATCCCTGACTCACTCAAGGTGGGGCAAGTCACGCCCATACTCAAGAAACCTACAGCTGACCCGTCTGACCTAAACAATTACCGTCCCATCACAAACATCCCCACCTTGGCCAAACTGCTGGAAAAATGTGTGCAACTTCAACTAACAAAACACATTGACAAGTTTGATCTCCTCAACCCTCATCAATCAGGCTTCCGAGCGAAGCACAGCACGGAAACGGCCATGACTCACATAATCGATGACGCCCTCCAAATGCTTGATCGCAATGATTCATGCCTCCTCATCCTTCTCGACCTTTCTTCAGCTTTTGACACGGTCAAACACGAGAACCTCCTTGAGCTGCTAAACACTAGAATGGGTTTATCCGGGACGGTTCTCAAGTGGTTCACTTCCTTCCTACATAACCGGTCTCAGAAGTTCAAGATCAACAATGTGTTGTCCTCGCCTGTGCCAGTAGACTTAGGCGTTCCACAAGGATCCTCCCTTTCACCCACACTGTTCAACCTCATCATGGAGCCACTTGCCACCCTGCTCCAAGCATCCAATGTATGCTTCCATATGTATGCCGATGACACTCAACTCTACCTAAAGGTACAATCCCCGGAAGATATCAAACTCCTGAACTACACTCTTATAAAGACCCAATCGTGGTTGGCCGACAATCACATCAAACTAAATGCTCTAAAAACTGAGTTCCTTTTGATAGCACCCCCTGCGAAATCTACCACCACCCAACTTTGGCTCAACCACCTAACAGCATTCAATGTCCGGCCCACCATCGTGGAGTCAGCGAAATCCTTAGGTGTCACACTTGACGCAAAGCTCAACATGCAACAGCACATTAGCAAAGCAACGAAAGGAGCCAATTTCCATATCAACACATTGAGGAAACTGAAACCCTTCCTCCCAGCCAAAGACTTCCAAAATGCAGTACAAGCCCTCGTCATCCCCCGCATAGACTATGGAATTGTGACCCTCAGTGGTCTCCCGCTAGCAACAACTGCACCCCTAAGAGCCTCCTTGAACGCTGCCGCGAGACTCATTACGGGCTCAAGAAAACACTCTCATATTACCCCTGACTTGAAATCTCTGAAATGGCTGCCCTTTGAAGCCAGAATACAACTGAAAATTGCTGTGATGACACACGTGGCCGTACACCACAAGGCACCTAACTACCTCACTCAAAAGCTGACTATATCATGAGGTTCGAGATCCAATAGAAGTACAAAAAATCTACTCTTGAAACCTTGCAGATTCCGGAAGGAAAAAACATACAAACGCTCCTTCTCAGGAATGGCACCGAGGATCTGGAACGCACTCCCTCCTGAAACCAGGCTTATCTCCTCCACGGCCGTCTTTAAGAAAGAGGTGAAAGCCATCCTCATGGCTAAGTTCACCTGAACTTTAATGTTTGTTGCTCAGAGACTTCGCACCGCTTGGGTATTACTGGTTACATGTTTGTCTAATGTCAAATAATGTCATATTATTCAGGATCTAGATTCGTTTATTCTTCTTGTTTGCCATAATTCCATGATGGATAGTCGATCCTTTTATACTACTCACTAAATATCTATTATTAGACTATTCACGTTAGCCTACTGAATCTCGATGCCCGTCCCCTTTGCTCCCCGTAACTTTTAGATACTGGCATAAGCAATCCCTTTAGCATTAGTTCTCCTGACTTTTATCGTAGTTGTATGAAAGACTCAGTATCGTCTTATATTATCGCTTATTTGATT
The DNA here is from genome assembly GCF_964263255.1 of Lissotriton vulgaris. Taxonomy (NCBI): domain Eukaryota; kingdom Metazoa; phylum Chordata; class Amphibia; order Caudata; family Salamandridae; genus Lissotriton; species Lissotriton vulgaris. The sequence goes on from NC_141689.1 coordinate 624,320,605, forward strand.
GTTTATTGATCTTTTATTAGAACATGACTGCCATCCGATCATGCTACTGAATTTTATATTGCACCCAATATTATGTGCGTCACCTTCATGCTATCCCCACCCCTGTTTCTGTGAAGCGCTCTGATATCTGTAAAGATCTTGTTCGCGCTATTTAAAACTCTGAATAAATAAATAAATAAATAAATAAATAACATTAACATTAACATTAACATCTAATGTAGCAAGTATCATTCCTGGTTCCCATGTTATGTCATTCATCAAGTTCAAAATATGCTTAGTGTCCTCTACGTGAGAGGGCAGATTCTGTACATATGGTCTCAAATAAATATCAATGAACTGTGAAATCTTCTCAGTTGGGCCCCCAATCCCTGAGATAATTGGTCTCCCTGGTGGTTTTTGTTTATTCTTATGTATCTTGGGTAAACAATATAAACACAGTGATCAGGGTGACTCAACCCGTAGATATAAATATTCATCACGATCTAATAGGGAATTATCCTACCATTCTTTGAGTTTACAGCTTATTCGTAACTAACTGTAGGGGATTAGCTGTCACTCTTTCATAGTATCTATCATCATTAAGTTGGGATAATACTTCCTTGTTATAGTCACATTTATTCATTTCAACGATGTTTCTAAGTATGGGTGAATTTTGCAGATGTGTGGTCCGTGAATTTGCGCAAAATCGCAAAACAATCTGCGAATTCGCAGATTTCCCTGTGAACTCGTGGATTTTGTTGCGATTTGCACTCTACTCAACTGGAGTACTTTATACTGGCTAATCAGTAAGTGCTACCTCGTTGGGTAAATGTATAGTGCTTTTCCTACACTGCAGCTGCGTAAAGGGCCAGAAGATTTGTCTCCACTGACCATGTGTGCCTGTAACTTTGCCACCGCGCCAAAAGGCGCGGAGGTCCCTTGAGTGAGCTGTCCATCATAGTTGGGAAAGGGCGGGAAGCCGTTTGTTACCGCTAGTGTGTGGTGCGGGGCCAAACGGGCAGGGCTTCTATGCGTGTCAACATGCCTCTTGTGTATAAAGGGTCAGAGAGCGAGCAGGGCAGCAGGTGAGGAGAAAGCAGCCTCTTGGTCACAGGAACTACACGGGGATTGCGCTTGAGAAACTCATGGATTCAAAGACCTCCCTCGAGTATTACAGGCAGCTTATTTTCAATGGCAGATATGGGGTTAAAGCACACTTGCCCAGCCTCGACCGTGCTTATTAATGTTTTGGGCTGATTAAAACGTTACTGAATTTGAGTTTCAACTCGGGCACCTGCTTTATTTAGACTGTAAGTGCTTCCTGTGGGGTTTAATTTTTGTGACAGGAGCCTTGTGCCAGAATGAATCCTGCCCTGCATAGTTGTCCACAAAGATGCCACTGTTTTGTGCAATACCTCTACTCAACTGGAGTACTTTCTACTGGCTAATCAGTAAGTGCTACTTCGTTGGGTAAATGTATAGTGATTTTCCTACACTGCAGCTGCGTAAAGGGCCAGAGGATTTGCATCCAGTGACCGTGTGTGCCTGTAACTTTGGTCCCTTGAGTGAGCTGGCCATCAAACAAAAAAAAAATCAGACCGCGAGCGAATTTGCGAATTTTGCAGCAATTTTGTGGATTGCGAAATTCTTGAAACTCCGCAAATTTCGCGAGCGGAACGGATTTTCGTCCCATGCTTAGATGTTTCCGACCCATTTTAATAACCACGTCTGGGTTATTGGTCAAAGCTCTCAATGCCTCTCTTTCTTTCCTCTTTAAATTACCCTGGATAGAAATTTGTTGTTATTTTTGCTCCCTTATCAATTAATCTATCTATCTCCAGGTTCACCACCTTGTAAAAGGCGTATATCACATTACCTGATGAAAGTTGAGGGGTCCACCGTGACTTAGTTTTTAGTCCACTGTCTTCTGTATATATTTTATTAATCTCCAAGTCATCTAGTAACTGAGACATAGTCACCGCGTCCTCCTCACTTTCTGTTAGTGACAACAGTAGCTCAGTATCATCTATCTCTTGTATAGTAATGTTACCTAATTCAGGTATTTTAGTAAAAGGTCTGGCCTCCCTCGATTGGTTTGCAAAAAGTTTCTTTATTTTAAGCATCCTAACAAATTTGTAAAGGTCCACTTTGGTCATATACTGATCCATCTTGGTTGTAGGACAAAAGCTCAGCCCTTTCTTCAAAACTGATAACATATCAAAGGATAATTCAAGTGAGGAAAGATTAACTATTTCTATCTCTTTAGTAGTAACAGTGCTATCCTTCAGTTCTTCCATGATCGGGTTCTCATCCCTTGTCTTGTATTTGGATCTTCCTTTCCCTCTTGCTCCTCTCCTGGTCTTAGTCCACCTGCATCTTGAAATCTCACCCCTGCTTCTCGATTGCCAAATCTTATCCTTCTTACTCCTGTAAAAAATTATTTTCACTTGGTGTAACTGGCTGCATGTCTTCCGTTTCGTCATTCTCACTACTCGAGACATTACTAGATGATGAATATACATCACTCACACTAGACATATCACTCTTCTTTTTAAGATTCTGACCTTTGTTCATTAAATAGTCAAACTGGCGTGCAAAAGTAAATATGCGCCCGATCCTGTAATCATTCTCATCATGTTTTAGTTTTCTGGCCTTCCTTCTTTTAATATCTGTCTGTAAAGTTGCTAATATTTCGTCCAGTATTGTGTAATTCTTTACTGTTGCTTCAGGCAAATTCAACTGTTTGATCTCATCTTCACATTTCTGAATCTAAATAAGTAATTTTAAAATTTTCCTCTCCTCATTCTCTATCAGTATATTAATGAGATTTCTTGAGCTATTAGTTAATTCCTTTTCCCGAATATCTAGTAAATCTGGTTCTAAGTCCTCATAAGTTGGCAATATTTGTGACCTCAGTCCCCTCGGTATCCTGTTCAATGTGAGATACTGTTTTAAAGTGGTGGCATCCCACCATTTGATCAATTTTGCTTTTTTAAGGCTTTTTTAAGGCGCTCCAGTTTGATAAATTTAGCCTTCAAACCTTCCTGTTTAGAGTTCTTGCTATTACCAACAGCTGTACCTATTGATGATCCTGCATTTAGGTTGCTGAATAAGTCTTGAGCTTCCTTCTCTCTGTTCATTTTGACCCTCAGTGGCGAACCACACCTGTACAATGAAACAATCTAAGTTCCTGGTAACCAGTTCTAGAGTGGGCGCACTACCATCAGTCAGGGTAAAGGAGTAATGAGTGCAAGTATCTGCAAATAGTGCATCCAATGGGTAGGAAAAGAGGTCGGCTACCAGTCTCACATAGTGAGTACCTAAACAATAATAATACACTCCTCCCTGACCACTCTAGCTATATATGTCAATGTAGACCCTAAACCGTTTCTAACATTCAGTTTGTCATAATAGATACAACTAAATACTTCTTATAGTCAATCATTACACTGGGTATATCAAATCAACATTTAATATGTCTCAACAATCAATATCATAAAAAGCCCATAATATGATCATCCACTTTGTTCTTCAAGTAAAGGTCCAACTCAAAAGTCTTGAAATATATTTATTCCAATTCAATTGTCTCCAAAAGCAGCCAACACGTGTTTCATCTTGCACTAGTCCGTGCCAAATGACTTCATCAGGGCTGCAACCCAAACAATAATAATAATATATTTATCAATAAAGTCTAAATATTATCAACAGAAACATAAAAAGGTATTTAAACAACTTTTAATACTGTACTCAATCCAAAACATATCCTAATCAGTTGTATGTAAGATTGAAAAGATGGTCACAGAATATCACCAAGAACGTGCCCAGTTAGATAAGAAAGAAAATACACCAAGTCACCAAGTCACTGAAGTCACCATAGTGCTCAATTCCACCAAGAAGAGAAAATCATAAGTAATTATTAAATAGATATACAAATCACCTAATTGGCTAAGTCTCCATAATCGCCAGTATTAAGCATACTGTGCCTTCTTCCGCTCAGTGGTTGAATGCTTTAGTCAGGACTGGGCCTAGAAGCTCTTTGAATTTTTTGTAGAAGGGTACTGTGTAGCCATATGGTCCCGGTGCTTTGTTGTCTTTTAGTGCGTTTGCTATTTCGGATTCCTTGAAGTCTTGGCCTAGTTTTCTCGCTTCTTCATCAAGTAGCTTGAGTAGGTTGAGTCTTTTTAGGTAGTCTGTAGTGCCTGTTTCATCTATGTTATTGTCCTTTGTGTAGAGTTCCTCGTAGAACTCTCTGAAGGTTTGTAGTATTTCTGAGTGGCTTGTGTGTGTTTTGTTCTGCTTGTCTGTGATACTTGGTATGGAGTGCTGTCTTTGTTTGATTTTGAGGTATGACGCCAGTATTTTCCCTGCCTTGTTGGCCTGATAATTTGGTTTCTAGTAGGAGAATAATGTCCCCCTTTGTCTTTGCTAAGTAGTCTAAGATTTTCTTCCTTTTAACTGGATGATTCAGCCCTTTTACGTTCAGTGATATGACCTTGAGGTCGGATTGTAGTGTTCCTTTGCTATTCATTTCGAAGTTGTGTTGGTCGCTGTGCTTTCAATTTCTGAGTTTGTGGAAAGTATCTGCTGTGCTTGCTTTTGTTGGGTGGCCAGTGGACATTGTCTGGCTTACTTGGTCCTAGTTTCTGTCTGAGTTTGCGCTTAGGGTGTGGGTGTGACTTGCGTGACGGACGGGACATTTCTAACTGATGATACAAAACGAATAAACAAAAAATAACTAGCACTCTCCCCTCCCTTCCCTTGTCCTCCCCTCCCTCCCCTCCCCCCTTCCTACTTCTGTGTTGTGCTGGAAGCGTGCAACAGCAATGTCCTCTGCCCCCGCCTCCCCAGGACTTTGTTTAGTTTGGTTGTAGATCCTGGTGAAATAAGTCTCTTGTGCCCCTTCCCTCCAGACTTTAGTTAATGAATGGCAGTATAGTCATTCCCTTTGATCTTATCGCTTATATTCTCTTAAAGTATATGTTTGTCTTTGTTGCAGCTTATTTCTGATTTCTGCTTCCCGTACTGTTCAGGAGCCTGTTCCACAACCGCATGTTGTTCAGTTTGGTGTAGCGATCGTTAATGTTGGAGGGAAGCACGTTGGTTTCTGTTGAGGTAGATACGTACAATGGAGTTCTCAGTGCTCAGTTTTGTAGTTCTGTTATTTTGAGTGAGGTAGACATGTTTGTTAGTTCGTGATTGTTGCACATTCTAATGTCTTATCTGAGGTAGTTAGGTCGATTGGTGTGCAGGATGTTTATTTTCTGATTCTGTTCTTTGTTGAGAGCATTCTCTGAGCCTTGTGTGAGGTAGATATGTTTGCTAGTGAGAACGATGTTGGGTCTCCTTTCTGTTCCGCTTCATTGTCCTGCGAAGCTCTTCTTTTTGATGATGTAGTCGATAGTTCCATTTCTTTCGGTTCGGCTCCCGACAGGTATCGTGACAGTTCTGTTGGGTCTTCGAAGATTAGTGTTGAGCCATTGTTTGTTATTCTGAATCTTGCTGGTCCGACGAAGGAGTAGGTGATACTTTTTTTTCTTAGATTTTCTCTTTGCGCCAGGAAGCCTTTTCTGATGTCTACTGTTGTTTTTGAGTAGTCTTGCCATAGTATGATCTTGTTACCTCGCCATATCAGGTTTGTGTTTTTCCTCGCTACACCGAAAATGGCTTCTGTGTGGTGCGATCGCAGGGGCTTGCATATTATTGGCCTTGGTGTCTGTCTGTTTCCTTGTTTGTGCGTGGGAATTCAATACGCCTTGTCAAGCTCGAAGGGGTTTTCAAACTTTAGGTTGGTTAGTTTGCTTCCTGAAGTTTGCTTCCTGAAAGAGAGGTGATCTTGGGTAAGACGGAGGTGGATGGGGAGCGAATTCCAGGTCTTGGCTGCCAGGTAGGAAAAGGATCTTCCTCCCATGGTGGCTCTTCGGATGCGTGGAACGGCGGCGAGGGCGTGGCTGGTCGATCGTAGTTGGCGGGTGGGAGTGTAGAAGGTCAGGCGGTTGTTGAGGTACCTGGGGCCTAGGTCGTGGAGGGCTTTGTGTGCGTGGGTGAGGAGGCGGAACGTGATTCTTTTGCTGACGGGGAGCCAGTGCAGGTCTCTCAGGTGTCCGGAGATGTGGCTGTGGCGGGGGATGTCCAGGATGAGTCGTGCGGAGGCGTTCTGGATGCGTTGGAGTCTCTTCTGCAGTTTGGCTGTGGTTCCGGTGTAGAGGGTGTTTCCGTAATCCAGTCGGCTGGTGACAAGTGCCTGGGTGACCGTCTTCCTGGTTTCGGTGGGGATCCATCGGAAGATCTTTCGGAGCATATGTAGGATGTTGAAACATGAAGACGAGACGGCGTTGACTTGTCTGGTCATCGACAGGGAGGAGTCCAGGATGAAGCCCAGGTTGCGTGTGTGGTCCGTTGGTTTGGGTGCGCTGCCTAGGGCCGGGGGCCACCAGGAGTCGTCCCAGGCAGATGGTGATGATCCAAGGATGAGGACTTCCATCTTGTCTGAGTTCAGTTTCAAGCGGCTGTTCTTCATCCATTCGGTAACTTCTTTCATCCCTTCGTGTAGGTTGGTTCTGGCGGTGGCGGGTTCGTTGGTGAGAGAGAGGATCAGCCAGGATAGCTTGACTCCAGTGGCTTAGTGAGCAAGGGACCCACATCTGGGCATTCCCTTTCCACATAGGGTGAACAGCAAAACAAACAAGATGATGGACGGAATGTTGCACAATGGCAAAACATTCACCCCCAGTCACAGATCTGGGCTGATGACGGCTGATAGCCAGAAACCGGTCCTAGGATGCTTGATTCCGGTCCAGGGAAGACATGGCTTGGCAGTTCGGGCTGGACTGTTCCCATGAGGCACAGGGTCAGGGCTGATTTGCATATGTCCATGTCTGAACTGGGGTGGTGTGGAGAGCAATAAAACAATGGATTTAGGCCCAGATCTCTGTACTGGGGTGAATGCATGACATTGTTCTGCATTCTCTCCATCAACTGTTGTTTTTGCATTCGTCACTCCGAGTGGAACGGGTATGCTCGGACGTGAGTCCCGTTTTCTCCACACCACTGGAGTCAAGCTATCCTGGCTGGTGACGGCTGATAGCCAGAAACCGGGTCCCAGGATGCTTGATTGCGGTCCAGGGAAGACATGGCTTGGCAGTTCGGGCTGGACTGTTCCCATGAGGCACAGGGTCAAGGCTGATTTGCATATGGCCATGTCAGAACTGGGGTGTTGTGGTGAGCAAAAAAACAATGGATTTAGGCCCAGATCTCTGTACTGGGGAGAATGTATGACATTGTTCTGCATTCTGTCCATCAACTGTTGTTTTTGCATTTGTCACACCGAGTGGGAGGGGTATGCTCAGACGTGAGTCCCGTGCTCTCCATGCCACTGGAGTCAAGCTATCCTGGCTGATGACGGCTGATAGCCAAAAACCGGTCCTAGGATGCTTGATTCCGGTCCAGCGAAGACATGGCTTGGCAGTTCGGGCTGGACTGTTCCCATGAGGCACAGGGCCAAGGCTGATTTCCATATGGCCAAGTCTGAACTGGGGTGGTGTGGTGAGCAAAAAAACAATAGATGTAGGCACAGATCTCTGTACTGGGGTGAATGTATGACATTGTTCTGCATTCTGTCCATCAACTGTTGTTTTTGCATTTGTCACCCCGAGTGGGAGGGGTATTCTCAGACATGAGTCCCGTGCTCTCCACACCACTGGAGTCAAGCTATCCAGGCTGATGACGGCTGATCGCCAGAAACCAGTCCTAGGATGCTTGATTCCGGTCCAGGGAAGACATGGCTTGGCAGTTCGGGCTGGACTGTTCCCATGTGGCACAGGGTCAAGGCTGATTTGCATATGGCCATGTCTGAACTGGGGTGGTATGGTGAGCAAAAAAAGTATGGATTCAGGCCCAGATCTCTGTACTGGGGAGAATGTAGGACATTGTTCTGCATTCCGTCCATCAACTGTTGTTTTTGCATTTGTCACACCGAGTGGGAGGGGTATGCTCAGACGTGAGTTCTGTGCTCTCTATGCCACTGGAGTCAAGCTTTCCTGGCTGATGATGGCTGATAGCCAGAAACCGGTCCTAGGATGCTTGATTCCGGTCCAGGGAAGACATGGCTTGGAAGTTCGGGCTGGACTGTTCCCAAGAGGCACAGGGTCAAGACAGATTTACATATGCCCATGTCTGAACTGGGGTGGCTTGGTGAGCAAAATAACAATGGATTAAACCCAGATCTGTGACTGGGGGTGAATGATTTGCCATTGTGCAACATTCCGTCCATCATCTTGTGTGCTTAGCTGTTCACCCTATGTGGGAAGGGTATGCCCAGACGTGGGTCCCGTGCTCACTAAGCCACTGGAGTCAAGCTATCCTGGCTGAAGACTGCTGATAGCCAGAAACTGGTCCTAAAATGTAAATTTAAAAAATGTAAATTGATACTTGTATAGCGCACTACTCACCCGCAAGGGTCTCAAGGCATTTGTATGAATACCGCTGTGGAACCCATCCTGGCTTTCCCTGTGAGGCGTCCATTCCTGGGCACCCCCAAGGTGGAGTCCAGGCATCCTTAGCGTTGTGGGGGCCGTTGTGGAGATTAAGCAAGCTATTGCCTAGAGTTGCAGAGTGGGACTCCATGATTGGAATAGGCACCGAGGCGAAAATTATCAGGTCCGTGGAATTTTGAGCCCAATACCCGCCGAGGCAGGAAATTGAACCCCGGTACCGGGCTAGACCTCTGCATCAGGGTCTGCCGCTCTAACCATTGAGCCACACTTCTCCTAGGATGATTGATTCCAGTCCAGGGAAGACATGGCTTGGCAGTTCAGGCTGGACTGTTCCCATGAGGCACAGGGCCAAGGCTGATTTGCATATGGCCATGTCTGAACTGGGGTGGTGTGGTGAGCAAAAAAACTATGGATTTAGGCCAAGATCTCTGTACTTGGGTGAATGTATGACATTGTTCTGCATTCTGTTCATCAACTGTTGTTTTTGCCTGTTTTCAGGCTTAAGCCATAATTTTCCATGAGCAAAACATTCATACGCAATAAAAAATATTTTTAGAATTAGTATATTAAGTAACCAGTGCTTACTCTGTCCAAATCTGTCAGTACTGCAATGCAGGGTTTGGGTAGAATGTAAAAACTTTTGTTTGGTAATTTGATTTGAGATATCTGCTGATGCACACTGTAAAGTCTTGGACGAGGTACCATGAAACTGTGAGTGATGGATTTCTCATGTATGCAGCTATTGTACTGTACATACCTTTGATAATGCTGATGTGCTAAGTCCTTGTTCAAACAAAATTTAAGGGCAAAACCCAAAAAACAAGAGTACATTTCAAACTCTTGATTTAACCAGGACACTGTACATTGCTCATAAGATTAAATAAGAGCCTAGGGAAGTGTAGGGGTTTAGAATGCTTCAGTGTAGATTTTTACGGGAGCCTATTTACAAAAAGGCACAAGGATATGACATGGCCATGCACTGTTTATTGTTCATTACCAATCATAAATATGAACAAGCCAGGAAATTACTGTAGGTACTAGGGCGTTATTAAAATAAAACCAAAAGTGACGGTATTTCAATATATTTAATTTTCCATTTTCTTTTTTGTTATGCAGCCACAATAGTATGCAGAAAAAATGTGTGCTGTGTATCAACAGCTAAAAAACTTAAAGTGTGACGATGTGTACATGCGTATGCATCATCAGTCAATGACACACATGCTTTGTGATGCTATGGCGGGCCAGTGTAATGATGTATATTGCCACATGCATCACCACTCATGCCCACCTACACAGAACAACATGGCTGACATTTACCTTTCCAAACTTAGCAACTGCCGGATTATTGACACAATATTGTGCTAAACAATATCGTTGACAAAAATATTGCCTCAAAAATGTCGTTTACCACAATATTGTGCTCCGATACACACAAAGTACGTATTCAGTGAGGACACCAGAGCTGGGAGAGTCAAACCATTGAGCTGGAGTGTGTAGGCACATTCACTTTCTCCCACCCATACTGTTCCACTGCTCTTCATGCAGTATTTTCCGGGATGTGGGTAGACAGGGAGATCTCTGATAGGTGGCAGTCTTTTCTTTCCCCCACCATTGTAAATGTTCAATGGATAGAAGGACCCATGATTGTTTTCATATTCGTTCTTTTCTGCTGAATCTTTATCCATGCTTGGCCACTCCACAGCCATGATGTGGCCGAAGGCTTGTCTGCTACTGATCTTCCACAGGGATCGTGTGGATGGGTCACCTGAATAGAATGCATCGAAGAACACAGTGTACCAGCCGTAGGCCGAGCCAGCTCGAGAAAAGGGAGCAGGAATCAGGGACATCTCAGTGCTTGCAGTATGGGGAAGCAACCCACATACCCAACAGTTTGTTGTGTTCACCACAAGCTGGTGCTGGTGTAACATTAGAATCAAAGTGTTGTTAAAGAAACCTGTCCTTCTGTTTTTCTTATGGGTGGGTAATGACACATGCTGATGAGGCGATTCTGTAGAGGCAGGAGGCTCAGGTGCTGCAAGGGCAGCATATATTACCCATCCGGGCCGGCCACTCCCAGTGAGAGAGTCATTAGTATGATTAGACAGATTGAGTACCGGTCATGTATTCTTTTCATGTACTCTACTTTCTTTATTTCTTTCTTTTTCAAACTTTCAGTGTTCATTTTGTTCATCATCTGCTTCACTTGGATTTCCCTAGTTGCTGCCTGTGATTGGTGCTTGCTTCACCGGTCAGGGATTCCGTTGGCCCTATTGGCACGTTCCAGTCCGCTGTACCAGCTCCGGTCAAAAGAGAAAAATGTGCCGGTGTATCATAGCCCTGCAGCGGTTTGTCGGACCATGTCAAGCATAGGGCAGAGGCCTTTGTCTCTTCAGTCCTTTTTTCTGGGTCTGAGGTTGTACCAGGTGGACCTGGGCGTTGTTTGGTCAGAAAACAAAGGCTCTGGCTGTTGAGTGTCCCGCAATCTCAGATGCGGAGGAACGACAGATTGCAGGATGTCGTCGTCTTCTCATTCAGATGAAGCCCAGGCAATGTTGGCGTCACTGAATGTTACAAAGCGCGGGACCTTTTCACAGTCGTCGTCTCCCAGGCCTTCCTTGGCCCACCAGTCATATGGTAGTGGTAGAGGCACCTTTTTCCAAGGCACTCCATGGACCCAGTTTTTTCTTCCTGCCACCTTCACTGCAGATCTGGTCACCAGCAACACTTGTTGGGGCGGCTTCCACCTCGGTTCCAAGTTCTTTGTTCTCTGGAAGTTCCGGATGCAAACCCAGTCCCAGGGTCGGATGGTGTGACCAGGGCCCTCTGGTTTGGGTGGCAGGATATCTTGTACCTGACGATGACGTACGTTAGTGGTCAATTCATGTAAATAATCAATCAACAACGGGTATTCAATGTCAGTGTACTTCTTGGGGCGGGGTACTCCCCAAATATTTGCCGGCCGACCAAACACTATTTCGTACGGAGACAGTCCGGGATGGGAATGTGCCGTGGCTCTAGTTGATAGGAGGGCAGGGGGCAGTGCGTTCGGCCAAGACAGTCCTGTGTCAGCTTGGATCTTTGCCTTTTTTAATTTCAGTGTTCCATTGTGGCAAACAACGAAACCTGCTGACTGGGGGGATTGGCGGCATGGAATTTCTGTCTGATCCCCATCCCTATACACACTTTCTTCATTATTTCTCCTGTAAAGTGGCTTCCGTTGTCGCTCCAGATAATTCTGGGCATACCAAACCTGGGAAAAAAATCCTTTAACAATATTTTGGCAGTGCTTATAGCAGTGTTGTCCTTAAGGGGGTAGGCTTCGATCCACTTACTAAAGGCACACACAACTACCAGGACATATTGGAGATTATTGCATCTTTCCATCTGTATGTAATCTATTTGGAGTACTTCGAAGGGGTAAGATGGGGGTGCAAAATTCCCAGCTGGTGTCGGTGTGCCTTTTCCGGGGTTATGCATCAAACAAATCATGCAATTTCTCAGCATATTTTTGGATGTGTTTGTTTTGCCATACCGGAGCTAGCAATTTGCAAATGCCTTTTGCAGTGATTTGAGCTGGGCCATGAGCCATAGTGACCACTGGCAAAACATAGGCATCGGGTAACAACCATCGCTGTTGTTCAGACAGATCCGTCCAACAGCCATTCTCATTCAATAGGCCTGTTTGCTCTTCCCAGAGAGCCTTTTCCTCTCTAGTTGTTTCTGCCTGTATTTCCTTCACATTCTAAACAGTGTCCTCGTGCATCCCATTCTCTGGTACCCAGTTTGAGGGGCCAGCTACAAACATACGGGCAGAGACATCTTAAGCTGTTGCCTTTGCAGTCTGGTCAGCAAATGCATTACCCCTTCCTGTGTCAGTTACTTTCTTGTGGGCGCTACATTTGATCACAGCTATTTTTGAAGGAAGAGTCAATGCTTCTAACAGCCTGCTGACTAGATGACCATGTTGTATATTAGTGCCGTGAGAAGTAAAGTATCCCCTCTCAGCCCATAGTCGCCCAAAATTATGGGCCACGCCAAAGGCGTACTGGCTGTCTGTGTAGATGTTGACGGCCATCCCTGTACTTAGTTCACAAGCTATGATTAGTGCCACTAACTCAGCAGCCCGGGCTGATTGGTAAGGTATTCTCTCACTCTCTACTACTGTCTGTAACATGGTGATGGCATAGGCAGCAGTTGTGCTGCCATCAGGAAGTTTGAAGCAAGAACCATCCACGTACAGGGTACCATCAGGGTCAGTTAGGGGTGTGTCAGTCAAATCCACACGGCCTTTAGTTTCTTTCTCTGTCCGGAGGACACAATCATGTGGATCAGAACTAGTGTCATCATTAACAAAGGGCAGCAATGTGGCAGGATTGAGCGTAGTGCAGCGGCGGATGGTGTTATGACTTGATAAGAGAGTCAATTCATATCCGGACAAACGTGCACTAGTAAGGTGTTGGGTTTTTGTCCTATTTAATATAGTGTCAACTGCGTGAGGAACCGTAACTGTAAGTGTAATGTCAAGGACCAGGCCAGCAGATTGGCAAATGGATATGGCAGCTCCAGCTGCTGCTCTCAAGCAACTGGGTAGTGCACAGGCTACGGGATCTAGAACTGCAGAAAAATATGCACAGGGGCGTTGTCTGTCACCAAAACACTGTCTTAGCACTGACAATGCACAACCATTATGCTTGTGTACAAAAAGGGTGAAGAGTTTCTGATAATTAGGGGTGCCTAGCACTGGGGCCGAACACAAGGCTGTTTTCAGTTCTTCAAATGCATGCTGGCACTCATTTGTCCAAGGGAGTGGGTGGGGAACATCTTTAAGTGTGAGGCTCAATAAAGGTTTAATGAGTAAAGAAAAATTAGGTATCCACTGGTGGCAGTAGGAGGTGATACCAATAAAGGCACGTACCTCTTTCTGCGATTTTGGTGGGGGCATCTTACTGATTGTTTGTATTCGTTCAGGGGTGAGGGGGCGCCCCTCCTTCGACAGGAGATGACCTAAGTAGGTCACCTCATGTCGACAATATTGGAGTTTGGAGAGGAAACTTTGTGATTGAACTGTGCCAGATGCAGGAGCAATTTCAATGTAGCTTCTTTACATAATGCCTCGGTATCTGCCACTATAAGCAAATCATCAACGTACTGGAGTAGTGCGGTACCTTGGGGTAGGGTCAGGGAATCAAGTTGGTCCTTGAGGGCCTGACTGTAAATTGAGGGGCTCTCTGTATATCCTTGTGGTGCTCTGCAGAACCAGGAACTCCGTCCTGCCAATGAGAATCCAAAAAGATCCCTACTCTGTTCATCAACGGGTATTCTAAAGAAGGCATTCTTTAAGTCAATGACAGAGAAAAAACATGCAGTCGGGGAACCATAGTAAGTAGGGTGGTGATATCTGGGACCACAGGAAACTAGGGTACTACTATTTTGTTTATCTCGCGTAAATCAATGACAAAACGGTAAACAGGGGGCTTAGAAGGATCGGTGCGTTTTAGGACAGGCAATATAGGGCTATTGCACACATTTCCTCTTGTATCTTCAACCACACCTTTGTCAACAAGTTCAGTAATCATCTGGAGTAATGCCCTTTCCTCTTATTTGGGTATTTTGTATTGGGGAAGTCGGGGAGGGTGAGCATTTTCCTTCAGGGTAAAAGAAAAAGGGGGTATGGACAAAAGGCCAACATCAGTATCACCTTGGGCCCAAACAGAAGGAGGGACAGTCTGAAGTTCCTGGGGAATGGGATCTGGGGAGGCCAAATATACTGGGTGTGTGGTAGGGGGACCCAAGGTGATGTAAACCCCATCAGGAGAACAGTATATTGTTGCATGTAATCTTTTCAATAGATCTAAACCCAACAACTTTTTGCCACATGTGGAAGTCAAAACCAAAGGGGAATCAATCCTGTAGGGTCCTATCGTTAGTTCCAGTGGTTGCGAAATGGGGCTAGATACTGGGGTGCCAGAAAACCCTACAGAAATGTTGTTCGCTCCAGACAAGGGGGCCCCAGGGACTTTGGACCTAGCAATAGAACTTTTTGTTGCACCAGTGTCGACCAAGAATTTTTCCGTGGAGCCCAGTGTTGTAACATGAACATACGGTCCCTTTTGGTCAACAGGAATAGGCACGGGTCCCTTCTCTTGTCCTTGGCAATCCTAGTGGGACATGAACCCCGTCACTTCTTCAGGCTCATAATCCTCAGTAAAATAATTACGGTCCTCATAATTAGCGGTGTCAAATCTATTCTCTTGCATAAGGGGGCGCTTGTCCTGTAACTTTGTTCTAGGTCCACCTCTCCCTCGTCCTCTATGAAGCGGTCAGTGGGGGCAGAGTTGTTCTGGGCCAACAATGGACACTCGTCACGCCAATGACCCTCCTGGCGACAATAAGCGCACTGGTTGAGTCCCAGCGGTGGGCGAGGAGTCACGGGGGCAGGTCTTTGAGCTATTCGTTGAAACTTAGGGGCACCTCTATTTTGGGTCTGGGTCGGGTATACTTGTTGGAGTAACACCTTTGCTAGTCTTAAGTCTTTTCATCCGTTCTATCTCACTCTTCATTCTCCCTATTCTTATAGTACTAGGTCATTGTCAAAATACCAGACGGGGTGGAGATGGGCCATGCACTTTCTGAAATTTTTAGTTTAGTTCCAAGCTCTGGTAACAAATTGGACACAAATGTATCCACAAACAGTCGCTGTCCCCCTTCTAAGATCATGTCCTGTCCACTATAGTCGGTGAATGTGCTTTCGAATCGCGTGAAAAAGTCAGAGACACTTTCATCTTTCTTCTGTTTGCAAGCAGCTAATCTGTCCCAATTGATACGGTGAGGTGTCAACATCTTTTTCATGGCAGTTAGTATCTGGGCCAGAAGGGCTAAGATCATGGGATCGGGTTTCTCACCACCAGTTCGAGCTCTGTCAGCTTCCTCAAATTCCTTCCATGTATGGCCAAATTCTGTTTGATCATTATGGTGTATTTTGGACCATACTTCAGTCTGTACTACTTGTCCCATTAACATGTCTACATCTGCTAAAGTCATTACGCAAGATTGGAGGGTCTGAGTCAATTCCTTATAATAACCTGCTGGATTTTTACGTGGGTCAGGCAATTGGTTTTTAAGTTGGAGGACATCAGACCTTTTCCAAGGGACATGGACCCACATCTGCCTAAAACCTGCAATATTTCAGGGTTGCCATCTGCGCCAGCAACGCCGTCTCTCCAAACAGGCTGTACCTCCCTCATTGGAAAACCCTTATTTAACGTAACACCAGATAAGGAGTCTCCATAGGCTACTAACGTGATTAGATCACATAATAGTGCTGGGCCCTGAATGTCCCCTTTTTCAACCTTATGGCGAAGGTCAGACAGACCTGGGGGTGAACCTGATTCTACAAAATCCTCAAACATTTGGATCAGTATGTCACACATTTCACAAAAAATGTCAATCTGTTGAATGCGTGTCCACTGATCCATTGTCATCCATATATCCTGAGCGGTGTACATAGCGTTATTTTCCATCCACACATGAGCTTGTTGACTCATAGCGAGTTGTTCCTGTGTACTATCTATCAGCCTGCGCAAGGTGCGTCGTCTGGGAGTGGGAGGTCTATGCGGAGTTGCATACGGAATATAATCACGGACCACTGACCATGCATTCGCTAATATTCCTGCACTGGATGAAGGTGTCGGATGACTGACAACAAGAAATGGGTTGGTTGCAACGGGAGTCAAAGGCATATTAGGTTGGACCAGTGCAGAAGGTGCAACAAGAGGAAAAGAAGGGTGGACTTGCATTGGTACAGTGGCCTGAACAGTCGGGGCGTTGTGAACAAGTGCTGAAGAATTGGACAAACCAGGGCATGGGCAGGGGCAGCAACTTGAGCAGTAGCGGGGGTCAATTGGGCGGGATTAAGGATCAGATACATGGCGGGAGTATAGGGTGGAGGGGTGTTCAACATGGAGGACATGAGAGGGTCATCCTCCTTGTCCCAGGCCTTTTCGGGGACCTTCTTTGTAACGTAACATCCATATATCTGCATTCTATTTAATCTATCATGTATTACTATACCCTCTTCTATTCTCTGATTATCATGACTCTGGGCTTTCTGAATCACACTCATACGCATTACTTTAGCTTCGATCCTTTTGAGTTTGATTTCTTTCTGTTTGGACTCCTTGCGCCAAACCCAAAAGTAATCAAACATTGCAGGCCTTGCTTTTCTTTGAAACAACTTTTCCTCTAAATTATCTAATACAGAAGGTTCAAAACTACCGTACATTGGCCATTGTAATTCAGCACTACCTTTCGTATACCTGTGCCAAAGTGAAGAAAACATAATCGAGCCAACACCACGTTTAGCATAGACTTCATGATTAGGGGTCCCCAAAGGAGGAATCGGACAAGATTCCTCCAATGTGGAGTCCAGCGTACAATAACAACAACACCATTTCCGGAATTTACTAATTCCAGGCATCTCTAGATGTGCATCCTGGTTCCAAACAACAAAGGGCAAAATCTAATATTTACAGTATACAACTTTACTTACCCCTTGGCTTCGGCTTTTGCAAAAGTCGAATCAAATACCAAAATCAAAATACAATTCACCAAAGAAGTGGGCCACTCCCACTCTTACCTGACCGTTAATCTTCCGTCACACAGCGACTGTCACAAAGGTCTCGATCTCCAAAGATTAGGAACCAGAACTGAGGCGTCAGTCGGGCCCGCGGTTGGGTAGCCCACTGGAAGGATGAATCACGCGATCAGAGACCTCGGGCCCACAAAGACAAATCTTTTTAGTCAATGTAGTGGCGCGCCTCCCTTAGAATTCGATCATGGACCACTCACGACCACCGGGCTCGATGACGACCACCGAAGACACCCCACGCTGGGCGCCAAATTGTAGAACCAGCTTTTTGGAGACCTCTCCCCCACTAGGAGCGTCAAAGCCAGTGGTGCAGGGCACACCTTAGAATCTACGGGTTCTCCTTGTTCAAGTCATACATTACCAAAGAGACCAGGTCAACCAGCCGTGGAGGGAAGTAAGTTATTTATTAGCTCGAGCTAAGGATAGGGTCCCAGAATGGTACAAAGACAATCCTACGGAGACTGCTGCTTCAATCCGCAGCACACACATACTTATAGCGCTAGCCACGCCCATTTACACAGTACACAGTTCGGCATTTTGCTTAGTTCCGCATTTGACAAGTTCTTCGTCAGTCTTGTGGTGCAATCGTGGCCAGGGGACATCTGTCTCTTTTTGCACAATGTCCACAGCCTCGTGCTCCCTTGCTCAATGGTGTGGTCACAGGGTGCAGCTTGTTCTTCCTTGATCGGATGGTGTGGTCACGGAGCACAGCCTCGTGCTTCCTTAACCAGATGGCGTGGTCACGGGAATAGGAGTCATGACATGCTGAGTTACCAACGGTGGAGAGGATGTAGCTGAGTCTTTGACACAACTGGGGGGGTTGAGGCACACAGGCAGCTTCTCGGAATCGGTTCAACCACAAGGAGCGGGGAGGGTTGTGTAAGTTTCAACGGGGACGTGGAAAGCAGTTCTTCACTAGGTTGCCGAGAGCATGGCAACACAAAATGGAGTTGTGTGTGTGTTTTAAAAATGCAGTTCAACACAGTCGCACCACCTTGAAAAGTGTGGTGGTGAGGTAACTTGTAATATGCCTTGTCGGACCACAGCGGCCGCGCCAAGCATATTATGGCCTCCACACCACCCCAACACCACCAGTGATCTCTAATCCCTGGCAGTTACAGTGTTACCAATGCAGCCTCACCACCCAAGTTGTAATGGGGCAGTCGGACTGCTGTTGCCTGAACCCCTACCATGGCGTAATCGTAATATGGCCTTTAGTATTCATTACCTGATCTGGTAACCTTCCTCTAAATCTGCAAATTGCTGGACTCTACAGCGCAATAATGTTTTTTTATGCATTATGCTTGTACACACAAGTCAATATTGGACAAAGGCTAATAGAATTCTGACCCTGAACATCTGATATAGTAGAGACGTTATAGGTGGTTATAATGCAAGCAACGTGCAAACTTCGGTAAATGGGACAAAATTGTTCATTGCTTGAGCAGTAGGTTTCTTGTAGAGTAGAAACACTGAGACGTGTTCCCTTTCCTTAAGAACAATGGATGAAGGGAGGCATTACACAGACCTGTAATTGCTAGAAAATCATGTCAAGCATTTTATGAAGGTAAAGACTGTCTAGGGCTTCAAAAGAGAACCAAATTTAATTGATGAAACTAAAGACTTAATCTTGTCAGATGAGAGGAGCCTAAACTCAGTGGGCAAATGTGTCACTTTGCAAGAGGGCAGTGTTTGATTCTGATAGAGTGAAAAGGTCCTAAGTAAATTGTTTGTCCAAAAAGAGAGCAGAGAGATAGTCCTAGAGTACATGGCCTCATCATCTGTGAGGTCCCTGACTATCTTGAACAGGTCCTTTGAGGAAATTACAAGCGGACAACTTTTTATGTGACATAATATGCTAAGTGGGTCTTCTACATTAAATTTGTATACCTCTTAGGGCCTGGTTACGACTTTGGCGCAGCAGGGACGGCGCAATGCCGCCTCTGCTGCCGCAAAGCCAAGCAAGCACCGCCGACCGTATTATGAGTCAAAAATGTGTAACTTGTGATACGTCAGTGGTCCTTTGCTATTCCCATGGTGCTCCTGCACCACCACCAGGGAACAACTGCCACAGCCAACAGTCCACCGCTGCAGCGACTTTAGAAGTCGTAATACGGTGGCCGGTGGACCGCCACTGGTGCACCACCACGAGTCTGGCGGTTGGAAGACCGCCAGACTCGAAATCGGGCCCTCGATAACAGTTTTGTAGGTCAAATTGGCATGTTAATTAATGTCAAACCTGACAGCCTTCAGATGGTCTTTCCCCAACTTCTTGCTTGCCTCCCTCCATTTTTCTGACTTTGGTTTTGCTGGCTTTAGAACTCTGAGCACTTACCACTGATAACCATCTCCAAAGTGCTTGTGCTCTCTCCCTTAAACATGGTATTATTGGCTCATCCCAAATTGGCATATTTAATTTAGTTATAAGTCCCTAGTGAAGTGCACTACATGTACCCAGGGCCTGCAAATTAAATGCTACCAGTGGGCCAGCAGCACTCCACCTACTTAAGTAACCCTCTAACCATTGCTCAGGCCTGCCATTGCCATTTCAATCTGGCAAGATAAACCTCTTGCCAGACATACACCTTCCCTTTTTAGGTCTCGGCTAAAAGACGCGCGTAAGCGCGTCTCCGCCGAGATCTTATGTCAGCGAGTGGCAGTCCCAGGAGACAGTCCAGGTCACGCGCATCCTTCCAGGCGATTTGTAGCTGGAACGCGCGCTGTGGCCAGGCGCTGTCTCCTGGGAAGCGCAAGCACAACACACGCATGCGCATACACACACACACACGCGCCCATGCACGCACGCACATACATACATACAGAGACACCACCCCTGACTCATACTCACGCGCGCGCACACACACAAGTGCACCGAGGCCCCCCCTCCCCCTCCCCCGCCGTCACGCACATACATACACACACACACACGACCATACACACACACAAGTGCACCAATCGCGCTCCAGACCCCCCTCCCCCGCCGTCACCGTCGCGCACATACATACACACACACGAGCATACACACACACAAGTGCAGCAATCGCGCTCCAGAACTTACCTTACCTCAGCACGCGGCGCCCAACCTCCTGCTGGCGCGGCCCCGGGGCTCTACACCGCTCACAGGAGCCCCGGGCCGCGAGACGCTACGACTCCGCCTGCCTCCTCTTCCGGTGTGAACGTGGCCCCGCCCCCGTCACAGGCGACCGTGCCTGACTTCCGGGGCGGCGAGCTTGGTAACGAATCTGGTGCTATCTCTTGGTTTAGAAAACGTAATTGTGTCGTCCATTGTACCCCTTGAGACATGTGCACGATACTGGGATAGTTATGCCTCTCCAGTCAAGAAGGCATGCATTAACAAATCTTTCAAGGGCTTTTGGAGACTCAGACAGACACCATGCCTCAGCTGTCGATCAATGAGAACACATGCTCCCACTGCAGGTAAGGAAGGACAACAGCCAGCTGAAGCACTGGAATGCAGAAGACCAGCCAGCAAGAAACACAACAAATATATGGTGTTAGGGTTCTCAAGTCCTCCTTTGCCCATTAGTTTCTATCTCACCCAAAGTTGCTTTGATCTTCTGTTTCTGCATTTCGAATAAACACAGAAAGGACTTCCCACTGCATGCAGAACACTGGCACCCAGCCTGGGCGATGGCTGTAAATAACTGCTCCCACGTGCCTCTAATTTCAACAATAATAATTACACTAAACAGCTTTATCCTGCCCATCTGCTTGCACGACATGGCAGCTTGGCATGGCACCCTGGCATTGCCATCCACTGAACTTGGATCCGCAGCTTGTCAGGCACCTCCGCATGTGCAGGCGCTTCAAGACTTTGAAGGGGACCATATTGCCCGCAGACCAGCAGTTGGCGAAGAGCTCGCATCATATTTTACTTCTATTACAGTGATGGAGCAGACAGATGGTGAGTGCAGAGTGGTGAGTGCAGAGTGGTGAGTGCAGAGTGGTGAGTGCAGAGTGGTGAGTGCAGAGTGGTGAGTGCAGAGTGGTGAGTGCAGAGTGGTGAGTGCAGAGTGGTGAGTGCAGAGTGGTGAGTGCAGAGTGGTGAGTGCAGAGTGGTGAGTGCAGAGTGCAGAGTGGTGAGTGCAGAGTGCTGAGTGGTGAGTGCAGAGTGCAGAGTGGTGAGTGCAGAGTGGTGAGTGGTGAGTGGTGAGTGGTGAGTGCAGAGTGCAGAGTGGTGAGTGCAGAGTGCAGAGTGCAGAGTGGTGAGTGCAGAGTGGTGAGTGCAGAGTGGTGAGTGCAGAGTGGTGAGTGCAGAGTGCAGAGTGGTGAGTGGTGAGTGCAGAGTGGTGAGTGCAGAGTGGTGAGTGCAGAGTGGTGAGTGCAGAGTGGTGAGTGCAGAGTGGTGAGTGCAGAGTGGTGAGTGCAGAGTGGTGAGTGCAGAGTGGTGAGTGGTGAGTGCAGAGTGGTGAGTGGTGAGTGCAGAGTGGTGAGTGCAGAGTGGTGAGTGCAGAGTGGTGAGTGCAGAGTGGTGAGTGCAGAGTGGTGAGTGCAGAGTGGCGAGTGTGCAGAGTGGCGAGTGTGCAGAGTGGCGAGTGTGCAGAGTGGCGAGTGTGCAGAGTGGCGAGTGTGCAGAGTGGCGAGTGTGCAGAGTGAGTGTGCAGAGCAGTGAGTGCAGAGTGAGTGTGCAGAGTGAGTGTGCAGAGCAGTGAGTGCAGAGCAAGTGTGCAGAGCATTGTGTGCTGTTGAGTGCAGAGTGCTGTGTATTGGCAATGTTAATGACAATGGCCATTTATTTTTGATTTAAAGAAAAAAAAAGAAATGTCATGAGCAATGCCAATAGCTCTACCTTTAATGATGCCGAGACCATTGCATTGCAAATGCTTGTTATACATATCGGTCACCCCTAATGTAGGCCCTGGATAGCCCAGAGATCAGGGTGCCTTGTATGTAAAAGGCAGGGAAAGTACTTTCAAGTGAAAAACTCCCAAATGTGTTGTTTGCTACTGCAAGGCTTATCTCTTCATAATATTTGAATTACCTTCTTACGACTTTGAGTTTTAATTCTAAACTGTGAAGAGATGGACTTTTTAAGTTTGGTGTCTCCGGACTCACAATTTAAAATCACAACTTATGATGAAGTCAGATTTTAAATTGTATTTGCGAAAATGACTTGTTTAGAAAGCTGATATTTTCTTACTTTAGGCAGTAATGGACCTCTGACACCATGACTTCAGTACACTTCTGGAACTGTGAAGCCTCTGCGAGGAAGAAGAACCGGTGTGCTGCTGAAGGACTGCCACTCTGCAGGACTGCTGTTTTGCTGGGCTCCTGCCTTGCTGTGCTGCCCAGAGTGACTCTAAAGGCTAGCTGGCTTGCCTCCTGGTTGAAGTCTCAGGGACATAAAAGGCTTCCAACTCACCTGCATCTGCACCTGGACCCTGGCATTTGTGAGTCTGCCCTGCCAAATGGTGCCACCTCAGTCCTGGATCCTTGCAAGTGAGGCCTAAGGTACTTCTGCCTCCAATCCATACATCTTCATCTAAACCAGCACATCTTTGCCGTTGCCGGGATCAGAACAGGTGCATCCTCTCCTTTGCATGGATCAGAACCAATGCATCTTCGTCGTTGAGTGGAGCGGACTCGGCACATCATCCTCGGAACAAGAGCATTACCCTCAGAGTCGAAGCATGCTCTGCTAGAACAGCAGAAATTATGCATCGCATTCAGGACCAGCGCATCACCCTTGTAACTGATGCATTTCCGCCTTTGCATGCAGAAAACCAATGCCTCTGCCACTGTTGAGGCATCAGAACTAATTTTTCTGCATACTCCTTAAGGTATTTGTGAATTCCTAATGCACTACATAATTCAAGATTTACACATTTTCTTTGCCCTCCTTTCTTGGTGCAGTGCAAGGCAAGTAAGCTGCTTGTTCTTTCTGACTTACCACTTTGGCTACCATGTCTAAAGAATTTGCTAGGCACAGGCCGTTCCTAAGACTGGACAATGATAGGCGTGCATGTATAATTTGAAAGACCTAACTTAAGGGCTCATTACGATGGCCGAAGGACAGCCACCGCCTCCCCTGAGGTGGCAGTCCTTCGCCCATCGGACCTCGATTTTCCCACCGCCGAATTAGGATGGCGGTGGGAATCTAATTCAGTCTGCGGCGGACACAAAAACAGTCTGTCACGGTTCCGCAAGGCGGTCCTTTTCCACCTGCCTTGCGGAACCAAAATATAGGGCGCCATTGCAGCGGTGCCTTGCAGGCACTGCTGTATGGATTACGATATCCTTTTCGCGGCGGTCATCCCACTGCGAAAAGACAGGCGGAAATGGATTTGGGGGCCCGTATCAGGCCCCCCTTGTGCTGGGGAGAGGTAGGGTGCACTTGAGGGGTACCTATGGTACCCCCCTACATTTCACTTTACCAAGTGGCAAGCACTGCATGGTGCCTGCCATGTAGTGCAGTGAAATGCAACACATGCGATTTTAACATCGCGGTGGGTGCTGCTGTCAGCAGCACCCGCCGCAATGTTAAAATGAAGAATGCGACCACACAGGTGGCGGTCGAATCCTAATTTGTGTTGCGGGACCACCGCAGGCATGGCGGACGTCCCAATTTACAACAGGATGGCAGACGGACATCCTAATGAGCCCCATAGTATTTTGAGACATATATCCAGGGAAAATATATCGCACAACAGGCCAACGTGTTTCCATGAAGCAACAGAATTTTCACTCCCGTTTCCTTAACATCCCTGCCTCTTCTCTGAGAGGGGGGACATGTGCTCCTATTGGCCTATAGGGACAGGCTGTAACTTTAAGAATAACCAACATGTTCTGACAGTTAAGTTGAAACCAGGATTCTTTTGCACTTTGTGACCGCAGCTTTTCGGAGCTGGAACATTTCATTTTGTCACTTTAGTAACTGGCTAATTGGAGCCTGCAGCTGGTGCAAATTGTTTTACTTCCATCATCATAAGAGGTCTCACGTGTTGTTTCACAGCACCATTTGCAGATAGGACTGTTTTGTTTTAAGTAGTCGACGTATGCCAAACACCCAGTCGATGATTACACAGCAAGCGCCAACCAATGCTCCTGAACACCAAAAATGAATGAACAGGCGTCCGTCCCCTTTAACTTTGGGCAACCAACGAAACAACCATCGCCCAGGACGGAAGTATCTTACCTGAACGGCATTGCGGACAAGAGGCAGCCAGCCAATAGCTTTTTATTCAAGATGACTTTGCCTTTTGGGACTTTTGTGCCCAGACGTTCCAAGTTAAAAGCGAAACTACAAGTCACAGAATGCAATTACTGTGGGATAAAACATCAGGGCCGCTAGAAAGTAAGCCCTCAGTGGTGTTTTCACTAAGTATGGATTTTCAAAATGGATTAGCTCAGAGGATGACTGTCTGCCGCTCGCTCATCTCTAATACTGTGGTATGTTGACGTGTGTACAGAGGCCTTGGGAAAAAGTGTCCACCTCGCTGTTCCTCGTCGTGCGCAGCATTTCTGGACCTTTAATAATTTCCTTTTAAAACTGAGCATTTAAACTTCTCCATTCAATAGGCACATGGAATCCTCAAAGTGAAATTTAAATCTCTATTGCTGCGCTCTCTGGTGCCCTTTCTCTCCTTTGCCACAATGTGCATGAGAGGCTGGGTGTGACTCCCCTCTCCTGGCAGGACAGCCCTGTAATTTGCTATCCAGTCACTTTAGCGCCAATAGCACCATCAGCTGCACGGATATCGTGACAAACATTGAAATCCCCGGAGTGGCTTCTTTTCAGGCCGTCGGAGTGTGTGGGACTGACTTTTATCTCCTTGCTTTTGAAAAAACTTTACACCAGCATTTCCTTGAGCTGGTTCCCAGATCTTCAGCTTAGCCACGAGGCATATTTGTAGAACCTCTGTTTACACAAGCATATGTCCCTTTATCTGGCCCGCGGGGGTGGCTCTGACAGCTAAACTGCTCTGGCATTTATTTACACTTGGTGCATGTGTGCGTGGGGAAAATTCCTCAAGGACCTATTGAGTGCTTTTCGGATGGGAAGAGATTGGAAGCAGCTGACCATGTGAGTTTTCTTGCCTAGAAGTTATCAAAGATGATTTAAATGGGGCAGAATATAAAAACAATTTTTTTTCCTAATTTATGTCGAGTAGAAACGCATTTGTAAAAGAAAATATTGTAAAATGTAGATCACAGAGCGCATTCGTGTATTTGTAATCGTGATTACAATCCTCAAATTTACTAATGTTCAACTTTGACATGTATTGTAGACAAACACATAACGTGGTCTTAAAGGCTTTATAGTCAGCATCTTATGCAAAGGAAGCCCTAGACTCGGAAGACCTGTTATATAATTATAAAACTAAATTGACTGATTAAAGAGTGTGATAATGACGCCCCGATAAACAAAGCAGCTGTTACTTGAAATGTATAACATGTGAACGGTTTATTAAATAGAAAAGACATATTTGGTAAAACTAGATTTTAAAGCATGTAACAATTATATAAAAAAATAAACAATATTGGTCTGCATGCAAATGTGCCAGAGGTCGTTTGGGAGATCCTAGAGGTCAGAACTATACCATGCCAACCTTTGGTACCATCGTAGGTTATTCTGTGATCCATGTCTAAAGGTGACTTACAGTTCAGAGCATAGAGAGAGATTTTTTAATTTTCACATTGTTCCTGATGCTCCTGGGCCAGCACTGTATTTACGGTGAAAGGGCCAGGCCAAAAGTTCTAGACTTGTTCTAGATTCACAATTTGATGGTTCTTTACGCAGCATGAAAGTGTAAAGGGGAGAAAAGTAAGTGACCAATCAACAGATTAATAATCCTTTGAACACATAGTAACCACAGATGACTACATAAGGTTAGTTAATTTATTAAAAAGCTAAGAATAACTGAACATACAGACACCTCAATACGAGGATGTAGAAATACATCGGAGGTATCACGAAGCCAAATCAGCGTATCCAGTTTAGACATTGCAGCAAGAGCAATACTATTAGTTCAAGAAGCAGAATGCAGAATATCAGAAAGCATGAGTTTAAGTCTCCCTGCATCACGGGTTGGTGAGTAAAAAGCATTAAATCTATCCACACTCAAACACTAAAGTGGCATTCCTACTCAAGCATCTTCATGAAGAAGGATAGAAAGTGTCAACATGTGGAGTCTTCCTTAGAAGTCTCTCCACAATTAATGGGTCATGTAGCATAACGCTACAGAGACAAAGCTTGCTCTAAGATGCTCTCTCTCCATAGGCAAAAGAGAAGTGGTGCACTTTCCCTACTCCCAACAAATTATTCGTAGGTAATATTCCCAGCATCCAGTTTGAGTAACACCAGCCACTCTGGGTACAATCCTGAAGGTGTTTTTCCATGGGACAATGGTGTTCTTTCCTTGATTCATTTTGTCCTTGGTTCCCAGGCCTTCTCTTGTGAGAAGCACAACAACCTTCCTTTATAGACTCAAGCCACATAATTGTAACTTCTTCTCTCCTTGTCTGACTTGTAAAACAAAGACATTATTCAAACTAACATGAGCGCTTCTTTCACCTGCAATACAACACTTGAGGAAGAGCAAATTTCATAGCACACATAAAACTCAAACTGGTAATTCCAAAGCGAGAGTTTCCTGGGAACTGCATTTCAGGCTTAAAAAACTCAACTAACATAACAAAGCATCATATGAGCTTTACAAATTTGCATGGAAAATTAAGAATTTTTAATTAATATATTTACCTACATGTAAAATGGCACAATTAATAAAGCCATTTAGTACATGAATAATTGTCAGTTGCACAACACAAGTTCTTCATGTTAATGTTTTCTGCTAGTTACGTTTATTTTCAACGTTAAATCTCCTTGTTACTTTCAATGACCTAAAGCACATTGCATTTTCACTGTTAGCACGTTTCGTGATTCTAACACTTTGCGTTAATACAACAAAGGATTATGTGTGGGTGCAGTCTACATAAGAATATAATGTACCCCTAGAAGAAAAATGCAGTTTCCACTCTATCAATGGCGAGGGGACTGTAATGGGCTAGCAGGGGATGGTCAGCCACGGCACAGGTCAGGCAGGTTAGATTCAGTTTATAGTCAGCACTCACCAGACCAATGGTAATGTCCCAGGTATCTTCTGGTGCCTCTCTCTTTTGAAAATCTATTGCCTCATTATTTGTGTGATGTCAGCTCTTTTGGAGCTTGTGTTGTGGGTATGCGGCAGGACTCAGTGAAGGACTGTGCTTGCTGGCATGTGGGACCTTTTAGCCCTACCTCTTGGTTCCCCACAGATGAACTGTATGTCTCAGGAAAAGTTGTGGATGGGACAGGCCATGTACAAGTTGTCAAGAAATGGATGGAAAAGCAATCACATGCCCAAGATGAGAATTATATGCCGACTTAGAGTGAATTCCATTCTATACTTCTGAATGTAAAGTGTCTAAATCTGCCCTGAAGGGATGTAAACATGATGATGCAATTTGATGATTTTTTATTCTGTTCTAATATTTGAAATGATTGACTTGATATCAAGAGCCAACCTCAGTGAACTACCAACATGGGCACTGTGGTATTAAAATGTGTAGTCATGTAATGGGATAAGAAGCCGGATCTACAAGTCGAAACCGTGCCTCTTGTCACTCCCATTAACAATATCATAATTACTGCAGCAGCACATCACCTGTATTAAGTCTAAAGACATCAGCAGCCTCCATACACCTGTGGCTCTAGTTGCCAGAAAGTCAGTGGCGGAAGAAGAACAGAATGAACAAACCTTGTATGAAGCTTTTCTCCATTCATCCCACTCCCCTATCTCCTGCTCATTAACTAAAGGCAGTGAGGAGCAATGAAGAAACCACTTTGCCCCTAGGCCTGTGCATTTGTGGATCCACTTGCATAGCTCACACAGCCGGGCAAAGGGCCTGAACTCTCCCTATTGTGCTGGGATTGGAGTATTTTAGGATAAGATAAGAAATCGGGTTGGTTATATACTGGTACCATAAAAATACAAATGCTGTACCTACATATGAACGCAGTATCTTGAAGTAGAACATGATAGCTATGCTTTGGCATATGAGGATTTATGTGGTCATATAATGCAGTATGTGGCTCCAATAAAGTCAGTAGTCATGCATATTTATAAAGCAATTACTTGTACGTAACGAAATTGTAAAACTACATTAAGATGCTGTTAATATTTGTCATCAAGTCATAATCTATGAGGAATCCCACTAGATCACTTTTTCCTCCAACCTCTCTTTGAACTTTCACAAAATGATTACTGTGCACTTCACATGAGATTCTAGGGAAGACCTGTTGCTTTATACTATTCTACAGATAAATCCCTTCAAGTAGCCTGAACTTTAATCAAACACTAACAGGGGCTTACTGCACACATCACTCTAAAATTAGAGGGTATATCATCATAATATAATTGCAGTACTGTAATCTAGCTTGATGTCTATGTGTCACATGTGCCTATTTTTTCTGTACCATACCTCCCTGGAATTCACCGGGTTTCTAATTTTCAGAAAAATGTGGTTTGGTCAGTTTCTCTAGGTGGCCACTGAGCACCCGGCTAAAAACACAGGTGTCCCCCTTGCAAAACCAGGTCGTTTTGAGGTAGGAAATTTTGATGTTGCCTCAATACGTTTTGGGCCCTTGCCTGTCGCCGGTACTTGGGTCTCCCACACGAGTGAGGCACTGTTTTTATTTGGAGACCCGGGGGAATGCTGGGTGGTAGAAAATTTGTGGCAGCCATGGATGCCACAACTTTGTGTGAAAAAAGTGATATTTCCAACTAAATTTGAAATTTGCAGGGCATTCTGGGTAAGGAAACATTGGGGGATCCACACAAACCATACCTCCCTGGACTCCCCCGAGAGTCTAGTTTTCATAAATGTGTTGGTTTGGTAGGTTTCCCTAGATGGCTGCCAAGCTCATGGCCAAAAACTCATGGGACCCCCCCTTGCAAAACCAGGTTGTTTTGTGATAGGTACTTTTGATGTCTCCTCAATAGGTTTTGGGCCCTTGCCTATTGCAGGCATTAGGCCGACCTACACAAGTGAGGTACCATTTTTCTCGGATGACTTTGAGAAACGCGGGGCGGGTGGAAAAATGTGGATCCACACAGATTCCCAAACTTTCCACCACAGAAATGTGGGGAAATGTAGTTTTTTTGATACATTTCTAGGTTTGCAAGGGATTCTGGGTAACAGAACCTGGTGTGAGGCAGTCAAGTCACACCATCATGAATTCCCCTGGGTGTCTAGTTTTAAAAAATGTATAGGTTTGCTTGGTTTCCCAAGGTGCCGGCAGCGCTATGGTTAAAAAACTACAGCTAGGCACTTTGCTGAAAAAGGGTAATTTTTTACTGCGAAATTGAGGTGTGTCCACGTTGCATTTTGTGCCGTTTCATGTCGCGAGCACTAGGCCGACCCACACAAGTGAGGTACCATTTTTCTCTGAAGACTATGGGGAACACAGGGTGGGTGGAAATGTGTGGATCCATGCAGATTCCAGAACTTTCCACCACAGAAATGTGGGGGAAATGTGTTTTTTTTGGCAATTGTTTCGGTTTGCGAGGGATTCTGGGTTATAGAACCTGGTGGGAGGCAGTCAAGTCACCCTATCCTGGATTCCCCTGGGTGTCTAGTTTTTAAAAATGTATAGGTTTGCTAGGGTTCCCTAGATGCCGGCAGAGCTATGGTTAAAAAACTACAGCTAGGCACTTTACCAAAAAAGGGTCATTTTTCACAGCGAAATTGAGGTGTGTCCACGTTGCGTTTTGTGCCGTTTCTTGTCGCGGGCACTAGGCCTAACCACACAAGTGAGGTACCATTTTTCTCGGAAGACTATGGGAAATGCAGAGTGGGTGGAAATTTGAGGATCTATGCAGATTCCAGAACTTTCCACCACAGAAATGTGGGGAAAATTTGTTTTTTTTGGCAATATTTTAGTTTGCAAGGGATTCTGAGCAGCAAAAGCTGGTGGAAGGCAGTGAAGTCACCCCATCCTGGATTTCCATTGGTGTCTAGTTTTAAAAAATGTATAGGTTTCCCTAGGTGCCGACAGAGCTATGGTTCGAAAACTACAGCTAGGCACGTTGTCAAAAAAGTCATTTTTCAATGCAAAATTGAGGTGTGTTCATGTTGCGTTTTGCGCCGTTTCCTCTCACAGGCACTTGGCCTACCCACACAAGTGAGGTACCATTTTTCTTGGAAGACTTTGGTAAACACGGGGTGGGTGGAAATTTGGAGAATCCACGCAGATTCCAGAACTTTCCAGAAATGTGGGGAAAATTAGTTTTTTTGGGCAATTCCTTAGGTTTGCGAGGGATTCTGTGTAACAGAACCTGGTGGGAGGCAGTCAAGTCACTGCATTCTGAATTCCCCTGGGTGTCTAGTTTTCGAAAATGTATAGGTTTGCTAAGTTTCCCAGGTGCCGGCAGAGATAGCTATGGTTTAAAAACTATAGCTAGTCACTTTGCTAAAAAAGGGTAATTTTCATTGTGAAAATGTGGTGTGTTCACGTTGGGTTTTGAGCTATTTCCTGTCGTGGGCACTATGCCTACCCACACAAGTGAGGTACCATTTTTATTGGGAGACCTAGGGTAATTCAGATTTGTAAAGGAACTGTTATTACCTATTGGCTTTTGATGTATTTCTGCCTTCCAAATGAAAGACATTGTGTAAAAAAGAAGTCATTAAAAAAAATTACCAATAATTCTCATTCTAGTATGAGTATTACCAATTTCGGAAATGTGCAAATATCTAATGTTTATAAACTCTATATTTTGTTCCCATTTCAGAAATACATAGGTGTTTTTCATACTGATTTTTCCATGTACACATTTTTCAAGAATAATTGCTATGTACCCGGTACATAATAAAAAACCATTGCAAGTTGCTGCTCAGATTTTGGCTCTGAGTTTGTCGGGTTCTTGGTGAACCTACACGCCCTATATATCCCCACAACCAGTAATGTCCAGTGGATGTAGCAGTATATTGCTTTTAAAGAGCTGTCAAAATTAGAAGGAGTTACAGGTGAAAACGTTGATGGATCTACCCAAATGACCCCTTGCTGAATTCATAATTTTGTCTACTTCTTCAAAATGCATAGCTTTACAGGATCTATTATTGCTTTTCTACCCATTTCTACCATTAACTGGAAGGAGGTCAAAAGCACAAAAAATAGCAAAACTAGGTCCCAGAAAAATGCCAAAACTGTGTAAAAAATGTTGAGTTTTTGACAAAAGTCTGGTATCCCCTAAGAGCTGGAAAGATGGTGATTTCAGCCCCACAAACAATTTTTTGCTAACATTTGCAGGGAAAAACCCAGACGCTTTCATTTGCAGCCCGTTTTTTCCATTTTACACCAAAAAAACAAACGTTTGCTGCATTTTGGCTCATTTCTGTGACCCCTCTAGGGGAATACACAAACCCTGAGTACCTTTAGAATTCCCATGACATTGGAAGAAAAGGACACAAATTTGGTGTGGATACCTTATGTGGTCAAAACGTTACAGGGGCCTCAGCACGCACTACCCCAAATAGCCAAAACAAGGCTTGGCATGTCCTGTTTTCAATGCCTGTCAGTCCCCTGGAAGGGGTTCCTCACTCCATCTACATGGGACATAGATATCACATATATGATTTCTTTTTTATATTTGCAACAGATGGGTATGAAGCGTATGCTGTGCTTGGCGGTGGCAGCCATATGATCTATTTTGATTCTTTGCACATGAGTAGTACC
Organism: Lissotriton vulgaris; assembly: GCF_964263255.1. Taxonomy (NCBI): domain Eukaryota; kingdom Metazoa; phylum Chordata; class Amphibia; order Caudata; family Salamandridae; genus Lissotriton; species Lissotriton vulgaris. The sequence goes on from NC_141689.1 coordinate 624,352,460, forward strand.
AAAGATGGAGTGTAGAGAGAGAGCTGCCCAACAGCAATGCACATTGCAGGACTTCTCCAAAGCATCTCTGTGATCCTTTATAAAGGGCCAGATTTTAGGCTGTGGATGATAGGAGAAAGAGTCTCCTTTTGACAGTCCTTGCCCTTTTCTTGACCCATTCTTCTATAGAAATTGTCACCCAAACAGGTTGCGAAGTAATTAAGTGAGGTAGCCTCTTCATCTTTTGTGCCTTAGTTTAAGGTCTTTCCTTACAAGGAGCTCAGACTCCCACCCAACTATCCTGCTATGAAAGCTGCCTCATATTACGTTAAAGAAAGGTGCTGAAGGAGGATATTGAAGTAATCTCTTCATCTTGGAAAGGCAGTCTACGAGAGGAAAGACTTAAGGGACTGTACAGGGGGAATGGCAGGCACCATGGTGAGTACTTTGTTTTTCCCCCTTATATTACTGTTTTTGCAATAAACAGCAACACAGAAAATAATATCTTCTCCATCCCTCCCACCACCCCTCACACATCCAGATAGATAGGCAATGCGTCACTGACCTACTTTACAAAATGAAGCCAGGGTAAAACTTACAGTTAACATTATCACAGCTGTACATATCACACCTTTTGGTGCCAGCTCACAGTAATCACATTTCACTGGCCGAGTCATTTGACTACTCATTCCCCAAGTCTGGTACATGCTGCGCAGCAGGTTCCTTGGGCTCATGCTGTATGTAGATCTCCAGCCTATCTCATTCCATTTCACAACCCTGCTCAGTTCCATTGTATATCGATCTGTGTTGTACTCCAAATTCCCCTTCCACCCACCTTGCCAGTTTTCACAACCGCTGTTTCTTAGTGGGTGACCAAATGGTCATTCAGTGCATTGCTATACATTGCTTTGCTACAGCTAGTCCAAATTCTAATGCCATTGCTGCATGTCCAGTGTGTTTGGATCGAGTCACCAGACCCAGAAGGCATAACCATATTGTTGGTGGCAATTGTAATTCAGTCAAGTTCGCCAGTGCTTGTGTCACCTCACCCTAGAAAGTTCCCACAATTGAGCACATCCACCACATGTGAATATAAGCCCCAGGCGTCGATCAACATTTGGGTCCGTTTTCATGCTTGGTTGGGTCTAATCTATGTCACCACTGTGGCGTGACATAATCCCTGTGTATGCATTTATATTGTATTAGCTTGAATCACACATTACAAGTCACAGTCCTGCAGTTTCCAGCACAGACGCCCAGTCGCACTAGCTGAGCAGCCCACCCATATCATCCTCCCATTGTGTTTTCAGTGATATGTGGGCAGCCATATGCGGAACAAGAAGGACATACAAGCACAAAATGAGTTTACGTTCTCCCCCCATATCCTGCAGTATTTGATTCAGTAGATGCGTTTTGAACTCCTGCATGAAACCCTGCCAAGCCTTCCATATAGCCACCGCCAAATCCTGAATACAGAAGGAAGCAGCTGCCTGTGACATCCCATTGGCTGCAAAAGTCTGCATCCCAGCATCCTGCCATCCACATGCAAATACCCCAGGCAGTGCGAGCCATTCTCCTCCCCTCTATGCCTCAGGAATAGAGCCATTGATGGACTGATGGTCGTATATCAAGGAAATAATTGCTCTAAATTGATATATTCTTCCTTCACCCAACTTGTCATGCATTTAAACCTGCCACAGTGGACTCATTCTATATTTACATACTGCTAGTGGCAACGCCAAGAGCTTTTGGGGCCCAACCATATGGGCTAGTATTTCTGTGACAGTATCTGTTCCCTTCCCTTGAAACCATGGCATCAAGTGTTGAAGATGAGCTCCCTAATAATCTTACCTAAAATTCGATGCCAGTTATCCCCAGAGAGCCTTTAAACATCTTAGCTTATCTGTGCTCTCCTGTGCCCACAGTATAAAAACCGGAGCAGCTGGCCCCCATCTATGGAAGCAGGCTTCAGGTATGCACAATAGCATTTTCTGTAGCACACTAAGTACCCTGGGAAGCATTATCATTTTACTTATCACTATTTGGCCAATCAGAGACATCAGGAATCACAGCTATTTGCATATGCTTTGTTCTAGACCATCCAGGAGCATACCATGTTTGAGGTGTGGGTTTCAGATATATCTGAGTTTAGGTATACCCCTAGATATTTAACAGGTGTTGTCTGCACTTTAATACTGACCAAGTGCATTCTCATGCATATTGTTGTCTGGATGGGGTAAAGACTGACTTATCTGCATTCAATTTATACACTGAGTGTGACCCAACTTATTTAATTGTGTTGTAGACACGTTCCATGTAAGCATTGGGTGCACACCGAACATAGCGAGGAGAGAACTACCGTCCCACGGACTCGCTGACTCTTGACATGCTGCATCACGCGTATTAAGATATAATGGAAGTCCCCTGAGGAAGGGCGATATGCTTGAAATGCATTGGGCAATACTATTATTTTGAAATATGATATACTATGTTTGCAAAAGACTTTTGTAAAATATGAACTTTTGAAAATCTTCGCTATGAATAAATGAATTATTGATTATCGAATAACGTTTCATGAAAATTTATGAAAATTAGAAAGGAGTGCATGGATGGAATGCATCTTGTGATACAGGATCCATATCTTTATTCATTCATACTTTAATCTTGGGAGCCCAGCAAGATTACCATTCTATGCACCAACGACAATACAAACACAACAGGAATTAAACCCGCTGACAGTATCTACTCAGAGTGCGGAACCTAACACAATCTATTTGTATCAAAGCAGTCCTGCTTAGAGACAGTTCCTGGCCCCACCTAAGGCTTTGTTGGCATCTATATCCAGTAATGGAGTACTGACAGAGAGTGCCAATGAAGTCCATGACGCTCCCGTATGGCACAGGGGAGACCAGCATGTATATCAGTAACTGTTGGCGTGAAGGGAGGCACTCTGGGGTCCCCACCTCAGTAGTCACTAGTGCCAGTCTGAAGGACACTTAGAATGGGTTGTGCAGTGTAGTGTAGTTGGTGTAGTGAGATACACGCCCATGCAGAGTTGTGCAGCCTGTAATGAGAACCTCAGGAGTCTCAGTAGGGGAGGCTAGCACTAGACTCATTTCCTTACTAGATTTCAGAAGTTTAAGAGTTCAATGAAGGCAGGATCAAGCAGATTATAGTCCCTATCCCCTCTCATAACCTGGTGAGAGTAATCTGCTGACTTTGGGCCATATAAACAGTCATGGGAGCAACATGGGGCATGCAGTTTAATCCTGCTCATCTATCCTGCATGCAGGTGCTGACCAATCTACAGCTCCAAGCGGTTCTGTGTGCCTTGCAGTTTATGAGTGCTGCTGTAATGATGCAAGCACCTCACGCTCCTTCAATCAGGGAGTCCGCCTTGCACATGCCATGCGGCCCCACCACCAATTCAACTGTGTGCAGCCTCAGGTCTTCATACCTTCAAGGACAATTTATATGATATGGGGGTGCCCCGCATCACTCCAAGGGTTCTCATTATGTAATGCAGGGGGTGAGGATATGAAGAGTATTAGTTGTTTACTTCCTCCCGGCCCATTGCACCATGTTGTGTCTTACACACGGTCCCTGGTCCAGCGTAAGAGCCTCAGATCACACCTCTCTCTGACAGTACATAAAGTCCTACCCGGCCCATGAAGAGGCGCCATGACTTGTGGCACTCACTGCTCGCTGTCTGGATTCCTTGCATCCTCATTCTCCATATGGCCTTGCTAGCTGAATCCCAAGCAGGCCGATGTTGTCCTCAGCCACACTACAGACCGCATGGTTCCAGTGTGCACAGGATGCGTCCTCAGTAGGGGGGGGTCCACGCTGAATAATTTAAACCAGTTGATGCCTACAGTGGCGCCCAATGGGGGGGTGGGGGGGTACCAGCAATGTCGACCATTGGAGCTGCTGTGAAGCACACCTTTCTTGGCAGCCATCTTGACTCCTCTTACATGGTGAGTACGTGTGGCCATGGTTATCTATGCAGCAAGAGGGTTCCTGCTCCACCCTGATTAGTCCAATGGTTTGGAAAGTTACTGTGAAGGGCAGGCTACCCAAAGAAGCATCCGTGGCAGTGAGTACTATGAAAAATTGCAACCGTCATTGCTGGTTTCATCAGTAGAAGTTGAAGCACTGGTGGAAATTTGGTGCTAAAGACATTTACAATGGTAATCAGTGGTTTAATCTCATCTAAAAAGGCTACTCTTTACTGGAGGAACTCTTTGTTTATCTAGTGGTGGACTACTGCGGCACAAATGGTAACTTTTGGCCACATATATTGCCAGCTGGTATATGATTGTGATGCCAGCCCTGGGTAGGGTAAGCGAAAGGAGTCTGTACCTCGACCATTCGCATGAGTGTTCCCCCCTGAAGTTGTTATGTTTCATGTAAGATTCCAGTAGTAGCATGTTGCAATGCTGACACCCCAGGGTAATTGAGTCTATTCTTTCTGCCTTCTACTCTTTATGTATTGTACTTAGTTGTTCTCTTTGATTTACAGTACCTTTCAATCTCAAGTTAAAACACTAGGGGGCAGATTTATGAGGCCCTTGCGCCACGTTTACGCCGCTGTTGCGTCACGCAAGGCGGCGTAAACGTGGCGCATCCCTACGAACGATTTACAACGTGACGCATCTAGGCAGATGCGTCACATTGTAAAGCCCTGCGCCGCTTATGGGCATTCCGGCGCAGGGTGGGCGTTCCGGGGCAGGTGCGCCTCGCAAAAGTGGCTGAGTGAAATCTATGAGATTTCACTCAGTCACTTTTAAGCCAATGCTGCGTCATAAGCCTGCGCCTGCTTGAAGCAGGCGTAGGTCTTGACACAGCATTGTTAAAATGGGGCACCTCCGAGCCTTGCTGGAGCTGCGTCGCGCTTGTGACGCAACTCCAGCAATGCGCCACATTTCCGGCACAGATGCGTCACGCATCTGTGCCGTTTTTGCACCATGGTGCGCCGCATTATAAATGCGGCGCACCATGGCTGGCGGAGCTGTGGCGCACTGTGGTGCATGTTAACTGGCGCATCCCTGGGGATGCGCCAGTTAACATAAATCTGCCCCTAGGTGAACAATTATTTATTGACTGCTTTTATATGGCTTATCAAGTTCTATGTTTCTAACAAGTTCTATGTTTCTAACCTACAGTATATCCCTGAATAAATCTTGGGCTGCTCTACTTTGCTACGCTTGGGGTCCTCTGCTAAAGGAGTGTGCTCCATTTTGTGTTCAACAGTAAGGTAAAGCATCAGTGGTAAAAAGCTCTCAATCTGAGTCCAGTGACCTCTGATTGCCCAAGGAATTCAGAAATAGATCCCACAGGCTGTATCATTCTTTCACCTGTATTTCATTTTCAGTTGCTAAGATGTTTATAACTACAATGATCATTCTCTGTTCAAATTGTTTATAGAAGAATAACAAGTAATGCACTCTCATACACCATAAAATACACTTTTTTGATTCTGGGGGGATGGGGGGGGGGCTCTCCTATCTCACCCCCAGCTGGAAAAAGTCTCTCTATCACAGATTTGACTCTTACTTCACTTGTGCATAACACAGTGGGAGGGGTGAGAGACACTTGTCAGCTTTCCTTCCCTCCAAAAAAATCATAATCCCTTTTCGAGGCTCAGGAAATCTACAGGGTGTGACCCCCTTCAATGTAGGGGAATATGACAAAAGTTTAGTTGGTAGCTTGATCCTACAGGATGTTTGCTTTGCGATATAAACTTTTCCATTAGTGCTCTGTATTTTAATGTTGCAGTTTTATCCGCTCTGTTCCCATACCCGATGAGCTGTAATTGGGTACAATTACTCATGTGACACTACATTTGCTTTGGAATAATTTGCCATTCATATAATCTTTTCAGGAGCATCGATGCAAGTGTATAAACCTAAGAGTGCATATTTAAGCATCTTTGTATGATTTGGGACTATAAACTATAGACATAATGTGGGTGGTCATAATCGGAAATGCTTGGGAACACAATATAAAACAACAGACCAAAACAATAGGTCACAACAAGGTGTAAACAAGTATGTAAAAAAGTAAGTAAAACAATAATGTAAATCAAAACCATCAATTACTTTTTACATTGTTCAGTGGTTTACCAAAGGATCACCCTCACATCTTACTTACCTGTACCTTCAAGATGGTATGCCAAAAAATATTGGATGCTCAGCCAGTCCTCTAGATAGACTATGCAGAGGGTTGTGGCTTTTCATAATTGATTCCTGTAATGCAAATGTTACAGATCCTTCCTACACAGATAAAGGAAATCTATTGTGATCTAGAAAGCACTCCTTATCTCAACAGAGAAGATTGGTGAAATGAAATAACAGTATTAATCACAGTACAAAGTAAGCAATGGTAAAGACAACACATCTTGGCCTTTGGACATATTCTTGGCAATGCAAATGCTTTTTGCTGATACTGTGCAGCAATTGCAAAAAAACACAAAAGAAAAAGAAAAAATGGATCATGACTCACAGCCCACTTAGTGTAAAAGTCTCATGACACTACTGGTGACCACGTCATTAAGTATACAAATTACCATGCATGCATGTGTCTACTAAATGATATAGTGGGAAGGGGGGGTTTGGTCCAACTAGGGCCAGGCAGGACCTGAAATACAGTATAAAGGAAAGTAAGCCTGGCCTGCTGTTTAAGTGGATGTTTCAATAAATAAACAGACTTCAGACCATTTATCTTTTTTCCAAGGACTGCGTAATTTACCAACTTTAAAAAAAATAAAGAAACTTTCACAAATTCAACATTTTTTTAAGAAGTGTCTGTGGAAAGATACACATCATCTAATTCCGTAATTTCAAAATAACATATATAACACATATTGTGAACAAAATAAATCAAATGTATTAATACAACCGTAATTTCAAAATGACATATATCACATATATGGTGAACAAAATAAATCACATGTATCAAGACAAAACATTATTAAACAACAAAGCCAGTCATAGATTCAAACCAAAAGCAACAACCATTTTTTCTAGTGCAGCAAATTGCATGCAAAATACAGGGGTTGTTGCACTCCTAAGTTAACATTTTTAGATACAATGTGCATAAAATTCAACCAACATGCTACATATGGACAATTATTATTTAAATAACCCAGCAGTAAGGAGAACACTGATGCGTTTCGAATCCCCTATTTCTTTATGGTATTCTCATCAGTGCTGTAGACTGGACAGGACGTTTTCTTCGCTTTCACTTTTAATTCAGGTAATAACTCTGAAAAATATTTGGGCAGAGGTTCGGTGTGAAAATTAGTTTTATTTGTTATTTGCTGGCGCGTCTAATGTGGTGAAGAACGGAGAAGTTAATTAGGTTCCTTCCGTGTTCAGAGTTTAGAGTTTTACTCTGTGTTTGATAGTTGCAACATCATTGCAATGAATCCTGAGCTTTTGCTCTGACTTGAACATGCATTCATTTCACAGCTGCTGCGTGCTTTTTGAAAAAATGTTGCATTTTTGAAAGATTCTTCTTTTAAAAAAACGTTGGTAATTAAATTACACAGACCATGCAAAAAAGATAAATGGTCTGAAGTCTGTTTATTAATTGAAACAACTGGCCAGGCTTACTTTCCTTTATAAAGTACTGAATGATATAGGCACCATTTTATTTATTTCCTTATAAAAGATGGTGAGCGATACTTGGTACGGTAAATATACAAAGGGGAGAGAAAGCCAGATAGCGCATAGGGTGGGATTTGGAATGAGAAAGCACACATTGGAGACAGCTGGAAGATACATGCACTCCTAGTAGTACTGAAGTACTTAATGAAAAATGAGTCCCCTAAAAGTGAGCAGTGAAAGGATAAAAGTCAGCCAATCAAAAGGATGGTAAAGAGGAAAGTTTCAGAGAAGTGACACACACAAGAAGAGGAAGGCAAACCTTCAACTTACAAGCAAGCAAATGATAGTGACAATAACGTCAACAAATGGTAAGTAATTTGTGTGCTGTAAGCCCACTGTAAGGTTTTGGTATGATGCTTAAGAGGTATCTCACCTGCAGAGAACTAATAGCTGCCTGCTTTGTGAGCCCTAAACAAGAGTCTAGAACATATAGAGAGTAAGGAATTGCGTCCGTGGATGCTGGACGGGGAATACTCCTGATCCCCTGGTCAAGAATTTATAAAGAACAAATGAAGGAGTATTACCCGATGAGGGAGATGAAGGCTTTTCCAAACTTGGAAACAGTGTTCCTTTGTTAGTAAACCCCTCACTCACCACCTAGTGGTGACTTGCTTCATCATCGGGGCCCACCCAAGTGGCCTAGCGTCACTTGGGTGTGCTTCAACACCTGAGTTACAGTGGAGCAGGTAGTGAGGTGTGGGTTGCAAACAAAAAAGTGTGAGTGTTAAAATTGTCCTGGTTAATACTTTGTATAGATTTTAATGAAAAGGTAACTGGACAATATTAAAAAGTATAGGAGAGATACTGGAAGGGGAGTTACGACCTACGTATCTCTGCTATGTTTTGGTCAACATGTTTCTACCATGTGGGGTGATCCCCGGTATTCTTCAGGACCAAAACAAGGAAGTGGGAGGTGTGGGTCCCCTAAAAGACGCACCCTGTCCTAAATCCTTGGTCTTCCAGATGAAAAAATGTTCCTCTGGGAAGACACTCCTAGAATATAGGGTGCCAACAAAAACCTAAGGAAGGAAGAAAAGCAAAGGAAGTGATTACTATCCTGTAACGAAGTGCAGAATTCAGGTGCAAAATACGTGCAGTTATACTTGCTTTCCACAGTGGTGAATGGTAAAAGTGCCTTCATGAGTAGAGGACGTGTCTACTAATGGGGTGGGAGCGTGCTCATATCGTGAGAGTGTACGCTTCAGCATGGTATACCTAAGGTCATTCAACAGGTAATAAATTGGCGTCCTTGATGCGTGCCTGAAAAAGCATGCTACGGCGTAGACTTGAGTTCGCTGGGCTTCAGTGCTCATATCTTTACCGGCGTGAATTGCACTACGCCAGATGGTAGCCTTACATTGCATGGCCCCAACATCCAAGCCCGTCTATTCGAAAAAGAACAAAGATGGATATATAGACTTTCCACACATAAATGGGGTCTTAATGACAATATCCCGTGGAACTCTGTATTCAAATAGCATCACTGTCTGCTAACACCCACACCCCTCAGCAAGTCCCGCTGCGCATATAAACGATATGTATTTAACATCTATGGCCAATAACCTTTACCACGCATGCGCAGCATTCCGTGCGCCCATGACAACCCACCACCGCTACCAACCTCCGTAGCGTAGCGCACTGCACATCGACTAACTTTAAACACAGGGGCCAAGTTGATATTTCCCCTTTGGAGCCCCTTACTCAAATAGAACCATTGTTTGGGTATCTTTCCTGATACGTTGTTCCCTACTAGCACACTTGCACAGCAACCCATTTCCTACTCTACCGCGCATGCGCAGCATCTAACGATTTCCATGCCAACCCACTCCCTCACGGGCCTCCGTAGCGGCCACGTGACCTATCCCGGAAGTAAGCTAGCGGTTATACTTACACCGCGCTCGCCCATTCATTGTAACCGAGCGGCGGAAGGTAGACATAGGTGAACAGCCTTTCTTCATGACTACCAACTGTAAGTAGGCTTTCCTTCCATACAGGATCCACCCATAGCCTGACCACACGAGCCAGTACGTAGGCGAGCTTCCATATACTTACTTTTGTGACATATGTCTTTTCACATAGAATATGTTGCATCGAGTGAAGCACCTACCCCCTGCTCGCTGAAGTCCAACTAGAGTATTACTCCAGTAAGCCCCTTTTCTGACATGTCACGTTTTTTGACTAACTCCGTGATATATGTTTTTGTGAGTCTGGTTTGTCTTTTGTGTACACCACTAATCCCTATTAGGAGATCTTTTAGCCCACATGCAATGTAAGGCTACCATCTGGCGTAGTGCAATTCACGCCGGTAAAGATATGAGCACTGAAGCCCAGCGAACTCAAGTCTACGCCGTAGCATGCTTTTTCAGGCACGCACCAAGGACGCCAATTTATTACCTGTTGAATGACCTTAGGTATACCATGCTGAAGCGTACACTCTCACCATATGAGCACGCTCCCACCCCATTAGTAGACACGTCCTCTACTCATGAAGGCACTTTTACCATTCACCACTGTGGAAAGCAAGTATAACTGCACGTATTTTGCACCTAAATTCTGCACTTCGTTACAGGATAGTAATCACTTCCTTTGCTTTTCTTCCTTCCTTAGGTTTTTGTTGGCACCCTATATTCTAGGAGTGTCTTCCCAGAGGAACATTTTTTCATCTGGAAGACCAAGGATTTAGGACAGGGTGTGTCTTTTAGGGGACCCACACCTCCCACTTCCTTGTTTTGGTATGGAAGAATACCGGGGATCACCCCACATGGTAGAAACATGTTGACCAACACATAGCAGAGATACGTAGGTCGTAACTCCCCTTCTAGTATATCTCCTATACTTTTTAATATTGTCCAGTTACCTTTTCATTAAAATCTATACAAAGTATTAACCAGGACAATTTTAACACTCACACTTTTTTGTTTGCAACCCACACCTCACTACCTGCTCCACTGTAACTCAGGTGTTGAAGCACACCCAAGTGACGCTAGGCCACTTGGGTGGGCCCCGATGATGAAGCAAGTCACCACTAGGTGGTGAGCGAGGGGTTTACTAACAAAGGAACACTGTTTCCAAGTTTGGAAAAGCCTTCATCTCCCTCATCGGGTAATACTCCTTCATTTGTTCTTTATAAACCCTAAACAAGAGTGCCTTCAACACAACCACTAGCAACTCTGTTGATCATCAAAAGGCAGGTAAGAATCCACAAACCATCATAGTGATGAATGCCACATTACTCATGCAAAAAAGCAAGTACATGCACACATACACAAACACACACACACTTATACATGCATGTACACTGTATAAAAGTTGTTAGGGAGTTTAAAAAGGTTTTAGTTAATGGTTTATTAAATTAGATTGCATTCTTCAACTCTTAAGATTCATGAAGTTGTTTGTAAACACCTCGAAGTGGGTGAGTCACAAAAGCCTTGAGCCAGGCTCAAGTCAGGGTCCTGGCTCTGACTCAACTCGAGGTCCTCTGTGACCCACGAGCCCAAAACAAGCAGAGCTTTCATATGGCTTCTGCCTGCCAATACACTCTAACCACACAGAATTTTAAAAAAGCATGCACCTTTGAAGGAGAGAAAAAATTTGGCATCTAGTGACTGGATTAAATAATGTGAAACCAGAAAACTTGAAATAAATCCTAGCTTCCCGCTTGATTAAATTGTGTGATTCCAAACAATTGTGTTTTTTCACAGAGCCACCTTTTTTCTTGATTTTCACACATGCGAGCACCAGTTGAGGACGTGCAATGTACAAAAACCTCCTGGGTTTGATTTAATAAAATAGAATGTTGTCTCATGTATAATAAGATTCTAGGCCACACAAAGGGGACAGATGAAAACTGGCTTGCCATATAGTTCACAAATGGCGGTGTTGTCAGGTCATGGAGCAAGAATGTGTCTAACTTCATGTTTAACAAGGATCACTTTTAATAATTATATCATAATGCAGTGATATAATCTGATGTTCGAAGATCAAATGCTTCTGCATGCTTAACAAATACACAACTTTTTAATTTTGAGGAGCTTTTTCTATATTTTTACTCAATGATTGTTGCATCATTTAAATGCAAAATATCTTCAGGGCTCGGCACATGATCCAGTTCTTAGAGCCAATTCAGACCCCTGACTTGCCTCTGGGATCGCTCCCCTTGTTAATTTGTTGGCTTGCCCGCCTCTATAAACACCATGATAAAAATTAAGTATAACATTTCCAAAACCTTCCCTATTGCTTAAACCTTTATTTTGCTGTTTGAGTAATTTTACAATTGGTTAACTGTTTAAAGTTACAAACGTTGTTTTAATAGTTCTTTAAAGTGTAGCTACATAATCCCTCAACAAGTTGGTGAAAATACTCTACTACAAGAAGGTGGCTATTAGTAAAACCAACATAAAATCATGACTTATGGTCATCCAAAAACTGAATGCAACAATCAATTATAACTATATTTATATGTACCTGTGTAAGGGTTGGGATGTAAGACCACACCCATGGAGTAGATCAAAGCTAAAGGAGCTGTAAAAGAGAGATTGAGTTATGCCAAAACAAATGGTGGAGTCAAAGAAACGCCTCTGATAAATGTCTGGATTACTGAATTGGCAAATTGATTATGTGGAATGGAGATGCATTAAAACTTACATGAGAAAGCTATGGTGGAAATATTGAATAAAACTGAGAGCCAATTGACAATTGTCCATAAACAGTGAAGTTGTAAATAGGGTAGATTCATATATACCTTTAGGAAAGAGCACCTAACATGAGGCAATTTTCACACATACCTATGGCTCCAATCTGCAAGTGGCAAATTGAAAACCCTGCACTTATCTTTTCTCCTCATTGAGATAGATGGATGCTACCTATCCCAAGCAACAAAAACTCAACAAATCTAAATGTACAGAGAAGATACTTTCATGTGTTAGTGGCAGCCATCTCCGAAGGACAGATATTAAAGCTAGTCAAATTTCAAATCTATGGCTCTAAAAGGGGAAAGGTTTCTGTTAAGGCAGACTTAAGGAATCATTTAGACTCTGATGAGCAGTCTTCCGGGCATGGGTCAGTGGAAAACCTTCACCCAACATACTTAGAAATCCATTCCTCTCTAATAAGTATTTATACGGTACCCAATGCATAAAAATGCATGAGAAGAGAGAACATAGCGGCAGACGGCTGAGCTGCCGTGGTGCTCCGTGATGCGAACCTTGGCTTGCCTTGCTCGGTGACCCAGCCTGATTAACCTGACCTGCCTCCTAGCTGGAAATGCTCGTCGAGTTGTTCTTTTGTTCGTTCAGACAACTCCACCTTTCTAGTCATCGCTATCTGCTTTGTCGGAGAAATGTAAACTAGCCGACTTTTTTTTTTTTTTCCGGCTGTTTACCTCTGACGGGAGTCCTTTCTTGGTGTCAATGCCCTGTAACGGTCGCGTATTTGCAGCGGTCTCCCAGGACCCAGTGCTGGAGGTCGGGAGCTGCGGCTCAGTGAATCCCTCTGAGCCAGTGTCGGTGCAGGATCAACGCGTTGTTGCGGTAGAGACCCTTGAAGCTGCTAGAATCGGCGGAGAAGAGGAAGAAACACTGCTTGCAGTTTTGAAGAGCGTGACACCGCAGCGGTGGTTCGTAGCAGCCCTGGAGCTGAGGAGGGGGAGCAGAGCCCGAAACCTGGTGAGAGTTTCGTGTGGGATTTCAGCCAAAGCTGGTGACTTTTCTGTGTCAATACCTCCTGTGAGTCTGGCCTCTGAGGCTTCCGAGGCGGAGGAGGGTTGTTTCAACAGCAGCAGCAGGTGTGGTTCCCAAAAGGTGAGCAGTACTGATCTGAGCTCCTCCACACTGATCCAGACCAGATCTAAAGGGCAAAGTTGTAAGAGGGGTGGGAAACTGTTGGCAACTCCCTTGGTTAACTATCCAGAGCTGAAGGAAAAGGGTTCCTCGTATTTAACAGCGGAGGTGAAGAGTAAGGAGACACGCTCAACTAAAACTAAACCCAAGGCTAAAACCAAGGCAAAATCTAAAAGCGTTTATTCTACAGAACAAGGTTCTAGAATTACTCCATCTCTGCGTGCATATTTTAAGGCTTTGCCGCAAGTGTTACGCCTTTCTAAGAACCAGGAAATGGCAGCCCTGGCTGATGGTGTACAAGCTGACCCTCCGCTTGTAATGGAACAGGATATTGCCTTTAACCTTAAGTCAACAGTGAGCTCATGCTCAGCTCTGTCTACAGATTTAGATATGGCTGCAACCCCCCTCATGTCCTCGGTGCAAGAAGGTGCAGTATCCACAATGCCTATAGCCCCTGTAACGCCTCACACTCAGCTCCCAGTTGACACTCATGACTCTCTAGGTAAATTACCTGCAGCGAACACTATATCGTTAGCCTTGAATTTGGTCGAGGAAGGGGTGAATATAAACATGAAGAAAGTTGGAGGCCCAAGTGGTGGTACATGTCAGGTCTTACAACAGCAGACTATGCTGGAGTCGGCCGTCACGATTTTTGATGGACCTATACAGGGGTCGGTAAATGAAATGGGAGCAAGAAGCGAACGCCCCATACCAGACAACGTCGGTATTGAGATCTCATTGCAGTCTCCTATACAATCTGTCTGTACTAATTTAACTCAAACAGACACTATAACTGGTATAACTGGTATAACAGCAGAGTCATTGATGGCAATGTTTTCCACACTCACCCAAGATATAAAGAGGGGTTTCGAGGAGTCCTCGGCTAACCAAGCAGAGATGAGGAGTTATTATGAGTCCCTTGATACCAAACTAGAGGGCCTTGCATCGAGAACAGGCGTATTAGAAGAGAATATGGGAGCATTGTCAATGCATGTTGATAAAGCAGAGGAGGATATAGTGAAGTTACAGAGAGAGGACCAGACCCTTCAAGACAGGATGGAGGTGTTGGAGAATAACGCTAGACGCAGAAATATACGGGTTCTTAATGTGCCTGAAGGATCTGAGGGCTCAGAAATTAAACAGTTTATGGTTCAGCTCTTGAAGGATTCACTAAGCCTAGGATGTTCAGTTGAGGAGCTTACTACCGATATCCAACGGGTGCACAGAGAACCATTTAAACATAACCCACAAAGAACTAAACCTCGTAAGATCCTGATCAACTTCCATACATATGCCCTTAAGGAGCAGATTCTCAACCAGGCTCTTAAACAGAAATCGCTATCAGGGAAGGGATTCTCTTTTCAAACAAGATCAGACCTGGCCCGGGTCACACTTGAAAGACAGTGGGAACTGGGTAGGCGCTTAGATGCTTTCAGGAGGGTGGGCGCCACAGCGAAGATAACCTTCCCCGCAGCGTTAAAAGTTATGCATAATAACAAAATGTATAATATTAGGACAGTAATTGCAGCGGATGAGCTTTTGTTGGAGCTGGGTAATAAGAGTTCTGCTATATAGGGGAGAGCGGGTCTTAAAGACCCTGAGTTATCCGATCTGTGGGTTTCCCCTTTTTTCTTTTTTTTGAAGGAAACTCTTAAAGACTAGATATCTGATATTGGGAAAGGGAAGGAATATAAGGAAGAACGAAATAAGGGAAAAAAAAAGATTAAAGAAATGGGCGCAAAGAAGGGAAAAAAGAAAAAAAAAAGCTGGTAGTAGCTACACATATAAAGCACATATAAAGCACACAATGGGAAATATATATAAATATTAGCGAGGTTATTTGGTTATTTTTTCCACCACTGCCTCTGCCCTTTTATATTGTTTCTCTAGCATATAAGATAGTCCTTTACACAAGGGGTTGGGTTCTAGCTCAGGTTGGGACCGGGTGGGTGAGTTGGGGTTCGTAGGGGGGTGCCATCTACTGGATTTGATCCGGTTAGATACATCCGGGGTTCTCCACGGGAGGGGGGGTGGAGGGGGCAGGGAGGTTGGGAGGAGGGGGGTAAAAATAAATAAAATTCTCATTTGTCACCTTAATATACTGCCTTATGGAGTTCAGGAGATATTGTATAGTTTGGAGAGGAGTTTGTTGTGGTTAGAGCCCTGTTTTAAGTGGTATAGCGGTACACCCATGCATTTCTATATGGCAAGAGATCGGCTGATCTTTCTCCCTCTACTTTTTCGTTGGGGATGGCTAATCTAAAGATATGTTCTTGGAACATAAATGGCCTGCGGACTAAACCCAGAGCTAGAAAACTGTTTCAATACCTCCGCGACATGGATGTGCAGGTTATCCTGCTCCAGGAAACCCATCTGACCCAAGCTGAGTTAGATGCTTGTTTGAAGAAAAACAGGTGGATTGACTTTCCGGTCTCCACCTCCCAAAATACAAACATAAGGGGAGTATCTTTGATGTTTAAAAAACAACTAAAGGCAAGATTGTTAAACTCCATGGTAGACCCAGGGGGTAGATGGGTCATCGCACTATTAAATATCTTGGGGGCCCAATTTACCTTGGTGGGGTATTATGGCCCGAATCAAGATGACCCCTCAGTATTAGAGACCATTTTTTCTCATCTCTTATCCTTCCCTGAGCCAGTAATATTTGCCGGCGATTTTAATATAGTACTTGATCCAATTTTGGACAAGTCTCCAAACAACCGGTCCCGTATCCCTTCAAAGTCTAGGTCTTTTTTGCTTAGTTCTATGAAGCAGTATGGGTACGTGGATGTTTGGAGGGAAAGATCTGGGACTCAGCAAGGGGTCTCTTTTAGAAATTATAAATATCATCATCAATCTCGGATTGATTTTGTATTGGTCAGCAAGAGTTTAGTGTCTGCTGTCAAAGATATACAATATTTACCTATACATCTATCTGATCATTCAGCCGTGGTATTGGATTTATCAATAACCCTTAATGCCTCACGTAAAAGATGGACATTTGATCGTTCCCTGCTCTCCCACCCTGATGACATCTTATTTTTTAAAACGGAGGTCCGGCATTTTCTTAATGAGAATGTTGGGTCAGTTGACAATGGTATCGTCTGGGACTCCCTAAAGGCGTTTTTACGAGGCCTCATCACCGCTAAGGGGTCCTATAGAAGGAGGGAGTATAGGGAGGCTGTTGCTTCGCTTGAAGCAAATATAGCCAATGCCCAATATGATATCGATATCAACGGGGCTTCCTCGGTAACCCTTTTATCAAAGTTACAAAGTAATGTCCTCTCCCTAAAAGGGCAATTATCCTCAATCTTGAACCAGCGTGTTCAAGAAAGATGGGATGCTAGTAAGATCGCCCATTTTGAGTATGGTGAGGGTGCAGGAAAACTATTAGCCTGGAAATCCAAAACCGATCAAATTCGTAACAACATAGATCTGATCACGGTTAATAACATCTCAAAAACATCTGATACGGATATAAGACAGGATTTTAGAGAATTCTTTCAGGAAATCTATTATGAGGATAAAATAACTGAACCTGGCCAAATTAGGAAATGGTTAAATCAAACAGCTTTGCCGACTTTATCGAGCGAACAGAGTGATCATATGGATAGCATAATCACAGAGGGAGAAGTTGTAAAGGCTATTCAATGTGCAAAGAAAGGGAAAGCTGCAGGACCGGATGGTCTACCAGCAGAAATCTATAGAGCATTGGTGCAAGAACTAGCCCCCTTTTTGACAACTTTGTTTAACCAAATCCTACAAGACGGTATGTGTCCTCCATCATCTTGGGATAATGCCTCTATAACCTTAATACTAAAACCTGGGAAAGCACCTTCCGCATGTGGGTCGTATAGACCCATATCAATTCTGAATGTGGCTTATAAGATTTTTAGCACAATACTTGCTAATAGATTGGCAATGGTGGCACCTGAAATCCTTCATTCAGATCAGAAAGGGTTTGTGAAGGGACGGCAATTATACGAACTAACGTATGATTTAATAGGGGCAATAGATATGGCCTCTTTGGAGTCCCTCCCCTTAGCGATCCTCACGCTTGACGCAACCAAGGCATTCGACAGAGTGAACTGGGCTTACCTGTCGGCGGTCTTGGCGAAATTCAACGTGGGTGTAAAGATGCGGAGAGTAATTAGCCTCCTATACCAGAATCCGAGTGCATGCATCTTGGTAAATGGTATACTATCTGAGCCTTTGAACATCTCAAGAGGTACTAGGCAGGGCTGCCCTCTCTCCCCACTCCTGTTCGACTTATACATTGAACCATTTGCACAGAGTCTAAGGGAGAGTTTTAACATCAGACCGTTCATGTATAAAGGGTGGGAGAGAAAGGTGGCCCTATACGCCGATGATATTCTAGTATACACCTCAGAGGCACATACCGCGCTACCAGCAGTTTTAAGGCTGGCCTCGGAGTTTGGAGAAATATCTGGGTATCAGATTAATCCCGATAAAACAGAGAAGTTGATTTGGAACGAAAATCAGATTCCAGCAGATATCACGATACGCCCAGGGAATAAGTTGAGATACTTGGGTATTAACATCATCAAGGATATTAACCAGATAGCTAAAATAAACTTTGTTGCTGTCGCTAAAGAAAGTCGTAAATTGTTAACTTCATGGGCACAACTTCCTTTATCATTTTTAGGTAGGGTTAATTTGATTAAAATGTCTATCTTACCTAAGGTTTCTTTTCTTTTTAACACTATTCCATTATATTTTGATCCCGTATTAATAAATAAATTACAATCAGATATTAACTCCTTCATCTGGAGTAACCGACTCTCGAGGATTTCCTGGAAAAAGCTTAGGAGGCGTAGAGAAAAAGGTGGAATCGCGGTCCCAGATTTTCAACTGTATGCATGGGCATTTCAATTATCACATGCCAGAATACTTCTTAAAAATCCATCGGGTATGGGGTCGAATCTTTGTATTCCACTCTTCTCACAGGTAAAGGGGTTAGTCATTCAGGGTTTTTGTTTAAATTTGGAGATCCTAAGTTCTTTAAAAAAATTAAGTTGAATTTTCTGCAAGGATTTGCCAAGGTATGGGCACAGATAACAAAATCTATTAAGGCAGGGTACTACAATAGTAGGACTCCACTGTGTTATCTCCCAGAGACCCCCACCTGGTTGAGAGATAGCCTATCGACACAAATTAAGGAAGCTGGATTGACTGTCTGGGGGGATTTGTTTATAGAAGGAGAGCTACTTCCGTAGGAGTATCTCAGAAACACCATTGGTATAAATTTTGCTAGGTTTAAATACTTACAAATAGACAGCTGGTCCCAAGCGTACAAGTCCCGCACAACGCGTGGAAATAAATTCCCTATAGGAGGTCACAGTCATTTGATAGCATCCTTGGTTGACAAACCTCCCGCTAAAAAGGAAATTTCAATTTGGTATAACTTGATTATGGAGGAAAGAGACGGAGATTTCTCACTACCAGAGGACCTTGTGGAATGTTGTGGGACGTAGTGAAACCATCTTGGCTCCGTAGGAATCACATCTTTACTATTCATAGGGCCTACTACTCCCCATTAAGGCTCTCGAAATTTACACAAGGGAGCCAGGTAGCATGTCCTAAATGTGGTGAGGTAGCTGCTTCGGACTGTCATATGTTTTTTGAGTGTCCCGCTCTGTCAACTTTTTGGGAGGGCATAAAAAGAACTTTGTCTCTATCTTTGAACTCGAGCATAGTCCTCGATCTCCCTCTGATTATCTTTGGCATTATGGAAAATCTTCAAAGCTCAGAGAAGAAGCTAGTTTTCTATTCTATCTTGCTTGCTAGGAGGGAGATATGCAGAAGATGGAAAGACCCTTTGCCCCCTACAATAGAAGACTGGTATTTCTCGACTCTATCTGTTTCCAGATTAGACCTGGGTAGGTCTAGTAACTCAAAGAAAAAAGCGTTTTGGCATCTACTAAACTGGGCACATTGATTTCCCAGGATTTTTTTTTTTTCCCCCGGGTCCAATGATTAAGCCACATGGATACATCCCAGGGCCTGGTACTATTGTGGAATCTTCCACTCTTATTTTTAATGATTGGTTTCCGTCTGGTGAAATGGAGTTGGTCGAGAATGAGGAGCTGAGGGTTGAGTTTGGATAGTCGATTTTGAACCATACCAGCTAAGATATCGGCTGAGACAGTATCCCGCTCGTACACCACTGAACTTCATCATCGAAACAGATCATAGTGGCAAATGAGGACAAAAAAAAATAAGTATTTATGTGCCTAAAGTGCATTATCTGTTGCAACGATCAATTATAACTGTATTTCTACGTACCTATGTAAGGGTTGGGATGTAAGACCACACCCATGGAGTTGATAAAAGTTAAAGGAGTTGTAAAAAAGAGATTGAGTTATGCCCAACAAAATGGTAGGAGTCATAGGAACGCCTCTGATAAATGTGTAGCTTATCGAATCGCCAAATTTAATATGTGGAATGGATAAACATTAAAGCTTACATGAGATAGCTATGGTTGAAAGATTGAACAATTCTGAGAGACTATTGATAAATGTCCTTAAATAGCAAAGTTGTAAACAGGTCAGATTCATATATACCTTTTGGAAAGAGCACGTAACATGAGGCAATTTTCACACCTATTTCTGGCTCCAATCTGCAAGAGGCAAATTGGAAACCCTGAACTTATCTTTTCTCCTCAGTGAGATTGAAGGATGCTACCTACCTCAAGCAACAACAACTTGTAGTAAGAAAAAACAAAACAAATCTAAATGTACAGAGAAGATGCCTTCATGTGTTAATGACATCCATCTCCCAAGGACTGATATTAAAGCTAGTCAAACTCCAAAGTGATGGCTTCAAAAGGGGAAACGGTTCTGATAAGGGAGACTTAAGGAATTATTTAGACTCTGATGAGCAGCCTTCCACCATGGGTCAGTGGAAACCTTCACCCAACATACATTGGAAATCTTTCCTCTCTAGTAAGTATTTATGTGCCTAAAGTTAATTCTCTGATGCGGTAGATGCACCATATCCATAACTGAGTGCTGAGCAGGTGCCTTGTTTTTCAAAATATCAGGCATTGTTTTTTTTTCCAAACAAATTCCAGGGAGCTTTTTCGGCGGTGTGGGAGCAAAAACTCAATATAGGCATCATTGATTTCACTACCCAAGCAATGCAAATCAATGGCAGTGCCACCTTGTCCTAAATAGGGCATGCCTGTTCTCACTGTGACTGACAGTGCTATGGATCCTGTGTGGCAGGCCTTGGTAATTTTGACAGCACAACTAGAAAAGGAAATTATATTTAGTAGCCACCACCCAATTTTTCCATTTTCACTTATCGTTATAATGCTGAAGTTAAAATAAATTTTGACAGCACAACTAGAACAGGAAATTATATTTAGTACCAACCACCCAATTTTTCAATTTTCACTTATCGTTATAAGGCTGAAGTTAAAATATTAAATCTTGCTCCTCAATTTTTCTATCTACTCCCTACATTGTGTGTGGAACTGGAGTTTGAATGCTATATGTGCCCTCCTTAAGGTTTTATTCTCACCAATGTTTCTGGAAGTGGAGTTAGAATGCTAAATCCCCCTCAGTTTTTTCAATATCCCTATGTTTGTTCGACCTGAGTGAGAATAAAGCATTGCCCTCATTTACACACTTTCCCAGTGTTTGTTTGGCTGTATTTAGAAAAGCAAGTGTTAAACTTCCTCATTTTTAGCACTTTCCGGAATGCTTGTGGGACTGAAGTTATAATAGTAAATTGCAACTCTTCAAATTTTGGAGTTTCCCTAATGTATATAGAGAGTTAGAAACATCAATTAAATTATAAAGGTTTTTTTGGGTACACACCCTGCTTTTGCGAAGAGGAGTGACTGTTAATATTTTTATTTAAACTGAAACTAATCGAATCATTGTGGGACTAGAGTTAGAATATTAATTCTTAATCCTAAATGTTTGTGCTGTTCCCAGTGTGTGTGGGACTGGATTTAGAATAACACAATAATATATATACCCCACCTTTATTTTGCATTTTCCCCAATTTTTGTGGGACTTAAGTTAAAACAGTAAATTGAATCCCCTCAATGTTTGCCCTTTCTTCAATGTTAGTTAGAATAGGAAATTTGACTTCTTCATTTTCTCACTTTCCTCAATGTTTGCAGGGCCAGAGTAAATAGTGAATTTTGCTGTCTCAATCTTTGCCCTTTCCCCAATGTTTGTGTTGAAGATGTAAACAACAATCAAGTTATTAAAGTTTTCGTTGTCAACATACTGCTTTTTTGAGAAGATTGGCCTGTTATGTTTGTGAGCAATCAGGCTACCGCTTATTTCAAAGAGGAGATAATTGCATTTCAGGAAAGCAGTGAAGGATACACTTATGATTTTCACACTTTTGTATGCGGATGAGGGCCATTAAATGTGAAATGTTAAGTTTGCCGTATGATTAAGGCGTGCAGGAAGTGTGATCTTTTTTCCCAAATTATACGGAATGTTTTGAAACTTATATGAAATTTTGCTTAAATTATGCAAAATGCATTTTGGAATATCAAATGAAATTCAACAGTGCAAAAGTCATTCAACATACAGGCAGGTTCTTGGAGAAGATATCTTTTGCCCCACATTTTCTGCTCAAACCTGTCTCATGTGAGGCATGCTCTACTCAATCACTCTTCCGATTAAAAAAGTGTGCCAAATAGTATGTTGGACTAATTTCCACACTAGGTACATTACATAAAATACACTAGTGTAATGCGCATTTTGCTTTTGCCTACCTAACATCTGTGTTTGTGTTTGTCAAGTCATCATTCTTTATTTGATTAAAGAAGCTCGTCCGTGTGTATGCCCATTTGTTTGGCTAGACTGTCAAAGAAATCGATCCATATGATCACTTGTTATAGGGCCTTCAAATCACTAGGTGCTTACTCAGTTATTCATTAGAATTACACCAATGCTAAATCTCTGGCTTGTCCTTAATAGTAACCACCGTTTGTCTACAGATTTCATTTAGAGGAACAATATTCAATAGTTTACATTCTATTACATGAGACTTTATGAATTGGGTGTGCAACCTACAAGGCCTCCTAGGGAAAACAAGCAATGGCTAGAGAAGAGAATAGAAAAGACATTTTTTTGTTCATGCAAGACATTGAAAGAAAGCAGGAGCAGCATCCACATTTATGGGAAAAACTAACAGACATTTCAGTATTTAGGAAAACATAAAACTATACTCAAATGAAAGCTTAGAATGAGGTCCATGGGGAAGGGGTTGATACATAAAAGAATAGGTCGACAAAGGCAACCAGATTGATTGTAAAAAGTAAAAAACAATATCAATTATTTGAACATTGGAAAGTGGAGCACACCATTGCAGACAATGGAGTGCTCCGTGCTTCTACGGGCCGGTAAAAGCCCACAGAGCAACATTCCAATGTTGTTTAAACAATGGCCTTGGGCCTGAGAAGCCTTTGTTTAATTTGTTAGAACATTCAGCCCTCTAGTGACAGAATGTTCTAATAGCCTTATAGCCCTATGCAGCTGGGCTATACCGGCTATTAAAGTCCTGCTCCCTTGTTAAAGGCCCGAGCCGAACGCTGGAGCAGGCCTTTAATAGCCTGTATAGCTTGCTATGGCATGCTGTAAGGCTATGTTAAGTCTCTTGCTATGAGTGTTTAACTATTTTTCATCTCCAAACCAAAATGCGTCATGCCATTTTTTAAACTAGACTGGAAATTTGGCTTGAACATTTTAATATGAAATATAAATACTCAAGCTACTGTGCAGACTTCCGAACCAGCATGTGAGCTTTGATCAATGCCATTGTACCATAAGAGGTGTTTCAATAATTGCAGACTGGGTCAGAAAGATATTTTCAAATATTTTTTTAAGAATCATAACTTTGCTTGTTCATGGAAATAAAGCATTGTGAATCAGGTTCATGGGCAATCTCGTCTTAAGTAAATCACACCTAAAGTAAAACCTGAGACACAATTAGTCACAGAATACGTTTTGTGAATCAGGAAATGGAACTAAGGAGTACTTTTCAGCTAAAGCAGAAGAGGGACACAAATATGCACACTTCTATGTGCCACTAAAAGCCACATAACAACACTTCACATAGAAAAACAAAGCAAATTAATCACGGACTTCATGAATAAATCTCAGCAACTGATAATTACAAAGACCACATTCCACTTCATCTTTTTTGCCCTCTATGCCACTCTAGGCAGAAATCAGACTTATGCAAATGAGACTTGGTCCTGGTCCAGTAAGAACCATCTAGCCCAAACTACAAGACTAGGTCCCTCGAGACAAGCAACCCCAGAGCAGTTTCAGCTCACTTGGGCCTCATCAGTGAGTTGCAGCTTTAAAGTCCTGCGACCACACAGGACCCAGGTCTGGGGATATCCACTGCATTAAAGGCACCGCACTTATTTTTTTTTTAAGTTATGGAAGGGATGCTTCTATTAATCTCAGACTACACAGTGCTCTGTAGCATAAATAGGCACTGTCATATAAAATCTACTTGCTTTCTCTTAAGAAACTGTTGAACGATTTTGGCTAGAGCACCTTAATTTGGTATGACTTTGCAAATACATTCAGAATCGTCATAGAGTGCCAATCGTTTTGATTCATGAGACACCAGTGAACAGGAAGAAGTTATAATTGTTAAAATAGTTACATTAAAATTCAATCTTTCACTGCCAAAAGGTAGTCTACTTGGAGTTTACTTTACTCAAATTTATCTCTTGGAGAAAATACTCGTTCTTGATGAATATTTACGCTAAGTAATCAGAATGGCAAACGATCATATGTTAATTTCTCCTAAAAACTGATTCCACAACAACTGTGATTAATTATTAGTGGAGCACTAATTCTTTAGCCTCTTTGGGCATTCAAACTATCAAGAAAATGGTGATGCAATCGCAGCCTGGAAGGCTTGAAAAAATATAATTAAAATGCCTGCTTTTGAGTTTCAAACTGCTCATTTCTCTTCATGCCCCTGGTTTCTTCCTCGCAGAAGGACCTTCGAATATATTATTTTTAATTAAGATGTCTTTTTGCATTCGCCAGATAGTGTTAAGGCTCTTAAGCCATGAAAAGGCATAACATTTACCATGCAGGGACTGTGTGCTGCCTAGGCTCACACGTTCACCTTAAATATTTACTCGACAGATGACTTGAATTCAAATAAACTTCCAGTTGTTGGGAATAATAGGCCTGCCCCATACTTCAACCCTGCCATCATTTGTGAACAATTTACATGAATAGATTGATATAATTTACATTTCGAGGTTGACCAAGCGTCAAGAAACAGCAGGTATGAGTCACCCTCTGTTGAACGTGTGCGGTAACAGTCAGCACAGAAGATATTGTCCCAGAAGGAGTGCTCTCGTTTGATGTACCTTTTTGATCTTGGAGAGTGTGTGAAAGGAAATCTTTTATAAAACACAGTGTTTCAGTAAAGAACACTGAGGTAGCTTGATTTATTATACACACGCACTAGCTTAAATTCCACATAATTCCTCATTGGTTTACATTTATGGCTGAAACTACAAAAAAGAGAAATGCTGGATTCATGGCGAGTAAGATATGCAAAGGAGGGAGTGGGTTAAAAAGCAAAATACCAACTTTTAGAAAATTTGCTTGCAGGTCTTATAGACTTGAGACATTTAGTTTCCTTACGGTTTCTTTTTTAGTACATGAAAATGCCTGCAGTAGCATAATACTTTTGGGTTTGTGAGAAGCCAAGGTATCCATGAGCATTTGCTTACACTACTTGGAAATTTGGGCCCTTGTGTTGCCATGCATTACACAAGGTGGAGCAAGGAAGCACAAGCACTTCAGTGAGATTTACTAAACCACGGCAAGCCACCTTCTGTGGCTTACTAAATCTGCCTTAGGAAGGCGTTCCGTGAGTGAGGCTTGGGTGTTTCCATGCATCAACCCATGGATTTAGGCGCATTCCAGACTTACTAAGACAAGTAAACCGGGGAATAAGAAACAATGCCATGCCTTCCTAGGTGAGGAGTAACGAGGAGAAATATGATGATTTCTCCTCGTTTTATCTTCTTTCTATGTGAGATGCATTCTGCAGCAGAAAGATGAAAAACCTTCAGAGGATTTTTTTTGTGCATAAAGGTGTATTACTGTAGGCACTGAAGTCACCGCTGCAGCACCACTCGCCCTGGGTGCAGTTGTTGCGGTGGTGAGCCATGATACATTTGTTCACTACGGCATAATGGGGCCACATACAGACGCACTCACGGGTTGGTTTCTGATTGCTTCTTTGTTATGATCTTAATGGGGATGAAGAGATGTGGGTTTATCTAGACTAAATATCCAATTATCTGCTTTTTGTCATCGTAAACAGTTATATGATCCATAAACATTAGATCCAAAGGCATTAGCCATAATCCATTTGAGCATATAGTGTAGCTATCGCTCCGAGACATTAGCAATACATGCAGGTTGTATAAGGAAATGTGTAGCTTTCTTTCTAAAATGAATAGATCAGTTCATGTATGGCTTTGGGTAACAATGTGGGATTAAAGCTGAGTTAATCATTTCAACAAATGAAAGAGAAACATGGTTGATACATACAAAGAAATGGGCACATTCAGGGCACAATTTTGAGGGGAGGTATATAAATCTTTACATCTCTGTATGTATTGTTTTTGTGCATTTTCGCAAAGATGACTTGCATATATATATATATTCTTCAATCTGAAAGCAATATTAATGTGCACTTCAGAAATGTTTGCCCCTATGTTTGTAAATACCTAATTTGATTTAATTATTGCTTATCACTATCGAGTATTCACTTAGTCATTTTTGCACATTACAAGATGGCCGCTATGAACTAAGGCCAAAAAAAAGTTTTCTATTTTTATTTATGATTATCACATGCACCATTGGGTTTGTACTTAAGCCAGAGAATGGTTTGAGGCAGGGTAGGCATATATGTGGGAGGGTCCCACAGGGTCCCGTCAGGGGTAAAAACATTTTTTTATACATTTCATTTTCCCATGAATTTGCAGGTGGATATGCGTCAAAATAAATAAAAGACCAGCACTTTCCTGTGTGTCTTGTATATGAAGCCCCCTTGTGTGCCAAATCCCAGAAGCACGAGGGCTTATAATGGAGGGGGGGCACATGGGGGGCCTCCTCCTGGGCTTTTTAAAAGCCCCAGGGCCCACCACCTCTCTGGGGCACTGAACAATACAAGTGCATATGGGCCCACTAAGGCCCCCTGCAGCCCCAGGAAGCGCCACCTCTTTGAGGCACTGAATGGAAATTACTGGTGGGGGAGCTGCACAGCTTCCTCGCTAACCTGGGTATGCCACCTCCCTGAGGCCCATACATTATTTTAAAAAGAATACGGGGAGGCCTTATAGCCTCCGCCCCAGCCCTGGGGACCAACACTTCCCCAGGGTGATAACAGAATAATGAAGGGGGTCTGTTGCCCTTCCTGCCATCTCCAGTAAGCCTCACACAGCGGGATTGCCAAGAGGTTGTCGGAGACAATGCACCTTTCTCCACCACTTGTGCAAACGTGCCTCCTGGTGCACTACGTAATAAATACACAAATACATGCATAAATAGGAGTTATAAACCTTTTCCAAACTGTACAAAAGTCAATGGTTTACATTTTTGGGAAAAGTTCAAACCTAAATAACTCTATCATATTCATCATGTCAATCAACTTTTCCAACCGCATCCTATTACCATGATCAGGCAAATGGTGAACTATAAGAAGGGTGTGTTTTGTGGATGCGTTTAGCATGGGAGATCGTAATATTTGCCTATTTTTTCTTATTGAAAGTGAGGCCACTCCTGGCGTTTTTTGACGTGCTCCAGGGGTACTCACCATTCCAGGGTTGCAATGTGCCTACCCATCCTAGTCAAGTGCCTCAGATTCCACAGACTAGGCGGTACCTTGTACCAGACCAGAGCCCAGTTCCTTCTACATGAATAATCTTCAGTAGATTCACAATACACAATGAAGGATGATGAGCTTAATGACAGAAATATTTACACAAAAGGATAAAAGATAAGAATAAGATGGGAAACCTTTGATAGAAAGTTGATTAAAGAGGATAAAACATGTATTCAAGTACATCCATACATAAACAATGGTTGATTGCTGAACCTCCAATTACAGTTTAGCCTACATGTACCTCCATTTCCTCTTCTCTATTCAATCCTGCCGGAAATTTAGTGTGCAGGTCCCTATTATCTTTTTATCCCAATCTGAGATGGAGCACTCTACAGATTGGAAATAGACCTACAGGCTTTACAATGCCCACACATGTAAAATCCTTTTGATATAGTTATCCAAGTGTCTTTTTTATAGGCATTAGTATGATAGCTATGTGTCAATTCATCACCAAGGGTCCTAGTTTTCCTAAAGGTGATGGAAGGTCTTGTGGGCAACTCTGGTCCATTAATGTGTCATTCATTACTATGGCCTGATGTTTGCAAATCAGATTCTTAGCTTTACAGGACAGGGAGTTGAAACATGTGATAAGGTGTGTCTGCTGATCTTTCCTATCAGGCTTAAAATTTGAGTAGAGTAGTTGGTCCCTAGTAAGGGACCCTGTTTTTTGCGGCTATGTGTAACACCTTTTGGTTATAACCTCTTTTCTTAAATCTCTCTCTCATTTCTGTGGTCTGCCTAGTAAACTATGCTTCTTGACTTCAGTCTCAAAGGTTATCAGTAGGGTGTACACTGTATCAAGTGCTTAGGGTGTTGACTCTTTAAGTGCACTGTGCTATTCCCTGCTGTGATCTTACGCAGTATTTTTCCTTTCTGTACCTTCAGTTATATCTCATGAAAGGAAATTTTCTCAGAACTCATGGTAACTGAATTTCAGATTAAAGGGGTTGTCATTCAATTTTGCCACATATTCCTATGCCTTTTCTCTTGTACCATTCCACAACACAAATAAATCCTCTATATAACTGGTCCAAATTAAGATATTCAGTACAAATTCCTGATTGTTATTCACCCAGGCCACCTGCTTCTCCCACCAGCCAATCACAAGATTGGCGAAGCTTGGGGTGAAGCTGGTGTCCATTTCGGTGCTGTTAATAAACATTTTAATGTGTTCTGGGTAAGAAGCTGGTGTCGTTTTCAGAAAATGTTCACCGTCCTTCACTCCGAATGTGTCAAGGTAGGTTGTGTGTGTCATGGAAAATTTGGGGGTGATCCGTGCAATGGGAACCAAGAAATAGGGGCACCAAATAAGGGTGCATTTGTAATGTTAATTCCCATAGGAACATGTTGTCAAACGTATAACCCAGACTGCTGGATGGAATTGCACCAAATTGGGCAGAAAGTTAGATGTTGTTATGTAGATTGTGCTTTTTGGTATTTGGTGAAAATCCATTCAGTACTTTTTGAGAAATGAAAGTTGGGAATTATAGTGATATCTCTGACTGTGCATATTTTGCTATGGTTTTGCAAGTAATCATGAATGTAAGCACCAACGGGAATGCTCTGATTGGCTGGACGCCACCGGATCAGAAAGTTGCGGCCACCATTTTATTGATGGGGAATGGTTCCCTGGTCTGAAAATGTCTGTAAAAGCTAATGTAAGGGGTTAGATTGGAGATACTCAGGACCCCATGTTTGAGAAATGGGGGTGTTAGTGACACAAGTTATGTGTCCAAAATAGATTTTATTTTAAAACGCCTGAAATTCGTGACGACAACGTGACCTCCAGTGTGTCTCCCTGTGTACTATTGCGGGGACGTAGTGACTATTGCAACATCTTCTTGAATATAGGTAGAAATATGAAATACAATGTATCTATATTTATATACACACCCTTCGCTGGTCACACACTCATGTACTTTCTCACATATCCACTCAGACACTCATACAACCACTCACATACCCACTCAGACACTAAAGCACCCACTCACAGACTCACTCAGAGACTCATGCACCCAGTTACAGACCCACTCAGACACTTATATACCAACTCACAGACCCACTCAGACACTTATTCTTTCACTCATATACCCACAGATAGACAGACCCACTCAGACACTTATTCACACACTGATAGATCCAGTCGCAGACTCACGTGCCCATTCACAAACCCACTGAGTCACTTATACACCCACTTATATACAACAACTCAGACATTCACACACCCGTTCACATACCAAGTAAGAGACTTATACACCTACTCACAAACTCACTCAAAGACTCATCACCCATTCATATACCCACAGAGACTTATGCACCCACTTATAGACCTACTGAGATACTCATGCAACCAGTCACAGATGTACTGAGACTTATGCACCCACTCACATAACCCAGTGAATCATAATTACACAGTGTTACAGAGATATTGAGAGACTGATAAACGTTTTATAGAGTTATTTAGATAGTGATTTATCTAGTATGATGGTTAGAGTGAATTATATAGTTATTATTTTTTAATGTGGTAAAAAATAGGTTGTAAGGATGGTTTTTAAATAAACGTAGCATGTTTTTTAAAGAAGCATGTACATAGTAATATGTGTAGTGTATTATTTAAGGTTTTTTGTTATTATATTTGCATATGCTGATGGGTGTTGAATGTCTGCTTTTGTTTGGTGACTTCGCAACTTATTCATGACCATTGCGACATTGTCACAAAGATTCCCAAAAACTAGAAAAGAAAAAAAGGATTTTTCTGAATGTTTCGGGTACTAGGGTGGCTCTGACAAGAGCCTTTGTGTTGAATGTGTGTATATGACAGCTACACATAAGACCAGATGCAGAGTTGTATGTTACTTATAAACACCCTTTAAAGTGCACTCAATCATTTCTATAAATTCCATACATGTCAACACGCAGATTGCTGTTATAGCTACAGCTCATTCAATGGTTTATGAAGAATGCAGGAACTGGTTAATTAGCATCTTTCCTGGCTTTGTCAATCTGTGGGCAGAATTGATTTGACCACTTCCACTACACAAAGGCAGTGTGAGGAAAATGTGACATCAGTTCTGCAAAGGTATCCTTCCTTTGGATTTCCAGCCCTACTCCTGATGGTGTGCCTGGGTCATTTCCACCACATCGCACAATCATGAGGTGAGGAGCTTGGCAATACACAATGGTTTTAACCAAAGCCAGCAACTGATGACACTTTAACCCTCTCTGGCCAAACCACACAATCTTCACATCTGACAAACTCAAGTCCCTGTCAATACCTCTTTTTTTTACAGACTCTTAGCTCAATAGACAAAGTTGTGGTCAGCAATCCACACTCAAAGCGTTTTGAAGTGAAGGAGCAATAGCAGTCAGGAGAAGGCTGGAGCTGAATTAGGTAGTTTTCCAAATGAAAAGCCATTAAAATGGAGATGTTTTCTTTAAAAAAAAATATATATATATTTTATTGGATGCTGTCAGCATGTAAATGAATAACATTAGGTAGAGTGTTGGATGCATTAGCAAGAAGTTCTATTATTGACTGTTGTTTAAAAAAAGAAATGCAATACAGATATGGATATGCTTTTGAATCTGTGAAGTCAACCACACCTGCTGTATGTCATTTGGAAGGAGCATGTTCCTTCTAGAGTGTGCTGTGAACTTGTGACCTACTGTTTCCACTGAGTTGCTACACACACTCAGCTAAGAGTGTGTTGGGGGTAGGGTTTTATAGAGACAGAGTTATGACACAATTTAAGTAATAATACACTTTAATTTTGATTTCAGGACTATGTAATACACTGTTGTGGAGTATATAAATGTAAAGAAAACTGAAGCTAAATATAGGTTTGGACTCCAGTTGTTCTTCACCATTCTTGTGCTTAGTTTGTACAAATCCTAACAGTGTCAAAACAACACAGAAAGAGGTAAAACAACAATATAACCTACAAACTCAATTCAATGGTATGTACATAACTTTTTTTAAATGTATATTATGAATGAAGATGTATATGGGAGTTTGATAAAAAAAAGAGTATTATAGTGATATAAAAATATTTCAGATGAGCTATATTTGGCAGAGGGTATGTGTTTATTATCTTAGTACTGTCGAAAGTTACAATGCACAATAATTTTAAAAATGACAATGTTTTAAATGTCAAAGCCTCATGCAGAACAGACAGATACATGTTATTTGCATTTTGGGATTTGCAGTACTTTTAGTCACATTATTTAACAGGAGTAGTATAGTCATGAATAAAACATAAGAAAATGTGCTGTGCCTATATATGAATTAGAAAGTAGTAATACTTGTTAGGTATGAATTAGGAAGTGTTTGTTAATGTGGTCTTTACCCTATATGACCGTTTATCATACGTTTAGATGGTGAGATATCTTTTTTCTTGTTGCAGATAGTTATATGTACGATGACCCTCCTGAGTTTACTTAACCCCTTCACTGCGGGCTAATTTCCCCGCGGTGCGGGGGGGGGAGGGGGGCCGCGCACGGCGCCGCTGTACTCAGGACGAGCCCAGGCTCATCATGCAGCACGGTGCTCGTGTGCTCATGACGAGCCTGGGCTCGTCATGAACCCACCCGCGCAATGGAACGCTCAGCACAGCGGGGAAATTAGCCCCGCGTGTGAGCGTTCCACGGCTCATGACGAGCCCAGGCTCGTAATGAGCACACGAGCACTGTGCTGCATGACGAGCCTGGGCTCGTCATGAGCACTGAAGGGGTTAAAAATGTAGAGAACTATATATTTTTGGAAAGATGGCCTGAAGGTGTATTTCTATTATAAAACCACATATATGTTTTCATGTGTTTTTTCAAACATGCTCTGTTTAAAATTGAGTCAATAGTGCAGAATGTCTGTTGAGAGTTCTGTGCTAGCTTCACTGGGTGCTTAACTTTTATTTGGGAAATGCTAAATATATGTTTTTAAAACACACAAAATATTTGGGAAATTATGTAGGTATGCCATTAAGAATGCTTTGAAAAAGGGAGAATTGTTGTTTTAAGTTTTATAAAGTTACTGATGCATGTACACGCTGAGTAACAGAGCAATGTATGCACCTGAGGAAAAGTGTTCTTCTGATCGGCATCAGTTGTACCGGGACTCCATTGCTTTTTCATTGCCATCTACTATCAAACACTTCCACACGACCCACCTGGTCGTTTATGCTGATGCCTGAGGAAACTTCTAACTGACACGACAAAAACCATCTTGCAGCCTGCATTTCTGCCCAGGAACTGTCACACGCCCAACCCCCCTGTTCTCTGCAGTTCACCAGAAAGCCACAAGACACTCACCCTGAGTAAATGATTTATTCTCCATCTCCTGCTCCCAGTCTGGTAAACATCCTTGACACTGTGATAAGGTTATCTGGACAATGGTCTGACTGCTGGACCTTCATCAGGGTGATTAAACAATGACTTGAAAGACCATGCTTTGATCAAGGCAATTGAACAATGACCTGAAAAGACTAAGCCTTGATCAAAGCCGAGTGAACAATGATTTGTGTACAAAACCTTGACCAGGTCACCATCTACAAATGTCGTCTGGATCTGATTATCAACTGCAAACACTGCCCTGATTAAACAATGAACTAACAGCCAACAGACTGGGATGAAAAAGTATAAAAGGCTTGTAAGCTACAGAGTGAAGTAGCAGCCTCCTCTATCTTGTCTCTGACTAGCTTGGGACTCTGTTCCATAGACCGGGCTATTGAAATAAATCTGGGTTCCTCCTGCAGACGAAGGCTCCTGTGTCTCCTTTTACTAAGTATGGAAGACTAGGGCGGTTAGCCCGCCGCCGAGACCCAGTAAGTGGGTTTAACCGGTTCTTCACACCTAGACAGCCATGTTTCCAATCATATAGAAAGTGTGAAATGTAGACTACACTCACACATAGCTCAGTAGGAAAGGATAGATAAACAAAAAAAGGTTGTTTGATACTGACAGAATGACTTAACCCCTTCGACGCTGATGACGAGCTGGGCTCGTCATGGCGTAGCCTCCCCGCACGCTGATGACGAGCCCAGCTCGTCATGTAAAGTGCGTTTTTAAAAAACCCAGCGTGCGAGCGGAATTCCGCTAGCGCGCATGTGGTTAAACAATGGGTCACAGATATAGTCATAACTGTTATGTATCTAACAGCAATGGAGCTACTTTCACAGTCAGCCAGGCACTACTCAGGCACTCATCCAATCACCCAGCCACTACTCAGGTGGTCATTGAATCCCTCACACACTATCCATGCACTTATTCAATCATTCAGGCACTACACATGCACTCTTGCAATCAGGCAGGCACTCATTTTGTAGTAATTGAACTATGCAGGAACTACCCATGCATTCCTCCAATCACCCAGACACTAACCATTCACGTATACAGTTACTAAGGCTGTACCTATGCAGTCATTCAAACACCCAAGCACAACCCAGGCAATCATCCAGACATCCACTTAATACCCATGTACTCATCAAAATACTGAGGGACAACCCATGCATTCATCAAATTATGCAGGCAGTACTATTGCAGTGAACCTATCCCCCATCCAGTACCTATGCACCTGTTCAATTACTGAGGCAATACTGTTGCACTAATACAATCATCCCAGTAGTACCATTGCTATTATCCAATCACTTAATCTTTAACAATGGAATCATGCTATCACTCAGACACTAGTCATGCACTAATCTAATCTGCCAGACACTATCGAGGAACTTGTTTAAATTTCCAGGCACTACCAATGTACTTATCTAATCACCCAGGCACTACCTATTCACTCAATCAAAAACACATGGGCAGCAGCCATGTACTCATCCAATCACTGAAACTCTATTCATGCACTCATCCAATGTGCCAGGTGCTATGGATGCATTTCAACAATCACGTATACTTTATCCATGAACTCTATAAATCAACTATAAACTGTGCAGGCACTCCTGAAATCATCCAAGCACTAAATTTACACTCATTTAATCGTTCAACCACTATCAATGCTTGCATGAAAATAATTGAGGCATTAGTAATGCAATTATCTAATCATTCAGGTACTATTCATGCACCCATCCACACACCTAGTTTGTAGTGTTATACTCATGCAAGCATGCAGGTAGGAACTATGGGCCCGATGTAGGTAAATCGTTTTTTCCGATTTCAAAATACCGAGGCGCACCGAATCGGTATACTGAAATCGGAAAACGAGATGTAGGAAAAAAAACCCGAAAAAATACCGATTCGTTCGTCATCGGTATTGTGATTCGATACGTACCGAATCGGCACGGACCGAATCGGAATGTACCGAATCGGCTACCACCGATTCGGAAATTGCCGAATCGACAAATACCGAATCGGCAATTACCGAATCGGAGGTCGAAATACACCCCCATGGCCAAAATGCCCATAGGAATGCATTGAACAATCCGAATCGGCGAAACCCGATTCGTTAGAATCCGAATCGGTAAAATCCGATTCGGTAAAATCCGAAACAGCCAATGAGGTGGATCCACCCTCCCCCTCCCAAGCAGGGAGTGGCTACCCAGGCAGGTGCAGCTCATTAAGAACTTTCTGGAGAGGCAGCCTGAGCTGAACATTCACAGTGAGCAGCAGTGGGAGCAGGAGCCAGAGCACTGTGATAGCAAGATGGCAAGCAGCAGTGAGAGCCAGAAGGCTGGCCACAAGAGAAAGCCCAAGTTTAGTACCATGGAGCTGCAGGTGTTGGTGGAGGAGGTGGTGAGGGTGCACAGGCAGCTCTTTGGGAGGCTGTCCCTCACTGTGCCGGACAGCACGAAGAGGAGGCTCTGGAGCGAGATTGCTGAGAAGGTCAACTCAGTTGGTGTCACCCCCAGGACCCTTGATGACCTAAAAAAACGATTTTATGACATCCGCAGCCTGACGAAACGCAAAATGGCTGAGCTGCAGAGGCAAGCTGCACTGACTGGTGGAGACAGGAACCCGGCGCCACCCCTCACTGAGCTGGAGGAACTGGTGTCCAGCACCATCGAGAGGGAGAGTGTGACAGGAATCGGGACCCTGGATAGCTCAGCCAGAGCTACAGCTACAGGTAAGAAGCATGCGCATCATGACACACCCTACCAGACACCTCACCTTTAGACACAATGCATAGCCAAACCCCAGCCCAGTACTGTAACCAACATACAAGAGAAAAGCATCATGGTAAATGTAGTCAGCAGAAGTTGGCAAAATATGGCAGTGCAGAACCACAATATAGAAAACAGTGGAACACATTCAAAGGATATGCAAGGACATGTGCTAGGCTTTAATTGTAGTGACTGTAATACATCGGCACTCAATTCACAAATGCTTCTTTATACCTAGGGGCGCCATCAGGCGGAGGAGCACAAGCTACTGAGGCACCAGCACCAGCACCAACTTCCAGTGCGGTGGCAGGGCCTAGCACAAGTCAGGCTGCCCTGGAGGAGGAGGAGGAGGAGGACAACACCATTGGCCAGGGAAATGAGGGAGACCTGGTACTTGACTACGCATTCCTTCACTCCCCACAAATGTCTGGCACACCCCCATTGCTGTTCTCCCCTGAGAACTCTCCTACAACGGCCCACCCTGCACCTACCACATCTCCTGCCAGGAGTATGGTTGTGGCTCCACTCAACCCGATCCAGGTAGCAGCGGGTCAGGCCCCAGCCACCACCACAACAACACCAGTGGCACCCCAGCCCACACAGCAGGGCGGCAGCAGCAGTTCCCGGAGGCGTGCCATTTCCAGCACTGCACCTCCGGCACGGGAGGGCAGCGTCTTCCAGGGGCTTGAAGGCAGCATGGTCAAAATCCAGCGCATGCAGGCAAAGTCCATCATGGCCTGCCAGCGCCAGCTCCGCCAGCACAACCTGCAGATGGGCAAGATGGTGCAAGGGTTTAAGGCTTTTGTTGACACAAATAAGGAAGTTGCTGCAGGTCTTGGCAGGCTGACCACAGCCATCACACAGCTATGCGGCAGACTTGACGAGCACGAGCACGAGCGCAGGCGGGATGCCCGCATACACAACCGATCTATTAGCCGCCTTGCTGCTGCTACCGCGCAACTGTGCCAACGTGGGGCTAATATGGAGGCAATCTTGACACAGAACACCGCTGAGGTCACCAGGGGAATGGCCCGCATAACAACAGCCATGGAGGCAATGATCATCTCCAACACTGCGGCCAATCCAGCCCTGGACCTGGGGGAGGCTGGGGACAGCAGCAGCCGCAGCAGCCCGGCCAGCACTGTGTCAGAGCCGCGCCGGAGCACCAGGCGCTCTGCAGAAGCCGCTGGACATGCGGAAGGGGGTGAGGCACACCCCAGTGGGGCTGCTAAGCGCACCAAAAAGTAGGCTTGCCAGGGCGGGTGAGGCAACCCGGACCTTTGACATTTGTTTTCTTTACAATGACATTTTATTTTGTTGCACATCAGTGCAGTAACGGTGTTGCAACATTATTAAAATTTGCTTTTCCTCACAACCATTTACCTGTCTGTGCATCTGTACTCACTCAGAAATAGTTTTCTGTAATCTCCTCACGTCTGTATCTGCCATCACTTGGCGTAGACACCCCAGCAGGTTGTGTTTGTGGCACAGCATCGTCGTCGTCATGGTCCTCGTAGTCAGACAACTCGACCTCAGTGCCCTTCTTCACCGCAAGGTTGTGCAACATTGCACAGACAGCTATGATCTTGCAGCAGGTGATGGGGGTATACTGCCTTGCACCTCCACTCTTGTGCAGGCATCTGAATCTACTTTTCCAGATGCCAAAGGTCCGTTCAACTACATTCCTTGTGCTTTTGTGGGCCCGGTTATACCTCCTTTGGCTGGGTGTGGAGGGGTTGAGGTAGGGGGTGAGTATGAATGAGCGGAGGGCATATGCACTGTCGCCTAGAAGGAAAAGGGGTAACATTACTCACATGCATACATGTATTACACTTAGCTACTTTGTGTTATGGGGGTCTGATGATGTGTCTCACCTAGGAGGTATCCTTCACCAAATTCGCCAGCCATCAGCCGTGCATAGATGCCGCTCTGTTGAAAAATGTAGGAGTCGTGGGTACTCCCTGGGTATTTTGCTACCAGGTCCGTGATGGTGCACTTCGCATTGCAGATCACCTGAACGTTGATGGTGTGCGTAGACTTCCGATTGCGATATATGTATTCTGTGTCAGCTGGGGGGCAAATCGGAGTGTGCGTGCCATCTATGCAGCCAATGATTTGGGGAAATTGTGCCATCTGGTAGAAGTCTGCTTTAGTTTGTACCAGTTCTGCGTGGGTTGCAGGGAAAGAGATGTATTGGTCCATCCTGTGTATCATGGCGTCAAGGAATGTGTGGAAGAACCTTGACAGGCTGCTCTGGGTCACGCCTCCTACCGCTGCAACTCCACTTTGATAGCTGCCAGACGCAAGCAGGTGTAAGCTGCATAGCACCTAGACGTGCGCTGGGATGGCGTGTGCCCTTGGGGTGGGGTGGTCCAACAGTGGTTTGAGGTCCCTGATGAGCTCCAGAATGGTGTCTGAGTCCAGCCTGTACCTCTGTAGGATCTCTGCCTCTGTGAGCATGAACAGGGTGATACTCTGTCTGTAGACCTGTTCCTCTCTTTGCCATTCCCTCTGTCCTTCCTGCTGTAGCCGTAGCCGCCTTGCAATGACATAAAAAGCTGCCATCCTGCAAGTTGCAATGCATTTTGGGTCTATTTTTATGGGTTGGAGTTGGTTACCACCTGATTGTAATCCATGGTAAATACCGAGTGAAAAATAACGATTTAGAGCCAAAATCGGTATTTCTGTGTTTCCCTACATCTCCCTATCTGTCCGAATCGGGGATTTTCCCATTCGGTGATTCTACCGATTCGGTAGGTTATCCGAATCGGCTTATTTCCGAATCGCTGTCTCTACCAAATCGATACATGGACCGATTCGGAATAATTCCGAATCGGTGTCACTACCGATTCGGTACATGGTCCGATTCGGATATTTTCCGAATCGGTGTCACTACCGATTCGGTACATGGACCGAATCGGTCTTTTTATCCGAATCGGTGTGTTACCGATTCGTTACATTTCCGAATCGGGGTATGTACGTATCGGATTATTTTCGAATCTGTAGTCATTCCGAATCGGTATTTGTACCGATTTGGACGTTTTTCTTTGCCCTACATCTCGATGGCAGTATACCGATCGGTAAGGGCCCAAAATCGGTATTTTCGGCTGTTACCGATCGGTAACGGCCTACCTACATCGGGCCCTATGTAGTTATGGAACAACCCACGGAGTTCCCACTACCTCCCCAGGGAATTACCTATGCACTCATTCAATCATCCATGAAGTATTGCTGTATTCAACCACAAACACATACATTTACAAGTTTTAGTAAGAAATATGTA
Organism: Lissotriton vulgaris; assembly: GCF_964263255.1. Taxonomy (NCBI): domain Eukaryota; kingdom Metazoa; phylum Chordata; class Amphibia; order Caudata; family Salamandridae; genus Lissotriton; species Lissotriton vulgaris. Next base: position 624,391,257 of record NC_141689.1, read on the forward strand.
GTCTTTTATAACCATCTAGTGAATTATATATTTAACCTGTCACACACTAATTGCATATCCTCAGAATAATTAGTGAGTTCTATCCTCTGATAGATATTATTGTGCAAATTTGTACATACACCTATTCCCAAAATCTAAATCTGATGCATCTAATTAGAAAAGTACTGATATACTAAATCCACCAATGACATAGTGGTAGAGAGGCACATAAATAGCTCTCATGTTGAATTTGAATTTGAATTTAAAACATTTGTAGAGCGCAGCGTTCACCGTGCGGTTTCTTGGCGCTAGAGTGGAGGGTCCAACAACTGAGGGCAGAGTGAACCTGTCGCAGAGCAGGGAGGGACCTAGTTACACGAGGGAAGGCCTGTTTGAACAGGAACGTTTTTAGGTCTTTGCGGAAAGAGGAATATTGAGTGGCAGAACGAAGGTGGTCGGGGAGAGAGTTCCAGAATGTGGGAGCCAAGGTAGAGAAATTGGCTCCACCCCATTTTTTACGTTTGAAACGTGGGATTTGCAGGAGAGACTTAGAAGAAGAGCGAAGCTCTCTGATCGGGACGTATTCATTGATCAGAGAGGAAATGAAGGCGGGGGCAGTGCCCTGGCGGGCCTGAAAAACCATACAGCCGGTTTTAAAAAGGGAGCGTTCCTTGACAGGAAGCCAGTGGAGCTCCTTGAGGAGGGGTGTGGAGTGGTGAAAACGTGGGAAACCATAGACCAACCGGGCTGGTTCTGGATCATCTGGAGCTTCCGCAGGCTGTATGCCGGGATGCCGTTGTACAGGGCATTGGCATAGTCCAGCCGCGAGATCACCAGCGCGGACATGATCAGCTTAAGTGCCTGGGGGGAGAAGAAACGGGAGACGGTGCGGATGGTTCAAAGAGTGAGGAAACAGGAAGAGACTACAGAGCTAATTTGTGAGTGAAGGGTGAGTTGGTTGTTCATTTTGACACCCAGTGTTTTGACAGTGGGGGAGGGACCAAAAGAGGAGGGCCAGAAGAGAGAGTTCCAGGGACTGGAAGAACCACCGGTGAGAACCAACTCGGTTTTGTCCGGGTTCAGCTTGAGATGGTTGTAGTTCATCCAGTCCCTGATGAAAATCATAATAGACTGGAAGTTTGAGGCAGAAAGGGGAGAAGAGGAAAGGTCAAAGATGAGCTGGAGGTCATCCGCATAATTATACACGGTGACCTCCAGCTGCTGAAGTGCGAAGATTAGAGGAAAGATGTAAAGGTTGAACAGTAAGGGGGAAAGAGAAGAACCCTGGGGAACACCACAGGTGACTTGAAGTGGGGTGGTCGTGAAGTCTCCCAGCCGAACCGCCTGGGTGCGGTCCCTCAGGAAGGAGGATAGCCAGACCAGGGCTGATCCCTCAATACCAGCCGCCTTGACACAGGACAGTAAGATGGTGTGGTCCATCGTGTCAAAGGCGGCGGAGAGGTCGAGGAGCACCAGCGCCTGGTGTTTGTTGTGATCCATACCCTTCCTGAGGTTGTCTAGGACCGACACCACGACTGATTCGGTAGAATGCCTGGGGCGGAAGCCGGCCTGGCGAGAAGCCAGACCCCCATTTGCTTCTACGTGGGCGCTGAGTACCGAGGTGACATGGCGCTCAAGCACCTTGCCCAAATAGGGCAGTAGGGAGATGGGGCAGTAGTTGGCTGAGATGGACGGGTCAGCGCCGGGCTTCTTAAGAATGGGCACTACAGTGGCTGATTTGAGCGCGGAGATCACCACTCCCTGCGTAAGGGAACTATTGAGGAAAGTAATGGGGGGTTCGGGACAAGAGGAGTAAATCTGTTGCAGGATTCGTGCCGGACAGATGTCTGCCGGAGAACCCGATTTTACTTTGGGGAGTATCTCTAAGAATACTTTCTCAGTAAGGGGGGGAATGGAGGTAAGATGGCATTGAACAGTGGGAGGGGAAGGATCAACAAAGGCAGACGAGGGGAGGGGTATGTTGGCCTTGATGGTTGCGATCTTGTCCAGAAAGTATGTGTTTAATTGGTCACACAGGGGCTGGGTTGGGGGGATTTGGGGTGAGGCTCTGTCGGAGAAGGCTAGGTCGTTCACTATACCGAAAATATCCCTAGGTTTATTTTCGGCTGTCGTTATTTTAGTTGAGAAGTAGATGGTTTTGGCGGCTAGGATAGCTTTTTTATACTCAGTAAGTAATGTGAGATAGTGGGTTTTTAGTGAGGGGCAGTAGTTTCCTCTCCATTGTCTCTCTGCTTGCCGTACGGTCAGTTTTAGTTCTTTTAGGTGGTCGTTGAACCACCTGTTGGAGTCCTTGGGTCGTCGGGTGGAAATACGACGCAGAGGAGCCACTGAGTCACAACCTCCAGCCAGCCAGGTATTGATAGCGATGGCTTGGGAGTTGGATGAAAGACCAGAGAGGGTCGGAATGGAGTTCCGAAGCAGGGAGGTCAAGGAGGGAAGATCAACTCTGTTCCAATTCCGCGCCCAGGTGTTTTTGGCGTGTGGGACCTTAGATACCGGGTTGAGAGAAATGGAGAAGGAGATAAGGGCATGGTCGGACCAGGGACAGGGAGAAACAGACACCGGGGAAACAGGGAGGTTGAGGGACCAGACCTGGTCGAGTATGTGACCGTGAGAATGTGTGGGGACGGATATGTGCGGGACAAAGTTCAAAGAGAGGAGAGATTCGGTGAATTCTTTTGAAGCGGTACACTCAGAAGGGTCCGAGGGCCAGTAGTTAAAATCGCCTAGCACCAAGACCGAGGCGTAATTGACCACCAGGGTGGCCAATAGGTCTTGAAATGCAGGTAAAAACAGAGACGATGGCTGGGGTGGGCGATACATCAGGAGGCATGTGATTGGGGGGGAAAAGGAGAGGGAGCGGACTACAAGGAATTCAGTGGGTGGGATGGGGGGGAAGGAGAGGGATTGAAAGTTCAATTCAGACCGAGCAATTAATGCCACACCACCGCCTATCCTACCCGCAGGGCGGTCGGCGCGCAAAGCAACGTAGGAAGGGGGGAGGGCAGCCAGAAGAGCGGGAAGGGAAGAATCACAAAACCAGGTTTCGGTCAAGAGCAGTAGGTCAGGCTTCTCGGAGTCGAGCATGACAAACAGCTCATGATGGTGTTTAACCGCTGACCTGGTGTTGAGCAGAAGAACAGATAATGAAGGAGTAGGGGAAGGGGGGTCAGGCATGGAAGAGCATGGCGGCGGTGAGGCCGGCAGAGGCGGCGCAGGTGTAGGAGTAGAAGAAGGGGCAAGCCCTAATGAGGCAATGTGCCTGCGGACGGATTCTGAGAGTGGCCAGTGGCCTTGGAGGGTGGTGATCTCCTCAGAAGAGTACGATGTTAATTTGGCATGGAGTCGTGCCCCTAGCCCCGTCCGGCCGCGGACGGGCGCCGACGGGCTTGCCTTAGGCGCGCCTTCGGCGCGCAAACGGCGCACCCGCTGCGCACGTCCGCTGTGCGTTCTGAAGTTGCACATTGAAATAGGAGGCCTTAAGGGCGGGAAGGGGGCGTGGCCTACAGGTGGGTGTGGCCAGCGGCGATGGAAGCCGGTAGAAGGGGGTCACGTGAGCGCTAGGTCCGCTGCACGGCGCCCTCAAAGTGCAAAGTGCTTTAAAGAAAGTAAAAGTTTTAAAATCACATCAAATCACATTCAAATGCTGCTACTCCCGGCTTTCCGCCTCAGGAGACAGGAACCAACTGAGAGCTCGCGTTTCAGCGCTTAGGAAGGGCGGGAAGGGGGCGTGGCCTACAGGTGGGCATGGCCAGCGGCGATGGAAGCCGGTAGAAGGGGGTCACGTGAGCGCTAGGTCCGATGCACGGCGCCCTCAAAGTGCAAAGTGCTTTAAAGAAAGTAAAAGTTTTAAAATCACATCAAATCACATTCAAATGCTGCTACTTCCTGCTTTCCGCCTCAGGAGACAGGAACCAACTGAGCGCTCGCGTTTCAGCGCTTAAGAAGGGCGGGAAGGGGGCGTGGCCTACAGGTGGGCGTGGCCAGCGGAGATAAAAGCCGGTAGAAGGGGGTCACGTGAGAGCTAGGTCCGCTGCACGGCGCCCTCAAAGTGCAAAGTGCTTTAAAGAAAGTAAAAGTTTGTGCTTTCGTATTTACAGGATTGAGACACTGTATGTACTTCTAGATATAAACTGGTCTTTTACCATGTATGACTGAGAATGGATATATGATTCAGCTATGTTGTAGGAGAGGGTGCTATAATGTTAAAAGGTAACTAATAAAAGTTTTGTGTTTTGCTTTGGGGTTGGCATATTGCAGTAAGTGCATATAGTTATATAGCTAAGTTCGACTGTAGATTTAAAACTGCAACATAACATAAAAACAGTTTTTGTATTATGTGTAAGTCAGTAGTAAAGTAGTTGGTATGTTCGCTAGAGGAAAATATAAAATATACTTATTTTATTATTACAGAACAATATCTAGATAAATACAGACAGTTAGAATGCAGACAGAAGCTCAGAGGGAAAAGCAACAGCAGCAACTACAGTAGCTATGCAGAACAAAAGGGGCAAAATGCAGAAAAAGTGGTGAAAAAAAAACGACTGGTAAGAGGATGAACTAATTCCTTAAAATATATGTAGACATCTGCAAATATTGTAAAATAATGAATATAAAAAGCAAACAATGAGAAAGAATAAGAGTGAACAAAATCTATATTATATGAGCAGGAAAGAATGCAACAAAGTTGGACACACCTCAACCAGGAGACAGAACCAGTTTAAGGAAATCAGAGCCTGGATGTTTTGTAGTAGAGTGGTTGTAAATCTACTGAGAAATATGAAAAAGGAGAGAAGAAGGAAAGAGGCACTGAAACAGAAGGAATGAGTGAGGGAGTTTGCTTTTGAAGTGGTAGCTTTTCATTGTGAATATAAATAGAATGAAGACTCTTGATAAAATGGTGTTGTACATGAGGAAACAAAACCAGAAGAAAAGATTAGGGAATAGAAGTAATTTTTATAATTTTTATAGTTTTTAGTGAATAATAGAAACATACTTCTACTACAGAGCCTTTTTTTAATGCAGAAAGCTATTTCCAGGATTATCCATTAGTTCATGCTATTAATGAAAGAGGACGGTTTTATGAAATGGAGAATGGCACTTATAGTACTTTATAGTCATTGAATCCCTCACACACTATCCATGCACTTATTCAATCATTCAGGCACTACACATGCACTCTTGCAATCACACAGGCACTCATTTTGTAGTAATTGAACTATGCAAGCACTACCCATGCATTCCTCCAATCACCCAGACACTAACCATTCACATATACAGTCACTAAGGCTGTACCTATGCAGTCATTCAAACACCCAAGCACAACCCAGGCAATCATCCAGACATCCACTTAATACCCATGTACTCATCAAAATACTGAGGCACAACCCATGCATTCATCAAATTATGCAGGCAGTACTATTGCAGTGAACCTATCCCCCATCCAGTACCTATGCACCTGTTCAATTACTGAGGCAATACTGTTGCACTAATACAATCATCCCAGTAGTACCATTGCTATTATCCAATCACTTAATCTTTAACAATGGAATCATGCTATCACTCAGACACTAGTCATGCACTAATCTAATCTGCCAGACACTATCGAGGAACTTGTTTAAATTTCCAGGCACTACCAATGTACTTATCTAATCACCCAGGCACTACCTATTCACTCAATCAAAAACACATGGGCAGCAGCCATGTACTCATCCAATCACTGAAACTCTATTCATGCACTCATCCAATGTGCCAGGTGCTATGCATGCATTTCAACAATCACGTATACTTTATCCATGAACTCTATAAATCAACTATAAACTGTGCAGGCACTCCTGAAATCATCCAGGCACTAAATTTACACTCATTTAATCGTTCAACCACTATCAATGCTTGCATGAAAATAATTGAGGCATTAGTAATGCAATTATCTAATCATTCAGGTACTATTCATGCACCCATCCACACACCTAGTTTGTAGTGTTATACTCATGCAAGCACGCAGGTAGGAACTATGTAGTTATGGAACAACCCACGGAGTTCCCACTACCTCCCCAGGGAATTACCTATGCACTCATTCAATAATCCATGAAGTATTGCTGTATTCAACCACAAACACATACATTTACAAGTTTTAGTAAGAAATATGTTGTCTTTTATAACCATCTAGTGAATTATATATTTAACCTGTCACACACTATTTGCATATCCTCAGAATAATTAGTGAGTTCTATCCTCTGATAGATATTATTGTGCAAATTTGTACATACACCTATTCCCAAAATCTAAATCTGATGCATCTAATTAGAAAAGTACTGATATACTAAATCCACCAATGACATAGTGGTAGAGAGGCACATAAATAGCTCTCATGTTGTGCTTTAATATTTACAGGATTGAGACACTGTATGTACTTCTAGATATAAACTGGTCTTTTACCATGTATGACTGAGAATGGATATATGATTCAGCTATGTTGTAGGAGAGGGTGCTATAATGTTAAAAGGTAAGTAATAAAAGTTTTGTGTTTTGCTTTGGGGTTGGCATATTGCAGTAAGTGCATATAGTTATATAGCTAAGTTCGACTGTAGATTTAAAACTGCAACATAACATAAAAACAGTTTTTGTATTATGTGTAAGTCAGTAGTAAAGTAGTTGGTATGTTCGCTAGAGTAAAATATAAAATATACTTATTTTATTATTACAGAACAATATCTAGATAAATACAGACAGTTAGAATGCAGACAGAAGCTCAGAGGGAAAAGCAACAGCAGCAACTACAGTAGCTATGCAGAACAAAAGGGGCAAAATGCAGAAAAAGTGGTGAAAAAAAACCGACTGGTAATAGGATGAACTAATTTCTTAAAATATATGTAGACATCTGCAAATATTGTAAAATTATGAATATAAAAAGCAAACAATGAGAAAGAATAAGAGTGAACAAAATCTATATTATATGAGCAGGAAAGAATGCAACAAAGTTGGACACACCTCAACCAGGAGACAGAACCAGTTTAAGGAAATCAGAGCCTGGATGTTTTGTAGTAGAGTGGTTGTAAATCTACTGAGAAATATGAAAAAGGAGAGAAGAAGGAAAGAGGCACTGAAACAGAAGGAATGAGTGAGGGAGTTTGCTTTTGAAGTGGTAGCTTTTCATTGTGAATATAAATAGAATGAAGACTCTTGATAAAATGGTGTTGTACATGAGGAAACAAAACCAGAAGAAAAGATTAGGGAATAGAAGTAATTTTTATAATTTTTATAGTTTTTAGTGAATAATAGAAACATACTTCTACTGCAGAGCTTTTTTTTAATGCAGAAAGCTATTTCCAGGATTATCCATTAGTTCATGCTATTAATGAAAGAGGACGGTTTTATGAAATGGAGAATGACACTTATCGGAAAAGAGGTGATGGTGTCAGGAAATGTAGAATAAGCTTTTACAGAAGTGGTGCAGGGAAGGCGTAGTCAGGCCATGTATACAAATGGAATTGTAGTAGTATTTGTAGTATTCGTCAGGAATCCATTTATATAGTTAAACACTTCTACAAATCTTTCCAGGGGAAGTTTAAAACACAAAATAAACACTTTACAAGGATTGGACCCTTGCAAGGTTAGAAAGCATACAAAATTTGAGGGACACTCACTAGCTTGTTTATTAAAGAAAGTGTGCCAAAGCACATTTAATCATTTCATGATGTAAGGATGTAAGCTGTACATCTCTCAACAATGCAAACTTTAGTTAGGAGGCTGTACTATGTGGAAACTCCTGCTTTATGGCTAGGAGAAATTATTAGAGCACCTTTGCATGGAACTGTGACAAAGGTAGAAACGGATTGTGATGATATGCAATTTTGTTTCTTTTGTCCAGACCAGGACTATTCGGAAAATGAAGGGTTGATAATAGGAAGAATTGCAGAACAGGATACAGTTATTCAAATTGATAGTTTTGAAGAAAATATTACAAAATGTAACACAGTGTGCTCTGAAAAACCTGAGTATATTTGCATATGTTGTCGACACACTCACTACAAGATTCAATCACGGACTGTTGACTTGTATTTAAAAAGTGAAAAAGAAGATGATGATAACTGGCAAAGTTTGCTGTGTACTTGTTTGTGAAGTAATTCTTTGATTTGTCCACAGAGCAAATTATATGTAAGTACTGTTACAATAAATTAAAGGATAATAAAATGCCAGCCAAAGATGGTAATAACAAGTTAGTACTGGTTCACATTTCAGAACTACATCAAGGTTTACCTATTTATTAGTCAATTCTTATCCAAAGGATTCATCCATTTCAGGCTATAGTCCGTAAGCAGCTAAAGCCAGACATGTTACCACAAACACAGCTTCAGAAATGTCTAAAAGGTGGAGTAGCGTACTTGATTAGTAGTGCTTTTTCAAAATGTTCAGCAGGCTGCTCAAGAATTAAATGGTATTTTTAGGACTATTAGAGCAAGAGGATGTGAATATCAATGAATTATTTGCTTTAACTTATTAATGGAACCATAATTGTAAACATTGTAAATTCACTTTTAGTACTGAAATCAAATCGAAACGATTCCTCTAATTGATGTTATCAGATTGTAAAGCTGTGGCCTTTGAAAATGTAAGCAAAAATGCCCATCAAGATATGACCTATCCAAACTACAGGTCAAAACTTAGGTCTATGTTATTACTACAAAGTTACAAAGTAAATATGTCATAGCCAAACTACAATGATGCAGAGAGGATGGTACTAAATTAGAAAGTAAAATTACAGACTTTGTACCTGGACACATTTGCATTTCAGAAAGAACTTTCACAACAATAGCAATCATATTTTATGAAGGAGTAAATATAAACTTTACAAACTACACAATATAGTTAAGATGGCAAAGAGGATAGATAGAGTGCAATGACATAGAAATTACATTTATCTTAATAAGTTTCCAAACTCATATCTTCTATTTGTAGAACTATAGTTTAAAAAATATTTAGAAAAAGAAAATGTTAAATTGTGTTAACATGTATATGAATTGTGTGTTTCTGATACATTATTTGGCTTACTAGGGGTATTGTGTACAGCAAGCTGATAGAAATGAAAAACGATTTCTAACTGCAGGAAAGGAATTTATAAAAGATTACAGGATTACATTCTGCTATGACAGATATAAACTAAATGTAGGTACTATAATACCAGCAGTGCTAAGTTGCATCGAAGAAGTCTCTTCACTACTTCACCATTGTATCTTGGTTTGGTTGCCTAATGTTCAAAATCAATCCTAATTCATGGTTAAACTGCTACAATAAAAAGGGAAAATAATTAACAAGTATGGTTTATCACATTCAGAAAAATGACATGCAGAGATTGCTCTCCAGCTGTTAAGATGGTGTTACAGTGCATGCAGGAGGTAGCCAAACTTTTTAGTTCTGGTTACATTTCACTGCGTCTTTTCTCCACTTCAGCTGAATGTTGTCACCAGGAGCAGGCCAGGAGCTTTGGAGGCTGACGATCCCTTTTCTTTTTTTCTCTGTGCAATTTTATGTTGCTTGTTGTGGTATGTTTTCAAGTGGTATAACATACTTCTTGTAGCACAAATGTTTTTGCTGTGCCCATAGATGTCTTCTCACATATGCTGCACCTCACTCATTTAGTAGTGGTCTTCGATTCACCAGGTAGAATGGTGAAAAAATCCTAAACTGTGCTTTGTTTCTTCATTGGTTATGTTATGTTATGTTATGTTATTTATTCTTTTGTATAGCGCACGGCTACTCAAAAAGAGCGTCCCGGCGCTTTTTGGAAAAGAAAGGATGCAACACAATAACATAACACCATTAAAAAAAGAAGGAGAAAGGCAGAACGAGCAAATACACAAAAGAAACGGGCTACTGGGTAAACAGCCAGGTTTTAAGGCCTTTTCTAAAGGCAAGTAGACTAGTAGCTCCCCGCAAAGTGATCGGCAGAGAATTCCACAGCTGTGGTGCCAGTAGTCCAAAAGAGCGGCCTCCCAGGCGAGCTCTCTTCACACGTGGGACAGCCGCCAAGAGCAGGGATTCCGACCTCAGAGAGCGCGTCGGATGATAGAAGGCCAGTCTTTTTTGAAGGTACTTTGCTCCCACAGCGTGGAGCGCCTTATAGGCCAAAATCAGAGCCTTAAAGGCAATCCGCTTCCGGATTGGGAGCCAATGCAGGGTTTTCAACAGGCCCGACGTACTGGCCCGTCTATTTAAACCAAAAATTGCTCTTGCGGCAGCGTTCTGCACCACTTGGAGCCGCTGCAGCAGATACTCTGGCAGGCCCAGGTAAAGAATGTTAGAATAATCTAACCTGGACCCGATGAGAGCCTGCACTGTGAGTTTCCTATGCTCCTCCGATAGCAGGGGCAGGAACCTCCACAGCATCCTAAGGATGCCGAAACAAGTGCCCGACACCCCAAGGATCTGGGATTTCATCGTTAGTCCCTTATCCATCTTGACCCCCAGGTTCTTGGCAATTTGGGAGGAGCAAGACGGAGGAAACATATTAATGGGCCACCAGGTCTGCCAATCTGGCTCTGTGTCACACCCAAAGAAGAGTACCTCGGATTTGTCGGAATTGCACTTGAAGCTGTTCAGTTGGAACCATTGGAAAACAGCCCCAAGGCAATCCCGGATACTCTCCCCGTCAAAGTCTCCTCCTCTCTTACACGAGAAGAGGAGCTGGGTGTCGTCGGCATAGGATACGATCTGGGCCCCATACGACTCTGCCAACGCCGCCAACGGGGTCATGAAGATGTTAAAAAGTGTCGGGCTCAGAATCGAGCCCTGTGGGATTCTTTATCAGAAGACTTTATTTTTCAGCTAAGTCCTTCGGGGTCTTCAACAACTTCAGCAAGTTGTAGACCTTCCTCTGGCTCTTCTGATGCCATTTTTGTGGGAATAGCCCAAAAAAGAATAATTCAGCAACACTTTCTAAATCTGTTTGGGGCAGCTACTAATTTGGTAGTCATGTTTTATTCACGAGTTCTGATGCAAAAAATTATTTTTTTAAACTGTTGTTCTTGATATATGTGTTGTGAATATAAAGTTAAACCAATCTGTTGCTAAACAGCTGGACTCATACTTTGTGTAAAATATGTCCATATATCTGTTTTACACTTTGTCATTGTATTTGCCACTACTGATGTCATCTCGACCTCCGGTGTTACTGTGAAGAAGGAACTTTGAACAGGGTACTGTCCCGCCTTCTTTCAAGGCCGCCACAATCATCCCGATACTGAAGAAACCAGGGGCGGACCCTGGTGTCCCGGCTAATTACCGTCCAATCTCCCTCCTCCCCTTCCTTGGGAAGATTGCCGAGTCCCATCTCACGCAGGTCCTTAGCTCCTTTATCGAGGATAGTAATTATCTTGCTCCCTGCCAAGCGGGTTTTCGTCCCCGCCACTCCACAGAGAAGGTGGTCATTTCAGTTCTGGACCGACTCAGGGAGGGATTGGACTCCAGCGTACCTCAGGCCCTCGTTTTATTAGACCTGTCCGCCGCCTTTGACACGGTGGATCACTCCATCCTCTTACGCCGTGTCAGGTTGGCGGGCATCGAGGGCCCTCCGTTGGTTTGGCTGGAGTCCTTCCTGTCTGGTCGCTCCCAGTCTGTCCATCTGGCAGAATTTGCTGCCCCTTCTCGTGAAATCACGTGCGGGGTCCCTCAGGGCTCTTCGCTGTCCCCTCTACTTTTTAATTTATATATTTTTCCCCTTATTTTTGCTTTACAGCACATGGAGGTCGCGGTGTACAATTACGCCGACGACCTCCAACTCATCTTTGATTTTTCCCCGACCTCGCCAGGTCAAACCAGCTTCCAGTCCGTGATGCTATTCATCCGTGATTGGATGAATACTAACCATCTCAAATTAAATCCGGACAAAACGGAGCTGGTTCTGACGGGCGGGGTCGCAAATCCATGGTCACCTCTTTTTTGGCCCCCATCCTTAGGCACCCCTCCCATTCCTTCCCCTTCAGTTAAAACGCTGGGCATTACTCTTAATCACCAACTCACCTTACATTCACATATTAGTTCAGTGGTTTCCTCTTGTTTCTTTTCCCTACGGACTATTAGGAAAATTTCCCGTTTTTTTTTTCTGTGTCAGCACTTAAACTGATCGTCATGGCCATGGTACTGTCAAAAATTGATTATGGGAACATCGTCTTCAATGGTGCCCCCGCATACGCCCTTCACCGTCTACAGCTGGTCCAGAACCAGGCAGCCCGCCTGGTTTATGGCCTGGCTAAATCACACCATTCCACCCCCCTTTTAAAAAACCTTCACTGGCTCCCTATCAAGCAACGGGCTCTGTTCAAATTAGGATGCCTTACATTTCAAGCCCGAGCGGGCACAGCTCCGGCATTTATCAACTCTGCCGTTACAAACTATTGCCCGCCGAGAGCCCTTCGTTCCTCTTCTTTGGGCCTGCTAGTAGTACCCCGTTTTAAAAAGAAAAGAGCCGGTGGTCAGAAATTCACAGTTCTGGCCCCCACTTTTTGGAACGCCCTTCCCCCTTCAATTAGACTCCTACCATCCTATATGGAATATCGTAGGGCCTTAAAAACCCTCTTGTTCCAGCAAGCATTTACTGGTTAGCCGCGTCCCCCGTTTGTTTGTTTTTACCACTGTAGCTCCCAGCGCCAAGAAACTGCTTTAGTATACGAGCGCTCTATAAATGTTTTTAAATTCAAATTCAAATTCATTTTTGTCCAATGAATACAAAGATAAAATTAAATTAATATCTTACTGAGCAGCTACACTGAAGTTTATGTAAAATATATCTTTATATGTGTTTTACACTTTGTCAAAAAGACACAGTATTCATGGTGTGTCCTTGGCAATTATGACATTATCGTGAGAATCAAAAATATCTTGAAATAAGATGATTAGAGCAATGGAGTAGGACGCGTGTCGTGGGAGCTCCGGACCACCTCCAACATTTTCAGCATTTTTTAGCAGCTTGATAGCGGCGAGGGGGGCTCCGACCGGGCCACCCGCATGGCGGAAGACTCTGGGAGTCGGAATTGAGCCTCATTGTCCCCCGGAGTTGCGAAGTGGTGTGCCTACTCTGGGCCAGCGGGCCAGTGTGCGGCCCTGACGGGACCTGGTCACCATCTTAGTGACCGGGGCCTAACTTCCCCTATTGCAAGAGAGTGTCTTCGGTGCCCTGCAGGTACGCCGGGAAGAGCGGAGGATCACCAGCGGCAGCATCGGGCAGCGAGGGATTTGGGAGACCTTACGACTGGCAGTGAAGGGGCTGCTGCACCATCGTCACCAGGATTGCCCACCCCTGGAGGTCTCAGAGACGAGGGACCAGCGCTGCCAGGGGTAAGCGGGGGCCGCGGCCAGGCTGAGAGCTGATGTGCCCGGCCGCCATTGCAAGCTGCCTGACTGCGTACCCTGCTTCTGTGGAGGGCCCGCCTGGGGCCGAGAGGAGTGGAGGCAAAGGGCCCGTAGGCGGCTTGCAGGTGCCACGCGGGCTGGGAGATTCTTGGCTGCATGCAGACACTCCCTCCATCTTCTCCCGCAGGGCAGCGGTGGCCCGCCATTTTTTTGCGCTGGGCCACGGCTGCCAAACAGAGGTGACCAGCAGCTACACAGGCGGCCCTGATTGAGTGGGGGTCGCTGGAAATCCCCCAGTGTGCACTGTGCATGAGATGTTGGGGGCAACCGTAGGATGCTGCTGCATGCGGAGAGGGGCCTGCTTTGCTGACTCACCACCCTCCCGCCATTTGGGGCCTGTGTGGATCTTCTTTGGCCCCTACATCGGCACGGGCGATGGAGGCAGGAGCGGATCCTTGTTCTTCTAGCCCCATAGCTTGAAGTGTGTTGCGGGGCTCTCTGTGGACTCCCTATTCGGATTTGCCCAGCTGAGCACCCTGTTGCTGATGGACTTGGAAAAGGCCCTCCACATGAGTTGGGGCCTGCGCTGGGACAGTGGGGCCATCATTGGGAAGCGAGTGCCCCTGACCGCCATTGTGTGCCTTTAAAGCAGGGGGCTGCTGGATTACTGGCGCTTCCTTCCTATCCCCGCATAGAGGCTGCAGCTTGTGTCTGGTAAAGGCTTGGACAATGGGAGAGTGGAGGCCTGAGACACAGCAGCTGTGGGAAGGTGGTGACCGGGACTAGTGGAGAGCTCCTTGCACCTAGAGAAACCGCATTGGACTCAGGTGTGACTAGCTTGACCAGGGAGGAGGAGGACTGCCTTTGAAGGAGGGTTGAAAAGCAAAACACAAAAGATGATGGACGGAATGTTGCACACTGGCAAAACATTTTCCCCCCCAGTCACAGATCTGGTTTTAATCCAACGTTATTTTGCTCACCAAGCCACCCCAGTTCAGACATGGCCATATGCAAATCAGTCTTGACCCTATGCTGAACAGTCCAGACTGAACTGCCAAGTCATCCTAGAATTAAGCATCCTAGGAACGGTTTCTGGCTATCAGCTGTCTTCAGTCAGGATAGCTTGACTCCATTGGCATAGTGAGCACGGGACCCACGTCTGGGAATACCCTTCCCACATAGGGTGAACAGCAAAACACACAAGATGACGGACGGAATGTTGCACAATGGCAAAACATTCACCCCCAGTCACAGATCTGGGTTTAATCCATCGTTATTTTGCTCACCAAGCCACCCCAGTTCAGACATGGCCATATGCAAATCAGTCTTGAACCTGTGCCTCATGGAAAAAGTCCACACAGAACTGCCAAGCCATGTCTTCCCTGGATCAGAATCAAGCATCCTAGGACCAGTTTCTGGCTATCAGCCGTCTTCAGCCAGGATCGCTTGACTCCAGTGGCGTAGAGAGCAAGGGACTCACGTCTGGGCATACCCTTCTCACATAGGGTGAACAGCAAAACACACAAGATGATGGACTGAATGTTGCACAATGGCAAAACATTCACCCCCGTCACAGATCTGGGTTTAATCCATTGTTATTTTGCTCACCAAGCCACCCCAGTTCAGACATGGCCATATGGAAATCAGTCTTGACCCTGTGTTTCATGGGAACAGTCCAGACCGAACTGCCAAGCCATGTCTTCCCTGGACCGGAATCAAGCATCCTAGGACCGGTTTCTGGCTATCAGACATCTTCAGCCAGGATAGCTTGACTTCAGTGGTGTATTGAGCACGTGACCCACATCTGGGCATACCCTTCCCACGTAGGGTGAACGGCAAAACACACAAGATGATGGACGGAATGTTGCACAATGGCAAAACATTCACCCCAGTCACAGATCTGGGTTTAATCCATCTTTATTTTGCTCACCAAGCCACCCCAGTTCAGATATGGCCATAGGCAAATCAGTCTTGACCCTGTGCCTCATGGGAACAGTCCAGACTGAACTGCCAAGCCATGTCTTCCCTGGACCGGAATCAAGCATCCTAGGACCGGTTTCTGACTATCAGCCATCTTCAGCCAGGATAGCTTGACTCCAGTGGCGTAGTGAGCACGGAACCCACGCCTGGGCATAACCTTCCCACATAGGGTGAACAGCAAAATACACAAGATGATGGACGGAATGTTGCACAATGGCAACACATTCACCCCCAGTCACGGATCTGGGTTTAATCCATCGTTATTTTGCTCACCAATCCACCCCAGTTCATACATGGCCATATGCAAATCAGTCTTGACCCTGTGCCTCATGGGAACAGTCCAGACTGAACTGCCAAGCCTAGTTTTTCCTGGACCGGGATCAAGCATCCTAGGACCGGTTTCTGGCTATCAGCCGTCTTCAGCCAGGATAGCTTGACTCCAGTGGCGTAGTGAGCACGGGACCCACGTCTGGGCATACCCTTCCCACATAAGGTGAACAGCAAAACACACAAGATGATGGACTGAATGTTGCACAATGGAAAAACATTCACCCCCGTCACAGATCTGGGTTTAATCCATTGTTATTTTGCTCACCAAGCCACCCCAGTTCAGACATGGCCATATAGAAATCAGTCTTGACCCTGTGTTTCATGGGAACAGTCCAGACCGAACTGCCAAGCCATGTCTTCCCTGGACCGGAATCAAGCATCCTAGGGCCGGTTTCTGGCTATCAGACATCTTCAGCCAGGATAGCTTGACTTCAGTGGTGTATTGAGAACGTGACCCACATCTGGGCATACCCTTCCCACGTAGGGTGAACGGCAAAACACACAAGATGATGGACGGAATGTTGCACAATGGCAAAACATTCACCCCAGTCACAGATCTGGGTTTAATCCATCTTTATTTTGCTCACCAAGCCACCCCAGTTCAGATATGGCCATAGGCAAATCAGTCTTGACCCTGTGCCTCATGGGAACAGTCCAGACCAAACTGCCAAGCCATGTCTTCCCTGGACTAGAATCAAGCATCCTAGGACCTGTTTCTGGCTATCAGCCGTCTTCAGCCAGAATAGCTTGACTCCAGTGTCACTCTGGCCTAGGGTGAAGGAGTTGAGGAATGCTTCATTGGGTTAGCCTAGTCAAAGCACTTCTATGAAGCACTGCACAAGAATGGTAGAGGGGGAACGGTATTAGTAAAGCTCTGGATGTTGCCTCTTGAGAGTCTGGTCCCCCCGCCTTAAGATTTTGGGGTTAAAAAAAGATTTTTATCCAAAATGGTACTGCCTCCTAGATTACAGTATTTTTTTACAAATCTCTCAATTTGGATTTCCTGACATTGGTTTAGAGCTTTGGACATGCTGCTAAGTGAAATGATTTGAGATGGCAGTTGGCAGAGTGTGTCCCTACATTTTTAAAGCACCCAATATGGGATGATGGACTGGGATTCTCTGATTATAAAATATACGTCCTGGCTACTCAGGACTATGGTTGGCTAGGTGGCTGGAGGGGGTGAGACTGGAGCACATGTGGACAGTTGGTAAACCACCAAAGGATAAAGCATTTTTCAGACCCCCCCAGGATTTTGCGATGCTCGAAAAAAATCACAAAATTAGCTGACTAGTGTGATGATCGCAGAATTTGTCTTTTCGCCCACAAAAAAAGGTCTCCAAAAGAGATCCAAAAAATGGTTAAATTTTATTGGTTGTATTCGCACATGTCAATGCATGCCGCTGATTAGCCATAATAGCTGCCTGCTTCCTCTGCCGAGTTGCAAAGTTGTTGAAAGAAAGACGAGAAAACGAAAGAAGCTCTTCACTGGCAAACTCTGTAAAGACTATAAATGATGCACTGTGCACGCATCATTTATAGGGATGATTAGATAAGCATGGGGCATCAGCACTAATCAGAATTATGGGCCAATTACAATGAGTGTCGGAAAGCCTCCGACCTTAGGCTGGAGTTTTTCCGACACTCATCGTCGGTTTCACTTCAGACCACCTAATTACAATCTAGGTAGTCGTAATTGAAATCAGACGGTCATTCCAGCTGGATTCCCAACAGGCTCAAGGAGCCCGTCGGCCAGTCGGAGACCAGCATGTAATCCCAATGGATGGTGTTTCCGCTGTTGGGATTACAATGCTCAGTTTCTGACAGGCGTTCCATGCTAGGCTTCCCAACATGGAAAGCCTGTCGCAAAGCGAGTTAGGGGCCCCTAGCAGGTCTCCTTTTCCTTGCGGCCTCTAGTTGGGGGCCGAGGGGGCACCTAGGTTTCCCTCCTGTAGATCCCTGTACCACATGGCAGGCCCCTCAAGGTGCCTTCCGCACCATGCATAGATGAACACAATCTCCTATTTCTCTATGGGAACTTTTGCTACGGCCAGTTTGCAGCTGTAGCACAAGCTCCCATTGCGATATGAGAGTATGTGACCACACCAAGTCGGAGGTCGGTCGGTCCCGGGGCTGCGACTGTGTCAGTCAGATGAAACTCTGGCAGACATCGTAATTAATGGTGGGCGTAGTGTGCTTAGCAGGGCTACGCGAAGCTCCGCGAAGTGGGGTGGGCACTTCGCCCACCCACACACTTCGCGTAGCCCCACTACGCGCCGGCCGCCTCCCTCCTTCCCTCTTCTACACCCGTATTATTACTAATAAACACAGTAAGAAAAAGGCACTTACCTGGATGCGGCATCCCGGGGCTACCTCTTCCTGTTGACTTGCCGACTTCTTCAGAGGAATGCGCATGCACGGGCGCCCATGCATGCGCATTTCTTGTGAGGAAAAGTGGAGCCCCGGGACACCGCATTCAGGTAAGTGCCTTCTTCTTTTATTCTACTGTGCGTAATAGTAATAATACGGGTGTAGAAGAGGGCGGGAGGGAGGCAGGTGGCGGTCAACTTCGGGCCGTCACAAAGTGGGCGTAGTGTTGCCTACTACTCCTACTTTGCGAAGTGCAAAGTAGGCAACACTACGCCCACTCCGTGGGCGGAATAAAGTCCTTTGGCCAGGGTTAATCGTAATAAGGCCCTTAGTGTTAGCCCAAATTCACATTCATCAGAGCATAGAGCAAAGCTGTGTAGGTCAGCTAACTGAGAAGTAATGCTGGCCAACCAAAATGGTGACTGCACTGAAACAGACAAACCACCTGCAAATGGCAGCAGGCAGCAACCTAGGATCAGCATGGCAGTGGGATTCTGAGAGGAACATGAAACTCAGAAGACACCGGATGAGCCCACGCCTCGGAGAAATTTTCACTTGAATCTGTTACCACATACGACATCAGCTGCATGCTTTCTTTAGAGGTAGCTAGGCAAATTCAACAGTAGGGAAAGCAGCAATGGGAGAGCCAGGCAGGTTGTCTCTGAGATAATGTGGTGCAGACCAGAGCTACTATTGAACATGGCTCAGAAGATGTTGAGGCTGGTAGTTACCCAATTTTCAAACAGTGCAATTCCACTGCAGAAACGTTATTCCGATCTGTTTTGTGGTGCCAGAAATAACCATAGTATTAGAAGTGTATAAAATGCCAAACAATTCTTTATCTGGTTTAAATTTTTATTGAACTTTTTTATAAAATTTAAATGTAGCCATTTTATTATTAGGAAGGATGGGCAATATATATATATATATATATGTTGTGCATTCTCAGACACATATGGAACTGAGACATGCATTGTAAAAAAGGCCCAACCCAGAGAGTTAAGGGATCTGTGTGACTGAAACCAGGGAGGGGTGAAAGTGGAGCCCAAGTAGGGGTGCATACATAGATGCTAGAACATCCTAGGAAGAAATAAGTCCCCTCCAATAAGGTTAGAATTGGAGCTGTGCTTCCGTAGAGCTACAGAAACTTTACACATGTCTATTTCAAAGTGGAATACTCTGCTAAAACAGGTTCCATTGATTTAAGGCTGAAAAGGAATGATTGCAAGTAAAATAAAGTGCTACTATAATGCATCAAAATGTACATTTTTGTGCTGCTAAATTTAAATTTTTGGCTCCTCAAAAGTTACAAATCTATGCTGCAATATCCTATGGGGTCTGAATGATAGTTCTACTGATGGGAACCCCACTGGAACTAATAAAGACAACTGACCTACTGACAAAAGCCCTCAGTAGTTTTAGATGTGTTGATGTGATAACACAGCAATAGGTAAAATAAGCCCTTATGCTGCCCCGTCTAGGCCTTCCTGCCAAAAGGATTCAGAAAAGGGGGTGGTGATGGACAGAGTATCTGAATTAAACAGAACACTCGTGCCCAGTCAACAGATGAGGGCAGGATTTTTTTAACCTAAAGTAAGATGACCTACTTGGCAGATGCAGGGATTCTGACTGTTGGCGACTGCTATGACAATGGAACTTTCAGGAGTCTAGCCTCTATGGAACAGAGGATTGCGTGTAGGAGGTGCAATGTTTGTTTATGGAGCAGTAGCACAGGCATTAAGGTAAGATAAGGGGGTATGCAACACGGTACTGCAAACACATGAGGTGATGCAGGTCCTTCTTATATTTGTTGGTGCTATTAAATTGATTTCCTCATTAAAAAAAAATATATATATATTTAAAAAAATAATAATAATAATAATAAATTGATTTCCTCAATATATAAAACTCTTAGCTCAATTGTGATAAGCAAGTTGTCAGATATTTTTGCTGGCTAAGAAGAGAACATTGGTAAAGCCCAGGGGAACAAAAAGTGGGATGCAATATTGGAAAACACACAAAGCGTCTCTAGGAACAGCAGATTTAAATGTACCGAGTATAAATATTTACCGACCACATATCTCACACCCCAAGGGCTGAATGTGTTTGCTGACACAGAGGATAGGGGTACCCTAGATGAGCAGTGGCAGATGTTGACTTCAGACACATGTTCTGGAATCACCCATTCAAAGTCCAGTTTTTGAGCAGCAGTCATTGCTGACTTAGAAGGGACATTAAACAGGGCCAACTGCAGTAAAATGGAGACATGTTTATTGGGCCTACTTTGCTCAAAAGGCTGAATGGATGGGCACCAAATTTCCAGACCTGGTGTTGGAACAGCCTAGCAGAGCTGTAGCAATGCACTGATGTACACCTGATGGGCCATACCACAGAAGGTGAAAGAGAGCGGGGGAGAAATAGGCAATTGCAGAGGGCAGTGCTCTGTGAAATTAAGAAAGACAAGGCAGAGGCAGGAGTCCAGTTGCCGATTCATGGAGGGAGATACTGAATATAATCATCCAAAGAAGAGAATAGGCTCAATTAGAGGATAAGTAGATTAAAGCACCTAGAGTGGGACATTAAGAGAGGGTTGAAAGCTGGTAGAGAGCGGCATAGAGTCATTGATGGGGATGGAGCGGCTTCTGGGAACCAATTATCTATGTGCCAAGAAATGTCAAGGAACATGACTGGGCCACTCAATTGGTAATGTTTTGTTAAAACATTAAGACTAAAAGTTGATAATAGTTGTGGTGTCAGTAAAGGAAAAAGCTGAACTAGATAACATCAAAGTGATGTGAAAAATGTAGCTAACTTTAAGGTGAATGTATAACCATGATCCTACGAGGGCACTCAAGCCAGGCTGAATGTTTTCAATTATACTATAAATAAAACAAAATAATGCAATAAAAAGTTTAAAAAACATACTTCTTTCCAGAATTCTGCTCATACAGGACATTTCCTACCATGGGAGGCTCAAGATGGAGCCTTTAATTAGTTGTTAGATTAGCTCCTGCCCCCATTTATTTAAGTGGAGTGTGGCCTGGGGTTGATGCAGCACTTTCATTGTGTTTATCACCCCTTGTTTCTAATTTCTGTCCCTATTAATTTCTCCAGGTTTTTTCTTACTTCTGGAAGCCTTGGACGCCTGCTCTCTCAGATGCAGTGCTATTCCTTTTTAAGACACTTTTGTGTCTGGTACTGTCTTTACCTACTAGTTAAATCTTTAAGACTCTGATACTCAGGATGCTTTTTGACTTAACTGTCTTTCTCTGTGCTCATGGCTCCGTCTCGGAGACACTTCTTGACCAACATGAACAATAATGTCTAGTCAGCACTTTGGCTGCATTGATGTACCTAACTTATCCTAACCAGCAAGGTCTAATGTAACATACTTACCAACCATGTCTATGTAGGATACTTGAATAAAATACCTAAAACCATACCTACCATAGCAACCAACAATAGGTTCCATATTTATCATATCTACCATACATAATCTACCATAACACCCATACCTTATATTCCCACCTTTCATACCTAACCTATCATATCTAATTTACCATTTCTAACATTGCATATTATCATATGTAGAAGCATTACCTACCATAACATGTCTGGCCATTTTAAATGAATATTTTCAAATAAAAAACAATTTGTTTTATACTAATGATTTAACTTTGTACTAGCCTGTCTTTCTTCCTCTTGGCACATTTTGTGTTTAATAAATTATCAAATGGTTTGTCTAATATTTGCATTTTTTAACAACTTAGTTTGAGTGAACTATACACACAACCTTTGAAAGATGAATGTAACTGAAGTTCATATTTTAATAGTATCTGTAACTGAATCAGATTTTTATTTTTTCTATCACTTTTCTCTATCTTTCTAAGTGTTTGTAACAACACACAGCTCTGACAAAACTGCAGGGGACATCACAAAACAGGTGTTGACTCATCTATATCAATCGGTAGAACCGAGTTGCAAGAAAACAGGGCTACAAGGTGAGAAAGAAGAAAAGGGGGCAGGGTAGACACACCATGACCCCCTAGGCATGCTCAGGGGGTCCCACAAATACCCCCAGCCCCCCCACAAATTTGTTTTAAAAATAAAAAGTTCAACGCACACTGGGTGCGCAGATCCGGACGAAATTTTAAAAAACAAAACAAAGCAAGGGCTTCAGCGCTTCATTAATTTTAATCCCCTCGGTGGGCCAGGTCCAGGGGTATTTAGAAAATGTGTAGTGGGGGCCCTCAGCCCTGGGGACTGCCACCTACCCGGGGCTCTCTTTTTTAAATAAAATGTATCTATGTGGGGGGCTCGAGCCCCTCCACATGCCCCAGGGACCACCACCTCCCCGGGCAGTAACTGTTTAAACTCGGAGGTTCATTATGGACTCCCGAGCCCCGGGGACCACCACCTCCCTGGGGCTTTGGAAAAGTTGGCAGGTGGCTGTACAGCCCCCCTCCTGGAGCCTTCGATGGCCCTGGGGACCGCCAGCCTTTGATGGCCCTGGGAGCACGTCTCCCGCCCTAGCATAGCAAACTCTGGTTTGGATTTTTGAATAGAGAGCACGGGGAGCTGCATGTCAGCAGTTCCCCATGTGGAAAAGCAATACTGGCTCCCGTGGGATGCGGGGATCCGGCGGGACTGTGGGGGCAATGGGGCTCCCCCCACGGTCCCCAGCAGATTGGCTTGACCCCGGGCGATGGGGTCCTTGGGAAGAATAGAAAATTATGGGAGGATACATTTTTTTTCCATAAAATTTGGAGTTGTGACCCTAGCGTGGCGCTCAGCGCAACCCCCTGGTGTGAACAAGAGAGGTGTGTGGTTCCCTGCGGGGCTCCCTGGTGTGAATGCAAGGAGTTCGCGGCTCCCAGCACGACCTCCTGGTATAAACATGAGATGTGCGCAGATGTCAGCGGGCCCCCCTGGTGTAAAAGCTAGAGGTGTGCTACTCCCAGCATGGCCCCCGGTGTGAACGTAAGAGCCTAATGTCAACATGAGGGGTGCGCGGCTCTCAGCATGGCCCCCCTATTGTGAACGCGAGGGTTGCGCGAATCCCAGTCACAGTGGGTGCACGACTTCGAGCAAAAATATTTAAGATTTTTTTTTTAAACCTAGGTTATATGTTAGGATGATGGGTGGCTCTAAAAAGAGCCCTTGTGTTTATTGAGAGATTTTTGTAGCTACATGTAAGTGCTGTTGCAGTGTCTAAAGTTGTTGAGAAGGACTCTGTTTCCCTTATCTGTGAAATGTACACCATCACTCCATGTTAAAAAGCTGATTGTTGTTGTATATGGACCCCATACTATGGTCTCTGAGATAAACAGAAACAGCTTTATTGACATTTTTCCTAGCTTTTTCAATCTGTGAACAAAATTGATTGGACCACTTCTATTTCTGTCTTTGGCATATGTTAGAGTAGACAAAGGCAGTTTGGGGGAAAAGTAACATCAATTCTGCAAAGGTGTCCTTCATTAGCATTTCCAGACCTACCCCAGTCAATATGCCTAGGTCATTGCCACCGCAGTTCACAATTATGAGGTCAGGGGGTTGGAGATGCAAAAAGGTTTTAACCAATGGCAGCAATTGGTGCCACTTTAATCCTCTCTGTCCAATCCATTTAATGTCTACATTTTGAACAGCTAGGTCTTTGTCAATACCTCTGCTTTCAGCATACCTTTTGCAACAGAAAACATAACTGTGCCCAACAATCCACACTGAAAGCATCTTGAAGGGATCTCTGTAGGTAATCAAAAGATGTCTGTAGCTGAGGTAGGCAGGGGGTAGAATGAACTCTATCTAAAATGATGGACAAGATGCTGTTATAAAATAAGTAGAGATTTGATTGGCTGTTTAAGAACATTCAACATTAAAATGTAGGGTGCATTATACTCTGTTTAGAAAGCATGTTTTTTATTGGTTAGTAACAAATGTTGGAAAGGTACAGAAGAAAGGATAAGGGCATGCTTTGCAAAAGCAACCATACTTGCTGTTGTAATTTGCAACAGTCTGGGGTAAACTTTTGACCTGCAAAAATACAGGTAGTAGCCATGCAGTTCAGCAATCGCACTGTCACTCTCTGTCTACTCCTGCAATCATCCTGACATAAACATGTCCTTATCTAATCACTGTGCTGAAGCACAAGCACTTATAAACTCACCCTGCTGTCAACTAAAGGCACTCTAAGTATGTAGTCAATGTCAATGCAATTGTACAATGACTCAGGCATTAAGACATGCAGTGCTACAGTTAAATGTGCACAATCTATGTGGTCCCCTAACCTCGTGCAGACTACTGATTCACTCTTTCAAAAATCCAGGTAGTAGCCATTCAGTTCAGCAATCACACTGTCACTCTCTGTCCACACCTTCAATTATCCTGACAGAACCATGTCCTTATTTAATCACTGTGGAGAAACAAAAGCACTTATAAACTCACCCTGCTGTCAACTACCAGCACTCTAACTATCCAGTCACTGTCCATGCACTTTTACAATGACTCAGGTATTAAGACACTCAGTGCTACAGTCAAATGTGTACAATATATGCGGTCCCCTAACTCCCTGCAGACTACTGATTCACTCCTGCAAAACCCAGGTAGTAGCTATGCAGTTTAGCAATCACATTGTCCCTTCTCTGTCCACTCCTGTAATCATCCTGACAGAACCATGTCCTTATCTAATCACTGTTCTGAAACACAAGCACTTATAAACTCACACTGCTGTCAACTACCAGCACTCTAACTATCCAGACACTGTCCATGCACTCGTACAAATACTCAGGCATTAAGACACGCAGTCCTACAGTCAAAGGTACACAATGTATGTGGTACCCTAACCCCCTGCAGACTACTGATTCACTCCTGCAAAAATCCAGGTAGTTGCCATGCAGTTCAGCAATCACACTTTCACTCTCTGTCCACACCTGCAATTATCTGGACAGAACCATGTCCTTATCTCATCACTATACCGAAACACAAGCACTTATAAACTCACTCTGCTGTCAGATACCAGCACTCTCACTATCCAGTCACTGTCCATGCACTTGTACAATGACTCAGGCATTAAGACACGCAGTGCTACAGTCAAATGTGCACAATCTATGCAGTCCCCTAACCCCCTCCACACTACTGATTTACTTATGCAATTACCCAAGTACTAGCCATGCAGTCCAGCAATCGCACTGTCACTCTTCTTCCATTCCTTCAATCATCCTGACAGAACCATGTCCTTATCTAAACACTGTGACAAAACACAAACACTTAGAAACTCACCTTGCTCTCAACTTGCAGCACTGTAAGCAACCAGTCGCTATCCATGTATTTGTACAATCACTCAAACACTAAGACATGCAGTGCTACAATCAAATGTCCTTCATGTATGCAGTCCTCTAAGCACCTCCAATCTAATATTCTTCTCATGCATTAGAAATGCACTTGTGCAATCATGCAGGCGCTAGTGATGCATTCATATAATCACCATACACTACTAATGCATTCTTTCAGTCAATCATGCTCTTCAGATATACTCAAGGAAACTTTCAGATATTACCATGGAATTATTTTTCTTTTTTTAACCAGGTAAGGTAGTTCTGAGAAGAACTTTTTTTTCCTTCTTTTTTCTTTTATATTTTTTGTGTTTTTTGAACAATTTTGAATTTTTGTTGGTGTTTTTTTAAAAACTGAAAAAGGGTCGCGGATCACCTGGTGCTGGATTCTGTGATGCTCATTTTAGCTCTTCCCGAGCAAGATTCCGGGGATGAATGGTACGGAGATGCTTTTACAAACTTGCTGTGCTGCAAGAATCGCTGTCTTTGACAGGACCCTCTCACACAGCAAGGATGTGACTTTCCTAGCATTCACCTTCTTTTCTCCAGCAGGAAAAGTAAAACATTTTCAGACAATAGATTCAAGTCTCTGCTTTGATGGTGCCTCATCCAAGACTTCTTCATCTAAGAAAGATGAACTTGCTGCTGCCCAGATGCCATTTCTGCTGTAAAGTTTTTAAGCAACACAAAAAAAAATGAAAGAAGTTCTGGTAGAAGAGATGTTTCTCAAAATCTGCTCCAAACAGAATGATTAAAATGGGTGGGGTCCTTCAACTGTTACAGTGGGAAATGTTATGAACCAATCAAATCCTTTTATTAAGGTCACATGGGAGTCGCGCACCCATATTTAACAATAATATAAGTTTATTACAAGCAGAAATATATTATTTTTATAAATAGTTTAGGTAACTCTTGCCCTGATATGTACATTAAAGTTACATACACATAGTTTTACAATCTAAAAACTTTTACGGGAGTCGCACACCCAGCGCACACCAGCATGTATATGACATCACGTGGGTACCACCACCACGCAGACGTCGCGTACCGTAATGCGCACATGACGTGTATATGCGGGAGCAGGAGTCGTGCACCTGTCGCATACCAATCGCGCACATGACGTGATGTTATACGTATATGATGTAACAAGAAGCAACGCACCCGTCGCAGCCTGCTTGTGGATCCTTCACGACTTTTCCAATATGGCGGCTGGAACACGCACACCCGCCATGCTAGGTGTGCGATGGGTGCGCGACTCCCAAAAATGTTGGGAAAAAAATATATATTTTAAAAGACGAGGACATTACATAATTATGTTAAAAGAAAAAAAGAAAAAAGAAATATAGAATATTACAGTTTCCAAAAATTATTTATTTTAATATTTGCAATTTTCAGAACTATAACTCGCGCCCCCACAATGCCCGGCTGATGACTTCACATATTACATCACTCATGACATGCTCAGTGACATCACTGATAACATCACTGATGACATCTAAAATGACATCACTGATGACATCACTGATGACATCATCCACATGATCATCTGATGAACCTCCTCATACCCTAATAAAATCTTTCATAGGACCACTCTAAAATACAGACCACCAATATCGAAACTACAGACAGACCAATAGCAGTTAGTACATACCTGCTCAGTGATTCATACGTCTATACACACATCGACCCACTAACCCATACAGTCACTCATACAGACAGTCATTCATCTATACCACTGATATATCCACTCATTAATCCATATAGTCACTCACACACTGCCACTCACCCAAAGAGTTACTCATACACCTGGTCAGTCATGCAAAGAAATTATCACACACCCATGTCCTTGCTTATACAGTCATACACACACCACTGCACTTATTTATACAGCTACTAACACATACTTACTCTCTTAAACAATCACTCATAGAAACACACACTCATACAAACTCTTGCAATCACTCACTCTCACATATAGTCAATGATATATTCCAACACTCACATATACTGCTTTAAAACATATGTCGTTACTCACACATGCACCACTAAGACATCCATTCACTCACCAACACATCCAAACACACACTCACCCACCCATACAGCTGTTTCTATATGCACTCTTGAACCCATAAAGCCAGTGAAATAACCACTCATATATCAATGCACAGAGTCACACAACCCCCACCCACCCACAAAGACACTCAGGCACCCATACAGATACTCAGACAACCAATAAATAACCCATATAGACACTCATGTAGCTACTCACCAAGCCATGCAGCCGCTTACACACCAACTAACAGACTAATACATAGTCTATGGCGTTATAGTTAGTTGGAGATTTCACTCATACAAAACCATAGAAATTTGTCCGTTATAGTTAGTAAACCTAACTATAACTTGTGCTCCTGCAATGCACTACTGAAGATGTCACATATTACTTCACTCATGACATGCTCAGTGACATCACTGATGACATCTCAAATGACATCACTGATGACATCACTGATGACATCATCCAGTGACTGTGTGTTTCTGTAAAGTTTAAATATGTTTTATATATATATATGCCAATGTGTATTGAAGAATGAGGGGGTGAATAAGTGTCTGGATGGAGGATTTAGTAGGTGCGTGACTGACTGTATAAGTGAGTGATTACATTTGTCTTACTGAATGCATGTGTTAGTGACCAAACTATCTGAATGTCTGTATTAGTATGTCTGTTGTTGTGTAAGCTGCTGCCTGTGTTGGTCAGTAGCTATATGTGTGTCTGTATGGGTTATTGATTGATTGCCTGAGTATTTCTATGGCACACTGAGTGTGTGTGTGGTTAGGAGGTGCATGAGTCCGTGCATAGATGTGTGAGTGGCTGATTCACTGGGTGTATGGGTTCAAGAGTGCATGTGGAAACAGCTGTATGGATGGGTGAGTGTATGCATAGGTGTGTTGGTGAGAGATTGGCTGTCTCAGTGGTATATGTGCAAGTAACTTTATATGTAAAAAGCAGTATATGTGACTGATGATTTATATAACTATATGTGAGAGTGAGTGATTGTGAGAGTAGTTGTATGGATGAGTGTGTACTTGTATCAGTGATTCTATAAGAGAGTAAGTATGCATTAGTATCTGATTGAATAAGTGAGGCAGTATGTGTATACCTGTATAGGTGAATAAATACAAGTGTGATTGTTTCTTTGCATGACTGACGAGGTGTGATAGAAACTCCATGGATGAGTTGCGGTGTGTTAGTGTCGGTATAAGTGTATAAGTGAATATGTTAGTATTGTATTGATGAGTGACTGCATGTGTGAGTGAATGTATGGGTGAATGAGTATATATGTGTGTAGACCTAGGATTTAGTGAGTAAGTATGTAGTAACTGGTGTTGGTGTGGTGATGGTTTTAAAATTGGTAGTCTTTATTTTAGAGTGGGTGTTTCAAAGATAATATTAGGGGATGAGGAGATGCATCAGATTTTCCCGTGGATTACATTATCAGCAGTGCATGGCGGGGGTGCGAAACCGGGGGAATTTTATGGTTTTGTACGAGTGAAATGTCCAACTAACTATAACATCCCTGAAACCTATGTTTTTTTTTAGTGAATTTCTAAGGTCTTTTAAATGCTAATTTCTAACTATAATGGGTCCGAAACCTATGGTTTTTTTCAGTGAATTACAATGGTTTTTTAAATGCTAATTTCTAACTATAACATCACTGAAACACATGTTTTTTTCAGTGAATTTCAAAGGTTTTTTAAATGCTAATTTCTAATTATAACGTGCCTTGAAAGCTATGGTTTCATAAGTGAATTTCTATGGTTTTTTAAACATTAGTTTCTAACTATGCCTACAGAGGTAGGACATGTGAAGAAAGAAGACAAAATGCACAGAAAGAAGCAAACTACCTCTAAGTCAGAGGTGCAGAAATATGCTACTTTGACTAGTAGTCGCGTTTGTAGAGTGGTGGAGAAAGTGTGCTGGGCGTCCAACCAATACTCAGGAATTCCGCTGCATCGGACTTACAGGAGGTACCAGGAGGGATTCTTGGACCCCAAACTCCCTCAGGAGTAATTGGACTTCATCCCCATCCCGCAGTCTGCCAAGAGTCACGTTTGCAGAGAGGTAGAGAAAGAGGACCATGGCCTCCGAAGACGTCTCAGCATCCTTGGGGGCCAACTTCCCAAACTATTACCTTCAGTCGATCACACACAGCAGCATTGGTAAGTACTCATACCAGGCCACGCCCACTTTCCTCTCCACTTTACAAACACGCTCCCTGGGACTATCTTGGATCGGGATTGAAGTCCTCTTCGCTGCTGGGGGTCCATTAGGGGCCAACTAGCCTACCTTTTACCTCCAGTAAGCCCCACACAGTGGGATTGGTGAGAGGTAGGCAAAGGCCATGCCCCCTTTCTCTACCACTCTGCAAACACGCCTATTGCGCGTTTTAATTTGGGGGGATAAAGTCCCATTGAATCCTGAGGGTCCCTGGGGTCAACTAGCCCACGAAGTACCTCCAGTAAGCACCACAGAGCTGCGTTGCAGAGAGGTGTAAACACAACACAGGCCTGTGGCGCTTACTGGAGGTACCTGGTGGGCTAGTGGGCTAGTTGGCCTCCAGGACCCCAAGTATTGTAGGGGAATTAATTACTCAATTAATGGCAGGGGCGGGGCTTCTGACACAAACATGTTCTTTTTTTTTAGAAGGGGGGATGTGTGGCCCCCTTCTTTTACCTTTTCCTGGGCGCTGGGCATCCCATCCCCAGGGCCCAAAAAAGGGCCCTGAGGGCCCCGGGAAGTGGGCTGTGTGGATCCCCCCTCCCATGGCCAATTCTAGCCCCGGGGACCCTATCCCCCAGGGCATGGCCACATTTTCTTTGTGTTTTTTTATGGAGGGGACTGCGTGGCCCCCTCCTGAGGCCTCTATTGGCCCCGGGGACCCCATCCCCCAGGGCTGGCCTTTATTTATTTATTTTTTTATTTTTTTATTATGGGGAGGGGGCTGCGTGGCCCCCTCCTGGGCTAGAAAGGGGGCATATGGCCCCCCTGCCAGGCCACTTCTACCCCCTGGGACCCCATCCCCGGGGCAGGTCCTATCCATTGGGGCCCATGGGGGGAACCAGAAAGCCCCCACCGTCCCGCCATCTCCCCCGGTCCTGCAGGAGCCGGCATTGCTTTTTCACATGGGGGCTGCTGACATGCAGCTCCCTGTGTGGAAAAGCAATCTGCTTTGCCTCATTGAAGCGAGAGTAGGTTTCCCTGCTCTCGCTTCAATGAAGCAAAGCAGCCTCCAGGGCCATCAAGGGCTCCTGGAGAGGGGGCACGCGTCCCCTCTCCCAACAATGGCAAAGCCCCTGGGAGATTGGTGGTCCCCGGGGCTCGGGGTTGGTAATGGACCCCTGAATTTACATAGTTAGTGTCCCAGAGAGGTGGCGGTCCCTAGGGCATGTGGGGGGAGCCCGAGCCCCCCACACCGGTTCTTTAAGCAAAAAAACAAGCATCGGGTGTGGCGGTCTCCGGGGATGTAGGGGGGCCATGTGCCCCCCGCAAATATGTAAGGAAAGCCCCGGGGTGGTGGTCCCCGAGGCTGTTGGGACCCCCTGGGCCCCCACAATCACAATATTCCATGCCCCTGGGATTTGCCCCACCAGGGGGCTAAATAATAATGAAGTACGGGAGCCCGTGCTTCGTTTTCTTTATTTTCACAGCAGGATCCATAGATTCTCCGTGACTTTTGACAAATTTTTAAACAAAAAATAATTTTTGGGGACCCCCTAAGCAGGCCTACGGGGTCAGGGTGTTTCTACCCTGCCCCCTTTTCTTGTTTTACGTGTTTGTTTTTCTGTTGTCTTGTGACTCGGTTCTACCGATCCACAAGACGGCTGCTAACACTTCCTGGTTTGGAGTGTTGAAAGCCAATTAGAATAAAGCTAGTGGTCGGGAGGGTTTGTGGATCCACCGCGCCTCTATATATCGAAACTTTAATTTTTTTATTTTCTCAACAACTACTGAACGGATTTACACAATTGAAGAAAAATAGTTCTTTCTGAAACAAGGGCTACCTTTTTGCCAAATGTGGTGTAATTCCGTTCAGCGGTTCGAGCTGTAGCCATGTCTAAAGTTTCCCATGGGAAATAGATTTTCTGACCTCTTTTTTTTAGATTTCTCAGGAACTACTGAACAGATTTACACCATTTAACAAAAAGTGTTCTTTCTTAAACAAGGGCTACCTTTATGCCAAATGTGGTGTAATTCCGTTTAGCAGTTCGAGCTGTAGCCGTGTATAAAGTTTCCTATGGAAAATAACATGGAGAAAACACGTTTTGGGACCCCCTTTTTTCTCAGCCCCCGCTTAGCAAATCTGAGGAAACTGCAGTAAATGAGGAAATTAGGAAACTTCATAACAAATAAGTCTCCCAAGATGGCCACCAGAGACAAAAAGAGTCCAAAATGTAGCACAAATATCACCCAGATATAGCCCACATATAGCCCAATGATAGAAGTGTGCAAAACACTTTTCATTTTTAGTTTTTCCGCAGTTTTATATTGTGCAGACTGGTCAGGTTTTGGAGCTTTACATCTTACTTGGACCCCTTATTGCGTATTTTTGCATGAAGTACATGAGATTGATCTTGCGAAACATTGAACTTTACAATTCTGTTAACCTGAAGTTGCTCTGAACCGGGCTTTCTAAAATCCGTTTTTACCTACTGGTTTTAATTAATGTTCACTATTATATTAGGCAAGAGGATTTACTGTTTTTATGTACACTTTTATGATCTATGTTTCTAAATCAGATCGAATAAAGTTTAATGAATTCTATGGCAGGACGGAGGCGAGAATTATGCATATCTTTCCTCACTTTATTTACATAGCAGTTCAAAGAAAAAGTAACACAACAATCATTAAAAAAAGACTACACAACCCATGAACCTTTAGGAGGGTAGTCTCCAAGGCAACTATAGTCCAATCATATCACAGTAAAACACAAACAATTGAAGAAGGGTCTGAGGGAAATTTAAAGACCTGCCCAGTTCGTATCCCCCTAACTATAATCCTAACAACAAAAAGAACCGGGGGTCTATAACGGAGCTTCAAGTACTCCGAGCTGCTGCAAAACTCCTACATAAGTGAGTTAGGTGCTAATAGAGCTATATAAGTCTCTATATCAGAATGTGTGCCAGGACAAACCTGTCGAAGGACCTACTGAGATTGTTGGTAAGACCCGTACAGAGATGTGTTGGATTCCCATCAAATAGGTATGTAGATCAAGGGTTCTCATTTGGTCATCCAAAAATGGGGTGGTATGTCTCTTCATCAATGAGACCCATCCATCGCCCTTACTCAATTGGGTCGCACCATCAATCGCTAAGGTACCCATGAACAAATGATAAAGATGGGATCGAGTGCAGTGCAAAAATCAAAAGATGTGTGAGTTACATGGGTACCTTAGTGATTGATGGTGCGACCCAATTGAGTAAGGGCGATGGATGGGTCTCATTGTTTAAGAGACATACCACCCCATTTTTGGATGACCAATTGAGAACACTTGATCTACATACCTATTTGATGGGAATCCAACACATCTCTGTACGGGTCTTACCAACAATCTCAGTAGGGCCTTCGACAGGTTTTTCCTGGCACACATTCTGATATAGAGACTTATATAGCTCTATTAGCGCCTAACTCACTTATGTAGGAGTTTTGCAGCAGCTCGGAGTACTTGAAGCTCCGTTATAGACCCCCGGTTCTTTTTGTTGTTACAATCATATCACAGTCCATCGTATATAATATCGTGACGTCCCTTTCGCTTCCTCTTTCTTCATTGATCATGGGATAAGTGCATTTCTTAAATTTTTTTACTTAATTTGACGTTGTTGCTGTTTGTATAGCGGTTTCTTGTGCACGTTATTAGCATTATTGCCTTGGTATTGTTTGATATTCCCTGTGCAGCAGGCTCTTGCCCAAGAGCGTTCTACCCCTCGCAGTTTCTCCCGCTGTGCGCTCTGCGCGCAGTGAAATCCTGTCAGGCGCATCTGGTCCGAGCGAGGCAGCTCTGCGAGCACTCCAGTTGGTCTTTACTCGTTTTTGGGAATCCGGTCACTCCTTTAGTTTCCGCTTGATTCCCAACCAACGCTGCCTAATTTTGACACCGCTATGCTGTGATTTCCCCAAACGGCCACGTTAGTGACCAACTCCATCTGGTGGTGGTAATTGGCATTGAGCCTCAGTCTATTCTCATAATAGCTTCGGGGAAAGCCCGACCTATGATAGTTAATTTGGGTAGGTTTGAACATGTTCGAATGGACCCCATCCCCAACCCGGGACTGAGAGGAGTGGGACTCTGGATGCCAGGTCGGCGGAGTGGACCCCTGACACCAAAGTGGCCGAGTATGTGGTGGGGAAAATCCATCAACTCCTTGAAAGGGAGGCCGGGAATAGGATGAGAGGAGAATGCCCCAGGCCCTCACTGAAGGGGAAGGTGGCACACACGCCTGAAATTGATGAGAAACTATGTACCCTTTTCTCCAAGTATATGAGGGATCCCAAGAAAGGATTTGAGGTATTGGACGTGGTAGGGCCCTTGACCCAAATTATTCAATTGGCAGAGCATTCAAAAGAGTCAGGATCCCCTTTGTCCATGGATATTGTGGATGGTTGGGCGCACTACCCTAAACCCTAAAACACTACCCCTCCACTACCCAAACACCACTGCACTACCCTAAACCCTAAAACACTATCCCCAGCACGACACCCTACACTACCCAAACATAACTGCACTACACTGAACTCTAAAACACTACCACCAGCATGACTCCCTATATGACCCAAACACCACTGCACTACCCTAAACCCTAAATCTACCCCAGCACAACCCCCTACACTACACAAACACCACTGCAATACCCTAATCCCTAAAACACTACCACAGCACTTCCCCCATTTTCTACACAAGCACCACTGCACTGCCTTAAACCCTAAAACACTACCCTAGCACGACTCCCTACACTACACAAACACCACTGCACTACCCTAAACCCTAAAACAATACCACCAGCATGACCCCCTTCACTACCTAACACAACTGCACTACCCTATACCCTAAAACACTACCCCCCTCACGACCCACATCACTTCCCAAACACCACTGTATGACCCTAAACCCTAAAACATGACCCCCTACACTACACAAACACCACTGCACTACCCTGAACTTTAAAACTCTACCCCCAGCACTACCCTCTACACTATACAAACCCCTGTGCACTACCTAAACCCTAAAACACTACCCCAGCATGACTCCCTACACTACCCAAATACTATTGCACTTCCCTAAACCCTAAATCTACCTCAGCACGGCTTCCTACACTACTCAAACAACACTGCACTACCCTAAACCATAAAACCCTACCCCCAGCACGACCCCCACACTACACAAACAGCATTGCACTACCCAAAACCCAAAAACACTACCACCAGCATGATCCCCTACACTACTCAAACACCACTGCACTACCTTAAACTCTAAAACACTACCCCCAGCACAACCCACTACACAACCCAAACATCACTGCACTACCCTAAACCCTAGAAAAAAAACACCCCATGCCCAGTCCCCTTTACCTCTCACTCCTTGTGGTTTCTCTCTCCTCGTGGTTCCTGCTTCACGTCGTCTCTGCGGGGCAGTGCACGTCGTTGTGAGGAAACGGAACACCCTCTGTTTCCTTACAACAATGTGGAACATCTACATGTTGTTTAGAACGCATGGTCATTTACCATCAATACCTTTACAACAAATTTTGTTATAAAGGCATACGTGGTAAAATGGCCATGCGTTAAAAAAAAAATGACTTTGCAATGTACAACGCATGCGTTGTAATGGTATCGCGAAGTAAAAAAGTTGTTGTAACGGCTGTTTACCTATCGAAGCTGGCCCCTGTTCTTCAGTGAGACGTTTATTTGATTAATTAGGAGGAGGAAGGAATGTGTTTTTCTTCCGAAAAGTGTCCGTGTGTCCGTGTGGCCTGGTTTCACTTCCGGTGAGAAAGTGGAAGAGTCTGTTTGGATCTAAAGGAGTTCTGTTGTTGGACGGGGCCGGCGCGACACGTCATCATAAAACATAGCTAATGGAAAGCGTCCTCCCTGAAGTGTGCAGCAGTGCCATGAGAGGTCAACAAGTGTGCGTCCCATCGCAGTATGACCGTACCGCGTGACCCATGTGCCGCCTCCAGGGTACGGGAGGCAGAAGCGGCATCGCAGGTCCTCTTAGAGACCATTGTAGCAGTAATTCTACATTTTGGTATTAGGGCATTTTAACTTTATAGTTCCTGCCAGATGGAAAGAGAAGATCCTGTGTTATTCAGTGCCCTCGTTACCTGTTTTGTGAGTTGTGGTGCTTGTCACTTCACTGCCCCGCCGGTGCACACGACTGGGCACCCCACCTCATGTGCCATCTGCAGGGCCTCTGCCCTCGGATCACTGGTTTCGGTTTCTGGAGTGGCAACATAAACAGTTGCTCCCAAAGGACTAGCCTGAAAACTTAGGAGAATATCCCCTGCACCAGCATTCCACGGAAATTCTTTCCTAGCTCTCCCATGTCGATGAGGACATCTTAATAGCATGTCTCTGCTCGTGACACTGTATGATGTCATCGGAGCCATAAGAGGACCTCGTCGGCGTGCTGACGTCAGTTTCACCCATTTATTCTGTGCCACCGAGTGTGTAGTTTTGGAACTTTAAAAAAGTCCTCTAAAATCAGCCGAACTACGAATTCTCATGTACTCACCTGTTATCAAGAGAGACCTCAGTGCTGCATCTTTCAGCCCACTACTGATCCTGAAAAGTAATGCTGATCATAGTTACTTTAACTTTAATTTCCTTCCATAGGCTAACATTGACATGTTTTACTTGGAAATTCTTCTAAGTGTGTAGTTTTGGAACTTTAAAAAATTCCTCTAAAATCAGCCAAACTACGAATTCTGATTTACTCATCTGTTATCAGGAGAGGCCTCAGTGCTGCATCTTTCAGCCCACTACTGATCCTGAAAAGTAATTCCAATTGTAGTTACAGTAACTTGAATTTCCTTACATAGGCTAACATTGACTGGTTTCACTTGGAAATTTTTCTAAGTGTGGAGTTTTGAAAGTTTAAAAAATTCCTCAAAAATCAGCCGAACTACGAATTCTGATTTACTTACCTCTTATCAGGAGAGACCTCAGTGCTGCATCGTTCAGCCCACTACTGATCCTGAAAAGTAATTCTAATCGTAGTTACAGTAACCTTCCTTAGGCTAATATTGACTGGTTTCTCTTGGGATTTTTTTTAAGTGTGGAATTTTGGAAGTTTAAAAAATTCCTCAAAAATCAGCCGAACTACGAATTCTGATTTACTCACCTGTTATCAGGAGAGACCTCAGTGCTGCATCTTTCAGCCCACTACTGATCCTGAAAAGTAATTTTAATCGTAGTTACAGTAACTTGAATTTCCTTCTATAGGCTAACATTGATTGGTTTCACTTAAAAGAAATTCTAAGTGTGGAGTTTTTGAAGTTTCAAAAATTCCTCAAAAATCAGCTGAACTACGAATCCCAATTTATTCACCCGTTATCAGGAGATATCTCAGCACTGCATTTTTCAGCCCACTACTGATCCTGAAAAGTAATTCTAATTGTAGTTACAGTAACTTGAATTTCCTTACATAGGCTAACAATACCTAGTTTCACTTGGAAATTTTTCTAAGTGTGGAGTTTTGGAAGTTTAAAAAATTCCTCAAAAATCAGCTGAACTACGAATTCTGATTTACTCACCTGTTAACAGGAGAGACCTCAGTGCTGAATCTTTCAGCCCACTACTGATCATGAAACGTAATTCTAATCATAGTTACAGTAACTTGAATTTCCTTCCATAGGCTAACATTGATTGGTTTCACTTTAAAAAAATTCTAAGTGTGGAGTTTTTGAAGTTTAAAAAATTCCTTAAAATTCAGCCGGACTGCGAATTCTAATTCACTCACCTGTTATCAGGAGAGACCTCAGTGCTGCATCTTTTAGCCCACTACTGATCCTGAAAAGTAATTCTAATTGTAGTTACAGTAACTTGAATTTCTTTACATAGGCTAACATTAACTGGTTTCACTTGGAAATTTTTTTAAGTGTGGAATTTTGGAAGTTTAAAAAATTCCTCAAAAATCAGCCAAACTACGAATTCTGATTTACTCACCTGTTACAGGAGAGACCTCAGTGCTGCATCTTTCAGCCCACTACTGATCCTGAAAAGTAATTCCAATTGTAGTTACAGTAACTTGAATTTCCTTACATAGGCTAACATTGACTGGTTTCACTTGGAAATTTTTTTAAGTGTGGAATTTTGGAAGTTTAAAAAATTCCTCAAAAATCAGCCAAACTACGAATTCTGATTTACTCACCTGTTATCCGGAGAGACCTCAGTGCTGCATCTTTCAGCCCACTACTGATCCTGAAAAGTAATTCCAATTGTAGTTACAGTAACTTGAATTTCCTTACATAGGCTAACATTGACTGGTTTCACTTGGAAATTTTTCTAAGTGTGGAGTTTTGAAAGTTTAAAAAATTCCTCAAAAATCAGCCGAACTACGAATTCTGATTTACTCACCTCTTATCAGGAGTGACCACAGTGCTGCATCGTTCAGCCCACTACTGATCCTGAAAAGTAATTCTAATCGTAGTTACAGTAACCTTCCTTAGGCTAACATTGACTGGTTTCTCTTGGAATTTTTTTTAAGTGTGGAGTTTTGGAAAATTAAAAAATTCCTCAAAAATCAGCCGAACTACTAATTCTGATTTACTCACCTGTTATCAGGAGAGACATCAGTGCTGCATCTTTCAGCCCACTACTGATCCTGAAAATTAATTCTAATCATAGTTACAGTAACTTGAATTTCCTTCGATAGGCTAACATGGACTGGTTTCACTTGGAAATTTTTCTAAGTGTGGAGTTTTGGAATTTTAAAAAAATCCTTAAAAATTAGCCGAACTACGAATTCTGATTTACTCACCTGTTATCAGGAATGACCTCAGTGCTGCATCTTTCAGCCCACTACTGAACCTGAAAAGTAATTCTAATCGTAGTTACAGTAATTTGAATTTCCTTTCATAGGCTAACATTGATTGGTTTCACTTAAAAAAAAATTCTAAGTGTGGAGATTTTGAAGTTTATAAAATTCCTTAAAAATCAGCCGAACTGCGAATTCTGATTCACTCACCTGTTATCAGGAGAGACCTCAGTGCTGCATCTTTCAGCCCACTACTGATCCTGAAAAGTAATTCTAATTGTAGTTACAGTAACTTGAATTTCCTTACATAGGCTAACAATACCTAGTTTCACTTGGAAATTTTTCTAAGTGTGGAGTTTTGGAAGTTTAAAAAATTCCTCAAAAATCAGCTGAACTACGAATTCTGATTTACTCACCTGTTAACAGGAGAGACCTCAGTGCTGAATCTTTCAGCCCACTACTGATCATGAAACGTAATTCTAATCATAGTTACAGTAACTTGAATTTCCTTCCATAGGCTAACATTGATTGGTTTCACTTTAAAAAAATTCTAAGTGTGGAGTTTTTGAAGTT
This sequence comes from Lissotriton vulgaris, assembly GCF_964263255.1. NCBI lineage: Eukaryota > Metazoa > Chordata > Amphibia > Caudata > Salamandridae > Lissotriton > Lissotriton vulgaris. The sequence continues at coordinate 624,430,213 of NC_141689.1, forward strand.
TAAAAAATTCCTTAAAATTCAGCCGGACTGCGAATTCTAATTCACTCACCTGTTATCAGGAGAGACCTCAGTGCTGCATCTTTTAGCCCACTACTGATCCTGAAAAGTAATTCTAATTGTAGTTACAGTAACTTGAATTTCTTTACATAGGCTAACATTAACTGGTTTCACTTGGAAATTTTTTTAAGTGTGGAATTTTGGAAGTTTAAAAAATTCCTCAAAAATCAGCCAAACTACGAATTCTGATTTACTCACCTGTTACAGGAGAGACCTCAGTGCTGCATCTTTCAGCCCACTACTGATCCTGAAAAGTAATTCCAATTGTAGTTACAGTAACTTGAATTTCCTTACATAGGCTAACATTGACTGGTTTCACTTGGAAATTTTTTTAAGTGTGGAATTTTGGAAGTTTAAAAAATTCCTCAAAAATCAGCCAAACTACGAATTCTGATTTACTCACCTGTTATCCGGAGAGACCTCAGTGCTGCATCTTTCAGCCCACTACTGATCCTGAAAAGTAATTCCAATTGTAGTTACAGTAACTTGAATTTCCTTACATAGGCTAACATTGACTGGTTTCACTTGGAAATTTTTCTAAGTGTGGAGTTTTGAAAGTTTAAAAAATTCCTCAAAAATCAGCCGAACTACGAATTCTGATTTACTCACCTCTTATCAGGAGTGACCACAGTGCTGCATCGTTCAGCCCACTACTGATCCTGAAAAGTAATTCTAATCGTAGTTACAGTAACCTTCCTTAGGCTAACATTGACTGGTTTCTCTTGGAATTTTTTTTAAGTGTGGAGTTTTGGAAAATTAAAAAATTCCTCAAAAATCAGCCGAACTACTAATTCTGATTTACTCACCTGTTATCAGGAGAGACATCAGTGCTGCATCTTTCAGCCCACTACTGATCCTGAAAATTAATTCTAATCATAGTTACAGTAACTTGAATTTCCTTCGATAGGCTAACATGGACTGGTTTCACTTGGAAATTTTTCTAAGTGTGGAGTTTTGGAATTTTAAAAAAATCCTTAAAAATTAGCCGAACTACGAATTCTGATTTACTCACCTGTTATCAGGAATGACCTCAGTGCTGCATCTTTCAGCCCACTACTGAACCTGAAAAGTAATTCTAATCGTAGTTACAGTAATTTGAATTTCCTTTCATAGGCTAACATTGATTGGTTTCACTTAAAAAAAAATTCTAAGTGTGGAGATTTTGAAGTTTATAAAATTCCTTAAAAATCAGCCGAACTGCGAATTCTGATTCACTCACCTGTTATCAGGAGAGACCTCAGTGCTGCATCTTTCAGCCCACTACTGATCCTGAAAAGTAATTCTAATTGTAGTTACAGTAACTTGAATTTCCTTACACACGCTAACATCAACTGGTTTCACTTGGAATTTTTTTTAAGTGTGGAATTTTGGAAGTTTAAAAAATCCCTCAAAAATCAGCCAAACTACGAATTCTGATTTACTCACCTGTTATCAGGAGAGACCTCAGTGCTGCATCTTTCAGCCAACTACTGATCCTGAAAAGTAATTCCAATTGTAGTTACAGTAACTTGAATTTCCTTTCATAGGCTAACATTGATTGGTTTCACTTAAAAAAAATTCTAAGTGTGGAGTTTTTGAAGTTGAAAAAATTCCTTAAAATCAGCCGAACTGCGAATTCTGATTCACTCACCTGTTATCAGGAGAGACCTCAGTGCTGCATCTTTCAGCCCACACAGGTGAGTGCTCAATAGCTCTTGACTGTTAGCTTGCTGTTGCATCCCACGAGTGACTTTATTGGCATGCTTGCTATTTCTCCATTTGTTCGTGTTCTTAAGCTATACATTGTGAATCTATTTAAGCTTCATGAACCTACTTACTAGACATGAGTGGATTCAATATTTTGTCTGCTCTTGCCTGCTCATTACGATACGAATGGTGAGTCAATGCACTGAACTATTTCATATCAACAGCTTACATGTAAGCTGCCACCAGATACTTTTGAAATTTTCATTTCCATTAACATCTCAACATCGACTAAATTTGGCCAGCGAATACTATTGTTCTGCCACGTTTGCCTTTTTAAACACTAAGTGGTCTAAGAAATATATAGGTTTTCAGCATAATCAGTTATTATGTTGGTGTTTTTCCTTTCTTTATTTCTGACTTGAGCGGGGCCTCATTGTCCTGAGCGAGCGCCAGGCGAGGTGAGGCCATCTCCTAGCAAAATTGCGGGTGAGTGATTAATTAACTAATCAATTCATAGTAATAGAGCAATGTCTCTGTGGTCCTTTATGTCTCATCGTTCACATAAATTCTTTGTTAGTATTCACAACACGTGTACCTGTTTGTTTGTATACACTGTTTTTGTGTTTCAGGAGCAGTTGGTTTCAATATACCATGACTTCATCTCCTACCAATTTACCCACACAAGGCTGGTACGTTATTGTCACTGGCATGGTATGTACCCTTATATTTGGACATTCAGATATTTCTTTACCACCACAGTTGCAGTAGTGTCGTATTAGGTCCTGAAGAAAGCCTTTTTAGGCTGAAACATGTCGACCGATTGATTCACCTACGAATGGTAATATATGCTTACATCCATTCACACTCTGCTTTCAATTTTGGCACCATGGTGACCGTCTGAATAAAGGTTTATTAGGCACCATGCTAGTCAATTTTATCTCACCACTTTCTCAATAGCACATATGCTTTGTACACTGCAACTTTCTTTACTTCCCACAGCCCTTTATACACTACTACCCAGATTTCCATCACTGGTGTACCATACACTAGCTGTTGTACTCACATTCCTCTCAAGGTGAGACACCTAGTGGATACCAGGCTGGTGTTTCTAAAACCCAGATGATGAAGTTCCGCCAATGGGTGGGCTGATGGGTTCACTTTTGCTTTGCTCTCTCACACTTACAGTCTATACTTTTACCTTTTGAGTACACGGTAGACATTTGAGGCCACTACAGACCTTAGCACCCCTTGTATGTGTTTTCATATTCCAATATATGTCAAAGACAGAAATGGAACTGGTCCAACCAATTTTGTCTACAATTTGAGAAAGCACGGAAACATGTGAATAAATCTGTTTCTGCTTACATGAGAGACTATGGAATGGGTTCAATATACAACAATAACTTGCATTACAACATAAAAGATATCTACAGAGGAGATGGTGTGCACTTCCCAGATGAGGGGAATAGAATATTCCTCCTGAATTTAAGACTGTGCATTGGAACCTACTTGTAGGTACCTAAATCACACACAGAACCCAAAAGCTCTTTTCAGGGCTACCCTACCTCTGGTCACTCAAAATGATTATTTTACTATTTTTCACCAAAGTACGCTCCCAGGTATGCTCCCCGGTGCGCGTACCGGGCGCTCCCCCCGCGAAATGTAATTATTATTTTTTTTTGGCCTATATGGGCCTCCGAAACTCCCCTTAGAAAACCTAGGGGTCTGGGGCTGTCTACCGTGCCCCCTTCTACCCATTCCCAACGTTGTTTGTCCTCCATCTTGTGTCTCAATTGTACCGAAACACAAGATGGCGGACTCCCGTAGCGCTCCCGGTGCGCGCTCCGGTACACGCACTGGTAAGCTCTCCCAAAAAATGTGGGAAGTTCATTTACATAAAAACCACTGCAGACACTTAGACCAAATATAGAATAGGCCCTACTACATAGCAGTCCCTACCATTTTCCCAAATTTGGTGGAATTCCATTGAGCCATTTGGGCTGTAGCCCTGTCTAAATATCCTGAGGTAAATTACATGACAAAAACACATATGAAGTGTTACAATTTACAACCAAATAAAATGTTACTTTCATTTCCTACTTTTTTTTCCTGACATTTGATTGGTTATGTACATGAATATAAAGAAAAATGAGAGGGAATCACGGCCATTTTGACTACCTGAGATACATCTTTAAAGGATTTTCTCATTTATCTTCATCACCTTTCTATAAGGTAAGTTGTTAATTTGTAAGGGGCACTTTAAGTTCATTTCTAAAAACTTTTTCTGACAGTTATTTACTGTCCCTCTGTTATAGTTACAGATTGAGATAGGCTTCTCTGTTATAGTTATAGATTGAGTTAGGCTTCTCTGGTATAATTATGAATTTTCTTAGGCTTCTTCACATACACTTTTTTATATTTCTACTTCCTGCCTCATACCATACACTGCCTAAAGATAACTTCACTGTTAAAAACTCACAAGTACCTGTCTGAATTTAAACCCAACAGTGCCCTATCTCTACTGATATTTTTATTTATTATGCAATTTACAGCAAGAAAATGGAAGGAGAACAAAACAAATTTATTATTTCATTCGAAATTGATCTGGAGAACAATCCTAAGGAAGAGGTTGATGATTTAGACTTTTTGGATCAGTCTCTGGACCAAGAGTTACTTAATTGTGTGGACGAAATGGAATCATCGAATCCAAATGAGGACATACCTGACGATATAATGTTGGGAATTCTTTTACATTTTGAAAAATCACAGCAAAAAATGTTTTTTTAATAATTAAAACTTGTTCGAGACATTATTCTTTTTTATATGTAAATCATGAAATAGTACCAAAATGAATATAATATAAAGTGAGACTTATAGTATACTGTGCAACTTTTTTGTGTTACATAGTAATTTTTCTCATAGTTACTTCCTTTCTCCCACTATATTATCTCCAATGTGTATTTTACATCACTTTTTCATCTCCTGCCTCCATGTTGTTTCTGCTTTCCTGACAGACTATAGTATAGATTCCATATACCACAATACCTTCTGTAACAACATGCAAATTATCTACAGAGGAGACAGTCTACATTGAATTTAAGACTCGGCATTGGTACCTACATGCTGGTACTTATATCACCCACACAACACAACAACTCTATGCAGAGCTACCCTACCTCTAAGCACTTTAAATTATTATTTTACTATTTCACTGGGTTTTCCCCTAGTACGCTCCCCGGTACGCTCCCCGGTGCGCGTACCGGGCGCTCCCCCCGCGCAAATCGGAAAAAAAAATGTTTTGCCCCGCGGGGCTTTTTTATGGCCCCCACAGCAAACCTAGGGGATCAGGGGGGGTCTACTCTGACCCCTTATGGTCATTTCCCCCTTTGTTTTTGCCTCCTCTTGTGTCTCGATCTTATCAAGACACAAGATGGCGGCCGCTCCGGACTGTTTCGAATGTTTACAGACATCCGAGATCAGCTTTCCGCGCGCAAGTCCCTACAATTTTGCCAAGTTTCGTGGAAATCCATTCAGCCGTTCGGGTTAAAAGTGAGGTCGACCGCCCTATGGAAATTAACATGGGGAAACCATGTTTTGGGACCCCCCTTTTTTCTCGGCCCCTGCTTGACAAATCCCCCCCAAACTTTCAGGGAAGGACCGGAGCGCCGCGAAGCAAATTTGAGGAAATTTTCGGGCAGATTCCTCAACCGGCGCCAAAGTTATTCACAACAGAATGTTGCGATTTCCCTATTGAAAATAATCCTAACTATAACTACCTACTGGCTAAAACCATCCTCATGCAAAAATTCTAAAGTATTCCAAGAAAAATGGAATCCAATCCTCAATAAATGTAGCTTAGACCTTATCTTACTTATTGTGGAGGAATTATCGAATTTTCTTATTGACCTCGACAAGGAAATTAAAGATATTGAGAGAGAGCTACAAGACACTGTTTCATCAGAGGATTGGCCTAGTATTTTAGAAGACATCAAAACTCAGTTAGACAAACATACCAGAGAAATTAATGAAAGAAAAATACGTAAATTCAGGCGAGATACCCTGGACTATAAGCTGGGAGAAGTCTACACCTGGGCGGAAGTGTACGCCAAGAGACAGAGGAACAAGCCATATAGTCAGCAAACTGACACATCGTCATCTGGCAGTGAATCATCTAGCCGTCCACCCAAAAAAACGGTACTTTTACATCTGCACCCGGAACATCTAAAGATACCAGCGAGAAACCGACTCCAAGGGATAGCAGTCCATCTACATCCGAGCCGCCTTTTTTAGAGGAGGGCCAAAGCGAAAAAGGAGACGCCGGAGGGCCAAAGAAAAAGAGAAAGGTCATCCCAATACAAGGAGCACGATCCAAAAAAAGGACAACAAAAAAAGGAATACCTACAGCCAGATTCATGAAGGTACCATTCTGCGATTCGCAAATTGCGAAAAATAGCGAATCGCATTTTGAAAATCGCAGAATGGCATTCATGTAGAAATGCGATGCAAAAAAGCGAATCGCAATTGATCGCAATTGCCGATTGCGATCTTGCCACAATCGCATATTGATCGCAGAATCGGCTATTTTCAAAGTAGAAATTGCGATCTCGCAATTAGCGGAATCGCAATTTGCGATCTCGCTAACTGCGAGATCGCAAAAACGGAAAGTCGCATTTTGAGCCCACAGATGACATCACAACCAGGAAGTAGGCTTACCACACCCACAAACAGAACACAGAGCCAGGGAGTGGCAGCAGGATACTGAAGAGCACCAAACCTTACACTGTGCAGCACCCCAGCAGGAAAAAAATTCACCAAGATGTCCCAGGATGCAGCAGGGAGCAGTGGGCAGGAGAGAAAGCGCAAAATCAAGTTTTCTGAATTGAACTGGAGCATCTAATTGAGGGGGTCTGCAAGGATCATGCCCGGCTCTTCGGAAAAGACTCCCAGAGGGTGCCAAAGGCAGATAAGCGCAGGATCTGGCAGCGCATCCGCGCTAAGGTCAATTCGGTTGGGGTGACCCAGCAGTCAATTGATGACCTTAAAAAGCGCTGGTACGACCTGAGAGGTCGTTCTAAGGAGCGTATCGCGGAGAGGCTTCGGGAGCGACTGGCCACCGGTGGAGGGGAACCTGTAGCCACACCGAACACCCCATTGGAGGACCTGATAGAGGACACCATTGCACCAGAAGCCTGTGTGCGGGTCATGCAGCTGGACTCGTCTCCAACCAGCCAACAATCTGAAGGTAAGTGCCATGCGACTGCGACCCTGTCCCCCAACAATGCCATTGACTCCTGAGCTAGCAATATGACATCCCCAACAATGCAGCCCATGCACACCAAAAAATCCCCATTGCATTGTGGTAGTTGTAGTGAAATCATGTACCCCCAGTTAGCCTAACACAGCCAGAGCAGTAAATGCAAAGTAAGTCCAAAATCCTGTCAGGGAAAGCAAGCCTGCATGCATGTATCAACATTGCTTGTGCAAGATACATAACATTAATCATGCACCCTTTCACATTACAGGTGCAGATGAGCAAGCCAGCACAGATAGCGAGGCCCTGCACATCGCCGAGAGCCAGGAGGACACTGAGGGTGAGGGCCAGTCCTCCCAACGACCCGGCCCATCACAGCCACCAGCAGTTCTCCCACCACCACCACCCATGCGGACAGGGCACCCCTGCAGCCACAGCCGTGCAGCCAACACCCCAGCAAACAGCCACAGCAGTGGTACAGGCCCCACCACCAGCGCCTAGGAGGCAGACGAGGCGCACAGCTGGAGCCAGATCACACACCAGCGCACTGAGGCGCCAGCAGCGTCAGGGCCCAGCAGGCACCGGCAGGGCACTTCAAATACCTGATCCTGGCCTGGCCATCGAACGCCGCATGCTGGTGGTGCATCGTACACAGGCGTGTCACCTGGCAGCGATTCTCACCCAGATGCAGGCGACAAAACATTGCTCAGATGACCGCTGCTGTCCGAGAGAACAGCCAGCTGCTGGTATCCCAGCAGGACATGACCCGCCGACGCCACCGCCAACTACTGGCCCGCCTATCGGCCTACACTAGATCTAACCATGTAGTTGGGAATGCAACATCACAGCTGACACGCAGGTCACTCGCCATGCAGGGCCAGATGGTGCAGTGTTGCTAGGATGTGGCCAGGTCTCTAGATCTGCTTACGGCAGCAGTGCTCGGCAGCCAGGCCACTGCCAATGGAGAAGCAGAGGGGCCTGATGACGTGAGTGAGGCAGCGTCAACCAACAGCAGTGCATCCTGCACGTCGCCGCAGCAGCAGGCCAACAGCAGCAACTAGGGCCAACACCGTCCCTCAGGACACAGAGAGACGACTTGGGGCGTCTCATCGTAACCAACAGTGAGGACTCAGACACTCTGAGGGAGGCCATGCAGTACACCCCTGCAAACCCAATACCCCAGCATCGGTAGGTATGAAGTAATACTCTCTTCATGAGACACCAGAATTACTAAAGGCCAATTTATTGCGCATGAACAATAAAGATGAATGGTCTAACTTGATTCACACTCATGTCATTATTACATTTGTCATGCATGAGTGCAGTGTGTTGTGAGGGAAATGGGTGCACTAGAAACAGTTAATAGTGATGTGGTTGCGGCGCCTGTGTCCTTCAGCAGGATTTTCTCCGCGTGCATGACGCACATGTGGAGGCAGCCGGTTGTCCCCTTCAGACTCACTGCCAGATATCTCCACTGGTATCCTGCGCTTGGTAGCAATGTTATGGAGTATTGCACACACAGCCACGATGCGGCAGCAGACCTCAGGTGTGTATTTGATGGCCCCACCAGTCTTGTGCAGTATGCGGAAACGGCTCTTCAATAGGCCAAATGTCCTCTCAATGCAATTTCTTGTTCGTATGTGTGCAGCATTGTAACGCCGTTGCTGTGGTGTGGCAGGGTTGAGGTATGGGGTGAGGAGGTACTCACGTAGACCGTAGGCGCTGTCACCTGAGGGTAATAAGCACAGGGTGAGTGCCTATTCTGCGCAGATACATGCTCACAGTGTTCTATTTGGGGACATGTGTACTTACCTAGTAGGTGACCTTCGCCAAAGTCTCCCCTGGCCAGTCGTGTGTGAATGCTGCTGTGCCGGAAGATGAAGGAGTCATGCGTGCTGCCCCGATATTGTGCCACTATGTCCGTGATCTAATTCTTTGCGTTGCATACCATCTGGATATTGAGGGAGTGGTAGGACTTGCGGTTGCGGTACATGTATTCCGTTTGTGCTGGTGGGCAGATGTGGATATGGGTACAGTCAATGCATCCAATTACATGCGGGAAATGTGCAATGTTGTAGAATTTCAGCTTGGTGTCATTTATGTCCTGTTGGGTGGTGGGGAATGATATGTAGTGGTGTAGCCGGGTCAGAATTGCATCCAGGAAACTCCTTAGGCAGCGGGACATGGTGGGCTGGGATATCCCCCTTGCGACAGCAACTATCCCCTGGAAGCTTCCGGAGGCCAGTAGGTGCAGGCTGCACAATACCTGCACATGGGTGGGAACGGCATTGGTCCTCCTTGTTGGATGCTGCAGCAGGGGGTCTAGGTCCTGGATCAGCTTAATGATCATTGGCCCATTTAGGCGGTACTTAACATAGATTTGCTCCCTGGTTTGGCCCAGAAGGGTGACCCACTGACGGAATATCCGCTCCTGGATCCTACACCTGATCCGTGCTGCTCGCTGTAGCCTACGCCGCCTGACCACCATGTAGAGTCCTGGCATTGTAAGAGTCCTCAGTCTCCAGCTGCATGTCCTTTAGTGTGTTTGGTCAGGCCTGCACCTGTTTGTAGTTAACTTTATTCAACTTTTTTTTTTCTTTGGTGGTTACCACCTGGTTTGGGTTCTCCTTAAATTGCGCCTCGCAAATAGCGATTATCGTGTTTTTCGCAATCTGCGATTTTTCTTGAATGGCGATTGCAATTATTTAGCGAGTTTGCAATTGATTTCGCAGAATCCATGGTTTCTCGCTATTTCTAAATCGCAAATGGGCTGGTTCCAGGATTCTGCGATTTTATTAGCGAAATCGCTATTTGTATTTAGCAATTTTGCTATATTGCTATTTTCACTATCATGAATTGCTTTTACTCAATTTGCGATCGCAATTGCTATTTCGCAGCTATTGCGATCGCAATTTGGCTTCATGAATCTGGCTGCTAGTCATTAATATTTCGGATACCACATTAACACCTCACGAAATGACATTGCTAAAAAAAGGGACATCATTTATTCCTACCCCCAAAACAAATCTACTTGAACTGGAAGTCAGCACGTTTAGGTTTACACGAAAACTACGACTACGCCACTTCTTCAATAATGTCTTACCTCCTAAAACAGACATAAAACCTGATCATCTGATGGGCTTACAGCCCCCTAGCTCATATCAAGCTCCCTGCAGCCACAAATGCATCAATACATTTGAGACTCTGGTTAAACAAGATGTAATAAAACTGAATTACAACAAGAAAATAACTAATAACATCACCCAGAAAGATCAAGACACATTAAAAAAGATCGCCAACAACAAAGACATCAAGTGTATTAAAGCTGATAAAGGCAGAGCGCTGGTGATTTTAAATACTCATATGTACCAAAGAAAGATGTGTGAACACATCTCTGATACGGAAACATACATTAAATTGGACGCTAATCCTACTATCCAATTCAAAGCTACACTGAATGAAATACTAACAAAAGCTCACACATCCGGAATCATTGATGAAAGGACTCAGAAATATTTATTGTTGGAACACCCCAAAAGCCCATCAATACATATGACTCCTAAAACTCATAAAAGCATAGAAGACCCCCCATTCAGACCAATTGTATCCACCAGGGGTTCCCTACATGAACCTGTGGGGAAATTCCTTGACAGGTACCTTAAGCCATTGGTCAAACATATGAAAAGCTACGTGAAGGACACCACTGAGTTTCTAGTCAAACTTGCTCAAGTTATCCCACAAGAAGGAGAAAGCCTCATTTTGTGCACAGCAGGCGTGAAATCTTTATATACGTCTAGCCCCCATGAGGGGGGAATTGAAGCCATGGAGAAGACCATTTTGAACAGTGAAATTGACACACAAATGCAACAATTCCTGATGGAACTTATGATGTTCACTTTATATCATAGTTATTTCGAATATGAGAAAGTATGGTATATGCAACTATCCGGAATGTCCATGGGAAATTGAGCAGCGCCCACATATGCGAATATTTACATGAAAGAGTTCGAAGAAACATATATTTATGGCAACCAGACCTGGTCCGACAACCTGAAATTATACGTCAGATACATCGACGATTTATTCTTTATCTGGAAGGATACCAAATAACATTTACTAACAGCGTTGCCAGAGCTAAACACCAAGCGACAGCGGCGGAAAAGCAGCGGACGGATTTTGAGACCCACCGCCATCCTAATTTGGTGGTGGGTCTTCTGTGCCTCTGCAGCGGTTTTCCCGCATCCTCCGGGCCGGCAGTGGCTTTCGCCGGCCCGGAGGATGCGGGAAAACTGCGATCCTAATCAGGCCCTAAGTGCTACTTACAAGAAAATCATCATGAAACACTGGCCTATTCTCACTGCAGAACCTGAATTCAACGATTTATTCAAATTTCCTCCTATCTTTGCTTATACACGCAACAACAACATAAAGGAAATACTATCTAAGGAACCCCCTAAACGCTGAGAATCAAGAGGCATTCGCCCTTGTATGAACTGCAATAACTGTAATAATGTGATCAAAGGTAATTCCATCTCCCATCCTATGAAAGGCCACAACATCAAACTCAATGTCAACGCCACATGTGATTCTTCAAACCTGATATACATATTGAAATGTCCTTGCAGAAAGATCTATATCGGAAAAACTGAAATAAAAATTAAAATACGATTAAACGAACATAAATCGAATATTCAGACAAAAAACGAGAAATCCAATATAGCTGTACACTTCCTGGAACAAAAACATAACATCTCACAATTGAAATTCCTGATATTAGAAATAATTGAAAAACGAGAGGGTAAAGACAATAACAAAACCCTACTACAACGGGAGATATCGCCTTCAAGCGATGAAGCCCTTCGGGCTGAATGATCGGACTGAATTTAACCACCATTTCTGGTGATTTTCTGACTCTAATGTCTTTTGTTGCTGCCTGAATATGTATATATGTTGCTTTTATGTTTTTTTATACAAGAATATTGTGTTTAGTTACAACTTTATTATTCACCTTACACGTGTGCACTTTTCCGCACCTATGATGACCGCCAGTTGGGCGTAGTCCATTTTTTATGCCCAATATTCATGTGACTCTTTGCGAGCCTATCACGACCCTTCAGCATTGTTATACTCCTGATTCTAGTGTTTGTTACTGACACCCAAATATGCAGTCTCTAACCCGGTCGGGCGTAAGGCTCTGATGCGAGGTCCCGCTATCATCCGTTAGAAGCCACTCTCTACATAACGTAAGTAGGTTAATTACCCGCCATGCCACTGTTGGTCCCACCTCTACGAGACCGCATTTTGCATTCCTCGTTGAACTAACATTCGCACACTTTTTTCTGTTTTAGCTACTGGCGAGTTTGTTGATATCAAGCCACGTAAGTGCGGTATCCCCGCTATCACCACAGCACGTCACCTGAGCACATTGTTCACATTTTTTCACTCCGGCCTCACTTTTGCACGCGTCTAGTCTGCATGAACACACCCTGTTATTAGTCGATTATTTTATTGTGTATATGGCTGACATATTTACTTGAACCCCATAGTTACTGGCTATATCTTTTCCTTTGAATTGTAGTGCTCCTGGAAAAAGGGCTAGGGAGCCTGAAATGCATTGGAGCGTTTATGAAATGTTATGGATTGATTGCAATGCTTCGAAAAAATAAGTTCATATGATATGATGTAAAATATCAATGAGAACATTTGAAAATATAAATAAATATAAATAAACGACATTATTCATTCATTCTGAAGAGGAGTCTTGAACAAAGAACCTAAGGTGTGCCCTGAATCAGGGATGCACTCATAATCTATGTGTGCACAACTTGGCATTTTTCTGATGACTTGCACATGGCAGTGTCCCGCCAGGAAAAGATCGATGGAAAGGTAGATTGTAATCCGGATGGCCGGAACCTTGGTGGGACTGCCTCCAAGTTCTGCCTCTGGTTTCCCGCCATCTACACATTAGCAGTAATATTAGCAGTGGTGGTGGTCCAGAGGTAGCCTTTTAGCCTCGTTCCCTCCAGGATTGTAATTGAGTGGTCTGACCGCCAGGCAGTGGGTGGGAAGACTGCCGAAAAAGCAACACAGTGCTTTTCCGACAGACTCGTAATCAGGCCCTAAGCAATGGGTTACTGTATAAAAATTAAGAGTTCTTGAGTAAAAGGTTTCCTGAATGAATGGTACTTTTGTACAGGACACAAGAGTTATGAATAAATAAGTGAGTGCATCTTTTACATAGGACGCTTGGTCTCTCTGAAACTCTTTTGAAAAAAGAAATTGATTACATAAAATAATATATGTACACGTACATGTTTGTATTTGTGAAAGGTATAAAACAAAAAAAAACACTCTTTGTTTTTATTTTTAAATTTTTACAAAAAAGAAATAAAATAAAATAATAATCTATTAAGACAAAAGTATGGTAGACATCAACACGGGAAGCTGTGATATTGTTCTATCAACAAAGAAAGGACAGTTTGGTAAAATTATAACAATAGTGCAAGAACCGTTATAGTGCGAACCCTCTAAAAATAATTCATGCTGTCTGTCTTTTTTTTTTTAACAATAAATTACGTTTTCAGTTCTGTAATCCAAATACCCGTGACTGCTTCTTTCAAGCTAAGCTAAAATCCTAAAATCTCAAGAGCAGTTCAATATTTAGTTGCTAACAATGTGTCATTTTTTTATCTACCATGGACTAATAAATCCATTTTAGGCAGTTGCTATGATGTTGAGGATGTTAAGGACAAGTACCCGCTATGTTGTAAAGGACATGATAACTGGCATTTCGATACAAGTGTCTGTTTCCTTATCAAAACATCATTTTCCAGCTAGAATACAGTTCAGCATTTAAGCTTTTTAGAGATTACCTTGGTAACCAGTTTTCCATGTCACTGAAAATTATCAGTACGATAGCTAAAATGAGACCTCATTAGGGAAAGGAAATAGCTGTATTTCATTTTTTCATTTTGAAACTCACATTACCCTTACATACTGGCAGAATACATTTGCTTTTGGCTGAGAAAAAATGGGTTTGTAAGATCTTGTATTATTTCTCACTATACATGCTAAAAACAAATAGATGTAATCCAAATAATTCACATTAAAAAGCCTTTTTTGTTTCAAGCAGAGAAATAAATACATCAGATCTGTTCCACTTAAATATAAAACGAAGGTGAAATGATCTACTGTGGTGAAATGAAACTAGCATAACAACGTGCCCAAAACATGAAATGTAGAATAATGTATTGAAATACACAGATATCATACTGTGGGAACACAATTACACCAAATCTGATATGCAGCAGTATTATAAGCTCTGCTATAGTAAAAAAAAACTTTCAACTAATCTGAGTTGGGCATAGTTAAACTAAAGGTTTTGCCTAGGCTGAAGGGCATCTTAAAGATAGATTATTTTCTGTTTCGAAGCAGCTATTAATGTATATCTATTTTGCTTAGTCATTTGTCAAGTAAAACAAAATGAGGTACTTTGATTCCTCACACTTTGTTAAATTCATGTGATATCTCTATACTCCTCCCTGAAATGCGAAACTCTCCACTAACCATATTTAAAGTAATTACGCCAGCCAGGTGTGTTTAGTTTTTAAATTCTTTCTGAGGACCAAGCAGTCTGATTCCTACATCAGCTTTGATTCAGAATATTTCAAAACCTTAGTCCCTGGACACCAGTGGATGAAAGCAATTATGGGGCAGATGTATCAAGATACCATTTTGCACTTCTCAAATAGCGATTGTTAAGGAATCGCTATTTGAGAAGTGCAAAATGGTATGTATGTAGAATTTCGCTATTTATTAGCGATTTCTTAAAATTCCTTAATTGCGATTAGCAAATAGCTAATCGCAATTAAGGAATAATTTCCCATTCATTTCTATGGGCCAGGAGGCCCATAGGAATGAATGTGAAATTATTCTCAATTTGCGATTAGCAATTTGCTAATCGCAAATTGAGAATAATTTCAAGGGTGCAAGGGTGTCTTAAGGACACCCTGCTGCACCCCTGAATTGGACATGTGTATGCATATGGCGCACATACATGCCCTAAGGGCATGTATGAGCGTCATGTGGCACCTTTAGAATTTTAAAAAAGTGCTTTTAGAAAAGAATTCGCCAAATACCACCAACTACAAGTTGATGGTAATTTGCGAATTCTTAGTCAAAAATCGCAACACTGAAATGCTTAATACATTTCAAATAAGTTATCGCAATTTGCCATTTCTTAAAAGCCTCGCAATATTAAGGAATCGCTAAATTTGCGATTCCTTAATATTGCGAGGCTTTTTGCTTGATACATTCCAAATCCCGGTTTTTTTTGTCGCACACGCTGCTATTTTCCGAATCGCTGCGTTTGCGACAAAAAAAACGGATGATACATCTGCCCCTCAGATTTTTCCAAAATCTTTAAACTGCATTTAGTTGACCTTTTCCCGTCTGAGGGGCTTTGTGAAAAAACAAAAAATCAAGTGGGGGGAGGTAGAGTACTGATCCGTTCAGTCTCCTTTGGATAGTCAAGATATCATGGGGAAGGATCACTGGTCCTGCATAACCAGGGTATGCAGGTTGGTTCGTTGTGTCTCACAAAATTAAAAGACCCTCATGCACGTGTTTTTTGTCTTCGTAGCGGTATATGTTGTCTCCCCGCTTTTAAACACGTGTGTGCATAATCCTTGGGTCAGTTTTTATGCAACCTCCACCTGGAGGATTTACCCTTGGTTAAGACAGTAGTGATCGTGGATAAGTGAAGTGATGGGGGATTAAAATACCCGTACAGCCAGAAAGGTAATTTTATTAAATCGGGATTCGGGTAGCTCAAGGCAGCAAAGGGGTGTGCCGCTCTGGAATAATAAGGAATTCAAGCGCACTGCAGAGTGAGTTTTAAAAGGTGGTTGATATGTTTCAGCCTTAGTGCCTATATAGGTCGGTAGGCTTTCTTCAAGACCAGTGCAATAGGTGAGGGTGAAGTGAAAGTAAATGAAAAGTTTAACCTGATTTAGGCAATCCACAGTAACATTGTACCTGTTGGAGAAAGTTTTGACGTACACAACAAATAAGGGTAAACGGACACAACATGGATGTACAAATAGACAACAAGTTAAAAACTGTCGAATTTTAAACAGCTTTAAAATGGCAATACTTTAGCACAGAAACGCTCTCTAGAAAGGTGTCAACTCGTTCATACTCATGCCTGGTGGAAATAGTGGCATGCGGAGAAGTCATCCAGTCTTATAACTCCTGTGAGGTGAAGTGAGGTGAACTACATATAAGTCGAGCCTTATCTGTGTAGTATTGGTAGCTCTACATTATTGGTGGTGTAGGGTAAGTGGTGTTTCTAAGTTAGTATTAATTTATAAAATGCCCGATGTTGAGAATTGCCCGATGTTGAGAACGGCCCATGCGTATAAACGTTCCTCACGTGTAAGTGCTGATAATCTAGCAGGTTCGAAACGCGGTGCTCAAGGTACTTGGGGGTGCCTAGGAGGTAAATTGATGCGTGCTCAGTCATGTTGTGGGAATATACTGATCTTAAGCAATGCAGGCGTTAGGGCAACTACGCGGTTATTTCAAACTTGAAAAAAGGCGCAGTGGAGTTTCGGGTAATGACTCAAGGGTGCAGGTGGTGCGAGCTTGTCAGTGCAGGGCAGGATTGGAATAAACACCTAAATTACCGGCACATACCTGGTGAAATGCGGGTGCGCACTTCTTCGGGTCGGGGGCAGGGAAGGGGTGCCTTACTGCCAAAAGAAAGCGATTGGTAAATATGCTGCCAGTATTCACTCACTGTTACTCGGTAAACATCGTTCTTAGCGATACCTGTGGCTTCACTTTTCCTGCGTAGCTAGTGCTATCGCTGCCTCTTCTAACCCGGAAACGGTAGTAGAGGTTTCCCGGGTTAGATATGGCTGTCAATGGAAAATGGAAAAAATACTACCGCGTGTTAGGGGTTTTGCACTGACATTGAGTTCAAAAAATGCCACGGGGGTTTTGATAAGCTGCTAAATAGCATTGTTCCTCAGGGAGAAACTGTTTAGAAATATACAAGTTACTGGGGCATTGAAGTGGTGTCTGTCAGTGAAAATAGAGAAAATACTGCCGCGTTGGTTAGGCTTGACTGTTAATTAGCATTACCCATGATATACGTTTTGGGTTGAAAACGTAGGTATTCGAGCAGTGTCTGGTATGTGACAGAGGAAGGTGAATGAGGTATTATTGGTTCATAGTTATCCTCATAGTTCACTTGAGTTAAGGGGATGGCATCGTTGGAGCATAAGATATAAGTCAGAGGTTGTTTGTCTTAAAGGCTGCATGTTAATTAAACAGAACTTCATGTCTTGGAATAAGGAATTATTTATTAAGCCTCAACCATGGAATATTATCGTTCAGGCCCATGGAGTCAGTTTTCAATCTGTGTATCCATCGTTGTTCTTTTTCAAAAAGAATCTTCGCTGCGTTCCTGTCTTTTGTGTCAATTGTCTCCAAAATGACCCATTGCAGGTCGGTGACAGTGTGGCCTGCTTCCAGGAAATGTGTGGACATTTTTGTTGTGCTTTTTTTGCAGTTGATATTGCTTCGGTGTTCGCAAATTCGTTGTTTTGCTTTTCTACAAGTCATGCCGATGTAACGCATATAGCACGGGCACGTGATCATATAGATCACATGACTAGTTTGACAGTTGGTGTGTCTCCTTATTGTCCACTTTAAGTCAGGAAGTAGTTGTATTTCTTTTGTTGGCTTTGTGAGACTACAAACCGTGCACGTGCCACATAGGAAATGTCCTGTTATTGGAGAATTGTCCCATAGACCAGTTCTCTCTCTATGTCTCTTAGGTGGAGGTCTAGTATGGACCAAGAGAAAGATCTCCCACGTGCTCGGTTTGTAGTCTCACGAAGCCTCCTAGGGGCGTGACTTCACGAAGTTAAATGTGGCACTGGAAAATTGCCGTGCTATACTGAACATTGTCCAATGCCTCTGAGGAAGTGCTCTTGAGCAGGAAACGCGTCAGGCAAGGACTTCATTTTGCTGCGAGTTCAGGTTTTCACGCGCTGCTGTCTGCACTGAATAAATGTGGTATACAGTTTATCTTCGTGGGAGGCTCCCTTCATCTTTACAGGCAACTGTGTTGGATATATATATATATTCACTGAAAAAACCATAGGTTTCACACCAGTTATAGTTAGCTGGAAATTTTACTGATATAAAACCATTGAAATTCCCACGTTATAGTTAGTTGGACTCACTATAACTTGCGCGCCTGCAATGCACTGCTGATGACGTCACATATTACATCACTCATGACATGGTCAGTGACATCACTCATGACATCACTGATGACACCATCCAGTGAATGTGTGTCTTTCTGAAAAAATAAATATGTTTTATATATGAGTGTGTATACATATGTTTTATTCTAGTATATGGAGTATTGATTTATATAAGTGAGTAAATGTGAGAGTGAGAGATTGTAAGAGTTCCTGTTTAAATAAGTATGTGATTCTATAAGTGATTGTTTAAGAGAGTAAGTATGTGTAAGTTTCCTTAGGAATAAGGTGGTAGTGTGTGTATAGCTGTATATGCAAATAAATGGATGTTCAATAGTTTTTTTGCATGTGTGAGTATATGTGTGAGTAACTTTTGGAAGACTGTCGGTGTGTTAACGGATGTAAAGGTGTTTCACTACATATGATAAGTGAGTATATGTATGAATGACTATATAGAACTGTTGGTGAATGAGTAAATGTGTATATAAATGGTTGAATTACTGAATTGGTTGTTGTAACTGGTATAGGTATCGCCACTTTTTTGTAAATGTTAGTTTCTATTTTTGAATATGTGTTTCAGGGGTTACATTACACTGAAAGGAGGTCAGTCACTCTGTCACAGGGATGGTGTCATCAGTGATGTCATGAGTGATGTCACTGACCATGTCATGAGTGATGTAATATGTGACGTCATCAGCAGTGCATTGCAGGCGCGCAAGTTATAGTGAGTCCAACTAACTATAACGTGGGAATTTCAATGGTTTTATATCAGTAAAATTTCCAGCTAACTATAACTGGTGTGAAACCTATGGTTTTTTCAGTGAATTTAATAGGTTTTTTAAATGCTAATTCCTAACTATAACTGGTGTGAAACCTATGGTTTTTTCAGTGAATTTCATAGGTTTTTTAAATGCTAATTCCTAACTATTACTGGTGTGAAACCTATGGTTTTTTCAGTGAATT
This sequence comes from Lissotriton vulgaris, assembly GCF_964263255.1. Classification (NCBI taxonomy): domain Eukaryota; kingdom Metazoa; phylum Chordata; class Amphibia; order Caudata; family Salamandridae; genus Lissotriton; species Lissotriton vulgaris. The sequence continues at coordinate 624,449,446 of NC_141689.1, forward strand.
TCATAGTTTTTTAAATGCTAATTCCTTTGTATATCGAGTTTCTAACCTTTTTTTTTTTTTCAATTTGCTGTTTTTTTTTAAGTATTCATTTTTTTTATATTTTTTTTCTTTTGCGCTCTGGGTGCGCGCTCCGGGAAGCTTTCAGCTAAGCTCTCCTGTAAGCTTCTCCGAGAGCTCATCTGAAAGCGCACCCAGAGCGCAACTGTCGTTCGTGAAAAAAAAATATGAATGAAAAGTTAATAATAATGCAAAACATTTCGTACCATACAAATAAAATTTTTTTTTTTTAATATGGAAAATGATTATGCATTTCTATAAAAGATTGATGACGTCACTTTGGCGCGCAACGTAAGTGCCCTCGGAAGCGCATACGTGCGCGGCGCATAAACGCACGGAAAAGCGCCTACGATCGCGCCACGTTTGCGACCCGGAAGCGCCTACGATCGCGCTGCGTAAACGCACCCGGAAGTGCTCCGGAGCGCGCAGCGTAAACGCGTCGGGTCATGTGACCCTAAAATAACACTTTTCATTGGTTGCTAACAGTTTTTTTTTACAATGAATGAAATCCCCACCCATTTCCTTCACTTCTTCTTTCACTTTTGTGACTGAAAGACCTGCCTTTTTTGCTGCTCCATATTCCTGGATTCATCATGGCTGCCAGACCATCCAGCAGTGAAGATGATTTCATTGATGAAGAGCCTCCTACCCCAAAGGTGAAGGAACATTTCATCTGGAAATTTTTTAAGTTTCCAGAAGGCCAGAAGAAGGTGAATGCACCAAAAGTAGAGTGCAGGATCTGCAAACAGGTCCTGTCACGGGGTAACCCCCCAAAAAAATACTCTTTTGGCAACTTCACCATGATTCGCCATGTGGAGAGGAGGCACCCCCAGAATTTTGCCCGGGAAAGTGTCAGGGCTCTGGCACAGGAGGTTCCCAGAGATGGGGCCTCTACATCAACAGGAGGAGCAACTTCTTCTGGAAGAGAACAATCTCAGGGGCAGGTAGCAAACATTCAACCTGCATTCAACCATGGGGTCGTCAGATGCAGATACTGCAATCAACTCCTCACCTATGGGGAGCAAAGTGTCCTGCTCATGGTTCGGGCATTGGAGAACCATCACTGCCCTTCCCACCCCTAATTTTTTTCTTTTCTTTTTGCTCCTGTTGAGCAGTTTCTATTCCCTGTTTTTGTTCCTCTTCAGTTAAAAGAAGAAAACCAAAAGTTCTTTTCAGAACTACCTCCAATTCTCATCAAAGAGCTATAATCTTAAAAAATGAAGAGTAAGTGAAATATAGTGCATTGATAATTGAAAGGAGAATGAGTAAGAAAGAACAGAAAGGTATGAGAGGTGAAAGGAAGTGAAGTAGGAGGACTGAAAGAAGGTGAGTGTTAGAAAAGAAAGTTATGACACAGTGAATAAACTGGAGGCCTCATTTCTGAAAAGTGACGCATCGCTACGTGAAAATAGCGATGCGTCACTTTTCTGGACGCACTCCTTATGACATTCCAGATATGTCATATTTAATATATGACTAATCAATTCGCAAGGAGTTACAGATATGTCAGTATTTCTGACATATCTGTAAACACAAAAGTAACGCATTGCAGGAGTGCGTCACAAAAGTGACGCAACTCCAATAATGTGTCCTTTCACATGGAAAAAGCACCATGTGAAAGGTTTGCTGTGAAGCAGGCGCAAGATTTTGGCGCAACTGCATCCTAAAAGTGACGCACTGCGTCATTATTACCAAGCTTTTTGCAAGGAACACCCCCTCTGCATGCATTATACCTGACACTATTTTTTAAAAAGTGACGCATCTAGGTACATGGGTCACTTTTTAAAACTCTGCGCCATATTGTATCTGCATCAGGTATAATGTATGCAGAGGGGGCAATCCCTCGCAAAAAGCTTGGTAATAACAACGTACTGAAATCTATGAGATTTCCCTGCGTCACTTTTAGGATGCTATTGCGTCAAAATTTTGCGCCGGCCTCGCATCACTTTTATGTTTACACATATGTCAGAAATACTGACGTATCTGTAACTCCTTGCAACATGATTCGTCATACATTAAATATGACACATCTGGAATGTCATAAGGACTGTGGACAGAAAAGTGACGCATCACACCAGCAGTGTAATAAAATGTGCCTCGTTGCACTATATTTAAAGGATGCAACAGCATCCTAAAAGTGACGCAGTGAAATATCAAACATTTCACTGCGTCGCTATTACAAAGCTTTTAGTGGGAGAACACCCCCTCTGCATGCATTATACCTCACGCAGATATAATGTGGCGCTTGATTTTAAAAAGTGACCCATCTACCTAGATACCTCACTTTTTAAATATAACGCAACGCAACACATTTTTTTACACTACTGGTGCAATGCATCACTTTTCTGTGCGCACTCCTTATGACATTCCAAGTAACGCATTGCTGGAGTGCGTCACAAAAGTGACGCAACTCCAGTAATGTGTCCTTTCAAATGGGGAAAGCAGCATATGAAAGGTCTTGCCTCAGTCTAACACCTGCTGTAAAGCAGGCACAAGATTTTGACGCAACAGCATCCTAAAACTGACGCAGTGAAATCTCAAAGATTTCACTGCGTCGCTATTACAAAGCTTTTTGCGGGAGAACACCCCCTCTGCATGCATTATACCTGACGCTATTTTTAAAAAGTGACGCATCTAGGTACATGGGTCACTTTTTAAAACTCTGCGCCATATTGTATCTGCAACATGATTCGTCATACATTAAATATGACACATCTGGAATGTCATAAGGAGTGCGCACAGAAAAGTGACGCATAACACCAGCAGTGTAATAAAATGTACCTCGTTGCACTATATTTAAAAAGTGACGCATCTAGATAGATGCGTCACTTTTTAAATATTGCATAACAATGCGCATTTTTTTACACCGCTGGTGCGTCACAAAAATTGACGCACAGGAAGCGCAAAACTAACAGCGCAAGGCCTTCATAAATATGGTCCTGGATTTTCCCCGTGCTTCGCCGGTGCGCGTACCATGCGCTTCCCCCGCGCAAAACGAAAAAAATTTTTTAATGCCCTGCAGGACCCTATTTTAGTCCCTACATCAAACCTAGGGGGTCAGAGGGGGTCTACTCTTCCCCCTTATGGTCATTTGCCCCTTTTTTTTTCAAACCCCTTGTGTCTCGATTTTACCGAGACACAAGATGGCGGCCGCTCCGCACTGTTTAGAATGTTTACAGACAACTGAGATCCAATCAGCTTCCTGCGCGCAAGTCGCGTGTCGCGCCTGGAGCGCACTCCGGTGCGCGCACGGGAGAGCGCCTATAGATATATATATTTTTTTGAACCTAAATTACTCAAAATCCACTGGAGCACATATCTTGAGACATAGCAAAGGCACATCGGGCTACCAGTCCCTACAATTTTGCCAAGTTTGGTGGAAATCCATTCAGCCGTTCGGGCTAAAAGTGAAATCGACCGCCCTATGGAAATTAACATGGGGAAAACGCGTTTTGGGACCCCCCTTTTATCTCGGCCCCCGCTTGACGAATCCCCCCCAAACTTTCAGGGAAGGACCGGACCGCCATGAGACCATTTTCCTGAAAATTTCAGGCAGATTCGTCAACCGGCGCCAAAGTTATTCAAAATAGAATGTTGAGATTTAACATTGAAAATTATCCTAACTATAACTACCTACTGGCGACCGCCAGTATTACCTACTGGCGGTCGCCAGTAGGTAGTTATAGTTAGGATAATTTTCAATGTTAAATCTCAACATTCTATTTTGAATAACTTTGGCGCCGGTTGACGAATCTGCCTGAAATTTTCAGGAAAATGGTCTCATGGCGGTCCGGTCCTTCCCTGAAAGTTTGGGGGGGATTCGTCAAGCGGGGGCCGAGATAAAAGGGGGGTCCCAAAACGCGTTTTCCCCATGTTAATTTCCATAGGGCGGTCGATTTCACTTTTAGCCCGAACGGCTGAATGGATTTCCACCAAACTTGGCAAAATTGTAGGGACTGGTAGCCCGATGTGCCTTTGCTATGTCTCAAGATATGTGCTCCAGTGGATTTTGAGTAATTTAGGTTCAAAAAAATATATATATCTATAGGCGCTCTCCCGTGCGCGCACCGGAGTGCGCTCCAGGCGCGACACGCGACTTGCGCGCAGGAAGCTGATTGGATCTCAGTTGTCTGTAAACATTCTAAACAGTGCGGAGCGGCCGCCATCTTGTGTCTCGGTAAAATCGAGACACAAGGGGTTTGAAAAAAAAAGGGGCAAATGACCATAAGGGGGAAGAGTAGACCCCCTCTGACCCCCTAGGTTTGATGTAGGGACTAAAATAGGGTCCTGCAGGGCATTAAAAATTTTTTTTCGTTTTGCGCGGGGGAAGCGCATGGTACGCGCACCGGCGAAGCACGGGGAAAATCCAGGACCATATTTATGAAGGCCTTGCGCTGTTAGTTTTGCGCTTCCTGTGCGTCAATTTTTGTGACGCACCAGCGGTGTAAAAAAATGCGCATTGTTATGCAATATTTAAAAAGTGACGCATCTATCTAGATGCGTCACTTTTTAAATATAGTGCAACGAGGTACATTTTATTACACTGCTGGTGTTATGCGTCACTTTTCTGTGCGCACTCCTTATGACATTCCAGATGTGTCATATTTAATGTATGACGAATCATGTTGCAGATACAATATGGCGCAGAGTTTTAAAAAGTGACCCATGTACCTAGATGCGTCACTTTTTAAAAATAGCGTCAGGTATAATGCATGCAGAGGGGGTGTTCTCCCGCAAAAAGCTTTGTAATAGCGACGCAGTGAAATCTTTGAGATTTCACTGCGTCAGTTTTAGGATGCTGTTGCGTCAAAATCTTGTGCCTGCTTTACAGCAGGTGTTAGACTGAGGCAAGACCTTTCATATGCTGCTTTCCCCATTTGAAAGGACACATTACTGGAGTTGCGTCACTTTTGTGACGCACTCCAGCAATGCGTTACTTGGAATGTCATAAGGAGTGCGCACAGAAAAGTGACGCATTGCACCAGTAGTGTAAAAAAATGTGTTGCGTTGCGTTATATTTAAAAAGTGAGGTATCTAGGTAGATGGGTCACTTTTTAAAATCAAGCGCCACATTATATCTGCGTGAGGTATAATGCATGCAGAGGGGGTGTTCTCCCACTAAAAGCTTTGTAATAGCGACGCAGTGAAATGTTTGAGATTTCACTGCGTCACTTTTAGGATGCTGTTGCATCCTTTAAATATAGTGCAACGAGGCACATTTTATTACACTGCTGGTGTGATGCGTCACTTTTCTGTCCACAGTCCTTATGACATTCCAGATGTGTCATATTTAATGTATGACGAATCATGTTGCAAGGAGTTACAGATACGTCAGTATTTCTGACATATGTGTAAACATAAAAGTGATGCGAGGCCGGCGCAAAATTTTGACGCAATAGCATCCTAAAAGTGACGCAGGGAAATCTCATAGATTTCAGTACGTTGTTATTACCAAGCTTTTTGCGAGGGATTGCCCCCTCTGCATACATTATACCTGATGCAGATACAATATGGCGCAGAGTTTTAAAAAGTGACCCATGTACCTAGATGCGTCACTTTTTAAAAAATAGTGTCAGGTATAATGCATGCAGAGGGGGTGTTCCTTGCAAAAAGCTTGGTAATAATGACGCAGTGCGTCACTTTTAGGATGCAGTTGCGCCAAAATCTTGCGCCTGCTTCACAGCAAACCTTTCACATGGTGCTTTTTCCATGTGAAAGGACACATTATTGGAGTTGCGTCACTTTTGTGACGCACTCCTGCAATGCGTTACTTTTGTGTTTACAGATATGTCAGAAATACTGACATATCTGTAACTCCTTGCGAATTGATTAGTCATATATTAAATATGACATATCTGGAATGTCATAAGGAGTGCGTCCAGAAAAGTGACGCATCGCTATTTTCACGTAGCGATGCGTCACTTTTCAGAAATGAGGCCTCCAGTTTATTCACTGTGTCATAACTTTCTTTTCTAACACTCACCTTCTTTCAGTCCTCCTACTTCACTTCCTTTCACCTCTCATACCTTTCTGTTCTTTCTTACTCATTCTCCTTTCAATTATCAATGCACTATATTTCACTTACTCTTCATTTTTTAAGATTATAGCTCTTTGATGAGAATTGGAGGTAGTTCTGAAAAGAACTTTTGGTTTTCTTCTTTTAACTGAAGAGGAACAAAAACAGGGAATAGAAACTGCTCAACAGGAGCAAAAAGAAAAGAAAAAAATTAGGGGTGGGAAGGGCAGTGATGGTTCTCCAATGCCCGAACCATGAGCAGGACACTTTGCTCCCCATAGGTGAGGAGTTGATTGCAGTATCTGCATCTGACGACCCCATGGTTGAATGCAGGTTGAATGTTTGCTACCTGCCCCTGAGATTGTTCTCTTCCAGAAGAAGTTGCTCCTCCTGTTGATGTAGAGGCCCCATCTCTGGGAACCTCCTGTGCCAGAGCCCTGACACTTTCCCGGGCAAAATTCTGGGGGTGCCTCCTCTCCACATGGCGAATCATGGTGAAGTTGCCAAAAGAGTATTTTTTTGGGGGGTTACCCCGTGACAGGACCTGTTTGCAGATCCTGCACTCTACTTTTGGTGCATTCACCTTCTTCTGGCCTTCTGGAAACTTAAAAAATTTCCAGATGAAATGTTCCTTCACCTTTGGGGTAGGAGGCTCTTCATCAATGAAATCATCTTCACTGCTGGATGGTCTGGCAGCCATGATGAATCCAGGAATATGGAGCAGCAAAAAAGGCAGGTCTTTCAGTCACAAAAGTGAAAGAAGAAGTGAAGGAAATGGGTGGGGATTTCATTCATTGTAAAAAAAAACTGTTAGCAACCAATGAAAAGTGTTATTTTAGGGTCACATGACCCGACGCGTTTACGCTGCGCGCTCCGGAGCACTTCCGGGTGCGTTTACGCAGCGCGATCGTAGGCGCTTCCGGGTCGCAAACGTGGCGCGATCGTAGGCGCTTTTCCGTGCGTTTATGCGCCGCGCACATATGCGCTTCCGAGGGCACTTACGTTGCGCGCCAAAGTGACGTCATCAATCTTTTATAGAAATGCATAATCATTTTCCATATTAAAAAAAACAAATTTTATTTGTATGGTACGAAATGTTTTGCATTATTATTAACTTTTCATTCATATTTTTTTTTCACGAACGACAGTTGCGCTCTGGGTGCGCTTTCAGATGAGCTCTCGGAGAAGCTTACAGGAGAGCTTAGCTGAAAGCTTCCCGGAGCGCGCACCCAGAGCGCAAAAGAAAAAAAATATAAAAAAAATGAATACTTAAAAAAAAACAGCAAATTGAAAAAAAAAAAAAGGTTAGAAACTCGATATACAAAGGAATTAGCATTTAAAAAACTATGAAATTCACTGAAAAAACCATAGGTTTCACACCAGTAATAGTTAGGAATTAGCATTTAAAAAACCTATGAAATTCACTGAAAAAACCATAGGTTTCACACCAGTTATAGTTAGGAATTAGCATTTAAAAAACCTATTAAATTCACTGAAAAAACCATAGGTTTCACACCAGTTATAGTTAGCTGGAAATTTTACTGATATAAAACCATTGAAATTCCCACGTTATAGTTAGTTGGACTCACTATAACTTGCGCGCCTGCAATGCACTGCTGATGACGTCACATATTACATCACTCATGACATGGTCAGTGACATCACTCATGACATGAGGAAGAGATCCCCGCCAGAATCCATCTGTCCTGCTATCAAGCTTAGCCTGAACCAAATCCTATTATGGATTAAAGACTCGCCGAGAATACGAGCACCGCTCCAATTCCCCAATTTTTAATAACATTACCGGCGAAGTCGATGTGAGCAGACATTACCATAATCTCTCACACCTCGGCATAAACTGACAGACAGCCCCCGGCTCTCCGCTATTACAGTACCCCCCAGGATGGCTATTATGCCTTCTTAAGGGGTAATGATATTGAAAACTCTCAAGACAAACTTGACACAAAAGTTTTTGTCCTGATGATGATGCATGTATTTGGTAATTGCATCGAAACGCCGTCGACCTTATTGCACCATATGTTTGCTGGAATTCACCAACTGTGTAAAACAATGGGTTGCTACGATTTAATCTTAGTCTGTAAAACAGATTAACAGTACAGACCGCTTTTGTGCGCTTTTACATAAGTGTTTTGTCATATGTTTTGTCTTGTCCTTTGTGGGTCACAGGCTGTGCCCACTTTTGTATAAATATTATATTTACACTCTTAAACTGAAGAATTGAAAAATAAAAAACTCTGTCCGGCTGGACAGTAGTCATATATACTATCTAGTATATGTCTATCATTCCGTTGATCCCTAAATTACTAGGGTCCCCTGTTCTGTAAAATATACTACTGCCCAAGGACCCTAGTGTTATTCCTTTTGGGTTTTCCCTTGTTCTGTGAAAATATAGTTAAAGCTTGTCCAGGCAAGGTCAGATAGGAAGCCCTTTAGAGCATAAGGCCTCATGTTACTGTGATATATCTAAGCATGATATCTTTTGAAGTGCACACACATGATTTTATATGGATATACATATATATTTTGCAACACTTAAGCCGAAACATATTGGTCACTCACTAATATAGAAGCCTCTTATGATGGTAGCTGTGTTATAAGCTATTTGTTTTTTATTCTGTCACAAGGTAGCCGATTAAAGTTTTTACATAGCTAACCTTGTAGCCAGTTTTAACCATGTTCACTTTGGCACTGCACTTCTCACCAAGCACACCATGCTCACATTGGGTTTTAGTCTGACCCACTTCATCTATAACTAAAATATCCCTGTGCTCCTCCCTCGCAGCGCGGGGGTTGTAGCCTGCATAGAGCCTAGGTATTTTACGTGAGGAGGCACCCCTATGATGAAGCATGACACCTCTGGTGTGTGAGGGAAACCGTCCTTAAAGGGATCCTCTCACTTATATCGTTGAACAAACATTGTTGCATTACAAACCGCTCCTTTGGACCTGTGGCCTTTTTTGTGTCTTGTACCCACTGTCCCCACCCATTTTCTCTCACGCTTTTCCCTCTCCTATACTTGCGCCACTTGGTTATCCCTCCTCCTTTTTTCTCACTTTTTGCTATCCATGCTCTGTGCCTTTCCCCATTCATTATCCACCTCCTGATACCTTTTTCCTCCCATTGTGTTATCCTTCTACCTTCTTTTTCTGTCCCTCATTTCTCCCCCAATTCTTGAAGGGATTGATTCCCCAGGTTATTCTTGCTTTGTTTATCCTCATCCGGTGAGATGACCAAAACAAAATGGAGACCATTCCCTGCAGAGGTCAGCCACCTTGTTGAGAGACTGCAACTCTACAGCACAAGCAGATTGTTTTGGCCTGCACTCCTGATGAGGAACGCACAGCTTGGACCACTGCCTCTATTTTCTCCATGAAACATTGTACTCAATCTACATCTATAGATAGAGAGTGGGCAGAACAACGCTACACAGCAGCACCAAGCCTTCCTGTTTATTTCTACAAGTTTAAACAGGTCAATTGAGGCTATCATGAAGACACTTAGCATGGCAACCCATGCACCCCTCAGCTGCCCCAACTTCTCTCTAAAAAAAGAAGACTGCCTGCCCTCCCCAACTATCACTTATGTCAATTTCCCACCGTCTTATGAAATATCACATCCTATTTCACTCAAACATAGCTATAAATTTCAGCCAGCCATCTGCTTATGTGTAACAATCAAAGATTAAGTTATCAATGGTTCAGCAGGATCAATGACACCAAACCCAGAGAACTGGGAGCCCACTGAACCCTGATTATTGCTGCATTTTAGTACTCAACAGTGGTTCACAAAAGTGCATTACAAATAGCTGCCATTTGTACTTTATCATTGCCAATTATAAATTTCTTAATTTGCAGGGTCCATTTAACAAGGCACAACAAACAGCAGGCAACAACATATCTATGAAGCTCTTGTATGACCCTTAGGTAGATTACATATTCCTAGATGGTACCTACTTGCACCTAATTTAGCTTTTACATATATATATATATATATATATATATATATATATATATATATATATATATATATATATATACATATATATATATATATATACATACATATATATATATATATATATATATATATATATATATATATATATATATATATATATATATACATACATATATATATATATATATATATATTCAATGAAAAAACCATAGGTTATAGACCATATATAGTTAGGAATTCGCATTTACAAAACCTTATTTTACTCGCACAAAACCATTGAAATTCCATATATAGTTAGTTGCACTAACTATATATCGCGCACCCGCAATCCACTGCTGATGATGTCACATATTACATCATTCATGACATGGTCAGTGACATCACTGATGACATCACTGATGACATCTCAAATGACATCACTGATAACATCACTGATGACATCTCATTTAACATTACTGATCATATCACTGATGATATCATTCATGTGATAATACGATGAACCTCTTCAGACTCTAATATAACCTTAGATACAATCAGTGTAAACAGACACTCATAGACTGTCACTCATCCATGGAGTTACTCACACACCTAGTCAGTCATGCAAAGAATCAATCACACCTCCATTTCCTGAACTATACAGTTAGACAAACTTTACTTATTCAAACATATACTAACACATATTTACTCTCTTATACAATCCCTGATACAAGTTCACAATAATCCATACAGCCACTCACACATTCACTGGCTCTTATGCACAGTTATTTATATATGTCAACTCTCACATGTACTGTGCTTTACATATGTACTTACTTTGACATGTAGCACTGAGATATCCATTCACTCACCAATACACTCATGCACACAGTCAACCGCCCATACAGTTGTTTCCACATGCACTTTTGAAACCATACATCTAGTGAATCAACTGCTCACACATCTATGCACAGAGTCATACACCTCCCAGCCACCCACAAACACACACAGTCTCCCATACAAATACTTGGGCAACCAATCAATAACCCATATAGTTACTCATTTAGCTACTTATCAACACATGCAACAGTTTACAGAACAACAGACATAATGATGCACAAATTAAGACAGTTTAGTCACTAACCCATGCACTCAGTGAGACACATTTAATAGCTCACTCATACAGTCAGACATGCACCTACTAAATCCTTCATCCAGACACTTATACATCCACTCATTCTTCAATATGTAAGAGATATTTTAACTTTACAGAAACATACAGTCACTGGATGTTGTCATCAGTCATGTCATTTGAGATGTCATCAGTGATGTCATCAGTGATGTCACTGACCATGTCATGAATGATGTAATATGTGACATCATCAGCAGTGGATTGCGGGTGCGCGATATATAGTTAGTGCAACTAACTATATATGGAATTTCAATGGTTTTGTGCGAGTAAAATAAGGTTTTGTAAATGCGAATTCCTAACTATATATGGTCTATAACCTATGGTTTTTTCATTGAATTTCAATGGTTTTTTAAATGTAAATTTCTAACTATATATGGTCTATAACCTATGGTTTTTTCAGTGAATTTCATTGGTTTTTTAAAAGCTAACATCTGTAGCTGTAAAATGTATTATTCTTTAAATCCCAAAATATATATAGATATTTATTGATAATTTTTTTAAAATATTTTTTTCTTCGCTTCTAGTTCGCGAACCGGGAAGCTTTCCGTTAGCTCATCTTGATGCCGCGATCTAGTCCGCGAACCGGTCAACGTTACGTTAGCGGAACAGTGACGCGTCGCGGAAGCGCGACATATCACGTTATCGCGTAATGCGTCTAATGGAAAGGGGCGACCACTCGGTCCCCCCGAACGTATGGCTGAGTGCCTCGATCCCCCCGGGAAGCCATTTTTGGGCGGGAGGCGCGTCACGGCTGGTATGCCCGAAGCGGCGTAGCCGGGGCGCGCCTTTTCCCGCCCTAGAGTGGGCTGGCCTAGACACCGACGCAGCCAGCCACGCCCTCGGGGCGGGCAGGGGCGGGTTTTCGCCCGCCCTGAAGACGGATAAAAGAAGGCGCAAGACCGGAAGACGTCCTCTTGTTCTTGTGCTCCGAAGCTGCACCTCCTCGCTACACGTGAGCTCGGGACGGAACGAAGAGCCAATTTTGAGCGTTTTGATCTTTTTCTTTGTCTTTTAGATACTTCCTCGGAGATATGCCTAAGAAAGGCGCAAAGAAGATGACGACCGACCAGATGGTGCGGATCCTCTGCAAGGAGATGTCCGAGATAAAGAAACGGTTGGCGGAGCGAGATGGGGAGGAGGGTTCGGGCCCTGCGCCGGCTGAAGGGAGACCTAAGAGGCCGAGAAAGGTTCCAGCCGGTGGAGACGTCCCGGTTCCCTCCGCCCCGCTCGAGGCGCCGACCCCAGTGCCGATAGAGGGGAATCCAATCCCCGTTGTCGTCACCCCGACTTCTAAGGAAGACATGCCCCCCGAGCTGGCAGCACAGCTAGCGGCATGGTTGGGGGATAGTAGTGATGGTGCCACGGCTGCCGAGGCACAGGCACTGATAAAAGGACTGCGTGAGAAGAGAGATGCAGCTAAAGTGACCGCGCCGTTGGCGGGAGTAGACAAGCCGCAAGCGGCAGATGCTGCGTCCGGTTCAGGTAAGCGGCTATTGCCGATTGCAAGGGACGAATCAGCACCCTCTCGTAGAGAGAGATTGGGACAACATGTGCCTTTAGCTATAAAGGAAAAGATCTGGGCGGGGGAATACGTGAATATTTTCTCCTTGCTTGTTGATCATTATGAGGTGGAGCATGTTAAAAGTCAGAAAGACCTAATGCATCCGAGTGTTTGGCGCGCTAAAATGGCCGCCTTTAAGATAAATGAGAATATTGGTAACTGGGGCAATGCGTGGGGAATTTTTACATCGATTTTGGGGGAACGTAGGCCCGAGTTGCTTCCAGAGTTTCCCATTTATCAATCACGTATAATGGGTTACTCGACAGCATATCAAGGTAACCATTGGTTTTGTTATGATAATCTGTTCAGGAAAGAAAAGGAGCATAACAAGAGTTTGACTTGGGATTGTTACGATTCGGTAACATGGGATAAAATGAAAGAATCGGGGATGTTAAGAATGCCATTGGTTGGGAGCACTGTTGTTGATTACTCCCGCCAAAATGGGGGGACGCCCTTTCGACCAAGTACGAGCACTGACGATCAGTCGAGGCCCGCAGGCAATACAGGGAGAAAGGGTTTCTGTTTTAACTTCAACAAAGGGAAATGTACCAGGCCTCCGGGATTATGTAAGTTCAAACATGAGTGTAGTACGTGTGGGTCGTCCCATCCTGAGTCATCGTGCAGAGCCAAAACGGGTGAGAATGGGGGTAAGGGAGGCGCCAAACAGGTCTAATCTAGTCCGAGGGGCGCCTTTACCAACCCCGATTGATACCTTGGCAATGATCCCCTGGCTCAGCGAATACCCGGATCGTACTTCTGCCGGGGTGCTGCGGAACGGTTTTACACATGGTTTCCGCATCCCGGTGGGGGACTTTCAGGGTGTAGGGATTTGCAAGAACCAACTTTCCGTTTTGCAACATACATCTGTGGTGCAAGAGAAAATTCAGAAAGAGGTTAGCCGGGGACGGGTCGCCGGCCCGTTTAGTGTACCCCCGGTACCGGATTTTGTTTGTTCTCCGTTAGGGGTGGTTCCCAAGAAGGACCCAGGTGAGTTTCGTTTGATCCATAATCTGTCTGCTCCACACGGCCTTTCGGTGAATGACGCAATTGATCCAGAAGTTTGTTCGGTGCGATACGCATCGTTTGATGAGGCAGTAGCCATCTTGAATCGCCTGGGGCCCGGGACGTTGATGGCGAAATCGGATATCGAATCAGCGTTCCGGTTGCTCCCGGTACACCCAGACGATCAGCGTCTTTTGGGATTCGGGTTCCAGGGGTCATTTTACATGGATAGGTGTATGCCAATGGGATGCTCTATATCATGTGCTTATTTTGAGCAATTCAGTACTTTCCTGCAATGGGTATTCACTAAGAAATCGGGTTTTCGAAATGTAATGCACTACCTTGACGATTTTTTTTGTTCCTTGGTCCCGCCGGAAATCCTGATTGTGCTCAGGCCTTAGCTGAATTCTGTGTGTTGATGGGTCATTTTGGCGTGCCGTTGGCACCGGGTAAAACTATGGGTCCCACGACTTGCCTCGAGTTTTTGGGGATCGAGTTGGACTCAAGGGAGGGGTGTTTCCGTTTACCAGCTGGCAAAGTGTTGAAATTCAGAACAGCCCTCCAAGTATGTTTGAATACACCTAAGGTTACACTGCATCAGTTGCAACAATTAGTGGGAAAGTTGAACTTTGCCTTGAGGGTCATCCCAATGGCTCGCCCCTTTTCCCGCTCAATTGCCCAAGCGATGGTTGGCCTGAAGGAGGGTCATCATCACACGAGGTTATCGGCTGAGGTCCGCCAGGACATGCGGATATGGTTAGCATTCTTGGCGGACTTCAATGGCCGAGTCGTCTGGAACAAGCCAGCCGTATCCTCGGAAGAGCTTGGGCTATGGACAGATTCAGCAGGTAGCATAGGTTTTGGCGCCATCTTCGGCACGAACTGGTCTGCTCAAAGATGGCCCCTATGGTGGCACGAGAAGGGGCTAACGAGTAATATTGCTTTCCTTGAATTATTTCCCATTCTCGTGGCCCTGAGAACCTGGCCAGAAGGTTTCAGAGATCATTCTGTCGTTTTTTGGTCCGACAATATGACCGTGGTAGAATGCATCAATAGTCAGTCAGCCCATTGTAAAATGATTTTGAGGCTGCTCAAAGAAATTGTCCTACTATGTATGCAACTGAACGTGGTATTCAGAGCAAAACATGTCCCAGGGGTGATGAATCAGGCTGCTGACGCACTGTCTCGTTTTCACATGCAGGCTTTCTCGGGTTTCCTTCCCTCAGCGGACCCGGAGCCGGCACCCTTCCCCGAAGCTCTCTGGTCTCTCGGTGCCCCGAACTTCGTCACCTCGTGGGAGAGAGTCTAGCACCCAGGACAAGGAAGGCATATGAAGGGGCGTTCCAGGCCTATTTAGCCTTTTTGGGGGCAGAGAGAGGGGGTCTTTGGGGTCAGGAAGAGTGGGTAGTACTTTTTCTGATGTCTTTACGTAGGGCTGGGAAATCGGTGGCTACGGCCCAAAGGCATCGTGCCGCCATTTCCTTTGTTGCCAGGGCCCATGGCATCCTGGACCCAACAGCGTCTTTCACAGTACAGAAAGCGCTGCGTGGGTGGCAACGCCTAGAGGGTCGCAGAGTAGACGTAAGACGACCGATAGGTCTAGACAGGTTGTCCCAGTTACTGGCCACACTCCCTAACACATGCTCGTCCCCTTTTGAGTCCTGTTTGTTCCGGACTGCATTTACGCTGGCGTTTCACGGGGCTATGAGAGTTAGTGAGCTGGTTGCAAGGAACAAACAGGATGTGACGGGGGGCTTGTGCAGGGAACATGTCCAGATCAGGGGGGATGCGATGATTGTCTCCTTTCTCAGGTCTAAGACTGACCAAGATGGGAGAGGGGACTGCACGATCATTCGCAGGAACCCCGAGTCATCCATGTGTCCGGTACAGTGCTTAGAAGATTACCTAGCACAAAGAGCGGCATCATGGGGGGGGACATTGTTGAGGCATGCCGACGCCACCCCGCTGACGAGGTTTCAGTTTCAACGGGTGCTTGCAATGGCCGTTGCCGCAGCGGGCTTGGACCCGGGCGAATTTGGGACCCACTCCTTTCGGATAGGGGCTGCCACTGAAGCTACAGCCAGGGGTCTTAATGTAGAGCAAGTAAAACGTGTGGGGCGCTGGTCCTCCAATTGTTATAAGAGGTACGTGCGATTGCATATGTTGTGAAGCTGTAACCATGTACTCACGCCTCTTGTCTTTTGTTTGTTTGCAGTTGCGCGAGCCTACGCGGCAGGGCAGACTGTGCAGTCGACCCAACACCAGGCCAGCGGTCGCACGTCACCGGCTGTGAGGAAGGAGGTGTGGGTCGTGGGCCACTCATACGTGAGACGGGCCGCAGACGTATTCAAAGCAGGTGACATGATTCACGTACCTGGGGAATACGGGTACAGAGTGTCCTTCTACGGAAGGGGCGGTCTCTGTATTGACCAGTTTCAGGAATTTTTTGAGGGTCTGTTAGAGCGGATGAGGTCACCGCCGTCCATAGTCATAGTGCATTTGGGGGGCAATGATATGGTCACCACCGGTAGACGACTTCTCCTGGAGGCTATGCTTTCCACGGTAAGTTGGTTAGCGAGGAGAGTTCCGGGGTGCCTAATTGCGTGGTCTCATATGATCCCACGAAAAGTGTGGCGGGGGGCTATCTCGATCCCTGCTTTGAATCATTCTGTTAAAAAATTGAATAACAAAGTGAGTAGGTTGTTCCGTTCCAAGACATTGCATTCGATCTCGCATAATTGTATTAATGATGACAGTATGTATTTGGGGGATGGTGTGCATTTGTCGAGGGCGGGGAATGAGTTACTCATAGGAGACTTCTTAGCCTGGTTAAAATCTTTAAAACATGACCTTTAGGTAGGAGTTTTGTGGGGGGTCCGGATAGCCGGTCAACTATCCGGACCTGTGGCGGTAAGGTCATGATCGGTGAGCACTAATTGGTAGATCCCTATGAGTGGGCGTCACCCAACACGGATGGGAGCGCTCGGGAGAGGTGGCCATTGGCCCCTCGGTGGGGAGGCGGTCCCGTCTAAGGGCGGGTCGCCGGAAGTAAAGGAAAGGCGGTCAAGGCCCCTTCCTTTGTAGGAGGGGTTACAGCCCCCTCCTGGGGAATTTCCCGGGGCCAGTGTCATCTGCGACGGCAGATGCGGTAAGTTGTGTGGGGTGGGGAGAGGTCAACGATACCTTCTAGATACCCCACACAAGTGTTCGAACGACCTTTAAATGGCGTCGAGTCTTAAGTGCCCCCGTCAAGACAAGGGAAATTGTTAGTAGTTGCACTTGAGGTAAGCCTCTGTGCTGTCGCCCTTCCCAAGTGGGAGGGGTAAGTCTGGTTAGGGATCTTGACACCGGTTATGACCTTGCCGTTGGCCCTTAAACGTTAGGATGTACAATTTCAGTGTTCTTAGAGAATGTTTGTAGGATGCTAGTTCGGCTAGGAGAACCTCTGTATTAGAGATTATGTTAAGGTTAGCCAAACATCGTAATGTGATAATGAAATTGTACATAATATGAAACGTTTAATGTTTTAATTTTTTGTTTTAATAAATACGGCCGGGATGGTCACTCCATCCCACATCCAAAAACTTTAAGAACTGTTTCCGGTTTCCCTCCTTTTGGGGATTGTGTTGAGAGGGGGTGGCGGGTATCTCGGCCATATGGAAAGGGGCGACCACTCGGTCCCCCCGAACGTATGGCTGAGTGCCTCGATCCCCCCGGGAAGCCATTTTTGGGCGGGAGGCGCGTCACGGCTGGTATGCCCGAAGCGGCGTAGCCGGGGCGCGCCTTTTCCCGCCCTAGAGTGGGCTGGCCTAGACACCGACGCAGCCAGCCACGCCCTCGGGGCGGGCAGGGGCGGGTTTTCGCCCGCCCTGAAGACGGATAAAAGAAGGCGCAAGACCGGAAGACGTCCTCTTGTTCTTGTGCTCCGAAGCTGCACCTCCTCGCTACACGTGAGCTCGGGACGGAACGAAGAGCCAATTTTGACCCACCCACCAGCCCCTGAGGACAGCAAGTTGTTGTGCAATAAAGTTAATTTATAAGTTTGTTTTTCCATTTTTCGTTTACAGGCTGTGGCAGTAACAGTTTGTGGTTAATCATAATAAAGTATGGTGAATATCGTCTAGGTTGTTACGATTAAAATGATTTGTGTAGTTTTGCATTTCTAGCATGTTCTTTCGGTCGTAGCGACCAATGTTTTCATAGGTTTGAATAAAATTGTCGTATTTATTTTTGGTAGGCGGTAAGGTCATGATCGGTGAGCACTAATTGGTAGATCCCTATGAGTGGGCGTCACCCAACACGGATGGGAGCGCTCGGGAGAGGTGGCCATTGGCCCCTCGGTGGGGAGGCGGTCCCGTCTAAGGGCGGGTCGCCGGAAGTAAAGGAAAGGCGGTCAAGGCCCCTTCCTTTGTAGGAGGGGTTACAGCCCCCTCCTGGGGAATTTCCCGGGGCCAGTGTCATCTGCGACGGCAGATGCGGTAAGTTGTGTGGGGTGGGGAGAGGTCAACGATACCTTCTAGATACCCCACACAAGTGTTCGAACGACCTTTAAATGGCGTCGAGTCTTAAGTGCCCCCGTCAAGACAAGGGAAATTGTTAGTAGTTGCACTTGAGGTAAGCCTCTGTGCTGTCGCCCTTCCCAAGTGGGAGGGGTAAGTCTGGTTAGGGATCTTGACACCGGTTATGACCTTGCCGTTGGCCCTTAAACGTTAGGATGTACAATTTCAGTGTTCTTAGAGAATGTTTGTAGGATGCTAGTTCGGCTAGGAGAACCTCTGTATTAGAGATTATGTTAAGGTTAGCCAAACATCGTAATGTGATAATGAAATTGTACATAATATGAAACGTTTAATGTTTTAATTTTTTGTTTTAATAAATACGGCCGGGATGGTCACTCCATCCCACATCCAAAAACTTTAAGAACTGTTTCCGGTTTCCCTCCTTTTGGGGATTGTGTTGAGAGGGGGTGGCGGGTATCTCGGCCATATGACGCGTCGCGTTAGCGCTCCCGGAAGTGCTCCGGACCGCGGTCCAGAAGCGATCTGGGACGCGGCGCGCGCCGCGTAACGTAAGCGGAACAGGTCATGTGACTTGTTTATCAAACTTCTCATTGGTTCATTTCACTTTTGGTTTCCAAATGATGTATGACTAGGTCATGTGACCTAAAAATAACACTTTTCATTGGCTCAGAACTTTTGTTTTCCCCAAATCATGTAAACCCCTCCTTATTTCCTCACTCTGACTTTCATCTTGGTGAGAGAAAGACCATTTATCTGAAGATCCACAATGGCTTCCATTCTTGCTGCAGCTGGTGCACCCCCACCACCACCTCCTCATAAGAAGAGAGGACCACCTAGAGAAATTATGACTAACAGAGAGGAGGAAGATGAGGAAGAAGAAGAAGAGGAGACAGAGGAACAACAATTTGTTGATGAGTTGCCCCGGGTTTCCAAACGAAAATCCAGTTTCATATGGCAGTTTTTCACCATCCCTCCTGGAACAAAGAAAGTGAATGCAAAATATGCCACCTGCCTCATCTGTGATCACACATTGTCGAGAGGCACAGAAAAGAAGTACAGTATGGGGAACTATACAATGCATCGTCACATGAGCAGGTGGCATCCCTTGAACTACAGCCGGGCTGAGTTAAGGGATCTTGTAGACAATCCGACGGCAACTCCTGTGGCAAGATCTACATCCACATTGTCTTTGACGGGAAGAGAGGCACAAGAGACTGTGCCAAACATCCAACCTAACTTCCAGCACATAAAGTTATCTTGTGTTCACTGTGGTGAAATGCTGTCATATGGCAACATGAGTGTCAACCTCATGAACATTGCATATGAAAATCATAAATGCCCTAATGCACCCAAAAAGTAATTTTCTTTTTTTTGCTCCAGTTGAGCCGTTTTGAAAGCCTGTTTTTTGTTGTCTCCCCTCCATAAAAAAAACAAAAAAAACATAAAACAGTTCTAAAAATACAAAAAAATCAAAAAATGTTCAAAAAATAAAAAAAAATATAAAACACCAAAAACAAAAAAAAACAGTTCTTTTCAGAACTACCTCCCCTTTCAAACAAAATTGCTAGAATGTTTATCACTCTGGCAAGCTCTATTTCTTTTGGTTCGCTGCAAGTTCGCTGACCGGTTCGCGAACTTTAAGCGAACTAAAAAAATATTTTTTTAAAAAAAAGAAGAGTTAGTATAAGGGAAGTAATCAGAGAATAATGTAAAAAGAAAGACAGCTAGAGAGAGTAAATGAGAGATAGTGTCAATGACATCATCAGCAGTGCATTGCGGGTAAAAAGAGTGGAAAACATTTACCTTATAATTCTTGTTACCTTTTTTAAATATTTTTCCATACTTTCAATCTGTAAAACAAAGAACAAACATTTCAAGAAATATTAAAACATGTATTTAAAAATTAGAAAAGACAAGGGAAAAGGTTCAAAAACAAACAGTTTTTCAACAACTTTGACATTTACAGAAGTCTCTGCTTCTCTACGTTCACTACACAATCCTAAAGATATATATTCGAAAGAAACTGTATCTTGATGTTGCTGAACTGAGGCCTATTTTGGAACATGATGTTTTTCTTGCACTGCTAATGTCTCACAATAGTGATGCAATAGCAGCGCAAAAAAGATGTAAAGCCATAAAAAAATTGTGTCTAACATTGTAAATGATTGTTTTAGGATGCAAATAAGATGTGTGCTTTCAAGAGCTTTCTTTGAGGTGAGGCCTCTTTTTTTTATAAAAAAAAAAACACTACCCAGAAGTACAGCACTCTAAGCATTAAAATTGATATTTACAGAACTCAGCTTACCCATATGTACCACACATTTCTAAATGTATATCATAAGGACAAAAAGCATAACATTAATTATACATGTTAAATGATTTATTTTTGCTGTTCTCAGAATGTATCAAATTTCACTTAAATCAGTGACTTGAAGGTATTCATCATGTAACAGCGGGGAAAAAAAAACACAATCAAAATGACTGTGTTTAAAAAACCCATACAACCTAAGAAATCTGATTTCAAAACTTCTTAAAATTAACTTACTTTCAATGACGTCGAAGGATCTCCTATAAACAGCATCCACTCTGTTGTGCTTTAAATATTTTCAGCCCGCCACTTTCTGAAAGAAAACCTCCATCGATACGTGAAATATGTTACATAGAAAAAAAACTTCTCTCATTATATCACATGTTTCCACTAGGCCAAATCATGTTGCCGCGATTCGCAAATCTTGTAATTCTTCCAATCAAATCCCGACATTTTCTATTTTCGCAACTTTCAAAAATAAAATATTTGAGATTATTTTCACAATCCTGGACTACTAATATCTTACTCTTCTTTGTCACTCATGTTCTCCTTTTCCTATGACACTGATACTGCTTACTATGAAGCAGACTTACTTGCATCAGGTTTATATAGTTGAATTTTTAATCGAGACAGCATTGCAGACTTACATTCCCTCTACTTAAAATTTTGGTTTTAAAAACACCAGGTAAGAATTTTTAAGGTCAAACGGCAATTTTTTTTTGAACGTTACAACAGAATCATTACAGAATGACCAGCCGTTTCCAGACTTTAAGTAAGCTGTATAATGTCCTGATGTAGTTGATGAACCATCGTGATAGATAATTGCTACAGTAACAAAAGTCCTCCCTGATATTGACAGCTGAGAAGCCACAAAATTTTTTATTAAAGTTGACAATTTTGTTCCATCAGGCCTACATCGTTGCATCATTAAAATGACATACTGGCCATATCTACGTATAAATAATGTTGACATCATATCACATTTACATTGACTACACTCCATGTTGTGATCCGCTGCATTTACTAGCTTATTAAAGGAGACTGATTTACTGTCTGGCAAAGTTAAATATATAAATCTTTCTGAGTCTACACTAGTAGTACTTGATACCATACAGTTCTCGCAGTCATGCTGCCATTGATAAGAAAGCCCAAACAGGTGATCTACATCTACACCCTCAACTTGCAATATATCAAGCATATACATTAAAAACTCCTGACAATCTTGCTGATTATTTTCAGAGAAGTCTGTTTGACCTGAACATTCATCTAACAGATAACGAACTTCAGACACACTTTCTACTTTTGTTCGATCAGTGCTACATTTCTCGAAAACAGAATTCAACAAACAGCATAAAATTTGTTCAGAATTCAACAGAATCTGTTCTTTTAAACTCTCTAGTGAAAAGAGAACATTAACCACTACATTTGCATAGCAGTTGACACCAGAACTGTTTTCAAATTGAAAACCGACAACATCTTCAACAGAATCCACTTTATTTCTGCTAACAACTTTCGGTTCATTGACTTTTAGTCTTTTTGCAACAACTTCCCTACTATTACTACTATTTCTACGTTTCCGGCCTACCACACGTTTCTCAAACAAAGGATATTGAGGCAAATGTGGCGCATACTCTCTTCTTAACCTATTGTATTCCTTAACACAATCTAGATCCGCACAAATGTTTGTGACATCACAGTCAATCAAGTACAATCCCGATAAAGTTCTAACTCGCGACAATGCCACATATGCCATACCCTCCTTGAACACTGAACTGCCAATATTCACCAATGCACAGTCTACACTTAAACCTTGCGATTTATGGATTGTCACCGCATATGCCAAGCAAACAGGAAACTGTTTACGGCGAACATATAAGTCTTTAACAAGCAAAAACCTAGCAGAACAACGAGCAATTTTCTGTACTTCCTCAATACCATCAAATTTAATTCTTAAAAATTCTATTCCATCTCTATTTCTGTATTTCTCAAAATCAACAACATTACCCATTGATCCATTTACCAGACCTCTTTCTACATGTAAATTCCGTCTCAAAATGATTCGGCAATTTAAACACACATTCAGAGTCTTTTCAAAACCCGCTGTCTTAGATATAGTCTTCTCTAATGAATCCAATTTTGATTTCAAATTATCTGACAAAATAATTGTTGATCCCATATGCTCTAATTTGTCGATAGCTTCAAGTTTCACAATCTCTTGCTTTTCTAAATTCAACATTTTGTTGTTGAAGATGGCACATTCTGCAAGAGTTGGCATGAGACATATCCCGGATTTCTTCTCAGTAATTTTCTGAAAAATATTCTCAGGCACAATCTCTTGTTTGGGATACAAATTTGACAGTAACCGTGCATTTAAAGCTTCTTTCCCATACTCGGTCACTTTTCCAATTCTAATATCTTGTAGAATATTCTTGTAATCTTCATCCTTTGCCTGACGCATATTTTGATGCAGTTCTGCATAATTGAAGTTTAACCATATATTGACGTTGCCAATGCTCCCTAGGCACTTCCTGGTATCTTCATGCGTGAGTATTTTGAACACAGGTTGACCTTTTACTGGTGTCAGCTGTAGAAGATCTCCGAAAACAATAATGTGTTTCCCACCAAATAAGACATCATATTCAGTTTTAAGTACTTCTTGCATTCTCAAATGCACAAAGGCAAGCATGACATTGGAAACCATGCTTACTTCGTCAATGATAAGTAGTTTCATTTTCCTCAAGACTCTTGAAACTTCACAGCAAGCATCTCCAGATAACTTGTTGTATTGTAATTTGTTGTCATGCTCCACCGGCAGCATCAATAGACGATGCAAAGTAATACCTTTAATATTATGTGCTGCCAGTCCAGTAGGAGCAGTGACAACACAAGACAGCGATGACTCAGTCCTTTCCTGCAAATAACAAGAGATTGCTTTAATGAGGAAACTTTTTCCAGTTCCCGCTTCTCCACTCACGTACAGTCGGACAGGCTTCAACGACGTACACGAGCACTCTTTCTTCTCATGACTTAATCCGTGCTCAATTTCCTTGGTAACTTCATCATATATTTTCCTCTGCTCAACGTTGAGTTGTTTTTCCAAGTCTTGTAAGTTAACTGAATCCTCCTGAGCATGTGCCATGGCTCTTTCTACTTCATTCATAGCAGTGGCAGCTTCATTTTCGATAATAGGTCCTCCAAGTGGATCTTGACTCAATGAAACAGAACTCTGACTGTCCTGAGAACTGTCTCTGGCAATCTCGGCTGCAATCGTTGCTTCCTGCTCAATTTCCAAAGTTAGCATTTCTTGATATTTAGAAAAAGCAGGACATTCTATGGACTCCTTGGCTGCATTGAAAGAGTCTTCGTAACAGAGGAAATCTCCAAGCAGTTCCTCTTCTGCACGCCAAGGCTTGAAAAGTTGCAAAAGTGCTAAATAGAAAAACTCCTTTTTTTCTGGAGATTCGCCACTTAATTTTCGATGGTTTACTAATTGGCATTTTCTTTGCTTGACCAGGCATCCCTCACTTCCAATTACAGCATACACTCCTTTCTCAATATCTTCTTTGATGTTCCTCTTGAATATATAATTTTGGAGAACCTCATATAGACAAACATTCTCAAGGTGACTGCTTCGATTTGGATAATATGTATCCAACATGTTGGTCTTCAAAATGTCGGTACTGTTTGGTTCCTTTACTGCCAAATACTCAATTTCCCGAACAGGTTTTAGAACTCGATTTCGCGTTGCAGCAAGACCAAGACTCGCCCAAACGAGACTCCTGGATTTGGCATAGAGACTTGCTGAAGACAATCGATCAGAACATTCGTAAGCTCCGATTTCTCGATGCGACAACATCTTCAGACTGAAACTGTACAACTTCTTGCTGAGGCTCTTTTCATGGGAAATGTCCTCCCACATATCCTTCAGTTCGGTCTTTTCTTTTTTGGTGATGTAAGATGTCATATACCGAGCCACTGCCATACAGTTGTCAGCCACAAACTGTATATCCATGTTCGCATTCCACATGGACAAAATCACTGGGTTGTAGTCATTGATGTACTTGGACTCTTCGTTCCTTTTCAAATTGTATGTATTCTTGGGTGATTTCCTCGTCACATTATGTCGCAGCGAAGACATCAAACTGTTCACTCTTCCTTTAGAAATCACCGGTCGTGGAAAGTTGAAACGACATTTGGTGTAGAACTTGTCCTTGTTTCTGAATTTACGACGACAGTACTTCCCACAACGATGGCTTTGGAAACGTAGAACTTGTTCTCTTAGACTTTTCTTCTCCGTTGCGTTTGGAACAGCACATGTAGAATACTGTTCGATTAAATTCATCACTAAGTCATCCGGATCTGTTCCAAATTTAGGTGCATCCTTGATCCACAGCAACATATGTATATGAGGGGCACCTCTTGCTTGATACTCCTTTCTCCAGAAGAAATCCAACACCTCTCCAAGAGGTGGATTCTTTTTATTTGTGATGAAAGACATCATAGCTTCAAATCTATGATTGAAGTACCTGCATACATTCACAGGATCCAAAGAACACAGTTCTCCAGGTGTCTTGAATTCAATGTTTTCAATATTTCCATTTGCCTCTCGTAGAAATTCAAGTAAGTCATCCCAGCCATACTCAGCACAGCTCAGAGTGAGGAACCATGTCGGAGTTCCTAAGTTCCTCAGCATACATTTTAAATCACCATGACGACGGTACCAGTACTCATTAGTACCACGCTGACACGCCATGAGATTAATTAAGTGAGAATCCAAAATACTGTCTTGGACATTGACTTTATGCATAAAGTCACTTGCCGAGATGTTTCGCATCTGTATACCACTTTTTAAGATGTGGTTCACTGCATATGAAAGTCCAGATAGATCGCTTTCAAACAGGAGATGAAACAAATAGGGAATGCATTGCCGAAACCTAGGATCTTCTGCATACAATCGTAAAGTCCGGTATTCAGACGCAGGAATTTCACGAGGTCGCTCATCATATCTTCCTCCTTGACCTATGGGAAATAGCTGTGGGAAACACCGAGCTTCCAAACTTTCCTCCCAAACACTAATGGGACTCCCTTTGGCTTGTTTCATTTGAAACAACTCAATAGCATTCCCCATGACTTCCTTGGAATGCAAAGGATGAACACTATAATGTTCATATATTTCTTCACTTTTAGAGGCCTCTAGTTTCTCAATTTGGCCAGCACACAAATCGCTATCCTCTTCATCACTTACTTCCTCTTCTGCAACATATACATTCTTATAGTACTTATTATTTTTCTTCAAATACACTGTTGCCTTTTTGACTTTCCTAACATCCACTAAATCTTGCCATATTTTCTTATTCTTTGTCGGAACCCCATTAACCAAGATAACCAGAGGTTCCTCTTCCACTTTTTCTATTCCAATTGTGTTAATGTTTTTGTTCAAATCTAGAGGCAAATAAACAACTCTTCCCTTTAATCCTCTCTGTAAATCTGCTGGAGGCAACTTCCCTGTCTTTGGCTCCATTCTTACAATAGCCTGAAAGGGATGGATACTTTGAATCAAAATAGATTCATAAGTATTTAAATCCTTCAATTCAGAAGGAATCTCAACCAATTCCAGATTATTATGAACTGCCCTAGCAGGCATCTGGTTTTGGTTTAATTTATTACAACAATAAGTACACACACGTTGATCCGATCCCAAATCAAAATAATTTTCTACCATCAAGTATGTGGCTAAATCCTTCCATTCACTATTATTTTCCCTTTCACTTTTTGCATATAAATCCACTACCTTAGTCTGATTCTTATAATAAGTGCGTCGACAACATACACAAGTGAAATTAGGCCTCTCACTTGATTTCATCTGAAACGTGGCAATTTCCTTCTGAAAATTATCTGTACTGGAAACCTGTACATTATCTTCCACATTACCCTCTACTTCAGGGTCAATTTGAACATTCTCATCTTTACTACCAAAGTAACAAAACTCAATTTCTTCACAAAGATTCTTCACATCTATTTCAGAACCATGCAAAAGAGCAGCACATAACTGTTTAAGCATAATTGCTGGACTCTTAGCATAATACAACATTCTCACTAAATTTCTCACTTTATTATGATGCACTGCTAGCATCCTGAAATGATGAAAAACACTCTGGCATACTCTCCTGGAAAGACAAGCCAGTGAATGACCACGCAAACCTGTCATTTGTCTCACTCTGCAAGGATCTAAATTTTGCAACAACTTCATTTTCTGCTTCAAACTTTTCTTATTAAATGTCCGTATAAAATCACAAAGCAAATTGATGGAAACCTGTCGCACACTGCAAATAGAACTACACTTCCAAATGTACACAGGACCCTTAGGACGTCTTCCTAAAACCTCATCACTTAGCGCCTCTTCTGTCTCTGTTGTCACAAGTTGTTCTTTTTCAACTGGACAACCATCCTTCACTTCATAAGCTCGACCATTGATGTCAACTGCATGCACCAAATCATTATCCTGAAAATAAGTCTCTTCATTAAAAAATGCCTCAGAACTTGAACTATGCATCCATTCTCCAGAAAAAACTTCACAAAAGTTAGTACGATTTACTACTCTCTTCCATCTACTTTTTGTTTTGAAATCAGAAATTACCTTGCTTAGTTTCCTAATTCTATTAATTACCAAAATAAACAACTTTCGCTTGATTTCAAAAGCATGATCAATAATTTTCTCTACATTTTTCTTCTTCCTATAAAATGCCGCTTTCTGTTGGCCTTTCTTTTTAATATTTTTCAATAAATTAACTAATGTCCTATGACGGAACATTCGTTGTCGAATGTCCCTAAACTGTTGTTTCCTTCTACTATCATGCACAGAGTTATCTCTTCCTCTACCAGTAACATTTGTGATGTGTCTCTCCTTTCCATTTAAATTACGTTTTTTTTTGTGAACAGACACATTTTTTTGTGCAAAATTTTTTTTACTACAAATATTTCTTAAGAATGATTTCGTGCTCTTACCCGGCCCTTTCTTGGTGTTTTGACAAGTATTTGGGGAAGAGGACTGCTGCAATAAAACATCATCCTGCTGTCTTTGACGTTTTCTAGCCTTTCGTATTCGACTTCTGGAAGGCATTTTCCAAACTATGAAAGAATCTGCAGTTGAATCTGTGAAAAAATATAATATAAAATGTTATTAACCACTATTACCAAACAGTAAATAAATAACAGTCATCTAAAACTTAATGCCGTACTAATTATTTAACATAGCAAATATTTTCCACCAGCACTGCATCACAAAAATGACACTCAATGGTACAAAACAGGCATACAACACTCATAAATCACTCCCTAATATTTTAAATCATTAATTCAGGATGACGATAAGATGTAGCCTATCTAAAGGTTTGTTTAGGCCCAGATCTTTGGACTGGGGTGAATGTGTGTCATTGATCCACATTCAGTCCATCACCTGTTTTGTTTATTTGAGGTGAGGCCAACACATGGTTGCAGATAAGATTTTCACTGAAAAAAAACCAAGGTAAAAAAACATGTGAAGGCCTACCAATGAAGTAAATCATTAAATGAAAACCAATACATTTCTGGGAATATGCACTACTAGTGCTTCATAAGATGTTTTGGGTCATATTTATAAGTTATTTGAGTATCTAGTATGCTATTTTACATTCTTCATGGTGCAAATTTATTGTAAATACGCTCCCACCTACGGTTGGCAAATTTAGATTTTGATTATGGGAGTTAGATAGGCATGTTAATAATTTCCCAAAAATGGTATATAACCCCAAACAACCTTTGTAGCAAATGCTCTTAGCCATGTTATCCACCTCCCATTGGATAACATGGCTAAGAAGTGCTTGCAAATGTGATAAAAAAAGGCCTGCAATGCATGAATATCGCAGAAAAATCAGCGATATTCATGCATTTTCCAGCAAATGCTCTTAGCCATGTTATCCACTTCCTATTAAATAACATAGCTAAGAACTGCTCAGGGCACCATGAGGAACGCTTTCCATTTAAAAAGGGAAAAATAACATCAAAGACACTAAAATGCCTTCTAAATATGAACCCAAACAACCTATGAAGCAATGTGGAAAAAACTGCCGCAATGCATGAATATAGCAGAAAAATCAGCGACATTCATGCATTTTCCAGCAAATGCTCTTAGCCATGTTATCCACTTCCTATTAAATAACATGGCTAAGAACTGCTCAGGGCACCATGAGGAACGCTTTCCATTTAAAAAGGGAAAAATAACATCAAAGACACTAAAATGCCTCCTAAATATGAACCCAAACAACCTATGAAGCAATGTGAAAAAAAACGGCCACAATGCATGAATATAGCAAAAAAATCAGCGATATTCATGCATTTTCCAGCAAATGCTCTTAGCCATGTTATCCACTTCCTATTAAATAACATGGCTAAGAACTGCTCAGGGCCCCATGAGGAACGCTTTCCATTTAAAAAGGGAAAAATAACATCAAAGACACTAAAATGCCTTCTAAATATGAACCCAAACAACCTATGAAGCAATGTGAAAAAAAACGGCCACAATGCAAGAATATAGCAGAAAAATCAGCGATATTCATGCATTTTCCAGCAAATGCTATTAGCCATGTTATCCACTTCCTATTAAATAACATGGCTAAGAACTACTCAGGGCCCCATGAGGAACGCTTTCCATTTAAAAAGGGAAAAATAACTTCAAAGACACTAAAATGCCTTCTAAATATGACCCCAAACAACCTATGAAGCTCTAACAGTACATATCCTGAAATTTAATTCATTTCAAAATTCGTTTTTAAACACAGCATATAAATCAATTGTATACCTGCATTCATGAAGAAATAACTAAAAATATCCTTGAGACACATGAAAGTGTTTTCTGGAATGCCCTAGCACCATTTTTGGGACACTATTAACATGGCTAGGTAACTCCCATAATCAAAATCTAAATTTGCGAAGCACAAGTGGGAGCGTATTTACAAGACACTTGTCCCATGAGGAACACTTTACATTTTAAAAGGCGAACACAACATCTTAGACACTCAAATACCTTATAAATATGGCCCAAAACAACCTATAAAGCTCTAGCAGTACATATCCAGAAATGTAATTGATTTCTTAAATCGTTTTTAAAAGCAACATATCTGTTTCAGCTTACATAACAGACCATGAAATGGCCTCCATGTATTACAATATCTTGTGTTACTGCATGCCAGAATGTTACACCAAATATGCAATTATAATTTCTCTATGAAACTAATTCTATTAGTATATCACTAGAGACAAAACCACATTTTAAAAACACAGCTTTCTTCATCATTTTCTCCTTAAATCATACTATTCTCTATCTAAATTAAATAA
This sequence comes from Lissotriton vulgaris, assembly GCF_964263255.1. Taxonomy (NCBI): domain Eukaryota; kingdom Metazoa; phylum Chordata; class Amphibia; order Caudata; family Salamandridae; genus Lissotriton; species Lissotriton vulgaris. The sequence continues at coordinate 624,479,428 of NC_141689.1, forward strand.
ATCTTTTCTCACCTTAGCAAATATTTTTTGAGTTTTGAAAACAGTCTCAGAAATACACCAAATTGTCTTCAGCAGAAGAAAAAGGATGCACTCCAAAGGCTGCAGCTATTGAAAGCACAGAAATACAGATATTCTTTTCACATATCTCTCATATTAGCCAATCATACCTCTTCCCTCACTTTTTTCAAATCAAAACCCTTCCCCCCTCTGCCCTGTCTGCCTTGTTTCCATAGCAACCACCTCCTGGAAGACCTCTCATGTTTCCAAATTCACAAAACAATGTTTCAATTGAACTCTGAACTCTCAGTGCACCTGCGTATCCAGTGCAATCTTTCATTAATTGTTTCTTCCTTGACCATTCAAATTACATCTTTCAAAGAACACATCCATGCACCCTAACTTTCTGTTTTCAGAAATGGAAATGCACCAATCACTGCTAATGAATCATTAGCATAGTAAAACCACAGTTTTTTTTCTTTAGAAACTCCTACTGTTTCAACTGCCCTTTCATTACCACACTTCATCTGACTGCAGAACAACCTTCTTCCACCATGTTTAACGTCTGGATTGTTGGACATAGTTACATCCACTGGGCTCAAAGGTATGCTGAGAGCAGAAATTTACACAACCTCAATTTACAAGATGTGGAAATTAACTGGTTGGGCCAAAGAGGATTAAAATGTCACCAATTGATTCCATTGGTGAAAACCTTTATGCATTTGCCAAAACCTGACCTGTTAATAGTGCACTGTGGAGGTAATGATTTGGGCACTTTGACAGGGGTAGGTCTGGAAATGCTTTTAAAGGACACCTTGGAGCAATTAATGGCACTTTTTCCTCAAACTGCCTTGGTATATTCCAATATATGCCAAAGACAGAAATGGAGGTGGTCCAACCAATTTTGTCCACAAATTGAGAAAGCGAGGAAGCATGTAAACAAATCTGTTTCAGCTTACATGAGAGACCATGGAATGGGCTCTCTGTACAACAACAACTTGCGTTACTACATGCAAGATATCTACAGAGGAGATGGAGTTCACTTCTCAGATGAGGGCAACAGAATTTTCATTCTGAATTTAAGACTGTGCATTGGTACCTACTTATAAGTACCTAAATGTACCATAAACCCAAAAGCTCTTCTCAGAGCTACCCTACATCTGATCACTCACAATTATTATTTTTCTCTAACTTTTTTCACTAATTTTCCACAAAATTCGCTCCCCGGAGCGCTACCCGGTTCGCTAACCGAAAGCTAACCTCGCGGAATTTTTTTTAAAAAAATTTTTTTTCCCGCACATATAAGCCTCCTCAGCCACGCTCAGAAAACCTAGGGGGTCAAGATAAGTCTACCATGACCCCTTCTACCCATTCTAAACATTATTTGCCCTCCATCTTGTATCTTAATGCGAACGAAACACAAAATGGTGGACTCCCGTGACGCTTAAGGTTCGCTAACCGGGCAGCTTCCCGGAAAGCGGTCCTAAAAAAAGGCGGGAAAGTAATTTACAGAAAAACGACTAGAGACACTCTCATCAAATATAGATTAGCTCATACTACATAACAATCCCTTCCATTCTCACAAATTTCATTGAAATTCCATTTAGCCATTTAGCCTGTAGACCTCTCCAAGTACCGTGAGGTAAATTACTTCACAAAACACATCTGAATTGTTGGAATTGACAACCAATGAAAATGTTACTTTCATTTTCTACTTTTATTACCTGACATTTGATTGGTTATATACCTGTATATATATAAAGGGAGAGAAGGAAACACAGCCATTTTGACTACTACTTCTTGTTGTACCTCCTATTTCAAAAGCTTCAAAAAACTTCAACTTCTTTGTGAAGGTAAGTTATAATTTAATATATTGTGCACTATGACTTAATATAGTAGACTTTTTCTGCTAGATATACACTATCCCTCTGTAGTAGTAATGTATTTAGATAGACTTCTCTGTTATAGTTATCAATGGAGTAAGGCTTGTCTTGGTTAAATCACATACACTTTTTTATAGTCCTATTTCCACTCTCATACTATACACTGCCAAAAGATAAATTCACTGATAAAAACTGCCTATCTAAAATTAATCCCAACAGTGCCCTATCTCTACTAATATATATTTTCTTATTCAAAATTTCAGGCAAAATGGAAGGCGAACAACAAGTTTCATTTTCGATTGAACTGAAGGAGAACAGCCAAGACAAACTTGATGACTTTATGGATGACAGTAGAGACCACGAACTTCTACAATGTGTTGAAGCAGTAGACAACTTGCTTCAAAATGAAAAACAATTACACCCTATAATAAATTATGACATTTCTGACAATGAAATGTTAGAAAATTTAATAAAATATGAAACATAATAAAAAAAAATAAACAAAGAAAACAAAAAAAAACAAGAAAAACAACAAACAATTAACATACAGTATTAGAAAAGTCTTTCATTCTTTTATCCATAAAGTTCGCTGCCCAGAAAGCTATCCGGTTCGCGAACTTGGCGCTTACCACGCAAAAAAAAATTATTTTTTTTTGGACCCTCTAGGCCCTTTTAAAACCTCCACATAAAACCTAGGGGGTCAACGAGGATCTACTATGCCCCCTTATGGTAATTTCCCCCTTTGTTTTGGCCTCCTCTTGTCTCTCGATCCTACCGAGAGACAAGATGGCGGCCGCTCCGGACTGTTTAGAATGTTGACAGACACCGGAGGGCCAATCAGCTTCTCATCGCAAAGTTCCGTTACGCGAAAGGTTCGCTAACCGGATAGCTGCCCGGAGCGCTGTTACAGATATATATCTTGATTTAAACGTTAATTTCTCAAAATCCATTGAAGCACATATATTGAGACCTAGCAAAGGCACATCGGGCTAACAGTCCCTACAATTTTGCCAAATTTCGTGAAAATCCATTCAGCCGTTCGGGCTAAAAGTGAGTCCAACCGCCCTATGGAAAATAACATGGGAAAAACGCGTTTTGGGACCCCCCTTTTTTCTCGGCCCCCCCTTGACGAACCCCCCCCAAATTTCCAGGAGCTGCTCAGAAACAAAATGTGCCATTTTCCTGAAAATTTCAGCCAATTCCGTCCACAAACGCCAAAGTTATTAGGCATAGAATTTTCAAAAGTCCCATAGAGAAAAAATCCTAACTATATATACCTACTGGCGACCGCCAGTAGGTAATATACATATATATATATGTATATATATATATATATATATATATATATATATATATATATATATATATATATATATATATTACTGCTCCGTACTCCGCACCGGGACAACCCTCCTGGTCCCGCGGAAAAAAGCACTCTCGGGGGGTAATTTCAGGAATTTATTCAAACTCCCAAATGCTGCAAGACGAACAGACGCGTTTCGGTACTAGACCTTAATCTTTGTTTACCGAAGCGCCATCTTGGTACAGTTTTAAACGCACGTACATTACAGAAAGCAAAAAGGGACAACATAAATCAAACGAGTCCCAAAAGCGGGCGCCATTTGTAAATTGCAAATACATTATATCACTCGCCACGATACCCCCGAATGGGCATCCCTATGTACAGTATGTATAACTATATACACACATCTACAAATTGGAGATATATACACACAGTTGAGCCCTGGATGGGCAAAAGCCTCCTGTTAAATGACGTGAGATACTGTAACCAAAGAAAATCAAAGAAAATCACACGTTAGAGGAGAGTAAATGGAAGGAAGAAGAGAAAGGGTCAGAGGATAAAGAGGTTAGAGAGGAATATATACATATATACATCCTGATACATGATCATACTATACATGGCAATTCCATAAACCTTTGAAATCCTGGAAAAGGGGAGCCTTACAGAATTTCACTAAGTATAGACACTCAATCCATCATTATACACATACTTAATGATTAATCCCCCAAATGTATGGCCAGATCCTCACTGATATTTAGACCTAGAGGCTGCTTTGTCTGCATATCCACGATGTACCGTGACTCTAACCTCCGGAGTCTAAGCAGTCTATCGCCTCCTCTAGGGTTACTTGGAACATGATCCAGGCCGAAATAACTCAACAGATCCCTGTTGCGTTGATGAACCTTGTCAAAATGACGCGCAACAGGGTAAGTTTCGTCGCCCTTTGCGATGGCCCTCATGTGTTCAAGTATTCTCATTTTCATGGGATTTATAGTACTCCCCACGTATCTTAGCCCACAGGGGCAGGTTAAACAATAGACACAGTAGGGAGTGGTACATGTAAGGAAGCTTCTAATTTTTCTGCGCGCTCCTACGTGAGGGATGGTATAACTCAGTACTCTCTTGCTCGCCTTGCAGGCTTTGCATTTCCCGCATGGGAAAAAACCTTGCATGGAGCCGAAGGCTGTCTCTGGTTTCTTCACGAAGTGGCTCTGTACTAGGTCATTTTTAAGGGATCTTGCCTTCCTAAATGTTATTAGGGGATTGGTGGGTAAATTATTTTTGAGGATCTCGTCTGTCTGTAGTATGTGCCAGCTTCTTTGCAGAATTTTCTTAAATTGCTTGGCACTCTTGGAATATGTAGTTATGAGGCGAAATTTGCCTCCTAACTTAGTGACATGTTCTTTATTCTGTTTGGTCTTAAGAAGATCTTGCCTTTTCAATTTGTTTGCTCTTTGGTACGCGCTGTCTAGTATACTTTCACTATAGCCTCGATTTCTGAAGCGTTGTATACTCTTCCTGGCAGCCTCCTTGTATTCTGACTCTTCGGTGCAGTTACGTTTGATTCTCAGTAGTTCCCCGAAGGGGATACTACTGATGAGGTTGGGTGGGTGGCAGCTGCTGGCTTCCAGCAAGGAGTTACCCGCTGTGGGTTTACGATACAGTCGGGTATTCATCACTCCTTTTTCTATGTAGATGTTGATATCAAGGTAATTAACAGATGTTTTGCTTACCACACCCGAGAATTCCAGATTGATCTCATTATTGTTAAGAATCTTTATATATTCTTCAGCCTCCTCAGGGGTCCCATCCCATATGATCAAAAGATCATCTATGAAACGGTACCATCCCACAATGTGTCCTGTCCATTCCTCATTTGATGCACCCCAGGCTACCTGCTCCTCCCACCAGCCGACGAAAAGATTCGCGTAGCTGGGGGCGAAGCAGGTACCCATGGCTGTGCCAGCCAGCTGTTTGTACAGTTGTTTTTCAAAAATGAAAATATTATTGGACAAACAAAAATCCACGAATTCAAGTAGCATAGCACTGTGTAGAAAATATTTCAATGGCCTTTTCTCTAGAAAGTATTTAGTAGACTTCAAACCATCCTTATGTGCTATAGATGTATACAAGCTGGTTATATCTAGAGCCAGCATGCAATAGCTCTCTTCCCATTTTACCATCGACAATTTATCCAACAGGTCCATAGTGTCCCGTATATACGAGTTCAGAGTTCTCACATGTTGAATGAGGAAGAAATCAATGTAGGTTGATAAGTTCTCTGTTACACTCCCTTGCGATGCAACAATCGGACGCCCAGGAGGGGCAGTCTTATTTTTATGGACCTTGGGAAGGTGGTAAAATGTGGGGATGGTTGGGTTGAGACGTCTAAGAAATAGGTATTCATCCATGTCTATGAGTTTCTTATGGTGCCACTTTGATATCAGTGTCTCATAGTTCGTCGTGCTTTGCTGGTACTCTTGCACATTGATCTGGCAGTAGGTGGTTGAATCATTGAGTTGTCGGAGAGCCTCCTGTTTGTAGTTCGCTTTCGTCTGTATCACAATGTTCCCACCTTTGTCTGATGGTTTATAGACAACATCTTCATCGTCGCACAATTTTCTTAGTGCTTGCTTTTGTTCCTGTGTGAAGTTTCTTTGTGTCCCATTGTGAAATTGATCTTTACTCCTAAATTTCAAAAGGTCTTTGACTACTGCGTCCGCAAACACATCGATGGCATCTACGGCCATCTGGGGATGGAATTTGGAGACTGGTTTAAATGTTGTTGAGCCCCCAACTTGTTCCACTCCGGTGACATTCACTTGCTGTGAACTGCTTAGTGTGGTTACTGGGTTCTCCGTTCTCAATTCTTCCAGTGTCATCACTGCAGCCAGATCCTTTACGGCCAAAGTATCCGTTACAGTAGCTATGCCGCCACGTTTGGTAAGTTTACCAGTCTGAACTTTAGTCTTGTAGAACTTATGTAATTTCAACTTCCGTGTAAACTTGAACAAGTCAATACGAGTTTGGGTGAATTCCATAGGTTTATCAGGGCAGAAAGTCAGACCTAATTTCAACACCGATTCTTCAGTATTCGTCAAGGTCTTCTCCGTCAGGTTAATGATGGTAAGATTATCTTCCCTCATTGCCGTTTCTGATTGTACACTTTCTTGCTTCTTGTTGCCGGCGGTGAGAAGTTCCCTCTTCCTGCCCCTCTGCCCCCTCCTCATTTTCCTTGTCCCCGATTTTCCGGGGGTTTTCCTGCCCCTCCTTGTCGTCTGGTCTGCCGGAGTAACTTGAACTCCTCGCGAAAAGGGCGGCCCGATCTCAGTGCCCCTGTCCCTTCTTCACCAGATGATTCGTTTTCGGTAACCTCAGACTCCGAGGTGACAGGCTCTTCAGTCGTACTTGTCGGGTTCTTATTGGAATTACTCTGTTTTTCTTGTAATTCCTTGCGCGGGGCATCAAACTTTTTAGCGAATGTTAGCACCCTTCCTTGGGCATAATCCGTTGCGTCTCTATCGAACTTACTCTGTTTTCGTAGTTTAATTTTCTCCTCATAGGTTCTCAAGCGTTTTTTCATATGTTCTTTATAGTCCTCAATCCTTGCTTGATCCTCCTCTCCCTTGAGTTCCTCCTCCAATTTCTCAATATCTTTAACTGCTTTTTCGCGATCGCTCCACGCGAATTTCACCAGAATTCTCAGGCTTCCTTCACATGAGGCAGCAGTATGTTCAGCCCATTCATCAAGTAGTAATGGGTCAGGGGACTCGTATGCTGGTACAGCCGGCAACAAGAAGCAAGAAAGTGTACAATCAGAAATGGCAATGAGGGAAGATAATCTTACCATCATTAACCTGACGGAGAAGACCTTGACGAATACTGAAGAATCGGTGTTGAAATTAGGTCTGACTTTCTGCCCTGATAAACCTATGGAATTCACCCAAACTCGTATCGACTTGTTCAAGTTTACACGGAAGTTGAAATTACATAAGTTCTACAAGACTAAAGTTCAGACTGGTAAACTTACCAAACGTGGCGGCATAGCTACTGTAACGGATACTTTGGCCGTAAAGGATCTGGCTGCAGTGATGACACTGGAAGAATTGAGAACGGAGAACCCAGTAACCACACTAAGCAGTTCACAGCAAGTGAATGTCACCGGAGTGGAACAAGTTGGGGGCTCAACAACATTTAAACCAGTCTCCAAATTCCATCCCCAGATGGCCGTAGATGCCATCGATGTGTTTGCGGACGCAGTAGTCAAAGACCTTTTGAAATTTAGGAGTAAAGATCAATTTCACAATGGGACACAAAGAAACTTCACACAGGAACAAAAGCAAGCACTAAGAAAATTGTGCGACGATGAAGATGTTGTCTATAAACCATCAGACAAAGGTGGGAACATTGTGATACAGACGAAAGCGAACTACAAACAGGAGGCTCTCCGACAACTCAATGATTCAACCACCTACTGCCAGATCAATGTGCAAGAGTACCAGCAAAGCACGACGAACTATGAGACACTGATATCAAAGTGGCACCATAAGAAACTCATAGACATGGATGAATACCTATTTCTTAGACGTCTCAACCCAACCATCCCCACATTTTACCACCTTCCCAAGGTCCATAAAAATAAGACTGCCCCTCCTGGGCGTCCGATTGTTGCATCGCAAGGGAGTGTAACAGAGAACTTATCAACCTACATTGATTTCTTCCTCATTCAACATGTGAGAACTCTGAACTCGTATATACGGGACACTATGGACCTGTTGGATAAATTGTCGATGGTAAAATGGGAAGAGAGCTATTGCATGCTGGCTCTAGATATAACCAGCTTGTATACATCTATAGCACATAAGGATGGTTTGAAGTCTACTAAATACTTTCTAGAGAAAAGGCCATTGAAATATTTTCTACACAGTGCTATGCTACTTGAATTCGTGGATTTTTGTTTGTCCAATAATATTTTCATTTTTGAAAAACAACTGTACAAACAGCTGGCTGGCACAGCCATGGGTACCTGCTTCGCCCCCAGCTACGCGAATCTTTTCGTCGGCTGGTGGGAGGAGCAGGTAGCCTGGGGTGCATCAAATGAGGAATGGACAGGACACATTGTGGGATGGTACCGTTTCATAGATGATCTTTTGATCATATGGGATGGGACCCCTGAGGAGGCTGAAGAATATATAAAGATTCTTAACAATAATGAGATCAATCTGGAATTCTCGGGTGTGGTAAGCAAAACATCTGTTAATTACCTTGATATCAACATCTACATAGAAAAAGGAGTGATGAATACCCGACTGTATCGTAAACCCACAGCGGGTAACTCCTTGCTGGAAGCCAGCAGCTGCCACCCACCCAACCTCATCAGTAGTATCCCCTTCGGGGAACTACTGAGAATCAAACGTAACTGCACCGAAGAGTCAGAATACAAGGAGGCTGCCAGGAAGAGTATACAACGCTTCAGAAATCGAGGCTATAGTGAAAGTATACTAGACAGCGCGTACCAAAGAGCAAACAAATTGAAAAGGCAAGATCTTCTTAAGACCAAACAGAATAAAGAACATGTCACTAAGTTAGGAGGCAAATTTCGCCTCATAACTACATATTCCAAGAGTGCCAAGCAATTTAAGAAAATTCTGCAAAGAAGCTGGCACATACTACAGACAGACGAGATCCTCAAAAAAGATTTACCCACCAATCCCCTAATAACATTTAGGAAGGCAAGATCCCTTAAAAATGACCTAGTACAGAGCCACTTCGTGAAGAAACCAGAGACAGCCTTCGGCTCCATGCAAGGTTTTTTCCCATGCGGGAAATGCAAAGCCTGCAAGGCGAGCAAGAGAGTACTGAGTTATACCATCCCTCACGTAGGAGCGCGCAGAAAAATTAGAAGCTTCCTTACATGTACCACTCCCTACTGTGTCTATTGTTTAACCTGCCCCTGTGGGATAAGATACGTGGGGAGTACTATAAATCCCATGAAAATGAGAATACTTGAACACATGAGGGCCATCGCAAAGGGCGACGAAACTTACCCTGTTGCGCGTCATTTTGACAAGGTTCATCAACGCAACAGGGATCTGTTGAGTTATTTCGGCCTGGATCATGTTCCAAGTAACCCTAGAGGAGGCGATAGACTGCTTAGACTCCGGAGGTTAGAGTCACGGTACATCGTGGATATGCAGACAAAGCAGCCTCTAGGTCTAAATATCAGTGAGGATCTGGCCATACATTTGGGGGATTAATCATTAAGTATGTGTATAATGATGGATTGAGTGTCTATACTTAGTGAAATTCTGTAAGGCTCCCCTTTTCCAGGATTTCAAAGGTTTATGGAATTGCCATGTATAGTATGATCATGTATCAGGATGTATATATGTATATATTCCTCTCTAACCTCTTTATCCTCTGACCCTTTCTCTTCTTCCTTCCATTTACTCTCCTCTAACGTGTGATTTTCTTTGATTTTCTTTGGTTACAGTATCTCACGTCATTTAACAGGAGGCTTTTGCCCATCCAGGGCTCAACTGTGTGTATATATCTCCAATTTGTAGATGTGTGTATATAGTTATACATACTGTACATAGGGATGCCCATTCGGGGGTATCGTGGCGAGTGATATAATGTATTTGCAATTTACAAATGGCGCCCGCTTTTGGGACTCGTTTGATTTATGTTGTCCCTTTTTGCTTTCTGTAATGTACGTGCGTTTAAAACTGTACCAAGATGGCGCTTCGGTAAACAAAGATTAAGGTCTAGTACCGAAACGCGTCTGTTCGTCTTGCAGCATTTGGGAGTTTGAATAAATTCCTGAAATTACCCCCCGAGAGTGCTTTTTTCCGCGGGACCAGGAGGGTTGTCCCGGTGCGGAGTACGGAGCAGTAATTTATTGAGTGGGTGCACCCACACTACAAGGAGCACCCGCCTGAGAGTGCGAGCGAGTGGTGTGTTTCAGGAGCTTTAATATATATATATATATATATATATATATATATATATATATATATATATATATATATATATATATATATATATATATATATATATATATATATATATATATATATATATATATATATATATATTACCTACTGGCGGTTGCCAGTAGGTAGTTATAGTTACAACGTAGTTTCCATAGGAAAATCAGTTTATTGATTTGCTTATAACATTGGGGTCGTTTAAAGAAAATTTACCTAATTTTCGAAAAAGTTGCACTTTTTAGGTCAACTCCTATCTTTAAAGTTTGGTGGTGATTCGTTAAGCAGGGGCTGAGAAAAAAGAGGATCCCAAAACAGGTTTTCCCCATGTTAATTTCCATTGGAAATTTTGCTACCAGCTACAGCGCGAACTGCTGAACGGATATATCCCAAATTTGGCAGAAAGGTAGAGCTTGGTTCAGAAAGAGGCTTTTTTTAAATGGTGTAAATCCGTTCAGTAGTTTTTGAGAAATTCAAAAAATAAGAGTAAAAAAATCAATTTCCCATAGGAAATTTTGTACAAGGCTACAGCCGAAACGACTGAACGGAATTACCCCAGATTTGGCACAAATGTAGTGTATGGGTCAGAAAGCCACCTGGGTGGAGCCTAAGTCCCATGCACAAGCTTCACTGTGATTAGCTGCCAACACTCCAAACCAGGAAGTGTTGGAAGCCATCTTGTGGCTCGGTAGAAGCGAGTCATTAGAAAACAGAGAAACAAAGGTAGAAAAGCAGAGAAGGAGGCTGAGTAGAAACACCATGACCCCCTAGGCCTGGTCAGGGGGTCCCAGAAGGACCCCCAGCCCCCCGCCCCCCAAAAAAATAAATTGCGTAATTCGTGCTGGGGTCCTGGGTTCCTCTCTTTTATTTTAATGAGACCCCGGGGTGGGTAGGTCCCGGAGGCATTTCTTAAAAAATAATAGCGGGGATCACTGCGGCTATGGTTTCCCGCTGGGGTCCCTGAAGTCTCGGGGGTTCACTCATGTTGGGAGGGGGGTTGTATGGCCCTGTGGAATTTGACTAAAAAAGCTCCCTTTTCCTCTGGTGTCCCATCATGCACCCTATCCACCCTGACGTCGACCAGGCAAGCAGACTCTCCTAATTTCAAGCACAAACCCCGTTGTACCCCCTCTTGCCTGCTCTATTTTTCGTAAAACTGACCATGCCAAGAATAATGTCAACCATCATGTAACCTACGGGTTTCCTTCCCGTTCGATATTTTCCCTTTGACAAAACAAAGTCAGTCAGACGGCTGACTCGGAAAACCCCCTTCCCTGACTCTGTCACCAAACGAGCAGCTCTCGCTCGTCAATGATTTCCTAGTTTGCGAAGACAGCCACGGGTTGGGTTAAACAACCAAGGGGAGACATAATCAAGCACACGAGACTGCCACGAAGAAGAATAGTTTACTACTGCCCATTCTCCTTCTTCCCCGCTGCACACGCATCCCATTGTGAAACATTACCACCTTTGTGTACAAAGTAAAGAACGCACAATGCCTCATCCCCTTTGCCTTTCTGACAGCAATGACCCTGTAACAATGCCTCGATTCTCTGTCCTCAGATACCAGCAACTCTGTAACTTGCCACCACAATCGCCACGATGCAATATGTTTGTTTATATGCTATTCAGGTTATTCTTCAAATGAGAACAAGTATGCTATGTCTTTGATTGAATCAAGTCTGAGGGAAACTCCTTCTTTTCAATTGTACTTGTATTGTATAAAAATGCTGATATGTTTCAAGTAAAGTAGACTACTCCTGAACCCGCTTGGTGAAGGAGCTCTCCCTTAACTCGAGTTCTGGAATAAAACCCTTTCAACTCGAAGACCACGGACTCTGCTCCTCATTTTATGCATTACCATTTTCTTGGGTAATTATAGAAATTCCGACATGGCGTAAATAACAAGCTTTTTATTTACCACATTAATTGGCGCCTGAACAGGGACGCTCCCTCTTCCTTACGCGCCGGCGATGTAAGTTGGGTCCTTGTCCCTTCCATACTTTCGACGGACTTCAAGTGCACAACAGCGGGGTGTTCCCGCTAACTCCCTCGAGACGGGGAGGAGACAGACTGCGACTGATCATCCACACGAGGCGGTGAAGAAGATTGCGGAGCGTCCCAACCCAGAGCCTGACCAGTGAGAGTGCCAAGTCCGAGGTCTTTGGAGCCCCGAATTCCTGCGCAAGCGTCAAGAGTCCGATGACCAGGTCTTCAAGATTTGCTTCTTGGTGAGTACCACTGAGATAGTATCAAGACGGGTTCCATTTTTGGAAAATGGTAAAGACGTGTTTCATTCGTGAAACCGGTATGGTTGCACTATATTCTAGTGTATAAAGTGTTCGTTTTGTTCTTATATCTTCCAAACCTTTTTCGTAATTTGTTGAGTTTAAGAATGCCTCTATTTTCCAAATTACGTACAATTGGCACCAAAAAGAATCTGTTAGAAAAACCAGTTAAAGTCCCGCCTAGGGACACTTTCGGATATTTTATGTACAAGAAGCATGGGTTGAATGCCATATTGTTTTTAGACCTTTGGGTAGAATATACCGAGAAATTAGAGATGGCGTATAGGTGGCCTGTCACAGGTACATGGGATGTAGAATGCATTATGAGAGTGGAGGAAGAATTATGGAAAAGAAAGGCGAGGCCCTCACAGACAGAAGCCATTGAGTTATGGCGTAAGGAAGCGCATGGGAGGGTCCAGAAAGAACTAGGGCAAGTCGAGAAAAGAAAGAGAATGTCGGAACAGGCCAAAGAAAAGCAATTACAGGTAGAAAGTGAGAAAGTCTTAGCTGAACAGGCAGAGAGAGAGAAAAACGCCCGTGTTTATCCCGTTCTTCCTGAAGAAATTGTGGAAGAACACCCCAAGTCCCCAGAAAAGGTAATTCCCACTGCTCCCGAAAGTTTCCTTCCTGCCTATCTGTCCGAACCACCCCCCGCTTATGTAAACATGCCTAGAACACGCCCGCCTGCACGTGCTCCTGAACTAGTAGCCGGTGGTTCTACCTCTGATTTAGGAGTGTCCGGGAACGGGGCTGAGGATAAAAATGATGTCCCGCCTCTTGAATGTCCTTACGACCCCGAACCCGGTAGTGGCCCAATGGCTACGATATCAGAGAGATTAAGATTGGCTGTGGGTCAACTCCAAAAGGTCCCTGATATAACGAAACATTTGGATAGAGTTACAAATTCATACGGACAGGTGAAGGTCCACATACTCTGGCCCAGGTCATGAAGAACAGAAAAGTTCCTATCAGAGGACTGCTCCTGCGGTTCATCATAAATTGTCTGATCCGGGAACTAGACCCGGGTAATGGAAGCATAGACCCTGAGTTAATAGATCTTAGCGATCAGATACACCGAGGAGCACACGATCTGGGACATCAGATCGACAAAATAACTAAAAAACTGGTTAAGAAAATTGTCACTATTCACTCTGAGAAAGTCGCACAAGAGGACGACTCAGAGGAGGATGATAGTCCGACACTAGATAGAATGAACTTCCTGGGTGTAGCGCGACATTGTCCTGGCCCCAAATGGCGAACCCCACGAATGTCGCTAAAAATTAAAAGATTAGATCCTTCTTCGGAAGATCTTTTTCAGTCCACGGAAAGAGCCCTTGGTGAATGGATGGACAATGAGCCTCCCCTTACTCAGCAAGAAAAAGAATTGGTTCGGTCTGCCACCTGTTGGATATCACAGCACGGAGTGTATGGCCCAGATATAGTAGCGCAAATGTTCTTGGCTCTTCCCCGAGTGGAACAACGACTAGCAGGTATTTATATGATCCAACACCTGGCTACCTTATACGAGAATAACTCCCACCGACCAGACAAGCTATACAAATTGTTACAGGAAGTAGTGACAGATAAATGGAGGTCTCGGGGACCGGAATTGATCAACATCATTCTGGACCTGCGCCTCCGTTTCCTGCAGCTTACCTTAGCCTCATCAGATCATGAACCTTACAGTATAGGCCAATATCCTTTACGAGAAGTCCACCCCATACACCAGCCAGATGGTACACTGCAACGAGTACACCAGTATACTCCCCTAACCAAGTTAGAAATTATGGAAATGAAAAAGATGGTGCCCTCTCACGAAAAAGATCCCGGAGGATTTCATAGGGAATTGAAAGATATCCTCCAAATGGGTAATTTTACATATCCTTTACGAGAAGTCCACCCCATACCCCAGCCAGATGGTACACTGCAACGAGTACACCAGGTGAAGGTCTAGGTGAACGCATAAGAGAACTGCCTAATCTCCTCATACAGGTCTTGCCTCTGTTGTTGACAACGAAAAAGGAAGATTGGGATGCCATTTCTGCCTGTAAACAAAAACCAGACGAGGATACAGGTGATTACTACACCAGATTAGAGAAATGTTTTTCTATAAATAGTGGTCTTGCACATAACAGCGAGGCATATCCTCATCTTTTTGTGTCCAAATTGGTGGACAACGCTTTACCCTCCATCAGGAATAGAGAGTTGAAAGTTGAGAGTACCTGGCAAGCAAATAGTCCTTCACAAATGTTACGGATGTTACAGTACCACCACAACAGAATAAGGGAAGAACAGGAACAGGAAAAGAAAAGGGTAAAAGACACAAAAATGAAGGTATTGGTTGCACAGACGGCACCAGTAAATACGGGCCCCAAAGGTAATGTAGGGGCCAATAGAGGTACCTGTAACTACTGCAAGCAACAGGGCCATTTTGTGAAAGAATGTCCAGTTCTGAAACATAATATAGCGACAGGAAAGACGAAAGAACACCCACATACTTCTAGACCAGGTAACACTCAGCAGCCTCAGACCGTTACGCCGCCACAGGTTCAGAAACCCGCTACTGCTGCCACACAGATGTACCAGTACGCTCAGTCAGATTATCCCGAGTTTGAACCGTGTGCATGAGACAGCCTTGAGAGAGAAAGTGACTTGCCCCTTATTCCAGTTCCAGTAGATCAGAAAGGTCCATATGTACAAGCTCACTTACTGGGACAAGACAGAAAATTCCTCATAGACACGGGGGCGAGTAGGACTACCATAAGTCATAAGGAAGTCCCAGAGGTTCCTCTCTCTGGCTCACATAATATATCTCTGGGCTTTTCAGGAAAACCGATCATAAATAAAGTATCTGCACAAGTCTCTTTAGGAGTGGGTCCTCTGACACTTACTACTGATTTGGTCCTTACAGAAACATGCCCAGAGAATTTATTAGGTATCAAGACACTCAAAGAACTAGGAGCAGTAATATGCTGTTCACCGGAAGGAGTAAAACTGTTCCTACGAGATTTCAAAGGACATTTCACAGTCAAAGAATTCGACCCCAGACTAAAAGAAATCCCACCACATTTATGGGCAAAAAGCTCGACTGATGTTGGTTATATGGACATCACCCTACATCAAGTCATGCTCAAGGAGGGTGTAGTCCTACCCCGTATACGACAATATAAGATTCCACCCGAGGCTGAACAAGCCTTACTAAAAATAATCCAAGAACTCATAGAACATGGTGTGATGATCGAGACTGATTCAAATGTTTGCAATTCTCCAGTTCTTCCAGTCCTCAAAAGGACTGATCCTCAGGCACCCCCGGTCTACCGACTGGTTGTTGACCTCCGAGAACTGAACAAATGTGTGATCCCACAATATCCGGTGGTCCCAGATATTTCTTCACTATTGACTGCCATAGATCCCGAAGCTGCATTTTTCACAGTCATCGACTTGAAGAATGCGTTTTTCAGCATTCCAATACATCCCGACAGTCAGTATCTGTTCGGATTCAGTTTAAAAGGACGAAGCTTCAGGTTCACTAGGGCTCCCCAAGGCTTTACAGAAAGCCCGAGCATCTACATCCAAGCACTAAAAAGACAACTTGACAGTATCAATATGCCTGCCAACACAGCGTTGATACAGTATGTCGACGACATCCTCGTCACTGCAAGGACAGAGCCAGAATGTGAAAAAGCATCTCTCACAGTCCTACATTTCCTGACAGACAAAGGTCACAAGGTGTCCCCCTCAAAATTACAGTTCTGCGCACAGCAAGTATCTTACTTAGGACATTTGCTGTCGAAAGAGGGGAGGCAACTAACACAAGAACAAATCCAACTGATTTAGACAATTTCACAGCCAAAGTCACAGAAAGAAGTCCGCGCATTCATTGGTCTCACTTCATATTGCAGACAATGGATCCCTCAGTATGCCCACATAGTCAAGCCACTGATACAGTTAACCACAATGGAAGCAGCCACTCACACAACTCTCCCTTGGACATCAGAACACTCCCAAGCATTTGAAGCTCTAAAACTAGCTCTGTGTCAAGCACCAGTTCTGGCCACCCCGAACTATAGCAAGCCTTTTACCCTGAACGTGACGGAACAGCACTGTCCGTCCTCACACAAGACCAAGCAGGAAGAAACAGACCCTGTGCATATTTTTCTAGCCTATTAGACCCCGTAGCACAAGCTTTACCTGCCTGTCTGAAATCTGTTGCGGCTACAGCCCTGGCCATAGGACAAAGTGACTCAATAGTGTTAGGACATCCCCTGATAGTCCAAGTACCACATGCTGTGGAAGTCCTTCTGAACAGAACACAGACACAACACCTGACTGTAGCAAGACTGACAGGATACGAACTAACGCTCTTTCAGCCACACATAGAGATCAGACGATGTAATGTCCTGAATCCTGCTACCCTTTTGCCCTCAAGCTCAGATGACACAACACAACATGACTGTGTAGAAATGATCGACGTAGTGACAAAACCAAGACAGGACCTAACAGATGTTGCACTCCCAGACCCTGATGTAACACTCTATGTGGATGGATCATGCATGAGAACAAGTTCTGGAGAGTTAGTAGCAGCCTATGCAGTAACAACAGACTGTAAAGTTATAGAGACCCAAAAAATTGACATCCTGTCAGCCCAAGCAGCAGAGCTCATCGCCCTGACACAGGCCTGCATATGGGCAAAACAATTGAAAGTGAACATCTATACCGATTCCCAATATGCATTCGGTGTAGTTCACAATTTTGGAGTGTTGTGGCAGGAACGAGGTTTCCTTACCTCACATGGGGCCAAAATACAGCATGGTCCCCTGATTCAAGCCCTACTAGATGCCATACATCTACCTACAGCCATAGCTATTCTGAAATGTAAAGCGCATACCAAAGCTACAGACACCATATCCAAAGGAAATGACTTAGCGGACCGAACTGCTAAACAGACAGCTCAGCATCCAGTGAACACATCAGACACTCAGGTACCAATACAGACGATCACTATGGTAGTGAGAAACCCCTTGACAGATGTGCTAGACATACAGACTCATGCCACTTCAGACGAAATAAAGAAATGGGCTGAACAAGGAGGGGTCCAGACAGATCAAGGTTGGATGACCAAAGACCGAACAGTGTGGTTTCTCCCTGACTCTATGGTACAAGTTATAATTGACACAGCCCATAGCCCCGCCCATTTAGGCGAGAAAGGTATGCTGGACAGTTTACGGAATATCTGGTTTAACAAACATCTGAGAGTGGCAGCCAAACAGAAAGTAAAAACTTGCATGATATGTTGCCAATTTAATCCTGGTAAAGGTGTACCAGTAGAACAAGGTGGATTCCAGCCTCCTGATCATCCCTTCGAAGTCCTCCAAATGGATTATATCCAGATGGACAGATGTAGAGGGTACAAATATGTGTTAGTGGTAGTGTGTACACTGACACGATGGACTGAAGCATATCCCGTCCCAGACTATGGTGCCCAGACAACCGCTAAACAATTAGTGAGAGAATTCTTCCCCAGATATGGGTTACCGAGGGTCATCTATTCAGATAATGGACAGCCTTTCTCCTCCAAATTAATGGAGGCTGTTTCTCTTTTATTGGGATATTCCTGGAGATTCCATTGTGTCCGACACCCTCAAGCAGCAGGCCTAGTTGAATGCCACAACCAGACCCTGAAGACAAAACTAGCCAAAGTATGTGCAGAAAAAGGGATAGACTGGGTCACTGCCCTCCCGGTCGCTCTCTTTTATATGCGAATGGTGGCACATTCCCGAACGGGACTGTCCCCTTTCGAAATAACATTCGGGAGACCTCCTAACATCTGGGGTGTCCCTTCTCCTAGAAAACTGACTGACGTTGATTCTAATATGCTGACAGATTACCTGGCTTCCTTGATGTCTGCACTCCAATCTTGTCGTTCACAGGTTACAGCAGCATTTCCGGACCTCACCACGCCTGGAGAGCACACCATCAGGCCCGGCGACTGGATCCTAGTGCGGAACTTTGATCGTACCAGCCCCCGGGAGAAGAGATGGACAGCTCCTAAACTGGTCCTGCTGACTACGAGGACCGCCGTCAAAGTGGAAGGACGCAAAGGATGGCTCCATGCTAGCCACTGCCGGAAATTTTTTAGACCCACACCCACAGACACTGTGCCTTGTTCAACGGCTACCAATGCCATGGATGTAATTTCACCAATTCCAGAACTCACTCCTCAACAGGAATACAGATCGCGGCTGCGATCTCACCAAAAAACAGACTAAAGACATTGCACCTGACCATAACGCACCGGTGGCTAATTAAGACCAGGAACAAGCTCTTGGTGAAGCGGCTGCTGGGGGACGTTTTTGGTCTCGTGTCCAGAGACATCTTGATATTAAATCCAGAGACATGATAAGGAGAAATGACGCAGTGTGTCAATGGAAAAAGACTAATTATGTAAAATTACTGCATAGCAGGTTCTCGATTTTTCTGTTCATAATGTTACTTGTTTGCTGTGTAGCAGCCTGCCTGGCATGGATCTTATGTACAGTTTTCCCTCCACATTCTTCCACGTTTGTACAGAATACTACTATGCATTCCCATGTAGATCTTCCCCCACACCTCGAGGACAGAAGAAAGGAGTTTATAAACAATACATTCATTTCCACCCTCCATAAACACCAGCTCATAGTCAACAAGACCAACTGTTGGGTTTGTGGCTTGGCGCCACATTCCGTGCATAAAGGAATGCCTTTTTTCTCCCTCCCGTTCGGTTATTCAGGATCTGCCTATGCCTTAGCCATGATATTCTCTGCTTCCATCAGAAACATTCCCCCGACCAAATTGAAAAACGAAAGTAATTGGAACGAGGTAAAGACCAAAATAGTAAAGGCTGTTTCTAAAATGGTGGATCTCACTGTCACCTGGGGGAGGGCCGAAGATCACGAAAATATCAGTTACTCCCAGTTCCATGACATTGCTTCCTTCAGGGAAATGTTTTCCGTCGACCAAAGACGGACAGATCAAGGAGGTTGGGTAGTACCGCAAAACGGCCGGTTTTGCATAAGAGGGAAGGGAAAAGGAGAAGTAATGGGGAACAGCGAGTGTGACAGGACATACACACTGCCCGCTCCCGATTTTCCAACCATAGTAACTGCCCCAAACACCTATTTCATTTGTGGACCCCATGCACGCACCTGGTTGCCCCAAGGCTGGTCTGGAAAATGCTACATCGCATTCTTATTACCACCGACTTACACAGCCCCTGCCAATTACCAGCTGATTGACCCTCTGACCCAAGTTAGGAGACAACGAAGGGGGGTCATAGATGCAGAAGATACTACGGGACAAGAAGTAGGGGACTTCTTTAAAGGTTTTCTCCCTTTCTGGGGACCTATGGCAAATAGTCGCCACATCCTGCAACTAACCCGTGTAGTTCAGGCCGCCATAGATGAAACAACTGGCGCCTTAAATAACATTACAGCTGAGGTCGCTGCAGACAGACTCATGACCCTGCAACACCGTATAGTTTTAGATGTCCTGTTAGCCGACCGTGGTGGTGTGTGTAAGGTAATAGGGTCCAGTTGTTGTGTATTTATTCCCGACAATGCTCCCTCCATCTATTCTGCTATCTCCCGCCTCCATGTTCTATCCGACAAATTGGATATGGACACCGGCACATGGTCCCTGACCGGCTGGTTTTGGGACCTCCTGTCCACCTGGGGGTGGAAGGCACTAACAGTCCTGGGTCTCGTTTTGACCACTATCTTCACCTGTTGCCTCTGTGTCCAGTGTGGCCCCGCCCTTTGTGGACTGTGTGCCACTTCCTGTACTCCTCGTCCACGAAATAAAGGAAAGAAAAATGAAATGATCATGTTATAGGAGCAAGTATACGATCTAATGAATATAGAAATTGACTAAGAATTTCTGTTATAGGGTTTCTATGGGACAAGGAGGGAATGTGGAATTTGACTAAAAAAGCTCCCTTTTCCTCTGGTGTCCCATCATGCACCCTATCCACCCTGACGTCGACCAGGCAAGCAGACTCTCCTAATTTCAAGCACAAACCCCGTTGTACCCCCTCTTGCCTGCTCTCTTTTTCGTAAAACTGACCCATGCCAAGAATAATGTCAACCATCATGTAACCTACGGGTTTCCTTCCCGTTCGATATTTTCCCTTTGACAAAACAAAGTCAGTCAGACGGCTGACTCGGAAAACCCCCTTCCATGACTCTGTCATGTCACCAAACGAGCAGCTCTCGCTCGTCAATGATTTCCTAGTTTGCGAAGACAGCCACGGGTTGGGTTAAACAACCAAGGGGAGACATAATCAAGCACACGAGACTGCCACGAAGAAGAATAGTTTACTACTGCCCAGTCTCCTTCTTCCCCGCTGCACACGCATCCCATTGTGAAACATCACCACCTTTGTGTACAAAGTAAAGAACGCACAATGCCTCGTCCCCTTTGCCTTTCCGACAGCAATGACCCTGTAACAATGCCTCGATTCTCTGTCCTCAGATACCAGCAACTCTGTAACTTGCCACCACAATCACCACGATGCAATATGTTTATATGCTATTCAGGTTATTCTTCAAACGAGAACAAGTATGCTATGTCTTTGATTGAATCAAGTCTGAGGGAAACTCCTTCTTTTCAATTGTACTTGTATTGTATAAAAATGCTGATATGTTTCAAGTAAAGTAGACTACTCCTGAACCCGCTTGGCGAAGGAGCTCTCCCTTAACTCGAGTTCTGGAATAAAACCCTTTCAACTCGAAGACCACGGACTCTGCTCCTCATTTTATGCATTACCATCTTCTTGGGTAATTATAGAAATTCCGACACGGCGTAAATAACTAGCTTTTTATTTACCGCAGCCCCCCTCCTGGAGCTCTCCATCTGCTTATAACTTTTGAAGATTCTTTACAAAATTCTCCAAAAAGTTTCTCTTTTTTGATCAGCTCTTATCTTGAAAGTTTAGGGGAGGCTGAGAAAAAAGGGGGTGTGAAAACGTGTTTTCTCCATGGATTTTCCATAGGAAACGTTAGACAAGGCTACAGGTCAAACTGCTGAACGGAATTATGCCACATTTGGTGGGGAGGAAGGTCTCGGTCCAGAAAGTGCGTTTTGTTGAAATGGTGTGAATCTGTTCAGTATATCTGGTCAGTGCCTTACTCCCAAGCAGGAGCATGCCTCTGATATGTTGCTAACTCTTCAAAGCAGGAAGTGTCGTCTGATTGGCTGCTAATACTTGAGACCAGGAAGTGTTAGCAGCCCTCTTGTGCCTTGCATCGAGTGAAAATATAAAAGAAAGGTTCCAGGGGCAATTTAATATAGCGGAGCTCTGTGTAATTATGATTTGGACGCAGTGAAGGTTTAAGATTTATTAACAATAAAGGAGAAACAAGTGAGCACCTGTCAGCATGACTTCCACTCCAGAACACTAGTAGGAAGATAACACTTTCACGCTCCCTCTGCCCAACATTACAACTTCAAAGATATGCCTTTAGAAGCCAGTCCGTCGGATCGCCGCTGTCTACCTTTGCGAGCTAGTACGCTGCTGTGCCTGTACCTCTATGAGCTACTACGCTGCTGTTCTTTTGGTAGCGGACGGCTCGTAGTTCTGCCTCTGTGAGTCAGGTGGAGGGGCCAAAGTTGTCCCTTTGCGAGCCCTGGTACGAACTTTTCATAAGTCTTACTATATGAGCATTTAAAAGCCATTTTGGGATTCAGTCCGTTAGCTGGCATCTGTAATTTTTGAAAACATACCGGAGCTCTGTCTGTGAGAGATACCCCTTTCACGCTGCCTCTCCCCACATCAGCAGGTAACGCATCCGCTTCCGTCTTCACTAGCATACCGTCAACAACCTTCTTGGGCCCGCAAGTCTCTCTCTGCTAACCACTGGTGGGCTCACACCTCTTCCGGTGCGACTTCTCGGGCCCGCACTTTTGTGAGCCAGGCTACCGGTTTACAGGTGTCTGAGAAGAGATGCAATGGAGGTAACGATGATGCAGGTCGGACACCGAACACTACAACATCCCCCAGCAGCAGCTGCTTGTCCGCCATCCCGGCTCACCCCCCACAAACAAATGTGACAGGAACGGTTTCAAATGTGGAGCCTAACAAATCGGCTGGTGTTGTAGTTTTAATTAAAAAAATGCTTGAGAGGTTATACAAATAAGAATCTTAGTCATGTATGGATTTACATATAAAACATTTTATTAAAACAAAACAACAAATAAAACTATGTGTGAATAAAAAGAAAACAACAACAAGTAGAACTATGTATAGCCATGGCGTGTCATCCCTCGACAATTTGTGAATCATAGCCTGCAAGACAAAAAGAAAAATAAGATGGTGCGTTATGCGTCCAGCAAAGGTGAGAGAAAGAGAGGGAGACTGAGATACAAGGAAGATAGAAAGAAATAAACAGTGTGAGAGAGAGGAAGAGAGAGAAATAGTGAGAGAGAGGAAGAGAGAGAGTGAAAGAGAAAGGGAGAGAGGAAGACAGAAATAAAGAGGAAGACAGTGAAAGAGAGAAAGAGAGAGATACAATGAAGAGAAAAACAGTGTGAGAGAGAAGAGAGAGAAAGAGAGAGGAAGAAAGGAAGACAGAGAGAGAAAGAGAGGAGAGAGAAAGAGAAAGAGAGAGGGAGAGGAAGAGAGAAAGAGTGAAACAGTGTGAGAGAGAGGAAGAGAAAGAGAGGAAGAGAGAGGGAGAAAGAGTGAGCGAGAGGAAGAGAGAGAGAGACAAAGAGTGAGAGAGAGGAAAAGAGAAATATTAAGAAAGAAAGAAAGAGTGAGATACAAGGAAGAGAGAAAGAAACCGTGTGAGAGAGAGGAAAAGAGAGACAAACAGTGTGAGAGAGAGGAAGAGAGAGAGAGAGAAGTGAGAAAAAGAAAGAAGAGGAGAGAGAGAAGAGACAGAGAAAGACAAAAAGTGTGAGAGAGAGAAAGGAAGAGATGGAGAGGGAGTGTTGACACTGGAGAAAATCTTCGCAGCTCACCTTTGTGACACCAGTATGTCTCCAACCACATGCCGGGACATAGTACACCCTCAAGCTCCCACATTTGAAAGATAGTACAGAATTAGTAATTGTGGGAAAGACCAGTTTGGAGGAATGAAAAGACAGAGACAGTAATTCTCTTGATGTGGTTTAATCCTCAGAACATGTTTTGTAAGCAGCAAGTATA
The DNA here is from genome assembly GCF_964263255.1 of Lissotriton vulgaris. Classification (NCBI taxonomy): domain Eukaryota; kingdom Metazoa; phylum Chordata; class Amphibia; order Caudata; family Salamandridae; genus Lissotriton; species Lissotriton vulgaris. The sequence goes on from NC_141689.1 coordinate 624,503,073, forward strand.
AATCAAGAATGACTGAACCCACGTTAACTTTTACCTCTCAAACTTCTCACATTCAAAACATAATATTCCCAAAGCAACGCGAGGCAGCCACGGCTGTAAGTAGAATGTCACGCTCGTTCCTGCATACTTCGATGCTCCCAACACACCTTACCTCTTTAAAAAAAATCAGAGAAAGGAAAGTTTGTCAAAATTTGATGGTAAATTTAAGGGTACAAAGTATGGAAAAAGAAATACTCAACTACTTTGCTACAGATGTGGGAGCGACTGACATTTGTACGACTGTAAAAACTGTCCTGCTTTTGGAAAACCTGTTCAAAATGCAATAAGAAAGGGTAATGGCAGGGTATATACAACTGTGTATGCCTAAATCGCTGTGCAGCCTTTCTGCATTCAGGCTGCTGCACCCCGTCCTTCCTGTCGCCCAGAGGTTTCTGCCCGCCGCTGCGCACCCAGGCCTCACTGCTCACCTTTTCGCGGTCACGGCACCCTCCACATCATGCAGCTTTGTTCTGCAAGGTAATAGGTCTCACATTGGGTATTGAGTCTTGATATGGCCATGGCAGAGGACATATTAGTGTACCTATCATCATCACAGGTTGTACACCTGCTCAGTGCTTGCTGTGCTACTAACTCAGTGAGAAGTGAGCCCACGTACTCTAAACTCTAAGATGGTGTAGTGCATGTGCGCCCGGTCTTTTATATTAGCAGGGTCACGTGTCCTGTGATGCCTGTGCTGGATGGGTGTGGTGTGGGTGTATACCAGCCATGAGGGAGTGACTGTGGCATCAGTGTTGCCAGATTTGGTTAGATCACGCTCTGAGGTTCTGCGATTTCAGATTTCATCCCGTATTTAGCCGACATTTTGTGTCCGGCCGCCATTTTGTGTTGCCCTCACTCAGGCGGCACGGCGAACGCGATGCTTTTGCTTTTCCAGCTGCTACGTGTTCTTTCAGTTAAAAAGTAACTCCATTGTCCTTGTTCATGAAACCCGATGTCAGGGTCTGGCCGAGTTCATTAATCCATGTCTGGCTCGATTGATCCCTGTCTCAGCCGACTATTTGCCCTCTCCTATTCTTCTCTCATACTATCTTATCCAACTGGCCTCCACTATTCTCTCCTTGTATGCTCCTATTATACAACTATTCATTGAAACACACCAGCATGTCCTGCCACCTGCAAGAGGGGATTGTGAACACCATCACTGATTAATTTGTTGGGAGGGGTAACACACGGGGTTCGAGAAAGAGGCGTTTGCTAGGATACTAGGATACCTGATAGCTTGTCTTCCAACTTTTCATATTGGTTTTTTTGTGTGTGCGGGGAGTGGGATATCGTAAATGTGTTTAGTATAAGAGATTGTACGCCACGGATTGAAGAGGTAGTCTCCACCCTGTGTGTAACTTCTGGGACAACTGTGCTTAGCTGCAGCTAATAAACCTGGCTTTCACGCTCAACGGAGTGTCTTGTGTCATTGTTAGTAACAAGGCAGGTGAGCCCAGGGATTAAGGCGTGCCCTGCGCCGCCCGGCCCATAAGGCCCGGTTCTCCAACTGGCGCCCAATGTGGTGCGGTTTCAGTGGTAGCGGTTCAGCCCGAAGGTCGTCAGAAGCCCCGCAAGAAAATTCCGGAGGATTCGCGAGCCACACCAAGGGACCCCTGTATGTCGAAGTAGACCGAAGGTCTTTTGCAGCACGGCTGCTCCTTCTCGACGGCTGCTGATGACTGCTGCCCTGACTACCGCCCTGCCTTGGACCCTCTGGTGATGATTGGTATCGCGAGACATTAGACGGACCTCCGTTGGCGTGAGAAGACCATCTAGTTAAGTATTCGTGGGTAGTGCCCACTTCTTTGTTTTGTTTTTGTTTTTTTTGTTATTCGCCTGTTGCAATAGTCGAAGCCGAGGGGTGAGTACTTTTGTACTGTGTTCTTTGCTTTCACTCCTTGAAGTTAGTGAACGGATCAGAGTGCTTGAAATGCCTGGTCTGAGCAGACTTAGGAAACTTTGTTGTTTTTGTTGTTTTAGGGATTCCCGGCTTGAGGAATCATGTCCGATTCCTCCGGTTGGAACTCCCACTTATGAGTTCTATTCTAAGCATGGTGTTGGACCTATTGCTTTTAATGATGCATGGATTCGATACACAAAGAAAGATGGTGTCTTACAGTGGCCACAAAATGGTAGTTTTGAGCCTGACATATTAGATAATTTGGAATCGATTCTGTTTAAAAGAAAAGCCCGGCCGGTATTGTTTGACTCTTTCCGCCTTTGGCGTAAGGAAGCCAAACAGAAAGAAATTAAGCAAGCAAAACGAGATAGGAAAATGAAAGATATGACAGTTCTACAGGCTGCCCAGCAATTTAAAGACGATGAGATGGATCGAGTGATTGAAGTCTCAGATAGGCAGCATCGGATGGCAATAGATAGGTGCTATCCTGTGTTACCCCCACAACGTAAAGATCTTGAAGAAGATCCTTTAATGTCTCATTTACTGAAATTGCCTCCGCCTTATGCGTCAGGCGCTGATGCACCTGTACTATTGCCGCCTGTGCAACAACCTGTTGTTTAGCCGGGAGCTCCGGCTTCTGCACCTCCGGCACTTCCAGTTCTACCACCAGCACCTCCTTTGCCACAATCTTCTGTACCTCAGTCTCCTTTTCCTTTTGTATCTGTTGGAACAGATTGCATTTGTTTAATACTTCATCTCCAGTTTTACTCCCCACTTCTGGTCCGATGCGTAAGAGGCTAGTTAATACTGTTTCGGATTTTTTCTCCCCTATCTTTGGTTTGTTTAATAGGACTCCTGCTTTCTCTCAAAGACAATCTCGTAGCCAACTCCCAGATTCTGAGGAACGGGCTGTGTTTGACTCCCTTGCTCATAAATGGATGATGAATGGTCCATTATATAGTGTATCCGATATATTGAGTACCTTTCTTCAATGGAATGCACCTACGCAAAGATACGTTTTTTATGTTATGTGTGATGCGCTCATTAAAGGTTGGGAGGATATGGAATTGGACCTAACTCCTCAGGGTTTGCTGGAGATACAGAATAAGTTGGATAAGGGACTTATAGTGGGTCCTGATGTTCAGGATGCCATACAGACACTTGTTGCTTTTTGGACTTTGTATTCTTCTCGGACTATTCCTGAACCTGATCCTGCAGTTAGACAGAAAACGAAGAATTATCCTATGAGAGAAGTACCTCCGGTATGGAGGGAAGCAGTTCCCCAAGCAGGTGCTAATCCGCCTATCCCTGCTCATTTTCAGCGTGTATGGGTACATGTTCCTTGGAAGAGAGCTGAAGTTTTAGCACTCAAGCAGTCTTTGCCGGACCCTCGTAAAAATCCTGCTGGCTATTATAAAGAGTTGTCCCAGACTGTTGATGCATGTCTTATGAATTTGGCCGATATTGATCTGCTGATGGGGAATGTGGTTCCACAAGCGTTGTGGGCTCAGATTTGTAGAGAGGATCATGACCAAGCTTTAGGTGGTAGTTGGAATGATATAGTTGCCGCGGATACAGCACAAGTAGGTGGTGATAAGCCAGATGATTTGATTACACAGTTGCCTGGTAGAATAATAACTTTAATGAAGACGATGATGCCTGCTTTACGCGTCAACTGGGATAAGCTGGCTGCGTGCAAGCAGAAAAAGGATGAGAGTGTTTCCGATTTCTTTACTCGGTTCGAGGAGACGTTTATCGACCATAGTGGTCAGGACTTGAGTACTGAAGGGGGACAGCGATTATTTTTGGATAAATTTGTTTTTAATTTACTTCCTGAATTATCTCATAAATTAAAAGATTCGGAAAGCTCTTGGGCTGTTTCTTCATCTGCTCAAATATTGGCTACTGCTAAAGCTGAGAAGAAGACTAAGGATTTAAAAACGAAAGTTCTTCTTCAGCAGGCTTATAATACTTGTTCCGGTCAGCGTCAGTTCCAGCAACCTATTCAGTCTCAAAGGTTGTTGCAGAAACCTGAGCCTTTTGTTCTGCGACCTTTTCTGGGTCGTAATCAGTGCGCCTATTGTAAAGAGGAAGGCCATTTTAAGAAAAGCTGTCCGGTTTTATTGCAGCGTAATGGTGGAATTCAAGGGTCGCAAACCCATGGTGGTTTTCAATCAGCACCTAGAGGTAGAGGGCGAGGTACGTTGCCTCAGGGGAAGTGTTCCTTTTCCCCTCAGAACTCTTCAAATTATTTTGATCAGCAGAATACTCAGTCTGCGCAGTATTATAACGATGATTATTGTGTGGATGGTGAGGTTCAGGATTTTCATTCTAGTTAGGACAGCCATGGACAAAGAAAGGGAGTCCTATCAGTTCCAGTGGATCAAAATGGGCCTTATGTTGAGGTGGTTGCTTTGGGTGTTGCAGAGCCATTTCTTTTGGATACTGGTGCAATGAGAAGTTCTATGATTCATTCAAAACTCCCTGGGGCACCTTTGTCTGGCTTAACAAACGTTTCTGTAGGATTCTCTGGCGCCCCAGTTGCTAACCCAGTTTCTTGTCCTTTGCCTCTTTCAATTGGTCCTTACGATCTGGAAGTTACTTATTTTGACGACTGATTGTGGAGGGAATTTGTTGGGTCTGGATTTGTTGAAGTGTCTTCATGCAACGTTGTACTGTTCCCCCTCTGGTGTACATCTTACTTTGGGTGAGAAATTGGTTTCTCCCATATATCTATCGAAGGATAGTTTGCCACCCGAGTTGCAGTCTCTTCCTTCCACACTCTGGGCTACAGGTCCGAACGATGTTGGTTTACTACAAATTCCTCCTTATGTGGTTACTATCAAGTCTAATGTCAAATTGCCACGTATTCCACAATACAAGATCTCTAATGATGGTGAGTGAGCCTTGATGGCTATTATTTATGATCTAGTTCAGAAGGGTGTGGTTGAGGAAACAAGAGGTAATGTTTGCAAGAGTCCTGTTCTCCCTGTTCTTAAACATAGCGATCCTTCTCAACCACCTGTGTATCGTTTTGTGATTGATCTTCGGGAGGTCAACAAGATTGTTGTCCCCCAGTTTCCTGTTGTTCCAGATATTATTGCTTTACTTACCATGATACCCGCTTCAGCGGCATGGTTTTTTGTTATCGATCTGAAGAATGCTTTCTTTAGTATTCCCATTGCTGAGGAAAGCAGAGATATTTTTGGCTTCTCTCTTGGAGGCCGAAGTTTCCGGTTCAAGCGTGCTCCTCAAGGTTATTGTGAGAGTCCCTCTATCTATAGTCAAGCTTTGAAATCTCAGCTTGATGCGTTTGCTTTGCCTTCAGGTGCTACTTTGATACAATATGTTGATGACTTGCTGATTGCTGCCGATTCAGAGGATATTTGTAAGGCTATGACGGTTTCTTTGTTGCGTCATTTGTCTGACTTACATCATAAAGTGTCTCCTTCTTAATTGCAATATAGTCTCCGAGAGGTTACCTACTTAGGTCATCTCTTGTCGAAGGAGGGAAGGCGATTGACCCCAGAGCGAATTCAAGCGATTGCACAAATGTCTGATCCAACCACACATAGGGAGGTACGTGCCTTTCTGGGTATTACCTCATATTGTAGGCAATGGATTCTGAATTTTTCCTTGTTAGCTAAGCCCTTGCTGGCGCTTACGTTGAAAGATACACCACAACCCCTCCCTTGGACCGATGAATGTCAAAAGACTTTTTCTGATTTACATGATGCTTTGTGTTCCGCACCTGTGTTAGGTACTCCGGATTACAATAAGCCTTTTACACTCTATGTTCACAAAAGAGAGGGTTGTGCATTGTCAGTTTTAACACTACAATTTGGAGACAAACAACGGCCATGTGCCTATTTTTCGGCTACGCTGGATCCAGTAGCCAAGGCATTACCTAGTTGTCTCAGAGCTACAGCAGCGGCAGCAAATTCTATTCGACAGTCTGCAGGATTGGTATTGGACAACACCCATGTTGTCATGGTACCACATACAGTAGATATTCTTTTGAACAGAACAAAGACACAACATTTGACGAGTGCTCGCTTGTCTGGATATGAGCTAACACTTTTGGCTGGTCATGTACATATCAAGCGGTGCAATACTCTGAACCCAGTGACATTGTTGCCCATACCAGATGAGAAAGACATTCAGGAACAGCATGATTGTTTTCTCCAAATAGAGGAGGAGACGAAAGGCAGAATAGATCTAAAAGATACACCACTCATGGATCCGGATGGGATCCTATGGGTGGATGGATCTTGTTTTAAGCTTCCGAATGGAGAGACAACTGCAGCTTATGCTGTTGCTACTTTACATACTGTAGTGGAGACAGCACGTATTGCACAGAATTCAGCCCAAGCAGCTGAGTTATTTGCTTTAACGAGAGCATGAGTTTTGGCAGAAGGAAGGAGGGTAAACATCTACACCGATAGCCAATATGCTTTTGGTGTAGCTCATAGTTTTGGTCGCTTGTGGAAGGAAAGATGATTCTTTACTTCACATGGGACTAAAATACAGCATGGTCAGTTGGTGACTGACCTTCTTGATTCACTTGCCCTGCCTAAAGAAATGCCTGACCATTGAACAAATGTTCCTGAAACCAAAAGTGTCTGTTTGACTTTTATTTATTTTGAAAAAAGGGGGATTATTTTTTTTATTAGAGTATCCGCAGATTATTTAAATTTTTAGGCAAAGTTTTTGACCTTATGTACAAAACACAACTCTTATTTATATAAACACAACAATACTTTTTCAATATAAATCTTTTTCGAAACTTTATAGACAACATATAATACAATAACACTCAGTCATACTCCTCACAAACCACGCTATTTACATATCCACAGACAATACAAAAAAAGAACATATGAGTTATATCTACAATGTAATCACTTGATTTACAATGAAGCCTTAGAACTTAATCATATATTTACAAGGTTGTTCAAAAGTAAATATTATCCAATTCTTGGTTTTTTAGGGCTTGAAAAGTCTACGCGTTTCGAACTCATATGAGTGAATGAGTTCTCATCAGGACCAAGGTCTGTAAAAAGAGAGAAACTTATTGGTATTTTGTTGGAAATATGAAAAGACACCTACTGCCCCTATTACTCGCTCCTGTCTCTTACCTCTCAGTCACTTAGAAACCAGCAACAAAACTGTGGGTAGTCTGGACACCCAGCTCTCTGTCACGAAAAAATAATTGAGTTCCATCAATGACTCTCACAATCATGAACACATTGCATCACATTCACAATCCAGTCACTTTTATGCTTACATGGTTCAGAGGGGGGCCAGGCTTATTGACGGCTCTGGACGCTCGAGCTGTTTGTGGAAAACAGAGTATTATGAATAATAGCTCTAGAGATTGCGGTTGTTGGGCGGGGGGAGAGGCTTGAAATAGCTGAACGGCGAATTCTCACCTTTGGTCTTGGTGCTGTGTATCCAAGCCGCCGGTGTAGTGTCGGATCCAACGATGGTCCGTGGCACTTGAAATTGAATCTACAAATCGGGATTGAAAGCTGACATCAGCATGTGTCCCTTATCTCTGAATGCGTTCCCGGTTTGTAGCAACGCGTGGCTTACCTGTCGGCAAGGTTCTCGGCGCTGGGCAGCGTTCCGCGTTCTGTCCGTGAGTCGTCCGGCTCTTCCGGGTCCGCAAAGGATCCTGGGAGTATGGGCGGATGACGTATGCTGAAGTTGAGCCGTCTTTAAACCGCTGGGACAAGGAATTGTATAAAACAGAAGTCAAGAGACAATTGAGTGACGAGACATGCTACAGAAAAGTCAATAAAGACCCGACCTTGGAACTTAAAAATGAACTACACAAGATTATAGACGAAGGCTTTGAGAAAGGTTTTCTAGGAAAAAAAGAGTACGAATACCTAAAAATAAAACACCCCAGGACTCCTCTTTTTTATGTATTACCAAAAATACATAAGAATGAAAAAACGCCCCCAGGACGCCCAATAGTGTCCGGGTGCGATTCCCTGATGGAACCTATTTCGAAATTTGTTGATTTTTTTCTGAAACCCTTTTTGTTGACTGTAAAATCTCATATACAAGACACTACAGACTTTATTAAAAAGCTGATGCCAGTAAAGTTTGATAACAATTCCCAAGTGATGGTGACAATGGACATCACCTCACTATATACATCGATCCCGCAGGACGAAGGTATCTATGTCCTAGAAGCAGTCCTTGAAGAAAGACCAAGACCACACCCAATACCAACTGACTTCATCTTAAGACTAGCAGAATTCGCACTCAAAAAGAACTACTTCAATTTTGACGGCGAGTTCTTCTTCCAAATCGGCGGAGTGGCAATGGGTTGCCCATTTGCCCCGGAATTGGCGGTGTTATTCATGGCCAAATACGAGGAGGCTTTCATCTACAAGAACAACCCCTATATAAAATGGATAACCCATTGGTATCGTTATATCGACGATATTTTTTTCGTATGGAGTGGACCAATAGAAGAACTTGAACGCTTCCATGATTGGATCAACAACAGGGTACCAACAATAAAATTCAGTATGGAATACTCGTCGGAAAAAATGCCGTTCTTGGATGTAGAAGTGTACCCGTATGAAGGAGAACTAATAACAACGTTATACAGGAAATCAACCGATCGCAACAGGGCACTACACTTCCAAAGCAACCACCCACGGAGCTTAAAAGAAAATCTCCCGTATGGACAGTATTTACGGTTGAAACGTAACTGTCAGTTCAAAAATGAATATTGGAAACATGCGGATAAACTTACAGAAAATCTACTACTGCGAGGCTACCCGAAAAAATTGCTAATAAAATCTGCCAAAAGAGCTTGGTGGACGCCTCGAGAAAGCCTTTTGGAAAGAAGAACAAAAAATACCACAGACAGGTTGGTGTTTGTTTCGACATTTTGCCCAAATTCAAATGATCTAAAAAAGGTGGTAAAACAAAACTGGCATCTTTTGCGGAATCTGGACCAGACATTTACTCAAGACCCACTTTTTGCTTTCAGAAAAAACTACAGTGTGGCCAATCAGCTAATTAGAGCGGCACTGCCCAAACAACCAAATTCGGATCTAAGGACCATGTTCAATTTCCCTCCAATTCAGGGACACCGAAAATGTGGCACATGCACGTGTTGTGACACTACGGTCGAAGGAACGGTTTTTACCCATAATTACATCAGCTGGAAACATGAAAACTTTTCAAATTGCAAAACACGCAATGTGGTATACGGAATCATCTGCCCATGTAAACTGGCATACATTGGGAAAACGAATCAAGAAGTGCGCCTACGAATACAACAGCATACGTCCAGAATTCGCAATAATGTGGCCACAGCTCCTCTAGTCAATCACTGGAAAGAAAAACAGCACAAAGAATCAGATGTCATTTGGACAGTGATTGCCAAAATTGAAAACGATCCCAGAGGAGGCAACCTTGATGCAAAACTTACAAAGATGGAAGCCATGCTAATAGTCAAATTCAACACAGCATTCAATGGGCTTAATGAGATGTCTGAAATGTTTAAATTATAATCACAACAGACACGGAGGACAGCAGTCGTATGCCTCCCACATGACCAGAACACTGACTTAGCCGGACCAGCATTTTCGCTCCTTTTCCAACCCAACCACTTACAACCAACAGAATTATTGAGGATATTTACATTAAAATAAGCTGTTTTTCGACAAAATTGTACATTTTCATATAATCACAACCGCTCGATCAATAGTGCACTTTATACAAATGACAACACGGATCAGTCCAAAATACATCCCCTGTGTCACCTAGATGCATGCTGCAAGTCTGAAACACAGACGGACCGCATAACAACCAGCGGACGCCCCGTGAAGTTTGTAAAACAATTGCACAGACCGCCATGGTTAATACTGATAGCGGGAAACTACATCTCCCAGACATATCGCTTCCTGAAAGACAAGGGCGGTGCGGTTTAAAGACGGCTCAACTTCAGCATACGTCATCCGCCCATACTCCCAGGATCCTTTGCGGACCCGGAAGAGCCGGACGACTCACGGACAGAACGCGGAATGCTGCCCAGCGCCGAGAACCTTGCCGACAGGTAAGCCACGCGTTGCTACAAACCGGGAACGCATTCAGAGATAAGGGACACATGCTGATGTCAGCTTTCAATCCCGATTTGTAGATTCAATTTCAAGTGCCACGGACCATCGTTGGATCCGACACTACACCGGCGGCTTGGATACACAGCACCAAGACCAAAGGTGAGAATTCACGGTTCAGCTATTTCAAGCCTCTCCCCCCGCCCAACAACCGCAATCTCTAGAGCTATTATTCATAATACTCTGTTTTCCACAAACAGCTCGAGCGTCCAGAGCCGTCAATAAGCCTGGCCCCCCTCTGAACCATGTAAGCATAAAAGTGACTGGATTGTGAATGTGATGCAATGTGTTCATGATTGTGAGAGTCATTGATGGAACTCAATTATTTTTTCGTGACAGAGAGCTGGGTGTCCAGACTACCCACAGTTTTGTTGCTGGTTTCTAAGTGACTGAGAGGTAAGAGACAGGAGCGAGTAATAGGGGCAGTAGGTGTCTTTTCATATTTCCAACAAAATACCAATAAGTTTCTCTCTTTTTACAGACCTTGGTCCTGATGAGAACTCATTCACTCATATGAGTTCGAAACGCGTAGACTTTTCAAGCCCTAAAAAACCAAGAATTGGATAATATTTACTTTTGAACAACCTTGTAAATATATGATTAAGTTCTAAGGCTTCATTGTAAATCAAGTGATTACATTGTAGATATAACTCATATGTTCTTTTTTGTATTGTCTGTGGATATGTAAATAGCGTGGTTTGTGAGGAGTATGACTGAGTGTTATTGTATTATATGTTGTCTATAAAGTTTTGAAAAAGATTTATATTGAAAAAGTATTGTTGTGTTTATATAAATAAGAGTTGTGTTTTGTACATAAGGTCAAAAACTTTGCCTAAAAATTTAAATAATCTGCGAATACTCTAATAAAAAAAATAATCCCCCTTTTTTCAAAATAAATAAAAGTCAAACAGACACTTTTGGTTTCAGGAACATTTGTTCAATGGTCAGGTGTTCTATCTAGAATAAATAAGTGAAAGGATTGGCAGCACATGCAATTTCAGTTGTTGTTTATATTGCTTGTGGCAAGCAGTGCTGTTGGGAGCCCGAACCCAGTAGTGTTTGTTAAAGGCTGCCTAAAGAAATAGCAATAATCAAATATAGCGCTCACAAAAAGATTGTCGACGATGTGGGTCATGGGAATGCGTTTGCAGACGAGGTAGAAAAAGAGACAGCGAGAGATGTTACCAGTCGAATGTATGTTGCGGGTCCTGCGAGATGGATCAGAGAAGGAGGAATGTGTGAGGACACAATAGAAAGTGTGAGAATGATTCAAGAAGAGGCCACTGAGAAACAGTTGAGTAAGTGGAAAGAAAGCACGGGAATGTTGGACGCGAATTGGTGTTGGACGGAGTTGTCAGAGCATCAACGATGGCTGTTGCCAGACGCATATGTACTACCTGTAATTACTATGGCGCATGGTCCAGCCCAAAAATAATGCGAAGGGCATTTGTAAAGTTTTGGCCCCAGTATGGCAGAATGAAAGAATTCCGAAATGTGCAGAAAACGTTGTAAAGCATTGCATTGTCTGTCTAATGCATAATCCAGGAAAGGGAGCTCCGACTCCAGCAGGTCATTTTGCTCCCCCTACGTATCCTTTTGAGGTATTGCAAATTGATTTCATTCACATGGATCGTTGCAATAACCTCAAATATGTTCTGGTGGTGGTTTGTGCCTTTTCCAGATGGATAGAGGCCTACCCCCTAATGGACAACACTGCTCTATCTACTGCTAAAGTTCTTTTGAAGGAGTTTTTCCCGAGGTTTGGTTTACTGTGCATTGTCTGGTCTGACAATGGAAGTGAATTTGTGGGCGATATCATGCAGAAAGTATGTGCAGGTCTCGGTATCAAGCAAAAATTTAATGCGGCAAACCACCCTCAGTCAGCGGGATTGGTAGAGAGTTATAATGGTACTCTCAAGCTCAAATTGGCAAAGATTCAGGCGAGCACAGGTCTCGCCTGGCCTGATGCCTTACCATTAGCACTTTTGTCTACAAGAACCACTGCTCATTCCCACTTAGGTCTAAGTCCGTACGAGGTCGTCTTTGGGCGACCAGCAAATGTTTGGGGAGTGCCTCGCACTAAAAAATACTCGGATATTCCATACCCATTGTTGATTGACTACTTGCATGACCTCACCACTAAATTGCGTGTTCTTCACCAACAGGTTCAAAACGCTTTGCCCGAGGCCTCCGCAGACCCAGGTCATTCCATCTAACCTGGCGACTGGGTCTGCGTTAAAAACTTTCAGCGAAAGCGGAATTTGGATCCTCGCTGGGGACCGCCGCGTCAAGTACTGTTAACTACGAGGACGGCTGTGAAGGTTTCTGGGAAGTAGAATTGGATCCACGGCGTGCACTGCAAGAAGATACCCCTGCTTTTGCCTTTTGACCAATGGGTTCGAGAGGGTATAGCGGCCACCAAAAGTGAGACAGTGCCCAGATTTGTACCATTCAATAGTGCACGCCTGGACCATACGACCTGCGAGAAAGAGGACGACAATGTGTTACAGAAGGCCGTCCCAACATATCTGCGTTTGAATACTGTGAATCTAGAAACCTTATTTAAGGACCAGACAATTCCCAACAAGACTCGATATAATTTACGACCAAGAAGGGTCGTGAACAATTGAATTTTTTATGATTTTTCTGGTCATACCTTTTCCTTTTTTTTTTAAAACTAAGACATTTTGTGTATGTATTTTTCTTCCACCATTCATCAAGTTGCAGGGTCACAGTATGAGTCTTAAGCTGTGACCTGAGTAGTGACCTAGGTTCCACAGGACTTGCAGTGTCATAGGATGGCTAACAACCACAGCTAAGTGATCTAGGAAGATTACCGTGAGCAACGCCTTTAGAGTAATGGATGTTGAAATGGAAGTTAATGATCAGACTGTAAATATGAAACACCGATTTAAGAAACTTATGGTTAGTCCATGCAGGATAACCCTATGTATTTTAATATGCTTATGTACTCTATTAGCATGTGGAATCTGGATCGTTTATGTTTTGCAGCCTTTACCTGTTCCTACTTCTGTCCCCCTATCTTTTTCTGCTACTGCCTCCCCACACCGGTTCCATGCATTTTCACCACGCGAGCAGATCAGGAGGACCGAATATTTCAACAATTCGTTCATTCAGTTATTACATCAACACCAGTTAGTGATGAATACTACTGATTGTTGGGTATGTTGGCTTATGCCTCATATTACAGAAAGAGGCATGCCATACTTGGTTTTTCCATTCTCCTATGAAGGTTCCGCTTGGGCATATCTGGCTATGTTTTCTAATTTTTACCAGAATCAGTTGCGATACCCTCCTGGCAGTCCATATGGTGGTGGATCAGACTTTAGTCATAGCACTTTGATTAAGGAAATTGTGACTATGGCTAAGATTGCTCAGATTAGTAAGATTCCTGCAGATGAAAAGAGAGCATACGACAGATGGAACATAACTTTGTATGTTACCACCCTTACTGAAAAAGCCAAATTGAGGAGCTCTCCACCAATTTGGACTGTGCCTCATCGAGGTAATTTCCGTTTACAAATCAATGGTCAGAACATCAAGAATCAGCCAGAAAGAAGTATCTGTTCCTATACCTATGTCTATACACCTCAGATTCCCTCACCGTTAGTGCCATCACAAGGCACATATTTCATCTGTCATGATAGAGCCTATACATGGCTTCCCACTTATTTCTCGGGAACATGTTATGTGGCTTTTCTTCTTCCTCCAACCATTACCGCTCCTTCAAATCATCTCAAAAAGAGGCTTGGTAGAGGAGTCTTTGATTAAAAGGACACAGCAGGACAGGAGGCAGCAGATTTCATCAAAGGGTTGCTTCCTTTCTGGGGCCCAATGGCCAATAGCAGAGACATCAGACACTTAGCTCGTGTTGTTGAGGCTACCATAAACAAAACCTCTGGAGCCTTGGGTAATGTAACAGCCGAGCTTCAGGCGGATCGTCTTATGATGTTACAAAATCGGATAGTTTTAGATATTATCCTTGCAGATAGGGGTGGAGTCTGTAAATTGATCTGGTCTAGTGGCTGTGTTTATATTCCTGATAATGCTCCTACGGTATACCAAGCTATCTCTAAGCTACATACCTTCTCTGAGTCTATACATCGGGACACGGGAGATTGGTCTGTGATGGGATGGTTTTGGGGACTACTGTTTACATGGGGATGGAAGATATTAACTTTCCTGGGAATGATTTTGGCTATTATCTTCTCTTGTTGCCTTTGTGTGCAGTGTGGACCTGTAATATGTGGCCTGTGTGCTACTATGTGTGTCCCGAAGCCTGCATCACAAAAAACTGAGAACATAAGAATGATGATACAGCAACAGCTTGAGGACCTCATGGCCATTGATATCGATTCAGATTGACTTGAATCCTTGTTAATTGCCTGAGTAATGGCAAAAAGAGGGTCTGAGGTTCTGGGATTTCAGATTTCATGCCGTATTTATCCGCCATTTTGTGTCCTGTCGCCATTTTGTGTTGCCCTCACTCAGGCGGTACAAAAGGGGGTGGTGCTGGACGGAGCATCTGAATCAATCAAACACTCACACCCAGTCAAAAGATCTGGGTTTAATCCATCACCGTTCTTTAGCCCACTCTGCCACCCCAGTTCAGACATGGCTATATTCAAATCAGTCTGACCCTGTGCCTCATGGGAACAGTCCAGCCCGAACTGCCAAGCCATGTCTTCCCTGGACCGGAAACAAGCTTCCGAGGACCAGTTTCTGGCATTCCAGCCGTCTTCAGCCCTGCTTGCTTGAATCCAGTGGCAAAGTGAGCAAGGGACTCACGTCCAGAGCATACCCTGCCACACTTATGGCGGCCAAAAGCGGTACAAAAGGGGGTGGTGATGGACGGAGCATCTGAATCAATCAAACACTCACACCCAGTCAAAAGATCTGGGTTTAATCCATCACCGTTCTTTAGCCCACTCTGCCACCCCAGTTCCGACATGGCTATATGCAAATCAGTCTGACCCTGTGCCTCATGGGAACAGTCCAGCCTGAACTGCCAAGCTATGTCTTCCCTGGACCGGAAACAAGCTTCCGTTAGTAACAAGGCAGGTGAGCCCGGGGATTAAGGCGTGCCCTGCGCCGCCCGGCCCATAAGGCCCGGTTCTCCAGCACAATTGGGCTATATTTTTCCAGTTTTGTGGTAAAAACTTGGTTTATGCTAGTTGCCAGATTATAAATATATACACAACGCTCCAGCACAGTATTTTAAAGCACTTTATTAGACAAATATTCACTTGCCATACTGCTGCAACATCAATTCCAATGCATTCACCGCCTGCTTGACGCTGTCCCTGCCCCTCCTTCCCTAAAGTAGCAATATTGGACAACACTGGATGCTTGTGTCCGTGTTGGAGTGCTGCCGTCAGCCAAGTCCCACAATATGGCCAACAGGGAAGATATGGGGTATTACTGACCCTATATTCATCCAAAGTTCCACACAAGAAAGATGGTGGACATGAGATGTCTGTGTAGATATGAATGTTTATTGCACATTCAGTGGAGTATTGCAGCTGTAGCAATACAGGGCCATGGAAAGTTGAAGTTTCAGCTTTTGGCACATGGAGTGCAGCCAATTAGAGACAAGGAAGTTGTCGGAGTTAGGCTGCGGCAACATATGTACTTACACAATCACTCAGCCAATCCCCACGCACTAATAAATTCACTATACACTCTCCTTGCAGTACTCTAATGATGCAGTTTCTTTGTACGTACTTGTACAATGACCGAGACAAAGTTACATAACTAAAGTTTTTCTCTACTGTCAAAGGTAAGATGGTTGCATACACTGTCCAGAGCACTATGTACAGTGGTAGGGCCCAAGGGCAGCATGTTGCGTACATAATGAACATACGGACACAGATAAATAGTGGAACTGGGTACGGGCACCTGTGCTCGACTCCTTTTTATTAACAGGGTCACATGTCCAGTTACGTCTGTGGTGGGTGCGTGCAGGGTGATTGTGAGCCAACCCTCTGTGAATGGTTGGTGGTGGCAACATGTACAACACTAATCATAGAATCAGACACAGAGATTCAATCATAAAGGGTCAATGATTTGTGCTGCACTAAGGTACGGGTGCCAGATATGAAATCATACAGAAAAGATTCTATTGTAACGGGTTCATGACTTGTGATACACTGAGGTAGGATAGCAGATGTGAAATTATACACAAAATGTTGTATCAGAAAGGGTGCATGAGTTCTGCTGCACTGAGGTAGGGGCATCAGAAGCATTCAGCATGTGCGCAGTCAGCGATGATGCATGGTCCGGGGGGGCTGCACTGGGAGCATGTCTCTTGCCTATTCAACTGCGTCATCTACTATTGCAACTCAATGTGAATAGTGAGCTCTGCCGTCCGCAGTGTATACTGCCATTCAGTGTTCCTTTGCACTTGCAAGATGAATTTGGTCATTATAGTAAAGCTATAACTGACATAAAACAAGTTCTTGAAGCAAGGAAACTAAAAGGATATTGTGTAGATTTGAGGGATGTTATACTTAGTTGGGATTTTCACCACAAACTACTCTAAACTTTAATATTTCTTTTTGTAACTTCACATCACTATTATCTTCCATCTCTTCTTCAACACATACACTTATCAAATAGTTATTTTCTGTACACTTCTCTTGACTACCAAAGTAACGTTACTCTATATCATCACAAACTTGTTTCATATTATTTATATTAAAACTCAATTTCGAGCCGCAGCAAGCCCTAGACTTATCCAGATGATTCCTCTTGACTTTGAATATAAACTTGCAGATGTCTATAGATCCGAACATTCATAGGATCTAATTTTTCGATGTGAAAGCATCTTCAAGCTGAAGCTGTACAATTGTTTGCGAAGTGTCTTCTCCTGTGAAATTTCTTCCCACATTTCTTTTAATTCTGTCTTTTCAGACTTGGTAATATATGATGTGACATAGTGAGAAGCAGTTATCTGAAACATATTGTATGTCCATATTTGCATTCCACGTCTTCAAAATGTTTTTATATTATAAGTATATTTGACATAGCTCAACTAACTATAACGGTGGAATTTCTATGAATATATATATATATATATATATATATATATATATATATATATATATATATATATATATATATATATATATATATATATATATATATATATATATATTACCTACTGGCGGTCGCCAGTAGGTATATATAGTTAGGATTTTTTCTCTATGGGATTTTTGAAAATTCTATGTCTAATAACTTTGGCGTTTGTGGACGGAATTGGCTGAAATTTTCAGGAAAATGGAACATTTTGTTTCTGAGCAGCCCCTGACAATTTGGGGGGGTTTCATCAAGGGGGGCCGAGAAAAAAGGGGGGTCCCTAAACGCGTTTTTCCCATGTTAATTTCGATAGGGCGGTTGGCCTCACTTTTAGCTCGAACGGCTGAATGGATTTGCACGAAACTTGGCAAAATTGTAGGGACTGTTAGCCCGATGTGCCTTTGCTAGGTCTCAATATATGTGCTCCAGTGGATTTTGAGTAATTTAGGTTCAAAAAAAGATATATATCTGGGCGGAGCCTAACCACACATCTGATCTGATTGGCTGTCAGCACTTCATCCAAGAAGTGTTGGCAGCCATCTTGGGACCAATATACATGATAGCACCTCATTAAAAAGCATTGTAGTTAATAGAGGGTTTTAGGACTTTAGTTACATTATAAATCATTTGTTGATGGTACCATACTCGTTTTAGGAATTGTGGTGGGTTCTAAGGTGATTTTACCATGTGAAAAAACCTTCTGCTGTGATATCATGAATATTTTTTGAAAGAAAACTAATATCTCATGATTTTCCCACAGTGGTTTGGAAGGGGATCTATAAGCTAAACTGAAAGCATATTTTCTGTAAATTCACATTATCTTTCTCAGTCATGTGAAAATGAAGTCTGACATTCTCAGTAAAACATGTACATCCAACAAGGACAGAGACTGTCAGTTGATTCCTTTGTGTTCTACTGCAGCCTCCTAGAGTGTTCTAAAGAACAACTAGAGCGCTAACAGTCCTACTTATTACAAAGGTATGGCACACCTGAAGCCATCTTGATTGGAATAAAATGGTAACTCTTAAAACATTTAATTTAAAAAGAAACAACATGAGGGGGTATATTTTGCCATAGAAAGTATGATTAGTGCTGCAGAATGAAAAATTAGGGCACATTTTGAGTGACTTCTCAAATCCTTTTCTATTTCATTAAAACATTCTGACATGCAGTCTCCCAAAATGGCCACCAGAGACAAAAGAGCCCAAATGTAGCCCAAATATCACCCAGATGTAGCCCAAGTATAGCCCAATGACAGAATGTCCAGAGTGTTCTAAAGAACAACTAGAGCGCTAACAGTCCTACTTATTACAAAGGTATGGCACACCTGAAGCCATCTTGATTGGAATAAAGTGGTAACTCTTAAAACATTTAATTTAAAAAGAAACAACATGAGGGGTATATTTTGCCATAGAAAGTATGATTAGTGCTGCAGAATGAAAAATTAGGGCACATTTTGAGTGACTTCTCAAATCCTTTTCTATTTCATTAAAACATTCTGACATGCAGTCTCCCAAAATGGCCACCAGAGACAAAAGAGCCCAAATGTAGCCCAAATATCACCCAGATGTAGCCCAAGTATAGCCCAATGACAGAATGTCCCAGAGTGTTCTAAAGAACAACCAGAGCGCTAACAGTCCTACTTATTACAAAGGTATGGCACACCTGAAGCCATCTTGATTGGAATAAAGTGGTAACTCTTAAAACATTTAATTTAAAAAGGAACAAAATGAGGGGGTATATTTTGCCATATGAATTATGATTAGTGCTGCAGAAAGAAAAATTAGGGCACATTTTGAGTGACTTCTCAAACCCTCTTCAATTTCATTAAAAGATTCTGACATACAGTCTCCCCAGATAGCCACCAGAGACAAAAGAGCCTAAATGTAGCCCAAATATCACCCAGATGTACCCCAAGTATAGCCCAATGACAGAATGTCCCAGAGTGTTCTAAAGAACAACTAGAGCGCTAACAGTCTTACTTATGACAAAAGTATGACACACCAGAAGCCATCTTGATTGGAATGAAGTGGTAAGTCTGAAAACACTCAATTTAAAAAGGAACAACATGAGGGGGTTAATTTTGCCATAGAAAGTATGATTAGTGCTTCAGAAAGATAAATTAGGGATCATTTTGAGTGACTTCTCAAATCCTCTTCTATTTCATTAAAAGAATTCTGACATGCAGACTGAAACATGCACTTTGAATACCAGCAGCAGACGTCCCTGGTGAGCAGTAGCTTTACTACAGTGATCTAATGTGCAACTAGAGTGCTAACATTCAGAATTTATGGCAAATGTGTGACACATCTGAATGCCTTCTTGATGGAACCAAAGTAAACAAGAATTGAAAATGCAATAGATCTCGCCCTCGTTTAAGTTAAAGCCATTCTGTTTGTAATGAGGTGGCTTTTTAGCTTTGCTTTTATTAGTGTTTTTTCAACTTTCATGTAAATAACATGCATCTGTATGCATATAAGTATATGTATGCATGCATTTATGTTTGTATTTATATAGATATACAGATGATATATGTTTATATATGTATGTATATATATATATTCACTGAAAAAACCATAGGCTATAGACCATATATAGTTAGGAATTAGCATTTACAAAACCTTGAAAATTCACTGAAAAAACCATAGGTTATAGACCATATATAGTTAGGAATTAGCATGTACAAAACCTTGAAAATTCACTGAAAAAACCATGGGTTATAGACCATATATAGTTAGGAATTCGCATTTACAAAACCTTATTTTACTCACACAAAACCATTGAAATTCCATATATAGTTAGTTGCACTAACTATATATCGCGCACCCGCAATCCACTGCTGATGATGTCACATATTACATCATTCATGACATGGTCAGTGACATCACTGATGACATCACTGATGACATCTCAAATGACATCACTGATGACATCACTGATGACAACATCCAGTGACTGTATGTTTCTGTAAAGTTAAAATATGTCTTACATATTGAAGAATGAGTGGATGTATAAGTGTCTGGATGAAGGATTTAGTAGGTGCATGACAGACTGTATGAGTGAGTGATTAAATGTGTCTCACTGAGTGCATGGGTTAGTGACTAAACTGTCTTAAATGGGGCATCATTATGTCTGTTGTTCTGTAAACTGCTGCATGTGTTGATAAGTAGCTATATGAGTAACTATATGGGTTATTGATTGGTTGCCCAAGTATTTGTATGGGAGACTGAGTGTGTGTGTGGGTGGCTGGGAGGTGTATGACTCTGTGCATAGATGTGTGAGCAGTTGATTCACTAGATGTATGGTTTCAAAAGTGCATGTGGAAACAGCTGTATGGGCGGTTGACTGTGTGCATGAGTGTATTGGTGAGTGAATGGATATCCCAGTGCTACATGTCAAAGTAAGTACATATGTAAAACACAGTACATGTGAGAGTTGACATATATAAATAACTGTGCATAAGAGCCAGTGAATGTGTGAGTGGCGGTATGGATCATTGTGAACTTGTATCAGGGATTGTATAAGAGAGTAAATATGTGTTAGTATATGTTTGAATAAGTAAAGTTTGTATAACTGTATAGTTGAGGAAATGGAGGTGTGATTGATTCTTTGCATGACTGACTAGGTGTGTGAGTAACTCCATGGATGAGTGACAGTCTGTGAGTGTCTGTTTACACTGATTGTATCTAAGGTTATATTAGAGTCTGAAGAGGTTCATCGTATTATCACATGAATGATATCATCAGTGATGTGATCAGTAATGTCAAATGAGATGTCATCAGTGATGTCATTTGAGATGTCATCAATGATGTCATTTGAGATGTCATCAGTGATGTCATCAGTGATGTCACTGACCATGTCATGAATGATGTAATATGTGACATCATCAGCAGTGGATTGCGGGTGCGCGAAATATAGTTAGTGCAACTAACTATATATGGAATTTCAATGGTTTTGTGTGAGTAAAATAAGGTTTTGTAAATGCGAATTCCTAACTATATATGGTCTATAACCCATGGTTTTTTCAGTGAATATATATATATTTCAGCCCTACCCGACATTGGTGTATTCAGGCAGAGTGTTGCGAACCTGAGGAGGTACTGGACAATCAATATAGCGCAACCAAGAGCCACAGTGACATCACCCCCCCCCGCTTTTGCCTGGTATTTCAGTGTACACCAAGCAATAACCACGCCACTGCACTTACCACTCTGGTGCATGATGGGAGGTGTGGTCTACAGCACTCTGACTACAGCTGCCGGTGATCTGGCGTGGTCAGCTGACTTTCCTTTGTTTGGGGGAGGACCAGAGGAGGACAAAAGGAGGAGTTTGGTAGCGTTCTCAGTTTGCTACAGCATCTGAAGAAGGCAGTGAATGCCGAAATGCATTATGCTTTGCAACATGTTATTAAAGTTTCCTCCAGCAGTTCCCCGTTGTGGCCTCTGATCTCTTCAAATTTAAGCGGTCTATTGGAAACAATATATATATACATATATATATAAATATATATATATATATATGTGTAGATGATGGTGTATTCAAACTGTGACACGTGATCAAGGGCTTACGGGCTTGAAACGCGTTGTGTTGGGTCACTTAAAATAAAATCACTGCCCACTTGAAATACCTCGGAGGTCTGTGTCTCTTTTCTCGCCTGTCTGCTGCTGCGGAGTATCAGGAAGTGGTTCGAGTGTTTCCAGATATATATATATATATATATATATATATATATATATATATATATATATATATATATATATATATATATATATATATATATATATATATATATATATATAGATAGATATATATAGATATATATATAGATATAGATATAGATATAGATATAGATATAGATATAGAGATATATAGATTTAGAGATATATATAGATATGTATAGATATATACATATATATATTCCTGACATTTCCTCGTCTCCGTATCAATCCTCTCAGTGAAAGTTATGGCCAAAGTCACGGCCCCACAGCAAGGTATTGATTTTAAAAGTGTATTTTATTTCACACCATTGTGCAAAGTGAGCAAAGATAGGATGGCCTACGCGTTTCGGCTACCACTAGCCTTTGACTGGACTATAGAGTCCCTTGCATCTAGACAGATTTTTAAGAAAGTGCTCAGTGCTTAACCCCTTGGTTGTGTTTACTTTTCGTAACAGCTAGACTGCTAGCCTCCTTTAATAAACATGGATCAAATCAGTCACCATTTTGACATCACTTGTAAAGTATGTTTTTATGTCATGATGAAAGTGCAGATGCAGGATAAAATTGTCTTATTCAAAGTGTACATTTTATAACACAGAGCAATCATTCCATTTGATCTTAAAATGGAAAACCGGGAAGGAGTAAAAGGGTATGGGATGGGGGAAGAACTCCTGAGTGAACGGTTACATTTTTGTTCCTCAGATTTTTTTGTTGATTTTTTTATCAATTTTCCCTATATATATTAAATACATTCCGGATAGCAGGGGCCCATTGTGAGACAGTTACATTAGTACATATAAATTATTATTTACTAATGGTCAACTGAGACAAATGTATTTGATGTATTATGGCAGAAAATTATGTGTAAATACGTCTGATCCACTATTACAATTGTTAAGTTTATATGAAGTCTGTTTTCATTGTTGACACGAAGGTGTGTCACATGATTAATTTAAAATACTCTGTTTATATGCATTCACCTAACTCGTGATCAAGGAGCGAATTTGAGTGATGAATACTAATGGGTACTAGTTGTACATAACATGTAAAAGATGGTTTAAGTATGGGAGTTTACATTGGTTTTAAAGGGAAGTTACTCTGAGAGAAAATAATGTATGAAGTGTTATTTCCTTAAAGCTAGTTATCTACCTGGGGCACTAATACCAGTGGTGGCTGGTAACTTTTGACAGTGGTGAGGCATAAGAGTTGTTGACAAGTGTGATGAAGTGAGCGAAGCAAGCAGTTACAGGAGGCTCTCTCCCCGGAGCAAATTTTGGGGAAAAAGGGACAAAATGGTTCATTTTGCAGCAAATATTTTTGCGTAGAATGTGGTTAGAAAAGAACTATATTATAAAGGTAGATCTAAAGGGGCACCTCTGAAATGTTTATAACCATCAGAGAGTATTGGTAGGTCTGCAGTAGTGAAAGGTCATCATCACCATTGCAATTTTGCAAAGATATTACAAGGACTTCATCAAGCAAAACCAAGGACGCAGTTTGTTCTGTCAGATTGTAAGATCTTGGAAAACACAGGCACACAGAGCAAGAAAGAAATGCTATTTGTTGGATTCAGTACACCTTGCATTAGGGACTGTCACACTTCAGTAGCATGCTATTTGATAATGTGTGCCTTGTTGTACAGCTTTTGAAATCGGAATGTGCTCATTCTTGAATCCAATCGCCACAATTTAATTACTGTTTTTTGAAGCGCCTTGTAGTGCAGCCTGGAAGTGCTACACGTGCGGCCAAAGTGCCTCACATCACTACTCCCCAAACCAACGTTCAGTTACTCAGAGGTGTCGGCAGAGCCATCTGCGAGCCTTCAAAGTGACAGGGTGAGGAGAGGAGAGAACCGAGGCACATAAAAAGTACCGAGCCTCTGTGGAGAATGTGCAGGCCTGGGAATCAAGATGGGGGGCAAGGAGGGGGAGTGCAGAGGTGAGCAGCCACCGGGCCATCTGGAGATATCCTGACACCTCGGTGTCTCCTTAGGCAGGCTCGGTCACGTCAGGCTCTATCTGTGAGAGGCCACATGTCAGGCGGGCCGGTGAGAGGCCGGGTGTCAGGCTTGTCTGTGAAAGGCCACATGTCAGGCAGGTCTGTGAGAGGCAGATGTCAGGTGGGTCTGTTAGAGGCCGGGTGTCAGGCTCTGTCTGTGAGAGGCCTGTGTCAGACGGGTCCTTGAGAGGCGCTGTTTGCGAGAGGCAACATGTCAAGGGGGTCTGTGCAGTCACGGTTCGCGGAGGAGGGGGGCGGTCGCGCAGAGTGAGAAGTGTCATGCGGGGGGAGTGTCGCACGGGGGGGGGGGTGCCGGGGAATTAAATAGAAAAGGTACCTCACAGCCGGTCCGCGCCACCTCTGCTCCCCTTCTTGGCGCATTCATGAACGGCAACCCCTCTTAGCCAATCCTGGTGCTGTGGCTTAGTTAATCTTTACCCGCTGCCTGCCCGCTAGGAGACCGAGGGGCTCCTAATGGGCATGCGCAAACCAGTGAACTACAAGTGCGCATGACTGTATAATTCAGATACTCTGTCCATCACCAACCCCTTTTCTGAATTGTTTTGTCCACCATAAGCGTGGAAGGGTATGCTCAGACATGAGTCCCTTGCTCACTGCACCATCAGGATTCAAGCAAGCCGGGCCGAAGATGGCTGTAATGCCAGAAACCGGTCCCCGGAAGCTTGTTTCCTTTCCAGTAAAAGAATTGGCTTGGTAGTTTGGTCTGCCCTGTTCCCATGATGCACTGGGCCAGGGACAGACTAATTTGCATGTAGCCAGGTTCTGAGCTGGGATGGTGCAGTGAGCTAAAAAACGGTGATGGGTCAAGCCCGGATCTGTTGACTGGGTAGGAGTGTTCTGCTTAATTCAGATACTCTGTCCATCACCACCCCCTTTTCTGAATCGTTTTGTCCACCATAAGCGTGGAAGGGTATGCTCAGACATGAGTCCCTTGCTCACTGCACCATCAGGATTCAAGCAAGCCGGGCCGAAGATGGCTGTAATGCCAGAAACCGGTCCCCGGAAGCTTGTTTCCTTTCCAGTAAAAGAATTGGCTTGGTAGTTTGGTCTGCCCTGTTCCCATGATGCCCTGGGCCAGGGACAGACTAATTTGCATGTAGCCAGGTTCTGAGCTGGGATGGTGCAGTGAGCTAAAAAACAGTGATGGATCATGCCCGGATCTGTTGCCTGGGTAGGAGTGTTCTGCTTAATTCAGATACTCTGTCCATCACCACCCCCTTTTCTGAAGTGGTTTCATTGGTGCATCCAGAATGCTAGCTGTGATGTGGGAGTTATCTGTGATTATGAATATCCACCAAATAAAGCTACAACTTCAAGCACTAGGTGCATATGTTTTATTATAATATGTATCAGTCCACAAGTTGCACTTACAGTGTATTTTCGGCAACCGGAGTATAAGGCATGGTGTACACTCAAGGGCATATTATCACGGGCCATATCGCAGCTTTAGCTGGACTTTTTTCCGCTAAAGCAGCAATAATTTTATCACCCTATTAACAAGCTGTTGCTAACAGCAGTTACCGACAGCTTTTAGGCGATAGCCACAGGTTTGGGGCCGCTTTGCATGTTAGCGATATTTATCGCTAATGACATGCAAAGTGGGCGTACCCAAACTGTTAGCGACTGAAAACAGTCTCTAACACAGCTATCGCCTATTAGCAAGGCAGGCGAAGCGATAAAAAAAATCACGCTAAGCGCGATTATCGCTAAAACCTAACTCCTGCTCAGACCACTTCTTAACCTGTATATCCAATGGGAGGTGGATATTCAGGTTAAGTCCCCATTAGCAATGATGCCTGAATATCGCTGGATTTCCAGTGATATTCACGCATTTCGCCGCTATCGCCGGAAATTTTATCGCTTTGGAGATAAATGTTGCTAATAGCACGTTATCTCTGTGATGATATCTGGCGATAGCCGGCGATAAAAAAAAAATGCGCTAAGCACATTTAGCGATAATTATCGCTATTTGTTGCCAATATGCCCCTGAATTCCATATAAAATATTGTTGTTGCAAGACAAAAATATCGATACAAAGGAGAAAAGAATCAATGCTTCCTCAGGTTTTCTTTCAGTGTTAGTTGGCTGATAGATGAGGTTTCGACTGTTTTTGTGTTGCCCAGGTTCTGAACGTTTATTTTATAATTATTTTGCATCAAGATGGGTTGAATTAACAGAAATTCATACCAAATTCAAAGCTCTTCCCAACAGGGGGCCCTATCAGAAGTCTAGCCCGTGACCCTATAAATCCTTTTGATTTCCCTGCTCCTATTTAAACCAAAAATCGGGTGTTAATCGGTAATTTGACTTGGTAAATGTGGCCCAGAATCTGTTGGTAAAATCCATTTGCATCGCAAAGTGCCATTAATAGCTGCAGCAGCAAAGTACATCTGCAGGAAAAAGAAATGTTTTCTATTCTGAAATAAATAAAGCTCGGCTTTCTCTACTCTATGTGGAATCTGTACCATGTTGCAGCAGTTAAAGTATAGCCTCGTTTTTTATGCCTCTTATGCCACTCGCACTGTAGAGTGGTTTTAGAACATGGTTACTGTGAATTGTTTTTTTTATTTATGTATGACAATGGTTTGAATTGATCAAATATATAAATGGTTAATATTAAGGTAAAGTAGCCATGCTAAACATTTAACTGAAATAACACCAGAAATAATAGCACGAATTCAGCGCATCCTCTGGCCGAACATCTGTTTCACATGAGGCACACAATATATCTGATTTCCACTGGTATTTCTGGGTCACTTGAGACAGTTAAACTGCACTTATAATTAACAGCTATTTTTAAACAGCAGAAAAAAAAGACAAAGGTAATGTATAAAAGCATTAAAACTGCCCCAGTTTGCTATTCCGCGGGACACACCACTGCAATATGCTTCAAGATCAAAGGAAGTGCAGAAAAAAGGACGTGCTGATCAGTGGGGATAAATCGCTCCCATTATCGTGGTGTAAGAATAGGGTTCTTTCAATTGAAACAATTTAATAACCACATTCATTACACTGGTGTCCACTCGGTTTTATCTGAGCAGTTTTTGCATAGCTGGGGAGCAAGTTCAATTGGGCTTATTCTCTGGAAATTAAGATGTGCAGGCTTTGACATTCAGAAATTAAGCACTATTAGTCTGCAACGCAGTTGTCTGGAGATTCCCCCTGGATGCAGCTAGGTCTGCCTTACCACTAATTATGTAGAATGCAAATGTACTCTGGAAAAAAGCAGAGAAAAAATGTCATTAGCGGGTCTCCTGGCTGTTAAGGTTGTACAAGTGCGTGATGGATCTCACAGCTCCATCTCGGAGTTTGTTTAGAATTCAGCTCTGCCGGAGCGGCCCAGAAGAATGTCTGATGCCGCCATCTTCCGCTGTCAGCAGCAGCATAAATATTGCCGAGGTGTCTTAATCAATCAGGCAGTATTATTAGAGACAAGCTGTCGATGCTTGACCCACTTTTTGAGGGTGTCTGCAGCGAGACAATTTGTGATATTGAGTTGAGAAGGTGAACGTTTTTATAATGCTGCAGCAGCGGCATGCACCGTGGGATTTTCTGTAGCACACCCTGCCGATGCTCTTTCCAAATATTGCAAAATTGCACAGCATATTATGTGTGCCCAATCTAGCCCAATGTTGAGATGTAGGGCGGTAAAATATTCTAGCATGTCCATATAGATACATAGGGGCAGATTTATGAGGCCCTTGCGCCACGTTTACGCCGCTGTTGCGTCACGCAAGGTGGCGTAAACGTGGCGCATCCCTACGAACGATTTACAACGTGACGCATCTAGGCGATGCGTCACGTTGTAAAGCCCTGCGCCGCTTTTGAGCATTCCGGTGCAGGGTGGGCGTTCCGGGGCAGGTGCGCCTCGCAAAAGTGGCTGAGTGAAATCTATGAGATTTCACTCAGTAGGTCTTGACGCAGCATTGTTAAAATGGGGCACCCCCGAGCCTTGCTGGAGCTCCGTCGCGCTTGCGACGCAACTCCAGCAGTGGGCCACATTCCAGCACAGATGCGTCACGCATCTGTGCCGTTTTTGCACCAGTGTGTTTGCATTATAAATGCGGCGCACCATGGCTGGCGGAGCTGTGGCGCACTGTGGCGCATGTTAACTGGCGCATCCCTGGGGATGCGTCAGTTAACATAAATCTGCCCCTTAGTTTTTCAACTTCAACATTGACCTGAGTTAGAACTTGTTTTGTACGCTGTGAGCGCAGAAAACCTATTTTAAAAATACCTGTATGAAGGAGTGAAATTTAATTCTTAAAAATCATCGCAAAATGTTAACAACTTCCAATGCAACTTCATTGTAAGAACTAACATATTTAACTGATCACATATAATAATCTTTACACTTTATAAACATTCATCAAATCCATCACAAACTCTGTATCGATGATGCTTATCAGTTGATACCATCAGTGTGTCAAACTTGGAATTAAAAAAACGATCCTTACTCAGATTCCTGTCATTAGAATCCAAAGATTCCGCGAACTGTCTTAAAGTGTGTTAAAAACGTGAGTTTAGACAGACCAAGACAGAGTTATTAAGACTTACTACCTTTTGATTTAACAATAGGGCTAAGGCAAAAAATAGTATGTTGGTGCAGGACTGGCCAAACCCAGAGACTAGTCTGTTCTGCATGCATCTGCTCGCCTATCAGAAAATCTGATGACATCACTCGCAGACTAAAACATCCCCTAGAAGCAAGAACAGACCTTAGGATTGCCTGCCTAACCCAGGGATACCAAAGGGGATGATGGATGGAGCATTTGAGCAAATCAAACACTCACACCCAGTCAATTGATCTGGGTTTAATCCATCATCATTCTTTAGCTCACTCCACCACCCTAGTTCAGACATGGCCATATGCAAATCAGTCTGACCCTGTACCTCATGGGAACAGTCCAGCCCGAAAAGCCAAGCCATGTCTTCCCTGGACCGGAAACAAGCATCCTGGGACCGGTTTTGGGTTAATAAATGGGCTGGACCCGAAAGGCTAATTTGAATAATAATTATATCACCATAAATAGCACTACATAGCCATTGACCTTAGTTACATCGTATTAAAAACATCCTATTATCTCTCAATCCAGATTTTACAAGGATTAGAGGAATGATACATTGGAAATTAGAAAGATTGAGCAGTATCTGGACATGGCCTATGTGAATTTGACACCCATTCAGAACTCAATACAATTGGCTAGTCCATTTGTAAATTCCATACTAGCTCAGCATTTTAATAAATTCAGACTCGATCAGCTAGTAATAAAACTCACTTAGCTGTTGATACAATTTACTCAGTCAGCTCTCAATCAATTTTAGACTCAACCAGACTCGCTTCCCTCTTGATTTCATACTAGATCACTGAATTCTTGACCAATTCTACTCATGCAGCTCTTCATGAAGCAGTTCTCAATTAGCTGGCTGGTGAGAAAGTCCAGAATAACTAATTTGTTGTTAAAGCCAAACCTGCTGAGTTTTTTACCCGGTTCTATCAGATGGAGTTTTGGGGTGGGGTCATAACTACCCCTCAATGCCATGGTTTACCTGGCGATGACTAACAGAAGAAAAAGCCATCTGCTCACGCACTCTAAATTGGCTATGCAGTCGCATCTGTAATCTCCGATGGCCCATACTCCATTGGGCTATCACAGGGCTATGTCGCAATGGAGCCAGAGCAGGCTCTGTCATTGACATATTTGAGTTATCTCTAAATAAGGTGGGGGGGGGAATTGAGTTTTACAGAGGGGGTACTCAGTCACTTTAGCAATCAAGTATCCACTCTGCCAAACTCTAAATCAGCCCTCAGCTTCAAATTGCCCTTAATAGCTTGAAGACACATTTAACTCTTGATCAAGCTCAGATAAATTCTATTAAGATTAAAGAGATATATTTTTAAACATCACAAGCAATACTATGTTGCATATTCCTTCATACCACCAATTAAGAAGACTAGATTCCTCTGAAGAGCACTGCAGTACACATTTTAGATGGTAGATCTCGGGTTAAATATATCATTGGGTCCAACACACTCCACTTATTTCTAACATCATTCTGCTCAGTCAATGAGACACATGATTTCTGGATTGAGAGTTAAGTTGTGGGGTTGGGCTACATTATGTAATGTTTTAAGAACTGCTAACACATGGGTTGAATGATTATGCCACCCAGCCCCAAACCACATCAATGGTTTCTATACATGCCTGGACTAATTTACAACTTCTGTTGATGTGCTGGCCCCTTAAGAATGTAACATTCTCATTCAAGTCAATCCTACTTATCTCTGGTTCTTTAGCGATTCTCAGCACATGCTCAATATACTGGTTGTTGCATATCTCTAGGCTTAGTGTTCCTGGAAGTAGAATGGCTGGATAGTATTCTTCTCTGGATTTGGGTAAAGTAATACCCCAATTTTCAAATAGATTTCTATGAAAATAAGCTATGTTATGTGAATGTGTACAGCACCCTCTCACCCAGAAGGATACCCTGGCATGGAGCAGGAGCGACTCTAGCCAAGCCAAGGGTGAGTCCATCAATCAACCAATCAGGATTTGGCTAATCACCCGATAGGGTTTCAAGGAGCTTGAAGGTCCCGGTGGCTTTTTCGAACAGCAAGGTCTTGAGGGACATTCGGAATTCTGGGAGTGAGGTGATAGTCCGGATGTGCGTGAGGAGGCTGTTCTGGGTCTTTGCTGTGATGTGGCAGAAGGATCATTGTTCTTTTTTTTTTTTTTTTTTTTTTTTATTCATTGTTTTACTTCAACAAACAGTCATACATTGAGCAATGTAAAAAGGAGCAGAAATAATATAAATGAGAAACAGACAAAAGGAAAAAACACAAATAGGGGGAGTATCTTAAATCCATTTAGTAACTGGATCCCAGATTGTTGATCCTTGCCTTTTTTTCCTTATCCCCTTAAGCCTATACATAGCCATTTCTAAATGATAAATATAGAGCAGCTTACATTGCCTTGATGAAAGGTTGGGGATTCATTATCAATCCAACGTGAAGTGATACAGAAACGGAAAACAGACATACAGATAAACAGAAATGCTTCTACAGCTACAGTCCATTCACTGCCTCTTCAACTCAAGGTCCTACAATAAAACCTTTATCAAAATCAGCTTGTAATTTCAGTAGTACCGAAGGAACTGTATCTAACTCCATATCTTCCCAACCTCTAATAAGAGTTTGACACATAACATTGAAAACATATCTCTGCGTGGGCTCTACCCATTGATAGAAGCAACTCATGATATCTTCGGTACTATATTCTAGTCCATGCTCAATCCATTTACGAGCGAGAGAACTCAAAACTACTTTCTCGTCCGTAAGAGTAAGTTGACAACGAGATTGTCGTTTAGAGAAAGCTGGAGACAGATTTAAAGACCCAAGAAGAGGAGAAAAGAAACTTGAAACAGCATCTGCTATCCTCCTCTGTGAAGTAGGAGAATCCCTCAAGAGGATAGGAGGCATTACAGATGTAGAAGGCAACGGAGACTAAAATGTAGCTGACTGAAGAGTAAGAGCGGGAGAAGGTAGGGGCTGAATTACAGATGTAAGGACGGAGCAGAAGCAGGCAAAGAAGCATTAAGAGGCTGAGCCGGTTGTTGGACAATCGGCAATTGAGCAACCACTTGTTGAATGGGGAGGGGCGGGGTATACCAGAGGTGCATTAGCATTTTGGACATAGGGCGGAGGTGAATTCAATAAACAAGACATTAGGGAATCTTCTTCTAATTCCTTATTTTTATCTGAAGAGGAAGTAGGTAGCATCGGATAGCATCTATCTATCGTTATGTGATGTTGTCTCTCTAGTACCTCCTTCGCACCATCTACTTCGTTATTTTTAAACTGTTGGGCAGCCTGTATAATCGACATGTCTTGTGCTTTCTTATCCTTTTTTGCTTGTTTGATTTCTTTCTGTTTGGCTTCTTTTCGCCAGAGGCGAAAGGAGTCAATCATGGCCGGCCGGGCTTTTCTTCTAAACAGAATTGTTTCCAAATTATCTAGTATAGCGGGGTCAAAGCTACCATTCTGGGGCCATCTCAAAACTCCACTATTTTTCGTGTATCGGACCCATGTCTTGTTAAAGGTAATGGGACCAATACCGTGTTTCGAATAGAGCTCATAAGTGGGAGTTCCAACTGGAGGGATCGGACATGATTCCTCCAACTGGGAATCCCTCGTACAACCTAAACAACAAAATCTTTTAAACTTACTCAGCCCAGGCATCGTCACTTCTCTAGGCTGATCACAAACAACAAGGGGTGTAGATCAATGAAACAGTACAAACGTACTCACCCCTTGGCTTCAGCTATTGCAATACCTGAATAAAAACCCAAAAATAAAACAAAGGTCTGTGGGAGAGACCCACTAAATACTTAACTAAGAGTCGTTCTACACCAGCGAAGGTCCGTCTATCGTCTCGCTTTACCAAACATCATCAGAAGGGTCCAAGGCAGGGTGACAGTCAGGGCAGCAGTCGTCAGCAGCCGTCGGAGAGGAGTAGCCACGCTGTAAAAGACCTTCGGTCCACTTCCGACATACAGGGGTCGATCACGTGATGCGCTTCCCCCGGAATTTTCTTGCGGGGCTCCTCACGACCCTCAGGCTCAACCGCTACCGCTGAAGTCGCCCACGTTGGGCGCCAGTTGGATATCCGCAGCCTTAAGGCCCGGCGGCGCAGGGTACGCCTGAAATCCCCGGGATTCACTTGCCTTGTCAGAAACAGTCTGGCGTAGTAGATGGTATTTATTAGCTGCAGCTAGTACAGTGGTCTTAGAAGTCGTTGGTATAACGAGGTTCAAAAGAGACTTCCACTTAACTCCGTGGTGCACAGGTTTATATACGATACAATACAATGCAAAATGCAATCACACAAGAGCATGAGCTATAGGCAAATGTTGTAGACAATGTTTTAAGACCAAAGTAACTCAAGTTCCCGGTTCCGTTTGTCACACGACCCCTTAAGTAAATTACAAATGAATCCACACAATCGATTTACAAGTAGAGAAAACACAGCTGTGTGTTGTAGAAGGACAGTCGTGAAACAGGAGAATGCATGAGACATGTAGCGAAGGACAGCAGATAAGATAACTTAAAGGAAACATTTGTGTGAACAAATATGTAGTCCGGACGGGGATTAATCAGCTCAGACAGGAATTAGTGTACTCGGCCAGACCCTGACACTCGTTAGTAAACATAGGTAAAGAAGCCACCTGACACGCAAAGACAGAAACGACAAAAACATCGCATTCGCCGAGCTGCCTGAGTTTTATTTATTTATTTATTTTACAGACTTGTAGAGCGCATGGCTGCCCATAGGCGTCCCAGCGCTGACAGACAAGAACCTAGTGAGAGATGCTTTATGGGAACAGCCATGTTTTTAGTGCTCTACGGAATGAAAGAAGGTTGGGTTGGGCTCTGAGGTTTGAGGGGAGCGAATTCCAAAGTTTAGCAGCGTTGAGTGAGAACAGTCGGCCGCCTGAGCGGGCTTTTCTGATCCTGGGAACTGAGGCTAAATTGCAGTTGGAAGAGCGGAGCGTTCTAGAGGTGGTGTGGGGTGAGATCAGATTTTGGAGTATGGGAGGGGCCTTGCCGTGCATAATCTTGTGGGTCGTGCAGAGTGCTTTGAATTGAATTCTCTCTTGGATAGGGAGCCAATGAAGGGCCTTCAAAGACGGTTTGGCTGAGCAACGGCGATGGGTTCCTGTGAGAATGCGGGCTGCCGCATTTTGTGCCGTTTGAAGTTTTGCTAAAACTTTTTTGGGGGCCCCTAGGTATAGGGCGTTGCCATAGTCTAATCGAGATAGTACAAGGCCGTGGATGAGGAGTTTGCGAGATTGAGTCGGAAGCAAGGGTAGAATTTTTCTTGCTGATCTTAGCAGACCGTGACAGGTTCCAGCGATTTTCCGTGCTTGGGCTGAGAAGTTGAGTTCTTCGTCTAACCAGATGCCCAAGCTCTTAATTTCTGGTTTGGACACTGGAGGGGGCCCATAGCTGACGGCCATATGGAGATGGAACTGTATAAAGATTTGTTGCCTAAAAACATTATCTCAGTTTTTTCGTTGTTCAACTTGAGGTGGGAGCTACTCATCCATTTTGTTATTTCGATCAAGCAAGTATGCAGGTTGGGAATGGAGAGGTCTTGCTGGTTAAGGGAGACCACCAGTTGAGTGTCGTCGGCATATGTCAGGAGTTTGATGCCATAAGGGGCGACGACTTTCTCAAGGGGGGACATATAAACATTAAAAAGGGTTGGGCTCAGAGACGAGCCCTGTGGTACCCCGCAGTTGATGGCTGTGGATCTGGACGTAAAGGTGCCCTCTGTCACCTGAAAGAATCGGTTTTTGAGAAAGGATTCTAACCAGGCCAGAGCCGTTCCAGTGATTCCAAGATGTTTGAGTCTTTGGATCAAGATAGAGTGGTTGACGGTGTCAAATGCGGCGCTAAGATCCAGGAGTATCACTGCCACTGATCCCCCTGAGTCTATGATCTTCCTTGCCTCTTCGACTACCACCAGTATTGCGGTCTCGGTGCTCTGGCCTGGCCTAAATCCCGTTTGGGAGGGTTCCAGTAGTTTGTTAGACTCGAGGTATTGGGAGAGATTTTGGTTAACATGTTTCTCGGCTATTTTGCTGACACCTGGGAGTTGGGAAATCGGCCTGTAGTTGCCGAGTTCCAGTGGATCGAGGTGGGGTTTTTTGAGCAATGCTTTCACCATTGCTCTTTTCCAGCTGGGGGGGACAATACCTAGGGAGAGTGAGTTGTTGATAAGTTTTGTCAGGTAAGGTAGAATAGTGGGTCCGACTAGTTTCAGAATATTAAGTGGAGCAGGGTCGGAGGGGCTACCACTTTTAATAGAACTGAGTATGCGGAGAGTGGTGTCAGTTGTGAGCGGAGTGAAAGCTGACAGCTGATTGTTGGGTGGGTTGACGTCCGGGGGGGTGCTGAGGGCGTTCAAGGAGGTAGGGGGGAGAGAATTGATGATTTTAGTAATTTTAGAGTTAAAAAATTCTGCAAGTTCATTGAAGCGGGAGACTGAGGGTTCCACCAGAGGAGGGGGCTCCGGTGTTTTGAGTAGTTTCTTCGCTATTTGATAAGTTTCCCGGGCTGAGTTGCGAGAAGATTTAATTTTCTCCTCGAAGTGGTTGATTTGTGTGGCTTTGATAGCTTTTTTGTAGGTGAGAAGAGTAGTTTTATATTCGCTTTTCCTGGTAAGGTCGAAATTTTTTCTACATTCTCTTTCTGATCTTTTGCAGGATTTTTTTAGGAGTCGTAATTCATCAGTGAACCAGGGGGAGGTGGGTTTGTTCCGTGGATTACAGGAGATTTTTTTGGGGAGAGTTTTTTTAGAGTGTTACCAATCCATGCTGAGAATTCTGCATCAGCGCTGATGGGGTTGTTGTTGGGTGCAGGAGGGGAACTCTCTAGGTGATGTTTCCAGATTTCTGCGTCAAGTTTAGACCAAGATCGAGAAGGTTTGCTGGGAGGGGCGATAGTACGGGGGGCGCGGGTGATCTGCCAGTGTAGAGGAACGAGGAGATGGTCAGACCAAGGGACTGGAATGGGATCACGGATAGTAAGGTCGTGAATGTTGGTAAGAACTGGGTCCAACAAATGTCCCAAGGTGTGAGTGGGTAGATGGCCTAGTAGTTTCAGTTGAAGGGTTTCGAGGTCTGCTATCAAGTCGGCAGTCTGTTTGACTTCCTTTTTATCGAAATGGATGTTTAGGTCGCCCAGGATCAGGCATGAGGAGTTAGTTGCGGTCAGGGTGTACGAGTGTTCCGTTAAGGATTCACAGAACTGACCTAACGGTCCTGGGGGGCGGTAGATGAGGAAGCCTGATATGGATTGGCACGGGGAGACCTGGATAGCAAACATGACGTTTTCACAATCAGCGAGGGGGCTGCCTTGGAGACGGCATGACAGCTGGTCTTTATGGATTATGGCAATGCCACCACCCCTTCCTTTAGGTCGATCTGTGCGCTGTATGAGGAAGCCCGGGGGAAGGGAGTTGACAATGTCAGTGAGGGCAACATAAAATGACGGCGATCACATAATGGAGGCTGAGCACGAACGAATTCGTAATTTACAGAACCTCAATATGAATCACATTATCATTCAGTTTTTCATAAAATATGTCCCCTGTCTGTGCTCAATACATGTAAAATTCCAAATGTCATGAAAATCTAAGTTGCAATATTTTGACCTTGGGAAGGTCATTACTGCTGGTGAAGAAGCTCTCAGATTTGTTGGATAAACTATCCACTACTAATACAAATGTGTTGAATAAGCTGTCCTGATTATTGGACTGATATTGGCTAAATGTATCAGCTGCCATGATATGGGGTGGGGCAGTGCTCCCCTCAGTAATGATCTTCAGATTTTCCTGCAAATACTATTATCTCTCATGCAAAGTAAACAATAATGTTATTGATATTTCTATTCATGCTCTGCCAACAGTTCATTCTGCTGTGTGCTTTTACTCCATTGCTACCACCAGGCTTGTCCGTGCTTTATCTCCTTGATAATGCCGTGCCTCGCCTTATTCTAATGAACCTGGGTTGGCAAACCAACAAGGAAAGCAAATCCGTGGATCCATTTATATACCTCCTTTTTCAATGATGGCGCCCTATGCAATTATACAATGTATTCAATGTGGCATAGAGAAAATGAAATACTCTCTTACACTATGGGATATTCATTCTAAGGATCAGTGCAACAAATGTCAAGAGAGCGACAACATACAAATATGCATGTTATAACCAATATCTTCTGTAAATGTATATAAGTTTCCGTATATTCCGTACATTCTTAATGTGATTGCTTGAGTCCTAATCAATGCAGCGGGTGAAGTATAGTGCAAATGATTGCAGCGCACAATGAGTGAATAAATAGAGTGCTATGCACACAGTACCCAAGTTGAGTCCACATTCAACAGTACAGATGGGGGTATAGTTATTTGTCCCTATATCATGTTCAAGTATTCATTAGTCTCAATCATTTGGGTTTGTTAAAAGGACTGACGTGTCGACCAGGTTGGAAGTGGATCAGTGGATCGCATCAGGGCAATAAAAGAAATATAAGGGCAGCTCATCAGGTTGCACCCTAAAAACACAAAGTAAAGGAAGATCTTCTTATAGTATGTCGTTGCTCCTTGAAAATGAGTGGAACTGGTAGGTAATGTATTTAGAGAGCACTCAGTCCAATCGAAACTATGATTTAAGGAGAAAAGAACCGGTAAGTAAAGAGGATGAGCCCTAGTTAAATGGTGACGATGCTCAGAGTGCAGGTAGGGGATCTGTGTCCTCTTAGGTTTTTCTGTCATGCTACCACAAAAGAAATCATTTGAAGAGTAGGAATGGCAGAAGATGCTTTTCCTTTCAAAGACACAAAATGTAACATTAAGCACAAGGAATGCTGTCCGAATTAGGAGAGGACGATGCATCACGATTAACTAAAAAATTAGCATTCTTCGACAGGTAGGTGCTAAAAATGGTGGTCAGCTCAGAAGCGGCAGGATACTGTCCGCATCTGGAAATAAAGGTACATATTGATTCAATAAAAAAGTTGCATTCTTCCTCAAATAGTCACCCCAAAATGATAGTTGTCTCATTCACTAGGTCGCCTACCTGCACTCAGTGTTACACATACAAGTGATAATGTAGTCGGTGAATGTTGAGAAGGAAAGCCAATATTTCTCCAAGATTGTTGGTGCTGCTCAAGTTGTAAGATATTCATATTTTCAAGTATCAGTCATACATTACAATAACGTTAGGAATCGATGTATTCTAAACACGTCATATATGAACTCACTATTTTGGCGTTATGCTACCCTTTTCACTAGTTTATAACAGTAAATGTACAATGTTTCCTTTTCATATGTACTTAAACATGCAAGGTATATGACAGTTGTGTTTTTTCTACATCAGCAGGAAGAAGACCAGTTGCATCTTAGTTTGTAGCCTATTCAAAAACGAATGTCCGGCAACTTGAGAAGTACTTGAATTTATAGTAATATTGAAGATTATGGGCCTTATGTAGAGTGTGGAAAACGGGAAACCCTGTCAAAATATGGCAGACATACCTTCCACCACATTATAAGTGGCATATGTTGTATTGTACTTATAGGACGATCTTGCAGACAGCGCATGCGCTATGTTTGTGACCAAGCATCTCATCCACCATACTCAACAATCCACGTTTAAGTACAGCCCTATATCTTTATGTATGCTGCACATCAACATACTCAACAATCCACGTTTAAGTACAGCCCTATATCTTTATGTATTCTGCACATCAACATACTCAACAATCCACGTTTAAGTACAGCCCTATATCTTTATGTATTCTGCACATCAACATACTCAACAATCCACGTTTAGGTACAGCCCTTATATGTTTATGTATTCTGCACATCAATAATATTCAGCTTGATTTTAATCCTTGTGGATAACCCTCGTAATCATGTTATCATCTTCACTTTTAAAATGTAAACATATGTCTACTGTTAGTTCTTCCTTAGTGAATTTTCTGTGCATTTGAAGGAGATACGAAACACCATGTTCCCATGTGGTCTCACGACATGCATCTGTGACACTGACACGTCTCTACCAGTGTGATTGTTGGTAAAAGTGTCAAAGCAACCTAACAACTTCAGCAGCCGAAGCATTGCTATAATATGTAATATTACATTTCAATAAATAGATCAGTTAAATGCACTTAAACGAAAACTGTGAATCAAGGGATATTTCACAAATATTCGTTTTTCAAGTGTGGAAAGAGGTGCCAGAATGCCAGGAGACGAAATTAAATATAACATAGCTATAGGCATAATATTAATATTTTTTAATGACGGGTAGAAGCATTTAGTTTAAATGTAGAAGTAAATAATAGGTCCAGTGATCTCACCCAAACCAACAGCTCTCTTCCCGAATTCAAAGAAGTGATAGTTTTACAACATTCTGTCATTTCTATGGTGACTCAGTGGAAGGAAAGGCAGATACATTCAATGCCCGTAATTCAGAGGAATAAAGCAGTTTCCGACAGGACCCTTCCTACCATCGATGGCCTAAGCAAGTACAAATCTCTGAGCAATCTCCAGACAGGATCTTCCTGCAGATGGCCTAAGCGAGCAAATGTCTCTGATCAATCTTTAGACAGGACCCTTCCACCGATAACCGTAGCACAAGCTTGTGAGCAGCCTTTAGACAGGATCCTTCCACAGATGACCTCAGCTAACACAAGCCTCTCAACATTGTACAGACAGGACCCCTCTGCATAAGCTTCTCTGCAGATTTTTAGATTCACCCGCCTGACTGTGAGCAGCGTCTCTATTATGGGTTGTGCCTCAGTCATTTCTATTCATGACACCAGTAAGTGGCACGCCCCAACTGACAGTGGTGCCATGCCCACTACAGCGGTGTCAGTTTTATTGAAGAATGCTTATTTTGACTTTTCTTTTCTTTTACAGCTGCATAACATTCTGCAGATAGGTAATTTGCTTACTGTGGCTCAGTCAGAACCCCTTTCAGAAGGCTCAGGGGGCATGCATGCATAGGTCTAACTGTGTTTGCTGAGGTCTTTCACTCCAGATGTAACAGGGCCTGACCCACTATAAATCCCAGTCAACTGGGCCAAGTATCGTTTCTGCACTTGTTTCTCAGTGGTATCTGTGGTCGGGCAATCAAGCTCCCTAGGGAAATGTAGATACAGGTCAGTGAACACAACTCATAAATCAGAGTGCAAACAGTATGGACAATAAATCAATGTCCATCCAAATACTTGCTTTTAGAAAAAAAGCAGTATTTTTTAAACTCTCCACATGCAAAGAAATGCGGCATTCAAATGCAACACAATCCTCCTTGAGGTCAGGGTTCCAGTAGTTGTCAGGTGAATCCTTGTCAGACTCCTTTGTGTAAGGTTATTCCACATTCACTGGTGGCTGCCTCAGGAAATCAAACTATCAGTGCACATTCAAGAGTTCTACCTTTTGACTATATTGGAACTTAGTCAAAAGTGTCTGTGGTGTCACAGCATGATTTGCAGCGTGTTCCCCGTGGCCCAACTGGCCCAGTTCTTGTAGCACACTCGTACAAACTCTTGCAGCACAGAAGAGTTCAGCAATACAGGAAACGCCTTTAAATGCACACCCGCAAATCCTGCTAAGTTCGGAGCGAGAGGTTGGGCTGCTCGCAGGCTCTCTCTCCTGAGCGGCACTGCTGGAGGTCTTTTTGATTCTGGAGCAGTCCCCAAAGAAGGAGTACATTGACTTTGTTCAACGGGAGCATATTCCTTTTATTCAGCTCCCTAATGGAGCAAGTGAGGATATGACATTGCCCCAGCGTCTCTGGCAGTCCTCAGTAGTGAGTCAGGGCAGTTACCCTCCAGTGGGGTCCGACCCATGAATTGTAGCCTCAGTTTCACCTTTAGGTGATGACCCAAATCTTTGCCAACGTTGGTATCGGTAGTCCCCAAAGCATATGGGGTTGCTGCAGTACTGGGTTATAAAGGCTCAGGCTCTCCCAATACACTGCCCTTGGCCTGGACAGTTTCACATCTTGACTGTCCTTGAAGCAGTAACTTTACCTGTGGACTCCTCTGGCTTACAGGGTCACCGCAGCACAGCAGTACAAGTTTAGCAGCATCCGCAAGGCGCTCAACACGCAGCTCAGTCTCTGATAGCCATCTCCTGGCATACAAGGGTCGCCGAAAACAATCTTGCGCATGGACGATGGTCCGATTGGTGCACAGCCATAATCTCACACCTCACATACGGGGCCATCACGATAGGGCTCCCCACTGGACTGTGCTCCCTGCAGCACACTCCTCTTCCTCACCGGGTACACTGGTCTTGGAAAACAGGCAAGCAATGCTGCACCAGGATCCAGGGCAGGTAGTCTTGTTTTTTTATGGGTGTTATCCCCTCACCAACTAGAGAGAGACTAGCAGGCTGTGGCCCCCAGTCCTGGTCACATGCAAAAATCTTGTAGAGCTTCCCCTTCTAACACAGCCGTCTGGCTGCTTGACTGATGACACATTTTTGGGGACTCAACCTCCCCTTCTTATAGTCCATTTCCAGACACCAAATGTGACACAAGGTCGGAGTCTTTAAAGCTTTATGTTGTGGTTCTGCTTCTTTTGAAGTGGGACCTTTTCATTTTCCTTCTTGAAAGTGGACTGTCACAGCAGGCATGAATCTGAGTCTGATTGTCGACTGCATAATTCATGTAAGTGACTAGAGTTCACACCTGAATTTCAGCCACAGTAATATGTGCAACAAATGAATAATTCCAGACACACTCTTTATGATTTTCATATCAGTCCCATCTCCCTTCCTGAGATGTGTCCAGGTCCCTTCCTCATGATATACCACTGAATAAAAAAGAAGTCTTTTGAAATGTAAAGGGAGTCTCTTCCTTTACCCTCAGTGTGTCCCCACCAAGCTCATAGGAATACAGCAATATACAAATCTTTCTGGGGAGATTCCTATCCTCCTCATGTATTTAGCAGGTAGGTGTGGGCTTCCCAAATTAGAACCCAGGGTCATCCATACAATCCACCATTGCAGGCACACTCACTAAATGTACTTTCACAACACACTTTCAATCCAGCATTGTTCCTCCCTGCAATGTACCTTTACATGTACCCATGCACACAGCACACACATTCAGTCTGAGTGTACTGCTTTTGTGTATTTAACTAGGATGTGCTCTTTAAAAACACACACACTACCAGTACACACACTCACTATGTGTGTGCTGGGAAACACTTCACCCTTCATATTGTACTCCACACAAGCACACAAATACTCAGCACGTGCTTTATCCACACATGCACTGCACAACACTACATCTCTCATTTAATGTATTCCGCTCAGGCATACATACACCCAGTACATGTACTTACTAAACATACACTGCACAGTTCTGCTGCATCCTTGTGCTGTATCCTTCCCAGGCACACATACAACCAACAGAGAGTCACTGCTGCTGTGCTGCGCAGCACAGCACACCACATCTTACCTGTTGTAGACCAAGAATAAGTTAAGCACACAGCAGTGAAACATTTATAAAGGTGAGTGAGCCTATAGGCCTCACTCCAGTGACACAGGGTAAAATGGTCCTCTTCACTACTACTGATCACTAAACGATGTGCTGTCCCCACTGCGCTTGCGCTGCTTAACTTCTGGTTATGGGAAACAGTGTATACAATGCTGTCGGTACAACGCAGTGCCATTTCAGCGCAGTCAATACAACAACTGCGTTGTTACCACGCATACCATTACAACTCGAGTCATTACAATGACTTGCTGTAGGGGGCTTTAGATGTTGGATTTAAAATGTAACACCTTCCCTACTGTTGCACAGACTGGAGTTGGAATAGTAAATTATACTATTCCAAACTCTAGCGCCCTCTACAGCAGGTCGCTGTAATGACTTGCATTGTAATGGTACACGAGGTAACAACGCAGTCATTGTACTGACCGCGTTGTAAAGAAATGCGATGTAAATGCATGCATATTAACATCACATACTTCTTGTGACGGTGGTAGCTTTCCACCACCATGAGGGTGGCACTTTGGGTGCCCCTCATGGTCCAACAAGACTGCAGTCCTCGAGACAGGCATATGTCAATGCGCAAATGCATAATCTATGTTTGAGGAT
The DNA here is from genome assembly GCF_964263255.1 of Lissotriton vulgaris. Lineage (NCBI taxonomy): Eukaryota > Metazoa > Chordata > Amphibia > Caudata > Salamandridae > Lissotriton > Lissotriton vulgaris. Next base: position 624,545,672 of record NC_141689.1, read on the forward strand.
GACCAAAAATCAGCATTAGGGATCCAGACAACAGTACATTTGGATGCTCAGGGCAGGGGTACACGTCCTTACCATGCAGAGGGCTTTTCTGTCCCAACATGCTCATTCACATAGACAAAATTTAGGGGTCACCAGAGGACACAAATGTGACCTCTGGCTCCTCTTCTGCAACCCTAGTATAGTCCTTGCAACCTCTGCCTATGAGAACAGAGCCATGGTAAATTTGCTTCATCTGTCACATCACTAGGATTTAACAGATGTAGCAAAAGTGAAAGAATCAAACACCTAAGTCTGCCTGAATTTATTCATTGAATTCCATTGGTGGTAGGATTCTGGGTGTATTCAGCTGGCCGAAGATTGGAGAAGAGCCGTTGCCATGAGGGCAGGTCACAGGTAAGCTGAGGTGTTGTCTCAATGCGAGTCCGATAGCCTAGCAAAGTATGGTCCTAAAAGGAGTCATATTTATACCCTCCTGGATCAAAATGGCCACGGAGATTCCCAAATCTCACATACCCATATCCAGAATGTTCTCTATAGCTAAGCTGGTGGCAGGTGTTCAGTGTGCAGATCCCTGAATTAACTGTTTACTACAGTGGTTCTGAAAACTCCTGATGATATGTACATTTTAGGATCACAACACCTCATTCTTCATTGACCAAGGTGTTTAGAATGTATATTTTGCACCTACACGAATGCACTTTGAATGACCACTTGAATTACCTTAGTCAAACAAAGGAATGCTCCTCATTTCACCTTTTCTGATCGATACGCTATAGACTCTTGCTCAAGAGTCTTTAGTCAGGATAACACCAAACAATACTTCTTTTAACATAGGTGACTACTATATCCATACAAACCCTACAACAGGGTAGTTATGGAGTAAAGGCGTTTTAACCTGCACTCCATGTTGGGGAGGCTTTTTACTGGTTGTGACGGCTGTATACTGACCTTCCCTAGCACATGAATGCAGTCGGTTATGACTGAAATTCCTCTCTTTTTCACCGATTTGGATGTGAAACAAAATGGGGAGCAACATCCAAACTACACCAGAACTTACTACATAGATGTGCTGGTAAAATGAAACATGAATGAAAACGTAATTATCGACCTACTATTGTGTACATCAAGAATCCCCAACCTTTTGTGGGCAATGCACATTGTTAGACCTGGCCCTTTTGACACGTTCAACCCCAATCCTTTTGTATTTTGCCTCCTATTTTTCTGACCCTGTTTTCGGCTATAGAATTCTGGGCACCTTACCAACGCTAACCAGTGCTAAAGTGCATAGGCCATTTTTCCCGTAGACTTATCATTGGGATTACACTGTACCATTTTTACATATGTAACTTGTAAAAGGGACAAGATAGGAAAATTCCGTTTAGACTCTCTGAACTCGGAATTTATTAAAACACCTTTTGATGAAGATGGTTTTTAAATCCTGTGTTTGAAAATGCCACTTTTAGAAAGTGGGCATTTTCTTACTTTCCCATTATGTGTGCCTCTGACCGTTTTTTGTATTCAACGCCTGGTGTGTGAATGACAGGAGCTGAGTAGTGCATTCACTCTAGATAGTCACTGGGTGTTTGAGGTGTGCCCTGCCTTGCCTGGGTGACTCATCACAGGCCTGAATAGACCTGGTCTACATTTAGAGTGGTGGGAAGAGTTGTGCTTACACCTGAATAGGCTGTGTCTCCTTTTGAAAATGCTGTCTCCGCCCCCTGTGGTCATGCTGCACCAGTGAGGGCAGAACTGGTTTGGATGTGTTCAGAGACCCTTGCCACAAAGAGAACAAAGACATTTTGGGGTATAAGTATTACGCCTAAAACCCCAGGACTTTAGATTACTTCAAAGAACAATAGGGCACTACCAAGAAGAAGAGCTGTAAGGAGGAGTATTGCCCTTTGCTGTGTGTTCTGTGGGGTTGGCCTTCAGCTGCTGCTTCTGTCTGTGGTAAAGGGAAAGGACTGATTCTTTTTGCCCTGCGGTGGCATCCTGCTTGTGAAGAGAATCTCCAAGGGCTTGTGTGTGCTGGCCTCCTGTTAGAAATCTCAGGGATACAAAAGACTTTGTGGAAGGATCCTTGCTGGATCTCAAAATTAAACCTACTAGAGAAGGAGAGGACTGTTCTGAAGCGCAAGTGTGAGAGCTTCCCACTTCTCCCAACTCTGGGCAGTCATGTCAGCGTGCAGAAGAAGGTTCTTCAAATGACTCGGCAACCCGAGGTCGGAGGAGATCGCCATGTGGCCGCTCATCAGCAGAGCAAGCGCTGCAGTGGCACAAGGTGTGCCTAGTAAGCTGTCCGAAGCCGACGACTTGTGAGGTGGACTGCAGACTATTACAGACCTGCCCAGCAGATCGCCGTGCCGAGTGTCCAGGAGAGTGAGGATGCTCTCATGTGACAAGGGAAGCAGAAGCCCCGCAGTTCTGCTGCAGCCAGCAGCAGAGAAACGCCCTTCCTATCGGAGACCCAAGGAGGCCCCCAGCATGGTGGTTGGGCTCTGACGCCTTTCTTTCTATGGAGTTCCCCTGTGGGGACTAGCTTTAGACAAAGAAGCCTTTTGTGGGGATTAATCCCCTGCCAGTGTGCGCAGCTTCACAGCTGGACCGTGGGCAGCTATGACAGCATGTAAGGAAATTACCGTAGTACAGGTAATAGGCGCACAGGCTTCCCTGTGCCTGAGTAGGGTGGGGGTGGTGTGGTGCAACTATGGTCAACATTGTAAGGGCTACAGTTATTTATTGGCTTGGCTTTGAGGTGCAATATGCAGACTTGCTTACTATCTTGATGTACTGGTACGTGTACAACCCTACAAGTAAGTGCTTGTCGTCCTAATGGTTATTCAGGCCCTAGGATGGGGTTTTGCTATATCTGATGCCAAAGTATTTACCTTTGGGCACTACCTGTGTTATGACAATCGCTTTATTATAAAGTGATTTATGATGAATATTGTTATGACCATGGCCTTAAGGCAGAGTGATTTATGAACTGTGATTTATACATTATCATGACCTGTGCCTAGTGGCACAGTAATCCCTATAACAGTGGTCTTATGTGGTTTAAGTGCTTTCTTTATGACCAGCACCAAGTGGCGCAGTGATTTATGTTATATGGTCTAATGTGTTTTTATGTACAATACAAATGATATTTTTGATATAACCTTGTGAGGAGTCTCTTTTTGTGGTGTGCCTATGGTGTCAATGGTGTGTGTGTGTGTTGCACAAACGCTTTACACATTGCCTCTGGGATAAAACTGACTGCTCTGCCAAGTTACCACAGGGGTAAGAAGGGTTTTTCTTGGGTGTGTAACTCCCTCATCCTGACTAGGGTGATGGTTTCTGCCTGGCTTAGGTGTATGCCCTAGCCAACCAGAAACCTAATTTCTAAAATTAGTGACCAGCTGTGAGGATAGGACTTGAGTTTGTGCAGTAACACAGAGACTCATGGTTGCACTACAAACTCTGCACTTAGCCCAGTGAGTGACCACTGTGTTTTCTTTTTTTCTATTTTTTGTGACACCCATTGAATGTCCATCATGTCTCAACCTGGGGGCAAGACGCCATCCAGAGTAGGCAGTAGGGGCCCTCGTAAAGGCATATCACCAGAAGAGCTGGTGGACTGGCAGACAGCCAAGGATCATGAATTGGAGGTCATGAGACTCCATGCGAAGGCAGAGGATAGCAGGAAGGCTTATGCCTTAGAAGATAAGAAATTGACCTTGTCACATGAGATCAGAATGAGAGAGCTTGAGGAGGAGCCCTAGAGACTTGAGACCATGAGTGTCTTAGTCATGCAAAAGGGAATATGTGTTGCTCAGGAACTGGGCTTGGCTGAGCTGGAGGTAGAAGCCATGAGTGCAGTGTCCAGCTCGAATGGTGGCAGCAAAAATGTGATGCCTAGTGCTGAGAGAGAAGTATGCACACCCAGAGATGTGGCACCCGACTTGAAGGAGGGGGTTGTAACAAACCAGGGGGTTCAAGGATATAACTTAGCTCCAGTGGTGCACAGTGTCCCTAATGTGGATTTGGGAACTGGCACAGGGGTTAATAGTCCTAATAGTGGGAGGGACACTCTACTGACTCTAGATGAGAGGTGCAGGGAGAGGGGTTCTACCATGGTAGAAGTCCAGTTACATGTCTGAGTAGACCGCCCAGAAGAGTGTGGGTTCGATGACACTGTCTTGCCAGTCTCAGGAGGGTGATGTGAGGTACGTTTGTGAGGCACTGGATGGTGAGGTAAAGGTAGCGTGGTTAAGGGGCTGTGTGAATCAATGATTGAAGAGCATATTTTGAGGTCCCTGGTTTCCAGAGCTATGCCAGCACCCGGTGGAGTGGGAGTTCTCTGATTCCAGGGAGCTTGCACTGGAGGCATACCTTTTGGGGGGTTCTAGAGGGTCTGATGAGGATTTTAGTAGTGACCCTGAAAGAGGTTGCTCAGGTTTTCCCCAACCAGGTGAGATAGGGGAGGTTTGGAGTAACCCAGATAGGTCCCAGTGTAGTGAGGTGAGTGGTGAGCCCCTTGTCCTGTCTCTGAGTAGAGGGAGTGGGGGTGGACTGCGTCCCAAAGGGTCCAAGACCCAGTCCCAGGGTATGGTTCATTCCACGAGTGAGCAGCAGGAGGAGGGCCTAGTCTGTACCGGGAGGCCATTCCTGAAGGGGAACTCAAGGTGTCAGGCGATCTGGGGGAGATTGCGTAACGAGCGTCCCACCAGTTCTGGTGTCTGGCAGCACTGCTCTAGTTTGGAGGGTGAATGAGTCCAGAGAAAAGAGTGAGAGGGGGAGACAGTCAACAGTGGAAGGACGAGTGGATGAGGGGTTGCCAGTTCTGAGGTCAGAGCACCCCAGAACTGACCCCGGTGAGGCCACTTATGGCATGGGGGGTCTTCATGCTCTGTCAGGTGGACAGGCGGCTAGAGATCTGCACCAGGCAGACACTTGCAAAACATATGAAGAGTGTGTTTCCCTTAGGGAGTTGGTGTACTCACCCGAAGTCCTGGGTTGCCAGGCCCAGGTCCAGCATGTACCCTGGGTTGGAGGACCAGGTTCAGGGTGACCCTACTGACCTGGAGGAAGGCATGACTGCTATCAGTACCCTCTACCAGTTTGTTTTCTGGGGTACCGCTCCAGGTGGGAGGATGCATAGCCCCAGGGAGGAGGATAGGGTGTGGGAGAGCGTACCCCAGTCTCCTGTCCAGCTGCAGGGTACAGAACCTGGGCTGGTGGGTCAGTGTCAGGATGCCATCGCAGACCTGGCAGGAGGCAGAGTGGAAAGAGGGTGCCAGTCACCTGGGCTTACAGCCCCCCCATTCTATGACACCACAGAGGTTAGAGAGCCTTGAGAGGAATGAGGCTTGGCTCTCCTCACTGACAGCTGTCAGTGGCCACTTTGGCTTGCTGTTGTGGTGGACAGAGTTGTCCCTGGGAGGGGGGCAGGAGTCTTACCCTGAGTATGGACTGGGCCGGACTACTGTGTTGGCCCTGTGGATACTGTCTACCTGCTGGGACACATCTGTGAGCAAGGTAAGCTTAGGTGCTGCACAGATGGTGTCCGCAGGCGAGGAGAAGGGTTTCCTATGGGTTAGCTTAGAGGGCCCTGAGAGTATGGATAAAAGGACCCACCTGCTTTCAGGAAGGCGTGGAACCAGAGCGTGCCCTTGCTGTTATGGGACATGGTCAATGTTCTATCACCCTAATCAGGGAAGTCTACCAAGGTGTTTGATTGGTCACCCCTGGCTTTAAGCTGGTAGGGGATGTGATAGACCTGGCCCTTTTGACATATTCATCCTCAAACGTTTTGCCTTTTGCCTCCTATTTTTCTGACCGTGTTTTTGTTGGCTATAGGATTTTGGGCACTTTACCACTGCTGACCAGTGCTAAAGTGCATATGCTCTCTGCATAAATTGTGACAATGATTGGTTATCCATGATTGGCATATTTGATTTACTGGTAAGACCCTAGTAAAGTGTACGGTATGTGCCAAAACCTGTAAATCAAATGCTACTCGTGGGCTTGCAGTAGTGGTTCTGCCACCCACATTAGTATCCCTACCACTGTAGTATCTGAGTGTGCAGTTGTAAACTGCAATGTTGCCCTGACAAGTGCACCCACTTGCCAGACCCAAACCTTCTTTTATCTTACACTAGCAGCCCCTCCCGACGTTGTCCGGGTATGAATTGCTGCCGGCCAGTAGAATATTGTTTTGTAGGATTTCGTTTTGATAGCATTTCTTATCTGTGACCTGCCTGTGAAACACTCCGATTCACAGTGAACTACTGATGCACTTAAGAGTGCGTGCTTAGTTGTGTGTGAACTCGAGTTTCCCTACTTTATTTTTCCTTGCAATATTATATAGCGCGAACTCGACAAGATGGCATGAGCACAATTTACATTACAGAAGAACACGTTAATTTGTGGTAGGCACGGGGAGACAAAGCGATTTGCCTGGAATCACAGGATGTTGAGCTGATGCCGAGTTTCGAACGTAGCTCCCCAGCTCTAAAGTTCGCAATTCTAGAACTTGTGGCAGGAGGTGTGTCTAAAAGTGTGTGTCGGTTCTGGCCATCAATGAGAGAGACCTGTGCATTTTTCAAATGGGTGGTGAGTATGTTGCTGAAGATGTGGGCCACCGTGCCACCAATGTACTTACCGGGGGAGAGTAAACACCCATTATTCCTCAACTTTCTTTCCGTATACCATCACTCCGCATACTTTCATTACGAAAGTACCATGACTCCGCAATGCCATTATAACGCATGGCATTACATTTTATATGCTTTTACCACTCATACATTTCCAACGAAATTCGTTGTAAATGCATGAATGGTAAAAGCATGGTTCTTTTAATGTTTGGATAAGGTAAGTATGGGTATAGGGGTATATGTTTTGGGGTACTGAGGTATATGTTTGGGGTGTTTGGGTATTTTAAGGGTTCAGATATAGTTTTCCGTTATGGGGTACAGGGGTAGTTTTAGAGTTTAGGGATAGTTATGGGTTTTGGGGTACAGGGGTATTTTTAGGGTTCAGGGGTAGGTTTGGGTTTTTTGGGTACAGGGGTATTTTAAGGGTTCAGGGCTAGGTTTGGGTTTTGGGGTACAGGGGTATTTTTAGGGTTCAGGGCTAGGTTTGGGTTTTGGGGTACAGGGGTATTTTAGGGTTCAGGGGTAGGTTAGGGTTTTGGGGTACAGGGTTATTTTTAGGGTTCAGAGCTAGGTTTGGGGGTACAGGGGTATTTTAAGGGTTCAGGGCTAGGTTTGGGTTTTGGAGCACAGGGGTATTTTAGGGTTCAGCGGTAGGTTTGGGTTTTGGGGTACAGTGGTATTTTTAGGGTTCAGGGCTAAGTTTTGGGCTTTGGGGTACAGGGGTATTTTTAGGGTTATGGGGTAGGTTTGGGTTTTGAGGTACACAGGTATTTATAGGGTTCAGGGCCAGGTTTGGGTTTTGGAAGACAGGGGTATTTTTAGGGTTTAGGGATAGATTTGGGTTTTGGGGTACAGGGTATATTTATAGGGTTAAGATGGGTTAGTGCTTAAGGGTGTTGGGGTATTTTAAGGAGTAAGGGGGGGGTATGATTATGGGGTGCAGGGGTATTTAACCCCTTCGATGCTTGTGACGGAACCATTCCGTCATCAGTCACGGTTGAGCTGTGCTGATGACGGAATGGTTCCGTCACAACCACACCCAGTTATGAAATGTCCAGCACCGGGGGGAAATCGGGGCAGCACGCAAGGTGTTAAAGGGAGCAGGGTGGGATTAGCACACAATATGAGACATGGCATGAAGGGCGGAACGTACCACACGCCCCCAGCGTTTGTCACGCCCCCAGCACATGCCCACAGCACAACGCAGACACACCCACAAGGGACTACTTTGCTGTCACGGTTCTTTTACCTTGTAAATGTATATGGTGGGCGTCTGCAAAGCCTATGTCCTTCTGCTGCAAATGCCCTTTCCAACGCTGTATTGGGTGTTGTGATTGGTGCTGTGGTTCCTGAGATTACCCCCTCAAAGGTTTGGGCTCTCTCTTTATTATATTAGTATAGATGTAAGGCACCCTTAATGCAGGCCCGAGGTACCCCCATGGGCAGGGTGCAGTGTATGTGAAAGGTAGGACATGTACTAGTGTGTGTGACAAACCCCATTTCTAACACACATGCACAACTTGCGGATGGAAAATGAAATTGTGAGCAACATCCGAACCACAATGGAACTTGCTCACATGATGTGTTGGTAGAATGATAGAAACATGAATTGTTAAAACTTAACTTATTTGCCTACATTATTTTACAGATTGAGGTTTGGACGTTGCTCGCAATGTCTATATACTTACACCTTAATATATATATTTAACACTCATAAACTTTTTTTTAAAACGCATAGTCACTAGATGAGGTAATCACTGATGTCATGAGTGATGTCACGAGTGATGCCACTGACCATGTCATGAGTGATGTAATATACGGGGTCATAAGCAGTGCATTTCAGATGTGGAAATTATAGTTAGCTCAGCTAACTATAACGGCTGAATTTCTCGGGTTTTGTATAAGTGAAATGTCAGCCTAACTTTAAAACCCCTGTAACCTTTGTTTTTTTCTGTGAACATATATATATATATATATATACATATATATATATATATGTGCGACTCTTTACTAGCTATAGTCGACAGGAAAAAAACATTAGGGCCATAATTAAACAACAATGGCTCATTGTCCTCACGGATGCAACTTTGGTTAAAATGTTACCAGTTAAACCGGCCTTTACCTTTAGGAGAGTACCTTCTTTGAAGAGGGCTTTAGTTAAAAGCTGTCCTGAGCTTGATTATAAGGCCAATTGACTTTCCCCTAAGAACAGTTTTTATAAATGCAGGTCTTGCCGAGCGTACAAATTTGGGGTTAACACTTCTGCTAAATACTTCAGCATTCAGTTCTAGGCCTATCGAGCTAAAAGGCTTTTATAATTGCAGAACTGAATATGCAGTATATGTCCTCGAGTGTACTTGTGGTCTGCGCTATGTAGGCAGTACAATAACTGCAAGTTCACATTAGAACCTTGCAACATCTAAGAGCCATTGTGAATTCAGATCCAACATATCAAGTGGCTTGTGATTTCAAGGACAACAACGGTAACAACCGAAATTGCATCAAATACTTTGTGATTGGGGTGGTTCAGGTGCTCAAACGAGGTGGCAATACAAGTATTGGCTTCATATTATATAGCCTACCTTTTTGTCTTTCCCTAACTACCAGTGTTCTTGATTTTTTACTATTGTCATTTCTCATGGTCTAGTATATCACACATAAATTAGATTAATTCCTGCAGAATGGCCATATGAATTTGGATGTTATGACTTTGAAAGAAAATTAGTGGTAGATTACATTTTCCTCTATATTCTTATTTTCCTTTGACTGAAATTTTTCCCTTTTATAGCATGTGCACTTTATGTTATTGGGGACTTTAGCACTATGCACTTTAGATTGATATTACTGATATAGACATTTACTCATTAAAAAAAAATTGATTAGGTTTCATCGTGTAATATTTTAAGCTCTTTCTACATTCATGCAGTTATGTATTATATCAAATTATTGAGATGGATGTTTCAAGTGTACTGCACGTCAGAGTGGGTACTGCCTGGATCGATTATTCAAATTTTGTTCTATACATTTTAGCATTCCTCTACAAGATATGACAAACGCTATTGCCATTGTAGGTTTTCAATGTATTAATTTTGTAATCTATGTCGATGCACTGAATTTAAAAAATGTGTTTTATTCATGCAAATTTGATTTGAGCATAGTTTCATTTGTAAACATACATTTAGGAGTTTCAGTGATATTTCTATCATTTGAACACAAGGAGATGATGGATGGAGTGCTGAACCTTTTCAGACACTCATCCCCAGTCACAGATCTGGGCTGGATCCATCATCATTCTTTAGCTCACTTCGCCACCCCAGTTCAGAGACAGATATATGCAAATCAGTCTTGACCCTGTGCCTCATGGAAACAGTCCAGCCCAAACTGCCAAGTCATGTCTTCCATGGACCGGAATCAAGAATCCCGGAACCGGTTTCAGGTTAACACCCCTCATCAGCCAGGCTAGCTTGAATCCGGCGGCAAAGTGAGCAAGGCACCCACATCTGGGCATACCCTGCCAAATTAGGTCGACCAAAGCAAACAGAAGGAGATGATGGACAGAGTGCTGACACTTTTCAGACACTCACTCCCAGTCACATATCTGGGTTGGATCCATTACGTTCTTTAGCTCACTTCCCCAACCCAGTTCAGACACAGCTATATGCAAATCAGTCTTCACCTTGTGCCTCATGGGAACAGTCCAACCTGAACTGCCAAGCTATGTCTTCCCTGGACCGGAAACAAGCATCCTGGGACCGGTTTTGGGGTAAAACTCCTCATCAGCCAGGCTAGCTTAAATCCAGTTGTAAAGTGAGCAAGGGACCCACGTCTGCACCCTATCAACTTAAGGCGAACAAAGCAAACACAAGGAGATGATGGACGGAGTGCTGGAACTTTTCAGACACTCACCCCCAGTCACAGATCTGGGTTGGGTCCATCATCGTTCTTTAGCTCACTTCGCCACCCCAGTTCAGACACAGCTATATGCAAATCAGTCTTGACCTTTTGCCTCATGGGAACAGTCCAGCCCTAACTGCCAAGCCATGTCTTCCTTGGACCGGAAACAAGCATTCTGAGACCGGTTTCGGGGTAACACCCCTCATCAGCCAGGCTAGCTTGAATCCAGTGGCAAAGTGAGCAAGGGACCCACGTCTGCACCTTGCCAACTTAAGGCGAACAAAGCAAACACAAGGAGATGATGGATGGAGTGCTGAAACTTTTCAGACACTCCCCCCAGTCACAGATCTGGGTTGGATCCATCATCGTTTTTTAGCTCACTTTGCCTCTGGATTCAAGCTAGCCTATATATATATAATGTGTTGATTTCTTGCATATTATGGAGTAGTGAAAAACCACATATTTCATGGAAAATATTTCACAGTCACCTGCATAACGGCAGTCCAACAACTAGTCTGCATCCTTTACCAAATAATTAAAAAATGTCTGCATTTGGCACATAGTTCACCTCATGAGTTTTGAAATGTCATCAAAATGTTTGCTCATTGTAGTGGGTGTTTAGCTCTGGCTGTGGAGTCTCCCTATGGTAAAGATATTATTAAATGTATAACAACGTAAAAAAAAATCTAAAGCAATAATAGCTTATTTTAAATTTAAGATTTAATTATTGTGTATGTATTAAATTAAATCTGGAGTATTTTCTTACGTTTAAATCCCATCTAAAGTAAAAACAAATAGATGTTCTATTGTTTATTAAGTATTATTAAAAGTAATGTGTACAAGTAGTTAAAAGTAATTTAATTATATTTTGATAAAATAATGTTATGTTATGACACTGGGGTCCCCCAGGGCTCGGTACTGAGTCCTCTGTTAAATATCTACGTGTCTCCCCTTATCCAGTTAGCGGAAGATCTTGGGACCAAAGTCATCTCATATGCAGATGATACACAGCTTTTTCCTAGAACAAAGACATTGAGGCAAACAGTGCATATGTTAAGTCCTGCCTCTCTGCAATTTACACTTGTAGGCGGATGCCCAATTAAAATGTAATGAGGACAAAACAGATATTCTTCTCTTCGGAAATTTTCCTCCACGGTTCTGATGCTCCTTCTGGCCAGATGAGTACTCACTGCCACCACCCCATGGTGGTCCTGTAAAAAACCTAGGGCTATGGTTTGATAAAAAACGTTGTTTTGGTCCTTACATCAAATGGCTGTCAGGCATATGTTTCGGTATCCTGAAATCTCTCAAAACATTCTTACCACTGCTCCCCATCTATGCCAGGAAAACCGTAATCCAAGCTCTGATTACTTCCTGCAGCCATTATACCAATGCAGTATATGTTGGTCTGCCTCGCAACCAGCTCAACCAACTTCAGGTGATCCAGAATGCTACAACCAGATTACTACTTAACCTCCCCAAGAGGGCGAATGTCGGGCCTATCTCCTTGATCTGCATTGGCAGCCAGTAGTAGAGAGGGTGAAGTTCAAATACCTGGTAATAGCGCATTCTCCTTTATATGGCCATGGCCAGCCTACCTAAAATCAAGATTTAATTTCTACTCACTGGCCATACTGCTTTGTTCTTCTAACACGCTAATGGCACTAGGACTCTCAAACAGAGGGCCAGTGGCAGCTACCTGTCTCGACTTGGAGCTGTGGCCTAGAACAAACTTCCGGTGGAGCTTCGCGTTGTCCATGATCTGAGTGTATTTAAGAAGAAGCTAAAGGCATTTCTTTTTAGATAAGTTCCCTCGAGCTGTTCATGCTCCGTGCAAGGCATGCGCCGGGATACTCCTAGGAGTAGCTGTGCGCGTTACAAGTGCTAATAATAATAATAATATAATATGTTAATTTTCAATTTGGAAAAGGGCTATTAAAATCAGATTTTGTTTGCAATATATTAAAATTATTTATAATTTTAACTGTTTATATAATTTAATTTAAATTGGGATTATTTCCTATGATGTTTTATTTTAATTCCTTACATCCAATATTTTCTACTGGAGGATGTTTTAGTACCTGTGAGGGTTAATGTTTGCTAACTTACTCCAGCTCTGAGCTGGAGTATATTTATGATTGCTTTAGCTCCTTTTTTGGTAGTAGGATCTACAGAAGAGAGGTTTGTGAGTGGGAGTGAGTTACATCTTTTGTGGGAGGGTGCATGTCCTTCCCAGTACCTCTCCATAGCCCTCGCTTAATCCCTCCTTCCTCCTAAACCCCTCCTGTTAAGTCGTAAATATGACCCATTTTCCAGCCACCCCATCAGTCTTACTTTTGCTACTAAAACATATACCTGCATTTGCAGAGGCTCCGACCTCGGGGCACAGATCTCGACACAGAAAAAGACAGGACAGGCAGAGAAGCAGTGCCGGGAGGCCACTGCAGCTTGCACCACCCATCACCCTTGTCATTGCTGTCATGCAAATGTGACAGTTCAGAATATTCCGGGACCCCAAAGTTAAAGGAATGGCTGGGGAGGCAGGTATTACCACTATTTTAATGTATATTGTATTCATAAATGACCATTGTTCTGCTCATCTCTAACTTAGATGAGCAGCGCCACCATGTGGTAGACTGCTTTAAGTATGGTGTTGACAATTAGGTACCGGTGCCGAGAACCTGAAACCAATTAAGGGCTGGTGCTGAGCACCGGAAAGCCCTGGCTCAAATTAAGCACTGCAGAGAAGTAAACCGGTGCACGTAGTTTGTGAATATCATTTGTAGTCCTTTTGAAGGTGTTAGATCTGCGGGTCTCTAGTTGGCAGAGGTAGGTACCACTGTCGAAATAGGGAGCCTTGCTTCTAGTCAGAGTAAGGAGGATGCACTCTTTAGATTACCCCTGCTCACCCCCTTGGTAGCTTGGCACGAGCAGTCAGGGTTATCAAAGGCAATGTGTAAAGTATTTGTACCAACACTCACAGTAACACAGTAAAAACACCACAAATGGACTCCACAACAGTTTAGAAAAATAGAAGTATTTAATCTAAACTAAACAAGACCAAAACAACAAAAATCCAACATACATAGTTCAAGAATATGGTTTCAAAAGAGTTCTTAAGGTTGCGTTAAAATAATCCACAGTTGCATCACGTTTTAGCCAACAGTACCTTTAGATGCGACAAAAGTTCCAAGGGAAAGCTGCAGCGTTGAAAAACAAGCGGTGCGTCACTCCTGAGACCTTGGGGAGGGGATGCGACAACCACGCTGGACGCAGCGGGCGTGTTCCGACGAATCGGTCTGTATTGGGAGGCAGGCGATGCCTTGTATGGATTTCGGTGCGCAGGTTTTGGTGGAAGCGGCTCGCAAATGTACGATGCGACGATCTTCGGGATGGCGATGATCTCAGATGCAGTGGCGATGCTGCACAGTGCATCGTCAATCTTCTCCTTTTGCGGCCCTTCGATGCGATGGCTCTGCAATGACTCTCGTAGTGACGTGATGTGGTCCACAAGCAAGCAGTGCGACGATCTCACCCAGTGACAACAGGCTCTGCAATAATACTTGCAGCGATGATACTTTTCCCGCACCAGTGCGATGCGTTCCGCAAGTGAAGGATGCGTCGGTTCTTGCAGCAGCAACAGGTGCTGCAACGATCTCGTTCTTCGCGGCAGTGGGAATTTCCTCGCACTTACGGGGATGCGCTCCGCAAACGAGCGATGCGTGAAACTTTGCAGAAAGTCTTTAGTATCTTCTTTTCCAGCTTCCCAAACACAGGTACAACTTCCAGAGGCACCTCAGCTGCCCCAAGCACTCTAAGAAGGACAGAACTCTCTCTGAAGAGTTCAGGGGGAAGCTGGGGGTGAAGTCCTTTTGTTCTTGGGACTTCTTAACAGGGAGCCAGCTCAACTCAGGCCCTTCGAGATCTCTTCAAGCAAGGGGATACAGCACAAAGCAAATCCCTTCCCGTCTCCTTGGCAGCAAAGCAACTGCAGGTCAGCCCACAAACAAACAGCAGTACAGTCCTTCCTCTTCAGTCTTCCAGCTTTCTCCTTGGCAGAGGTTACTTCTTGATTCCAGGATGATCTAATTTTCTCTAGTCTGGGGTCCTGTACTTATACCCCTAAAAGTCTTTGTTCTCTTTGTGCAGGAGGGCTCTGAGCCCGGTCTGAACCAGTTCTGGGTGTTCCTTGAGCACTTTCTTTTCCTGGCCTCTTCTTTCCTTTCAGATAGAGGGGCAGGGTTGTCAGCCGCCCAGCAGGAGGTGGAGCAAACATTGTGGAAGGCATGCACAGCCCTATTCAGGACCAGATGCTAACCCCTCCCATCACTCTAGATGCAGATGGAGCTATTCAGCCCACGGATGGCCCACTCAGCCTCTGGGAGCCACCCAGCCCCTGCCACTCACAAACCAGACAGTCAGTTCACAAACAGGCCAAGGCACACAGAAAGGTCAGACAAGAGAACAGCCACTTTCTAAAAGTGCTGTTCTCAAACACAGGATTTAAAAACCACCTTTCCTAAAAGAGGTGTATTAAATTCTAAGTTCAGGGATACCAGACTTCTATGACCTATCTTGCTCCTATGGGAAGATATGCAGGTAACCACTGTAGCCAGTATTCCCCATGATAGCCTATGGGCAAGATAACCTTACAATAGTGAAAAACGAAACTGCCTGTAATTCACTACCAGAGCATGTCACCTGCACTAGTACATGCTCTACCTTCCACATACACTGCACCCTGCCCAAGGAGGTACCTTGGGCATTCCATAGGGGTGACCAATGTGTACAGAAAGGGAAAGGTTAGGCCAGGTCAGTGGGGACACTGGCCAGGTTGACATGGCAGTTCACAGACTGCACACAGGCACTGCAGTGGCAGGCCTGAGACACCATTTTAGGCCTACTCATGTGGGTGCCACAATCAGTGCTGCAGGCCCACTAGTAGCATTTGAATCACCAGCCCTGGCACACTCAGCGCACTTTACTAGGGACTTCTTGGTGATACAAATATGCCAATCATGGATAACCAATTACAATAATAATTTATACAGAGAGCATGTGCACTTTAGCACTGATTAGCAGTGGTAAAGTGCCCAGAGACCTTTTGCCAACAACCACAGGTCAGGAAAAATAAGGGAGGAAGAAGCAAAAAGTTTGGGGATAACCCTGCAAAAGGGCCATTTCTAACAGTGTTGTAAATCAATGGCGATTAGGGTAAGCATTAGCAGAAGACATGTTTCGTTTAACCATTGTCGTAACAAATGTGCCGACTCCATCTTGAATTTGTAGCGGCCATTTTGTGTGCCATACATTGCCATGTGTTCCCCATGCGCTTGGTCCTACCTCCTTGTTCATCGCGCCTGGAGTCTGCCCGGCAACAGGCTATTTTTAATAGTCTCCGCTTCCAACATGTCCAGACATGTGCAATGGGATCAGTGACCGTTACTTAATTAGTTCCAGACAGGAATGTGATCTGAGACTGTTAACTCCGCCCACCTATCGATTGTGCCTTCCAAAATGTCCTTGTATGGTCATAAATCTGCTCTTGTCTTTTGTACCGCCTTCTTGAGCCCCCCTCATTGTGTATAAAAGGGGCCATGTGCTTCAGTTCCGTGTGCTACTCGGTACAATACCGAAGGGTGTTGTGTGGGCTGTAGTACCACCTTTAACGGTTTAATAAACTTTGTTTTTGTATTTCCAGTTTCATTGCCAACTTCTTCCTAAGGTCTGAGGACTCTGTGCAGAGAAGGGCGAACCCTTGCACTAAGTAGGCCTAGCTGAGGTTTGCTTACTACAAATTGGCGCCCGACACGTGGGGCTCATCGGCGACTCGGATGCCCGAAGGAGCGTTCGTGACGAAGGATTGGAATCTCGCGGCGGAAGCGTACGCATGCCAGAGGAGACCCGAGTCTTGGCATCCAAGGCGTTTTTTCCTTTCTTTCCGATCTGACCATCCAGGTGGTGCCGGTCCTCGACTGAGATCTCTCTTGTTGGCTTGCCGTGCAGTGGCCGTTTGGTCGAATTTAGAACTTGGCAGTTGGAGACTGGACACCCTGTGAGTGTTAAGAACCATTATACGGTACTTGCTGTGGGTTTTGGAAGCCTGTGAGTGGCAAGGCAGTTTTAGCATACGCTTGCTGTGGCAATTTTGGAAGGACTAGTCCCTGATGTGTATGTTTATGTGTATGTGAAATATATGTGTTGCAATACATATAGGCAGGTAATGAGGAGATTTTTCTCCAGGATATGATTTTGATTTGAACGGCAAAAAGTATTACAGATACTTTAAGTGCTACTTTGATTATAATATTGCATATTCTGCACTATTTTTGGCATGCCTGCTCTTAGCGCACTTTGTAGGTTGTGCTGCTTTTGTGGAAATAACCGGTTAAGACTTGAGGAATCGCAGCCGGCTCCCCCAGAGCGGACGCCTCATAGAGATATGTACTTGAAATACTGTCTTCTTCTATAATGTACAGCACATTTTTGGCGGAAATACACACAAAGGATCCTGAGTTATGTTGGCCAAAGTATGGGTCGTTTGATATTCGAAATATTGAGTATGTGGAACAGTGTATGTTTAAGCGAAAATCTAGACAAGATATGTTTGAGATTGTGCGAATGTGGGTGAAAGAAGTACGTGAGCGTGAGAAACGTGAGCAAGCGCTGATTGAAAAAGAACAACGGAAGAATGTGTATGAAAAAGCGCAGGAACTAAGAAAGAAAGAAGCGTAAGAGTTGGAAGAAAGACAGGAAAAGGAGCGTAGATTACAGATATCTGGCCAATATGCTGTTCAACAACCTCTTTATCCTGTCCTTAATAAACAGCAAGATGATTTTTCTTTGTTAGATCGCTCTCCGCCTCCGTATATCGTCCCGCCTGCCCCATCCGGGGACGATAAGGATTCTGTTGCTGATCAAGCGAAACCAAGTACTCGCTCCATGATTTCGGTCGAACGGGCGGCTGAACTTAGGAACATGGCTCGGAAGTCAGTTAAGGATACGGTTACTGTTTTAGAGATTATAGAAGCTCTAAAGGGGTGGCAGGATAAAGAGCAGTTGTATTTTACTGAGTATTTTGCAGAGGAAGTTGTTGGATTGTTTCGAAAAGTGTCTAATGTTCTTGAACCTGATGATGTGGCAACTGATTTTAAGCAATTACGTAAAGGTTCTTTCCCTGCTTCCCAGGTGACCGATATCGTCAGGCGACTCGTTAAACTTCGAAACGATGCGTTTCGTCTACGAGAGGAGCAACGGAAAGCTAAACCAGCTGAACGGACGGGATTGGTCGACGGGAAACAATCATCTATTTTCGAAACAGATAAGAATGCGATAGTGCATGCAAAGCCAATGTGAGAGGCCGCGCCTTTATACGTTCCTCCTAAAGGAGCGGGTACGAGTGACGATAAATATTCTGTAGATGCTAAAGGGTATTTCATTTATAATTGGGTGTATACTCCCTGGAATACAGCAGATGTTATGGCACTTAAAGCTGCATTGCCTGACCCGCGTAAAAACCCTGCTGCCTTTTATGAAGAAGTTGAGGGAGCTATAAATTCTTGTACTATGACGCTGGCTGATATCGATTTATTTTTCGGGCTCATATTGCCGCCCAATATGTGGTGCTCCGCTCGTAAAGTCGATGACCGCGCAGCATATGGGGCGGTATGGAAAGAGATAGAGGGCGAAAATGCGGATAGGGAACCAGCGCAAAAGCCATGTCAATTGATTTTAAATCTCCCCGGTGCAATATTAGCTAAATTAAAAACAATTGTTCCCCCTAAAAAGATTAATTGGACTATTTTAGCATCCTACAAACAAAAGACAGATGAATCGGTTTCAGATTCCTTCACACGTTTTGAGGAGGCATTTCATGATTTTAGTGGCCAGTCGCTAACAGACGATACGGGCCGTCACTTATTTGTAGACAAGTATGTTACAAACTTATTACCAGGAGTGGCTAATCATTTGAAAGCCAGCGAAAGCTCTTGGACCACCTCTTCTCCGGCATCCGTCCTGACAATGGCTCAATATTACGAGCATCAGGAAATTGAAGCGAAGGCCAATGAGGAAAAGAAATCTAAAGAATTAAAAACAAAAGTCATGTTATCTCAGGCCTATGGTCCACCTTTTCGAAGTAATGATAGAGGTGGACGAGGATTTTCTAACTCCTCCTCTACTCACTACTCTTTGGCTATTGATCAATGCGCGTTTTGTAAGAAATTTGGTCACTGGGCAGAAGAGTGCCCATTGTTGCGCTCACAGCGCTGCGTCCGTGGCTGAGGATCCATGAGGAACCGCTCGGGGAACTCAGGTTTTAGAGGCGCTATGAATGATCGCGCTAGGTTTGATTCTAATGTGCGAGTACAAAGTGGGTCTAATGCTAGTGATAGGCGTAACCAATATCAAATGTCTGATCATACGCAGCCTGAGTTGCATGATTCTGCTTTTGCATAGGATTGCATAGGATGGGGTAAGGAATCAGTTAAAGTTCCAGTAGATCAGAGGGGTCCTTATGTTACAGCACATCATTTGGGTTCTACTGATCAGTTTCTGGTTGATACAGGAGCTACTCGTAGCGCTTTGTCTAAACAATTGGTTCCAAGGGCTCCCCTGTCTGGCTTAACAATTACATCGATAGGGTTCGATGGAACTCCTTCCCTTAGCCCATTGTCACAACCACTTGCATTTCATGTTGATAAGTTTACGGCCCCATGCCCGTTTTTGCTTTCTCCGAACACACCAGATAATATTGCAGGTCTTGATGTGCTCAAGTATTTTAGGGCCACAATACGATGTTCCCCTGAAGGAGTGCGTGTGATTTTGAATGACAATCCCCCAATAACAGACAGAGTTTGCATTGTTCAAGAAGATATTGCATTAGCTTCCCTACCTAATACCCTGTGGGCCACTTCAGATATGGATGTGGGTCAGATGGTTATTCCACCAGTGCATATTAGTGTAAAGGCGGGAGCTGTGTTGCCACGTCTGCCTCAATATCGAATTCATTATTGATTTACGGAAGGTAAATAAGATAGTGGTACCACAAGATCCCGTGGTTTCTGACATCACGACACTTCTTACTTTAGTTCCACCTACTGCAACTACGTTCTCTGGTATAGACTTTCTTTTCGATCCCTATTCATCCTGATAGCCGATATTTGTTCGGTTTCACTTTGAATAATCGATCGTATCGATTTTGTAGAGTTCCTGAAGGCTGTACTGAGAGTCCCAGTATTTACAGCCAAGCTTTGAAAAGACAACTTGATTCTTTTGTTTTACCCGAGGGTGTGGCACTCATTCAGTACGTTGATGATATTCTGTTAGCAGCCGATACCCCGAACAATGTGAGAAATGCACGCTGTCTTTGCTTTCTTTCCTTGCTTTGATCCACCACAAAGTCTCCAGAAAGAAATTGCAATATTGTAGACCAAAGGTAACCTACTTAGGTCACCTGTTGTCTGAGGAGGAGCAGGCACTCACATCAAATCGCATTCAAGCAATTCTAGACACACCAGTACCTACTACACAGAAAGGGGTTCAAGCATTTTTGGGTCTTACTTCATTTTGTAGGCAATGGATATTAGGATTTTCATGAAGAACTTAACAAGTCCCAGTATTCAGCTCTTGAAAAGACCTCTTGTATATTCCCCTCATAACTCAAGATACCAACCACATGGAAAAGTATACAATTTTAAACATACAATAAAAACAGTGAATTAAAAAAAAAACAGTGTTTGTTTTAAAAATTTGAACAGTTTATTACAAATAGATGTTGGATAACAGCAGTGCAGTGCCATACATTAAAATCTTATAAAAATGTGCCAATACACATAAAGAACATTAAAAATTACAAAGCGCAAAGTTGTTGACGCAGCGTTTCGGTATTATTGGGATATCACCTTCATCAGGACAAGATTCTATTTAAAGAAAACATAGAATTAGACTCAAACATTAATTATTTTGAGAACACTTCCTTTTTCATATTCTAAGGCACAGTCATATTTATGTATTATCACACTATCTTTTCTACATATATATACAATCCTGTTGTCTATAATCATGGCAGTTGAGTTACGTGGGGCTATACATTTGGGCTCGAACCAGAGTGACTTGAGTCACTCTAGGGTAGCATTTAAAGATAAATCATTGTGCATACCTATGATAGTTTATTCTGTCTCTCGTTTTAATTGGAGGTTGTTTGTTCGTAATGCCTCAGAGGATAAAGGCTCTGTTCTGACAATTATGTCCCAGATTCCTTGCTGAAAGTGACATAAAGTAACAAAAGTAGCTATTAATTAAGTGGCCGTTTTTTTTTCTTTTTTTGGCTTTTTACTTTACTACAGGGGGCTTAGGTTTTTAGCTGGCTATCTCATGTAGTATTACCTATAAATTTCAGGAGCTCTGTAGTGAGGATGAGGCCGGAGGGGGGCCACCGTATTTTTTCAAAAGAATACATCACTATAAGGAAACACATTTGTACATTAGGATCTTTCAGATGGTTTGCTCTCCGAGCTCTCTAATGTCTCTAGGTTATGAGATCTTACTAACCTTATTGTATTCGGTATCATCATCAGATACTAATCATTCACAGCTTCAGAAGCTCAATTATCTGTAATTAAAATTCGGATGTTTTTGGTGTTTAAAAAATTTTATGAAGACACCTATATGGTCTAATAATTCTTCAAGACATGGTACTTACCCTGAAAACAGGGATTTGAAGCCCTCAGAGCAGCGTGACTGGATTCTTTTTGCTTCTACCAGTGCTGTGTTTTTATTTGCGGTCTCTCATTCGATTGACCTGTAATGAATTACAATATACGTATCTTCATAATTTATATGACCGTCATATCTGATTCTCAAGACTCAATGTGCATTGTTACATATTCCCACACAGTTGTATATATTATGTCATGACTCTCTGCTTGGTTCTATTTATAAATCTTATTCTGAGCTACGTCACTTTTATTATTTGGCTCCCCGTATTTGATGTTAGTTCCTAGATCCCATAATTGAATGGTTTGAGGCCTCGGATGGAGGGGAGGATGTCCTGCCGTTAACAGGGGGGGAACGTACATTCCGACAGTTACGACAAGCCGTTTGTTCAGCACCAGTGTTAGGTACTCCAGACTACTTGAAGCTTTTTACATTGTATGTACACGAAAGGGATGGATGTGTATTGTCAGTTTTAGTACAGATGCACGTGACAAGCAACGTCCTTGTGCATATTTTTCAGCAGTACTTGACCCTGTTGCTCGAGCATTGCCTGGATGTTTTCGCTCAGTTGCAGCAACAGCTGTGTCAATACGCCAGAGTGAAGGGATAGTCTTATCAAACAAAAGCTTTTGGTGTTGGTACCCCATGCTGTTGATGCCCTTCTGAATCAGACAAAGACGCAGCATTTAACTAGTGCTCGTTTGACAGGATATGAACTGACGCTGTTAGCTCCTCACACTACATTGAGGAGATGTGCAACACAAAACCCAGCCACATTGTTGCCATTTCCAACGACTCAGCCTGAGGCGCAAGAAACACATGATTGTATTTTTCTGACTGAGGTACAGACAAAGGGTCGTATTGATTTGCAGGATACGCCCCTTCCAGATGTGGATGGAGAATTGTGGGTGGATGGATCTTGTCTGAAGTTACCGGATGGTACAACTTCAGCTGCAAATGCAATCACAACGCTTCACACAATAGTGGAGACAGCTCGCATACCACAGAAGTCAGCTCAAGCAGCAGAACTGATAGCTTTGACACTAGCGTGTGAGCTTAGTAAAGGATTGTGTGTGAACATTTATACAGATAGCCGCTATGCTTTTGGAGTGGCGCATGATTTTGGCCTGCTCTGGAAGGAAAGAGGCTTTCTGACATCACACGGGATGAAGATAATGCACGGTGAACTAGTGCATAATCTCTTGACCGCATTAACATACCCAAAGAAGATAGCTATAGTGAAGTGTAGTGCGCACAAGAAAGAGACTGACAAGGTAGGACAAGGAAATGCTTTTGTAGATCAAGTGGCACGTGAAACTGCAATGCAGCCTGACACTACTTCCATGTATGTAGTGAAGTCACAAGCTGAGCGGTGGCATGATGCTAGGAAAGAAGTATTAGAGATACAGAGGACCGCTTCTGACAAAGAACGAAAGCAATGGTCCATAGATGGAGAGTTGGATGATGAAGGTTGTTGGAGAAACAAGCAGATGGACAGATGGAAGTTGCCTATAGCTTTTGTGCAACCTATGGTTCAGATGGCACATGGGCTAGTACATGTTGGAGCTTCAGCAATAGTGAAATTGCTTACGCAAGTTTGGGAGCATCCAGAGATTGCTAGCACAGCTAAGAGAGTAGTCCAGTCCTGTATGATTTGCTAACTATTTAATCCTGGAAAAGGGACACGAACTCCAGCAGGAGGGTTTGTTACACCGACTGCACCGTTTGAAGTTTTGCAGATGGATTATATTCAGCTTGAACGCTGCAATAATTTGAAGTATATCTTGGTGGTGGTATGTGCCTTCAGTAAATGGATTGAGGAGTACCCCACAAAAGACAACACTGCAATTACTACAGCAAAGGTGTGTTTGAAGGAATTTTTCCCACGGTATGGAGTTTGTAGATTTTTGTGGAGTGATAACTGACCTCATTTTGTAGGGGACGTTATAAAGTATGTCCTGAAAGGATTGGGGATTAAACAAAAGTTTCATGCAGTATTCCACCCGCAATCAGCAGGTCTAGTGGAAAGATACAATGCAACACTGAAACTGAAATTAGCTCAAATACAGGCTTCTACTTCTCTGACTTAAAGGCCACAACCTCCGACCTGGGGATTTCGTTCTTCTAAAATCCTTTGAGAGATCGAGTAGTTTGGAACCAAGGTGGCGTGGACCGGAGCAGGTGCTACTTGCCACAAGAACTGCTGTTCGGGTCACCAATCGGAAGAACTGGGTACATGGGACTCATTGCGGCCGAGTACTTCTGACTTTGGTGGAGCCTGCTGCATTGACCGACCACCGAGAGGTTCTGACTGCGGAGAAAGGTTGTGCTGTGACGGCTTACGGATCTGAGGAGTTCTTCCCGGACCAGACAGTCCCTGGAGCAACCAGATATAATTTGAGGCCGAGAAGGAAATCTGCAGCATTGTGAAAGTTGTCGGAGCATTCACTGGGTCAGTGAAACGGAGAGCCAATGTGGCAAGGGGGGGATCAGCCCTCCATTAGAGTAGTGACACCCGTCTTGGCCCGTGGTGAAGAAATCAACGGCTGTCCAAGGAGTAAGAGCTCTGACAACTACTTTAGTTTCAGGAAGATTTGTTTTGTACCGAGACTGAGAATGGAGAAGAAGAAGAAGATTTATTGTGTCGTAAGGTTTGTTGTTGCCTTGATGATTGTGGCAGCAATAACATGGTCTGTTGAGGAAACGACTCCTGCTCGTGAGTTGTTTGTTGTTACTACACCTGTACCAGAGGAGCATCATTTCTTTACGCTCCCATATCAAGAATTGAAACATTGACAATCTTATTTGAATAATACATTTGTTCAAATGTTGCATCACACCCACATCGCTACTAATGCGACAAACTGTTGGATTTGTGGGATGATGCCTGCACACCAAAAGAAAGGTGGTACACCGTTTATACCTCTCCCTTTTTCGCACAATGGCTCTTGTCGAGCCGGATATACTTTGCCTTTTGTGACTAGGAAGCCTACAGTGGGCAGACTGCTTTTCCGGTTGAACAAAGAGTGCCATCAGGACAAAGATGGGTATCCTCAAGCAAATGGAACTATATGGGAGTGGGAAGAATATCGACCGGACAATGTTTCAACACCGTATATCTTCACTAATACAAGAGACTCATTTGAGGCTGAATGTTTTGTTATTTCTGTTACCCAAACACAAGGAGAACTTTGTGTACAGAGCATTGGACATATCCCTGTGGGGATCAGCGAATGTATTACTGTATTAAATATAGATGGCTTGAACAATAGTTCTTTTCTGGCTTTGCATAATACTTACTTTGTATGCGGAAATCGAGGATATTATCGATTGCCAGCCGGTTGGACTGCTATTTGCTATGTCTCTTTTCTGTTGTCCCCTGTGTTCTTAGCTCCTCCAATGTATCACTGAAATCTTAAATTGTTCAATAATATTACTGTAAACAGATATAAAAGGACATTGACTACAGATGATGTTGATCAGACTGACATTAGCCTACAGCAGTATGTAGATTTCAATTTAGGATTGTTCTTTTTCGTAGGTGCTGCATTAAATAGCAGGAAAATACGACGATTGATTAGAGTAGTGGAAGCTGTTACTGTTCAAACAGCTTCCGCCTTAGGAAACATTACCGAGGAACTACAAATTGCTAGAATTGTAGCTTTGCAGAACCAAATGGTTCTAGATGTAATGTTAGCAGATAGAGGTGGTCCATGCCGTGTTATTGGTAGTAGCTGCTGCATGTTTATTCCTGACCACACCCCATCAGTGTATAAAGCGATTAATAAACTTCACAAAATAGCTGCAGACATTCCCACAGAAAACGGTACATGGACTTTTACAGGATGGCTTTGGACTTTGATCTCTGCTTGGGGCTGGAAAGTATTAACAGTCCTATGTATAATTATTGTGATAATTTTTTCTTGTTGTGTCTGTATTCAATGTAGCCCAATGATTTGCTCTATGTGTGTCAATGCTTGTATACCAATGAAAAGTAATATTACGGAAGTCAAAATGCGGAATGATCTGAAAAGGGAAATAGCTAGTATGATGGCCATTGATATAAGAGATGCATATCTGGCCTTTCCTAAGAAATTGAATGTCTTCAGCTAATGCTGAAAGGGTCGTCTGTTGTAAATCAACCGCGATTAGGTTAAGCATTAGCAAAAGACATGTTTTGTTTAACCATTGTCGTAACAAATGTGCCAACTCCATCTTGAATTTGTAGTGGCCATTTTGTGTGCCATACATTGCCATGTGCTCGCCATGCGCTTCGTCCTACCTCCTTGTTCATCGCGCCTGGAGTCTGCCCGGCAACAGGCTGTTTTTAGTAGTCTTCGCTTCCAACATGTCCAGACATGTGCAGTGGGATCAGTGACCGTTACTTAATTGGTTCCAGACAGGAATGTGATCGGAGACTGTTAACTCCGCCCACCTATCGATTGTGCTTTCCAAAATGTCCTTGTATGGTCATAAATCTGCTCTTGTCTTTTGTACGGCCTTCTTCAGCCCCCCTCATTGTGTATAAAAGGGGCCATGTGCTTCAGTTCCGTGTGCTACTCGATACAATACCGAAGGGTGTTGTGTGGGCTGTAGTACCACCTTTAAAGGTTTAATAAACTTTGTTTTTGTATTTCCAGTTTCATTGCCAACTTCTTCCTAAGGTCTGAGGACTCTGCGCTGAGAAGGGCGAACCCTTGCACTAAGTAGGCTGAGCTGAGGTTTGCTTACTACAACAGTAGGTCTATTGCAGTACTACAAAATGTACTAAAAAGTGCAGTTTGTGATTAGGCTTCATAATTACATGGGCAATGAAGGTCTCTGCCAAGCATTTTTATGAATATGTTCACATAATTGAGTCTTTATAAATATCATTTTGTCTGCAAAATTGGTAAAAAAGGAGAAGTGTGGCTCAATGGTTAGAGCGGCAGACCTTGATGCAGAACGCTGGCCAGAGACCAGGGTTCGATTCCCGCCTTGGCGGGATCGGGCTTAAATTCCTCTGACCGGATATTCTCGCCTCAGTGCCGAATCTAAGCATGGGCCCCACGCTGCAACTCTGGGCAATAGCTTGCTTAGTCTCCACAATGGCCCCCAATGCACAAGGGATGCCTGGTTTCACCATGGGATGCTCAGGAGTGGACACCTCACAAGGAAAAAGCCAGGAGGGGTTCCCTTGTGGTAGAAGTACAAGCGCCGGGATGCTTACGGGTTACTGTTCGCGCTATACAAATACAACACATTTACATTTACATTTAAAACTTGTCAGGATTTAAATAGGATTGGATAAAAGAAGAACTGGGGTACTACTCCTACAAATATTTTAAAGTTTAAGGGTAAACGTACTTTCTTAGAGCTTATTTGCTAAAACTTGATGGTATTTAATTGTATGTGTATTCCATTATTTAAATAGCTGACACTTAGGTTTGTTGTATTTTAATGAGTGGTTGCTGGCAGATGATACACGATCATGCACATCAAATGCAGGTTCCTCACATTTACATTAAGGCATGACATTACATTTCACATATGTAAACTTTAATTACGTTTCACACATGTTCATTTTTGACACTCGGAGATCAAGTTATTTGCCCAACATCATACAATTTCTAGTCAAGTGCTGGATCAAGGATTAGAAACCAGGTACCTATATTCAAAAGTCAGTAGCTTAGTCACCAAATCACAAGGCAGTACTGTGGCAAAGAGGTGGTGGTATAAACCATTGTTGGTGCAACTTCAAAGTACAAGTTAGTTTTCATAATGCAAGAGTTAGCATACTGTGCTGCAAGCTTTCATAATGCTCCAAGTATACACACCATCCACACTTGCTAGTGTTCAAGGTAGCTCTTTAAAAGTTTCCATAATCCACCCCCCCCTATAGTCCATGTTGTAGGTTGCCATAATTTCCTGGCTAGCAGATTTCGCGGTTTTTATCTAATACCCATTCATCTCTTTTTACCCAAGATTCTATGGTCAACACACTTTGCAAACGTCCCTAATTGAAGGAGTGTACACTTTTGCAAATTCCACAACGCCTAAGTAGCACATTTTCAGCTTCCATAATGAGTCTTCTGGCTACTATTTTCCATAAAGTTGCAAGTATGCACAGTAACGTTTACAATGTTGCAATTAGTAGAATATGTGCTGCGTTTTAGCCCTGGCTAGCTGGGCTTTGGCCCACTGTATACTCTAATGGAGCTCACCCTTGATATTAAATCACTGGGTGAGAATAGCAGAAGAAAAACTTGTCATATGATTAATACACCCAGAAGGTTGTATATCAACAGTCTGTATCTGTTACCCTCATGTCTCTATTATAGCAGTTTCTCAATGATCTTTACACAGAAACATGAAACGTAGTTGCATAATCCTACTGTTCCACTGTTGTGCCTTGAGGGTGTGTTGTTCTCGTGCTTCTGTTATCTCCATGTATCTACAGTGTATATAGGTGTAGTGTGTGATAGTTCCAATAAAGTGGTAGATCTCGAGGTGAGAGCATTCTGTCCATTGGGTGCGGTCTGAGTATGCTATTTATAGGTGTCATTGTAATGATGGTCTGTGGTGTTCTTGTTGGGGATAGAATGTTGTTGGATTTCAGGTGGGTGCACAAATATGAGTCATCAGACGTGTTTTGATTGCACATGGTAAGACTTGTTTATAATGTATTGCCTGTAGATAGTCAATTTTGGGGTTGATTTGCGGCATAGGTCAGTGGAAAATTAGTTGTTCTGAAAAAAATTAGTTTTTCTCTAAAACCAAGTTGCTTTCATACATTAGTGTGATGCTGGAGTGGTAGTCAGCCCTGATTGGCTTGTATGACAAAATCACAAGGAGAAAGGCACACGTAGAGGCGATGCAATCTTCAACGCCATAGCTGTCCACATCCTACAACAGACATGTGGTGATGCTCAATGCAATATTAAATATTAATAAAATATCAAGGCTCTTGTTGCTCTTCTTTGACCATGGTGTTTTCAAGATAAGAAAAATCAATATGTGGGACCAACCTGTGGGCTGTAGTGCCCGAAACCCCTGCCTTCTGACATATCATTATGCTTCTGCTGGAGAGATGCAGGTGGGACACCAGATCCCTTTGCAAAACTCACAACATTTACTGGTTAGGTTGCCTGTCCATGGTGATGCAGATCAATTGAGACAGTCAATGCACTTTGTGCTTACCAGTCCTCTTCAGGACTATTTAGCCTGGAGCATATTCTTACAGGTAGGACTGCAACATTCCTTGTTATCTCTCATTGTCTCACAGAAACTATCATGACCAAACACTGATGGTGCATGGTGGTTGGCGACACCCCTCATCTCAGAATTATTGCATCTGCTTGACTATTGAATATGAAGCAGTATTATGACATTCTTTGTCCACTGCACCAACTCCACAGCTCCACCACCTCAATACCCAACCAATATTTCCAGCAGGGCATGAAACTCCCCTCCAGGCCATGCTGTCGCCTATACCTGCACAGAGCGTGGCATCCAACACATGTTGCCTTAATACGTGACATGTGGACATTGTTCCCCTCTCCATGGACAACCACCACTAAGCTTTCCTCCACTAAGCTTTTCGCAAAAAAATGATAGTGATCTATCCCAACAGCTATTTCCAAAAAGGGTTTTTCAAGGGTGATTAAAAGTAAACTGTTTTGTGTGTCCAGTGACCCTGCAGAGAATCAAACCAACCTTGTTGAATATCCCATAACCAACCCAATATTTTACATTACATGCAAAGGTGCATCACAAGGATGCTGCACTCATTGTGACAATCTATCTTAGAATCACAAAATCATTGACAGATATTGTGAAAATATAAAAACATTTTGTTTCTAAATTCATCCATTAAAAACAGCCATATGTCTTGCAAGAAGTTTTGTAGGGCTATTTATTCTGTACAAATGAAAGTTTATTTCAGTATCCGCAACATTTACAAAGATGATCAAGGGACAGCTAACATTTGTTTTGCAGTGAACAGTCCATCACTTCTTAAGGACTAATTATAATTCCTAGTAAGATTACTGTAATTTTCACGACTTCTTCCTATTTGGTTTCAGCATTCTTACACCAGACTTGAAACGTTTTCATATGCGTATAACTTCTGTGTCCAAGTATCTCCAATTTATTGTTAATTTAACTACTAATGTCAATAACAAAGATTTTAAATGTTTTCAAATAACCAATGAATATATTCTTTTCATGAGACAACAACCTTCAACCTTTATTTTCAAGCAGCTCCAATCTACTGTTAATTTAATTACTCGTCAGGATAGCAGATATAAGGTGTTTCCAATTAACCAATTAATTAAACCCATAATAAAGTGATATCTTTGCACAGGCACCTCCTTCAAACAGTGTGAATTTCACATGTCAATGATTTTCTGATTGTAAAATGGATTCCCCACAGAGATTGTAGCATCCTTTCATGCATCTTTACATGTTCAGGGATTTATCCCTGTTGACAGTTTCCAGGACCAACTGCAAATCCCAAGGAAATTGCAGAGTTTCCATACTGTGTCCCTGTCTCTAGAACTGCATCTGACTCACCATCTAAATGAAATGCATTGCCTAACTGTTTTTAGGAAAAGTAAAAGCATCTCTCTATTATGTTGATGTCCTCTTTTTGGTGTTGACTACAGGTTTAATCCTCTTGGCATGGCGGCATACATTACTCTGCGCTGGGAAGGCATTCCGCGGGTGGAACGTGGATGTTCTCCCACATTAACCCATGATTTTTGAGGCATTTCCAGATTGGCTTACACTAGGAAACCTAGGAATGCTTCAAATTGCTACATCTTCCCAGCTGAGGCATAACAAGGATAACTATATTTATTTCTCCTCTGTATTTTCGCTATCTATGTGGGAAATGCCTCAGAGGATAGCGTTTGTGCGGAAAGGTGTTCTTCCTGCACAAAAACATTCCTGCCTGTATTGCAGGCACCCTTGCACCATGGCTCAAGGGTACCGGCGTAGGAGATAGGTTGCACTCAGTGCACCAACGCAGAGGGAGAACAGGAATTCACGATATCTTAGTAGCTATGGTGCATTCCTGCCCTCTACATTTGATGTAGTGCAGCAAGTTGTCTTGTGTTGCGTAAAATCTATGTAAATCTGCCCTCTAATGCTGTCCCCACATGAGAAAAAACTACAGACTCTGTACTAGATTGCTGATGGTTTTGAAGTTCGGGTTGCAAGAGACTTGCGGCCGAATCACAAAACATTTTTGGCAAATGCTATAACATTTCTTTAGAGGTAAGTAAGGTAGTGCTTGTTGTCAATACCTTGTTACACTGCATTATAGAAACAGTCATTATTACCTCATTAGTAAAGAGACAAGAATAACAATTTCAGAAGGTTCCAGTAAGTACATGGATGACTGTGATTTTTCTTTTAATTCCACAGAAAGATTTACTGTGCAGATTCCTAGGTGAATTTAGGGTTTTGCCCGGTCCCAGCTTCCACCGAGGCACAGGTGGTGCTGGTGTAAAACCCATCATCACATGTGAGATTCGGAAACGTGATGGAATCACGGCAAACAGAGTGTATATATATTTCAATTTCAGAACCACCTTTATATATTCTAGCAACAATATGTTCTAATGCATATTCTGCAATGTGACTTGCAAACAAATCTATCACTGCCAATTGCTTGTTAAAACAAGTCTTGGCAACATGTGCCACGATTAATGTTATTTTCTAATCACTATACTGGTCCTGTAATCCATTCAATATCAAACAGATCAAAATAAAACATATTTCTGGCATGTATGGAATAAAATAATCATAGAAAAGCAGTCATGTTTTTCAGAGGTAGGAGTCTGAGGGCAATATCACATAAAGTGAGCATGGGCAGTGGCCATCTTTTTTGCCTGTTTATTGTTTTATGTGGTTTAAGAACTGGAGCAGCGCCATTTAACTACCTTATGAAGTGGTAAATGGTTGCATTTTACTGCTTTTGGCTAGAAATACAGTAGCGTTTGATGAGGTATCTAAAGTAAACAAATATGCATAGCAAGAGATACACAAAGCACCACCAATACAACACAACATGACATATCACAACAAAACAGTCAAAACAGAACGCAACTCAACTTCATTCCATACAATTACATTCAATTTATGCTGCACAAAATGACAGTAGCGCAAAAAGCAACAAAGCACATCACCTCCGCCACAAAATGCCACACTGCAAATGTGTGCAAACGTTCTTGTCACACATTAAATCCTCCAAACCCCTTTGTTCATAGTGGTAAAAGGTGTTCAATCAATCAATCAAAGACATTTATAGAGCGCACCACTTACCCGTCGGGTCTCAGGGCGCTGGGGGGGGGGGTGCCGTTACTGCTCGAACAGCCAGGTCTTGAGCTTCTTCCTGAAGGAGAGGTGGTCTTGGGTCAGGCGCAGGTCGGTCGGGAGGGAGTTCCAGGTCTTGGCGGCCAGGTAGGAGAAGGACCTTCCTCCTGTTGTCGCTCTACGGATGCGTGGGACGGCGGCGAGGGCGTGGCTGGCTGATCGGAGGTGGCGTTTGGGAGCGTAGAAGTTGATACGGTTGTTGAGGTAGCTCGGGCCTTGATCGTGCAGGGCTTTGTGTGCGTGGGTGAGGAGACGGAAGGTGATTCTTTTGTTGACGGGGAGCCAATGCAGGTCTCTCAGGTGTCCGGAGATGTGGCTGTTACGTGGGATGTCGAGGATGAGTCTGGCTGAGGCGTTCTGGATCCGCTGAAGTCTCTTCTGGAGCTTGGCGGTGGTTCCGGCGTAGAGGGCGTTGCCGTAGTCCAGTCGGCTGGTGACGAGGGCCTGGGTGACGGTCTTCCTGGTCTCCGTGGGGATCCACCAGAAGATCTTCCGTAGCATGCGCAGGATGTTGAAGCACGCCGAGGAGACGGCATTGACCTGCTTGGTCATGGAGAGGGAGGAGTCCAGGATGAAGCCCAGGTTGCGTGCGTGGTTAGTCGGTTTGGGTGCGGTGCCCAGGGCGGGGGGCCACCAGGAGTCGTCCCAGGCGGTGGGCGTGGAGCCCAGGATGAGGACCTCCGTCTTGTCTGAGTTCAGTTTCAGGCGGCTGGTCGTCATCCACTCGGCTACCTCCTTCATCCCTTCGTGCAGGTTGGCTCTGGCGGCGGCGGGGTCGTTGGTCAGGGAGAGGATCAGCTGGGTGTCGTCGGCGTAGGAGATTATGTTGAGGTTGTGTCGGCGTGCGATGGCCGCGAGGGGGCTCATGTAGACGTTGAAGAGGGTAGGGCTCAGCGAGGATCCTTGAGGGACACCGCAGATGACTTCGGTGGCTTTTGACTTGTACGGTGGTAGGCGGACTCTCTGTGTTCTTCCGTCGAGGAAGGAGACGATCCATTCCAGTGCCTTCTCCTGGATTCCGACGTTGCTGAGGCGTTGCACTAGGGTGCGATGGCAGACAGTGTCGAAGGCCGCGGAGAGGTCTAGGAGGATGAGGGCCGCTGTTTCTCCGTTGTCCATCAGGGCTCGGATGTCGTTGGTGGCGGCGATGAGGGCGGTCTCGGTGCTGTGGTTGGCTCGGAAGCCGGACTGCGAGGGGTCGAGGGATCCGTTCGTCTCGAGGAAGGGGGCCAGCTGTTTGTTGACGGTCTTCTCGATGACTTTGGCTGGAAATGGGAGGAGCGAGATTGGGCGGTAATTCTTGAGTTCGGTGGGGTCTGCTGTCGGTTTCTTGAGAAGTGCGCTGAGTTCGGCGTGCTTCCAGCTCTCGGGGAAGGTGGCGGTGTCGAAGGAGGTGTTAATGATGTCCCGCAGGTGGGGTGCGATGACAGCGTCGGCCTTGTTGAAGACGTGGTGAGGGCAGGGGTCGGTCGGAGATCCGGAGTGGACGGAGTTCATCATGCGGACGGTGTCTTCGGTGCTGATTGGAGTCCAGGCTCGGATGGTGGCGGTGGGTGGCGTAGCTGTGGTCGTGGCGTGCGTCGGTTGGGTGCTGAAGCTGTTGTGTATGTCCGCGATCTTGTTGTGGAAGTAGGAGGCGAGGGAGTTGCAGAGATCTTGCGAGGGGGTGATGTCGTTGTTTCCGGCGTTGGGGTTGGAGAGCTCTTTGACGATGTTGAAGAGTTCCTTGCAGTTGTGTGCGTTGTTGTCCAGCCGGTTCTTGAATGCAGCTTTCTTGGCGGCTCGGATCAGTTGGTGGTGCTTCCGGGTGGCGAGTTTGAGGGTGGTCTTGTTGTCCGGTGTGGGTTCCTTTCTCCAGGCTTTCTCGAGGGCTCGGCAGTTCTTCTTGGAGCTCTTGAGTTCGTCGGTGAACCATGGGGCTTTCTTGCTGCCGGGTCGGCTGGGCGGGGTCCTCAGGGGGGCGAGTTCGTCCGTGCAGTTGCTGATCCACTTCGTGAGGTTGTCGGCGGCCTGGCTGGGGTTCGCTGAGCTGGCAGGAGGGTGCTGGCTCAGGGAAGCGGCGAGCTGGTCGGCTGTGATCTTGTTCCAGCTTCTACGGGCAACCTGTTGCTGGTGGTGGTGGATCGTCGTTCTTTTGAAGGTGAAGTGTACGCAGCTGTGGTCCGTCCAGTGGAGTTCTGTGGCGTGGCTGAAGGCGATGTCTTTGCTGGATGAGAAGACGGCGTCGAGTGTGTGTCCGGCGAGGTGGGTGGGGGTGCTCACCAGTTGCTTCAGTCCAAGGTTGGCGAGGTTGTCGAGCAGGGTGCTGGTGTTGCGGTCGTTGTTGTTCTCCAGGTGGAAGTTGAGGTCCCCCAGGAGGATGTAGTCTGCGGAGGGGAGGGCATGCGGTCTGACGAAGTCGGCGATGTCCTCGCTGAATTGAGTGCGTGGTCCCGGGGGTCGGTAGATCAGGGTGCCTCTGAGGGTGGTCTTCGGGTCGGTGTGGATCTGGAAATGCAGGTGTTCGGCGGTTGTAAGGGTGTTGTCGGTGCTAGTCGTGATGCGGATGGTGTTCCTGTGGATGATGGCGATGCCTCCTCCCATCTGGTTGGCGGTGCGGTCCCTCCGGGTGATCTTGTAGCCCTCTGGGATGGCGATGTCGGGCGCTGAGGAGGCGTTCATCCATGTCTCCGTGATGAAGGCAACGTCAGGGGCTGTTGCCTCTAGGAGGTTCCAGAGTTCGATGGCGTGTCTGTGGATGGAGCGGGTGTTGAGCAGGATGCACTTGAGGTGTATGCTGCTGGTGTTCGGCTTGGTCGGTGCTGGCGCCGGGCAGGTCCGGATGCAGGTGAGCTTGCAGGCGTGGCAGCTGAAGGGTCCGTGGGTGCGTCTCGGGGTGGCTTGGTAGCATCCCGGGATTCGGCCGGTGTTGAGTGCGATGAGGGCGGCGGAGGAGTACGTCAGGCAGGTTGGCCGGGGTCCTCGGGGGCCAGGGGTCCTGGCACTGGGCGCGGTCCAGGCGCGGACGGGCGTAGACGGGCTTACCTTTGGCGCGCCTTCGGCGCACAATCGGCGCGCCCGCTGCGCGTGGCCGCTGCACGTTCGCACGGTCGCCATATATGGCGAAGTGCGCGGGGGGCGGAGCAGCTGGGAGGCGGGAGCGGGGAGGGTACAGAAGGCAAAAAGGGGCGGGGTTAGCGGCGGTGGCGGGAAGCGGGGAGGGGGGACGAACGGCAGCAGAGAAAGGAAGGAAAATACAGTGACAACAAAGCAGGCAATACAAAACGAAAAACAGGCAATATTAAACGCCAAAACAAGCTAAATACAGCTAACAGCAGGGGCAGTTCAGTCTAGCACGGACCACGCCGCTCGGGAGCAGGGGGCGTGGTCACGCGGCGGTAGCGAGGCAGACAGGCAGGGGAGGCACACGCAGCAGCTGGTGGCCGTGCGGCGCGGGGGTGTCCTAGAACTAGGTCACACTCACCTGCGTCGCACGGTCGCCATATATGGCCAAGTGCGCAGGGGGGCGGAGCAAGCAATAACTTAGCAGTGCCAGTGAAAAATGTTTCGTGATCTGATCCCAATGCTTTTCTCCCACTCCCTTTCCTTTTGAAAGATGGATAATTTACAAGAGCACTTTAGAGCCTTTCACCACACTGAAGCATCGCTTTGTCCCACCGCCCTACCCCTCACTCATCAATCACCAATGTGGGTGTGCATGTAAAACAGATGTGGGCAACATATTTGCTGATTGGCAACTATTAAAGAGGACATACGCTCTTTTATGACAATTCTCGGTACGGTA
The DNA here is from genome assembly GCF_964263255.1 of Lissotriton vulgaris. Classification (NCBI taxonomy): domain Eukaryota; kingdom Metazoa; phylum Chordata; class Amphibia; order Caudata; family Salamandridae; genus Lissotriton; species Lissotriton vulgaris. Next base: position 624,581,060 of record NC_141689.1, read on the forward strand.
CGAAAAAGGCCTCACACTGTATTTGGGAACCTTAGATCTTTTTCAATTGTTTGCCTGCTTGAGGGGGCTCGTTTTACCAAGTCATACGCACGAGTGGATGATTAGCTAAAGGGTCCAGAGAAAGTGTGAAGGATAACCAGGCTGGAAGAGTAAATGGAAGAATAATGCTCTCGTTGCAAGTGCCTCGTAAATAAACATGCTTCGGGTGCACGAGGATTACCCGTGGAACTCAAAAAGGGGAGGTAATACCAGGCCCAAGAAATACCACTCCCTGCATTATAGATGTTGACTGGGGTGGTGCCGCCTTAAGGCCTCAATCGCAGGCCTTTTGGAATCAAGCTCTAAATGGCAACACTTTTCGTGTTGGTAATTACTGTCCAAAGGTTACATCACAGATGGGCACTCGTCCCAGTGTGCCCTAGCACTCACCTCCACCGTGTGCCCAAACGTACGTCCTACTACAAAGAAAGGAGTTGTCCAGTTCGTTTTCTAGCTTTCTGATGCACAGCGTCACTAACTATTGTTCTCATGTACAACACAGCATACACATTAGGCCTGGGCGAAATTTAAATTATGCCAGCAAAATTTTTGTGATTTTGAGAATTTCACATTGCACAACATTTTTTAATGACGTCATTATGCCACTTTGCATAATTACATGCTATTCACAGTAAATAAGTTAACGCAAATGCATGGGAACAATAAACGTGTTCACTTTTGTTTGTGGTGCTTTTGTTATTTTGCTCAATTTTTTTAAGCTCAAATTGCTAACAATTGGCACAACAATGCATCTCACGCTAATATAAAGTGCATATGACGGATTTGCAATTTGCATACGCTTGCATAATTTTCCCTAAATTTGGCATAATTCTGCAAAATCAAATTATGCACACTCATATTACACATACATACAGACACATACCCAAAGGGGCTTTTGGACAGCTTCTTTCAGCCATTGGTTACTGTGGTCCAGTTGGTTTTAGATGCTTGCTAGCAGGCTTGTCAATCAATGTTGGTAGCAGCCCATGGCATTTTCCGGACATTATTATTCTAAAAAAGTAATTCCTCTCCACATTCTCTCACACACACAAACACTGAGATTTTTTTTTCCGTACAAGGATACTTATCCTTTTGCTCTCTCTGTCTCGACCATTGCTCTAATGTGCTTCCAGTCCTGTACTGCTCCCCATTTTCTGAAAAAAAATGTTTTACTATTTTTTCTAGAGGGCCTGGTAGCTGCAAAGTGCTACAGAGCCACTCACTTCTGATTCTGGTGCTCCTGCACTGTTTAATGTTTACTTTTGCTTTAGTTTCTGAAATGACAATTGGCTATGTTAGAACAGTAAAACTAAAATGTCTTCTGTTGCCTCTGCCACAATGAATGAATTAGCATGCATCTTGACGAATGCACATGCATGCACACCCATGATGGCCATCTTTGACAGTCCAAGATGACCATTGTGTGATTGCATACATGTCCATGTGTTTCAAAATATGTGCACATATGTTCGTAACACAAACACATATACGTGTCGTGATGCATCTGAAGCCATTTTACCTTTTCTACTTTACTGTTTTGATCTGGTCGACAGCCATTTTAGAATGCTAAAATAAAAATAAAAAAATAAAGTGCTCAGTAGTGCTATTGCAATTAAGCATTGGCAATGCCATAGGTCAACACTCTCTTTTTAAAAGTCAGATCAATTGGCTTTCTCAATGCTTGTTTTTTTCTTCTTTTTCCCACTTCTGCAGGCTTCTCTAAATTCATTTTGCCAGCATTCATCTGTGAGCCAGGCCCTAGCATTCACTCTGCAGACGCTTCTTGTGCCCAAGGGTTGCAAATTGATATTTTGAATGTGGTATGGGACATGTAATCTCTGGTTTCTGATATTTGGCGTTTTCTTGTCCCTTACTGTGGATCTCTGGATGGGGAACCAGAACCTCAATGCTTGATCACAGTGAAGACTAAAGAAAATGTAATTATTTACAAAATTTAGAATACATTATGGATATTATGACAAGGAATGGGTCATAATTACTGCATGTCTGCATAATCGGCAATAACTATACCTGTTTATTAAAATGTTTACTGCTGTTAAACAACTCAAAGAGAAACTTTCAATTAAAAGGGTCTTTTTATGAATGTATTGCGACTATAAATAATTAAGTTGACGCTTGCAAGACTGTCCTGTTAAATTAAGCAAGAAACATAATTAGGTAAAACGTGAAGCTAACTGTACTCTTGATTTGGAAGCTTTCAATGACATTGATCAGCATGATTTGCAAATACAAATAATTATTAGAGAGATAAAGTAATGTTGTGGGTAATTATTCCAGTGCACAATCATTAAATTAAAGTACAATACAACAGTAATTCCCCTTGCTTGCCATTGTTGACGAATAGTGTGATGCATAGACAAGGACACTGCTTTATACGTGGAAGCTCCACTGATGCTACAAAGGGTTATTAAGCACCTTGATATATATATTCTTTAAACTTGTAAGTGGCCACATCAGCTATGCGATATAGATGGCCATAAGTATATTTTATATGCATAGCTATACTAATATGCAGTATAGTGCAACCGACAATAGGGGGCGCACAAATGATGGGCTCATTTTATCTTGAAACCCCGAAAACTGAATTAAGGATGTGTTACACATGCATCTTTGAAGATAACAAGCTTTATATGTTTTAGCTCTTAGGCCGTACCACAGAGTGGGAAGACTAATGTGAGTCTCCCCAATCTCAGGTCACACAAGTGTGTCCATGAAGAGCAGCGGCATTGCAGTTTGAGGACACCGACAAGAGGGATCAATGGCAGAATATCAGACATAGAAGTATCATGCAGACAGAATATCATGGCAAAAATATCAAGGACCAAAATATCGAGAAGGTAAGTGCAAATATGTAAGAATAGATTTACTATTCTTAACTCCACATCTACATACTGTGAAGATATAGTTATATCATCACTGAACAAATATGTGAATTTATATTTAGTAACACTTTGCCTACCTAAAGAAACGTACCTTCACAATACTTTTGCCTCAAAATTCTTAAAGTAGAAGTTTATTATGAGAATAAGATATTACCTCAAAATATTCAATACTTCAAGAACATTTTACAACAAAAAGTAAAAAAGTAAGTACAAATACATATTGAAAAGGAAACAGAGAAAGACAGGGGGTAGAGGAATGCACATGGTTGATGTAAATTATAGTTTGATGAGGGTACGTAAAGGACATAAAATGTACCCAATGGTAAAAGAAAATATTTCAATAGAAAAGATAATAATATTCTGAAACATAGGGAGTCAAGGATATCAGGTGAAGGAGTGCATGACGTTCCGGCAAATTTGTCCAGGAAAGATGTGGATCGACTCCATATGTCTTTTCGTTTGAGGACAAGTGATAAGTGATGCATAGAAGCTATATCTAGTCTGTGATTATGACTAACTGCATATCGCCATGCTTTAAATGATAATTGAATCGAATGTTTCTGGTGTGTTGTGATGTGTTGGAAGATCACTGCTAGTAACAAATCAAATATTTTAACATTCAATAAAACATCCACCCAATCAGGCATTACACACCCCAGAAATAAATTAGCTATGGAAAAAGGCACATCTGATTCAACACTGTAATGGATTTGTTTCTAAATGTACAACCAAAAAGTAGAAATGGGGGGGTAAGTGTTTTAGGCCAGTTTAAATTAAATCGTAACCAGTGGGTTAATGGAAACTGGTTTAAAAGTATTATTTGCTTTCCTGACATTATTCTGTAAAAGTTGGAATTTGTGTTCGAACGAGGATGGAAATCCAAATAGTGCTTGAGCTTATAGAAAATAAATAGGAGATATCTGATGGAGTAATTAATTAACCCATATCAATCCCTATTTCCTCCGGGATTTCCAATAAATAGTTCGATTTGTTATGTGTATGTATCGGTTATGTCAGATTCTTGGATACAACACCATTTTTTTTCACATTCCCTGGTGAGAAAAATACTTCCCCTACCCATTCCCTTTTTAACTTCAAATATTTGCTTTCTGTAGCATAAGATTTTTGCAAGAAAGCAATGTGAGCGACAAGCTTCGATAAATGTGTCAAAACTCTCTGGTGCACATGAATCAACGTAGGCAATTGCGATTATTAACGAATTGAAATGATGGAATCGCAATTGCCTATGAATGTAGGAATCGCTAAAAATATTGCGATTCCTCAACATTCCTTAATTGCGAGTTGCAAATAGCGAATCGCAATTAAGGAATGGCTTCCTATTTCTTCCCATGGGCCTAGAGGCCCATAGGAATGATTGGGAATTGCACGCGCAATTTGCAAGTACACAATAGGTACTTGCAAATTGCACATGCAATTTCAAAGGTGCCAAAAGAACACCATGTTGCACCCCTGAAATTTCCATTTTACCACATGTTGCGCACATACATGCCCAAGGGCATGTGTGTGTGTAACATGGACCTTTGAAAAATGCAATTTGGTGCATTTTTCAAAGTTTTCGCAAATTACGATCAACATGAAATTGGCGGTAATTTGGGATTCTTATTTGAAAAATCTCAATTTCTTTATTGTTAATCAATTGCATTTAAGGAATCGCAATTTGTGATACCTCAAATGCAATCGCAATTTAAGTAATTACAAATTTAGCGATTACTTAAATTGCAATTTCTGCATTTGGGACGATGCATCCCAAATGCAAAAAACAGGTCGCAAAGGGGCTGATTCTACAAATCTGTCCATTTACAATCAGTATTTTCATTGATGCATGTGACCCTCCGTCTCCTATAGGGGAATTCTCACATTCCATGACATACGTTTTAAAGCCATTGGAGAAAAAACAAAGTACAATTAAAATCAGACATAATAACAGAAGAGAAGGACAATAACCATGTAGGAAGGAAAAGGCAGATCAATATGAAGCAGAAACAATATAATAGTTATTGGAAAATGTTAGATGAGATAAGAATGGGTAAGTGAATTGTTGTGGAGAAAACGAAAGGAAGAATACTGGAAGTAAAGGAAATAAGTCAACATGACTAAACACAATAAAAAAGGAAGTAGGATATACCTAGGTAATCTGAGAAGAGGGTTGAGTGGAAGGCAAAATGGATAAGATGGCACATCCAGTCTGCGTGGATAACAGCACACGAGGTGGCTCAGGAGACAAGCACAAGAACACATGGGTAGACTTTATCTGTAGGAAAAGGAAATGAAAAAGAGTTAAAGCAGTTAAAGCAGGGTTCCTTCTGTTGTAGCTGACGCTCTTTCTTTGGTCCTAGCTGCCTGACGCCTTACTCTGGTGGGACCGTAGTCCCAGGATATCCTTTTGCCTCCAACGTTGCTGTTTTCCGCACTTTCACCCTGGTAAGAACTCCAGCGTCCAGGGTGCAGCGCGAGTACCATCAGGTGTTGCTGATGAGGGGGAGGCACTGGAACATCTCTGCGCATAAAGTGCAGCCTCTACCCCCGCAGTGTGGGTTCCTGCTGTTGTAGATGATGCTCTTTCTTTTGTCCTAGCTGCCTGACGCCTTACTCTAGTGGGACCGTAGTCCCAAGGTATCCTTTTGCCTCCAACGCTGCTGTTTCCCACACCATCACCCTGTTGAGAACTCCAGCGTCCAGGGTGCAACGCGAGCACCATCAGGTGTTGCTGACGAGGGGGAGGCACCGGAACATCTCTGTGCAGAAAGCGCAGACTCTACCCCCGCAGCGCGGAACGTGCCGGGCGAAGCCCGGGCCAAGGGCGGGCCCATATGCGCCCATCCGCGACAGGACATGGCAGGGTTGGGCCACCCCCCTGACATCTTGGCACCAAGACATATACAGTAATCTCACAGTTGGACCTAGGGAATACAAACAAGGTACTGTCTTTGGCATTTTATGTTCAAGTGTAAACTGAGCGCAGAATGAGTAAGCGCAAGGCCATGGGCTCTCTGGTGGGTGGTGGGGTTACGGGGACTTTGGATGCCTTTTTAACTAGAGCGGAATCACTGCTGGTTCATCAGATTCAGCTCACGGAGAAAAAAACTTTCCCTGGACACCATTGGGGCTCAAAAACAATTGTCCATGCGCAGTGTAACTATGACAAAATCTCCTATTAATGGGGATCATTCGTGTTTAGCCTCACTTGGCGGTAACAATAATATAGAAAAAGCCATCTCCATTGTTGCGCCACCCCTGTCATCACTCCTGTTGTAAGAACCTACAGAGGCGCAGTCTGTTTGTAGTAACCCTTTACAGAACGTTGTGGGTGATACTGATTCAGGCTCATCGCTAGGGTAGGGGGCTACAGCGCTGATTACACCGACCGTAAGCAATGCAACTACATCAAGTTCAGGTGGGGAGGTTATTTCTCGCTGAAAAAGGGCCTCCAAATCTGTTAGCACCACAAAGCTATTAGATGGCGACGAGCCGCCAGCAATGCGAACCAGGGGTGGGGTGTCTTTCAAATCAAAACAAAAACAGAAACAAAAGCCCAGACCAGAGACCCATGTAACTAGGCCCCTTGATACACAGGTTTTGCAGATAACCAAATGTCCTATAATGGTGAAGGTACTAGTGTGGGGTTGGGGGCTGATTCTGACTACTGGAAAAGAGTGGACACGTTGCTAACTGTTCTTTTGGGGCCGTTACAAGGCAAACTAAGGTCAATAGAGGAAAAATTGTTGTTATTCTTGGCCCAGATTAGCACACCTGTTAATGAGGCTAGCCGGTGTGCATCTAGCCCTTGTGGCGAATCTGAGGTTCCCAAATCACCAGTCGCACTTACCACAGCAGTGGGAAAGGGGGGCGAAAATGGGGTTAATAAACAGCCCTCTGGCACACAGGATGAGGGGTGGAGGGCCATACCCAGTTCCCCTGGGAGGAAATAGAGATAGCACAAGCATCACCCCCAGGTGACATAGGGACTTGAGGGCGGGGACTGCAGGCACCTCAGTTCAACAAATAGCCCCCACTAAAATAGGGGGTAGAGCCACCACACATCAGCACCTTAGGGAGTTGTAAGCTCATAGTGTCCGGGGTACCACATATCTGCTGGTTGTAGATCTATCCCCTGCCTCATGTCCATATACAGTGGTCCTGATGGGCGTCCCGGCCTGTACGAGTGATGGAAAAGAATCCACCTTAAAGTTGGTTAATAAGGCAGCGCACTGGATGTGTAGGAATGTAGGGTTCAACATTATTGACCACAGGCACAACTTGATGGCTAGAAGGGTGTCCTGGATTGGCAGTTCCAGGAAAGTCTTCCCAAGGGACTGCGTGATTGTAAATTTAAGGTATCCTAAACTTGCGCGTAAGTTGCTCATCCAGAGTAAGGGGTTTTATCTAGATGAGGGCAGCTCAAGTATCAAAATACTCCCAAAGGGCTTCTTTTACAGGCACATGAGGAACCCGAACAACCAGCATGAGCGCAGAGGCCTCATAGTCCCAGTACATAACCTCTATGCCACCCTCAGTAATGCAAGAGATTAAAATGATATCGATTGACTGGGTGTGCCTGGGGCAACTAAGGGCGTTTATGTTCATGGAAACAAAGTCATCGTTATATGTTTGGGAGGGACAGATGTGTCAAGCACAAATGGGGAAGCTGTAAGTCCTACTACCTCAGATCATCTAGTAACCCGAAAGCAAGAGCTTAACCACCCAAATATGGAACTCCACGGGCCTCAAACTGACCACACATTGGCCAGCTTAGATAGACAAAACGGGAGAGATTTTAAAATGGTTTCCTGGAACATAGCAGGTTTATCTGCCAAATTCAAAAATGAAGATTGGTTAATTTATATTAGGAAATTTCAAATGATCTGTTTACAGGAAACATGGGAAGTAGAGAATAGTACCTTCCATTTAGAGGGTTACACAACCTACTTTGTACCTGCAAGCAAGGCAATGTCGGGGGGACTATATATGTTGATCTTAGGATACAGGGAAGATGGACAGACTTGGATTGGAACTCAGATATTATGCAGGGGCTTAGGTTACAAGTTAATTTGTATTAATTTTTACAATGCGACGGAACAGGGTCAGAGTACTGCTAGTGTGGATGAGTTGGACAGTAGGCTCACTCACACACAGGAGCGAGGGGCATTTGCGCGCCATTTGGTTCTAGCTGGCGACTTTAAGTGCAACCTATGTCCTAATTTGAACGTTAACTGTGGGGATTGGTCATCGTGCACACTGGAAGAGGGCCGGCATATGGAACATACGAAGGAGAGAAAGGCACTATGTAAGTTATTAAATACACATGCCCTCACACATACCATGGACCTGGTTGAAGTTGGTTAGGACAAAACGATCCACCCCACATTCAAAGGTAGAGGATGTGTCTCATTTATTGATTTTATTTTTGCCTCCATAGCACTTAGAAACTGAGCCTTGGGTTTCAGAATTTGCTTGAGTATCTTTAGTGACCATAATCCGCTGGTTATGTGCCTTGTGGAGTTAAACCTATGTAAGAAGCCACCTGGGGGAAGGGGGGTGCCACAGATCAAGGTAGGAGGCGGAGATGGTCACAGGCTAAGCTTTTTACAGAGCCCTATTGAAAGATGGTGAGCAGGTCATCACGAACTGTTTAGATCCGAATGTGAGGGGGGGTCAAACTAGTTAGGGCCTTTGAGGGTGGCGCTCAACTAATTGACGGTCTGCTCAGAACTACATCACACAGCGCTAGATCAGACGACCCAAGGTGGTTTGACCAACAGTTTCCACGTGCTTTGAGAGAGCTGAAAGCCGCTCTAAAATCCTCCCCAAGAGATAAGGGTAGGGTGACCCTTTGTAGGACAATCTCTAAATTTGCCGTTAAAGGCCGTAAAACCAAATTACAACAGCAAGCCTTGGAGGACCTGAGTGAGACGATGGAGTTGAAGGATACAACTGCCTTTTCGAAAGTTATAAACAATCCGTGTTTCCAAGAGGCAAACAAACCCAGGTTAGCTAACAATTTCTTGCCGGGGTAATGGCATGAGCATTTTTATGGGGTCTACAATCACTGCTCGGGTGAGTCCCAGTCGGAGGATGATAGAGGGGAAGGGAATATTACCCAGATAATTTTCTCTCTGGGAGAGTTTAAGGTAGGGGTTGAAGGCTTGACCCGAAATAAGGCTCCGGGTCCCTATGGGATTCCACCCGACTTTTTCTTGAGTAAAGCAGATCTCTGGGTGCCTATTCTGCCCAAAGTCATTATTGCAGCAGTAGATACAGTTATGCCGCCACCCTGGTCCACAGCCACGATTGTTCCCATCTTTAAAAAAGGTAACAAGGAAAGCCCACTTTGTTATCGACCAATTTCCCTAATTGACGTGTCAGCAAAGGTTTTAGGGCGGGTTATCCTCAGCTGGTTAATGGACTGGGCAGAGGATCAGCACATCATAACTGACACCCAATTTGGCTTTAGGCCAGGGAAGTGAACCACTGACCAATGTCTTAACTTATATCTTCTTGTAGCCAAGTACACCATTGCCAGCCATGAGACCGTGTACCTGGCATTTATGGACTTGACGGCGGCTTTTGACCAAGTTAATCGAAGGAAATTATGAGCAATCATGGGTGACCATGACGTGGACCCTGGACTTATTAACATTCTAAAATCCTTGCATCAGAATACTACCGCCACGGTCAGATATAATCAGGAGGGAAGTACCACAGAACCCTTCCCATGTTCAAGTGGGGTCAGACAGGGTTGCATTCTAGCCCCATTTTTCTTTTTTTTTTACATTGTACATAAATAGTTTGGATCAGGCACTCACGCCTTTAAAGGTTGACACACCAAGGATTGGTTCAAGAGGGATCCCTGTCCTGCTTTATGCGGATGACGCAGTTCTCCTTGCCCGCACGTCCAAAGTGCTACAGATTTTGATACACTGCTTTGTTTCTTTTATGGAGAACTTAGATTTGTCCCCCAATCTGTCTAAGTCATGTATTATGTAAGTGGGAAAAAACCAAGTAGAAAGTACGATTATATGATCGGTTCTCATCGCCTAGGAAAGGTACACTCCTTCTCATATCTTGGGATTTTATTTGATGGGCGTCTAAATTTTAAAAATGTACTTGAGGCAAAATGTCGTACGATAGCTAGTTGCTCTGGGTCGATCATGAATTTTACACATAAGTTAGGTCATTGATCACCGGAGCAAATTTTTAGATTATACAGCTCTATGTGTTGTGCCAAAGTCCTCTATGAAAGCGAGGTATGGGGATTTATTGATCTGAAAATAAGTATCTTCAACGCTTACTCAAAGTGCCTCATAGTACACCATCCCATATTTTCCACAAAGAACTTGGCATTTGTTACATTAGGGACAGATTGGGAGTCAAACCCCTAGTCTGCTTGGTTAAAATCTGGCCAAAAACAGAGGCCACATGCAGTAGGCAGTTCATAGCAGACTGCCTCGCCTGCAACCGGGGGCTCAACACCCCATGGCTAATGTATGTGAAGGAGACCCTTGAGGGAATAGGATGTGCAGATCTCTTTACTAATCCTGCTAAAATATCTGTGCAGGATAAGGCCATGGTTAAGGACCGATTTTTTAAACATGTCATAACACTAAGGGAAGATAGGGAGCTGATTAAACCGACAGTGGGAGAACATCTTCTGACCAAAACATCCGTGGGCATTGAAACTTATTTGTCTCACTTCCATAATGCCCATGATAGATTTTTAATGACACAGTTTAGGCTAAATCTTCTGCACCACATACTAGCTGACCCAGCAGGATATACATCGTCAACAGAGATGAAGGGACCATGTGGCTGCGACTATCGGTCTCCAGAGGATACCCTTCACTTTGTTTTACGATGTCCATTTTATTCACATCCTAGGTGCCTCTTTTTGAAGGGAATTTTAAAGAAAGCTTGGCCCTCTTATTTTTTTAAATGTAATCAGATGCATTGACACTGTTTTGTACTGCACATTTTTTTAAGGGCAGTGGTCAGGCTTAGAACAACAAGGGGCATTGGGCATACATAGGTGGCCCGTGATGTCACTCTTTCGATGGTCTGATGAAGGACCCTGATGAGGGGAGGGGCTCTTAATTATTGATGTATCGAATATGTATCACTTTAGTTTGATGAATTGGTTCTTGTTTTTTATCTATGATGCATTTACTTGTACTTTTATGGTATTTTCTCTATACCGAATAAAGTATTGTGATTGATTAATTTGGTTAAAGCATGGGGTAAATGATGAGCATATCAACTATACTTACGAACAACAAATTGGCATTATCTTAACTAAAAAAAGAATTAGATCACAGAAATAATCAATATTATAGAGCATACATGTGAAAACATAAATATGGTGTTCAAGTCTTAGTAGACACAGAGCTATCCATAGTATCCGATTGGCATGAATCAAAAAAAGATTTCAATTCACTGGGATCTTCATACGCGGTCATTGGATTTTTTGTAGGTGACTTTGAAAATGCACAGGTGGAATAGACCAAAATGAACGCTGATGTTTCAATGCACTGATTGCATATTTAAGAAATATTTGCATAGATCTGCAGTATTTGTTGAGTAGTCTTGAGTGAAATAAAGCTCACATCCTAACCAGGAAATGCTCTTCATTTGTTTGCCCTCTGAGATGACCTATATATTCCAGGATATAAAGAATGACTTCTCTGGGTTTTCTGTGGTAGATGCTGCAGCAGAAGGATGCCTGAGCTGTGTGCTCATTGAATATTGAGTGATGAACCATCTAATAGATTAAGGAGTTCAGGAAGAAAACTTTTAAAGAATGTGATAGGATAAGTTCCTCTGGTCCCTTCCAGAAGACTGTAAACTTGCAGATTATTTACTCTACATTGGCTTTCAAGATCCTTGACATGCTTCTGTAAGGTGACTGAAGAGAGTTCATTATGAGGGAAGACTCGTTAAGGGATGTAATTTGATGTTCCGCTGCCGTCATCCTCTCCTCCAAATGAGACCGTCTACCCCCAATAGACTGAATTTTAGTGCTTGTTTCTTCCATCTAAGGCGTAAGGCCCTGATCTATTCCAACAAAAGGTCAATTGAAGCAATAGGAGACGGTTTTGTAGGGGATGGCGAATATTTATTAAGTCTTTTGGTTGTGGATTTATTTGAAGTTAGTTGTGAAGGAAATGAAGTAGAAAAGGTGGATGACGCAGGGGAATTACCTCTATGTAAAGAGGAGCAAGAGTCTTCAATTATAATAGGTTGTTGAACCACAGCAAGATGTTGAAGGTATTTAACAGGTAGCAGGTGAATTCTTCAGAGGCTGTTTAAGCTCCTCAAGCTTGCACGTGTACAAAAGCAACCAGCAGTGCTACAGAATGAAACAGAAATGATAAATGATAGGTAGACATCTGCAGGTAGACATCTGCAAAGTCTACTCAAAAAGAGAAGAAAAAGCTAAATTATGACGTTTCCACTTCAAAAAAAGGAGATAGCCGAGATATCTGCACAGAATTCTGAAGAGCCACTTCTTCAAAAGCAGCAAAGTATATTCAAAGCCACATATCGATGGTGAAAAGAAAACTTAACTGACATGTGATTAACATTTAGTAAGCAACAAAACCAGGCACAGTATTCAAATAATAGGTTTTTATATGAGTTAAGCTTCCAGGGAATTTATGCAACTGAACTGAACTAGAAGACTGAGTATATTGGTGGAGGCAATTATATTTCGGTCACACTCCTCATGGAGTGAGCAGTATCCTACTTGCCTGCTCTAGAAGAAGGTGATGTTACTTTAAAATGAGGTGTGGGCTCACCTGTCAACATTTGGGAAAGTTAGAGGCATGAAGAAGGAGTGTCTGACAACGGGCGCTCTATCCTGTCAGCACCTAAAGCAATGCTCAGCTCCTGACAAAATGGTGGGTGACTCCAAGAAGAGAGAGGTGCACCTCCGATATGAAAAAGGACGCCTCTCTCACGGTGAAAACTTTTTGGTTACATTTTTACCATCACCTTGCAACATCGAGGTGGCACAAAGAATTCAAGCCGCCCCAGGAGACTGCCATAAAACTTTCCTTAGTACGCACCGGCCATGGAGCTTCAGGAAGTTGCTGTCATCTTCCTTAAGCAGTAAGCCATGCCCCCCCACCCCCCGTCCTCCGTATTCTTGACATGATATTTAGTTCACACAATATTTTTTCTCCGATATTTTCTCTAAACACCCTCCATGATCTGGGGCTTCACAAAGTGTTATCTAAAATAATAAATACTGGAAAGCTTTAGAAATTAATAGAAAAATGGCTAGGGTTTTCGTATCTACTTTTAGATGCTAAGAAAGATTATTCGGTTGCACTTATCATGCTTATTTGTTTACAGGCAACAAAACCCTGGCTTATGGTAATACGATTAATTGGAGCTACTTTCAGCCTGGAACTAGTTAGGAATGTGTGCCATCTTTTTAACTTCTCGGCAATATGTACCTCAGTTTCTTGACTAGTCAGATTAGAGAGCATTGCAAATTGTCTGTAGTGCTACCTACCTGTAGGCAGTGAGATATGCCTCTTTTTGGGGATTTTTCACACAAAAACACGATCTGTCACAGCATGACTGGTTTTGCATCGGTGATATTATTCTTTACACTGAACCAAAATTACAAGAGGATGTTTTAGAAGACAAACACTTGGTCTTCCTATGAACATGCCCCCTTAACTATCATATTTTCGTGGATATCCACTGCAATGTGTCCAACACCTAGAACTATTTTGTTAAAGAAACTCTGGGGCAAATTATCGAGGGGTTTTATCTCCGCTTTTTTGGCTTTAAAAGCCAAGAAAGCGGAGATAAAATTATCTCCCTATTACCTAGCTGTCGCTAACACCAGTTAGCGACAGCTAGTAGGAGATAGCGACCATCTTGGGCACCGCTTTGCATGTCAGTGATATTTATCACTAATGACACGTAAAGTGGGCGTGCCAAGATGTTAGCGACTGGAAACAGTCGCTAACATCGCTATCTCCTATTACCAACTTTTGGAGATATTCGCTCTAAGCGCGAATATCTCCAAAAGCTAACACCTGCCCCTGAGCAGTTCTTAGCCATGTTATCCAATGGTAGGTGGATAACATGGCTAAGAGCATTAGCTCGGTAATGCATGAATATCGCTGACTTTTCAACGATATTCATGCATTATTGCCGATTTTTATCACATTTGCGATAAACCTTGGTAATACCAAGGTTTATCTGCGATAAAAATCGCCGCAGCTCGGCAATAATTTTTTATCTCTAACCAAGCAATAGCGATAATTATCGCTATTGCTTGGTAATATGCCCCTTTATTTTTTATAAAAAACGGGGAAGAAGATTTGGTGTATTGATTATCATCTATTGACAGTCGCATAGAACACCACACGAAGACTGAAAACTCAGTCCCTACAGTGCTGACCCCAAAAATATTTGCGAAAGTTTTAAAGCAAACTCAGCAAAGAAGACAAATGTCAAGAAAATGTGTGGCGAAAAGAATGACACCTCACGGGAACACTACCCTCAGGGTAACTGGCGAGTTCTCACCAGACTGGGCCCCTTTTCTCATCACTGGTCGTCATTCAATTCAAAAAGAAGAAAGAAAGAAAAAGTGTCCCAACGAAACCCAACAAAGTAAAGGTGCGCTAAAAGCAGAACCCTTTGGCACTGCTGGTGACAATAAAGTGTGATTAAAATCACGGGCACACCTATTCGCAACCATTTTATTCCTATCTTTTAGGCGTGGAATGTCGAATCAAAAAGGCTGGTAGCTAACCTTGCATACCATTACCTATCGCCTATGGGCTGGTAGCTAACCTTGCATACCATTACCTATCGCCTATTTAGTCATGGAGAGGGTAGAGCCGAGGAAGACCTCTAGGTTGCGTGCATGGCCGGTGGGTGTTGGAGCGGTTCCCAGTGCGGTCGTCCACCAGGAGTCATCCCAGGCCAAAGGGGTGGATCCGAGGATGAGGACCTCCGTCTTATCCGAGTTCAGCTTCAGTCAGCTGTTCCTCATCCATTCAGCGATGACCTTCATTCCTTCGTGAAGGTTGGTTTTGGTGGTGTGGGGGTCCTTGGTGAGGGAGAGGATCAGCTAGGTGTCATCGGCGAGGGAGATGATTTAGAGGTCGTGCTGACGTGCGACATGGGTGAGCAGTGCCATGTAGATGTTAAACAGAGTTGGGCTGAGGGATGAGCTCTGGGGTACGCCGCAGATGATCTCAGTGGCTTCGAGGCGGAAGGGGAAAGGCGGACGCTCTGTGTTCTGCTGGAGAGGAAGGAGGTGGTCCAGTCCAGGGCCTTCTCTTGGATCCCGGCATTGTGGAGGCGTGTTCGTAGTGTGTGGTGGCAAACCGTGTCGAAGGCGGCTGAGAGGTCCAGGAGGATGAGGGCCGCCGTTTCTCCGTTGTCCAGCAGGGACTTGATGTCATCGGTGGCAGCGATGAGGGCAGTCTCGGTGCTGTGGTTTCTGCGGAACCCGGACTGGGAAGGGTCCAGGATGTTGTTCTTCTTGAGGTAGCGGGTCAGTTGTTCATTGACGGTATCCTCGATTACCTTTGCTGGGGCCGGAAGTTCTTGAGGTCCTTGGGGTTCGCCTTGGGTTTCTTGAGTAAGGCGTTGATCTCGGCGTGCTTCCAGCTCTCAGGGAAGTTTGCTGTCTCGAAGGAGGTGTTGATGACTTTACGGAGATGGGGTGCGATGGATGTGCTGGCTTTGTTGGAGATGTGATGTGGGCATGGGTCTGACGGAGATCCGGATTGAATAGTGTTCATGATCTTGATAGTGTCGTCGTCGTTGATGTTGGTCCAGGAGAGCAGGCGGTTGGTGTGTATGGTGGTTGTGGGGGTGGAGGTCTCAGTGGTTGTCGGGGCGGTCATGGCGTTGAAGCTGTCGTGGATGTCTGAGATCTTGCTGTGGAAGAAGGTGGCCAGCGAGTCGCACAGGTCTTGCAAGGGTGGGACGTCGTTGGTGTTGAAGCTGGGGTTGGAGAGTTCCTTCACGATGTTGAAGAGCTCTTTGCTGTTGTGCGCGTTGTTGTCTAGGCAGTTTTTGAAGGAGGCCCTTTTGGCAGATCTGATGAGGGGATGGTGTCTGTGGGTGGCGTTCTTGTGGGCTGCGTGGCTGTCTGGTGTTCGTTCACGGACCCAGATCTTCTCCAGCTTTCGGCAGGTTTGCTTGAAGGGCCGGAGGTCTTCAGTGAACCAGCTGGCTTTTTTGTTGGTGTGACTGTTGGAAGGTTTCTTGATCGGGCGAGGGTGTTGGCGCATTTGTTGACCACTGTCTGAGGTTGCGGATGGCGGTGTCGGGGTCGGTGGGGTTGGTGGGTGGGCTCTGGGCGAGGGTGGTGGTTAGCTGGTCTACGGTGACTTTGCTTCAGCAGCGGCGAGGCATCTGTTGGGTGCGGTGGTGCGTGATGGGTTTCTTAAAGGTGAAGTGGATGCAGCGATGGTCAGTCCAGTCCAGTGTGGTTCGGTGCTGTGGTTGAAGGAGACCTGGGGGCTTGCAGAGAAGATGGGGTCAAGCGTGTGACCGGCAGAGTGGGTGAGTGTTGTGACGCATTGGTGCGGTCCCTGTGGGTGATCTTGTAGACTTCCGGGATGGCTATGGCTCTGTGGGGTGCCGAGGCGGGGTTCAGCCAGGTCTCCATCAGGAAGGCGACGTCTGGGGAGGTTGAGTCGAGTTGTCTGAGTCCGAGGTTCGCTAGGTTGTTTATCAGGGTGGTGGAGTTGGTGTTGTTGTTGTTCTCGAGGTGGAAGTTCAGGTCCCTGAGAGGATGTAGTCCGTGGAGGCGAGGCCATGTGTGCTGACGAATTCGGCGATGGAGTCGCTAAACTGTGGTCGAGGTCAGGGGGGTCTGTAGATGAGGGTTCCTCTGAGGGTGGTATTGGGGTCTGTGTGGATCTGGAAGCGCAGGTGTTCGGCGGTGCTGAGTGTGTCGTCGGTGTTGGTCGAGACTCTGAGAGTGTTCCTATGGACGATGGTGTTTCCTCCTCCTGCTCCATTGGTGTGGTCCCTGTGGGTGATCTTGTATACTTCCAGGACGGCTATGGCTCTGTGGGGTGCCGAGGCGGGGTTCAGCCAGGTCTCTGTCAGGAAGGCGACGTCTGGGGAGGTTGAGTCGAGTAGGTCCCGAGTTCAACTGCGTGTTTGCGGATGGAGCGGTGTTGAGAAGGATGCATCTGAGGTGGTTGGATTCTTTCCTGGTTGGCAGCATGGTGGGGCGGATGCTTGCAAAGCTGCAGTTTCGGCAGTTGAAGGCTCCGTGGGTACGCTTCGGAGTGGTCAGGAAGCAGGTATGTGATCGCCCAGTGTTGAGTGCGTGGAGGGGTCTGGCGTCGTAGCTGTATCGGGCGTCGTGGCATTCCCGGGGTCCAGGGGTCCTGGTGCTGGGCCCGATCCAGGCACGGACGGGCACAGACGGTCTTGCCTTAGGTGCACCTTCAGCGCGCCAGCTGCTGCGTGGCCTCCATATGAGGGGATGTGGGAGGGAGGAGCAGCTGGGAGGCGGGCGGCAAATGGGATTTCAGGGGGGCGGGCCGCAGGGATGCAGCGATGGGAAAAATGGGCAGGGCCACAGGAGAACTGGGCACAGGAAGGAAAAACAAGTTTAGGCAAGAGAAAAAAGTACAGGCACAGAGGAATAAAAACAAGTCTGGTCAAGAGGCAAGTACAGGCACAGGGGAATAAAAACAAGTCTGGCCAAGAAAGCAAGTACAGGCACAGAGCAAGTACAGGCACAGGGGAATAAAAACAAGTATGGACAAGAAAGCAAGTATAGGCACAGGGGAATAAAAACATGTCGGGGCAAGAAAGCAAGTACAGGCACAGGGGAATAAAAAAAAGGTCTGGGCAAGAAAGCAAGTACAGGCAAAGGGGGAAAAAAACAAGTTTGGGAAAGAAAGCAAGTTAGGCACAGGGGAAAAATACAAGATTAGGCAAAAACATTGCAGGCAGAGCTGTGCAGCAGCATGGGGAGTGACCTGCCTGCGATCACTCTATTATGAGATGGTCGGATGGCCTTTTCATAGATTGCCGGCGAAATGCTAACACCGCCAGCAAACTCCAACCGCAGCGGCTGCAGATCAGGCCACTGAGGCTGTGGAAGGCTAGGACTGCCAGTAAAACCACATACTCCATTAGTAGTTGCTTTACAGCCAGCATGACTGTGGCAGCCCAACCACCACATCTGAGATGGCGGAAAGTGAGGTATCTAAGGCCAAAACCCACCTCTACTCACCTCTACACAACTTTTACCACCATGGAACTCATCGGATACATCCTGCCACTGCTGTACCTGCTTGATTGTATCCAAACCCCACTCCATCACAGACGAAATTGACAGTAAGTCATATAACTACCAGTTTCACTAGATTCCTCAGTAAAACAAAGCCCCTACACAGACCAGGCAAGGGAATTGGGGTCTCTAAGTAATGTACACATTTACAGGGACCCTGTATAGGATTGTTTCATAAGAATAATCAACAATACATCTGTAGGATGCTCGCCTTGGCCAAAACACTGGTACTACGCAGGCCCACTGTACACAAATAGACATGTGTTTTCAAATGATATTCATTGATAGGGATGTGTGTATTATTTTGTGTTCCACAACAACACCTCCTTATCAATATCACACCTATTAATCTTTTTCACACATATATTTTGCCCTTTATCGCTTGTCTTCCTTGTTACTACTGATGGTCACTGTTAATGCAGCTTACCATTTGTCAAGTGTTGGTAAAGTGAGATTGAAGTGACTGCAACTACCATGAGGCCCTCTCACAGTAACTCTATCCAAGATACAATACAGAATGTGACAAACTAACATTGCACACATCCCAGGTCCTGTATTGATGTCAAAGAAACAAAAGTATGGATATGTCATTAAAGTAAACACGCCTTCTCTGCTACAACTCTGTTTTAGACTCTCACACACCACCCACATGAAAAGGCAACGTCAGCCAATAGGATTACATAGAATCAGTTTGAGAACCATTATAAGGACACAATGGAAACTCTCTGCAGGACAGATGTGGCTCAATCGGGGAACCCTGAAATGCTGGGGCCCTGGGGCACAGTACATTTGCACATCACTGTTTATGCAGCTTACCATTTGTCAAGTGTTGGTAAAGTGAGATTGAAGTGACTGCAACTACCATGAGGCCCTCTCACTGCAACCCTATCCTAGATGCAATACAGAATGTGATAAACTCACATTGCACACATCCCAGGTCCTGTATTGATGTCAAAGAAACAGAGGTATGGATATGTCATTAAAGTAAAACATGCCTTCTCTGCTACAACTCTGTTTTAGACTCTCACATACCACCCACATGAAAAGGCAGCGTCAGCCAATAGGATTACATAGAATCAGTGTGAGAACCATTCTAAGGGCACAATGGAAACTCTCTGCAGGACAGATGTGGCTCTATAGGGGGAACCCTGAAAGGCTGGGGCCCTGGGGCACAGTATATTTGCACATGTCTCCAAACTCAAAGTGCACTGGACTTGGGAACTGAAGTATATCAGGGGCAACCAATAGCATGACCAAGTGCCATGTATGTGTAGGCAATGGGAAAGTGCAACTTATGAAAGCAAGCACAGCACGAATTACATGTGGCACACATCAAGAAGATGTAGCTGTAAGGTACACACTGCCAAATGGACACATGTCCATGCAGAACTCCACAAAGGGATGACAAGTAGACACCCTCCATGTGTGGATGCACAAATAAATAACTTCAACATATAAAACACATATATACTTGGATTTGCATAGTAGCAAATCACTTGTGAGGGTCTCTGGGCGATGTCCATGGGAACGGGGAGATCACGTGCTTTGCCTAGAATCACAGGATGTTGAGCCGATTCGGTAAATAAGTGTATAGAAACACTACTGGGAAGAGGATGTAGCCTTACGTCTAGAGTGGTCGACCTCGAAGCTGGGGAATTGGGTTTGAGTCTCAGCAACGACGCTCAACATCCTGTGATTCTGGGTAAATCACTTAATCCCCCATGCCTAAAAAAATGACTGTGTCCTTCTGTAACGAAACTGGTGCTTTATAAAGTGCTCTGATACCCGATGTCTCAAGTCTAGTTTGTGCTATATAAAACTCTAAAGCAAAAAAAACTATTGCAGATGAAACATCAAGTGACAAATGCACAATGACCAACATATAGGAACCCAGATTTCCTGAGAGCATGAGATGATTACTCACTTTACTCTGCCAGGTGACTGCTCAAATGGAGAACATTGGATGTGGACAGGGCACTGCTGTGTTCCAGTTCAGAAAGACAATAGCCACAGACCAGCAGCATGCACCTATTACCACACTTATACTAACAATGACCCATCTTGTGTGTGACAAATGGGCCACCACTAATGTGAATGATGAAATGCGTGTCTGCAACACTCAAAGTTAGCAATATGGCATGTACGACTCTGGCCAGGACTCACCCCCATTTAGCGGCTCTTGAACCCTCAACTGTCCATCAAGATCCAGGTAGGCCACCGCAGGATGCAGCCCATCAGGGGGTTCAGGGTCCCGCACATGCGCCTTCCATAATGGATGACTTCCCCAGCTGGACATCCGTGATCTTCCGGGTCCCTCTCCGCAGGGCTTCCCACCTCTTTCTGCAGCAGGCACTTCACCGGTTGAAGAAACTCAGGGTCCGCCCCTTCTAGGTGACAGATCTCCAAATGGATTTCTTTCGATGGGCTTTGACCTGTATGGGTGTAACAGATTGTAACTGGAAGTTTGAGGATAACTCATTGCATTTAATCAATCAATCAATCATAGTACTTGTACAGCGCGCTACTTACCCGTGAGGGTCTCAAAGCGCTGAGCGGAGCGGGGGTGCTGCTACTGCTCAAAGAGCCAGGTCTTGAGGAGTCTTCTGAAGGCGAGTAGGTCTTGGGTCTGCCGTATGTGGGTAGGGAGGGTGTTCCAGGTCTTGGCGGCGAGGTAGGAGAAGGATCCGCCACCAGAGGTCGTTTGTTGGTTGTGGGGGACAGCGGCGAGGGCGAGGCTGGCGGAGCGGAGCTGGCTGGTGGGGGTGTAGAAGCTGAGTCTGCTGTTAAGGTAGGCTGGTCCGGCATTGTGGAGTGCTTTGTGTGCGTGGGTGAGGAGCTTGCAGGTGATCCTCTTGTCGACGGGGAGCCAGTGTAGGTCTTCCAGGTGGGGGGTGATATGGCTGCGACGGGGGATGTTGACTATCAGCCGGGCGGTGGCGTTTTTTGGATGCGTTGGTTTTTGGCTGGGATTCCTGCGTAGAGTGGGTTGCCGTAGTCCAGTCTGCTGCTGACGAGGGCCTGTGACACCGTTCTACTTGTTTCGGTCAAATCCACTTGTAGATCCTGCGGAGCATGCAGAGGGTGTTGTAGCCGGAGGAGGAGACGGCGTTGACCTGCTTAGCCATGGAGAGGGAGGAGACAAGGATGAATCCTAGGTTGCGTGCATGGTTGTTGGGTGCTGGTGCTGTTCCCAGTGTGGTCGGCCACCAGGAGTCATCCCAGGCTGAGGGCGTGGGTCCGAGGATGAGTACCACCGTCTTGTCCGAGTTCAGCTTCAGACGGTTGCTCCTCATCCAGTCGGCGACGGCCTTCATTCCCTCATGGAGGTTGGTTTTGGCGGTGTGTGGGTCCTTGGTGAGGAAGAGGATGAGCTGGGTGTCGTCAGTGTAGGAGATGATGTTGAGGTCGTGATGGCGGGCCACTTTTGCGAGGAGGGCCATGTAGATGTTGAACAGCGTCAGGCTGAGGGATGAGCCCTGGGGGACGCCGCAGATGATGGCGGTGGCTTCCGGATCGGAAGGGTGGGAGGCGGACGCTCTGGGTTCTGCCGGAGAGGAAGGACGGGGTCCAGTCAAGGGCCTTCTCTTGGATTCCGGCTTCTAGGACGCGTATCTTTAGAGTGCGATGGCAGACCGTGTCGAAGGTGGTCGACAGGTCCAGGAGGATGAGGGCTGATGTTTCGTCAATGTCTAGTTGGCACCTGATGTCGTATGTGGCAGCAATGAGGGCTGTCTCGGTGCTGTGGTTTTGTCAGAATCTGGACTGGGACAGGTCCAAGATGTTGTTGTCTTCCAGGTGGTGGGCCAATTGCATGTTGATGATTTTCTCGATGACCTTTGCCGGGAGCAGAGAGATGGGCCGGAAGTTCTTGAGGTCCTTGGGGTCCGCCTTGGGCTTCTTGAGGAAGGCATTGATTTCGGCGTGCTTCCAGCTTTCCGGGGAATGTCGCTGTTTCGAAGAAGATGTTGATGACCTTCCGTAGTTGGGGTGCGATGCCTGCGTCCGCTTTGTTGAATACATGGTGTGGTCACGGGTCTGACGGAGACCCTGAGTGGATGGAGTTCATGACCTTGCGTGTCTCGTCATCGTTGGCGTTGGACCAAGAGGTCAGGCGGATGGAGCTGGTAGTGTTCACAGAGGAGGTAGAGTCTGGCGTAGTCGGGCGGTTGTGGTCTTGAAGCTGTCGTGGATGTCAGCGATCTTGTGGTGGAAGAAGATGGCTAGTGAGTCGCACAATTCTTGTGAGGGTGGGATGTCGTTGGCATTGGCGCTGACGTTGGACATCTAGCACAAGCTTTCATCAATAGTAAACTTATTACATGTGTCCATGTCACATTTAAATCACAACTACAGCATGGATACATACTTTTGTGGTCATCTGATGACAAACCTCAACCCTGGTCATGACCTACATCGACTGAGGCATACCAGTAGCATCATCTAGGCCATGGCATTCCTACATGAAATGTAATGTGAGGCACCATGATATACAACACACCATTTTACCCTTCTGAAGGGTGAACTACTTATGCATGAGTGTCCAGTCACCTTTACTGTTAGGCCCATTGCATTGACTCATATGATCCTTAGAGGCGAGGACCATAGTATAAACAACATCCTAATACTAAGGTCCCATTGTAAGAGCTGGTATGTATGACACTGAGGGCTACCTGTATGGGGGATGTAGACATGTGAACTCTTATTAGAATATCCTAGTTAGTCATAATATGTTTGTGTTGTTTGTACTGCCATCACAGGACACCCCTTGTGCCATCTGTGGCATTGTATGGGTAGTGTGATAGGTCATATTGTAGCCAAACAGATGATTCACATTTCTAAATCTATTCAAAAGTAAGCCACTATCTACACTGTTCCTGTCTCAGATGTAAAATAGGCATGTACAGTAGAAGCAACACTATTAGAAAAGTGTCAACATACCTGTGTGAGTAAGGGGACAGTCAATAGTGACAGACACACATTGCTATTGTGGGTCAATGGAAAGAAGCATCAGGTCAGAGGATAACCTCAGTCACAATGCCTCATATTATCCTTGTAAAAGCTATCAGGGCTACAAGTGGTACAGATAACTCTTTCTGGGAGCATCCATGGATCAGCAGGTCAACAGGAACATTACTCTATGCATCAGCTCTCATGCCACAGCAGCTGTGGCCCAGGCTGGGCCATGGACCAGACTGCCCACAAATCAATGGCAGGCCTTGCTCTTTGCAGGCTGAGGCTACTTATCCCAAATGAACCTCACATTTATATCAATTCAATACTTCTATCCATTTCATTTGTGAACATACGATTGTGTGGCACTCTGAAGGGGTCAGACAACTGCTTTACAAAGTCTGATGTGGGTTGAGGGATCTGTTGGATGGTACACTTGGCTAACACCATCCTCAAATACTTATAGCAATATACAGACATGGCTCATGGTGTAAAGACTATACATAAAAATGCACATATGCAATGATGTGATTTGAGAACTAATTGTACCTACTATGAACTTGAGCCCTGCATAGGGATATGCATGTAACACAAGTAGAAATCACCCTTATTACGGATTCCAATGGTGGCCTTCTCTTCACAAAGCCAAGGACCCCATAATCCATTATGTATTTACCCTATGTAGGTGCCACACAGTGTACTCAATCAACATCATGCTTACACTCTGATACTCAGATGCACATTGGATCATATAGGAATAGAAAGGAAGCAGTGAAATGGTTAAATATGTGTTTGAGAAATGTACCTGTTCATCTGGTGAACCGTAGAGCTGAGCGTACCGGGGAAGAACCCCATCCACCAGGGCATTCAGCTCCTCTGGAAAGAATGGACAAGCCCTCTTCCCTGCAGTGAGTGTCATGATTGTTCCCAGAGGTGGCACACTGCAGCTAAAATAGAGGAGGTGTGGTACCAGCAGTGTCAGCAGGCAAGTGTGATTTTTTCCCTACCGACGCGTACATGTGTGCCATCTACGAGGTTATCAGCGCCGGCGCACATAGCCATTGGGCCGCGACCATCACTATCACGAACATTAGCAGTGTCTGCCGTGCATGAGACTATCCACTGCATGGTTGATTTTCACTGGCAGGCGCGTTCGACATGTCCTATTTGCGAGGTCAAGCATCTGCAATGTTAGCGGTAGGGAAAACTGTGTTGGTGACAGTTAAGTGCGTCAACGCCACTATAAGTTAGATCAAACATGTTTACATTGGAAATGCTTCATTCCCATGTCATGTCCAGTACAAAACATTATCCTTCATCTGTCTAGTGCATTGATATGCACATAAGAGAAATGTGAACTGTGCACTGTACACCGCGGTTGGCAATTACATTTTCTGAACTAATCATGTGTACAGTTCTGGTACAGACCCCTGAAGGCCACCTTGGGGATGACAGGTGGCTGTTCAAGATTTGTTAATGAGGAAGGGAAATGTGTAATGCTTATTGAAGCATTAATGTTCAGACACATGACTGTTGCCTTACACTTCACATATGTTACTCCGCACACTGTGACTAAAATAAATTTTTGTGTTTCTCCTCACATAGGTACCCTGGGAGAGGGAGGAGACGCGAGGCTTCAGTGTACTGTTGATTTCCAGATCTTCAGACCATGGAAGAGTGAAGTTTTGTTTGATTTGTCTAACAATATGTACTTATGTCATCAATTGGAGCCTGACCACAAACCTCACATCAATTATCCTACATCTATCCCACCACTTGTGAAGCACATGTCTGTATTGCATTTTTTGGTCACTATTTCGAGTGGAATGTCACAACCTATGTTCAGTTGGGTACTCCAAGAGGTGCTAACAGTACTTTTGACACATGCGGCCAGCTGCACCCAGTTCCCCAGCCGTCAGGATTTCACCACTGTGAAAGTGGATTTCTATGCATTTGGTTACATCCCACATTTTATTGTATTACTTAAAGGCACCCATATTGCCTTAGCACCACTACAAGCCAGGGAGCAAGTGTATCAGAACAGAAACTACTTCCATTCTATCAACGGTCAACTTGTCTGCTTACTTGTTTTGTATATCTCAAATGTCTGTGGCTGGTCCCCAGGATATGCCCAAGATTATTTCATAATACAAAACAGCATCATACCTCAGCGAATGTCACAACTTCTACCAGAGAAAGCCTGGCTTGTAGGTAAGTGTGATCTGTCAAAACTTTGTGTGGATAATGTCAGGTAGCATGATCTGAAAGTGTGTAACTCGTTGGTGCACTTCTGTATGTCTTCCATCTAGGGGACTTAGCATATCACAACTGTTCGTGGTTGTTGGCACCACTACAGAATTATAAAACGCCAGTGGAAGCACAGTTCAATGGGGCCCATGGAAGAACACAGAAGCCAGTGGAGCGGGCTTTTGGGCTGCTGAAGGCCAGATTCAGATGTCTGCACAAGAATGGGGGCGCCCTCCTCTACTCACTGAGAAGGTGTGTAAGATCACTGTGTCCTGCTCCATGCTCCATAACAATGCCCTGCGACAAAACATCCCTTACATCCCAGAGGATGCAGGCCATGAAGACCCACCAGGTGAGGAACCTAAAATGCCAAATGATGATGATGATAGGGGTGAAGAGGAAGGAACTGACTTGCGTCAAGATCTCATCCAAAACTACTTCTGAGTGTAAGTATGGTGTGAGAACTGATAACCTAAACTATTATTGTAACTCTTGTAGTGATGTTGTAAGGAGGATGTTCATGCTACATACTAGGGAATATGGGGCTGGAAATAGCTAGGGAAAGGTGTTTGTAAGTGTAGCTTTGTTCAGCTGTAAATGGTATCTTGGACTGTGTTCTCTAGAAGTTGACAATGAGATGTATGCTATATGTGTGATTTCTTAGCTAATCTCTCTGTGTTGGTCTGTTTTAGATTCCTTAACCATGACATCTTCATTTGGACATTTCAGAGTTGTGACATTAGTAAATATAGGATGCTGTTCAGTTGTATGAAGTGGACATGGATTGTTCCAGGGAATGTCTGTCACAGAATTTTGGTGTACAAAGCAGGCACTAAGACAGCATGCACAGTGATAGGATGAGGTTACCTGGCTTCCATTGGACTTATTCCTTGTGGTGTATTGGTCCTAAAGCGATATGTGTGCCATTATGTGATCCAACACAACATTGTGTTGAGACACATTCATGCTAATCTGCCTTCACATTGGCTAAATCCTCATTGTGTATGAAATATATGTAGCTGTTGATGTGTCTTCTCATTGTAGGCCAAAGTGCTTGTGGCACATCACTGACATTTGCTTGTGACATTCCATCAGATGCAATCAACACTGCATTGAAATGACCCTGTGTTCAGAAACTGCTGTCCTGGCATGTGTCTGTATATTTGTTCATTTGAATTAGGATTGCTTTTGTGAGGTAGGCAATATGGCTCGAACTAATGATGTAGACCTATGTTATTGTACCCTATTGTGTAGGATATTGTCAAATGTATCCCCTCCTCCCATGTTGTGAAAGTCTGCGTCTGATTATGTGATCACTGGCACAGAATAACTAAATCTTGTCTTATTTGCTATGTTTCTGACATTATGCCAGCCTATGATTTGAATAATGGAATAAAGATGTTCTCATACCAGACACTTGTATGTATATGTTGTGACATGGTAGTGATCCTGAGTTGGACATTGTTTACATACAACATACCCATGCTTCCAGAAATCCCTAGTTTTGGCATTGTAAAGTTCACATGGTAGTACTTTAACATTGTTATATGTGAGAATTACAACTGGAGATAATGATTTGGTGATATGTGTTTTTAATGTTGTTAACCCTTTCCCTACTCAGGAAAGAACCACGCCGTCATGAGCCACAGGCGGCGGGTGCTCATGACAGTGTGGTTCCGTCATGCTGCGGCTGCTTCGCCCACGCAGCAATGATTCCCCTCCTGTGTGGGCGAATTAGTGAGTGGGCGGAGCCGTGACGGAACCTCGCCATCATGAGCACATCTTGCCCGTGGCTCATGACGGCGTGGTTTCATCACAAGCATGGCGGCGTCGCGCTCACCCCACCACTCCCCCAACGCCGCTGTTGAATTACCGCCACGGCCAAGGGGTTAAAAAAGATAAGATCAAGAAATTAACTAAATATTCCTCAGTGACAACAAAAAGTGAATTCTTCAGTCATGGTGGATGAAACCATTGTAGTATAGTCCAAATTGTCAGGAATCCAAAGTCCAACATACTCTTCCCCTCAGATATGGAAGAATGGGCAGGAATAGTCCACAAAGTGAACGTGTAGCACATACAGGAGGACATTAAGGGTAAAGTATCTTCTTGGTGTTGGTGGGTGTCTTGCTATCCGGAGCCCTTGGAGTTTTGGGTTGATGTCCCCTCTTTCTGAGACAGGGCAATGTGCAGGTGTGTCCTCCTCTGACAAGGCCTCCCTTCCTGTGGCTGCGGTGGATGTTGATGCTGTAGAGGTACTTGGACCACAGGAAGTAGGAAATGCAGGTGGAAAAGCTCTGCAGAGGGTGGTGTTGATGTCCTGTAGCACCCCAACTACGGAGACCATGTTGGCGTTCATGCCGGCCTCTTCAGTGGGCATGCCAGTCACCTTGGTGTAAATGCCAGCAGCCTCCGTGCATGTGTCCTTCTGCAGCTGCTTTATTTCCTGGATTAGTCAATAGCTGGCCAATGACACTTTTGGAGTCCTGGTACACTCCCAGAACTTGGATGTGGCAGGCTGGGTGTCTGTGGCTCCAATGGGCTCATTCTGCAGGCCTCCAGTTACATTCCCAGTATGTCTACCCCACTGGTCTGTGCCCTTGGCACAGACTGCACCCTTCCACTGGGTCTTGGTTCCTCCATGACTTTGGTAATGATAGCTGGCTCAGAATCCAGAACTGGTTTTCACAGCATGGTACTGACTGTTAGGTGCACAGGTTGTGGGGGCAGTGGTTGGCTACACTGTTGTAGTTGTGTTGGGAGGTGTTATTGTGGGCACAGTGAGCCCCACTGTTAGAGTCTACCCAGGATGACCAGATGGGCCAGGATTGCCATCCACTTCTATCTCTTCAGGAGCATTGTCATCACTGAGGTCTTCGTCCTAGGGTGGAGATAAACTCTGTTCAGTTTCTAACCTTTGTGCAGATGCAGTGGGGGCTCGACCTGTTGAGAAATAGAGAATATTGTTAATGGTGAAAGTGAGGTATCTACATCCACGTTGTTTTGTCAAATTAAACAGGGACCAGATTGGAACAAAATATATAGAGATTAGTAATGTCATTTATTTATGTGGAGTTTAAGTTGATTGCTAGACATTTGTAGACATTCAATAGCTGTAGTAGTTTTCCTCAGATGTGCATATATTTAGCATTTTGGCTTTAGGGATAGACATGCCATCTCCAAAACTCTGCTACAAACACAGTGTAGTCATAACATGTGAAATGTGTCACTTCCAGGGTCTAATTCAGGCAAAAACCCAGCTAGGTTGTATATTTAGCATTGTTCATCCTGTGAGTAGTCCAGAGTCAAGGGGTCACCTGGCACTGCAAATCAGCCAAGTTTCCTTTGTGACTCACGTATATAAGGGGAACACTGTTATTATGGTGTCACTCATGCCATCATAGTTTCAGTTGATGAGATGAGGACACCATCAAGCAAAGTATTCAGATATATTTCTGAGTGGAACAGTTTCTCTACATTGCACAGTCCCTGATGATTTAAGTTCAGTTTTAACATGGAAGACAAGTGAGAAGGGGCAAAAGGAGTCTAGCATCTTGGTTAGAGTAGGAGTTGCAGGGACTCATGGTAGTTGTAGTCACTTCAGTCTCACCTTATCAATACTTTAGAAATGGAAAGCTTCATGAGTGAAGATCAGTTGTAACATGGCAGACAAATGAGAACGGGCAAAACGAGTCTGGCATCTTTGTTAGAGTTGGAGTGTCAGTGCCTCATGGTAGTTGTAGTCACTTCAATCTCACTTCACCAACACTTGAGAAATTGCAAGCTGTATGATGAATGAAGATCAGTTGCAACTTGGCAGACAAGTAAGAAGGGACAAAAGGAGTCTAGCCTCTTGGTTAGAGTTGGTGTGACATTGCCTCATGGTAGTTGTAGTCACTTCAATCTCACTTTACCAACACTTGAGAAATGGTAAGTTACACAGTTTTAACATGGCAGACTACTGAGAAAGGTCACACACTGCACATTTGTAACATGGCAGACTAGTGAGAAGGGGCAAAAGAACTCTAGCATCTTGCTTAGAGTTGGAGTGCTATGGCCTCATGGTAGTTGTAGGCATCTCAATCTCCCTTTACCAACACTTAGCAAATGGTTATTGTACTATACCTGCTGCCAACATACATTTGGAAAGGACCATACTTTTCAATATTCACACAAATCAGGGATCTTTGATTGATATTTCTATGGTAATGCACTTATAGACAGCATTGCAACATGTGGCATGTCATGGAGTTGGATACATGTGGTCTTATATGTAACAAATATACATTGACACAGACAAACCAACACCTCAGATACTTTGAGTTGATGGGCGAATTTTGCGAATCTGGCGTTCGCGAATTTTGCGAATTTGCGAACTCGCAATCCACAAAATCCGCGAATTCTCGCGAATTTGCAGATTTTTTTGTGTTTGCAAGGATTTCTGCCAGTTCGCAAGGATTTCTGACAGTTCGCGAGGGTTTTGTACCAGTTCGCAATTGCGAACTTACATGTCGGCTCGCAACGGTCACGATTATGTTGTTTCTACGTCTGGTTCATCATCACAGGTTCCCAGCACCCTCTGTTTCACCCTGCCACCCTCTGTTTCACCCATGCCACCCTCTGGTACATCAATGCCACCCTCTGGTTCATCATCACTGTGGATTATGGGGGGAAAAAGCAAGCACACCTGCCTGCTTCAACTGACATGAATTAATTTGGGGTTGATTTATTAATGTGTCACTGTTTTAAAATTCCATTCTGGCACCTGCTTCCTTATCTGTAATTTGCTTTCTGTTGCAGTGCAGTTTTGTTTTCCAGGACCTTTGTGGCCTACTTGTAGCTATTCTATGAGCCTGCTGTGAGGGTCAAAGCAGGGTCATACAATTGTTGCAACTAGCAACTGAACTCTGGAGGGGCCCTTGTCAGGGAGCACTACAGGGAACGGTTACTAATGATGAGTTTGAACTTTTGAACCTGCTTTCACTTTTGCAAAACTCGTTTTTCTGCAGAACAGCATTACAGCAACTGTAATGCCCCACCAAGCTTATATGAGAAAGTTGATTTCTAATCCAAAAGTTATCCAAAGAAAATCAAAAGGCCTCAAATCCAAAAAAGTGCAGGCATATGTCAACCTGAGGAGTTATTCTGATAAAAATCATCATTTTCAGAAGGTCTATGCTGCTTGCTAGTAGATTTCTTGTGCAGAATTGCAATTTTTGTAATTTCGCGAGTGCGAGATTGTTGCTGCCCGCCGCACCTACATGTTCGCAATTGCGAACTTACACCGCACGCCGCAAAATTGTATCACAAAGAAAAAAAAATCCGCTGCGTGCGAATTTGCGGATTTTTGGTAAATTCGCGAGCGTTCGCAGATTGCGAATTTACCGAAAATCCGCAAAATCCGCGAGCGTAACGGATTTTCCGCCCATGCTTAATTGCATGTTAGGAAAGTAGATAGAGAACACAATAGCAAAAGCAGAGTAGAGACCAAACATGACATTGTGATATTGCAACAGTTATTGAAGTGTAACTTACCAGAGTCCACAGTCCCAGGTATTCCTGCAAGCCCGTAGAATGCAAGATGGCCAAGACCTTCTCCTCCTGGGGTAAGAATTGTAATTGGGTGATGGGAGAAGCCACTGTCAGCCCTCTGAACCTCCAGGTGGTGGTTGTTGTACCTGATACGGGCACTCAACCTGAGGTCAGTCCACCTCCTCCTAATTTCGGCATGTGTGCACAGGGTGGTGGCAACAGCCTTCACTCTGTTGACTATCCAGCCCCACATTTCCATTTTTGTACTGAGAGGAGTATGCTAGACTTAGGAACCAAAAGGTTAAGGGCTTAATCTTATGATTTCATCCACCATGACTGTCAACTGTTGCTCAGAGAACCGTGGGATTTTTTTTTGCCAGGCATGATGAGTGAGTATATGAAAGAAAAAAACAGAAAAGTGATACAGGGAAAAAGGTGCAATACAAAAATTACAGGTATTGGAGAGTGCTAAATGAGAAGTTGAAAATGGGTAGCTGAGAGAAATGCTGCCTGTCTTGTGGGCTGAGGTTGGAAATCAAGGGATACTGACAAGGGATGAGGTGTATTTTTAATAGAGTGATTTGCAGTGGTGCCTACTAACCAAAGAACAGCAGCTGTGTAGTTTTTAAATCCAATGAAAAAAGAGAGCCTAGGCAAGGCAAATATCAATGCAAAAGTGGGCAACAAAACTAATACAATAACAATATGCTCAACAACAAGTGAATTAACATACAATAATCTTAATATTACTGGACAGGGGGATAACCTGGTGGGGCCTGAAGCTGGCTGCTTGCTCGCCGGAGGCACCCACTCTCACAAATGAGCATTGGAAGCACTGACAAATGAAAAAATCCTGCCCGTGGGAAACATACCTTCTCGCTGCCTCCCCTGGATATGTTTTGCAGCAGGTTCTCTACTGTGGCGGATCGCGATCCTGCTGTCCTTCTCAACAGCACCCACTGGGAGGAAGCTGCCCTGGAGCTGAGGAGGGGCTGCAGAGTGGTGGTGCGCGGTCTCCTCCAGGGCAGCTCAGGCCGCAGCAGCACACGCTCTGGATGCTTGGTGGTGGAAGAGGGAGCAGCATACGGAGCAGAGGTGAAGATCTGTGGAAACAAAGAAGAGCAGGAACCCCTGAGCTCTTCCCAGCTAATTACAGAGAATATCAGTGACTCAGCCCTCAAGAGTGAAGGTAAGGGGAGCAGGGGGTTCCCAGAGGCCCCCAAAAACAGTGGCTAGAAAGAAAAGGCAGACCTCGGGTAGAGAGATAGCAGCCAGTAGGGGTGAGTGAAAGGGCTTTTTCCCTCCATCCTCCACCCACAAAGTAGTACAGAGCTTAGAAGAGGGAAATCCTTGTGCTTTCTTGCGTTATGAAGTTAAAAGTCGTAGCATTAATGTTGTTAATAAAGTAGATAGGGGTAGGGAGAAATTGGGCAGCACAAGATAAAAACCACCCCCTCTTTGAGATCCTGTTTTAAAGTTCAGCCTACAGTGATTGATAGCACAAGGCAGGGAGAATAATGTAGGAAAAAGCAGGAAAACTAGCCCCATATAAATTCGCAACATAGAACAAATAGCAGCTATGGAGGACTCTTCCTTACTTAATCCCATGAATTGCCAGGAGCAGATGTCTCTTGGGGGACAAGGTGAAACTGTGGGTCCCGGGATCTCCTCTCCTCCTGAGCAAAGGGGGAGAGATGAGTCAGCTAGGGTTGAAGCAGCCTCCAGCGACCTCACAGGGACTTTGTTAACAGCCATGGAAGCGCTGTTCCATACCCTTTTGGAACACATTAAAAAGGGGTTTGCAGTCTCTGAATCTCAGGGCGAGATTTGGAGTTTCTGTGAATCACTGCAAAAGAAGATAGATCTTCTAAATTTAAGAACCGAGACCCTTGAAAATTCATTGGAGAATTAAAAGATGAAATGTGTACTGTCAAAATTGACATATTTGCCTTGAAAAAAGAAAAACAGCAGGTCCAGGATATGCTAGAACAACTTGAAAACAACTCCAGGAGCAGTAATCTTCATATACTAAATGTTCCAGAGGGAAAAGAAGGAGAGGGATTAAAGTCTTTTATGGTCATATTATTGAAAGAATCACTACAGTTGGATGAGACAGAGGAAGAGATAAAAAAAAGACATACAGATGGTGCACCGAGATCCTTTTAGTAGGAACCCTAACAAAACTAAACCCTGAAAGATCCTCTTAAATTTCCATACGTATTCTCTAAAAGAAAAAATTCTGAATATGACCCTGAAATATAAATAGTTAAAAGGAAGAGATTTATCAATTGAAATACAGTTGGACCTAGCTAGAGTTACCCTAGACAGGCAATGGGAGCTGGGGAGAAAACTGAAGGACTCTGGGGACGGTCGCCCAACTTAAGTTTCCAGCATCCCTAAGAATTATGCATAAAAACAAAATGCATAATGTAAGGTCTAAACAGGATGCAGATGAGCTCTGAGAGCATGAGGAGAGGCTATATTTAACATCACTATATAATTTCTTTCTCTGGTGGCAGGCTTCAGCTGACTCGTTTTTATCGGAGGGCAGAGGGGGATACGTTTGAGCGGGTTTACACATACAATCACCACAAATATAGTAGGAAAGAAATGATAAATAGATAAGTAATTAACTTAGTACACAAATAAAAGAATGAAAACATAAACAAATTCATTGAACAAGCAGATGGGTCTTAATGATGTTTGGCAAGAGAGATCAGGCTCACAATTTGGTGCTTCCTATTATAACGGAAAGTATGGTCACAAATCTAGGATACATTTTGCCCTGATCAGTTTTAGATTGAGTGGGAAAGTACAGGATGTTGGGTATTTGACGCCCCACTTATCTGACCACTCAGGGATGTATCTTGATTTAGATCTGGAGAGTAGGAAGTCAGATAGAGTTTGGACTCTGGACCGAACATTGCTTCAGGATTTAGAGCATATGGGTCATTTGAGCCTCGAAACCATGGAATTTTTAGAGCATAACATTGGTTCTGCTTTGCCCTCAATAGTGTGGGACTGTTTGAAGGCCTTTCTGAGGGGGAAGATTACTTACAGACTGTGTTTCAGAAACAGGCAGTATAGGGAGGAGATTGCTCAAATTGAAACAAACCCGAAGACCATCGAAGCAGGCATAAGTAGTGCAGAGGAAGTAGAGGAAAGGCAGGAAAACAAGGTCAAAATGGAGAAATTAAAAGAACAGTTGGATGCAACTCTCCAGATGAGGGTCCAAAAGTGATGGGAAGCGGGTAAGCTGGTCCATTTTGAGTACGGGGAGGGGGCAGGGAGACTCCTGGCCTGCAAAACAAAGTCAGACAGAACTCAGAACTTGATAAGAGTAATTGTAGATGGGGGTAAAACTAGATTAACCACTGATAAGGAAATAGAGGGAGCCTTCCATAACTATTTTCAGCAATTATATCTGGAAGATAGGCTGATTAATAAATCTGAAGCTGAGGAATAGTTGAATGAGATTACACTCACTCCACTGGATCTATTGCAACATCAGCTCCTAGAGCAGGAAATTACGCAGGAAGAAGTTAAGAGGGTGATCTCTTTAGGCACGATGGTACAAGGGTGCCTGCATTGCTGCCAGGCAGGTTAAATTCAGCACCAGCGCAGGGAGAAATGCAGGGCTGCACCGTATTGTTGTAAATATGGTGCAGCCCAGTGTTTCTGAAGTGGCGGAGCACAGCGGTAGTCTTCTTGGCTTAACGCCGCGCTCTGCCACTTTCGTTGTAAATATGCCACTAAGTCTCCTGGATCATCCATGCCCCTAAGAGAGCTTACCATATTTTTTAAAGCTCTCATAACTGGTGCTCTGTGCTTTTCAGGTGGAGTGCAGTCCCCTGTTGTGGTTGTTTTTATGACTGCATTTTGTGAGCTGATAAATGTTAAAAGAAAGATTCAGAGGCATGTTGATTTTGTTTTATACAGCTTTATTAAACATTGATAAAGACAATCTTTTTAATTAAATAGTTATTTGTGATTTTTTTACAAAGATGATAGCTCTGCTTTATTTATGTTGTCTCCATCATAAAGCCAATGGGCCAACTTTTTATATTTTGGTGTTGTGACCCTTTTACAAAGTCAGTAAGTCTGCTTTACTTCCAATACCACTCTTTACATTTTAACATCACATAGTCAGCCTGCGCCTAATCCCATGCTGTGCATGGCCAAAGCCTGTGATCTGCTGCAGGTTCTATACCAGTGAGGGGTTGGGTGTAGGGCTTGGCAGCAAGCCTGGCACTCTGCTCAACTGTATGTTATGCACTGCCAAAGACTGTGCACTGCAGTGGGTAGGGTACTCACAGGTGGTTGCCTGCAGAGCCAGCCCCTAACCCCACTCCATGCGCCGCAATCTACATCTTACTTCATTTTAAAAGAAACACAGAAATTGACTGAAAAAAACAACGGTTAAAGTAACATTAGAGTTATTAATTGTAATAATAAGCTTGTTTGCATGTAAAAAAAACATAGAAATTTACTGCAATTAACAAAGGTTAAAGGGAAGTTAAAGATAGGTGAAAGTACCTGTTAAAACATACCATTTTAAACTAACAAAACCACTGAAATTCATCAGTTATAATTATCTTAAGTGGCTATAACTTGTGCACTAAAGTAACTATGAATCATGCTTTCGTCATGCACTGCTAATTAACTCACATATTACATCACTCATCACATGTTCTATGAAACATCAATAATATCACTGCGACATCCGAAATTACATCATTCATGGCAAAGCTGTGCATTGCCGGCTGTATATATGTCAGTGCATATATACACACATATATATTATATTCGATTTTTGGATGATGTAACCATAGATAACATCAAAGATGTCATATGAGATGTCATCAGTGATGTAATTGAGGTAATTTGTGCGGCCATCAGTAGTGTTGACAGGGGGTAAGTTATAGTTGGGTTTTTTCACTATGCCTGGGGAATTTCAGTATTTTTTCAGTTTTTCTAAACACAAGATCTTATCTCATTTCAGCACCTAACTATAATGTCACTTTAACCTTTGCTATTTCAGTGAATTTTGTCTTTTTAAATGTATGTCAAGTTCTTCTTAACATACCTAACTATAACATCACTTTAACTGTTATTTTTTGTAAATGTATGAGGGGTTGGCAGCAGGGGCTCGCTCCAAAACCCCAAGCAGGCAACTAAACATGTTGGTGCACATGGCTTATGCTGTAGATAGTGGGGGGTTGGGTGATGGACAACCTGCACCAACAGCGAAAGGGCACCCAATTGTGCTTGGCCTGCATAATGACGGTTAACTCTCTATTTTATTTTGTAATTTATTTTTGGATACACTGACTCATGGAGAACACGCAGATGCACCCAGATCTTGCTGGCTTTCGCAAACTGAGCATTCAAATGCACTTTCTTTCATCTTAATAACAGGAAGGTTCTCTTTAGGACCCCTCCACCACATGGGCATGGGTGCCTGGGTGTACTCACCCTGCCCCCTATAAGCCTTTTGGTTGTCTTTTTAAGGACTTGGATACAGAGTCCCCAAGTCCTGTAATAGAGGCTGCAACATTTTTTCTCATGGTGCTAGTGGCCAATCAAATTATTTAAGTACGGTAGATGCTTCTACAGATCTACAGTACCAGCCAATAAGAAATTATCATTTTGTATTTAAAGGACCATGGTGGTACTGCTGCACTAGATATCTCTATCTTTTAACTCCTTCATTACCACCTAGCACCTTTTCAGCACAAGGCAGCAGGCAAAGATGCTGTGTTGCTTTGCATGAATTAGGGAGAGGAGAACTACACCATATCTGCAATGAAATGGTGCAGGTCTACTCTCTCCCGGCACTAGGATACGTTTGGCAGCCATGTGCCAATGCAGGCACCCTTGTGCCATATTACATGGGTATCTGTGTTGTGGTCAACATTTTTTCTCCGCGGGAAGGCGATCTTCCTGCATACAAACTGTGCTTTAAGGCAATTTTCACTTAGTATGTATGTTGTAGAATGCAGTGCACCTGCAAAGAGGAAAGACAAAACAAGGAGAAATACAAATATTTCTCCTTGTTACATCAGAGTTGGTGGAGCATGATTTTGGAGGAAACCCAAGTCTACAATACTTTGTAGATATGGATTTGTATTGAAATACATGGGTGAGTTGACAGGCACGCCCATGCACCACCAATGCAATTCCATCTTGGCACAAAGTAATGCAAGGGTGCGTTTTATTACTTTTAGTTAAAAACTGATGCAAATGTTATGTTATGTCATGTTATGTTATATTTATTTGTTCTGCGCACAAATCATCTGAGAGGGCATTCAGGTGCTGTTCAGGTGGGTAGACAGCTGTTTCCCAGTTCAGATTATTCAAAAAGTCTGGTCTTCAGATTCCTGCAGAACTCAAGAAGCAATGCTGAGGCTCCCAGGTGATGTGGGAGGTCCCTCCATGCTCTGGAGGGAATGTGTGAGAAGGCGGCATTTCCAGATATGTACACAGGGTACATATGCTAGTGAGAGTGCTGCTGAGTGGTGGTAGAAAATGTGGCTGTTGAGATAAGTGGGCCTATATTGTGTAGTGCTTTGTATGTGTGTGAGGAGTTGGAACCAAAGTTCCTTAATGTGTGGGGTGACATTGGCGCAGTGAGGTAGTTTGAGGTTCAGTGTTGCTGTAGCGTTTTGAATGGTTTGGAGCCTGTTCAGGAGATATTTGGAGATTTGTGCACAGAGTACATTGCTGTAGTCAAGGATGCTGGTTACCAGGGCATGTGTGACTGTTTTCCTAGTGTTCTCTTGTACCACTTGAAGTTTTTTCGCAGCATCCTCAGGATGTGGAAGCAGGTTATGTTCACCTCGTTTACCTGGAATGTCATGCCAAACTTGTCATCTAGGTTGAGTCCTAAGTTTCTGACATCAGTGGTGGGGGTTGGTCTGGAGCCGAGGTCTGCCAGCCATGAGGTGTAATCCCAAAGAGATGTTTTCATTCTGAAGATCACCACTTCAGTTTTGTCTCAGTTGAACTTGAGGCAGTTGAATCTTATCCCTGTGGCTACCAAGGTCCTGCAGGTGGACTAGTTTTTTGTTGAGGGGTCTTGTCCGTCACGGAGAGTACCAGTTTGGTCGCTTCTGCTTAGGCCTGAGGGGTCATGCAGATGATGATCAAGGTCGGACTGATAAATGATCCTTGAAGGAATCCACAGATGAGGTTCTTGGTTTCCGACATATAGAGTGGCATGCTGACTGTTAGAGTCATTCCTGTGAGGAAGGAACAGACCCATTTGAGGGTATGTCCTTGGATGCCTCTTTCAAGTAGTCTTCTGATGAGGGTGGAGTGGGTGACCATGTCAAAGACCACTGAGAGTTCGGGCAGGATGAGGCGCGCTATTTCACCTTGGATAAGGAGTCTTCCCTTGCTGCGATGAGTGTAGTCTTGGTGCTGTGATTGGGTCTCAAACCTGATTGCGTGGTGTCTAGAAGTTGGTGTGTGTTGAGGTAGAGGACAGGTTGTTTTTTGATGCTTTCTGCATGACCTTGGATGTATAGTGTAGTAGGGAGATCGAGCCATAGTTTGCTACCTGGGTGGGGTCAACTGTAGATTTTTTTGAAAGTGCATTGAACATTGCATGTTTTCAGGCCTCCAGGAAAGTCACTGTGGTGATGGAAGTTTTCAGGATACAGGTGAGTAATTCAATGTAAATGTAAATGTGTGGGACATGTCAATAATTGGGGAGTCTTCCATGTTGTAGATGTGATGTGGCAGGGGTCCGTTGGTTCCCCGGAATGGATGGTTCCCATGATTTTGTTTGTTTCTTCAATGGTGATTATTGCTCATGTCATCAGTGTGTCTCTGAGGTTTCTAGTGGGTGGGCATAAGTCGAGGCTGCAGGGGTTCAGTTGAGGGTTGAAGTTGTAGAGAATTTAAATTTTGTTGCTGAAACATTTCAAGAGGTTATCTCATAGTTTTGCCTGACAGGATATGTTGAATTGGAAGGGATGATGGCGAAAACGGTCTAGGTGAGAGGCATGGTCGCAGTAATTCTAATGCTGTTGAAGGTGGCAAAGATGAGATTGAGGGTATGTCCAGCAGAGTGCTGGATCCAGCAATGTGTTACGTCAGTCCAAGGTTTCCTAGTCTTTTGAGGAGTGG
The DNA here is from genome assembly GCF_964263255.1 of Lissotriton vulgaris. Classification (NCBI taxonomy): domain Eukaryota; kingdom Metazoa; phylum Chordata; class Amphibia; order Caudata; family Salamandridae; genus Lissotriton; species Lissotriton vulgaris. The sequence goes on from NC_141689.1 coordinate 624,620,174, forward strand.
AATAGAGCTTGGGTTGTCCCAGTCTTCCAGTTTGAAGTGAGGTCTCTGAATAGGATATACCCTTTGGAGTTGATTATAAGGGGGGATATGAAATCTGCAATGTTGTCAGTGAAGGTAGCTTGTGGTCTGGGGTTGGTAGACAAGGGTTTCATTTAGGGTGTATGTTGCTGAAATTCACAGTTTAAAATGTAGATATTCCATGAAGGGGGTCGTGTTCTCTGTGAAGTAGTTGAAGGTTTCTTTTGAGAATATTGTGATTCCTTCTCCCGATTTGCGTTCGTGATCCTGTCATGCAATCTTTAATCCTGCCAGGATGGGCGTAACGATGTTGGGTGCCAACTTTGTGGTCAGCCATGTTTCCGTATAAAAGTGGAGGTCCAGGGCGTCATTGTGCAGGATGTCCCAGATTTCCATTACATGTTTGCTGAATGAGCGGGTGTTGAGTGGAATCCATGATAGTTTATGTTGCAGTGCATGTTTGCTAGTGGGAGTGGGAGCTGTGCCATGTGTAGGTTGGGTGAGTGAAGGTGGTGTTGGCGTGGTGGGTGGGTTGTTGCACATGAAGGGACAGTGTGTGCAAGTGAATTACCCTTACTTGTTATGTGGCAGCAACATGGGGATGGACGACCAGAGATGAGGGACGGCAGAGTAATGTAGAGGGGCAGATGTGAGGTTCTGTAAATTCTGTCTTGTCCTGTGAGGTTATGGTTTTGTCACAATTTCGGTGATGTTGTACCGTATTTAGTAAGTGCGGCTAATATTGAGTGAATTCGTCACGTCAACTAGCGAGTTAATTACGTATTCAGAGACTTTGTCTCGAATATGGGTTCCATTTTGTCCGTGCCTCCATTTTGTGTTGCCATCATGTAGGCCCGTGGAGGTAACCAAATGAACAAAGTTGCATGGGCTTCGTTGTTCATGCACTTATTAACTAGGCCTTTTCTTGACTTGTAGGTGAACTGTAAGAAACTGACCCCTTCACCTGAAACTGACCTCGCTAAGCCAATTTCCTTGGTTGATTGTTGTCTGAGATTGCAAATCAATGTTCAGGACATGGTTACATTTTAGTTTCTTTACACATGCCTTATCTTGCTCGTTATCTGTCATTGTTTCCTTTCTATGCTTTTTCATTACATGCATTGTGCTTTCAATTATGGGTTTGTCCGGCTTGTGGAGATTGAATTTGGGACATTCCTAATAATTAACTTGTGGGTTGGGACAATGTAAATTGAGGTTTTTGCTATGTGATGCTGCGTGGGAAAATGTATCTTATTGGTTAGAACTTTGTGCAGTGGGTGTGCATTTATAACGTGAATATTGGGCATAAAAGGAGACGCCTTGCCTTACAAAAATTGAACAGTTTCCTGAGTTGTACACCATGTTGTATTTCTGGGATTTCTGTTACTAGCTGCAGCTAATAAATTTGGTCTTTGACGCCACCCAGAAGTATTCTGTGTCTCTGTATACCAAGACAGGTGAATCCGAAGACTTTGGGCGTGCCCCTGGCGCCGCTGGGTTTAAAACCCGGTTCTTCAGATGGACCAGGGTTCGTTGTGTAGGGTGTGCTCAAGGAACGGACATGCATGGACTGGAGCAGACGGTCTTGCCTTTGCGGTCTTGCCTTTGGCACTTCTTTGGCATGAAAATAGCGTTTCCTCGCTGCAGCCATTATTAAGTAGGTTGTTGGAGGGGAGAGGAGGGTGGGACATAGTGGGAGCACAGGAAGGAGTGGAGGTGCACAAAGGGACAGGAAAAGTGAGTGAGGTCTGGAGGTGAGAGGCGGGAAACAAAGTGCAGGAAGGGGGCACCAGCAGATGGCAAAGTGGCCTAGGAGCTTGACAAGAGGCAAAAGTTGGAAAAGGATGAGTGTGCAAATGGTGGAAAGGCGCACCACCATGAAAGTCATTTAGAAGTAGTCAGGGGTTGCAGCTGTGACCTCTAGCTTGCCCCTGCTACCCCTGGCACTTCCATTGTGAACTCTGGCCTCAGAGGGGGCAAATATGTGCCTACTCTGAGGCAAGGATTGCGAAGGAAATGCCAGGAGTACCATCACAAAGCCAGAGGCCACAGCTGCGACCCCTGACTACTTCCAAATGATGTCCATGCACACAAGAGCAAAGAGTGAAAGGTCAAAAAAGCAAAAAGGTAAAAGGAGCAACAAGTGACTAAAAGATGAAAAAGGAACAAAGTCAAAAGGACAATGGGTGAAAAAAGCTCAAAAGTGAAAAGAGTAAAGAGTGAAAGGCAAAAGAGCATAAAGTGGGGCAAAAAGAGCAATAGGTGTAAAGTACGGAGGCACAAGAGAGAGAAAGAGTAAGTGAGTGATAGTGAGAGAGGGAGATGATGCAGGAGCCACAAGATGCAGGAGCAAGGACTGCAACGGCATAGACTGGTCGGAAAACTGGTCCCAGGTAAATCCAGGGATGGATGGCCCTGGGCACTTGCTTAATGCAAATCATCATTTGCCTTGGTTTGTAAATACCAACCTGGATTTGGCATTGTTCTGCATTAAAAGTGTAATGCAAACCTTACACAAAATCTTTGTAAATCTGGGCTTAGTTTCTTGGCATCACAAAGAGCCGTCATATGCCTCATTCAGCCTCTCATTAATCCCTGACCAAAATAACTAAAAATACCCCATGGTGTCCTGGAAGAAGCCCAAGCAGATGGCAGAGCCGGCATTAGTCACTCCAACGAGGGAGCTGTAGGGGTGGGCAGTACAGCATGGTGGATTACTGCAGCGGCAGAAGTAAGGGCACTTTAACTGGGCCTCTTCTCTAGAAGTGGTCATCAGGGGAGTGTCTGTGCCCAAGGGGCAGACATAAAGTTAAACACCACCTATTTGTCACCTTGTCCAAATTAAGATCAAATGTGCCAAGCATAGCTATCTTCTGGTCAGATGTCAGACCTCGAGCCTTCTGGCCCAATTGGGTATCAAGCGTTAGATCGAACAGGTCAGTTAAGAAGCTCAATCATGAAAAAACAAACAGGTGTGTGGAGGGTCGGGGGGAAATATTTACTGACCTTACTGCTCGCGCCCCTATATCAAGGTAAAAAACACAAAAGAACAGACAAGGTCTTCAGATGGTGTGTAACTACACATGCAACCGTAAGGCACTGGTGGAAAGCGCATGGGACAAAGGGTTGTTAAAACTAGGAGACTATTAGTCACAAACAGGCTAAAAAATTCCCATCAGACCACCCATGTGGTGGAATTGCGTCATATGGGAATCAATGATCATACCAACCCGAATCTGACCATATAGTGTCGACTCGGGAAGGGTTGTCAAAAATTAGTCCTGTTGTGACACCATGAAGTGTTGTGAATGGGCAAAGTGCAGTGCTAACAGAAAAGGGATGTAAAATAAAATTAACTACCAGGACACCAAAGAACATTACAAAAGGAGTCTCAGTGTGTAAGATTAAAAACACGCCGAGTAGTAAGACTACTCGAAGGCGCTGTGCAGTGTGGTCGACATGTTTCAGCTGTAGGAGCCATTAGCTCAGCTTTCTTCAGGACCTTAAACAGGGGAAAAGCTACTCAACTACATTAGATATATATAAGTGAAAAATAATGTCAATGTACTGATATAAAGTTACATATATACCAGGAACTAGTATACTTAAATGTCCACTGGAAGGAGAAAGAAGACTCTTCTTCCCAGCTTTGTGTGGGTGACGACCTCACCTCACCCGGCAACCGCTCGGGAGTATGAGGCCCCGCTCTGTCCGTCGGTGCTCTCGCTGCAAATACGAGCGGAAGAAGCTCAATCACCCCGTACAGAGGCTATTAAGCTACACGTCTGTTAAATCCATAAGGCAGGCATCCTGCAGCCATGTATAGGAGATCCCTTTTATCCAAATGGAGTGAACCTGTCTGACAAAGGGCTCAACCTCTTCATTCAGACAGTGTTGTGGGCCATTGAGGCAGCATCTCGGGCTGGTAGAGGGTTCATTTGTCAGTAACCCGTGGTGGAAAACATTTGCTAAACATGACAATAAACCCACATAGAGCATTCGATTTCCTGGTTATTTCATATTCTCAGTGGGAGAATTGGCTTGGATCACTGGACTCTTTAGATGGGAAGTACTACCTGCTGGTGGTACAGAACCTCTAGTTGAGGGTACATGGGGCTAGTTGGAGGGGGGCTGACCTACTGGTGGTACAGATTCTCCAGCTCTACCCCTGGGGTGCCTCAAGTTATTGCCTTTCTGGGGGTGTGGCCGCAAATGGACCATGTGGTGCCCTTGGCAGGGACAGTGTTGCTGAGTGATTCCCTGGGTGTCTTTGATGAATGTTGGAAAGGGAGCTCTCTATGCCATTCTGTGATATTTAAAGGAACAGGAGGTACAATGCACAATAAACTTGTTGTCTCTAGAGATAGCCCCCTAAAGGAGATGTAAATAACTTTACTGCTGTTTGTAAAATGTGAACTTGCCTTCATGTGTAGGTTGTGATCAATATCCATTTTAAAGTGATTACCCGTGAGTGATGACCAGATCTCTGCTCTGTAAACGATTATGTTTTCTTGAAGACTGATATTGCAGCAAAATCAGTAAGACATTAAATGGGAGGTACGACCCGAGAGAATTTCCCAAAAATTGTGTCTGTCAATTCTTGGGGCAAACAATGTTGTGGATGTTTCCAATGGGACGGCCACCATAACGGGTACTGCACAGGTGAGCGCACTGTTTAAATTGGCCCTCTACCTGTTTCAAAAAATCAATTTTAGATTATATACTGAGTAACAAGTAGCCCCGCCACAAGAATTGAAAAGCATCCGTCCCCAACCACCCTTAAAAAAAACAATTGATTATTACAGTTGACTTTTCTGCACCTGTAATTTTGGGCATGATAGAAGACAGCAGTATTCGAAAATTAGACTCCACATATGCAAATCACATCGCAATGCAAATGTAGAGTTCCCTTGAAATTGTGTTGCTGTAAGCAGAAATGCATAGGCACGCCCCATGTCACCTCCTCCTTCCTGTGAGCACACCTGCACACGGACACGTGAAAAGACATAGATGTAAGCGAATCAGCAATTGAGTTTTACATATAAAGTTAACTTTCAGCTAGGATCCATGTGATTAAAATATTCGGCACGATACATGTAGAATTCATAGTTTTTTAAATGAATATGTGAATTTGTATAATGCGATTTCGCTATAAAGCAACCTAGACCACTACTGATGAATGCACGCCAAATATCTTTGTACTTGCTTGTTTTGTTAGTGAAACGCGATAAATGTGTGAGGCAATTCAAGTGTCTTCATTTCAAAGCGAAAATGAACCCAGTTATAATTAATTATTTACATAGCATAAAATAATGTTTTTGCATACCTGCTATGCTATAAAGACATATAAATTAAAGAATGAAGAGATTGCGGTAAGTAGTTACCCACTCTCGTGTTTTTATCATTTTTATTTCAGACTCATCAGTCTGCTATCACAAGACATTAAAAGCATGTACAATACGATGCGTGGCATTCCCGTTCATTCTGTGCTTATTATTAGCACGCTGAAGCATCCTTCTGTCTGCTAGAGCTCTACATAAATGAAAAAATACAATAAATGTCACCCCGTACAGAAATGGGAAAGAGAGCTTAGGAGTCATTATCACATTTTTTAAACCAGATGTATGTCTTTCACTAATACATGGAAATTCGGGCTTGGAAACGCAGCAACATGAGAACATGTTTCAACAAAAGAGAAGATACTTTGGTTAGCTCATTTAAAACATGTACTGTTATCAGACACTGAGTAAATAAAATGTGCATGTTGTATTTTTAAAGAGGTACAAGTTTAGTGTTGTTTCCCTGTTAAAAGTAAAGGATTACAGTTCACAACTCTATTTAGGCCTCAATCGGTTGCTTTAGCCATGTTGGCAATCCTATGTATCCCAGTGACATGTGTTTTTTCATAAACCGCACCTGGCTGGGATGAAAACGTTCCCAGGGATACAGGGTAAGAATTGTGCTTCCTTTTAACTACTGTTGCCATAGTCAAATGCCTGGGTGGCTCTAGACTGCAGTGTAGTTATCATGACCTCCAACCAGGGCTCAGTTGGAGAGTGACAAAGAGGACAGAGTTCTCTCTACTATAAATGGAGAGAGGATGCTGTGCCTACTTTAGCTTGAGGCCACGGTATTGTATTGAATTAAATGGTATATAGCACCATCCATACCCCTAGTAAGCACCTACTCCATAGTTATTATTTATGTAGTGTTTCGCAGCACTGAGGAGGTTATGCAGCACTATGAGTTTCATTGGGTTCCTGGGAGTCATTAGGAGACATGGTGAAAAGGGCGTTGGTTGTAATTTGTCCAGTACAGCAATAGTTAGGTTAAAAGCATGAGATTCAAAGGTTCAAAAAGTGCATACAGTGCACAAGTGTAGGTGCTGCAGGAAGTGTCAGGATAGTTTCTTCATGGGGATACTCCCCTTGATTGCATATAAAATGTTATAATATAAGTTGTAGTGGATGGTGTCTGTGTGGTCCATAGGTGACAACACTATATTGGGTTGAACCTGAGTTTGAGGAAGGAAACAAGAGCTCTCCATTAGTTTCAGTTCCACACAGCAGCACTCTCCATTAGTTTCAGGCCCACACAGCAGCACTGCGAGGACTAACCTAGAGGGACAGATTTACCAAGGTTTTGTGTCACCCTTATGCCACACAAGAGGATGCAAGGGAGACGCAAAACCTAATTGAGATTTATCAAGCCACGCAAGGTGCATTCCTGCCCTTTCCCTTTCACACAGCTCAGCACAGCAAGGTTGCTTGCTGCGTTACTCAGCGAAAAATTGATACATTTGCCCCTGAAATCTTTTCAGGGGAACTTTGATTCCATGGAGGAACAGTTTCTAGCTCTACAAGGGCTGCTAACTCACTGCCCATTGTAAGTTACAATCTGTCCTGTAGTTTCCACCACCTGTCATAAGAATATCTTGATTTAAAACCATTGCATGGGGTCTTTTACTATCTATTTGAAGTTGAATCAGACCAACTGTCCTCATTTTCCTGAGTAAATAGTTCCATAGATTGCAAATTGGTACTGAGAAGGACCTTCCACCTGTATGGGTATTTCTGAGTGGAAGGGTGGAGAGGAGCTAGTCAGATCTTGATCTAAGGTTCCTCCTCTGGGGGTAAAGCTTTCATTTGGATTGTTGAAATATCAAGCCAGTACTCCCAGATGTGTCATTAATAATGGATGTAGCTTTGATGGAGGTTCTTCTTGCAACAGAAAGGCAGTGCAGGCTCTGAGGCAAAGGCTGATGTGGTCATCAATTGAGTTTAAGAACTTGTCTGGAGGCAGAGTTATAGGGTTTGCTAGAATGTATTGATTAAATGCTCTGTAAGTTCCATTGTAGAGTTCACAGTGCTGGTCCGGAACTGCTTGCTCTAGTGCCATTGGTGGTAGCCCATGTAAGGAAATATCCAATGTATGTTCTCACAGTGCTGAACACATGTATTATCAGTGTTGACCTCACCCTGGAGTGAAACTGTGGAGACAATAACAAAACCCAACTTCTTCACCTCTAGGATAGGTTCAATCTCCTTTTGAAAGGTTGTGGTTTGCGCAGTGGGTTTTTCATATTCCCAAATTAAAATATTGACTTTTAATTTGCTTAGTTTCAAATTATGCTGGAGTATTAATTTGACTATTGCTTGCACACTTTATGAAAGCCCAAATAAGCCGAGGTCTGGCAGTTTCTCAAGTTTAAGAGTAATCTGGGTATCATTGGAGTAGGTATAACAGGTAAGTTTAGTGTCACTGGCATAGTTATAACGGGTACATTTACATTATTTGATAAGTTCAAGCAGTGGGTACAAGAAAGCACCAAATGAGGGGTGTTCACTGTACCTGAGGAACTTCTTTCTTTCCCGAGAAAGTTGCTGATATAAATTGAGACACTGACACCATGTGTGTACTGTCTGTGAAGTAAATCTGAATCAATGTTCTGCCCCTGATCTCTATATCAGTGCCTTTTAGTCTAGCAACCAGATGCTGTAGTTCATAGACTAAAAAGCTGATCAAAGTTCAAGTAGGAGAAGCGCAGCACTCTGTTCAAGTCCATTGTTGGCCTGTGTTCATCCAAGTAGCAATTCATATTGATTCTGATCCTCTCCAAAGTCTGAAACCTTTCTTTTTGTGGAAAAAAGGTTGATTCTTCAAAGAAATCTTAGACCTGATAGTAAACTGTTTTCTCAAGCAGTTTCCCCAGGAATTATCCATTTAATAGAAGGCCAATTTGTCAGATACTCAGGGTTGAGTCCTTGTTTCTTCAGGATGTACTTAATGGAGAATGTTTATAATTCACTGGCGAATTTGAAAGCTGGCAGGCATTCATTAATGGTCACTCTGGCCAGTATGGCACCAGAGGTGTCCAGTTCCTAATTAGTTCTAATTAATTAAAATGAGCTCATTTGTTTATTTTATGGTTGTGTGTGTATTGTGTTCATGATTCATTCAAATTATAAGTTGCTATGATTTGGTTGCCTTTGTTAGAAAGTGTATCTTTATCTTGTTTAGCCTGTGTAGCAGAAGGACTGGTGTAACTTTGTGTCATGTGTATAGTGTGATTATTGCTGTAGGTGTAACTTTGCAACATTTTGGAAGGAAAATAAAGAGTAAACTACTTGTGCAGGGAGGACAAAATAAGGCTGACAATGGAATACAAATGTACATATCACCAAAAATGACTGTAGAAATGTATGATTTAATATCTCCACTTAAACGCCTCTCATAAGAATGAAGTAGGAGTGGAGTTGCATGCTGAGCAATGATGTAACTATGAGCCTGAAATCTAATTAGTTGACATATGCTAAATACATTTTTAATGGGGGGATTACACCTACCTCAGCCCCATCCACTTAACCTTTGATTAGGAGAAACCCTTAGATACTTTACTAAAGATGTAACTCCCTCACAGTTGCCTTTTTGCTATATTTTACACACAATGTAGAGATGTTCTTCAAGGTAAGAACATTTCTACATTTTGTGTACATTTTTGTTGTACATTGATGCTTACTTACTTACATATGGCTACTATCCCTTCTGGGGTAAAGGCCATCAACTAGAACTCTCCAGCCATGCCTGTCTTGGGCTTGGAATCTGACCCCAAGTGTAACCCATCTCCTTGCAGTCAGCCTCAAGGCCTCAGCACCAGGTGGTCCTTCCTCTTTTCCTTTTCACTTAAGGGTTCCAGGTTGGGGCTTGCCTGGTGATGTTTGTTGCGGGCTTGCAGAGGATGTGACCCATCCAGCCCAAGTGCAATTTCATGATTGCTTTATGAGCAGGGAGTTGGAAAGTCTGCTGCCATTGGTCTTTGTTGCTGATGATGTTTGGCCAGCGGATTTGGAGGATGTTCCTCAGACAGGTGTTGATGAAGGTCTGGACTTTGTTGGTTATGGTCACTGTTGTTCGCCAAGTTTTCTGTTCCTTACAGAGGGACAGATTTTATTTTAGTGTTAAAAAGCCTGATCTTGGTTTGGTCTTTGGAGCCCCAGACCTTCTTTAGCTGACCAAAGGCAGCTCTTGCTTTGCCGATTCTTTCCTTGACATTGGTGGGTTGCTCAGATATGAGTTTATCTTAAATAAATTAAAAGACAAGAGCTATTTGGCAAAACAAGAACAAGTTGGTTTAATCAAACGCTGCTGCCGGCAGAGCCTCAACAAGATGCGTCTGCTCAAAGTCTCTCGGTGTACAAAGTTTTGGCCATTGTTATACACAGTTCAGGAGGTACAAAAAAGCAATTTACTATATTCCAAAAGGCATCTCTGTGATAAATCAACAAAGGCGGGCATCTGATAAAAATACTGATGGCTGTCGACCCTGGGGAGAGCTAGTGTGGGCCGCATGCATGAATGGTGGAGACCGCAACGCAGGCTGGTTCAGCAATTCTTCAAGGTGTTCCACCCATCTTCATTGTTGCCATTTGTATTCCTGTGATTATCTTCCCATCCGTGTCTTCAACAGGTCTTTCTGGCTTGCTGTATTTGCTGGAGAGTTTCCTTGTTATGTTTTTGGGTTCCTTCAAGTTTCCATGGGCTTCCGTGGCAAGACCATCAATGAATCTTTGCTTGTCTGCTCTTAAGCTTCTCTGCTTCCTTTTTGGTTTTGGTGTATTCACCTTGAACTTTTGCTTTTTAAGCTCTTGTCTCAGCTTTTGTTAACTGCAGCTTTCTTTTCCTTTCGCTCTTGGATTTTGCTGAGATTTTCAGTGGAGATCCACTATTTATGCCTGCATTTCTGGGAACCTAGTATCCCCTGGCAGAATAATGTCACTGTTTCTTTGTTCTTCTCTCACTGACTTTCTTTTTTGTTTCTGCCATCCTCTAGTATTCACCGTGTGCATCTTTGAGGAAGGTGGTGTTATATCGTTGGCATTGGTTTGCTGGGTCCATCCATTTTTCTTCAGCTTAAGCCTGGCCATAACAAGGTGATGGTCTGATGCCAGTTATGCTCCTCTCATCACTTTCACATCCTTCAGGGTTCTCCAGAGCTTCTTGGCAATGCAGACATGGTTGATCTGATTTTCTGTTGAATGGTCTGGTGACACTCATGTTGCCTTGTGTATTCTTTTGTGTGTGAATACACTACTACCTATCACCAGAATGTTCAGGGCACAGAGATCTGCTAGGCTTTCATCATTTAATTTCAAGTCGTCAAGGCCATGGTGGACCATGACTTCTTTGTACTCAGTGTTGTTGCTTCCAATCCTGGCTCTGAGGGCCCCCATCAGTATGGTGATGACTCTCTCAAGGCATTTCTCCTGGATGGACTGGAATCTGTTATAAAACTGTTATTTTTCTTTGCTGTCAATTGTAGGTGCATATCACTGGATATCATTCAAGTTGATCCTCTTTTTCTGTGTATGGAAGGTCGCTGTGATGATTCTGGGACCATGGGCTTCCCATTAAATCTCTGGTGTTAGCATCAGTGCTACTCCCTAAGAAAGTGGGGTGCTTTCTTCCTCTTGTGCAGAATACAGCAGCAGGCATCTTGTAGCCAATCTTTTCTGATTGCACTGTGTCCATTTGGTCTCACTGACGCAAAGCAGGCAAGGTTGTGTTTTTTTCATTTCCGCTGCCACTTGGGCTGTCTTGCCTGCCTCATACATAGTCCTCATGTTCCATGTCCCGATGGTGATGGTCTTGGTTGAAAGCAGGTGGATCGCTTTGTGGCTTCCAGGGATCTCTGGCTTTCAACACAAGGCGTGAAGAAGATTACTCTCTCCCCAAGAGCAGAGTGACGTTTGATCTTTTGTTGATGTTTCCGTAGCTAGGATGATTTTACTTAGTGGGAAAGGCAGTCCCACATATAACAGAATCGCCACCAATGCCCACCACCAACTCATCAGAAATACGAGAAAAACAGCAATCGAAGACAAGATCTCCGCACAAGCACACAACAGCAAAAAACTCTTCAATCAATCAATCAATCAATCAAGACATTTGTAGAGCGCACTACTTACCCGGAGGGTCTCAAGGCGCTTGGGGGGGGGGGGTGCTGCTACTGCTCGAACAGCCAGGTCTTGAGCTTCTTCCTGAAGGAGAGGTGGTCTTGGGTCAGGCGCAGGTCGGTCGGGAGGGAGTTCCAGGTCTTGGCGGCCAGGTAGGAGAAGGACCTTCCTCCTGTTGTCGTTCTTCGGATGCGGGGGACGGCGGCGAGGGCGTGACTGGCTGATCAGAAATGGCGTTTGGGAGCGTAGAAGTTGATGCGGTTGTTGAGGTAGCTCGGGCCTTGATCGTGTAGGGCTTTGTGTGCGTGGGTGAGGAGATGGAAGGTGATTCTTTTGTTGACGGGGAGCCAATGCAGGTTTCTCAGATGTCCGGAGATGTGGCTGTGTCGTGGGATGTCGAGGATGAGTCTGGCTGAGGTGTTCTGGATCCGCTGGAGTCTCTTCTGGAGCTTGGCGGTGGTTCCGGCGTAGAGGGCGTTGCCGTAGTCCAGTCGGCTGGTGACGAGGGCCTGGGTGACCGTCTTCCTGGTCTCGGTGGGGATCCACCAGAAGATCTTCCGTAGCATGCGCAGGATGTTGGAGCACGACGAGGAGACGGCGTTGACTTGTCTGGTCATGGAGAGGGAGGAGTCCAGGATGAAGCCCAGGTTGCTTGCGTGGTCTGTCGGTTTGGGTGCGGTGCCCAGGGCGGGGGGCCACCAGGAGTCGTCCCAGGCCGAGGGCGAGGAGCCCAGGATGAGGACTTCCGTCTTGTCTGAGTTCAGTTTCAGGCGGCTGGTCGTCATCCACTCGGCTACGTTTTTCATCCCTTCGTGAAGGTCGGCTCTGGCGGCGGCGGGGTCGTTGTTTAGAGAGAGGATCAGCTGGGTGTCGTCAGCGTAGGAGATGATGTTGAGGTTGTGTTGGCGTGCGATGGCCGCGAGGGGGCTCATGTAGACGTTGAAGAGGGTGGGGCTCTGCGAGGATCCTTGAGGGACGCCGCAGATGACTTCGGTGGCCTCTGACTTGTACGGTGGTAGACGGACTCTCTGTGTTCTTCCGTCGAGGAAGGAGATGATCCATTCCAGTGCCTTCTCCTGGATTCCGACGTTGCTGAGGCGCTGCACTAGGGTGCGGTGGCAGACAGTGTCGAATGCCGCGGAGAGGTCTAGGAGGATGAGGGCCGCTGTTTCTCCATTGTCAATCAGGGCTCGGATGTCATCGGTGGCAGCGATGAGGGCGGTCTCGGTGCTGTGGTTGGCTCGGAAGCCAGACTGTGAGCGGTCGAGGGATCCATTCGTCTCGAGGAAGGCGGCCAGCTGTTTGTTGACGGTCTTCTCGATGACTTTGGCTGGAAACGGGAGGAGCGAGATGGGGCAGTAAGTCTTGAGTTCGGTGGGGTCCGCTGTAGGTTTCTTGAGTAGGGCGCTGAGTTCGGCGTGCTTCCAGCTCTCCGGGAAGGTGGAGGTGTCGAAGGAGGTGTTGATGATGTCCCGCAGGTGGGGTGCGATTACAGCGTCGGCCTTGTTGAAGACTTGGTGAGGGCAGGGGTCGGTTGGAGATCCGGAGTGGATGGAGTTCATCATGCGGACGGTGTCTTCGGTGCTGATCGGAGTCCAGGCGCGGAGGGTGGTGGTGGGGGGCGGTGGTTCGGTCGTGGCGTGCGTCGGTTGAGTGCTGAAGCTGTTGTGTATGTCCGCGATCTTGTTGTGGAAGTAGGAGGCGAGGGAGTTGCAGAGGTCTTGCGATGGGGTGATGTTGTTGTTTCCGGCGTTGGGGTTGGAGAGCTCTTTCACGATGTTGAAGAGTTCCTTGCAGTTGTGTGCGTTGTTGTCCAGCCGGTCCTTGAATGCAGTTTTCTTGGTGGCGCGAATCAGTTGGTGGTGCTTCCGGGTGGCAAGCTTGAGGGTGGTCATGTTGTCCGGTGTTGGTTCCCTTCTCCAGGCTTTCTCGAGGGCTCGGCAGTTCTTCTTGGAGCTCTTGAGTTCGTCGGTGAACCATGGGGCCTTCTTGCTGCCGGGTCTGCTGGACGGGGTCCTCAGTGGGGCGAGTTCGTCCGCGCAGTTGCTGATCCACTTCGTGAGGTTGTCGGCGGCCTGGCTGGGGTTCGCTGAGCTGGCGGGAGGGTGCTGGCTCAGGGAAGCGGCGAGCTGGTCGGCTGTGATCTTGTTCCAGCTTCTTCGAGCAATCTGTTGCTGGTGGTGGTGGATCGTCGTTCTTTTGAAGGTGAAGTGGACGCAGCTGTGGTCCGTCCAGTGGAGTCCGGTGGCGTGGCTGACGGCGATGTCTTTGCTGGATGAGAAGACGGCGTCGAGTGTGTGTCCGGTGAGGTGGGTGGGGGTGGACATCAGCATCATCAAGAAGTTCACCCAACTCACCAGTGAGTCTACTGACCTTCCTCCCTCACAAGACCTCTGCAACAAACTCAGCGCCTTCTTCCACCACAAAATCAAGAACATCTATGACAACTTCGATGAAGACAACCAGCACACTGAACCCTCATCAGCCACCCCGACACCCTGAAACCAACGATTGGCAGCTGGACAGCCCCCACCAGTGAAGACACACTGAAGGCGATGAAGTTAATCCACTCTAGAGCCCCCACGGACCCCTGCCCCTACCACATCTTCCACAGAGCCGCCGACACCATCGCATCCATGCTTCGCCACACCATCAACCGCTCCCTGGCGACCGCGTCCTTCCTTATGACTGGAAACACAGCAAGGTCAACCCCCTCCTGAAGAAGCCCTCAGCAGACCCCGCCAACCTAAAAAACTACAGACCCGTCTCCATGCTCCTGTTCCCAGCGAAAGTCATTGAGAAAGCCATCAACAGCCTTCATCGAAGAGCGCAACATCCTCGACTCCTCCCATTCCGGCTTCAGATAAAAACCCCAGCACAGAAACCGCCCTCCTCGCTGCAACAGACGACATCCGCTCCCTACTAAACAAAGGAGAAACAGTATCCCTCATTCTCCTCGATCTCTCAGCGGCCTTCGACACAGTCTCCCACCACACCCTAACATGCAGCCTCCACGATGCAGGGATCCGGGACAAGGCCCTTGACTGGATCCACTCTTTCCTCTCCGGCAGAACGCAGCAGGTCAGACTCCCTCCTTTCCTCTCGGACTCTACACCAACCACCTGTGGATTCCCCCAGGAGTCCTGCCTCAGACCCATGCTCTTCAACATCTACATGGCTCCGCTCAACCCATCGTCAGCACCTACGGACTCAACATTGTTTCATACGCAGACAACACCCAACTCATCCTCTCCTATCCAACAAGCCCAATGCAGCCAAACACAACTTTCAAGAAGGCATGGAAGCTGTCGCCAAATGGATGAAAGTAGGTGCTTACAACTCAACACCGACAAAACAGAAGTACTCCTCGTGGGCCCACACCCGATGCCTGGAACGACACTTGGTGGCACTCGGAAGCCCACCCACCCCCACGGACCACGCACGCAACCTTGGAATCATCCTGGACTCCGAGATCAAAATGGACCACCAGATCAACTTCATCACATCCTCCTGCATCCACACACTCCACCTCCTACGCAAGACCTTAAAATTAATCCCCGTCAAGCACAGAAAGACCATCATTCACGCCCTTGTCACCAGCAGACTCAACTACGGCAATGCACTCTACTCCGTAATAAACAAAAACCTCACCTGCAAGCTACAAAACATCTAGAACACCGCCGCAAGACTGGTCCTCAACCTGCCAAGACACTACCACATCTCCCAGCACCTGCGCGCACTCCACTGGCTCCCCATCAAGACTAGAATCACCTTCAAGATAGTCACCCACGCACACAAAGCCCTTCATAACACCGGACCAGCATACCTGAACAGCCAGCTCAAATTCGACGCACTCCAAAGGATCCTACGATCAGCCCAGCTCTCCTACACTGTGGTCTTGTGCCAGAAAGACCAGATCAGGAGGCCGCTCCTTCTCCTTCCTTGCGGCCAGAGCCTGGAAAGCACTACCACTCCACCTCAGACAGACAACATCACTCTTCATCTTCACGAGAAACCTCAAAACTTGCTCTTCAACAGTTCTCCTCCTTGATGGACTGGAACCTGCACCACCCCTCCTCCCCAGCGCCTTGAGACCCTTACAGGTGAGTAGCCACACTTAACAAACACGTGATTGATTAATTGATTGATTGAACTCTCCTCTTTTCACAGCTAGGCTTGGGACTGGTCATAGTGGAGTTTGTACAGCAATGAAAGATAATTAATTCACAGAGGGGCATCCAATGCATTACTTTGTCCTGGTTTACAGAATTACTCTTTTATTAATAAAACAAAAATCTGTTTTAATATATTGTTTTTGTCTTAAGCGCTATATGTAGAGCAGTGTACAAATATTATTAGTCACTCTAATATAGCAACTGCTAATTGCCACCAATTAATGTGTGACACGTAAGTCAGGCTTACCCCCTATTAGGCAAGAATACTTCAAGTATGTAAACTGTATAAAGCCAACACAAGCTGAAGATGGCAAACATGGCATCTATTCAACTAACTTCCCTGGCATTTGACCCTGGCATGACCACAGGCAGAACTGAGTATTCCAACACTTTAACATACGACTTGATGGTTACATAAACTTTGGCATTAGATAGTACTCTGACTTGTCCCCATTGTGCGTGCTCGTAGCAACATCATTACACCACATCTTCAAAAACTTTCTCACAAACCAGCATGCACTATATAGTGTGAACCGCAGCCAGCACCCCTATGGCCATGAACTCCGAATGGCGCCCAACACCCTAAAGTGCTTAAGTTGAGCCGTTGGTTGCAAGTAGGTGGCACCAGCACTCATTTTTGCAACCTGTCACTTATTTTATTTTATCAGACAGTTCTGGGGATCAAAACACACAAAAGGAAAAGAAGAATAAAGAGAAAGCAGGAACCTGAAATAGTTTGAAAAAGGAAAAAGGGGTATGTGGGAGTACATTAAAGAGGTATCAGGTGGATTGAGGAATACACATCCTTGGCATTTGGGATGCTGCTATTTAATAGTGAACGCCACGAGCCTCTGAGCAGAGCTTTGGGCCCCGGCACTCATTCTTTTACAAATTAAGTACTGGGACCCTGATGCTAACCCCAACACCCTTCTTTCTCACCAGAGGTACAAAGTACTGACACAAACGAGTTAGCTACTTAGTCGAACCCCCAAAAATCTCCTTGCTCACAGCAGATAAAACCACAGTTGCCAATACAACTCAATTCAGAAGCGTATGAATGAGTGCTTAGCCCAGTGAGATTACTTAAAACAGTCATGCAAGGTTTCAATGTTAAGATATAACAATAATCATGTTGAGTGATACCATTGGTAGGAGAAATTAAAATGGGGCATATTAGCTTGAATCTCGTTAAAATTATCGCTGTTTTAGCGGCAGGAAACTGCAGCTAAAACTGCAATAATGGGCTTGCTAATATGCGTTGTAGAAATCCAATAGAAACTCAGGTTGGATGTGCAGGACATCTAACCCGGACTTCTATTGGAATTCTATAACACATATTAGCAAGCCCATTATCGCTGTTTTAGCAGTAGTTTCCTGCCGCTAAAACAGCCTTAATTTTAACAAAGTTCTTGCTAATATGCCCCATAGTCCTTTGTAGTTGACTTGTAAGAATTTTCGATGTGATTACAGATAATATTAATCTGTGATAAATTTGAAAATGGATCCTTTTCCATTAAAATGGAAGCTATAATTGAATTGTGATGCACTTCGTGTTACGTAGCTTCCTGTGACATTGTTGCACATTACCTATTAGACTCCCACGGGTGTTTCTTGAGAATTGTGCTCTGTTTTAAAGCACATCCATCGGAAGCAGAGACATGAGATGGTGGTGTGAATAAATTACTTAAGTACAAATATAAAAAGATCCTCTTTTGCGCTAATCCATGTATTGGGTTACTTCCTTCAAGGAATTAAGGTGTGCCTGTTACCGTCGTTGACATAGTATCGTTTACTCTTCTAAATGTTTGTAGACAGCCTAGGACTGAGATTTGAGAAAGCCACCTGTCCTCCTCGCAGGGAAGCTGCCGCGGCAACTCAGTAATAAAAATGTCCCTGGTCACACCAGGCAAAACAACCACAGCAACCCGACAGATTTTGACTTGATGTGTAATTGAAGTGCATTTGGGTGACACAGAATTCCATTCATATAAAACAGTCTATTTGGGAATAAAACCAGTAGGTCAGTAGGTTTTGGAGAGCTTTACCGCTGATGCTGATGTTCTGCTAAAAAAGAACATATATTAGAATGACATTTTACAAATGCTGATTTAAGGCTTCTGTCAATCCTTGTGTTCTCTGTGGTAGAGTAACACAATCACCGTTATCCCATGTGTTGGGATGTTGTAAAGACTGATTTTTACAAATCCCATTAAGCGTGTTTTTGGAAGCATATACTATTCCAGTTGTATGTATTTTGCATGTTCGCCTCCTCCACCTGTAGTACTAGGAGATGATATGATTACTCCTGCATATACACATTGCCTTAAAGTGCTCTGTCAGGGAAGGTGCAAATTTGATTTAATACATTGTTCCAAAAAGTCGTGTACTCTGCAATTGCTTGCATCATTTCAGGAAACATACATTTATATTTCATTTTCAATGTAAATAAAACATACAATACAGTCGTAACAAGATGCTACAGCACATTTTAAATGTCAGTGCTGCCCAACGTTTATATTGGAAATAGAAAAATAGGAGCTTGCTCTGATCAGAAGGCTGATAACTCTTAAGTTTACTAAAAACAAATGTTGAGGATTAGGGGAGATGAAAGCAGAAGGAAAAAGTGAGAATATAAAAAATATACAAAGCCGCAGTTATAATGTAAACCCATGTAAACATTTAACACCTTAGAAGCGTGCAAACATCCCTCCCCAGTGCTGCGCTGTCCATTGGAACTAGTGCTGAATGGACGTCCAATTGTCGTGCGCAGCACTGGGGAGGTAGTGCTGCCGTCGGCCAACGCCCCGACGCAGCACTTAAGAGGTTAACAGCTCAAAAGACACGTCTCAGCGGCCAGTACACAGACTATGTGTCGTGAGGGACCTTTGTGTGTCAGGGGGTAGCACTGGCACCCAGGCTGCTGCCCTCCTCTACGGCTGTACGTTCATGCATTTTAGCACAGTCTTGAACCACATTGGAGTGTGGACCCCATGGTGCGCCTGATGGAAACCTGCACATGGGTGAGAGTATAGGGGGCCATAAAAAGCATCAGCGGAGTACAACAGATGTCCAGGAGTAGTGGATGGTGAGAGTGCAGGGACCGAAGAGTGGTGAGTAGGAAAGAATTAGATGATGTAAGGAGGATGAGGGACTTGACAACCCAATGGTATGGCTCTAAAAACCTGGTAGAAGACGCAGATCAAACATGTGAATTCACGAAGTGCAGGAGCTCCTTTCCAGTCCAATCCCTTGTAAAAGGAAGCATGATTGGGCAGGAAAGCAGACCTTATGATGTGAAACAGCTTCTTCCACAGACTGTTAACACTTGTTTACATTCAGTGAGTCTTAAATTATCTTTCTCAGCTACCAGGCGAAAGAGCTAATGGTGGCCACAGTGAGGAGACCAGGCCCACATTTGAGACAACCAAAGGTATTCAAGGAAGTATATAGCACAGGAACTGTGGTGTCACAGCTCTCACCCTCCTAATGAGAGACATGACACTGCAGTGCATTTAGGTTTCTGATGCAGAGAATAGCCAAAAATACTGCCCCTCGAATTCACAAGCATGAGCAAAAGAACCCTGTGACTGAAAAGTTCTGACAGCTGTGACCAGCCCCATAAATTCAAGGGCTCAGAATGTTTAGACATTGTGTACACAGACTCTGAACTAAACCAACTAGTCCCCCTGCCACATCACCAGGGTCTGTAAAGTGAGCACCAGCAAAACAATGACAATGAAATGTGCACTCAACTATCAACCCTCTCATCTAAGCAAGCGTCCAGAGACCCAGGCCTCCTTTGGGCTATGGTTGCAGATACTAAGCCACTGTTTACTTTCACAGTGACATAACACAAAAGTCCCAAATATGAGTTTGGCAGTCTGACTGTATGAACACTGTGTCGTCTCTGACACCACTGCACCAGCGATCTACCGCCAGACGTATTACGAGTTGTGCTGTCTGAAATGTCAACCGCAACTACGGCGGTCTACCCAGTGGGACTGCAGCAGTCTGCAATGTTGGCAGTGCGTCCACCGATGCAGTCAGGTCCACGGTCCACACACTGAGAGTATTATGACTACACAGTCATACTCGCAGTCTCCCAGTGGTGGTTAACAAACAGCGGTTGACCTCAGCGGTACACATGAAAAAAAGCCCCACAACAGTGACTATTGGATGGATTGAAAAACAACACACCAAATGTGCTTGAGAAAGTGGACACAACTGCAAATCACACTATGAAACACATCCAATCCCTGACTGACATTCTTTGCTTCACAACTGCAGAACAGCAAGACAGACAGACATTTCTCTGCTACCCATTTTCATCTTCCCATTTAGCACTCTCCACTATCTGTAATTTTATTTTGCACCTTTTTACCATTATCATTTGCTTGCTTGATATTCATATACTCACTCATATTTTATTTTTTCCCTATGCCTGGAAAACAAAACACGCTTCACAGAGCAAGAGTGGACAGTCATGGTGGATGAAATCCTTAGAGTAGAGCCACACATTTTTGGATCACAAATCAAGCATACTCCTCTGGAAAAAGGGAAATGTGGGACATGATAATCAGCAGAGTGAATGCTGTTGGTACCACCCTGTGCATACAGGGCGACATTAGGAAGAGGTGGAACGACCTTAGGCTGAGGGTGCATGCCAGGTACAACAACCACCACCTGGAGGCTCAGAGGACTGGCGGTGGCCATCCCAGTGAACCAATAAAACTCTTTCCCTGGGAGGAGACATATTGGCCATCCTGCCTTCTGAGCACTTAACAGGAATACAGAGGGTAGTGGGCTCTGGTAAGTTACACTTCAATAACTGCTATAATATCACAATGTCCTGTTTGTTCTCAACTCTGCTTCTGCTATTGTATTCTTTATCTACTTTCCAAACTTGCAAACTCAAAGTATCCGAGATGTTGGTTTGTCTGTGGCAATGTGTATTTCTGTATATAAGAGCACATACATCCAACTTAATTACATGCAACATGTTAAAATGCTGTTTGTTAGTGCATAACCATCACAATATTAATCCATGACCCATGATATGTGTTAAAATGTAAATGTATGTTGCCAACAGGCATGGTACACTAACCATTTGTCAAGTGTGGGTAAAGTGAGATTGAAGTGACTAAAACAACCATGAGGCCCTCTGACTCTAACTCTAACCAAGCCTCTACACTCCTTTTGCCCCTTCTGATTTGTCTGCCATGTTACTACTGATCTTCATTAGTCATGCAGCTAACCATTTGTCAAGTGTTGGTAAAGGAAGATTGAAAAGCTGCCAGTACTACCATGAGGCCCTGTGATTGCATCTCTGACCAATATGCTAGACTCCTATTGCCCCTTCCCACTTATCTACCATGTAGGTTAACATTTCTCAAGTGTTGGTAAAGAGAGATTGTCAGTAAGACCTTGTGACTGGAACTCTTACTAAGATTCTAGACTCA
Source organism: Lissotriton vulgaris (assembly GCF_964263255.1). Classification (NCBI taxonomy): domain Eukaryota; kingdom Metazoa; phylum Chordata; class Amphibia; order Caudata; family Salamandridae; genus Lissotriton; species Lissotriton vulgaris. The sequence continues at coordinate 624,641,279 of NC_141689.1, forward strand.
TTTTGCCCCTTCTCACTTGTCTCCCATGTTACTACTGATCTTCACTCATCATGGACTGTGCAAAAGCTCCCGCATTAGTTGTTGATTCCTAATCCTCCGTGGGGTCCTAGACTTGCAACAAAGCTGATGGTTTCCCCTCTAAGACCGGCTTTAAAAGAATCCCAGACAGTCCCCCTACTAGCACTATATCTATTCCTATCAAAGAACTCCTGTGACCAATTCTTAATATGTTCGATATAATCATCATTTACAAGAAGTTTCCTGTCAAACGTCCATTTCCTCTGGTTCTCTTAAAGTTTGCATTTTCCATCTCCAAGATTAGAGGGTTATGACCTGAGATCACCTTCTGAAGTTTCTTAATATTTGCTACGTTTAATACATCTTTTGTGCAGAAAAAACAAAACAATCCAAACCTACTTCCTGTGCAGACAAGAATAATACGTATAGCCAGCGTTGTTACGGTTATTCAATGCCCAGGCTTCCACCAAACTATGGCTATTCTTGAGGGCTTTCCACCATGATACCCCCTTGATGTTGTTCTTGTCTTGATTCAAGTGAAATATTAAAATCACCACATATAATTAATGGGCTGTGCCATGATACAAGCTCCAACTTCAAATCATCAAATATCTGAGGATCATCCTGGTTTGACCCATAAATTGAACATAAGGTGAATCCTGCCTCTAATTTTACTATAGCCCACCTCCCCAATGTATCCGCTGCCTTTCGTTTGGCCCGACCCAAATTAATCTTAGCTGGTAAAGCCACCCCAGCGTATTTGAAGTTTGGGAGGTGCATGCTAGTAGATAATATCCTCTAATACCCAACAGCTCTTTTTTCCCCCAAGGAATATGGGTTTCTTGTAAGCACACAACATCGATATTGTTTGTTCTCACTAATTCCGATAAGCTCGCCCTATTCGCTCTATCATTCAGCCCTTCTACATTCAAAGAGCATATATTTATCCTCTCCATCTAAGTTCAGTTTTCAGAACTCCACATAATCCCTTACCTCTCTTTCTTTCCTTTACCATCTTTAATAAAATGACCTGCATGCTCTCTCCTTTTTTTTAATAATATGCAGTTTATCTCATCGATTCTGGATATGTTTTTCTCCCCAAGTTTCCCCAACCCCCAATAACTACCCCACTGTCCAACACCCCTTCCCTCCTCCCCCTACCCATCCCCTCACCCAGTACCCCCCACAAGAGGCGCTCAGACCTACGTCTGTGCATAATGGGTGCGTCGTGCAACCCAGAGAGCCCTAAATTAACCCTTACATTTTTTAACAAGTGCTATTTTCCCATCCAAACACCATGACCCCATATCCTCCCTCCAAATCACTCCCTTCTTAAACACCCCAATTATATTTCTTATAAACAGTTCCAATGTTTACCTGCAATTAATATTCCTTGAACTAATCAGATTTAACCATAAATCTGCATCTGTATCCTAACCCTTCAAAATATCAAAGTATTCTTTTGCTTTAATTTCTGAAAAAAAGAATCGTGTTACCCCCCAGGTTACCTTGAGTCTTGCTGGATTGTTCAAGTCGGCTTGTGCGCTTCTATCTTGAAATGGTTTTATCAATTGCCGCAACCTCCACCGCCTTTCGACACTCGAGTGGCAAAAATCTGGTTGGACAAAATAGGAAACCTCATTCCAGGTTCTTTTTGCTTCTGGCCGAGCCTTTTCAAAAATAGCTTGGCGTAACAAAAAATTGCCAAAGTAGCCCAAAATGTCTCATGGCAATACCCCTGCCTTCGTAGGTTGCTTCTGCACAAAAGGATCGCAGTGAGCACATTGCACCTCTCAATCCCAATTCCAGTCCGTGAGTTCTGGGAGTGTATCTCTACATAATTTCACAACAAATGAGCGGATATCAGCCCCTTCAACTTCCTCAGGAACCCCAAGCACTCTCAGATTATTCTTCCTATGGCGGTTCTCCTGCTCTTCTAGCTACCATTGCACATCTACTAATTGAGCCTTGTGAGATTTTATAAGTGTCTGGTTTGCAGAAAGATCCGCTTCAGTTTCCACAACCAAGTCGGTCAGTCTCTCCCCAAATGCACTACAGGTTTTAGTCAGTTTACGAATCACTCCCTGCACTTTTCGCATTTCTGCTTGGGCCTTGCGCCCGTCCTGTCTCGTCTCATCAGGATGCAACGATATGGCATGGAAAGTTGCTTTAAGCATCAGGGGGTGGGTCCCCCATGGTTTGAAACTTGTTGTCTGCTAGAAAGTTGGCCCGCAAGTTGAGTTGTAGGGGTGTAATATCAAGTAAGGTCCTTAGCTCCCGAATTTCTTTATTTCTTTTTCAAGACAGTTTTTACTTTGCCACCATCAGCCTCATCCAAGTTGCTGTTGGTCAAATCTGTGGAGATATCTGAGAGCTCCTCCGACCATTCACCCCAATCTGACAGTAAAAAAAAGTCTTTCTCCAAGTTCCCATTATTTACACAGCCTGCTCCTAGCAGGTCATCCGTCTATGAAGTAGACATTTCCCGAAAGTCCTTGGGAGAGGTTATTACTGTATTGACCTGAGAGGAATCCTGCCCTCCAACATCCACATTAGCTTTGCTTGGATTCTCTTTAATAGTTATTACATTAGAACCGGTGTCTGGATTATGCCCGGTGTCCAACCAATTCACAGTCACAGTCCCTTGGGAGTTATCTCCAGGCCTACCATTAAACTTATCCGGCTCAGTGCCGTGTAGGACCATATTCGAATTGGGGGATCCTTCTTCTTAATTTCTCCCCTTCTCCAAACCGCACTACTGGCTCTGCCCGGCGTCATTGTTCTGACACACCTCGCCATGACCCGGAGCTGCTTCCCCCACGGGGCCTCTCATTAGATCAACCACCGAAGGGCCGGACGGTCAAATCAACCACTGCCGCCTGCCTCTCCCTCTTCTCTCCGGGCATGAGTCAGCTGGCTGTCCACAGCACCCCCACCCGGTGGTCCCCGCCAGCGAAGTCAGCGCAAGTGCTGTGGCTTCCTCACTGGCATCTCCCGTCTCAGACTGGCCCCGCAGTCATGCAGCCCTTGTCTTGGCAGCACCTTGGGGGTGATTAATGGCTCCTTGTAACAACTTTCTGGGGTCATCGCTGCCTCTCATCTCTATTCCCACATAGAAGTATCAAGCTCTCAGTTGGGGCTGCACGCTGCTATGGTCTCAGACGACCGCCTCTTGCCTCCCACCCAGAGTTTGGAAACCACATATGCACATCTGTTTGGTTTCCAGAGTTTGGACATATTTACAAGGAAATGATGGAGCACGGAGCTGTGGCACATTTTTCAACGCCATGCTCCGCCATTTCCAAAATGCAGGGATATGCTGCATTTACAACAATGGTGCACCCCTGTGTTTTCCCTAGCGCTGGGGCTAAAATCAGCTGCCTAGAACCAACACGGACCCTTCCTGCACATAAACAATCAATAATGGCGATTTGCTACTTCTATGTGTGCTGTAAAATGCTTCACTCATAGAATTAGTAAATCACCATTATGTAATGATTGTTTATGTGCCTGTAGGGACACCTTATTGCACATAAGCAATCATTAATGGCATTTTGTTCTTCCTATGTGTGGTGCAGCACACACATAGAAAAAGCAAAAATGAGGAGAAATAAAAGTATTTCTCTTTGCTGAGCCACTATTGCATGGTGTTAGTTTTTGGTGCTGCCTTAGATTTATTCCACCTTGTAAATCTGGGGCAGCTTAAAAAGAGCAATGGGTGCTGCGGTGAAACACCCACAGCAATACCCATTGATGCCCTTTTCACTCAGATACCTCTGTGAAGGGTACCGTATTTACAAGCGGTGTAAATCCACTCCAAAGTGGCTGAACAGCACTTTGTAAATATGGTGCTGGGAAGTGCACCTTGGGAACGTCAATAAAAGTTGCATTCTGGTGGTGCAATCCTCTTGTAAATATGCCTCAGAGTTCCTCTCCACTCTAGGTTGAAGCCCTCAGTGATGACAATGCTCCTGAAGAGGTGGACGTGGATGGCAATCCTGGCCCATCTAGACAGCCTGGGCAGGCACCAACTGTGGGGATCACTGTACCCACAACACCTCCCACCACAGCTGCAGCGAAACAGCCAACCTCTGCCGCCAACCAGTGCACCTAGCACAGTCAGTCCCATCCTGTGGCTCCAAGTCCTGAATTCTGAGACGGCTATCACCACCCCAATCATGGAGGAACCAGGACTCAGTGGGAAGAGGCAGTCTTTGCCAAGGGCATAGGGCTGTAGGGATAGGCGTATTTGGATGGGAAATGTGGTCCTGCAGAGTGAGCCCACTGAGGCCACGGACATGCAAGCTACCATCACCCAAGTCCTGGTAGTCTACCAGGCCACCCAAAGTGTCATTGGCCAGGTATTGACTGAAATCCAAGAATGAAGGAGCTGCAGAGGGACACATACCAGGTGGTTGCTGCCATCCATATCGAGGTGGCTGGCATCTACACCGAGGTGGGCAGCATCCATACTGAGATGGCTTCCCTGGTTGGGGTGCTGCGGGATATCAACACCTCCCTCCTCGGGGCTTTACCACCTGCATCTACACCACCCTTCCTGCAGTCCAAGTACATCCAGACCATCAACATCTGCCGCAGCCACAGGAAGGGAGGCCCTGCCGTAAGAAGACATGCCAGCACGCACCTCTGTCTCAGTAGCTCTAGATCCCTGGCAAAAAGAAGAGGAGACACACATCTAAAAATTCAGGAGGTTAGGATGGCAAGACTATTCCTGCCCACTTTTTAATATCTGACGGGCGGAGTATTTTGGTCTTTCGACTCCTGACCATTTGGACTCTACTACAATGGTTTCATCCACCATGCCTGAAAACTTCACTATTTGTTTGCACTGTGTAATTTTAAGTTAATTTCGTATTCTTATCCTTGTTCACTTCATTAAAAACAAGTCACTAAATCATTGACTCCTGTTGTAATTCTCACATATAAAAATATGAATGTACTACGATGTGAACTTTGCTATGCTGTATGTAAACAATGTCCAACTGTGGATCACTACCATGTCACAACAACACATACGTACAAGTGGCTAGTCTGAGAACATCTTTATTCCATTGTTCAAATGATAGGCTGACATGGTGTCAGAAACATAGCAATAAGACACAACTCAGTTATTCTGTGTCAGTGATCCCATAATCAGTTGCAGACTTTCACAACAATGGAGGGGATACATACGACAAAATCCAAAACATTAGGCGATAATACGTTAGGTCTACATCATCAGCTGGAGCGATATTGCATACCTCACAAAAGGAATCCTACATCAAATAAACAAATAAACAGACACATGGCAGTACAACAGTTTCTGATCACAGGGCCATTCCAATCCAATTCTGCTTTCATCTGGTGGAATCACAAACAAATGTCAGTGATGTGTCACAAACACTTTGGCCTACAATGAGGAGACACATTAACAGATATGTACAGTTAATACACAGTGAGGACTTAGCTAATGTGAAGGCAGGATAGCATGAATTGGGCACAACACAACATTGTGTTGGAGCACATGATGGCACAAATATTGCATTAGGACCAACACATCACAAGGAACAAGTCCAATGGAATCCAGGTAACATCTATTCTATTGCTGCGCAAGCTGTCTTGATACCGACTTTGTACACCCAAACTCTGAGACAATAATAATAAATCTGTATTTTGTAAAGCGCAAACTACTCACCCTTCCTGTAAGGGTGAGTAGTTTGGCGCTAGGGGCCGTCGTGGCAATTAATTCAAGTCAAGGCGCTAGGGGCCGTCGTGGAAATTAATTGAGCTACTGCCCAGACTCACATGGTGCTGAGCTGAGAGTGAGCTGCCCTGGCCGCTGCACCACTACCAATCCATGTCCACTTTGTATGTCTGACCAGCATCATATACCTACTAATATCATAATTCTGAAATATACAAATGAAGATGACATGGTGAAGGTACCTAAATCAGACCACCAGAGAGAGATCAGCAAAGGAAATATACATGCCAACATCACATTGTCAACTTCTAGAGAACACAGTCCAAGACAACATTTACAGCAGAACAAAGCCACACTTAGAAAACAAATACCTTTCCCCAAATATTTCCAGACCAATATATTCCTAGTATGTAGCATTAGATTCCTCCTCACAACATCACTACAAGTGTTTCAAGAATAGTTAAAGTCATCACATCTCACACCGTACTTACACTCAAGGGAAATAGTTTCGGATGAGATCTTGATGCAAGTCAGCTCCTTCCTCTTCACCACTATCACTATCTTCATTTGGCATTTCAGGGTCTCCACCCAGTGGGTTTTCATGGCCTGCATCCTCTCTGATGTAAGCTGTGTTCTGTCACAGGGCAATGTTGTGGAGTATTCAGCAGTATCGCACACAGAAGAGCCTGAGGAGGTTTAAAGGCCTGCAGGGGCCAACGCCCCAAAATCAATGTCACAAAACACAGCAAGGCCATCTGGGTCTATATGGAGAGATTCAAGATAAAAGAATGCGCTGGGAATTTACAGGACGGTTCCCCTCACGTACCCGTAAGAGGCATGCTTTATCATAGGGAAATCTCCTCGCATTGCAAACCTAGTTGAAATGTGGGCTACAACCTCCTACCGCAGCACAAGCAAGAGCCCGAGGCAACTTCCCAGAAGCGGACATATATGCTCCATTGAGTTTGCACCAAGGTAGAGGTGGTATTGCTTACCTGACTCAGTGGGTAAAACACAACCACCAATAGACCTCTGTCTGGGTGAAGATTCACTCCAACCACTGGTGTAGTGTTTCATGGTTGAAGGTTGAGAATTTTGTTGCGACATTCACATAACAACTGTTCTCCCCTTCCCTTTTTATCCCCTCTTTTTTATTCCTCACAATTATTTCCTTCTGGTCCTGATAAAAGCTGCTGCACCTCCAAGGAGGGTATTGGGTAGAAACATGTTGACCAACACATATCTATGACAGGTTGAATCCCTCCTCTCATAGTATTCCGTTTTATCTCACAATGTCTTTCCTTTTCCTCACCACACACTGCCTACATCATTGGTTTAAGGAAACCTCTCTTGAACACACTGAAAACATCCCTGAACTCCTCTATCTGAGAAAGGAGGGTTGTATCCCGCATTGCAACTAGGTTTGCAATGCAAGGTTTCCCTATGATGAAAAATGCCACCTACGGGTTGGGTGAGGGGAACCGTCCTGTAAAACGGATATCCCACTACATCCTTTCATCTCGTATCTCTTCATATAGACCCAGGTGGCCTTGCTGTGTTTTGTGAGTATGCAGCAGGCCATGGTGATCTTGCACAGCTTCCCGGATGGGTAGAGGAAGGCTCCCCCAGTCTTGTACAGACATCTGAATCTGGCTTTCAGGAGCCCAAAAGTCCACTCTACTGGCTACTGTGTTCTTCCATGGGCCTTAATGAAGAGGTCTTCCCCTGGTATTGTAGGATTCCTCAACAGTGCCAACAACCATGTCAGTTGGAATATGCTGAGTCTCCTAGATGGAAAATAGAGAAAAATGAAACATTTAGTTACACACATCCAGATCATACCACCTAACATTATCCACACAAAGTTAGGACAGACCAGGTCCTCTCCGTTAGTAGAGTTGATATCAGCTGGGGTATAGTGCAGTTTCGCAATACGAAGGAATCATGAGCAGATCCTGGAACCCGGGCACAGATGTTTGAGATGTATAAATCTGATAAGCAGACAACTTGCACATTGATAGAATAGAAGTGTTTCTTGTTGTGGTACACTTGCTCCCTGGCTTGTGATGGTACTAAGGCAATATGGGTGCAATCAATGGATCCAAATCCATCTGGGATGTGACCAAATCTATAGAAATCCACCTTCACAGTGGCTAAGTCCTCACATCTGAGGAACTGGATGTAGTTGTTAAAGTGTCTCAAAAGCGCTGCTTGCACCTCTGTGAGTACCCGACTGAACATAGGTTGTGACATTCTACCTGAAATAGTGACAGTGAATTGAAATGAGCCTGTGGTGATTATTGATGTGAGGTAGGAGGTCAGGATCCAACTGAAGACATGATTCCAGGATTATTTGACGATTTAAACGGAACGTCTGGATAACATGTTGCTTTTCCATGGTGTGTAGGTCTGGAAATGGGTGGTACAAAGGAGCCTGACATCTTCTCTCTCTCCCAGGGTACCTATCTTAGGAGTAACACAAAAATATATATTGGTCACAGTGTGCAGAGTAATACATGTGAAGAGCAAGGCAAAAGTCACATGTCTGAACATTAATGCTTCATGAAGCATTTCACATTTTACAACATCATTGTCAAATCTTAAACATCCACCAGTCATCTCCAAGGTGGCCTTCACAGATCTGTTACAGAACTGTGTACAACATCAATACAGAAATGTTAAATTGCCACTTTAGTGAGAGTAGCATAACTTTTCATGTGAAAGACTGCCAAACATTTCAAGCATTTTAAATGTGAACATGTTTGTACCCATTTGTCATGGAGTTGAAGCACTAAACTGTCACCAATATAGTGTTCCCAGCCACTAACATGGAGGATGGGTCACCTTGTGAATAGGACATGACAAACATACACCGCCGGCAGTAGTCGATTGAGAGGTGAGTGGTCACACTCACAGGCTAACGTTGGGGATAGTGGCTGTCGCGGTCCAATGGCTGCGTGTGTCAACGCTGATGACCGCGTACATGGCATACATTTACGTGGCGGTAGGAAAAAATCTCACTTGCCTCCTGTCTCTTCTGCTATCAACACCTCCTTCATTTTGGCTGTTGTTTGCCACCTCTGGGAGCACTCATGGCACACATTGCAGGGGAGAGGGCCCCTCCCTTCACTCCTGAGGAGCTGGATGGCCTAGTGGCTGAGGTCCTTCACCTGTATGCCAAGCTCTATGGCTCACCAGAGAAACAGGTAAGTTTCTCAAATAAATACTGAACTCCATTTCACTGCTTTCTTTCTATTCCCATAGGCTCTATTGTGCCTCTGAGTGTGAGTCTAAGCATTATGTTGATTGCATAGATTGTGTGGCGCCTACATTGGGCACACATGTAATAAATTATGGGGCCCTTGACTTTGTGGAGAAAAGGACAACATTGGAATGTGTGATAAGGATGATTTCTACTTGTGTTACACACATATCTCTATGCAGGGCTCAAGTTCATAGTAGCTACAATTAGTTCTCAAATCACATTAAGGTAGGTGTATGTGCATTGTTATGTATAGGCTTCACACCACTAGCCATTTCTGTATTATTTTAAAAAAGCATTTGAGGATGGTGTTAGCCAAGTGTACCATCCCACAGATCACTCAGACCTCATCAGTCTTTGGAAAAACTTGTGTGGGAGGTAGCTATACCTCACAGACCCCTTCAGAATGTCACACGACCATATGTTAACATATGAAATGGGCAGAAGATTCACTTTTATGTATTGAATTAGTGGAAATGTGAGGTTCATGTGGTATAAGTAGAATCAGGCTGCAGAGAGCAAGTCCTGACTGTAGCAGGAGAACCAATGCACAGAGTAATGTCCCTGTAGATCTGCTGATCCATGGATGTTCGCAGAAAAAGGTATCTGTACCACAAGTGGCCCTGATAGCCGTTACAAGGATAATATGAGGCATGGATGACTGAGGTGATCCCTCTGACACACAGTGTCAATGTGTGTCTTTCACTAATGCCTGTCCCCTTACTCTCAAACGTCTGTTGACACTTTTCTAATAGTGTTGATTCCACTGTGCAGGACTATTGCACCTATGAGACATGAAAAGCATACATAATGGGTGACTCTAAAATAGATTTAGAAATGTGAATCATCTACTTGGCAAAAATATTCCCTATCACCCTACACATACATTGGTATATTGATTGTCATCCATGTTACAGTGCCACATATAGCAAAAGGGGTATCCTGTGATGGCAGTACAAACAACACAAAGTGATTATTACTTACAAGGATATTTAAAAACGTAGTACACATGTCCACACAGCATTTAGGGCCACATGCATCAAATTGTGCATGTGCTATTTCTAAATTGCGATTTTTAAGAAATCGCAGTTTAGGAATCGCAAATGCCGATGCATGTGGGAATCGCAAAAAAAGTTGTGATTCCTACACATTCCTCATTTGCGACTCGCAAATTGCGATTCGCAAATAAGGAATTGCTTGCCATTCATTCCTATGGGCCTAGTGGCCCATAGGAATCAAAGGGAATTACATGCACAAATTGTGAGTACCAAATAGGTACTCGAAAATTGTGCATGCAATTTCAAGGGTGCAAGGGTGCCAAAAGGACACCCTGATGCACCCCTGAAATTGCAATTTTAACACATTTTGCACACACACATACCCCAAGGACATGTATGTATGCAACATAGAACTTTAAAAAATGCACTTTTGGGCATTTTTCAAAGTTCTCGCAAATTACCATCAACTTTGAATTTATGGTAATTTGTGTTTCTTGATTGCGAAATCACAATTTATTTTGGGTTGTTGCATTGCATTTGGGGAATCGTAATTTTAGCGATTACTTAAATAGCGATTTTTGCATTTGTGATGATGCATCCCAAATGCAAAAATTGCGGTTGCAAAGGGGCAGATTCTGCAAATCTGTCCCTTTGCGACCGCAATTTACAATGATGCATGTGGCCCTTAGAGAGGTAGCTCTTGGTGTCACACATACAAGTCCTTACATTCTGACCTTAGTCTTAGGACCTTGTGTATACTATGGTTTTCGCCTATTTGGACCATATGCCTGAATGCAATGGGCTGCCTCAGTCAGTGTAGGTCATGACCAGGGTTGAGGTTAAACATCAAATGACCACAAAAGTGTGTATCCATGCTTTAGTCTGTTTAGCATGTGACATGGACGCATGGAATATTTTGACTCTCAATGAATGCTTGTGCTAGATTTCAACATAATGTGTATCAAGCTGACAGTTATCCTCAAACTTTCAGTTACAAACTGTTTCTACATCTATTGCAGCCCTATAGGTCAATGCCCATTAGTGGAAGGCCATTTGGAGAGCCATCACCCGGAAGGTCCAGACCCTGGGGGTCTACAACAAGCATAGACCCCACTGCAGAAAATGTCAGAGGACCTGCGGCGCTTGACCCGGAAGATCATGGAGGTCCAGTTTGGGAAATCCTCCCAGCATGAAAGGGGGGTACGCCGGACCCTGACCCTACTGATGGATCACATACTGGTGATGGCCTACCCGGACCTTGATGGGCAGTTGCGGGCCCAACAGCAGCAACTATGGGGCGAGTCCTGGCTGAAGTAATACATGTCATATTGACAACTTTGAGTGTTACAGACGGGTATCTTACCAACCATATTGGTGGTAGCTTATGTGCCACACACAAGATGATTAATTGGTAGCGTAAGTGTGGTAGTAGCTGCAAGCTGCTGTGCTGTGGCCATTGTCTTTCTGACCAGGAACATAGCAGAGTCCTGTGCACATCCACTTCTCTCCTTTTGAGCAGACACCTGGCTGAGTGAAGGGAGTGACCATCTCATGTCCTCAGTAAATCTGTGTGACAGTTGTGCCACACAGGCAACTGGTCTTGTAGGTGTGAGGAGGGATGTTCCCTCACTACTGTCTCTCATTTGATGGTGGCCCTATTGTAAGTGACATGACATAGAGTTCATAGTACATGCAGTTACTGTACAACAGTTTGCATTGGTCAGTATTGGTTATACCCTGAAATAAAAGTGCAAACATCATTGGTGCCATCAGCCTTAATGCCTATATTTTGGCCAGTGTGCATTTGCCATTTGCTGGTGCATCTGCAATGGTGTTTCAAAACACTCATTCTCTGACTGGTGACATGCATGACGGAGTGAGATGTAGAACTTTGGGGATCATATGTGAGTGTCTCTATGGATTCTTACAAGGCAATCTGAGTAGGCAGTAGCAAAGAGTGGTGTGATGTGCCTGCCCATTGGGACTCTAGTGATCCCATATCTTAATATCATAGATGTTCAGCAACACCCAAACCTTCAAAGGTGTATAGGCTTGTGGATATACAATCTATGACTTGCATCATCATCTGTACCAAGAAGGATTGGGGATGTTCATAGGGGTATATGGAGTCTTGAGCTGTGTGAATTCAGAGTATCTATCTCCCAAATATTTGAACCTCAGTGTTTTCAGGGACTTTCATCTGCAAATGTGATACATGGCTAAACTACATGTGTGCAGCTTTCATTTGACTTTTCAAGTAGTGGACATAGGATATGATTTGGAGTCCAAAGTGTCATTAGTGTGCAATGAGTGTTTGCATGTGACATGCTGTCTGCCACAACAGTAATTGATTGTACATTGGTGTTAAACTTAAACTTCATGACATCATGAAGTGTTATGAGATATTGCTGCCCACGCCCTGATGAAGTCTTAGGCTAATTCCTATAGACAAAACAAGTGTTGGCTCAATCTGTTGTTGAGATGAAGAACTGAAGTACATACTTTACAAGAATTGGAAAAAAACATCAAGAAGAATACTTGAGAAGACTCCTCCGTGGACTTATTTTGCATAATTCTTTGACTGTGGGTCAGGACATTAATTATGAATCATGGTAGTTGTGGTCACTTTAATGTCACTTTACCAACACTTGAGAAATGGTAAGCTGTATGAACAATAAAAATCATCAGTAGGATGGCAGACAAGTGAGAAGGTGCAAAAGGAGTCTAGCATCTTGTTTAGAATTGGAGTGAGAGGACCTTGTGGTAGTTGTAGTCATGTCAATGTCACTTTACCAACACTTGAGAAATGGTAAGCTGTATGAACAGTGAAGATCAGTAGTACCATGGCAGGCAAGTGAGAAGGGGCAAAAGGAGTCTAGCATCTTGTTTAGAGTTGCAGCGACACTACCTCATGGTAGTTGTAGTCACTTCAATCTGAATTTACCAACACTTGAGAAACTGTAAGGTGCATGACTAGTGAAGATCAGTAGTAACATGGCAGACAAGTGAGAAAGGGCAAAAGAAGTGTGTGGCAGAGATCAATTGCTGTGATATTTATGAGGAGTTGGTGTTGTGGAACACAAAATAATGCACACATCACTATCACTGAACATAATTTACAAACACATGTCCATTTATGTACAGTGTGCCTGTGCAGCACCAGTGTTTTGGCTTAGGAGGGCATCCTACAGATATATTTTTTATAATTGTTTTCGAAACAATCCCAGACAGGGTCCCTGTCAGGAACACTAACTCTCTTGCCTGGTCCATTGGGGGCATCATTTTATACAGCAGTCTATAGAAACTGGTAGTTGTATGTCTTATGGCCGATTTCCTCCATGACAGAGTGGGTTTTGAATGTGGTTGAACAGATAGAGCAGCACCAGGATGTGTTTAATGGGCTCCATGTTGGTAGAAGATGAGTAGAGGTGAGTTTCGGCCTTATATCCTTCCCTATCCGCCATTTCAAATTTGGTGGCTAGACCACCACGGTCACGCCATCTGCTAAGCAACTCATACTTGGGCCGGTGGTTTCATTGGTGTAGCGAGCCTTCCCCAGCCTCATTGGTCCATTCTACGGCCACAACAATCAGAGTTGGCTGGAGGATCAGTGGCTTTGCAAAGCCAATCTGCCCAAATTATGATACAGTGATTGGTCTGCGAGCTCACCGCAGTCAGACTGCCACGAACCACCAAACACATAATAATGCCCTAAAACAATATCAGGAGTTGATAAAGAGACATCCCTATGGGTTTTTAAATATAAAGACTGGCCGTCACCTAGTACCACCCCAAATTATCTCCACAGTTTCAAATTAAAGGCCCAGAAAGCCTGGTACTGGTGAACCATGGCATCCAGGTTAGGCCCTTCCCCATGCAACATATGTTGCTAAATGGTCTCATAAACAGAAAGTATCCTATTCTGGGCTTGGTCATTTGGGAGTCAAAGCCATAAGGTGCTATGTTTGGAACTAAATGTAATCAATAGCAGATAGTACTTTGCTTTTGAGGTTTTACTCCACCCCAAGCCTTACATGGGTCCAATGAAGTCCATGCATACACAAGGCCATGTGCTTCCAGGATCACAAATGCTTCCTAAGTAAGATTGTACTCTAACCCTTAACCTTTTCTCACTCTCATTACATGCAGCACACCTCTCAACCTTTTTTTCGTGATGGTTTGTCCAAGATGCCCCTTATGTTTAATGCCAAACAGCCTCTCACACACATCACCCGGGGGTATTATTCTGTCACCTCGTATGACCGGCCTGTGCTCAATTACCTACAATTCATCCAAAATGTTGCTGTATGGCCGCAAAGGAACAGCAAATGACTCTCTCTCCTATCACCTTTCTTTATCATCACAATGACCTCTTTCAACACCTCATCGTTTTTCATGGCACCAATCCATTCACTTCAGTTACAACCCCTCTACCCAATTGAACTACACTCCCCACACCAGCGACCGCACCTTCATGCTCATTGTGAGCAACTCCTTCCTCGTCCACAGATCTCCAATCAAGCGGCATGAATGAGAGACAACCAGGTTGCATATTCTCTCAGCCCAGTATGTGTTCAACAGAAAAATCATACTCTGTAAATGAGAGGAAAGCCTATACAGTCTCGCCAGACCCTTTTCTGTACCTCCCAGGGACAGAATTCTCAAAAGGGGTTTGTGATCAGTGCGTAGCGTGATGTGGCAACATCAAATATACGTTCTGAAATACTCAGTGCCCCATGCTGCCACCAGCACCTCTTTCAATGACTGCATAGTGTAGCTCAGTAGATGTTAATGATCGTCTTTTCAGTGGAACCATATCTTTGACAAAGTACCAAAGCAATGCCTGAGGCACTTGCATCATCCCTATTGATGGTTTTCTTTTTAATATCAAAAGGCACCAAAATATTGGCTTTACACACTTCCTCTTTAATGTTTTGAAAACAAGACTGTTGTTCACTCCCCCATACAGAACTCACACCCTCCTTCGATAAAATCTTCCAAATTTCTGTTTTGGTTGCAAAATCCCTTACAAATTTTGCATAATACTCAGTCAAACCCAGGAAAGGGCGCAAGTACTCCTTATCCCCAGGTGAAGATGCAGCTCTGATTGTAGACAACAAATCTTTCATGGGTTGGACACCCTCTGCAGACACTGTGTGCCCTAAGTCTTCAATCTCTTCCACCGGAAATTCATACTTTTCACATCTCAAGGTCAAGCCATCCTCCTCAAGATGGTCAAATGCCATCTTCAAGGACACTTTATGGTTCTCAACAATGTTTTCAAAAACCAAAATGTCGTCCTGAAAGTAAATGACTTTGTCCAAGCCCTTAAAAATCTCTCTCATCATCCTCTGGAAGAAACTAGCCACTGGGGTCAAACCAAACGGCATCCGAGTGAATTGATAAGTGCTAAACGCTGTCAAGGGCTTGGACTTATCATAAAGGCGAATTTGGTGGCAAACAGTCTATGGTCAAGTTTGGAAAAGAACGTTCCTCTGAGTAGCAAAATAACTTTGCTGATATTGGGGAGTGGAAAATTGTCACTCACAATGTTCTGATTTAACCCCCTCAGACCAACACAGTACCTCAGTTTACCATCCTTTTTCAGTGTGGCGACGGCTGGGGAGATCCAACTGGAAGTTTTGATGGACTCGATGACAATACTACCAAGCAATTCACCCAACAATTTTCTTACCAACTCCCTCACCAGAATCGGTACTCTCCTGCCACATACACTTTGCCCCGTATGCATCTATCCTTGAATGTGATGTATGTATGCATATATCCAATAATGTCAATTTATTCACCCTGATAGCCACCTGGGTTGATATCCTTAGGTAGCACCCGTACATTTGGCCACTTTCTCATCAACATTTCCTTTGGACTGATAGTGTGAAGTGACTAAATCCACCATTAATTCTACCACCTTGTTCTCAATGGAGAATTCTGCCTTGGGTCTAAAAGATCTGCCAGAGGTCTCAGCTTAGCAGATCTCCTCACCGACACACAACAATCTATCTGTGTGTACACCATCACACACTCCTAACACTTCAACCATTACCATTGGCACTTTTGCAACTAGTAAAATGTTGCCTTATTTGTTCAGTAAATGTGTAACATTAATCATCCCTATATGCTTCCTCAACAATCACACTGAATTATTCCTGTGGAAAGAGGGCTTCAGCTGTTACTACAGATTGATACTGGGTGTTCTTTTTCACAGCTATTAGGCCTATGTGGACTTTAAATTTCTTGTTTCTCATAACTAGCTGCAAATGTACTAGGTCACATTATGTGAATCTGAGCGCACGACAATCTTCTGATAGTGGTGTGATGCTACATCACTATGACTCTTACAGAGACTTTTTAAAAAAAGAAATCCCAAAGGAGTGGCATCACCCTTCTGATTGTTCCTACTTGAGACCAGACCTCTATGCAGGTCGATTTTTTCATGATTTTGAAAGCTATCCTCTTTGGCTTTTTACTTTTGGACTGCTTTGCGAATGCTACAGTGGGTAACTGATGGACTGAAATTCTTCTTTGCTGAACCATTTCATTTTCTTTATTTCTTGTGTCCCATACTAATGAACCTGTTTTTAGTGGACTTTAAAACTGAACCTTTACCTTTAGGATCGTGAGATGTTAGATACATGAACTGTCCTTCTGCCTTTAATGGTTGTGAGAGCCTGTAACTCTGTAAATGTGTTTATACGTTAATCATTCTTTGAAGTTTGGCCTAAATGTGTGCAATATAAGCACGCTACAATACTTTTAACAGGATTACTTAAACGACTGCTTATTGCCATTAATTTTAAATCTCCAATACAATAACCAAATGTATTTAATATCTGTCTGAGTGTTTTATTGAGTCTTGTTGGTTCCTCTACGAAAACTGTGCTATTTTCTAATCATTTAAATTCATCCTTAGTTGGCCTCTGCTTGATTTCTCATATACCCTAGAGAAGATCGACTGCAAATTGATGGCTGCCCGTGCTGCTCTCCAGGAGTTGAAACTTCCCTCCTTTCGTGATGATGGGGGCATCATCTTGGATTTGCAGATTGACTGTTTTGGGGCTGGGTCCTCTCTAGAAACTCGGCGGTATTTGTGCAGTAGATGATTGCTGTTTGCAAATATTCAGAAACTGGTGAGTTTGTGGATGTTCCCCACCTTTGCTAGTGCACCCACCATACACCTTCTGCAAGACAAAATTTCAATTTCAGATTTGCTAAATACTAACGTGAATTTGCATATAGATATGGCCTTAGGTCTGGAAGCCAAGCAATCATACAAATTGAAACAATCAAAGACAAATCAAAACTACTGTATTAATGCATATTGTAATTTTAAAGCTTATTCCATACAGAATCTCAAGTCCGTATAAATTTGTAGCGTAGCTTTAAACTATTCGATGATATAATTTATAAATGCAGATGCAGTAGGCTAATATGTCGAATTCCTATCTTGCTAATTAGACTTCCTTGTCATTAGTTTGAAATGTGGAGTTCCATTTCCAGCAGATGAACATCAGACGTGATGTGCCAAGGGGCAAACTTATTGGCTGTGCCTTGTACAGACATGTGCCGTGCAACCACTTACAAAAATTGCATTGTCCCCAACACACGATGGGCACTTTAAAAGCTGCTATATTGTTTTTCCCCTCAGGCAGTGGCTTGGCCTGTCGGGAGAACGGGAGAACGATGTAGCAGGCTGGTGCAATGGGTCACTTCACCCTATACTGAAGATGGCTTGCCGGTGCCCTGAGACAGTCTGTCCTCCTCCCGAATGTTATCATCACCTCTTGCTGTATGATTAAGAGCTGGAATGCCTACAGATGCCTCCAGAAAGCCTGTTTACCCCTGTGCTAGGGAAAGGTGTTTCTTTAGATGCCTGAGGGCACAACTCAAGGCACGTGATCCTCATGACAATGCAGGGACAGAAAATGCGACTCCTGGTAATGTAATCTTCCTCTACATAACTGGAGGACACACATAGAATGGGGTCCCCGAGAGCCCAAAACTAGTCCAATATCCAACAATCACTTATACCCACTAGATTCACCAATCACCTTGGGTTCTGGAGTAGCATACTACTGCGTCAATACTTTATAAGTGCCGTATGAATGCAATTACATGAATACAAGATGTGTGTGTCCACGTGGGTATTACAGAAAGGGCCGTCGACGTGTCAGTGCCATTGTGCCCCAGACAGTTGCGTATTCCGTCACAATTTGTAACAGGTCGGCTAAATTTCAGAACCCTTCCAGTAAGTAAGAATTTAAATGTAAGGATAAAAATTGCATGTGTAAAGCAATTCTGTAAGTACCTTTCGTAATATATAATGGCTAAGTGTTTCTTTCGGTAGCTACACTGCCCAGACACGAGGAGGGAGCCTTATTGTCGTGCTGTTCATCGGAGACAAGGTATTTGCTTCTTCCATACAGCTTAAAGTCATCTTCCCAAGAAAAGAATT
Source organism: Lissotriton vulgaris (assembly GCF_964263255.1). Classification (NCBI taxonomy): domain Eukaryota; kingdom Metazoa; phylum Chordata; class Amphibia; order Caudata; family Salamandridae; genus Lissotriton; species Lissotriton vulgaris. The sequence goes on from NC_141689.1 coordinate 624,659,731, forward strand.
CATGTCTTTAAAGATCTAGAAAGGAAAATAAATACGCTGCAGTAAAATTGTTGAGCAGAGGAATCTATCTGGACATTTCACAAAACATTTCATTATGCTGATAATTCCCTGAAGTGCTCTCAGGAGTGCTTTAAACTGAGGATTACTGCGTTGGATCTGATGGACTTTTTTGTAGGGCCTTTAAAAGGCGCTGAACCATTTTTTTATTTTATTTAAATAATGCCTTTAAAATGGATTTTTAGAGGTATAATAACTCCTTAAGAGTCAGTTATGCTAAACAGTTTCTCTTGATAGAAATGTTGTAAAACTCGTTAGCTGCACAATTTCAGATGCCAGCTTGGTGCACACTAACTGACAGGTGAGCCAGGCTTTGTAACATACACTGCAGTAGGTGTAGTGTCACACAGCTAGCAATGCGCAATCTGTGGGCAGGTGAAGGCTCAAACCTGACAGAACATGACTGATTAAGTGAATGAGAAGGGCGCGATTCTCTTTCAGAGTTCAGAGAAGGCAATAGTGAAGTCCAATGGTTTACGGAATGAGAGGTAAAAGGTGATTACCACGAACTGGTAGCCTGCCCGGGATGGGCACTTGTTCTCTTCCACAAGTATCTTTTCGAGATCTATTATCACCACGCATCTAGGCCTATTATTCTTTGCACGTGTGCAAAATGTGCTCATTTTGACATACCACTGCTGCTCTTAGCAGTTGAGACCTCCGTTTGGCAAAATGCGACTGTCACACCTAACATGCACGTCATGTAACTGCTGATCAGTGCAGTTTGGGGACTTCCATAGGAATTGCTTCGTAAACAATCCCCTGACCCATCTGTTAAACCACCTACGTGTCTTTCTTCGTGAAGGATTCATTTTTTTCATATTTGTATCTTAGAAAATCGCACTAAAAGTAAAATATACATGTAGTTCCAATTTAAAAAAAATAAAAAAGTCAAAACAAGAGAAAATGCTCATATTTATATATAATGAAAGATTACAAAAAATAATATATATGTGTGTATCTTAGATGTAACTAAAAGTTCAATATATGTATTATATAAAACGTGTGCGTGTGTGTATATATATATAGTATATATATAAATAATATATATATATAAGAATGTAAGTATATATATATATATATATGTGTGTGTGTGTGTGTGTATATTTATATATTAACACATTTCAAACTCCCCAAAAAACATAAGTTATTTTGATGAAATGTGGGTAATTGTTGTTCTTTGGCCTTTGGCCATATTTGATGAGCTATATAGCTCTTTTGGTTTTCAGTCTGAGTCGGCCTGCTTTTCTCCTTTAAAAGAGGCGAATGCTATATCTTTAATAAAAGCATTGCATACTCGGCTAGTCTGAGCAGAGGGAACAGATGTATGTTTGGTCAGGCATGCTTGAGAGAACTACTTCAAACCCCGCCATCATTCCCGGAGTAATGTAAGCTTTCAACGGTCCATCTCGCTTGAGAATTCACGCTCTTCTACACAACAGGTGTGCAAAGAGGCCTTGTTGTGGACACAAACATGTCCTTTGGACGAAAGGTCAGGTAAACCTGTCCAGCTGGGAATCTGTCATACAAAAGGTGTTGTCATTCTGCCTCAAGGCTGATTAGATGTGATAAGGCCTTGGCTAGATTGCAGCATCATCGCAATGGATCACCCAGGATGCCTTCTCACTGAGCCGAAGAATTGCCCCCAAAGCACTACTTCGACACAAAACACCCTCTGCTACTTAGGCCCCGACAACCTCTATTTCAGCACCTCTATCCCAAAAAAAAATCACAGCTTAGATCCCACATTGTGCAGTGGCAATGTTTTCTTATAAATAACGGCGGGAAAAAGTTTCGTGGTTTGCTCTTTCATGAAAGGTGAAACACCTTTTTTGGGATCACATACGCCCTCTCGCAAACTTTAACATAATGTATAATGTACAGTTCAAAGGCCGAAATAAATGAATTATGCAGACACTCTTGTTTGAACAGTTTGAACAGGTGGACTGCAGACAACTGTGACCCTGCGTACACTTTAGCCCCATCGCCAATCTTGTGTACATCAAATACACTTAGGTATCTCCTATTGGTGTGATGAATGACATTAGGTACTCGCAGATGTATGTTATAAGGATACTGCGAGCCACGAAGGAATTCAGAGGCCCTATACCGTCATGAGATTTCTCACTCATGGCTTTGGTGTTTCTTGCACCTGTCTCATCCGAACACCTCTCCACCATTGCTTTGGGCCTCCTTTCATTGAACAGTCTATCCTGCCTTAGTGCCTCTTTCCCCCAAATTCACTGCACATTTCCAGAAACAGCTCTCCAATGATTGTACTGTTATTTACATTTATTTCCAAAAGAATGTGCCCTGCCCAGCACATTTGCTAACTCTCTGGGTTAAGGCATGGGCAGTGCGCAGAAGTAAAAGACGTAGAGATTGTTGAAGTCCCTCATCCACCTTTCACCAACGCAGCTGGGTCCAGATTGTCAGGGGAATGTCGGAATTTTTAATTACGCAGACGATCTTCAACTGGTGTTTAACATTAATTCATCTGCTTCCTCTGAATCCAACGTTCAAAACACGATGGTCTTCATAGCTTCATAAGTGACTGGGTGAATAACAACCAGTTGTAGTTGAATCCGGAGCAAACGGAGCTGATCCTCACAGGTAGTTTGGCTGACCCTTGGCACTCCAACTTCTAGCTCCCGAAACTTGGTAATCCCCCTGTGCCAGCTGTCTCTTCGAAGAGTCTGGGGAACATTATTAGTAATGATTTGTCCATGAAGTCTCAAATCAGCTCGATAGCCTCTGCTGGATTCTTCCAGTTGCGTAGAATAAAGAATATCAGCAGATTTCTGAGCAGGGAAGCCATGATCTTGGTCATTTTAGCCCTAGTGATCTCTCGCCTAGACTATGCCAACTCATTATACGTTGGCATTCCACATACCAACTGAGACGCCTCAAACTAGTCCAGAACCAGGTGGCTAGGCTGATTTATCATCAGCCCAAATAGCATCATGTCACCCAATTAATGAAAAACCTACACTGTCTCCCAGTGAGTAAGCGTTGTATTTTTAAGATGGGCTGTACTATTTTCAAAGCACTACATGGTAACAGTCCGGCTTTTATTTCAGCTTGCTTACACCGCTATACTCCCTCTCGAAACCTTAGATCCTCCCACCTGTATCTGTTGGAAATTCCCTCAGCCAAACGGAAGAAGTATGTGGACTACGGTTCTCTGTCCTTGCCCAGCAACTTTGGAACTCCTTCTCAGCGGAGTTAAGGTCCTTGACCTCCTTTGCCCAGGTCAGGAAGCGGTTGAAAACTTGGTTGTTTATTCAAGCATACTCTGATTAAGTATTCTCCTTGCCACCGCCACCATCCTCACCTTAGCGCCAAGAAACCGTTGGTGTATCTGCGCTTAATAAGTGCTTTTAACATAACATAACAACATATGTTGTAATATTGTTAGTAAAATTGTTATTTAGTTAAAAATAAGTATATAGTTTGCAAATTTAGTTGATTTAGTAATTTAAAAAAAATGTAGTTACTAATTTTAAATTTAGTAGTGGGTGATTGTGGTTGTAGAAGAATAGAGAGGGAATGTTAATTAAATTATAATTGATTTAAATTTAATGGCAAGTATTTTTTTGTTAATAATTATTTAATTGGTTATCATTTATGTTGATTGTTAAATTGTGACATAAAGGGCCTCATTTGGATGTCGGTCTGACTGACATCCATGGTTCAAACTCCTACAGCCTTATTACAAAGAAGACGGTCGGAGTTTAAATCAACCGGTCAAACAAATCGGCTTCCGATGGGTTCAAGGAGCCCGCCGGCCAGTTGTTAGCGGCACATAATCCAGAATGGACAGCGATTCCGCCATTGGGATTATGATGTTGGTTTCAGGCAAGCTTTCCTTGTCGGGCTTTCCTACATGGAAAGCCTGTCAGAAAGCAACTTTGGGACCCCTACCTAAGCCCCCTTCCCTCTGGGGCCTCCTGTTGATGGCCTTCGCCCTGAAAATCCCTGCACCATGTGGCAGGCACCATGAGTTGCCTGCCACATGGTGCAGGGATTTGTAAAAACTCCCATTTCTCTATAGGAGCTTGTGCTGCAGACGGTTTCTGCCCCCACCACATGCTTCCATAGGGAAATAGGACTTTGCAACCGCACCGTGTGCAGTCACATCGTGATTACAGTTTTAGACCACCAATCCGACGTCTGTCATTTCAGAAACCACAAAGATGTCGGTCAGAGGTAACTCCAACCAACATCAAAACCGACCCCTATAAGTTTTCATTTAATTTGTAACATAAGGGGGCCGATTCTGATTCGGTAAAATCCTGTCAAAAATAGCCGTACAGAGCATTTTTCCCATACGAATTGTATCCTCGAACGTCCCCTACCAAAGATGTAGTACGATGCGTACCCAAAGCAGTTCTCCGTCCGAATCGTACCAAAGCCCGTACGACTCAATAATCCGTACAAATTGCATTCGGAACGCGCAGTACGTCTACGATCATGGGGTGTATGAACCATACCCCTACGATCATCGGATGTACGAACCATACACCTACGATCATGGGGTGTACGAACCATAGACCTACGATCATGGGGTGTACGAACCGTACCCTATGTGATTGTGTGGCTCTCCGTACGAACTGCTTATACGCGACGTTTACCGTATGAATCGCGTACTCATTCCCCGGTCCGGATCGTACTTGTCGGGTCGTACGGCATGTTTACGATTCGCACGGTTCACTTTCAGGGTCTGTATCGTATGGATTTTCCCTTGCTTTTCGTAAGGTTCGCAACTACTCGGATGTATTTTTTTACTATGGATCGTACTACGCGATTCGGACGGATTTGTTTCCTGAATCGAAATCGACCCCTAAATGTATAATTTAGTTTTTATTATTTATATTAATATTTTTAAATAGATTCTAATTTTTTTTAAATTGTTAATTAATATAATATTAATATTCTCTGTTAGCTATAATTTATTATGTGTTGAAATAGTTTTAATAAATGATTTGAACTTTTATTGGTATATGAAATTCTTTCTAAGTTCACAGATTTCCCTGATGTTGCTTTGACTGGAGGGGGAAAAGTAAAGCTAACCCCTCCAAAGTGCAACCTTTTTCATACTGTTGCTTAGATTGCAGTAGGAATAATACATCTAAGCATTCCAAAGTCCAACACTTTCTCCACTATTGAATGAGAATAGTACCTCAAACTCTCCTAAAGTCCAAACCTTCCCTACTGTTTCTTAGACTGGAATGGTAATAGTAAATCTAACCCATCAAAAGTCCAATGCTTTCCTTACTGTTGTTCAGACTGGATTGAGAATAGTATATCTAACCCCTCTGAAGTACAGCGTTTTCTCTACTGTTGGTTAGACTAGATAGGGAATAGTAAAGCAAGCCCCTACGAAGTCGAACACTTTTCCTACTATTGCTCAGACTGGAGAGGGAATAGTTAGTCTAACCCATCCGAAGTACAACTCTTTCCCTAATGTTAATAGCAAATTTAAGCCCTATGAAGTGCAACCTTTACCCCATTGTTGATTACAGTGGATTTGTAATATTTATTATATGGCTGTTTATTCCTATTATTTTTTTTTGTCTCTGTTTAGACATCTTTATGTTATTTGTAGAGAAAGGAGTTTTACTAATTTTATTTAGTTATTTAGTTAATACATGATACATACACACATATATATATATATATATATATATAGTGAGCAAGCCTTATCGGCGAAACGCGTCGCACTTTTTCACTCTGCTAATAAATTTTGCAAACGGAATCCGTGTGTCCTGGTCTACTTCGGAACAAAGGAGGTAACTGGGGGTACATATATATATATATATATATATATATATATATATATATATATATATATATATATATATATATATATATACACAAAACTCAAGTTTCGCTCTGAATCCCTGCCCCTTGCAGCGGAGGGCCCAAACGGGGTAGCGGGTCCCCAATAAATCAAAGATTTTCAAAACTCGATGAAGAAGGAATGTCCGGGCCAGCTTGTGCAGTTTAACGAGCTTTTATTGTTAGCTCCACTCGACGCGTTTCGAGGAAGTTTTCCTCTTGTTCACGAGCGTGAGTGAGAGTGACTTAGTGCATTAAATACGGTCACATGACATAAGTGAAATGGTAAACAGACTTGCAGGATTCAACCAAAACGAGCTACAATGCACAATTCAATGACAGTTCATCCAATGAAAACATAAAATAAAATATAGGCATGCACATTTCAAAACCACATTGCAGCGGGAAATTGGTAAATAAATGAAATGGAAATGAAAACGCATTACTTTGCGTGCGGCCTCATCATGCAATTGAAAGTTTGGAGAAAACACTTCAATAACAGTGTTGCTTCTCCTTGCATCGTGCGTAAATAACATTGTTACTTCTTCTTATGTCGCGCGTGAGCTTGGGTGAAGTTAAACTATTGCCCGATAATGTGCAACCTTGACGTGTGGTTAGCTAAAAAACAACCTTAACTACAGGTTGGAATTGCATCATCAAAAGACTCAATGATATATATACATTTATATATATATATATATATATACATATATATATATATATCACGTTCACTCTGCTGCTTGAACGACCCTCGACCAGCCAACGTTGATGCCATCGGTAGTCATGATCGTAGTAATATTTACATTAACGGGCTATTGTGATTGATGCGGGGCATATATTGCACGAGAATTCCTACTGGGAATCTCTTTTCTGGGGCGGTTCATTGTCAATTATATATGACGATCATTGACAATTATTGCCAGCGAGGTTACCAAACACAGCCAACTTCTTATACCACATGCACTCACCAAATTGAGAAGCACTGTATATATTGAATGTCAAAATACGGACATAGTGCTATAGAATTTTTGAAGCGAAATGAGTTCTTCATTAACTATGTGTGTTACTGAGTATTTTCTTTATGTCTATTGTGTATTGAAACAATTGTGGGACTATAAGTTTGGCAAAACACAAAATGGTGGTTATTTGATAAAGGCTTATGCCGAAACGCGTCGTCTTTGGTTAACGAGTGCACAATAAAGGGTTTGTGCAAGAATTCCTGGTGTGCCGTCTCTGTTTCCTTCTATTTGGTGGGATCCAGTACCTGCAGATATATATATATATATATATATATATATATATATATATATATATATATATATATATATATATATATATATATATATATATATATATATATATATATATATATATATATATATATATATATATTTATTTTATTTTTTTCACTTAAAAAACCATAGGTTTCAGGCCTTATATAGTTAGGAATTAGCACGTTAAAAACCTTGCAAATTCACTTAAAAAAACCATAGGTTTCAGGCCTTATATAGTTAGGAATTAGCATTTAAAAAACCATTGAAATTGCTCCTATATAGTTAGTTGGATTTAGTAGGTGCATGACTGACTGTATGAGTGAGTGATTAAATGTGTCTCACTGAGTGCATGGGTAAGTGACTAAACTGTCTTAATGTGTGCATCATTATGTCTGTTGTTCTGTAAACTGCTGCATGTGTTAATCAGTAGCTATATGAGTAAATATATGGGTTATTGATTGGTTGCCCAAGTATTTGTATGGGAGACTGAGTATGTGTGTGGGTGGCTGGGAGGTGTGTGACTCTGTGCATAGATGTGTGAGCAGTTGATTCACTAGATGTATGGGTTCAAAAGTGCATGTGGAAACAGCTGTATGGGCAGTTGACTGTGTGCATGAGTGTATTGGTGAGTGAATGGATATCTCAGTGCTATATGTCAAAGTAAGTACATATGTAAAACACAGTACATGTGAGAGTTGACATATATAAATAACTGTGCATAAGAGCCAGTGAATGTGTGAGTGGCTGTATGGATCATTGTGAACTTCAATCAAGGATTGTATAAAAGAGTAAATATGTGTTAGTATATGTTTGAATAAGTAAGGTGTGTATAACTGTATAGTAGAGGAAATGGAGGTGTGATTGATTCTTTGCATGACTGACTAGGTGTGTGAGTAACTCCATGGATGAGTGACAGTCTGTGAGTGTCTGTTTACACTGAGTGTATGTAAGGTTATATTAGAGTCTGAAGAGGTTCAACGTATTATCACATGAATGATATCATCAGTGATGTCATCAGTGATGTCATTTGAGATGTCATCAGTGATGTCATCAGTGATGTCACTGACCATGTCATGAATGATGTAATATGTGACATCATCAGCAGTGGATTGCGGGTGCGCGATATATAGTTAGTGGAACTAACTATATATGCGAATTTCAATGGTTTTGTGCGAGTAAAATAAGGTTTTGTAAATGCTAATCCCTAACTATATATGGTCTATAACCTATGGTTTTTTCAGTGAATTTTTAAGGTTTTGTAAATGCTAATTCCTAACTATATATGGTCTATAACCTATTGTTTTTTCAGTGAATTTCAATGGTTTTTTAATAGCAAATATCAAAAGCTGTAAAATGTATTCTTATTTTAATGCAAAAATATATTTTATATGTTTTTAATAAAAAAATTATGCATCTGCCAAACCCTGACCTCTTAATAGTGCACTGTGGTGGAAATGATTTGGGCACTATGACTCCGATGTCTGTCCTAGCGGAGCGAGTGCCCCTTCTTGGTCAGCGGGGCGCTGTTCGTGTTGCCTGCTGTTGCTGTTGCTTTTTCTTGCTGGTCCGATCCGAGGCCATCATGACTGGTGCCTTGTTTCGTGGCCTGGAGTTCTTGCGTTTCACTCCTGGCCCGTCCGCTTCTGGTTCAATGTGCACTTCGTGTCTATGGCCCTGGACAGACAGGGACAGGGTTGAGATAACTTGCATCAGCGGACTACTACTTCGGGCATGGATAACTGGCGTACTTTTGATTGTACAAGTATGATCGCTTCCTCATCATGTTCCTGTATTTGACTTTGCAGTGACTTCCTCTTCTCGTGGGTTCCAATTGTGCACAGCTGGAGGGTGGGAGCAGATCGTTTTGATTGCATGTCTCCTCTCCCGACAGTTCTTAGTTCCTTTTTCTCCCTTCCCCTTTCTTCTTTTTCCTTTCCTTTTTCTCTTTCTGAGTCTATATTTCAGGACTCGGTTTTTGGTCGACAGGCACACTGCTAGGGGGGGGGGTAGGCCGTAGCCTCTGCATGCGTGCTGGGTGGGGGGTTTGGGGGTGGGTCTTTTGTTTCGTCTTGGTTCTATGGGCCTTATTTTTCTCCTTTCTTTCTTGACTCTTCTTACTCTTTCCTTTTTCCTTTGGGTCAGGTTGGTGGTTAGGTGTAGCGCTGCTTATTGTTTCTGCTGTTGGTCTCTCCACTACCGTTAGTCAATATGTTCCACGATCATGGGGCGGGTACTGACCAGTATGTATTGTACTCTTTGTTCTTATCCTCAAGTTCTTCTGATGATCCTCTAATTATTGCCTAGTTTGTTGCTGATTCGCTGGGATCATTGCCCGCCATGTGTTCTCGATGAAGTGACTGCGTCTGATCCTTCTTACCTATAACTTTAAAAATTAACCTCACTTATCCTGTACTCAGTGGTCCCCCCTTTTCTCCAGTATGTGCTGCATCGGATAATTGCTTTTCCTCGTCTCAGGGATTGCTGAGCTGTTTTGATTTGTCTAGTGTGCTACCACTTGATTTCGCGGCCAGCCTGCATGGTTGTGGGCCCGTACCTGTAAGCTTTTGTTGCACAATAAAGGTTTCCAAAAATTTTTTTTAAAAAAAGAAAATGAGAAAATTTCTGACAATGAATTATTAGAACTTCTTTTTAATTTTGAAAATTAATCAGAGAAATAAATTTATATTTAATCATTCAAAAATTGTTTGAGACATTATTCATTTTTATATGTATTTTTTAAACTAGTACCAAATTGATTATAATGTAAAATCAGACTTTAAATATACTGTGCAACTTTTTTGTGTTACATAGTAAGTTTGCTCATAGATACTTCCTTTCTTCCACTATATTATCTCCAATGTGTATTTAACATCTCTTTATCATCTCCTGCCTCCATGGTGTTTCTGATTTCCTGACAAACTACGCTATGAATTCCATATACCACAATAACTTCTGAAACAACATGCAAGATATCTACAAAGAAAACAGTGTATTTTTATTTTTAGACTCTGCATTGGTACCTACATGTTGGTACTTAAATAAAAAAAAATAAAAAAATAAAACAAAAAGGACAATCAATATGCATACTTTATTTGAACATTCTTTCATCCTATTTACCCTATATTACGCTTCCCGGACTGCTTCCCTGTGCGCGTACCGAGCGCTCCCCCCGCAAATAAAACTATAATAATTTTTTTTTTTTTCCCCACGGTGCCCTTTCAAAGCCCCCTCATCAAACCAAGGGGGTCAGGGAGGATGTACTCTGCCCCCTTATGCTCCTTTCCCCCTTTGTTTTTGCCACATCTTGTGTCTCGATCCTACCGAGACACAAGATGGCGGCCGCTCCGGACTGTTTAGAATGTTCACAGTCACCTGGGAGCCAATCCGCTTCTCCTAGCGAAGTTCCGTTACGCGCCAGGTACGCGAACCGGAGCGCTAACCGGAGCGCTGTTACAGATATATCTGTTTTTTGAAACGTTAATTTCTCAAAATCCACTGGAGCACATATATTGAGACATAGCAAAGGCACATCGGGCAAACCATATCTACAATTTTGCCAAGTTTTGTGTAAATCCATTCAGCCGTTCGAGCTAAAAGTGACTCCAACCGCCCTATGGAAAAATGAATGGGAAAAACGCGTTTTGGGACCCCCCTTTTTTCTCGGCCCCCCCCTTGACGAAACCCCCCCAATTTTTCAGGGGCTGCTCGGAAACAAAATTCCGTCCACAAACGCCAAAGTTATTCGACATAGATATTTCAGAAATCCCATAGGAGAAAAATCCTAACTATATATACCTACTGGCGACCGCCAGTAGGTAATATTCACTGAAAAAAACATAGGTTTCAGGCCTTATATAGTAAGGAATTAGCATTTGAAAAACCTTGCATATTAACTGAAAAAACCATAGGTTTCAGGCCTTATATATAGTTAGGAATTAACTTTTAAAAAACCTTGCAAATTCACTGAAAAAACCATAGGTTTCAGGCCTTATATAGTTAGGAATTAGCTTTTAAAAAACCTTTGAAATTCACTCAAAAAACGATATGTTTTAGGGAAGTTATAGTTAGCTGGACATTTCACTCATACAAAACCATTTAAATTGCTCCTCTTTAGTTAGTTGTACTAACTATATTTCACGCACCCGCAATCCACTGATGATGATGTCACATATTAGATCATTCATGACATGGTCAGTGACATCACTGATGACATCTCAAATGACATCACTGATGACATCATCCAGTGAATGTGGTTTGCTTTGTTATTTAAATATGCATTATATATATAGCAATTTTGGCCTGGGGGGTCCTTGTGGGACCCCCTGAGCAGGTCTAGGGGTTCAGGGTACTTCTACCCTGCCCCCTTTTTGAGTTCTACACATTTGTTTTTCTGCTATATCCAAAGGAAAACACCTCCTCCGTGAAGAAATGTAGAGAGGCCACTAGGGGGAAGAAACTTGGAAACCCTTTATTTGACACAGCATAGGCATGATGCATTTCAGTATAAAAACCTTCCTCAGATGCTGCTGCTGTTACCAGGTGTATGACTCCTCCCAAAGTTATTCCAAATAGAATGTTGTGGATTTCCTATGGAAACTAGGTCCTAACTATAACTACCTACTGGCGACCGGTAATATTTATATATATATACACACAAAGATATAAATATATGTATATATATATTCACTGAAAAAACCATAGGTTTTACACACGTTATAGTTAGGAAGTAGCATTTGAAAAACCTATGAAATTCACCGAAAAAACTATAGGTTTGACACCAGTTATAGTTAGCTGGAAATTTTACTGACATAAAACCAATGAAATTCCATGTTATAGTTAGTTGGACTCACTATAACTTGCGCGTGTAATGCACTGCTGATGACATTACATATTACATCACTCATGACATGGTCAGTGACATCACTTATGACATCACTGATGACAGACCTCCTTTAAGTGTAATGTAACCCTTAAAACACATATTGGAAAATAGAAATTAACATTTTCAAAAAAATGGAGATACCCATACCAGTTACAACAACCAATTCAGTAATTCCACCATCTATATGCACATTCTCTCATTCACCAACAGTTCTATATAGTCACTCATACATATACTCACTCATCATATGTAGTGATACACCTATACATCCTGTTACACACCGACAATCATCCAAAAGTTACTCACACACATACTCACACATGCAAATAAACTATTGAACATCCATTTATTTGCATATAAAACTATACACACTCAACCACCCATACAGTCCTGCACATATGGTGTCTTCTAAACACATACAAAGAGAGAGTTAGTCATTCATGCATCTATGTGATTAGTAATACCCCCATAAAACCATAGAAACACTCATACTGATACTAAAAAAACATCTAAGAACCCAAATACCTACACATGTAGGTACTCATCAATCCATGCACCCAGTTATTCACAAAGTGAAACACTGATACATATATTTAAATATTTAAACATTACTCGCTAATATATGTATTCACTAAGGTACACTTAATAAGCCAGTTATCCAATCATTTCTTTTTGAAAAAAACATTCATTAAGACAATAATTTAAACATTTATTCTTCCCTCGACCTTTACATATACATATATAAAACATATTTATTTTTTAGAAAGACACACATTCACTGGATGGTGTCATAAGTGATGTCACTGACCATGTCATGAGTGATGTAATATGTAATGTCATCAGCAGTGCATTACACGCGCAAGTTATAGTGAGTCCAACTAACTATAACGTGGAATTTCATTGGTTTTATGTCAGTAAAATTTCCAGCTAACTATAACTGGTGTCAAACCTATAGTTTTTTCAGTGAATTTCATAGGTTTTTCAAATGCTACTTCCTAACTATAACGTGTGTAAAACCTATGGTTTTTTCAGTGAATTTCATAGTTTTTTTGAATGCTAGTTCCTAAGTATGTAATCACGTTCGTAACTAGATAGTGTCACCGCCTACACGTCCTGAGAAGCACATGTAAAGTCATGTGACTTGAAAACAAAACTTCCAATTGGTTATTAGTAGTTTCTGTTCTGGAATTTACACGAAGCACTCCACCCACTTTCCTCACAATCTTTTCTACTCTCAAGAGACAACAACGTCGAGCATCTTCCGGAAGACTTTGCTGAAATGGCTGCCCTACCGCATTCATCTTCCGAATCTGAAGGAAATGAGCGACCACCGTTAAGAAGAAAAAAGGAATCTTTCATTTGGCAATTTTTCACTTATCCTGAAGATCAAAAGAAAGTGAATGCGCCAAAAGTAACCTGCACGATATGCAATTCGGAGCTCTCAAGTCAAGTCAAGTCAAGTCATAACATTTATATAGCGCACTACATACCCAGAGGGTTTCAAGGCGCTTAGGAAGGGGAGGAGGATTATTTGTCAAATATCCACGTTTTAAGCTGCTTTCTGAACGCTAGGTGATTCTGGGTGAGGCGAAGGTAAGCGGGGAGTGAGTTCCATGTTTTGGCAGCCAGGTATGAGAAGGATCTGCCTCCCATGGTGGTCTTGTTGATGCGAGGTACAGTGGCGAAGGCTTGGCTGGAAGAGCGAAGTTGTCGGGAGGGGGTGTAAAAGGACAGTCGAGAGTTGAGGCAATCTGGTCCGATGTCGTAGAGTGATTTGTGTGTGTGGGTAAGCAGTCGGAAAGTAATCCTCTTATTGACGGGTAGCCAGTGGAGGTCTTTAAGGTGACCAGAGATGTGTTCGTTGCGTGGGATGTCTAATATGAGCCTGGCTGAGGCGTTTTGGATTCGTTGTAGTTTCTTCTGGAGTTTAGCGGTGGTACCTGCGTAGAGGGTGTTTCCGTAGTCCAGTCGGCTCGTGACTAGAGCGTGGGTGACTGTTTTCCTTGTTTCGGAGGGGATCCAGCGAAATGTTTTTCTGAGCATGCGAAGAATGTTAAAGCAGGAAGAGGATACGGCGCTGACTTGTTTGTTCATTGAGAGTGAAGAATCCAGGATGACGCCAAGGTTCCGTGCGTGGTCTGTCGGGATGGGTGCATTTCCGAGGGCTTCCGGCCACCAGGAGTCGTCCCATGCAGAGGGGGATTTACCTAAGATGAGGACTTCTGTTTTGTCTGAGTTCAGTTTCAGACGGCTTTGTTTCATCCATTCGGCGACTTCTTTCATTCCTTCGTGTAGGTTAGTTTTGGCAGTGCTGGGGTCCTTGGTGAGAGATAGGATCAGTTGAGTGTCATCCGCGTAAGAGATGATGTTGAGGTTGTGTTGGCGGGCGATGGCCGCGAGGGGGCTCATGTATATGTTGAAGAGGGTGGGACTGAGTGAGGATCCTTGTGGTACGCCGCAGATGACTTCGGTGGCCTCGGACTTGAAAGGTGGGAGGCGGACTCTCTGGGTTCTTCCGGTGAGGAACGAAGTGATCCATTCCAGGGCCTTTCCTTGGATTCCGATGTTTCTGAGGCGTTGTAAAAGGGTGCTGTGGCAGACTGTGTCGAAGGCTGCAGAGAGGTCGAGGAGGATGAGGGCGACTGTGTCTCCATTGTCCAGCAGAGTTCGAATGTCGTCTGTTGCTGCGATGAGGGCGGTCTCAGTGCTGTGTTTGGCTCGGAAGCCAGATTTTGAGGGGTCGAGGGATTTGTTGGCTTCGAGGAAGGCGGCGAGTTGGTTGTTGACGGCTTTCTCGATGACTTTGGCCGGGAATGGAAGAAGCGAGATGGGGCGGTAGTTTTTGAGTTCGGTGGGGTCTGCTGTTGGTTTTTTCAGAAGGGCGGTGAGTTCAGCGTGTTTCCAGTCTTCTGGGAAGGTAGCGGAGTTGAAGGAGCAGTTGATGACGTCTCGGAGGTGCGGAGCTATGACGGAGTCTGCTTTGTTGAAGATGTGGTGAGGGCATGGGTCTGTGGGGGATCCAGAGTGGATGGAGTTCATCAGGCGGATGGTGTCCTCAGTGGAGATTGGCTTCCAGGCGTTAAGGGTGTTAACGGGGGGAAGATGGTCAGCTGATGGTAGGGTGGGTTGGCTTCCGGGTTGGTTGTCAAAGCTGTTGTGGATGTCAGCAATCTTGTTGTGGAAAAAAGAGGCTAGGGAATCGCAGAGGGTTTGAGAGGGGGTGATGTCGTTGGAGATGGCACCATGCAGCGGCATGTTAAACAAAGGCATCCTGAGCATTATGCAAAAGCATCGACAAGAGCCCTAGCCACGCTATTACCATCAGAGGTGGCCAGCACATCTTCTGGTGTACGACCTGTATCTCCATCGAGTGCTGAGATGGACTTGAGACCATATCTTGCGAAGGTGCATATGAAATGCAACAAGTGTGGAGAAATTCTTTTGTATGGAGAGCAGAGCCTCGTTCTTATTAAACTCAAAATTGACAGTCACAAATGCCCCAAGAAAAGATAAATTTCTTCACTTCATTTTCAAACTATTACATACTGAAAAATGTAGTAGCAACTTTAAGAAATCGAAAGCATCATAACACTTCTTTCCCAAAAAAAAAAAAAAAAGTTCTTTTCAGAACTAACTCTTTCTACCAAAACGTGCTCCAAGAGCATATTATGAGATATTTTTTCGCCGCTTTATTTTAGTGCGAGACCGGGTGCGCGCACCCTCCTATCGCGTACAGGACCTGACACTTGCATGTGAAGTCATGTGACTTCTAAACAACACTTCTAATTGGTTCTTGGTAGTTTCTATTCTGGAATTTACACGCAGCACTCCACCCACTTCCATCACTTTCTTTTCTACTCTCAAGAGACAACAACGTCGAACATCTTCCCGAAGACTTCGGTACAATGGCTACCGTTCCGCATTCATCTTCCGAATCTGATGAAAATGAGCGACCACCTTTGACAAGAAAAACGGAGGCCACGCTATTACGATCAGAAGTAATCAGCACATCTTCCGGTGGATGACCTGTATCTCCATCGAGTGCTGAAATGGACTTGAAACCATGTCTGGCGAAGGTGCACATAAAATGCAACAACTGTGGAGAACTTCTTGTATATGGAGAGCAAAGCTTTACTCTAATTAAACACAAAATTGAGAGTCATAAATGCTCCAAGAAAAGTTAAATTTCTTCACCTTATTTGGATAGTATGACATACTGAAAAATATCGTAGCAACTTTAAGAAATCAAAAGCATCAAAACACTTGTTTCCAAAAAAAAACAAAAAAAAAAAAACGTTATTTTCAGAACTAACTCTTTCCACCAAAACATGCTCCAAGAGCATATTATAAGATGTTTTTTCGCCGCTTTATTTTAGTGCGAGACCGGGTGCGCGCACCCTTCTATCGCGTACAGGACCTGACACTCCCATGTGAAGTCATGTGACTTCTAAACAACACTTCTAATTGGTTCTTGGTAGTTTCTATTCTGGAATTTACACGCAGCACTCCACCCACTTCCATCACTTTCTTTTCTACTCTCAAGAGACAACAACGTTGAACATCTTCCTGAAGACTTCGGTACAATGGCTACCGTTCCGCATTCATCTTCCGAATCTGATGAAAATGAGCGACCACCTTTGACAAGAAAAACGGAGGCCACGCTATTACCATCAGAAGTAATCAGCACATCTTCCGGTGGACGACCTGTATCTCCATCGAGTGCTGAGATGGACTTGAGACCATATCTGGCGAATGTGCACATGAAATGCACGAACTGTGGAGAACTTCTTGTATACGGAGAGCAAAGCTTTACTCTAATTAAACACAAAATTGAGAGTCATAAATGCTCCAAGAAAAGTTAAATTTCTTCACTTTATTTGGATAGTATAACATACTGAAAAATGTCGTCGCAACTTTAAGGAATCAAAACCATCATAACACTTGTTTCCAAAAAAAAAAAAAAAAAGTTCTTTTCAGAACTAACTCTTTGTACCAAAACAAGCTTCAAGAGCATATTAGCTGATATTTTCTCGCCGCTTTCTTATAGTGCGCGACCGGGTGCGCGCACCCACCTATCGCGTTGAGACACGCATGTGCAGTCATGTGACTTTAAAACAACACTTCCAATTGGTTCTTACTAGTTTCTATTCTGCAATTTACACGGAACACTCCACCCACTTCCCTAGAAAACCAGTTTATCGAAAAACTTTTAAAGCCTCCTCTTATGAAATATTCGACATCAATCACATAGCAGAGTACTAAATAGCACTATATACACTCCGTCCCTTAATTATAAGAGACTTATTGCTATGTAAAAGCAACTTTTGTTTTCCAAGATAATGTGAAATGCTGAGCCTATTACATAATTTTATTTCACATATATGTTACTATTCTCCTTCGAGTACTAACACCGTAGAAAATACCACCAATAGCGGTGATATTTTTTACACCGAGAACGGGCGATTTCTATCGCTTACAGCCCTTACAATTATAAAGTTTTATTTCCTAAGTCTCTGATCTCCAACTGTGCAACGTAGCTCCCCTGTGTGTCGTAATAAGGTCCATAAACAAAAACTACAGAGCCAGCATTATAAACATACACAGAACCACAAAACGACAAGAGCCACCATGCTGATATATATCCTTAATATAATAAACCTCTGAGAATAAATACATATTTCCGTGGCACCCCATAACACAAATGTGGCGTCCTCTGACTCTGCTCCATTACCAAACACCGTAACTCCCCGCCCCCCTCACTTTTCACTAAACTCCGCACTCCACCCCAGCCGAACCCCCTATTACAAACCCCCAACCTACCCTCCCTGCCCAAACCCACCATGAACCTCAAACCGCCCCTAGAAAACTTATAAGACACAGGATTACTAAAACTCAAAGAATACGCAACAGGCAGATAATCTAAATAGTACATAAAGGCACATATTTTTTCCAAAATACTATTTAAAAACATGTTCTATTTTTTATAAATCTATCATGCATCTGACCCTCTAGAACTGCTTTCAAAACGTGAACTATAAACCTCTACTTTTCATTTTCAAACCATACACTTTCATCTGCCCCTCTAGAACTGCTTTCAAAACATGAACTATAAACCTCTACTTTTCATTTTCAAACCATACACTTTCAATTACATTATTTTTTTTCCACAATTCATGTAATGTTACACACCTTTTCTAAAATACACCAGTCCGTATCATTTATAAGGATTTATTTTCAGTCTTCATCAGTGACACTTTCTTAACATATAATGGAAATCACTGTAACTTTTTAAACAACAATGCTAACGCGGTAAAAATAACCCTTCATTTGCTTTCCTTTAAGAATGCACACTATGTACCCCACGCATGCGTTTCCTAATCTTTGTATTTGGCAGCGAATACCGACCTTGAATCGGAAGACATGAACAAGACCGCCATTGTCACATTTAAAACTGAACCTTGCATCTGCTCACACACATATCTTTCACTAAGCTAACATTCACAGAAAACAGCATTGATGTAAAAAAAAATTGACCTTGCTTTACAACTCCCTCAAATCACTCCCTTATTTTTTAACGCATCCTCCAGTTCAAAAAAAGCTACTTTTTTAATAACCACTAAGCAATATATAAGTGACTAGACTCCTAGAAAATGTATCAAGTCATTCTGCTCCTCTCCACTGCATAGCCGGCGACCTAATTCTGTGGAGTTGCTATACAACCGGCAGTGCTGCGCCGTTTCCTGTACCATCTTGGGAAATTCAAAATGGATGTCCCTCCTGCCTTCGCAAACGAGCCGGGCCACTTAGAACTATTTCGACAGAGAATGCTTCTATACTACGGCACCTTACCAATCTCAACTTTGAATACTTCATATCGATTATCATTCCGATATTCGTATTTCACCTGTGTGCAGCCTGTATTTCATTGCCTGAGCTGTGATTTCACGTGGGCCCTGGATTTATGTCTCTGCAATTTGGTACCTCCTGAACCGAATTACAATCACCTCATGAATCCATTACTTGATCATGAACAGCTTTGTTACAACGGAGGGTTTATGGCCTTTGCAGCGATACAAAGAGTTCTGGGTCATTGGAATATATTCGCAGCGGCGCAAGATTTCCTAACAGAGAGCTACATCGAAAACCCACCGAGCTGCCCTATGATGGTAAAAGACGCCCCAATAATGACAGATCATGAATGCTCCTTTCATCTTCTCAATTGGATGGCTGACATGTTTTCAGATGATAACAATGATTTCATGTTAGAGGCACTTGCTGCATCCTTTGCCTACACAATGGATGGTTAACTCTTTCCTAACAGCGAGCTACATCGAAAACCCACCGAGCTGCCCTCTGATGGTAAAAGAGGCTCCGATTATAACAGATCTTCAGTACTGCTTTACTCTTTTCCATTGGATAGCTGACATAATTTCAAATGATAAAACTGATTTCCTGTTACAAGCAGAAGCTACCTATTTTGCCTAAACAATGCTTCAATAACTCTCAAACAAGCCATTGACGTCCTCATTTCCTTTTGGTTTTCTATATTCTTCACGTTATTTTCCATATTTTCTTTTGAAGAACAGACCTATTTGCTTTACTAACAGTGGACATTATGATTTTGTGTTGTTAGACAGCTGATTCATAAAGTAATGATGTATAACCACTTGCATTTTCATATATCGTTCCTAAACTGAAAGGCCAGAAACCTTCTTCCATTTATTAAAATATAATATACTTCCTTATAAAACTGTACAATGTTTTTTTCCAACTATATTCATTTTTCTTCAACTATAGCGTTTGTATTCCATGTACTACTGACAATACCAATTACTGTGTTTTTTGCAATTTCTGTACTCATATTACATAATGATTTGCCTTTAAAATAGTACATTTCTAAATAAACATTTCAAATATTCACGGTTTCTCTTTTAATCCATAATCTCAACTGAAATGATTTCATATTGAAAAACTATTCATGGGTTCCACATAACCTTAACTGTAGTCACTGAGGACCTTATTTATGAAGACCTTCCGCCGCCAGTGCCTCATTTTTTAAAATGGGAAAAAGTAACGCACCGGTGGCGCAAGGCCTTCATAAATAAAGTCCTGAATGTTTTCTTTTCTCGACCTCACTTACTGATACTAGAACCTGCAAGCCAAATACGGCCCGTGAACTCTTTCTTAGTAGGTCGCACACCGTAAAGACAGTTATACCACTGTTAACATTTTTTTTTTACTGTTACTAAGCACCGACACAGTTCCGCTTCACTCAGAGTTAATCACTGCTCCCACGCTTCTACAGGCCAGACGCTATGTCGTATTTCTCTCCTTATCACCCTTTCATCTCCACAATAACAAACAGTTGTCCGCCAGCCACCAGAGAACAGACTCAGATGCAGAGGCACCAAAGAGTGAACCCATCACCAACTGCCATCTCCGGCTGTTTCCATGGTTACACCTCATTCTGCACCTTGCTGAAGGCAGAGGTCAAAAGTTCATGTCTCAACGTTCTACAGCAAACTAAGAACACTGTTTTCCCTCCAGAAACACCTGCCAATCCACAACTCAGATACATGTCTTGTTTTTTCACACCCAATAGTACTTTTCGTTTAACATAAACATTAACCTGTTTAATCTCCACTTGTTACAATCAACCAGTCATTTTTATTTTTTAAACCACACCCAGCCTCTTCCTTTTTCTTTATTTAGAATTTCAACTTCTAGCTACCATTCCACTTCCAGAACCGATCGGAGGACGACTACAAATCCCTTGAAAATGAAGGTCTGGCTAATAGGACACAGTTATATTCACTGGAGTGAAAAATATGCAGTAAGCAGACGAATTTGCAACCTCAGCTTACCAAATGTACACATAACATTTATTTATTTAGGAGATTTGTAGAGCGCATGGCTGCCCGGGAGCGTCCCAGCGCTGACAGAATCCACTAAGTTCTCAAAAAGGATGGGCCGGGGGGTGGCATGGATCAGGGGAACAGCCATGTCTTCAGGGATTTACGGAATGTTAAAAGATTAGGTTGGGCCCGGAGGGCTGGTGGAAGAGTGTTCCACATCTTGGATGCCAAGTAGGAGAATTGTCGATCTCCGAAACGTGATTTTTTGGTTTTGGGTATTTTAGTCAGGTGGGCATTGGTAGAGCGTAAGGTTCTGGTTGTTGTGTGGGGAGTTACGAGATTTTTCAGAACCGGGGGACCATTTCCGTGCAGGATTTTGTGGGTTAAGCACATGGCCTTGAAGTGCACTCTTTGTTCCACCGGGAGCCAATGAAGTTCTTTGAGTGCGGGTTTGGCAGAGCAGCGCTTTTTGGTGCCAGTAAGAATTCGTGCCGCCGCATTTTGCACCACCTGGAGCTTAGAGATGACTTTTTTTGGTGATCCAAGGTATAGGGCATTTCCGTAGTCCAATCTGGACAATATGAGGCCTTGGATGATCAGTTTTCTGGACTGGAAAGGAAGGATAGGGAGGATTTTGCGGATGGACCGGAGCAGGCCAAAGCAAGTTCCTGCAGTTTTCTTAGCCTGGGTGCTGAGAGTGAGTTTATTATCCAGCCAGATCCCTAAGCTTTTGATATCGGTTTTGGGGGTTGGAGGTGGGCCCATACTGGGTGGCCATAAAGACTCCGGGCGAAAAAGGGACTGGTTGCCTAAAACCATAAGCTCCGTTTTTTCCCCATTGAGCTTTAAATGGGAGTTGCTCATCCACCTGACGATGTCCTCCAGGCAGGAGTACAGATCTAAGGAGGGGGGGTCTGATTGGCTTAGGGAAACGACCAACTGTGTGTCGTCCGCGTAGGTCAGAAGTTTGATGCCATAGGGGACGACAATTTGTTCCAGAGGTGCCATGTATACGTTGAAGAGTGTCGGGCTCAAAGAAGAGCCCTGAGGCACTCCGCAACGTATAGGGGTTTCCTTAGAGATGCAGTCTCCGTCTGCTACCTGAAAGGAACGATTGTGGAGGAAGGATTTTAACCATTCAAGGGCAGTCCCTTTGATGGCCAGATTTGCTAGGCGTTGCGCAAGAATGCTGTGGTTGACGGTGTCGAAAGCTGCGCTGAGGTCCAGGAGGATCACTGCCACTGATCCTCCTGCATCGATGATCTTCCTGGCTTCTTCGACCACCGCAACCATAGCAGTTTCTGTCCCTTGGCCCGGGCGGAAGCCCGTTTGCGAGGTTTTTAGCAGTTCATTGGACTCCAGATAGAAAGAGAGCTGGGAGTTTATGTATTTTTCCGCGAGTTTACTGATGCCCGGGAGGAGAGATATGGGTCGGTAGTTGACAAGGTTGTCCGGGTCAAGGTTAGGTTTTTTTATGAGTGCTTTCACTACCGCTTTTTTCCAGTTAGTGGGCACTATTCCGGACTCAAAAGAGGTGTTTAAGAGGTTGGTTATGAGAGGCAGAATGCTCGGGGCTACAAGTTTAAGATGTCTCATCGGGGCAGGGTCGTGGGGTGATCCGCTTTTGAGGGCTTGTAGTATAGAGCCCAGAATTTCCGCGTTGATGGGTTGGAATTTACTAAGTTCCACGCCATTTCTTTGCTGATGGGAGGAGGGGAGGGGGAGTGGGTCTGAAGGGGGAGGCGGCGGAAGTTGTTTAAGTATGTTTTGAATTTTAGAGTCGAAGAAGTTTGCTAACTCATTGCAGTGTTCTATAGTAGGGTCTCGCGCATCTGGGGGGGTGGGGGGTTTGAGAAGCTTTTTCAAAGTGAGGAACGTCTCCCTTGATGCGTTTGCCGCCTGGCTGATTTTCTCGCTGTAGAAAGAGGTTTGTGCGTTTTTCAAGGCTTTTTTATAATTCAGAATCATCAGTCTGTATTCGTTTTTGTCGGTGGGGTTGAAGCCTTTTCTCCAGACTCTTTCTGCTCTTTTGCAGGCCTTTTTCAGGAGGCGGAGTTCCTGGGTAAACCATGGGGAGGTTGCATTTTTCCTTAGTTTACGGTGGGATTTTTTTGGGAGGGCCAGGTCTAAGGAGTTGGTGATCCAGGAAGAGAATTCCCTATCTGCGAGTTCAATGTTTGAGCTAAGGTTGGGGACTGACTTCTCGAGGAGTTGTGTCCATTTGGCAACGTCTAGTTTTGCCCAGGGTCTAGATGGTCTGCCGGGGGCTTGGATTTGCGGTGGTTTGGAGTAAATGTGCCAGCTGAAAGAGGTGAGAAGGTGGTCGGTCCATGGCATGGGAATGGGGGGCCTGGTCTCCAGGTTCTGGAGGTTGCAGAATATAGGGTCAAGCAGGTGACCTCTGTTGTGAGTGGGAAGGGAGTTCTGAAGATGTAGTTGGTGGGTAGCCAGATCGAGGATCAGTTCTGCGGCTACATTATCTTTGCTATCTTCCAGATGGATATTGAAATCCCCTAGAATAAGGAAGTTGGGCTGAGCGCTGGATCTGGCTAAGGAGCATTCTAAAATGGAGTCAATGAATTTTCCCATAGCGCCAGGGGGGCGGTAGATGAGGAGTCCAGAGAGCGAAGTGCAAGGGGAGATCTGCAAGGTGAATTGGACGTTTTCACAGTCTGCCAGGGGACTGTCAAGAAAGCGGCAAGGTATGGAGTCCTTAGAGATGATAGCAATTCCACCCCCTCTACCTTTGGGCCGGTCAAGATGTTGAATGCTAAATCCTAGGGGTAGTGCTAGGACTATGTCAGCGTCAGAGTGAGGTGCCAGCCAAGTTTCTGTAAGAAACAGTATGTCGAGATTGAGGTCTTCAATAAGCAAATTTATTTCCAGGGCGTGTTTAGGTAGAGATCTGCAATTGATCATTGCCATATTTATGGTCATCTGGGTGGGGGCGTTGGAGGTGGGGGGAGTGAATTTGAAAGGGCAGTGAAGACAGTGATTGAGACGGGAGTCACCCATTAGAGTATGTGAGCATTCAGATGGTACGGGCCTGTTGAGGTTGCGAAGGGCATTACCTGAATAGGTCGTCCTTCCTTCTGGCCTCTTTCCTGGCTCCTGGCGTGTACTGGCGCGGACGGGCGCAGACGGGCTTGCCTTGATTCCATTGGTGAAAACTTTTATGCATCTCCCAGAACCAGACCTTATAATTGTGCACTCTGGTGGGAACGATCTAGGCACAATCACTGGGGTAGGTCTGGAAATGCTTCTAAAAGACACCTTTCGACAATTGATGACACTTTTTCCTCGATCTGCCTTGGTATATTCCAATATATGCCAAAGACAGAAATGGAATTGGTCCAATCACCATTGTGCACAATTTGAGAAAGCAAGGAGACATGTAAATAAATCTGTTTCTGCGTTCCTCAGAGATTATAGCATGGGTTCTATTTACCACAACAACTTGCGATACCACATGCAAGACGTCTATAGGAGAGACGGTGTTCATTTCACGAATGAGGGAAACAGAATCTTCCTCTGCAACATCAGGCTCTGCATCGGTACTTACTTATAAATGCAGAAAACACTCAATTAACACAAGGGCTCTTTTCAGAGCCACCTTATATCTAAGCACTCAAACTTCTGATTTACCTCCATTTTCACACTCTTGTAAATAGGTGTGCGCGACCGGGTGTGCGCACCCCGTATTTTTTTTGGGGAAAAATTATATCTTTTTGCGTTTAAGGGCCTTACTGCACACCCCGAGAAAAGCTACGCAGCAAGACAATCTCTACCTTCTCCCCTTTCCATGTTTCAACGCTTTGAAATGAACAATATATTTACTCTCAGTGACAAAATGGCGGACAAAACTTCCTGATTTCCTTCGAATCGAACGTTAACAGACGTCACGCAGCCAAAAAAAATTCCGCTCACGCGCAGCCGCTTGAGTGCGCGCACGTGTGCGCGCCTATAGATATATAATTGGCTTTAACTTTAATTTTCTCAACAACTACTGAACGGATTTACACCATTCCAAAAAAAAGCGTAATCTGCGAACAAGACTCTACAGTTTTGGCAAATTTCTTATAAATTCATTCACCCATTCGAACTGTAGCCGAGTCTAAAGGTCCTATGGAAAATAACATGGAGAAAACACGTTTTGGGACCCCCCTTATATCTCAGCCCCCACTTGACCAATCCCCCCCAAACTTTCAGGGAAGGAGCGCAGCGGACCTAGCCATCTTCTTTGAGAAATTCGCAAAGACTCATCCACCAGGGCCAAAGTTATTCCAAATAGAATGTTGAGGATTTCCTATGGAAAACAATCCTAACTATAACTACCTACTGGCGACCGCCAGTAGGTAATATATATATATATATATATATATATATATATATATATATATATATATATATATATATATATATATATATATATATTACCTACTGGCGGTCGCCAGTAGGTATATATAGTTAGGATTTTTTTCCTATGGGATTTCTGAAAATTCTATGTCGAATAACTTTGGCGCTTGTGGACGGAATTGGCTGAAATTCTCAGGAAAATGGCACATTTTGTTTCTGAGCAGCCCCTGAAAATTTGGGGGGGTTTCGTCAAGGGGGGCCGAGAAAAAAATGGGGATCCCAAAACGCATTTTTCCTATTCATTTTTCCATAGGGCGATTGGAATCACTTTTAGCTCGAACGGCTGAATGGATTTACACGAAACTTGGCAAAATTGTAGATATGGTTTGCCCGACGTGCCTTTGCTATGTCTCAATATATGTGTTACAGTGGATTTTGAGAAATTAACGTTGTAAAAAACAGATATATCTGTGACAGCGCTCCGGTTAGCGCCCCGGTTCGCGTACCTGACGCGTAACGGAACTTCGCAAAGTGAAGCTGATTGGCTCTCCGGTGTCTGTCAACATTCTAAACAGTCCGGACCGGCCGCCATATTGTCTCTCGGTAGGATCGAGATACAAGAGGTGGAGAAAAACGAAGGGGGAATTTAATGAAAGGGGGCAAGGTAGACCCCTCCTGACACCCTAGGAATGATGTGGGGGCTATTAAAGGGTCCCGTGGGTCAAAAAATAAAAATAATAAAAAATTCGATTTTTCGCGGTAGAAGCGCTACCCGATACGCGAACCGGGTAGATCACCGGTAGCGTAACGGGAGTTCGCCATTTTGTGTTTCGGTCGAATTTAATCACAAGATGGAGGAAAAACAATGTGGGAAATGGGTATAAGGGGGCACGGGAGACGTATCCTGACCCCCTAGGTTTTCTGAGGGTGGCTGAGGAGGCTCATATATGTGGAAAAAAATTAATTTGAATTTTTCGCGCGGTTAGCTGCTGGTACGCGAACCGGGTAGCGAACCGGGAAGCGAACATAAGTGAAAATTAGTGAAAAAAGGTACATTCGAAATTTTAAAAGAGTAATTATAGTTAAGGTAGCTCTGAAAAGAGCTTTTGGGTTCTGTGTAAGTTCTAGGTACTTATATGTAGGTACCAATACACAGTCTTAAATTTTGTATGAAAACTCTGTTTCCCTCATCTGAGAAGTGCACACCATCTCCTCTGTAGATATTTTGCATGTAGTAACGCATGTTATTGTTGTAGATGGAGCCCCTTCCGTGGTATCTCATATAAGCTGAAACAGACTTATTTACATGCTTCCTCACTTTCTCAATTTGTGGACAAAATTGATTGGACTACCTCCATTTCTGTCTTTGGCATATATTGGAATATACCAAGGCAGTTTGAGGAAAAAGTGCCATCAATTGCTCAAAGGTGTCCTTTAAAAGCATTTCCAGACCTACCCCAGAGAAGGAAAAAATGGTGTCTGCTTCTTTAAACAAATATTTCACTTGTCCCATGATTCAGGGAGAATAATTTGCTTACTTGATGTGTATAAAAACGTTTCTTTAAGTCATTTAGGTTTCTTGATATGTACTGCTAGAGTTGCATAGCCAGCATGGGGCAAATTTACAAGGCCTTTGAGCCACTTTCAAGTTCTTTTCCCCATGTTAAAAGTGATGCAAAAGTGGTGCAAGGGCCTTGTAAATACGCCCTCATGTGTGTTAGGGCATTTTAAGTCACTTCCCCTTGAATGGGGGAGAATAATTTGCTTACTTGATGTGTTTAAAAATGTTTATTGAAGTCATTTAGGTTTCTTGATATATACTGCTAGAGTTTCATAGTCAGCATGGGGCATATTTACAAAGCCTTTGAGCCATTTTAAGTCAAAAAACACATTTTTAAAACACATCAAGTAAGTAAATTATTCTCCCAGATTCATGGGAAAGTAGAAACAGATCCTTTGAGCACTCCCTGAGCACATAGTAATATAAAAATGTTGTACTCTTTACCATTAGTCTGACTTTTTTTTATAATTACTCTACTATTATATCTTAAATTTTGAAAAAAAATGAATAATGTCTCAAACAATTTTTAATTTATAAATAACATTTTATTGACATTAATTTTAATAATCTTTGGAAATTTCAAGTATTACTTCATCTGAAATTTCATGATCTTTATTTTCATAAATTGTTTCTTGTTTTTCAAAATTGTCCATAAATTCCAACAGTTGTTCGTCTACTGTCACATTAAAAAAATCGTCAATATTGTCCTGTATTTCTGATTGTACTTTGGGTTCCTGTGCTTCTTTATCCATAATTGCTGTTAAGGTAGAATAAAAAGAGAGAGAGAAATAGAGTTTAAGTAAGAAACTTCAACATTTTTATTTTTAACTTAACGTGTACAACATAGTTCTGAGTTTTTAAGAGTGAATTTATGTTTGGGCAGTGTATTCTACAAGGCAGGAAGTAGAAATATAAAGTACTGCATGTGATCAAGTCTAACTCAATCCATGACTACAACAGAGAAGCCTAACTCAATCTATAACTATAACTGAGGGACAGTAAATATCTAACAGGAAACGTTTTTATAAAAATAACTTTAGGTGCACAACATATTTCTCCTTAGAAACTATTAACTTACCTTTGGAAAAGTGTCTTAGGTTTCTCAGGAAATGCTCTGTAAATGTGCCTCAGGGAGTTCCAGTCAAAATGGCTGTCTTTCCCTCTTATTTTTCATATATATTCATGTAGCAAACCAATCAAATGTCAGCACATAAAAATACAACTTGAAAGTAATGTTATCATTGGTTGAAAATGTCAACTCTTTCTAATGTGTTTTTGCCATGTAATTTACCTCAGGTTATTTAGACAGGGCTACAACTTGAATGGCTCTATGGAATTCCATCAAATTTGGGAAAATGGTAGGGACTGGTATGTAGTAGGGACTATTCCAAATTTGGTGAAAGTGTCTCCAGTGCTTTTTTGGTACATTAACTTCCCACATTTTTTTTGCTGCGTGTGCCGTTGCGCGCCCCGGTTCGCGCACTGGGTAGCTTACCGGCAGCGTAACGGGAGTCCGCCATCTTGCGTTAAGGTCAAATTTGGACACAAGATGGATGATAAACAATGCTGGGATTGTGTAAAAGGGGGCAAGGGAGACATATCCTGACCCCCTATGTTTTGTGAGGGTGGATGAGGAGGCCCATATATGCCCAAAAAAAGAAGAAAAGAATTTCAAATTTTCGCGCGGTTAGCGCCCGGTGCGCGAACCGGGTAGCGCTCCGGAAAGCGTAAATCGTGAAAATTAGAACAAAAAAAGTTACATTTAAAATTTATTTAGAGTGATCATAGTTAGGGTAGCTATGAAAAGAGCTTTTGGGTCTGTGGAAGATTTAGGTACTTATAAGTAGGTACCAATACACAGTCTTAAATTCTGGATGAAAACTCTGTTCCCCTCATCTGAGAAGTGCACACCATCTCCTCTGTAGATATCTTGCATGTAGTAACGCAGGTATTGTTGTAGATGGAGCCCATTCCATGGTTTCTCATGTAAGCTGATACAGACTTATTTACATGCTTCCTCGCTTTCTCAATTTGTGGACAGATTTGATTGGACCACCTCCATTTCTGTCTTTGGCATATATTTGAATATACCAAGGCAGTTTGAGGAAAAAAGTGCCATCAATTGCTCAAAGGTGTCCTTGAAAAGCATTTCCAGACCTACCCCAGTCATAGTGCCCAAATCATTTCCCCCACAGTGCACTATTAAGAGGTCAGGGTTTGGAAGATGCATAAAACATTTTTAATAAATACATATACAATATATTTTTCCTTTAAAAGAAGAATACATTTTACAGCTTTTGATATTTGCTATTAAAAAACATTGAAATTCACTGAAAAAAACATAGGTTATAGACCATATAAAGTTAGGAATTAGCATTTACAAAACCTTGAAAATTCACTGAAAAAACCATAGGTTATAGACCATATATAGTTAGGGATTAGCATTTACAAAACCTTGAAAAATCACTGAAAAAACCATAGGTTATAGACCATATATAGTTAGGGATTAGCATTTACAAAACCTTATTTTACTCACACAAAACCATTGAAATTCGCATATATAGTTAGTTGCACTAACTATATATCGCGCACCCGCAATCCACTGCTGATGATGTCACATATTACATCATTCATGACATGGTCAGTGACATCACTGATGACATCACTGATGACAACTCAAATGACATCACTGATTACAACATCCAGTGACTGTGACTGTGTTTCTGTAAAGTTTAAATATGTTTTACATATTGAAGAATGAGTGGATGTATAAGTGTCTGGATGAAGGATTTAGTAGGTGCGTGACTGACTGTATGAGTGAGTGATTAAATGCATCTTACTGAATGCATGGGTTAGTGACTAAACTGTCTGAATGTTGGCATCATTATATCTGTTGTTCTGTAAACTGCTGCATGTGTTGATCAGTAGCTATATGAGTAACTATATGGGTTATTGATTGGTTGCCCAAGTATTTGTATTTGTATGGGAGAGTGAGTGTGTGTGTGTGGGTGGCTGGGAGGTGTGTGACTCTGTGCATAGATGTGTGAACAGTGGATTCACTAGATGTATGGGTTCAAAAGTGCATGTGGAAACAGCTGTATGGATGGTTGACTGTGTGCATGAGTGTATTGGTGAGTGAATGGATATCTCAGTGCTACATGTCAAAGTAAGTACATTTGTAAAACACAGTACATGTGAGAGTTGACATATATAAATTACTGTGTATAAAAGCCAGTGAATGTGTGAGTGGCTGCATGGATCATTGTAAACTTTTATCAGTGATTGTATAAGAGAGTAAATATGTGTTAGAATATGTTTGAATAAGTAAGGTGTGTATAACTGTATAGTTGAGGAAATAGAGGTGTGATTGATTCTTTGCATGACTGACTAGGTGTATGAGTAACTCCATGGATGAGTGACAATCTGTGAGTGTCTGTTTACACTGAGTATATCTAAGGTTGTATTAGAGTCTGAAGAGGTTCATCGTATTATCACATGAATGATGTCATCAATGATGTTGTCAGTGATGTCATTTGAGTTGTCATCAGAGATGTCATCAGTGATGTCACTGACCATGTCATGAATGATGTAATATGTGACATCATCAGCAGTGGATTGCGGGTGCGCGTTATATAGTTAGTGCAACTAACTATATATGCGAATTTCAATGGTTTCGTGTGAGTAAAATAAGGGTTTGTAAATGCTAATCCCTAACTATATATGGTCTATAACCTATGGTTTTTTCAGTGAATATATATATATATATATATATATATATATATATATATATATATATATATATATACATATATATATATATATATATATATATATATATATATATATATGAACAAATTGGCCTTCATTTAAACAGATGGCATTGGCAGTCCAATGGCTGAATTACTGTGGTTTATTCAGCTTCGAACGATTTAAACATCCATGCTTTCCGACTTCCAGATGCAGCCTTGTTCACAATGTATATGTTTTATATATATATATATATATATATATATATATATATATATATATATTGTTTACCAATCCGATTCCCATGCGATAGAAGGAAGGCACTGACTCCGTGAATTTTACTCAAGAAAATTTAATCCGACATGCTGCACAGACGCGTTTCGGCGGAAGCCTCCGCCTTGCTCACTTACTCTGCTGTGAGTGACATATGCATGTATAACATTTAACATGATGACACATCAAGAACAGACCCCACATCATGATAGGCTATTCGTTGTCATAGTTACCAATGAGTCATGGTTCACACACACCTTAACATATATATATATATATATATATATATATATATATATATATATATATATATATATATATATATATATATCAGGTAATCCGCTTTCAAATGCGCTGAATCCGAATCTCGCCAGCCGGCATGGAAACTCGGACACGGACCAATTAGGCGCTGAATTTTCTTTATTGCAGAGTTTCTGTCAAAGACGTTTCGGCTCAACGGAGCCTTGTTCACATGACAACGCTTTGTCAAAAGGACAGCCCTTTTAAAGTGCTAGTGTCAACAAATAATAGTTATCACCTGTGATTTCATTAGCATGGACATAGAAAACATACTATGATCATTCAATAATAAATTTGAACTGACATGACGTTCGTTACTGGTTTTGGATAACAGTAAAATACCATTAGTGAAAAAAGTTTTTATATATATATACGAATATAGGTATATATAAAGCATGTTAGAAAAAACACAACAACAACAATATATATATATACATGTAGTGTTTTAATACATTTTATTCATAATATTTTTCAGCAATATTTGTAAATTTATTGTTAGAAATGGGGGTAGACAGTTGACAGAGGTAGGTACCTTTGTCCAAATAGGGGTCCTTGCTTCTAATCAGGGTAAGGGTAACCCCTGTTTACAGCCTTGGCAGCTTGGAATGAGCAGACAGGCTTATCTCAGAGGCAGTGTGTAAAGCATTTGTGAACACATACAGTGAGAACACTACAAATGGACAGCACACCAGTTTAGAAAAATAAGTAATCTTTATCTAAACAAGACCAAACGAGAAAAATCCACAATACAGTATTAAAAATAAGACTGTCAGATGGCAGAAATAGTTGCAGGGATGGTGATGCGTCAGTTCCTTGCTTCGGTGGAGGTGATGCGTTAGTTCCTTACTGCAGCACAGGGGAGGTGATGCATTCGTTTCTTACCGGAGAGGAGGGGATGTGTTGGTTTCTTGCAGCATTCTGGTTACGATGCGACAAGGTGGCGCCTCGATGCTATGCGAGGATCCGGTGCGATGAGACAAAATGCCGGCTTGATGCGATGCAACGGTCCGGTATGATGCGTGCACTTTTTCAGCCGCACTGCAGGTGCTGCGACGGCCTTCTTGGCGATGCATCGTACCCGGTGTGGATGCGACGTGCTTCTTCCTGGATGCTCGGCGAGGCGTTGGAACCAAGTACGGATGTGGAACGCTTCTTCCCCGTGCCTCGATGATGTACCGGAAATTAGTGCAGATAAGACTTGGTGCAGATGCAACACGCTTCTTCTCGTTCCGTCGATCTTCCAGCTCCCAGCGACAACAGTCTTTAGAGGTACTAAACAGCAGCAGGCACCTCTTTGCAGGTTAGACTCCCAGCAAGGAAATTCAGGGGAGCTGGGAGTGAAGTCTTTGTGTCTCTAAGACTTCAGAACAGGAGGCAAGCTCAGTTTCAAGCCCTTGGAGTTCTTTTCTTCAAGCAGGTGACAAAGCAAACAGTAAAGTCCTTCTTCTCCGTTCCGTGGCAGCAATCAGCCACTGCAGGCCAACTCCAGACAGCAAACAGCACAGGGGCAGTATTCCTCCTTCATCTTATTCATGCTCTTCTCCTTGGCAAAGGCTCCTATTGATTTCCCAGAAGTGATCTAAAAGTTTGGGGTCTTGGTTCCCCTTTTTTATACACACAAAGTCTTTGTTCTCTGAAGGCAGAGTGTCTGTACCCAGCCAACACCAGTTCTGTCCTCACTGGTGCAGCTTCCTGGCAGGAGTAGAGACAGTATTGTTGAAGGCAGAACAGGTCCAGCCAGGTGAAAGGAAATCTCCTTCCCCTACTATAAATTCTACCCTGGTCCCATTCAGCCCAGTCCTGACTCATCAGACTGCCGGAGCCGCAACCCTCTCCCAGATCTTGTCTCTCAAAAGCCATACATGCAATACAAAAACCTAACAGAGGCATACTCGATGGTTAGGCAAGAAAACAACCACTTTCTAAAAGTGGTATTTACAAACCCGAAATGTAAAAATCACCCTCATTAAAAGATGAACTTTAACATTTTGGGTTCAGGCATACTAAACCTTATTTTCCTATCTTGTTCCTAGGGCCCGTTATGGTTATTAGATGTTATAAACTAACTTCCTATTCTGGCCTATGGTAACAGACAGCCTTGCAATAGTGAAAAACGAACTTGGCAGTATTTCACTCTAAGGTATTGCCACACACATCAGGGCATGTCCTACCTTTCACATACAATGCACCCTGCACACAGGTGTACTTTGGGCCTACCTTAGGGGTGACTAACATGTAGAAAAGGGAAGCTTTAGGCACTAGCATGTGGGTGCACTTGCCAAGTCGACATGGCAGTTCCAGACTGCACACACGCTCTGCAATGGCTGGCCTGAGTCACTTTTTGCAGGCTGCTTCTGTGGATGGCACAATCAGTGCTGCAAGCCCACCAGCAGCATTTGATATACAGGCCCTGGGCACACATGCACAAGTAAATCCAATAACCAATCATGAAGTCACTAAACCATAACAACAATTTACACAGGGAGCACTTGCACTTTGGCACTGAACAGCAGTGGCAAAGTGCCCTAAGCATCTAGACCGGCAAAAACACAGGAGGCAACAGCAAAAATTGTAAGGGAGACCCACGCAAATGGTGCCAGTTCCAACAATTATTAAAATATAAATATACGTTAAATAAATAGGTTTTTTTTTTCTAAATTTAGTGTACAGTATAAGTAAATAGATATAATTTTAATATGCAAATTTTAATATTCTATTTAGGTTAAATATTTTTGTTGGTTTAAATGTGTTTTTTAATTTTTTATTTCATTTACTGTTAGTGTTGAAAGTTACAATATTTTAAAATGTGTTTCTTTATTGCTGTATTATTTTGAAAATATATTCATATATATAATTAAAATATATACTATAAAACATTTTTAAAGTAGGTTACATTTACAGAGTTAAATATTTTAAATACACTAATTTAAAGTTATTATTTATTTTAAAAAACACAATATTTTTGCATGTTTTTGCAGATAGTCTTATAAACTATATTTTTGACACAATGATGGCAGTTGGTCAGACTTCCAACTGCCATTGTTTTGAGCAGGAGACCGTCTGACAATGAGTCAGCGGTCTAGCCTGCCTTATTAGGAAGCAGCTTTGCATGTAGCAGCAAAGTGCCTTTTTCTACTGCGGATTGGTCTGCGGCCCAGGAAAAAAGCTGCGGCACAAGCTGCAGTAGTAAAAGGCACTTTGTGCACATTCATGCAACGTGTACCAGATACCATGTGGTGCCTGACACACGGTGCATGGATGTGTGGGGGGCACTACATGCGCTCCCAGGGCCACAAAACAGTGGCTTGCAGGGGGCCGTGCTTGGCCCCCCAAAATCCCTTTCCGTCTGCCTGTTCATGGGCGTGGAACTGCCATAAACAGGCAGTCAGAAAGGGATATCCTTATACCTATGGCAGTGCCTGTGCAGGCACCGCCTCAATTGTAGGTTTAGGAATCTGATCACCGCCTCGACGGGATCCAGCCTTTGATCCTGTCAGAGGTTGCAGCCCTACCTTATAACCTCCGCAGTCCGACCAGCTGCATTGTAATAAAGAGGTCGGACCGATGCCCTGGATGGCAGTCCTCCTGCCATCGTAATGAGGTCCAATATTTTTGCAGTTTACATTATAAGTATAGGACCACGATATTTTTGATCTCAATACACAATAGTTCTGTATTCTGATATTTCTGGCCACACTATTGTGCTAGTGATTTACCATATTATATCCAACTACAGTAAAGCCAAATATTTCTAGGTCTGCCTTTACAGTGCATTTGTCTACAGGACCTGTGGATTATTTACTGATAGCATTTATGTGTGTGCACATTCAGACATAATTTGGCACTGCCTTTGTTCAAACACATTTAAAGCCTTACCTATTTCCTTTGTCAATGCTTATTTAATTCAGCGCACCCTAGGCAATATCTGTGAGTAGCATACTGACAGAAAAGCATATATTTGAGAAACTATTAATTTGGATGAAGGAGATAGCACAAACCTCTGGACTTCAGGTCACCACACCAAAAAAGAATATTTAATGGCAGCCTTCCATAAATTTAAGGAATGCCTAAAAGACATTTTAATCTGGATGAATGGAAATTATCTAAAACTAAATACAGATAATATGGAGGTCTTGTTCTTTAGCCAAGCATCTCCCCCTCCTTTGTGTCTCTGTTGGCCAGGAGAGCTGGGTCCCCCACCTGTGCCAACTGACTCAGCCAGAAATCTTGGAATTAGGTGGGAGACGGATCTCCCCTTCATGGCGCAAGTCCGGCAGATTTCTTCAGCCTGCTTTGGGAAACTGAGAACCATCGGGAAATGTTGACGTTTTCTGCCAGAAGAGAGCCGTAGGATTACGGTCCATGCATTAGTGACCCCCTCAGCTGGATTATGCCAACAGCCTGTACCTGGGATTGCCTGCCTATTTGATCCACAGGCTACAGATGGTTCCAAACACGGCAGCGAGGTTAACCCATCGGGTCCCTTTCCGTCATCACATTTCTCTGCACTTGACACAGCTACATTGGCTCCCAGTGGCCAGGAGGATAAAGTTTAAGGTGCTGATCTTTGCCATGCAAGCAGAGGAGGCCTTGGCTACCTCACACAGAAGCTTAGCCTATATCAACACAAACGAACCCTGAGATCTTCTTTGTCCCACAAGACGCCAAGACTTGACAAGGGGGCAGGTCCATCTCGGTAAGGACAGCCAAACTATGAAACGCAATGCCCTGTTAGAAACAGAACATGAATATAGGAAGGGACACCTCATTTCGAGGTAGCTGTGCGCTTTATAAATGGCCATTGATTGATTGATTGATTTCTAATTTCTACTTTATCTCTTGATAAAAATATTCAGTACAAAGACTTGAACAATGGATTTCAAGTCAGGCCTCTCCCTTATGGAGCTTTAAAAGGCTGGAAATGCTTCATCTCTATTTTTCACAAGCTGGTATATAAACAATTTAGAAGCATTTTATTCCTGTTTTAGGACCTAATTTCTTGTTTGGTGGTAATTGTGTATTGGCCGTAAAGCTATGTTTAAGGCCAAATTGGAAATCAGGTAAAAAGATCCTAAGTGTGGAAAAAGGGACCAGTATTTGGGGGAAACTGTGGAAAATCAGTTTGGAAATGCAGATTTCTCCAGTTACTGCTGATTCCTGATCCAATTCCTGATATAATAACATTTGGATGGAATCATCCTATTACCATATCCATGGTGTCAGTAAATCCTGGATGCAGGAATTCTCATCCAATTACCATGTTATTAGAAATCCTTATCTAAGTGGCACAAAGACCCCAGGCTGGCAGTAGAGTTTCCAAATACACGTTGATAATTAAAATCATTCTTAGGTACTCATAATAGTGGATCGAACACATTTGTTTGAAACAATTGTATTTCACAAGTTGAGGAGAGGGGAAACCAGGGAGGTGATTTATTAACATTTGTTGTCCAGTTTCCTTCACAAAAATCATGCAAACTGGCACAAAATGTTTACTTGAGATTTACTTTCCAGTGCAAAAATGAATTTGATCATGAAAGTATCCCTAAAGAAACCCAAAGTAGTGCAAGTGATGGTGATGTTATTATATGTCAAGGGGTGTACAATGCGTAGTGACCATTCCCATGCAATCACCCAGTGCTTTGGATGCAAAGCCCTAACTACTAATATTTGTAGATGGGGCTTTCCACCAAAAAAATGCCTCTTTAATGCTGGTGTTAAAAAGAGATATGTTGGGGCTTGGCTTGGAGGGCAATGGTGAGAGTTGCCTAAGTCCATCGCTCCGTCGTAACCTGGGAGCAGAACACGAAAAGATGCTACAAATGCCGAACAAAAGTGGAAAAAAACACCTCTAAAGACGTTGGAAAAGGCCGGCTAAAAGAGGGGGCTGTGATCGGGGTGTGGAAGGACAGAATACAAGGGTAAAGCCCAAAAGTACCGCAGAGGAGCAAGAAGGCTGGGGGACCCTAAGATGGCGCATGGGCTCTGAGAAAGACAACACCAGAGATCTGCCAGCAGCAATGGACTAAAATCGCACCCTGTGCGATGTGGATAAGCCGAGGCAGCAGGTCAGTGCAAGCGATAGCTACGGTACCCGCAGCCCTCCCCCCCCTTCCCTGAGGTGCATGCGAAGAAAGCCCTGCAGCCTTAGATGGATAGAGCGAAACAAAACTGCAACTGCAAGTGGGGGCCGCCATTTTGGAAGGAAAGAAACAACAACAAAAAACGCGCAGCAGGGAAAAGGTTGAGCAAAGCTAGGGGGCCATGAGGAGAGGCCGGGCAGGCTCGGTTACAGTGAACACGGTGAAGACGCCCAGAAGGGTCATATCCAGGAGTCGTACAGAGGAAAGCTCGAAGCCCGACTGCATAGACAAAAACAAAACTGCAAGGGCAGGTGGGGGGCGCCATCATGAGAACTCGGGAACCCTCCGGTCAATACCATGGAGGCGAGGCACAGCTCAAGGAAGCATAATACAGATTACTGATGGTCAGGGCACAGAGGTGTGAAGTCTGGGGAGCGACTGGCAGCTACATCCACTGGGCCCCCTACCACACACCCAAGATGCGCACGGGGAGTGATTACATCAGAAACCCAAAAAGAGGAGGCACCATCTTGGAAGCAGGCAAACCTACGACAGTAAGCAAGGAGTAGGGAGAAATAGCGAGGAGCGAAGTAAAGCGGGAATCCATTAGCTAAAAGAGAAGCAGCAACAGCGATCCCGGTGCGTAAGGAAGACAAGCCAGTGGCGAGTCAGGGCACTGGGTGCGTTGAGGCTGCCCTGAAGGTGGATACGTGAAGTGGGCTAAAACAAAACTCCTGCGCAAACGAGGGCCGCCATTCTGCGCTCCAGAACAGAGCAGCGGGCTACACCAACGAGAACCAGGGCAAGAAAGGCACGGCTCCGACACATAGTACACAGCGCGTCCAACTTGTCGATAGCAGGAGAGCAAGCAGGGAATGAAAATGGAGGCAAAAGTGAGGGCTCAAAGCAGCAGAGGCCCAACCAGCCAACGGATCAGGAAGACTGGGCTCCCTGGAAACAGATCCACAAACTGAAGACTTAAAGGCATTCAGGCAAGCCCTAAACAGGGGGGGAGTAAGGCAGTAGCGGCACCAACTATCACCCTACCGAAGCCCCCAAAGGAGGGATACACTGCAGACCCCCACCCCAACCACAAAAACCCTGCGAAGAGGAGTATCCCAGCCCATAAGAACGAAACCGAAACCCCTCAACAGGGGAATCTGGCCAATAAAAGAAGGAGACCACGATACATGCAACTCAACGACCGCACCAGTGGAGAGCGACAGGGGTTTCCTTGTGAGCTCTGACAAGAACAAGGGGGGAAGACAAAAGAGACGCCGAAACGGAAGTTGGTAGGGTGCCTGCAAGCAGTGACCATTGGGGGTTCCCAAACATCCATAGCGACGCCCCAGGTACAGAGAAACAAAAAAAGAAGGAAGTGGCTACCACAAGAGCCTCACGCAGGTACCAGGAGCAAGATAAGGCTGAAAGGACAAAAAACCCAAATCAAGGAAGGGCCACACACAAACAGAGCACAATCACACCCCTACCGGTGCGGAGACAACTAAGCACGGTACAAAAATGAGATAAGAGATACGAGCTCCATCTAACCAAAAGAGGCCTGACAACCATGGCTTGCACGGAAGGGAAATTCCAGCAACAGGAAAATAAAAAGAAAGGTGGCATGCAAATAGACTCCCCTATCAAAGAAAAACAAGATATCAATGCCACACTGGACATGATCCTGAGGAAACTGGCTGAGGTCCACGACTTGACAAAAAAAAAACCACAGACGCGATCCAGCTAGAACTGGCGGCGGTCAGAGCAGACTTCCATGCTGCAAATAACAGGCTGTTGGTAGTGGAGCAGCGAATTAGCGATATTGAGGACGGAGACCAGCAAACAAGTAAAACCCTCAAGGCACTATCCAAAACCATGTTAATGTTACAAAGGCAGATGGAAGAGCTGGAGGATAAGCACAGGAAAGGCAACATAAGAATCCTAGGTGTCCCAGAGGGGGGGAGGACCAACCAGGGTCATGCATGGCCCTCATTGAGGAGCTGATTCCAAAAATAACGGGAATCAAATTCGGTCACTCACTCAAGCTTGACAAAGCATACAGAGTCCCAGCTGTCAAATCGGCAATTCGGGCAGGCCCGCGCCCAATAATATGCATGCCGTTGTGCTCACAACACACTGAAGCTATTTTCAGGATGGCGAGAAAGACCCAAAACATGCAATGGAATGGGCACAAAGTAATCCTCACACAGGACTATTCCAACACAACGATAGACACCAGAAGGGGCTTCCTAGTGTTGAGGGACAAACTGAGGAAAGAGAACATAACATTCTCTTTCGCCGGACCTGCAAAATTTAAAATCACACACAGGGGAAAGATGATCTTCTTTGAAGAGCCAGGAGAACTGAACAGATACCTGAAAGGGCCAACGCATCAAGAGATGGAAACAGCGCAAGCGGGAACAAGCAAAAGAAGAGCATTGCCAGAGCTAAGAGTGGAATAACAGCAGGGATGAAACAAAGCTTCGAGAAACGCACAATACAACTGCATCTACCTCAGGAAATCACCAATCGACTACCTCGAACCGAAATAAGAAACAACGCATCTACCTCAGACAGACCAAAAAAAGAAACAGAGCAACTACCTCAGACTGGACCATCACAACACAAGAAAACCACCACAACAGAACAACGAAGATGCCAAAGACATGAACTTGTTGCCCACCCAGAGGCGCTTAACGACACGAACTATACCGAACAATATATCCTTTTCCTTCTATAGACATAGCTCTAAGGGGAACCTAATAGCGGGAAGGGGGAGAAGAGCAGAAGCGCGGGGGAGCCCGGCCTATAAGAACAAGCATTGGCATAGCCAATAGGTCTTGCCTTTAGGACCTTTTAAGTGTTTTTGCCATGCAACAGTTGATGTTGTTGCACCAAGGATATTGTGCTGCAAAACTAAATATTTATAAGGTCCAAAAAGCGAGATCTTTTGGCTATGCCAACGCTTGTTTTTTTTCCTGCGACTGATTTTCCCCCAACCCTTACAAGGCGGCTATATGCTTTGACCACTTTATATGAAGCTGAAATGCTTTATGTTACTTCTCTCCAAGCCTCTCCAGTGACAAGACTTATGTGAATGGAGTTGTAGGCTACACATTCATGGAGGGAAAGTACATCCAGCCACTAATGTTTTAATTAATAGAACCGAGGCACTCAAATCTTATCTCCCTTTGTGATGCTAACAGACTTGGTAGCTTCATCCTGCGCTCTGCCCTGGGCACACAGCCTTAGGAGACAAGGATTTCAGACAAGAAAACAATATGGTAATACAGACAGAGTAGCGGAAGCGTTCATACATTGCCAGCTCATCTGCTGCTCCTTGCTACTCTTATCGACTGTCTTCGTGTTGCTCCATGATTAAGGCGCTTTACAGCTAACTAACTCATCTGAGTTGCAATGCAATAACAAGTTACTAATTGGGGCAAGTGCATTGGCTATAAACAGAAGTTATAGTTACCGTTACCTAACTCATGTATATAACAAGCACTGCAAAATATGAAACAAAACTGTTTTTGGCTGTTTGAATGATGGACAAAAATTTACAAATGTAGGTCAATAAGAGGGGAAGATGTCGGTTTACTCAGAGCTAAGCAACCATATACAGTCTATGAAGAGCCTCCATCCGTCAGAAGTGGATATCGTCCTCCATTCAGTGGCTTAACAAAAGCCCCCACGATTCAGGGGGTGGGGGGCGAGTTCTAGGGTCCTCCTCAGCACTGTTGCACATGAGGCGTGCCCCTAACCTGAGAGCTTTCTGCTGGTTCTGGAGTGTGTGGGGGCCTCCATGTTTTTTGCAGGGTTGCCCTCTAACATTTCATTACGCCAATGCCTCCACCAGTCAGAAGCGGAAATCTCTCTGTTACCTTTGCAGGTGGCGCTTCCTCGCACCTCTAGGAAAGAAGATCCAGCAGCAGGGCCATGCAGGGCTGCAGCTCAGACATCCAGGTGAACTTAGCTCAACTGTCCGTTACCTCAGTGTAGGCCATTAGTGGTGATTTAGCATTTTACATGAAGCAGTTAATACCACTGGATTAGAACAACGCCTAATTAAGTTCACATAGGTTGCGGGGGTTATATATCCTAGGTCACGTAAAACTGATATGGGGGGCAAAGGTGGTCTGTTATAGGGTGAGGGAAGTGTCCACAAACACAGAAGTAGCGAACAAGTTTTGGGTTATTTCCGAATTGTTGTACAGAAGGGTAGACTTGAGGAGTTGATGAGATTTCGGTGTAAACCCTGGGGGTTAATACAAAGGAGCCCCATTTTGCTGCTGCCTAATGTAAACAGCTAATGCTGGCTCAGATGGAGTCTGCCCACACTCATTCAGCTGCTTAAAGCAGTGCCTCAATTTTGAAACCTGCATTGCATTGGACCGATTTGTTTGCCTGCAAAGGCAAAGCAAAATTAAAAAACAAGGTGGGTTAGGGGCCGCGGAGGGTGTTTGTGTGTGTGTCTTTCTCTCTTAAAGACTGGAATTTGTTCATTTTCGGGTACATTATGTTATATGTAACACAGCTGGTGAAACAGGGCAGCTAGCAATTCAGGCAGGGACAATACATTCTTCCATCTTTCCAAGATCACATATTTGATTTGATTTATCTATTTGTAGAGCGCGCGAATCCCCGAAGGCGTCTTGGCGCTGAGATATACCACTGGCTCTTGAAGATGTTAATTAGAGCTGTGCAGTACTAGCCATAGTACTACCTATTGGCTAGTACCGTGTCAGAAAAAAGAAACAACAAAACTATGGAAATTCTTAATACTTAAAAAAATATGCTCACTGTATATATTTTTTTTAAAAGGGTGCGAATTGAGGGGGGTGTCTTGCATGCCGCTGCGAGATGGCGGATCGCGCTTGAGCTCCGGAGCAACAGTGGCTATCAGGAACATTTCGGCTCCCCATAGAAGGCGTATTTCATCCGGAACCGGCATTTTCGATTTCGGATTATGCCGTGATCATTTTGACAGGCTTATTTTTCTTACACAATGGCAGGAACCTGCCTTTTCGCTGGTTTGAAGCCCTGCTCACTGGACTTTGCGAGCGGCCGCCATTTTGTTTCTTGGTGGCGTCGTTCGCGTTTCTCCTCAACAAACTGTGTCAACTCATCGGAATCTGCTCTCCATGCTGGGAATAAGGTGATATCTGCCACGTCTGTTTATTTATATGCTTCAAAGATGCCTTTTACTGTTCATTGGCAATATTGTGGAACCCTTTAAAGTTCTTTGGTTTCATAGCTGATGTCTCTGCCTCACCTCGATGTTTCTCCAGAGGATCTTGCCCAAGATTGTGTAATGAGCTACCTAGCCTGCTGTTTCTGACATTGTGGGCTTGATAAGTTATTTTTTCAACATTTCTTCAGCCTTTAATATGATATTTCTTTCACTCTTTGCAAGCGACCGCCATCTTATGTCCTAATGCTGCAACCTATTAACATTGTTCTCCTTTTACCGATTATCTGAAGGAATTGCTGAGACTTTGTGTACTTTTATTTATTTTTGTCATTTTTTGGCCCTCTTCGTACTAATTGCTCTCGCACAGGTTTTCTTGCGTGATTATTGTGGTTTTCTTGTTTTTGCACCTTATGGCAGACACCATGGGTCTTTCACCCAATACTAAAGACTCAAAAGGTACTTTGAAGAGGTCCAAACAAACCTCCCTTTCCCCGGAGTCATCTCAAAAAGATACTAGTTCCACATTGGATACTATTCTGTTGCGTTTGAATGCTGTACATGATATTGCGCAATCTACTAAGACCAATACTGACTTATTAAAGGTTGAGGTGGCAGCTATCAGGAATGATTTCAAAGCGCTATCTCTTCGTGTTTCGGCTGCGGAGACACATATTAGTGGTGTGGAGGACGTTGCGCAACAGCATTCTAAATCTCTACAACAGATGGAGCGCTCTATGGCGGCATTACGGAGAGACCTCACAGAACAGGAACATTGTATTCGTAGAAGCAATCTGCTCATTTTTGGACTACCCGAAGATGCGGAAAAATCAGCTTCCTCGATGATAGACTTTCTATACCAATGGCTTCCATCTACTCTACAGATTTCATTTCAGAAAGATTTTGAAATTGAACGGGTTTATCGTGTTCCTACTTTTAGACTCAAGTCCTCGCCTTATCCTAGGGTGGTAATTTTTAAACCGCTTCATCGTCAACATTCTGAGCAAATTTTAGCTCACATGAGGAAGATCAAGGCGGTAAATTGGGAAGGTCATCGGATAGCTATATTGCAAGACTTTGCCAGAGACACTGTCATTAGAAGGAAAGGCTTTCTTCACTTGCGGAAACGTCTCCTGGACATAAAAATCCCCTTTTCCTTTGCTCGTCCTTCAAAATTCTGGATCACCTTTAAGGGCAGCTCACTAATCTTCGACGTACCTTCTGACCTTTCATCCTTCCTGGATAATCGGATTGAGTTTCAGATGGACTCTTCTCCTGCTCCTGGTCCTTCTGGATCTTGATCTATTTTTGTTCTCTGTGGAGTTTTACTTCATTCTGTTTAGATGAGTA
This sequence comes from Lissotriton vulgaris, assembly GCF_964263255.1. Classification (NCBI taxonomy): domain Eukaryota; kingdom Metazoa; phylum Chordata; class Amphibia; order Caudata; family Salamandridae; genus Lissotriton; species Lissotriton vulgaris. The sequence goes on from NC_141689.1 coordinate 624,703,501, forward strand.
ATATCTTTCAGAAATGCATGCTAGGTTTTTTACTTTACTAGCAATAGAGAAGATTTCTGTTAGTTTTACAGTTGACATGCTATAAGCTGTCATTGAGGTGGCTGTTTTTCTTTTCGTTTTATGTTGCACCTTTACTCCTGAGGCGGAAGCCGGGAGCGTTACTGCATTCTTGTATTTGCTGCTTATTCTTTTAAAAATCACTTGAGTGTCACGTTTATTGTACTTTTTTAAAATACCTTTCGCGCTGCGGAGCTTAGCGCAGACGCGATACACTTGCCTTCTAAACAGCTGACGCCATTACCGGCAGTTACTGAGGCCACGCCCCCTCGAGGCCACGCCCCCCTCCCACGGTATAAGTAGGCGCTGATCACTAGCGTCCTGCCTACACCTTTACTCCTGAGGCGGAAGCCGGGAGCGTTACTGCATTCTTGTTTTTGCTGCTTATTCTTTTAAAAATCACTTGAGTGTCACGTTTATTGTACTTTTTTAAAATACCTTTCGCGCTGCGGAGCTTAGCGCAGACGCGATACACTTGCCTTCTAAACAGCTGACGCCATTACCTGCAGTTACTGAGGCCACGCCCCCTCGAGGCCATGCCCCCCTCCCACGGTATAAGTAGGCGCTGGTCACTAGCGTCCTGCCTACACCTTTACTCCTGAGGCGGAAGCCGGGAGCGTTACTGCATTCTTGTATTTGCTGCTTATTCTTTTAAAAATCACTTGAGTGTCACGTTTATTGTACTTTTTTAAAATACCTTTCGCGCTGCGGAGCTTAGCGCAGACGCGATACACTTGCCTTCTAAACAGCTGACGCCATTACCGGCAGTTACTGAGGCCACGCCCCCTCGAGGCCACGCCCCCCTCCCACGGTATAAGTATAAGTAGGCGCTGATCACTAGCGTCCTGCCTACACCTTTACTCCTGAGGCGGAAGCCGGGAGCGTTACTGCATTCTTGTATTTGCTGCTTATTCTTTTAAAAATCACTTGAGTGTCACGTTTATTGTACTTTTTTAAAATACCTTTCGCGCTGCGGAGCTTAGCGCAGACACGATACACTTGCCTTCTAAACAGCTGACGCCAATACCGGCAGTTACTGAGGCCGCGCCCCTTTGAGGCCACGCCCCCTCCCACGGTATAAGTAGGCGCTGATCACTAGCGTCCTGCCTACACCTTTACTCCTGAGGCGGAAGCCGGGAGCGTTACTGCATTCTTGTATTTGCTGCTTATTCTTTTAAAAATCACTTGAGTGTCACGTTTATTGTACTTTTTTAAAATACCTTTCGCGCTGCGGAGCTTAGCGCAGACGCGATACACTTGCCTTCTAAGCAGCTGACGCTATTACCGGCAGTTACTGAGGCCACGCCCCCTCGAGGCCACGCCCCCCTCCCTCCTCTACCCTCCTATAAAGCATGTGCATTTGGAGGAAGCGCAGCGGACGAGCGCAGCGGGAGCGCCGGTTGCGCGCTGAAGGCGCGCTTAAGGCAAGCCCGTCTGCGCCCGTCATCGCCAAGACATCGCCTCTCGCCAGTCCCCCTGCACAAAATCCACAGCCAAAAATCTGCCATGAAAGAGAACGTCTCCTGGCATTAAAACCCAGTGCCAGATGCGACAAGATTGGAGGCTGCCTCGGACAAACGGCACTACACTGTGAGTCCTGTAACTTCACTATACCTAAGCCTAGTTTATCCAGCTGCATAACGACAGCGCCTAATCATTCCTCCCTTCTGGTACTCCAACTGAATGTCAGATCCCTTGCTAAACACCATGCGGAAGTCCATACTCTCCTAACGGACGAAAACACAGACATTCTGTTTCTATGCGAAACCTGGCTCCATGATGACCAGACTAGCATCCAGAAACTCACGCTGCCTAACGGTTTCTCTATAAAACTGATAAACCGAGACTCCAGGGGCGGCGGAATAGCTGTTATATATCGAGCTGTATACAACTGTTCCTTTACGAGAGAAGACATCTGGGGGTGCGAAAGCGCACGATTTAAGATCTCTACATGCCCTCAATTTGCCCTCTCTGGGCTCTATATCTACCGGCCGCCTGGTCCCTCTGCTAGGTTCATTGAAGAACTCCTAGAAATATCTCACACTCTTGTAGTTTCCTCTCCCAACTTCACCATATTGGGTGATCTTAATCTCCATTTTGATTCCACTACTGACCCCACCATCAAAAACTTGCTGGCGGACCTTACGGCCCTACAGCTAAACTCTCTCGTCCATTCCTCCACTCACATTGCTGGGCATTTATTAGATCCTGTTTTCACCAACATCTTAGAGGCTATGGCTGACCCCCCTAAACCTATGGGCTGGACCGACCATTTCCTTATCAAACTCATCCTAACGGCGAAAAAACCGCCCACTAAAACTGCTTCTAATACCTGCTACAAGAGGCCATGGCATAAACTCTCACCTGATGACCTCATCAGAAACCTGGGAGAGTTCCACCGCCCTGATAAGAACAGCGACATTAATACAGCTTATGCTGCCTTCCATGATTGGATCGTCACTGGGCTTGATACCATTATCCCGGCTACATGGACTAAAACCCGCAGTTCCCCTACAAATCCATGGTACAATGAGACTCTTAAAACCATGCGAAAGGAGTGCAAAAAAGCTGAACGCGGGTGGAGAAAGAACTATCTGGACAGTGACAAAGCCCTTTACTTGTCAAAACTACGAATGTATCATAAAGCGATTCGTACCACTCGCGCTTCCTTCTATGCAAAGGAAATCAAGTTAAGCTCCAACCCCACCAAAACGATCTTCAAACTCGTACAAAACCTCCAAAACAGCTCCAATCCAGTTTCCTGTATTACCTCCTCGAAACAATGTGAGGACCTTGCCGCCTTCTTCATAGAAAAGGTGAGGAAGATCTACATCACTTTTCCACAAGATGATCCTGAATCACTAAACCCTCTCAACCCTGTGGCTGGTATGTCTAGACTGTCTATAATACCTGATATATCCCATGACGACCTAGCTACACTGTGCAGACAGGTTAAGTCCGGCTCCCCCACAGACCCCATGAGACCAGCCAAATTTTTGGACTCCCTAGATTTCTTTCTCCCCCCCCTTGCCACCCTACTTAATCTTTCTTTCTCCTTGGCTGTGGTTCCCACCTGCTGGAAACTAGCATGGGTCTCTCCTATCATTAAAAAGCCCACACTGGACCCCACAAAGCCAGAAAACTTCAGACCTATTTCGCTGCTCCCATGGGCGTCCAAACTGGCAGAAGCCCATGTGAATAAAGTACTATCCCATCACATGGTGCCAAATCATGTCCTGGACCCATCCCAAAATGGCTTCAGGCCAGGACACAGCACTGAGTCTGCCCTGTTGACTACCACCGAACACCTCCGGGGCATTCTGGGCGCCGGTCAAAGTGCTGCGCTGATCCTGTTGGATCTCAGCGCAGCCTTTGATACGGTCTCACATAATATCCTGCTGAAACGACTCGAGGCCATAGGGATCTGTGATCTTGCGCTCGAGTGGTTCCGGTCTTTCCTGAAGGACAGGTCCTTCCGGGTTTCAGCCCCACCATACGTCTCCCAACCCCACTCCATCGGACAGGGAGTCACCCAGGGTTCGGCACTAAGTCCATCCCTTTTTAACCTCTACGTTCAGCCTCTTTCAGTAGTGGCAAAAGAGTGGGACCTCACGCTGGTGTTGTACGCCAACGACACGCAGCTGGTCATCACTCTTTCTCAGGGCCCATCAACTTCGGCTGCTAAATTCAGGGATGACCTAGCCGCAGTTGCGCAATGGATGACGCGCAACTGCCTCCAACTGAATGCTGGGAAAACTGAGGTGCTTCTCCTTGGAAAAAACCCCGGCCATTGGAGCGATCACTGGTGGCCCTCTTTGCTTGGCCCCACTCCCGTGCCTAAAACTGTGGTGAAGAATCTGGGTGTCTGGCTGGACTCCTCGCTCAACTTTCAGTCCCACACAAAGAAAGTGGCAGCTACGTGTGTGGGTCTGTTGAGGAGTCTCAGGCCGATACTCGGCTTCTTCGACTCCAGAACTCGCCAACTAATCATCCAATCTATTATCCTTGCTCGGCTGGACTATGCCAATGTTCTATTCCTAGCGGCTAATAAAACAGAAATAGCACGGCTACAACGGGTTCAGAACTCGGCCGCCAGGGCCGTGGTGGGCTTTCCTCGCAGGAGCTCTGCCAGAGCCACCATTCGGAAACTACATTGGCTGCCGACTGAGTCTCGAATTCAATTAAAAACTCTCACCACTGCATTTAAAATTCTTAAGTCAGACGGTCCGGAACTCCGATGCCCGCTTCTAGCACCCTACACTCCCCAGCGCACCCTGCGCTCGCTAGGACAGCACCTGGTGGCGGTTCCTCGAACCAAGCTCAGCAGAATGGGCGGCCGTTCTTTCAAAGTTTTAGGGGCAAAACTTTGGAACTCCTTGCCTCTGCATATCCGTACCCTGACCAACCTGACTATCTTTCGAAAGGAACTCAAAACTCTTCTGTTCTCCGTAATCTAACTCTCCTGCGGTTTCTCCCCTCCCCTCAGGTACTGTTTAGGTTCAGCGCCGGGACGCCCCGTTGCTGGGGCAGCTGTTTTGCGCTTTAACACATTTTTAACATTAACATTTTTATTTTCTTATCTTTTCTATTCTATTTTACCTGTTTAAATCTTTATTTCAGGTTTAATGTTTGTCTCCTCTCTTCGTGTTTTCCTTTTTGTATATTGTTGCTTCGTCTTTCTTAATTTTAAGATTATATGTCGCTGAGTCTCTTTACCTCTGTTGGAAGCTTCTCGTCTTGTTCGATATTTTTATGATATGTTGTTTTTTGGTATCTCTGTTTTTTACTGTCATTACTACATGATGTTCCATTGCTTGTTGTTCTTTTTTAGGTGTACAATGCCTCCTCTTTTTCTCTTTTAGTGTTGCGGTTTCTCTTATTTTGTACTTTTCGTTACGTTCTTTTGTGTTTAGCTGTTGTGTTTTATATTCTTTAGTCTGTTCTTGTTGACTGTTGGTGTCTGGTGTTATTGGCTACAATTTTTCATGTATTCATGTCGTACCATAGATGTTAATTCCCTTAGTTTTATTTTATTAAGTATCGTTATGAATATATTATTTAATTTCAATCTATACCTTGCTTATTCTTTATTGATTTCATACGTATTGCTTTTTGTTGTTCACTGGTCCGTTCTTTTTTCCTGGATATTTTGAATGGATTGTATGATGAAAGTTATTTAAGATTGATGGATTTGGTCTTCATATATATATATTTATTCTGCTCGTTTAATTGATTCTTTATATATATTATGATTGTTAGTCATAAAGTTCTTAGTTATATATTACATATCTCATTGGTAATTATTGCTATTTCTTGTTCTTATTGATTCATGATGTTCTTTATTATACTATATATTGAGATTTTATCTTTTTTTCTCTCTAGTTAATATTTATATAGATATTCTTTGCTCTGATATCAGCCTTGTTTGGTTAGCTTGTTCATCTATGTACTTATAATGTATATTGGCGCCTTTCTTCTGTCACCCCTTGTAAATTTTTATTTATATCATCCTCAAATATGTGGTTTTTAGATTTATTACTTTGTCTTTCCTGGTGGTCCCCTTGCTTGCCTCTCCATGTCCCCCCCTGGTATGAATTTGATCCTTTACAGACCTCCCCTGGTGGGTCTTTTTCTTTTTGTTTCTCTATTCCCTTTTTTGTTTTTCTCTTTCCTCTTTCTTCTTTCTTCATTCACCCTTCTCTCGCTTTCTCTCTTTCCCTGGATCTCCTGTTGGTGCTTCCATTTTGTGATGCTTATGGTGGGTCTTTGGATGTCTGGCTTTGTTTTTGTTTTGCTTCCTTTAATATTAATGTCTTGCAGATTTATTGTTTTTGTGGGATTATGTCTGGTTTGAATGTTGTGTCCCTTAATGTTCGGGGGTTAAATCATCCGGTGAAAAGATCAAAAATTCTGGATTACTGTAAATCTTTATCTTCGGACTTGATACTATTGCAGGAAACAAAGGTATCTTACAGAGAGGCTTTGTTGCTGAGGAAAGAGTGGGTTCTTGATGTTGTGTGTTCTGATGCCTGTGGTAAAAAGAATAGTGTGATAACACTAATCTCTAAGAAGTCTGGTTTATTGGTGATCTCTGCTGAACATGATTCAGAGGGCCGTTGGTTGTTGTGCAGACTTTCTGATGGTGTTGTTGATCTTTATGTTCTGAATATTTATGCCCCAAACAGTGATGATCCTTCATTCTGGTGGTGATCACTAAAAAATTAGCTGACACACCGCTTAAAGGTAATCTAATAGTTGGTGGTGATTTTAATTTACCAATGGATCCCTTGTTGGATAGGAACTCTGCTTTTAACTTCCGTCCTCCTAGAGCCCACAAACAAATGACAAATATGTGTTCCTCTGCTAATCTTCAGGATATATGGGGTCTTCATAATCCTACAGGTAGTGATTTTTCTTTCTTTTCCTCTCCTCATTCTAGCTTTTCTCGTATTGATTATCTCTTGGTTAACTCGTCTCTTGTGCAATCCTCATCTTCCCCGTACATCCATCCTATTCTCGTCTCTGATCACGCGACTGTTTCATTTTCTCTTTTAAACCTTGCTCCTAAAAACGAACCTCGCTCTTGGAGGTTAAATACAGAAATTCTACATGATAATTCTCAAGTGTTGGCTCTGACTGAAGAAATTGAAAATTTATTTTCTGATAATGAAGGCTCAGTTAGCTCTCCGATAGTGTTGTGGGATGACTTTAAACGCACTCTTAGAGGTCAAATTATTAAATGTATGGCGAGAAGGAATGCTGTTATCAAGAAGGAACTTACGGATTTAGCAGATGGTATGAGCTTCTTCATTGATGTTCTAAAGATAAACAATTATTACAAACCATTAAGAACTTAAAGTATTCCTATAATACTATTGTTACCAAGAGAGCTCACATTGGGGTTCAGGCCCAGAAATCCAAACGTTTACTTTAGAAGAATCATGCAGGTATGGTTTTAGCGGCGACGTTGAAATTTCAGGATTCTAATTTTAAGTCCTCTCAGATATCTTCTATTACTGATAGCTCTGGTGTTAAAAAATGTCAAACCAAAGAGATTCTTGAGGTTTTTTGTGACTTCTATAGTAAACTCTATACTCCCTCTAATCAATCCTCTTTTGAGCAATGCCAGGAATTCTTAAAGACAATCCCTATTAAATCTGTGTCGGTGGAAGATGATGAAATATTGGGTGGCTCGATTACGTCTGAGGAAATTATAAATGAAATTAAAGCCACACGCTCCGGAAAAGCTCCCGGTCCTGATGGATTTCCCATTATGTTTTATAAAACCTTTCTTCCTTCTGTTGTTCCTCGCCTTAAGTCTTTTTTTGATGCTTTTATTCAAGGGGGTTCGGTCTCGGGTTCGGCGGCAGACACTACTATCATGGTGATCCCAAAAGAAGGTAAAGATCACTCTGATCCTAAAAAATTTCGCCCTATTTCCCTTCTTAATATGGAAGCAAAGATGTTTGCCCAGATACTAGCTAAGTGCTTAGAATCCTATATTCCTAATCTTGTTCACCCACCTCAGATGGGCTTTGTCAAGGGTAGACTTGCTAGGGACAATATGCGCACCTTTTGCCATATTCTGGGTACAGCTAAGCGGTCTAACCTTCCAGCAGCTGCTCTGGCCCTTGACGCCGAGAAGGCTTTTGACAAGGTCTCTTGGCCCTTTTTACATGCTGTTTTATGTGCACATAATCTTGGAGACTCTTTTGTTAATATGGTTATGTCCTTATATGCCCAGCCTAGAGCAAATATTACAGTCAATGGGGCTACGTCTTCGTTTTTTAATCTTTGCCAAGGCACTAGACAAGGTTGTCTCTTGTCCCCACTTTTGTTTCTATTATCTATTAATCCGCCCCTTAGACTAATTGACCTTCATCCAGATATTAAGGGGTTTACTTTCAGTTCACATTGCATAAAGACGGCTGCTTATGCGGATGATGTTCTCATTTTCTCTGATGAAATTGTGTTGGCCATTCCCGCTATTTCATATAATGTCACTCTTTTCTCTAGTGTTTCTGGTTTTCCCCTAACAGAGATAAGACGGAGATGTTTCCCCTGAATACTTATTGTTTTCCTTCACATAAGGGCATTGCAGGATTTAAATGGCAATCTAAACAGCTTAAATATTTGGGGATTTGGTTCTGTAGTACTCTCTATGATACAGTGGCTTACAACGAAGCTCAGACTCTACTTAAAGAGCGTCATCTTTTGGACACCTGGTCCCCTAAGCATATTTCTTGGTGGGGTCGTCTCCAAACTTTGAAAATGATGATAACACCTATCATTAACTTTGTGTCCTCTATGCCTCCTGTGAAATTATCCTATTTCTTTTTTCATGAGATTGATTCCCTTACCTCTAACTTTCTCTGGAATGATAAGAGAGCTAGAATTGCATATACATTTTTAAGAAAGCCTTATGATATGGGTGGTTGTAATTTTCCTGATTGGGAGAAATATCAGGTGGCTTTCTTAGCTTCTCAAGGGGCTCTTTGGCTTTCCTCTATCCCTGATCGCATGCCTTCCTGGGTGTTGATTGAGCAAAATCTTTCTTTTCCCTTGCCAACTTCTTCCTTTTTAACTACATCCAACATATTTATTCCGTTCTCTCGTACGATCATCTTAGATACCATTGCAGCTCTCAGGTCGATCAATAAGAAAGTCGCTACTCCGATTCATAAATTGAGATGGTCTTCATTGTGGCGTAATCCTAGAATTAAACTTCTTATTAATCCCACCTGGATGACTTATTGGGCTACTAAGGGGATTACGCTGGTTCGCCATCTTTATGACTCGAAAAATGATCCGTTACCCTTTTCCTCCCTAGCTTAACAATTCTCTCTCACTAATTTGGACTTCTACACCTTTTTAAAAATAAAAGTTGTTCTTACTAAACTGCGTCTGGATCCAAATTCTCCTACTATTGCATTATTCCAATTGTGGCTTAGATCTGGACATGTGGCTTAAAAAATGTATAAGTCTTCCACTTCCTATGCCTTGCTTACTGTTACCCCACAGAAATGGTTACATCATTTTGATCAGGAACTCAATGAACATATATCTTCAGATTCTTGGCAGTTGATTGGGAAGCTTTCTCTTAGCAATACAATTGTCCCTTCTTTAATTCAATCTAAATTCTTCTCTATTAATCTTCTTCATTGGACTCCAGTACGCTTACACTCTCTGCATCTGAAGGATGATGATCTTTGTTAGAGTTGTGGTCTGACTGCAGGTGATTATCCATATATGTTTTTTGAGTGTTCGCTTCTACAACCCTTTTGGGATTTAATACAAATACATCTTATGTTAATTTTTAAAATTCAATTCCAGCTCTCCTTTCCCATGATTATATTGGGCCCATTGGCATCCCGGGTTCCTCTGCCCTTGGACTCCTTAGAGTTGCAATTACTAGATCTTTTATTGACTGTAGCTGTTAAAGTGATTCATATGGAATGGAAGTCTTTTTCTTCCATATCCTACCATACTTTGTGGACATGGGTCTCTTTTTTAAGAAGTTCACACACTTCGGTAGATGAGGCTCATCTTTCCCCCTCTATCTCTAGTGGTGTTTGGAGAGCTTTGGATACATATATGGATTTGGCCTTGAAAGGACTGGTTGATCAATATCCCTTTGTATCGTGTAGTTGATTGTTGTAATTGTTGTGTATCAGTAGTGCCGCAGAAGATCCTTCCTTCCTTCCTTCCCCTCATTTTCTCCTTCCCCCTTGTATTCTTTTCTATCTTCTCTTTTTCTTTCTCTTCTATCTTGTTTTTTGCGCTCTTTCTTTTTTCTTGTCTACTTGTTTTCCTTATATCGGTAGGGAGACGGTGGCAGTGTCTCCCAGACCCGCTGCTGTGCGAAGAGAGCGTCATTACTTGTAAGAGAAGTGGTAATTACAGGGGGCTGCGAGAAGCGCCAAACAAACAGACTGATTTTAGAGTCTGTAACTTTTTATCTGTTTAACTGTGCTTTATTGTGTTTTTAAATTGGACAGACTCACGTGTTCTTTTAAATCAGTTCCTCTCCCTCTAAATCTCCTGGGCTCAATTTCCCGCCTGCCCGCCTCGTTCCGACCCGGCAATAGTGCCGTTGTGCGGAGGGCGGACAGGCAAGAGCCAGGCAGACTGCACTTCCGGTTTCCCCGGAGTTGAGGTTAGCGCTCTAGTGGCTACCTCACTCCGGGCTATTTAGGCCGTCCTGACCATCGAGCCAGCGCGGTAGGGAGACGGTGGCAGTGTCTCCCAGACCCGCTGCTGTGCGAAGAGAGCGTCATTACTTGTAAGAGAAGTGGTAATTACAGGGGGCTGCGAGAAGCGCCAAACAAACAGACTGATTTTAGAGTCTGTAACTTTTTATCTGTTTAACTGTGCTTTATTGTGTTTTTAAATTGGACAGACTCACGTGTTCTTTTAAATCAGTTCCTCTCCCTCTAAATCTCCTGGGCTCAATTTCCCGCCTGCCCGCCTCGTTCCGACCCGGCAATAGTGCCGTTGTGCGGAGGGCGGACAGGCAAGAGCCAGGCAGACTGCACTTCCGGTTTCCCCGGAGTTGAGGTTAGCGCTCTAGTGGCTACCTCACTCCGGGCTATTTAGGCCGTCCTGACCATCGAGCCAGCGCGGTAGGGAGACGGTGGCAGTGTCTCCCAGACCCGCTGCTGTGCGAAGAGAGCGTCATTACTTGTAAGAGAAGTGGTAATTACAGGGGGCTGCGAGAAGCGCCAAACAAACAGACTGATTTTAGAGTCTGTAACTTTTTATCTGTTTAACTGTGCTTTATTGTGTTTTTAAATTGGACAGACTCACGTGTTCTTTTAAATCAGTTCCTCTCCCTCTAAATCTCCTGGGCTCAATTTCCCGCCTGCCCGCCTCGTTCCGACCCGGCAATAGTGCCGTTGTGCGGAGGGCGGACAGGCAAGAGCCAGGCAGACTGCACTTCCGGTTTCCCCGGAGTTGAGGTTAGCGCTCTAGTGGCTACCTCACTCCGGGCTATTTAGCCACGCCCTTCCCATAAGCGCGCAGCGGTTGCGCGCAGGGGGCGCCTTCGAGCGCGCCTAAGAAGCGCCGAAGAAAAGCCCGTCTGCGCCCGTCCGCGACAGGACGGGGCGAGGGGCTATGGATCCAGACACTACCCAACGAGCTCTGACCGGTAAGGGCACACGGACAATCTGCTACTCGGCCCAAATGCTTCTGACCCTCAGACCATCATGGTCATGTAGCACGAACATTCCTTGGCACCAGGTAGAGGGAGGTTTCTCCTGTCTGCAATGCCGGCGTTTATCTCGAAATAGTATTCCCCCCTCAGTTTCTAAATCTCCTCCTTCGGGTCTCAGGAGTTTTTTCCTTAATGTACGGTCATTACCTAAGCATCAACATCAAGTGTGGGATCTAATCTACTCTATGCAACCAGACATCTGCTTCCTGGTCGAAACATGGCTAAAGCCACATACAGTCACTGCCATTGCCATGGGGATCCCTGCTGGGTATAAAATTAAACATCTAGACCGAGAAATAAAAACCGGAGGCGGCCTTGCTATAATACATAAGGATTGTATAAAAGTTACTATAAGTGAGCAGCACATGCTCCCTCAGTTAGAAATAATGATTTTTAAATTCACTCTTACCAATCATATTACCTGGAAAGGTGCTCTGGTATATCGACCCCCAGGCACTAACACGAATTTTGCTCTTCTTCTTCAAGAAATTTTGGCCCCTCATATCAAATCTAAAGAAGACTTTCTTCTTCTGGGAGATTTCAATACACATGTTGATCTACCCACACACTGTGATGCCACTGCCCTGATTACAGACCTTGCCAACTTAGGTCTGCAGTTACAGAATCATGGACCCACCCATAAAGGTGGACACACGTTAGATCTGCTTTTCTGCAACTGCGCTAAAGTTAGTTGTTCCCCGGCAAAAGAAATAGCATGGACAGATCATTCCATGCTTGAATTCCTTTTGGCTACCCCCATAAAAAAGGTTAAGAGTGTACCTCTTCCCCCTACCTGGCGACGAGAGTGGCACAAAGTCACGGCCAATAAAATCCAGGAATTCTGGATTAATCCAGAAATCTCAGCAACCGACACTGCTGATATGGCCTTAACCAAGCTTAATATCTCAATTAAGCAAGCTATTGACTTTATAGCCCCACTAAAAAAGCACAAACAATACCCAGTGTCCAAGCAAGACAGCTGGTATACCCATGAGTTGAGGGTAGCTGCGCAGAACTGTAGACGGGCTGAGAAAGCTTGGAGGAAAGGGAAGACCGAGAGTAGTAGAGTAGCCTTCCAAGATACTCAATCCAAGTACTACAAAAACATAAAGCAAGCCAGGAAGCAACACCTAACACAGCAGATTGCACAGGCCGGCAACTGCTCTAAGGAGTTTTTAAACATTCTGCAGAATTTTATTAAGCCGACTGCCTGTGATAGGTCAGAGGAATTTTCACAAGACCTATGTGATGAAGTCTCGAGATACTTTGAGGATAAAATAAATAACATCTACGAAAAAATAGTGGTTGCCAATGATGCTATAAAATCCTCCAACACAGGCCATCCTTATCCTCAAACATCGGTATCTGGTAACAAATCCACCCTTTCATCCTTTCCTCCGATCACTAACACAGAGCTCCTTTCACTCTGCAGCCACATTAAATCCGGGTCGCCTAATGACCTTATTCCAACCAAAATGGTCGGCCCCATGATCCCTATTTTGGGTCCGCACATGTTGGATGTGATTAACATCTCCCTAACTAAAGGCCAGGTCCCTGCAGATTGGAAAAGGGCAGTGGTGAACCCGATCAGAAAAAAGGCATCCTCTCCTTGGACTGACCTCTCCAACTTACGACCGATCTCCCTCCTGCCTCACCTGGGTAAGGTTACAGAGAGACATGTGAACACCTTTCTTTCTCAACATCTGGAAGCGACGGATGGCCTGGACCACTCACAATCTGGTTTCAGGCCTAACCACAGCACAGAATCAGCCCTTCAAACAGTGACCAACAACATCAGAATGGCACTGGATGAGGGCAGCTCCCTGATTCTGGTGCTGTTGGACCTTTCCGCCGCTTTCGATACGGTGTCTCACATGGTGCTCCTTGACCGCCTAGGTGAGGTGGGTGTGGAGGGAGAGGCTCTGACCTGGATGAAGAGCTTCCTGACTGGTCGTGTCCAAGAAGTTAGGCTGGGCTCCCACAAATCCACACTAAGGGAGCTCAATAAGGGAGTGCCACAAGGCTCATGCCTTAGTCCTACACTCTTCAATGTGTATGTGGCACCCCTAGCCAACCTGGCTAGATCTTTCGGGTTCACCCCGGTGTCGTATGCTGACGACACCCAACTCCTTTTCCCGTTTAAAACCCTCACATCTGCAATAAAAAGAACTTTTGCAGATGGTATGAGAGCCATTGCAGACTGGATGTCAACTAACTGTCTGCAGTGCAACGTGGGGAAAACGGAGGTAATGTGTTTCGGGCAAGCAGCGACATATTGGTCATCTGACTGGTGGCCGGCGGAACTTGGCCCTGTCCCCACCCCCAAGAGTTCTGTCAGGAACCTGGGAGTGCTTTTTGACCAGCAACTTACCTTCAAGGGACATGTCAATCAGGTGGCTGGTACCTGTTTCCGGGCTATCGGGATGCTGAGACGAGTCTTCCCCTACATACCAGACCATCATAGAAAAACGCTCGTGCAGGCTCTGGTCATCAGCAGGGTGGATTACTGCAATGGGCTGCTCCTCGGAGCAAACGAGGAGCAGCTCAGCAAATTGCAAGTAATCCAAAACACAGCAGCAAGGATTATCCTGAATGTTCCAGCTTGGACTCCTTCAAACCCCCTGCTGAAGAGACTCCACTGGCTTCCAGTGAGGAAGCGAGTCCAATTTAAGACTCTATGCACAATTCATAAGAGCAGGATAGGAGAGGGCCCGAAGTACATGACTAAGATCTTTCAGCCATACATCCCAGGGCGTTCTTTGCGCTCTACTCATCAGCAGCTCTTACAGACACCAAAAATAAAAAAAACCAGACAAGGTGGCCGTGCATTAGCCTATGCCGGCCCAATACTCTGGAATTCTTTGCCCCTAGAACTCAGATCAATCTCCAGTCATCTGCGTTTCCGGAAGAATTTAAAGACTTACCTATATCCCGATAAATAAATTACCCTTCAGTTTCGGCACTCCCTAATAATTATGCTCTCGTAACCCGCACAATCTCGTGGCACAGCAATAGCGCAGAGATACCCCTTCGGGAGTCTAGTCTGGCGCTTTATAAGAATATAAAATAAATATCATGTTGATACTTTTGATGTTCATTATAGTTCCTTTGCATACCCTTACTTCTTTTGTACTATACTTATGAATTATGTAGGAGGAACTACTTGTGGCTAGATCACGACTGTTATAGTATTCTTCTTTACCTCTCATCACTTTTATCACTTTTTTATTGTATTTAACAATTTATATGCTCCTTAAAACCTAATAAACTTAGTGACAAAAAAAGGTGCGAATTAAAATATCTAATATATCACGCTCATGAAAAAAGAATGTGGCATAACGGCCAGGGCCACCGACTTTGGAACTGGGCAACCAGCTTCCAGTCTCGGCGTCGTCTCAACATCCTATGAGTCTGGGTAAATCATACAATACTCAGGTGCCTAATAAAAATGCTTGTGCAATGCAACTGGTGCTCAGGTTAAGCGCTCCTATACTTACGGGTCGAGTTCGCGTTATATATATAACTGCAAAAAAAATCAAAAAAACTTCAAACCCATGATTAGGTGATTTTCTGATTCATGTTACGTTTCTGTATAGTAGAAACTGCAAGACAAATCATTTGGCAGGAAAAAAATCTAAATCAAAGGATGGTATTTAGAACTGACTGACTTTTGTATCACATTTATCTGCCGGCACAATGTGAGCATTTTCTTTCACCAGTAAGTGATAAGCAGTCCCAGCCTTTTATAGAACTCCCAAATAAGCTTTGAAGATTAAAAATGTGTTTCAGACACCAAACCAATTTTCTTATTATCAAAAAATATGTGAGCTTGATTACTGAGAACTCCTCTAATAATTTGCATAGATTTGGGAAAAGACGCAAATTTTTTGCCAAATAGTTCTTCTTGTTTAAAACATTTCTCTTTGTGACAATAATTACAGGTAAATTAAATTTTTGCAGCAAATCGTGTCGAAATTAATTTTGAATTATAAAATAAATAAAATAGGAAGACAGAACACAACTCTTCATAACTTGACGAAAGGAAGGCTTTTCAAACAATGGAGAATTTCTCTTGTGTTTTTTTAAGACTTGCACATCTCTGTGCAGAGCACCATACCGTCAAGGTATTGCGCCAGGCCCTCAGCGTGGTTCCTCACAAGAGGCCGAGCGCGGGAAAGAAAGACGAGCAGAAGCCGGGCGGCAGATCCTGACGACTTCTGTGTCCAGATTAATCAACCTAACGTCAGCGCTGGCTCCGCTCCCGCGCTGACCCTGTGGATCCCTGCTGGACGAAATGCACCTAAAGCCCCGGTGTCTGACCGTCTGGATGAAGATATGCAGAGGAAGAATGTGTCAGAAGCCCTTGAACTCTGGTGCTATGGACTGCATGCCGCCAGACAGGGCAGCCTACCCCTGGGCCTGCGCTGTCTCCGCCACCCTGTGGGGCTAAAATAATGTTTATGAAGAAGCAATAGCCAGCACCCAAGAGACCTGCCTTGTTAAAAAAAACAAGCGCTTGTGCGGCAGCAGGGGGGGAGGAGGGTGGGTGAGGGGGTGGGCTGCGCGATTCACTTGCAGGAGCGATAATTACTACATATGGTGGCGCTCACTCCCGCAAGTGAATCTCCGGACGTGCACAAGTTGCCATTGAAGGCAATGGAACACGTGCACGTGCATGGCTGAAAAGCCAAAGTGATCAGAAAAGGTATTTTTGCCTTTGCAGCGCATGCGCACTGCGTAGGCAAGACCTAAAAACAACAGATCACCCAAAATCCAGAGACACGAATATTCTGCTCACCCAGAGACACTTATGTAGACAAGCTATGTTGAACATTAACACTTTTTCCTACTAACTGAGGTTTCTAGGGGTAACAAAATGGCAATGGGGAAGAGGCATAAACACAGAGGAACCCGACATATTACTTGGAAAAGAGCACAATGCACACATCAATGGGTTGGTCCCCAATGAAGCAGGGAAGGGGGAAAGCATTAATAGACGCTACGAGTAAAATCTCCCGGGGGTACGGAGCGGGGATATTGCCATCGCACGTCCATTGTACAATGGTTTGCTGGGGGGGGGGAGGGGAGCGGGGAAAGGAGGGGTGTCAGGATTGTCTGTACTGTCTGTCTCGTCTATATCAATATATCATATCCATTGTCCTTTATTCTATCACCTTGCTACCCACTTTACCTACAATTACAAAAAGGATCACAGAACTTGAGCCGGGGGTGGGGGGAGCGGACCCTGCACAAGAAAACACAGGCATCACACACTGAGAGTAAACGAGAAACACGAACTAACCACATTCAGATATCACAGGAAAAAGGCGAACGTCCACAATCACCAATGACACAGTGTAACAGTAACTCACTAGTGATGAATCTAAAAATATTGTCTCTAAATGTTAAGAGCCTTAATCACCCAGTAAAAAGGAAAAATACCCTAGACTATCTGGCGAAGACCAAGGGGGATATTCTCCTGCTACAGGAAACCAGACTCTCACTAGAAGACGCAGAAAGAAGAAGAGCGAGGTGGATCGGTCAGATGGCCTGCTCCCCAGCATCTGGGAAAAAGCAGGGGGTGATCACGCTGATATCTAGAACTCCAACATTAAGATAGTGGTCCAACAAAATGGCGAGACAAGTAGGATACTAATCACGCAGTTGAAAAGAGGGGAAGAGACCATACATCTCGCTAACCTATACGGTCCGAACAAAGATGACCCAGACTTTTGGGAGGGAGTCTCGAGGACACTGGAGGTAATCCCCCAAAACAAATTACTAGTAATGGCAGGTGATTTCAATATACCACTAGACCATGCACTAGACAGACAATCACACTGCCATTCACTACCGCCCAAAGCTCATGGCACCTTAATGAACATTTGCAACAAATACAATCTCAAAGACCCCTGGCGATTACAACGCCCAGTCACTAGAGACTACACATCTACTCCAACCCACACAACTCCTACAGCAGGATAGATTACATTTTAATCTCAAGCACGCACATGCCCTCAGACCACTTGTGCATCCGCCTATTGCTGAGCGAACATCATAACGAGGACCTACCACATAGATGGAGGTTCAACAGCGATGTCCTGGCAGAACAGAGTAATAAAAGTAAAATAGAAGAGGTCCGTATGGGACGCACTTAAGGCAACAATCAGGGGCACAATATCAGAGATTGAAGGAAAAATGAACAAGAGAGGAAAAGCACAGCTCGATCAACTGGAAGAAGAAATAAAAAGGCTAGAAACAGCCCATATCACAGAGCCAAAGAACAGTTCCACCTTAGCAAAACTCACAAAGAAGAAATACGAGTATACCAAAATCCTGAGAGAAAGGGCAGGACTGTGGGTAAACAAGTATAAGGCAATCTACCTCTGCGAAGCAAACAAAGCAGGGAAGATTCTAGCCTCTTACCTAAAGCACAAACAAAAGTAACACACAATATCATTGATCACCGACTCAAAAAACAACACACACAGGAGGCATAAGGAGATACCTTCAGCTAATTTTATCAGGACCTATACAAAAAAGACCAGTTCCTGGATGTGGAGGGATGCACAGGATACCCAGAAAGACTAATCCTACCAAAGATAACAGACGAGGAAGCACGCACCCTAGGGCAGGAGATAAGCGCAGCAGAAATTGAGGGGGCAGTGAAGTCTCTTAAAGACAACAATGCCGCCGGGCCAGGAAGGCTACACGGCCACATTTTATAAAACATTCCTAGGCCTCTTGAGCCCTACCATGAAGAAAGTGTTCAACCACCAAGATAAGGCAGGAGCAGTGACACAGTCCATGTCAGAAGCAAATATAGTAGTCATCCCAAAGAAGGCAAAAACACACAACTACCCCAAAATTATAGGCCTATCTCACTAATCAATGTCGATTGTAAAATCTATGCTAAAATAGTGGCCTCAAGACTGAACAAGGTACTGCCATAGTTAATATGGAATGTGCAAGTAGGATTCCTAAAGACGTGCATGTCGCATGGCAACAATAGACTCCTGTGTCACATACTGGAGCGAGCTGCGGAGACTGATGAACCTGCGGTGGTGATAACATTAGATGCTGAAAAAGCATTTGATAGGGTATCCTGGCATTTCCTGGAGCAGTGCATGCGGACATTCAACATGGGGGAGGCATTCGCAAATAAAGTAATGGCCCTATACAAAAACCCAAGTGCAAGGATAGTAATCAACAGAGCGGTCTCAGAACCCTTCAACCTGCAGCGGTGGACAAGACAAGGCTGTCCGTTGTCACCCTCACTGTCCCTGCTGGCCTTGGAGCCACTGATCAGAGATATCGGTGCCAATGACGAGATGAGGGTTGTTTTACCCTCAATGAGGTGACGGTTAAACTAGCCGCATACGTGGATGACATCCTCATAATCACGGAGAGTCCCCAATCATCTATCAATGCCCTAATGGAGACCATAGGAAAGTAGTCCAACCACTCTGGATACAAGCTAAACAAGGACAAATCGGAATCTGCGCCCCTTAACATCCACACCACCAAAGAAACACTGGGGAATTCGGGCCTTGCCTGGCAGACCGGGTTCATTAAATACCTTGGGTTACAATTTGGCAGGGACCTCAGGAGCATGCTAGATCAGAATGAGAGTCAATTAGTTGCAAAGGGGCTCCTGGAAGCATGGTCACCCAGGTACATGGTGGGGAGGATTGAGACAATAAAGATGATGTTGACGCCAATGGTCAACTACTTAGCTAACATGCTTCCCCTAACATTAACAGATGATTTCCACCAAAAGATAGACAAGCTGATCAACAAATTTTTGTGGAGGGATAGGAGAGCGAGGATAAGCCTGAAGAAGCTAAGGCAACATAAGACCTGGGAGGGCTTAACCTGGCAGACTTCAAAACGTTACAAACTGCCTTCCTGGCAAAACAAGGGGCATACTGGGTTCTCCCTGAACAAGACTATACGCCAGTCTGGCTCAAGATTGAGAGGGGCTTACTAGATAACCTTGAGCCCATAACCCTCCTCACAGCCAACAAACGCACACAATCGACAAACCCAATACTCAAAAACACACGTAATGCCCTGATCAAGGTAGACCAGAAAATGGACATCAGCATAAAAAACACGAGATGGGAATCACTATGGGGGAACAGGAAGATAAAGTACAGAGGAAAACCATTATCCATAGAGACATGGAAAAGAATGGGCATCTCCTATCCAAGCCATCTAGATGAGGAAGATAACCTGTCCACCTTTAACATGCTAAGAGCAAAGCTTAACCTCCCTGCCCTAGAATGTTATAACTTACTTAACGCCTTAACCACGGTGGCAATTCCGCCGTGGTGCAGGCTTTCTGACGAGTGGGCGGGGCTGTGTCGGACATTGGCCGTCAGCAGCACTGGGGAGCACCGGAAGGGTTTAACATTAGAACCGCCCTGTCGAAAGTGAAACTCAATAAGCACAATTCCTCAATCATCCAGTATATGACTAACATTAGCAGAACAGGACACAAGGTGTCACGCCTATACCGGCCACTACGACCCGGCTCCACAAAGCTAAACAACAAAGCAACCACATACTGGGAGAAAGAACTAAGGGCCACACTCAGCGAGAAAGAACTACACCTTTTATGTTCTTCCTACACACAAAAGAAAATCTCTCCGGTGCTAGCACAGAGAAAATTCTGGCTATTACACAAGATCTATTGGACATCAGCTCATCTGGAGACGTTAGGGCTCAGAGAAAACGACCTTTGCTGGAATTGTGACATGGGGAAGGGCGACCTTGCACACCTAATATACCACTGTCCCAAGGTCAGAAAATTCTGGGATAAGATTTTCACCTTCATAAACACAAAGCAAAGCAACCAGCCTGAGCACAGTATAACCCCACCCAGGGGCCAAGTCAGTAGCAAGAAATAGCAAACTTCTTGTATTCTTGTTCTCCTTTTTTCCTTCTTTCCTCCCCCTACCCTCTAAGGGGGAAATTGGACGAGGGGTCAGCCTAGCACGGAAAATCTGTAATGTGGCGCCACCAAACCAGCGACCATTGGCTGGAAACCCTGTAACGAGAATTCTACGATGACTGTATGTTTTATGTTTTATGTGTCTGTAAAAACATTAAAAACATGTTAAAAAAAGAGATAAGTTTTACTTTCTCCAAACTTTTCTGACTTTGCATGTATGCTGCACTGTACATCTTAACATTAGGATCTTATTAGAGCCTAGCCGTTTTATAAGTGCCACCATAGTGGGCCTATAAACACAGTTACCTGTAAGGTGCTCCATAAAGAATACGTAATATTTTGCCCTATCATTTTATTTTTTATTCATACAACAAGACGTTGTGTTAACCTGCATTTAGATTATTCATTCAGATAGTACATGTGCTTAGAGTATGATTTTTGACTAATGAAGTCTCTATCCATGTAGACACATATACATCAGTCGATATGTCCCTCATTATTTAATATATTTATTCAATATTTATGGTCAATATTACCCTAGAGATTGCCTTGTGACAATTTATATCCTCACTTATGTTACTGTTTTATATGTGATAACATCTCACTTTTACACAAGCATAAAGAAATCTCTTCTAGCTTGGTACACAGCTGAATTATTACATTATTAAGGAGGTAATTATCATTTATTTAGAAAAACTTACCTTGCTAGCTATTTGTCTACTGACATAAACATATGAATATAATCTTTCACTTTACAGAACATTATTGGTCTGTTAATGGTTTCAAATATCCGAAAGTGATCGTCCAACCCTACCTTCACAGTATTACGTACAAGTAAGCGCCATTTTCTGCTGCTTTGTAACAATCAATCCCCCTTTCCCCTCCTTACCTCTCCTATTGTTTTTTCCCCTCTTTCCCTCCCAACCCTTTTCCATTTTCCCCCTTCACACCTTCTTTGTTTTTCGGGCCCCTGCGTTTCCCCCCTCACCTTCTCCCCCTCCTTCCCCCACCACCCCCAACCCCAAGACTCACCCAATACTCCCCTCCTCTCCCCCCTCTTCCTCCCGATACTAAACCGCCCTCCCCTCTCCTTCCCGGCAACCCCCCCCTTTCCTGCCCTCTATCTGCTATCTACATTTAGAGTATCCAGATTAAAGACATAATTATCAGTCTAGATAAATAAAGTAGGAGAAGATATATATATAGACTTAATGATGGCAATCTAATCTTTTTGCTTCTTCATCATCTAACTTTTTCTTTGCTTATCTAATGCCTTTACAAATGTATAATGATATTATTCTCTTTTTAAAAAAATGTTTTGCCTCTCCCTTACAGGAAAAAATCTTTCTTGTTTAGTATTAGACTGTTATGTCATATGTCTATTCATGAATGTCTCAGTATATACCCATTGTTATATGTATGCATAAGATTAGGTACAAATTCTAGAGCAGATAAAGACATTATGTAAAATAGTATGCAATGTATTTTGAAAGGAGTTCTAAATATTGTTTTAAATTGATTTTAGATTATTTGGAAGTAATTTCCTGACGAAGGCACTTTCTAGTGCCGAAACGCGCGTCGAAGAAACCAACTCTACCACTTATAACTGCTTATTTTGAATTTTTTAATCAAGGATTTTATGATATGTATCCAAAAAGTAAATTACAAATGTATTTGTTTATATAATTAAAATTCATTGTTTTTTAACTCTTGTTACTCTTTGAACTCATTTCCTGCATTGCACACGCTTATGATTACCTGGGAATTCTATTTTCCATTGTATGTTTACCCTGTCCCATGAATTGAGTTAATTCACAGGGGGTCCTTGATATCCACACACCTTTACCCACAGCAAGCCTGTGTGGGACTGTTTAGTTTATCCATTAGATATACTGCTCAATATTAGTGCTATTGGTTTGACCAGGCATATTGTTTGTCACATTGTAGAGACGTCTGTTTTCTTGACTGTAGCAATGCAAATGTTTGTATAAATCTAATTTCCTTGATTTTGTCCTTTGGTCTTTTTTCTCCCTTTCTTCTTCATTTGATTTTATCTTACTTCACTTGGCTGTTATTTAGCTCTACAGGTTAACCAAATGGCTCAACTTAAAACGGTTGCTTTTTCTGACGAAGATTTCGCTATCTTGGTAGGAACTAGTAATTCTTTTAGTAGTAGCACAAAATCAAACTCTCAAAAGAATGATGACATAAATAAGCTATTCAATCTACAGAAAAAACTAAAACGTATGGAAGCTCATGGCAAGTTTTTGTTAGGGTACATAAAAGCAGGAATAATCCTTCAAGGGCTACGAGTCCATAATATTCCTGGACTATTTGTTCATTACAAATCGTTCTTAAAAAAATGGAACACGATAGCAAGCAGATGCTCATAATAGAAACTGCAAAAGAATTGGCCATATCAATGAAAGCGGAAATAGACGAATTGGACGAAAAAATCAAAAGACCAAATAGTGTAGAAGAGGCCACCAAAAAATTAGAAGAAGCAAACAAGGAAATAACTTATTTTGCTGAATATCTCAATAAAAGAAAAACAGAGAAAATATCTAAGGACAAAAGATGTAACACCCTAGAAAGAACATATCCATATCTAGAAGAAAACTTTTATAAATGAAATCATTCTCCGAACGAAAATAGTTCCAAACAACAGAAAACAACTACATTTTTGGATACATCTGACTCCGATGGAGAGGGAAGTTCACAAGAACGCCCTTATAATGCACCCCAAACAAATAGAAACAATTGCCAACCTTTTTTTAGGGTTGCGCGGGACACGACGTGGCCACCAACGGGTGAGATTCCAACCTCAACCCAGAGACAACTATCAGAACCTCCAATATCAGTCAGATCCACATCAATACCTGGAAACCAGGAGCAGACAGTACTGGAAACATGGGAATTTATCCCGATTTTCAATCTGTCTACACATAATCTAGAGGAGGCAAGCATTTCCTTTTTATCAAAAGGCCTATCATTTGTTCCACATGCGAGTGCAAACAGATTTGAGCTATATCAAACTATATATATAAACTCTGAAGATTATGAAGTAAATATGCAGAATATGCTTAATGATCAAACATTCTATACGAAAGTAAAAAC
Organism: Lissotriton vulgaris; assembly: GCF_964263255.1. Taxonomy (NCBI): domain Eukaryota; kingdom Metazoa; phylum Chordata; class Amphibia; order Caudata; family Salamandridae; genus Lissotriton; species Lissotriton vulgaris. The sequence continues at coordinate 624,726,846 of NC_141689.1, forward strand.
CAACCCGATAGGCAAAACCATACAGACAATCCAAAACCTGACTAATAGAGCTTAAGAGGCAGGTGCTATCACAGCCAAAGAACATGAATACTTAAACAAATCTAATTACAAAACCTCCTGCATATACGGAGTCCCCAAAATACATAAGAATGAAAAGAATCCCATATATCGGCTGATAGTCTCCACAATAGGTACCCCCACAGAAGCAGTATCAAAATATATAGATAGCATTTTAAGGCCCTTTCTAGTGCAAGCATGATGTTGTCGGTTACGGCCACCAGGGCAGTTTCTGGCTATGTTTGGGCCGGAAGCCTGATTGAGATGGATCCAGGTAGCCGGACGATTCGATATGTTTTTTTCCAAGAATTTGCTCAGGTTTGCTAAGAGGGAGATAGGGCGGAGGCTTGAGAGAGCTTCCATGGACCTTTGGCATTTTTGGGATTGAGATGACCTGAGCCGCCTTCCATCTTATAGGTAGGTGGCCTTCCTTCAGAGATTGGTTTAATAAAGAGCTGATGGGGTCTGATAGTGTTTTTGCAAGAGAGGCTGAGATACTTGCAGGTAGGACATTGAGATTGTACTTTCCACATTAGTATTTTGGACTCTTCCTGTGCTAAAAGAGGGAAATTCAGCAGATTGTTTTCCTAGTGCCAGGAGGAGATCCTGTTATGGTGTCTGCCAGCGGAGGACAGCTGCCCGTGGCGATCTTATTATAGATGGTATCTATTTTCTGTATAAAGAAAGCACCTATTTTATCACCGAGAGATTGAGAGAAGCTTTCTTCCAATTTGCAGGCTTGGGGGCTTGTAAAAGCTTTCAGAATTTGATACAGGGCTTTAGGGGTGTTATCAGCTTGGCTAAGTTGTTGGACTATATGGGTTTTCCGAGTGCGCTTTATGCTTTTGTGATAGAGAGAGAGAGCTGACCTATATTTTTCTTTGTCCACATTAAGATGGGTTCGGCGACATCCTTCATTCTAGTTTTTTGCAGTGGCTTTTTTCCTTATGGAGTTCGGGGGTGAACCACACTGCTTGAGGTTTGTTTGGATTTGTTTGAACAAGGTTTCAATTGAGCTTTCAGTTTGATAGCAGCTAAGGCTGATTAATTGAAGTGGGATAAAGTCTCTTCAATATTACTATGTGGTAGATCCCTTGGGTGTGTGAAGGCCATTGAGAAGATTTCTGGGTTGATTTTATACCATTGTCTATATGAAGATTGATTGAATGGGGTGGGCAACTGCAGGTCTCTAAGTCCCTGTAATTGAAAGTCAATAAGTGCGTGGTCAGACCAGCTTACTGACTTTGGGGCTTTACATTTGAGAAGTGGTGAGTTGGAAAGACAATGTCCTGGGTGTGCCCTGCTGTGTGAGTAGGACCATCATTGATTTTTTCAAGATACAGGGGCTCATTAGGATCGCGGACGGACTTGAGGCGGTGGCTTTCGCCGGCCCGGAGGATGCGGAAAATCCTCCATCCTAATGACCCCCTTAGTGTGGCTGGATCTGCCATGAAGGATGAATTTTCTGCTTTTTCAAGGCATTCACTGTGGATCTATAAGTCGCCCAGCAGCATAAAGTTGCTGGAAGAGATAACATAAGGAGCTATCAACTCCATGAGTTGAAGAGAGAATTCGGCAAGGGGGCCAGGTGGGCAGTATACCAATGCCCCTTGCCAGCTGGTTTGTGGCAAGAGATCCATCCTGAAAATCTGGATTTCGATCTGCTCATTACTACGCTGTTCTAAAATGTTGATTTTTGTTCTATCTTTATTATCGATGGCGATCCCGCCTCCAGTTTTGGTCAGCCTGTCAAGCCTTTGAATCCTATACCCTTCTGGTATAGCGATGGCAATTTCAGGGGTGCTAGTTGGTTTTAGCCATGATTTAGTCGTAAAGCCAACATCGGTGTATTTGAGTTTAGCAGGTCCCATTTCTCAATTGCATTTTTGGGGAGAGTTCTCACATTTCCCAGGAAGCCTTTCCAGCTTTGCCTGGAAGAGGTGAGATTGTGCTTAAGGTTCAAATATGGGTCTACTGCTTTCATGGCATTTAATAGATTTGTGTTGGTGTCGAGTTTACAGGACATTTCAGGGAGAGTTGGCCAAGATTCTGCTGAGGCTTGGTTATTGCTTTGGTATCTGCAATATGGGCAGGAGAGAAACCTTCCAAATTTTGTAGGTGATGCATTCTATCACTATGACAAAGGTAGGGTTGATAGGGATTATTTTCCCTAATAAACCACAGATCTGTCCTTGAATATTTAAGATTGTGATGAGTACGTAGGTCTGGATGTGAACGGACAGGGTCCCTGGCTCCTGGCAGCGGTCTGGCAGAGATGGGCACAGTCGGGCTTGCCTTTGGCTCACCTTCAGTGCGCTGCCGGCACGCCCGCTACATGCTCCGAATTCCGTCCGCTTTTATGATGGATGAGACAGGACGAGAGCGCCAACCTCCACCCTGCTGGAAGTACCTCCTTCCACTCAAACAGGATAGCCCGCAGTGGACCGGGGAGAACGGCTCAGGGGAGGCAGCGAGACTTCACAGGAGGCTCAAATATTGTGCAACTAACAATAATCACTAGTGAGTATTTTTAAAAACAGGAAGCCTTAAAACAACGCTGCAATTCAACCCCTTCCATGCGGGGCTAATTCCCCTGCGGTGCGGAGGGAGGGGCCGCGCGCGGCGCCGCGGTACTCATGACGAGTCCAGCTCATCATGCTGCATAGTGGAGCTGTGCTCATGACGAGCTGGACTCGTCATGACTCCGCCCACTCCAATAGAACGCCCGCACAGGAGGGGAATTAGCTGCGTGTGGGAGGGCCACAACAATTATGACGAGCTCAGCTTGTCATGAGCACAGCTCCACTGTGCCTCATGACGAGCTGAGGTCGTCATGAGCATGGGAGGGGTTAAAAGCGTGCAGAGTGTCTGCTGTAAACCAATTAGCAATTCACAGTAAATCCGCCTGTTATGGCAAATATTTAAGAGGAGGAGCAGCTAGCTCACTGTACCGCAACTTGCTTGTGCGTGACCGCTCGGAATGCCATATCTTAGTAGAGATTGTGCTGTCCTTCTCTCTCCCTCTCACACAAATTTGTAAATCTGTTTCCAGGTGTCTATGGGGTTTAGTATGTTCATTGATTTCAATTAATTAATGCTGGCTTTCTTATAGGATTGTATTTACAATCTGTATTTTAACTGAATTGGTCTGAGGCCATTAAATAATGCTTTTTGCACCCTTAATTCCTGTCATTTGTATTACTTTATGAGTATTATGTTATCCAACAAGTATGCTATAAGGAAGGTAGCTAGCTACTATACTTTATTTTCCATAAATGGGATAGCCAAAAGCATACATTTGCATGTAGAAATGTTATCATACATTTTAACTGTTTGGCATGGCCGGTAGAGTGACAATTTTTCTATGTGTGTAAAATTAGTTCTTAACAAGAGCCAATGTAATTCTTGGAATTAGATTTCTGTGAGACAAAACACATCATAATTATGACTTAAGGAAGGGAGAACGTTTATGTTTGATCCCCAAAGGTTTTAAAAATCTCCTGAAAGATTCCTGGCAGCAGAATATACCACAAATCCTACTGCATACAGGAGACAATTTTGAGCAGCTCATCAGCAAAGGCTACAATTGAGCCTAAACAAGTCAACTTTGCCTTGAATGTAAACCATGTGTTTGTGGATGATCTTGTTTCTTTCACACCATTTTTATATTCTATGATGAAGATATTATTGTTTCCCTTCTCAGAGAAAAAGGTGGCCTCTTTCTCTAAGAGCCGAACTGAGGAAGATGGCCAAACCAGCACCTTTATTTCCTCAGGAAATTTCTCTCTTGCTGTGCATCCATTTTGTCTCTCTCCTTCTCTCCCCCATCTCTTCTCCCACTCTGATAGCTTTCTCTACCCTACCTCATTCTCCCTCTCTTGAAACCTCAGATGCCTGCTGTTATAAACCTCAAGGAGCTGGGGAAAGTTACAGAAGCACTGGGGGAGCCCTGGGCTTTCAAAAATGGCCTCTAAGGGCTCCAGCGAACCGGGTAATTGCCCGGTGGAAAAACGGCCATTCTGGCCCGCCTACTCTGGCTATTTATTGTTTTGACAAAAATCCAGTATACATCAAAATATTTACCAGATTTTGCACGTAGCATGTGGTCTGCCATTTTTACTGTTTGGGATATGATTTAGAAAGTAATCTTTTATAGGTTATTGGCTACGCTTTCAATAAAAAAAAATGGTTTGCATGTCTATTCCCTCTGGGTCACTTTTGATGCAGCCATGGTTCATACTGCCAGAGACTCGTCCTCATTGCAGTTGCAACTGGGGGCCCACAGCTGGTTGCTGTGGGTGATGTTGTGGCTCCACAATCCAAGCCCAATTGGCCACCTTGTGGTATTATCCAAAGGTGGAGCTGACTCCACTCTCTCCTGTGGACGTCCCAAGGGCAACTGACAGCAGGACTAAGGCCCTAAGGAACTGCATGTTCGCCCCGGAGCTCCTGGTTTGGTTTTACATTAGAGAAATCATTGGCAAGGGAGGCCTGATTGGGTACATCTGATGACCCCTCCCCGTGGTTCGCCCTAGTGTGTGTTGTTCTTTATGAAACATATATTGTATAGAAGTGTTTGATTCCAGTATATGAACACACTCAAAACATGTAAAAGTCTGTAAGTTTATTTATTTGATGCTACTATTCACTTTACAATTCATTCTTTATATTCATAGAGTTCCTCACTATATATATATATATATATATATATATATATATATATATATATATCGACATCAAACCAAACTTTCCATCAAAATAAGGCGCTGACTCCGTGAATCATAATCCAAACGATATTTAATGGCTCATTTGCTGCGTAGACGCGTTTCGGTGGCTTACTCCCGCCTTGTTCACTACATCTGCATTGTCATTTTGTTACACTTTAAATACACATGAATGTTACATGGTTACTCAGGTGTTAGATGTGTTACAAGTTTCAATTGGTCCAGGGTTGTTATGGTTACATGTTTAACCCTCATGTGTGGACATAGGAAAGTTTCATGACTTGCATATGTTACATCCTGTCAGTCTTTCACCTATGTTTATGCAACTTGGTAACGCTCATTTGAACCACATTGCAAAGCGGTCCCATTCATTCATTGTTACATGTGTTAACCTCACACTTGTATATTTCATGAAATGTGAGAACACTTTTAAAATTAAATTAATTAAATAAATGAAAACGTGCGTCCACACTCTATACAAGTCATATGCACTCGTGTACTATCTGCCATTGGTCAATTGATAACTGCTGGTTGCACTAGTGGCCAGTAATGGTGATGCTGGAAACATACCTCCGTGGAATTCAGTGTGAGGACATGCTTGTAGGACTGATGCGAGGAGTACAGACCCAAGTAGGTTATATGGCTCCCTAACGCATGTGCCATACTACTGATAATATACGCTTAATAATATACATACATAGCGGTATTCTAACTGTGTATTACAGTCAATCATTACCCCATATCTGGCGTCAGCTAAGTCAAATGCTATATGTAATATTCATGTTAAGCATATACATACCGGCGCAGCTAGTTAATGCAATACTTAACATAATGGGTTTCTCTCTTCTCCAAGTGGAGTATTAGCTCGTGACTTGTTTTAGTGTGATTAGTGTGGTGATAGATAAAATTCACAAATTAAAAGTGATTCCTGGTGCTATTTGTGATAAGTTACGAGGAAAGGTGATTTAGTTGCTGTGCTTGTGGTTAAAAACAGTTTAAGTAGTAGTAGAACAGCAGATGTTAAGGAATGGGTTCTGAGGGATGATTAGAGTACAGACTGAATCATAGGTGTACGTTTAGGGCTTCGTCCGCGTTCAACCCGAACAGGATTTTGGAGTTCAGAAGGATTATATATCTGGACTCCAGTCGGCGTAGGGCTAGTTTCCGATTGCCTCCTCTCGCATTCTTAGGTACACTGTCGATGACATAATATGTGAGATTCTGGGCATTACCTTCATGTAGCTGGTTGATATGTCTTGCTACTGGGTATGTAGGGTCTTTGTTCACTATTGCCCTCAGGTGCTGTAATATTCTGACATGTGCTGGGTGGATAGTGGAACCTACATATCTCTTGCCACAGACACATGTCAGCACATACACCGCAAATTCGGTTTTGCACGAGTATTGTGCTCTTATGGTGTATGGTTTGTGTCTAAATGGTATACTGACTTTAGTAGTGTTAATCCCATGGTTGCAGGCTTTGCATTTGCTGCATTTCTTGAAGCCTTTTTGGTTCTGTAACCAATTTGTTTGTTTTTTGATTACTGGGGCATTGCATACCAGTTCACTACGCATGGATTTTGCTTTTCTATAGGTTACCAGAGGACCTTTGCCCACCAACTGGCCAATGGTAGGATCGTTATGTACTAGTGGCCAGTGTCTCCTGAGAATTTTGCGGAGATTGGCGTGATACCTGTTGTATCCTGTTATTAGCCTAGGTGGCTGTCGTTCATTTGTTACAGGATTATTCTTGTTTTTAGGAGGGAATATGAGTTCCTGCCTTGTTTTGCTTTCACACTTGGCCTCAGCCCCCCTACAGGTTTTCTCAGTGTACCCCCTGTTTCTTAACCTATGGAAAAGGTTCTTTTTAGCTTTTGACAGTTCTTCTTGTGTGCTACAGTTCCTAGTCATCCTAAGGCATTCAGCATATGGGATAGACTGTTTTAGAGGTGTCGGGTGAAAGCTTTGCGCGTGTAAGATCGTATTGCCTGCTGTGGGTTTCCTAAATGTGCGTGTCTGTATACCATTATTCATCACAAACAACTCAACATCAAGGAATTGTATAGTATCAGGACTAACATTACATGTGAATTTCAAGTTCAATGCATTTTCATTCAATTCCTTGGCGAATTTTTCCGCACTTTCAAGACTGCCCTGCCACAGAATAAAAATGTCATCGATAAAGCGTTTGTACATTACAATGTTGTTGGTTATTGTTTCTGCGTGAGTGACTTGCAAGACTTGCTCCTCCCACCAGCCCATATGCAGATTAGCATAGCTGGGGGAGAAGCAAGTGCCCATAGCAGAACCCTGCATCTGTTTGTAATGAAGTTTGTCAAATATGAAGGTGTTGTTGGTCAAACACCATTCCGTCATTTCTAGGATCATGCGGGTGTGCTCGAAAAGGTTTATTGGTCTTTTTCCGAGGAAGTGTTTCAGGGCATTGAGGCCGTCCTTGTGTCGAATGCTGGTGTACAAGGATTGTACATCTAGGGTCATGAACAAGTAGTTGTCTTTCCATTCCACATCATAGATTTGGCTAAGAAATCCCCAGTATCTTGGCTCCACAATCCAAGCCCAATTGGCCACCTTGTGGTATTATCCAAAGGTGGAGCTGACTCCACTCTCTCCTGTGGACGTCCCAAGGGCAACTGACAGCAGGACTAAGGCCCTAAGGAACTGCATGTTCGCCCCGGAGCTCCTGGTTTGGTTTTACATTAGAGGAAAGAGACTGCAGGGAATAGCCTATTGTTTGCCTCAAGTGCACATCCATACACTCTCATTCAGAGTATCCCCTACGGGGAGTTGTTAAGGGCTAAAAGGAACAATAGCAACAACTGTGACTTTGAGACAGAGAAAAGGGTCATGATTGACCGTTTCAAAGAAAGGGGCTATTCCGAAAAAACTATCCGCCAAGCGGTTACGAGGGTAGATGGATTAGCCAGAACAGATTTGTTAGTCCCCAAACAAAGATCTCCGAATGAGGATGAGGAACAAATCAGGTTCATTACGACATATTCAGGGCAAGCCTACAAGGTAAGAAATATACTGTCAAAAAACTGGCCAATCTTGACATCAGACAAATTTCTAAGTAATTATCTGAAAGAACATCCACAGATTACTTATAGAAAAGGAAAGTCCTTAAAAGATGAGTTAAGTAAAAACATGGTCACACACAAGAAAACAGTATATAATAAAAACCCTGTTGGCTTTGAATGCTGTATGAAGTGTAAAGCCTGTAAAGGTAGTAACAATTGCAACAAAATCACAGTGCCTAACAGTACCAGAGTTTTTAACATCAAGGGTCCTTTTGACTGCAATACCGAATACTGTGTGTACTGCCTAATCTGCCCATGTGGAAAATTCTACATTGGTAGTACAAAACACAAAGCAAAGATTAGGATATTAGAACACAAGCGAGCCATAAGGAACACTAATGAACAGTACCCTGTTGCCCGCCATTTCAACACACACCACAATCGGAATGACAATCTGTTGAAATATACAGTACTAGATGCAGTTAAGGAGAATGTAAGAGGTGGTGACAGGCTGCAACAATTAAGAATCTTGGAATCAAAATATATCATCGATTTCGAGACATTACATCCTGTAGGGATGAACAGCAGTGAGGAACTAGCAGTCCACCTCTAAATCATTGAACATATGTCCTGACATTTCTTTGCGCTTATTTTTAATTTTGTAAATATTTTGATACAATGGTTTTAAATCACCTATTTTCTTTTTATTCAGGGGATTTTGACTACAAGCAAGAACTGATTTCATAGCTAAAATGGAATTGTCACAATTGTTTAGCCCACTGGGGCATCACCTACACAACTACAGTATAATCATGGAACAGTTGATTAGCCCACTTGGGCAAGATTTATTTTGTTAAATGGAGGCATTTATAATTTTGTAAACATTTGAAGTGATTGCTTCAAAAACGGCACCCAAATGGATTAATATTTCGCCAACCGGCGGAAATCCTTGGAAATTTATTTTAGTAATTGACTATGAATTTTGGATGGCCAGATGTATATCATTTATTTTGCCTCGTTTTGTGTAAAAATGTACTAGATAACAATTGGTCAATTGTTGTTGCAATACACCAGTCAAAGATGGCGACCAAACTGGCTGAACTGATGAACTGTAGTCCTACCTCTATGCACTTGATTTTTCACCATGTAAATAGCACTTTGAAGTTGTACACGCTAACCGTGACCAAGCCTTAGTGGCGAAACGCGTCGGTAGGGAGCTGCCGATTCTGTGCCCTAAATAAATCCACTTGAAGCATCCAAAGGCAGCCTGTGTCGTTCTTCTTAGAGGGGGAACCTTGGTCTTTTATATATATATATATATATATATATATATTACCTACTGGCGGTCGCCAGTAGGTATATATAGTTAGGATTTTTTTCCTATGGGATTTCTGAAAATTCTATGTCGAATAACTTTGGCGTTTGTGGACGGAATTGGCTGAAATGTTTCTGAGCAGCCCCTGAAAATTTGGGGGGGTTTCGTCAAGGGGGGGCCGAGAAAAAAGGGGGGTTCCAAAACGCGTTTTTCCCATTCATTTTTCCATAGGGCGGTTGGAATCACTTTTAGCTCGAACGGCTGAATGGATTTACACGAAACTTGGCAAAATTGTAGATATGGTTTGCCCGACGTGCCTTTGCTATGTCTTAATATATGTGCTCCAGTGGATTTTGAGAAAATAACGTTTTAAAAACAGATATATCTGTGACAGCGTCCCGGTTAGCGCCCCGGTTCGCGTACCTGACGCGTAACGGAACTTCGCGAGGAGAAGTGGATTGGCTCCCCCGGTGACTGTGAACATTCTAAACAGTCTGGCCGCCATCTTGTGTCTCGGTAGGATCGAGACACAAGAGGTGGCAAAAACAATGGGGGAAATGAGCATAAGGGGGCAGAGTACATCCTCCCTGACCCCCTAGGTTTGATGAGGGGGCTTTAAAAGGGCCCCGCGGGGCAAAATAAAATTATTTTAATTATTGGTTTTTTTGCGGGGGGAGCGCTCGATACGAGCACCGGGAAGCGGTCCGGGGAGCGTAATATAGGGAAAATAGAATGAAAGAATGTTCAAATAATGTATGTATATTGATTGTTCTTTTTGTTGTATTTTTTCTTTTTCTTTTTTTCATTTAAGTACCAACATGTAGGTACCAATGCAGAGTCTAAAAATAAAAATACACTGTTTCCTTTGTAGATATCTTGCATGTTGTTTCAGAAGTTATTGTGGTATATGGAATTCATAGCATAGTCTGTGAGGAAAGCAGAAAGAATATGGAGGCAGGAGATGAAAAAGAGATGTTAAATACACATTGGAGATAAAATAGTGGGAGAAAGGAAGTAACTATGAGCAAACTTACTATGTTACACAAAAAAGTTGCACAGTATATTTAAAGTCTGACTTTACATTATAATCAATTTGGTACTAGTTTAAAAAATACATATAAAAATGAATAATGTCTCAAACTATTTTTGAATGATTAAATATAAATTTATTTCTCAGATTCATTTTCAAAATTTAAAAGAACTTCTAATATTTGATTGTCAGAAATGTCCTCATTTTCAATCAGGAAATCTACTGATTCTACACATTGAAGAAGTTCATAGTCCCGTGATTCATCCATGAATTCTGAGTCATTGGGTTCAATATCTGTATCTTTGTTGCTTTCCAGAACAATTTCGATGGTATTTTTTTGCTCTCCTTCCATTTTTGTGCTGTAATTTGAATTAAAAAAAATATATCAGTAGAGATAGGGCACTGTTGGGTTTAAGTTCAGACAGGTAGTTTGGTTTTTTTAACAGTGATTTTATCTTTGGGCAGTGTATGGTATCAGAGTGGAAGTAAAAATATAAAAAAGTATATGTGATAAATCCTAAGTAAATTCATAATTATACAAGACAAGCCTAACTCCATCTATAACTATAACAGAGAAGTCTATCTTATTCTATAACTATTACAGAGGGATAGTATATAACTATCAGAAAATGTTTTCCTAATTAACTTAAAGTGCACAACATACTTCAGTTTTTAAAATAACATCTTACCTTTCAAAAAGAAGTTTAAGTTGTCAGTTGAAATGCACTTGAAATGTACTTCAGGAAGTAGTAGTCAAAATGGCTGTGTTTCTCTCTCTTTCTTTATATATATTCAGGTACATAACCAATCAAATGTCATGAAATAATAGATGATAATGAAAGTAGCATTTTAATTGGTTGTCAATTCTAACACTTCATAAGTGTTTTTGTTAGGTAATTTACCTCAGGATATTTAGTCAGGCCTACAGCATAATTTTCTCAATGGAATTCCATCAAATTTGGGTAAATGGTAGGGACTGCTATGTAGTAGGGCCTATTCTACATTTGATGAAAGTGTCTCTAGTGTTTTTTCTGTAAATTACTTTCCCACCTTTTTTTAGCATGCGCTCACTGGTGCGCGCCCCGGTACGCGAACCGGCAGCGTTACAGGAGTCCTCCATTTTGTGTATCGGTAGAATTGAGACACAAGATGGAGGACAAACAATGTTGGGAATGGGTAGAAGGGGGCACGGTAGACACTTTGTGACCCCCTAGGTTTTCTGAGGGGGGCTTAGGACGCTGATATAGGCAAAAAAAAAACACGTGGGAAGCGCCCGGTACGCGCACCGGTAAGCGAACCGGGGAGCGTACTTTGGTGGAAAAAAAAAAAGTTAGAAAAAGATAAACGTTTTGAATGATCAGAGGTAGGGAAGCAATGAAAAGAGCTATTGGGTTCTGTGGCTAATTAAGGTACTTACAAGTAGGTTCCAATGCACAGTTTTAAATTCAGGAGGAATATTCTATTCCCCTCATCGGAGAAGTGCACACCATCTCCTCTGTAGATGTCTTGCATGTTGTAACGTAAGTTATTGTTGTATATTAAACCCATTGTAAATTCTCTCATGTAAGCAGAAACAGATTTATTCACATGTTTCCGTGCTTTCTCAAATTGTGGAAAAAATTGGTTGGAACACTTCCATTTCTGTCATTGGCATATATTGGAATATACCAAGGCAGTTTGGGGAAAAAGTGTCATCAATTGATGAAAGATGTCCTTTAAAAGCATTTCCAGGCCAACCCCAGTCATAGTCCCAAAATCAATTCCACCACAGTGCACTATTAAAAGGTTAGGGTTTGGCAGATGCATAAAAAAATTATATTACAAACATATAAAATATATTTTTCATTTAAAAGAATAATACATTTAACAGTTTTTGATATTTGCAATAAAAAAAATTGAAATTCACTGAAAAAAACATAGGTTATAGACCATATATAGTTAGGAATTAGCATTTACAAAACCTTGAAAATTCACTGAAAAAACCATAGGTTATAGACCATATATAGTTAGGGATTAGCATTTACAAAACCTTATTATACTCACACAAAACCATTGAAATTCGCATATATAGTTAGTTGCACTAACTATATATCGCACACCCGCAATCCACTGCTGATGATGTCACATATTACATCATTCATGACATGGTCAGTGACATCACTGATGTCATCACTGATGACATCTCAAATGACATCACTGATGACATCTCAAATGACATCACTGATGACATCTCATTTGACATTACTCATCACATCACTGATGATATCATTCATGTGATAATACGATCAACCTCTTCAGATTCTAATATAACCTTAGATACAATCAGTGTAAACAGACACTCACAGACTGTCACTCATCCATGGAGTTACTCACACACCTAGTCAGTCATGCAAAACATCAATCACACCTCCATTTCCTCAACTATACAGTTATACACACCTTACTTATTCAAACATATACTAACACATATTTACTCTCTTATACAATCCCTGATACAAGTTTATAATGATCCATACAGCCACTCACACATTCACTGGCTGTTATGCACAGTTATTTATATGTCAACTCTCACATGTACTGTGTTTTACATATGTTCTTACTTTGACATGTAGCACTGAGATATCCATTCACTCAGCAAAACACTCATGCACACAGTCAACTGCCCATACAGCTGATTCCACATGCACTTTTGAACCCATACATCTAGTGAATCAACTGTTCACACATCTATGCACAGAGTCACACACCTCCCAGCCACCCACACACACACACTCAGTCTCCCATACAAATACTTGGGCAACCAATCAATAACCCATATAATTACTCATATAGCTACTGATCAACACATGCAGCAGTTTACAGAACAACAGACATAATGATGCACAAATTAAGACAGTTTAGTCACTAACCCATGCACTCAGTGAGACACATTTAATCACTTACTCATACAGTCAGTCATGCACCTACTAAATCCTTCATCCAGACACTTATACATCCACTCATTCTTTCATATGTAAGACATATTTTAACTTTACAGAAACATACAGTCACTGGATGTTGTCATCAGTGATGTCATCAGTGATGTCACTGACCATGTCATGAATTATGTAATATGTGACATCATAAGCAGTGGATTGCGGGTGCGCGATATATAGTTAGTGCAACTAACTATATATGAGAATTTCAATGGTTTTGTGTGAGTAAAATAAGGTTTTGTAAATGCTAATCCCTAACTATATATGGTCTATAACCTATGGTTTTTTCAGTGAATATATATATACATACATACATATATCGGCATGGCTCATACGCTTTTGAAACTATGCCTGCCATCCCATCCACTATAGAATCTGTCAAGTGCTTTTCAACAGCTGAAGACGACTATAGGTTTGCTAAGGCCCAAAAAACTTGGGAATTTTCAGTTCAAGAACCTTTAGCTGCCTACTTCCAGAGTAAAAAAAAATTATTCCTGTCAACATTTTAAAATAAAGGAGCGTTCCTAAACGCGTGTTGTGGCATCTTGTCAGTATTCATGCAGCACCTTCGCTGGGAAATGAGAAAGCTGTTTTTCTACGCACAGATCATGAACCCCAAGCCTATTATGTGTAAAAATAAATGCATATGCGAGGCCGGGATGATAAATTACCTGTCCATGGTGGTAATTATTTCTCAACATCAACAACTAGTGTTAAAACCATGTTCCCCAAAGACACTGGAGTAAAATATGGGTCGGTGATGTCAGCCTTATACTGACTAATGTTGTCGGGCCAGTTTGCACAACAACACAGCTTTTAAATGAATCGGCTTCTGCCAGAGCCACAGGACGATAATTGGTTTAAACTTCCTACTGTATGTAACTTGTTACTAGCTCTTGTATTTGTAGACACCGTCTCCATTGAAAGCATTCCGGTTGATGGATGTGTTTAGAAACCCAATACACGAGAAGGCCTGGCTTGTGCAGAAACATCCACTTGTAACAGCCACTTGACCTTTTTAGAGCTACAAGGGGAAAAGATTTGTTCTCGTCAGATTCTTATTGTCACATGTACCGCTGGCTGAGTGGGGTTACATTGCAGGTCTGGTAGGACGCCAAAAACCAAAGGGTTGCATATCTGCACCTAGAAGCATGCTGGCAAGGGGGGTTTAGAACCTACGAGTAAGGGCATGTTTCTATTTTTTTTTTGTTTCCATGTTTTTTTTCTTATAATTCCTATAGCTCCTTGTGTTTTCTATTGAAAGAATTAAACACTTATGAAATGTATACACTGTTAAAAATGCATGTTTACTTTGGAGCTGTAGTCTGTGAAGTAGTTGGAAGCGTGAAATGTAGGCAAACTAAACAAAAGTCATTTGTGACTCAACGTCTGCAGGTGAGCACCACCGTGCGCATGAAGTCAGATGTGTGTGTTCATCACAGCTCGAAGGCGGAACTAGAGCTGGTTCTAAGGTAATGGAAGCACGACACTCATTTGCTCATGGGTGCTGTGCCCTTTGGCAACCAAACAATAGCAAATGCCTAATGGTTTCCTAGTGGATAGGTGCTCCCCCTTCAAGGGTTTCTAGTGCATTGCTGCTGCCCACTTTTTGAAGATAAGCAACTCATGGGAGGGCGTGGCAAGTAGTGAGCATGGCTGCCTGATACAGTCGCTCAGCACATTCCAGACATTTAGAGGCATTTATTGGCTCTGAGTTGAAACTTAAATGTACTGTTGGGGAGGAAGTGGTGCCTTTCATTGGGCAACTTCAAACAGCACTATGGAGCCCCTCGAGGATATATTCACCAAAATGTATTGTCTTTTGCTGCCCTAGAAAGAGACTAGCATGGCTGTTGAAACTGTTTTTTTCTTTATGCTTGGAGGTTTTGGGATAGAGGGCTGAATATTTGATGCCTGTAGACCAGATATATAATTTTGAATGAATGGAAATATATTCAGTGTATTGCTATCATATTACTTGCAATGGAGAAATGCACTTGGAGTGAAACCCCCATAGTCTCAAGAGAATCGTGAAAATATAGAGCAATGGGCCGATTCACAAAAGTAATCTGAGATAAAATCCTAACTTTACTACTTTCGATATTCACAAAAGGCATTTAGTAGTAGTAATGTTAGGAATCCTAACTTTACTACTACTAATGCCTTTTATGAATACTGATAGTCGTAAAGTTAGGATTTTGTCTCAAATTACTTTTGTGAATCAGGCCCAAAGAAATTTAAAAGAACCAAGGGGTTTTAGGGCTTTGTGTGCTCTCCATGCCGGGAGAGCCAGCTCAAAGAACAGCTAAGTGTATTTCACTGTTGGGGAGCTAAGATAGAAAATATGTTTGCTCCACATCATAGACACCCAGTATGGGCAACCCTAAGTTGGAGATTTTGGGATAAAGGTGTGAATATTTGGTGCCTGTACACCAGATATATAAAGTTGAATGAATGTATAAATATGCAGTGTATTGCTATCATATTACTTGTAATGGTGAGATGCACTTGGAGTGAAACCCCCATAGCCTCAAGAGAATCGGGTAAAATATAGAGCAAAGGGACGATTCACAAAAGTAATCTGAGACAAAATCCTAACTTTACGACTTTCGGTATTCACAAAAGGCATTTAGTAGTAGTAAAGTTAGGAATCCTAACTTTATTACTACTAATGCCTTTTGTGAATACCGATAGCTGTAAAGTTAGGATTTAGACTCAGATTACTTTTGTGAATCAGGCCCAAAGAAATTTAACAGAACCAATGGGTTTTAGAGCTTTGTGCGCTCTCCATGCCTGGAGAGCCAGCTCAAAGAACAACTAAGTGTATTCCACTGTTGGGGAGCTAATATAGAAAATGTGTTTGCTCCACATCATATGCACCCAGTATGGGCAACCCTAAGTGAAAGTAAGACTCAGAATTGAGAGGGTTTGGCACAACAAAGGGGCATAGTCTGTCCAACAAGCATTTGAGGACAATCACATAAAAGCATGATGCACTAAGCTCCAAGTTTGGAAGGGCAAATGATGAGCAATTGTGGTTAACATTAGCTTTTGGCGCAGCTCAGCACATGGCCAGAAAATCGGGTCTGTGCACTAGACTCGGCTATGTTTTTCACGCTGCAGTTTACGAATGACGGGAGACATGATAATCCAGGAGATCGTTCATTAATGATTTACACACGTAAGAGCACTAGAAGCGGAAAATGCATTTCAACATATTTATTTTAAGATACTAATTTTAAAATGCCAGGATCTAATGCATACAATATTGGTTACATCACAGAAGATAAAAAGCAGCTAAGCTTTTCAATAACAGTGAAAACAGGGAAATAATCGTAACATCACAGTTCATAGCTCTTAAAACCCCCGCAGTGCTATCTCTAAGCACTATGCTAGTTCTAGCAGATGAATAAATAACAAGCTGAGTTTTGAAGATGGTGTGCATACCTTGACAACAATGTTTGTTGTCTGTTTGGAATAGCTTGTCAGCTATTTCAAGCCAAGGCCAAGAGCCAAGGCGATTCTGTCTGCGTGAGAACACAATCCTGGCACCAGTTCATGGAGGTAGACTGGAATGCTTCAAAGAGTCTTGGAGAGCCTTGCTGGAGACGTCTTCAGTCGAGATAGAATCTGGTGCTGTGCGCATCTGGATCTGCAATCTATGTCTGTGACCTGGGTGAAGTTTCTCTCCTGACAAGTAGTCAAATGGCAGTCCTTTTTATTTTATTGTATCTTATTCAAGATGGAATTTGCAATGTCACTGTAGAAATGTTTGCTATAACCGATGAACATCAAGATGCTAGTCTAAGACACATTCCTTTAAACATATAAGGTAAAAGTGTGACTATTCATACTACACTATGTTGACTATTGTACTTTGTTTGACCTTGAAATGGAGATAAATGGGTACTTATTCCAGACTGATGTTGCATCCAATGGTTTGCTGATGTCTACATCTAAATGACTTGGCTCTTTCACAGTTCTTGAAAAGATAAGGACAAATAAAATCTGCGTCAAAGGTAGACATGTTGATGATTCTGCAGAAGAACAGAAACTGGAACATCGGCCTACCTAAAACGGGGTTAGGCTTTATAGTCTTTACGTCGTAATGGCATGCAGTATCTGGGCCAAAGGTAAGCAAGTTGGACAGTATAACTAAAATGGAGACTGTAACTAAATTGGAACTTGTCCTGTATGTGTTTAAGGACATAAAACTCAAAGAAAGAAGCATAAAAGCAAGTGATTAAAATAGGCAAAACAAAAGAAATAGGGAGGGAAACTGTCATAAGATTTATGCAATTCCTGGAGTCATTTCTAAACTAAATATCCACTAAATTATAACTCAATGTGTTTTTGATTGACCTTGCTTATCAGACATATTCTTTATATATTTACCAAATAAAGACACATGCCATGTTCAATGGCACATCTTCAAACTGAAATGAAAAACGGTCCTGTGTGCTGAAAGACATAAATCTTAAAACCATACTTCTTTATATTAAAGAAATAAGTACTTGACTGAACATTGGTTTATTGATACTGTTTGAGTTATGAGCCATGTTTACTAACCTGTATTCACACTCGCTCACCCCACCTCTGAGGAAGCCCTGAACTGCTCCACCATACCTACCACTAAGAGTCCAGTGAAGAAGGGATACTTGGCCCAGTTGGTCAGGATCCATAGTAGGTTGGCCCCATAACAACAGGAGTAAAATGCTTCAATCCCCACAGTTGGGCCCAGCAAATCCTGCGTGCCCTGTTGCCATTTGGAAGGAGTTCTAACAACCATGTTATCCGACGTTACACTAGGTTCTATGTTTTTATTCTGTCATCTGTACTGGTTGACCTTGTGACTAATTCCAAAATAAAAATGAAAACCTTGTCCAGTCACTCTATGTCAGATGTGGAAAATCTATGTTTTTATATTTGGAGCCTATTTTCAGGAACAATATTTAAATTGCAATTTAACAGCTTCTTATTTTGAAGTCCAAAAAGACCTATTGGTGAGCACAATTTAAGAGGCTGCCAAGGCAATGGTTAGAGGATGAGATTGTTAATTGATGCAGCCCACAAGAGGCTTGAAGATTGCGGTAGAATGGCTTAGATCAGTGTTTCTCAAACAATGGGTTGCGCCCCATTGGTGGGTCGCAAGCTGATTTTTGGTGGGTCACAAAAGTCCAAGCACTATTTAAAGATGCCTTTAAATTCTGCATTTATCTTGTCACGTTTGCTGTGCTTCAAAGACAGAGGTCAAATGTCAGGCTATGTCTTCTAACAAATTTCTACTTTTTTTAACATTGGGATTGGTGTTGACAAACTCCTCTCACTTTGCAGTCAGAGAAAGAAAAGTAAAGTAAATTATGTGACAATCTTGCTGCGGTACAGGAAGTGTGAAATGAAAAGCTGTAGGATGCCATTTTATTGTAACACGCAGCAAAATGTAAATACCTGCAAATGAACTGTACCCATTCAGGAGTTAGGAAAACAAAAATTTAGCAATCTTTTTGCAATTATGACGAGTGATGGAAACAAAGATTTTAATAGGATCAAAACAAATCAAGACACTTTATTTGGTGATGCACAAAGGATTATATTTACTGAAATATAATACCAACAATGGGGAAAAGAAAGGCCCTCGGTAGCCCTCAAGAGAATTTGAAATGCAAGCGGGTCATTCAACATGCTGCTGGAAACTGTACATCTGAGGAGCCAGATGATCTTATTGAAGAGGTGGAAACAATTCTAAAAGGATAAAAGCTGGATCTTCCTTATCCAGGCCAAGGATTGCGGGAATATTTAGAAGGGGCTGAATGCCTGAGGCACAAAACACTTCTGGATGCTCAAACAAAAGGGTACTAGCAGAAAAACTGGAACAGGAGTTTGATGGAAAGGGGGACCCAGTCTAATGACAAAGAGAATGATGTGCAGGAGAGTCATGGGGTTCAACATGGTAGTAAAAATGTTATTGTAATTCCTGCTGTATCATGCTCCACTCATTATGAACCTGTGGCTATGGCCAAAATTAAGGACCACCTTGAGAAAGCAGCACAGGAAATGTCATCAGCCACCACCTTGAAAGACTGCAGTGGGAAAGAGCTTAAAGGATGTCAGAGAACTAATTTTACAGATGGGAGATGAAAAACAAACTCTAAAACAACAGGTATCCCTATTAGTAGCAAAAGTTGAGAACATAGAAATGGAGTTAAGGTGCGCAATAGCGGAACTCTGTAATAATGATACGAGTGAGACCATGAACAAGGGCTGCAGGGACATTGGTGTAAAAGTTGACCTGTAGGGTCATATGTGCCTGCTAAAGAAGTTTACTCGAGACAGGGAGGCAATATCATTGCAGGTTTCATCTAGTGGAGGTAATCAATATGGTAGAGACCCTGAGGACCCAGTGAGCATGCCCTACAATTCCCCTTGAACGGCCCCACTAGTGGGAGGGAGTTCAGAGGGTGGGAGTACTATATGCTGACACCAACAAATGCAAAATCAACAGTTGATGGACAGAATGTAGAACAATGTCATGCATTCACCCCAGTACAGAGAACTGGGCCTAAGTCCATCATTTTTTGCACTCCACACCACCCCAGTTCAGACATGGCCATATGCAAATCAGCCTTGACCCTGTGCCACATGGGAACAGTCCAGCCCGAACTGCCAAGCCATGTCTTCCCTGGACTGGAATCAAGCATCCTAGGACCGGTTTCTGGCTATCAGACGTCATCAGCCAGGAAAAATTAACACCAGTGGTGTGGAGAGCACGAGACTCACGTCTGAGCATACCCATCCCACTCGGGGTGACAAATGCAAAAACAACAGTTGATGGACAGAATGTAGAACAAAGTCATACATTTACCCCAGTACAGAGAACTGGGCCTAAGTCCATAATCTTTTTGCACTCCACACCACCCTAGTTTAGACATGGCCATATGCAAATCAGCCTTGACCCTGTGCCACATTGGAACAGTCCAGCCCGAACTGCCAAGCCATGTCTTCCCTGGACTGGAATCAAGCATCCTAGGACCGGTTTCTGACTATCAGGCGT
Source organism: Lissotriton vulgaris (assembly GCF_964263255.1). NCBI lineage: Eukaryota > Metazoa > Chordata > Amphibia > Caudata > Salamandridae > Lissotriton > Lissotriton vulgaris. Next base: position 624,747,036 of record NC_141689.1, read on the forward strand.
CATCAGCCAGGAAATCTTAACACCAGTGGTGTGGAGAGCACGAGACTCACGTCTGAGCATACCCGTCCCACTCGGGGTGACAAATGCAAAAACAACAGTTGATTGACAGAATGTAGAACAAAGTCATACATTCACCCCAGTACAGAGATCTGGGCCTAAATCCATCGTTTTTTTGTACTCCACACCACCCCAGTACAGACATGGCCATATTCAAATCAGCCTTGACATTGTGCCTCATGGGAACAGTCCAGCCCGAACTGCCAAGCCATGTCTTCCCTGGACTGGAATCAAGCATCCTAGGACCGGTTTCTGGCTATCAGCCATCTTCAGCTAGGATAGCTTAACTCCAGTGGTGTGGAGAGCACGGTACTCACGACTGAGCATACCCGCCCCACTCATGGTGACAAATGCAAAAACAACAGTTGATGGACAGAATGTAGAACAATGTCATACATTCACCCCAGTACAGAGATCTGAGCCTAAATCCATCGTTTTTCTACACTTCACACCACCCCAGTTCAGACATGGCCATATGCAAATCAGCCGGGACCCTGTGCCTCATGGAAACAGTCCATCCCGAACTGCCAAGCCATGTCTTCCCTGGACCGTAATCAAGCATCCTGGGACCCGTTTCTGGCTATCAGCCGTCATCAGCCAGGAGAGCTTAACTCCAGTGGTGTGGAGAGCACGGGACTCACGTCTGAGCATACCCGTCCCACCCGGGGTGACAAATGCAAAAACAATAGTTGATGGACAGAATGTAGAACAATGTCAAACATTCACCCCAGTCCAGAGATCTGGGCCTAAAGCCATCATTTTTTGCACTCCACACCACCGCAGTTCAGACATGGCCATATGCAAATCAGCCTTGACCCTGTACCTCATGGGAACAGTCCAGCCCGAACTGCCAAGCCATGTCTTCTCTTGACCGGAATCAAGCATCCTTGGACCGGTTTCTGGCTATCAGCCATCATCAGCCAGGATAGCTTAACTCCAGTGGTGTGGAGAGCACAGGACTCACGTCTGAGCATACTCGACCCACTCTGGGTGACAAATGCAAAAACAACAGTTGATGAACAGAATGTCGAAAAATGTCATACATTCACCCTAGCACAGAGATCTGGGCCCTCAACAAATGGACCTGCAATCTGGTGACAACAGAAAGCTCATTGGGAGCTATGACTTAAGAGACCAAATATAGGCAATTCCCCTTCCAGGAACAGCACATCCAGGAACTCCATCAGGAGTGTGTATATATATATATATATATATACATATATATATATATATATATATATATATATATTCACAGAAAAAAACATAGGTTATAGTGGATATATAGTTAGGAATTTGCATTTACAAAACCTTGAAAATTCAATGAAAAAACCATTGGTTTTAGGCCATATATAGTTAGGGATTTGCATTTACAAAACCTTATTTTACTCGCATAAAACCATTGAAATTCCATATATAGTTATAAGCGCTAACTATATATCGCGCACCCGCAATCCACTGCTGATGATGTCACATATTACATCATTCATGACATGGTTAGTGACATCACTGATGACATCACTGATGACATCTCAAATGACATCACTGATGACATCACTGATTACAACATCCAGTGACTGTATGTTTCTGTAAAGTTAAAATATGTTTTACATATTGAAGAATGAGTGGATATATAAGTGTCTGGATGAAGGATTTACTAGGTGCATGACTGACTGACTGATTGAGTGAGTGATTAAATGTGTCTCACTGAGTGCATGGGTTAGTGACTAAACTGTTTTAATTTGTGCATCATTATATCTGTTGTTCTACAAACTGCTGCATATGTTGATCAGTAGCTATATGAGTAACTGTATGGGTTATTGATTGGTTGTCCAAGTATTTGTATGGGAAACTGAGTGTGTGTGTATGGGTGGCTGGAAGGTGTGTGACTCTGTACATAGATGTGTGAGTAGTTGATTCACTATATGTATAGATTCAAAAGTGCATGTGCAAACAGCTGTATGGGCGGTTGACTGTGCATGAGTGTATTAGTGAGTGAATGGATATCTCAGTGCTACATGTCAAATTAAGTACATATGTAAAACACAGTACATGTGAGAGTTGACATCTATAAATAACTGTGCATAAGAGCCAGTGAATGTGTGAGTGGCTGTATGGATCATTGTGAACATGTATCAGAGATTGTATAAGAGAGTAAAGTAAATATGTGTTAGTATATGTTTGAATAAGTAAGGTGTGTATAACTGTATAGTTGAGAAAATGGAGGTGTGATTGATTTTTGGCATAACTGACTAGGTGTGTGAGTAACTCCATGGATGAGTGACAGTCTGTGACTGTCTGTTTACACTGATTGTATCTAAGGTTATATTAGAGTCTGAAGAGGTTCATGGTATTATCACATGAATGATATCATCAGTGATGTTATCAGTCATGTCAAATGAGATGTTTTCAGTGATGTCATCAGTGATGTCATTTGAGATGTCATCAGTGATGTCATCAGTGATGTCACTAACCATGTCATGAATGATGTAATATGTGACATCATCAGCAGTGGATTGCGGGTGCGCGATATATAGTTAGCGCTTATAACTATATATGGAATTTCAATGGTTTTATGCGAGTAAAATAAGGTTTTGTAAATGCAAATCCCTAACTATATATGGCCTAAAACCAATGGTTTTTTCATTGAATTTTCAAGGTTTTGTAAATGCAAATTCCTAACTATATATCCACTATAACCTATGGTTTTTTCTGTGAATTTCATTGGTTTTTTAATAGCAAATATGAAAAGCTTTAAAATGTCAAGTACGTGATAGATAAAAACATTTTCGTATTTATGCACGCTGATGTGCTTTGAACGCTGCCCCCCTCCCCTCTTTTCTCTTAGTAGTACTCTCTCTTTGCAGATAGTGAAGAGTAGTTAACGCAGGCCTTTACCCCCGTTGTAATCCGTCCTGCCTGCTTGTCTCTCCATTTGATTGATTATTATCCAAGCATTTACTGTTTTACAATTGATTCTCTTTGGTTCATTCTCTATTTACAAACAAGCACAAAGTCGCAATACTCTGTTTAGTCTTTGCAGATCGTGAAAAATCGTGTAAAAAAATAAAAGTAATCGAGCAAAATCAGTAGGCCACTAATTGGATCTCTTTTTGATAAACAACCCTTCATGAGAAATACGAAAATAGTGAGATGAACTGAGCTCCACACCATGAGGGCTGCAAGACAGCTCGGCTCCGTCACCCACCCCGCCCAAAATAACGACAAACCCTATGCAAATATTAAAAATATAGACAACACACCAGCAAAGAAACAGGGTAAAACATTTTATTAAATACCTATTTACATAACGTTGGTTTATAAGATGATGTCAGTAGTGGACCGATGTGTGAATAGGTCGGAAGCAGCACAAGGCGCCAAGATCCGGATGGAAAGTCCTGGATGTTGGGTGCCATAGTTCAGAGTTCTGAGTTTGAGCCTTTTTCAATGCCTGTGCTTTGTTGTTTCCCCTCCATCAAAAACAAAAAAAAATATATAAAACTGTGCAAAAATACAAAAAAATCAAAAAATGTTTACAAAAGCAGTGCTTGTAAGACTGTCTGAAGCTTATTTCCACCTACTGCAGCTTCACTATTCTCAAAGTAAGTGAGGGTCGTTTGTGGACCTGACTGCATTTGAAAACAATGTTATATGGTACCTCCCTAAACCGCTTGACGGAGGCCCCCGAGGGGCGGTGTGATGGCACGGACTCGGAGAAGACGCTTGGCTCCGACCCCCTCCCCAAGTCTTATAGCACTGGTGTAGCCTGAGATCGCCCCCGACATAGGCGGCCGGCTCCCGGGGTCCGGCGGAACTTTTTGCTTTTTGATGACTCTTCTATTCTGGACTTTGTCCCACAATCCGTTTGACCTGAAGACACGCTGTAGTGGGGTGCCCCTTTACCGTTTTAGTTGCCATTCCGCCCGCTTTTGCTACACTGTGCCTCTTCCGCCATTCAGCTGTTTACCGCCCGCTCTTGCGACTACAGCGTCTCGCTCACCATGTAGTTAAGTTGCTCCCGCTCTTGCGGTGCAGCGATAGGCGGCTGCCACAGGACTCTCAAAATGGCGGCCGGCTCTTCGGTTTTGGGCCTGGTCCACTAAAATGGCCCTGGGACACCTTGGAACTCGGACGCTTCCCTGATAGGGCTTGGGTCCCATTCTCGAAAGCGTCCCCTCAGCCGTGAAGATTCTACAAAAGTCTTGGGGGCCCCCGACTCCCGCAGGCTTCTGGTGGGGAGCGGCTGCCATGTCTGCTCGTGGAATGGCCACGACGGAGCTACGAGATGGTAGTGCTCTCATGCTGACGCCAGCTTTAGTCTGAAACATCCAGAAACACTGTAGACTACCAATTCGATCAGTTCCGGTAGCGCCCCAACATGACCCGGAAGAGAAGAACTTGCCCTCCCCTCTTTGACTGATGGTTCTTGTTGCCTGTCCTCTCTGTTGTCATTTAACAGAACTTTTTGGACTGCTGAAAGGGGTTGTGTTCCGAACGCTGGTTGGTGGAGACATTTTGACTATATTCTTGACCTACGTTGTCGCGTAATACGTTATATGACACGCCGCGTTAGCGCACCCGGAAGTGATCCGGGGCGCGGCGCGCAGCGCGTAACGTAAGCATAACAGGTCATGTGACTTGGTAATAAAACTTTTCATTGGTTCATTTTACTTTTGTTATTTTAATGATGAAAAGCTTGGTCATATGACCTAAAAATTACGCTTTTTATTGTTTTCGAACATTATTTTTTTTAAAACATATATGTTATAATATTCCAGGCTAATGTACTTTCCCGGAAAATTTACAACTGTCCTGCAAGTAAAATATATTCCTTTTTCGAGAAAAAGGGCGTTTCTTCATTCCATGACGGAGCCGTTGAGTAAAAGAGACTGGGCCTGCTGTCTTAGTCGCCGATACGCCTGATTATCAGATTCTTATCGATCACTTTATGTTGCAGGAGTGGAAAACACAACTGCCCTTGACCATTTATCTTTACTACGTTCCTACATATTATACCTTTTATCCGTCATGTAATTGGACTGCTTTATTTCACTTGCCTTTTACTGATTCGAAAACAGTGACTAAAAGTAAAAACTTTACCAATGTAAATACTACTACCGTGTTTGATTTAAAAACCTTTATTGTGAAAATGTCAGTATACAAATACGGGCCTATAACCACCTGGGCCGGCCACGGAGCAAACTGAAATCGTATATGATGAGGAGACATTTACACTGTAGAGGAACATAACGAGCGGGCCATTAGGTTGCAAGAACTAAGGTGTCTAACAGTTGCGGAATCGGTGGACGTACATTTTGTAATTAAAATAAGACAGGGCCACTTACAATAAAATTTTCTAGATATACATTTGCGGGCAAGGAGTTACGAGTCCCATTTATACCGGCGCCATTTTGGGCGAGGCCGGGCAGGTCCAAGATATAGTCAAAATGTCTCCACCAACAATCGGCCAGACCAGAACCCCTTTCGGCCCTTTATGCTACAAGATGGTGTCTTCCATTCAGAAAATATTGTTCGCAGCATTTTGAAAGGAAAGATAAACAGCTGTTCTCCTAGTGAGTCTCACATTGTTACATTTAGGAAGAATGTTGAAGAGTAATATGTGGAAAATCTGAAGCCATTTTTCTACAAACTCTCAACCAGCCTAAGTCATGGGCGATCTTTGTCCACACCAGGGCAATAGTGAAGCTGCAGCAGGTGCAAAAGAGCTTCAGACAGTCTTACAAGCACTGCTTTTCTAAACATTTTTTTGTATTTTTGCACAGTTTTATATTTTTTTTTTGTTTTTGATGGAGGGGAAACAACAAAAAACAGGCATTGAAAAAAGCTCAACAGTGCAGGGCGCCTTGTGCTGCTTCCGACCTATTCACACATCGGTCCACTACTGACATCACCTCATAAGCCAACGGGGCACCCCACACTGACTTTCGGCGCAGCATTGTAGGATGGCCACACCAGTGCGGCAACTTGCTGGACACCACCTCGGTGCCATCCGGATCTCGGAGCGTTCGAGTCACTGTACCGCAAGAGTGACCGGAACTCAGCTGGTCACGCCGTCTTTCGGCGCAGCATTGTAGGATGGCCACACCAGTGCGGCAACTTGCTGGACACAACCTCGGTGCCATCCGGATCTCGGCGCGTTCGACTCACTGTACCGCAAGAGTGACCGGAACTCAGCTGGACACGCCGTCTTTCGGCGCAGCATTGTAGGATGGCCACACCACTGCAGCAATTTGCTGGACACCACCTTGGGCAACAGTGAAGCTGCAGCAGGTGCAAATAAGCTTCAGATAGTCTTAGAAGCACTGCTCAGAACTCTCAACTATGGCACTCAATATCCAGGACTTGCCATTCGGATCTTGGCGCCTTGTGCTGGTTCCGACCTATTCACACATCGGTCCACTACTGACATCACCTCATAAGCCAACAAGGCACCCCACGCCGACTTTCGGCACAGCATTGTAGGATGGCCACACCAGTGCGGCAACTTGCTGGACACAACCTCGGTGCCATCCGGATCTCGGCACGTTCAACTCACTGTACCGCAAGAGTGACCGGAACTCAGCTGGACACGCCGTCTTTCGGCGCAGCATTGTAGGATGGCCACACCAGTGCGGCAATTTGCTTGACACCACCTCGGTGCCATCCGGATCTCAGCGCGTTGTGCTGCCTTCGGCCTATTCGCACATCGGTCTGCTACTGACGCCGCCTCACGTGCCAACGGATTTTCTACGCTTTTTGTAGCCCTATGCCGCATAACAGGTCATGTGACTTGTTTATAAAACTTTTCATTGGATCATTTTACTTTTGGTTTCCTAAAGATGGAAGGCTTGGTCATATGACCTAAAAATAACACTTTTCATTGGTTTAGAACATTTTTTTTTCCCAAACGATGAAAGCCCCACCTTGTTTCTGGATCATTCAGACTGAAGCTGGCGTCAGCATGAGAGCACCACCATCTCGTGGCTCCGTCGTGGTCATTCCGCGAGCAATCATGGCAGCCGCTCCCCACCGGAAGCCTGCGGGAGTCGGGGGCCCCCAAGACTTTTGTAGAATCTTCACGGCTGAGGGGACGCTTTTCGAGAATGGAGCCCAAGCCCTAGCAGGCAAGCGTCCGAGTTCCAAGGCGTCCCAGGGCCATTTCAGTGGACCAGGCCCAAAACCGAAGAGCCGTCCGCCATTTTAAGAGTCATGTGGCAGGCGCCTATCGCTGCACTGCAAGAGTGGGAGCAACTCAACAACATGGTGAGCGAGACGCTGTAGCCGCAAGAGCGGGCACAACTCAGCTGGATGGCCGCCACCTGGGGAGGCCCGTTCACGCCGCCTCCCCCACGCGCCCCCCCCCCCCCCCCGGGCCGCCGCACGCAAATTTTCGGAGCAGCATTGTAGGATACCAAAACCAGTGCAGCAGTTTACTGGACATCACCTGGGTGCCATCAACATCTCAGCGTGTTCTGCTGCCTTGGGACTATTCGCACAACAGACCGCTACTGACGAGGCCTCCCCCCGCACCACCCGGGAGGCCCCACGCCAATTTTCAGAGCAGCATTGTAGGATACCAAAACCAGTGCGGCACCCAGGCGACATCACCTGGGTGCCGCCCAGAACTCTGCACGTTGTGCTGCCTTGGGACTATTCGCACAAAAGACAGCTTCTGACCATTGTTGCTTTTTTGGGTGAAAAATGTTTAAATGTTTTTACAGTTTTTGTTCCGTTCATTATAGTTAAATGTTAATAAAGTTTTAAAATCTAACTTTGTTGGAGTGCTATATATGTTTAAAAAATCGGGTGAATGGGGCCTTGAATCGGATTATTGTCATGTGTGGGCTTTGCAAGTGTACTGCTACAAGATCGGACATTTCAAACTCAAATGCACGTTCTTTTTCTTACCTTTCCGAAGCATGGAGCGCAATAGCAGGCAGAGAAAGGGTGATGCACGTGTTGAACACTGCCTGGCCTGGCAAGTTGCTGGCAGTGCCCCCCCGCCCGCTCCTGAAAGAGGGCACACACACACCGCCGCCCCGAGTACTTCATAAATCTTTAAAAGACCATGCGCTTGTTCATGAGGCTTAAATGGTTTATCACCCCTTCTAGAACCCCTGCATCGACCCTCTGACGTTTCCTGGAAGAATTAGCACGTAACACAATACCAAGCCCTGTCAGCTGAAACCCCCGAGAAATCATGGGGCATATTATCAAGGGGGGTTATTTCCGCTTTTTTGGCTTTAAAAGCCAAAAAAAAAAGAGATAAAATTATCTCCCTATTACCAAGCTGTCGCTAACACCAGTTAGTGACAGCTAAAAGGAGATAGCGACCATCTTGGGCCCCGCTTTGCATATCAGTGATATTTATCACTAATGACATGCAAAGTGGGCGTGCCAAGATTTTAGCGACTGGAAACAGTGCCTAACCATCGCTATCTCCTATTACCAACTTTTGGAGATATTCGCGCTAAGAGCGAATATCTCCAAAACCTAACACCTGCCCTGAGCAGTTTTAGCCATGTTATCCAATGGGAAGTGGATAACATGGCTAAGAGCATTTGCTGGATAATGCATGAATATCGCGGACTTTTCAACGATATTCATGCATTGCGGCCGTTTTTTATCGCATTTGCGATAAACCTTGCTAATAGCGAGGTTTATGTGCGATAAAATTCGCCGATGTGCGGCGATAATTTTTGTCTCTAAACAAGTTAGAGACAAAAATTATCGCTAGTTGTTGGTAATATGCCCCCGGGTTTTTGCTTGCAGGAATCGGGAGGCGGGAGACTAGCACTGAAATCAGTAGTCTCACGCCTGAATCGGGAAGGTTGGCATGTCTGGATACTCTACAGCTGGGGCCATAAACTACATCCGCAGGGCTAGGTGATAGCCCAGGTCCGGCCTGGGCAATCGGACACAGAGGAAGAGGAGTGTCAGAGGGTGCGGTAGTGAATAGGGTGAAAGGGAGGTGTCGGGCGGGCACAGGGTGTGATTCTCAGAGAAGAGCAGCGCAGATGGGGGGAAGTATATGGCCCATGCATGAGAGAAAGAGCGGGGGTGACCAGTGCGTGGGGGAGATGCTTGCGAGGGTGGGGAGCCGTGCTGAGAATCGACGGCGTGCAGAGAGTGGCCCTGGTCAAGGCATCTAAAATGGCTGCAGTGCACGACAAAATTGTGGCATTGGACAAAAACGCAAGATGGCGCAGACAATGTTTATCAATAAGGATTCATTTATAACAAAATATTTACTCGCAGTGACAAAATGGTGGTCAACACTTCCTGATTTCCATCGAATCGAACGTTAACAAACGTCACGCAGCAAAAAAAAAAAAAAAAGCTCACGCACAGAGCAGTTTTTAGCCATGTTATCCAATGGAAGGTGGATAACATGGCTAAGAGCATTTGCTGGATAATGCATGAATATCGCTGACTTTTCAGCGATATTCATGCATTGTGGCCGATGTGCGGCGATAATTTTTGTCTCTAAACAATTAAAACGAAGCACAAAATGGCGAATTCCCGTTTCGCTACCAGTTTGCGGCCCAGTTCGCGGCCCTTGAAGCGCTTCTACCGTGAAAAATCATTTTTTTTTTATTTTCCCCACGGGACCCTTTAATACCCCAACAACAATCCTAGGGGGTCAAGAGGGGTATACCTTGCCCCCTTTCAATAAATTCCCCCTTCGTTTTTCACCTCTTCTTCTCTCTCGATCCTACCGAGAGATAAGATGGCGGCCGCTCCGGACTGTTTAGAATGTTGACAGACACCGGAGAGCCAATCAGCTTTCTGTTATCCAATGGAAGGTGGATAACATGGCTAAGAGCATTTGCTGGATAATGCATGAATATCGCTGACTTTTCAGCGATATTCATGCATTGTGGCCGATGTGCGGCGATAATTTTTGTCTCTAAACAATTAAAACGAAGCACAAAATGGCGAATTCCCGTTTCGCTACCAGTTTGCGGCCCAGTTCGCGGCCCGTGAAGCGCTTCTACCGTGAAAAATCATTTTTTTTTTATTTTCCCCACGGGACCCTTTAATAACCCCAACAACATTCCTAGGGGGTCAAGAGGGGTATACCTTGCCCCCTTTCAATAAATTCCCCCTTCGTTTTTCACCTCTTCTTCTCTCTCGATCCTACCGAGAGATAAGATGGCGGCCGCTCCGGACTGTTTAGAATGTTGACAGACACCGGAGAGCCAATCAGCTTTCTGTTATCCAATGGAAGGTGGATAACATGGCTAAGAGCATTTGCTGGATAATGCATGAATATCGCTGACTTTTCAGCGATATTCATGCATTGTGGCCAATGTGCGGCGATAATTTTTGTCTCTAAACAATTAAAACGAAGCACAAAATGGCGAATTCCCGTTTCGCTACCAGTTTGCGGCCCAGTTCGCGGCCCGTGAAGCGCTTCTACCGTGAAAAATCATTTTTTTTTTATTTTCCCCACGGGACCCTTTAATAACCCCAACAACAATCCTAGGGGGTCAAGAGGGGTATACCTTGCCCCCTTTCATTTAATTCCCCCTTCGTTTTTCACCTCTTCTTCTCTCTCGATCCTACCGAGAGATAAGATGGCGGCCGCTCCGGACTGTTTAGAATGTTGACAGACACCGGAGAGCCAATCAGCTTTCTGCGCGCAAAGTTCCGTTTCGCGAAAAGTAAGCGGACCGGATCGCTGCCCGGAGCGCTGTTACAGATATATATCTTGTTTTGAACGTTAATTTCTCAAAAACTACTGGAGCACATATATTGAGACCTAGCAAAGGCACATCGGGCTAACAGTCCCTACAATTTTGCCAAGTTTCGTGCAAATCCATTCAGCCGTTCGAGCTAAAAGTGAGTCCAACCGCCCTATGGAAATTAACATAGGAAAAACGCGTTTTGGGACCCCCCTTTTTTCTCGGCCCCCCCTCGACAAAACCTCCCCAAATTTTCAGGGGCTGCTCAGAAACAAAATGTGCCATTTTCCTGACAATTTCAGCCAATTCCGTCCACAAACGCAAAAGTTATTAGACATAGAATTTTCAGAAATGCCATAGAGAAAAAATCCTAACTATATATACCTACTGGCGACCGCCAGTAGGTAATATATATATATATATATATATATATATATATATATATATATATATATATATATATATATATATATTTGCAAAGAAAGCACTCCTTCCACTTCCACTGGAGCAGCGGCGAAGAAAAGAGAAACGAACCACTTCTTTCTCAGGTAAGATGTTTATTTACAGCCTAGCAGCAGTCAAGCAGATGACGCGTTTTGGGCTTTGGCGCCCTTGTTCACATAAAGGCTGTGAATGATTTTCGCCAATTTAAAGTGATATGCCCTTCCCACTAAAGTCACATGTTCTACAGGTTAATGAAAAACATAGTAAAAAGACTACATGATACGAATGCAATCAATAGCATATAAATAGTCTCATTAGCGCCAAAAATTTCATATTCGCATTATACATCTCCAGCATTTCCCATTGCAACGGAAAATTGTAACATTGTAAGAAGATGTTGACACAAATAATACATTTTGAAATTACAGTCAATTTCTGAAAAAAGACCTGCTTTTGGCATTCTAAAAAATTCCTGGATAAATCCAGATACCATTATAAAAAGTATCAAAAATTCATTATAACTGCATAAATGCATGTAATCACTAACAGATCTGTGACTTTAGTTTGGAAGTGATGTGCAATAAATATACAAAGTGCATAGAAGAGCTAATTATAACCATAATTCTGCAAATATGTATTATGTGAGTTAATTAAGTGTAAGTGATGAAAAAGGGTGACATTAAGAAATTCATCATGTAACCCCAGCTCCGATTGAGATATAACACTAAGTGAGACAGAGTAAAATATGTTGAGGGGTAACACCCGCCTATCTTTAAGAGTTTCCCTTTTAAGATAAACTCAGAGCACAATCTGAGTTTAATTTCTTATCAAATTATGCAATCACAACAGTACAACCTGTCCTACCTATATTGCAATATCTCTGCCGAAGTATAAATAAGTGAAAAACCCATTACTAATCACCGTGATAAAAGGTTTGTCCCGGATCACAAAACATTTTTATCTTGACCACGGAATTTACCAATACCAACACACATATATACAATATCTAGAATCAGATCAGAAAGCAAAATCAGATGAATCTGTACGATGTCAAAAAATTCACTGCTCCGGGTTACACTCAAAATACCTATTTACAAACACGTATACATATCTTCGGTGTTATTCAGACCGTTTGGGCATTTGCTATCAAAGTTAAGAATAAACTTAGTCTCTAATTTTCTGAGCAAAGCCTCTCTATTCCCTCCTCTGCGAAGTTTAGGTACAGATGATACCACATAGTATGTTAAACAAGATAAATTATTACCATGGACTTGTTTGAAGTGGCGCGCCACTGGGTAATTGGGATCACTGTGCAAAATAGCACGAAGATGTTGAAGGATTCTCTCATGTACCTGTAACTTGGTGCTTCCGATGTAATTGAGCCCACAGGTACAAGAGAGAACGTATACTGCAAATTCTGTTTTGCAGTTATAGTTTCCCATTATCTTGTGTGGTGTGGGACTGAATGGTGTGCGGTATTCTGTTGTGTTCACCCCGAACTTGCACGCCCGACAAGAAGAGCATTTATAGAAACCATCTTTGGGTTTTAACCAATTAGGTTTAGTTCTTATCTCTGGGCTGGTAGGATCTAACACAGCTCCCATGTTTCTAGCTCTAATGAATGTTATGGTGGGGCTGGATGGCAGACTCATCCTAAGAACGGGGTCAGTAAGTACTATTCCCCAGTTTTTATTGATGATGGATCTGATTTTGCGTTCGTTCTCACTATAGGCTGTGATTAATCTAGGACATTGGGCCTTGTCAATTGTCCCGGAATTGACTGGGAGGTCAGGTGGAATATTCGGGACAGGCTTCTCCACTATAGCGGCTGGAAGTAAGCTCGCTCTAGATCTGGAAGATGTTTTGTTCAGAGCTGATGTTAGGATCTTTTCTGAATAGCCTCTAGCTCGCATGCGACGCATGGATTCTGCAGCACAGATGTTGAATTCAGTGTCCGTGCTGCATATCCGTTTTAAGCGTAGCAATTCCCCATAGGGGATGCTTGCAATCAAGTGCCTAGGATGGGCACTGGAGGCATGGAGTGTGACATTGCCAGCGGTGGATTTTCTGAATAGGGTACTCTCTATTCTCCCATTGACTACATACAGTTTGACATCCAGGAATTCTAAGCTGGAATTGTCTATGTGGTGGGTAAAGTGGAGATTCAGGTTGTTGACGTTGATTGTTTCAATGAATTCCAGTGCCTTTTCTTTACTACCCCGCCACACGATGAAAATGTCATCGATAAACCTGTAGTAGTGTGCGATGTTTTCTTCAAAAATGGAAGAATAGTCCCTTTTGAGCACCTGCTCCTCCCACCAGCCAACGTGCAAGCACGCATAGCTGGGGGAGAAGCAAGCGCCCATAGCCACACCCCTTAGTTGCTTAAACAACTCCTTTCCAAAGAGAAAGAAGTTGTTATTGAGACACCAGCTCATCATGCTGACTAGGGCCTTGTTGTGCTGATAGAATTCGCACGGTCTTTGGTCTAAAAAGAATTTAACAGCTGATATTCCTGCCTGGTGATCTATGCTGGTGTACAATGATTCAATGTCTAATGAGATTAAATACATCCCATCTGACCATTGAATGTTTTTGATTTTACTAAGAAAATCACCTGTATCTTTGATGTAACTAGGCAGTTTTTTTACATGATTCTGAAGAAAAAAGTCAACATATTGGCCCACTTGTTCCGCTGCACTTCCTATGGCGGAAATGATAGGCCTGCCAGGAATAGGAGAAATACCTTTATGTACTTTGGGTATTAAATATAATACAGGTACAATTGGGTTCTCATTATGCATAAACTTGAACTCATCATTAGAAATGAGGCCATCACTGCGCAGTCCCGTTAGCAATTTCTTGAGGGAGTCTGTGGCCGCCTTATATTTTTTGGTGTTGGATGGCTCATAGCAATCACTGTTATCCAGTTGGCGTTTTGCCTCTTTGATGTACTCTTCTCGGGGCCAGATTACTAGGTTGCCCCCTTTATCTGATTTCTTGATGATGATTTCATTGTTTTCGCCTAGTTTTTTCATCAGCCTGGCATAGTCTTTTTTCTTTTGTTCAACATGTTTTCTCTGTTTACTCTTTTTAGACTGTACTTGTTTATTCAATTTTTTGATGTCCTCAACCACGCAGTCGTGGAACGTGTCCAATGCATCCCTGGGCATCATGGGGATATATTTGGATTTCTTCTTAAAGGGGCTGATCCCAGCACCCTTTTGTAGCAGACTGATGTTATTTAATCTAGTTTGGGTTGAAATGTCACAATCAATCTCATCATTTGCTGCCTCGCCGGTATTTAAATCATGCAGGTCTAGATAGATTGGAATATCCGCTGCCCTGATGCCTAAACTCTCCTCATGATTATTTATTTCATGTTGTGGCTCTACGTCTTTATCCTTTGCATTTTTTAAAGAGAAGTGTTTCTTCAATTTAAGCTTTCTTACAAATCTGAAGACGTCAATCCTCGTTGAGCTATAGTTAAAAGTTTGGCCAGGGCAGAAATTGAGACCTAAGGATAGCAACATCTTTTCAGCTTCAGACAAAGGCACATTGGACAGATTGATTATGGTTTTATCCAAGTCTACTTTCTCCGTGTCCAATTGCTCTTCTTTTTGTTTTTTCCTTTTTTGTTTATTGATTTTCTTCTTTCTTTTCTTCGTCTGTTTTTTCTTTGTACTTTTTGCTGTTGTTTGTTGTCCTTCCTTGGTCTCAATGACCTCAGTTTCTCTGCCACTAAAAAATCCAATTCCTCTCCTGCATCCAGTACTATGGCTGGCGTGGGCCTCTCTCCGCTTTCTATGCTGGATTCACTAGAGATGGAAATTGAGTCAAGACTTGCACTATCAGCAGTCGCTCCTCCTAGCACTGCTATTGTCTGCACATTGGTCTCCACATTGCTTATGTCCTTCCGATCTCCAAACTTCTTGCGATTTTCATTATTATATTTTCGGGCAAATGTGAATATTTGTCCGTTGTTATAATCTGCCTCATCCCTGGCAAATTTGTGCGCTTTACGTTGTTTTATTTTTTCTTCATGTTTGCGCAGCCTTTCCTCAATGGCAGTTCTAGCATTTTTGATGTAGTCCACTTTGGCGGATTTCTTGAGCTCCTCTTCGATTTTTTCTATTTTTTTTACTATTTCCACTCGATCTATTGCAGCATACTTAATTAAGATGCGTACTGAGGTCATGGAAGCTTCCAGATTGTTTTGTGCCCACTCTTTCAACATTGCTGGGTTGGGATTGTCGTAACTTGGGGCTAAAAGGATACGCAGACCCCTCGGTACCCGTCCAACCTCTCCATATTTGGTTAATGAGCAATGTTCCCACCACTTGGTGATTTCCAGACGCATATACTTTTCCAGGTCTTTTAATAGTACTTTTTCACTTTCATCTCCCCCCATTGATGTGCTTGCAGTAGGTACAGTGTTAACGTTTGCTCCTGGTCGTTTACAGAACAATTCCTCCGCTGCCGCTTCACGCTGGCGAACAGCCTCCTCTGTCATTCTGACTGCTAGGTCTATATCGCTGATGTAACCCGAATCGTTTCTTGAGTTACCTTCTACGCGCCTGCTATCTCCCCACCTCTGCCACAATGCCGACGTCACTCACCGGACACTGTTCCCGCTTCGTCTCGAACCACTTCAGTTCTGCTCCTCGGTCAGTGTCCTTTTCTTTCTTGTGACGTGTGGCGGCAAGAGGGGGCTGCAGCCAATGTTTCACCACGAACATCCAGCTTGTCCGACTTCAGAGCAGCAGCCACTTCCGGGTGAGAGGGTTCGTCCAACGGAAGAAAGTCGGACTTCCGTGAATTTTCAATTGCAAAGAAAGCACTCCTTCCACTTCCACTGGAGCAGCGGCGAAGAAAAGAGAAACGAACCACTTCTTTCTCAGGCAAGATGTTTATTTACAGCCTAGCAGCAGTCAAGCAGATGACGCGTTTCGGGCTTTGGCGCCCTTGTTCACATAAAGGCTGTGAATGATTTTCGCCAATTTAAAGTGATATGCCCTTCCCACTAAAGTCACATGTTCTACAGGTTAATGAAAAACATGGTAAAAAGACTACATGATACGAATGCAATCAATAGCATATAAATAGTCTCATTAGCGCCAAAAATTTCATATTCGCATTATACATCTCCCGCATTTCCCATTGCAACGGAAAATTGTAACATTGTAAGAAGATGTTGACACAAATAATACATTTTGAAATTACAGTCAATTTCTGAAAAAAGACCTGCTTTTGGCATTCTAAAAAATTCCTGGATAAATCCAGATACCATTATAAAAAGTATCAAAAATTCATTATATATATATATGTTATACGACAAAGGAATCGCGGCACACTTCTTGATATTTCACGCTGTCAGTTTATTTCCAAACAGATGTTACCTCACGTTTGGAAATAAACTGACAGCGTGAAATATCAAGAAGTGTGCCCCGATTCCTTTGTTGTATAACAATCATCTGAGACACTGTCCTGGTCTCATTGCGGGCACCAACTGCGGGCACCAACTGGATAGAGCTCCCGCTGCGACAGAACAAATTGTTTGTTAATATATATATAGAGATATCTGTACTGCCAGAACCAACAATGGTGAGAAACAACAACGATATGAAAGTGCGAATGAACTGCATTTACCAGGATGCAAAGGGGTCAAAACTGCGCTGTGACGAGAGACAGGGTGCTCCCACCCCCCTTCACATGCTTATTGCTTCGAGCTGACGAGCTCTCCGGTGTAGCACCTGTGTGCCTTGGAGAGGTACATGAACCTGCGACGACTTGGGCACCTTCACAGCAACCCCCCAAAGACTTTTCCATGCTTCTAAATTACAACATGCTCTCTACTGATGACGGGCGTTACCCAGAAACACTAGTGTCTAGAGATATCTGTACTGCCAGAACCAACAATGGTGAGAAACAACAACGATATGAAAGTGCGAATGAACTGCATTTACCAGGATGCAAAGGGGTCAAAACTGCGCTGTGACGAGAGACAGGGTGCTCCCACCCCCCTTCACATATATATATATATATATATATATATATATATATATATATATCGTAGCTCCTTTCTTTTCGTATTTTACAAAGAAAACAGCACTCGCTGGAGGAGGATCAGAGTTTTTATTTTCGACCCTCTGAGCACCAGACGCGTTTCGGCTCCTGCCTTTGTCAGGTACAACTGTAAAATACGAAAAGAAAGGAGCTACGATAATAGCGAGGTACGCCCCTCGCAACACACACCCGTGCATGAGTGCATGACCCGGCATAACGAGGAGCAGCTATATATATATATATATATATATATATATATATATATATATATATATATATATATATATATATATATATATATATATATATATATATATATATTTCCAAACACTCGTTTAGCGCTTAACTCCAGCCTCTTTCCACAGCGGGCTTCCCGGGAACTCCTGTGAAATATTTTGTAGGCTTTCACAATAAACAAAGAAACAGTGTCTAACAAGTTTTGACGTTTTAAACCAAATAAAGCTTGTTTTAAGATAAATTGATTTCATGCTGTTCTAGCGTGAAAATAATTCTTAAAGTTCATGGAAACGAAAACGTCTCGCCCAGGTGGGCCCAGTAGATATAGATTCTTTTAGTTAATTTAGAAAAGCCTACAAAATATTTCACAGGAGTTCCATAAAACAATAATCAGCCTTATTCAAGAAGGGGCCGTTTTGCGAGCCCCTAATAGCGAATCATAGCGATTCGCTATTAAGGACTCGCAAAACGGTAATCATGTAGGAATCGCATAATAAAATGCGATTCCTACTGATTCCTTATTTGCGATTAGCAAATTGCTAATCGCAAATAAGGAATAACTCGCCATTCATTCCTATGGGCCAAAAGGCCCATAGGAATGAATGGGGAGTATTCCTTATTTGCGATTAGCAATTAGCTAATCGCAAATAAGATTGCGATTTGAAGGGTGCCAGGGGTGTCCACAGGACCCTGTAGCACCCCTCAAATGATCTGTGACACAGGTGTTGCACACACACATGTCCAAAGGACATGTGTGTGTGTAACATGCAACTCAGAAAAATGCATTTAAATGCATTTTTCTGAGTTTTCGCAATTTACCGCGAGGTCTGACCTCGCGGTAAATTGCGCCTAGAAATAGCGAAATCGCAAATTGAAATAGGATGTTGAATAGCATTTAAGGAATCTCAAATAGAGATTCCTTAAATGTCATTTCCTTGCACATTTGCGACATCGCAATTAGCGATTTTTGCTTTTGGGATGCTGAATCCCAAAAGCAAAAATCGCACTCGCAAAGGGCCGGATTCTCAGAATCTGGCCCTTTGCGAGCCGATTTAGCCTTCATGAATAAGGCTGAATGTGTATTATGCTTTGCAACCCGTTAACGCAAGACTGAAAACTTTGTATGTAACAAAGTAACTTTTTCATGTTTACTCTTGATCACGTGCACGTAAATCATGTCTGTATCACTTTAAGTAATGAATGGCCACCATAACACTTTACCCGTGAGCAAGAGGCGCAAGCTTCGAAACGCGTAGGGTTTGTCCGTGTGCCAATAAATATTTAGCACTTTGAACGAACATTTGGGCCCCGGCTCTGGTGTGTGGCTGATTTATTAGCTTTAAACTGCCAGGAGTTTGTTAAATATATATATATATATATATATATATATATATATATATATATATATATATATATATATATATATATATATATATATATATATATATGTACAACACACAGTTCCCATGCCCATGAACTGCTTCACAATTAAGGACACTCCAGTCAAAAATTTTGTAATCTCTACGCCAGGTTTATTCTCCCGCGTGCACACTTTAACAGTCGGCATTGCTGCCTTCGTCAGTGTTGTCTGATTGAGACTCGTTTTTACATTTTAAAAAAGTTTCTTCAAAACATTGTCATGTGATTAAAAACAAACATAAAAGAAGGGCACTTCAATTGAATTCATTGATGTGTGGCGGCCATCTTAGAGTGTCCGAAAGCATTGCGATTATAAACATTTAGTCAATATAATAAATCATTCATTATACTTTGTGCAATTTCATCGCATTCATTTTCAACATTTGTGTATATCTTGTACAATTTAGTACCATTAATTTTGCCCTGAATGAGCATTAGCTTGTTTACGTCACAAGCATACATTTTGACATTTCACATTTCGGTTCACATGTTAGGCCTGAACGTTGGTGCCCTAAGAGTCACATATCTCTTTATTGCCTCCATTGGGTTATTTTCAATACCAATATTGTATGTGACATTCATTCTACATAGATATGGTGATTTGGCTAACATTCCTACTGCAGGGAATAGTTTTGAGGGGATGCCAAATATATAGTCAAGTGGTCCTACCCTATATGTACCCACATTTCCTCTTCATTATTCAACCTTCCAGGATTCTTTGTTTGGAGCATAATTATGTACCTTGATTCCAAGGTCCTCAATTTCTTGACCCAGTCGCCCCCTCTCTCTGTTCTTATCAATTGGTCCAAAATGAAAAAAGTTAGCAAATTGCTGTTGCTTTTATGCACTTTTTCATAGTGCCGGGCCTCAGGGTAACTCTGATCTTTTAGATTAATTGCTCTCATATGCTCCAATATCCTGAGTTTGGTCTGTTTCGTGGTACTTCCCACGTACTTTTTGCCACATGGGCATATTAGGCAATACACAGTAAATTCCGAATTACAATTTAGTAATTTCGAAATCGTCCCCTTCTTTGTTTTTCCCGGTAACTCATATTCTTTTACTTTTTGTGAATTTTTGCAGGCCTTACATTTCATACACGGATAGAATCCAAAAGCCGGGGCCTTTTTATTTTTCTTGTATTCATAGTGGCTGTTCACTAGATGGTCTTTAAGGGAATGGCTTTTACGATATGTGACCAGTGGGTAGTCCGGTAGGGAATTGCCCACCACTCCATCTGATTTCAGTATGTTCCAATTTTTGCGTAAAATTTTGAACATTTCGGGAGATCTATCAGTAAATTTGGTAATTAGCCTCACTTGCATATCTTTCGCTTTTGTCCCATCGATAAGCAGTTCATTTCTAGGCCTAACATCACTTTTTACAATATCCCCTTCGCTCAAATCTCTTTCGCGATTCATTTCTTGCTCTCGTGTATTCTTTCTCAGTGGAACAATTCTGCTTTATCTGCAGGAATTCTCCCAGTGGAATATTATTTACTACACTGCGTGGGTGGCAGCTTCCTGCGTGCAGGATTGTGTTTCCTTCCGTGGGTTTTCTGTAGAGGGCCGTCTAAACTTTATTATCTTGAATGAATACCCTCAGGTCCAAGTAAAAAACCTCATCTTTGCTAATGTGACCAGTGAACCTGAGGTTCTGCTGATTTTCATTCAAGATCTGAATGTATTCTTCGGCCTCCTCATGTGTTCTCCGCCACACGATGAAAAGGTCATCTATGTAGCGGGTCCACAGCGATATCTTCTCTACCCATGTCTTGTTGTTTCCTGCCCAGGCCACGTGCTCCTCCCACCAGCCCACGAATAGATTCGCGTAGCTGGGGGCGAAGCACGTGCCCATCACGGTCCCCTGCAGTTGCAAGTAAAGTTGTCCTGCAAATAAGAAAATATTGTTTTTCAAACAGAAGTCTGTGAATGCAATAAGCATATTATTATGCTTTCTGTATTTCAATGGCCGTCTTCCCAAGAAGAATTCCATCGCCTTTAGGCCATCCTCGTGTTGTATGGAAGTATAAAGGCTTGTAATGTCTAATGTAATTAGCAATAAGTCCTTCTCCCATGTCATCCCTTCAATGGTCCTTAAGAAGTCTTGGGTGTCTCTCAAATATGAGCTCAGATCTTTTACAAGTGGTGCAATAAAGTTGTCAATGTATGTTGAAGTTTTCTCCAGGAGTCTAACTATTGCCGACACAATAGGTCGTTCTGGCGGCCAGATCTTACTTTTATGTACTTTTGGTAAGTGATAAAAGGTGGCCAACTGCGGATGTTCACATTTCAAATTCTGCCAGTCCTTTATATACAGTATGCCTCTATCTTTCCAATCTTCAATAAGGGCATGGTACCTCGTTATGCTGTCTATATAGTATTCTTTCTTCATGGGAATGTAGTGTTCAGGTTTCTTCAATTGGGAAAATGCTTCATCCTCATATTGATTTTTATTTAGAATTACTATGTTTCCCCCTTTGCCACTTGGCTTGATAATTATGTTGTCATCATCTTTCAAGCTTTTAATTGTATCCCATTAAGATTTGTTGAAATTTCTTCTTGTACCGTTGAATTTCTTTTTCTGTAATTTTTTCAGCTCTCCAATCACTACTTCCTGGAAGGTGTCAATAGCATCATGTGCACTCTTAGGGATGTATTTAGATTTTATAGTCATCTTGCTTTTGCATTCCTCTTGGGCAATTCCCCCCTCTTCCAGAAATTGTGTGGGGAATATGGCAGGGTCAATATCTGAGTCAGTTTCATCCAATAGACTTCGCGCCGCGATTAGCGCCTCCATATCGCTTTCCACTAACACACCAAAACCAGTGTCCTCTTTTGTTGTCATGGCGGTTTTCTCTTTCGGGTGGAGTTTATGTATTTTCATTAATTTGATTTTCCTAACAAATCTATAAAGGTCAATCCTTGTTTGTGTATAGTCGAACATTGAAGTGGGGCAAAATGTAAGTCCCAATTGTAATAGACCTTGTTCTTTCTCAGACAGAGCCCTGTCTGATAGATTGATAATGGTTTTCTCCTCCATGTTCTTCAATATGCCCATGTCCACTAGTTCCATTTGCCCCCTCGTCTGCTGCGTGTCATCACTGGGGTGGAACGACCCGTTTCTGTTTTTCTTCCCCCTCCTCGTTTTCCTCGTGTGGCCTCTGGAGGGTGGGTTTGTGCAGCTGGTCTCTGTCGCAGGCCCCCTATCAGTTCGTATTCGTGAAAAAAAGAAGAGGAAGAGGAATTTGAGGTAGATGCTTGTTCCTCTCCACCACCATTGTTCTCCTCACATGATGGTGTTGTATTTCTATGTTTGTCTCCTCGTACAGAGTCGTCTTCTGATACCTCCGATTCCTCTGTGCTTGGTTGGGATACCATTTGTGACTGTGCCTTTGCTAGTTGTTGGCTTTTTCGCTGAGCATCAAATTTCTTAGCAAAAGTTAATATTCAGCCATTTGCATAGTCCTTTTCGTCCCTAATGAACTTCGCTTGTTTCCTCGTTTTGATTACGTTCTCATAATCGATAAGTCTCTGTTTCATCTGTTTACGCAGGTCTTCAATCGTTTTTGAATCTTTATCTTCACTGATTTTATTCTCAATGTCATTTATTTCCTCCTGCAATTTCGCCCTATCTTTCCATGCATGTTTCACAAGCATCTTCAGCATTCCATGGATCACTTCTGTCATGTACTCGGACCATTCTTGGAGCAGTTCCTTGTTAGGGCTTTCGTATGAGGGAACAATAAATATTCTAAGACCTCTCGGGACTCTCCCGACTTCTAGGTATTTCTGGAGGCTAGTTGCCTCCCACCATTTGCGAATTTCTTTCTCGTATGTTTTTTCTAGCGTAGCAAATAAGTTCTTAAGAGTTCCAGGTATCGTTTTCTCCTGTGTTCTTTCTTTACTCTTTCCACTTATTTTTGACACTAAGAGATTCCCTGCAGCTTCTTCCCTTTCCGTATCTGTAAAAATTCTCCAGTGCACACAATGTCATCCACGTCTGGCTGAGACTTTCTTTTCTGACTTTTCGAGGTTTACCAGTGGGAACGCGTTTATATATATATATATTTCCGAGCAATTCAAAAAAGAACACCGCACTCTCTCTCTATATATATATATATATATATATATATATCCACAAACCGAAAGGGGTCCTTCTTGAATGGTTCCGTTGTCAGGTGGCGCATATGCCGGCAGAGCCCCAACGCCGGTGAAATTTGCACAAAGTTCCAAGGTTCCACAAAGGATTTAATGCGCACTCAGAGAGAGGGTGAAAACCACCAAATTTATTCTTTAGTTACCGCTACACGTTTCGAGACCCACCGGTCTCTTGATCACACGATATTGTGTGATCAAGAGACCGGTGGGTCTCGAAACGCGTAGCGGTAACTAAAGAATAAACTTGGTGGTTTTCACCCTCTCTTGGAACTTTATATATATATATATATATATATATATATATATATATATATATATATACATATATATATATATATATTGTATACGTGTCTTTAACATCCCACGTTAGGCAGTGATATTGACTGTTGTTCAGCTAGATATTCTAGTACAGTAAACATCTTATCATGCTTGATAATGGTCATGTTACCGCCCCCTCTACACGTCCCGATTTACTGAGAGTATAGAAATGAAATATTGGATAGTAGTGGGGAATGTAGTTGGCCTATGCAAACAACCGGTTCTGATAGGAAAGTAAGTACATAACATCTCCGTATAGGTTGGGATCAGCCTATAAATCAATATATATTACTGATATATATATATTTTTTGTAAATATATGTTTGCACATTTACTGTTTCTTTATTTAATTTGTTATCACGCATAAAGTTGGACATTACACATGTGGCTATTTGGTACATTGTTTACCTTGACTTAGCAATATCAGATTAACTTTTCACTTGCTTTATTGTAATTATACAGTAATTGGCGGAGATACAAAGTTAGCTGGTTTATGAGAAACTAGTATGAGCAAGTGGTCTTTCTCTTTTTTGTTTCTCGGTTTTGGCAATTGGATTGTCCAGTTAATAAGTTCTAGCCATTCCGAGTAACAGTCTGTGGCAATATCAGTATCACTTGTTTACTTTCGTATCTTAAAATAATATAATGATATGAAGCATGATAAATTCCCAATGGAAATGCACAAGTCACTTTTTCAAATGGAATGGTATCTATATGGGATTATCCCGTGATTTTTAGCATTGTTAAAGTCTGTCTTCGATATCAGTTCTTGAAGACTAGCCTGTGTCCAATGAAATGTTGCGTAATTTCAGCACTTGCACTTTAAATTTTGATCGAGCTCTCCATGTGTCATGTGACCAAGGCCTCTGTGAAGGCCGAAACGTTATGTTGACGAAGGTGCCGATTAAATAATCTACTCACCGGATCTTTGGGTCTTGTGTTCCTTGCTGCTGTGGCGTCCAGGAGTTTGTGGAAGTGCCCTCCAGTGTCGAGCGTTCTTGAACATATATATATTTATATATATATATATATGTAGCTCCAAATATCCTACAGGTATAGCCTGTAATAGATTAGGTGCTGAAGGTTTCCGAATAAACATCTTTGAGAAACCACCCCTGCGAGTGCTGCAATCTATTACTGGCTATACCTGTAGGATATTTGGAGCTACATATGATTAACGGGTACACTTCCGGTATGCAGGCACCCGCTCGAAGTTGCGGCAGGCTGGTGTTTCTGGAGCTATGATATATATATATAAAAGTTGCCTGCTGAAAGGAGGCCCAACGCAGGTAAGTTCAAATCTTGCCCTCTTTATTGGTACGTGGAAAACAATGCTCAGGCGGCCTGCAGTGTTCAACAAAGAAATAAAGCCCAACGCGTTTCGTGATAGCGAATCACTTCCTCAGGGGCTGCGGGCCAAATGCAAAACAGGTATCACAGCAGTTATTTGAAGGTATTACTCCCGCCCCAGTGGGCGTGGCCATGCCATCGGCCTGCTGGTAATTGGAGTCCCAGTGATATTAAGCACACGAGTAGCTGTATAATACCTGCTGTTTGCAACGTGAATCCCAAGTGGGTTTGAAGTTCACTGTGGCAGTCTGTCATGTCGCTTAGATCCACAACCGGCAACGAACCTGTTCATCAGCTACAGCGCAGGTTGGCGCTGCAGCGGAACTGCACACGTGCAGCAGGGCGCTCCTCGCGACTCAGGCGGAGCCGCATTAGTATCAAACACAAAAGTTGCCTGCTGAAAGGAGGCCCAACACAGGTAAGTTCAAATCTTGCCCTCTTTATTGGTACGTGGAAAACAATGCTCAGGCGGCCTGCAGTGTTCAACAAAGAAATAAAGCCCAACGCGTTTCGTGATAGCGAATCACTTCCTCAGGGGCTGCGGGCCAAATGCAAAACAGGTATCACAGCAGTTATTTGAAGGTATTACTCCCGCCCCAGTGGGCGTGGCCATGCCATCGGCCTGCTGGTAATTGGAGTCCCAGTGATATTAAGCACACGAGTAGCTGTATAATACCTGCTGCTACGAACAACTACGAGAACCACAATGCCACGGTGCGTGGCTACGCCCATTGGGGCGGGATCTCAATCAAGTAAAGAGTTGCAAAAAATCTGTGATGCCGTCTCTCCTAACACTCAGCCTTCAGCCCATGATTAAGTGCAGTCGCACGAAACGCGTCGGGGAACAAGACTGTCAGTATGAGTGTTTGCTTCGTCTCAATTTGTAACCAGCACCCTGCAGTAAAGTAATTTCCAGCAACAACCTTACCTGTTTTGGCGTGTTCTTCCACAGCAGGCACCTTGTGGCTTTCATGTTTTAGCGGTTCTGCCTGGACCGCGGAAGGGCCCCTCTGTCTTGGCAGCCCAGTCGCAGCGTCACCCGGCGTTGCGTAGATGGGAACGGGTAGCTGTTTCCTGAGGAGTACAGTGCTGGTACAGAGATGAGTGCGATGCAGCACGACCCACTCGGGTAAAACTTTGGACAATGTTGGAGATATGACACACAGCCCACTGGGGAGGACGAACAACTACGAGAACCACAATGCCACTGTGCGTGGCTACGCCCATTGGGGCGGGATCTCAATCAAGTAAAGAGTTGCAAAAAATCTGTGATGCCGTCTCTCCTAACACTCAGCCTTCAGCCCATGATTAAGTGCAGTCGCACGAAACGCGTCGGGGAACAAGACTGTCAGTATGAGTGTTTGCTTCGTCTCAATTTGTAACCAGCACCCTGCAGTAAAGTAATTTCCAGCAACAACCTTACCTGTTTTGGCGTGTTCTTCCACAGCAGGCACCTTGTGGCTTTCATATATATATATATATATATATATATATATATATATATATATATATATATATATATATATATATATATATATATATATATATATATATATATATATATATATATATATATGAAAGACCCTATCATTGGCAGGGATTTGCCTACTAGGGTATCTCTCACCTACAGCAGGGCTCCATCCCTCAGGGACCAAATAGTGGACACCAATCTGGAACCTGTCAGAGGCAGCAATTGGTGGCAATCAGGCAGAGGTTTCTACAAATGCAAAACATGCAAAGCATGTACCCATGGCATCAATACCAAAACCTACAAGGATGGTTTCAGCAACATAGTTCATCCAATATCACAGGTATTGACTTGTAAAACCGACCATGTGGTAGACGTCCTGCAATGCCCCTGCCCGTTGATGTACGTTGGTAGTACAAAACTCCCTGTGCACCAACGTATTCTTCAACATCTCAGAGCGATATCTAATGGTGACAACACCTACCCTGTTGCCCGCCACTATCGCGAAGCTCACCAAAGTAATAATAAATCATTGACTTACTTTGTAATAGACAGCGTGAATACCAACAGACGGGGTGGTGATAGAGAAACGAGATTGAGGAAACTCGAAACAAAATACATCCTCTTGTTAAACACCAAGGCCCCAACAGGATTAAATATCACTGAGGATATGTACACATGTTTACTTTGAAAGATTAGAACCACAGGGACCTACAGTACAACAACAACATCCTACAGAAACAGGGGAGAATCTGGGCTGGGACAGAGGTTAACCATATTTGTATCTATGGGTTGTCAGTTCGCTTCCTTTTTGAATTGATTTTGGGACTGTGGAATCGAGTAGCAGCTGCTATATGTTTGAAAAAAAGTAAAAAAAGAAAACAAGTAAAAAAAGCAAATGAGAAAAATGAAAAACAAAATAAATATTTACATATATATAAGTCTAAACGATCTAGCTTAAAGGTCTTTATCCCTGAGTAGCTGATTTGATCTATATCGACTTGTTTTTAAATGCTTTGCACTATTTTCACTTTATTTTGGACATGGATATAAACGAATGTCAGACCGCTTAAGAAAGACTACTGAGTAAAAAAAAAATTAAATATGATCAGTTAATGTCCGATAATCGCATTAACATCCACTATGGATAAATTGCCCTAGGGCAGAGAAATGTTTACATGTGCATTATAAACCTGCAATGAATTGCACAACTAATGTTATGATTAATCATTTAATTGTTATCATAATGGCGTCCTTTTTGCACTATTGCAATAGTTTGAACTAGTTATTTAAGCACTTTAGCAGGAGCACTTTAATGTAAATAATGTAAATATGTAAATGTATTGAAATCGTATTTATTCTATTTTTATATGCAATTTCTTAGTGGGATGATTTTCTATTATAGATTGATTTATTTTTGTATTTGACTAATAACAACAAAACTCAAGATAGTCTACCTATTATGAACAAAACGGTATTTAACCTTTGATTTATATAATTTATGGTAAAAACTGCTGCAAAATATTTGCTTTCCAAAAAATATGACTGTAACATATCTAAAAGCGAGTCAAAGTCAATAGTGTTTCTTCCATGTCCATTTTTAAACCAAGCATGTGATCAACTTTTTTCAACAGAAGCTGTCTCTTTAAAAGAACGGCTCATTATGTTTGACACTGTCATGTGAACAAGGCTCCTCGGAGCCAAAACGTCATGCGATGTGCTTGCACTAATTAAAGGAATTGCACGTACTTGGACCGTGTCTGCGTCTTTCTGTGGAGTGGGGGGGACGCCTCGCCGTGTGGAGATCGAGCGCTGATTCATTGGATATATATATATATATATATAAATAACTAATGTCCACGGACTACCTGAAGAGTCAGGGAAGATAGTGAGTCACTACAATATAAGGTTATTTACTGGATAAGGAACAACATACACTGCTTCTCTGTAATAAGTTCAGACCTGGGGGCGTGGTCAAGCTACCGATGAAGTGAGACATGGCTTGCTGTGCCTCTGCGCCACTGCACCTGCTAAAGCTGAAACTTTTGGTATGCACCTGTTACAACGCATTTTTTACTCCGCACTACCACTACAACGCAGGCATTACAACGCATACCGTTACAACGCATTGCGCTGGGGGGCGCTCTAGGATAAGAGGTAAGTTTAATTTACTATCCAACACCTTCCCTAGGGTCCACGGGGACTGGAGTTAGAATAGTAAATTATACTTACCACTATCCAGCACCCCAAAGCGCTTGTAATGGTATGCGGAGTAAAAGTATGCGTTGTAACGACATACATCCGAAACTTTTGCATCGGACCCGCAATCCTACACCTGCTGCTGCCCCTGGTGCCCTACTGCTCCCTTCTGCGGAGAGATTGAAACAGACGACCTCTCGTGCGGGTCGGCAACACTCTCGGTTGCTGCCAGGAGTGCCCGATCGGTCCAACTCTCTATCTCGATATCTGCGACGACGCTGTTTATTACTCCCGGTGGCTTTACCGGGTTTACACTTCGCGCCCGAGGCCCTGGCGGTACCTTACTCCTTCCTGTGGTAGTGGGGTCGAGGAAAATGCTTGCCACAGCTTTCCGGTGACTTACACTGCTTCCACAGTGCGGGATCCAGCCGGCTCAGCCCGCCATCTTGCGGCCTGTAACGTTGTCACTTGCTGCTGCCGGCTGGACCCGCAGGGCTTGAAATGGGCTCCTTGGTCCCTGAGAGGTGGCTCCTTGGTCACAGCTGATGGTGATAGTGCTGGGAAGGTGGGGGAGCATGACCAAAAGGGTAGGGATACTGTGCCCACAGTCACAGTCACTATAGCAGAAACACTAACAGCTATTAGATCCATGAAAAAGGGCAAAGCACTGGGACTAGAAAGGATACCAGGAGACTTGTATTTCTTGGAACTGGTTGTATAGGGTTATGTACTAAATGTGATATTGTATGTCATAGCCAAAGAGGCAAAGATACCTAAGACCTGGAGAAAGAATCCCAATTTATAAAAAAAAAAGGCGATAAGTGTGATCCCACCAATTACAGGCCTATTAGTTTGAATGTCAATGCCCCAAAAATCAGCACAGCATCAGCATCAGAGGGTGCTGTGTCAGTTTTTCTCCTGGAACCGGATTGATTCACCGGTTTCGGAGCAAAACTGCTACAGAACTAACTTTTGAGGCTCAGGGCTTAAGCGAGCACCTCAGGCAAGGGTGGGACTCACAGATTTCAGAGCTCAGAAGCACCAGCAGAGTTGCAAGAAGTCTTTTGTGTCCCTGAGACTTCTGAAAACAGGAGGCAAGCCAGCAAGCCCTTAGAGAATCTGGGGTTCAAGGATGTAGAGGGTAGTTCCAGTTCCTTTCACTCCTAGGAAAGAAGCAGCAGGCAGCATGTCAACACAGCAGAGCAAATTGGAAAATGTAATCCCTTCCTGTAGTACACCAATCATCAGGCAGCAGGTCGACACAGCAGAGAAAGAAGCAAAGTGGCAGTGCCCCTACAGCACAGCAGCTCTTCTTCAATGCAGAATGTCCTTGGTTCCAGTAGAGTTCTGATTTGGTGGTGTCAGAGGACCAGTACTTATACCCAAATGTGTCTTTGAAGTGGGGGAGACATCAAAGAGGCCTTTGAAGATCACAAGGTCCCAGTCTTTCCTGCCTTGGTTCACACAAACTACATGAGGGCGTGCAGCTCATTGTGTGGGGACAGACACCGCCCTATTTAGGTGCAAATGGCAGCTCCTCCCTCCCAATTTAACTCTGAAAGGCCCATCAGCCTAGTGATGGGTCATCAGGATGCAAATGTCACACCCCAGCTCCTTTTGTGAGACTTGTCTAGAGAGAATGCACAAAGCTCAGCCGTTACCCAACCCAGATGTGTATTCAGAGACAGGCAGGGGCACAGAATGGTTTAGTAAGATAGTGGCAACTCTCTAAAAGTGCTATTTTCAGACTTACAACTTAAAATCCGACTTCACCATAATTTCTGATTTTAAATTGTGAGTCCAGAGACACCAAACTCCAAATCTCATATTTTCTCAATGGGAAATTACACTCAAACAATGTTTTAAGGCATTTCCAATGTTAACCTATGGGAGAGATAGACCTTGCAGAAGTGAAAAACTAATTTAGCAGTTTTTCACTACCAGGACATGTAAAACTCAAAAGTACATGTCCTACCTTTCACATACACTGCACCCTGTCCATAGGGCTGCCTAGGGCCTACCTTAGGGGTCACTTATATGTAAAAAAAGGGAAGGTTTTTGATTGGCAAGTAGGTGAAATTGCCAGGTCGAAATGGCAGTTTAGAACTGCACACACAGGCTTTGCAAGGGCAGGCCTGAGCCATGTTTAAAGGGCTACTAAGTGGGTGGCACAATCAGTGCTGCAGGCCCACTAGTAGAATGTAATTTACTGACCCTGGGCACATATAGTGCACTTTACTAGGAAGGTACAAGTAAAGTATATATGCCAGTTGTGGATAAGCCAATGTTACCACATTTTAGGGAGAGAGCACACGCACTTTAGCACTGGTTAGCAGTGGTAAAGTGTCGAGAGTTCAAAAGCCAACAAAAACGAGATCAGAAAAAAAGGAAGAAGGAAGGCAAAATGTTTGGGTATGGCTCTGCAGAAAAGGCCAGGTCTAACAATTGGCTTGCCACGTCAACAGCTAAAATATGTATGTCAATTACAAGGGGCTTAGCCACTCTTACTCAATCCCTGCCATCATTCTTGGGAACAGCGAACTCTACATGCATTTTTGAATGCCCAGAATGAATTGAAATTTGGGGGAATTGTCCTCAGGGCCTTTGGTATATATGCACATACATTTCAACAAAGACCCATTTTGTTTAGAAATGCAGACTTCTACACAGGCCTTTTGAAATGTTTTTTCACAACAATGTGAATCTACATTCAGGCATTCTGAGCACTACAGATTTGAAAGTCCACAGATATGTCACTGGGTCACTGGATTGCCTTGTACTTGGGGTTTCATAGAGTACTCATACACCAAGAGGCACTTTGGTGGTAAATTACAGATCAAGCAATCATGACTCCATCCGTGTAAACTTAAGGGACCCACTTTTAGAGGATGAGTAAACCAACTTTAACCCAAGGAACACAGCACAACTTGCAGCATTGCTTCATAGATCTCTAGAAATAGAGGCAGGCCTGAATAAATTCAATCACATGGTTAAAGGGGAAAGGACCTGCATTGTGAACTATCTTAATCATTGTGGTCTAATATCTGGGGCATGATGTACTGTAATAGATCAAGGAATATGCCTACAAGTGTTGGTATTATACCCCTGATTGGGTATGAAACATCTTCCCTGGAGAGTTTACCACAATGATGTTGAGACTGTGGCCAGAAAGGCACAATTTACTACGGACAAAATAGCAATCTGATACAGATTTTCTATATTATTACATGGATGCTCAATTGACACAAGGTGGCAATTTGCAGCACAAAAATGGTGTAAATGGCAGTGCATATCAAATTCCTCATCCAAAAACTATTTTATGCCAAATGTTGATACAAGTGCAGCAACGAAGTTGGTTTGCATCTTGAATATCCAATCCCTCTATTATCTATGCAAAGTGGGCCAAATGAGGAGGAAACAGCACAACTACTTAGGTTTTCATGCAACCCCAGTTGTACTAAAATAGAGTGGCCCGACTTTGCATGAAAACCCAACGCCAAATAAACCAGGCCCAAACAAGGGACAAGCAGAACATTGCATGACGCTCCTATATATAACGTGTTACATGAAATTGTATATTTTACATGACTTACCCTTCGCAAATTTGTCGTGGAGGTTGTGCTGCAAATCTAAATCACACGTAAGGCAATGCAAAATCGCCTCTTCACCTTAGAGCAACAGTCAGCATTGTACATACTCAACTTTTTTTCGCTTGGCCCATTACATGCATGGGACTCTTAGTAAATATGGCACTGCACAATTTTTGATCCTTCATGCATGGCAGCAATAATTAACCATGTTTCTAGTCATTTTCTAATGTATGGCACTCTTTTCTTGAATATATCAAAACTGGAGACTCTTCACAAATTCGTATATCAGGTGTAATTTGACATATTGTTCAACTCCTATGTTATGCGTTCCTGTAGACATGAAATCACTGGTACTCCCTCCTCTCATCAGTACTTTTACTGGAAATGTCAGACATGATGTACAATGAAAATATGAGGTGTCAAACATCGGCAGAAGCAATATACCAAAGTAAGTAAAACAGATGAATTTGTGACAAAAGGTCTGAGCCCATTGGGTGAGACGGACCCAATTAGCTGCACTCCAAATGTTCTTAGAAAAGTTATACACTATAACTTCAGAAATGTTGTCTCTAAAACATAGAATACATTCAGGGGCATAGTTATCTAAGCTTTGTGTCGCCCTTGCGCCGCACAAAGTAACGCAAGGGTGACGCAAAACCTAGATGAGATTTGGTAAGCAATGCAAGGCCCGCTTTCATGGCCCTGCGGAGGTTGATAAATATGGAGTAACGCAAGACAGTGCAAGTCAATGCCTTGTGTTAATCTACCCCAGGAAGGTGTTCCAAGGGTGGAGCGTTGGTGTTGCCACGCGTCTACCCATGGACTTTGGCACATTGTCGGCAGGAAACTGCCGCTAAAGTGGCGATAATGGGCTTGATAATATGCCCTTGTGAATTCCCATAAAAACCCAGGTTAGACATCTAACCTAGGCTTCTAGGGGAATTCTCTAGGGCATATTATCAAGCCCATTATCGGCACTTTAGCGGCAGTTTCCTGCCGATAAAGCAGCGATAATTTTGTCGCCCAGTCTTGATAATATGCCCCTAAGTTCCTCCTTTCATTTTTTAGCGGCGTGCAAAACTTGCTCTGCGACTCATCTCATTGCGCTGCAACATTACAAGTCCACGAAAGGAACCAACCTTGATCCCATCAAGCTGCACAGCCAAACATCATTTGATTCAAATAAATCAAATTTATGTATATACTTTTATATTTTACTCCTTTTTTGCCTTTTCATCCATTATTCTTGTCTGTGTTTTTGATTAATTTTATTCAAAAAAGCAGGAGTGAACAATGGGTTCCACATGCCATGTTTTATTTTCAACGACCCAATGCATTTCCGGAACATTTTCACTTCATCAGGGGCATCTATAAGTACAAAGATAAGTATGTGTTTATTTTAACCATCCTGAATAACATTCCGTAATTTCAAATGTAAAAAACAAGTTTATTTTTAATATAAATTGTGTACATGTTTTTTACATTTGACATTGGGTCGTTGAAAATAAAACATGGAATGTGGAACCCATTGTTCACACCTTCACTATTTTGAATGACAAGAATAATGGACGAAAAGGCAAAAAAGGATAAAGGAGTAAAATATAAAAGTATATACATAAATTTGATTTATTTGATTCAAATGATAAATGATGTTTGGCTGTGCAGCTTGATGGGATCAAGGTTGGTTCCTTTCGTGGACTTTCCCAGATTTGCCATGAGTGGTAGACCTGGGAATGCTTCAAAATGCTACACCTTCCATGGGGAGATGTAACAAGGAGCAATATCTTTATTTCTTCTTTTTCAAAGCCTCAAAGGATGTTTGTATGCAAAAAGGTGTCCCTTCCACACAAATACAGTCCTACCTGCAACACAGGTACTCTTGAACTATGATGCAAGGGTGCCTGTGTCGGTGCTAGACAGCCAAAAGTTCTCCATCACTGGAATCGCAGGAATGCGCTGTATCTTGGAAGGTATGGCACGTTCCTGACCTCCCCCTTTCACGCAGTGCAGGTGTCTTGATACATATGGTGTCTTGATACATATGGCCTTCAGTTTTTTTAAATAAGTAGGAGGCACTTCATTCCACTATATGCACACTGAAGATATCACGTACATACCCAAAAAAGCAGCGATAATGTAATTCAACCTGAGCACACGTTACTTATAAAGATAATCACATTTCCACCTTTTTGAGGGTATACGACACAACCCTGTTGTTAATCAGGCCGCTAGGACTGTCGGCAGGCGCGCAAACACCCATTGAACTCACCGGCCTTCAGCCCCCCCCCCCCCGTCGTGTGTGGCAGCCCGGGATGAGACAGTTCCCGGGCACACACAGAGCCGCACCCGAACGTTTTACAGGTCTTTAAAAGACCATTTGAATGTTAATTAGGCCTTGCAGTTGTTTCACCCCTTCTAAGAGCCCCTGCAGCTCCACTCTGCCTACTGATTAAAGGTTCAGCCCCCCCCCCCCGAAATTTTTTCTTAGCCCCCCCGAAATTTGGCTCTAGTTGCGCCTCTGTCGGTATATTTTATTGGCTGTTGCATCACTCACTCACTGCAAATACCGACTCTGCTGATATTTAATGAGCATCATTGCTTTACAGTTGTGCTTATATTGCTATGGGGTTTAGGCAAAGAAACAGCAAAGTGTAAAATGTATCAATTATAAACCTTTTCGAGCTATTAGTGGCAGGAACAATGGAGAGCAAAAGAAGCAACGTGGGGGATAGTCACGTGTCTGCCTTTTGCTGTGTCGCCAAAGATATATGTGTAGGCGTCCTTCCAGCTCTCCAGATTTCTCAATTACTTACCCCTAATGAGCTGTCTGGTGAGTCTTGTCTTCTTGGACAATATATTCATTTTAGTTTACCTTTTATTTGAAAAGCTTTGCAAGAGCCAAGGTCTTCTGCAGTTTATATATAGTTTCCAGCAAAAAAACACAAAAGAATATAAAATGTTTTTTTCTATGTCGTAAATAGAGATGAACTTTACAGTTGCACGTGCCTCAATCTTTGCATTATGTAACTGCTCCTTCTAGGAGCCCGGTTTAAATTAATAAATTAACCCTATGAGCTCCTTTCCACTGGCATGCCCAGGGCTGCAATCACTTAACAAAGGTGTATTATTTTTAGTGAGGCGGCAGCGAGAGCTGCGTGGCTTGCGCACCTCCGCCCTGACGTCATCGCATCCTGCTTAGCGAGCAATCAAGTGTCTTGTCAAGAAGGTTGCGCGTTCACGGGCAGCAACCTACATTCTCATTTTTTTTTCTTCATTTCAGTTACCAGATTTCCATGGAAATTTGTGTGCTGCGCACTTTCGAAAATGCTCTGCCGGCAAGGTTTGCAAAGATATTGAAAGCATAGGCAGCATGCCTACTGTGGATAATAATCCTCTTACATCCTATATCCAAAATAAACAAAATATTAACTGATGGGATCTCGCCTGCATGATAAATGAATTAAAAAAGAAGTAATGCTTTGCATTAGTCCAAAATATTCTGCCATTCTATTTCCTAAAATCATCCATTTATTCCATGATGTGCACAACACAAAAGGGTTGACAGGGATTTAAAAGTTTTTCTTACAACAAAATACAGCTAGCCTGTATTTTCTTGAAAGTAAACAATAATATATATATTTAAAATCTATCTTTCAGTAATCTCGAGTAACAAAAATAAAGGGCCAAAAGACAACAACTATCGACGCAATATTATTTTTTCTTTTTTGTTTTGTAATTTGTTCCTGTGATTTGATATTTAGACCCAAAATGTATGCAACTTAACAAATCAAATTTCACTATTTAAACACATTATTAAATTGCACACAGGGTGCTGGCCTTTTGTGCAGGCCCACTTAGTACACTCTTCTATTAAAAAAATGGCTTTTCCACTTAAAGTATTTCTAGCATAACATTGTCCTGAACGTTTGAAAAATTATGTTTTCGTTTGCAAATGGGCATATCTATAAATGTTTAGTGTCTGATTAATTAAAATAATAAAGGGATCAAAAATTAATTCATTGATATATCAGTTCACTATAAAAACGTCTATGCCAAGCAGCCTTCAAATAAAATTAATCACATCTAGGCAATAGAATCACCAGAAATTTGATACAAACACATTTCATTCAAGTTGACTAACCATTATTAATAAAAGAAGGCATCTATTTTCAAAGCGCTAAAATAAAGGTTACCTTATAATACAAATTAATAATATTAACCTAGCCCCCACATATTTCACCAGTTCTATCTGATCCTCTTCCAGCAAAAGCTGTTAAAGACTGGACCCCACTGCTCCTGCCTCTCTGGACCAAAATCATTAACAGTTCACTGCAACAAGGTTGCATTCCAGACACCCTCAAATTGGGACAGGTCTCTCCCATCCTAAAGAAACCCACAGGGGATCCGAAAGTCCTTAACAACTATTGCCCTATTTCAAACATGCCTACCTTGGCCAAACTATTGGAAAAATGTGTCAACCTACAATTGACAAACCGCATTGAGCGCATTGACCTGCTTAACAAACACCAATCGGGCTTCCGAGCAGGCCATAGTACGGAATCAGCTATGACGCACATAATTAATGATGTGCTACAAATACTTGCTCAGAACGGTACTTGCCTGCTCATCCTGCTAGACCTATCCTCAGCCTTTGATACGGTCAAACACGAAAACTTGATAGATCTGCTGACTCACGTTATGGGCTTATCAGGCTCAGTGCTCAACTGGTTCACCTCCTTTCTTTAAAACAGGACCCAAAAATTTAAGGTCAATAACACCCTATCAGGGTGTTATTGACACCCAGGATAGGGTGTTCCAGTAACGATGGGAGTCCCGCAAGGGTCCTCGCTATCACCAACACTGTTCAATTTATTCATGGAACCACTCACCGAACTGCTGCAAGGATCGAGCGTGCAATATCACATGTACGCAGATGACAACCAACTTTACCTTAAGATACACACCCCGGAAGACATTAAACTTCTTAATACACCGCTGGGGAAAACTCAGACTTGGTTGACAGAGAACCCCCTCAGATTGGACACTCTTAAAACGGAATTCCTCCTAATAGCCCCACCCACCAAAGTCCCCCTCTTTCAGAACTGGCTCAAACATCTCACGGCATTCAACACTCAGCCTACCTTGGTAGACTCAGCGAAATCATTAGGTATAACCATAGACTGTAACCTCAATATGCAGAAACACATTAGCACTGCAACAAAGGGAGCAAACTTCCAGATAAATACTCTAAGGAAGTTGAAGCCCTTCCTGCCCCACAATGACTTCAAGTTGTCAGTCCAAGCATTAGTCATCCCGCGGGTGGATTATGGAAATATCTCTCTATGTGGCTTGCCTAAAGCAACAACAGCACCCCTTAGAGCCTCCATCAATGCAGCAGCGAGACTCATCACAGGCTCTAAAAGAAGGACCAACATCTCTCCAGACCTAAACTCCCTGAACTGGCTACCATTTGAAGCCAGAATCCACCTGAAAATTGTGTGCATGAGGCATAAGGCTTTACACCACAATGTGCCAAAATACCTCTCACAGAAACTCACAATCTCTGGTGGTATAAGATCCACAAGAAGGGCAGAAAATCTACTCCTGAAGCCACAAAGATTGCACAAGAAAAAAATGTATACACGATCCTTCTCAGGGATGGCACCCAGGATTTGGAATGCTCTACCGCCGGAAACCAGACGCAATCCCTCCACTGTTTCTTTCAAAAAGGAAGTAAAATCGATCCTCATGGCTAAATTCACAGGAACATAGACATATGAATCTCTGATGTTCTTTCTTACCCTCACCAGTATTCCTCCTATGACAAATGTCCATTCCACAACCTAGTCACTATATTATTCCTCCTTTGACATCTGTCATATGACATCCCCACTTGACTACTTAGTCATTATAGTTGCCTTGGCCTTGACTCAACGTATCCTCACTCGCTAGCATCCACTTTGCGCAATTTGCACAAGCTGTTTTGTATACCTGATTGATGTATTGTATGTATTGGATAACCATCTACCTTGAAATAATTAACCTCACTTTGTTGTAAAGCGCTCTGATATCCGCAAGGGTCTTATTCGCGCTCTATAAAACTTTCAAAATAAATAAATAATGCATACCCAAAGCTGATTGATTCACTTCTATAGACATGGGGTGGAGTGATCCTAGTAACGGTTTTTGCAACTTATCAAGAAATATTTGTAGGTATTTGATTGTTCCACCAATTTGGAACTAAAAATATTAGTTGAATAGTTTATGAAAAAGGAGAGTGGAAACTTAAGTGTTGAATATTGCTTCAATTATGTTTTGGCTTGTTACTGAGGAGTTTTTTCTGGGCCCAGATACCTGCACGTGTATTAATTTACTGAACATCTTCCGAGAAACCTGTAGTTTCGTCTATTTGCATCTTCGAAGTGGTTTTTGGAGTCGGTTAGTTTAACCCCTTCGATGCTTGTGACGGAACCATTCCGTCATCAGTCACGGTTGGGCTGTGCTGATGACGGAATGGTTCTGTCACGACCACACCCATTATCATAGGGGCCCAGCACAGGAGGAGAATTCCATCAGCTGGGATGAGGTTAAGCTGCTATTTTTAAGAAGCGAAGGCATGTGCTGAAACCTGTCCCTGATGTATCTCCCCTTCCCATCCGGGCAGGGCTTCTGGTGGCAGACACAATGCAGACCCCTACACACCTAAGGTAATGCAGGAAAAGTGCACAATTATATTTCCATCCCTTACCTAGGGGTGATAATGTAAAATTGAGCATGGATGTGAACTGGCTAATTAAGGTCTGTACATCCATGCCTATGCACTCTGTTGAGTGACACAGAAATAGGGAAACGACCCTGCAAACATGATCAAGTCTTCTTCACCATACCAATATGGCTCAGATAAGGTCACTGGAATTATGTGGCAGGGGAGAACTAAATTAGGCGGCAGGGCTGACTTCCTTATGCGGCAAACACAAGGCAAATTATGCAGTGTATTGCTGCACTTTTTGTGATAGAATTATTTCAAACTTTTATAATTTTACGCATGTTAAGATTGTCTGGGCAAAGGTGTCACCTCATTAGCACCAGTTTAGCACCCACATAAGGCAATAAACAGAAGAAAGATGACCAGTTAATCTTTGTGAAGGGCATTTCACTGCACAGCAACATGTGTTGCTGCGTTTTTAGTAACTTTTTATCAGTTTGAGCTAGAAACAAACTTTTTTTGTTAAAATCTGCAGAATATGCATCAGATGAGGAACTATGCATCGAATGTGGCAAATCCATACTTAGGTGAAAAATGCTAGAGCCACAAAATCTCATGGGGAGAGCCAAGGCATACAGAGCATCAGGCGCCCCCTCCCCCATCCCCATGCTTTGTTGGCCATGAAGGGCTGAGCCAAAAATGCAGTAACAGCATCGGTGCCTTCTGTCCAGCCTTCCCACTGCTTGCAGTCCCTGAGCGCGAATCGGGATCTGATGGCTTAGAAGGTGCACATTTATGTAATGCATTTTACGCTCTGCAAATAAATAAGGACACCTTTCCATATAAAACTCTTAAACTGACAAACTTTTATAAAGTACAGGATGGGTTTGAGCTATTTCGGGGGATTGAAGTTAGTTTCTTCTAGAAATCGTTACCAATATTATTTTTCTGTTAAAAACAATGCAATTCCAAAACCGTGCGAGTAGTAAAAAGAGACATTATGCCCCACGAAGCATAATGTAGTAAAAACTCCATGTACTTCAAATGCGGAAAGGCAAACTTGGTTTCTATGATGCATTTGCTTATTTCTTGTCAAATCTACAAAGCTGTCTCCCCTTTGATATACTTTCTATTTAACAGTATTTCTTTTATGTTTAGTGAGCTTGTCCTGGCACCGTGTGCACGCGCACTCCATGTCCGACATCTCGGATTTCCGCTCGCTCCAAGGTAGGGCTTCAATTTATTGCACAGAACACACAGGCCTACACCTGGCGGCTCTCATCACAAGTGGTGCCTCATTCTGCACGCTTGTGGAAGTAATTCAATCTCATCGGCTGGGATGCTGGCTTCTGACAAAGTGCCTGAATACCTGTCATTAGAGGGAGGACAGGTTGCAGTCACTCCTCATGACATTACAAGGTCCTTTTTTGTTTACAGCACGGGATCGCCTGACACAAGGGGAGACGGGGAGATGAAAGCCAGTTTAGTTAAACTGCGGATTAACTGCTCATTGTGAGTGACTGATGGCATCTGACCGCCAGATCAAAGGTTCTGTGGAAATACTGTTCACTAGAAGTTTCTTCACGACTCCTCGCCCAAAGACAAGGCGTGCACCAAAGGAACACACACAATTAAATGCATGTGCATTGTGTGCGCGTTATTCTTTCATTAGTTGACTGTGTAAGAATCTGACGTTCCTCATTTACTTGAAACATTACTTGCGAAGTGATATGACGTGATAGGATCATTTGACCTCCAGTCCAGTGCCCCAGGGAACGCCCCACCCCCAAACACCAGCCGAAGAACTAAAGAAAGACTGTCCCAGCCTGCAGTGTAAGAATGTTCAGGCATGTCACAGCTTCCTGCTCAGGGAATAGCCTCAGAATGTTCCATGTTGGCAATGTGGCAATGCCTTGACTAGAAGCAGCCTTGACATCCGACCTGAGCTCCGTGCTATGTACTAACATTGCACTGAGAGCTATGGGCCATATATATCAAGGCCAAATGGGTTCGCAAACGCCGAAATTCGCAGAATTTCGGCGTTTGCAAACTCATTTTCGCAAAAAATGGTATGTATGAAAGAATTTGGGTGCAAAATAAGGAATTGCAACATTTGCGATTCCTTATTTTGCGATTGCATTTGAGGAATCGCAAATTTAGCGATTCCTTAAATGCAATGTATTAAGCAAAAAAAAAAATCCAAAATGCCCTTAAGGAATCGCAAATTACCACCAACTTCTAGTTGGTGGTAAGTTGCGATTTCCTTGAAAAATGCACATTTCAGCATTTTTCAAAGTGCCATGTGACGCACATATATGCCCTTAGGGCATGCATGTGCACCACATGTGCACCCATACTTATTTCAGGGGTGCACCAGGGTGTCCTTTGGACACCCCTGCACCCTTGAAATTATTCGAAATTTGCGATTAGCAAATTGCGAATCGCAAATTTAGAATACATTCCCATTCCTTCCTATGGGCCAGGAGGCCCATAGAAATGAATGGGAAAGTATTCCTTAATTGCGAATTTGCAATTTGCAAATTCGCAATTAAGGAATATCAAGAAATCGCTAAAAAATTGTGATTTTCTTGATACATACCAATTAGCGATTCTGAAATAGCGATTTCTTAAAGATCGCTATTACGGAACCGCTAATTGGTATCTTGATACATATGGCCCTATATCTTTACCCCTGTGTGTGGAATCAGTGTTAATTTGCGCAGTGGTGTGGTTCCTGGTGGGCCCCAACCCTCGTTTTTGGGAGCTGGACTTATTTTAGACGTTGACTCGGTGCAAGAGAAAGAAAGACAGAAAAAGAGAAGCAAAAAGGAAGACAAGAATAGAGAAACACTGCAGTGGGAAAAGCAGGGATGAAAGTGAACAACGAAAGGGTGATTAAATAAACAAAAATGTAGAGTGGTGGAAGAAAGTGACAGGAGATGGAATGAAGGTTAAGCGGCCTTGGCATTTGTCGGTTGATCCCAGGCAGTACTAGTTGTATCAGAGAGGATTGTGCCATGTCTTAGAAACCCTACGTGTTTTTGTCTGGTGGCTGTAACCCCAGTACAGTCTTTCAACTGGAAATGGAAGTTTGGTCAGACGTAGGAAGTTTCCTGAATTGTCTTTTTAGGGCTCTTAAAAATCGATTTCAGAGCTGATGTCTCCCACTGGGAAATGGTAAACCCGTCAATGTCTTTTTGGTGACAAAGACTATCCCCACAAAGGAGAAATGATGCCCTTTGTGATCCGTATGGCATTAATTGGATCATCCAAATGGAAATGCATATATATATATCTTGGAAACCCTTAACCAACATCGGGAGACATCACAGAGGCATCTCCCACTTCCTGATTTATGTTGCCTCGTGTCTAAAGTAAATACCTGAGATCAAAGATCACAATCTTCCGCAGCGTTTGCTTATAGTCACTGTCACTGTGCCAGACCTGGTGCTGATCTTATGACCTTCCTCCAGTCAAAGAGATGCTCTTGTCAGTCTAGTGACTTAGCTGCAGCTTACCTTTCACATAAAGTGAGTCCAAATGAAATTCCACAATTCTTTTGAAATTTTCTAAAGTCGTTCTTGTTCAGGTCTGGATTGGAAATTATGGGATTCTGGAACTCTGATCCCTGAGTAGCCTATAGGGAAATATGTAGAGGAGAACTGTTTCACTGTCAGTCTCCGAGCTCTGTAAGGAAGTAGATGAACAGGACAAATAAAAGATCACAGGAGGGTCTGTGCGGTGTTTAACACATACAGATCACACAGAACTGACCTTACCTTGTCACTCACTTTGCTGATCACAACACTGCTGGCATGTAGCCCTTGGCACAAGTGCCGACATTTAATGGCAGCTGGTGGAGAATCCTAATGGTACAGATAGGTAAGTGCTACTGGTGCAGACAATACCTCATTGAACAAGCGTTCCCTGTCTATTTCTGAGCTCCCATTGTCCTTAAGAAACTAAAGATACGTGTAGCTGCATAAACAATGACACCAGCTAGGTTAGCATGCATTCAGGCTAAATTACACAGATGTAACAAAGTCAGCATCAAGGTACATGGTTGATACTAGGAAGAAGAAGGATTGCTAACATGTTTACATTCCTTTAAGTTGCAGTACTAATAGATATCAGAACGCACCTGTCAGATGACAACGAACAAACGTTTATACAGTGATTATTGTCTCCCACTTATTACATAGTCATTATTCACGAGACAAAATACATTTTTGCATCCATTTATAATGTAAACTGTCAACATTTCCGAAAGATGTGATAGGCTTACACTCTAAAACTAGGAGGACTAGGTAAAAGTGTGTGTGTGTGTGTGTGCGTGTGTGTGTATGCAGCAATATGAAGCTAGGATCATAATACCATTAATAAAGTAAATATGAACTGTGATCAACAATGAAAGGTTTATTATAAAACAACAACATTGGTTTTACTGTATTACAGTAAATGATGATATGATAACTGTTTATGTATTATTTTACAAGCAGCGTTAAGGGAAAGGTAATGCATTAAAAAGGATATCTGTGTAAAGTGTCATTTCTCTAGAGATTGGTCAGAGCGTCAAAGGAAACCACCAAAGTGAACTGCTGACAATGATAAAGTACGTAATACAATATGTTCTGCAATGTTAGTAAAGCTAATCCAGAGTTATCAGTAGCGTAGCCAGTGTGTGATAGGCCCCAGAGCAAGGAAGAATAAAAATGGCCCCCTAACTGCTGTTTACGTTATGAAATACAGCAATAATCAATCTTTAGACTTCTTGGCCTTTGCAGCAATTGCACCAGTGGAGCTACGTGCCCGAGAGGGTAAACAGTCATAATATCGATTCCAAGATATAGAATGGACATAATATCGAAGTAAAAATATAGAATGGACAAAATATCGAATGGACACAATATAGTGGTTAAAAATATCGAATTGAAGGTAAGTAATATCGATTGTCAAAATATAGAAGTCAAAATATCGAAGTATACAATACAGGCATTAAATATATCGAATTTTTAATAATATCAATTTTTTATAGTGTTATGTATGTTAGTATATGTGTGAAAAGTGTATATTAATTTTTGTTATGTATGTTTAATTTATTTTAAGTAATTAATTTTATG
This sequence comes from Lissotriton vulgaris, assembly GCF_964263255.1. Lineage (NCBI taxonomy): Eukaryota > Metazoa > Chordata > Amphibia > Caudata > Salamandridae > Lissotriton > Lissotriton vulgaris. The sequence continues at coordinate 624,790,855 of NC_141689.1, forward strand.
TTATTTAATTTTTGCGTAGTTTAATTTTGCAGCGGGTTGTGGGTTTATAGGGGAATAGGGTGGGAAGTAATTTAATTATAATACATTAAATATAAATTTTTAGCAATTATATTACATTTTAATGACATTTTGCTTTTTAGTTCTGAAGCGGGTTGTGGGTTTATAGGGGAATAGGGTGGGAAGTAATTTAATTGTAATTAATTAAATATGTTTCTTTATTTATTGGTATTCATTTTGAATTTATTGTTAATTTTTAATTGGTAAATAATTTTTATTAATTGGCAATTAATTTTTATTAATTGATTAATTGTTTATTATGTTAATTTTTTTAATTTATTCTCCGTAGCAGGTTGTGGGTTTATTGGGGAATAGGGTGGGAAGTAATTTAATTGTAATTAAGTAAAAAAAAATTTTATTTATTGGTATTAATTTTAAATTTATTGTTAATTAATTTTTAATTGGCAATTAATTTTTATTAATTGGTAATTATTTTGTATTAATTAAATATTTGATAATTATGATAATTGTATTAATGTATTTTCTGTAGTGGGTTGTGGGTTTATAGGGGAATAGGGTGGGAAGTAATGTAATTGTAATTAATTACATGTTAAAAATACTTTTTGTGTGTTGATAATTAATTTACTGTTAATTATTAATTGGTATTGCTTTTTATTATTAATTAGTTTTTGTTATTGAAAATTAATTAGTTGTTAAATAATTATGACTAGGTTATTAATTTGTAATAACTAATATGTATTTGTATTTCTAATGAATTATTACATAATATTAAATTGGTTATTAATTTCAGATAATGTTTTATTGGTATAGATATTTAATTTATTTTTAATTATATATTAAATCATTACTTTCCCTACTGTTAAACTCACTGGAGTGGGAATAGTAATTTTCACCCTCCCGCTATCCAACGCTTTCCCTACTGTTGCACTCTCTGGAGTGGGAATAGTATTTTTTACCCCTACGCTATCCAACCCTTTCCCTACTGTTGCACTCTCTGGAGTGGGAATAGTAATTTTTACCCCTACGCTATCCAACGCTTTCCCTACTGTTGCACTATCTGGAGTGGGAATAGTATTTTTTACCCCTACGCTACCCAATGTTTTCCCTACTATTGTACTCTCTGGAGTGGAAATAGTAATTTTTACACTTCCATTATCCAACGCTTTCCCTACTGTTGCACTCTCTGGAGTGGGAATAGTAATTTTTACCCTCCCGCTATCCAACGCTTTCCCTACTGTTGCACTATCTGGAGTGGGAATAGTATTTTTTACCCCTACGCTACCCAATGTTTTCCCTACTATTGTACTCTCTGGAGTGGAAATAGTAATTTTTACACTTCCATTATCCAACGCTTTCCCTACTGTTGCACTCTCTGGAGTGGGAATAGTAATTTGTACCCTCCCGCTATCCAACGCTTTCCCTACTGTTGCACTCTCTGGAGTGGGAATAGTAATTTTTACCCTCCCGCTATCCAACGCTTTCCCTACTGTTGCACTCTCTGGAGTGGGAATAGTAATTTTTACCCTTACGCTATCCAACGCTTTCCCTACTGTTGCACTCACTGGAGTGAGAATAGTATTTTTTACCCCTATGCTATCCAACGCTTTCCCTACTGTTGCACTCACTGGAGTGGGAATAGTATTTTTTACCCCTACGCTATCCAATGCTTTCCCTACTGTTGCACTCACTGGAGTGGAAAGATCAAATTTTACCCTCTTGCTATCCTACGGTAAAATATTGTAATTTTTTTTATTAATAACTTAAATTAATTATATCTTAATTTTAAGGTTATTTGAGTATTTTTAAGTATGTTTTAGTTAATAATATTTATTATTTCATTAATTTTAAATTACTTTTAAGACATTTAAAAAAATTCGATATTTTGACTGACTATATTTTTTACAGACTATATTTTGGATTCGATATTTTTGTACTTACCTGTTTGTAGATAGGAATTCGATATTTTTGCATTCTATATTTTGGCAAAGATATTTTGGTAAGTCTATATTTTGTCATTCTATATTATGTCAGTGATCCGCCTGAGAGTTATGCAGTAAACTATTGAAAAGAAGATAAGAGGAGGATGGGCGCGCAGTGCCTCACATCTCAGCTCTCAATTTGCCCCAATGCATCATGGTAAATGTGCATGAGATAAAACTAGGTGGAGGTATGTCCCTGAGAGTTATGCAGTATTCTACTTGAAAAGAAGTTGGCAACCAGTACATGTCGCTCTTCATCAGTACTATCATTATGGTGTGGAGGTACGAGTGCCAGAAATGAATGTTGACTATTATGGAACTTAATAGTTCTCTTAGGTTGTACATAAGGGTCTCAAAACATTATCCAGAGTGCCAGCAAATTCGCAGTCACAGTATTATGTGGAAGTTGGACAAGAGGCAGAGGAAGGGGTAACTAAGTTGCCAACATTTTAAACACTTGTTGGTCAACTCATTGTGATACAAAACTTAGGGGTCTTCCGAGCTGCACTCGTCAGATTTTTAGCCCTATTATGCAAGCCAATTGGATGGTAGCCCTAACAGGAGCCCACTGTGCAATCTTGTGCCGGCTGTGTTTCAGGTCACAATAAGACCCTCTAGATGAGTTCAGGGACGCAGTGGCAATCCAAACAAAATTTCATTAATGAGTAACACATTCAAATACAGCACTAAGAAATGGAGGCATGTAGTTTAAAACGTTTATTTTAAAATTCTAAGTCTAGTCACATAAATCCGTTTAAATATCCATAATGCATAGACATATGTCTATACCTCTGCACATTTGGAACTTCTTTGTGAATCAGGCCCACTGAGTAGTACTATGTGGCATTGCTAGATCAGCTTCAAACTTAGATTTAATGTCACCTTTAGGTATACATGTGTTAGACCTGGCATCTTTTTGCGTGGTTTTCCCTGACTTTATTTTGCTTCTGACCTCCTGTGTTTGACTGCGTGCTGAACTTCATTTTTGCAGGTTTTAGGACTCTAGGCACTTTACCACCGCTGACCAGTTGTAAAGTGTGTGTGCTCTGTGTCTAACATGGATGGTATTTGGTTTCTCCATGATTGACATATTTGATGTACCTGTAGTTCCCTAGTACAGTTCACGGCTTGTGCGCTGGACCTGTAACTCAAATGCTACTAGTGGGTCGCAGCATGGATTGGGCCACCCACATTATTAGCCCTTCAAACTTGTCTCAAACCTGCCAACGCAGAGCCTGTGTGGGTGACTTTAAACTTAAAGAACTTAAAAAGTCCAGGTGTTCATTCTTTGAAAGGGCCTCTTGTATATCCCCCTCATAACTCAGAAAACCAACCACATATAAAGATGTACAGTTTTAAACATACAGTGAACACAATAAATTCAAAAAAGCAGTGTTACTTTTTTTACAAAAAGTTTGAACAATTTATTGCAAATAATTAAATTAAATGTTTGATAACAGCAGTGCAGTACTATACATCAAAAATACATAAAAATGTGCCGATACACATAAAGAACATTTGAAATCACAAAGTTCAAAAGTTGTCAAAATGTGCCAATACACATAAAGAACATTTAAAATCACAAAGTTCAAAAGTTGTCAAAATGTGCCAATACACATAAAGAACATTTAAAATCACAAAGTTCAAATACTGAGAGAGACATTAAAAAGCAGATAAATAAATGTACAAATAATACAGCTGTGGGTACAGACGCACTCCCAAGCAAGGTTTATAGACTTCTCTCAGAAGAGTTGGTTCCGATACTGGGAGTCTTATTTAATTCAATATACAGCTCGTCTGGACAGGTACCTAAGTCCTGGAAGGAAGCAACCATAGTCCTCTTATTGAAGCCCGGGAAGGACCCTCTTAAGGTGGACTCCTACCGACCGATCTCCCTGCTGAATGCTGATTATAAGATCTTTATGGGTATTCTGGCAGGGAGATTGGTCAAGTTGATCCCCAAATTGATTAATGTAGATCAAAAAAGGGTGCATACCCGGGGGACATATTCAGGAGCAGACGCAACAGCTGATAGGTAACATCGACTTGGCAATGGTAAGGTTAGATCCCTTGGCCGTGGTAGCCCTTGACGCGGCCAAGGCCTTTGACAGAGTATGTTGGGCATATCTCTGGGAGGTCCTAAGGTCAATGGGCTTTGGCCCTATGTTCATTCAGACCATGATAAGTTGTTATCAGGGAGCATCTGTGAAGATCTTGTTAAATGGCTTAGTGACCTCCAGTTTCAACATCCAAAGAGGAACAAGGCAGGGTTGTCCCATCTCTCCCCTGCTGTTCGATATCTATATCGGGCCATGGGCACAAACAATAAGGCTAGACGATCTAATTCTCCCCTTTAAATCGCAGGAATATAGTTGTAAGTTAGCTCTCTATGCAGACGACTTGCTGTTATATACTAGTAATCCTGAGGTGGTTGTGCCAAGGGTTGAAGCACTGCTGGAGGAATTTGGCTCCCTTTCTGGATATTTGGCCAATACATCCAAAACTGAGTTGATGTGCTGGAATATTAACAACTGGAAGGGCCCTATGAGTAATGAGCTAAAATATCTGGGTATAATTATTGTTAATGGGCTGGGTAAAATTCCCCAGATCAATTTACATAGGATCAGTAAAGAGATATATTGTTTATTTTCTAGATGGAAGAACCTTCCACTGGCAATCTTTGGTACGGTTAACCTGGTGAAGATGGTCATTCTTCTTACATTGACACACCTATTTAATACGATTCCTTTAGCGTTCCCCAGTATGGACATCATTAAAATCCAAAGTAATATTGGAAGCTTTATTTGGGCTGAAAAGGGAGCAAGACTGTCTTGGAAAAAGTTGAGATGCAGGCTCATAAGTGGAGGGCTCGCTCTTCCTGGTATTTGTTGGTATGCTATTGCCTTCCAGTTTAAAAACATCTGGATGCTGCTCGTAAAACCTGATGAGTCATCATAGGGGTGGCTACTGGGTGAGATGGTTATGATGGAGGGGGGGGTCATAGAGAAGAATGTTTTTTATACAAGTTTGGGACACCAAGGTTCATCAAACGGGTGCGTTTGAAGGTTCTTAGGTCTACCTTGGATATCTGGGTTAACCCATGCCATACACTGTCATAGGTGGAAGCACAGTGTAAAAACACTCAGACAGACCAGTGCAGATTAGGGTTGACCAAAAGACACTCTATGAATCTATAAGGATATATTTTTTAGTTAATTTTTTTATTTTTTTATTACAAGATATTGGCAGACAGCTACGCCTGACAGACCTTCTGAGGAGATTCTAGCAAGAATTATTACAGTGCAAATCTTCTACAAACAGTCAAAGGAGGTAATCAACAACAACATCCTTCTCTACAAAGGTAATGTGTGAGATTTCATGTAACAAGCTACCTGCCTGTAGGGTTTAACACATTGCAAAATAATTCACCCTTAAAGACCTGTTGTAATTCAAACATGGTGGAAATAGTTACTGCTACTTTGTCATAAAATGCCTTGCTCTGTTATTCCTGCAAATTCAAGGTATTTTGGATACAATGTTCTGAAACCAGACCTTATCTCCAGAGGGCACTCAGAGTAAAGAGTCCATAGAATCTCTATTGTTGTCAGCAAAAAGTCATAATTAACCTAAAATAAGTATAATAATAATTAAATAGGCATTATGCCAGGGAAGAAAGACAAGAAAAAACACAATTAATTCTACTCAAGTTCACAAAAAATGCATTATACCATGCTCTGTTTACAGCAAAGTGAAAAGCAGTTAAATAAAAGTATAAAACAAATACTTATTCCTGGACTCTGCTAGTTGTACATTTTAGATGGTCCAGTAGATCTTAAAATTCTGACTTACTGTTATTAATGGATACTATTTTCCTATAGCTGTAATCTTCCAATCCATTCAAACATTAAAGACCACACCATGAATTATCGGCTCTAGTATCAGAGCACTTTACAAGGGAAACATAGCAGTGTACAATAGGCAAGGAATCACAATAGTTAATCGGACACGTATGAAACAATTTACATATAATTAACTCCAGATAAGGCCCCCTATTTAATGAAGAGGTAGGACGGTATTCCGAAGGGAGGCCTTAGTCCGTATTTGGTCAAGGTTTGCGTATTGGTCAAGGACTGAGAATTGGCAGGAGGCAGCATTTAGGAGAGGAATTTACCCATAAGGAAGGTTTTGGCCTCCTTTTTGAAGCGTGCCAGAGAGAGGATTCTTCTGATGGCGGGCGGGAGAGAGTTCCATATTCTTTGAGCGGATCCAGAGAAAGCCGGGTTTTACATTTTTTTTCTGGAACTGTGCAGGTTGGAGTAAAAGGTCTCTGGCGGAACAGGAGTTTCTGCTTCGGCCAGATACCACAAGTTTCTGTTCAAGGTAGGCAGGGGAGTTGGAGTATAAAGCTTTGTGTGTGATGCAAGCCAGTTTGAGTTGGATTCTGGCCTCGAGCGGGAGCCAGTTCAAAGCTTTCGGGTGTAGAGAGATATGGTCAAATTTTTTTGAGCTTGTAAGAAGTCTGGCGGCGGCATTAAGGCAGGCTTTTAAGGGTGCCAGGGAGATCTTGGTTAAACCTGAGAGAGTGGAACAACCGTATTCCAGTCTAGAGATTACTAGCACTTGGACCGCGCTTTTTAGGTCAGTAGTGTCAAGGAAGGGTTTAAGTTTCCAGAGGTAGCTCAGGTGGAATCTGGCTGATTTGGCCATCGAGTTGATGTGTTCTCACAAGTTCAAATTACAGTCCAGGGTTATTCCCAAAGATTTTTCTGAGTCCACAATGGTCGGTGGGCAATCTAAGGCTGTGATAGCCTTGACCCATAACTGCATCTCGGGATTCGTTTTTGGGGGGAGATTAGGAGAATTCGGTCTTCTTGGAGTTACGTTTAAGTTGATTGGAGGTGAGCGAGTGGACAGTTGATTTCAGAGCCTCTTTCAGGGAGAGAATGTCCTCAAGAGAGGAGGCTTTGATGTAGAGTTGAGTGTCATCAGCATACATATGGTAGGAGATATTCGCTGTGCGTAGTACTTCAGTAAGTGAAGGGATCAGATAGTTTGCCTTTAATTTGGAATCGCTGCGATCGGTTTTGGTGGAAGGATTTAAACCACTCTAGGACCGAGCCGTCTAAACAAATCCTCAGTTTGAGGCATTTGATTAGTTTTTCGAGGTTGACCGTGTCGCAGGCCGAGGATAGATCTAGGAGGATTAAAAGGCAGGTTCCCCCTTGGTCCAGGGCTTGGAGGGCATCGTCAGTGATGTGGAGCATGGTCGGAAACCGGAATGGAATCTTTGAGAAGGTGGAAGTTGTTGATGTGCTGACTTAGTTGCTATTGTACACACTTCTCCAACACTTTGGCTAGGAGGGGGATGTTTTCGGGGATGGTTAGATCCAGCAATGGTTTTTTTCAAAATGGGGAGGACTTGGCCGGCTTTCAGGGAGTCAGGAATGGAACCCTGCTGGAGCGAGGAGTTAATTATTGCGGTCCAGCTAGGGATAATGGATTGGGCGAAAGCCGCTAGGCAGTTGGAGGGGAACGGGTCGTTGAAATGGTTATTCGGGTTTTGGGACGATAAGATTTTAGAAATGGAGTCTTCGTCATAAAGATTGAAGTCAGTCCAGAGTGCTTGATTTTTGGGTAAATATTGTGGGGGCATCGTTGAAGGAGAGGGAGGGCAGTCCAGGAAGGGATAGAGAGTATGTGGCAGCACTAAGTTCATCTTCTAAGGCTGTGACTTTGTCGGCGAAGAAGGAGGGGGATTCCTCAGATGATATTAAAGCCTTGGGGGCTTCTTTCAAGGTTTTGACCAGTTTGTTGGATTGGTGTTTGACCAGATCAAAGAGCTTATGAGGTCTGTTCTTGGCGTTCTCAAGTTTGGATCTGAAAAATTCTTTCTTTGATTTCAGGATGTTCTTGTTGTAGGCATTTTTGGCCTGGTGGAGAAGTTTTGGATGAGCGGCGGAGGGGTCCTGTCTCCAGATTCTTTCGGTTTGCCGAGGCATCTCCTCTCATTGTTGAGTGGTCCAGTAAACCAGGAGTTCCTATCTTTAGTTTGGGTTCTTTTTAGCTTTAGTGGGGCTAGGTCATCCATAATGTTTGATATTGTTGCGGAGTAGTGGTTATTGAGGTCATTGACCGTTGAGCAATGTGGGGGGTGGGGAGGTCAGATTTGCAGCGAGCCTCCAGTTCATTGTGGTCCAGGTTTCTAGTATCTCTAATCCAGCATTTGGGAATCACTGGTTGAGGGGCCCTTATCTTGTGGGTGCCATGTAGTAGGAATGCGATGGCAGGGAGGTCAGACCAGTCGCACGGGTCAGTGGAGATAAGCTTGACTGTTGATTCCTCGGAAATGATCCAGTCAAGGGTGGCCCCTTTTGAATGTGTTGGGAGAGAGCAGCCTTGGGTCAGGGCTTGATCAGACAGGAGGTCTTTGATGGCGTTGACATGAGGGTCCTTGGGGTCATTCCAATGCAGGTTGAAATCGCCCAGGAGGATATCTTTGGTATTGGAGGAGAATTTAGCAGTAATAAGTTCCATGAGGTGGTCAGTGAAGGAGTCATTTGTGGCAGGGAGATGGTAGATGATGTAGGCTGCACAAAAGGGTGGAGTTGTTACAAATGGTGAGTGCGAGGTACTCGCAAGAGTTAGAGGAATCAGACGTTCAGAGGCTCTGAGATTAGAGCAGTATATGCAGGCGATGCCCCATCCTTTCTTGTTAGATTGTCTGTCCACCCTGGCGATGTTATCGCCGGGAGAGACTAGGAGGTCCAGGCAAGGAGATGAGGAATCATAGGTCGAAGTTTTTGTTTAGGATGAGTGCAGCAATGTCAAAAGCATGGTTAAATGCTGATCAGCAGTTAATTAAGAGGCCAGACAGAGAGGAATCTGCAGGGGTGTCGGGAGTCAGGGTGGATATGTGTACAGGCACAAGGTTACTCTTGACCACACTTCTGTTGCGGAAAGTAGCCAATCTGTTGGTGTTAATAGAGACTGCGGATGGCATGTTCGGCTCTCATGCCTAGCGGGCAAGGGGTGGTTGGGTCCGGGTTGTAGTCGCTAAGGATGGCAAGGATTTCCTCTTCAGTAAGGTCAAGCGGACTAGGAGTGTGCCTGCGAGGGCGAAGGTGTCTCAAGGGTAGTGGTAGAGGGTGCTTGGGTAACCCTGTGGTGTGAGGGGGTAGAGTTCCACTGGGTTTTGATGTTGGAGAGGGAGAGGTCAGCAAGGTGAAGGAGGTTTATAAGATCCAGTATGAAGGTGTGGATACTCTGAGTTATTTTGGCCGCTCTGGAGTGCAGTGTTTCAAAATCCCTATGGGAAGATGGCATTAGCAGGTAGGGAGGCAGTGGCTCTGGGATGGTAGTATCGGACTCACAGTAAAGGGGGGGCGTTAGGGGGCGGGAGGGTGGTAAATCTAGAGTCTTAGTATCAGGTGTGATGTGGGTTTCCGGCGACTGACCTGTCTCGTGGTCAGCGTGTTGGACTGGCGGGGAGTGGGCCAAAGGTCTGGAGAGAGGTCTATTGGCAAGGCTAGGAGATGAGTTAGTGATGTTGGGAGGAGCGGTGGTAGAGACTCTTAGAGAGGTGGTGTGTGGGCTAGGTGGGCAGGTTCGATCTATGTCGCAGGTGGGTGGAGGTGTATCAGGTTCGCAGTTAGAGTGGGGAGCTGAAGGGGAGGAGATCAAAGGTGCAGGGATGATGGTTCTCCTGGCACGGTCAGGAGCTATGCGAGGGGGATGGGATGATATGTGTTTGGAGCCCAAGGGTGACTGATTGGAGGTTGTCTGGGGTGCTAGTCGGGCTGGTCAGAGGGTAGTGTGGTGCAGGGATGACTATTTTCTTGGTACGACCAGGAGCCTTGCGAAGGGGGGTGGGATGATCTGTGTTGGGAGCCAAAGGGTGACTGGTTGAAGGGTTCTAGGGGCGCTAGTCGGGATGGTCAGAGGGTCGACGGGGTAGGTGGTAGATACTCTGTTAGACTCGCTCACATGGTTGCTGAAGTTTGAGAAAAAGCTTGCAAATTTGTTAAGGTTCCTGGATGAGGCTTGGATCAGTACAATGCCGCTTTTGTAGAGGGTGATTGTGAGGTCAGCTTGCAGTGTTGCGCAGGGTGCTATTGTAACCTTAGTGCCATGAGGGATGTTCCCGGTTTCACGTACGTTTAGAAGGTGCACAAAGGTATAGCGCCAGTAGGGGGTTCTTCTGGAGTAGAAGATTAGGTCATTGATGACTGTGGCATTGTCTGTGCTGTAACTGTTGAACTGTATTTTAAAATGACCCACACAACTCTATTTTGTGTTGCCATGCTCTCGGCAACCTGGTGAAGAACAGTTTTCCACGTCTCTGTTGAAAGTTGCACAACCCTCCCCGCTCCTTGTGGTTGAGCCGATTCTGAGAAGCTGCCTGTGTGCCTCACCCCCCCCCCAGTTGTGTCAAAGACGTAGCTACATCCTGTCCATTGTTGGTAACTCAGCCTGTCACAACTCCTGTGCCCCTGACCACACCATCTGGTCAAGGAAGCACAAGGCTGTGCCCCATGACCACACCATCCGATCAAGGAAGCACAAGACTGCGCCCTGTGACCACACCATTGAGCAAGGAAGCACAAGGCTGTGGACATTGTGCAATCAGAGACAGATGTCCCCTGGCCATGATTGCACCACAAGACTGACAAAGAACTTGTCAGATGAGGAACTTATCAAAATGTGGAACTATGTATTGTGCAAATGGGCGTGGCTAGCGCTATAAGAATGTGTGCGCTGCGGATTGAAGTAGCAGTCTCCGTAGAATTGTCTTTGTACCATTCTGGGACCCTGTCCTTAGCTCAAGCTAATAAATAACTTACTTCTCTCCACGGCTGGTTGTCCTGGTCCCTTTGGTAATGTATGATTTAAGCAAGAAGAACCCATAGATTCTAGCTGTCCCCTGCACTACTGGCTTTGACTCTCCTAGTGGGAGAGAGGTCTCCAAAAAGCTGGTTCTACAATTTGGCGCCCAACGTAGGGCGTCTTCGGCGGTCATCATCGAGCCTGGTGGTCGTGAGGGGTCCGTGATCGAATTCCAAGGGAGGCGCGCCACTACATTGGCTGAAAATTGTGTTTGTGGGCCCGAGGTCTCCAATTGCGTGATTCCTCCCTCCAGTGGGCTACCCGACTGCGGCCCCGACTGACGCCCCAGTTCTTGTTCCTAGACTTTGGAGATCAAGACCTTTGTGACACTTGCCGAGTGATGGAAGATTAACTGTCAGGTAAGAGTGGGAGTGGCCCACTTCTTTGGTGAATTGTATTTTTGTTTTGGTATTTGATTCGACTTTTGCAAAAACCAAAGCCAAGGGGTAAGCACAGTTATAGGCTGTAAATATTCGATTTTACCTTTTGACGTTTGTATCCGGGATATACATCTAGAGATGCCTGGACTTAGTAAATTCCAGAAATGGTGTTGTTGTTATTGTACACAGCACTCCGCATTGGAGGAATAGTGTCTGATTCCTTCTTTGGGGACCCCTAATCATGAAGTCTATGCTAAACATGGAGTTGGCCCGATTATATTTTCCTCACTTTGGCACAAATATACAAAAGGTAGTGCTGAATTACAATGGCCAATGTACTGTAGTTTTGAACCATCCTGTATTAGATAATTTAGAGGAAAAGTTGTTTCAAAGAAAAGCTAGACCTGCGTTGTTTGATTCCTTTCGGGTTTGGCGCAAAGAGTCCAAACAGAAAGAAATCAAACTCAAAAAAGAACGAAGATAAAATAATGAGTATGAGTGTGATTCAGAAAGCCCAGAATCATGATAATCAGAGAATAGAAGAGGGTATAGAAATACAGGATAGATTAAATAGAATTCAGGTAGAAGAATGTTACATTACAAAGAAGGTTCCCGAAAGGCCCGGGACAAGGAGGATGACCCGCTCATGTCCTCCATGTTGAACACCCCTCCACCCTATACTCCCGCCATGTATCCAACCCTTAATCCCGCCAAATTGACCCCCGCTACTGCTCCAGTTGCTGCCCCTGCCCATGCTCTGGTTCGTCCAATTCCTCAGCCACTTGTTCACAGCGCCCGACTGTTTAGGCCACTGTAGCAATGCAAGTCCACCCTTCTTTTCCTCTTGTTGCACCTTCCACTGGTCCCGTACCTGTCCAACCTAATATGCCTTCAACTCCTGTTGCAACCAACCCATTTCTTGTTGACAGTCATCCGACACCTTTTCCCAGTGCAGGGCTATTAGCGAATGCATGGTCAGTAGTCCGTGATTATATCCCTTATATAACTCTGCATAGACCACCCACTCCCAGCCGACGCACCTTGTGCAGACTGATAGGTAGCACACAGGAACAACTCGCTATGAGTCAACAAGCTCATATGTGGATGGAAAATAACACTATGTACACCGCTCAGGATATATGGATGACAATGGATCAGTGGACACGTATACAACACATTGACATTTTTTGTGAAATGTGTGACATACTGATCCAAATGTGGGAGGATTTTGTAGAATCAGGTCCTCCCCAGGTCTGTCTGACCTTCGCCATAAGGTTGAAAAAGGGGACATTCAGGGCCCAGCACTATCATGCAATCTAATCACGTTGGTAGCCTACAGAGACTCCTTATCAGGGGAAATAATGAAGAAAGTGTGTGTATGGATGGGGATCAGACAGAAATTCCATGCCGCCAATCACCCCCAGTCAGTAGGTTTGGTTAAGCGCCACAATGGAACACTGAAATTAGAAATGGCAAAAATCCAGGCTGACACAGGACTGTCTTGGTCGGACGCCCAGCCCCTTGCCCTCCTATCAACTAGAGCCACGGCACATTCTCGTACCGGACTATCTGCGTACAAAATAGTGTTTGGTCGGCCTGCAAATATTTGGGGAGTACCCCGCCCAAGAAGTACTCTGACATTGAATACCCATTGTTGATTGATTACTTACATGAATTGACCACTAACCTACGTCTCATTCATCATCAGGTACAAGATATAATGCCACCCAAACCAGAGGGCCCTGGTCACACCATCCAGCCCAGTGACCGGGTCTGCATCTGGAACTTCCAGAGAACAAAGAACTCCCCAGCAAGTGTTGCTGGCTACCAGGTCAGCAGTGAAGGTGGCAGGAAGAAAAAAACTGGGTCCAGGGAGTGCATTGCAAGAAGGTGCCTCTACCACTACCATACGACCGGTGGGTCAAGGAAGGCCTGGGAGACGACAAATGCGAAAAAGTCCTGCACTTTATACCCTTCAGTGACGCCAACATTGCCTTGGCTTCATCAGAACGAGAGGTCGACGACATCCTACAATCTGCCGTTCCTCCACATCTGAGGTTGTGGGACGCTCAACAGCCAGAGCCTTTGTTTCCTGATCAGACAACGCCCAGATCCACCCGGTACAACCTCCGACCCAGAAAAAAGGACTGAAGAGACAAAGGTCTCAGCCCTCTGCTTGACATGGTCCGACAAATCGCTGCAGGGCTGTGATACACCGGCGCATTTTTATTTGATTTTTCTCTTTTGACCGGAGCCGGTACAGCGGACTGGAACGTGCCAATAGGACCGCCGGAATCACTGACCGTGAAGCAACCACCAATCACAGCCAGCAACTAGGGATGACCAAGTGAAGCAGATGATGAACAAAATGAACACTGAAAGCTTGAAGAGCAAAGAAATAAAGAAACAAGAGTACATGAAGACAATACGTGGCCGGTACTCTATCTGTCTAGTTGTACTAATGACTATTTCACTGGGACTGACCTGCCTCGGATGGGTAATACACACTGCCCTTGCAGCACCTGAGCCTCCTACCTCTACAGAATCACCTCATCAACATGTGTCATTACCCACCCATGAGAAAAACAGAAGGACAGGTTTCTTTAACAACACTTTCATTCAAATGTTACACCAGCACCAGCTTGTGGTGAACACGACAAACTGTTGGGTATGTGGGCTGCTGCCCCACACTGCAAGCACCAGAATGTCCCTGATTCCTGCTCCTTTCTCTCGAGGTGGTTCAGCCTACGGCTGGTACACTGTGTTCTTTGATGCATTCTATTCAGGTGATACATCCACACGATCCCTGGGGAAGATCAGTAGCAGACAAGCCTTCTGCCACATCATGGCTGCCGAGTGGCCAAGCATGGATAAAGATTCATCAGAAAAGAACGAATATGAGAACAATCATGGGTCCTTTTATCCATCGAACATTTACAATGGTGGCAATGGTGGGGGAAGAAAAGACTGCCACCTCTCAGGGATCTCCCTGTCTACCCACATCCCGGAAAATACTCCATGAAGAGCAGTGGAACAGTATGGGTGGGAGAAAGAGACTGTGCCTACACACTCCAGCTCAATGGTTCAACTCTCCCAGCTCTGATGTCCTCACTGAATACATACTTTGTGAGTGGGAACAAGCCCTACACCTGGCTGCCCAGGTCTTGGGCAGGCACCTGTTCCATTGCTTGGTTGCTCCCCCCCCCACCTATATAGCCGATGCAAAACACCACAATCAGAAGAGAGGTGTGGTTGATACAGAAGACACAACTGGTCAAGAATTTGGTGACTTTGCTAAAGGGTTCCTCCCTTTTTGGTGCCCTATGGTCAATAGCCGCAATCTCCAACATCTCACCCGGGTGGTAGAGGCCACCATCAATGCAACTGTCAGTAACATCACGGCTGAACTTCAAGCGGACCGCCTCATGACTTTACAGAACAGAATGGCGCTTGACATAGTGCTGGCGGACCGTGGAGGAGTCTGCACATTGATCTAAACAATTTGCTGCATTTTCATCCCAGATAATGCACCGACAGTTTATCAAGCATTCCAGAAGCTCCACAAGATTGCTTCCGACATTAATCCGGTTGAGGGATCATGGTCCCTAACAGGCTGGTTTTGGAGCATTGTATCTCAGTAGGGATGGAAGATAATGATTTTCATTGCAATCCTTGCAGCCACCTTGTTGTCTTGATGCCTCTGTGTTCAATGCATACCCGCGCTGTGTGGGCTCTGTGCCACCTCTTTGGCACACAAACAAGTAATTCCACACCATCACAATGCCATGATGATGATCGAGAAAGAGGTCCAGGAGATGATGGACATTGACCTGGATGACGACTGATTGTTGCCTCTGCATGGCAAAAGGAGGGACGGTTGAACTGTATTTTAAAATGACCCACACAAGTCCATTTTGTGTTGCCATGCTCACGGCAACCTGGTGAAGAACTGTTTTGCACGTCCCTGTTGAAACTTGCACAACCCTCCCCGCTCCTTGTGGTTGAGCCGATTCCGAGAAAATACCTGTGTGCCTCACCCCCCAGTTGTGTCAAAGACTCAGCTACATCCTGTCCATTGTTGGTAACTCAGCCTGTCACAACTCCTGTGCCCTGTGACCACACCATCTGGTCAAGGAAGCACAAGGCTGTGCCTCGTGACCACACCATCCGATCAAGGAAGCACGAGACTGCGCCCTGTGACCACACCATTGAGCAAGAAATCATGAGGCTGTGGACATTGTGCAATCAGAGGCAGATGTCCCCTGGCCACGATTGCACCACAAGATTGACGAAGAACTTGTCAGATGAGGAACTTAAAAAATGTGGAACTATTTATTGTGCAAATGGGTGTGGCTAGTGTTATAAGAATGTGTGCGCTATGGATTAAAGCAGCAGTCTCCGTAGAATTGTCTTTGTACCATTCTGGGACCCTGTTCTTAGCTCGTGCTAATAAATAACGAATTTCACTCCACGGCTGGTTGTCCTGGTCTCTTTGGTAATGTACGATTTAAGCAAGAAGAACCTGTAAATTCTAGGTGTCCCCTGCACCACTGACTTTGACTCTCCCAGTGGGGGAGAGGTCTCCAAAAAAGCTGGTACTACATAACGTAGGTCCAAGATTAATATCTCAGGGTGACTCTTCAGGGTGGAGCGCTTGAAGGTCTTTGCGATAGCTTTGGGGATTTTGGGAGGGTAGACCAGAGGAAGAGGGAAATTTCCAGTATCATTTAGGCTGGGCCTGTTCATATTGGCTAGTGTGGGTAGTATAGGAGCGACACCGTATGCAGTTGCCCGCTGCCTGATTGTAAGGGTAAAAGTCCACGTGTGCTAATGGGGCTCAGAAGAGGCCATGTGTGGGGCAGGGCTGCAGTGGAGAGCTGAGTGGTTAGTTCAGTCGCAGGCCTTGGTCCTGGGTGGTGATAATGCGGACAGGGGTTAGTAGGTGTCGGAGCTCTCCGGACCACAAGGGGTGCTGGGATCCTGTTCCAGGGGGGTGCAGCATAGGCAATGGGGAGGCAAGTTTATGGGGCCTGGGGGTCTGGTTATGGTTTCAGCAGTTGACAGGGCTTGGGAAACTGTTGGTGTGTTGGCAGTGTGTGGATTACTAAGCCATTTTAAGGTCAGGAATTGGGAGGCCATTGCAATGCCCACATAGCGTGCCAATTTAGGGTCAGGCAGCAAACCGGTTGCTGGGATCGTTTGATTAGTCTTTGGTGTGAGTCACAGTAACATAGGCCATGGATTAGACAGAGCGCCACTTCAGTGTGCAGCAGCAGTAATGCAGGATAGCAGATTTCTGGCGAGGCGCCACCATTTTAGGTCCAGGCAGCCATCAGCCATCAGTCAATTGTTTTAGTGTAATCATAAATCCCTAAAACAGCCAAACTGTGGAAAGCGCTGGCAGGGGGGAAGTGCTAGCAGGGGAGGTAGGCCGCCGAGATACGCTCCACTGGCTCCAGGCAAGATTTTGAGGCAGATTTAGAGATTCAGGTTTAGGATTTAGGGATTCTCGAGATGGCGGGGCGCCGCCATTTTGAGACCAGGCATCCCCCAGCAGCAATCGGTTTGAAAAGATTTACAAACTTGAACTCACCCACCTTAGTCAGTTATCGGAAGCAATGGCGGGGAGGGGGGGGCGCGAGACGCAGGCTCCAAGCGGGGCTCCACCTGGCTCCAGGCAAGGGATTTCTAGGGCACGGGGAGTCCGTCGGAGAGCGCAAAGCCACTGCCCCACCCGGGAGATCGCATCCTCGTCAACAACTCTTCCGAGTCGCGGGGAGGTCCCGTGGGCCGGCGGTCTCTTTGGCTGAGCAACGAGGAATCACACAAGGAGGGTGTCGGGATCTGTCTTAGGCCCGCTGAAGTTGAAGGAAGGCCGTCGGCCACAAGCCAGAACTTTTAAAGATCCGGCGACTGGGCAGAGCAAGAAGGGCAGGCAGCACCCCAGCCACTGCGGTGCCGTGCCACGCTGTGTTCTCCAGGCCGCAACGACAGGCAGTCGCGGTCTCGTTGTGTTGTGGAAGAGGTGTCGGGATCAGTCCTAGGCTCGCCGAGTTACAGGAAGTCCCTTGGCGGCAAGCCAGATTTCAAGGATCCGGCGTCAGGGCAGAGCGAGAAGGGCATGCAGCACCCCAGCCACCGCAGTGCCGTGCCACGTTGTGCTGTCCAGTCTACAGTGACAGGCTGTCGCGGTCGCGGGCTCACCGTATTGTGAAGAAGAGCAGCCAGAACCCCAGTCACTGCGTAGATCGTCCAGCATGTAGGATGGTTGTAGGGTCAATCTGCCGTGCCGCGATGGGCTCCCCGGTCCGTTCGGGCGAGGAGGGAGGTGGGCCAGGGCCTGGGAGCAAGCAGATGGTCTTATTACAAGGAATGTTTGAGGTGCTCAGCGTTTGGAGCAGAGGAGGTCTTTGAATTCAATTGTGTTGTCATTATATTGGTGAAATTTGATGGCATCAACTCTGAGTAGAGCCCTAAGGAGCTTCATATGGAGCTTGAAGATTGCAGGAGACATGATGGACCCCAGGGAAAATCTTCAGAAGTGTGGCATATTCTGGGACTTGGAAATATCCATCAGCATGAACCGGTCTAATTGGGATAGGTAGGGGGACAAACAGTAAAGGACACATTTCAGACTTCAGAATGTGAATGAGGGTGGGATGATCGACTGAGTCAAAGGCAGC
Organism: Lissotriton vulgaris; assembly: GCF_964263255.1. Taxonomy (NCBI): domain Eukaryota; kingdom Metazoa; phylum Chordata; class Amphibia; order Caudata; family Salamandridae; genus Lissotriton; species Lissotriton vulgaris. The sequence goes on from NC_141689.1 coordinate 624,808,798, forward strand.
TAAGAGGTCCAGTAATATCTGGGGGAGGGTATTATCTATGATTTGTAAGTTATCTCTTTCCATGGTGTAGTGTGTTCCGCAGCCAAATTAATAGTCATGAACCATATGCTTGGTGTATATCTTATAGTCATGCATGCTGATGAGGACATGAAGGGTGATCCAACAGTAGTTGGAATGGTTGTCATGTTCTAGTATGTATTTCATCGGGAGAGGGAGGATCTGGTCTGTCTTGATAAATTCTGGGAAGATCTCTTGAGTGAAGGAGGCATTGATGATGGTGAGTAGGGGGGAGAGAGATTCACCCTAGAACTCTTTGCCAGAAAAATCAATTACGACATCCTCAGAGGTGGTGGTTTTGAGGGAGTTGAGAATGTTGATATGGTCTGTGAGAGATAGGGGTGAGGAATGACTATTGTGGGATGCTATAGGGAAGAGTAGCTGACAAAACATAAATGTACCTGTAGAACAGAAAAACAAACAATGAAGAATAATGCGACTTGCTCAGTACAGTAACATCTCTATTGGATTGTAGCCTGATTGTAGATTGATATCCTCGCTCACATGTGAAGCAATGCAATTTGCTATCAATCTATCCTCCTCGCACAATTTCAGAGGATTGCTGTTATATAGACGGCCAGGAGCACGCTCCGGATTCCATTCTGAATTAGGCACTATCTTGGAAACTTTGGCAATTGAAGAGTCATTAACGGTACTTGGTGACTTTAACTTCCATTTAGATAAAATTGATGATTGTGACACACTTTCTCTTTTGTCTGATATGGAAATTTTGGGGCTTCCTCAATTGGTAAATCGCCCTACTTATGATGCAGGGCATACGTTGGACGGTATCTTTTCCAACTTAGAGGATATCCATATAACCAATATCCTCCCGCTCCCCTGGTCTGACCATCATGTAGTTTTAGGTTCTATTGTAACTAACGAGGCTTCCACTGCTAGTGCAGCCCCTCCTAGTCGTGAACCATGTAAGGCTTGGAGAGATATTAACAACCCAAACCTTAAACTTCTACTTGATAGTACCAAACCGATTTTGTCAAACGATCCTGATATTGCTACTAAGCAATACCAGGACTGGTTAGGTTATGCTACTAATTCACTGGTTCCTCTTAAATTAGTAACCAGAAACAGGAATGTCCCCTCAGCTCCATGGTTTTCTGAGGAACTAAGGAAGCAGAAACAACTTTGTAGGAATAGGGAGAGGCATTGGCGAAAAAATTATGATGAAGAAAGTAAAAACAATTATAAGGAGATGTTAGCTCAGTATAAATCTATGATAACATGTGCTAAAAGGAAGTATTTTAGCGAGCAAATAGAGGATGCAAAGAATTCCAATAGAAGGCTCTATGATATCACTAAGCAGTTATCAGGAAACGCTCCCGATCTTAATCCTCCCCCTTCCCAATCCTTTTGTGACGCATTAGCACAAAAGTGAATGATATTTATTTAGCTTTCTCCTCCAACGCTAATCATATTGTACATACTGAACACCCTTCTTCTCCTAGCAGTGTACTCACTCAGTTTAGTGATATTACAGAGACCCAAACCAGAGATATTGTAAGCTCTATTAAATCTGGATAAGCCTTGGATCCATGCCCTTTAAAAACCCTCTCCCCGATCATGGATTCTTTGATTCCGGTTATCACACAAATTTGCAATTCCATGTTTAGTTCAGGATCCTATCCAAGCATGTTAAAAAAAAACTCCTGAAGCCCCTTTTAAAGAAACCATGCCTAGACAAAGCGGAGTTGAAAAATTACAGACCTATTGCCAATCTCCCATTTTTGGCAAAAGACGTAGAAAAGGCAATGAATACCCAGTTAGCAGCTTTCATTGAGGAACATCGCCAACTGAACGGGACCCAATTTGGGTTCCGCAAGTTCCATGGCACAGAGACCGCCCTGATTAAAGCTGCTGATGACATTAGAGTCATCCGAGATCAAGGAGGCTCAGCACTATTGGTGCTGCTGGATCTCTCTGCAGCTTTCGACACGGTCAACCATCATATTTTGGTTGACCGTGTCGAAAAAATGGGTATTCAAATGACAGCCAAGAGCCTACAGACCTCTTTTCTGAACGATAGATCTCAGGCGGTTACCCTGGGACCGTTCCAGTCGGCTAACTTGTCTCTGCCGTGTGGGGTACCACAAGGTTCATCCCTTAGTCCGACACTTTCTAATATCTATGTGTCGGACCTAGCTAAAATCATCAAAGCACACAGGATGAACCTTACCTCATACGCAGATGACACTCAGTTGGTCCTGGCCATCAAAAATGATGGAGAAAGAGTAGCCGAGGGTTTAAAGCAGGCATGTTGGCAATTGGACATTGGATGTCTGCAACTTGTCTAAAACTTAACTCCGAAAAGACGGAAGTGGTGACCTTTGGACAATTATCTCCAAATTGGTCCCCCGCCTGGTGGCCAACTTCTTTTGGAACTCTGCCTAAACCGGCTTCTAAGGTTAGGAACCTGGGAGTTCTTTTCGATAATGACTTTAATTTTGTTGCCCATGCCAATCAGACTGCAGCTACAGCATTCCATAAACTACGATTGGTGAAAAAAATTCTTCCTTTCTTACCGAAGAGTGTAGGCAAAACTCTGGTAAGTTCCCTAGTCCTATCCTTGTTAGACTATTGCAATGGCTTATTTGCCAATGCCCAGATCCGGGTAATTAAGAAAATGCAGACTGTACAGAATGCCGCGGCCAGACTTCTTTCTGGAATTCCTAGGCATAAACCCATAGCTGATACAATCAGAAGCTACCATTGGCTTCCTGGAGGAAACCGCGTTAAATTTAAGACACTATGCATAGTATATAAATCATTGCACAAACAAGCACCCCAGTTCCTGAGAGACCAGTTGACACCTTACTGCCCTTCTAGACCACTTCGTTCTTCTACCCTTAACGAATTAGTGGTGCCACGTACAAAGTCTGTCTCTTGGGGAGATCGCCGCTTTTTGGTTGCGGCTCCAAAACTATGGAGCACATTACCCCAGTCCATTAGGACCAGCCCGTCTCTCATGTCATTTCGAAAAAAACTGAAAACGTGGTTGTTTAATCAGTGATTGTCAGAAACTCAGTAGTGGAGAATTTTTGCAGAAGTAACAGTGCCGAGATGCCTACGGGCATTTGTTCGCGCTTTATCAAATGTTATTAATAAATAAATAATAAATAAATAAAATAAAATACATTACAAACAACATATAAACAGAAACTGGTGCGGTGGAAAACAAGTGATGCGTCACTCCTGAGACCTTGGGGAGGCGATGCGACAGCCCCGCTGGATGTAGCAGGAGTGATGCAGTGACTCCGGTCTGTATGAGGAGGGATGCGACCTGGTATGGATTCCGGTGCGGAAGTTCCGTAGTGAGAAAAGCTTGCAAAGGCACGATGCAATGACCTTTGGAGTTGCGATGATCTCTGGGGCGACGATGCGCGGACCAGCGGTGATTGCTCTCGCAGCTCCTCGATGCGATGGCTCTGCGACGACACTCGCAGCGACGTGATGCGGCCCGCAAGCAAGCGGTGCGATGATCTCACCCAGCGACAACAGGCTCTGCGACAACACTCGCAGCGATGGTAATCTTCCCGCACCGGTCTGGTGCATCCCGCAAACAAAGGATGCGATGACTCTGGCAGCGGCATCAGGCACTGCGACGATCTCGGCCTTCGTAGCGGCGGGAATTTCCTCGCACTGTCGGGGATGCGCTCCGCAAGCGAGCGATGCGACAAAACTTGCAGAACATCTTTAAAAGCCTGGTTTCCAGCTTCCCAACACAGGTACAACTTCCAGAGGCACCACAGCTGGCCCTAGCACTCTAGGAAGGACAGAACTCTCTCAGCAGAGTTCAGGGAAGCTGGGGTGCAGTCCTTTTGTTCCTGAGACTTCTTAACAGGGAGCCAGCTCTTCTTAGGCCCTTGGAGATTCCTTCAAGGAAGGGGGCACAGCACCAAAAGCAAAGTCCTTCCCCTCTCCTTGGCAGCAAAGCAACAGCAGGTCAGTCCAGCAGAGCAACAGCAGGACAGTGAGTTTCAGCTTTCTCCTTGGCAGAGGTTCCTTCTTGATTCCAGGATGATCTCATTTTCCGCAGTCAGGGGTCCTGTCCTTATACGCCTAAAGGTCTTTGATCCCTTTGTGCAGGAGGACTCTGAGCCCGGTCTGAACCAGTTCTTGATGTTCCTTGAGCACTTTGTATTCCTGGCCTCTGCTTTCCTTTCAGGGAGAGGGGCAGGGTCGTCAGCCGCCCAGAAGGAGGTGGAGCCAGCATTGTTTAAGGCAGGCACAGCCCTATTCAGGCCTAGGTGCTATCCCCTCTCACTACTCAAGATGCAGTCATTCAGCCTAGGGCTGACTCAGCAAGCCTCCTGGGGGCTCCCAGTTCCTGTCACTCTCAAACCAGACAGCTAATTCACAAACAGGCCAAGGCACACAGAAGGGTCAGACAAGAGAACAGCAACTTTCCAAAAGTGCTGTTCTCAAACACAGGATTTAAAAACAACCTTTCCTAAAAGACCAGACTTTTATGTCCTATCTTGCGCCTATGGGAAGATATGCTGGTAGCCACTGTTGGCAGCATCCCCCATGATAGCCTATGGGGCAAGATAGCCTTACAATAGTGAAAAACGAAAATGGCTGTAATTCCCTATCAGAGTATGTCACCTGCACAAGTACATGCTCTACCTTTCACATATACTGCACCATGCCCAAGGGGGTACCTTGGGCCTTCCATAGGGGTGACCAATGTGTACAGAAACGGAAGGGTTAGGCCTGGACAGTGGGGACACTGACCAGGAGGACATGGCAGTTCACAGACTGCACACAGGCACTGCGGTGGCAGGCCTGAGAGACCATTTTAGGGCTACTCATGTGGGTGGCACAATCAGTGCTGTAGGCCCACTAGTAGCATTTGTTATCACCACCCCTGGCACACTCACTGCACTTTACTAGGGACTTCTTGGTGACACAAATATGCCAATCATGGATAACCAATCATAATAACAATTTAAAAGAGAGCACTTGCACTTTGATACTGAACAGTAGTGGCAAAGTGCCAAAAGCATCTAAACCAGCAAAAACGAAATCCAGCACAGCATCAAAAATACAGGAGGTAGAGGCAAAAAGATGAGGGAAACCACGCAAAAAATGCCAGGTCTAACAGTTACCATAGACGTGAAGTTGATGCCAATTGCATCTTCTAAATGTCCAATTCACATTTAGAAAATGCTTTGAACATGTGCCTTAGGAATCATAAATTGATCATCACTATTTTCGATTCCAAAATCAGGGTCGCAATTTGCGATTTCTACAGTGTAGAAATCACAAATATGAGCAATCTGTTTTGCCACTTTGTACATCTGAAAATGGGTCAAAATAGCAATTGGGCCCATTAAGAAATGCTAAATAGCTTCATACATCTGGGCCAAAGTGTTTATAAATTATAGACACAATCTTAGTGCAAATATTTCCTTTAGTGATGCAATAGTCACTTGGTTAGAATAAATGTTAGTCACTCCGTGAGATGGCAACATTCTTTGTTAATATGCAGGTACAATTAACAGACAATAGAATTTTAGGATTGCATCTGTTTGATAGTGTAGTCCACAGGATCGTGTAATTAAGACCTTTATCGTTGGTTTTTAATTAATATATCTATTGTTGTTCCAGTGTCATCTGGTGTATGGTTCTTTTCAATTGGTTGGTCAGTTTAGTTGTAACATTTCTGCAGCACATTGTTCTCCTATAGTCCTTATTTCAGGTCCTTATAAGTCTTGCAGTCAGGCCTATATATTTCAATTGGCACCGGCATATGATCAGATATATGAAGTTACTGGTTTTACAGTTTGTATGATTTCAGATTGAACCATATCTTTCATAGACCTAGGCCAATCTGTTTGGTTTATATGGTAAGTTGGCAGATATGGCAGTTCCCACATGCATGGTGACCAATTATTTTAGGCTGATATCAGTTCATAGTGATTGACTCAGCTACAGTTTCTTTTTTATGTCTTGTAGGGACCAAATGGTCTCTCACGTTATTTGACGGTTTGAATGCAAAGACCTGTTTAGGTAAAGTGAGTTTTCCTGTGTTGAGAATGTTTCCCTTTTTGTTAATGATCTATATGGTCTTGAGGGACATGGGTATAACTATGGTTACAAAAGATAATTTTAATGATGGAATCTTGTGATTGGATTTAAGTATGGAGCCACAATTGTTGTTTATCACTCTTTTCTAGGTGTTCCAGATGATTTTCATAGAGTAATGTTTAGTCCTGGGTTTGCTGGAGAGATCCTCAACCTGTTTATCAAAATCAACAGTCTTGCTACAGTTTCAGTGTAATGTCTGAAATTGCCTGTATGGCAAATTCATACATATGGATGGTGACCTCATATTGTAGGAGGAAGTTATCATCAGTTTGCCTATGAAAGTTTTGTCCTCTAAACACCAATCTCAATACTGTTTGTTAATTCAAGACAAGAGATCTCATTATTCAAACATGTGTGTGAAAGTAGGGGGTCTAGCCAATTCAAGATGTTGACACATAACTCCAAGGCCAGCCATGACCGAGGACCATCATACATTAACCACCGGCTGAGTTTTCACCAGCCCTCCAGATACCTGCCCTCTGCCTCCCTTGCACACACTCCTGCATCCTCCGAAGCTACAGGTTGGGACGTTCCTTCTCCACCTCAATGCCAGGTCCTTGAAGGACCTTCCCCTTCACCTCCGAACATCCTCATCACTACAGAATTCAGAAAGGGACTCAAGACATGGTTTTTTGACTGATCCCAGCATGAATCTAGTGCCTGGATACCCTCGTGGGTGATTAGCCACGCTATACAAATCTATTGTTTCAGATGAAAACTTGTTTTGATGCTAATCGGTCTCCTTTTCATATTACCAAAATATCATCAATAAATCTGCGCCAAAGGGTAATCGTTGATTTAAAGGTATTATTTCAAAGTAGATATAACTTTGTTCAAACCTATGCATATAGAAACATCCCTTACGCTGCATATATGTACTTCCCATGGATGTCCCTTGGGTCCGTGAATACGAAGTTTGTTCAAATTGGAAAAAAAATTCTATTCCGGCAAATGTGATGCATTTCATTATGAAATTGATAAGAGTCATTGAGTCCCAATCTGCCGTCCTCAGTACCTCCTCAAAGACTGTCAGTATTACATCTTGGGGAATGCTTGTAAAGAGTGCCTCCGCATCCAGAGTGATTAGGAGACTGGGGGTCCTTCCTTGATTGGTCGTATTTACTAGATTCAGTATATCTTTTGTATCCTTTAGGACGAAAGTCATTTTTTTCCACCATAGGTCCAGGAAAAAGTTGTAAAATATGGAGGGAGGTTCTAGGATGCAATCGATTCCTGACACAATGGGCCTCCCTGCAGGTGGTATGGGTCCCTTGTGGATCCTCAGAAGTAGATAGAAGTATTAAAAGTTCAGATTTTATACACAGTAATTAGTAAATATGACCCTTTCAAAGTTCAACGTCTTCTGCACTGGGGTTAAGGGTATTCTTTGTGTGATTATTTACCATTTTCTTTTACTTTTCATTTTATTACAAAAGCAAAATTTGTATACATTTCAATTTAAAACATTTATTAACTTTTTTATAGTAATATTCTCACCTTTATTAAATAGTTTTGTGTTGCCCTCTTTATTTCCTTTAATATATATGTAATGTTCTTTTAAAGTTAAGTTTTTTATTCTTTTTGTCAGAGTAAATAAGATGTTTTATACAGTTATAACATTTATTCATACGTAATTATTATGTTATAACTTTTTTCAACATTCTCTTTAGGTACATATATGTTCTTGTAATGTACATTTTGATATAATCATAGGTATGGTTAATAAATATAATGTCATTTATTTTGTACTATTTAATACTTTTTTGATTGGTCATTTGTTTCAGAGTTGTTTGCATTTTTCAGCATTTTTATCCATTTATACATTATTTATATTTTGTTTTTTCATTTGTTTTAATATAAAGCACACATCTTTTTCATTTACATTTTGCCACCTTATTTTTACCTGTAATTGTATGTTGTAGTTTAATTTCTTCATTCGTCTTTACTGGCTGTACTCCAGGAAGGGAGAGTTTCTTCGGTTCATGTAACAATGGTATTTTTAAAATTTTTAAGTTGTTCTACTAGATTGGGTGTGCGTTTAGGTTCATTTGTGTAGATTAACATACATTTGGTGTTTCAGTCAGTTAGGCTTATAAAATAGCTTTGGATAATTACATATCTGTTGAAGGCCACAATGTATACTGTTAGTTATGTATGTTTAGTGAAGGCTTCAATATCGTTTATTTATATAGTTGAGTATTATGTAAGAGGTAGTTCATGTTTTTTTGTGGGTATTGTAAGTGTTCTGTGTGGGCATGCATGTTCTCCTTTTTACAGTTTTTTATTGTCATGGACAGATGATTTATGAATGTTGCTAGCATGTTTCTTTTTTCAGCTAGAATTATTTTTCCTGATTTTTATGCGTTTCCTTGAGAGTTTAGAGTTCATTCTAAAAAAATTATTATTCTTTTTAATGATTTTGCATTTTTGGGGATTGTTTTTTTTTGTGGATTTATGTTTTTGATTGTGCATGTTTAATTATTCATCAAGGAATCAATATTATTTAATTTTGCTTGGTTTACTGTAAATTGATATTCAATATTTTTGTCCTCAATAAAATTATATTTTGTATGGAGGTTTAATAAAGTCAAGACTAGGGATTGTGCCAATTTTACAACAATATTTTGGTATCATGATATTTTTGCGGTCAATTATATCTTACAACTGGTGTCTAGGAAATCTACCTGAGTGGCCTGTAAAGAGGTAATGTCAATTTTAATGAAAAGATTTATATGCACTGTGCATATGTGGGGCTCCCATTGGACTTTCATGAAGGCTGAAGACCCACAAATATTTTTCAAAATGATGGGTGAGCTTGGTGCCAAAGATCCTAAACTTAAAACCTGTACATAGTTTGTCAGGATTGTCCCTATGCAGTGATCTCCTCCTGTATGCAAAGTTATTCCTAAAATTCTAAACCAGGTTTTTTTCTCTGGATACATTCAAATGATTTGAAACATCTCAGGTTTATTAAACCTGTTCTCAATTTATGGTACTTTGTTTCATCCTGCATTGATTATAAATATAGTGCATAGCTGATCACCACAAACTCCTGACTTATCTTCACAACGTTTAAACTACAGTGCTCCCCTACTACTTAACTGTTAGCACTCCATCAAGACTTCTTGCACTTGCATTTATTTACAGTGAAAAAAGTGTGCAGATCAAGTTTCATGTGAATTCTTTATAGGTTAACCTCTATCACGGAATGTATGACACTACAACGCATCCTGTAACAACGCATGCCATTGCAACACATTTTTTACAACGCAAGTACTATTACAACGCAAGTTTTAGCAACGCATACCATTACAATGCAAAGCAAGGTAAATGATAGAAAAGTACCATTACAACGAAAAACAATATAACGCATACCATTACAACGCATTTTTTTTATTTTTAAATATAAATTAATTTTGCAATATACCTACTGGCACGGGATGCAGGGAAAATAGGGGTTTGGGGTGGAGAAGTGTATTAAAATGTGAAAAGAAACTGAACGTTAAATTTATTAAAAAAATTGTATTTTTATCTAATTAATACTCGGGTATTAAAATAAGTACTCAAATATATTTCAAGTGAGAAATAGTATTAATAAATTTTAAATATTGAAAATTTCCACCTGGGACGGGATGCGAGGGAAATAGGGGTTTTGGGTGGGGAAGTGTATTAAAATGTGGTAAGAAACTGACTGATAATTTATTTACAAATGTGTATTTAAAATTTTTTTAATACTCGGGTATTAAATTAGGTACTAAAATATTATTGCTGTGAAAAATAGTATTAATATTTAAAAAATAAATACAATTTTCACCTGGGTGGGATGCGAGAGAACTAGGGATTTTGGGTGGTGAAGTGTAATTAAATACGGAAACAAATTAAACACAGATTCAATCAATAACGGGCATGTGAACCAAAATAATACTAGTATTAAAAGAAATACACGAGTATTTCAATTTTATGAAACAATATAAATAATTATTTTTAAACTATTTTCAATACACAATAATAATCAATCAACATAAAGAAAACACAAAGGTAAATAATCTGAAATAAACTTACTAAGACATAAACATATCCGCCATTTTATAAACGAAGCAAAAGCACAGTCCTACAACACTTTTCAGGTCCCAAATACCAAAACATTGAAAACAAAATGGAGGACTTAACGCAATTCCAAAGTTAAAACACTCATTTTTACATATATAATTTGAATTATAAGTTCTCACAGAAAACGAATCAGAAAAAAACACACAATCTAACAATGCTTTTCTCTGAATTTTTGACGAGGCCCACAAAAAGTAGGGTAAGTGTTGGATAGTGTAGGGGTAAAAATTACTATTCTAACTCCAGGGAGGTGAAGTAGTAGGGTAAGTGATGGATAGTGCAGGGGTAAAAAATACTATTCTAACTCCAGGGGGGTGTAGCAGAATGGTAAGTGATGGATAATGTAGGGGTTAAAGTTACTATTCTAACTTCAGGGGGGTGTAGCAGTAGGTTAAGTGATGGATAGTATAGGGGTTAAAGTTACTATTCTAACTCCAGGGGGGTGTAGCAGTAGGGTAAGTGTTCGATAGTGTAGGGGTAAAAATTACTATTCTAACTCCAGGGAGGTGTAGCAGTAGGGTAAGTGATGGATAGTGCAGGGGTAAAACATGCTATTCTAACTCCAGGGGGGTGTAGCAGTAGGGTAAGTGATGGATAGTGTAGGGGTTAAAGTTACTATTCTAACTCCAGGGAGTGTAACAGTAGGTTAAGTGATGGATAGTATAGGGGTTAAAGTTACTATTCTAACTCCAGGGGGGTGTAGCAGTAGGGTAAGTGTTGGATAGTGTAGGGGTTAAAGTTACTATTCTAACTCCAGGGGGGTGTAGCAGTAGGGTAAGTGTTGGATAGTGTAGGGGTAAAAATTACTATTCTAACTCCAGGGAGGTGTAGCAGTAGGGTAAGTGATGGATAGTGTAGGGGTTAAAGTTACTATTCTAACTCCAGGGGGGTGTAGAAGTAGGGTAAGTGTTGGATAGTGTAGGGGTACAAATCACTATTCTAACTCCAGGGTGGTGTAGCAGTAGGGTAAGTGTTGGATAGTGTAGGGGTCAAAATTACTATTCTAACTCCAGGGAGATGTAGCAGTAGGGTAAGTGATGGATAGTGTAGGGATAAACAATACTATTCTAACTCCACGGGGTGTAGCAGTAGGGTAAGTGATGGATAGTGTAGGGGTAACAATGTACTATTCTAACTCCAGGGGGTGTAGCAGTAGGGTAAGTGTTGGATAGTGTAGGGGTAAAAATTACTATTCTAACTCCTGGGAGATGTAGCAGTAGGGTAAGTGATGGATAGTGTAGGTATACAAATTACTATTCTAACTCCAGGGGGTGTAGCAGTAGGGTAAGTGTTGGATAGTTAGGGGTAAAAATGTACTATTCTAACACCAAGTGGTGTAGCAGTAGGGTAAGTGATGGATAGTGTAGGGGTAAAAATTAACTATTCTGACTACAGGGGGGGGTGTAGAAGTATGGTAAGTGTTGGATAGTGTAGGAGTAAAAATTACTATTCTAACTCAAGGGAGGTGTAGAAGGAGGGTTAGTGTTGGATAGTGTAGGAAACTAAACTGAAAAATGAATAAAAATACAAATTAAACCAAAACATATTATTACAAATACTTTTTATTTTTATTTTCCGAGAATGTCAGCAGATAATACTGCCAGATACATCCAATCAAACAAAGGAAACAGATTACTAAAACATGCAAGATATACATATTGTAAGGAGAGAATAACTGAACCAAGAAGACATTAGAGGTGCGTGCAATTTTACTCGAGCCATTGCAAAGGCAGTGCAGTTACACTAGGGGGAGAGAGTCATTAAAACAACAGACCACAACCACTCTGCCTCTGCAATGGACATTGAAGTAAGAGAAACGATCAACGAAATGAAGGATATTGCATGCACCTCCAATCACACTTCTGGGCTTAGGGAGATGCCTGCCGCTTTGTCTATGCAAATGCAGGGGGTACCACAGGTACCCCCGTGTACACCCTCCACCTCTCCATGACTCTGGGTCCCCAGAGTGAAGACCGCATGCCTTTCCATGCCAAGGAAAGGCATCTCCCTAAGCCCATTGTAATAGGCGACCGGGGCGGAAAAGCGGCGGACGGTTTTTCCGTCCGCCGAGGTCCCCCCCCCGCCATACTAATATGGCGGGGGAATTCGAATGCGGATGTCGGGCGGATTGCCACCGCCTGGCTGGCGGAAGCCACTGCCAGCCTGGCGGGGGCAATCCACCCGACATCCTAATGGGCCCCTATGTGTTCAAGTTCTGAAGTCCAAGAGTTTTTTTTTTAAACGCTAGTTGTACAGTGCTCAAATAGTTGCCTTTCATAGAAAAAAAATATTTATCTTTCTGGGATAAATTGTATTTATATAATCGTAAGATTCGATGGGTACAGGTGAATTTGAACTCTCTCACCATTGCTGACATTAAAGTAAATAAATACGTAGGACTAGATTGTTAAATATAGGTTATTTATTTTCTTTTGCAAGAAGACCAAGCAGGAACTCAGTGTGGGGTTGGTCACATTTGGAAGTATTCAGTGCACATGAACTATTCTTAGAATAGGCTGTTTTTGTCTGAAAAACAGACAGCTAGTCCAAATATTAGAAGTAAACATAGGTAATAAAGGTAGACAACAATGAAACAGGAATTCCAAAATGCATAATTCACAAAAAGCATTAAGGGTTGAGCAATTGTGATCAAATTCTCCAAACTGTTTAGAGTTGATAGGCTTGTACATGCTCAGATCAGACAGAAATGCTTGCACCTTTCTGGTTTCATTTCCACAAATCTCTGTAACAAAGCAGATATTCACAGGTTGCCATGAGAAACACTTCCAAACCACTAACATACACCCTTAAATAACTATGTCCACTTCTTTTATTAGTTCTAAAAGTATTTCTTAAGTCTATCTTTCTTTTTGTACTACATTATGGCTGTAGAGTCTCAAAGTGCACTGTTTAGTCTGCAAGCACCTACGGTTAATTGTGTTAAATACCAGTGGTGCCCACAAAAAGGATGGTGGGGGGTGGAGGGAACGTGGGAGGGGGAGCACATGGGGGGCTGTAGTGATAATATATATAAAAAAAGAACTTAACTGAAGCCACCGGCCTTACACTTTGCGTCGCACCTCCTGTCCTGTTACTGGTCCCAGCAGCCCATAGGACAGACTCCCATGAGCGGGCTGAAAAGGCTCTCCGCTCAGGACAGGGAGTCTGTGGGATTCTCCAGCCCAGCTGTTCAATGCAGTCGGACTTGAGAAACCCAAGCGCTTGTGTGTTTGGCCGGCCTGAGGTGGGCAGCCGAACACATATGCGCACTTATGGAGTGCTCATAGCACTTGTCCTCCCATGCCCCGCCAGCCCCTCTGTAGTAAATTGACAGCGATTAGATTAAGCATTAGCAGAAGACATCTTAGCATCTTAGTTCTAGCCGTTAACTTGGCATTTAGCGGCCTCCATTTTGTATTCACGGCAGCCATTTTGTCTGCCGCATGCTGCCTCGTGTCGACCATGTGCTTTGTTCTATCTTGCTCTCCACGGCGCTTGAAATCTGCCCGGCAACAAGTTATATTTAGCATCCCTCACTTTCGCGCATGTCAAGTAGGTTCCACATCTGTTAGTGATTAGTTCCAGATAGGAATGTTTATGTCGACCCCCAAATCTGTTAGCTCCTCCCACTGATCGATTGTGCCTCTCGATATTACCTTATATGTACATAAACTGCGCTCTTGTGTTTGTACCGCCTTCTTTTGAGCCCCTGTGCGGGTATAAATAAACCATGCTTTCTTAGCTTGGTGTGCTACTTCTTGCAATGCCGAAGGGTACTGTTTGAACCATAGCACCACCTCATGAGGTGTAATAAACGTTACTTTTTCTATTCCAGTTTCTGTGCCAACTTCTTCCTATTGGTCTGAGGACTTTGTGCAGAGAAGGGCGAACCCCTTGCACTGGTGGGTCTGGCTGAGGCCTGCTCTTACAAATTTGTGCCCAACACGTGGGGCTCATCGGCGACTCGGATGCCCGAAGGAGAGGTCGCGAAGAAGGATTGGGATCTCGCTGCAGACGATCATTGCCCGAGGAGACCCGAGTCTTGGCAAACCAAGGCGTTTTACCCTTCTTTCCCATCTGACCCTCCAGGTGGCGCCAGTCTTCGGCTGAGATCTCTTCTGTTGATTCGCTGTGCAGTGGACGTTTGGTCGAATTTAGAACTTGGCAGTTGGAAACTGGACACCCTATGATTGGTAAGGGCCGTTTTACGGCACGCACTATGGGTTTGGATGCCCTTGTATGGTAAAGTAGTTTTAGGAACAGTTACCGTGGCCTATTTGGTATTTGGTATTTGGTAAAGACTAGTCTTATTTGTATGAGTATTTGTATGATATGATATATGAGTTGCAACACATATAGGCAGGCAATGCGGAGATTTTTCTTCAGTGAGTCAAAATTGAACGGCGCAACGTACTAGAAGTACCTTAAGTGCCACTTGGTGTATAATACTGCATATTTTGCATTATTTTTGGCGTGCCTGTTTCCAGCGCACTTCGCAGGATCTCCTGCTTTTGTAATGGGGCCCGACTTAGACTTGAAGACTCGCAACCAGCTCCCCCATAGGGGACGCCTAATAGGGATATGTATATTAAATATGGTATTTCTTCCATAATGTACAGCACGTTGTAGAATAAATATACCAAAAAGGATCCTGAGTTACGTTGGCCTATGCATGGGTTATTTGATATGCAGAAGATTGAGTATGTGGAGCGATGTGTGTTTGAGCGGACGTCTAGACGTGATATGTTTGAATTTCTGTGTATGTGGGAGAAAGAAGTGCGTGAACGAGCGAAGCGTGAGCAAGTATTGATTGAGAAAGAGCAGTGGAAGAATGTGTATGAGAAAGCGCTGGAGTTGAGAAAGACAGAAGTGAAAGAGCTGAAAGAGAGAGAGGAAAAAGAATACAGATTGCAGGTATCTGGCCAATACCCTGTCCGACAGACTCTCTATCCTGTCTTTAATAATCTAAAAGATGATTTTTCGTTACTAGATCGACCTCCACCTCCGAATTCCGTTCCATCCGCTCCATCAAAAGGAGGTGAGGATTCAGACTCTGATCAACGAAAGGCGTGGGACACCCGTTCTATGCTGTCTGTACCCCGTGCAGCGGATATCAGACAGGCTGATCGTAAAGCATTACGTAGCACTGATCCTGCTTCCAATCTTTTAGCTAGTATACAGGGGTGGACGGAAAGGGAGCAGTTGTATTTTACTGAAACGTTTGCTGCAGAAGTCGTTGAAGCATTTCGAAAATTCTCTCCAGATTTAGAACCTGATGATGTAGCATCTGATTGTAAAAATATGTGTGACAATCTTTTTGTTTTCTCTCAGGTGGCTGACACGATTAGACAGTTGGTCAAATTACGAACTGATGCGGTTCACTTGAAGGAGAAGAAAAAGCTCGCAGATGAAGCTGTGCGGAAATCTTAGACCGGAGAGTCGCAGTCGCCTATCTTCGGAACAGATAAGCAAATGGCGGTCTATATGAAGCCCATGCGGGAAGCCGCACCCTTGTATGTTCCTCCTAAAGGAACGGACGACAATGATGATAAAGATTCTGCTGATGCTAAGGGTTATTTCATTTATAATTGGGTGTATACTCCTTGGAATAGGGCAGATGTCATGGCGCTTAAAGCATCATTGCCCGATCCACGTGAAAATCCAGCCACTTTCTATGAGGAAGCTGAAGGCGCCATCAATTCCTGTACTATGACTATGTGTGACATTGATTTATTTTTCAGGTTCATATTACCACCGGATATGTGGAGGACCGTTCGTAGAATCAATGATCGTGCCATTTTTGGCACGGAATGAAAAGAGCTAGAACAATTGGATGTGGGGAGGGAACCCGGTCAAAAGCCGCATAAGTTAATCTTAAAGCTCCCTGCAGCCATATTAACTAAACTTAAAACAGTTATCCCCCCTAAAAAGATCGACTGGACTGTCTTAGCATCGTGCAAACAAAAGGTAGATGAATCGGTTTCTGATTTCTTTACACTTTTCGAAGAAGCTTTTCATGATTTTAGCGGTCAGTCTTTGACCGATGAAACAGGCAGACATTTGTTTGTCGACAAATATGTTACGAATTTGTTACGTGGGATAACTAGCCGTTTCAAAGACAGTGAAAGTTCTTGGACTACATCTTCTCCAGCATCTGTTTTAACAATGGCTCAATATAACGAGCGTCAAGAATTAGAACAAAAGGTAAGGAAGATAAGAAATCTAAAGATTTAAAAAACAAAAGTTATGCGGAAACACTATAAGATCTGGAAGCGGTGGGCAGATTACAGGGGACTGGACTTGGAACCCCCAGTTGATATAGAGGATGTGCAGCCTCCGGATGGGGACCTGGGTCCCTAGGCCGTTACCCGATACATACATTGCCTTGCTTGTATATATGTGAAATGTGGACACGTGCACGGGGCTAGGGTGGGATAAGGGGTGGGTAGTCGGGCAGGGAGTTGGGGTGTGTTTTTTGGGATGGGTGGGACATGGGATGGGGGGGGGGGGTTTCAAATCTAGGCTTCTGTTCATCCTGCTATTTGATTAATGTGGATGGTGTCCTCCTGATTGTGGAGTACTGTGCCTATGCTCTGCCTAATGATTCAATAAAAATGGTTGTGAAAAAAAAAAAAAAAAAAAAGTTATGTTAGCCCAAGTTTATTGTCCGCCTTCTAGAGGCTATGATCGAGGCGGACGTGGTTCCTTTAATCCCCCTCATACTTGTGCAAATTTGTCTATCAATCAATGTGCGTATTGTAAGAAATTTGGCCACTGGATGGCCGATTGTCCAGTGTTGCGTGCTCAACAGGGCTCGCGAGGCCGGGGACAAATGAGGAATCGTTTTGGCTACTCAGGGCCTAGAGGAAACGCAAATGACCGTGCTCAATTTGATACCAATGTACGAGCACAGGATATGTCTAACACCTTTGATAGACAAAACCAGTATCTAATGTCTGATTATGTGCAACCCGACCTTTACGAATCAGCTCATGCATAGGATTGCCTAGGATGGGGTAAGGAATCAGTTGAAGTTCCAGTATATCAGACGGGTCTCTATGTTACAGCACATGTTTTGGGTTCTACTGATAGGTTTCTGGTTGATACAGGAGCTACTAGTAGCGCTTTGTCTAAACAATTGGTTCCAAGGGCTCCCCTGTCTGGCGAAACTATTACTTCGATAGGTTTCGATGGAACACCTTCCCTTAGCCCACTGTCACAACCACTTGCATTTCATGTTGATAAATTTAGTGCTCCATGTCCGTTTTTCGCTTTCTCCAAATACACCAGACAATATTGTGGGTCTTGATATGCTCAAGTATTTGAGAGCCACAATACCATGCTCTCCTGAAGGAGTGCGTGTCATTTTGAATGACAATTACTCCGTGCCTGAAAGAGCTTGTCTTGTTAAATAGGATATTGCATTAGCTTCACTCCCTGAAACCTTGTGGGCTACCTCGGACACTGATGTAGGCCAAATGGTTATTCTACCGGTACACATTATTGTGAAGGAGGGAGCTGTGTTACCACGATTGCCTCAATACAGAATTTCACAGGAGGGTGAGGAAGCGCTCATACGAATTGTGCATGATCTTATTCAAGTTGGAGTTGTTGAGGAAGTTCCATTTAATGTCTGTAACAGCCCGATTCTCCCGATACTGAAAAAGGACACTGATACTAGAGTCTACAGGTTCATCATAGACCTTAGAGAGGTGAACAAGATCGTAGTACCACAATACCATGTGGTTTCTGATATTACGACACTTCTTACTTTGGTTCCTCCAATAGCGACTACGTTTTCTGTTATAGACTTGAAGAACGCTTTCTTTTCGATCCCTATCATCCTGATAGATGATATCTGTTCGGTTTCACTTTGAATAATCGATCGTATAGATTTTGTAGAGTTCCTCAAGGCTATACCGAGAGTCTGAGTATTTACAGTCAAGCATTGAAAAGAGAACTTCATTCCTTTGCTTTACCTGAAGGTGTGGCTCTCATACAATATGTCAATGACATCTTGTTGGCAGCCGATACCCCTGAACAATATGAAAAATGCACTCTGTCTTTGCTTTTTTTTCTTGCTTCACATCATCACAAAGTGTCACGAAAAAAAATGCAATACTGTAGACCAAAGGTAACCTATTTAGGTCACCTTTTGTCTAAGGAGGGACGTGCATTGACATCAGACCGCATACAAGCAATTTTAGACACTCCAGTACCTACCACACAGAAAGGAGCGCGTGCATTTCTTGGTCTTACTTCCTTTTGTAGACAATGGATTTTGGGATTTTCGTACATTGTTAAACCTTTGCTAGCACTTTTGATAAAAGACACTCCAGTACCTCTTCCTTGGTCAGATGAATGTGAAACTGCTTTTCGGCAGTTACGACTAGCCCTTTGTTCAGCACCAGTGTTAGGTACCCCAGACTACACGAAACCTTTTACACTTTACGTGCATGAGAAAGATGAATGCGCATTGTCAGTTTTAGTCCTGTTACATGGCGATAAGCAATGTCCCTGTGCTTATTTTTCAGCAGTCCTTGATACTGTTGCCCGAGCGTTGCCTGGGTGTTTTCGCTCAGTAGCAGCAACAGCTGTGTCAATACGACAGAGTGAAGGGATAGTTTTGTCGCAAAGGCTGTTAGTTTTGGTACCTCATGCTGTTGATGCCCTTTTAAACCAGACAAAGACGCAGCACTTGACTAGTGCTCGTCTGACAGGATATGAACTGACATTGCTAGATCCTCATATTACATTGAAGAGATATGCAACCTTAAACCCAGCTAATTTGTTACCATATCCGGCGACTCAGCCTCAGTCACAAGAAACACATGATTGCATATTCCTGACTGAGGAACAGACAAAGGGTTGCATTGATTTGCAGGATACGCCCCTTCCAGATATGGATGGTGAATTGTGGGTTGATGGGTCCTGTTTGAAATTACCGGATGGCACGACCTCAGCCGCGTGTGCAATCACCACGCTTGAAACAATAGTGGAGACAGCCGCATACCACAGAAATCGGCCCAAGCAGCTGAATTGATAGCCTTGACACGAGGATGTGAGCTTAGTAAAGATTTATGCGTGAACATTTATACAGATAGCCGCTATGCTTTTGGAGTGGCACACGATTTCGGCCTACTCTGGAAGGTAAGAGGCTTTCTTACATCTCACGGAATGCAGATAATGCATGGGGATTTAGTGCATAATCTTTTGACTGCATTGACATATCCAAAGAAAATAGCTATTGTAAAGTGTAGTGCGCATAAGAAAGTGACAGACAGGATTGGACAAGGTAATGCCTTTGCAGATCAGGTGGCACACGAAACTGTGACACAGAGAAGCACTACTTCTATGTATGTAGTGAGGTCGCAGACTGAGCATTGGCTGATGCTAGGCAAGATGTGCGAGAGATACAGAAATCTCTTTCTTTAAAGGAACGTGAACAATGGTCAGAAGAAGGAGAGTTGGATGACGAGGGTTGTTGGTGGAACAAGCAGATGGATAGATGGAAGCTGCCTATAGCCTTTGTACAACCCATGGTTCAGATGGCACATGGGCCAGCACATGTTGGAGCTTCAGCAATAACGAAATTGCTTACACAAGTTTGGGAGCATCCAGAAATTGCTAGCACAGTTAATAGAGTAGTGCAGTCTTGTTTGATCTGTTTACAATATAATCCTGGAAAAGGGACGCAAACTCCAGCTGGAGGATTCGCTACACCAACTGCACCTTTCGAAGTCTTGCAAATGGACTATATCCAGCTTGAGCGTTGTAATAATTTGAAGTACGTCCTGGTGGGGGTTTGTGCTTTCAGAAAATGGATTGAAGCGTACCCAACGAAGGATAATACTGCTATTACTACGGCGAAAGTGTTGCTGAAGGAATTGTTTCCTAGATTTGGTGTTTGCAAACTCCAATGGAATAATAACAGACCACATTTTGTTGGGGAAGTTAGCAAGCATGTCCTGAAAGGATTAGGAATTAAACAAAAGTTCCATGCAGTGTTCCACCCACAATCAACAGGATTGGTGGAAAGGTATAATGCTACTCTGAAGCTGAAAATAGCAAAGATACAAGCTTCCACATCTTTGACTTGGCCAGATGCTTTGCCTTTGGCATTGTTGTCTATTAGATCAGTACCACACTCTCTAACAGGCCTCACCCCTATGAGGTGGTGTTTGGAAGGCCAATGAATATCTGAGGAGTTCCGAAACCGAGTTCTGTGTATGATGTACCTTGTGTCTTAATGAATGACTATTTGGCACAATTAACTGACAGCTTGGTTTCTATTCATCAACAGGTTCGAGAAGCACTTCCAGACAGATCTGCAGGTGATGGCCACGGGCTCCGACATGGGGACAACGTGATGGTCAAGGTTTTTGAGAGGTCAAGCAGCTTGGAGCCGAGGTGGCGTGGACCAGAGCAAGTGCTCCTGGCTACGAGAACAGCGGTTCGAGTTACCAACAAGAAAAATTGGGTGCATAGTACACATTGTCGCAAGGTATTGTCGACCTTGGAGGAACCTGCTGTGCTGTCCGATCATCGAGAGATCCTGACTACAGAGAAAGGCCAAGCTTTGTCACCTGAGGAATCTGCAGAGCTCTTCCCGAACCAGGCAACTCCTGGAGCATTGGAATACAACTTGAGGCCAAGGAAAGAAACTACAGTTTTTTCACAGACAGGTTGAACAACCGCCCTGGGTAGTGGAAACGGAATGCCGACATGACAAGGGGGGGATCAGCCCTGTGTAGTGTCGTGACACCCGTCTTGATCTTCTGTGAAGAAACCAACGTCTACCCACGGGAGAAGAGCTCCTATGATTATTTTTTGTTTTTGATTTTGTTCTTTTTGAAAGAGTTGATTTTGTTGCTAAAATGAACAAGAAGCACCTTTTTGGTGTTATAGGGTTCTTTGCTACTTTGACAATTATAGCAGTGATCACTTGGTCTGTTGAAGTGATGATTCCTGCTCGTGAGTTGTTTGTTGTTACTACTCCAGTCCCGGAGGAGCACCAGCATTTCACTCTTCCATATCATGAACGGAAACACCGTCAATTTTATTTTAATAATACGTTTGTTCAGATGTTGCACCACACACATAGTGCTAACAACACCACTAATTGTTGGATACGTGGTATGATTCCAGTGCATCAAAAGAAAGGAGGAACCCCTTTCATCCCACTTCCTTTCTCACATAATGGCTCTTGTCGAGCCTGGTACACTTTGTTATTATCGACTAGGAAACCTACAGTAGGTGGACTTCTTTTCCGTTTGAACAAAGAATGCTATCAGGACAAAGATGGGTATCCTCAAGCCAATGGAACTATATGGGAATGGGAGGAATACCGACCGGACAATTTCTCTACGCCATATGTCTTCACCCACACAAGAGACTTTGCCAAAAATGAACCATTTGTGATTACTGTTACAAAGACTAAAGCAGACTTATGTGTACAAAGTACTGGACGAATTCCAGTTGGAGTGAGTGAATGTATTACAATATTGAATATAGATGGTATAAATAATAGTTCCTTTTTAGCTTTACATATCTAGTATGTGGCAGTAATGGATACCATCAAATTACCAATTGGGTGGTCAGGTGTATGTTATGTATCTTTCTATTACCACCTGTTTTCTTGGCACCTGCAACGTATCATCGAGATTTTAAACTGTATCAAAATGTTTCATTGAATAGGAACAAAAGGACAATAAGCACTGATGAAGTGGATCAAACAGACACCAGTCTACAGCAATATGTTGATTTTAATTAGAGATTGTTTTCTTTTGTGGGCCCTGCACTGAATAGCAGAAAAGTAAGGCGGTTAACCAGATTTGTAGAAGCTGTCACTAATCAGACTGCTATAGCACTAGGAAATATCCCTGAAGAACTGCAAGTTGCTAGAATTGTAGCGCTCCAGAATCGAATGGTCTTAGATGTTATGCTAGAAGATCGAGGAGGAGCATGTAAAATTATCGGTAGTAGTTGTTGCTTGTATATCCCAGACAACTCGCCGTCAGTGTATGATGCGATCTTTAAACTACATAAGATAGCTACGGATATTCACACAAAGAATGCCACTTGGTCTTTTGCAGGATGGTTTTGGGCTCTAGTCTCTGCTTGGGGTTGGAAACGACTGACTGTTCTATGTATCGCAATTGCAGTGATTTTTACCTGTTGTATGTGTATTCATTGTGGCCCAATGTTATGCTCCATGTGTAGTACTACTTGTATGCCAACTAAGGAGAATATTGTGAGAATGAAAGCACAACACATGCTAGATAAGGAAGTAGCTGATATGATGCGAATAGATATACAAGAGGAGTATTTAGATTATCCTAGGAAAGCGAATGTCTTCAGCTAATACTGAAAGGGTCGTCTGTAGTAAATTGACAGCGATTAGATTAAGCATTAGCAGAAGACATCTTAGCATCTTTGTTCTAGCCGTTAACGTGACATTTAGCGGACTCCATTTTGTATTCACGGCAGCCATTTTGTCTGCCGCATGCTGCCTCGTGTCGACCATGTGCTTTGTCCTATCTTGCTCTCCACGGCGCTTGAAATCTGCCCGGCAACAAGTTATATTTAGCATCCCTCACTTTCGCGCATGTCAAGTATGGTCCACATCTGTTAGTGATTAGTTCCAGATAGGAATGTGTTTGTCGACCCCCAAAACTGTTAGCTCCTCTCACTGATCGATTGTGCCTCTCGATATTACCTTATATGTACATAAACTGCGCTCTTGTGTTTGTACCGCCTTCTTTTGAGCCCCAGTGCGGGTATAAATAAACCATGCTTTCTTAGCTCGGTGTGCTACTTCTTGCAATGCCAAAGGGTACTGTTTGAACCGTAGCACCACCTCATGAGGTGTAATAAACGTTACTTTTTCTATTCCAGTTTCTGTGCCAACTTCTTCCTATTGGTCTGAGGACTTTGTGCAGAGAAGGGCGAACCCCTTGCACTGGTGGGTCTGGTTGAGGCCTGCTCTTACACCACCCATCCCATCACAAGCTGGATCAGACCCAGCAAATGAGACAGGCATTGGGGTGTCGCCCCTCAGCCATTGCAGAGGAGCCGCCGCTGTCAAATACATCAAAAAGTCTTAATATGTACTGCAATTTTCACCCATTGCCACTTACCTCCAGTCCTGATGTTTACCTCTGCCCATTAACCTCTGCTCACCATGTCTTTCCTTCATCATTTCCATCTCCTGCCCTACTGCCTGTATCTTGTTTGCTCCAGTGACTCAGAGCTCTTTTAAGCCATTCATATTTTTCCACATCAGATATTTACCAGGTGCAATGGAGGGAAAAACACACAAAATTGAAAGAGAACGACAGCAAAACCGTCACAAAGGGAGAAAGTAGAAATCTGCAAGAGTGAGATTAAAGAGGCATGAGATGGGTTTAAGACTGCTAGCATTGGCATTCGGCACGCCAATGTTTAATTTCACTGGCCACGGCCTTCTGAGAAGAACTTTGGAAGCCAGTACTCATTCTTTTATTAATTAAGCAGTGGTTCTACCTGAGGGTTTTTTGCAGCTTTTTTCTTAGTGAATATAAATGAAAAGGTTGTTGTGACTATGTTTTAATCTGTTGCCTGGCCTGAGAAGTGGGCTCTGTAAAGAGAGATCTGGTACTCTATGATTATGCTGGTGGAACCCCATTCTTTTTTTCATTTTTTTTTAGAGTTTAAATAGCACGAACTAGACCCGAGTCATCGGGTATCAGAGCTCTTTACGTGAGCACCAGTTTTGTTACAAAAAACCACATTCATTTTCGTTAGGCACGGGGAGATTAAGTGATTTGCCTAGAATCACAGGATGTTGAGCGTTGTTGCTGTGACTCGAACCCGGTTCCCCAGCTTTGAGGTCTACCGCTCTAACCATAAGGCTATATTCTCCCCCCATTCACTGTCTAGTTATGACCTAGATCAGTGGTACTTAACCTGTCTTCCCGGGACACATGAGGGTTAGCAAAGCCGACTCAGGGGGTCCGCTGCAGCTTCGAATTTTTAATTAAGTGTATACAAATAAAGAAGCATAATGTCCAATTGAAAATGTTGGATTAGTGGGAGCAGTGCAAGTGTATCAAACAGCTTATCATGTGGATGATAAGTGGAGTCAGTTGATTTTAGAAAAGCCCCACAATTCCTACTAACATTTAAACATTTTATTTTTCATATTTGTTGTGAACTAAACACAATAGTGCATCATTTGTGTATTTGTTTGATGACTGCTTGTTTCTGTATTTTGTGTGCATTCTTTTCCGGCTTAAATCATCTAAAATGTTTAGGCCGGGGCCCCGGCTACCAGTAATGTCTCAGTTGTGGTCTCCGGATTCCAATATGGTTCAGTGATGGTAGTCAGCTTCCTGTAATGATTAAGTGAGGGTCTACAGAAGTCACAAATTAAGACTCACTTGAATGGACATTATCTAGCCAATTAATGGGCTGTTCGTGTAATCCATATTCATGTTTGTACTTCTCTTTGTCTCCCCTAACCTATTCCCTTTTGCAGCCCCTTCGCCAGGCAGCACTGACTGCAAAGTTTATTACAACAGAGCTGATGGACTGGCACCAAGTGCAATGTAATCCTTTGAATAGATACATTATCCTAAGCAGAAGTGTAGCTTTCATTGGCAGAAATGGCCATGCAGATGCTGTCATGTGTGCTGTTACATTTCAATCCTGTTCGGGGTATGGCTTCTGGAACTTTAAATTACTGCTGGCAAAGGCCACACAGCGAACATCTCAATTACTTTTAGTAACTACTTTCTGAAAGAATTTCCCACCATGACATTAATACCAAATTCAAATCTAAATTCGAAAATGGCTGCAGGGCTGTGTGCTTTGTGATTGTATGTATTCTAGCCGGCGCAATCACTTTAAAACGGAGAAGTGGGAGGGAGGGAGGGTGCCTTGACATGGTCACTCATTCGAGCGCTGCTCTTGAGGCATTATAGCACCTGGCCTCTCATGTGTAGAATCTATCCACAGGATCAGCAATGCAATATCTAAATGCAATGCAAGATGTAAAGTGAATGAGTAAAAAATGAGCTTATTATCTGCAGATCATGGGTGAACTGATTGCATTGATATAAATAATTATATCCGGCATGTAGCACTCTATTGAAACTGCGGGCAGTTTAACTCTGTCTGTTCTATCTGCTTCATACACACAGGGATAACATCTACTTCTAAATCTACAGCACACAGCACAATCCTTTTCAAGGCAGCCATGTAAACACACATTTTACATGCACATTTTGCGGTCCCTATCCCTGCACTGGGTAGAGGCATTACATTTACAAACATATTTGTGGAATTCCTCAAAATGATGGACACTGTCAACGAATTGAATTGATAATAAACGGGCCCAAAAAGCTGTCCCAATAAACATATTCAAATCATCATTAAATGACTCAAATCCCGGATTCAGAGGGATGGCTCTTTTTGTTTACTGCATATAATGAAATCTTCCGTTTCCATGTATTAGTTTTTTCCATTTCTGCCCAATACACTTTTTATAAAGTCTCGTTTTCGCGGTTTTTTCATTCTATGCATCACAACCCTCACTCTTAGTGGGGGAGTCAGTAATCTGAAGTAATCTTGGATTTACCATTGTGTCAGTCAGTCTTCCTCATCACAGTTCTTACTCTGCGAGGAAGGCCTAGACCTGGAATAATGCTGATTGCCCGTAATTGATCTGGGTATTCCAGGGTAGCTTTTGTTATAATGAGCTACCTGAGAGTTCTCACTCTCTAACCCAGTGGTGTACTGATATATTCCCACACCCTAGGGTCACTGCCTGTTCATGGTATCCTGCTGTAGAACATGTGTATGCATTTAATTATTTTGTGGATCATGTCCCCAGGTGCAAATTACATGAACCCAATTCTAAAGACCGAGTACTCAACTGCAGTGTAGCCTGCAAGGAGTATGTCGGCGCAACCATTCTTCAGTCTTTGAGTCCAAGAGTATGTATACTCCATAGCAATGGCGGCAGAGTATACATACCACCAAGATAGTGATCCACCCACCAAATTTAAATGCAGGCAGACCTTAAGTTTAATGATGGCAGAGGCTATCCCTTCTCTGTCGTGATTAAACCCATTCAACGGTCCTTCAAAGTAAGGGCTGTCGTAGGCAGACCTTTAATTACGCAGACCTATATTAGATGGGCAGAATTAGAGGTCAGGTTTCACTGCCCGTCACTGCCATGAAAACCCCAGCGGTAGAGCCAGTGAAAACTGCTAAATGCTCTCTTCACCATGGTACAGAATTGCTATGGTGAGGGGAGAATTTTATTATCAAAAAGAACATCCAGCTTTAGGATTTTTTTTCTTTTTTTTAATAAAACAGAAAACAGGTTAGTGTAGCAATCCATCATGGTGACAGAGCACTGTACAAACTGTAGACAGCTTTGAAGGGAACTGCCACGAAGGCAATTCCTGCCAATGCTTTAAAAATGTCTGCCAGCTTGGTGGTCATTTCTAAATTTGTCGGGTGAGGTAGTCTTAAGAGTTCAAGTCTTAAGGGTGAAGAGGGAGAATTTGTGAAACCATTATGTAGCACAAGGCAGGAGAGGACAAGTAGAAAGATCAGAAAACATGGAAGAGTCATCTTGAACAGATAAAGACATTGGAAAGAAAGAAATACAGATTGTGCAGCTGGAGAGGGAGCCAGTAAAGAGAGGCAGAAATAGAGAAAGAAGAACAGAAATATTAAATTAGTAGAAAGGAAAAGATAAATATGGATTTAAGGAGGAACATGAGTACACAGGAGGTGAAACAGCATTTACAACAGCGTCACAACAACGCAGTGCCATTACAATGCAGGCACAATAACGAACTTGTCATTACCACGAGTACCATTACAACGCAGGTCATTACAATGACTTACTTTAGGGGTCTCATTGTTGGATTGTTGGATTTTAAATCCAACACCTTCCCTACCGTTGCACAGACTGGAGTTGGAATAATAAACTATGCTATTCCAAACTCCAGTGCTTCCCTAAAGCAAGTAGTTGTAATGAGTTGCGTTGAAATGGAATGAGTGGTAACGACGCATCATTGTATTGCCCATGTTGTAAAGGCATGCATTGTAAACGCATGCGTGAATACATCATATATCCCACAGGAGCCCTGGTATGATGGAATATTAGTGATCCAACTGTGGGAAGATGGATGTATATACTAAAATATTCATATTAGGAAAGTAAGAAAAGGCTAGATTTTTTAAAGATTTTATATTTGGATGTAGCAGAAAGGGGCTGGATCAATAATGTGAGAGGAAAAAAACTGTGATGGATTTATGGTCATTTTAAGACCATGGGCAGATAAAAGAAGAAGAGAAATAGGAAACCAAATTAACTCAGGATGAAACATTATAAAGGTGAGTGAGCCGTAAAGAATCACATTTTAAGTTTTGTAGGTTTTGAGGTAAAAAGAATATGATGACAACTTGAGCTTCCAAAAGGGAGACATTCAGAGAAGAGAGACTTGAGAGATGGATCATTAGGGGTATGGAAAAGAATCATATATTGTCTGTGTTAAAGTGAGGTGGGCCCAAGTAAAGACATAAAGGGGAAGAGACAGTAGTAGTATGAGTCCTGGTGAATCATCCATGCTCTACAGGAAGAGACTAAGAATGCTGCTTGCCCAAGGCAAATATGCAGGAGAGGCCAAAAAGACAGGATTACCTCTAAAAAGAGTAGTCCAGAGATGCCAATTGCAGAGAACATAGACAGAAGGATGGGGTGATCCAGTTTTTCCAAACCAGCAGAGAGATCCAGGTCATTAAGAAGGCTGGGTTGCTAAGGATGGTGGGCTGAGATTAGTGTGTTAACAACAGACAGGAGAGCAATTTCTCAAGACGGAAAGGGGTGGCATCTAGATTGAAGGATAGAGAGGAGAGAACTGTGGTAAAGGGAGAGAGAAACGTACTTAAAATGTACCCATTAGAGAGGATTTGAAAGAAAGGGTAGGAGAAATCAATAAGATTGAAATCAGGTGCTACAATTGGGGTTGAACGAGGGAAACATAAGAATAGGTAGAATAGGAACATGTTTGAAGGAACTTGGAAGGATTTCAAGGATAAGTTATAGGTCTAAAGGAGATCAGGAAAAGTAGAAGCTGGGGCACATAGTTGTAATAATGGTATAAAGAAGTTGGTTAAAAGGAGCAACTGAAGAATTGACTTTAGAGTGACAGAGAGCTCCATCACAAACTTTGGTCTCAAGGTGACCCGCAAAGGAATATGAAAGAAATAAAAAAAATAAGAAAAGGAATCGAGGATTCAGAAAATGAAGAAGGAAGACAAAAATTGATCAATCATAGAGGTCATGTAAGAGAACAAATTCAGAGGCAGTTGGTGTAGAAAGAGAATTTGGGTCCTGGAAGCAAAGACATAGAAGATGTTGCAGCAATGAACTAAGACGAAAAGAGTTGAAGTGACCAGACACAGGTAAAATTACTCTTGGCAGTATTAAGGGCCTGGTCAAATGAAGAGTGACATGAAAAATTACTCTTAAGGGTGGCAGGCATATAAATGTTTCCCATCTACTGAGATTGTTGCGGAGAAAGACAACTGTTTGTTATTGTACATGGCTTTCTTTAATCATGAAAGCATGGAGAAGCGATCACTTGTGGATTTTGCACTTTCCCTGCTAAACAGTGTCTTACTTTGAGCTCAAACTTATGGTCTGGAATACCCAAATTATCCATGATGGTGGAGCAGCTACGCAGAGCAACTTTCTCAGGCCTTTTGACTCATAGGCATAAAGTCAATTAAGTCGGTAGTGAGAGGGGAAGATGCTGTGAAGCCCTGATGAGACCTGTTCCTAATCCCTCCCCCCAAGTAGGATATTTCAGAATCAAAAGAAAAACCTTCACTGGCCTGCATGACCTTCTTCCCTTAAGAGAGATAAAACAGTTAGCCAAATGCTATAATGTAATGCTGTGTCTTCCCAACAAAGCATTAGAAAAAAAATCACATTTTTGGTAAAGGAACGTTAGTCACACCAAAAACATTTGATGTGATTTGGTGATTTGTGAGCTAGTTGAAGGCTGCCCAAATGAATTTGGTAAAATTCTAGAAAAGTCACTTGCCTCATTAAAAAGGTATTACAGGTCCTTTTGCATATTACAATTCTCAATAAGTTATTGGATGTTGCTGGAATCCCTGCATTTATATGGCCCACATTAGGCACTACATTTCTGTACAGAAACTAGAAACTATAAAAGTCAGCATACAGAGGCAAAGCATTTTATGCTGCCAGATCACAGACCCTTTATCATGATACCCTGGCAGTACCCACATTCATGTTCTGCCATTGTGCTCTGCATGACCATTTGGCAAGAGTATCCCTAGAACACTATATATCCCAACAACCCATGATTGTCTGAAATTATTTCAACTTTTTTTAGAGACAGTGGGGAATCGGAACACTGTGTTTTCCTGGGAGACCTCAACTTCCACCTGGACAACTTCACTGACACCAACTCCACCAATCTCCTGGAAAGATTGGACAACATCAGCCTCAAGCACCCAGTCACAGACCCCACACACAAAGCAGGGTACACGCTGGACACCATCTTCAGGTCCAGCAACAGAATAAGATACAGCTACATCTGGAACTCACCTAGTCAGACCACTCCCTTGTACACTTCACCCTCACCAGGCCTCCCCGTACTTCCCCCAACTGCCATGGTGCCTGCATCTGCAGCTGGACCAAGGTCAGAGAGCAAAAATGGACTGACGCCATCAGCACCACACAGCCCAATGTCACCACCAGCCTAGATCAGGCACTACGTAACTACAACAACAGGGTTACCCGCACTGCAGGCCCAGTTGCTCCAACCAACCCAGCCAAAATGCACAGACCCTCTAAACAAGCCAGCTGGCACAGCCTGGATCTCAGTACATCAAAACGCAGATGCAAAGAACTGGAAAGAAGATGGTGCCCCAGCAGGAACCACACTGACCAAGCCATCTTCAAATCAGCTCTCAATGACTACCACTGCCAGATCAAAGCTGCAAAAAAAGGAGGCACTGACCCACCAGATCGAGGCCACCTCCAACCAAGCCAAGGAACTCTTCACCATCTTCAGAGAGTTCATCTGCCTGTGAATCACCGAAAACTCAATCCCCTCCTCAGAGGAACGCTGTGAGGAACTCACCAACCACTTCCACAACAAGAAGACAACCATCTATAGAAACTTCGATCCCCAACCCTCCGACCTCCTCAGCATCCCATCGACCACTACCGCCGACAACTCGCTAACTGTATGGGAACAACTCAGCACACCGAATACAACCACTCTTATGAACTCCATCCATTTCGGAGCACCCACCAACAGTTGCCCCTGTCTGCTTTTCAACCTCGGAAGAGATGAGATCAGCCACCAGCTAGCCCCCATCCTCAACGACTCGCTAACCACAATCACCTTTCCCATTGTCTGAAAACACCCAGAGGTCAAACCCCTCCTCAAGAAACCCTCTGCAGGTCCCAGAGAGCTCCAGAACTACCATCCCATCTCACTGCTCCCCACCAAAGTCCTGGAGAAGGTCATCAACCTCCAACTCACTGTACACCTGGAGAGAATCAACCTTCTGGACCATTTCTAATCAAGCTTCAGAGCCAACCACAGCACCGGATAGCTCTGATCGCCACAACTGAAGCACCCTGCTGGACATAGGAGAATCATCTGCCCTGATCCTGCTTGACCTCTCCGCAGCCTTCAACATCATCTCCCACCACAAACTCATCAATCGACTAAACTAGAATGGAATCACAAACAATGCGCTCAGATGGATGGCATCCTTTCTCCTACAGTATCCGCCTCCATCCTTTTACCTCACAAGCCAAGAACACCACTTGCGGCATCCTCCAAGTTTGCCCCAATAGCCTAACCCTCTTCAACATCTACTTGACACCACTCGCAGACATTGTCAGATTGCATGACATCAACATCATCTCCTATGCTGACAACACACAGCTCGTCTTCTCACTCTCAGCAGACTCCACCTACCTCGATGAAGACCAACTTCCACAACTGTATGAAGAACGTCTCCGCCAGGATGTAATACAATGACCTGAAGTTAAACATGGATAAAACTGAAGTTCTGGTCTTCGCAGACACACCGCCCTCTGGTGCGACTCCTAGTAGCCATCAGAATTCAGACCCACCACCACACTGAAAGACCATGCCCGCAAACTCGGAATCATCTTCAACAGCGAACTCTTCATGAAATGGCAGGTTAACGCCGTCTCCAAGTGGCTCCTCATCAGCAGCAGGCTGGACTGCGGCAATGCACTCTATGCAGGCACTACCACCGAACACATGCAAAGACTCCAGACAATCCAGAACGCAGACAAAAAACTGTCCCTCATCCTGCCCAAGAGAACCCACATCATCCAGCACCTGAAGGACCTCCACTGGCTCCCGGTCTAGAAAAGATGCCACTGCAAGCTCCTGACCCACACCTACTAAGCTCTCCTTGACCAAGGACCCACCTAAGTGAACCACCGCCTGCATTTCCACTGACCCCCCAGGAACCTCTGCTCTGTACACCTCGCACAGATACCTCACATATGCCACTGCCACTCAGGAGGATGCTCCTTTTCCCATCACGAAGGCAAAGCCTAGAAAGCTCCACCCATTTCCCCCCCCCCCGCTGATCCACTTCAGAGAGGGGCTCAAGACCTTGCTCTTTGACTGATACAAGCACCTTAAGCAAGCACCTAGATACCCTCTCTGGTGACAAGCTGCACTTTGCAAGTACGACTTGAATGACTGATTGATTGATTCAGCCATGGCTTCTGAAACCAAACTTACATCCCCAGTCATGAAGGGAGAGAACTACAACATTGCTAATAAAAAGACACAGGTTGTGGTAGAGCCTACATTTGGGATTCTTGAGGACAGATTCTTGTTCCTTCATAAAAGTGGAGCAGCTTTGCATCTGATACCTATTGTAAATCATCAAATGTTGCAGAATCCTTCACAATATTGCAACAAAGAGAGGCCTCCCTCTTGACCTAGAAAATATTACTCTGAGGATAAAGACGCCCTCCCTCTAAATAATTTTTAAGGTAAAATGTGTGCATATCAGGCAGCCGTAAGTAAGACATGTACCCCGTCTGTATATCTAAGAAAAATATCTGTGTTTTACAGCAGGGGCGTAACACAGCCCCCGCAGCCCGCGTGGTACGGGGGGCCCGTAGCTCCAAGGGGCCGCCTCGGCACTGAACTCTGGCCTGGAGAGCTCCTGATTGAGCCCGGAGGTGGCCCCCCTATGTACTGTACTGGGAGGCCCCCTCACTTTTCGTTACGCCAGTGTTTTACAGGAAGCAGAGTAAAACATATATATGAAAGATCAACAAGGCTTCACTTTACTAATTTATGAAAAGTACTGAGAGAACACATAAACAACTTTGAAAACATATGATATCTGCCACCATTTTCCCTCCCTATGTCTCCTCCTTCTGCCTGTCGGCACACTGGCACTCAATGCTGCAGTTCCTAACTTCTTCCTCTGCCTCCTGCTCCATCTACAACACACCTGATGCTTCAACCACAGACATACTGCTGAGGCTGGAGGTTCATTAACTTTCCTTTGTCTCTGCCTGCTACCAGGTTTTGACATGAGAAGATTACAGCACATCCTAAAGCAGCTGTGACCTGTCTCAACACCTTTGCAGAATCACCACTAAGGTGTTCTATTTCAATCTGGATAGTCACAATTGTATGGGACACAATTCTAATCGCAATGACCAGTGTGGCAACCGACATTACAAACCCCTCTAACTTGCCCTGGCCTAGTCAGTCTCTCTACCCCTGTCTGTGGCTTAAGGATTAATATAATGGTGTCACTGCCTGTGTTGAGTCTCTATTTGTGTGGTCACTGACCTCTGGCTTTAAGTCACTGCACTGAAACCATCTTCCATTGTTAATCTAAGGCACCAACTTCCTTGCCCATGACCTGTAAAGCCTTCATTTGCTTTGCCTGCACAGCTAACATCGACCCCTACTTGGCAGCGATTTCCTTGGGTAATGAAAGGCTCCATTTGCTTCTTCGCCACTTCCAGGCAGTGCCAAAATGCAAGACCTTCTACTGTCTTAT
Organism: Lissotriton vulgaris; assembly: GCF_964263255.1. Taxonomy (NCBI): domain Eukaryota; kingdom Metazoa; phylum Chordata; class Amphibia; order Caudata; family Salamandridae; genus Lissotriton; species Lissotriton vulgaris. The sequence goes on from NC_141689.1 coordinate 624,842,194, forward strand.
ATGTCTCCGGCTCTACAGGCATGATATCACTGTTGTCTGACATCTTGCAGGTGGTGAGAGAAATTGTGTTTTTGATTTTTAGGGCTCGCGCAAAAATCTGTGCAGCAATCACACCGCTTGCAGTGGATACGGCAACTGGTCTGGTTACAAGGGTGAAGTTCAGGGTTCTCCCATATCTTCACCCTTGTCCATTGAGCTACATGAACCATAAATTGTGATTTGTATTTTTCCGATTTCTAAATCCCAATTTTGTTGTTCAAACTTGAAGCCCAAAATTGCTTAGCAAGAGTTAGTTTAGATCAGGGGTCTCCAACGAGTAGCTCGGGAGCTACTGGTAGCTCGCCAGTACCTTCAATGTAGCTCTCAGAGGTGAAGTCAAGCCCAGTATGAAATTCAGAGAGTAGGCTCCTATTAAATATCTCAGTACTGCTCATCTCAAGACCCTTAGAGAGTGACAGCCAGCCAAACCTATGTCAGTAACTCATACTAAACACACACAGTATCGGCCTATAGGGCCTGCCACTTGACAGTCGGTATCCAATCTCAATTTAGCTAAGCCACAAGAAGATTGACCATGTTGTAGTCCCTGGTTTATCAGTCACAACATGTGTGTGAACAGTGGACCATAAAAGAAGTATGGCAGCAGTAGCCTGAGCAGTAATCAGTGCTAAGACTGCAGGAGCAAGAGTAAAAATGTGTCATTTGGGTGCATGATCAGCTCAAGACCTGAGGCGAACAGGGCATGATCCAAACCAGAGTAAATTAAGAGACTCATCAGCATTTATGTGTGTCCATAATAAACAATATTGGTTCCTGAAAGCTACACCTGGTGTCAAGGACCGCGAAAGGTGTATGCTAGCCCCCATCATAAGGGTGTTCTCTGATATATTTCTGCCCATTTATGGCATAATAGTGCCAATGGCATAATAATGGTCATCCTTGACTATTTGGGGTATTTCTGGTCTAGTTGAGGTATAGTGGCTGCTATCATTTACATACTGGGAGCATGACTGGCCTACATTTACCTATTCTCGGCATAACAATGATCATGACTGATATATGTTCTGCCCTGACTCTTATGGTTTCCAGCCTTGGCACAACTGGGGTCCTAGTATAACAGTGCATCATTATTGTTATAAAACAGGCATCCGTGGTGCTGTGGTGAGTATCCACGGCATAAGACTGTAATACCTGGGTATTCAAAGAAGTCTGTCCTTATGAGGCATTTGTACATGGGAGTACTAGATGAAAAAGATAAGCGGATGTTTTGGGCCTGTGCATTTCCTAAAATCTAAAAACGGATATTTTAAAGGCAGTTTTTGTTTTCAAAAACAGGTTTTCTTCTGGGAAACTGAGTTCGTTTGCCCACAGTGGAAAGTGGTATATGATAGAAAAATGTTCAATTTCAGAAACTGATAAATGATAATTCAAGCTGAGCTGGGGAGACCTACAGCTGTACTTATATACTTTGTGCGATAGGGCATGTCAAGATTTGAATGTCAGGTGGAGGCATTTTATATTGATGAACATTTTCCTGGGATTTCTGCTGGTAACTGCACCAGGGGGGCGTATTATGTATTTACATTATTTGCGCCAGCCGCACCTTTGAAAAAGTGCACCTGGTGCAAACAATGCCACTGCTCCCCGTTATGGTGAATGCGCTGCCCTGGGGACAGTGCATTCATGTGAAAAATCAGAGCAGCTGCTCTGTGTTTTCACAGTGCAGGCGGCATCCGCCTGCACTTTTAAAGGGGATGAGAGATCCCCTTGTAGGCGGGCGCAGTCAGTGATGTACCACTGCACCCGCCTGCAAGGGGATGTCTTGGGGGGTCCATGGGACCCCCTTTACCCCCTGCAGAGGGCTGCTCTCAGAGGGCGCACTGACAGTACGTCAACTTTTAAATGGCCCACTCTCTGTGCACCTTCTGAGGGCTTCTTTGTCTCTGCGCCCGTGTCTGTAATATGGCACTGGCGCAGAGTAAAATGAATTCCCTCATTTGCATTGGGCAAACCCATAAGCAAATGAAGGAACAGCCTCTGTTGATAGCACTGGCGCTTTAAGTGCACCAGCAATATCGGTATTATAAAAGGGGGCGCACAAGCGTCTGCGAACCCTTCTATAATACCAAAATTCCCCGGGGGCGTGCATAGCGGGCGCGAATGCCCCTTGTGGCCCCGGGGCACATTATGTAATACAGCACCTGTAATACTTGGTAGTAACTACTGATAATCCTGTTTGGGTGGTCATAGTGTAGTCACTATTTTACAGTTATAAAATTTACCAGTAGCTCAGGAAGACTTTCCTTGAGCAGAAGTAGCTCTCACTACAGAAAAGGTTGGAGACCCCTGGTTTAGATGGATATAGATAAAATTCATATTGGAAGTTGAGTCTGATGTAAGAATATATATCTTATGAAATAAAAAGCAATATACATATCAGTAACTCTGTGTACTGAACTCATTTGTGGAGTGAAATGGAAACTCAAGAGATGCAAGAGGAATCCAAGAAAAAGACTGGCTTTTAGGGATCATATTCTCACACCACTCCAGATAAGGAAATAACATAACTTTTTAATGGGTTTACCCTAAATGATGAAAGTTTTCCGAAATTTCACGAAGAAACCCAGAATGAAAAAAATAAGCATCACCCTCCCCAACCTCAATTACCAGTAGCAACTTTGCAAGACATCCCAAAAGTATTTTAATAGCCTGCACCTCAGCTTACTGTCCAGCACCAACTTGCAGTTAACCTTTGGCCATTATGCCATCCTCTGACACCAAGGGCAGGAGGCTAGAACAGTTTGAATCGCAATGTGTATGTCAATCCCACCAAAAGTCTCCTGAAAATATAACAAGAAAAACTTTAAAAACAATATCTTCTTCAACCTCAATGACCTCGTTGCTGACTATGACCACTGAGGCTACCTGGACAAAGCCAAAACTGACTGCCTCTTCTATTCCCTTACACCAGCTCATAGTTAGATATTTTCCAACGCTCCTTCCTCAAATATAAACCTGTTAATATCAGAGATGACTATCACCTGTTGCAACCCACTGTTGACGTCTTCAACAATGGAAAGATCATTTTATAATGCAACAAAAATAACCTATTCCTCTTTGGTCGCGGCTTAAATGTCTTAACTTTCTTCTGCCTCATACCTGACCCATTCATGCTGCTGTCACTTCCTCTCTTTGTCAGAGTTTCCCTGCCCACTCCAATGCCACTAGACTGATGGACCATGCACACCACAGGACCAGCATCCCCTGCTCATCTTCTTCTATTGATTTCAAGGTGTGGTTTTATCTTTGGTGACTTGAATATTTGGGTAGGTGTTCAATCAAGAGCTCTAGGATAATAAGTGATATAGGGAAAGAGAAGTTTACGAAAGAACAAAAAAATTCCATGGAAGGCCTGCACCAACTACTACCGCACTCAAATTGAGAATGCCTCCAGTGCCACAACAGAGGTCTTTCCTATTTATAAATGCCAAAATAATGTCACACCATACTCCCGGTGTTTGTGTAGACTTATATAACTTATTTCACTCCAACATTGAAAATATTCTGAATCCCTTCTCACTTCTCCATTGACACAGTTACCACCCTGCACAATCTCCGGCTGATGGTCCATACTGTTTATTATCCTTTATTCTGATCTCTGAAACTCAGCTGTTAGAAAAGCTGACCTCGATCTCTTCTGGTTCCCCATTTGAGTCCTGTCTTATCAAAATTGTCACAACTCTCGCTTTCTCTATTGTGCCTGCCTTAACAACTCTGCGCCATGCCTCTTTTTCACTAACATTGTGTCTAGTAAATAGAAAAAGGACTAGTCCATGTTGAATTACAGACCCACCTTGCTTATTTATTCCTTCCCATGCAAAAATAGCAACACTGTTTGTGAACCTTGAGCTGTCTCCTTACGTGGACGTCGGCAAATTCTTTTTGTTCTTTTTCTATTCGTTTTTCACTTCAGATTCGGAACCAACACCGTTTTGTTCTCTGCAGTTAATGATGGTGGTCAACTCCAGAGAGGACGACACGTTGATTTTGCTGAATCTCTCAGTTTTTGAGGTGGTCTGTCAGTCATCTTCAGTGGCCGCTTAGTTAACAGTGGAGGAGACATTTGAATCAACATATATGTGGCACTATGAGCTATCGCAATGAGGGGCATATTACCAAGGAGTGCGTTGGAAAACGCACAACGCACATTCCCGTATCGCCGGCTATCGCCGGATTTCATCGTCGTGTTAGCGCGCAATTATCAATGCGCATCAGGTAGGCGAATTGAAATCCGGCGATAGTCGGCAATATGGCACATTAGCGCATGAAAGCAGACATTGTTTTCACGTGCTAATTTGGGCCTTGATAATATGGGGGGTGGATTCAGCTTTCTGATCCACACCCCCATGATAACAATGCCTAACGCCTGGTCAGAGCAGGCGTTGGGAGACCTGCGATAAACGAGTTTATTGCAGGTCTTTTCCTCCCAACGCCTGCCTTGGTAATAGGGTGTTCCCACCTCCAACCACATTTTTCATGTGTTTGGATGTGGGAACGCCCACTTTGCATGTCATTAGCGATGTTTATCGCCGACATGCAAAGTGGGCTTGGGCCAGGCTTTAAAATGCCCTTGTTAATAGGGCTCTAGCAGTATCGCCGGTTTCTCAGCACAATTCGCCGAAAAAGCGGCAATACTTGCCCTTGGTAATATGCCCCTGGGTTCATAAACCTACAATGTTATGCCTATGCAGATGACTCTTTAAAAAAAATTGTTTGGATGGCGATTTAACCTCACTTCAATCACAGTTTAAAAACTTTGCTAACTGTTGGATGAACATCAACTCTCTTCAACTCAACATAGACAAAAGGGAAGAATCAATTTTCAGAAATGCGTCTCTTTGGTCTACTGCTTCGTGGGCAGCTGGCTTCACTACCTTCTGAGTCCGTCTCTCCCTACAATCTTAGTATCGTGTTTGAGTTGTCAGCACACCTTAATAACACTGTAGTCCAAACCTTTGTTTTGTCTCGCCTAAACTATTGTAGTGCCCTTTTGTCAGCCTCCAGGCCTACACACTTTCCAGGCTGCAGTGTTTCCAAAACACCACTGGCTGCATTACTCTAAGTCTACAGAGGTGATCTCACATTTCTAACAATCATGAGGCGTTGTACTGGTTTACGAGTCATAAATATTGCGTTAAAGCTCTCTGTTTATGCAACTACAAGGCCCTGCACTCTCATTCCCTGAATTATATCACTACATGCACTAAAAGCTGTATACCTGACAGACCTCTTTGTTCGAGCTCTGACAACCTTTTGGAAATCCATAGGTTTCACACTGAGCCTTCTTTGCAGGCACTTCCATGGCTTAGAAGTCCCTCTTACCTCACATATACTTGGTACCTTCTATTGTAGGCTTTAGGAAACCGTTAATAACACTTGTCTTCTCCCTCTAGTACTATGTCCCTCAAGTTATAGTGCCTGGACACCCTGTTTCTAGGTATTTGGATGCTGTACAAATCCATTCATCATCAACATCACTGACATGAGCAACCTGCTATTCTCAAATCTGAGGCCAAAGGCTGTGCTCAGCTTGGGGTTGGCTGCCTGCAGGGAGTTGGAAGCAGGGCCTGGCTGCAAGACAGGCCCTGCAGCTAATCCCACGCCATGTATGACCCAATGCCATGGGTAATGTGGGGTTGGCTGCCTCAGGGTGGCTGCCTGCAATGAGTTAGATGCAGGGCCTAGCTGCAGGAAAGGCCCCAAGGTCAACCCCACGCTGTGTGCAATGAAAGGCTGTGCACAGCATGGGGTTGGCTGCTTGCGTGGGGGTTGGCTGCCTTCAGGTCGGTTGTCTGTCATCGATGATGACATCAATGGTGTCACTTGAGATGTCATCAGTGATGTTATAGAACATGTCATGAGCGATGTACTATGTGAGGTCATAAGCAGTGCATGGCAGGGGGCGTTATATTAAGCTCCCCTAACTAAAACTGGTCAATTTCTGTGTTTTTTGTTTGTTCAAAATGTTAATGTTGTCGCTGACACATTCACCTAACTGTAACGTTACTTTAACCTTTGTTTTTTCACTGAATATTTATAACTTTTACCTAACTTATCTCTTCAGGTTATACCATGGAACATAGCTGGAATCCAAAATAAATTAAAAAATTAAAAATGGCTTTCCACAATAAATAATTCTGAAATAATTTGTCGCTAAGAGACTTGGTCTACTGATCCCATTTATTTAAATGGTTTTAAAACCTTCTGGATCCCTGCCATTCCATCACCTCCTGGAAGAGGGAAGGTAGGCCTTATTATACTTGTCAAAGGGATTTGGAGCACCCTGCTGACACGTCACAGCTGAATTACCTCATGCATCATGGTCGATGTGGTTCAATGTTGCTCACTTCACACACAGTTCTCACAGTTTGTGGGCCAGTGCCAGTACCAGTATTCTTTTCAGGTGTATCCCCAGACACGTGTTTCTAGATTCCTCTTTCATTAGTGGGGAAAAATGTTCGTAGGTCGCTGGACCTGCTGCCGCAGTTTCCTCAGGGTTAGTGCCACTCTCAACATGCAGGTGCTCACAGAGCTCGTCACCTCACAGCTCACAGGACGTGTCAGCAGGTTGCTCCTAACCCCTTTGCCTTATTACACTTGTCTCTTTGGCCTTAAGGGACTAGGGGCCCGATGTAGGTGAATCTCATTTACCGACTTTAGAATACCGAATTGTACCGATTCAGTATTCTATATTCGGTAAATGAGATGTAGGAAATAATTTGGTAATTTTTACCGAATCGGTATGATTCGGTAATTACCGAATCGATATTTACCGATTCGGTAATTGCCTTGAGGCCCATAGAAATCAATGGCAATTACCAAATCGGTAAATACCGATTCGGTAAAATTACCGAATTGTCAAGGGGGGCAGGGTGTCACTTTGACACCCTGTTGCACCCCTGATTCTGGCTTGTGTGCCATGTGGTACGCCATGCCATGTGGCACACATACATGCCCTAAGGGCAATTCCAGTGTACATGCACATCTGTGCATGTACACCTGTGCCATGTGGCACACATACATGCCCTAATGGCATGTATGTGTGTCACATGGCACAGGTGTACATGCACAGATGTGCATATACACTGGAATTCGTTATTTACCACAAAATAATATTTCGTGGCAAATAACGAATTCTTAAGGGCCTGTGGCACTGTTAGCTAGTGCCGCCTACATCTAGATTTACCGAATCGGTAAATTTACTGGTTCTGTAAAATTTAAGGCCCCTACATATCAAAAACCAAATACTGGTCGGTAACGGCCGAAATCGGCCATTACCGACCGGTATTTGGTGTCCTACATCGGGCCCTTAAATGTTAAAACCCCTTATTCCAGATTTTAAAGGTGTAATGGTCAAAATTAGTTAACATAATTGCAATACATTTCTATTATAACTTCTTTTTTATTGAAGAACTGAAAGTCATTCTTAAAAAGACAATTGTCTAGCGAAATCAGCATATTTCTCTCTTGTCGGTTGGCGATTTTAATATTGGCCTTTGCACTCATAGAGGCAATAAGTTGTACGGAGTTACCAATGTAAAGGGCGATAATGTTAGCCATTTCACCCACAATGCTTATGGGGTAGTTCTTTTTTTGTGTGTGTTTGAAAAGCTTTATTAAAAGTAATAATAATAATAGTGACATCAGCAAAGAAGAATATAAAGCATACAAATCAATGGAAGTCACAATATTGCTAATGTCACGCTAGGTAACTAAAAGCATTTTATGAGATTTTTAAGGGGAGAGGGAGGGGAAAGGAGTGAGAGAAAATATTCTATAACAAAAAACAATGCTCTAGAAGATAACGGCAAAGGCAGGAGTAGCACAATCAACAATCAAAAAATTGTATACTATGTGGAGAACAATTGCAATAAAGAAAAACAGTAAAACGGTATTGAAATACATAAGAAAAGGAGAGAGTAAAATCATTCAAGGTGGTTTAAAATTTTCAGAATTGATAAGAACTGGTTTTTTTTTGGGCTAAATGATCTAGGTATGTGGTAAGAGGTAACCAATACAGTTCAACATTACGAAATGGTTTACAGGAGGAAGCAAAGGAGACATCAAGTCTATGAAAATGACATAAAGAATTCCACCAATGTTGTATGGAAACATTTGTAAAGGATTTCCAGTTAGAGGGGACATGTTGAAATACAAGGGCAAGCATAAGATCAAAGAGACCCTGTGAGTGTAAGGGGAGAGTTAGGGAATCTGAGAGACTACCCAGAAAAAGAAGAGAGAGAGAGTATGAAACGGAGAGTGAGAAAACACGAGAAATGTAAGACCAGACTTGTTTCCAAAAAGTAGAGACCGTGGGACAGAAAAAGAACATGTGTAGAAGATCAGCGTTATTAGCTTTGCAAGTCCAACAACTAGAATCAGAGGTAGAGGAGAAACGAGAAAGGGAAAGAAAAAGTTTGTGATACAGAAAAAAGAGAGATTGAGTGAGAGATGCAGAACGAGAAATTTTCAGGGATTTGGACCAGAGTTTATCCCAAAGGGTAACAGGCCAAGTGAATCCCAGATCTGTTTCCCAGGAAAGTTCGAATTTTGATTTGGGGCGATCTGGATTAGGAGAAGACAAAAATTTGTAGATGAGAGACGCTTTAGGAAGAGTAGAGAGAAGTGTAAGAAGATGAGGAGAAGTAGTAAGGGGAGTTGAGGAAGAAAGAGAATAATAACGATCAAGAATGACATCCATAAGAAGAGTATACTTCTGAAGAAAGGAGCAAGGTCAATGAAATTGAAGTTGAAATTGGGGGAAGGAGCAAGGTGAAACACCATCAAATAGCTGATGGATGCATATGATACCCTTAAGTCTCCAAGAGGTCCAACAAATAGGTCTGTTGTGTAGAACAATAAGTGAATTGTACCAGATGGGTAAATGTAAGAAAGATTCACGTGAGGTAAACGGCGAAGAAAATAAAGGTTTAAGAAGGGAGGAAGTGTGTTTAAACAAGGGAAGCGAATCATAAGGGGATTTAGAGGAGAAACGCATTATCTCTTCAAAAGAGAAGGGCGATAAAAAAGATTGTTCAATAGAGAGCCGAAGAGGAGAAAAGGGTGAAGACTCCGATGAAAGCCAACGTGAAGCTTGATGAAAAGAAAAGGATTTATGATAGTGGCAAGAGTCAGGGAAATTAACACCACCATTCGATTTAGGACTACGAAGGGATAGAAGAGAAATTCTAGAATTTTTATATCTCCAGAGAAATTTTGAAATAGCAGAATCTATACGTTTGAAATACAGGGCAGTAATATGTACAGGCAACATAGAAAGAATGTAAATAAGGATAGGAGCGACCATCATCTTGATGGAATCAAGTCGACCCCACCAAGAAAGAAAAAGAGGGTTCCAAGAAGAAAATAACTGATTAATTAGAGAAAGAACAGCGGACATATTTAATTTGACAGAGGAGGAAATAGAGTTGGAGAACCAGATATCCAGATATTTAATTTTAGTGTGATTCCAAGCAAAACCAGTGGAGGAAAAGAAGTGAGGGAGACAAAACTTGGTAGAGGGAGAATTTCTGTTTTATCCGAATTGATCTTATAGCCAGAAACAAGGAAGAATGCTTCAAACTCAGATAACAAAGGAAAGATAGATGACTCCAGATCCAAGATAAACAAAAGGATATCATCTGCATATGCAGAAAGTTTTAACTGATGATCACCATATGGAAAATCAGAAATGGAAGTATTCTGTCGAATGGAGGATAAAAAAGGTTCAAGGGCTAAAACAAAAAGAAGGGGCGAGAGAGGGCAGCCTTGACAAACTCCTCTTTGAAGGGTGAAAGAAGAAGAGAGTTGGCCATTAATGAGAACAGAAGCCTTGGGTGAAGAGTATAATAATGAAATAAGAGAAATATATTTGGAATCAAAGCCATGCCATTTAAGTGAAGCAAATAAAAAGGACCAATCTACTCTCTCAAAGCTTTCTCCGCATCGACAGAAAGAGCAGCCAAAGGTATGGAGAGAAAAGGAGCTTTATTTAAAACGTTCAGAAAGAGATGAGAATTGTCTGAAGTGAGCCTCCCTTTAATGAAACCACACTGTTCCTTACCAATAAGATGGGGCATGAAAGAATCCTGACGTAAGGCAAGTAATTTAGCGAAAAGTTTATAATCCACATTGACTAGTAAAATGGGACGATAACTTTTACAAAATTTAGGGTCACGACCTTCCTTTAGAATGAGACAAATGGTGGCATCTTGAAAAATACCGGCAGCTGGACCAGAGGAATAAAAGGATTGAAAAAGTAATAAAAGTTTGGGTAACAAAAGGTCAGAAAAATGTAAATAAAACTCCACCGGAATGCCATCAGGGCCAGGAGTTTTACCCTTACGGCCACATGCATCAACCTATTTAGGAAGTGCAAACGGTGCAATTCCGTAAATTCGCCCGTTTGCGATTCCTAAATAAGTTTTTGGGATGCATCATACATTTTTGTGTAATTCGCTATTTTTAGCGATTTCCAAAAATACGATTGCTTTTAAGGAATCGCAAATTTGCAATTCCTTAAAAGCAATGCATGATTGTTTTTAAAATTGCCAATTAGTACTTAGGGGGTGCAAATTACCACAAGGTTGAACCTCGTGGTAATTTGCAAAAAAGTTATGAAAATGCTCAAAAATGCAATTTTTAAACTTTTATGTTACAGACACACATGTCCTTAGGACATGTGTGTGTGAAACATGCACTTTAAAATACATTTCAGGGGTGCAGGGGGGGGTCCTTTGGACCCCCCTCTGCACCCTTGGAATGCATTAACAAATTGCGAATCGCATTTTCAAATTCGCAATTTGTAAATGCCTTCCTATTGACTCCTATGGGCCTTTTGGCCCATAGGAATCAATGGGATTTGCGAAATCGCAATTAGGAATTCGCATAATATTTACGATTCAGTAAAAATTGCGATTTTACCGAATTGCAAATATTATGCGAATAAAATCATGCATCCCATTTTGCGATTCCTTATTTGCGATTCCCTAAAAATCGCAAATAAGGAATCGCAAAACCTTACAATGATGCATGTGGCCATTAGTAAAGGAAGAGAGAGCTGTAGAGAGTTCATGAAGAGAAAGATCAAGATCAAGGGTGGAAAAATTAAGATGAGAGGTAGAGGGTTTAGGTAACTTGTCAAAGTAAGATTGAATCATAGAAGAAGTAGGAGGGGATTCGGGAGTGTAAAGTTGCTGATAGAAAAGTTGGAATTGTTCAAGAATATGTTTGTCTGTATGGAGAAGAACACTGTCAGAAGAAAAGATGGATTCAATGGAAGTACGCTCTTTGCGAGATTTAAGATAATTTGCTAAAAGTTTCCCTGATTTATTACGACCTCCATAATACCATGCACTGCTGCGAAGAAGGATTGAGGAGGCATTATCCGTGGTAAACTTGTTAAAAGAGATCTTCGCGCGTAAAAGTTCTGGGGACATGCATGTATCGGAAGAGGTATAGAATTGGTGTTCTAATTTTTTAATATATGCGAGAGAAGATTTGCGTTTCTGAAGAAATTGCTTCCTTTTCCGAGAGACAAAATCAATAATGAATCCTCTCACAGTAGCCTTAAAGGAGTCCCAAAGATTATAAGGAGGAGTATCGGGAGTAGAGTTAATTTGAAAGAAGTCATTAGTAAAGGTTTGAAATGCAGAGGAGAAAACAGGGTCAGTAAGAAGTGTAGAATTAAAGCGCCAGCGAGAGGGTTTGGGGTGAGGAGTAAGTAAATCAATATCAGTTATAATGGGGGCATGATCTGAAATAACAATAGGTTCAATAGAGGAGGATAAAAGATTTTGAGTGAGAGACTGAGAGAGAAAAATATAGTCTAGTCTAGAAGAAAAAGCCTGAGGGTGTGAGAAAAAAGAGTAGTCTAGAGTGTCAGGGTGTGTGAGTCTCCATGAGTCGGAAAGGTGTGTTTGAAGTATAGTGCTCAAAAATTGCCTGTGATGTTTGTGGGGGATGAAGAGAACGGTGGATTTACCGTCAAGGAATGGGTCAACAATCTGATTACAGTCTCCTCCTAAAAGAAAATAGTCATCTTTGTGTTGTATTCATTTACTAGTAATTAAAGGCCAAAACAAGCAATCAGGTTGAGTAGGACCATAAACATTAAAAACAGTTAGAGAAATTGAGTTGATCAATAATTTAATTAGAATCCATCTCCCTTCCGAATCCCTTTCCTCCAGTAAAACCTTACATTTTAATTTTTTATGAATTAAAATTGCAACTCCGTTCTTTTTATTGGAAGAGGGAAAAAACAAAACTGTACCAACCCAGTTTCTTTTTCATTCAAGGGATTCAAGATCATTAAGGTGAGTCTCTTGTAAAAGAACAATATCAGGGGCATAGGAGGACAAATGAGAAAGTACTCTCTGCCGTTTAATAGGGTTAAAAAAAAACTTTTACATTCCACAAGATAACTCTAAACTTGCAAAAAAGAAGAACATGCTAACAATAAGAAGTGCCAAAAGGTATATAAACAACATAAAGCCAAAAAGGGGAAATAGCAAAAAACTGGAAAAAGGAAAAAATGAGCAAAGAGAATAGAAAGGAAGAGGAAAGAGATAAGGTAAAGGAAAAGCAAAGGAAGGGGAAAGAGCAAGGAAGAAAGAAATAAAGGAGAAGAAGAGACAGTACATATCCAAACGGACGACTGCAATTGACATACCTGAAGGGGAGAACAAAAGGAGAGATGGGGTAATGGCGACACTCAACAAGAAGAACCACCCGAAGAACAGGAGTCCAGCCGCACCAGGATACAAATGGAAGGCAAGGGATACAAACCAAACACATGAAAGGATCAAGAATCCCGAACCTGCATCTGAAAAACTGAAAACCAAAAAGAAGAAAACAACATTAGAAGAGAATAATACAGTGGAAGTCACTAACCAACATGAATTTATATATAACGAAATGCTCAAAAACTACATATCAAATCTGAGAAGAAATACCAACAGGAAACCTGGGAGAAGGAACAGAAAAACAAACAAATGCAAATGCAGAATCAATTAACCAGTAGGAGGAGTAAAGGTATCCATGCTGCTGGTAGATTGAATATGGATGAAGTTCTTAAATTCATTAGGTTCCAAAAAAGTCCAAGTACGATTCTGATGAGTGACCTTGAAGGTACATGGATGGAATAAGCCATATCTAGCACCAAGAGATCTCAAAGGAGCACGAAGATTCAGGAACTCCTTCCGTCGATTTGCAGTGACATTGGAGACATCTTGGGATATAAACACTCTTTGATCAAGTCAGGAGACTTGATGTTTGGCTCTTGCCACAGACAGGACCAGAAGTAAGTCTGTAAATTTCAAGAAGAGGATAATGACTCCACGTAGTTTGGAAGAAGAACGAGTACCAAGTCTATGTGCTCTCTGGATGCCAAGAGAAGTAGTAGGAGGCATATCCAATAATTTCGGAAGAAATGAAGTGAAAAAAGCCACAGGATAATCAGGCTCTAGAGATTCCGGCAAACCGTAAATATGAAGGTTGTTCCTCCTATTCCTATTTTCCAAATCCTCTGTATGTTGCTGAAGAGATTGGACAGACTTTTCCAAAGCAGAGACACGTTGAGAATTGGTGTGAATGTCCGTAACTTTTTGCTCTACTGAGGTAAGTCTGCAAGACCACTTTTCCTTCAAGAGCTGCATATCACTACTCGTTTCCTCTACAAACGGTCGTAAAGCGCGAATTTCCTCAAAAATTAGTTCCATAGATATAGCAGAAGAAGATTTATCAGGAGATGGAGGATCCTGTTTTAAGCGCTTAGACGATGTATTAGGAGGAGAAGTTTTATTGGATGTAGAGTGAGCCGATAAAGAGCAATTAGATGTTACGCCAGCCATTTGTGTGTCCACAATTGGAGAGTCTGGAGGTGGAGAATTTGGCTCTTGGGTAGAGTTGGAAGGCAAAAGACAAATTTGGGTTTGCGCAGTCTGCCCATAGACGTACAGTATAATAAATATGAGACAAAAGGCAAAGCAGGAACAAAGAAGAAAAATAAAGAGTTAAACTGCAGCAAAATGCTAGAGGTAAATCAATTATCTGTAAAGCAGCACACCGAAGGGATAAAACCACTGTGAAGATATAGTAGCAAACTGCAATGAGAAACCAAAACAGTTTACCAAAGCTCCTGAGGCGGTGGCTGAAAAATAGTAGGTGCACAGATAATACAGTTCCATCATTTGTGAAGAGAGCTCAATATCGCAACCAAAAGTAAGCAAAGCAATATTGGCATTGTGAAGAGCTGCATAAAGACGGTGATGTCACTGAGGAGATATGAGTGAAATAAGAAAGCGCAACGTGCTTGAGGGTCATAAACAGTTTCACTCCATGCTCCAAACCATCCACAGCACAACTTCACTGACAAAGTCTCAAAGGCACAAGAGTAGTTTGTGGAAAATGTTGAGCGAAAGGTCAGCACAATAAAGCTACTACTTCAAACAGCTGTCGTAAATAGCGCCACTTTAGAACATGAAAACTCCGCACTTATTAGCTGAAGCGCATCAGAGTTAAACACATAAGCAGGCGTTTGCATCACAGCTAAGTATTCCTAGGTAGCATAAACAATCTGCAAAAGACTTGTATTATTTCCTGAGCATTACCAGGCTGCATATAGATCCATGTAATCCTGTCATGAAATATGTGGGCACACTGTTAGTAGAGCAAGCTGACAGAGCTGGCATGGAGTTAAAATTGCACAATACATGAGCAGGTCTTGTGAAGAATTTGATATGAAGGCAGTCCTGAATGAGGAGGAGAGTAAATTGCGCGCATTATAACTGCCCAATTCCAACATGAGGGCTTGCGCTAAGGAGACGCGCAAAATGGCGGCAATATCACTGAGGGAGACGCGAGCGAATGAAGATGAAGCACAAAGCCATAGTGCTTGAAAACAGTCTCACCCTGCGCCCCAGGGACTCCCCTGCATGGCGCTAGGTACAGGGGCTCGAAAAGGAGATGACAGCCGATACAAATCAGCATAGATAAGTCCGGTGCTGCGGAGCAGTCCGGTCAGACAGCCATCTTGATCGGCGCCGAAACCACACCCCCTATGGGGAAGTTCTTAATCGTTACTTATCGCTATTTTTTTTAACAGCTCATAAATTTTAGAACATATAAGGAAGGTTTGCAGTATATTTAGCGCCCTGCTTTATGTTATGCAGTTTTAAACTTTATTGTCTCTGCCCTGAAAATAAGGAAGATGTATGCTAATTGATCACAACTGAGTTTTGCTCTGTACACAAATGGGTTGTATGCCATAATAACAAACTTTCTTTTTTTAATGGTACATAAATAGTTGTTGCTGTAATTTGACATTTTTCTGATACCTTACACATGTTCCCCTGTATTTTCACATCATGGCCTTTCTTGGGAGACAACCTTCTAATAATGACCTCTAATGTTTTAATTTTTAATTGTGCATTGATGACTAATTTCTGTATTTATGATGTATGTGTATTTTGAATGTAATTTTATGTATAGATATATACATATCTTCCCTGACCCTATGAACGCCGAAAGTGAGTGCACCCCGCAATGGGCAACCTGTGAACTTCAAAATTATCCGGCCGGTCCGGTCGGGGGGTTGCACCGCCGCGCAGATGGCGGCTCCGGTGCTCTTCGTGAGCACTACGGGACATACTGGCGAGTGGCTGAATGGGGGAAGGCACTCGTAGCACGCCTGTGAAAATTGGAATTTAATTATACATTGTAAGTGCTGCCGGCCCACTGGGGCTTGAATTGGACTACCAATCCCACAAGACTTAGTGCTTAAGGTCACATGACCCGGCACAAGGGTATTTATTGGTGAGTCATGCGCCAGCACTCACACTGTAGCAGCATACCTCTGAAGAAGGGCGGAGCCAGAAACGCGTCAGGTGCTGCAAGACGCCAAGTGTGCCACGATCTTCCCTGACCCTATGAACGCCGAAAGTGAGTGCACCCCGCAATGGGCAACCTGTGAACTTCAAAAAAAAAAAATATATATATATACATATATATATATATATATATATATCAATATAGATAAATAGAAAGATATAGATAGATAGATAGATAGATAGATAGATAGATAGATAGATAGATAGATAGATAGATAGATAGATAGATAGATAGATAGATAGATAGATAGATAGATAGATAGATAGATAGATACAGATATAGATAGAAATATATAGCTATATACATAGAAAGATATATATATGAGTTTGTGTAAATGTATATATAAATAGTTCTTGACTTAAGAACATATTAAATTAAATGTATTTCCCTAAAATGTACAGCAAATTCAAAGAACTATTTATTCAATATATGTTAATAATTTTCATTTTTTTTATAAATAATAGAATATTATAAATAATATAAATTACAATATTATATATGTAAAATATTTATTAAATAAATTAGGGCCTCTCTTATTGCCCAACTATAGGATTTGACTATACAGAGACTCGGATAGACTTGTTTAAATAGGTGAGGAAGTTAAAATTGAAGAAACATGTTGCCTTAAAAACCAACAATTACAATCCACCTAGAGAGAGAAGGATACCAGAAATACATTACTTGACAATAAGCGATCTACTGATTACACTACACGAATTGGAAAATTAGGCTGTTACCCAAACACAAACCCACAATGTAGAGGAATTGCTTGAAAATGTGGGTATCATATATGACAACAACTCAAGGCCTCATTTAGATCTTGGTGATAATGTCCCGCCTTCGTTTTTCTGTTGGATTCCCAGCCGTCCTACTAGGGGGTCCACCCACTCTGTTTAAATGCTGGCAGGTCAATGGATGAAAGACCATCCGAATGCCATCGGCTCCGCCAGGTATGTTCATGCATGTTGACGGTGCCACAGGCAAAAGTGGCTGTCAGAGGGCAGACAGCTAGTTTGTCCACTGGGCCAATCACAAAGTGTCTTCCACCATCTTGACTGTGGCGGCAAATCCTCCACACCTGAGTTGGTAGATTGGAAGGGATATAAGGCAGGAACTCACCTTTTCTCACTTTCACACTTCCTTTTCCACCATGGACCTGATCCCATAAGTCCTGCCTATGCTGCTACTGCTCGAACACAAAGCAAATCAACCCTGTTGTGGCCGGAACTGACGGTAAGCTCCTCTGTTACCTGTTACCTTTTGTCTGCTAACATTTGCACTGGACTCGTGCATTTTTAAATCTCTCTTACAAGCAATAGCATACCAATGTGCAATGCATATGTGTGTGTAATGCTGATGTTTAAGACATTTAAAGAAACACATTTGTATGATTACATTGGATTTTTAAATTTGGTGCCAGCTGCCTTAAAAAAATGGACAGTTGCACAAAAAATGATATCAATTCAAATATTATCATCATCATGAAATCTTTATTTCGGCTATTTGCCATAAAAGAGTACAAGATAAAACAATATACAAAGATGATAATGCAATTGATTAAAATAGACGCTGTAGATAATAAAGTTAATACATATTAGAGTGGCACATGATTTCAATATAACAGATCTATCAATAAATGAACCTTAACATTCAATAGCAGTCATACACCTGCGCGTAGTCCACATAGCTAGCAAGACTGGGAAACTGCAAATACAATATGCCTAGACGTATCAGTTTTTAAAATTCTAAAAGCATACATACACTGTACAAAACCCAGGTTTTTGCATAGAGGTACTAGACAGTACTTCTTGGATTTGCTGTAGGCTGGCCAAAAGAAGAGAACGTGAAGTTCTTCTTCTAAGTCACAGCTACACCCTGGACAAGTCTTGTTGGTAAAGGCTGACTATTTGCTTGTAAAAGCTCTTAAGGGTAGAGTACTGTATCTCCATTGTAAATAAAGTTTCCTGGATGCAGTGGGATAGATATCATTCATAAAGTCCTCGAAAGATTAAGAAACTTTGAGTTTAAAAAAGGAATTAATCAAGGTGCCAGAATGAGGGTCAGACAAAAGAGCAGCGAGTTTTTTGTCCACAAAAATCCTAGTGAGCGACTTGCGCGAGACCTCATGGCAGCTCCTTTCCGGATCATACCACAAGGCAGGCAATCCCAATCTTACAAATTCCTGCTTTAAAAATACAAGCCAGGGTATTTTTGCTGCACTATGACAATATAATATTTCCTTAAGTGCTAGCCAATAATTCAGCAACTCTGGCGTTGTCCAGAGCCTACGCCAGAACCTGAGGGGTTTGAGTGCTAGTTCATCTTCAATGGGTTTCAGCCCCAAGTCCAGCCTTAAAGGAAGAAGCGGGGTACTTTGTGGAAGTGCCAACAGCTGTCTAATACATTTGTTATCCGTTTTGGCAATTTCAGGCCTACAAGAATGTCCCAACAGCTCCCTCCCATACAAAATTGCAGCCCTCGCCTGGGTTTTATAGATCTCCATAGGGGGACTCACAGGTTTAAATGTAGATGTATTGGAGAGCTTGAGGATTCCCCAAGCAAGCTGGGCCAGTTTCCTTTGTGATTTTACTTGCTGGGGGCCCCATGACAGGTTTTCATTTATGGTTACCCCCACATATCTTTCTAATCTCACTGTGCCCAAGCTAGGATTCGGGAGGGTAGATGCTGGTGGGATTCAAAAAGTGACCATACAGGTGTGTTTAAAGAAATTGTGTAAATTGTCATACTGAAAACATATTCGTTACACGCCTTTGGGAACTGAAATGTAACATAATTTAGAAATTGCACTAGACAATGTGTAATATTTACTTTTTAAATACCTGTTAAATTACTGTCAGTCTCAAACTTTAATAAGTTAATATATTTATCCATGTAACATCTCCCTTTGTCTAGTACAATTCCTGTACTGTATCAGATTTGACTTGACACATGACGATTCGTATCACTAATCAAGTAGTAATAAGCACACCTGTAGTAACACTTTAAAAATGAAAACATCTATTTGTTGGTGCAAGTGTCTATTATCATGATGAATGCCTGCACATAAATTCAAATGACCATCACATACTATTTTAATCAGTGTATGTACTTAAGAAAGTTGACATTAAAAATATTTGTTGTATTTCTTGCCATAATGGTAAATTAAAAAATGTATTTCACAGTTTAGTCAGCAACATTGCTAGGAATCTAACAATTGCAAAGCAAAACTAATGTCAGGTCAAACTTGGGGAAATCAAAATAGTGCTTTCTGGAACCAATGAGATACTTCTCTCGAAAAATAAATATTATTTTATGAACACCAATAGAGTCTCTGGTGAAATGCACTATTGCACTATAGCAGTAAACTTTCCTCCTATTTAACTGCCAAGGCAAAGCTCCTCAGTAAGGGGCATCTAGTGGGCACAGAGCAGGCACCTTATTAATCTTCTTGGGAGGGATGGATTTGTGAGGGTTGGGTTTGGGAGGGGTGGCTTTGGATTTGGGAGAGGTGGTTTTGGAGGGGTGGCTTTGGATTTGGGAGGGGTGGTTTTGGGTTTGGGAGGGGTGGCTTTGTTTTTGGGAGGGGTGGGTTTGAGTTTTGAAGGGATCAAGGATAGAGCAAATAAAAAATCTTTATACAGATAAAGGGCAGGATGGGAGGGAGAGTGTTGGCATTGGAAGGTAGAGGGAGTTGCAGTGGGTAATGTGCGTATGTCTGTTGGTATTGCAGGTGCATGTGGGTCTGGTGCATGTTTTGTACATGTGGGTCTGTGTTTCTTAGCAGGTGTTTGTTGGTTAGGTGAGCATTTGTGATTGATGGGTGTTGTTTGGCATGTAGGTTTGTGTTTCAATGAGTGTGCTGTTGAGTGGTTGGTGTGCATGTGGGAGTGCTGGTAGTTGTGTGTGTGGTGGTTGTGGTGCATGTGGGTGTGTTGGTGGTTGTGGGTGTGTTGGTGGTTGTGGGTGTGGTGGTGGTTGTGGGTGTGGTGGTGGTTTTGGGTGTGGTTGTGGTGCATCTGAGTATGCTGTGGGTATGGTGTGGTGGTGGTTTTGGGTATGGGTGTGGTGGATGTTGTGGGTGTGGTTGTGGTGCTTGTGAGTGTGCCGGTGTGTGTGCTGGTTGTATATGTGGTACTTGTGGGTGTGGTGCTTCTGAGTTAGGCATGAGCGGATTTTGCGGATTGGCAATCCGCGAATTTGCGGATTTGCGAACTCGCAATCCGCAAAATCCGCGAATTCCCGCGAATTTGCGGATTTTTTTTTTTTTTTGTGTTCGCCCGTGTTTCTGCCAGTTCGCGAGGGTTTTTACAATTTCGCAATTTGCGAACTTACCTGTCGGGTCGCAAGTTTTGCGAACTTGTTGTTTCTACGTGTCCAACCTGTTTGGGACACTCTTCTTCATCACTGCCACTCTCTGTCACCACTGCCACTCTCTGACTACTCATGCCACCCTCTGGCCCACCCATGCCACCCTCTGTTTCATCACCACACCCTCTGGTTGTCCAGTGTACATTATTTTCGGCAAAGCAAAGCACACCTTCCCTGCCTCAAGTGACCTGAATTAATTTGGGGCTGATTAATGTGTCACAGAATATTTTTTTAGCTGGCACCTGCTTCCTTAGTGCGCCCTGATTAGTGATCTTTTGCACTTGCTAAGTGCTTTCATTGTTGCAAAATTAGTTACAACACCTGCCCTGCCCCAACTGACAATAATGAATTAGGGGCTGATTAATGGATTTTAACTTCCAGCCTGGCTCCTGCTTGTCTCCCTTAGCTGTAATTCATGACCTTTGTGGCATATGTGTAACTATTCTGAGGTTCAGAGCAGGGTCACATAATAGTTTCAACTGGCAACTGAACTCTGGAGGGGCCCCTCAGGAAGCACTACAGGAAATGGCTACTAATGATGTGCCTGAACTTTTGAACCTGGTAAGTAGTTACTTTCAGTTTTGCTTAGATCGTATTTCTGCAATTTCGCACTTATTCGCGGGGCGCGAACTCACGCGAACAGTGCGAGCAGTGCGAGCAAAATCCGCTGCTCGCGGATTTGCGGATTTTGCAGGAAATTCGCAAATCTCGCGGATTGCGGATTTCCCGAAAATCCGCAAAATCCGCGAGCGGAACGGATTTTCCGCCCATGCCTATTCTGAGTGCGCTGTTTGTTGTGGTAGGTTATGTTATGTTATGTTAATTTCGATTTATATAGCGCTGAGGATGTAGAGTCTATATGTTGTTTGAGTGTGTGCTTGTGTTTCTTGCTGTGTCTGTGTTTATGTGTGGGTGTGCTGCTTGGGTCTGTTGGAGTGGGTGCATGCAAAGAAGTGAGTGTGATTGGGATAGGGCTGGGATTTGGGAATTGGGATGGGTAAGGGCCCTAAGATGAGGCACATGGTTAGGCTGGGTGGAAGGCTGAAGTCAATGATGAGGTTAGTCCTGTAAATGATCTCTGCAGGCCAGACATAGCACTATGAATGCCTTCCAGGTATGCTAACATGTGTTACATTTGGCAACTAAGGCACTGCAAGAAATTCAGGAGTGCAGTCTTTTAACAGAGATGCTGTGCAAGAGGTTTATAGCCTCCTCAGTAAGCGCAGATGGGGGACAGGGGCAATCCGATTTTAGTAGTCATTTTGGCTCACAGGCGCGCTCTTGTTTGTGTATAAACTTACTTACCAATTTGATGTTTGGAACATCCACTGCATCATAAGTACATTTTATACTATGTCACATGTATAACATAAAACAACCTGATGTACATTTGTTGCTTAGGCAGGCATGCGTCTTATTAAACCAGTCCTTTGGTAGTGAACAAAAATCAGGTGGTATCCTTCTCCACAAATTCATATACAAAACACATCATCCTACACCTTTAACTTCACAAACTCTTCTTTTGTGTTGGACATGTGTCAGCCTCAATGTTGATGGCAAAATAAGTTCCTGTATTAAAAATTGGATCCGGGCGGAACTCGCGGACTTTCACTCAATGGAATACTACGGAGTTACCAAAAAAAATGAGTGGACTGAGTAAGGGGCATTCATGCAAATCCCCTTTATCTCTATTCCCAGATGGTGATCGGGTGTTATTATAAGACCCTGGTGAGGTCTAGACAGTTATATTCACACAGAGAGCAGCACAAGCCAAGGGTGACGCAATTAGTATGCCAGATACTCCAATTAAAAATAACCTTCACAAAGGGCTGAGGGATAGAGCCCTGAGGTACAATACACACAGACAGGATTTTTTGAGGAGCTGGTTTCCAGTAATGACCACGCCGAGGCTGGAACCTTTCTGAGTGTGATAACAGAACTGCCATCAGGTGATGGTGATTATATAACTCAGTAACCTTCCAGAGGACCACTCCTAGAATGTTCCTCATAGGGACTTGGGGAGTGTGCTAGAGAAGGGCAGGCAGGCACTACGGTACAAGAAAAATCATCAGGCAGTTCCATGAAGGGGAAAAGGGGAGTGTTTGGACGCTGCGGGCACTGGGTAGGCATGAGAGTGTTTTTTTGTCTGGCCCATATGGGTTGCAGCGAAAGAAAGAGTCACTGTGTTCTAGCACTACATGCAGTGCATCGCATAAAGGGACAGTGAGGGTGCGGGCTGTCGCTTTACATACTGGGGTGAGAAGAGAACACAGGGCATATCTTCTGTCTCTGTAGACTCCTGGTGTGAAAGGAGAGCCCAAGAGGAATATCTCATTGCACCTAAGGCACTGTGGTGCCAGAGGGTGATACAACAGGTGTTTACACAGGTACTCAAATGAAGGGGCGAGGGCAAAGGTTGAATATGGAAGGCTTTCTAAACCGAGAATACAGGGTCGTTTTCCTGATGTTTGTTAAGGTATCATGTTTCAAAATATATCACTTGGAGTATAAGCATAGCGCTGCAGCCCCTCTCGTCCTATGCCTTTACAGTTCACCCATACTCTCCAGAATGCCTGGTTAGGACAATCCCTCCATCCTGCCCCATCACTCTTTAGAAAGAAGCAGCTCCCAAATTGTACACTTTGCTTTCACCATTTTTTCTCTCTTACTCCAAGGCACCGCCTTCACACCACAGCTGCATACCACTGAGTGCACTCTCACTGCTACAGTTGGAATCAATAAGTGACATTGGCTGCTCAATAAACAGCAAAAATAGACAACAACTAGAGGCCTACTGGGCAGGCTTCCTTAGAAAGAAACCACAGTGGAACAGCAATAATTTTGTTTTGGAACTCAGTGGGCAGTAAACTCTGCCACATGGGGGAGTGCAGAGTTTTTGCTGAGCTCAGCACTTCAAGCGGAGAACAAAGTTAAAAAAGTGCTGAAACTCTGCCAGCGAAGCAGAGTTAATTGCCCACCCCTAATAAAAATTAGTTATTTAACATGTCCAACTTACACTAGAACTTACCCCCTTGATGCTGCTTTTCGGCTCTCAGCTTGCATCATGCTCCTGATAGGCCACCGCAAGTATGCAGGCCATTAGGTGGGTCAGGAAGTGTCACACCCACTTCCCATGGTGAGGGGACTTTCAGAGCTGGACTTCTGATGACTTCCTGTTCCAGCATTGTAGGTCCTTCCACCTCTTCCGACAGCGAAGCTGCACTGCCTGTAGACCCCCAGGTCCCACACCTTGATCGCTATGGCCTTTCATATCTCTTTTTAGTGATGGGCATTGACATGTGTAGATACAAGAAATGAAAGGAAAAATAATTATTTTGTGACTTGTTGGTTGTCTGTATTGATGTAACACATTTTTACTACATCAATCATAAGCATTAGTCAAGGGTTACTACAAAAATATTTAGATTTTCATTCATGTAGCCAAATAAAATAAATAAATAATACTATGGTTGCAACCTGTTGACTTGCCTTATCCCTTGTCATTTCCTAAATTCAATAATCCAGGCCAGTGGCATCAACTAGTCCAGGCGGCTCCAATTCGTTCTGCAATGAGAGCTACTTCTCATCAGTGAATATCATTGTGAAATACTGAAGGCTAAACAATGTGCACATTCTAACTGGATAACCCCGGCTAAATTGACTTGAAGCCTAATATCCATACAGCCAGATCCTCTGGTTTGAACTAAATACAATGAATATGGGCATTATGAAAGGGCTGCCATGTGTGTCAGTGAGAGCATGATGTTTGGGGATGTATCAATATGTGTGCATATGAAAGGGTGTGAGTGACTGAGAGCCTGCGAAATGTAAACTATTTGTGTAATATATAACTCTCCATTTAATAGTTCTTCATTTAAATGCACTCAGGAGCATCATTCTGTTCATAGCACCAAATTTGAAGTGACAAGGATTTTTTTCAAGAATCCAATACCTCAGTGCTTCAGTTGTTCCCCTATGTGACTCAGACACAGCATGGCCCACAAATCTGGCTGAGCACTGCTCATTGTCAGGCCCTGCTATCAGCAGCATGGTGATCATGATGTCACATGAACACAGCCTTCCCTTACCTTAGAAAATAAAATAGAAACTTGTGCTTATTTAAAACAGAGTTTAAAAACAGAATTCAAGGCTGTGGGCTACTCTGAGGGTGCCTGGGAGCTACTAGTAACTCCAAACGACTGGTTGGAGACAACTGATCTAGGCTGAGGGATTTGTGGGTTAATACTCATAGCAAACATCATTTTAATTTGGTATGTAACAAATTACATATATATGTACAGTTGCAAATAAGATATAATGTGTTTTCAGATGTTACATGATGTGAAATATCTACATTTCAAATGGAATTCATACATATACATAGATACACCTCTAAATACACATCAAATAAAATGTAGGGCTCAAAACACACAACACATAACAATGTTGTAGTTTTCCCTAATCATAAAGTCCTGAAAAGTTCATATCCTTCCCTGTTTTATGCGCTGTAAAAAATAACTGACACTTCACTTCAATCACTACACCACTCATGAACTCAAAGACACATTCTAGCCTGTGTTTTAAATACACATAGGTAGAATTACTAATACATTTTAAACACATATCTGTTCATGTGGTGAGCCACAGAGCTTTCTTTAGAGGTCCTCTGTTGCCAGCAACTGTCAAGTCAAGTCAAGTCAAGAGATTTATATAGCGCGCTACATACCCATAGGGTCTCAAGGCGCTTGAGGCAGGGTGGGGGATTACTTGTCGAATATCCAAGTTTTTTTTTTTTTTTGTGCAAAACCTTTATTGCACATTTGCATAGTACACAGCGGAACGCCTACAACCCTGCGGGCCGGCCGCTATCAAGGATCAGTGCATAGCGTGTTTCCAGTAAAACAAGTAGCGAGATTATAAAGGATAAGACATACTGGAGTAGTAAAAGTGCATGTAGATCAAGTATTCAATGCAGGAATTGAGGTTTTGGTGGAGATTTTTTCATTTTTTGGAAAACAACAAACACAGAACAATAACAAGTAGGAATGGTCATTTGGTCTGGCATGAATCAGAGCAACATAGATAACAATCGTCCCTCGGGAACATGGGGATTCGGGGTCCCCGGTCAGTACCTGCGTGTCTCCTAGTCCCATGAACCCCCCTCCCCCCTCACAGTTCCACAGTGTAGGTGTCCATAGGTTGCCTCCCGCCACAAGTCGGGACGCCATCTCACTTCTGCAACCCGTCTAAGTTACCCTCCTTCACCCTCGTCATCAGAATCTTCCAGGTCCTCCTCCCGCAAGGGCTCACAAAGGTCCCCTCTATATTCGTTCCACTTCAGCCAGATCTTATTCCATTTCACCGGGCAGGCTCGGTTAGAGTAGACCGCCCGTTCGGTCAACATCACACGATCCATGTTAAGGCACCATTGGGATTTAGTTGGGAGATCCGCTGCCCCCCAACGTTGCGCTATGTCCCTCTTTGCCACCATTATCCCTGCCGTGACCCAAAGCCGCTCATAACGGGACAGATCGGTGGGTTCCCAGATGTTCAGTAGGCTCCGTCTTGGGTTAGGCAGTATAGAGTGATTAAGTGTCTGTGAGAGAGTGCGGTGTATTTGTTTCCAATATTCCTGTATCTTGGGGCAGTCCCATATGGTGTGGAAGAACGTGCCCTCCTCCCCGCACCCTCGCAGACAGTAAGGGTGTGGCGCTCTGTGTATGCGGTGCAGCATTGTCCGCGTGTAATAAACCCGGTGCAGGATCTTAAATTGTACCAGTCGCATGCGTGCTGAGATGCCAACCTCTTTGGGGGACCCAAGTGCCTCGTTCCACTCGTGTTCGTCCATGTCATCAATTTCCCCTTCCCATTTCTCTTTCAGGTGGGATGTGGGATCGGGGTGTTATTAAGTAATTTGCGATAAGTGAGGGACGTTGCACGTTCCAACATGTAGACTGTGAGTAAGCGGTCTTCTAAGGGTGAGGATTCTGGCAGTAGTGTGGTGGCTGGGATAGCCGCAAGCATAGCATGGCGTATCTGAATGTATCTATATAGTTCCCTATCATTGAGCTCATAGAGTTCCTGGAGGCGGGTAAAAGGTACCACCTCATTTCCCTCCCACAGATCGCCCACCGTAGATATACCTATTGTGTCCCATTGTGTAAACCCCTTGGTGTTCCTGAGGTTGCCCAGTGCGCGTGAGTCCCACAGTGGTGTCATCTTCGTGATTTTCCCTTTCCAGCCCAGAGCTGTCGTCGCCGCATGCCAAATTTGTACAGTTAATTTGGTGGGGCCGACCAAGGTCCGTACCTTGCGGTGGTCGTACAGCGGACCCAACATGCCCTCCGCGCCCAGCTGCGCCCTGTCGGAATGGTATGCCGGCTCGGTGTGTGGTGCGTGGAGCCATTGGTTAATAGGTTTGAGGTGGGCCGCCCAGTAATATAGTTTTAGGTCTGGAAGCGCAATACCTCCGCTGTACCAGTCCCTGCGCAATTTGGGATGTGCCACTCTTGCCGGGAGAGCGCCCCATAGGAGGTTGGAGACCAGTGCTGCCACCTTCTGAAATAATTTGGGAGGTACCGGGTATGGCGAATTTTCGAGGACATAGAGGAAGCGCGGTAGCGCCATCATCTTGTATAGGGCTGCCCGGCCCAGAAGTGTCAGCGGTAGGCCCGACCAGAACTCGACATCTCGTTTGAGCCTGTCCATGGGCGGTTTCAGGTTTTTATCCATGAATTCCGACGCATCTCTAGTAACGTGTATGCCTAGGTATTTGAAGGACGATCCCGCCAGTCGCAATGGACACGTATCGTCTAGAGTCGGAGCCGGACCTCGCAAAACATATAATTCCGATTTGGACCAGTTCAGCGTGTAGCCGGAGATCCTGCCGTATGTGTCGCAGATGCGCAAGAGGGTATGCTCTCCTCAGGTTCTGTGAGATATACGAGCATGTCATCTGCGTAGAGAGACAGGCGGTCTTCCCAACCCCCGGTCCCCGGTACACCCTTGAGGAGGGGAGAGGCCCGTATGAGAGTCGCCAGGGGCTCTAAGGAGAGAGCAAACAGCAGTGGTGACAGTGGGCAACCCTGCCGTGTGCCTCTTCCCAACGGGAAAGTGCGCGATATATGGCCATTTGCCACTACATGGGCCACCGGGGCCGCGTAGAGCAATCTGACCCATGCCAGGAAGCGAGGTCCAAACCCCAGCCGCTTCAGCGTTTCGAAGAGGTACTCCCACTCCACCAGGTCAAACGCCATTTTGGCATCCAGCGCCAGAATAACCGCCGGGTCTGTGATAGCATCAGATCGAGCCAGGAGACCATGTAGCCGCCGCAGATTCTGAGCAGTGTTCCTGTGTGGCATAAACCCGGACTGATCCGGGTGTATAATCGAGGACAGATGGGGCAGGAGTCTTTGCGCCAGGAGTTTGGCCAGGATTTTCACCTCCGCGTTTAAGAGGGAAATAGGTCGGTACGAGGAGCATTCCTCCGGCGGCTTGCCCAGTTTTGGGATTGTCACAATAGTCGCCACACGCTGATCTAGCGGAAGGGAGCCCCCCTCCAGGCAATCCTTGAACATCCCCAACAGGTATGTGCTAAGGGTGTCCGGCATCACCTGATACCACTCTACCGGTATCCCGTTCGGACCTGAGGTCTTGCCCGGGTTCAGTGCCACAATGGCCATCTGGACCTCGTCGGTTGTAATGTCAGCTTCCAAGTCGTTCGATGCCTCTGGGGATAGGGTCTGGACTGCAATCGGTGCGAGGAGTGCCCTGGCTTCCTCCGATGTAACCTGACGTGTTGGGGTGTATACTTGCTCAAAGTGGGTCGCTAGCAACTCTGTTATATGTCTCGGGTCGGTGTGTGTTACCCCCTGCGCATCCTTTAGGCTCTGGATCCCCCTGGAGCTACCCTCACGTTTATCGAGCCACGCCAGCATCTTCCCCGCCTTGTCCCCCACTTCGTAGACCCTATTCTGAGTGTCCGCGATGTGACCCTTAACTACTGTCCGTAAGTGGTCAGTGTAGAGCTGCTGCTGGAGAGTAAGTGCGTGTAGGGTGGAGGGAGAAGGGTGGGACTCATGGGCCCTGGTCCGTTCCTGCACCGTGATTTCTAGGTCCGCCAGTTCTTGTGTTTGCTGCCTCTTATGTCCGGTTATAGTGTTAATGGCTTGACCCCGCAGAACAGTTTTGTATGCCTCCCAGAGCGTCGCCTGGGAACGCACCGATTGTGAGTTTTCGAGGAAATAGTGTTTCGTGGCTTGTTTAAGTGCCTTACGAACCTGTGGGATCCTGAGACAAGAAGCGCGCAGGGGATAAATGCGCCTACGTGATTTCGTCTGTAGAGAAAGCGTCAGTGTGAGCGGGGAGTGATCTGAAATACCTCGGGGGTGAATCACCGAAGTGTCTACGTGGCTAAGGGCCTCCCCCAGGGATAGGAAGTGGTCTATGCGCGACAGGCTACCGTGCACCGCGGAGTGAAAGGTGTATTGCTGCGTGCCTGGGTGTAGGTGTCTCCAAATGTCGGTCAGGCCCATGGCCGTGGTGAAGCGCCGGAAGTATGTCTCCCCCCCAGTCCGTTTTGGAGTGGGGTATTTATCTAGTTGTGGATCCTGGACAGCATTAAAGTCTCCCCCCAGAATGATCGCACCCTCTGGGAGAGTCAGGAGGAAGTCCCCCAATCTCGGGAGGTGCACTGAGTGCAAGGCAGGCGGGACGTACACTGACACTAGATTCAGGAGTTTCCCTTCCCACTGCCCCTGCACTGCCGCGAAGCAGCCCTGGTCATCAGTTTTGGTGGATAGGGGCAGGAATCGTGAGTTCTTTTGCACGAGTACGCCGGTCCCCCTGGAGCCGGACGTGAAGGCAGAGTGGGCCCACATTTTGTAACCTCGCCTATCTAAGGCCTTAGCAGCTCCCCCCATCAGGTGTGTTTCTTGTAATAGGGCCACAGTAGGACGCAGGCGCTTCACAGCAGTTAAAACCAGTCCACGCTTTACCCTATCACCCAGGCCCCTCACATTCCAGGACAGCACGGTTAATGGCGGAGACTGTGCCTCTGTAGGGTTCAGAGTCCCCGTCTGTACAGTATTACTAGCCATCGGGGAGTATGCGGCGCCCCGGAGATGGGACTGCTCTGTTGGCTGCGCCACCGCACAGCAAGGCGATCAGAGTTCTCATGGGGGCATAGTGTCCCAGTTTATTCTCAACAGTGTCCCCCGAATTCCAGCGGTCCTGAAACAATGTCCTAGACCCCTTGTACCCATTCCTAACAAGAACCATACAAAACAATCCCCCCTCCCTGCCCCCCTGCTTAACGGACCTCCAACTGCCCGCCACCCCAACTTAGCAGAGTGCAATACCCTTCCCAATGAACACAGTACTTGCTTGTAAGGGGGAGAGCGCCTCCCCGGGTTGGCGGCTCCCCTGTAGGCTCTCGGGGTTGCCATGCCAGAGTCAACGTGCTGCTGTGAAAGATTAGTTAGTGCCGGTGGTCGGCGAGGTAGTGCAGTTCAGTGGCCGTCGCCGGAGTCAATCAGTTTCGCCACCCCCTTCAAAGCCATGGGAAGGCGAGCGTTCTGCGCCCTCCGCGCGCCCTGATGTCTGCGAGCCATTCCTGCTGCCTCCTCTGCGGTCCGATTCTTGTCTGTTCGTCCTGCGCTGCCTCCCAACGGTGTGCCAGCCTTCCAGCCAGTCCCGGGCTGTGTCAGGGGAGTCAAAGAACCATACTTTCTTGTCCGCCACCACTCGTAGCCTGGCTGGAAATATCATGGAGTAGGGTAGTTCTTTCTCCCGTAGAGTCTTCTTTACCTCCAGGAACGTCCTCCTCTTCCTCGATACCTCCGCTGTGTAGTCCGGGAAGAAAGCGATTTTGGAGTTTTGGATCTGGATGGTCGGCGCCACTCTAGCAGCCTGCAAGATGGCGTCTCTGTCCCGGAAATTAAACAGCCTCGCCAGTATTGGTCGCGGCGGGCCTCCGGTCTTGGGCTTCCCTCCTGGAACCCGATGGGCTCTTTCAACCGAGAAGAAGTTCGATAGGCCTTTAGGCTGGAGCCGGGTCTTCACCAGATCCTCCACGTACAGGTCTAGGGCCCCCGTGTCTTCCGATTCCGGAACGCCCAGGATACGAACATTATTGCGCCTCGAGCGACCTTCCTGGTCGTCCAGCTTGTCTCTAAGGAGTTTGTTGTCCGTTTGCAGGTGCTCCATCGCAATTTGCAGTTCAGACACGTCCTCAATCAAAGATTTCGTGACTACTTCGACTTGCTTGACCCGTTCGTTCATTTTTTGCAAATCCGCCCTGATTAAGGTGACTTCGGTCGCCGTGGCCCCCACAGTTTCTTGTACCTGCGCCAGCGCCGCCAGGACATCGTCCAGTGTGGCTTTCTTCCCCGCCTCCGCCTCCGCCATTTTCCCTCCAACGGTTTTGCGTTGGTCTTGTGGTGGCGAGCGTCGGTCATATGCAAATTTGTCCAGCTTAGCCTGGGTCGTAGTGTTCTTGGGGCCTCTGTGCGACATGGCGTGGTTCTTTTCGGGGCGGCACAGTGACTTCCCCGGTCGCCTGCGCCGAGTAATGGCGGCGACGAACCTGGAGGATCCGTCGTCTTCCAAGTCCCCTGTAGCGCTGAATATGCCCGGAGAGGGTCAACAGGTGGTCGGAGGGTGGGCACTCGGGCTCCGGTCTCTTCGGAGAGAGTTAGCGGGTCCTCGGAAGGAGGCGATCGTTGAGCCGGCACTTCCGGTCTTTCGGACCCGATTGTCGGCTACTTCCGGCTGGGCTCAGCCCGGCTGTGGCTCCGAGGTTTTCTGGTCGCGTGTAGGCCCGGCTCCTCCTCCGCCTTCGGCCTGCGGCAACTTGCTGTTTCGGGCTTTCGCCGCACCGGAAAGTTCCGGAGATGGTCGCTGCACGGTCTCTGGGTCCGGTTCCCCTTCTGGAGCCGGAATGAGCAGGATAATTGTGCGGATTGATGCGGAAAGCCGCCTTTACCCGGGAGCCTCCCTAAGCTGCGGCCGCCATCGTTGGCTGCTAGCCACGCCCCTCGAATATCCAAGTTTTAAGTTGCTTTCTGAATGCTAGGTGGTTCTGAGTAAGGCGAAGGTGAGTGGGAAGTGAGTTCCAGGTTTTAGCTGCCAGGTAGGAGAAGGATCTACCTCCCATGGTGGTTTTGTTGATGCGAGGTACAGTGGCAAGGGCTTGGTTGGAGGATCGCAGCTGACGGGAGGGGGTGTAGAAGGACAGTCGTGTGTTGAGGCATTCGGGTCCAAGTTCGTAAAGTGCTTTGTGTGCGTGGGTTAGGAGGCGGAAAGTGATCCTCTTATTAACGGGGAGCCAGTGGAGGTTTTTCAGGTGACCAGAGATGTGGTCTTTACGCGGGATGTCTAGTATGAGCCTGGCTGAAGCGTTCTGGATGCGTTGAAGTTTTTTCTGGAGTTTTGCGTTGGTACCGGCGTATAGGGTGTTTCCGTAGTCCAGGCGGCTCGTGACCAGTGCGTGGGTGACCGTTTTTCTAGTTTCGGTGGGGATCCAGCGAAATGTTTTTTTGAGCATGCGAAGGATGTTGTAGCAAGATGATGAAACGGCGTTGACTTGTCTGGTCATCGAGAGTGAGGAGTCCAGGATGACGCCCAGGTTCCGTGCGTGGTCCGTCGGGATGGGTGCTTTTCCAAGGGCCTCTGGCCACCAAGAGTCATCCCAGGCGGAGGGGGAGGTGCCTAAGATGAGGACTTCTGTTTTGTCTGAGTTCAGTTTCAGACGGCTGTGCTTCATCCATTCGGCTACTTCTTTCATTCCTTCGTGTAAGTTGGTTTTGGCGGTGTTAGGGTCTTTGGTGAGTGAGAGGATCAGTTGAGTGTCCTCAGCGTAGGAGATGATGTTGAGATTGCGTTGGCGAGCGATGGCCGCAAGGGGGCTCATGTATACGTTGAAGAGGGTGGGGCTGAGTGACGATCCTTGTGGCACGCCGCAGATGACATCTGAGGCCTCTGACTTGAATGGTGGGAGGCGGACTCTCTGGGTTCTTCCGGTGAGGAATGAGGTGATCCATTCCAGTGCTTTTCCTTGGATTCCGACGTTTCTGAGGCGTTGTAGAAGGGTGCTATGACAGACTGTGTCGAAGGCAGCGGAGAGGTCAAGGAGGATGAGGGCGACTGTGTCTCCATTGTCCAGTAGAGTTCGAATGTCGTCTGTTGCTGCGATAAGTGCGGTCTCGGTGCTGTGTTTGGCTCGGAAGCCGGACTGTGAGGAGTCGAGGGATTTGTTGGCTTCGAGGAAGGTGGCGAGCTGGTTGTTGACAGCTTTCTCGATGACTTTGGCCGGGAATGGAAGAAGCGAGATGGGGCGGTAGTTTTTGAGTTCGGTGGGGTCAGCTGTGGGTTTTTTCAGAAGGGCGCTGAGTTCTGCGTGTTTCCAGCTTTCCGGGAAAGTGGCGGAGTTGAGGGAGCAGTTGATGACATCTCGGAGGTGTGGTGCTATGATGTAGTCTGCATTGTTGAAGATGTGGTGAGGGCATAGGTCAGTTGGGGATCCTGAGTGGATGGAGTTCATCCAGCTCCTTTGGCAAGAAGGCTGTGACCCTGTCATCTGCTCTTCTTGGGATCCTGGCTCCAAGGGGTCGGAAACAGCAGCAAAAGTAGAAGCGGTCTTGTTGGCAGTGTTAGGGGGCAAATTAGCTTTTTTCAAAATGCAGCGTACATGTATAAAATGTATGCGATCATCAACGGATACAGACACAGCCACTGGCTTTCGTAGATGGCGTTCACACATGTTAGCTTATGGCAGTGTCCGTCATAGTGTTTCCCACACACCACCGAGTCAACATCTGCCACGGCCATCTAATTCCAAGTGTCCTGATGGCGAGGTCAGACGCACACCATTTTAGATAGTCAAATGGTGTGTTTGTCAATGGTTAGTTCATCACGACCACTAAAAATGGTAGCCAGTCTGTTTACGTATATAAAATGCTAATGTCACTCATTAATTTGAAAATAAATATTGATAAGTAATGTGTTACTGTGGTTAAATAGTTGTGTGGTGTTGTTCACTAAAAGCCTAAGTTTATGACTTTCAGTATTCACAAAGGTAAACTGAGACCAAAATCTACGTTCACAACTTGCGGTAGTCATAAAAATAAGCTACAAACATGATCTTTACTTTTACACTCGGGCAGAAATCTCTGCCCCGCGTACAGAGATTTCACTCTGCACCACTTCACGAGTACACTCTGGGTGTGGAGTGGAATCTCCAATCTCAGGGCAGAAATTCTGGCCCGAGTGCGGACCTAAAGCTACTACTTGAAACTTTCCTTTGTGAGTTCTGAAAGTCATAAACTTGGAATTTTGGTCTATGTTTACCTTTGTGAGTACTGAAAGTTGTAACTTTGTAAATTGGGCTAGAATCAATATTCTTGACAATGATAGTCTGTGTCCTGATATTTCTGTAGCAACAATATTTTTTGACAATATTTCTGCATCACAAAGCTGAACTCAATATTTTGTCCAACTACCCCAGGAGCAATAGGATTTTTCTTATAGATGGGGGGCAAGAGGGGCTGGTCTAGCAAGGGAAAGAGAAAAAGGTACAGCAGCATTATCCGACCAGAGAAACAGTATGGGTAAAAAAGTTTCAAGAGGATTTTGATGGCAAAAATAAGATCCAGAATATGCTGTCACGGTTTCAGGATGCCAGATAAGTAAGGGAGCTACCATAGACAAAACACACAGAACACCTTCCTCTGTTTCGAATGTTACCTCAATTTCACGCAGGCTAGCCTATGGAACTACAAATCCCAGAAGGCCTTGGGGTGCCCCGACAGGCAGAAGAAACCAGGTGACTGCCAAGGGCGTGTTCCGATATAAGCCCCGCCTCTTTGTGTAAACAGTGCTTGACAATTTTCCTTGTAGCCGAGATTTGGATGGTGCTTCCCCGTTAGAGAATTTCCTGGTACAGCGCCTCTGGGACGCTGTCTATCTTCACCAAAGGCTGTGTTTCACTTCCGAGCACTCGGGTGCTCGTTTTCCCGGATTTCAGAAGCCGTCACCTTAAAGCTACTCCCTTGCTGATGCAGGTATTTCTTCCGCATTCCCGAGAGTCGGAGACTGCGCAGAGAGGCGCTCTCCTCTCGGGTTTATTGTTTGTTACCGTAACATTACTCTGCAGTGCAGCGGATCTGCCCGTGTTCTGAGGGCTCACCGCTTACTTTGTCATCAACAGATTCTACCTCTGCAGTCTTCAAGAGGTGAATACAGGGGGCTGTTCGAGGATTGGGCTGCCCAGTAATTTCTGACTTACGTCCCAGCTGGGACTCGTTTATCTTATCGTGTTCTGCATACTTCAGGGGTATAATTATTCTAGAAGTTTCTTTTGGCAGAACGTGTTTTGTGGAGTGCTGGAAGACTATTCAGCCATATACTTTGGAAGTATCCTTTTTGTACAAAACAATCCAGTGATGATTTTGGATCTTGCCCTCCATGTATTGGAGTTCTGGTGACTATAGGAGTTCTCTGGGTTCCTATGTGGTTGATACTATGAAGTCTCAGGCGCAGAAACTTATGTGAGTGTAACATGTTTCTGGGTATAGTGGCGTCCCGTATGTATGGATGTTGTGTCTCTTACTTTCTTCTTGCTTTCTATTACACACAGTGTTACCAGAGGAAGGCAGGCGACCTAGACCAGACCTGTGAAGTAAATGGACTTCTTTATTATTTTATCCCCTCCCCTTTTCCCTGGGTGCTCCTTTTCCCGCAGTGTTGTCCTTGCATTGTGGTGGGTGTAGTGTTCAGGGTAAGAGGGAGGCTACTCTTCACGGCATCGTTCCTGCTGGCTTTTACAGAGAGGTTAGTGGCGTGGATACTACCTGGTGCTGCTGACAACCCTGACAGATTGTCAAGCCCAAGTTGGACGCTAAGCCCGAATGATGGATACCAATGTGGAATTGACCTTGTTGCTGGAGAGTATAGCTGCTCTGCAACAGGAGGTACAAACCTCACGCTTGGAATACCAAGAACTTAGGAAAGAAATGGGCACCTTACGAAGGGAGGTGGCGGACCTAACCCGGCAGGGTAAAGGGTCTTATATAAGGGAAGCAACTTTACCCCCTCCAACACATGCCGCGCATCCACCAGCTCCTACACAAGGGGGAGGCTTTTTTGGTACCAGTCCAACACCCCCACCTATAACCGACACTATTCCTACAGTCCATGTTATACAAAACACCAGAATCCCCTTGGCTCCTCCTGAACATTTCTACGGGGATCCTAAGAAACTTTTCTGAACCAATGTCATCTGCATTTCCTCTACAAGCCTGCAGTCTTTCAGGATGAGGCCGCCAAGACTGCCTTTGTGATGACCTACATGGGAGGAAATGCCGCTAGCTGGACAATTCCGTTGATGGAACGCAACGATTCTGTATTGCACAGATTCACCGATTTCTGTCTAGAAATTAGGAAATAGTTTGACTGCAAATCCCATATGATGTCCTTGGATCGTGAATTAATTACACTCCGACAAGGTTCGCAGGACCTACTCACATATAACACGACGTTCAACCGTCTGATAGTGGAAACCGACTGGCCACAGGAAAAACGAATCACTCTCTTCTACCAGGGTTTAAGGGGTGAATTAAAAGACGTTCTATCTCAGGTGGTACAGCTGCCCCAAACCTGTGAAGAAATGATTGACCTTACAGTCCAGCTTGATCATCGGATACAGGAAAGAAAAGGAGACAGGACAAAAGGAGATATGCGTTTTTTCCTCCCTAGACCCAAGCCTCAGCCCGAAGAACACTCCAAACAGATGGACAGAGCAGAGCCGATGCAAATAGGAGGCACCAGAGGGCCTGTTACCACAGAGGAAGAAGAAAAATTGAGAAAAATGAAACTATGCCAGTATTGTGGTAAAGGGGTTCAGTTTATCAGAGAATGCAGTGCCCGAGCTCAGCTTCCAGAAAAAGGTATCAATCAACGTGGGCAGGCTTTGTTTGGATCCAAAGAGAAGTCGGAAAACTAACAGGCCAGAATCAAAAGGAGATCACTGGTTCAGAAGGCGCTTGGAATACGATCTTGTCAGTTATTGCCAATACCATCCAACCCGCAGTAGCACACCTGTCAGTATCCATTTACATATGGAAGATAACCAAAACATCACCATGGCAGCATTACTGGACTCCGGGGCAACGGGTAACTTCATTGATCAGGAATACTCCAAGACCATAGGTATAGCTTGTGAAAAGAAAAAGGCCCCAACGAAGGTAAAAGCAGTAGATGGAACTGCGCTGACCTCAGGACCTGTTTGGTACCATACAGTTCCCATCATGATGCGGTTCTGACAAAACCACTATGAAAACATACAATTCGATATCATAGACACTCCTCAGTTCCGTCTCATCTTGGGTATGCCCTGGCTTACTTTACAATACCCTGTTGTTGGATGGGCCGCTCGCACCATGATCCTGAAGTCTGAATATTGCAGAGTGCATTGCAGCCAACAGGCGGTTCTTTCTGATAAACCCCGAGAGGAGTCTCAGGCCAGCCTACTGGCCACCGCTTGCACTAATCCTGTGCTTTGTTGTGCTATCTCATTACCGAGTGAATATGAAGAATATCAGCTGGTATTCGACAAACAGATGGCTACCCAACTTCCACCCCATCAAGTCTATGACTGCAGGATCGAGCTAATCCCTGGAGCAGAGATTCCATGTAGCCGGGTATATGCTCTAACGGAACCAGAGATGCACTGCTTACGAAACTACCTCGATGAAAACCTTGCTTCAGGTTTTATAAGACATTCCTCATCACCCGCTTCTTCGCCTCTCTTTTTTTATCTCTAAGAAGGATTGCAATGAGTTGCGCCCCTGCATCGACTACCGAGCGATTAACCGGGTCACAATAAAAATCGCTACCCCCTACCCTTGATTCCATTTTTATTGGACCAGCTAAAAGGGGGTCGTTATTTCACTAAACTACATCTACGAGGAGCCTACCACCTGGTCAGGGTCAAACACGGCGTTGAATGGAAAACCACCTTCCGAACTAAGTTCGGTCTTTTTGAGTACAGAGTAATGCCCTTCGGGCTCTGCAATGCCCCAGCGGTGTTTCAATACTTCATGGATGAAGTACTTCGAGGATTGCTGGATACGATCTGCATTGTATACATAGACGATATCCTTGTCTATTCGTCCAGCCTCCCTGAACACATTCTCCATGTGAAAACCGTCCTAGAACGACTGCGGCTGCATTCATTATACGCCAAATTGGAAAAGTGTTTGTTTCATGTCCAAGAGGTTGCATTTATGGGGTATGTTATCAATGCAAACGGATTCCAGATGGAAACAGGCAAGGTGGAAGCAATCACCCGATGGAAAAACCCACAACATGTGAAATCCATTCAATGTTTCTTGGGCTTCGCCAATTATTATCTGCGTTTTATAAAGGACTTCTCGAAGATCATCCACTCTATCTCCAGCTTGTTAAGAAAAAACACTACTTTCCTGTGAGGAGAAGAAGCTGAGAAATCCTTCAATATACTTAAAGAAAGATTCACACATGCCCCTATCCTCAGACACCCCTATCCACAACTTCCGTTCATAATGGAGACTGATGCCTCACAATATGCACTCGGAGGGGTGCTGTCTCAATTACATCCTACAACCGGGCAGCTACACCTGGTGACTTATTTTTTGAAAAACTCACTCCCAGCTAAGTGAACTACTCCATTTCTGACAAAGAGTTACTTGCCATCAAACGGGCTTGTGAGGAATGGAGGCATTATCTCCTAGGAGCACATCATGTTATCGAGATATACGCTGATCACAGGAACCTGTTGTTTTTTAAAACAGCCAAAGCTCTAACACCGCATCAGCTATGATGGGCTCTGTTCTTTTCTGATTATGATTTTGTTATTAAATACAGGCCCGGACCACAGAACGGCAAAGCCGATGCATTATCCCGCATTGATGATTCCGAATGCTCGTTGTCACCTGGAATACCTGAACTTCCATCTATTATTCCTGAAACGTGTTTTCCTACCACATCAATGACCTTGATTACTTCACAAAACTTCATAGAGGATCTCAAAGTGTCTGTAGCAAATATAGACAGTGATGCTTGAATTCAAGAATATCCAGAATACCGCACAGAAAAAGAAGACCTGTTGTACCATTATCAAGCATTGTATGTCCCAAACAGTAACCTACAGAACCAGGTGTTAGCCTGGGCACACGACTCCACATTGGGAGGACATCTGGGAAGATATAAAACCATTGCCAGTATCGAAAGATCTTTTTGGTGGCCTTCGTTGAGGAAAGACACTGCGACGTACCTACAAAATTGTGCTGTATGTGCACAAGGAAAGGCCGACCACAAAAAAACAATGGGTCTCCTACTCCCTTTACCAATTCCCCCTAGACCTTGGCATACAGTGTCTATGGATTTTATCGAGAGATGCCACCCTGTGAGGGGTACACAACAATATTGGTGGTCGTAGACCATTTGTCTAAGATGGGACACTTTATAGCTCTCAAACGGTTACCTATGTCCTCCGAGCTGGTCCTTGTATTCTTGCAAAATATAATCAAACTTCATGGAATCCCAAGTATCCTGGTCACTGACAGAGGCTCACAATTCACTTCTCAATTCTGGAAAGCTTTATGCAAGAACAAGCACATCGAAGCCAAACTCTCAAGCAGCTACCATCCAGAAACAGATGGAAAGACAGAACGCTTGAACCAAACCTTGGAGCAATATCTCCATTGCTTCACACTCCAAAATTCTTCCAATTGGTATCCTTTGTTATGGACAGCGGAATTTGCTTACAACAACGCTGAACACTCGACTTTAGGGTGTTTGCCTTTCTTTTGTTTGAACGGTCATCATCCCAACATGCTTCCATTTGAATGGCTGGTCAGACCAAGCTTCCAAGCTTCCAAGCATCCAAGAACATCGTGCTCATCTCAAGGCCGTGTTACTTGATACCAAGAAACATCTTTTATCAGCCCAGCAAACACAGAAACTCTCTGCTGATAGAAAGAGAAACCCGGAACCTAATTACCAGGTGGGGGACAAGGTCTGGTTGGCTACCAAAAACATCCACCTTAAGGGGTCAATAAACTGAAGCCTAAATACATTGGTCTCTATGGGATAGAGGAAGTCATAAATCCCGTAGCCATAAGGTTGTCCTTGCCCGTATCATGGCATATCCATCCTGTATTCCATGTCTCTTTACTCCAGCCCTGTCCCATCAGCATGAGGTTACCTGACCGCCCCTCCCTATTGAAATTGATGGCCAGGATGAGTACGAAGTGCAAGTACTCCTCGATTCACGGCGACTGGTTAGGGGCGAGTACAGTATCTTGTAGAGTGGAAGGGTTATGGGGTTGAGGACAGGACGTGGGAGCCTGAGCAGAACCTCAACTGTCCCTACTTAGTGGATCAGTTCCACGCTAGCCACCCAGAAAAGCCTGGACCGCCACCGAGTCGGCGATCCTTGCGAGGGGGTTCTGTTGCAGTTTCAGGATGCTAGATAAGAAAGGGAGCTATCATAGACAAAACACACAAAACACCTTCCTCTGTTTCGAATGTTACCTCAATTTCACGCAGGCAAGCCTATGGAACTACAAATCCCAGGAGGCCTTGGGGCGCTGTCACGGTAAGAAAATTCCAGGTGACTCCCAAGGGCCTGTTCTGATATAAGCACCGCCTCTTTGTATAAACAGTGCTTGACAATTTTCCTTGTAGCCGAGATTTGGATGGTGCTTCCCTGTTAGAGAATTTCCCGGTACAGCGCCTCTGGGACGCTGTCTATCTTCACCAAAGGCTGTGTTTCACTTCCGAGCACTCGGGTGCTCATTTTCCTGCATTTCGGAAGCCGTCGCCTTCGAGCCGCTCCCTTGCTGATGCCGCAGGTATTTCTTCTGCATTCCTGTGAGTCGAAGACTGTGCAGAGAGGCGCTCTCCTCTCGGGTTTATTGTTTGTTACCGTAACATTACTCTGCAGCTCAACGGATCTGCCCGTGTTCTGAGGGCTCTCTGCATATTTTGTCATCAATGGATTCTACCTCTTCAGTCGTCAAAAGGTGAATACAGGGGGCTGTTCGAGGATTGGGCTGCCCACTAATTTGACTTATGTCCTGGCTGGGACTCGGTTATCTTATCGTGTTCTGCATACTTCTGGGGTATAATTATTCTAGAAGTTTCTTTTGTCAGAACATGTTTTGTGCAGTGCTGGAAGACTATTCAGCCATATACTTTGGAAGTATCCTTTTTGTACAAAACAATCCCGTGATGATTTTGGATCTTGCCCTCCATGTAATGGAGTTCTGGTGACTATAGAAGTTTTCTGGGTTCCTATGTGGTTGATACTATGAAGTCTCAGGCGCAGAAACTTATGTGAGTGTAACATATTTCTGGGTATAGTGGTGTCACGTATGTATGCATGTTGTGTCTCTTACTTTCTTCTTGCTTTCTAATACATACAGTGTTACCAGAGAAAGGCAGGTGACCTAGACCAGACCTGTGAAGTAACGGGACTTCTTTATTATTTTATCCCCTTCCCTTTTCCCCTGGGTGCTCCTTTTCCCGCAGTGCTGTCCTTGCATTGTGGTGGGGGTAGTGTTCAGGGTAAGAGGGAGGCTACTCTTCAAGGCATTGTTCCTGCTGGCTGTTACAGAAAGGTTAGTGGCGTGGATACTTCCTGGTGCTGCTGACAACCCTGACATATGGTTAGTGCTATGCGTTTAGAAGAGACTAGTCGGGAGAGACCTAATGTAGGAAGTAAACCATTTAGTTTGTTGATGTAAGTATTGTCCAAGTCCTCAAAGTGACACTTGAGATCGCCCAAAATGTGAAAATTAGATTCACGAAGTGCTTAGGGTTCTAAGCACTGAGCTAAGGCTTTGGAGAATTCTTCCTGGGGACCTGTGGGGGATAGATCAGGGCTTATTAAACAGATGAGTTATTAGAGAATTTAAAGGTTGATGATTACATCTTTGGAGTGGGGGGTTTTATTATCAAGTATAGTGCAAGATATGTTATTGTGGCCTATCATGGCAATACCCAGGTTTATTGATGCAATCATGGTGGGTGAGGGTGTAGTCAGTGAGGATGGAATCAATAATTATTGAGTGCAGGATGTGAGGGGAGGTTTCAAAGCTCACCAGTTGGAAAGGGGTCTTAGTTTTATCATACCTGATGACTTCAAAGTGGCTAAATCATGTGAACAGATCTTTAATCCACCTCGCCATAAACTCTGTGCTGAAGGCTTCTGGTGTTGCCTGCCTTTTCCTGGACTGTGAAGGTTCAGTTGCAGCAGACTTCTCCAGAGTGCAGCATCGACTAGAATAATTTCACAGATTAGATTATGGCTGCTGGAATGCCTAAAGAAGCTGACTGGTAAGAAGTAGCTTGAGGCAGTGGGGCGGCAACTTACTGATTCTGTTGTGTGGCAGTCAGATGCACTCACCTGAGTAGACAGTACAACCAGGCCTCGCCCGCTGAATGCTGGTGACGCAGCTGGTGGCTGCCCAGCCACACCACTGGATGGTCACATGCCGGTGAGCCATATCTCCTTCTGGCCTCCCTAGGGTCAGAAACGTTGATTTGAGGAACACTGTCATAGACCAGCTGATAGGCCTGAGGGGCGCCGGTGGCCACGCTCAGAGGGGGGAAGACATTGAAGTCACCCATTTTGGCTAATATAATGGTGAACCTCTCCCAGTTGGGTTGCATGCCTGTTCTTTCACCCACTCTAGCGCACTACTCCAACTGATCACTGGGGGCTCTGAGAGACCATGTGTGATGAATATTAAGATTGGTCAGGGCGGCTCTACGATGATGACTCCTGTGGACCCTGGGCAGCTGGCTGTGAGAAATATCCCCCGTGCAACTTGGGGATGTAGTGGCGCATTTGGCTGACTAACAGGGTTATGGTTCAGGGCACAGAGCATGGTATGGCCCTTTGAGGGTAAGCAGTGGTGTTGACAGTTCCCCTCCTACTCTTCTGCTGCACCCTGATCTTCCCTGTACCCAAACTGCAATGTGGCTCCATGAACAACTGAATTGTATGATCCCAATTTTTTGAGGAAAATGTGGGATCGAATAGCTCCTTTCTCAACATATGGGAAGCGTTCAAGGTAACACTACATGGGCATTTGTATTCAATCCACAGTGGACCTCAGAGGGTGTTTGACTGGATTGCCGGAATAAGAATCCTGAACGGAAAGTAGCCTCAGACAGCGACCTCATCACATCCTAACACAAGGCTTGTGAGGGGCACATGGTCTTAGCTGAGCAACAACACTGCCTTGATTATGCAGCATATGCAACGCACCATCATACTGAAGGGAACAAACCTGGCAAACTCCTAGTCAGACGATATTCCACTCTGACTAATGTTTAGGACAACACATTTTCATGCAATGTTATTTTTCTAAACCGTTCCATCATCATAACATTTTAATTAGACATTTACTTTGGATTCTATTTGTGATTAAACTAATTAAAGTAGGACAGCCCTTATTTCAGAAATTGGAAAAAGACTGGTATTATTGTTTCTTGTGTTCATTGATGTCCTGCTGTGGGGAATGTATGTATGCTTGACCTTTAAAATGTAAGAACCGAGTTGTTTGTTCAAAATGGGGGTGCAAAAGGGAACATGTAAAATGCAAAAAAAGCATTGTACTGAAAGCTGAATGAACAGGGGGTGGGAAAGCTGAGGTAAAGTTGCAAGGAGATACCGGTGGAAAGGAGAAAATGGGGATTCATCAACAGAAGAATGTTAACACATGGAGCACAAAGGAGATTGATAGTATTTGTAAAGAGTAGCCTGCTGTGGAAGCTTGCCAAATCTATATGGGGTGACTTGAAAAGGTGTATCTTTGTCAGTAAGATTGGGAGGAGTGGCCTTAAGATTTTCCATTCGCATATACTGATAAAATACATTAGACGACATGGAGGGCATGAAGGAGGCTTAATCGGCAGTGGAAAAGAGAGGTTTGTTGATTGTTAGGGTACAAAATTGGAGGAAACACAAAATTTTGTAAAATAATCAACATTCTAGAAGACAGTAAAAGCAAAGGGAGTGGGTAAGTGTATTTTTGTCTGTGTGTATTTAAAAATCCCAGGTGAAACCTGACAGATACCTCATAATACCCGAATGAGAGCACCTTTACACAACAAATTCCTAGAAAATAAATGTATTTAGGTGGGTGTAGCACCCCAAATATCCCTTCTGAATCTAAGCCCCTGGTGACTCACTCAAGAAAAGGGAGCATGAGAAGGTTAGTTAAACCAAACACCTGTGACTGATAAAATGTCTATTACAGTCTTCCATCTTCACATTCCTACCATTTGGACAATAGCCTTCAGTCTCCTTTTCCAGTTGCAAGTGGTGTGATTTAATACACCTTATCTAAAGCATCTCCAGTGTCATTGCTGCATTTGAAGACTATCTTGCCAGAGCACTCAAGTTAAATATACCATCTCATCTTCTTTCAGTACAGTGCATGTCACTTCCTCACTCTAGCGCTTGGGCGCCTCAGGGCAGCAATTTGCGCTCTAAAAATTCACTTTCATTCATTTCATTCATTCATTCAATTACATATTGAATGTTGAAGGTGTGTTAAGATAACACCCTTTAAACAGGAGCATAATGCTGGCCTCGGATGGGCAGGGAGACCTCTAACCCTTCAGTAGCTCCTATTCAGCCCAAGACCTATATATATGTGTGAAAAATGAAGACTGA
The DNA here is from genome assembly GCF_964263255.1 of Lissotriton vulgaris. Taxonomy (NCBI): domain Eukaryota; kingdom Metazoa; phylum Chordata; class Amphibia; order Caudata; family Salamandridae; genus Lissotriton; species Lissotriton vulgaris. Next base: position 624,886,238 of record NC_141689.1, read on the forward strand.
GGGGACCCTCTTGATATACTTTCGATGGGCCACATCATTTTGCGTTACAAACTGCCTTTAACAATTCAGGTATATTAAACAATGAGTATCACATCAGGGCAGCAGCGGCCCATACTTAAGGGCTGAGGGGTCCTACCTACACCCACCTTTTTCCCGACGGGAAGAATATATGTCAGGCTGAGCAAAGGTCAGACTGATAGACACTATTTTGTTCAGATTAGGCAGCCAGGCACTATATATGCTCTAAATGCGCAAGACCTTGGCTGCCTGAGCTTCACTGTGCATAACTGAAGATGTCACAGCCCTGTGGCATCAGCCTAGCAAAGAGCTTGGCTGAGGCAAGGGGGAGTGTCACTGATAGCCTTGGACTTGGGTGCTTCAGTTTTAAGACCTGAAGTGTCCAGGGCAAAGTGTATATTACTGATGCCTCGCTACAGACTGGAGTGGGGTCAACAAGTCTCACTGACCCCATCCCACTTTGTGATGACTAAGGGACTGCCGACTTCTCTCACTGGACAATGAGAGTAAGCAGCAATCGCAATCATTAGGAGCCAATGAGACATCCCTCCACCCACCAGAGGTGCTACAGCTGGTAAGTTTGAGGTTTTGTATGAATGCATGTATATTTGTTAGGCATGCTGTGAATGAGTGTGTGTGCGTATGAAAGCATTGGTATGAGTGAGTGTGCAAGTGTGAGTGTGTGGCCCGCCCACTCCCCTTTGTTCAAATTACTGGCTGCCACTACAGAAGATGTGAATTAAGTGCTGGGAGCGCACATGTAACCCTCAACAATAAATACAAAATAATTATCTAAATAAGTATCTAAGGGCCAGATGTAGATAAATGCATGTTTGGGATTCCTTAATCGCGATTTATAGGGAATCGCTTTTAAGGAATCGCAAAATGCCATGTGGGTAAGAATCCCAATATTTTTTGCGATTCCTTAATATTCCTTAATTGTGAATCACAAATTGCGATTTGCAATTAAGGAATACCTTCCCTTTCATTTAGGAATGAATAAGAATTGCTCCCGCAATTTGTGAGTCACCCAGAGGCACTCGGAAATTGCGGGCGCAATTTCAAGGGTGCCAGGGTTCCAAATGGACACCCTGTTGCACCCCTGAAATGTGCATGTGTGCACATGTGGTGCACTTACATGCCCTAAGGGCATGAATGCGTGCCACATGACACTTTAAAAAAAAGCAAAAAAGTGCTTTTTTAAACGAAATCGCTAATTACCACCAACTTGAAGTTGGAGGTAATTAGCGATTCCTTAAGGCTAAAGTGCACTTTCTTTTGTGCTACTTAAATTGCATTTAAGGAATCACAATTTCCGATTGCTTAAATGCTAGAGCAAAATAAGGAATTCCAATTTTGAGATTCCTTATTTTTCTAGTAGGTTTCAGCTTACCTACATTATAGCTATTTTGCCACCTACATCTGGCCCTAAGTGTCTAAATTGGTATCTAATGACTTGTATACACATACATATATATATATATATATATTCACTAAAAAAAACATAGGTTTCACACATGTTATAGTTAGGAATAAGCATTTAAAAACCTTGCAAATTCACTGAAAAAAACATAGGTTTCACACATGTTATAGTTAGCTGGACATTTCACTCATACAAAACCATTGAAATTCCCCCGTTATAGTTAGTTCAGCTAACTATAACTCTCGTGCCCGCAATGCACTGCTGATGACGTCTCATATTAAATTACTCATGTCATGGTCAGTGACATCACTCATGCCATCACTTATGACATCTCAAATGATATCACTGATGACATCACTGATGACATCATCCTTGTGAAAGAGTGGCAGACCTCCTCTCACCATAATATAACCTTTGATACATACATTCAAAAATAGAAACTACAATTTTGAATAGAATGGAGATACCAATACCAGTTACAACAACCTGTTCAGTAATTCCACCATCTACATACACATCCACTCATTCACCAACAGTTCTCCTACATCAGCTTTAAAAAAGACCTCAAACTGTACTTACGCAAGAAATATTGGGGTCCATAATCCTTTCCCCATTCTTTTCCTACTCTCTCCCTTACCCTACATTCCCTCTCCGCCTTCCCCTTTTCTTAGTCTCTTTGTTCCATACTCCCTCCTCTAAATTACTACCTCCCCTTCCTTAGTCTATTTTTCTCTACCCCCATTCACGCCTCACCTCCCTCCACCCTCCTATCACCCATCCTCCCTACTTCTCAGGCTACTGTATATAATTCAATAACATGTAGCCATTTTATTTATGTTTCATTTCTCTTTTGGTTTGACATATGCTAATTTGTATTATGCTACTTGTTCTATATAATCTGACCTGTGTGATCTCTACACTATGAACAATTGTATTATGTCTGTAATATCTTCACTCATATAAAGCGCTCTGATACCCCCGGGGAAAAACAGCATTTACAATGCAACTTTTACCACGCACTACATTTATCACGCAACTTTTACAACGGAAGTCGTTACAACGACTTGAGCTGGGGGGCGCTGTAGGATAGGGAATGGTTTAATTTACTATCGAAAACCTTCCCTACTATCCACGGGGACTGGAGTTGAAATAGTAAATTAAACTGTTCACTATCCAGCGCTCCCCAATGCAAGTCGTTGTAACGAGTTGCGTTGTAAAAGTTGCATGGTAAAGGCATGCGTAGTAACAACATAAATCCACCCCGGGTCCAGCCAGTGCTATATAAAACCTCTATACTAAAATATATAAATAAATAAATTGACTATCATTAATTATTGAATGATGAGTAATTACTTCTGAACAGCAAATACCTGTATTCAAATAAATCTCTTGAATCCTACACACTGAGGGTACTCATCACAGGATTACGTTGGCAGCTTTCTTGTATAGGTGCATGAGTACATATGATGATTGAGTACATGTATGAGTGACTATATAGAACTGTTGGTGAATGAGTGGATGTGGAAGAAGATGTTGGAATAGGGTGTTGTAACTGGTATTGGTATCTCTATTTTCTTGAAAATGTTTGTTTCTATTTTTGAATGTGTGTATTAAAGGTTATATTAGAGTGAGAGGAGCTCTCCCACTCTTTCACAAGGATGATGTCATCAGGGATGTCATTTGAGATGTCATCAGTGATGTCATGAGTGATGTCACTGACCATGTCATGAGTGATGTAATATGTGATGTCATCAGCAGTGCATTGCGGGTGCGCGAGTTATAGTTAGCTGATCTAACTATAACGGGGGAATTTCAAAGGTTTTGTATGAGTAAAATGACCAGCTAACTATAACTGGTGTGAAACCTATGTTTTTTTCAGTGAATTTGCAAGGTTTTTTAAATGCTAAATCCTAACTATAACGTGGTGAAACCTATTATTTTTTCAGTGAATTTCAATGGTTTTGTAAATGATAAATTTGAAATGTATTAATTGTTATATATTTTTATACTGATTTACTACATTATTTTAAATTATTTATTTTTAGATATTTTATTTTTTAAATTACATTACATATTTTTAATATAAATTGAAAAGAAAATGTTTTTACACCTCTCTGCAACGCAGCCCGCTGGTGCATTTGCAGAGGGGGAACTAATTCCCCTTGCATACTGGGGGTATCTGTGGGCCAACTAGCCCACCTGGAACCTCCAGTATGCTCCAGTGGGCTGCATTGCAGAGAGGTGTAATGAGCCCACACCCTTTTTTACACCTCTCTGCAACGCAGCCCCTGGGCGTGTTTGCAGAGGGGGGAACTAATTCCCCTTGCATACTGGGGGTCCCTGGGGGCCAAGTAGCCCACCTGGAACCTCCATTATGCGCCAGGGGGCCGCATTGCAGAGGGGTGTAATAAGGCTATGCCCCTTTTTACACCTCTCTGCAACGCAGCCCCCTGGCTCGTTTGCAGAGGGGGAACTAATTCCCCTTGCATACTGGAGGTCCCTGGGGGCCAACTAGCCCACCAGGAGCCTCCAGTATGCGCCAGGGGTCTGCTTCGCTTTGCCCCGGAGGGCGGCGGTCCCCGGGGCAGTGTGGGGGGGATTGGGCACCCCAACACTTCTTTATTACTGTGCCCCTGGGGGTAATTTTAAAAAAAACATACCAGGTTTAAAAAATAAATTGGGCCTTGGGGGTCCATCTGGGACCACTTGGCAGGCCTAGGGGGTCAGGGTGTTTCTACCCTGCCCCTTTTTGTGTTCTACATGTTTGTTTTTCTGCTTTCTTGTGTCTCGGTCTACTGAGCACTAGATGGCTGCCAACACTTCCTGGTTTGGAGTGTTGAAGGCCAATGAGCATACAGCTTTCTCAGAAAGGTACGCGCACCGTACGAGTACCGTACGCATAAATAGGCGGACCCGTGCGCGCACTTTACGTGCACCCTGTGATTTTTTGAAAAAAAAATAATAATTGTTTACCTTGGGGGTCCTTGTGGGACCCCCTGAGCAGGCCTAGGGGGTCAGGTTGCTTCTACCCTGCCCCCATTTTGAGTTCTACACGTTTGTTTTTCTGCTTTCTTGTGCCTCAGTCTACCGAGGCACAAGATGGCTGCCAACAATTTCTGTTTTGAAGTGTTGACAGACATTGGCAGCCAATCCGCATGCAGCTCGCGCATGCGAAGGTCCGCACACCTACGCATACCGTGCGCGCAAGGTACGCGGACCGTGCTCGTACGGTGCACGCTTATAGATTTATATTTTTTTCTTTTGATTTTCTCAGGAACTACTGGAGGGATTTACATCACTTAAGCAAAAGGGTAATGTGCAAACCGAACTCTACATCTCTGCCAGATTTGGTGTAATTCCGTTCAGCCGTTCGGGCTGTAGCCGTGTCTAATCGTCAGGGTCTTGAGCTCAAATGTCCACGGACTCGATAATTCTCGCTTCGGTGCTTGCTCTAATCATGGGTTCTCACTCTGCAACTCTGGGCATTAAGCTTGCTAATCTCCACAACGGCCCCCCTGCGGCGGGATGCCTGGCTTTCACCTTGGGGATGCCCTGTAGGGGCTATCTCACAGGGAAAAGCCAGGACGGGTTCCCAAGGCAAGCGCCGGGAAACCTCTGGGTAGCTGTGCGCTCAATAAATGCAATAATATGGAAAATAACATGGGGAAAACACGTTTTGGGACTCCCCTTTTTTCTCAGCCCCCACTTGACGAATCCCCCCAAAACTTTCAGGGAAGGAGCGAAGCGGAGCGTGCCATCTTCTTTGAGAAATTCACGAAGATTCATCAACCGGCGCAAAAGTTATTCCCAATAGAATGTTGTGGATTTCCTATGGAAACTAGGTCCTAATTATAACTACCTACTGGCGACGGCCAGTAGGTAATACATATATTACCTACTGGCCGTCGCCAATCGGTAGTAAAAGTTAGGATCTAGTTTCCATAGGAAATCCGCAACATTCTATTGGGAATAACTTTGGCGTTGGTGGACGAATCTTCATGAATTTCTCCAAGAAAATGACCTGCTCGGTTCCGCTCCTTCCCTGAAAGTTTGGGGGTGATTCATCAAGTGGGGGCTGAGAAAAAAGGGGGTCCCAAAACGTGTTTTTCCCATGCAATTTTCCATAATGACCTTTAGCCAGGGCTACAGCCCGAACGGCTGAATGGAATTACACCAAATTTGGAAGAGAGGTAGAGTTTGGTTCGCAGATTGTGCTTTTTGTTGAATGGTGTAAATCTGCTCAGTAGTTCCTTAGAAAATTACAAGTAAAATCATAGCGATATCTAGAGATGGAGTAGAGCACGCGTCAGAGAATCCGTACAATTACGAGCACGAGCTGCATGCTGATTGGCTGTCAACTGTGCGTGAACACTCCAAACCAGGAAGTGTTGGCAGCCATCTTGTTCGTCCCTAGAAGCGACTCAGAAGAAAACAGTTAAACAAAGTTGAGAAATAAGGAAAGGGGGCAGGGTAGAAATATCCTGACTCTCTTGGCTTGCTCTGGGGGGTCGTACATGGATCTTTAGGGTCATTTTTTTTTAAAAATAAAAAATCGGGGGGTACGCGTATGGTATACATATGCGGTGTAAAAGGGAAATAAAAAATAGAAGTCCATTTTATTCATTAGGTCTCGGGGGCAAATACCGGGGGCAATTTGTAGAGCTATATTTCTATGACAGTATGTAAAACTTTCCGTTTTTGTTTTCCTGCATCAGTTGTACTCTAAGCATGCGCAGCCTTGTTTGCAAGTGCACTTTTTTCTTTTTTCTTCAAGTTCGCCAAGCAAACCTCTCCTGATTTTAGGTATTATATTTGCCGCTTTCTTTTCCCGGGTTGTGTGTGTCATCCGGTGCTATACTTTTGTAATATATTAATAAACATATTGCATGTATATTTATTTGAAATGTAGTGTTGAGGCACCAAACGTTGATTACATACTCCGTCCAACCGCCATTTTAGTATTGTTCCTCCGTTATTTTTTATTATACCTGTTACTTTCATTTTACCCTGCGCATATTTTCTCTGTGATCCATGAGATTTCCTGTCACAGACACCATGGTGTTTGTCCTTGGCCTCCGATCTTATCAGACTTGGTCACACGTATACCTAGAAACTAATTTGAAGGGCGTAAGCCACAGCCATTACAACGCGTGTTCGTCAACACAAAGACATTATTAAGATTATGCGTTTATCATGCGTGGTAAATACATACTAGTTGTAAAAGCATGTGTGTTAAAGCAATATGTGTGCTAATGGTTTTGTGGTGACGATGACGCGTGCTTATGAACCGGGTCTGGGCGTGGTGGAGTCTAGGGCACCAGGCGGAGGGCCACGCAGCTCCACTCATACAACATAGAAGTAATATAGGATTTTTCAAACTTAAAAAGAAATGATTTCATAATTATCCTAGATTAAGTCTTCTGTTAGTATGTTCATTAAATACATGAATATATGTTTTTAAACAATTGAAAACATTCTCTTCTTTTTTGCACACTGAAAATTTGATGCGATGCATAACATCAAAGCGTATTCGTAGCGTATGCTGAGAATGAATAGCAGTACAAACCATGGTGCGATCACTCTCTCATTGTCAAATCAGAGCACAGGGAGCGCTATGAGAATGGTTAGAAGGGGTCACTCATTGGAGATCCAATTCAGGTGTGTGGCTTATCCACAGTATCACAACGTTATTTATTAACCTGTTCAAGTTTGAGGTTTGCATGAAATACTTTGCTATAGGCAGGTATGGATGTTTAGGCAGCGCTTATCTCCATGAAGCTTGGTTATTACCATTTACATATAGGTGCCTGAGGGAGGGAAAAGAAGTCTATGTGAATGGCGAGGATTGCACAATAGCACCAGATCACTCCTCAATTTGTAGACACATACAATTGCATGGCTCTTGTAAACAAGATGCGCCTAATTTGGACTGAGTTTTGAAAGGTAGTCCGACACGTGCGATCATAATAACGTTCCGTTTACTGGAAACGGGAGTTATTTACTTTGAAATAATGGAGATTGTTGTGCAATGTTAGCAGGCATTGCTTACATGATTACGGTAACTGAGCGTGTGGTTTGAATAAAAAAAAGTTGTGTTAACTCCTCTGCATGGGAAGCTGGATGTTTCCATCTGGCTGTCGATTTCGACCTTGAAAGCAGAGTCAACCAAATGAGTCGTATAAGAGCACTCTTGTCTCAAAAAGAGGTCACTCTTATATCTGCTACAGAAACATTTGTCCTTCATGTAGCAAAAACCCGCACAGAAGTGCATGCTTTATTAAATACAGACATGCTCTTGAATTTTGGGGAGTTAATTTAGAGTATCTTTAATGTGTCCTTGACTATGGGGTTACCTTACTTTTTTAAATTTAGAAGCAGTGGCCTTGTGAATTTTGTAGAAACTATATTTGGTGTCTTTTTGGGATTTTTTCATTCGATTTTTTCCAGCATCTTTGGTGGATTGCACATTAGTTGCCGGTGTGCTTTTATTAATTTATTTACATAAATATGGATGCATATGCTGCAGCAGACAACAATATGTCCCGGCTGTTGATGGTTTGCAACCGAATGCTTAGTTATTACGGAGTGCTGCCTCTGGCTACATTGAGTGTAGCTTATGGATTATCGTTTCGATTTTCCTTTTTCACATGCGTTCAACCTGTGTTCCATTGCCTGAGCTGCGATTTCGACTGGGCCCTGGATTTGTGTCTCTGCAGTACGGTCTCTCCCAAAGCGGATTATGACCAGCTGATGAGCCCCTTAGTGGTTTATGATGTGGTCTATTCTATCTGACCCAGGATTGCGTGAATTGGTCTTGACATCTCAATGTCTCATATCTGAATTAAAGTCAGAGATCCATGTTTGGATAGGAAGAGGGTTGTTTTTTCGAGAGAAGAGAATGATTTCTGTTTTTTAGCATTGAGTTTGAGATGGTTGGAGTGGAACTAGGATTGATTTTGGACAGGGGGTTGTTAAGGTGTAGAACATCGGAGTGGGATCTAATATTATAGTAAAGTTGGGTGTCGTCAGCATAGAGGTGGTAGTTGATTCCAGCTTGTTTTAGAATGAGGGGTTCCATAAAGAGGTTAAAGAGAGAGGGAGGGAGAATAGAACTCTGGGGGACACCGAGGGAGACAGGTGTGGGGTTAGAGAGGGAGTTGTAGTTTTCGATTTGTTGTGTTCGGGTTGGAGGAAGGAGGAGAACCAATTAAGTACCTAGCCATTAAGGCCAAATTGAACTTTGAACGTATTAAGTAAGGCAGGGTGGTTACCAGTATCAAGTGCTGCAGAGAGGTCGAGCAGAATGAGTAGGCAGGTCTCGCCATTACTTAGAGAGTGACGGATGTCGTCTACAATATTTAGTATGGCAGTTTCTGTACTTTTCGGAAGCCGGATTGTAAGGTGTCGAGTAGGTTAAAGGTGTCCACGTGTTTATCCAGTTGGAGAAAGGCCCATTTATCAAACGCTTTGGAAAGGAGGGGGTGGTTGGAGAGGGAGCAGAGATTATTAAGGTCTTTGGGTCAGCATTGGGATTTTTAAGAATGGGGGTGCTGTGTCCAAGTTGGAGGGAGTGAGGGACACATCCTGAGGTAAGGGAGGAGTTGATGATAGAGGTCCAATAAGGAGCAATAATGTGCTTAAGCTCCTGGACAAGGTTAGCAGGGAGAGGGTCTTTGGTGTGTGAGGACGGTTTAAGTTTGGATATGATGTTAGAGACTTCAAGCTCTGTTAAGGGGTGGAAATTGTGCCAGACGAGTTGTTTTTAGGGTGTGCGTCCTCTGTCAGAGGCCTAGCATTCCCGGTGTTGGTAACAGCCACGTCAGGTTTCTGGCTGGAGGCACTCTCCTCGGGAAACCACCACTCAGGCACGTCACTTAGGCTTGCTTCAGGTGCCTTGCCACTTATCTTTGATAGATACCCCTAAATTGCCTCCCCGTTCACCTAGGCTACCCAACAAGAGGCCTACTTTCCTATATGCATGGCCTTGTCTAAGGAGGCTGCCACTTTGAGGTCAGGCACTCCGGTGATCTTCTCAGGGCCTCCCCCTGTGGTGCAAGTTACCCCCTAATCTTGCCTCCTTACTTGAAAATGTTGTTCTAAGGAAGCAATTCTCAGTTCGATCACCAGATGGTGCAACACACTACTTGAAGCCAAGAACGGTCGTCTAAGTTTTCTGAACAAAAGAAAATGACAAATAGAGTGAGTCTTGCCTCCTTGCTTCTCGGGGCGTCCCCAAATTGCCTGCCCTTGGATGCCGCAGCAAGGGGTCCATATCGGGGTTAACTGTCGGTCGTCTCGTGGCCCCCCGCAAGAGACCTGCTTTCCTGGATGTCTGGCCTTGTCTAAGGAGGCCGCCATATTGAGGTCAGGCACTCCGGTGTTCTTCTCCAGGCCTCCCCTGTGGAGCGAGTTACCCCCTAATCTTTCCTTCTTATATCTCTATGCGTCCCCGGATTGCCTGCCATTGAGCGCCGCAGCAAGTGGTCCATATCTGTGGTTAACTACCGGTTATCTCCTGACAGCCACACCACTCCACTCCTTCTACTGCAGTTAGAATGGCGGCCCGGGCGGAAGGGCTCATGCGATTTCACCTGTGGCCTCGGGATTTCACAGCACTCCATTGGGGGTTCTGTGCCCAGGTACCCCGATAGCCCCTAGAAGGTCTAGAGTATCAGCGGTTGCGGCATCCGGTGGGTCCAGTCATCAACAGAAATCTTGTAGCAACATCATCTTCATGCAGCAGTCATCACCCCGCTTAAGATAAAACAGTAGGTCAGTTTCCTGTTTTGTTCCCGAATTTGCTTTCAGAAGGGCCATAAAGCTGTTATTCAGTACCGTCTGCTGGTTTTATAGATGTCCCTAACAATCCGCCATCTTGAATCGCCACAAAACTTGTCCGACGTGGATGAGGCGGCGAATTCAGCTTCAATCTGTGTCCCAGACCAAGTCACGATACAACAACTGAGGTACCAACCCAAACTCAAGAACAGTTCCAAAGTCTAGTATCTTCCAGAGGAAAACTGCAGCTGTGAGTCGGTGCAGCGGTGAGTCGGTGCAATGCAGCTCTAGGACAGTGCAACACTGGTTGACGCAATTGTTGGCAAACTCATCCATGGGTCGGTGCAGCCGCGGCCAACCTCAGTTGTGGGTCGATGCAGAGCCAGAACAAAGTTGCGGGCAGCCACTGTAGGTCAATGCCTCTTGCCGTCGCTGCAGGCCGTGAGCCAATGCAGCCATGCCCTTCCATCAGATGCCCAGATGCCGGCGATCAGCTCCCTGGAACAGCCGTGAGTGGCCGGAGATTGAGGTCACAGAAGTCAACTCTGGTGCTGAGTCTCCAGGGAGATCCCAGCAACATTACCCGGTCAGCACTGGGAAGGTCGTCCTGAAGCTTCCTCAGCACAGACGTTGGCACGGCACCCAGAACCAGCCGTGTGGGACTGGAGGTTGAGGTCAAAAGACGACTCCCGTAAGGTAAGTATAATCATGCTATTAAGGCCAAAGTTTGCTGTTAGATGGTCTGGATCTCTAGGGATTTCCACCGGTGGCGATCCCCAACCCCTGGAGCCCTCTGGAAGAGCTCCTATCCCAGTGGTCATCTATATATAATGTTTTTTAGAAAAAACCTCCACATAATTATATCTGGGATGTGTCAATATAAATACATGTATTGGTATTATGAATAGCATAGTATCCACCTTAGCTGAGGAGCCACCACTGGCGTGCTCATACTGTCTCACAATTACACATTAAAGATGATGAATGAACTCTGGGTGTTGTGGGTGCTCTGAGTGCTGTGTATGCCAATCTTTATTCACCCACATCAAGCTGCTGAGCCCGGCTACCACATTTCCTCTGGCAGCGCATGGTGGTCATAAACAATATAGTGAGGAGCAATACATGAAGCTGGTGATGGTTGACAAATATAAAACAGCCCTGCCTAACAAGTGTTAGTGCATGTGTTCACATCGCCATAATAAAATGCATTAGTCACATATAATAGAGGTCCCGAGACCACCCATCGAGGCGTGCTCTATGAGGGCCTGCATTTATGCAGCACACGCGCTGGCAGTGAGTAAACTGTGGAGAGCGGGCTCCAGTAGCAGGTGCTACTAAGCAAGGGTGGTGTGGCAGGGAGGGTAGGGGAGGCATGAATTCTTTTTTTTAATAAACTCACTTACCTGAATGCCGCCGGGTGCTGCCTCCTCTGCTTCATCTCCTCGCCACAAGAGGAAGCTACCAGCCTCTCAGTAGCCTCTGTCCAATCACAACACTGCCTTAAGCAGTCCTGTGATTGGTCTGAGCACCATGGTTCGGCACTCAGACAGGAGCTTGGAGGCTATACATGTTCCTCACCAGGCTGTGTAATGCAGCCTGGTGAGGAAGATGTGAAAACGATCATGCACACTTTAGAGAGTGCTTTACACTCATCCCCTGCCCCCTGCACTGACCAGCCTGGCCCCCCACCCTGTCCCACACCTGAGCAGGAAAGGAAACGATAATAAGGTTAGTTATTATCGTTTTCTGCTTCTGCTTTTTACACTGCTCGCAGAGCAGTGGGGGTGATGCTCCTCCACCTTAGCTGAGGAGTTACCACTGGCGTGCTCATACTGTCTCACAATTACACATTAAAGATGATGAATGAACTCTGGGTGTTGTGGGTGCTCTGAGTGCTGTGTATGCCAATCTTTATTCACCCACATCAAGCTGCTGAGCCCGGCTACCACATTTCCTCTGGCAGTGCATGGTGGTCATAAACAATATAGTGAGGAGCAATACATGAAGCTGGTGATGGTTGACAAGTGGGGTGGGAGCATGGGCAAGGGAATGCAGTCATCTCTTTGTGGTTCCCTTACACTTCAACACTCTAAGCAAGGTCTTTGTAACCTCGGGATAAAGAAATTACTCAAGAAAAGCAATACTTGAAGGCACAGTGTTGCCTTCACTTAAAGATGGGTGTTGTTGTACTATTATCTTTATTGTCTGTTGTTTCTATCTCACTGTGCTTGCTAAGGATGTTACACAGACGCATCTGTAATCTTGTGTAATGCATTGAGGTGGTCAAAGAAAGATTTGCTCATGAGATCCTCATGCCCATTTCCTTCCCTAGTGTCATACAAAATCAGCTAAACCCATGTAAAATAAGCAAATACTAACAATGCATTTTAAACACATGATTCCTCAACAGATTATCCCACCATTTCAAATTAAATATTTTTTCATATGACTCATGTGGATCCGGTGGGGGGGGGGGATCCTGCCTGTTGTTGTTTTCTGTGACTGTGACAATGTAGGGTCTGATTGGCCCTCAGAGGCCGTCTGCAGACACTCAGCCAGCTGTTTTGTTTTTTCTCGCTGCGTCCACGGGCGCTAGATAGACAATTGTGTCCACAAACGACCAGAATGAGTTTGCACTCACTCACTAGAATTGAGCGAGAAAAGATGCTTTATTCTCCGAATGGCAGAGTGTGACCGGGATGACGCAGTCAGTAAAACCAGAGATGATGCCCAGCACGATAAAATGACCTGCAGTGTTGCAGTCAGAGGATCACATGCAAGGCCAAGAGCAGGCTTCCTGGCAGGCACCTCAATCTGCAATCAGCTCAGAACAAGTCAGCCTGCATCCAGGTGGCCACCAGCACAGCTCCAATTCAAAGATGCTCTCTACTGGCTCAGGTCACCCTAGCTGTCACCTCTGATTGGCATAGGTGAGTCCGGTAGCAAAGCAACAAACTGAGTGCAATGTGGCTGTGTCAGAGTGTATAATATGGGCATGGTGAATTTAAAGATATGGTTGAGATGGTCAAAACAATTATGTCAATATTTTTGTTTGGCTTTCAGATTTAGGTAACTGAATATAAAATAATGGAGCACACCCATTCAATAAAAAATAAAAGCAAGTTAAGTAACCAGTGGGAAATGCACTCTTTTACATTATAAGTCCTCATTGGTTAATACAATTTCTGCAGACATCTATGTGGTTAACCAGGGAGAAATAGTATCAAATCCTGGTTGGAGAAGTGGAGAAAACTGACTTGTGAATGTATAGTGCTACAGAGCCCGAGCCTGCAACTGAAACCACAGTGCATATGCAAGTCGTTATTTTTAAATTACAGTACACAGTCTGGGCTGTCGCAAAATGTGCAAGGAGAGCTACAGCAAGATTTACAAAGCTTCTGCAGTGGGTTTGCCTCACAAAAGAGACACAAACCTGCACAATATTGTTTGTCCAATTTACTTTTCCGAAGTTAATATAAACGATCACCAAGATTCTGCTTTGTGTTGCTCTGCGTCAAGGGGGCGGTCCATGGGCACTCTATGGGCATTCCTGTGCAACTACCCATGGTGATGCAAATCCCAATCTTCTAACAATAGTAGACAGGGTTTTGCACCATTTACACAATTGAAAGCAGGCGTTAATAATGAGAATGTTTTTTTTTCCTTAGCTTTTCCCACTTTACATGTGTGCTGCACTGTACAGCACACATCTAAAATGAGACAAGATTTAAAGTTGTCTAGGCTTAATATTTTGTACTGGAAGGCTACGATTCCAGAACAAATCCTATACCAGACTCATGTAGACACCTTTGAACTATGGTGCAAAGGTAAAGGTACATGAATACCGCTCTGCAGCCTGATTGTGTGCCAGGGCCGGGAAGAGAACAGGATGCATTCCTCATCTGTCCCTATCACGCAATGCAGAACAGCAACTTTTTGTGCTGCATTGTGACAGGCATATAAATCTGGGCTCAAGTGTTTAAAATAAGACAATTGCTTTCGAATTATATACAGTATGCAAATGTAATTGCATGTAAAACAACTTTGGTGGAAAATGCAATCTGATACCTTATGAAATCTTAATTAGTTAATGCAATGCCTGCAGGGGTGTGTATGTACTGGTGAGTAATCAGGGAGAAACAGAATGGAATCCTGGATGGTGTAATGGGGAATAGTGACTTGTGAATTTATAGTGCTACAAGGTCCTACCTGCTACCGAAAGCACTGCAAATATTCAAGTCATTATTTTAAATAGGGGCAGAAGGTTTGTAACCTTACAATCCAGGGGTTTTCAGCAATTTCAATAACTTTTTGGAGCTTCTCGTTGGTCAAAAGAGTGTAATTTCAAATATTTGTTTCTTTTCACAGACGTCATTGCTTGTTTTACTTGTGAGAAAGTGTCACTCTTAGTGTCACACATTTAGGAGTTGAGTTTCACTCATAAAGACATCCAAACTATGGAAATGTCACACATAAGCAATCTGAAATCTTGGCAGCTATGATAATCCTAGAGCCTTGTGCAATATATGAAAGAGTTAGAAAGAGACTCTGCTGGTTAAGCACAATCGATTCTTCCCAACATAACCATTTATAAATGTTTAAAAATGCTAGAATGTTCATTATGCACCACAACTTATGCCTGTAGTATAACTCATGGCTCAGTTTTAAACATTTATGTCATGTAAATTTATAATTGGCCAAGGAATATGTTTATTGTTATGAGAGTATAGATGTTCGAGCTAAGGAGTACTATATGAGTAAGGTATGCAATATTTAATTGGGCTCTTGCACCCATGGGGAGACTTTGCAGGTTCTGAAGTACTGGAGAGAAGTGGTCGAATTTTCCACTTCCTAACACAAAGTGAGCAACTACACGGACCACTGCTCTCAGAAAAGTTAGATTCACCTCAGGGAGACCAGAGAGGAGTGAGTTACTATAATCTAGTCTGGAAATAGCCAGTGCCTGGACCGCAACTTTCAAGTCTTGCTCAAATATAAACTGCCTGGGGCCCCTGAGCAGACTTAGTTGGAAGTGTGCACTTTTGGTCATAGCTAAGATTTGCCTCTGGAGGTTTACATGGTTATGTTATGTTAATTCTATCTATCGAGCACACAGCTACCCATCAGGTTTCACGGCGCTAGGCATAGGTACAGATGCTGCTGAAATCCAGCAGAATTTAGAATAACCAGGTTGTTAGAAGTTTGGGACCAGCAACAGAGAGGTGCAGTATTTTAAGAAGTACGTTAGGGAGTTCCATAGCTTAAGACCAAGGTATGCAAATGAACATCCCATGGTACGGGCCCAGTGGATTCTAGGCACACTCTTAAGGCCCTGACTCGCTGATCTCAGTTTCTGGCAGGGTTGGTAGTGGGAGACTAGGTCCTGTACATATCTAGGATTGCGTCCAGCCTTGGTTTTTAACATGAAACAAAGAACTTTAAATTGCACTCTCTTTCCAGTTGGCAGCCAATGCAGCTCACAGAGGATAGTAGAGGTGGGCATGTCTTTGAAGCTGGGCAAGATGTCTGGCAGCTGAATTCTGCACAACCTGTAGGCGAAGAATGCAGGCCTTGTGAATTCCCAGAAAAAGAATGTTATTGTAGTCCATTCTTGAGAGTACCAGGGCCTGAATTAATGTTCTCTGTGCTCAATGGGGAATAATCCAACTCATTTTCCCCACCCCCTTCATTACGGCAAAACAGGTTGATGCAACTTTAGCAACTTGCGGGCGCATAGATAGAGTTTCATCTAACCAGAAACCCAAGCTTTTAACTTTGGGGGAAAGAGTTGGAAGGGTCCTCGAAGATTTTATCACCGTTAAGTTTGAGCAAGTTGCCTCCCATCCAAGGGGCAATCCGTCTGAGACCAAGGTTGAGAGACTCAGGGCTATGATTGATAAGGATAAAACCAAACGATTTGGCATTCTCCACAATGGCTGTGTTCCAATTCAGGGAAGAAAAGTATTCCAGCCGCTCTTGCACTTTTAGGGAAAGATTAGTGGAATTTCAGTTTTAGTTAGATTGAGTTTTGTGTGGTTGTTGGTGATCTATTTTGAACCTTATTGAGGATGGAGAAAAAAAGACCGATGGCTGCAGGGGAAGATATCTTCAGGTAGATACTGGTATTATCTGCATAATGACGATAAAGAATTCCAGATTTACTCACACTCTTTCCAAGAGCTTCTAGATATAGATTAAATAGGACTGGGGAGAGAATAGAGCCCTGTGGGATCCCCTTTTTTCAGTTGGTGGCTTTGCCTAATAAAGAGCTCCCTGTTTTCAGTATTTGTGAATAGTTTGACAAATAGGAGTCAAACCACTTTAGGACTGTCCTATCAGAACCTATCCATTCTTTCAGGGTGTTAACCAGAGCTTGAAGGTTGACTGTATCGAATGCTGATGAAAAGTGCAGGAGCACAAGTAGGCAGGATTTCCCCGAGTCAAGGAGGGGGAGAGGATCATCCACACTCCTGTGCTACAGCCCTGCCTGCGGCAGACTGGAAGACAATGAGTAGGGTATTGGACCGGATGTGGACCAATAACTGAGATTTGTTTCCTAAAAAGGGAAGTGATGAAATCAAGTAAAAGTTGTGCAGATCATTGGTATAGGCACTGAACTTTTTCAGGATGGGGAAGACCTGGTTGGTTTTCAGACTGTTTGGCAAACACCTTCTTTCAGTAAAGAGTTCACTTGGCAGTCCACTATCGTAGCAACTTCTTGGTCATTTCCTTGTCAAGTGAGCCAGCCAAAGCACCGGAGAGGTGTTTGGAAGGTTTAACCTTAGTTATGGTTTCAAGCAACTCTGGCTCAGAGATTCTCCCAAGAAGTGATCAGGAACATTGGGTTTTGCAGGTCAGCATGTATCACCTGGGTCAGAGGATTTTGTGCATAAGTGATGGCTCAATAAACTTGACTTTCTCTGCAAAGGAGATCACACATTCTTCACATCTTGATGCTGTTGTGAAGTCTGTGGTGGTGGAGGAGTGGTAGTTTAATTGCTTGATGATAACAAACAGTAGCTTCGGTGATTTTTAGTGGTATTCAGGATGGCTTTAATGGGTCTAGAGTTAGCTTTGAAGATGTTCCATTTCTTGCATCTCCTGGAGGCAATGAGAATAGTAAGATCTGAGTGAAGTAGTGTGGCTCACTGGTTAGAGGCGGCAGACCCGGAAGCAGAGAACGGCCCGGGACCAGGGTTCGAATCCCGGCGCTGCAGGTTTCTGGACCAGGGTCAGCGGACTCGATAATTCTCTCACCTCGGTGCCCACTGTGATCAGCGATCACACTCGGCAACTCTGGGCATTAGCTTGCCTCATCTTCACTAACGGCCCCACCAGACCGCCGGGGATGCCTGGTCTCACCCTGGAGATACCCATTAAGGGACCATCTCTCAGGGAAGCCAGGAAGGGTTTCGCAGCGGTCGAAGCGCCTTGGGACCCTCGGGGTAAGTAGTGCGCTATATAAATGCCTATACATTTACATTTACATTTACAGTGTGAGGGTGCTTCCTTCCTTATTTTCTCAAGATGCCTCAGATTACTTATTTAGGGATATGGATCCTTCAAAAACCAAGAAAGAGAAGATTTAGGTGGTTTACTCTTGCATTTCTGTGAAACATATTCATTAAATAGGTTACACACATGTGCGTTGTATTCTTCTGTTGCCGAGTTGATGTCTCACTCTGTATCAAGGATGGAATGGATACACCAAGACTTGTTAGCCAGGTTGTAGATGTCAGTGTTTTTAGTGTCATTGAACCATGATTTTTCTCTCTTGAGTTGGCCCAAAGTTCTTGGGTATGCAACAGATAGCCTGAAACAATTTGAAGAAGGTTAGACCAAGCCACAGGAATGGTGTTGAAGAACCGGATTATCCCACTTACTGGGTCTCAGCGGCGGGGGAACCGCCCAAGCCTTCCATACCTTTCATACGTAGTAAAAGGAGACACAGGAGACACAGGAGCCTTCATCTCCAGGAGGAACCCAGATTTATTCAAATAGACCGGGCTATGGAACAGAGTCCCAAGCTCATCAGAAACAAGAAAGAGGAGGCTGCTGCTTTACTCCTCAGCTTACAAGACTTTTTATACTTTTTCATCTCAGTCTTTTGGCTGTTAGTTCATTGTTCAAGCAGGGCAGTGTTTGCAGTTGATAACCAGATCCAGACGACGTTTGTAGATGGTGACCTGGTCAAGGCTTGGTACACAAATCATTGTTTACTCGGCTTGATCAAGGCTCAGTCTTTCAGGTCATTGTTTAATCACCTTGATCAAAGCCCAGTCTTTCAGGTCATTGTTTAATCACCCTGATCAAGGCCCAGCAGTCAGACCATTGTCCAGATAACCTGATCACGGAGTCAAGGATGCTTACCAGGCTGGAAGCAGGAGATGGAAAACAAATCATTTACATAGGGTGTGAGTATCTCATGGCTTTCTGTTGAACTGCAAGAACGGGGGGTTGGGTGTGTGACAGTTCCTGGGCAGAAATGCAGGCTGCAAGATGGCTGTTGTCGTGTTAGTTAGATTTTCCTCAGGCATCAGCAGAAACGACCAGGTGGGTCGTGTGAAAGTGTTTTACACGAGATGGCAATGAAAAAGCAATGGAGTCTCTGTACAAATGATGCAGATCAGAAGAACACTTTTCCTCAGACCCTCCTTTTGACATTGAGTGGCAAATACTTTAAGAAATGTCAATGTTAATAAGGCCATCAATTTCTTTTTGGAGCATCATCATCATCTTGGTGTTGTGAAGGGTGGAGGCTTGACGGTCTGGACACACATTGTACAGAGCACTGGCATACACTGAAACCACAAACAGCAGGAGACCAGGACAGTTACTACCACGGCAAGGAAGATGAGGATCCTCCACCCCCACTGTGAAAGGAGGCCCCAGATCCAGCCTGTTAGGGACCAGTTGCCTTCATCCAGATGAATTTGGGAAGAAAGGCGATGCAGACGTTGGATGGCATCGTACACTGTAGGTGCGTTGCCTGGGATGTACACGCAGCAGCTGGAGCCGATCAATTTACACACACCACCACGATCAGCAAGGATGACATCTAGGACCAATCTGTTCTGGAGCTTTATGAGGCGGTCCGCCTGCAGCTCTTCAGTGATGTTGGAGAGGGCACCAGCTGTTACTGTGATGGTGGCATTCAAGGACCCTGGTCAGTCCTTGTACAGCCCGACTGTTGGCCATGGGGCCCCAGAAAGGAAGGAAACCTTTAAAGAAGTCCCCGGTTTCCTGGCTTGCTGTATCCTCGGCTGATATGACGCCCATACGTGAGCGGCGCAGAGCGCCCTTCATTGACAGGTCATAAACTCCATGGGTAGAATACGTTGGTGGAAGGAGGAAGGCCAGCTAGCAGGTACCAGACCAGTTATGGGGGAGCCAAGTGTAGGCGGCAGTGCCACAGATGAAATAGGTGTTGGGGGATGCCATCAGCTTCGGAGGAGATGTGGAGTTTAAAGCTTTTGTGATATTACCCGTACTGGTACCAACTTTCTTAGTCCCTAGGCCATGAATGCAGACACGGTCTTGCACATTTATGACATTCACAGTGTCTCGTTCATCAGGCAGTATCCTTCTTGTGCGGAACCTGGAAAATGTTTGTCGATTAGTTGAGTTGAATACTACCATCTCACCGAGTTCATCTGGGGATAGTAGCGTACTTGTAAAGCGCACTGTGACTCCAAGGAGTATCCTGGCGCTGAAGGCCTCCCGAACACAATCTCATGGGGATATAGCCCTATCATGGAGTGGGCCATTGTTCTTGGAGTGGTCTTGCTCACTGGTTAGAGGCGGCAGACCCGTAAGCAGAGAACGGCCAGGGACCAGGGTTCAATTCCCGACGCGGCAGGGTCGTGGACCAGGGTCAAATGGATTCGATAATTCTCGCCTCGGTGCCTACTCTAACCAGGGAACACACTCGGCAACTCTGGGCATTAAGCTTGCCTCATCTCTACAGTGGCCCCCCACAGACGCCGGGGATGCCTGGTTTCACCTTGGAGATACCCAGAAAGGGACCATCTCACAGGGAAAACCAGGACGGGTTCCCCAGCGGTCTTCAGCGCCAGGATACTCCTTGGAGTCACAGTGCGCTTTACAAGTACACCCACATTTACATTCTTGTGGACAGTAGGGCTAAGGGCAGAGGATCAACCCAAGTGACACCTGTTTCGGCTACTATTTTGGCCATTTTAGTTTTTAGGATGCCATTGTACACCTCCACTAGACCTGCTGACTGGGGGTGGTTAGCTGCATGACATTTTTGTTTTATACCCAATGCTGTACAGACATATTCCATAATTTGAGCTGTAAAGTAAGTCCCGTTGTCACTCCAGACCAAGCGGGGCAAAAACGAATCAAGGGAGGTACTCTTTAAATAGCACTTTGGCAGTAGTGATAGCGGTGCAGTCTTTGACGGGGTAGGCCTCTACCCATCGGCTGAAGGTACAGACCACCACTAGGACATATTTCAAATTGTTACATCGGTCCATCTGGATGTAATCCATTAGGAGCACTTCAAAGGGGAAGGTAGGAGGAGAGAATGCTCCCTTAGGAGTAACTGTGCCTTTTGCTGGGTTATACATTAGGCAAATCATGCATGTTTTAACCAGCTTGACAGCATATGCTAGTATCTTATAGTTTTACCATGTAGGTTCCAACAGTTTACATATCCCTTTTGCACTGATGTGAGCAGGACCATGGGCCATCGTAACTACTGGTAGCACGTGACTGTCAGGTAACATCCATTGTCTTTCCATAGTCGTACGGACCTAACAACCATCAATTCCCTCCTTTGCTAATTGCTCCTTCCATACCCTTAGTTCCTCAGGAGTAGTATGGGACTGAATATCAATCACACTCTGTACTGTGTTTTCAACCATGCCCTCGTCTGCCACCCACCTAGCAGGAACTCTTACATACATTCCTTCCCTTTTCCTAAGAGCTGTTTGTCTGGCCGTCTGGTCAGCCAGGGCATTGCCTTTCCCACTATCATCCGTCACTTTCTTATGGGCCTTACATTTTATAATGGCCACCTTTCTGGGGAGTGTCAGGGAGTCTAATAATCGGTGAATTAGGGGGCCATGTTGAATCTTGGTCCCATTGGAAGTAAGGAAATTCCTTTCTTTCCATAACCTCCCGAAGATGTGGGCCACCCCGATGGAATATTGGCTGTAAGTATAAATATTTACCATCATCCCTTTGCTTAACTCACAAGCTCTAGTGAGGGCCACTAATTCTGCTGCTTGAGCAGAGCACTGCGGAATCTGAGCTGTTTCTACTACTCGCTCTAATGTCGTGAGGGCGTAGGTGGCTGAGGTATTACCATCTGGCCCGCTGAGACATGACCCGTCCACATACAGTGTACCTTCTGGTTCTGCTATCGGGGTGTCCTGTAAGTCAACCCATCCCTTCGTCTCCTCCTCTGTCCTGAATATGCAGTCATGTGGGTCTAAGCGAGCATCCTGAGTATCCAGCGGGAGTAATGTGGCAGGGTTTAGTACAGTGCATCTTTTGATGTTAATGTGGCTGGCAAAGAGTGTCAGTTCATATCCTCTGAGTTGTGCGCTAGTGAGGTACTGTGTCTTAGTGTTATTAAGGAGGGTATCCACAGAATGGGGGACAATCAGAGTGGGGGAGTTCTTGACGATCCCCGCACTCTGACGGACCATGAGGGTGGCCACAGCAGTCGCCCGTAGGCATCCTGGGAGAGCCCTTGCAGCAGGATCTAAGGTGGCTGAAAAATAGGCACATGGCCGATGGTGACCTCTGAACATCTGGGTCAAGACAGCACATGCACAGCCATCTGTCTTATGTACAAACATTTTTTTTTTGTTATAATCAGGAATACCGAGGACTGGAGCAGTACACAGCCTTTTTTAAATCTTGGAAGGCCTGTGCAGGCTCTCTAGTCCATGGAAAGGAACTGTCTGATATGTCTTAAGTGGTGAGGGCAAGAAGAGGTTTGACCATGGCCGAAAAATTGGAAATCCACTGTCTACAGTATGAGGTTAGGCCTATGAAGGCTCGCACCTGCTTTTGTGTTCGTGGGGCCGTCATAGCATTGATAATGGTTACACGATCAACGGTGAGCTGCCTTCCCTCCTTCAAGAGGAGATGATCTAAATAGGTCACCTTCTCTTGACAAAACTGAAGCTTTTTCAAAGAGACTTTGTGATTATGGAGGGCAAGGTGGCGTAACAAATAGAGAGTAGCTTCTTAACATTCAGGGACAGAATTTGCAGCACTGAGGAGGTCATCTACATATTGTAATAGTGTGGAATTATCAGGGAGTTCCATGGAATCTAGTTGACTTTTAAGGGCTTGACTATAGATTCTGGGGCTCTCGGTGAAACCTTGAGGGGCGCGTCAGAATCTAAAGCTCCGCCCACCAAGGGAGAAACCAAAGAAATAGCTGCTGTCAGGATGAATAGGAATGCTGAATAAAGCATTTTTATGGTCTATGACAGAAAAGTGTGTGGGGTCAGAAGGGACCATTGTTAAGAGGGCTTTAATGTCGGGGACAACAGGATATTGGGAGATTGTTATTTTGTTAAGGGCTCTCAGATCAATCACAAAGCTGTATATTTTAGGGGAGAGAGCATCTCCATTGGTCTTTTTAAGAATGGGAATAATGGGACTGTTACAGATATTGCCACGTGTCTCCTCCACTATGCCCTTGTCCATTAATTCAGATATTATTGTTAAAAGGGCCATTTCTCCTTCCGCGGGCAGTTGATACTGCCGGGGGCGGGGGAGAAGTGCACCTGGCTGGATGCATACCACATAAGGGGATATGTTGAGACACCCTACATCAGTGTCTGATGATGCCCAGAGGGAGGATGGTAAAGACTGCAACTCTGGTTTGAGGGGACCGGACAGGTACATATAGGAAGCTGCGGTGGGAGAAATTGTTAGGGATACACCTTGGGGACTACATGATATGGTCGCATACAGAGCTTTCAGTAAATCCATGCCTAACAAGTTTTCACTGCAACCTATAGTAAGGACCAAGGGAGAGTCAACATGTGCAGGGCCAATATCGAGAGGAAGGGGTTCAGAGACAGGGCTGGTCACAGGTGTTCCTGCAAAACTCACGGAGATATTCATATTGCCAGAAAGGGGTGCCTCCGGGACTGACAGACATGGAATACAAGACCTGGTGGCCCCAGTATCCAAAAGAAAATTCTGATTGTTCCTCACAACTGACATTTGAACATACGGGAGCCTTTGATCCACTGGAATTTGCACTCTAGTATTACCCCTTTCCTGGCTGTCCTATGCTTGGTAGGACCCTGTCTCATCAACTTCATCATAATCATCATTGTAATAAGTGTGTGTTGCTTCATAACCATCAAACCTATTGGCCGGGCGCTGCCGGATGGGAGCGTCATCCCTGGGCCTACGTTCTTTATCCTGTGGATGGGGCGGGCCATGGTGCCTAGTCGGCCTCCCCTCCCTGGGAGCGCGAGGCCGAGTCTTCCCTGATCGGATATTTTCAGCTAACACAGGACACTCATCTATCCAATGGCCGTACCCCTTACAATAAGCACACTGATCTGTTTGGAGGTCTCCCGTACATTGAGGGCTGGAGGGGGTAGACTGGTGAGCCCTCGGAGGGGGTTGGGGTTGAGGTCTGAAATTCCCGTGGGCATCGGGACCTCGGGGAGGGGAAGTCTGCTGCAGAAGTGCCTTAGTCTTAAGATCCCTAACCTTCTTACTTTCCTTGTCTCTATCTTCATTCTCCCTATTCTCGTGATATTGTGCCATAGCCAAGATACCAGTCATACTTTGGGCAGACCACTTACTTTCAACTTTCTTAAGCCTGGTGGAGATCTCAGGAAGCAAGTTGCTCACAAGCTTATCGACAAATACTGGGGGAGAACCTGGGGTCTGGGGCTCCAAACCACTATGTCCCTTGTATTCTGTCTCAAACGGGTAAAGAAGTCAGCCACATTCTCATCTTTTTGCTGCCTACAGGCGTTTATTTTATCCCAGTTAATAACAGTTTCCAGCAAAAGTGTTTTCATAAACGTTATTATTTTACCGGGCAAAGTCAGGATGGCAGCTTCTGGTTTAGTCCCCCCTATCCTTGCTTCTTCCATAGCCTCTAGGTCATCCCATTTACCTCCCAACGCTACTTCATGGTAAGTATGTCAAATTTTATCCCTAATTTCAGTGGGGACAACTGTGCCAAAAAGTAAATCTATATCCTCAAGAATGAGAGTACCTGCAGATATAATCTAACCTAATTCTCTGTAAAAAGGCAGCCGAATTCTTCCGGGGATCTGGAAATTGTCCTTTTAACTGCATTACTTCTGACCTTTTCCAAGGAACATGAACTCAAAGCCTGCGCCAGTGTGCCTCAACAGCCCCTCAGCCATTATTTTGGGCAACGGTAAGTGCGTTAACAAAGACAGGGGCCGCCTCTATCATTGGCATAGCTGTTTCTAGAGGGGAATTGGGAAAAGCGGTCATATCACGGTAAGCCATTAAAGCAGACATAGTGCCTAACATCCCCTCTCCCTGAACATCGCCTCTTTTTATTTGCGACCTAAGGTCCATTAATCCGGTGGGTATCTACATAAGTGCATTCTCAAATCTTTGCATGACCAGGGTATACATGTATTCAGCCCAGGTGGTCTGTTCCATAATCGTCCACTGGGAAAAGGTGGACCATATTTCTTTAAAGGCACAAATATTACCGTTACTTATCCAACATTCACACTGTTGCCTCTGTAAGTCATGTTCTCGAAGGGCCGAAAAGCTGACCGCAGAGCGCAAGGAGGCCATTCAGGGGGAATTCAACAATTTATATAAATCCTGCTTAAATGTAGACCACGGGGAAGTAGGAAAGGGGCGTGTAGGGGTAAAGCCGCAGTGGTTGGGCAGATGGAGACTTGTTGTCATTCCCGCAGCAAGGACAGGGTTAGCGGGCGTGGTCGGTGTCGTAGGAAAAATTGGGAGGGTTGGTGTGACAGGGAGAACAGTAAGAGGGGCAGTGGGGGCTGGAGTGGGCTGTGACGGGGGACATGCGGGGTGTGAGGCGACAAGGCAGGGTACATTGGGGCATATGCAGGAGGGCTTTCTAGCATGGTATCAAGCAAGGAATCACCTTCTTCTCCCCCTTCAATATGGCCCTTTACTCTCTCCTCATGAGCTGGATAACACTTTTGTACCCGGGCCCCAT
This sequence comes from Lissotriton vulgaris, assembly GCF_964263255.1. Lineage (NCBI taxonomy): Eukaryota > Metazoa > Chordata > Amphibia > Caudata > Salamandridae > Lissotriton > Lissotriton vulgaris. The sequence continues at coordinate 624,911,653 of NC_141689.1, forward strand.
GCTCCCTATCGGCTATTTCTACTGATTTTGTCATTTGAATTTGTACATTTTCTCTGGCGTGGTCGGCCATTGATATACGTTCTTGTTTTCTTTCTTGAGCCTTCTGCTTTCTAGCTCTCTGCTCTATCTCTTTGCTCCAAAATCAGACAGATTCGAACATAGACGGGCGTGTTTTTCTTTTCATTAATCGTTCCTCTAGGTTGGCGAGAACTTGGGAATTAAAGGAGCCATAAAGTGGCCACTGTAATTCTGCGTTACTTTGTTTTGTATATTTTACCCAGAATGAGGAAAACATTATGACAGAAGGGCCATGTTTAACATATATCATAATGCCAGGGGTCCCTTCTGGAGGAAGTACGTACACATACAACAACATCATCTCTTGAACTTAGTACTGACTGGAATGCTTGAAAACAGATAACAGACACCAGCGGGTTTTAAAACTCACCTCGCTTGCTTGGCTATTGCAAAAGTCAATAACAGCAGAATCATACAGAACAGACACCAGTGGGTTTTAAACAACTGACCTCACTTGCTTGGCTTTTGCAAAAGTCAATAACAGCTTAGCTTTTGCAGAAGTCAATAACGTAATAATACAGACTTGGTGGTTGATCAGTCCACCCTTACCTTACAGGGGTAGTTCACTTCTGCAGACATAGGGCTGTGTCCTGCTCCAGAAATTATTTGCTAGGGGATTCCAGCGAGAACGCGGTCATGTGGGCCAGACCGGGTGCGGAGGAACAGCGGACGAGTCGTTCAGCTTACCGGATTGCAAGAATCCCTCAGGTAGGGTACCTCCATCGGAGTCTCTCCGTGCACCTCCTCACATCCACCGGGCCTGACCTTCTTGCTCGTGGAGTCCCTATTCGGGCGCTATTTGAAGAACCATATTAACCCACTTACTGGGTCTCGGCGGCGGGGGAACCGCCTAAGCCTTCCACACCCTTCATACGTAGTAAAATGAGACACAAGAGCCTTCTCCGACCGACCCCTGCCCTCACCACGTCTTCAACAAGGCCAACGCTATCATCGCACCCCACCTGCGGGACATCATCAACACCTCCTTCGACACCGCTACCTTCCCGGAGAGCTGGAAGCACGCCGAACTCAGCGCTCTACTCAAGAAGCCATCGGCTGACCCCACCGACCTCAAAAACTACCGCCCCATCTCGCTGCTCCCGTTTCCTGCAAAAGTCATCGAGAAGACCGTCAACAAGCAGCTGCCGCCTTCCTCGAGACGAACGGATCCCTCGACCCCTCGCAGTCTGGCTTCCGGGCCAACCACAGCACCGAGACCGCCCTGATCGCAGTCACCGATGACATCCGAGCTCTGCTCGACAACGAAGATACAGCGGCCCTCATCCTCCTTGACCTCTCCGCGGCCTTCAACACTGTCTGCCATCGTACCCTAGTACAACGCCTCAGCAACGTCGGAGTCCAGGAGAAGGCACTGGAGTGGATCATCTCCTTCCTCGCCGGAAGGACACAGAGAGTCCGCCTCCCTCCGTTCAGATCTGAAGCCACCGAAGTCATCTGCGGCGTCCCTCAAGGCTCCTCGCTCAGTCCAACCCTCTTCAACATCTACATGAGCCCCCTCCCAGACATCGCACGCCAGCACAACCTCAACATCATCTCCTACGCCGACGACACCCAGCTGATCCTCTCCCTTACCAACGACCCCGCCACCGCCAGAGCCAACCTTCACGAAGGGATGAAAGAGGTAGCCGAATGGATGAAGAACAGCCGCCTGAAACTGAACTCAGATAAGACGGAAGTCCTCATCCTGGGATCCTCACCCGCCGCTTGGGACGACTCCTGGTGGCCCCCCGCCCTAGGCAGCGCACCCAAACCAACAGACCACGCACGCAACCTGGGCTTCATCCTGGACTCCTCCCTCTCCATGACCAGACAATTCAACGCCGTCTCCTCGTCGTGCTTCAACATCCTGCGCATGCTACGTAAGATCTTCCGGTGGATCCCCACCGAGACCAGGAAGACGGTCACCCAGGCCCTCGTCACCAGCCGTCTGGACTACGGCAACACCCTCTACGCCGGAACCACCGCCAAACTCCAGAAGAGGCTCCAGCGGATCCAGAACGCCTCAGAACGACTCATCCTGGACATCCCCCGTCGCAGCCACATCTCTGAACACCTGAGAGATCTGCATTGGCTCCCGGTCAACAAGAGAATCACCTTCCGTCTCCTCACCCACGCACACAAAGCCCTACACAGCCAAGGCCCAGGATACCTCAACAGCCGCCTCAACTTCTACGCTCCCAAACGCCAGCTTCGATCGACCAGCCACGCCCTCGCCGCCGTCCCCCGCATCCGTAGAGCCACCACAGGGGGACGGTCCTTCTCCTACCTCGCCGCCAAGACATGGAACTCCCTCCCCACCCACCTCCGCCTGACCCAGGACCACCTCGCCTTCAGGAAGCAACTCAAGACCTGGCTGTTCGAGCAGTAGCAGATCCCCCCTCCCCCCCCCCCCACCGAGACCCTCTGGGTAAGTAGTGCGCTATATAAATGTAATGATTGATTGATTGATTGATTCGTCTGCAGGAGGAACCCAGGTTTATTCAAATAACCCAGGCTATGGAACAGAGTCCCAAGCTCATCAGAAACAAGAAAGAGGAGGCTGCTGCTTTACTCCGCAGCTTACAAGACTTTTTATACCTTTTCATCTCAGTCTTTTGGCTTTTAGTTCATTGATCAATCAGGGCAGTGTTTGCAGTTGATAACCAGATCCAGACAACGTTGTAGATGGTGACCTGGTCAAGGCTTGGCACACAAATCAATGTTCACTCGGCTTGATCAAGGCTCAGTCTTTCAGGTCATTGTTTAATCACCTTGATCAAAGCCCGGTCTTTAAGGTCATTGTTTAATTACCCTGATCAAGGCCCGGCAGTCAGACCATTGTCCAGATAACCTGATCACGGTATCAAGGATGTTTACCAGGCTGGGAGCAGGAGATGAAAACAAATAATTTACACAGGATGTGAGTGTCTCATGGCTTTCTGTTGAACTGCAAGAACAGGGGGATTGGGTGTGCGACAGTTCCTGGGCAGAAATGCAGGCTGCAAGATGGCTGTTGTCGTGTTAGATAGATTTTCCTCAGGCATCAGCAGAAACGACCAGGTGGGTCATGTGGAAGTGTTTGACACGAGATGGCAATGAAAAAGCAATGGAGTCTCGGTACAAATGATGCCGATCAGAGGAACACTTTTCCTCAGTGTCACCAGCAATCAGAAGTGCGCTTTTAGGCATAATTACATCAAATATGGGACCCTTGTTGAGTGTTGGGTTTCTGAAGTTTTGGAAACAGCAGAAAACAGGAAAATTTGTTAATGGGTTTGTTGTTATCTTCACCCCTGAAGATTGAAGTCTCCAATGAAGATGAAGGGTTCTGAGCAAATCAGCTGTGATGATGTAAATTCCCTGACAAACATGTTATCACTAGGAGCGAGGTATGTGAGATTATTTCTGTGACAAGAGGTTTTGCGGGCATCGATTTCATGAGATAGGCATTAGAGAGAAAGGAATACTCAATTGGAAGTAATTTGTAGCTAAGTGTGCTCTTGAATTACTGTTATACTACCACCTTGTCAAATTTTACAGTCACAGCAGAGAATGGAATAATGTGGAGGGAGAAGAAAATCGAGAATATTGTTCAAAGTGTCATTTAGCCATGTTTCTATGAAGATCGAGACATCAAGGTTGAAGTTCACAATTGTTTCTGCAAGCTCCAGGCAGTGTTTAACTGTGGAACAGCAACTATGTGGTATGCATCAAAGATTTAAGTGAGTGGTTTTGGAAACAGGACAGTTTTGTTTGTTTGTGGGAGCCTGAATGAGGTTAGTGAGTTCCTTAACCCTGGGTATAGAATTTGATCATAGAGGTCTGTGGTTCTGGGTGGTTGGGATTGAGAAGATGTCCTGAGTCCAGTCATGGGTGGGTTGGTTGACTACATTTGTGTTCCATAGCTTTTTGGAAGTTGACTAAGATCATCATCATCCAGTGTGAAAATTGATCCATTGAGTTTAGGTTTGCGGTTGCTTCAAGATAGACTGAGGCTGCATTGGTTGTTTTACAGGCATTGAGCACTAGGTCAGAGATTATGAGTCAAGCAGTAGTTGAGTGTGGATAATGAGGGTGAGAGTTAAGTTTTTTGTGGCAGGGATTACATTTTCTTTGACAGAACAGTCAGAGAAGCTAGAAGACTGAGTGAGGTAAGCAGGGGTGGTATAGACACAGGTTATTTAGAAGGTTCATCCACATGGGGAGAGTTCACAAGATATGTTTCACTGAGTTGTCTGTGATGAGGTTGAAATATGAGAAGAAATGTTTCTTTTTGTGAAAAAAACTGTTGTAAATTTAACAGTGTCAGAAGGAGGTAGAAGTTAGGACATGAGCTGAATAAAGAGGAGTGCCTGTGGTGCATTAGTAGAGGTTGTTGATACATTGGTACTAGAGGGGAGGGCAGAAGTGAGATTAGTGTGTGAGCAGTACACAGTGGGGGTTGGGAAGGCGAAGGAGGAAGAAGGTAGGAGGGTGGGTGACTTGATAGGAGAAAGAGTGGGTGGGGAAAGGAGCCAAAAAAGTAGAATATATGTGAAAAGGCTACTGCGTAGATAAATGGGTGGAATGGAAAGAATAATTGGGGCGAGGTCGATAGGTATATCAGGATGAGGCAAGTAGAGCGAGAAGCTGGGAAGGGTGGGATGGAGCACAGATTAGATTGGAGGAGTTTTATACAGTGAGTAGGTAACATGGAGTATTGTGGTATGGTTGTTCAGGAGTGTTAGAGGGAGAGTCAGGCAAAACAGTTGCAGTAGAAGTTAGTAAATAATGAGGTGAAGTCACTGCATGATGTTTCAGGGCTCTGTCCCTGTTCCACATTCAATCCCACAAAAGCCTTAGCACCCCCAGAAGATTTAACCTTTGAACAATTGATTCTGAAAGACTCTACCCCATTTCAAAAGAACTTGTATTCGTCCCTTACAACATTAGCTTTGTAGAGCATGAGGCCCTACTGAACCTTAAACACAATGACAACGGTATTATAAAGCCCCTTGATAAGGATGGTAAAATAGTGATTCAGAATAAGACTAAATATGACCTACAGATCTGTCAGCACTTCAGCAACACAGAATACCATAGGCCTCTTATCCACAACCCCATGGCTGAGATTCAAGACAAAATTAAACACGTGACTGAAAAAGCCAAACTAATTGTTTTCTGAACAACAATATATGTCCTTTTTTAAACAACAGAAAACCAAACACACCAGTAAAATACACGCTACTCAAAATACATAAGAGTGACACAGACCACCACCTTACCTTCTGGTTGTGGTTCTATCTTAGAACCATTGAGAAGATACATTGAATTTTTCATTAAGGACCGGGTACCTACTACAGCTTCATATGAGAAGGAAAGTATACATTTCATTAACATAGCACAGGACTTTGATATTAACCTCCTAACTGAACTTTGGTCACTCTTGATATTAAATCTCTGTAAACTAATATTCCACAAATTAGGAACATGAATGTAATAGACACTGTCCTCAGAGACTCTCCCTAAGAGACTGACATCCTTCCAGGTACCCACTACTTCTTTCATAAAGTCTCCAATTGAGATTTCTTTAACAAAAACAAATTGTACTTCAATAGCAAATACGATTACCAATGCAAAGGCACATCAATGACAGCAGTTTTTGCTCCCAATTTTGCCATTGTTTTTGTAGATGCCCTTGAGACATCATGTATACTGAATTCGGAGAACAGTTTTTTCAAAAACATAAGGATGTGGAAAAGATATATTGATAATGTCATTACGTTATAGTCAAGGAACAGCAACAATCGATCTTAATTCATTAATTGTTTCAATATTGCACAACCTGACTTATTCTTTACATATCAAAGCAACCACAAATTTATTGGTTACCTTGATCTGAGTGTAAAGATTGCGGATAACAAACTTTAAACTACATTATGTAGAAAACACACTTTTGGAATACCTAATTACCTTGCGAGAGCCTTGAGAGATTGTTTGAGCAATTTCTCAGACTACGAAGAAATTGTCGATTGACTGAAGACAAATATGCTCTCATCAAAACTGCTTGAAAGAGGTTTTCCCAAGAGTCTTGTGGAATGTGCCATGAAAAGGGCATGCTATTCCCCTAGAGAAAGTCTCCTAGTCACTAAAGGCCTGATTACGAGTTTGGCGGTCCCTTTGTGGACGGTACAACGCGCCATTCGCTGTAGGGCTGCCAAAGCCATAGTGCGCCTGCCTGCCAGATTCCGAGTGGAATCCAGGGCAGGCGAGCACTGTGTCGGCGATCTGCATGTTAGGCTCAATAGTGAGCCTAATATGCAGACCGCCACTGTGAGACGGCCTGCAGCATGTTCCTGCATGATGTGGCATGCATGCCACACTGTGCAGGTCGGAGGCATGCAAATCCCTACATGTACCCCTAGACCCAAATCCAGCAGGGGGCCCTCTTAAGGCTCCTTTTGTTGCCATTCCACCCCCCTTTTAATGGCTGGTTGACCGCTATAAAAAGGGAGGTGAAATTGCAACTTGGAATATGCTTGGTGGTGCTGGCTTCGGCACCGCCAGCATAGTCCTGCTGGATAAAGACCACCTGCCCAGTGGGATCCTTGCCGGCGTTCTTGTGGCGGTCCAACCTCAAGGTCTGATTATGAGTTCCTTGGTCCATAGGATGGCCACCACAGGTTTGGTGGTTCTATGAAACACCAAACTCGTAATTAGGCCCTAAATTCAAAGGTTTACCCTTTTAAATTACCATCAACAAAATATACACATTTATACTACATAAAATTTGCTTAAAGTTTGAACATTTATTCCGACACCATAAATATTCACTGATTCAACTTGTTCTTAAATCATGAAACACAAAATTACATGCAATACATGTCTTAAAGTCATTTGTTCATGAAAAAATTCATTTTCTGACACTTTCTTCTGTGCTTTCTTAAAGGTGCTCTATGCATTTCAGGTCTCACAGGACCCTTCATCAGCCAATGCAAAGCCAGCTACTTTCAGACTTGAAAGTGGTCTCACTAAATGTTAAAGGGCTCATCCACCCGGTTAAGAGAAGGAAAGTGATTGAATACCTAGCCAACTCAAAAGCAATGTATGCGTGCTCCAAGAAACTAAACTGACATCAGAGGACGCAGACCGTCTGAGGGCGAACTGGATAGGGCAATCGTTCTGCTCACCAGCAGTGCACAAAAAGAGAGGGTTATCACACTGATAAACAAAAAGTCCAGGCTAACAGTGCACAAGAGCTATGCTGATGAGGATGGGAAAATCCTAATAACTAGCCTCAAACGGGGAGAGGAGATGATGCACATTGCCAATATTTATGGGCCAAACACAGAAGACAATGCATTTTGGGTAGACGTAGAGAACAGACTGAGCAAGCTCCCCCAAGATGACCTCTTGATCATAGCGGGTGACCTCATAAAAGCACTAAACCATGCCATAGACAGACACCCGCAAAGAGTCAGCCACTGCGCCGAGGGACAGAATACACTGAAGAATCTGTGCTCCAAGCTCTATCTCAGGGATCCATGGAGACTCCAGCACCTAGACGCCAGGGACTACACTTTCTACTCTCACCCTCGCAACTCCTATAGCAGGATCGATTACATCCTAATGTCAGCTTCACACACACACCTGATAGACCACACAGAAATCGCCCCAAGAACAATATCAGACCATTCACACGTAAGCTCGACACTTAGTGGGCGGCACAACGAGCGCATAACCCGCAGACGGAGATTCAATAGCGACATCCTCAAAAACCCCACTAATGTGGCCGAAATAAAAGAGACCATAAAAGATTACCTAGAGTTCAATGATACCCCAGACACAGACAGGGGCACCCTTTGGGACGCCATGAAGGCCACAGTCAGGGGTAAAATACTTAGCAGCAAGGCCAGAATGAACAGGGAAAGAAACAAAAAAGTAATAGAGCTCGAGCAACAGATTAAAGACCTAGAAAGTTGCCATAGCTCCAACCTAGCAGACAAGAACACCCTCACAGCCCTAACCAAGAAGAAATATGAGCTTAACAAGCTCCTAAGCGAAAGGGCAGGTATGTGGATAAATAAATACAAAGCTATAAACCTATGTACAGCGAACAAAGCAGGTAAGGCTCTAGCATCATACCTCAAGAGCAAACAGAGACAACACACAATTGCAGCAATAACAGACACTAACAAGATCTCACTAACGTCAAACAAAGAACTCCTCAAGGTCTTCAAAGAATTCTATGAAGGTCTATACAGGGAGGATAAAAGCCTTAAACCTGACGGGGGAGCCAACCTCCTAGACAAGCTATTCCTACCTAAACTGACCGACGCACAAAGACTATCTCTGGAACAAGACATAACTGGGGCAGAGATAGAGAAGGTAGTAGCCGACCTCAAGGATAACAAAGCCCCTGGTCTAGACGGGTACACAGCAGGGTTCTATAAACACTTCCTCCGCCTAATCAATCCCACAATGGTAGAGGTCTTCTCGCATTGTATTCAAAGGGGGAAAATTAGGACTTCAATGGCAGAGGCCAATATAATAGTCATCCCCAAGGAGGGCAAAGATCCACAACGCCCACAAAAATACCGTCCCATCTCCCTAATTAACGTCGACTGCAAGATCTATGCAAAGATCCTAGCAGCAAGATTAAATACACAGCTCCCAAACCTAATCCACAACGCCCAGGTAGGATTCTTCAAACACAGGATGTCCCAAGACAATACGAGACTCCTGTGCCACTTAATAAACCACGCCTCCACCATCAGCAAACCAGCAGTCATAATCGCTCTCAACGCTGAAAAAGCATTTGACAGTCTCATGGCCCTTCCTTGACCAATGTATGCAAAAGTTCGGGCTAGGTGAACAATATAGGAAAATGGTAATGGCACTCTATAACGAACCGAAGGCCCGCGTTGTAGTCCACGGGGGCACCTCAGAGCCACTAACTCTGGGAAGAGGTATGAGACAGGGCTGCCCACTCTCACCTGCACTTTTCCTACTATGCCTGGAACCGCTACTGTCCATGATAAGGAATAACGCGGATATTAAAGGAATCCCAATCAGGGGGACTAAGGTTAAACTAACGGCATACGCGGATGACGTACTCATCGCGACGGAGAACCCGGGCCCCTCGGTAACAGCCCTTATGTCTACCGTTGAGGAATATACACAGGTGTCGGGCTATAAACTTAACAGGGATAAGTCTGAATGCAAACCCCTTAATGTCCAAACAACTAGGGCAGTTCTAGGAGACTCAGGACTAGCATGGGAGAAGAACTTCTTGAAATATCTTGGCCTACACTTTGGCAGAGACCTCAAATCAACTCTAGACCACAACAAAAAAACGTTACTAAACAAACTGAAAGAGAAACTAGATTTGTGGTCTCCAAAGGTTATCAGCTGGTGGGGCAGGGTGAAAACAGTAAAAATGATGCTAACTCCCATGGTTAACTACCTGCTCAGTATGCTCCCTCTAATAACCACATAGGATTTCCACAAAAAGCTGGATAGCATGACAAATAAATTCCTTTGCAAAGACAAGAAGCCCAGAATAAGCCTCCAGAAATTAAGACAAAGCAAATCCCTAGGTGGCCTCAACCTTACCAACTTCAAAACATTTCAGAAAACATGTCTTGCAAAACAAGGGCTGCACTGGCTCTCGCCAGAACAGAATTACACGCCTGTTTGGCTGGAACTAGAAAGAGTAATCCTTAAAGGTCTCGACCCCGTAGCCCTACTTACAGCTAATAAACACCCAGAGGCCAACAACACCATACTCAAATACACCAAGAAGGCCCTCCTTAAGGTTGACAAAAGAAAGAAGAGGAGCATTAAAAATACAAGATGGGAGTCTATCTGGTTTAACACCAAAATAAAATACTCAGACAAAATACTTAACATTAAATCCTGGTACGAAAGGGGGATATCCACTCCCTGCCAATTAGAAGGACTCAATACCCCGCTCAAATTCGACACCCTAAAACGCCTGCACAACCTGCCGGATATCGAATTCTATAGCTTCCTAAGAACAAGGGCGGCGCTCACTAGAGCTGATCTTAGCAAGGAGACCCCATCAATCCTGCAATACACAGCGAACTTAAACAAAATTGGCCACCAAACATCACACCTATACAAACTCCTATGCCCTGTAGAGTCAAGATTAAACGACAAAACATTAGAGTTCTGGGAATCCCAGGCCCAACACAATAGGCACTTCAGTGAGAAGAAAAAGCTTCACCTTTGGACCTCAGCAGCCAAGCGTAAAGTCACCCCAGCCTTAGCTCAAACCAAATACTGGGCGTACTGGACCCCAGTCCACCTGGCGGCCGCCGGGATCCGCAACATCGACCTATGCTGGAACTGCCATAAACAAAAAGGAGACCTAGCACACCTTATCTTTTACTGCACCAAGGTAAAGACATTCTGGGGTAAAATAAGGGAATTCATCCACAGCATAATGGGGTACTCACTGCAGCCAGACTTCCTAGAGGTAGTCGCCGCCTTCATGGCTCCAGAAATTAAGTCCAAAAATGATAGCGACCTGATCGACCTTCTACTAACAGCGGCTGGAAAAACCATCCTAGCTAACTGGAAAGACACAGGGAAAGCAACCTTCAAAAGCTGGCTCAACCGGATCACCTTCCTAAGGGGGGCATACAATATAACAGCAAAACACTCAGCCAACCCCAACACAAGAGGTGAGATGTGGCTCTCCCTGGACAGCTACCAGAGCTCGCACAAACCCCCTTAGCCAATAAAAGGGATTCAGTACCTCATTCCCAACCTCCTCACACCGCAAAATCTAGGAACATGGAAGTCAACTAACGCGCCACTCACCTGTCCGCTCGCTCCTTTCTCTTTTTTTCCCCTTTTCTTTTCCTACCTTTGAGGGCAGTACATAAGAACACCAAGGGCATAATACTCCGATATCGTGCTTACCTACTCAAACATAAGCTGATCCAACCTTGCTAAGTTGTGCCTACGGTAACCCCAACGACTTATAACGACTGCTGTATTGCTTTTACTAGATCTGTACTGAATGAACCTTGATAAGCTATGCCTTTTGTAACCCCAACGATGTATAACGACTACTGTATTGCTCTCACTATATATGTACTGTATATAAAAAAGTCGTTTCTAATAAAATCTTTTGAAATTAAAAAAAGAAATATAAAGATTGTTGGTGAATCACAGAGCCATGCCACTTACTTCTTTCCTGCTTAGTGTAAAGTGGAAAAGACACACAATTGAGCACAGGGTCAAGACTGATTTGCATATGGCTGGGTCCAAACTGGAATGGCATGGTGAGCAAAACAACAATGGATTTAGGCCTAGATCTCTGTACTGGGGTGAATGTATGACATTGTTCTACATTCTGTCCATCAATTGTTCTTTTTGCGAGTGTAAAGTGGAGTCGCATTAACGGATGCAGGAGGTTGAGAAGTGTTCATGGTCATATATCTGTCTATTCATAGATAGATAGATAGATAGATAGATAGATAGATAGATAGATAGATAGATAGATAGATTAAACTAATATGATTTTTTTGGTGGGGAAACTCCCACTAACCCCTTATTTCTAAATGTACTATTAATCCCCCTCTACCACTACCCACCCCATAACCCTAAAATTACCCCTAACTCCCTTTACCACTGCCCAGCACTAAAACCCTAAAATGTGCCTTGCCTCCCTCTACCAATACTCACCTCTAAACCATAAACGTACCCTTACCTCCCTTTAAAATGCCTACTCCTAAATCCTAAAATTACCCTTACCGCCCTTCACCACTACCCACACCTAAACCCTTTTTTTTAAATAACATAATAATTATGTTATTTTAATAAATATTTACCTGCATGGTAAAGGCATGCATGGCAAATGTGCAAATATTTACCTGTGTGGTAAATACTTGTAGGGTAAATACATTGTGTGGTAAAGACTTCGTTGTGAAGCTGTTTTCTTTCTTTAGGTAGCTTTGGCGAGACTTCAGGCTTAATCCTAAAAGAAGATGAAAATACCTCTTACAGCACACCTCTTACAGGACTTGACACTTCTTGAGGAAAGGTTTTAAGCCCCATCTCTACCAAGTTGCTTCTGCTCAAGGTCCAGAGAGTGGTAGATATGAAAATATAAAAAATGTATTAACTAGAAGCCAGTAGCGGCCGGCATTTCTCACGGGTGGGGGGGTGGGTGCGAAAAGGTGCAGGGGAATTCGCTGGATGACACGGGGGATCACGGGGAAATTAAAAAAATAATAATAATAAAATTAAACTTACCTTTCTGCCGGGTCCTACATCTTCTCGGCTCCTGCCCTCCTGTCTCCGACAGGAACAGGAAGCAAGCAACTAGGCTCCCTCCACTAAGTCAATCACAACGCTGCAAGCAGCGTTGTGATTGGTCGGGAAGGGCAGAGTGCGCATGACTGGTTTGGACGGCCTGAGAGTGCCGATCAAAAAGTATTTGTGGTCCCCCAAATTCACAACATGGTGGGGAAGGGTAGAAGCGATAAAAATGATGCTCACACCGATGGTCAACTATATGCTGACCATGCTTCCACTGATTAACACAGAGGACTTCCACAAGAGACTAGACAAGATACTGAACAATTTCTTGTGGAGAGGGAAAAAACCCAGAATAAGCCTACACAAGCTTAGACTCTCAAAAGATCAGGGCGGTCTGAACATAACAAATTTCAAACGATTCCAGGTAGCGTGCATAGCCAGACAGGGGCTCCACTGGCTTGACCCAAGACAGGAATACACCCCAGCATGGCTAACACTCGCGCGAGGACTACTAAAAGGCATGAACCCCATCACCCTCCTCACCGCCACCCGACACCCAGCAGTCAAGACAACCCCATCCTGAAGAACACGAAGACAGCACTTCTGAGTGTCGACAAACTACTGACAACAAGCATCAAGGGAAGCCAATTTGAGTCCATCTGGCACAACCCCACACTAAGATACAGGGATAAGGTTCTCGACATGCACGAATGGTACAGACATGGCATCTCCACCGCCCATGACCTTCAGAAACAGGGCACGCACACAACCTTTGACACCCTCAAGGAAGCTCACAACCTACAAAGCATAGAACTCTACAACTTCCTGAAAATCAAAGTAGCAATCAGGAAGGCAAACCTCAACAGCCGGACACCATCGCTCATACAACTTGCAGCCAGTCTCAACACACTAGGACACCAAGTGGCACACTTATACAAAGCCCTCCGCCCCAAAAACACCAAACTCAACGACAAGGTCACAAATTTCTGGGGGGCTTTAGCAGGGAGGGAGCTAAGTGAGGCCGAGAAAGCAGAGCTATGGAGATCCACCTCTAGGAAAAAGATAACGGCAACGCTAAACCAGACCAAATATTGGCTAGTGCACAAGGCTTACTGGACACCGGCCCGCCTGGCCTCCTTAGGGATCCGAGAGAGTGATGCATGCTGGAATTGTGACAAAGGGAAGGGAGACTTAGAACACCTTTTCTTCAGCTGTCCTAAGATCAGGGAATTCTGGGACAGAATTGGAACACTTATCAATGAGATCACAGGAGTAGCCATACACATAGATTTCCCAAGTCTAGTCCTAGGTTTTGCATCCCCATCAATCACAACGACAGAAGATCGTGACCTCATTGACCTATTGCTGATGGCTGCAGTCAAAATAGTCCTAAGTAACTGGAAGGACACTTCGAAAGCTGCGCCCCAGGCATGGCTCAACTGGATCACGTTCCTAAGGGAGGCAGATAACATCACAGCGAAACATTCACCGAAAACTCACAGGCAGTCGAACATGTGGGGGCCCCTAGACCTCTACCTATCATCGCATAAACCCCCATAGGCGCAGAATCTAGACAACCATTGAGGTGGCACACTCTGCGGATCCATGCGCTTACAAAAGGAAATAGTATGCAATGCTCCTCTCCTCTTTCATTTTCGACTTCTATCCTGCTCTATCCTCTCTATCGTCCGGGCGTGGGACAAGGATACCAACCAAGCATCACGAAGGGGGCTGCAGACGACAACGACAAGCAGAACTTGGAAAACTGAATCAATCGAACTATCGCAAAGACACGGAAGGACGATGGCCAACCCCCCCCCTCCCTCGGGCGCCTTTTTTCTTTTTCTTCATCTTTCTCTTCCCTCTTCCTCCACCCATGTATATTCCATGCTCCATGTAAATATATATTTTTTTATACAATAAAAAAATTACAGAAATCAAAGGAGTGGGCAAACCTCTCCTCCCCTACCCTGCTCAAAGAGCAGAGCAGCCCCACCCACCTTCCCGCCCGCAATGCGCAAAGCAAACATAAAATGGTAATAACTTTTAGTTATCACCATTTTATGTTTTGGCTTTCTCACACTGCAAGAAAGCAGAGGGGTGACACTCCTCCACACTAGTGGAGGAGCCGCCCCTGCTATAAGCCCAAAACTGTTCTTGGATTAATTATTATTTATTACTTTTTGGCATGCCAGCCATATTAATTGATTATTAAAATGTGACACAAAAAAGTCGAAACCATATCTGTGCCTAGTGACCAAATGAGATATAGAACAGGCACTGAGATATGTACATGCCATAGAAGTATGTTTTGTAAAGTTCTCATGAAGGAAAAACATTTGCCAAGAAAAAGTAACTATAAAAACAAGGTATCATCCTATGTATACAAATGTAGATATCAGTGCTATCTGCCAGTTCTGCCAACATGCTGGCCTGATTAGAGATGAAATGCAATGTCAAACAAATCTATCCAAAATATTTATGTTTATATGCATATCTTTGCATCAATACTGAAAAGTAGTAGTGTAGTGGTGGTCCGCTGTTTTTTCATTTGTTATATATCCTGCATTAACTTTTAAAACTCTGCTTGTTATGTAAACCTGAATTGGAATTTTGAAGCTAAAAAATAATTCCTGTGAAATACCGAGCATGATTTCAACAAAAGAGACATGTCTAATCTTCAACTATTTGAAGAATTACTGAGCTTTCTTTATTCAAAGTTTGAAAAACATTTATGGGCGATAATCCCTCTTTAAATCCTAAATTTCACCAGGACTAAATATTGTTATGATGCCTTTATCAACACCTTAAAAGGACTATAAAATGAGTGGCTGCTACCAGCGCACAGAGATAATCGAATCGATGACACCGACATTTTCTCTGTTGCTCTAGTGTTGCCCAGAGCAACTCTATTTAATCAGATTATATGCGTAGGAAGGCATCCAAAATGGAACAATTCTAGCATTGTAAAATGACTAGTTTCATATCATTAATTGCTACTTTAAAACTCACTATTGGACTGCAGTAACATTTTGATTGCAGTCTATTTAAATTGTAAGAATGTCATCTGTCATTTGTGCAATATATACCACAGGCAAAAAAATGTGTATCATGATGCCAACTGACAGCTTATATCAAGGTTAGATTCCTTTCATAAAAAGAAATGCATGGTTCGGAACGTTTAATAAAGTTTGCATGCAGGCTATATACAACATTTTGTAAAACAGGTCGATGAGGGTTGTTGGATTTGAAACATTTGACATATTCTACCGTGCCATACTTTACTCAAGCCCGGCTCTTCATTCCTTGGGTTTTTGTCACCTTTTCTTCCCATATTAATTAATTATGAATGCCTTATTTAGAGTTGCCACCAGCCTGGGTGGCTGAAGACCACGGCGGTCTACTGCTCTAAATAATTAGGAATCGTCACCAGCCTGGAAGACATCTCTCTGCCTTCACAGGTTCCGACTCCACTGCACTTCCTCTGAAGGCACTAACAGCTAGATTCATCATTGTCCCGTTTTGCGAGTCCTTAATAGCGATTATTAAGGAATCGCTATTAAGGTCTTGCAAAACGGGATTCATGTAGGAATCGCTAAATAAATTGCGATTCCTACACATTCCTTATTTGAGATTAGCAAATTGGTAATCGCAAATAAGGAATAACTCCCCATTCATTCTTATGGGCCTAAAGGCCCATAGGAATGAATGGGGAGTTATTCCTTATTTGCGATTAGCAATTTGCTAATCGCAAATAAGGATGCGATTTCAAGGGTGCCAGGGGTGTCCAAAGGACACCCTGTAGCATCCCTGAAATGAAAATGTAGACTGATGTTGCGCACACACATGGCCAAAGGACATGTGTGTGTGTAACATACAACTGAGAAAAATGCACAAAAGTGCATTTTTCTCAGTTTTCGCTATTTACCACGAAGTCAGACTTCGCGGTAAATAGCGGCCAAAAATAGCGATTTCGCAATTTTTAAATGCTTCTTGAATTGCATTTAAGGAATCTCTAATTGAGATTCCTTAAATGCAATTATTCGCAAATATGCGATTTCTAGAATTGCGATTTTTGCATTTGGGATGATGAATCCCAAATGCAAAAATAGCGCTCGCAAAGGGCCAGATTCTCAGAATCTGGCCCTTTGCGAGCGGTTTTCGGCTTGATGAATCTGGCCGTAAATGTTTGCAGAGTGGCTGCCATGTTTTAGGAAGCCACTCAGCAAACTTTTGTTTTTTACAAAAATAAACTCCTAAAGGAGGAGTTTGTTTCTGGAAAACAAAATACTAATGATCCTGACACCCTGGAAGATTTCTCCCTGAGTTTCGAGATTATATTCCTTTTTATTTGATCCGAACCAGTAGTCTTTCTCTTGTGGCCCGACCAGAAAAAATTACATCATACAACCTGCTCTAAATAGGGGTGACCGTCTGATATACTTCTTCTGACAGTTCCAAGACCGCAAGGTCAGACTGGCCATACCACGCATCGGGCGATTCCCGGGGAGGCTGAAATGGTGGAGGGCTGGTATTGTTACTTGGCCCGTTTTTGTAGCAGTGCAGCAGTTTTTAAAGCACCCGTTGCAGAGTTCCTAGTAAATCCAATAGTTTCCAGGCAACAATAAAAGTTTAGATAACTCTGGGGATTAATGTACCTGCTGGAGAGAGCTCGGTATTTTGACTAGTGGCAATTTTGACTCATATAAGGTAGCACAAAGGATTAATATACCTGTTGCAAAGGACGTGTACCATGCAGATCACAGAACAGTATTTTGTGTGCATAGCTTAGTGGGTTATTGCTTTTGTAACATAGTCCCTTTTGTTACTGGACAGTTCAGAAGTTACAATCATAATCCAGCACTCTGAGCTATGAACTGCCATCAAAGACATGGATGCAAACGACATGATACAGGTTAAAAGGTAATGTTTTTTTCCAAATCTTTCATTACCGTAATCTTACTAAAAATGGTTTGTTTGGGTAGAAATACATTTTTATTAGTAAAGCCAGCCAGCCCTAGCCACTGTGTTTCGTTCTGAATCCTGAGTTTGTTCTTTTCCAGACCAAGCACTCTTATATAATGCCTACCAGAACGGATTACATGAATCCAACACCTTGTAGTCCCCTTTGTCTTATACATGTAACATTTTCTATACACTGGTTTACACATGTATGATTAATTGTTTCTGTATTTGTGTATTATGTAAAGTGCTCCAACACCCTCCACTGGTATGAAAGGCACTATAAAACAAATGCAATGCATGTCAGTGAGGTGCTATGGAGAGATGTGGGCACTGTTGGAAGGTGCTAGGGAGGGAACCATTGAAGGGCCCAAACAAGGATTGCTGTATCCTGGTGCACAGTAAGGTAATCTTTTACTATGCTTTAAAAGCTAATACAATTGAATATATAATTAAATATGTGTCATAGAATGTGTCAATTTTGCCTAGATTTTCTTGAGGGAGAACCCCCAAACCCTCCTTGTAGTGGTCAGGTTCACTTGCTGGACTTATTATGCACCGCATGGGGACTGGTCTTACAGAATTTGCCAGGGCTGCTTGGGGTTCCCAGTCCAGTACAAGTCTGTAGGGCTGTCATTGTAAGGTTCCACCAGGGGGTCACTGCCAGTGTAAACATGACAGTCCATCTGGCTGTAGACAGAGCAGGCAGGCTGTCACTTTGGCATGCAGGATTCATTTGTGGCACAGAACTCTGTCTGACAAACTCTCACGGCCACATGCATCATTGAGAAGCGCATTCGCAAACGGTGCGAATCGCATTTTTCGTCCGTTTGCAAATGCAATTCTCAAATGCAATGCATGATCATTTTTAATTTGTGAATTCGCAAATAGGAAGGGGTAAATTAGCATGAAGTTCACCTTCATGCTAATTTGCGAAAACTTTCAAAAATGCACAAAAATGCATTTTTTTAAGTTTCATGTTACACACACACATGTCCTTGGGACATGTGTGTGTGAAACTTGCACTTAAAATTACAATACAGGAGTGCAGGGGGGGGGGGGGTCCTTTGGACCCCCCCTGCACCCTTGAAATTGCATTCTCATTTTGCGATTCCTTAATTGCGAATTGCAAAATGAGAATGCCTTCACATTCATTCCTATGGGCCTCTAGGCCCATAGGAATCAATGGATAGGGATTCCTTAATTGCGATTCGCAAATGGTGAATCGCAATGAAGGAAAATTAAGAAATCGCAAAAAAAATGCGATTTCTTGATGCATAGCCATTTGCCAATTCTTAATTGCGATTCCTTAATTTTCGCAATTAAGAATTCCCAAGCGGGAACATTTATGCATGTGGCCGTTAATGCCCTAAGAATATCAAAAGGAGTATGGGCTTTCATTTTATAAGCCTCTCTTTTTCAAAATGTTCTACGTTCGTGAGTGGTGACCTGAAAGAACAGATTTGTCTCTAGTCCAAAGCCCTCAAACTACGAGCATAATGGGGTTTGAGATGGTTCTCAAAAAGCCTGTCGACATAATTACTACAGGATTCCACCAAATTGAACTGAGGACCAGAAGAGAAAAGTATTTGCAGCTTTGTGTCATTCTGAGAAGTGAACATGCATGACAGAGATGTTTTATGGAAAATGTCCAAGAGGTTAACCTGACTTTACACTGAAAACATGAAAACAGCTTTGTTTCAGCGGCCACAAGCCCAATAAGTAAAAAACGGAGCCCCAGGGTGGAGAGCATTTTTGTTCTGCTGCATGGAAGACTTGCATGGGTGCTATACATGCAGAGCCGGTGGTTTCCTCACAAATACTTGGTAGAAATGTCTCCATTGCCACAGGAGAGCATGTGATTTCCAATCACAGGGGAAAGAACCTGCAAGAGGATGCATGGAGTTCTGTGGGTAAACCCCACACATTGAAGAGTCTAGTGGGCATACACCATCCATGAAGAGACTAGCAAAGGGTGGTTGGTCTTTGTTAGGCTGTGTATGCTCTATCACCGCCAGCATTGTAATGCTAGCTAGACAAATATTGTTACGAATATGAAATGCAGATTATAGACTTTAAAATAATGATTGATACGGAATTCTTTGTTTACTGTTTGACCATGCAATAAAGACTTTGGGAACACGCAGTATGTTGATTTATGTTTATAGTTTGCATCCCACGAAAGGGGTTGAGACCTTGTTTGCAAGCAGAAATCCCAGTGCAAATGAGATGTTGTCTGCCTTTCCACTCACAATGGTATAGGAATTCTTACAGTGAGAGTATATATTTATCAGACCTCCTTTTTCTAATGTTGCCTGTTATGCATCAAGCAGTAGCCCAAATAACCCTGAGACAAAATTCTCAGTGTTTTGCATAAGGACAGCCTCTGATGATTAGCACTAGTCCCAGGCTCCTCCCCAAACACAGTGTTTGTACAGAGCACCCACACGTGGACATAATTAAATGTGTGGTTTCTGCATCTGGCTGTCATCATCCTCTCTTAAGTAGTAATCAGAGATTGGCAAAAGGGCAGGCCTGACTTAGAAGTCAGTTCTCAGGAATAACTAATCAGCAGCCCATTGCTAACAAAAGCATTCATGGAATTTCTAACAGTAGCCCTGCTTTCATCAACCCTAATTGTTTCGCCAATTGTAACACACGTAATGTTGTTTACTGCATTTGGTGGCCATGACAATTGCCATGTATTGGGCAAACCTCACAACCCATCAAGACACAGATCTGCCAACATCGAAGCAGGATAAGATGTTCTGTTCTGAATGCTCTGTT
This sequence comes from Lissotriton vulgaris, assembly GCF_964263255.1. NCBI lineage: Eukaryota > Metazoa > Chordata > Amphibia > Caudata > Salamandridae > Lissotriton > Lissotriton vulgaris. The sequence continues at coordinate 624,931,753 of NC_141689.1, forward strand.
GGTAACTCCTTACGCTGAAAAGAATCACACAGCAGATGATCTGAAATGGCAAGTCATCGACAAGGCAACTATTCCTGAAAGAGGAGGAGATCTAACACAGATACTACAATGACTGGAATGCCCATGGATAGAATGTACCAACTCTATCACTCAAGGACTTAACACAGCTGAGGAACGTTGTGGGTATGTGGCTTCCCCTTTGAAAGGATTTTACCATCTGTTTCTGCCTTGTAATCTCATGTAGCAAAATAAGCTGCTCTACCCCTATGCTGTCAACCATTGTTTTGTGTATAGTCACCATATTGTAATTACAATCACTGGTTATATGCATGTGCATGCCAAAATATGGTCCCGGATTCAATCAATCAATCAATCAGGGGATTGTAAGCGAGCTACTCACCCGTGAGGGTCTCAAGGCGTTGAGAGGGGTCCCACAGGTCTGTTTAGCCGAAGAGCCAGGTCTTGAGGGTCTTCCTGAAGGTGTTCAGGGAGGGGGCACACAGCCACTGCCCGTGGAGAGAGTTGCGGTGGGATAGAAAGGCGGGGCAGGGTTTTGGGTGCTAAAAACCAGAATATGGATAATTGGAGGTAAGTAAACAATTTAATAAATAAAACGAATTTCGTAGCGCGCCCTGCATTGCAAAATGCGATGCAGCGCGCGCTACGAAATTCGTTTTATTAATTAAATTGTTTACTTACCTCCAATTATCCAAATTCCGGTTTTTAGCACCCCCCACCCTGCCCCTCCCCCGCCCCACCTTTCTGCCCTACCGCAACTCCCTCCAAGGGCCGCGGCTGGGGGCACATCTGATGTCTGCCGGTAGCTTGTTCCAGATCTTGGCTGCAACGTGAGAGAAAGATCTTCTGCCTGCTCTGGTTCTGTAGATGCATGGGGTTTCAGCCAGTGCGAGGTTGGAAGATTGGAGGTTTCTTTTGGGTATTTAGAAGTTAATTCTGTCGTTGAGGTATTTGGGTCCGTCGTTGTGTAGGCACTTGTAGGCATAAGTGAGGATTTTGAAGGTGGCTCTTTTCTCCACGGGAGCTAGTGGAGTCTTCGTAGGTGTTGGCTGATTTGTTTGTGCTGGGGGATGCCGACGACGAGTCTGGTGGAGGTGTTCTGTATTGTCTGGAGTTTGCAGAGTACGGATTTGTTGATGCCGGTGTATAGTGCGTTTCCATTGTCCAGTCTGCTGGTGATGAGTGCCTGGGTGACTGTCCTCCTTGACTCAGGGGGGATCCATTTGAAGGTCTTGGGGAGGATGCAGAGGGTGTTGAAGCAGCTGGAGGTGATGGCGTTGACCTGTCGATCCATGGTGAGTGATGAGTCGAGTATGATGCCGAGGTTGTTGGTGTGGTCTGAGGGGGTAGGTGGGTTTCCAAGGGCGGTCGGCCACCAGGTGTTGTCCCATGCTGTAGGGGTGGTTCCAAGGATGAGGACTTCTGTCTTCTCAGTGTTGAGTTTCAGGCAGCTGTTGGTCATCCAGACTGCGACATCTTGCATTCCTTTCTGGAATTTGAGTTTGGCACTTGTGGGGTCTTTGGTGAGGGAGAGGATGAGCTGAGGGTCATCAGCATACGATGTTGAGGCCGAGTTGTCGGAAGATGACTGCGAGGGGGGCCATGTAGATGTTGAAAAGGGTCGGGCTCAGAGATGGCCCCTGTGGGACTCCGCAGGTAATTTTCATGGGATCGGAGAGGAAGGGTGGCAGTTTGATCCTTTGGCTTCTTCGGGTGAGGAATGATCGGATCCAGTCCAGGGCTGTTCCTTGTATGCCAGCGTTGTGTAGTCTGGCGACTAGTGTGTGTTGGGAGATGGTGTCAAAGGCTGCTGATAGGTCGAGTAGGTGCTGTGTTTGCTTCGGAATCCAGATTGGGAAGGGTTCAGGACGGCGTTCTCTTTGATGAATTGTGTCAGTTCCCTGTTGACTGTTTTCCCTGCAACTTTTGCGGCAAAGGGGATGAGCGTATGGGCCAGTAGTTCTTGAGGTCGGTGGGGTCAGCTGTGGGCTTCTTGAGCAGGGGCCTGACTACAGTCGTAGAGGTTTTTGATCTTGAGGTGGAAGTAGGTTCCAAGCTTGTCGCAGAGGTCTTGGGACGGGGTGATATATGTGGCTTCCCTGCATGGGTTGGTGAATTCCTGAATAACACTGAAGAGTTCCTTTGAGTTTGAGGAGTGGACGAGGATTTTGTTGTGAATGAAGTTCCTCTTGGTAGTTCTGATTTGGTTGTGGTAGTCTGTCATGGCATCTTTGTAGGTGGAGTTGTTTCCGGTTGTCTTGGTGTTTCTCCAGTTATTCACCAGGCGTCTGCTGGTGCGGCTGGCTTCTTGGAGATTGGTGGTGAAGAGGTGGCTTGTATGGACGCTGTTTATAGGGGTTGCGTAGCGAGACGTGCTTGTATGCGCAGTCGGAGATCCAAGTGTAGAGTCCTCTGGCCACGATGTATATATCGGATGTCCAGGTGTGGTTGTCTCGGGTGAGGGTGGAGTTAAGTTGCTCGTTGGTAACCTTGCTCCAGTTCCTTTGTGGTGGGCGTGGGGCTGGTTTGGGTGCATTGGGTTTGTCGACGGCGAAGTGTATGCAGTGGTGGCCGGTCCATGGTGGTTGTGTTGTGTGGCTGAAGTGAACGCTGTTTCCTGCAGCAAAGATGGGGATGAGGGTGTGTACTGCTCTGTGGGTTGTTGTGGTGATGAGTTGATTAAGTCCGATGTTGGCGAGGTTGTCACGAAGGATGGTGGAGTTGGGTCGCTCGAGTTGTCCAGGGGGAAGTTCAGGTCTCCAATGAGTATGTAATTCATTGAGGCGATGGCGTGGGGTGCGATGAAGTGGGTGATAGTGGTAGTGAAGGTGGCCCGGGGGCCGGGGGTCAGTAGACGGACGTTCCTCAAAGTGTGGCGTTGGGGCTGGTCTGGATCTAGAAGTGCAGGTGTTAGGTGGAGAGGAAGGTTTCACTGGAGGTGGTAAGGCAGAGGGTGCTCTGGGGGCAATGGCGAGGCCTCTCCTGGGTGGTTGAGGCGGTGCTTCCTCTGGATCTTGTATCCATCCGGGGTGGCGGTGCTGATGTCGGGGCGGAGGAGGCGTTGGTCCAGGTCTCCGCGAAGAAGGCAATGTCGGGCGTGAGAGACTCAAGTAGGTTCCAGATTTCCATGGCGTGTTTGTTTACGGAGCGCACATTGAGGAGGGTGAGAGAGGATCAGTGGTGGAGCACACGACAGCTGAGGTGCTTGGGAGAGAGCAGGTCCCAGACTGAGGCTCAGACTGCCTTCTCTTACACAATTGTGTCCACTTGTGCAATTCCTCCCCATTCATGGGATGACCCGATGAGTACCATGGACATAGAAAACATCCTCATGTAATATTCCACTGACAAGGGGTTAAAGGTTTTCTGTATCACCTTTTTACTATTATATTCATTGTTCAATTCCTGGCCTGCCTGTCAGTATTCCGTCATATTTATTATTCTATTTACACATACCTCAACCTTGCTGAAGCGGCATTCATCAGGCACTCACAGCGATCACTGAGTAGCACAATGCATTTTTCAGTGATCCCCGACGTTGCCTGCCACCCAACATTAAACAATGGTGGTAGGGCGCACTTGAACTCTATATCACTACGGCAGCTGTCCATTAATTTTATCACTACATACATAACCTTGTCTAGAAGGCATCTATTTGGCTCTCACTGCGATCGCAGAGTACAACGAGGTTAATGCATCCTTCCGTGATCCCCAGCCATGCTTTCCATGCCATAAAACACATGGCCAGCAGGGTGTGCTTGACCTCTATAAATCATTACTGTAGCTGACCCTGGCTCCAAGTCATTCTACACCCGGAGACAGACTTCGACGGTTCACCCGTATCTCACTGCATCCTTGAAATCACATGCGAGGCTGACTATGGCGGACTCATGCACAGTATTTTCTAGAGGAATCCTTTAAACTCGTGAAGTGGGTAATTCCCTGGGCCTCTTCTGCACTTACCACATATTGCTGCCTCTCCCTCTTCTTAATTATTCATTTTACATACAGTGTCATCTCCCCTTGATATACTTTCCTAATACACCGATTGATGTGTTCTCCACATCACGGATACAGCGAGTAAATGCCAGTACGCCTATATAACTGTCAGTCCCTACACTTGATCTTTTCATGGTTTCTCCATCTTGGCCCTAAACAGATCCCTTGGTCATTTTTCAGGTGTCCCTCCTTATTTGGTCCTGAAGAGAGCCCTATTGATGGTGAGGTTGAAACGTTGTTCACAAAATCCTAAAGCAAACCATTCACCAGCCCCTTACATTAATAATAATAATAATAATAATAAAAGGGATCTTATCATGCGCAAACATAGCCCAATGGGCGTCAAGGCGCCTAATTCCAAATCCAGCTCATAACAAAGCCCCTGCAGCTCAACCTGTGTAAGCTCTAGAAAAGCACCACGTTTTTAGGGCCTTTTTAAACAGCGTTAGAGAGGGTAAGGTCTTCATCTCCATCGGCAAGATGTTCCAGAGTTGTGGAGCAACGACTGAGAAAGCCCTGGCTCCCCATCTGGCGAGCTTAAAGCGAGGGACAACAAGTTGGAATAGTCCCGAAGAGCGCAAACACCTTGTGGGGTGGTAACGGGTAAGCAGGGAGCTGATAGCGCCTTTAGGTCCATCCTTGAGTTCTCTATAGGTCAGACACAGAATTTTGAAGTAAATTCTGTGCTGAATAGGCAGCCAATGGAGGTCTCTCCTCGCAGCAGTAGCAGAAGAGGCCCTGGGAAGATCCAGGACTAGAAGGCTGTGATTAATCATTGATTATTCCTGTTATGAATGTTTTGTTTTCTTGAAACCTATTTGTGTGTCCCAATCTGTCACTAATTTGATATGTAGGTTCTACATTCACTTGGGACATCATTCACTTTGTTTTACTAATTCGAAAACACATTTATATAGTCTATATTCAGAAGTGTTTTGTTGTACATGGTTTCTTGTCTCTCTCGGACATCTCTTTACACATGAATATTGCCCTTGTGATATTTTTTACCAAACATTTTGTACATTGCCCACAGGAACCCCTGTTCCTTGTTATATAGCAGGACTGGTAGTAGCATTTAATGTACATGCCCTGGGTACACAATTCAGTTCAATTCAATTCAAAAATCCTTTATTCGGTATGTAAAAATACAACCATATAGCAACAGACATAAAAGAAACAACATACATATATATCAGATTTATAAAAATACATTTCCGCTAAAATATATACAAAATGTTATCAAAGGTAAAGCACAATTGGTTATAGAATTATTTCTACGTGCAATACAATATAGCGGCATTCATCTGATATTAATATATGTGCAAAGTAGCCAAAAAAAAGTGCAAAAGTTAATTGCGTAGAATTTCTAAGGTTTCTGTCACTGGGGCAATGTGGGTTGTTATGGTTTTCTCGAAATATTGCATCAATCCCTCAACGCTAGTTGGAGTTAGTGCTTCCTCGAGGTACATGTTTCCATTGTTTTGATGTTTCTCACCCTCCCTCTCATGATCTACATGAGTATGTGCCACTCTCTTCTTTTTGCGTCTAACCACCTTACCCTGCTTGTTAATAATCACCCTTTTCCTACAAAAGGTAGGTTTCCTCTTAGGTTGAGCGAACTCACAATCAGTTTCGCAACTTCCCACACTGATATCACTTGTTCTTACATTGGGGGTGATGCTATTGATAACACGACCGTCTGGATCCCCCAAGTCATTAGACGCGTCGTTATGGATTGCAGGCTGCACTATGACACTTATACTCAAGTCTGGTGTCATCGACAGTCTGCTATCCCTGATACAGGTAATAGATGGTTCTAAATGTTGAGATACAACAGGTTGATTGTGGTCATTCCTAGGTAGAGCGGCAAAGGATTGTAACAAGAGAGAATCATCAGATAATAATGTTTCATTTGTAATATCGACTAATGTGCTAACCACTTTTGGGGATTGAGTTATTAAACACATGCTAGCTGGCAGTGAGAGTCTTCTCTCTGTATTCTCGATGGAATTAACCACGACCCCAATAGTCTGCTGTAGCATTCTATCGATGGCAGTTAGGGTAGGTAAAGGGGGTGGTACCAATGTCTGTTTTCGTGTGACCGAGCGTGTATGCATTGGAGTTTTTTTCGCTGCCACTCTACTTTTACTTTTACCCTCCATCGGGGCTATTGCCAACAACAAATCTTTACAGTCAGACGTACAAGAGTGTTACCTTAATAGTCACGGACAAAATCAAAGGGGGGTGGCCCAGCCCAGTCTCTTTTTGGTCTCTGAGGGTCTCAGAGGGCCCGCCCTTTGCCCGGGCTTAGCCCGGCGCGCCCCGGCGCGTCCTCGCGGGACGAGGGAGGAGTTCTCACTTTATGCGCCTCCTGCCGCTGCGCGCTGACGATGGGGGAGGTGACCTCACCACAGGGCTGCTGGGGGTTGGAGTTTCAGAGGCTCCCGACCGGCGGAGCCAAGCCCGGCCAGCCGGAAGTACTGGATGGAACGCTGCGGCGGAGCAAAGCCCGGCCGCCCCTCGGTCCCTGCAGACAGACTTCACGCCACAAAGGAGCCTCAGTGAGCAGGAGGTAGGCTCTGGTAACGCCACACACGCAGGGACTGCCACTCGGTCCTCTGCAGGAGTTCTCACTTTATGCGCCTCCTGGCGCTGCGCGCTGACGATGGGGGAGGCGACCTCACCACAGGGCTGCTGGGGGTTGTAGTTTCAGAGGCTCCCGACCGGCGGAGCCAAGCCCGGCCTGGGTACACATAGTACCACTTTAAAAGGAACTTATAAGTTAACTAAATATGCCAATTGGGGATAAGTCAATGTTACCCTGTTTTAAGGAGTGAGCACATGTACCAGTGGTAAAGTGAACAGTGTCCAAACGTCAGCAAAAACTAGATCAGCAAAAATGGAGTAGGAAAGAAAAATGGTTAGGGGAAAACCATCCTAAAGCTGACAGGTCTAACACTAAGGAACTATGGTTATTTTTCAAAACTTTTGCAAAAATCAGCCTGGAACAAGGATTAGGGAGTAGTTCACCAAAAGAAATATTCCTAGACAGTGGGTGGGTGTTAGGAACACATGAACCTTTCTGTGAAAACTGTGCACTAAGTGATTCTTGGTGCGAGTGGCATATGCTCAAAGTCAACAGGTCAGAAGGAAAGTGAAAGAACCACTTTTTGAACGAAGGAAGCTATAGAGAAATACCATCAGCAAATGGCCAAGTTGAAAAAGCACTGTGGTGCAGATTTCGGTTGGGTTCACTTGGTGCAATAGACGTTGTTGATGGAGAGGGGCACGGAAGATGGCCAATGTTGAGTTGGAGTGGGAACTGGAAACGCAGAGGCCTCCTGATTTGCTCTTTTTTATACATTTGTGTATGTATATGTGTGAATGGATTTGATATATACAGTATAGACTGAATATCACCTACATTTTCGTGAAGGAACGAAGATTAAGGAAAGCTGGATTTTGTTTCACCTCAATGTCCACAACTTGCTACAAGTGTTACAGTGAAGAGTTAAGCTTAAAATAATCTATAAATGGTCAAATAAATGATAGTATTTTGAATACTGAGTAGATATGTTCATCGCACTATAGCCCAGTTGTCAGCTTCCCCTTCGAAATCTTGTCTTGATAGATCAAAGTTAAAAGATTTACATTTTGTTTCCTAATATTTCCCCTACCCTGGTTTCATTGCATACAATTCTAGCTCTATTTTCCCTGTTTCTGGGTCTCTGCGCTTTGAGAAAATACTCGTATATCAAGCTACTTGTATAACGACACCGTAACAGACAATGGTGACACTTCACGTTTATTGGTAATATGGAAGATCGACACGCTGAAAACAATATTTTCATATTAGTCACGCTCAACTGTAAACACTGGAAATAAAATAAAAAGTTAAAATGCTGTTTCCTTCTGATTAATATTCCATGGGAAGTACAGTGTGTATCTGGTGAAAACAATTCTATGGTAATTGCAGGTACCAGTGAACATTTGTGCATTGGGTATCTATATTTCCTACGCATTTTCTTGTTGCAAAAATACATAATTCTGAAGCCATGTGCTGCGCGCTGGCAGCCTGGTACAGCAAGAATGCAAATTGAGGGAAGTTTCTGAATTATTCAGTAGCCTGTATTTTATTGGCTCGCATTGGTCCCAATAAAGATATTATTAATAATAAAAACATTTCCCAGGCTAGGCTTAGTGCAGGCTTGTTCAGGGGAGAGTGATGGGAAGGTGGAGGGCGGGCGGCTGCCCATTACATGGGCGAACAAGTCTTAACTTGAACTAACAATATTGCTGGCTGCATGGGATGATTGATGCGCTTTGCAAAGGCCTAGATTGGTTTCATCTTTCTTCAGATGTTCTCACTGACTCACTGACTTGTTCTTAGTCATGTGCAATCACCAAGGCCACAAAAGGTAACAAATGTTTGATGTATGACACTCTTGCCGCTCTAGCCAGACTTGCATTCATTTTGTGTGTTTGCCTATGCTTGTGAAAGTGTGTCTGGGTGATGTGCGAATCTGTAAATGTGCTTATGTTTCTATATCCATGTGTATGTAGGTCTCTGTGGGCGTGCGGGTGAAGGATGCCCGTGTGTCTGTGAATGTGCCTGTTTGTGTATCCGTAGATATTGGTTGGTGTGGGTGTGTGTTTGTGTGTGTAAAAGTGCGTGCATGCGAGCTGCCGGGTCTTCCTGTGTGTGCGTGTGTGTTCACGTGTGCGTGTCTGTGTGAGAACATTTTGGAGAGGTCGTGATTATATGTGTTTTTTTGTGTCTTTGTTTGTGTAACAATTTCTGGATCTCGGTGCTTGTGTGTGCGTGCTTGTCTTTGCGATTGTGTCCATGAACACATCCCTTATTAATTCGTTGCTCTCTTTGAGGATGGGAATGTATACTTGCGGACCCAGCTTTCAGGCCACTAGACAAACTATCGAATGATCTCACCGGCAAAAAATGTGTAAAGATAACATAGAACTTCCCCCTTGTCTTGGGACCGTTTCCATTCTATGTGACAGCGACGGCAACGGTGCAGGGCCCGGGTGTTGTTCTTTGACGGGGGGATTGCTTTCTTCGTTCCCGGCTATGTCTGCACATCTTTCACTACAACATTATTAATATTTCGAGGCACGGTTATCAATTTATAGCATGCCAGCCCCCACTGAAGAAAATATGTCACAAGGTGCGTTCCATTTGTTTCCCAGGGAGAGAGGAAAAAGCCCTGTTCTTTTGCACCGTCTCATATATTACAAATCACCGCAGCCCGGATATCTTAATCAGCGCTTGAGAACACATCCTTATCAGCCTGAGCTGTAAAATATTTATCCGAGGCCCAGGATTCGTGCGGGAAGAAGGGGGAATGGTGAGCTTTTGATGGAAGAGCTTTGTGCCGCAGCCCTGTTCATTTTGGGGACTTTTCTCGCAGCGCTGTTTGTTCTATTGAAGTGGATAATAAACAAACCAGTAGGCCGTCAGGTTTGCGGGGCTTCTCATCCAACATATATCTGTAGCAGGTTATGCGCTTCATAAAGATTTCAACCTCATGCAGAGTTTAATGCGTCCCTGCTTTGACAATTTAAACAGTGTCTCAAACATTGTTTAACAAAATCAAGAGTGGTTCTTGGCAATTAATTTCTGCCGTCAATAGTGTTCTCAAACCGGGCAACTCCCCTTGGAACCGGGGGAGCCACAACAGAAGAAAAGGGGGCCTGTGTGCGCGAGTGAAAAGAGCAGAGACAATTCATTAGACGATTCTGCAGCAGCGAGAAGTGGCGGGGGATGTCAGGCCCTGCTCCCGCGCTTCAATACTAATGAGAGTCATTGCATATTCATAACCCCCAAATACAGGCAGCTTCTTGTAAAAAAAAAAAACTTTTGTGTCACGGAGGCTTCATGGCAAGAGCAAAGAGCGCGAGGAGGCTCTTCTCTCCCGCACTTTCTCTTTCTGCCTCTCTCTCTCTCTCTCTCTCTGCCTCAGTCATGTCTTGGCACTTCCTTGGAGCGCGAGAAGCGAAGATTGATTGTGTCTGCAAAGGCAGGCCGACAGGGAAGTGGGAGAGAGGCTCCGCTGTAGGCCCCAAGGGCCCAGCAACTAAGCTGCGTTTGATTGCAAGCCCTGAAGTAATCAAGAGAAACAAAAGAGGACACAGAAAAGTTCCCCCTGTTTGGATGATAAAAGGACTGCCTCCAGAGATTAAACTTCCCCTCCTTCCTGGGTGCTGTCTAGGTCATTATCCCACTGGAAGGCGTAATACGGGCTCATACCGCCGCGTGTATCTTACTTAGAGGACTGCCTTCGAAAAGCAGCCGAATTGAGGGTCATTTCGAGAAATCTGGCTGCACAATTCAAACACGACTGTCTAGTGCAAGCCGAGCCAGTATGACAATCATAAGTAAAAAAAATCATCATAGCATACTCATGTTATACTTAATTGTGAATAATCTGTTTGTTAGGTCATGCATTCTCTCTCTTTTTTTTTTTGCTGTCATGTACCTAAGATGTTTGAAGGCGGGGTTTGGGGGGAGGGGCACACTCTTGGCTGCAGCCCCTGTCCAGTCTGATTTTCAAGGAATGGCTTCTAAATTAAAGCACCAACTTACTATGCATCCTTCTTGTCCTGAGTAATAAATGTGGTGGGGCAACGACGGATATCAAACCCAGCGTTGAATGATGCTGATGTCATTCAGCATTAAACCGTAGTCATACAATCGAGCATTAACTCATTGTAATGTCCTCGGATATTGAACAATAATTAAACAAATCGTACAATCAGTACTCAACATTAGTTTAAAAACATTTATTGACCAACATCGACAGGTAGGAACTGTCCAAATCAGTGGAAATGATTTATGCAGAAAATTCAGATTTCTTAATAAGCGCAGATTTGGCAAATTGCTTGTACATTTTTGAAATTGCTCCCATATTCTGAATATTTTGAAAACTATTTTCAGAAGTTTTTCTAGACCTGCACTTGCAAAAAAACAGAGTACCTAGAATCAGAAAGAAATGAGAACATTCTGAAACAAGGAGGACGGCCTTCAGCTAGTAACGTATGCTAGAAAAACTATTTGCAGTGATTGAGGCATTTGTTGTAGCAGCAGCAAAGTTGAGTTGCAGGCTAATCTCAGGGGTCGTTACCTGAGGAGTCGATCTTGAGGTGAAACAGCCCAGTTTGTGGTGCTCAGTCTCCCAGTGGAGGCGCTCTCCTTACTTTCAGAAAGGTAGAATACTCGGGGCTTTCTCCCATGCATTTCAATGTTGGCATCTTGAGCACCCACGCTCTAGAGCTTATATGCATGCAAAGGAATTCAGGGGGATGTGGTGAGTAGTGGGAGGGACAAAAACCCCGGCATCATGCTTTGCCAATGCAGAATTTAAGGCTCTGCCAATTAATTTTACTGATGCTGCATCAACAAAAAGAAAAACAATGATTATTGCCAATGCTGAATAGCATTGGTGACAAAAAGTCCAACAATATGTAAGCTCACATGCGTCATCACACATATACGCATAGGTGGCATGACGCTACAGCAACCCAACATGATGTTGTGTATGCTTTCATTCATCGACATGCATGTGTGCACTTAAGGAAGGTAGGGTTGTTACTTCCACTGGTGAAGCAAGGGCCCACTGAACTGGGATTATTGCTGTATTTCACAACTCAAACAATGGTCAGGGGGCTCAATTACTTCCTTGCAATAAGGCCCATGGCATACTGGCTACACAACTTAAGGAATGACAAAGCCGCCATTTATGTCTTTTGCAGCACCAAGATGATGTTTGCCAATCTTGAAGGGGGTGAATAAAAACATAAGTTAAATATGCACAAAATACCCTTTTCATAAAGGAGTGACCTAGCAGTAAATTGCAGTTGCTGGACCCCGAAAATAGGGACAAAAATGTTAAAGGATATGATGGGAAGGGATGGAGAGCAGTGTTAGTTTGGGCTGGGGCTTGTGAAAGTAAACATTGCTGAGTGATGAGAGTAACAGGTGGCAGGCGGGGAGCATCTGAGGAGTTGGGAGGGTTAAATACTTAGAGTGCGAAAGAAGGGGATGTGAGGGGCAAAGCAGCACACAGTGGAAAGAGTAAGAAACATACACTCCAATGGAGTGCGAAAGCAACAAAAAAAAAAATCCCCCAATTTGAGCAGTAGTAGGATACAAGTCATCCACTTAAAAAAGGTAAAGAAGTTATGCTCCAGAAAAGGTGCAAACACGGGAAGGGAAGCAATTTAATATGAAGCAAGCAAAGGAGATTGAAAAGAAAGTCAGTCAACAATAAGCAAAGGTTTGACCCAAAGACCACTGTAAGTATTGGGGTTCTCCACAATAGATCAAAAACAGACGGTTAAAGATTTTTGTAGGCAAAACCTTAAAAAATGAATGTGAGTGAGCAGAGACCACATTAAGCAGGCGAGTTGAGATGTTAATGAAGAGCATTTTAACTAGGGGTGGGCGGAACTCACGGAATTTGCCTCCACAGAATTCCTCTGAGTTACGAAAAAACTCAGCGAGATTCCACTGAGTTCTGCCACCAGGCGGAAATATGCAAGTCTCACCACTCACACTGTGATTTAGTTCCAAGATCAAATTCCATACTGAAAAATCAGCATGTACGGCACCACATGGTGTGCCAGAGAGCACAGCTACTCAACTTGATTTTGCCACTGCCTGGTCGCCCCCACACCCCCTCCCTGCTCCTCTTTACCTGCTGCCAGACACCGAAGCAGAGCCGACGCCCCAGCCGCCGCAGGGCTGCCCCAGCGCCCCAGCCGCCGCAGGGCCGCCAGCCGAGCCCCCAGCTTCTCCCGCCGTAGCTTTTCCCGCCGCAGCAGCTCCGTACCCGCCCCCCCGCCTGCCGATTGGTCCCTGCGCTACCTGCCTCCCAGCGGACCCTCCCTCACCGCTCCCTTCTTATGACGCCCCCAGAGCGACTGCGCAGCGGACGCGCGCAGCGGGAGCACCGATTGAGCGCCGAAGGTGTGCCAAAGGTAAGCCCGTCTACGCCCGTCCGCGCCTGGACCGTGCCCAGTGCCAGGACCCCTGGCCCTCGAGGACCCCAGCCCGCCCGCCGGACGTACGACGCCGCCACCATCAACGCGCTCAACACCGGCCGAATCCCGGGATGCTACCGTGCCACCCCGAGACGCACCCACGGACCCTTCAGCTGCCACGCCTGCAAGTTCTCCTGCATCCCGACCTGCCTCGCACCAGCACCCGCCAAGCCGAACACCAGCAGCAACCACCTCAAGTGCATCCTGCTCAACACCCGCTCCATCCACAGACACGCCATCGAACTCTGGAACCTCCTCGACACCACAGCTCCTGACGTTGCCTTCCTCACGGAAACCTGGATGAACGACTCCTCAGCGCCCGACATTGCCATCGCCATCCCAGAGGGCTACAAGATCACCCGGAGGGACCGCACCGCCAACCAGATGGGAGGAGGCATCGCCATCATCCACAGAGACACCATCCACATCACGACCAACACCGACGACACCCTGACTACCGCCGAACACCTACACTTCCAGATCCACACCGACCCGAAGACCACCCTCAGAGGCACCCTGATCTACCGACCCCCGGGACCTCGTACACAATTCAGCGAGGACATCGCCGACTTCGTCAGCCCGCATGCCCTCCCCTCCGCTGACTACATCCTCCTGGGGGACATCAACTTCCACCTGGAGAACAACAACGACCGCAACACCATCACCCTGCTCGACAACCTCGCCAACCTCGGACTCAAGCAGCTGGTGCCCACCCCCACCCACCTCGCTGGACACACACTCTACGCCATCTGCTCATCCAGCAAAGACATCCCCTTCAGCCACGCCACAGGACTCCACTGGACGGACCACAGCTGCATCCACTTCACCTTCAGAAGAACGACGATCCACCACCACCAGCAACAGGTTGCTCGAAGAAGCTGGAACAAGATCACAGCCGACCAGCTCGCCGCTTCCCTGAGCCAGCACCCTCCCGCCAGCTTAGCGAACCCCAGCCAGGCCGCCGACAACCTCACGAAGTGGATCAGCAACTGCGCGGACGAACTCGCCCCACTGAGGACCCCGCCCAGCAGACCCGGCAGCAAGAAGGCCCCATGGTTCACCGACGAACTCAAGAGCTCCAAGAAGAACTGCCGAGCCCTCGAGAAAGCCTGGAGAAGGGAACCAACACCGGACAACATGACCACCCTCAAGCTTGCCACCTGGAAGCACCACCAACTGATCCGCGCCACCAAGAAAACTGCATTCAAGGACAGGCTGGACAACAACGCACACAACTGCAAGGAACTCTTCAACATCGTGAAAGAGCTCTCCAACCCCAACGCCGGAAACAACGACATCACCCCTTCGCAAGACCTCTGCAACTCCCTCGCCTCCTACTTCCACAACAAGATCGCGGACATACACAACAGCTTCAGCACTCAACCGACGCACGCCACGACCGCACCAACGCCCCCCCCCACCACCCTCCGCGCCTGGACTCCGATCAGCATCGAAGACACCGTCCGCATGATGAACTCCATCCACTCCGGATCTCCGACCGACCCCTGCCCTCACCACGTCTTCAACAAGGCCGACGCTGTCATCGCACCCCACCTGCGGGACATCATCAACAACTCCTTCGACACCGCCACCTTCCCGGAGAGCTGGAAGCACGCCGAACTCAGCGCTCTACTAAAGAAACCAACAGCGGACCCCACCGAACTCAAGAATTACCGCCCCATCTCGCTCCTCCCGTTTCCAGCCAAAGTCATCGAGAAGACCGTCAACAAACAGCTGGCCGCCTTCCTCGAGACGTATGGATCCCTCGACCCCTCACAGTCTGGCTTCCGAGCCAACCACAGCACCGAGACCGCCCTCATCGCTGCCACCGACGACATCCGAGCCCTGATGGACAACGGAGAAACAGCAGCCCTCCTCCTCCTAGACCTCACCGCGGCATTCAACACTGTCTGCCACCGCACCCTAGTGCAGCGCCTCAGCAACGTCGGAATCCAGGAGAAGGCACTGGAATGGATCATCTCCTTCCTCGACGGAAGAACACAGAGAGTCCGACTACCACCGTACAAGTCAGAGGCCACCAAAATCATCTGCGGCGTCCCTCAAGGATCCTCGCTGAGCCCCACCCTCTTCAACTTCTACATGAGCCCCCTCGCGGCCATCGCACGCCAACACAACCTCAACATCATCTCCTACGCCGACGACACCCAGCTGATCCTCTCCCTGACCAACGACCCCGCCGCCGCCAGAGCCAACCTTCACGAAGGGATGAAAGACGTAGCCGAGTGGATGACAACCAGCCGCCTGAAACTGAACTCGGACAAGACGGAAGTCCTCATCCTGGACTCCTCGCCCTCCGCCTGGGACGACTCCTGGTGGCCCCCCGCCCTGGGCACCGCACCCAAACCGACAGACCACGCACGCAACCTGGGCTTCATCCTGGACTCCTCCCTCTCCATGACCAGACAGGTCAACGCCGTCTCCTCGTCGTGCTTCAACATCCTGCGCATGCTACGTAAGATCTTCCGGTGGATCCCCACTGAGACCAGGAAGACGGTCACCCAGGCCCTCGTCACCAGCCGACTGGACTACGGGAACGCCCTCTACGCCGGAACCACCGCCAAGCTCCAGAAGAGACTCCAGCGGATCCAGAACGCCTCGGCCAGACTCATCCTTGACATCCCACGACACAGCCACATCTCCGGACATCTGAGAGACCTGCACTGGCTCCCCGTCAACAAAAGAATCACCTTCCGTCTCCTCACCCACGCACACAAAGCCCTACACGATCAAGGCCCAAGCTACCTCAACAACCGCATCAACTTCTACGCTCCCAAACGCCACCTCCGATCAGCCAGTCATGCCCTCGCCGCCGTCCCCCGCATCCGGAGAACGACAACAGGAGGAAGGTCCTTCTCCTACCTGGCCGCCAAGACCTGGAACTCCCTCCCTCCCGACCTGCGCCTGACCCAAGACCACCTCTACTTCAGGAAGAAGCTCAAGACCTGGCTGTTCGAGCAGTAGCACCCCCCCCCCCCCCAAGCGCCTTGAGACCCTCCGGGTAAGTAGTGCGCTCTATAAATGTCTTTGATTGATTGATTGATTGATTGCTGCCTTGAGTAGAATTTCTACTCGAGTGGCAGACAATTGCACAAAAGGACACCACATTTCACTTGTGCTCAGCAGCTTACCTGGGCAAGAGAAAAACATTCTGCCACCTGATAATTGGCGGAATTGAACCAGAACTTTGCATATGCACCAAAATTCTGCCAATTCTGATGGCAGAACGGAATATTTCAGACACCCCTAATTTGGACTCCACAGGAAGTGAGCAGAGACAGACCAAGCAATGACAAAAGGAGGAAGTAGGAGTCACTATCTCTTCCCTGTGCTGTGCATTTGTATAACAAAACCCTTAGTTTACTTGGCTACCTTATGAGTGTTTGTAATATTGTCCTAAATTGAGCAACAGTGATATAATCCAGTAATGATGAGTATTCTTAAGAGCAACTATTTTAATATTCTATGTGGTCCATGCAAGGCTCTGTCATTGAAGGCAAATCAAAAATTGTGTTTCCTTGTTCTCTTTGCATGCAAGCTGTTAGAAGCTATTGTACTGGTACAAACTGTTATGCCGGGACCATGACTACAGTATCTTCTTGGACCTTCCTCGCTTACATTGTCCAACGGCTGTAGGGCATTCAGGCTTCTACTGCTCAACTTTCATTAAATCTGAATATAATGAGATCACATTTCTTTGACATTGAAAGTATCTCACCGACTCTCAGTCAGAAAGCAGTTGATATACTGGGCATATTTTCTTTCTTTCAGTATGCTTGCTCTATTTTTGATAAAGACGTTTTCACCAGATGATGACAGTCTGTCTCTTAAATCTTCTCAAACTTTGCTTTTGAGTGCTCCTTCATTTACGGTACAGCCGTCCCACTCTCTTTACACAATGAGGCATTAAATGACTTCACTGCTGCCATCAAGACCTGACTCTTCTGTAACTTTAACTCCGCTTAGTTCTTTGCTACCTCCTTGCATATTATGTGACGGCAGGTGTCTACTGCCAAGAAACTATTCAACTTGTGTGAGCTCTTTACAAAATATAATCCTGTATCAGAAAGAAATTAAATTATTCAATACTGATTTTCAGTTGTACAGAGCAATATTTTATCATGTGATGTTATTAAGTATTGAATAATGTTATTAAGTATTGAATAACAGTAATGTAATTGAACGATACAGATTGTTATGTTGTTATTTAATGTTATGTTACTGAGGCCCACATGCATCATTGTGACATTTTTGCACTTCCTAATTTGCGAAAAATAAGGAATCGCAAATTAAGAAGTGCAAAATGCTATGCATCATTTTTTTCGGTATTTCCTTGTGATTCGGTAAAAATTGCAATTTTTACCGAATCCCAAAGAAATACCGAATTCTTAAGTTAATTTTCGCAATTCCCATTGATTCCTATGGGCCAAAAGGCCCATAGGAGTCAATGCAAATTGCGAGTGGCACTTAGAAAATTTCATGGGTGCAGGGGGGGTCCAAAGGACCCCCCCCTGCACCCCTGAAATGTATTTTTCGCATCATGTTGCACACACACATGTCCTAAGGACATGTGTGTCCGTAACATGAATGCTTTTAAAATGCGTTAAAAGTGTTAATTACACTTTTTGCAAATTTACCGAGTAGTTCAACTACTCGGTAAATTTGTCCCTCTAATTGCGAATTCGCAATTTCAAAATTAATCATGCATTGCTTTTAGGAAATCGCAAATTTGCGATTTCCTAAAAGCAATCGCATTTTTGGAAATCGCAAAAATGTTGCGATTTCAAAAAATGCTTCATGCATTCCAAAAAGCATTTTTGGAATCGCAAACGGCCGATTTTAAGGAATCGCACCGTTTGCGACTCCAAAAATGAATGATGCATGTGGGCCATTATTCCATGTGACTTTTCTAATAAATAATTTCATCAGAATTCGTACAGAACACATATGCTACAGGCATGTCCTTCTGCAACGATGAGCTGCCTGGCTTGTGAATTTCCACATAGATTCTAAAATGCTTAAACCTGTACTGGTCCTTTGTGCAATGTGAACATTGATCCATGGGATCTTGTGTGAAGACCCTATGTGCTGTTGTTCCGGGATTGGGTGGCAGTGTCCTCTTTAACCTGGCTCTGTATGATTTGGGTGTGAGTTTGGTATGATCAGTGGATTTAACATATTTCTTACTCCGGTCTTAGTTCAGTGAGTTAGTTATTCTGAAAGTGGGCTTCCTGACTTTGTGTCATAGCTGAGAAGAATGGGCCTTATGTACAAATAATGCATTTTGTAATAGTAGTAACAAATTACACATGAACGTTTACTGAATACATTACTATTTTGCAAACTGACCTACATACTATTAGGCTTGTTTGCAATATACTGGATCATAGTAGGTAGCAATTTGACCAACCTCATGAATGTTAATGAGGTTGGTTGCACATTTCAACCTGCTACAATTTGGTACCATCACAGTGAGGGAAGCGTAATGGGTTAGCAGAACACCATGTCTGTGATTGCCTTTAAACAAAGTAATCTTTATTTTTAATGCAGCCTTTTTCCTTAAAGGAAATCAGGATGCGTTATAAAAAAAAATAAACTGTTTCATGAACTTTTTTAGGCGTAAGCAGTGGTCCAATGGACCACTGCCTGTTTCAAAAAAATGTTTTGTCAACATTCATAAATTCCTTGGGGACCCCTTCCCATTTGCAAATGAGTTATCACCAGCTTTGAGGTGTTGGTAACCAATTACAGGTTTGCGACCAGAGTTGTGGTGGCAAACCATTGACACATACCTTAAGGAAGCGCACATTGGAAGGAAAGGCCTACACATGCCCCTCTCAATTTGTAATTCCTTATGTATTTGGAAATATATTCTGTAATTTAGTAACATGTTGCCGAAAAGCACTTTGGGTTTTGTAGATACCCAAAACCTTTTTTGTGTGGCTTCAAAGGCTCTTTTTTTTGTGAATTAGAGTCTATGGAACCACAAAATCGCTTCATACATCTGGTCCTATGTTCTGTCAGATGTAATCTGGTACATGGAGTGAGTGGGCACTAAATTACGCATGTTGTGTTTCGGTGTATTTTGTCAGACGACCATTGCTTGGGAGCAATGCGATAGCTGGTAATATGGTGTATATATGCTGGAAGGGGTATACATTCGATGTTCTGACCAATTAGTGTGTTATATCTGTACGTGAAGAATATAGCCTACCATTCTTATTGAGAATAACATGTTACAATGCATATCTGACTGTGGAGGTTTTTTTGGGAGAAGGGTATGTCTAATATTTCTTTTATGTTGGTCTATCCTGTAGGAACAATTTCAATCATGTAAACAATACATATTTTAAATGAGATGATAACTGATTAATATAAGCATTGGTAAAATGGTTATATGGTTACTAGACCTTTTACTCGATGAAAAAGCAGATAAAGAGGTAGTTCAGCACCAACATTCAATGATACTCAATGGCTTCAGTTTTACTTGGAGAGCTCAGTAAGCTCATATCTTGTGGATGCCTTGAGTATCATCTGATTGACTTGCCAAATGCAATCACAGACTGCAGTGGTACCCTTGGTCCTGAATGGTAGCTGTAAGTTAGTTGGCAACCTTTGGGAGGCTAGCTCACACAGAGGAGCAGTTTCTAATATGTAAAATAATGAGCACCTGTGCCTAAAGCTGTGCTCATAAGCCCCTGGCCGGCAGTATTAAAAGTTAGCAAGTTGAATACCAAGGATGCACAGTCTTCAATCCACCTCAGGCTTCTTTTTCCCACTACCAGACACCCCGTCCCCTTTATCTCACACTTGCAGGATCCTCCTACCTCCCTTTGTGATGGTTTTCGCTTCTTTCTCTTCCTCCTTTTTTCCCTTTGTGTGTTTTCTCTTTCTTGCTCTGTGGAAATGTTTGATCAGAAAAAATAAGTGCTGCTCCCCACAAATGAGTGCCACTGGCTCAAATTAAAAACTGCAGAGAAGGGAATACAGTGAGGGAAACATTAATAGGTACCAGTATGCTATTAAGGTACTGTCTGGAAAAATTTACGTATACTTCAATTACAATGTCCTACTAGGGATTTTCCCTCACTCAATCAGGCATATCCAGGACCAACGAATAGTACTTTCTCTTGATAAATTGCCATGCTTCAGTGAAGGGTTCTGTGAAAGGGACCGGGGAAGAAAACTTACTTTGGCAAGGCGATCCATGCAAGATAACTCCTTCACCTCTCTTACCATTAGCTGTCATAGAAAACAAGAAAGGAAAACATTATGGTAAAAGGAAAGGAGAAATTATAAACAGAAACAAGAAAGAGGGGGCGGAGAAAGCAGAGGAAGGATTCCATGGACCAACAGTAAAAATAGACTTAACTTCTGAAGAGGGCATCTTGCGAGAGGAAGAGACTAAAGACCGGAGATTGTGGAAAGAAGACAATATAGAGGAAGGCACTACCTAGAATGATCGAGGGGGAGAAGATAAAGCTGAAAGTGAATATGACCGCAACACTGAAGGAGAGGAGATCCAGGAAGACATCTGGCCGAGATCTGTTAGTCCCTGCCAGTGGATACTTCAGAGTGAGCCAGAGTCCGGGAGGGCTGTGGCAACCTGGGTGAGTTTTCCTAACCCACACATAAAAGAGGGAAGTGGGCAGAAGCTGGGGAAGGGGAGGGCAACATCCTAAAACCGTAAACTTGCTAAGTCTGTGGTGTGAAATTAACAAATTACACTTATAAGAATTTTTAATATGATAAGAGAGAAGCAAGAAAAGAAAGAATAGATTTTGGTACTGAAAGATGAAAAACATCTCTAGTGGAACTACCTAAACTAATCCTTTCACAACCGGAACCCACAGTGACAGAGTCAGGTAAACCGGAAAATAAAATTGCAACATGGATACTAGGAAGCATGTCTAGAGAGTAATACAGAGTTTTTTTGTGTTTTGTTTTGGTTTCACTTACTTGGACTTTTTTGTTTTTCTCGAGGGTACATCGGCAGAGGTCCTAACGAGGAAAACCTAAAGAAAGAAAATGTTAAAACATTAATTGGCAAAACATACTACCATCTATACCAACATGACAATCAGCTATCATGTTTTCATCAAGGACTAAAGTACTGCCGAGACTGGATACATCATTGAAAGTTTTTTAGGGGGTTTCTATCTATTTAAGTGGAATTCCTGCTGTGAAATCCTGCTAATCCTTATTTCCAACCACCCCTCCCAACCTGAACAAAACTCAGCCATATTTAGTAAGACAGAAATGATCTGTGTAGCAGTATGTGGAGTTTATGGGGATGTTATATTTCTGAGGGGAACTGGTATCACTTAAAAGTTGGTAGTTTTTGTAGAAGGGAGCACCAAGTCACTCAAGATGGCCGACTGGTAGGAACTCCCCGAAGGAGCTCCAAGGGCTTGGGATCCGCTACTTGGGAATATCTCTGTCAGCCGCAGCCATCGAACGAAATTGAACCCTCAAGAGTAACAGGATTAACTCTAGCAACATTGTGAACTAATCGCACATCTAATCGCACAAGGCCTTGGCATAATATCAGCGCTTACCTTGTTACTGACCTAGGACTGGACGACGATCTGGCCGCCATCCACAAAGCTGATTGACTGTCGTCATGCTGAGGAGATGGCCGGGTCTTCCTAGGATCAACGCCGCCCACCACCGTCCACACAGGCTCAGGCTCGGACTTGACGCCGATATTAGACGACCAACGGATGGGACCGGTAGCCTGAGAAGCCTGGCCCAGATGGAAAAGGGAACTGGCCAGCTGGTCCGGGGATACTCTGAATGTCCCCCGGCGACCGGCCGGTCGAAACTGTAAGATCTCTCTACCGCGGCAGCGGCGGGCCCCCTGGTGACCCAGGACGAGACCTCAGGTTCCCTGATGCTGGAGCTGCAAGCCCCCGGAGACCCCAGGTCGAGGCTGTAGGTTCTCCTTGTTTCTACAGCTGCAAGCCCCCGGTGACAACAGAACGGGGCAGCAGGATTTCGCTCTCTGTTACTGCAGCAGCAGGCCCCCGGAGAGCCTGGAGCTAGGCTGCAAGACTTCTGGATTGTGGCAGGAGCAGGCCCCCGGAGGTCCCTGGGCGATACTACAAGACTTCCAGTTTGCAGCAGCAGCGGGCCCTCGGAGGCCACAGAGCAAAGCTGCAGGTCTTCTTGTATGGGGCGGGAGGGGGCCCCTGGAGGCCCCAGACCCCAGAGTGAGGCAGCAGGACTTCGTGGATAAGGCTGCAGCGGGCCCCCGGAGATCCCAGGGCAAGGTGGCAGATCCTCTTTATGCTACAGTAGAAGCTGACCCGAAAAGGCTGCTGACTATCTTTCAACGGGGCTGATGCACGCCCCTGACACCCCCGGACGAGGTGGCAGGTTATCCCGGACGGGGCAGGATCTCCCCACAACAGCGGGCCATCACACTTGCAGATCGCTTACAGATCGAGAATTCAAGAGCCAGGTAGTGTCGTCCAACTCTTGGAGGCCCTGGAAGAGAAGTTGCTATGCAGCCCCGCCCCCTCAGGAGCAGCGCACAACAACGCCAATAGCGTGGTCATTGTGGCTCTTATGATGGAAGCCCTAATTTAAGAGAATGTACAAACAGCGTCCACAGCAACATAACTCTCATTCACCAAAGGGGCCTTGATGTAGCAAGCAGTATGATCGAACTATACCCGAAACGACTACAGCGACGACATAGCGGCTGAGGTAATGTTACCTTTGTTCATTTGACTTTATTTTTATTTTTTGACCCTCATTTTCAAGTATGTCCACACACTTATTAGGAGGTCAGTGGCGCTGGGTTGTACCCCCTCAAAATGGCCAATGGGATATATAACAAGGACAAGGGACCTCCCCCATCCACTGGTCGCTCCTAAGAGTGTTTAACTACATCTCTTATTGAATCTAATTCATTACAACTGAAATAGGACCATATTCCTTACCAGTTTGATGGACAGTGAAACACGAATACACTGGTTCTCCCACAGTTCCCCAACAGTGTGATGGGCAGTGAAACAGGACTACACTGGTTCTCCCACAGTTAATGGAAACAGACAGAGGACTACATATCTGTTTAGGAAGACCTCTACTAAGGAGTCGGCCATATTGGACTGTCACCACCACAGTGTATAGCCCATAGTTTCTACAGCTACCGGCCGCTCCTCCTTCTCATTTCAGGTCAGGATTTTGTTACATTCTTCCCTCCATTTATTTTACTCTACTCTATTTCTATGCCTCGTGTATTTTCTTCTCTTTCACCCCACATCCTACCCAGCACCGGGCACCCATGGTGCAACCATCAGGACAGCTGAGATCCAAACCCGTTTCCCTCTCAGCCCATAATAATCTAGCCACCTCCACAGTTGCTATTTTCACCCTCCCTTACCCACCCACCTTCCCAAACACTTCTTGCCGCATACCTTGAATCCCTCTCGAGTCCCGTACACCCAGGGCTTTAAGTGGGCCGGGTCTTAAGGGGTCTGAGCACCGGCAGTTTTTTTCAGGGGGCCTTGAAACGGGTCTCTATCGGGCTCTGTTTTGAGCCCTGACACAGGCAGTCCGTTTTTTCCCAGACTGCAGTGACAGCTGTTTGCTGTCACTGCAGTCCGGAAAAAAAAGTGCCAGGGCACAAAACAAAGCCTGATAGAGACCTGTTTCGAGACAGCAGGCACTTGGATGTGCGCTGCTCACACTGCTCACTTCTCAGTAGTAGAGAAGTTACAGCATGACGTCATGCCAGGTGAACGTTGTGGGGGAAGGGAAATCCTTTAAGAGTCATTTTCTTTCTGGATTTCCCTTCTCTTTCTGAAACCCTGGAGCAGCAACATTGTGGAAGGGTCACCAGGGATTTAATTGGAAGCTTTGTCAATATTATATACAAGTCATAGTTGCAGCTTATTTATCTTCTGCAAGTAATAACCATTGACAAAGCCAATATTACTTACTTATTTTAGGTATGATGTTACTTGTATCAAATATCTGGATGCAATTACAGAAACAGCAAAATACAAGTTGGGCGGCACACTATGCTAAGCACAGATTTTTTGCGTAAGTGATTTAAAGCCACGCCCCGAATTACACTGACCACGCCCCTTTGAGAGACCCCCCAGTTTTTTCATCCCACTTAAAGCCCTGCGTACACCCATACACACTTTTGCGCCCCTTATCGTCTCACCAACTTTGCTGGTCATATCATGCAGCTCACAGGCACACATACCTACAACATCATCTATCCTCCCAACCTCTCAAGAAAATCAGCCAAATGATTCAGGCACACTTTTATAAAACTGCACCCTAAAACTTTGCTGATCCCTATTTCTCACTACACAACAGGAACACAACCTCTGATATCATTTTCCACACGAAACGTAGAGCCCAATGGAGGAAAGCATTCCTAGCCTCATTCATGATCTCTTCCACTAGGAAATCCGCGCATGGTCTAGTTATTTTTATTGCCCCCTCCCAGCTCTTCCAAGCGACAGCAACCATCACCATCTACAATAACGGAACAAATCTCCTGGATAACATCTTTCCCAATATTAAAGAACAAGTGTCTATACCCCTAACTGCTACCCAAGCTACAACCACCACCAGCACATACGATGCCACATCTCCAACCCCCTCTGACAACCTCCCCCCTCTATAACCCCGTTCACCACTGGCATTGGATTCATACGCTACTTCCACCCTGACTACCCCCCCCCCACCTTCTTTAATCAGAAGACTGACAACATCAAGAAGGATCTCCTCAATGACCTAATCTTACACTCGGGTCCTCATACGAAAACCTCCTATTACTCCACACCAAATCCCTTAAAAGTTTGACCTAAAAAAACGACGCAGCTTGTTCATCCTTTAATACTTACACTGAAGAAGCTATATGCTAGATTCTCAGTGCCCTGAAGCCTGCCAATCACCTCACCGTTCCTCTCCCCGCAAACGCTGTTAAAGACTTAACTCCACTGCTTCTGCCTTTCTTGACCAAAATCATTTACAGATCACTTCAAGAAGGTTGCATCCCAGACACCCTCAAAGTTGGACAGGTATCACCCATCCTAAAGAAACACACAGCTGACCCTACGGACCTAAACAACTATCACCCTATTGCCAATATTCCTACCTTGGCCAAACTATTGGAAAAATGTGTACACCACCAACTGACAAAACATATTGATCACTTTGACCTTCTTAACACACAGCAATCAGGCTTCCGAGCAGGTCACAGCACTGAATCAGCCATGACACACATAATTGATGATGCTCTACAAATCCATGATCAGAACAGAACATGCCTACTTCCTACTAGACCTCAACTCAGAGTTTGATACGTTCAAACACAAGAATTAGATAGATCTTCTGAAACACAGAATGGGTCTAGCAGGTTCAGTGCTAAACTGTTTTACCTTTTTTCTCCAAAACTGGACTAAAAAATTCGAGGTCAACAACACCCTGTCCAAATCTGTACCAGTGACGTTGGGAGTCCCGCAAGGGTCCTCTTCCTCCCCGGCATTGTTTAATCTGTTCATAGAACCACTCACTGAAATGCTACAAGCGTCTAACGTGCAATATCACAAGTACGCAGACAAAACACAACTATACCTTAAGATCCACACCCTAGAACACATTAAATTGCTTAACACAACACTTAGGAACACCCAGATATGGCTGGCTGAGAACCATCTCAAATTGAATGCTCTAAAAACCGAGGGGCATATTAACAAGGCAGCGATAAATACATTATCGCCGCATTAGCGTCCGAAAACGGACGCTAAGCGGCGATAATTTTATCGCCGTATCAACAAGGCCACTTAGCATTGGTTTTCAATGCTTAGCGACCGGATTTATTATTGCCTGGCCTCGCATCGCTTCGCTAATGAGATGCAAGGTAGGCGTGAAGTAGGCGTGTCTGGGAATACCTCAGGGAAATCTATCGCTAACGGGGCTTCGCAATATTAACAATGAGGCACCGTCAGCGTTAGCGTTGCGATTTATATCGCTAACACGGCCTTAACTCAGGAATTTAACGTCTGCTAAATTCCTGACTTAAGCATACCTGTAATTGGGGGTGGATTATGTGGCTAAAACCACAGGCCCTATCAACAAGGTTATCGCCATTTTCAATGGAATATCGCTGGAAAACCGTCGATATTCCATTGAAAACGGCGATAATCACCTCTATCGCTGGGATTTTATCTCCATGGCGTTAAGCGTTGTTAATACAATGCTAACATGGAGATTATCGCCAGCGATAGCCAGTGATACATTTCCTCACACTTACAGCGGTCAGCGATAATTATCGCTGCCGCTTGTTAATATGCCCCCAAATTCCTCCTAATAGCTCCACCCGCCAAAAATCCCACAATGGAAGACTGGATCAAACATCTTACTGCACTCAACGTTCAACCAACTATTGTGGACTCAGCGAAATCATTGGGAATAACTCTGGACAGCAACATCAATAACACATTAGCAAAGCAACAAAGGGAGCAAACTGCCAGATAAACACTCTGAGGAAGTTGAAACCCTTCCTGCCAGTCAATGACGTCAAGCTGGCAGTAAAAACTCTAGTTATCCCTCGTGCGGAGTATGGAAGGGATGTATGACGTTACAACGCATACTTTTACCACGCATACCATTACAACGCGGTATTTACAACGCATACCGTTACAACGCATAGCGCTTAGAGGTGCTGGATAGTGGTAAGTATAATTTTATATTCCAACTCCAGTCCCCGTGGACACTAGGGAAGGTGTTGGATATAAAATTATACTTATTCCCTATCCTAGAGCGCCCCCCAGCACAATGAGTTGTAATGGTATGCGTGGTAATGCCTGCATTGTAGTGGTAGTGCATGGTAAAAACTTCGTTGTAAACGTTGTATACCGTATGGAAGTGTCTCTCTGTGTGGCCTCCCAAAAGCTACAATAGCACCCCGAAGAGCCTCAATAAATGCTGCAGTGACACTCATCCTTGGTTCAAAAAGAAGTTCCTACATCTCCCCAGACTTAAAATCCTTGAATTGGCTACCATTTGAAGCCAGAATTCACCAGAAAATAGCGTGTATGACGCATAAGGCCATACATCACAATGCACCCAGCTATCTGGCAGAGAAACTGACGATCTCTGGTGGGATAAGATCTACAAGAAGTGCAGAAAGCCTACTACTGAAACCACAAAGATTCAACCAGAAGAAAACATATAAACGAACCTTCTCAGGGATGGTGCCCAGGATATGGAATGCACTACCACCAGAAACCAGACTGAATTCTTCCACTGCATCATTCAAAAAGGAAGTAAAATCGATTCTCAGAGCATAAACTAAAGAAACTCTGAGAACAATCGGACCCTCACAAGTAATCCTTACTATGACAGGGTTCCAACTAGACAACCTAATATTATATCTGCCCTTGTCATGACTCAACTGGACTGTCCTGTTTTGTACTCTATTGCTTTACTTTGCACAAGATCTTATGTATACTTGATTTACCTGCATTTATTTGTTGTATAATTAACCTTACTTATTGTAAAGTGCTCTGATATCCGCAAGGGTCTTGTTCGCGCTCTATAAAACTTTCAAAATAAAATAAATAAAAATCTGTGGCCAAGAGGACCAAGAAGACTCTTGTAACATATCCCAAAAATCAAGAGTGGTTATAAGGTGTAAAAAAATACTTTACTGAAGGGGAGCACCTGACACGTATCATGTAATAGGCAATCTGATAATAAAAGGCCCAAGAGGCATGTCGGATGCAATCTGACTGTTGTAGGGAAGGAGGTCCTGCACAAAATTTCTAAGGGCCTGATTCACTAAGGTACCTATTTATAGTAGTAAAGTTAGTTTGCTTTGTGGATGGATGCAGGAGAAGAAGTACCAGGAAGCACATGACAGTGGAATGAAGTGAGTATACTGGAGATGCGGGAGGGCAGCTCCAGTTGCAGCAACCATTAAGGGCCTCCCCCTGCAACCAAAGTGTAGCATTATGCTGCACGGAAGAAAGAGAGTAATAGGGACAGCCAAATCACCCAAATCTCTGGGTGCTAAAGGACTAGAAGTCCTGGAGCCTATCCCCAACTGAAGGAGTACCACAGGGTGAATAGAAGAGTGGAACTAGCAAAAACATTAGGCTTTCAGGCATGCTCCTGCCAAAGTGTGAGGAGATAAGGGAAAAGAGGGTCCAACTGGCCCACTAAAAGGCCATAATGAAGATGTTATAAAGGCACATCTAAGACAGTGTAAGAGCACCAGAAATGAATGGAGGTGGGATACTGGTAATAGCTAAAATGATTCCCCATCTTCTTGGCCATCATAGCCCCAACCAAACTGGAGAAAGAAAACTTTAAGGACCGGCAGAACAGTGAATATATTATTAAGTGCTACACATCACAAACACAGTCTGGTATTAACAACTATGCATATTAAACAGCATTAATCAGTACTAAACTAAAATGATGCAATCTAGCATTGAATCATAGTGATATAAATATAACTATATATAATTATTATGTGTATGTATTTCATGTGTAAACTGTTCCCCATGAGGTTTTATGCACAAACCAAAATCAGACACTACTACAGACTTTTTAAAAAGTAGAATTTTTACCTTTGCTTTAAAGAACCATTCTTTACTCTCCTTCCAAAGGCTGAGGTAGTTTTATAATCACCGTAAAGCAACAGGAAGCATATTCTATAGGAAAAGGGCAAGGTAGCATAAGGACAACAACCACACTGTCAGCAGGGGAATGGAGTGCTCTAGTGGGGCAGTTGACAGATTTCTTTTCAGCAAATGGAACACAGTTCTGAAAATTACTTATTCAGGACTGTGGAGGACTTTCAAATGGACACCCAAAGATTTGGGGTGGAATTTGTGGACAGCAAAAGAAAGATATCAGCTGCAGTCTCTTTCATCGGAGAAGATGGAGAAAAACATGAAGGCTCTTTAAATACAGACTATTTCTCTAGTTGAGGCAGAACAGCACCGTAACTGTCACAATTTACTCACATCCAATACCAGTAGGGAAAAGCAGCATGAAGTGCAGATGATAGAAATATCCTGTACCCTGATCTAGTAATGTTAGGACCATATCAAAATAGTAGTCACATTGAATGATTCATTCTGGTATTGAACTTCAGTTAAAAATACAATATTGAATTGCAATCTCTAATCCGGATGTGGAACAATATTAAAGAGTCCAATATTATACAAAAGAAGCATAATTCACTACTGATCAACGCTATATAATCTGATATTGCAATGGGCAATGGTGGAGTAAATCATAAACTAAAAAAAACAGCTATCTAATCCAATATCGAATACTACGGATATCATGCAGTAAGGAACAGTGGTGCCACATTCACCACTGAACAACAGTACTATAATCAATTTTTGAACTAATGTGATATTAGCAGGCAATGCACAATGGTGATGTAATCCTGACTGGACAATATTTATAATCATTGTTTAAGATCACTGATATGAACTCTTGATGAAAAGAAAACAGAGCTCTTGTCTTGTAAACAAAAAAGAATGAGTAAATATGCTCAGGAACCTACAATGAAGAAATTGGCTGGAAAACCTTCCGAAGGTCAAAGAAATGATTCAGTTGACTTTACAAGAAGACGAGCAGGCCATCTCCACACAGAAAGCTTTAGCATTGTTTTGCCGATGAATATTGATAATCGCCCTGACTGGACTGGTTTTGTTTCATGGACAGAGACTTCAATGTTAGCTATGGTGGTGTGGTCTCTGAATAAAGCCTGACACAGAAAAGCACTTTAAAAGTAGGCAGAAGCTGACTCAGAAAAAGACTCATGGGATTTTAGTAAAGTTTTTGTTGCAGCTACAAAATTAACCATAATACTGATGGATACATGTAGCTAGTAATGTAGGGAAACAACACTTACAACGTAACTTTTACAACGCACTACCTTCACAACAAAAC
Organism: Lissotriton vulgaris; assembly: GCF_964263255.1. Taxonomy (NCBI): domain Eukaryota; kingdom Metazoa; phylum Chordata; class Amphibia; order Caudata; family Salamandridae; genus Lissotriton; species Lissotriton vulgaris. Next base: position 624,961,789 of record NC_141689.1, read on the forward strand.
TTTTACAACGCAACATCCATTACAACGCATGCCATTACAACGCAACCATTACAACGAATGTCACTACAACGCATACCACTACAACGCATGTCATTACAACGCAGTCATTACAACGCATACCATTAAAACGCATACCTACACTATCCAACACTTACCCTACTGTTGCACCCCCTGGAGTTAGAATAGTAATTTTTACCCCTACACTATCCAATACTTACACTACTGTTGCACCCCCTGGAGTTAGAATAGTAATTTTTACCCGTACACTATCCAACACTTACCCTACTGTTGCACCCCCTGGAGTTAGAATAGTAATTTTTACCCCTACAATATCCAATACTTATCATACATGCAATGTAATGGTATGCGTTGTAATGGTATACGTTGTAAATGTAGTATGCGTTGTAGTGGAAGCGTTGTAAAGGTAGTTTCAAAGAATTTGTTGTAATGGAATGCATTGTAATGGATGTTGCGGTGTAAAAAATGCATTGTAAAGGTATGCGTTGTAAAAGTATGCGTTGTAACGGCATACATCCAGTACTGTACAATATGATTTCTAAAATAATTATTTGTAATAATATTTTTACAGAGAAACAATAATTTTAGTTTTTAAGTGATATAAATTAGTATTGAAGTTTGGGGATACATTGCAGAATATGTCAAAATGTGCTATTGCGCTATGTTATATTCCATATAGGTACCCTGATATATGCCCAGGTAACTTCGTAACTCTTCATCTATATTCTTCCCTACATTATACTTATAACGGTTTACAGGGACTGACTTTTTACCTGGATTCGACACTGCATTCAGAAAGCAGGTTTTCCCTAGTTCGAAGTCTCATACATTATGCATGTGGATTCTTGAAAGCGCAGCAGGATTGCCATTTCCTGTATAATATCTATGTATAAAGTTCATGGCTGATGTCATCCGAGTCCGACACAGTAATACTCCACTATCCCAGATGCTTGGTGATGTATATACTTGTCACTATACCTTGCATTGAATGTTTAAAGCCTGAGGTGTTGACAATTCACCTACTATCAATACTGACCCACTAGAAACTATGGTCTGATGTATTAAGGGTTTTTACCCATTCTCTGTGGGTAAATGTGATGACACGTATTAGGAAAAATGTTCATGAAACCAGACATGTTACCTATCGGTGAAAGAATCAAATGCAGCCAAAATATCAATATGAGTTTGATATTTCCTGATTCTCTACAGTTTATAAAATATTTAAACTAGACCTAAAACATGAAACTAAACCCTGCATCTTAAGACCAAAGGCCACAAAACTGAAAAAGTAAAAGGAAGAAGAAACAATATTTTAGTGGCATCCCTAAAGAACAAAACTCAAGCAGAATAATGTTAGCCAGTCTTTCTTACTGCTACTTGTATAACAAAGTTACATTGTATTGACCCCTTCAGGAAGAAAAAAATGACTTTCACTCTCTTTTTCCTTTCTTTGAATGGCATTTAGTTTGTGGCTGTCCAGGTGTTTTTTCAGTGTTTATATGTTTTCACCGGTGAGGGCTATTTTTCTTTCAGTGGGGTTTTATCAGTTATTATAGGTTTAAACCTAAAACCCCAAAGCCTAAGTATATATATAACCTCTCACCCAGACACACAGTTATTGCATTTTCCCCAATGGTTAGGGAACTGGAATTAGGGCAGTTAATTTATAGCACCCACTCCTAATATTTGCATTTTCCTCAATATCTGTGGGACTAGACCTAGAACAGTTCTTTGTTTTCTGTGCCATCCCTCTACCCATTTAGGCAGTTCCCCCAATGTTTGTCAGTTTGGAGTTAGAATATTAGTTTATAACCTACCCCTTCCAATTCTGAACTTTCCCCAATGTATGTTGGGCTGCCATTAGAGAACTAATTTATACTCTCCCCCCCAATTGATGCACTTTCCCTAATTTTGTAGGAATGGAGTTTCTATAAAAAATCTTACTCCACCTCATTTTTTGTACATGATAGTAAATTCGACCCCCATTAATTTTTGCATCTTACCCAATGTTTGTGGAACTGAAGTTAGTAAAGTAAATCTTACCCCATACCCTAATTGCTTGCACTTTCCACAATGTTCGTGGGGTTGGGGTTACAATAGTTAATCTTAGACACTTGCTCACTTTTTTGTACTTTCACTAATGTTTGTGTAATGGAGGTTAGAATAGTACATTATAAATCTTCCGCTCAATTCCTGCTATTTCCATTCAATATGGACCCTTCCATTTGGAGAGTTTTTTAAAATTATTTTGTTTGGGATAGACCTTTTGGGAGGGCAGTCTGCTTTGGTTTTCTTCGGTATCAGAAATATGAGTACTTTCATTTTTTTTATGGTATATAATCGTTTTTTTATTAAAGTGGACATTTTTAGTAATATGTGTTATTAATAGTATGTTTCAGTTTGTATGTTGATAAATATGACTTATATCTAAATAGTAATTTTTGTTTTGCAATGTTGATTTACTTTATAGGAACTGCTTTGTATTTTGTCATAATTCCATAATACTATTTTTAGTTATGCTCATTTTTTTATGTTTACTTAAATGTCTTCTGCGTTTATTTATTATTTTATACATATTGTTTTGAGTTTGTATTAAAAGGACCTTTATTCTTCAATTAACATCTATTTTAAGTGTAAATATTCAAATTTGATACAGAAGTGTTTATGTTTGAGGGCTATAGATGCACTCGTGGAGTTTAGTTTTATTTTTTAAACTAGTTTTTATGTTTGTTAATGTTTTTAATACCAATAGCTAAGTAATTCTTTTTGTTTTTGATTAGAATTTTGTTATTCATCAGTAATTTTGTAACTGATGTTTAAGCAACAATATTTGTGTATCACCTTATTTTATAATTGATATTGTAACATCTAGTATGACTGAAGGTATTAGTAAAACATGATCCTTTTTTTACTAGCAAGCTGGTATGGCTTATCTTTTAAAACTCGATGAGTACGACAGAGCAATACTCCAAATCTGACTCTTTCCTAGGAAGGAAAAGCTGGTGGTATGGGCAGTATTAATGCTGTCTGGAGTGAGATCTCCTGTGCATGAATAACGCAGTAGCTGACAGCAGCCCAACAACAAGCTACATTTTCCAGCTTGCCATGAACTCTCATGTACTTTGAGGACATGACATCCATCTTGGATATCTGGGTTTAATTTCCTTTGTGGCCTACAGGGTCTTTGACAGGCATTTTTGATACAATGTTGCGACAGCCTGGACCATGCTAAGAAGAAATAGGATTTCTTTTGCACAGGCCAGTTCCGTACCTGTGAGTTGTTGAAAGGAATCATTCTGAAAGTACAGCTGTCTGATTCACTTTTATTTTGATAGATGCTCCACAGTTCAAAGGAATGGTGAGAAAGGCTTGGTTGAATTTACATAATTTGGTATTCATTGGCTTGTAAGGACAGTTCAACTGAATTCGGAATATTGTCAAACTAGTTTTACGATCTCATGAAAACCCAGAAAGTTTTGTCCTTCTAAAGTGCTTGCAGGAATGAGAATTTCACCAGCTGTTGTTTGAGCTATGTTCCTTCACCATTATTATCAAGGATTTAGTGGTGTATTGGATAAGAAAAGGGCACATATGCTGATCATTATTTGAGCTAGCAATGCTTTCACATGAGGAGGACTGGAATAGCATTTTGTGGTTGGCAGGGTTAAAATACAATAACACTGAACACTGATCCAGTGGAATGTCACCTTTCTTTTATATGTATGGCTACCAGCCACACCTATTTCCTTTGGCTCAGTCCATGTCTATATCGGTTCCTTCTGGCCAAAGAAAACTCAACTGAGTTAATATATATTCAGAAAACAGCACAGGATATGTTTAGAAAAGCTAAAGATGCATATAAATTCTGTGCTAAATGCAAGAGAAAATCAGCACGTTTATGTTGTAGATGAGAAAGTATGGTTACTCACAGAAAAATTGCATCTGAAAAATCTCTTGAATTGAAGCGTATGTTGATCCATATTGCGTATCAGGTTACCGTGCAATTAAAATGGTGTCAGTCTAAGACAATCCACCTAGTTGTTCATGTTTCTTTGTTAAAGTCCTGCTCTGCAAAAGCACGGTTTGCTTCACATACCATGCCAATTCAGAAAGTAGGGCTAGAGGTATGTATTACTGTTGAAGACTAGCTTCCAAAAGAAGAGAGTTACCCAGATAAACCAGAAAGGACTGGGTGTAGATAATCTGAAAAAAAGGGGGGGTCTCCTTTCTGTGTTTTTTAGACTAAACTATTTGGCTAATAACCGATAAACTAAATCAGTAGCTGACTGAACCGCGAGAGGACGAGATCACGCTACACAGGCGCCGGAATAGGTGGATCTCCTGTTATATTCAAAACAGAGCCGGCATTAACAAAAAGGATAATAATCCCTACAGACTGTTCAAATAATAAAGGAACAGACGATATTGCCGTAGCCATAAGTGGCAGGAAGGCCGCCAAATGTCAGAAGAGACGCCATGATTTTATATCGATACTGATAAGACAAATTCAAGTCCAAATGAGCTGCAGATGACATGACTGTAGTAACTACTGGAAAGTCACATGATTGAGACACAAGAACTTGAGCTTATAAGATAAAGTAGAAGAGTCAAGTTGACAGTCCAGTATTCCGAACAAATAATGAAGAATACACAATAAAAAAAAGAATATACCTGGTTTTAAACAAATGTTCTGTCCTGGGGAAGGTGTTTAATCGATTCCAACCTAAAGCACCGAAACACGTCGACATAAGGACACCAAATATTTTTATGTATATGAAATTGTATTATTTTTTATGTTTTTGTTTTATTTGTGTAACTCTTGCCAACAAAGACTCATAGATCAATTCAGAAACTGTATAGAATAAGAATATGTTTTGATCTGAGCAATTGACTGTATATTGCTTTATATTGTTTCTAACCTGTGTTTTAGGAAATTCAATCTGGTTTTTCAAAAAATAAATTTGTGAGAAATGAGGAACCCATCGAATTTTTCAGTATTTTATACCTTTACCATGTGTTGTGTAAATTGATTTAGTTTATCTGTTATTAGCCAAATGGTTTAGTCTAAAAAACACAGAAAGGAGACCCCCCCTTTTTTTCAGACTGTTGAAGACTAGGCCAGCTTGGGAGGGATATTCTAAAACCGATCATGTTGAATCCATCACAGAGAAGGAAAGGCTGGCAGACCATTCTCTGTCATCAAACTCTGTCTGGCATGAGGCTTTGAATTCATGGAGAATGGATTACATGACATCTCCCCACCAATGGGGAGATGCAATGTTTTCCCACACAGATTGGAGTCATCTTGAATATCTGTGTATAACGTTTATTTTGGCCCTTGGCATCTTTCCTTGATAGTCGTGATATAATGATGCTGCAGCCTAGACCTTGCTATGTGGACTGAAGATTTTCTTTCCAAAAAACAGTAGCTTTATTTAAACTTGTTTGAAGGAAATTAGGAATAAAGAGAAGTATTCTGAAAGTCGAGTTGTGTGGTAAAAGCAAACAATTCTGAACATTTTAAAGCACTTTCTAAAGATTGTAGAATTTTTGCATTACGCTTGAGGTACCTCCTGTGATGTAATAGAAAGGATTCTCAACTCAGGACTATGTTGTTCATTCTATGTATATTATTCACTGTGTACGGTATTAAAGTTCTGGTGATGTTTTTAAGAGTTGCTAAGATAGGAATTACAAATGGTAATGTTTGCTGATTATCTTGCCTTGACACAAGTGTAAAGTAGAAAATATTCCTCATCTTCCAGCGAGATTGAAGAGCAGCAAGGCTTGAGGTACTTATTTTCGTCACAGAGAGAAGTGCTGGTTAGTATCTATTTAATATGCTCATCTCTTGTATCTTTAGTTTTAGGAGTTACAGGTTCCACATCAAAGTACAGAGAGTTTGGTACACAGAGGTATCACTGAGTTATCTCCATTCGATGTAGATGGAAAACTTCATGGCAAGTTACTAAATATATATCTTTGATTTTAGACATGCTCTATGTCCTGCACACATCCATACCCAGCAGAAGTGACAAGTAGATAATGGTAGATTGCAGTGTCTCCGTTTTCTCTCTTATCCCATTCCAGTTTCCCTATTTCTACTGCTGACATTTATGTTTTTGTGTATGTGGTCATGGGTGGAGATGAAGAGACACAAAAGAGTGCATCACTACCATTACATCTAATGTACAAGATTGGTTCTTTCTTTTTATTCAGAAAAAGACAACTTCCGCTGATCAGGAAACACGCCTATGCATATAATATTCTTGATAACAAGATCATTCACCCATTTGCAGAGCAATTTCTAGGACTGAAATTATGAGGTCTTAGGTTGAGATATGTTGTAATGTGGTTCCTTCATCTTCGATACCTATCTATTAGAACACATCAACATATATAAAAAGAGGAAGAACATCAGTCTCCTCCAGTATGTCACACATTTACTCTGTTAACATTGAAGAGCATCCATTTTCTCAGCAACATCTAAAAATATTGCAGGCACATGACAGAGCACACAGAGGGCTATTGAAAGTAACTTGGTTTAGACAGATAACAACCGGAGGTTATTTTTTAAAAGTTACCATATTTTGGAATACCAACCAAAAAGAGATGGGGGAGGGCAATTGAGCCTCAAATCACAATTGATAGAGTTGTCAAGGCAAAAAGGTTCATCTTGCCACCATTGAAAAAAGCAATAGTGAACCCAAGACTCATTTTATTACTTATTGCAAAAAGTGTTTTTCCCCAAATTGAAACATATTCACATTTAACTTCAGTTGTAAATATATTTTTCATTTTATCTGGCGTCTGTTGGTCAACTGGAATGAGCAATCACTTTTTGAAGGGGGCATATTTATTACAGTCTAGCATCAATTGAGTATTAATTCAAAGAAAATAATTAGAAACAGATTACCACCTATGAATATTCAAATATGCACTAAATAAGAATTGTATCCATGAAAGTATCCCACTATTATCCTTCAATCTTCCTGATTTCTTAGTACCAAGCTTTCTAATGTAACTGCTTCCGATACCCGATCCTTGACAATGGCCCCCACTTGTTGGGTCTTTTAAAATGAATGTAAGGCTGCGGGTCTGCGTTTTAATCTATGTCTGGCCTTTAGCAAGAAGTTGAAATATGGCTGTCGACTATTTGTCTTTTAATTTTTTACTTGTGCTCATAATCTGAATGACATACGAAAGAGCGGATTGGCAGGTTGACATATATATCACATTCTTAGGGTCATAGAGACTCAGGGATTGTATCTTCACTCCTTGCCAATAAGCTGAATGGCAAAACTTTCAGAACATTGGTAGAGTTTACCCTATCCATGAAATCTAAGCCTGCCCTTCTTGATTTCTTCAGGTGATCTATTCAAAGTAAATGGTTGCAAGTACTGCTTTTGTGTCCTTGCCCTCGCAATATATAGTGATCATCGAATCACTATTAATTACTATTTAATGTTTTAACATTGCATACCTCTGTCCCAAAGCTTACGTTTAGTTTAATGTAGCAAAGAGGATTCCATACATCTCTGCTTTTTTGATGAACCCAACAAGATGTCTCTGTATTTCTAAAACATTGTGTCTGGTATTCAGAACTTCAGAGTGGTTGTAGCACATTCTGAAGTGCTCTAAAATGGCTACAACTGTGTGAACCCTTTGCAAGCACAACACATTAAAGGAAATAGAGAAGCTATCTCCTTTCCTGAAAAAGTTATTCAGTTACCTTTTAATGTGGAACGATTATGTTTGATTTTTATTACTCGGGAGAACTGGAGATGTAGCAAAGCCGTTGGGTGTGTTATAAGGTGAAGCCTATTGTGATGCAGTCATTTTTCCCCTGCTCTTTCAAGCCTCAGTAAGATGGAATGCCAGAGTTGTGTTACCGCAACCTTGGACACATGCCCTCCTAAATTTCTCTAATTCAAGAAGATCAAGCTTTAAGGAAATAGTAGAGGACCTGTGTCCTGTAATACCACCCGCACCTCACAATCCTTGACATTCTCAAATCCATGCTCTGTGGATAGTGTGCAAGAGTGAGAGACAGAGATAGATAGACAGACAGACAGACAGACAGACAGACAGACAGACAGACAGACAGACAGACAGACAGACAGACAGATAGATAGATAGATAGATAGATAGATAGATAGATAGATAGATAGATAGATAGATAGATAGATAGATAGATAGATAGATAGATAGATAGATAGATAGATAGATAGATAGATAGATAGATAGATAGATAGATAGATAGATAGATAGATAGATAGATAGATAGATAGATAGATAGATAGATAGTTGCCGCTATCTCTGGAAACCATGGAGTCAAGAGGTAAATTGGAAGAGAGGACAGAAGAGCACAAAAGGCCTATTCATTAGGACCTACTTCTTGCATTTCATTCCCTTTTCTCTAATCAGTTGGTATTTCTCTAGTTTTTCATGTATCAATCATTATATATTCCTATTCCAGTGTGCTCTGTCACTCCAAAAATCTTATTAGACTCCTGCCATTTATATTCAGGGTCTATTCCTAAGGGCAATGCAGAGGGATGATTCAGTTCCAGAGACTGATGTGACCAATGTATTATATTGTTATGTAGCAAAATAGTAAATAAAGGATAGTGCTATCCAAATCAAACGAAATTTACTGTGATGAAAGGTCTTTGGCACAGAAATGTGTGATGCGCACTGCATCTAGCATTAATGCGCTAGAGTGCAGATGGTGATCATGCTCGCCCCCTCCTGCTTCGACAGCCGAAAATGTGGATTGCATCTTCTAGCATCTCTCAGCCTATAATCTTTAGACTCCTTCAGTGGCCGGTTTCTGCATTTGTCCCTCTGTGCTTGACATTCGACAATATCTTCTGCACCTCAAACCCTCCGATTCTGCTGTTTTGCACCACCGCTGCTGTTTTAGCATGTCAATGTTTTTTAAGCTCTCATAACAAAATTGCAGGTCATAAACATAGGGCATGAGCTGTAAACTGTTCTGTGCTGCCTTGGGTTGTCATACACATTGGTTGGCAGATGGTTGGCACATGGCTGGCTATATGCTGGTTGCCTTTTTATTGCTAGATTTTTACATTTTCTGCCAGTTTTTAGCCAACTGAGTGGTGATTGGAAAGATTAGTTCTACAGCCTGTGGTCATTGGGCACTTCAGTTTCAAACTATGAAACCAGTGACTTTTTTGGGGAATTGGGTGTCCTGATCACTGTGTTCTACCTCCAGGGGTGCTTGGGTGTTTTGAACGTACATCGGATGGGTTGACCCCCCAGTCAATAGTGCTTTAAGTGCTTATAAATGCCTTTAATTACCCCAATCCACTACAATCGAACTTGGTTCTTCTATACTTTGGACCTTTTGGGTTAGCAGCAGAAGCAGGCCGCCTGTTTCACAATATAAAATCAGATTTCATTTGAAAGGCTGGAGAATCGGAGCTTGTGATGGAGGCGGCTGCTGCTTGTCATTTGTCAGACTGAGGTGGGAGGAGATAAGTGAATGTGTGATATTATGAATTCACTCTCTACTTTTCTCCCCCAATCCTCCAATTTAAGCGGCCCCTTATAGGGCATGATATGGGGATGGAGAAGTCACCTAATAGGAGAAAACATTCAGATGAAGTTAAATCTGCTGATTTGGAGAGCCTATGTGGAAGGAAAATGCGACCCTCTTTCCCCTAAAATGCCTCACAAAAAGAATTTTATCACAGAGCAATTTAAACTTAGCTTGATTCTAAAGCCCACTCAAAATTGGAGAATACAGCACACTGCTGAAACAGCTGTAGGCAACCCAGCTCAAGGGGAACACTGGTGGGACTCACTGGCTACTAACCTGGAGAAGGGCCCAGACTGCCATCTTCCCAATGCCTTAGCTTTCCAGCTTCTCTAGAAGAAGTGGAGGCTTTAGGAGGTACAGGGCCTAGCTCGAACTCTAGGTAACGTGACAAAAGAGCTATTGAGCCATGTGACAATCTCTAATCATGCCCCAATGTCCTCATCAACGAATTTACAACCCTCTGTATCTTCATCTCTATTGGACCTCATTTTATTAATGCAGAAATTGTTGCACTGAATTCTGGAGTTTCTTATGGTGGTCAGTTCCATCAAGTTCAGCAATCCAACCATCTGAAGGAAATCCATTCTGAACTTTGTACGGTTAACAACTGTTTGCCATCTGTAATGGGCCCTGCAAAGCCTAATCTGGAAGCCGTAAGTACCCCGGTCTCCGGTCTACACCCCTGAGCTCTTCTTGCCAGGTTCATTGCAACACCCCTAACTTAGTTTTCATTTTTAAATGTCCTGTGCTTGTTAGGAAAATATCTTATGCTTACAGTTGTTTGAAATTTGTTGTAAGCTCTGATTGGATTACTGACAGTGATTTCAGTATTAAAATATGTACACACGTGTTCAAAGTTGAGCAATATGAGGCTATTATAATGCTTCCAGAATGCTCTCTGATTTGATGCAAAAATTTGCAGAAGCTTGAAAGCAAGATTGATAATTCTCTGCATTTCTATTGGGTGCTGTTTATTCTACTTACCACATGTTATATTTCTGCAGGTTTAATTGCTCTGATTTATGTTGCTTGTTAAGTGCTTGCCCATATTTTGTTAATGTTTTGACTTTGCTGACTGGGAAACACACGTGTTTTCATTGAATTGCATTCTTTTTTTGTTACATTGCTTTTATTGAGAATTCCTAAATTTAGACTAAAATCCTTTACTAATTTTTCATGACATATGGTATACATCTCGGGTTGTGGACTGGAAAAAGGAGGACATATTACTGAAAATAATATTGTTGTAATAAAGCGCAGGTGGGTATACTTCTATTATCTAATAAAGATAATGTTAGACTAATGTTCTGATTTGTTACCTTTGCCTCAAATTGTAAAGTCCTTCGGGATCAAGTTCGCGCTATATAAAACTTTATAAATAAATAAATAAATGAATCTTTTGTCTGTCACTGTGTAGGAGGACACGTAAAAGAGTTAGGAAGTCGGGTAAGAGGGCTAGCTATAGGGACACACAGAAGGCTGAAGAGAGACAGCTGCAGTTGAGCTCTGGGAGACATAATTGGGTTTATCCTCAGCTTGATTGTATCCCTCCCCTAATTGCAAACCGGGTGGTGGAAGCAGAACAAGATCTATCTGGGGTTGGGGTAGGAATAAAGACCCCATCAAATGGTAGGTGTACTAAAAGTGGTATTGGCTCTACTTCTAGCCCCAGCATCCATAGAAGGAGGTAGGGATAGTCAGTGGGTGTTAATTTCGCCCCTTTGACCATGGAGTACCCCAGAGGCTGGCACGCAGGAATTTGGAACAACTTTTTAGCATATGGATCATTTGAGAATTGTATTTATGAATGACAGGGCTTTAGAGCAAATAGAACCTTCCCATAGAATTACACTAAATAACCGATGTACTCCTTTGTTACACTTTCAGGGTTTGCTAGATGGGGAAAGCTGGGTAAATGATTTATGGAATGAGGAATCCTCTTGTAGTCTGAGAATCCTAATTTGGAATTTTCATGGGTTTGACCGACTTTTGAAATTAGGCTACTTGATTGGGTAATTAAGACAGCACTAAATAGTGTTTCTACAGCAGTCCTGGTTACGAGCGAGAGAACAAAGCTATTGATTGCTTTATTGCAGTTATTTGTATGGGTAGTAAATGGGGTAAGCGTAGGGTCACTGATGGAGTCCCTACTAAGATAGTTAAGAAAGGTTTGGTTACGATTTCTCCCATCAGTAGAGTACAAATCCTTGCAGCTGAGCTATGGGTGAAGATGAACGTTTATAGGCAGTTTGTTTTGATCAATGTATATATGCATAAAGAGGAGCAGCACAAAATGAATAATTGGGTTGAAACCCTTGATTGCTCCTTTAGGAAAGTGATGGGGAAATTATCAAACGGTATGTTAAATACCTTTTGGGATTTTAAAAACTCATCTATATCCAAACTACACAGATGAACTATTGTATGAGGTTTTAGAGCACTACAATATGCCCATTGTTTTTTTTCTATAGGCCCACTCAAGAAAGAGCTACAGATAATGTGTAACTGATTAGTAGATAATGGAGTTTTGTGTTTGAGTGGAAGCTTTGAGAAGAATACGTCAGCTGCCCAGGCATTTTGTTTTGGTTTCCATGGTTGCCTGATCAATTATATGTTCGTTTCAGCATGGCAGTTTGGTCTTTCAGGGAATTGATCATTGGTCTCTTTCTGCTCTCTATGCTGTTAGGAATCGGCAGGGGCTTACAGGTTTTTACCTCTGGGCATAGGTTATCCGCAAAGGTTCATCACATGCTTGGACCCACCCTATCTAAGCCATCAGGCTGTGTACCAAGTGTTAGATACTGCTGTTGTATTGGATGAGTCAATTCAGCTATCCATATATACTATTTTGGTATAATAGGGTTTTAGAAAATGTGCTAACATGTATCTGAGTGAATTTGAACAATCATTGGGCATGGGGGGAAGTCCATGTTAGAGCTGTAGTTTGGGGTGATGCATCCAGTTAGAATTTGAAATCTCACCTGAGAAAGATTACTCATCAGCATGAATTACGGTTTACAGCTCTTTCCATGGAAGATTTGAGGTGACTAAGGAACCAGTGTAGACAACTGGTGAGAGAGAAATAAACTTACTTTTTCCATAAGCATTGATCAGGTATGCTTGAGATATTTCAGCAAGGGGACCACCAGAGAGCCTTCTGGCAAAAGGTTAACAAACTCAGTAATGTGCTACATGGAGCGCTTCCCTGTATGATCTTTGAAGATGTCTGGATATCTTACTTGGAAGACCTTTATGGCTCATACCAACGCCAACAAATTCAGAACTCTGCCCAAATTTTTGTTTGGTCTGCCATTGGTTTTCAGCTAAAGAGATCCAGCTGACAATTGATTGCCTTAAATTAATTAGGGCTGCAAGGCCAGACAACATTCCCACAGTGCTGATTAAGATAAACAGCGACTGGTGTGCAACGGTCTATGCACACCTATTGGGTTGGATAGTTACAACAGGGTCCTGTCCTCTTTCATGGAAAGCATCGGTAGTGAAGCCTATTCGAAAAACAGGAAATGGTAATCTCCCCTCGAATTATAGACTAATGAGCCTCCTTGATATCTCACAGAAGGTTTTTTCTAAAATACTTTTAACACATTTGGAAGAATGGGCCCAAGTAAATAGGATCATTCCCATCGAGCGGGGGGGTTTGGGAAGCTAACTCCACAGTGGATCACTGCTTTGCCTTATTGGCCATTATTAAGAAATCTGTGGTGATAAATATAGGGCTATGTTGCTGTCTCATAGATTTTCTTACAGCCTTTGACACAGTTGATAAGGGAATACTTTTGGGAAAAGGTCACTGCTTGGAAAATGCCAAGTGAGCTTCTTTGTATGATCCAGTCATTACATAATAATAATTTGGCACAGGTTGATCTGGTTAGCTCTGGGAATTTGCCCAGGGGTGTGTTTTGGCCCCAACTTTATTTAGCCTATTTGTAGTGGATTTACCCTCAATCTTAAAATCATCTAATTTATTTTCTGCTAATGTAGGGGTCATATACATCCCTTCTCTGCTGCATGCAGGAGAATTAATTTTGTTAGACTACACACCGTTGAAGTGGTAGATAAATATCAATATCTGTAGCTTATATTTTCTCAGGTGCACAGACAGAATATCGATGAAAAAATATCGAGTTGCACAAATATCAAGTTGCAAATATTGTGGGTCAGAAATATGGACATACAGATTCTCGTGGCCAAGAATATTGATGTTAGGTATGTAATATCAATGTTAAAAAAATCGAAGTGTTATATATTGTTTGCAAAAATATGTTTGTTAAAAATATTGTTTGTTTATTAATGTTATGTATTTTAGTATATATTTTATATGTATGTGTTGTATGTTTTTTGTATAAAATGATTTGTATATTAATATATGTTTTAAATTGTTAGTAGTTATTAATTATTTTTTTTAATTAGAATTTTGCATTTTTAGTTTTGTAGCGGGTTGTGGGTTTATAGGGTGTGAAGTAATTTAACTATATTAAATGTTTGATTTTTTTAAAATGTATTAATACTTGTTTAACTGAGATGCATTAGTGTTAAATGTGTGAAGTAATGTATTATTAACTAATTAATTGATTGGTGATTTATTATGGTAATTGTGTAATTATTTTTAGGCGTCTGTTTTGGTGTTTATAGGAGTAAAGGGTGTGAAGTAATTTGTATTTAATTAATTGATATATAGTTCTAATTAATTGTTTATTTTTTGTCTGTTTTTACTTTTAAAGGGGTAAAGGGTGGATATTAAATACATTTTAATTACTTTATTATTATTTGTTAAAAGTAATCGTTTTTAATTTATAAATACGTTTTAATTGTGTTTTATTATTTTAGAGTTCAATTTAGATGTAGGTTGTGGATATCATAGTGGTAAAGTATATGTAGTCAATTAATGTTTATTAGATTTTTGTATTAATAATATTTTTTACATTGATTATTAATTATGTTCATTTTGGAAAAAAATATAATTTAAAATGTTGAAGTGTTTTGTTATTGGTGTGGTGTTATACAATAAATACATTTATGTATTAATTAGTTAATTTATTTGTACATATTCTCTAGTTTAAAATACTTTTATTTTAAAAATTTATTTATTATTTTCTATATTATTTGTAGTTTTTTTCTATGCAATTAATATTATAATATTTTTAATTTAATATTACATTGATTTCCATTTCTAAAGATTGTTTTTTGATTTTTTATAATTTTTAATGCTTTTTATTTTTGTTTTAACTCTTTGAGTGTGAATAGTAATTGCTGTCTCTTAACTATCTAACACTTTCCCTACTGTTGCACTCACTGGGGTGGGAATAGTAAGTTTTACCCCTCCGCTATCCAACATTTTCCCTACTGTTGCACTGATTGGAGTGGGAATTGTCATTTTTACGCATCCACTAAAATACTTTCCCTACTGTTGTACTCACGGGAGATGGAATAGTAATTTTTACACCTCCGCTAGCCAACACTTTCCCTACCGTTGCATTTACTGGAGTGGGAATAACATTTTTACCCCTCTGCTATCCAATAGTTATTCTACTGTTGCATTCTGTGCAGTGGGGATAGTAATTTTTACCCCTCTTCAATCCAACACTTTCCCTACTGTTGCACTAATAGTTAATATATTTAATATATCTTTTTTTTATTTTATTTTATATATATATTTAAATATTTTTTACATCTATATTTTTACATTGATATTTTTGATTCAATATTTGAAATCTAAAGAGGGATGCTCATATGAGGAGCATAAGATCCACAGCTCTGTAACAAACCAAGTGTTTGGTTACGTTTAATAAGATGTATGTGGGCATGTCTTTTGCTCCCCTCATGACAACTTATGAAGGGAAAACTGCACCTCTTACCCTGAACTGTGATGAAATTCATGGACTTGGCCCTTCCCTCAATTGTAATGTGTGGAAAGTACAGTCTTTAAGGGTCTGAAATGGTCCAGGGTATAAGAAGCTAATTAAATTTGGTCCCCTGGTATGTATTGGGCCATTTACAGTTTGTTGAAGCTTTTAAATAAGTTAGGGCAGGATGGAGATGTATTGAAAATATCTAAATTATGCTGAGAAGAGATCCTTGCCAGTGCAGGGGAGTGGACCTGGGACGTTCCTCATAGGATACAGGATCTTAAATCCCCTTTACATATCATAGGGCATAACCAAAAGTTGGTCACCCTTTCCTACCAAACAGGCACTGAGAGAATAGGCTCTAAAAATTGGATACATGAGGTATATGACCTTCCTACTGGAGAAACCCTCAATAACATTTATGTTGCACGTTAGATCGGGGTGATGTATTCCCATATCTGTCTCAGTTCTCGGATCCCAAGTTTCATGTGGAAGTTTTGAATATTAGACTGGGATGCAACCCCATCTTCTCTAGCCCTGATTGGTATAATGAGGCATGAAGGGAAAATGGTGTTTGTGCATGCCCTCTTCATGTAAATTGCTCTATATGTCATACCTTCTTGGATTGTACGTTTTATAGGTCAACTTGTGTTAGGTTCTTAAGACCCTTATTTTTAAAATATCAGATACGCCACAGGCGGAAGTGAATGGCTCTATTGTCTAACATGTGGTTGTGTAGCGTTGCATTCGGAACTGCCCGTTTTTATATTATTGATTAAGTAGGGCTTTTAATAACCTTATTGTTACTATAAAAAATTGCAATATTAGATTGCGATAATCTGGTGTGCAGATGTCAAAAGCGCACACTTTCGAGGTCAGACAAACGGACACGTGGCTACTCTAAGTCCATGTTGATTGGGGAAAATGGGGCATTGGAGCATGCACTATTGTTTTTCGTTTGCAGTTTTTTTGCTGTATTAATTTGAAAAAGATGTGGACTCTGCAACGACTTTGGCTGCTCTTGTTATGCTGTTTGCAGAACCTCTGCTGCACGCCTTAATGGATACAAATCTCTCCAACTTTCTTAAGTTCCACGTCAGTATCAATTGCAAAGCTTACTGAGCTGAGCTTGTCAGATATTAAAATAGGTTTTGACAAGTGCTGTGCTTCCCAGAAATCACTTCTTTCAGAGTCCTTTTCATTTGTTGTCAGAGTTTTTTTTTACTAGTATTATTTTTTTAAGGAGCATTCTCCCATATAATGGGCATGTAGAGAAATCCTCAGGGTATACTGCATTGCTGCCAATTGACCCTGCAATGCCTGTTTGCTGGGGACGCTATTAGCATCCCCTGGAGTCAGAGAAGGAAAACGTATGTTTCAGCACCCACTTTGAAAAAGCCTTGAGCATTTTCTCACTCATAATGATGTCTTCAGCTAGAATGCTAAAGCATTTCCACATCTCTTTTTTGACAGGCAAGCTGGCTATAAAATATACATAAAATTAAAGGAAGAGCAACATTAAAACAAAGATTTAAAATCTGATGACATCTGTTTTTTAACTATCACCAAATGCACATGAATCTAAATACAGATGAAGATGCATTAGGAAATGAAATGAGAGCTCCTCCCATCCAAACAAAGCCACTAAATATATTTAGGTTTATGCTGGCTGGCTTTTAAAAATAGAAAAATCCCCTGTTCATGATTGACTGAGCTAATTTTGATTAGCCACAGATATTTTAAGTGTCGAGACATTAAATTGTCTGCCATATCAGTTTGATTGTAGTAAAACATGAAAACATTGACTTTTGTCTAGTTAGAGAAATTTATTTTTCCCTGAATGACAATTCTTTAAGTAGAACCAGGCACTCTGCCAACATCTCATGTCATACATTTCAGTTTGCAAATGCAGCCCATATTTTCTAGTGTTTTCTTTTTTTAGGATCGCTGAATGCTGCATGGGTCTTTTGAAATCCTGTTGTAATATACAGGATTCTGTGCATTGGTGTAGGCTTTTCTAAGCCGTGTAGAATAGTTTTCACTTAGTTCGAACAAATGAATGCCATTTAGCAGGCTGCATTCAAGTGTCTGTGTTCAGTCAGCTCCATTCATTTATGCAGCATATTTCTTTTATGCAAAGAAACAGTAGCCTTCTTTGGACCGTGGCTTTCTGAGCAAGTTTGATTAATGTGTTTTACAAGCCTGAAGTAAATGTTCATCAAAACTGTCAGCGGTCTGACAGCTCTCAAAAAGGCTCTTTGTTCCCAGAATGAGTAATTTGTGTGATCCTCTTTAAGATACTATATTCAAAACCATAGCTGGAGAAGTTACAGTATTACAACATTCAAGGGAATTCCACTCAGAATGTAATAGCAGCCGAGGCAGCTCTGAGTTCTGCAATCGTAATAGCTAGAATAGCTTGGAGATCCTTAGAAGCAGAGGAGGGAAAATAATGATGTGTGCATCTCTTAATTGGGCTATAAGACACTTGACGTCTGGTGGTGATGAGAAATATGGCAGTGCTCTCCAGTAAAAGCAATAGGGCAAAGTAGGGTGCTAAAGCAATGCCAAAGTGCAAGACTATTTATAATTATTTCCTATTTTCTTAAAGGAATCTCATTTTTCTCACTAAGATATAAAAAAAATGAGGAGATGAGCAGTGTAGCTGGAAAGATCAGCATTTGCTTAGAAGGCGGGTTCTTTCCATCCTGCTCTGTGGATGCATGCCGTCATAAATCTTCCAAAGAATAAAATCATTAATACTTCACCTTTTTGCATTTTTATAATGTGCACAAAATTTAAATGTAAGGCTAGTGATCATGTTGTAGCACAAAATAACTATTTATGGCATCCTAGCAATCAATCAGCCTTCTCTACACACCAGAGATGCCTGCAGGAATAAAGAAAGTCCAGAAATGAAAATGGATTTAATGTAATGGATAATGCATAGTATCAGTGGTACAGAGACTGTGCCCTATGGGACCAAGATGTTTTCATTATGTACTTCCTACTTTCCTACTGTATATCAGACAGTTTACGCTTCCACACATCTTTTATTTTGATTGGCTCTTAGCCAGTCGATAAACACACAGGAGCTTCATGGCTAGCACCTGAAACAAATGCAGAACAATGTCATACATTCACCCCAGTGCACAGATCTGGGCCTAAATCCATTGTATGTTTGCTCCTCATGCCATTTGTTGTGTTTGCATTGTGCCCCCTCAGTTTGCAAGGGTATTCCCAGACATGTGTTTCTTGCTCACTTTGTCACTAGATTCAAGCTAGCTTGGTTGATGAGGGGTGTTCCCCAAAACCGGTCCCAGGATGCTTGTTTCCGGTTCAGGGCAGACCTGGCTTGGCAGTTCAGGCTGGACTGATCCCATGAAGCACAGGTTCAAGACTGATTTGTAAATAGCTGGGTATGAACTGAGGTGACAAAGTGAGTTAAAGAATGATGATGGATTCAACCCAGATCTGTGACTGGGGGGAAGTTTCAGCGCTCCATCCATCATCTCCTTGTGTTTGCTAGCACATGAGACAAGGCACATTAGAAAACTGCAATGTTGAGTGCTCCATTGAATACAAGGCTTATAATGGGTGATATGAGCCCGCCGCTCCAACATTCCAATGTTCATCTTCATGTTGCTCCATTTTTTATTTAGAACATTCTGCCCTTAGTGGGTGGAATGTTCTAATAGCGTTATAGCCCTTCTGCCTCGAACTATACCGGTTGTTAAAGGCCCTCCCCTAGTTATAAGGCCTCGCCTGCAGCTCAGGCCTACAACTCTGGTTCAGGGCCTTTAACAACCGGTAGAGCTATTTTGTTGTTAGATGTATAGCCTTATAGCCCATAAGGCTACACATCAGACAACAAAATAGAATGTTCACCCTGCTGACAGAAAGTGCCTCACTGGGAGACATGCTACTGGAGAAAGAAGTTTTAGAATCATTCAGTGACCAGTGCAGGAGCCTGAATATGTACATAAAGTGTTTCTTACTTCCGCTGTTATACGTTTCTGGTACAGGTACATCAAAACTAGTCCTTTCCATGCATTTATATGTTTAAACGTTTCTCAGTCTCTGAAAATTGTGAAGTCCATGATAGTTTTCACTGTTTTAAAATTGGATCTTCATTTTTCTGATTACAGGTACCTAGAAAGGCAAGAAATATCAAAGGAAATAAAACATTTCTAGGGGAAGGTCTTATGTTTCTCCAAGAAGAAAAACTCAAGGGAATTCTGGCAGTTAGTTAATGGCTTGAATCAAGCACCAGCCCCAGTAATCAGCTCAAACCTAAAAGAGGCCAGCTGGGTAAAGTACTTGAAGGAGCACTTTAAACTCTCTTCTAAACTAACTAAATCCCACACACAGAGTTATGGAACAAGGGAACTGCCTCGCATACAGGAACATGCCCCATATCAGGTCTCGGAGGACCAAACATGTAAGGTAATACAAAGATGCAGGAAGGATTTGCCCCCCCCCCCCCGACTGAACGGGCTACCGGAAGCTCTTTTTTAGTCAGATTTATTAAATAAGCTAATTCCGGTATACAACTGTGCGCTCTATCTGTGCTACATGGATTATAAGTTTGCCTTTGACTGCGTGAGTCATAACCTTTTGTGGCTAAAGCTATCACTCTGGGGTATCCCGGTCTATCTTCTGAAACCAATCCAGTTGCTGTATATGAATACCTGGGTGAGGGTAAGAATTGAAATGGATGTATGCGATCAATGAAAATACTAACATTTCAGAGACTAAAGCAAGGTTGTGTTCTTGCGCCATATTTATTTAGATTGTTTTTAGCTGATCCTTCGACTGAGCTGGATGTAGTAAATTCTCATGCATCAAAAATAGGATCCATGGTCAATTTGAATGTACTTTATGCGGACAGTGTTATATTGATTAGCCAGACAAAGAAAGACAGACTTTGCGCATTTTGTCAACAAACGGCATGACAATCAACTCAAAGAAAACAAAGGTTATGGAAGTGAGCTGTAGAATATACAAAAGGCATAAATGACAGAAGTAATGAGTTTAGATATCAACCATGGGGTTAAGTGGATATCTAATGTCAAGAAACTAATGGCAACTCTCAGCCTAAAAGACTCTTGGGAGAACCAACCACCCCCCCAACCCCCCTCGAGCAAGTCTGAGTTAAAACATTTCTATTGGGCCTGGATTGACACCACAGATCTTAGTAACCCAAATGTGGGAAGGCTAATGGAAGAGTTCTTCCAGCATAAACAATGTAGAAGCCTTGAACCATATTAGGATACAATCTAGATACCAAGAGATAGGGCGCTCTATAGCCAATTCTTATTTAGGTCGCTCCCGGTCCACGAACTGACTGCTAAATGGCGCCCCCCAAAACAGACAACAGAAGACTGTCTTTGCTGTAGGGCATCGAAGGAGAGTATCGCTCACTTCATGTTTGCCTGTCCGGCGTACGTAAGGGCAAGGTCTAGATGGTTAACCCCAATCTGCAAGCAATTAGGTACTCTCGATCATCATATTGCTCTACGCATTTTAAAATCTGATGTGAAAACCAACTTCTTGAGCTGTGCCTGGATAGTCAGACATAAAGCTCTTTGTAGTGAGACCTAACTTCACAATACAAGCTGTATGAAGAACACATTAAAGCATAAGATGAATGACTAAGTATTGCTCGAACTAATATGTTTGCACTGCCACCCATGCAATGTATTTTGGGTTTTTACTCTTTAACACAAAAATTTCTATCTTAAATCTTATTTTTATCATATTGAAATACTTTTATCATGATAAAATGATGTGTCATTAAGTCTTGATGCTCAAATATTATGTACTTGTCATGTCTTTTTATGATAATTTTTATCTGTGTATAGCCCATCTTTATAATGGTTTTCTAATTCTTTTATGATATCTGTTTTCGAAATAAAGCAATTTTGACTTGACTTAAATGATAACTAGGCGAATAACCTGAAATAGATAACAACTTAGAGATACCTGGGTGTTCTTTTAAATGACAGGGACAATTTTAAATAGCACAGGAAGGATTTGAAGAATTTCCTTGACCCTGGCCTTGTGTACTTTACAAAAAACTCTGGATGGTCCAACCTTCACACCTCTACTGAAAGTTATTGCAGCAAGACTTATTCTGAGTGTTTCATATGGTAGTGTACTACTTCGTGGCAGAGATGCAGCACTCATAAACATATTCTCATCGAACATGTTCAGATCACTGTTCTACCTTCCTCCAAATGCATCTTCAGCCCAAATAAGATTGGAGTTTGGTGCTTGTTGGCCAATCGCTAGTGAGGAAAGGGGCCTATGTAAAAACCTGGAACAGAATACGGTCAGCTCCTGAAAGTCAGCTATGCAAAGCTCGGTGGCAGGGGATAGAAAGGAATGAAGCAGTGCCTGCCCTCCTTTATCTTTATTCAGCAATTAAAGATCTAGGAATCTAGGCAATATAGGCAAACTTCCCTTTTCAGTAGCTTTTTAAAAATGTGTTACTATTACAGTAAAGAAATTATCCCTTCTCAACTATAAAAAGACGTCAGCTTGCATGCCTGGTCTGTGATCAATGAATATAAAATACTCAAGTGTCAATGGAATTTAGAGGCTGCGTGGTCAAGCAATTTAAAAGAGTCCATTAATTACGGATTTGACCTTAAGTGGAGTAAGGTGCCCACAAAAGACCTTTGTAGGCTGTGTAACTTTGGGGAAGAAAACATTACACAAATTGCATGTTTATGCCCGGCCTTACTACAAGAAAGAAGGTGGCTGAAAGCTTCATTTAATGAGCGGGTAAAACTGACCTGAAGGCAGGCAGTTATTACACGTTTAAAAACTACTGATCCTAAGATAAACTGTTGATACCCAAAATTTCTAGGGAGTGCTGTGAAAAAACTATTCAAGATGGCTGTTTGCTAGTGATAACTAGAAACTTCTAGATTCAGGTAAGTGACATTGTATAGATCCAGGCTGGTTTAATCCACTGCATTTTGTGCACACTATACAGCAAAAAGTTTTATGTTAAGAATGTGTTTTTTTAGAAATAGTAGGAAAAAGTGTCCCAGAATGCCAGAATTTATTTTATCCTGAATGTCTGAAATAATACTGTATAAAAAAAATTGGATAGCGAGGTGGAAGAATTTTTATGTAGGTGCACTGAGTTAACCTTTCAAATTTATTGGAGTTCATGGCGGAATTGTGCACGGCATGTGTGCACTTTAGAAAACACACAGGATAAAGAGGTCGTGAGAGGTTGGCAATGTTCCTGTCTTTCATATATGGAATGGGACCTCTTATTTTATAATATTATAATGCTACTTTGTAAAATTTTAACCCTGAGCAAAGCCAGACACACCATACTGCATAGATGGTTATTTCTCATCCTTCTTATCTTTTTTTAATGTTTATACTTGTAATTATTTTATGATAGTAACGTGTATCAATTGCAATGTAAAAACACTGATTTGATTTTAATTAACTATGCATGAATAAACTTACTTACTAATTTGTCTATTTTACAACGTCACCTATTTTAGAATCTGTTTTAATACATTAATCTTGAATGCAGTCAATCATAAGTTATCAGATCAACATTTTTGTAGACAACAAATATATATTTTTAAATGTGTCTTAAAATGTAACTCACAATATTTTGAAGCCAGTGCAAAGTCATGCAGGTAACTGCAACTGCTGACACGAAGCAATGGGGTAAAGCTAAAAGGAAAAAATTAAATGTCCAAAGAGCAACTCATTTGGAGGGGCTCACTACCCACTGGAGTACAAATCTATTTGTTTCCAATATGAACACTGTTGCTGGTAACTAGCTTACAGTGCTTCTAAAAAGTCTACTAACATACATTTAAATAGAAGATTAAATAAACCTTTCATATCTACCACCAAAATGTTGTCATTTTAAATTTTGGGGTTATTAAGTGACAGAGAATATGAGTAGCCTGAGTAAACATATGTGGAAAGGGGATGGTGGGCGTAGGTATGATCTCTCTCTCTCTCTCTCTCTCTCTCTCTCTGTGTCAGAAAAAAACAACTGCTGGTAAGAGAACTAAGGAGTTTTTTAAAACAGTATTTGGAAAAATGAAAAGTATGGAAAAATATGTCAATAAAAAGAAATCTTTACCAACAACTCGGAAACGAATAGAAGTGAGTGATGTTCAAAGTGAAAAATGACCTCTTAAAGCACAGCTCATCTGACAACAAGGCAAAAACTATTCAAAGAAATAATAAGAAGAATTTTTACATGCAGGGTAAATAAGAATGTGGTAAGCAATATAAAGCCGTATAAGAGAAGAACAGCAGCATTTAAGCAAAATGTACACATAGAAAGTGTAGTAGATAAAGCATTTGCCTCAAAGTATAAAGTATTTATCTTAATACTAAACAGAATGAGAACACTGGATAAAACAGTGCTGACTACGAAGAGAAAAAGACAGAAAAAATGACTTGTTAATTAAACACTTTTTAATAAAATCTACAGAGATAAATTGAAACATACATCTAGTACAGAGGCTTTCTTTAATAAAGAAACTACTTCCAAAAGAACATATTAGTGCATGCAGTTGAAACAACTGATGATGCTATGAGGTAAAGATGATGCTCCCATCGCAAAAGAGGAGATGGTTTATAGAAATATACAGGAGAAAATAGCTGAAGAGGATCAGTGGAGGTATAGACATGCTCCTGTGTATAACTGTGACTGCAATAGTATTTGTAATGTTCGCCAGCAATCAATTGATATATTAAGAACTTTTCTACATGAATTTCCAGGTAAAATTGTGAAGCGAAAAATTGCAATGTTGCAGGGTTTGGATCCATGCAAATTGAGGACACTGACTAATTTACAAGGACACTCTTTGGTGTGTCTATCCAGAAACACCTTTCACCATTTTTGAATGTTAGTTGTTTATCATTATAAAATGTGAAATTTAGTTAGAAAACTTTAAAAATGTAACTCCTGCATTGTGTTTAGGGCAATTAAACCAACCACTTTTGTACGGTACAGTATCAGAGGTTGAAAAAGTTTGTGATGGCATTCAAATCCTATTCTTTGGTCCTGAATAAAAGTCTGGAGAAAATGAGAAGTTGGTGTGTCCAGGCGTGGAAGAACAGAACACAGATATTAGTACTATTAAGTTTGCACAAGAAATAATGTTTACTGCAGGTCCTACAGAGAAACCAAACTTTCTTAATAAATTTTTCCGAAACTCTCAAATTCAAAAAGTAGATGTATTCTCAAAAACTGAGTAAGACAACAGTGATAAGTGGCTAGAATTTGCTGTGCATTTATTTGTGGAGGAACGGTTTGATTTGTCAATCCGACAGTTTATCTGTAAACATTGCTATGATAAATTAGAGGACTACAAATTGACAGGGAGAGCAATACATAAAAAGTTAGAATTTATTCGAATTCCAGAGGAACTTCATCATCTAAATGTTCAAGAAACAATACTAATAAAATCTATACACCCATTTCAAGCAATAGTATGTATGGAACCAAAAACTGGAAAACTGCAGACTGAGCTGCAGATAGGTAGAGTTGTGTGGGGGCGTGGCCGAACAGCCACAATGGCTAACGGCTTCTTCTAGAGCTCCGTGCCCGGCCGGGCTTTATCCTGAAAAATACAGTCTTGCGGGGTCCATCGGACTGTGGAGAGAGGTGGCATGGAGGCGGAATCCTGTGAGGAATAAGAGACAAGAG
Organism: Lissotriton vulgaris; assembly: GCF_964263255.1. Lineage (NCBI taxonomy): Eukaryota > Metazoa > Chordata > Amphibia > Caudata > Salamandridae > Lissotriton > Lissotriton vulgaris. Next base: position 624,986,948 of record NC_141689.1, read on the forward strand.
GCGGCGGCGGGATAACGCACTGGAAAGGCTCCCGGAGCAGAGTGAGTCGGAGATCCGGCGGCGGCCCTCCGGGACTTGCGTCCTGTCCGGAGGTGGGCGCCGGGTTTTCTGGGCAGGGTCGATGCCCGGAGGACACTGACGGCGGAGGCCTGGGAAACAGCTCAGGGAGGGGGAAACGGTCCTAAAAGTCAAGCGCACCATGGTCCGGAAGGGCCTGAGACACGTGGAAGGCCCGGGGGAGCTGACGGGGGCCGGGCCACAGCCGGGTGCGGGAGCAAGCGGTGGCGACCCTGGCCTGGGCGACCGGATGGGATCGAGTGCCCAACAACCTGATAAACTGGACCTTATCCTTCAGGAGATCCGAGACTCCTGACAAGCGCTGGAACACCAGTTGGGAACCCTCACTAATAACCTATCCCTCCTAAAAGCGGACCACGGTAAGCTGGCGGACAAGGTCAAGGACCACGGGCTTGCTATCGCGGACCTCACACCCAAGGTGACTGAACACAAACACATCCATCCGGGACATCCAGGGTCAGGTGACAGCGTTGGTGGAGCGAGTTGAGGACGCGGAGGGCCGCAATCGGAGGAACAATATACGGGTCATCGGTCTTCCGGAGATTTGTGAGGAACCGCGGGCCGAGGAGTTCATGGAGCAGTGGTTCAGAGAACATGTGGCGACAGCTGGACTCTCCCCGTACTTCTGTGTGGAACGAGCGCATAGGATCCCGACGGGACAACCTCGGCCGGGGCGCCCTCCTCGCCCTCTCATTGTCCGTATCCTCAACTACCGAGATAGGGACGCACTACTGAGGAAAGCCCGAGAGAGGTCCACCATCCATTTCGAAAACCAGAGGGTATCACTCTATCCAGACTACACGAACATGGTGCAGAAACAGAGAGCCTCCTATATGGAGGTGAAGAAGAAACTGAGAAGCGCGCAACTGAAATATGCCTTGCTCTTGCCGGCCCGCCTGAAAGTCATCCACGGGAAGAAATCTCACTTCTTTGAGAGCCCAGCGGACGCCGAAGAATGGCTAGAGGTGATGGGACTGGACGGCAGCCAAGAGGCATCCCAGGAAGAGATGGGGAGAGCATTGGACGGAAATTCGAGAGGCAGCCGCCACTCCTCGTCTGGATCTGGAAAGGGAAGCACGGAACACGGTCCGTCGCGGACTCACCAGCGGGATGAACGACGGGAGGCCATCCCCCTCGCCGGCGCCTTCAGGGACGACCCGACGAGAATAACCACAGACTCTGAGGATGCCACAGGACACTCAGACTCTGAAAACAGTGTGGTACTCTTCCCAACAATCACTCCTAGAGCTGCGGACGATCTCATAGACACCGATGCAGCAGTTCACACATGGTATCCTTTTTGTTATGCTGGCTTATAGCCCTGGACACCGGGGTGGGGAGGGAGCGGGGGTGAGGGGCGATAAACAGACACTGGCCCAACCCCCGAAACGCCCCATATTCATTGCAAACAACACTGTATTGGATGCCACGGGGTGTGGATTGAGGCTGCCTATTGACAAGTATATTAGCTCTGTATGTCACTACACTGCACTTCCCTTTTAGAATTAAGCGCCCAGCCAGGCTACCGTTGAGCCGGTGGAGACCGGACCTAGTAACACAATGACTACAAGTGTGCTGGACCTACCCCCCCACGGCGAAGGCACAAATGTTTGGTTTTTTTGTTCATAATGTTAACGTTAGGCTCTGCTATGTCCTATGGCTGCGCCAAGTTTGTTTTAGAAATGTTAAAAGTCTTTCTAGGTGCACTCTCCTTGGTTCAGCTCCCTGGTGTTCTAGACACGAGACCACCCCTGGGAATGGCTCTATCGCCCGATGATCATGGCTGAACACTCTGGAACGTACAGGGTTATCACCTGGAATGTGTGAGGGCTGGGAGCGGTGCAGAAAAGACATAGGGTCCACTCTTACCTCCTCAGGCAGCAGACACACGTCGCCTTCTTACAAGAAATGCACCTCACGGCCTCGGAGGCACAAAAGCTGCGGAAGAAGTGGAGAGGGGCTGTATATTCCACGTCATACTCAGCATTTTTCAGAGGGGCCACTATCTGGGTGCGTCACGGGACTCCATTTACTGCAAAAGAGCAGAAAATAGATGAACAGGGCAGATATATCCTGGTCAAAGGGACCCTAGACGGCCAACTGATTGTTCTGGGCTGTATCTACGCCCCGAATTACGATCAGGAATCATTCATACGGACAGTTGGTAGAGCCATATCCCCGTGGGCGGACATACCATGGGTGCTCGGAGGGGACTGGAACGCGGTGTTAGACGTGGCCCTGGATAGATCACAACCACCCCTACAGGCCGCCGGCGCAGCCAAGCTCACTGAAACATTCGGGCGTGGGTGGAAGGCTGGAGACTTAGTGACATATGGCGAGAGGTACACCCCACACACAAAGAGTACTCCTTTTACTCCCCCTTACACGGCTTGCACACACGTGTTGACCGTTTCCTATCCACCCGCTCGCTGACCCCACTGATGAGTGCCCCAGAATACTTAGCAAAGACTTTCTTGGACCACAGGCCCCTCAAATGCACGATTACTTGGGGTAGAGTCCCGACCCCAGTACCTACGTTGCGGCTCGACCCCCAGCACTTGGAAGACGGCCCATTCAAGGCGACTATCCTGGAGGCCCTGACACAATACTGGGAGGTTAACTGGGACACTGCCTCTTCCAACTTGGTGGTTTGGGATGCAATGAAAGTGGTTGTACGGGGAGTAGCGATTGGGAAGCTGGTGGGCGCTAGGCAGGAGATCCACCGGAAACTGTGTGAGGTAGAGAACCGTCTAGCAGAGCTTGAGCGGGAGGCGGTGGAAGATCCAGGGAAAAAACAGGCTCTACAAGAACAGAATATCACACACGCCGAGACGCTAGAAACACTGCGCAACATTGATTATAAGGCCTACTTACAACGGCAACACACAGAGGCGGACCGTTCTGGGGCATTGCTGGCCCGAATAATCCGCGACAAGCCGGACGCCCCAGTCATTACCCAAATCCGAAACCACAGAGGTGACCTAGTGAATATCCAATCTGACATTAATCGGGCATTCCACGACCACTTACAGGCTCTGTACGCCCATAAGGAGACGGACGACCCTACACATACACCTGACTTCATGAGGGACCTCTCCTTCCCCCAATTGACTGCGGAGGTACAGGAATCTATAGAGGGCCCCATCACCCAACACGAGATACACGCGGCGATCACACACCTAAATAAAAACAAGACTCCGGGCATGGATGGACTCCCGGTGGAGTTCTATTCAACTTATGCCGACATACTAGTACCGGTACTGGAACGGATCTACAGGGAGGCCTTCGAGAGGGGTCATCTGCCGCACACAACCATGCAAGCCATAGTAATTTTGATCCCTAAGCCAGACAGAGACAACCTGGAGATTGAACTATAGACCCTTATCTATGCTGGCCACGGAATATATATATATTTATTTCTTTATTTCGGCCAGTTGGCCATAAAAGACACACATATACACATACATAAAAAAGAGGATCATAGCAATATACATACATCAATACTTTTAAAAACAATTGAGTTTTTAAAATACAGTACAGAATTAATTTTTAGTCAACCTCTTTAAAACATATTTCATTTAGCAGCAGAAGTATAAGCTTGTAAAGGAGTCCTACTCAAAGCATCTGACCAGATTTCCTGCGAACAATATACACAGAATGGAGGAACCTACTGATACTGAATACAATAAACTGGGCAGTATTAGTTTTTAAGATCCTATATGCTGTCAGACAAGATCTAGTTCCTAGGAGCGCACACATGGGTTTTAGCCATCTTTTTCGGGCTTTCGAATACGCTTTGCATATAAATAACATGTGGACCTCGTTCTCCGTACAAAAAACTGAGCACATAGGACATCTCCCACTTTTGCTATTCAGACATTCCAATTTTTTCTTTGACCAACGTTTGACCAACGTTCTATATTAGAGTTCAACATAAGATTCCCATACCTGAATTTCAGAAAAAGAGACTTCGCAACAGGGGGCTCTATTTCGTCCAAAAAGGATTCAAAACAGGGTTCATCTTTAAAAGATAAGAATTCTTGTATTAGGGTCCCAGTTCTACTTTCATGTGAAAGCCTATTAGTCATGTAAGACCAAAAGGCTCTCTTTACTATGGATTTGTAATGTAAATGTAATGTATGTAATGTATAGGCATTTATATAGCGCACTACTTACCCGTAGGGTCCCAAGGCGCTTCGACCGCTGCGAAACCCTTCCTGGCTTCCCTGAGAGATGGTCCCTTAATGGGTATCTCCAGGGTGAGACCAGGCATCCCCGGCGGTCTGGTGGGGCCGTTAGTGAAGATGAGGCAAGCTAATGCCCAGAGTTGCCGAGTGTGATCACTGATCAGAGTGGGCACCGAGGCGAGAGAATTATCGAGTCCGCTGACCCTGGTCCAGAAACCTGCCGCGCCGGGAATCGAACCCTGGTCCCGGGCCGTCCTCTGCTCTCGGGTCTGCCGCCTCTAACCAGTGAGCCACACTACCTTGGCAAAGGGTGGTAGATTCTCTGGATTTTCCCACAACGAATACAAGCCCAGCTTTGTGAGCCATTTTCTAATATGCCCAAACCATAGGATGGAGTTAAAAGAGTCTAGATTCAGTAACTCTCGAAGGCCATTCCTGTAATCTAGCAATTCTGGGGTGGACCAAATCCTTATCCAAAACATTAATGGTCTTAAGATGGTCAGATAATCAGTTCGTTTAAAATTCAGATCAAGTTGGAGGGGAATTAATGGTGTACTGGTGGGAACCCTTACAATTGTTCTCATGAATTTGTTGTCCAGGCCTTGAAAGCTCTCCCTTGCCCAAGGTCCCCATATCTAAGCCCCATATAGGGCGGCAGATTGGATTTTAAATTTAAAGAGTTCAAGCACAGGGGTTACGCTCTTACTTGTACTGGCATTCAATTTATTAATTATTGGTTTGACATTGTGGGCGTATAACACCTTCATTTTCTCGATTTGGGCCTTCCATGTTAGTTTTGAATCGAGTACTACCCCCAGATAGGAAAAATTGTCCACAGTTCCTAAAGTTTGGCCATTCAAGGTCAAATTCCCTCTGTCCGGTCTACTAGGGTTCAATGCCATACATTTAGTTTTGTCAACGTTTATTTCTAGTCCTTTGGTCACACAGTAGCTACTAAAGGAGTTTAAGAGTGCCTAGAGGCCCTTCTTGGTTTGGGATATTAAGATGGTATCATCCGCGAAGAGCAACGCAGGCACCCTCTCTCCATTAAGCTGTGATGAGTCATTGCTACAAGCATTCAAGTGATCAGGAACATCATTGACAAATATAGAAAATAGGGTAGGGGCCAAGACGCATCCTTGCCGGACACCACGCTCAATTGGAATGTTACGCGTCAGTTCACCATTTGGACCCCATCTAATGTTGGCATGATTTCTAGCGTGCAACTCAATTATTTGTACCAAGAGACTCCCTGGCAGGCCGGCTTCATTTAAGGATCTCCAGAGCAGGCTGCGAGGGACAAGGTCAAATGCCGCTCTCAAGTCAACGAAAGCTACATACAAATGACCTTTCCTGATGTGCACATATTTCCAATATATACAGCAAAATCTGAAGACCTGATCTATGGTACTGGTCTTGCTCCTAAAGCCTGCTTGAAATTTAGAAAGTATTGTTGACTCCTCTAGCCAATCATTTATCCGAAATAGTAAATGTTTGGCATAGAGTTTTTGCAGGGTGTCCATTAAAGTAATAGGTCTGTAATTTGAAGGAACAGATCTATTTCCCTTTTTGAAAATTAAAACAACTTCTGCTGCACGCCAGCTATCAGGGAATTAACAATTTTTGGACAAAGCATTAAACAAGCGATTTATATAAGGAGCCCAAACTTCAATTTCGTGCTTGTTGAGGTCGCCCGGTATTTTATCAGGGCCAGGAGCTTTACTATTTTTTTGGTTCATTGATTGCCCTTTTTGTTTCGTCCAGAGTGAAATCAAGACATTCAGAAGGTGGAGGTAGCCATGGAATCTCATCGACACCACTATCATATTGTTTGTACAGAGATGTAAAGTGTGTCACCCATGTCAATTCATCTAGGAACGTGTCCTTCACAGCTCTGCCTGCGTGCCCCCCATTTGCAACCAACCTCCAAAAGCCAACATTATCATTTAATTTAGCAGCAGTCAACATATCAGCCCAGATCGACTCTTCCCATGATTTTTTCGAGATTTTTGGGACATGTTTATACTCTTCCCTTGCAAGTCTGACATCTTCTTTTGAATTGTTTTTAATAGCATTTAAGAGCTTCCTCTTAGCCATCCTGCATGAGTGGTCGTACCAGAGTTTTCCGTGGCATCCCACTCGTACATTTTGTTGCTTTTTCCAGGGCATTTTGGACATATAGGTTCTTAGTTCATTAAAAAAATCCTTATGTAGTTCAACAAAATGATCATAGTGATCAGGTGAGAAGGGTTGTCCAACTATAGGAGCGAACATCGTACCAAAAAGTGAGTAGACCGATGCTAAGGTCTTACCTTCAGATAAGATGTGCGGCCATTTTAAGGCGCGTCTATTATTATTAATGTGTACCTGTTCGCACATTTTACCAGAGGCAATCTCAGTCGATATAGGGGCAGGGATGTCGCTGAGCATGTATGCATCAATATAAAGTTCCAGAGGATAGTGATCACTTTCATCCCTGTTTACCACTTTAAAATCAATCATAAAGTGCCAAATACTTAATGAGACAAGAATGAAGTCTAAACAACTTTTGGATTTCGCAAAGGTTGGCTGTTTGGTTAGGTCGGATGGAAGGCGGCCGTTACATGCTCTGAGACCGTGATCAGCAGTTAGCCTCAGTAATTGGACCGCCAGAGTAGTGCATTGAACGTAGTTTGAAGAATCAAGCTGGGGAATATTATATGCTTGATCTTCATCCTCAAAGACATCAGTAATCCCAAGGATCGGTTCAAAATTACAATTTAAATCGCCTCCCAGAATTACAGGGACGTCACCAACCACCCTTTTCAGGAAGGAGTCCAAGGTTTCCAGAGTGGGTGAAACCTTGGAACGACCAAGAGGTCTATTGTAAACATTAACAATATAATATTCATCCCCCTTTACGGTTACAATTTTTAAGGCCAAAATATCAGGGGTTCCTGTATCTATAGGTTCAACCCTTATTGCTAAGGTGATTTTGAGCCATATGATCAATCCCCCGGATGGTCTCCCCCTGTTGGACTGAGCTGCCTCGTTACCAAAGGTTTTATATCCCATCCTGTGTGGAATGTCCATTGCCCATGTTTCTTGCAATAGGCAGAAATCACTGGAGTCTACATAATCTGCCCATTCTGGGTCTTTCAGATTTTTGCCTACTCCAGCAATGTTCCATGACATGAAAAGCAACTTTTGAGTTGGCCTACTACCAGAAAAATTACAATCAACAATGGGCGACACTGGTACCGACAGAGGATCTACTCTTTCTAGCTGTAGGTTGGCTGTTTGTTTCCCTTCTTCACTGATCAAAGCCCCTACTACAGTACTAGTTTCTTCACCAAAACAGCCCTCATGCATGTCGTGGCATACTAGATTTGCTACTGAAAAGCTTTCCATGTTCTGAGTGCTATTTCTAGAACTAGGATAAATGCACCCAACACCCAGTGTACAATAGGTGTCATATAACTTTGAGATACAGGTTGGCATGGTCTCAAGTCAGTCAACTGCATCTAGGCAGCTGAACCTGTTGAGAGTGGGAATTCCCATCCACATATTTCGGTCAACCTGTCTGGCCGGATTTGGCGCATAACCATAGTGTTGTTTAACAGTATTCCAGTTAGACCCGTAGTTTAAAGGCCTGGGTGGGGGGTAAAAAAACGATAAGGGTCTAGCTACAATAGATGATGTGTCTCCATATGATTTCCATGCGCAAATCTGGTCAGCACTATGGGGTTCCTCGAATGAAATGACTATACAGTCACCCGGAATTGACTTTCCTATGGGACCGACCCATGGTACCCTGCGAACCATAAGAATTTTACTTTTCATATGGTTTGGAATTGGTTTGTTTGAGTTTAACCAGTAGATCACCTTATTTTTTAGGGATGAAAAGTTCTCTTCATATTGGTTTTCCAATTCAGGTACCCCAGTAAGAACAATTACAAAAGGACTGGCATCAGGGGGCAGGTCAATATATCCTCCCTTGAAGTTGTTGTAAGCGTGGGCTGATTGATAGTTATGTGTATTTGTTCTGTTGGCAAAAGATCTATCAGCCAAGGGTTTATTGAAGCCCTGGGTAGTGTGGTTGTTAGGAGGTATATTAGATGAGAACTTCTGCAAGACGGGAGTCTTGGGGGCAGAAGAATGAGTGACAGCAACATTTGCTAACTGTGATTTTTTACTTTGTACAGGACCTTTCGACAAAGGTTTACTAGTGGTGTTGACAGATGGCAGGTTCGAAGGTGTAGCATTAGGTTTTATTTGGGTATTTGCTGTCAAATTTGTACTTATGTTTTTTACTACTCCCTCTTTTTGATGCTGTACACTAGGTGGATTTGTGTTCGAGGATACCACAGAGGCCATGATCGGAGCATGTGTGGGGATGTCACTACCATTAAGGCTTAAGCTTGCTAACGTTATAACACTTTTTTCCACCTCAAGTAGTTGATTTTCAATGCCAGTTAGCCTAACTTCTAACGGCCTGAGAAGTTTTTTAAGCGTTTCCCATACTAATTTCAAAAACTCTTCCCTGTCCCCTTGTAGGTCATCCATGGATATGGAAGTTTTCTCACCCTCATCTACAGAATGGTCGGCCCTTAAATCCGAGTTAAGTGCCTCTATATTGTCATTACTACTTTGTGCATTTCGGAGCGTCTGAATAGACCCATTAGTAGCAATAGCAATAGATTGTTGAGGGGCCCCCCCTGAGATGCATTGGCTTGAGGCTACCTTAGCCTTTTTCCTAGCGTACACAGATAGATGTTTAAGTTTTCTCTTTTGTTTGGGTATTGCCTTAGCGGCTACCTGAATCTTATTCAGAGCCGCTTCCCCCGACACCTTTTCCCCCTCAATGATCTCAATCAGTGGATCCGAAGATGGAATACTTTCAGATACAACACTGACGGATAGCCTTGAGGGGTCTACTTCATGGTTGACCGCGGGAGCTGACTCCTCGGGAATAGGATGTACCTCGGCCAAGGTGATAATTGATACGGGGCCAGAGGTGCGCTCAGGAGTTTTCGAAGAGGCAATGCTACCTAACGAGGATTTTTTCCTTAGTGCTAGTTCAGTTGACAGCCTTCTTGCAGACTCTAACTCCAGGCAGACTCTGTGCTGAAGTTTAGTAATCTCATTGTCAATAGATAGACTAGTCCTTGTGATAAAGTCATCAAGGGTCCCTGTAGCCTTTTTCCCAGTTTTAGTGGCCCTGCTCCGTGTTTCACGAACGGACATGATTTAAAAGGTGGGTATGGATTAATCAAACACTAATAATTTAGGGTACCGTGACAAATACACCCAAGGGAGATGGCCCGGTCCGGTCTTGTTCGGTCTGGAACGGCCTGAAACGGCCCGGTCTTTGCCCGGTCTTCGCCCCGAGCTGCGCCCCGCGCTGCGGGAGTTTGAAGTTGTAATATAGGGGGCGTGATGGGCAGGGGGCGGGCCAGCAGGGAGAGCGGACCGGAAGCTGGCCGTCGGTCTTGCAGGGACTTCTGGGTATTGAAGTCCCCGCACGCTCGCAGCCCCGCTGATGCCTCACACCCGGTGCCGCCTTGCCGCCTTAGTCAGTGCTCCTTTGGTAATCCAGCCCCGTACCCCACAAGCAAAGCGGCACCCGCGGAGCGGGTGCGGCGAGGGGTAAACTGATGCGCTGAAGAAAATGCTGTTATGCCTCTGTGGTAGAACCAAGGACCTCCGTAGTGCAAACGAGTAAGTGTGGAATATAAAATCCTAAGCAAGGCTATTGCCCTACGCATTCAACCCTACTTGACTACACTTATTCACTGCGACCAGTGCGGCTTCCTCCCGGGGCGCAGTACTTCCCTCAACACGAGGCACCTGCATACTATCATGACAGCGTCACCTGTCGAGTTGACGCGGGCAAGATGTGCATCGCATTAGACCTCAGACAAGCGTTTGACTCACTCTCTTGGCCCTTCATGTTCGAAGCCCTGTCCCGCTTTGGTTTTCCAGCCCCGCTGATGCGGTGGATTAGGCTGCTACACTCTGGTCCTACGGCCAGGGCAAGAACCGGACGCCATGTGTCAGCTGAGTACCCGGTCCATCGGGGCACCAGGCAGGGATGCCCCTTGTCCCCGCTGTTGTTGGTGTTGGCGCTGGAACCACTAGCCATTGCACTTCGTCAACATGCGGTGGCCCTGGGAATTCCCGTGGCAGGGACATCCCACATTCTATCTGTATATGCAGATGATATGTTACTATACCTCCGAGATCTGGAGGCCGACCACACGCGATTAAGTGACACCTTCCGCCGATTTGAGACAGCATCGGGACTGGCCATTAACCCGGACAAATCTGTGGGGTTTTATTTCCGCGAGGGGCCTAGTCTGCTCTCTCTGCAGTTCGGCACTTACTCGATCCCGGTAGCCCAAACCAGCTTTAAATATCTGGGAATCCGCATGTACCGGAGATTGGAGGACCAACTGGACGGTAATATTTCTATGGCCATTACTGGCCTTCGGGGTAGTGTTGGCTTTTGGACATCGCTCCCATTGTCTGTTATGGGACGCATTGCAATAGAAAAGATGGTAATGCTACCACGTCTGCTATATTATTTCGTGAACCTGCCCATATACATTCCGCACCGTACCTTTGAATCCCTCAACTCCCTATTGATCACCCTTATCTGGGGGGTGGGCAGACAGCGGATTAGCCTGCAGAAACTACAACTCAGCACATCCCGGGGAGGACTGGGAGCCCCGGACTTCAAGGGCTACTTCTACGCCAGTCAACTCCAATGGCTGTCTTATTGGCTGGCCGGGAGGAATCTCCAAGAAATTGGATGGACAGCAAGCCAGCTTGCACGGGGCGACCTACATGCCCTATTGTTACCCAGGAGCAGAATCCCGCCAGAGTGCCACCCATTGCTCCGTACTGCTCTTCTATGTTGGAGAAAGGCTTTAGCCTACACGTCCATGACCAAGCCATATGCAGATAACATTTCACTGCTGGGCATATCGGCTCCACAGGGCCGACTAACCGAACGCGCCCTCAGGGACTGGACGGCGAACGGGATTGAAGGCGTGGGCAGTTTCTACGGGGACGACCTATTGTTAGACTACCTCGCCTTCGTGCACGTGACAGGGACCTCGGACAGACATTACATGCTACATGCCTCTGTCTCTCATTACATCCAAACGATCTGGGCGCCACAACGCATCCACTCACAACAACATGAACTAGTACACCTGATGCACTACATGGAGGACGGTGGTCACTTGGTAAGATGGCTGTACACCGGGATTAGGACGCACGCTGCACTCTCCCTCGATGCGCCGCGGGAGTCCTGGTCGCGGGACACGGGGGAGGACTTCACGGACACAACTTGCCGGGAGGCCCTGGAACACCCAAAGAGAGTCTATCGAAATGTGAGATTTAAATACATACAGGCCATGATTCTTCACAGGGCATACCTTACCCCGGTCAGACTTCACAAGATGTTCCCCACTGCCTCCCACCAGTGCCCACGATGTAGAGCGGACGAGGCAGAATTCCTCCACATGCTTTGGTCGTGCCCACGGCTAAGTGGGTACTGGAACGAGGTGTGCCAGACGCTACGAGAGGTGACCCAGATACAAGGTGCGCTGTTTTGCCTGACAGGTGCGTGGCCTCGCCCTAAACCTTTAAAACCTAAGCTGAGATTTGTGGACTTGGGCCTCCTTTTAGCAATTAGAAAAATCACAATGCAGTGGAAGTCCCCGAGAGCGCCTGGAATAGAGACATGGCGTACAGACGTAGTGAAATGGGGCAGAATAGAATGTGTAGCCCTTAAAAAGGAGGAAGAAGGTGGGAGTCGTAAAATCCCGATGGCACTGGACTGGGAGGTCATGCTACTAGAATTAGAGGGTACGGACTAGCCGCTGTCCCAGGACGCCTGACTGCACTAAGACCCTGAGAGTAGGTTGAGGAACGTACCGGGCCCAGGGGTGGAACAGGGGTGGTTGGAAGAACTTCAACTCCATAATCCTGGGAGAGAATGAATAACGTTAGGGAGCAAACGCTAGACCTGTTAGGAGAGATGGAGCACCACAGTTGGTAGGGTGGGGGAGGGATAGTTGGGGAGCGAGTGGGTGGGTATAAATACATGTCCTGCCGAGAACAGAGACATTCCCTACGGCACGTAAAACTGGAGAGTTATGGTCTAGAGATTGACGCTACGTTCAATATGTGGGGTTGGGGAGAAAAATGAAAAGCGTGATGTATTGTATATCTGTCGTAAATAATGCATAATAATGTGATGACTGTACATTCACGAATAAAGTTAAAAAAAAAAGGTAGAGTTGTGTACTCACCTTTAGATTTCAAATGTAATATTGACACTGTGGGTGTAGAGAGAGATATAGATGAGCCACTTATTATTCTAGTGAATGGCGTGCCCACAGTAAACAAAACAATCTGGCAAGTACTAGTGGATGTGAATAAGGTGAAGAATGCTATACTCTACCTGAAACAAAATAATGTGTATTACAAAGATGTAGATGTTCTCACAGATGGAAGTTGCATTGAGGAAGAAATGTCGCATTCAAGTGGACAGTTTGGAAAAGTGGATAGAACTAAGACTAATGAAATATATAGGCCCACTACAGCATCCGTCTAGTGCATTCAAAAGAAGTTATGAAAGATGCCAATTAACTCTATCAGATGAAACAAGCTAAAGGCTCTCTAATGAGGTCCTGGGAGAAAGGTTTAGAGGCTCTCTGTTTTCTACAACTATTTTTACCTGGAGTAGGCCAATGGTATGATGACCGCCCAGTGCAAATACCAGCAGCTGAGTCTAGATCGGCCAGATTATATTCCCAGAACTCTAGATTTCATCAAAGTATTCCGTACATATTCCATCTGCTATTTGAAATATTTTAAAGTGATTTGTCTGGAATATCGCACACTGTTAACCATACTCATAAGTCAGGAGTTAATCGATAAATTATGTCCACAAGAGATTTTGTCAAAAAATTCATGAAGAGGATGACAAGTTGGAATACAGATTGATACATTTTATGGCATGCCTATGTGGCACGAACGAATATTGGTATAATCATCATTAAGAACCTAAATGCATGTTATGAAATTTACGTACATCAACTTGATTTGTGACCTTAAGTTATGCAGAGTATGCATGGGATGACTTACATGATTTTTTTAGAGAAGCAAACTATAATACTAAGGACATCAATCTGAATACACCAGGAGAACTTTGCTCTTTGGATCCTGCAAATATTTGTAGGTATTTTAAACACTGATTTCAAGCCATTCTTCCATTCATGTAGCACCAAAAAAAATCCACCTCTTGGAGAGGTTACTGATTTCTTTTAAAGTAAAGAATACCCAGCAAGAGGTGCTCTTCATATTCATATGTTGTTATGGATCAATGATGCACCAAAAGATGGAACAGATGCAGATGAGTCTGTACTTTTGTTTTATAGAGCAGTATGTTACATGTTCCATCCCAAAAGACAAGGGCAAAAAAGTCCTCAAACAGCAAGTTCCACATTTTCAAACACATAAATGTGGGAAGTACTGTCAATGGAAGTTGAGAGCAAAAGGGACATTTTACACTAAATGTTGTTTTGGAATTCGAAGGCCTGTTATTTCCAAAGGAATAGTCAACAGCTTTTGTCTGCAGTCAGGCATACGATTAGTTGAAAATCATCCAAAAATAACTACAACCTGATGAGAACAGAAGCTCCAATATAGATCAACTACTACAATCCTGTCATTCTGAAAATATGGAATGCGAATATGGATATTTAGTTTGTGGCGCAAAACTCCATAACTGTTGCTTGATATGTTACTTCATACATAACAAAATCTGAAAAGAGAGAGATATAGGATATGTGAGAAGAGATTTCAGCTGATAAGTCTTTAACCGAGAAACTGTACAGCTTCAGTTTGAAGATGCTTTCACGTAGGTAAATTGCATCATACGCATTCAGTGATAGGTTGAGTTTGGCTAGTAAGTTTAGAGGAATTGTTTAGGTGAGTCTAGGCCTAGCATGCAAGCAAAATAGTGTATTGAAGTATTTTCCTAAAATTCTGTACCTTGCAGAATTTGACACTGAAAGTACAGATATTGTCAAAACAAATGTGCTGAACACCTTTTATCCCAAAAGGAGTCCACATCTTGTGGTGAAGTGTGGCTCACTGGTTAGAGCAGGCAGACCCTGAAGCAGAGGTCAGACCCGGGACCAGGGTTCAATTCCTGACGCGGCAGGGTCTTGAGCTCAAATGTCCACGGACTCGATAATTCTTGCTTCGGTGCCTGACCTAATCATGGGTTCACACTCTGCAACTCTGGGCATTAAGCTTGCTTAATCTCCACAATGGCCCCCCGCGGCGGGATGCCTGGCTTTCACCTTGGGGATGCCTGTTAGGGGCTATCTCAGAGGGAAAAGCCATGATGGGTTCCCAAGGCAAGCGCCGAGATGCCCCCGGGTAGTCGAGCGCTATATAAGAACATACAAAAAAAAAAAGGTATGTCTTCATGAAATACTTCAAAATTAAAGAGAGAGACAAGGTGACAGAAGATTTATATGAAAGTAAATGTGTAGTAGTTGGTTGTGATGGTTGTTTGGTACGACACACAACAGGCATTTTAATTAATAATAGAAAATTGAGTTGTCAATCTCCTAAAAAAAATAAGTTCTTCTTTTTGGCACTTCTACAACTGTTTACGCCTTGGCATTCCGAATCAGAATCACTCAGGGACTTGGACTCCTACAAAGATTGTTTCAATGTCGTAAAGGATATAATTGAGTTTTCGGTATTTCCAATCTATTTGAAAATATTAAATGATGAGATTGAAGAGGAAGAAACAATTGCAGCTGATATAGCTAAAGACAGTTCCCAAAGCAGCCAAAGTTCAGGTCCTGTAAGTCAAGATCCTCTTAGGCAGTCAATAATTGAAAATGAAGCTGCCATTGCTATGAATGAGGTTGAGACTGTAATGCAAAAAGCAAGACAGAAAACTATTGATTTGGAAGTGTTAGTTGCACAACTAAAAAATGAGTACAATGAAATATATATGTAGGTAAAAGACAGATTTCAGCATGGATATCTCCATGATAAGAGAGAGTGTACATGCACATCATTTAAGTCAGAACTGTTGTATGTCAGCGATCAAGTTGGCACCGGCAAAATATTTTTAATACAAGTTCTCACTGCCCTCTTGCAGAACAATACAGAGTGTAATTTGTCATGTGTATTAACAGCATCCACTGGATTGGCTTCACACAACAATAACAGCATTTCTTTACATCGACTTCTCATGCTGCCTGTGGAACATGACAACAAAATGGAGTACCAAAATGTATCTGGTGAAGCAAGAGTACTGAAGAAGATTAATCTTTTAATCATTGATGAGGTGAGTTTGGTCTCAAACTTAATGCTTGCCTTTGTATACTTAATAATATATCAGATACTAAGAACAGACTATGATAAACTATTTGGAGGAAAACATTTGATTGTGTTCGGTGATCTACTATAACTTACACCAGTCAAAGGACAGTCTGTGTTCAAAACACTGCTCCACAAAGAAACTCAGAATTCTTCGGGAAGTATTGGAAATGACAATATTTGGTTATAAAATGAATACAAAGAATTGCTTAGGCATATGCGACAAGCATCTGACATTGAATACAGGAATATTATGAATACAGGAATATGCTGACGGATATTCTGAATGCCGGGATATTCTGAAGGAATATTCAGAATACAGGAATATTTGGAATACAGGAATATTCTAAAGGATATTAGAGTAAGTGTTCTTTCAAAAGAGGGAAAGTGTCTCCTACAATGTCATCTTCTTAAAAAACGATTTCAAATTGCCAAGACACAAACAGAGATAATGTACACTTTCATTCAAGAAGATTAACCAGTTGTTTGCCTAATGCTGACACTAGTGAAGTGTGTCTCTTTCAAAAAAGATTTGCTTGAGTTAGAGAAAGGACAAAGTTTGGAACTGACAGCCATAGACAAAATGGAACACCAGGGGGTCATACTATTGCTAAATGAAAGATTGCCAACAAAATTTGATTCATTGGAAAAGTTTAAGTGTTTGCAAGAACTGAAGAGTCATTTTGCATCAAAATGTAAATGTTGAGGAAGGATTAGTCAATGGTGAGATGGGTAAAATTATTGATTTCATTAGCTTTCCTAATAGCAGTGAGATAGAGTTCCTAGCAATTAAAACTGATTAGATTGGTAGTGTAAAGCAGATTTGAAGGCCCACTGCAGGTTTTTTGCTTGTGAAAGACATGTACGTGCGACGGAAACCGTGTCCAGTTTCTCTGGCATACGCTATAAGTATTCATACATTTCAAGGTTTGAGTATAGATTCAGCATTGATTAATGTTGGTAGTAAAGTCTTTAAGGAGGCCATATTCAGCCTTATCTCGAGTTAGAGCATTGTCCGGTTTGTATTTGCTTGCGTACAATGATAGCAAAGTAAGTGTTGATTCAAGTTGTGTTAAAGAGTCCAATTGATTAAGAAGGTGTTATGCTCCTCATTTAGGACAGTATCCCTTTCATGAAAAGCACATCCTCTGCCCAAAGTGAAAACGTACAAAGGACAGTAGTGATTTGTTGAAAAGAAGAAAAAGATGGAGACCAAGGAAGCTGGTAAAAACAAAACATCATGTCAACTGCTGTTCAAATGTTGTTCTAGATGTGCTTTTTCAAATGTCTCATCTTATACATGCAATTGAACAGGAACCAGGGAAGGGATTGTGCTCTGCACTGTGCTATTTGTTGCAAAATATACATAGTGATAGGCTTATAACACAATGTGCTTCACACATTCGAGACCTTGTAGATATATGTAGAGGATCTGTGCAGTTTACTCCAAACACTCCACCCGATGCACAGACGTTTTTAATGGTGATGTTTGAAGTTTTAGATAAGAAGAAATGCAATATGATGATTTATTTGAACTTACTCGCTCCTGGACCCATGAGTTGAAGATGGTTCATTTACACCAAGCCCAGAAGTAGATTCAGGGTAATGTCTGTATTTAACTCTAAAAGATTGCAAAACTGTATCTTTTGACAGATTATTCAAACAAGCTACACAAAATGATTCCTGCCGAAATTGTCAATAAGATCTCATGTAAACATTTGATCTACGAAGAAATGGTAAATATCCTATTTTAATGCTACAACGATGCAGAGCAGATGAAAGTAAAATGGAAACAGAGATTTAAAAGTAGGACAAATATATATTTCTGGAAGAACAAAAAATACCATGGCTATTATATTTCATGGACAACTTACTGTCACATCTGGTCACACTGTCTATGTAAAAAGTAAAAGTGGGTAGAAAAAATGTAATGATGGCAAGCTCAAATTTAATCAAAGACTGTGTTATAAGCTACCAACGTCTTACCTGTTATTTCTGGAAACGAAGTTCTAAGTAGGGAATACAATTCTAAAAGTGGAATGATCTAGTTGCAGGAGATACATTATCAGGATTTATGACATCAGATAAAGTTCTCATTTACATGATATATTTCTTAACATTAGTAGAAGATGTATAGGTACAATTATTGCTTAATAAATTGTAGCGAGTACAGTGCACAGTGCGGATTAATTGCAGTGACATAGCGTGCAGTTTGTTTCTATCTATCTATATGATTGTTTTTTCCCCACTGTTCAAGGATGATTCTTCATACAGTACATCATTTATGGTATACAAGTATAGAACCTGAGAACAGTAAAAAAGGGAAAATGAAAAGCTTAACTTTAATGTAGATTGTATTACAGCATAAGACATGTCTACTGTTTTCTTAATATTATGAACATATGTAGTGACAAATGTAAAGTTTTATTTTATAAATTTATAAAGCATAATATGAGCTTATATTCATGTTTTTTTCTTTTTATACAGATCAATGCAACCATTTATTGAAGTAATATAGGTTAGTAATTAGTTATTTATATTTCCAAGGTACACACCAAGGCATACAGTGATATAGGTACTCACATCACCATCTCCACACCAATACAGCCACTGACACACCCAGTCACACATCGATACAGACACTGACACACCCATTCAAGCATTGATACAACCACTGACACACCCAGCCAAACACTGATACACCCCTCAAACACCCAAGCATACACCAATAGAGGCACTGTAAGATTCAGCCACACACCGATACAGTCACTGACACACATCGTCAAACGTCATTTACTTACCCAACCAAACACTGATATACACTCTCAAACATCCATGCACACAGTCATATACACAGTAATATACCCACCACACGCCATTACTGGCACTGACAGACCCAGGCACACACTGATACAGACACTGATGAACCCAGGCATACACCAATACTGACACATCCAGGCACATACCGATGCAGCTACTGACATACCCAATCAAACACTTAATGCAGCCACTGACACACCCAAGCACACACTATTCAGACACACCCAGCCAAATACTAATGCAGCTACCAAAATACCCAGACTAACACAGATATTGACACAAAAGGTTCAAAATAAGCTTTATTCGATATTCAAACAAATATCATATAAGCATACATTGTTATACAGATTTGTAAAGCATTAAAAATAAGAGAGATAAAAAATCATCCAATGCTCGAAAACAAATTAAAAAGCATTAGTACGAAGACTATTAAAAATGAGTAAAAAACGACCGTTAAAACCAAAACTGATTGTTTTCTCCGATATCAGTCTAAAGTATTCCTGAATTTTATCAATAATTTTAAAAACTGCTCCATTTTTGTTATCACCTCCCTGTCTTCGAGTTCCTGTAAACGCTCAAAGGCAAGTTTACACGACCTGAGATTCCATCTTTTGAGCAGGGGTAATAATAGAGCTTTTCTCAATAACCCATAGTATTTACAGAAAAGAATGGTATGGATATTAGTTTGTTGAGATATGTTATCACAGGGGCAGGAGCAAAGAGTCCGAGACCAATCATTACATAATGGGAATGTTACATAACGGAAAAAAGAACCCAGTCTGAATCTGGTAAGCAGCATCCTTGAATAACACGAGAAGTCTGTTGAAAGGTAAAGCTGAAGGCCCTTGTGTGGTGTCACCCTTTGATATGCCAGAATAGTATCACAGTGCTTCTGTTTGTTCCATCTGGCTGTTTCCAGGTGGGCCATTAGCGTCTTTCTTAGGCCTTTCCGTGAGATGTTTTCTAATGAAGAAGGATCTGTAAACCATTCTTGGCGCCCAATTTCCAGAAAGAACTTTTTCACGTAGGCCAACCATTTTGGTAGAGAATGTTTAGCCCCTTCCAATTTTAAAATGTCTTGTATCACCTCTCTATTAAAATCAGTCTCGGGCGTGGTCCAAATTTTGTGCCAAAGAAGGGGAGGTTCAGATTTTATGACATCTGATATATACGGTAGATCCAATTCGATGTGCATCTGATACACCGAAGTTGCCTTTGAGGAGGCCAGGAGATACCTAACGAAATTATTTTCCACAATTTGTATTGGCGAGCTGTTTTTGTCAATTCCCCAAAGGCCTGCCCCATATGTAGCAGTGCTAACACATTTTGCTTTATATACCGTTAATAATTGTTTCACCGGTCTTCCCCCTATTTTACTTGCGAAATCACGGAGCCCGCCAATTGCACTCACAAAAGCAAGTTTCCTCTTGTCTATTGCCGCCTTCCAGGATAACTTTCTATGAAGGCAGATACCCAAGTAAGTGAATACCTCTACTGTTTCCAATTTTTGGCCCTCGATGTCGATGTAGATAGGGCAGGGGATTTTTTTGTGGCCTTTATTGCTTAGCATGGAGTAAGATTTACCTATGTTCACTTTGAGACCCTTGATCTTCATGAAAACCGTAAACTCTGAGACTGCCTTTTGTAGGCCCATTCTAGTCTGGGAGAGGATTGCGGCATCGTCTGCATATAGCAGGATTGGAATCGGTTGTCCTCCTATTTTTGGGAAATCACACTCGATGTTTTTGAGATGCTCGCCAATCGCATTTATATAGAGGGAGAAGAGCAGAGGTGCCAGAATGCACCCCTGTCTGACCCCTCTATTGATATTAAAACGTGGCGAGCACTCTCCCCTCAGGCCAAATCTAACTCTGGCTCCGGCTTCTCTGTACAGAGCCTTAATGAATAGTAGGATTGATGGATCTATCCCAAGTTGATGTAATGTGTCCCATAGTAGGTCATGCTGGACGCAGTCAAATGCTGACGTAAGATCTATGTACGTTATGTACAGACTGCGTTTTTTAATATCGATGTATTTGGATTTAATTAGATGTAGATTGAGGACCTGTTCAATCGTCCCTCTGCCTGTCCGAAAGCCAAATTGTAATTGCGACAATACGTTTTTTTCCTCCAGCCAGATGGTGAGTCTTTTCAGAATTATTCGTCCGACAATTTTCATCAGGGTATCAAGGAGGGATATAGGCCGATAACATGATGGCGAGTGTCTGTCTCCTTTTTTAAAAATTGGAATTACAATTGCCTCTCCCCAAGTTGGAAGGAGATCGACAATATTTATCGAGTTTAGGACAGAGGTCAGAAGAGGTACCCAAAATTCCATTTCCGCCTTGTAGACGTCTGCAGGAATTGCATCCGGTCCAGGTGCCTTCCCTGCGGGACTTTCTGCGATCGCCAGTTCCACCTCCTCAAGTGAAAAAGGGGTTATCCGGGGACTTTCTTGCTGCGGGTTTGACTTTAATAAGGAGAGGCATTCTAATTCCATAGTATTCAGACATGTGGGATTCGAATATAACTTCTGGAAGTGTTCCACCCACGTCTCTCCACTTATTGCCATATCCAAGTTCCTTTCAGGTATTTTCACCCATGGTAAGGGGGAATTAATGAGTCTCCAGAAGGCTGACATATCACCCATTTCTGATGTTATGACCAAGTTCTGCCATGCTTCCTGTTTTAGTGTCCTTTTCCTATTTTTTATGGCTAAACGGTATTGAATCCTTGCCAGACGTATTTCTGTTTGGGGTTTGGGTATGACATGCAGCAAGTTTTTTAGATATTTCAAAGCCTTCGAACAATTTGCATCAAACCATCCTTTATATTCAATGGGACCTGGTTTAAACTGTCTTGTCAAAAGTTCTTTCAGGGTATCCTGAATTTTAATGAAGGCTTTACAGATGTCATCGGGGTTGTTATTAATAGTAAGACAGGTATAGATCTCCTCCTTCCTCTTGTCGACTAAGTTTTTAAGAAGGTTATTTGGATTGATTTTGGACCATTTAACACAATATCCATTTGTAGCTCCCATTTTAATAGGTTGTTGATAGTTAACCTTGTGTGGGCTTTGATTTTTTATAGATCCCGGTAGCTCGATGGACATGGACAAAGGATAGTGGTCACTGTATAGATGGTCGAGGGTGTTCCAGTTTTGTATTAACGTTGCGTGTGTTTTTGAGAATAGAATAAAATCTATGGTGGTATTCAAACCTCTGCCATGAAAGGTTGATTTGTGAGGTCGTGGGGTGTGAAGAAGCTCATTTATAAAAGATTAAATGAGGTCACAAATTTATTGAAAAGATCCCCAGATATTGTGTGCAAGAAATGGTTAAAAGTAGCGTTGCCAGAGTCTGAATCATATGTCACGAAGATGTCACAATCGTCTCTAACAATGTGTGGGCAAATATGGCAATTTAGATCGCCCAAGAAGGCTATTGCACACTCTCGGCCAGATGATTCTTTAAGATTTTGCAACGCTTGATGGAGATCTTCCAAGTCAGCCCCCAATTTTTCTACCGTGAGATTGTTGTAGAAGTTGACAATTAACAATGACAGTGACGGGGCAATGTCCATTACAATTACCTGGAAAGAGTCTCTCAGTATTGTTTTCCTGATCCTGTGACCGACTGCTACGCTAATATAAGAGCATAGCCCCCCTTTATGTCTGCCCTGTTTACTCATGGCAGCCGGGGAGTGAAATGTCTGAAAACCTTGGAGATGAATGGGAGAAATCGCCCAGGTTTCCTGAAAACACAAGATGGAGTACTGGTTAACAACCTGTAGCCAGTCCGGTATTGTAGTTTTTGAAGAAAGTCCTGCCAAATTCCATGAAAGGAATTGGAGGTTGAGCGTATTGTCTCGGTCTGCCTTGTGGGTGGAGATTGGGTTGTCAGATGTATTTAAGGAAAGACAGGATAGACTTCTGGGATTGCCCCTTTCTGGAATTGTTACTCTGTTTCTAGACTCGTTTTCGGTAAGGTTTTTAATGGACCCATCTACTGGATCGTCCTGTATGGCATCAGTATGAGTAATTATATGATCCCGACTCCCCCTATCATGATTTACTTCCTTGTCTTGATTGAGTCATTCTACGTCGTCCAGCCCGTAAAGTGTCTCATAGTAGTTATGGCAAGGTAAGTTCCATGTTGGATTAACGAACGGGGGGGTTGAAGGAACCCCTCTGGATAATGCCGTGGAGTCGGCAGATGCGTGTAGTCAATCAGAGGAAAAAATGGCTGTTCTCTTATTCTATTCCTTCGGTTGTAATTCCTGTAATGCACAGACGTGGGGTTATCGTAGTAAGGTTTTGATTGGTGTAATTTAGGGTGCATTAACGCCTCAGGATAAAAATAGGCTAGGGGTTTTGGTGAAATTGGACCCCTGTTAAAACCCGAAAACCAGTCTATAATGTGCGTGATGACCCTCGGATCTTTGAAGGTAACGATTACTACGTCCCCTTCAATATCTTTGGGGCGGATCCCAATCCAATGGGTTCTTTTGACCATTATTATGTCGCCATTTATGTGAGGGGGTAGGGGCCTATTTTCTCTAAGCCAAAAAATCACCTTATTTTTTAGGCTGTGATGGTTTTCATAGCCTCCTGTAGGAGGTAATGGTAACACTCCCGTCAGAACGATAACGTTCTGTGCTGCGGCAGGGGATAAGTCAACATATCTTTTGGGTGGACGTTTTTCCTGTGGTGCTGCGGGCTGCATTTTTTCAGGAGTGGTTTGTGCCTTGCCCATTTTTGCTGAGGCTATGAGGGAATTAATTTGTGTTGGGTAAGTATCAGAAGACACTTTTGGAGGGGGAACAGGATTATGAGTGGTTCCTGTCTTTTTTGTTGGGGCTGGGGGGTGGGTTTTTTGCTGATTTGAAACCGTAGATTGCTTGTTAGGTTTCTGTGCTTTGGACATTTTTCCTACTTTTGAATTTGTTCCCCCATCAGCCGATGTAGTGGGTTTTGTATTTGGAGTTTTACATTCTGGATCATGACTAGGTTTGTTACCAACTGTTAAGTTTGAGACAGCATTTGCGGCCCCCTTAGTTGGTTGTTTTTGGGTCAGAGATTCTGAGAGAGTGTCAAGTTGGGTAGCTATTCTTTTGACTCTCTCGTGTATGGGTATTAGCAATGCCTTAACAAGGTGTTCCATGGCGTCCACAAAATCTTTAATCGTAGGGGGCACGCAGGAAGTAAAGATTTCCCTAGATGGTCTGGATGTTCCTTCCGCAATTTGTAGAAGTTCTTTGGTTAATAATTCTTTAGCCGATGTTTGGGTTTTAGGAATACTTTTCATGGCGACTTTCTTGCGTCGTTTTTTAGGTGGAGATCTAATAGTAACCTGTTTCTTGTTGGGTTGATTTTTTGAAAGTGGGGGTTTGTCTAACTTTAAAACAAGTGGCAAAGGTTGAAACATGGTTACTTTTTGGGTGACCAAAGAAGAAGGGATTTCAATTATTTCGGGAGGGACGAACTCTGCAATTTTTGGCAAATTTGGAGTAACCAAATCGATGAGATCAGGGGGTGCAGAGGTAGTATTGTGAGCGGATTTTAATGGGGATGGGAGAGAAGGTCCATTTTTTGGTGGAAAATAGGATCGGAACACTGAGGGAACATTGTCCGTGTTCATTAGATCTTCATCTATATTTTTTAGGGTCGAGTTAAGAGGAAGGGGCTCAGGAATAAGAGTCGGATCTGGTAGTTGAGTGATGTTTTTTAATAGCTCTATGGATTGACGCCGTGCAATACGACGCTCTGCCAGGGCCAGGTCTCTGTCAATTTCACCTGTTGCCTTGAAGAAGAATTTATCAAGGGGTCCGAGGATAGGGGTCTCTGCTGCAGGTATTTGAACATCAGATCCTGATGTAGGCATGATCCTAGCTGCAAAGGAATATGGCCCAGCCCGGCCTTATCTGGCCTTTGAGGGCCGTAGAGGGCCCGCCCTTTGCCCGGGCTTCGCCCCGGGCGTCCCGCTCGCGTCCCGCGACGCTGAGGGCTTACAGATTTGTAGTGCCCCTCCCGGCGCTTTTGCCGCGTCGGGGAACGCGCCGCCGCTGAGCCTGATGGGAAACGTAGTCCCGAGGCGGCGGCGCGACTGGTGGCAACACTTTGCGGACCAGCCAACAACACCGGATTCCCAGATATTGACACTGACACACCATACATAAAAATAGAGGTGCACACACAGCCACAGAGGCACCATACAGCCACTCACATACCAAACCAGTCACTCATACAGATACTCACACTGTCACTCACCCACACATCTACTCACATAGCCACTCACTCTCCCATACACTCACTGACAAACTCAGTCACTCACTGATACAGCCACTCACACAGCTACTCACACGCTTAGTCACTTACTAATACAGCCACTTGCAGAATCACAACACCCATACAGCCACTCACACAGCCTCTCACTCACACATACAGCTACTCACATAGTCGGTCACTCATGCATACTCAATCATTAACCCATAAAGCCAATAATACACCGAGTCACTCACCCATACAGCCACTCACAGACCGAGTCAATCACTCACCCATTCACTCACTCATGCAGCCAATCACATACCAATCACTCACCCATTTACACAGATAGTCTTCTTTTATTCCTTTTGTTCAAATCCAATCCCAACCAGGGATTGGGATTGGATTTGAACAAAAGGAATAAAAGAAGATAATCCTCATGAAAAACTCTTTTGGATGTTTCTATATGAACTAAGCTAAATTTTGGCGATTATAAGTGGAGTGCTTCAATCTGTGTAAATTTTATTGTGCCTAATCGTATGATTACGCAGGGAGGAGTTGGGTGTTTTTCTCCCCTCAACTTTGTAAGCACCCTTATTGCATTTGTGGTAGAGTGACAAAATACAAGGTGTACTACTTCTTGAGCGCTGGTAAACTCCAATAGCACCCAAGGTTTAATTCAATCACTCACCCATGCAGTCACTTATACACCATCACTCACTCATATAATCGCATACCCAGTCTCTCACCTATCAGCCACTCACTCACACATAAAACCACTCACTCACCCAATCACTCACATATATATCCACTCATATACCCAGTCACTCACTAATGCAGCCACTCACACAGCCAATCACCCTGCATTGTCAGGGACTCATGGGTAGCCACCATCCTTGCCACCAACGAATCCCACTGGTGGGCTTGGTCTACAAACCTGCAGTTCTCTTGGCATCTTCTTTGGCACTCTGATCTCTCATCCACACCGTAAGCACTTGCACCCATGTGACCTTCTGTGCACACTTTCAGTTCATCATGGTATTGGGTATGTAGGGTATGGACCTCAACAAATCACAATAAAAGCTTCTCCCTAATATAACTTTTTTAACTTGGTAATACATCCAAGATTATAAAAATCCCATAGACCACTTAATTATCAAAAAAGTATATAGCATGTGCATCATTATATTTTCAAATATCACAAATACAATAAATACTTCATCATGACCGGAGCCCCACAATTATTGTCGATTTTTTAAAATCAGAATAAATGCTTCTAACAACAACCGTTTTAGAATTTTGTTTTTGTTTTTTGATAAAGAACTGTGAAAAAATTATCTTTGAAGACAAAACGCCCAAAAGTTGTGCAACAAGTGCTTTTATGCCAATTTTTTTTAACACTTATTGGTGTTGCAAATCAGAACAAGAGCAGGGTTTGACTGTTAGCCCTTACTGAGCACCTTCGTGCATTTCAGGCAAATTTGTCCCAACATTACACACTCTGGAACAGTAGCAGTTATCTGCTGTGAGACTCCAGTAGCTGTACGATTCCTGAAACTACTTCTTCCACCCAAGATGTAGAGAGAGTATTTCCATACGCTCTCTTTCAGCACAAGCAAGGTGTCATCAATGCATGGTCTTCAAGTGCTTCAGCATGCTTGCTGTTCCACAAGAGTACTTTTCTGAAGTTCATCTCGAGATCACTTTTTCGCACAGGGTGCAGTTCACTTTCTGCCCAACTACCTCCTTCTAACCCAAAGGTATTGTAAGGAATGTCCTTGTGGTGTTTTCCTGTTTAAGAGCAGGTTCTTCAATAGATGACGAGCTTCCAATCTGGTGCTGAGAATATTCACGAGCAGTTACCATATTTCTATTTAGAATAACAGAAAAAAACACCAACTGCAAAACAAACCAGTTGATAAAGATCTGGAAGTGTACATTTTCACAGCCAAACCTAAAGCATGAAAGAACTGGGAGAGGGATTCCTCTATAAATGATTGAAAGGTCTTTCAACCGGTAAAATATATTTGTTCCTGTGTCACATGGGAGTCATGATGATGTCATGATGTTGTTGCGATGTCATCGCAAGTCTGGAAAATATATTTAAACAACGTTTACATTTTCTTTCCTTATTACTATATACATTTCGTTATTCTTTTAGTTAATCACTTACCTCATTCATTAATGTTACACTGTCTATATATGTCTTTGAGTGCTGTCAAAAAACACACTGGCTTCACAGATGTCCTGCTGTTCCAGAAAATACATGTCAGAAGTGTTCAGGACATAACGCAAAACAAAAAAAAATAATTAAAAAAAACTGTAGTTACAAAACAGCGAGAAAATACCAACCAAGTAAACCATCCTCATGAATCCAAAGTATGGACTTTAGCACATGCTTCTGAAGCACACACCAAGGATTGGTGTGTGTCCTTAATATCATGTAGAGAGCATTGGTATTCATTAATTTTTGAAGCCATAAAATCAAGTTTAGAAATTTTGGCAGGTAAGTACAAATACATTTATTTTTTATGCTTAACTTCACATATATGTACCTTAACTACAAATGTACATATACAAATTCACTAAATGAACAAAAGGTTACATAAATGTTAGAGTTAGGAAATGTAAATTGAAATAACCTTTCAAAAACAAAGGCTACTTGGATATTATAGTAAGGCTCAAATTTTACATGCATAAAACCATAGAAATTTAGCAGTTATAATTACCTGAGGTAACTGCAACTTATGCCCCCACAATGCAGTACTTATTACCTCACATTTTACATGACTCATAACATGGTCAGTGACATCACTGATGAGATCCCTCATGACATGCCAAATGATATAACTGATGACATCATTGATGACATCATCCACAGAAGCAGTCACACATCTACTCACACACCCACACAACTACTCACACACCTATACAATCACTCACACACCCACTCACATACCTATACAATCACTCACATACCCACTCATAGATCCATACAACTACTCATACACCCAGTCACACACCCCTATAACAACTCACATACATACCCATACAGCCACTCACATACCCATAAAACCAGTCCACACCCAATCACAGACCCATACAATCCCACACATATCTACTTACATGCCTATCACAATGGCTCAAACACCAATCGAACCACTCATACACCAATGAAACCTCTCACACACCCACGTAGCTACTCAGACACCCATTGAACTATTTACACACCCATACAATCACTCACACATCCTTAGAACTACTCCCACATGTACTCACACACCGAGAAAACCACTTATAAACCCATTCACATACCCATACAGCCACACAAATATCCACTGGCAGACTTATACAGCCACGCACAACCACTGACAGATCCATACAGCCACTCACACACCCATACAGCCACTCAGACACTCAGTCATTAACTAATACAGACAGTCGCACAGCCAGGTGAGCTATCTTAGAAATAGTATCACTCATTAGTAGTACAGAAAGAATAGTAACTTAACTTAATCCATAGTTTAGTATCCACAGAAGCAGTCACAAATCCAATCCCACACCCACAAAACCACTCATATAACTATACAATCACTCATACACCCACTCACACAGCCACATAATCACTCACACACCTACTCACAGATCCATACAACTACTCACACACCCAGTCACACGTCCATACACCAACTCACACACTCACTTATAGACCCATACAACCACTCACACACCCAGTCACACATCCATACAACTACTCACATACCCACAGAAACAGTCACACACCCACTCACAGAACTATATAACTACTCACACACCCTCTTACACACCCATCACAACAACTCACACACCCATTCACATACAAATAAAACCACTCACACACCCATGCAACCACTCACATACCCACTCACACACCCACACAGCTATTCATATACCTACTCATACCCATACAACCTCTCACACACCCATACCAACCCTCACACTCCCATACAACCACTTCCACACTGATACAACCACTGACACAACCCCTCACACACCCATACAACCACTCACACAGGTACGCACACACCCAGAAAACCACTTACAAACCCATTCACAGACCGATACAGCCACTCACATACCCACTGACAGACCTATACAGCCAAGCCTCACAACCACTGACAGATCCATACAACCACTCACAAACGCATATAGCCACTCAGACACTCACTCACACACTGATACAGACAGTCATCAGCCACTCAGATGAGATATCTTAGAAATACTATCACTCAGTAGTGGTACAGAAAAAAGAGTATTTTAACTAATGTTGTAGACAACACAATAGCTCTGCACACTTCTAAGTATCGAATATAAACAATCCACAATAAGATAGATTTTTAGTTCAGTTGTTTTCCCCCAAAAAAGAGTCGATGTATTCTTTCAGTGTTGAAACTCATCCTTTATTCAAACTTTGTTTGCAACCACCAACGTGTTTCGTCCACAATCGGACTTCTTCAGAGATCACAGTATAAGCTTTGTGCCTTTTCATTTATCCATTGGCAATGAGAACTTCTTTTGGACCCGGCGATTGCCATGAGATGGGTGCACTTATCCACCGCAACACTTTTTAACTGAATCTTTTGAATATACATTTATACTGAACTTGGATATACTCATTCTCAAATCGAATTGGGAGGAAACATTGTCAATGGAAAAATGAAAAGGCACAAAACTTATGCTGTGAGCCCTGAAGAAGTCCGATTGAACTATAAATCTATCTTATTGTGGATTGTTTATATTTGATACTTAGAAGTGTGCAGAGCTATTGTGTTGTTTGGTATTAGAGGAACCAGCTCTGTTGCATCTGGTCTCCCTATATTGGGACCTAGGGGATTGTGTCCCAAGCTCTTTGCACCTTTATTTTGTGATTAACACTATAGGGATTTTAAGACTGGTGCAGATTTTTTATGCTTTGATCCCCATTTCTTTGTGAAATATAACTTATGTTAAAGCTTAGTATCTATCTTCAAGTCTCAGAAAGGTTTACAAAACACTTAAGCTCACTGAATGATGTCCTCAGTTATGTAAATTGAGATGTCATCATCAAGGATGTCACTGACAATGTTATGAGTGATGTAACATATGAGGTCACAAGTAGTACATTGCAGGTTCGTAAGTTATGGTTAGCTCAGGTAACTATAACTGCTATATGTCTATGGTTTTGTGTGTGTAAAATCTAAGCCAAACTATAGCGTCCCTGTAACATATTTTTTCCAGTGAATTTTTAAGGGTTTTTTACTTCGATTTCCTAACTATAACATCCCAAGAACATGAAAGCTAGGCTCAGATTTCACTTGTACAAAACCATAGAATTTCAGCAATTATAGTTAGCATAGCTAACTTTAACTTAAGCCCCGGCAATGCACTGCTTATGACCTCAAATATCACCATTCACAGAACCACTCACAACCCATATAACTTGTTGTAAGTCTATTCGCACACTCACATACCTGCACAACCACTCTTATACCCATTCACAGACCCATACCAGTACTCACACATCCACTCACTCCTCAATAGAGTCGCTCACACACCCACTCACTCACTCATACAGTCACTCACACAACCATTCACTCACCCATGCAGCAACTCATACAACCAGTCACTCATCCATACAGCCAGTCACATACCCACCCACTCATCCATACAAGTACTCACACACCCACATAATTACCTACAAAGTCACTCACACATCTACCCACTCAACCAATTAGCCTCTCAACACAGCCACTCACTCACCTGGACATGACTCACACACTCAACCACACAACCACTTGCATACCCATTCACACATCCATTCAAACACTCACACATTTGCTTACTCAGTCATAAAGCATTCACACAAACATTCACTATCTAATACAGCCCTTCACACACAAGCTAGCTACCCTTTTTTCCCCCATGAGAAAGTGCATAGTGCATTACATAATAGGAAAGTGACATGTGTACTGCGCTGCTTCTTCTTTTCTTTTTTTTCCAACTTCATATTCCTACCCTGTCTCTTGTCAAATACTCCTTCTACCTTGCTTACAATGTTTCTAATTCCAAATGGGACAACTTCTTTTAACCATAACCAATCTCCCTTTTTTTAAATTACAGACTTTCAACTCTCCCTTTTTACCCTTGCATTACCCCAATAACTCTGAAGGCTATGACCCCGAACCCATGAATCCAACATTGGAAGGATTTCCCACACCTCCTTCCTCCCCCTTAATGTTGCCATGGGTGCCATTGGAATGCTCAAACCTTCCAACCTCTAGAATAAAAATCCAGAGGACCTCCTCCCCCTTCTCAGCATGATTAGATTTTTGCCAGATAGTGGCCCATTGTTAAGGAACTTCCAGAATCCTTTAAACGTTTCCTAGTAATGGCCTAGCGGTGGCCTCATTGCAGGTACTTAATAACAGCCTAAAAAGACAATTTCATAAGAAGAGCCTGGGCATCACCGACATCACTGAATAAAAGTAATTAGCCTTTTGCCAAAACCTTAAACTTGCCCTGTCGAACAATGGATGCCTGTGCGCCCGAATCAATAACTTTTACAAATTCTCTTTGTCTCCGTGCTGTGATTGCAGACATATCCAAAAGGATTTTAAATTGAGGCACTTCTGAAGCTGAAAGAGCCCTCTTTGCAATGGCCTTAGATAAAATGTGTTCCTTGATTCGGTAATCTGCAATATCGTACGGGGATACTGGGCATTTGCATGCTACTGGACTGTTACCCTATGTGCTCTGGTAATAGTCAAGTCTCCAACCAACTCCACCATTGTTTTCTTCAAGAGTGTCTCTGACCATTCCAATACTTGAGCATCGTCACTCCCATCCAGGACACCAACTAAGTGGAGGTTGGAGCGTCTATTAATTTCTACGTCCTGCAATTTGTTCTCAATCAGACTTTTACTTTTCTCCAGTTGATTAACCTCCTGCATACTCGAAACCTTGTCTTCCAAGTCCGAAATTCAGGTTTCTGCTTCTTTCAGGAATGAGGGTCATACTTTTCTCAATTTTTGTAAGTCTTTCACGGAGCACTGCTATTTCTTGCGTTTGTGTTGCTTTCATGTCCCTGATCTCTGCGAGTATGATGACAGGCAAATTTTATGATTAGCTTTGCGGACTCCTCCCCCTCTTCCATTTCTTGTAATAAGTCTTTATTCTCTCCATTAACCTCAACCTCTGGGAATGGTCCTTGTATACATTATCCCCTCACCTCCATCCTCCTCATCCCAGTCCTAACTTGTGAGGCGTTTATGCCTCTGAAAGAGATTTACACGCTAGGAATCATAGATTCCTGCAGCCTAAAGTTGTCTTCTACCTCTATGGTAGAAGCATAACGCCCCACCTCTCCCACCCATCCTCCTGTTTCAACCTACTTGTTTTTAGTTTTAATGTGTTTTCAGTTAAATACTTACCTGTACCCCAGTTTTACTGGGTATTGTTTGTTTATTCTGTTCCGTCGTCGCTGGGCGCAACGGACTGGGTGCACTGCAGGTGATGCGCTCCCTGTATATGTGCTGGGCTGGGACAGGGAGCTTGGAGTCTTATAGCTGTATCAGTCCTAATGCCGTTAACGAGCCGCTGTACCGGTATCTGAACCCAGGGCCGTGTCGGGTGACGCGCTGTTCCGGGCGCCTGCACATATTTTACCTGGTTGGAATCTTGCTGGAGTTTGCTTTTTTTACGGGGCACCTGTACTTAATCAGGGAGTACATATCTGTAGCACGTTTGTTTTCCCTGCAGTCAACATGAAGCTCTCAGGCAAGGAGCACCATGTAGAGGCCCTGCCTGATGATGAGGTGGAAGAGGTGCTCCAAATTTTACGCTCAGAGCTGAAGACTGAAGACGGAGCTGAAGGCAGTAGACTCAGCTGTGGGGGACTCCTCTGTCGCCAAACGTCCTCGGCTGGATGGAGCTGAGGACTTTGTTGAGGCTGAACTTCATGGAAAATACATTCTAGGCACCCACCAGAAGGCGCTCTTGTGCCACTTTAGGGATGTGCTGGGATTGGTGAGAACCCCCGATGGAAGATGGGTTTTATTCTCTGTATAGTGCAGCTGATCGTGATGATTTGCTGTTTCATGATGTGCTGAAGGCTCTGCTGTCTACGGAGTGGAAGGACCTTGATACACAATCTATTCCAAGTTTTTGGTGAAAACATTATGTGTTGCAGGACTTTGTTGAGCTGTTTCCACAATCTCCTAAGGTGAACACTATGTTGGCTATCATGGCGTCTTTTTCTAGTTTGGCTTCGGAGGATTCCTCATTGTCTGATGAGGTTGACAAGAAGGTTGAGGCCTTAAGGGGTCATATACAGCTGCTAACTTCTCCATACGGGCAAGTACATATGCAACTTATGCATCTCAAGCCCTGCTAAAGGATTTTCAGACTTTACATGAGATAATGCTGACTGACGAGCACCCCTGTCTTGGCTAATATGGAGTTGCTCTCCCAGTTCTTGTTGGATATACGTTTTGGTAGCCTTTGCGTGGCTTCCTTATTGGCTGGGCTGTCTATTACTGGTCAGAGGTTGTTATGGTTGAAGTCATGGAAACTAGAGGCTAGCCATCTTGTCCTGGTTATGAAGCTTCCTTTCACCTTCCATCACAGAAGCTTTTTGGGCCTGAGATGGATGGTCTTGTGCATAAAGCTGCATAAGAAGGTTTTCAAACCTTTCCAATTGCATGTGGGCAGACACTCTTTTGTTCAGAAGAAACCTGCTTCTGCGCCTCTGGGCTAACGTTCCATTTGTGGCTGGACCATGGACGGGGCTGCATTTGCAGGAAAATCCCAACAGAACTTCCAGGCTGGTGATGAATAGCCACTGAAATGACTAT
This sequence comes from Lissotriton vulgaris, assembly GCF_964263255.1. Classification (NCBI taxonomy): domain Eukaryota; kingdom Metazoa; phylum Chordata; class Amphibia; order Caudata; family Salamandridae; genus Lissotriton; species Lissotriton vulgaris. Next base: position 625,020,568 of record NC_141689.1, read on the forward strand.
CACAGGGAAGGTGCTCGCCTCCATCTCTTTTATCATTAGTGGCATGCCTCAATTTCCGACGTATGGGTCCAACAGGCTGTCAGTCAGGGCTATTAGATTCCCTTCTGGGCATCCCCTTCCCGGGTTCGGTTCCTTGCTACACGATTGCCAAGGGGCGAATTAAAAAATTGGTCATGCTCCAGGGGGTTCAGTCTCTGCTAGACAAGGGGGCCTTATAAAGGAGAAAAGGTTTTTATTCACTTCTGTTTTTGGTTTCAAAACACGATGGACACTTCAGACCTGTTCTTGACCTCAAATTGCTGAACAACGATCTGGTGGTGGAACACTTCAAGATCTTTTTGGTCCAGTCTATGTTTCCTTTGCTAGTGTAGGGCGACTTCCTGATGACTTTAGACATTCAAGATGCATACTTTCATGTTCCCGTTTATCAGTCGAGCCAGAAGTATGTTCAATTTTCTGTTGGCGATGACCACTTTCAGTTCCAGGTCTTGCCCTTTGGTCTGGCTACCTCTCCAAGAGTCTTTATCAAGGTGTTGGCCCCAGTTCACTTGCAAGGTATTTCTGTTTTTCCATACCTTGATGACTGGCTCCTATCTGCTCCTTCTTTTTTTAAGGCTCAGGAAATCCTTCAACTGGTCCTTCAGACTCTGGGGGACTTGGGTTTTCTTGTCAACTTTCTGAAAACCCAGTTGGCACCAACTCAGACCAAGCTGTTCATTGGGGTCCTGTTCAACATGGTGCAGGGTTGGCTCCCCTTCCTGCACAGAAGATATCAGCAATTTGTGCCTCTGTGAATCATCTTCTGGGACAGTCCTCCATGTCGGCCAGGGCTTGGATGAGGATTCAGGGCCTGATTGTGGCTTCCACAGTGGTGGTCCTGTGGGCACGATTTCATCTCAAGCCCTTGGTGAATCATGTCCTTTGCTTTTGGAGTCCTGGCTCATGCAACTACGACCATCTAATTCCAGTGACGCCTTCTGTCAGGAATGCTTTGAATTGGTGGCTGTTGAAGTCAAATCTGACGTGAGGCATAACGTTCTGCTCCACCTCCTTTATATCTCACAACAGATACCAGCATGTGGGGCTGGTGGGCTGTGTGGAGAGACCAGGAGAGGCAGGGGGCCTGGTCTCTATGGGAGGCATGTCAGTCCTTCAATTGGAGGGAGTTGTCAGTGGTCTAGCAGACCCTGAGGGTTTTTCCACTCTGTTGGTTGGACATCATGTGGTGGTTCGTATGGACAATCAGGTTTCCAGTTCTTATCTGAGCAGGTAAAGGGGGATCTTATGTCGGAGTCTGAATGTAATTGCAGCTCGAATCTTTGCTTGGGTGGAAGCCCATCTTCTTTCTCTTTCTGCTGTGTATGTTCTGGGGTCCCTCAACATTCAGGCCGACTGTCGGAGCAGAAACATGTCATCTTCTGTTCATTTGTGTGTGTGTGGGGCGTACGTGGATCCCTGGCTGGATCTCTTTGTGTCTCCCCACAATGTAAAGCTTCCTCTTTTCTGCTTGGAGACTCCTGTTCCCAGGGTTTGGGCGGTCGATGTCCTCTCAGTCCCGTGGCCCAAGGGGATTCTCTATGCTTTCCCTCCCATTCCCCTTCTCCCGAGGGTGTCTGCAGAAAATTCAGGAGGAGATGGCATAGGTTATTCTGATTGCTCCTTTTTGGCCTCGGAGTAATTGATTCCCTCTGCTGTTGCTTCTTTCTCAGGGGGTGTTTCTTCCTCAGTCCCTTTGACTGTCTCCACTCTAGTTTCCCTTGCTACCTGTCTCACACCTTTGGCATCTTCGGCTGATGGCCTGGGTTGTGAAAGGGCCGGTTTGATGGGTCTGGGGTGTTCTAGTGTTGTGACTCTTGAGATTCAGGAATCGCATAAACCTTCGACCTTGAAGTCTTACAAGAAATATCGAAGTTCTTTTAAAAAATTGTGTTTGGATTTGGATCCACTGATTGTGGATAGTTTTTCTATTCTAGACTGTTAGTGGGATGGGTTTCTGAAGGGCTCCGTCCACTCTTTGTGCCCCGTCTACTCTTTATGCCCAGTGAGGCACTGTCCGGGCATTTCATGTGCAAGGGAATTTATGCAAGGTTTCTCCCTTGGTGTCATGCTCCTGAAGAGTTTCAGATTTAAGAGTCCGGTAATTCTAAAATCTGTTCCTTCTTGGGATTAGTCAGTGGTCCTTCAGGGTCTCCAGCAGGCCCCATTTAAGCCTTTGGATTCCTGTCCCCTGTATTGGTTATCTGCTAATACTGCTTTTCTGGTTGCCATCACATCTGCTCTGTATTTGGGTGGTCTGGGGGCTCTTCTGTCCTCTTTTTCCTTCTTACACTTCTTTCTGGACAAGGTGGTGCTTTGCTGAATCCTACTTTTCTTCCCAAAGTCTCCTCTACTTTCCATCTGAATCAAGAGCTTGTTTTGCCAGTTTTTTCCTCGGATGTGGAGTAGGTTCCATCCCCCTAGGACGTGGGTCGCTCCCTGTAAATTTATTTGTCTAGGACCCATGAGTTTTGGAAGCCTTTGAGTTTGTATGTCTCCTTTGATTCCGGTGCAAGGTTTCTTCCCAATCTATTGGCAGATGGGTGAAGCAGGCTATCCTTCAAGTTTATGCTTCTGCTGATGTGTAATCCTCATTCTGAGGTTCAGGGGCATTCTACTCGCACAGTTGCTGCTTCCTGGGCCGTGGGCTTTTCTATTCATGAGATCTGTTGTTCTGTGACTTGTTCTTCGCTGCTGATGTTTGCCCGTTATTATTGTCTGGATTTGTCTGGGGCTGTGCGTTCCTTTGGGACATCTGTTTTGCAAACAGCAATGGTGTAATTGTCATTCTCTAACATAGATTTGCTGTATCAAGTTTTGGTGTTGTGCTTCTTGCTTGTATGTCCTCACAAGTCAGGCCTGGGATGAGGAGGATGGAGGTGAGGGGGTAATGTCCTATTACCTCGAACCAGAGTCCTCCTCCTCTACTCCACATCCCTCCCTCCCCTCCTTTTTTTGTTCACCGCCATGGGATTTTCTAGGACTTGTTATTATACAGGAGGATGGGGGGGAGAGTTGACAATTGTATGCTTCTATCATAGAGATAGAAGACAGCTTTAGTTTAAAAGAATCTAGGATTCCTAGCATGGAAATCTCTGTTGGAGGTGGAAATGCCTCACAACTCAGGACTGGGACATGAGGACTCTGGTTCAGGGTAATTAAGATTACCAGTAAGTAATAGGACTTCCTGTAACAGTATCCTCCATGCCAGTAGTAGCCACCCCAAGGTCTTAAAATGGAGTGTCACTTATGAAGAGGTGCTATGAGCAAAATGGAACTGTTATTAACCTGAGGATCTATAGACTCAAATTCTAGAGATGAAGGATACATTCATACAAAGGGGTTACCCAATGGAAATACTGACAGATGCAATTAAAAATATTAAAAAACTATCAAGAAAGAACTGCATGTAACTTACAGAAAAACATCAGAAAGAGAAGATCAAATATGCATGATCATGGATTTCAACTCCAAGAATAAATAACTGAAATAAATATTTCATAGAAATGAGAAAATTCTGAACTCAGATGATGAATTAAAATCTGCTTTAACCAAACATCCTAGCATAACTTATAAAAAAATCACATCATTGGGAGACCTCCTCACACAATGTCACTTTACATCTGAGGAAGCAAAGACAACAACAATCAACTGGCTTTTTCAACCAGGCTTTGAGAGGTGTACAAAATATAAATCCTGCACAAATGGCATCAACAAAACCACCTACGGACTGTACAATGGCAAACTGGAGAAAATCAAAAATCATATTACCCGTGAAACCAAGTCTGTTGTTTATGTTTTAGAGTACCTTTGTGATAAACTATACGTAGAAAGCACAGTTAACAAAACCAAACTCAGGCTCCTACATCACTAATGAGCTATTAGAAAAACCAAGACTTCTCGTATCTAGTAGTTAAACACTTCTGGGAACATCATGGAGGCAATATAAGCGGTCTCAAATACTATGGAATCAGACACATCAGACAAAATGAAAGAGGTGGAAATTGGGAATTAATATTACAGCGAATGGAATCTACAATGATCATCTCATTGGGGACAGAAAAACTAATGGGACATAACTGTAAAACAGAGCTACATGTACATCTTTAATGATCAAATAAGAATATGGTGACATGTTGATTCACCTTCATGTGCCAAGAAGTCATGAACAAATTAGATGAAAATTATGTAACATAACTTAATTGATTGTCCTTGCAGAAAAAGAGACTCAAACCATTTCTTCTTGGATAATACTTTTTGCTTTTATAGATGGCTGGGGTTTTTAAACATATATGATCATCTAGACTATATGCACATTGCACTTTACTTTAATTTACTTCTGATTATGTGTATAGATACATACTGTTTGAGGCTAGGGTATCTTTTGTATAAAATCTGTACTTTACTTTGAAATATTTGTTTCATACCGGCTTGCACTTGTTACCTGTTTGATACATTGTTCTTAATGTTTTGCATCTATTTATATCATGTATGATATTTTATTGCACGTGCACTTTAATATCGACTATTGACAGTGATATTTTCATTTCAATGATTATAGATACTATCTAGATTATGTTAAAAGCAGTAGCTACAGCGGAGGTTTTTTCTAAACTTTCCGACCCAGCAGTTATTCGCAGCAAACCATGAGACCTGGTTACCATGTATAGGGGTGATATAATAAAGTAATATAATATTCCTGGCAGTGATAAGCCTTTGCCCTCCCTAGGCAGCATCCATAAACTTATTTTGTCTATCTAACTGAACCCGCTAAAGACTCTCTTTTCATGTTTACACATTTTTGTACCTTAGGGCCCAACTGTGAATTCAATAGCGCCGGGAGATTAGGGGATATTCCCCGCCTCTCAGATTCACACACTCTTTTTTTAATATTTTTTAGCACTTGCACGGTGGTATATATATTTTTTGTGTGTTTAGGCACACTCAGCCTCCCGTGTTGTTAGCCATAGGTCTACACAATGTTTTTATGATCAGGAGCATTCCGTATTGTTGTTACAAATGGAGGAATGTTTTTACACTATATGTATATTATTGTATTACATGTGTTAAATTGGAGAAGTATTTCTTTCACCAGTTGATGATGATGTCTGTTCCTGATCACAGTAGTATGTTTTTCATTTTCATTGTGTAATGCTATTGGCTGATTAGGGAGGAGGGTGCTCTGTGAGATATTTAATGGAACATTGGATCTTAGCGTGTCATGTGATCAAGGTCGTGGAAACACGACCGAAACGCGTCATGTCAAGTTGCACGGAATAAAGTTGCACTGAAAACTGGATATCAGCAGCACGTTGTGGTATGTACCTGTGTGTCTCCTTGTGAATTTGGAGAGTGGGACGGTGCATATATATATATATATATATATATATATATATATATATATATATATATATATATATAGATATATATATAAATATATATCTTCCTCCACCAGTACCGGTAAAGAGATCCTCTGCTGTCACAGGCGGTCCGAGTCAGGTAACCGGTATCCCATTAAATTTGCTCCAACACACCTACTGATAAGGACGAGGCTCGGACACCCGGGTTGACTTGCAAGTAAAATTTATTAGGCAAGTAGAAAAACTACGCGTTTCGCCATTACGGCTTGCTCACGCTCACCAAACATTTAAAATCGCCATCTTAAATACGTAAACATGTAAAGTCACCACAGTGTACAAAGTTAATAATGGCGGACATTTTGGCATGGACCCCTGGCAATAGTATTTCTATTCCAACCCAACAATCGCCACATATAACGTACATATGATTGTATATTCATTTATAATTCACCCACTGGCACCGGAAAGGCCTCCTAGACCAGTGGTGGCACGCTTGCTACACTATAAAGACAGGGACCTCCTACTACAAAAAGGTCGCTCTTTGGACCCCTACATGGTAGAAAATAACAAAGTGTCATTATTACCAGACTACACCCTTGAGGTACAACGCTGTCGAGCTTCTTTCTTGGCGGTCAAGAAGGCTCTATGGGATGAAGTCCTACAATACTCGCTGATGTTTCCCGCGTGCCTGCGGATAATCCTGGATGAAAAAACACACTTTTGTGAGAACCCTGAGGAAGCATGGACCTGGCTGAAGTCTTATCGAGCTAGGAATGGAGGGGCAGGGCACCGCGTGAGACTACCTGTGGAAGGTCTGCGGTCTCGAAGATCAAAACGTGTGAGGCGTCGACGAGCTGTTCTGCAGGGGCCCACGGCATCCCAAATGGAGATGGAGAGATTGGCTGCTCTACAGGGACTGAAACGGACTGTGTTGCAGTGCTGCACACCACGCCAGTAACAGCTGATGAGATTGTCTGATTCTAATTTAGGTTGGTTTTAACCTTGAGATCGTTTGTGATGGGCTGGTTCCTCCCTTTTCACTCCTTCTTTCTTGATTTAGCCTTGTAGCTGATCTGGAGGTATGATGTTGACATCAAAGTTATTGAGATCTGGATTGAGATTGCTCTCTCAGGGATGTGAGCCCCCGGTTGTGGGGCTTCGTTGTTACTTGGGGTATGGCAACATATATGGGGCAGCACTGTTGACCCGGTCTTCTTGGTTCGAAGCTGCCTTCCCTCCTTTCTTTTTTGATCCTCTGTAGCTACCAAAGGATATAGTATGTTCTTCGGTTTGGAAGGGAACTGGTGTTTTAGTACCTGTTCTGGGGTGGGGATTTTGGGGGGATTTCTGGGTTTGTTTTGGGGTAGTTGGGGCCGCCGGTGTGTCCTGCTGGGAAGCGCTTTTGGTTGTAGGATTACAATTGCAGCATGGGAGCATTCCTTGAATTGAAGTGCATATGCTAGAATGTTAGAGGGATACATAAAATTTTGATCGTCAACATTAGCACCACAGAGGGAGAAAACTATGTTATAACCATGTACATGTGTTTTTTATGCTTCCATAATATTGGAATGTGACGGCCTTTGGCACCTTTCTACATATGAAAGACCATTCTTGGATAAAGAAATACAGAATGGGATGTGTATATACCTTGTGTCCCTGCATGCTACCAATTCACATAATCATTGCAGCCGGCTTTTGTCTCTCTCTCTACGTGGCTCACTGATCTCTAGAATGTCTGTGCTGGTTCATCCCCCACGCTATTATCCTGTAGGAATCATGGTGTAATAAAAACATGATCCAAGGTGGACAAACCCTCTTTTTTAGCACAGTTAGTGGTTTCCACATACACCAATTATTCGGTCAGTTTATCAGATGATCACATGCAGGGTGGGGTTCTGTGCTCCTCAATAGCTTTGAAAAGTTCTAAGAGCAGCATTTGATTTGACCGGATCACTGAAATAATATCGACTACCAAAATATCGACTACCCAAAATATCGAGGAAAAAATATCTACAACCAAAATATCGAGTTTGTATGTACAAACAGGTAAGTACAAAAATATCGAGTACAAAATATCGTTGTAAAAAATATCGTTGTAAAAAATATCGACTTTACTAAAAACAATGTTTAATTACATTAATATAAAAAATGTATTACTAAAATATAATTAACAATACTTAAAATAACTTTTAATAATTAAATAATTAATGAAAGTAAAAAAATAATATTTTTTTAATCATATTTCTTAAAACATATATATATATATAGTAACAAAATTTAATTAAATAATACGCAATATTGTATATGTACCCCAAAAACCCAAAAATGACCCTGAACCCTAAAAATACCCCTTTACCCAAAAACTAAAAACTGACCCTGAACCCTAAAAATACCCCTTTACCCAAAAACTGAAAACTGACCCTGAACCCTAAAAATACCCCTTTACCCAAAAACTAAAAACTGACCCTGAACCCTAAAAATACCCCTTTACCCAAAAACTAAAAACTGACCCTGAACCCTAAAAATACCCCTTTACCCAAAAACTAAAAACTGACCCTGAACCCTAAAAATACCCCTTTACCCAAAAACTAAAAACTGACCCTGAACCCTAAAAATACCCCTTTACCCAAAAACTAAAAACTGACCCTGAACCCTAAAAATACCCCTTTACCCAAAAACTAAAAACTGACCCTGAACCCTAAAAATACCCCTTTACCCAAAAACTAAAAACTGACCCTGAACCCTAAAAATACCCCTTTACCCAAAAACTGAAAACTGACCCTGAACCCTAAAAATACCCCTTTACCCAAAAACTAAAAACTGACCCTGAACCCTAAAAATACCCCTTTAATTTAACATAATTAGCAATTAATCTATTAAATTAAATTAATTACCAATTACATTTTAATTAAAGACCATATATTATTTAATTACCAATTAATTAATTATTACTACCAATTAATAAATTTACATATTTAATTAATTATAATTAAATTACTTCCCACCCTATTCCCCTATAAACCCACAACCCGCTACAGAAAATACATTATTTTAATTTACATAATTAGAAATTAATCAATTAAATTAAATTAATTACCAATTAAATTTTAAATAATTAACATATATTATTTAATTACCAATTAATTAATTATTACTACCAATTAATGAATTTACATATTTAATTAATTATAATTAAATTACTTCCCACCCTATTCCCCTATAAACCCACAACCCGCTACATAATAAAATTACACAATAATTAAAAAAATCATTAACTAAAAATACTTATGAAATAAAATGACACTTTTCACACATATTATTACATAAAAACACTATAAATAATTAAATATTATTTTAAAAACTATATTTTTTACTATCTAGATTATATACTTGGATATTTTCACTGTCTATATTATTTACAGTCGATATTACTTCACTTACCTTAAAAACGATATTTTGGCTGTCGATATTCTGTCTAGTCGATATTTTGTCCAAACGATATTTAAAACTCGATATTCTGTCCAAACGATATTTTGGAGTCGATATTATGTCTGTGCACCGATTTGACCTTCTTTTGGTTCCACACAATAGGGGACGTAAGCCACCTGTGTAGTAGTTTGATGCTAACTGCACCCAGGCACTGAACCGAAAAAAACTCTTAGAGAACAAGATGCAGTGCAGAGATGCAGAACTCTGTATCAAGAAGCCCTTAATATCAGGAAGAACACAATCAGAGAGGCCGCTTTTTCATCACTGGTTCAGGCTAGTGAATTTAGGGATTTTAAGGCATTCTTGGTGACCGTGAATCTCAGTTTCTTTGAGGCCAAAAATAAGACTGGTATTGGCACTGTTATTCCATCCGATACCTAGATTGTCAATTTTATCAATCTTTATTCTGACCCTTTCTTAGGGATCCCAGAGGGCCTCGATTATATCCCTTTAGTTTCTTCTCAGCTGTCACTCTGACTGTGTCCCAGCGTTGCGATAATTCCTCTGCGGGCTTAGCAATTGAATTGGAAGAGGTTATGCGGGCTGCCGCTAATAGTTCGGTTGGGCATGTTTAAATCTAACATCCTACTGTGGGCCCCTCTACTGACAAACTTCCTCAAAGCCGCCTTAGCCGCTGGCCCCCCAAGGACTGATCCCATGCGACTATTGTTCCTGTTTTCAAAAAGGGCTCACAAAAAAGACCCCAACTGCTATTGTCCCATCTCACTGATTAATTCCACTGCAGAGATTATGGGACGAATTCGGTTGGACCCTTTACAGCTATGGGCCGAGGAACATAACACACTCTTGGATCTCCAATTCGGCTTCCACGCTGGCCTAGACACTGCCAAGCAGTCCTTAATTCAATATTTGCCAAATATACTGTGGCCAGGTGTGGCAAGCTGTATTTGGCTTTTATGGGTTGGAGTTCTGCCTTTGACTCTGCCAATAGGTCTAAATTGTGGGGTATCATGACCGATATGGAAAGGGGCGTACGCCAAGGTTGTGTCCGGGCTCCCTTTCTGTTTTCCATTTATATAAACAGCTTGGAGGACAACCTGGTAAACCTCAGGGCAGATTGTCCTCGTGTAGGTTCTCATAGTATCCCCACATTAATCCATGTAGACAACACTGTCCTAATTGCCAGGAATGCAAATGGCTTACACCTGCTGGACTGTTTCTGTGAGTTTATGGCAAGTATAGATCTTATGGTTAACCAAAATAAGATTCACATAATGATCTTTGGGGGAAGGAAGAGGGATACTGTCTCTTTTGAAGTGATCAGCAAGAAAGTTGGTCCTGTTCCTACTTTTTCCTACATTGGCATCCCCTTTGGCACATGCCTCTCATGGGGACCTTTGAAGACCAGCAGAGCTGTTGCCTTCTCCAAAAAATCAGTGGAGGCCGTTCTCAATTTTGCCCCCAATTTTGGCCAAAAACCCATAAATGAACTCTTGACTGCACATAAAGCCAAATGCTGTGCCATCACCTCACATGGGCCAGGGGTTTGGGGCATTGAAGATCACGGGGACCTTGAAAATACTGAGAATGGTTTAATCAAGAGATTGTTAGCTGTCCCACAAAGCACTAGCTCCTTCCTCTGCCACACTGAGGTAGGGATTGGCTACATAAGCGATCTCATCAAAATTCAAACCCTCTTCCTGTGGCTCAGAATTTGGTCCAAAAGTCAGAATTCCTTTAATTAGGCTGTGCTTGCTTAAAACTCGACCACTGTTCGAGTATTCCTTAGTTAAAGGATATTCAGTATATTTCTTGTAGTATGGGACACAAGGACTTGTTTACCTCTCCTAGCAATGCACTAGCCAGTTCTATCAGGACTCTGAAGAATGTGTTTCTAGAGGGGTGCCTGGAGAATAGAATGCAGAGTGCTGTAGATAATCAACGATACAGACCTATATGGGGTTTTGTCCGATTGTTAGTCCTGCGCCTTACTTAGTATAGGTGGGAAATATGCATTATAAATTCCTATTACTAAACTCAGGCTATGCACGTTGCACTTTCTTGCTGCTTTTCTGTCACAAGACATGTATTTTTCCTCAACTTCCCATAAGTCCTTGTGATGATCACTCATCACAAACGACACCACATTTTATTGTATTCTGTAAATTTTATTTGTTGCTGAGGAAACGCTACTTGCTGCCCATCCTCAGGGCGACCAATATTCGCTATTCCAGAACCGCTCTTATCTACCTGCTATCCTTGCCCACAACCAAGATCTGCTTTTCTGTTGCCATATACATTGAACGTGCCATTAAACAGAGGGCTACTGTTTTTATTTGATGTTTTAGGAGTTTTAGGTGGATATTTCATTGATTTTGTGTATATTGATTGTTGTGCCTTTTATCTTTGTATTGATTGTCTTTTATATATTTGATATCTCACTCAGACAACTGGGGGACATGACGGACCCCTAATTAGCCCACTCCTGAGGACTCTTTAGGAGGTTTTTATTCCTTTGGCTTTTGTCTGAGCACTGTGGTTGCTTCTTTGACAACTGATGTTATACAATTGTTTTACATATTGTCATGTGTTTAGTTTGTATTTATAATGTTTTTAAGTATATATATATATACTGTCTTGCACTGTGTACTTTTATGGTTCATTGAGCCGAAATAAAGTGTATTGATTGATTGAGTAATTACCCAGGGCTTTTACAAAGAAGTGATCCACCACAGTGCAACAGCCAAAGTTGCTGCTCTGCATCAAAAAGGATTGAGCAGAGCGGTGCCATATCTAAGGTATGGTGCTGTTTCTCTTTTCCACTGCACTGTATGCCTTACACCATGCACACTCCGATGCACCACAGTACAAGGGTGTGTGCTTGATGTACACTTCCAATACAAAATACTGGGTTTCAACATAGTTTAATACTTTTCCAAGCGTGCATCTGTCCTGTACAGTGCAGCACTCATGCAAAGTTGGAAACGTTTAGAGAAAAGAAAAATGTTGTCCAACGTTACTCCTGATGCGAGAAGGCATATCTTTTTTACACAAATAGATGTCTTCCAACGTTAGCAGGCGGGTATTTGCAACAAATCCCACTAGAGGTTTTATGGGAACACTCATGTACCACACATAGGGGGGTCATTAGGATGGCGGGCGGACCTATCGTGAAATGGGACTGCCCGCCATAAGGGCGGGGGTCCCGTGGGGGCCATTAGGATGTGCCCGCCACAGTGGTGGGCGCATCCTGCATTCCTGACATTGTGGCGGGCGGTGCACTCAGCCCCGCCCTCCAAAATGTGCACCCCCCAGAGTCCCTGGGAGCCCGCAACCGGCCCCCCGCAAGCAATTCCCGCATGATTTTTGTTGGCGGCAATGCCGGCACGGAAGGGCATGTCTCCGCCCCATACTAATATGACTGGCGGTGTCTAACAGACACTGCCACCATATTAAACTCTTTTCCGCCCGGTCGAATTGTCGACGGTGCGGAAAAGCGGCGGACGGTCTTTCTGTCCGCCGTGGTCCCCCGCCATAGTAATATGTCGGGAGGAAATGGGTGTCAGGCGGTGTCGGATCTCGGGCATATCGCCACTGCCATGCGGGTAGTGGCGATCCACCCGAGATCCTAATGGGCCCCTTAGTACTCTCCTTTGACAGAAAGTAGTGCACAGTAGCACTCAGCGCTGCTTTGCTTTAATTTAGGGCTACTTTATGGATACTATCCAGAGCAAAATATGTTTTGTGCTGGAAAGTACAACCCTTTGCTCTAGTTTGCATTACTTTTGTGATGCAAACCCAGCTCAAATTATGCTTTTATGGTATATTTGAATCTAAACAGTGGTTTTTGCACTTCTCTCTGTATTAAATCACCACACCGCTCATCAACTTTCTATTAGTCTTTATGTATTCAAAATGGTATTGGGCCTGAGTTGCTAACCGCACTTTGTAGACTATAAATTAGTACTACAGTATTGCTACTCACATACTGCAAAATACAATTCACAAACCTACAGCTGGAGGCCTCCTCTGCCAGCGGGGATCTCTGCACATGTAGGTATATGAATTAGTAGTGAATGTTGGAGGGAGAGTGGTGACAAAATGGCAAATAATTACTACTCAATGGGAGGAAATTAGGGATATTTAGGGAGTGATTTGAGGGTATGCTAATATTGCTAATGCTAATACAGACCAAACAGCAACAAAAGAGCAAAACTATTGTAAGTTACAAAATGCACTTCTACCGTTAGTATAGCCCTGAAGATGTCAAAGGTGGGTCAAATGTACTCCAACTCCCCTTGGAGCAAGGCAAGTACCACAGTGGACCAACCAGTAGTATTGCAGCACACTCACATAGAAAACAATGAAGGCATGACATTAAATCTATAACACAATAACAAAAAATCTGCTCAGATTCAAAAAATACTTTTCAACAAAGCACTGTAGTTATCAATGTAATACATGTTATAGCTTACCTGACTCTCCAATGGATGCAGGGTTTCCAATAGATGCAGGGGTCTTAAATGGATGCAGGGTCTCCAATGGATGCAGGGGTCTTAAATGGATGCAGGGTCTCCAATGGATGCAGGGGTCTTAAATGGATGCAGGGTTTCCCTAAACACTTTAGAGTCCAGTGTCCAAGCGGCACCGCTAGTGTGCATTATTAAATGCGCACAACAAATTCACAGCCCCATTTTGTCAATGCGGTTTCTAGTAAGGCAATAAGCAAATTAATAGTTTTGGTGCAAAGTACTTTGTGTATTCACTTTGACACTATCAATCTGAGTTAACATATTTCTCTATGTACCTTTTAGAGTTTAAGGACTATGTTGTACCCCAAATAATAATGTTATTCGAAATGTCATAGGGTAACTGCTCCAAAATGATTCAAAGTAATACTAGCAAGAAAGGAAAACATAACAAGACTCAACCCCCTAACTCAAACTGAAAAATCAATTTGACACATCAGCTCACAACAAAAAACACCGCAAATATTACGTGGTAATGAACATATTATTGAACAAAATTTTACAGAAGATTGAACCATTTGAAAGTTTCACTGTAGATTAAGCACATATGAAACTATTTCACGAGGTGCATTCGTAATGGCACATAAATAAAGAAAACATCAAACAGAGCTCACGTCCAAGCTGTTAGAACAAGCAAAACATTTTTCCATGACAGTTGCAATACCCCAAGCCCTACAGAATATCAGCTTTACAAACAAAAAACAAACCCTATGGGGTGTTAAACAATGTAATCTACCTGGCAGTCAGCAACGCGGATGCCCTGAGGGGTCACAAGGCACTAAATACTTGCACCTGTAATGGGCACTTAAGAACGCAACATGATACACAGTAATTAATCATCCGCCCGTAAGGAGGTCTCAGCCAAGTCAGTTAAAGCCACGCAAAATGTCCTTAGACGCGAGAACAACGCCTGATATTCAAAAATGTATATCCAATGAATGACCCTGAAAATTATCAAAAGCAATAAGTGCACTTGGGCGCTTCTCATGAACTGCTGCGGAAATGCAAAGACTCGAGACAAAATATTGCATTGCAAATAGTCAGTGCTCCCCAAACAAGACAGAGCAAAAGGCGAATTCACAAACCTCTATGGGCAGCAAGTGAGAACGTTAGTGGAAGAGATGACATTAAAGTAGATTGGAAAAAATAGCACTGAATTGGGGACATAGCAATGAACGGGGGTGAAATGACTGGACGGGGTAAGATACTGGGAATGGGGTGTGATGGCAGAAAATGGGGTGAGACAGATGGACATGGAGTAGCGCTGCAGGGCAACATGTGAGGCAGCGGGTAGTATGTGATGAGAAAGAGAATATGGCAAGACTATCATTTTTACGTTCTTACTTCACGCCATCCCACTGCTCTCAGTCCATCCTTTGCACTGACCACATTCCCTTCCATGCTCCACTCCCATTACCCCCTCCCCAATCCACACCCTTGGCTGTGTCTTCCTAGCCACTGCTATTGCTCTCCACCCAGTGCGTCTCTCCCTAGACACTGCGTCAACGCCTGAGTTAACTCATCAGCTAACTTTGAAAGAGGTGAATGCTGCAGAATCACGAAGGTAACAATGAGTTCTTGAGAAGAGAAACCAACTGAAATGTCACTCTTTGCCCCTGACTCAGCCAAAAAAGACACCCACGCTACATTCTTTGCCTCTGAGCGAAAAGATTGAATGAGTTTACAATTCTAACTTCAAATCAGCAAAGTCTAAGGGGCGCGCCTGCTCAGGCACCTCCCACTCACCACCTAGAAATTAGGTCCTTGCAGGAACCGCAGCATCAGTGCTATATACATTTTAGCAGCAACACAATTCCTTAAAAAGTCAAAGGTAATGGAAAATAGTACATGGAGAAGCCTTCACGTCGCTAAGTGTAACAGGCTCCCTAAAATTATTAAGATCAGTGTGCAAAGGAGGTCTAAAGTGGTTTGGAAACACTTCATGGGCGCACCATGTGAGATAACTGTATAACAATTTGACAGGTGTAATCTGCAGACAAGAGACAGGGGGATGCGGAGTACAGTCCAATACATATACATGGAGGGACCGTACCAGTGTAGACTACTTTGTCCTTTGCTTGATCCTTTCTATGCTCCTGCCTCTTCAGTAATCAGAGGTGTTCCGACCTTATACTCAAGCCTTATGTGTGCTACCCCTAAACTAAAATGAGCTGCCACTAAGAGAATGCAAGGTATCTATACTGAGTTCTAAAAGAACTGCATAAGGCAATCACAAGAATAACTTTATTAGCAGCAGCCACCTGAAATGCATCCTGCTCAACACCCGCTCCGTCCACAGACAGCCCGTCCAGCTCTGGAACCTGCTCGACACAACTTCACCAGACGTCGCCTTCCTCACGGAAACCTGGATGAACGCCTCTTCAGCGCCCGACATCGCCATCGCCGTCCCAGACGGCTACAAGATCGTCCAAAGGGACCGCATCAAAAACACCGGAGGAGGCATTGCCATCATCCACAGGAACACCATCCGCATCACGACCAACACCGACGACACCCTCGCACCCGCCGAGCACCTGCACTTCCAGGTCCACATCAACCCCAAGACCACCCTCAGAGGCACCCTCATCTACAGACCCCCGGGACCACGCACACAATTCAGCGGAGACATCGCCGACTTCATCAGCTCGCACGCCCTCCCCTCTGCTGACTACATCCTCCTCGGGGACCTCAACTTCCACCTGGAGAACAACAACGACCGCAACACCACCACCCTGCTGGACAACCTCGCCAACCTCGGACTCAAGCAGCTGGTCACCACCCCCACCCACTACGCCGGACACACACTCGACCCCGTCTTCTCATCCAGCAAGGACATCGCCTTCAACCACGCCACCGGACTCCACTGGACGGACCACAGCTGCATCCACTTCAGCTTCAGAAGGACCACGATCCACCACCACCAGCAACAGGTTGCACGCAGAAGCTGGAACAAGATCACAGCCGACCAGCTCGCGACCGCCCTGAGCAAGAACCCACCCACCAGCGCAACGAACCCCAGCCAAGCGGCAACCAACCTCACGAAGTGGATCAGCGACTGCGTAGACGACCTCGCCCCTCTGAAGACCCCGCCTAGCGCACCCTGTAGCAAGAAAGCCCCATGGTTCACCGACGAACTCAAGAGCTCCAAGAAGAACTGCCGAGCTCTCGAGAGAACCTGGCGCAGAGACCCAACACCGGACAGCATGACTGCCCTCAAGCTCGCCACCCGAAAACACCACCAACTCATCCACGCCACCAAGAAAACCGCTTTCAAGGAACGACTGGACAACAACGCACACAACAGCAAGGAACTCTTCAACATTGTCAAAGAGTTCTCCAACCCTAACACCGGAAACAACTACATCACCCCTTTGCAAGACCTCTGCAACTCCCTCGCCTCCTACTTCCACAACAAGATCGCGGACATACACAACAGCTTCAGCACTCAACCGACGCACGCCACGACCGAACCACCGCCCCCCACCACCACCCTCCGTGCCTGGACCCCGATCAGCACCGAAGACACCGTCCGCACAATGAACTCCATCCACTCCGGATCTCCTACTGACCCCTGCCCTCACTACGTCTTCAACAAGGCCGACGCTGTCATCGCACCCCACCTGCGGGACATCATAAACAGTATGAGGAGATCACTGCTTTAGCATGATGTATGAAGGATCATCTATTGTCAAAAATTACACCCAAATATTTGCCCTTTTTGACTGGGATTGGTTGTAATTCCAAAGTATCTGGCCACCAGGCCGGAGCCCATCCTGTGGCAAGGTTTCCATAGACTATTACTTCTACCTTGGCTGAGTTTAATTTAAGACAGTGATTTGACATGCAGGCACTAATGGCCAACATGCCATCATGAAAGCTGGCCGAGACTGCGTCTCCATATTTATGCACTGCGAGCACCAATTGTGTATAATCCGCATATGACGTGAGTACCACCCTGAATGATTTTATTACTCATGCTAAGTCAGTCACGTAGATGCTGAACAAAGTCTAACTTAGCGACTATCCTTGCGGAACTCCACATGGGAATGCGAAAACTGGTGAGTTGAAGTCACTGTAACTAACTGACTGGGTGCGATGGGATAGAAATGAGGACAGAAGTGCTTCGGCATTATGCCAAATGCCTATGGCTGAGACACGATTCATCAGGGTAGCCTGATCACCGTGTCAAATGCAGTTAATAGATCCAGTAGCACCAGTACTGCAGCACCTCCTTTATCAAGCACAAACCTAATTTCATCAGACGGTTTAATGAGTGTGGTTTGGGTGCTATGGCCTTTCCTGAAGCCAAACTGTGTATCGTCCAGCAACTCAGTCTCCTCAATAAATTGAACCAGCTGAATATGCATAATCTTTTCAATGATTTTACCTGGGACAGGGAGACGTGCAATTGGCCGATAGTTTTTGGTCTCTCCTGGATCAAGATTGGATCTTTTTAACAGCGGCAGAATAGAGGCCTTTTTCCATAGGGAAGTATAGGTGCCTGAGCAGAACATAGAGTTGCAGATGCTGGCCAGGTTGGTACCTATTAGGTCTGGGATCAGTTTCAGGACTGAAGGGGAGCACGGATCAAACGGAGCCTCATTTGACCGTGTTAACCAGATTAGAGATCTGTTCCACTGAAACTGGCCTAAATTTCATGAAGTTGGGGGTGTCCCTATTCTTGCTATTTCCGACCAGCTGATTCCAGGCCTCCACGGGGCAGTGAAGTTAGAGTAAATTTGCCCCACCTTGTCCTGAAAGCAGCTGGCTAACGAATTGCAGAGTGATTGGGTTCCCCCCAACTTAGTGGAGCTATCCACTAGCCCTGCCAGCTTAGAAACTACCTGAAACAACAGTTTAGATGAATCTTGTGCAGTTTCTATTTTCCTGGTGTAGTAATTACTTTTTCTGTAATTATAAGACGTTTATAATTTGTCAGTGCCATCTTGTAGCGAGATTTGTCCTTGATGTCATATTTTTGTTGCCAGCGCCTTTCTTGTTTCCTACAGCATTGTTTTTCCAATTTCAGTGCCTCATAGAGCCAAGGAGCTGAGGGAGTGTTCCTGTATTTAGAGACAGTTGTATACAGTACTAGTCTAGTAAAAGCATTTTGGAGCCATTCCCTGTAATTTGTGGAGGACAAATCTGGGTTTGGAACATCTTCAGGCGGGGTGTCAATTAGATGTTGTTTAAGAAGGGCCTGATCTATGTCACTACAAGCCTTAAACTGTTTAGGGGTAATTGAGCTGGGGTGTAAGGAGGCAGGATCCAGTATCCTAATATCAAATAATACTGCAAAGTGATAAGACCATGTCAAAGGGAGGATCTCATTTACAGAGATCTGCTCATTATTCGTGAAAAGCCCATCCAGTGTGTGCCCAGCTGAGTGAGCAGAACTCGTAACTCTTTGAGAGAGTCCTAACATCTCTAGCTCCGAGGTAAGGGCTATAGAATCCTTATCTTCGGGGGCTTTCAGATGAAAATTAAAGTCCCCAAAGAATGGTGAAATAAAATTCACCAGCAGCGGGTTCCAGTAGGTTTCCTATTGCTGATAGAAAATCTCCCTTGGGGCCCGGTGGACAGTATATGAGGGTCCCCTTAAATGATTGATAATTAGTGAGCGTTATATTAAAATTAAATGCCTCACATACCATGGAGGGAATCGTCTCTATCTTGACGGAAAAGTCATCTCAGTATATGAGAGCCAGACCTCCCCCTCTCTTATTTACTCCATTGCATCTGTATGCAGAAAAGCCGTCAGGGGTACCGATAAAGAAAACTAGACCTGCTGAGGGGTCATCCCACGTTTCTGTGATAAATAGAAGATCAAGATGATGATTATCTAAGAATTCCGCTATTTCGTATTTGTGCTTTGGGAGAGAGCGTGCATTGATCAGGGCAGAATAAACCTTGTCCTTTTCCTTATACTTTTTTGGCTGTGTGTTACTAAGTACAGTTTCTGCCAGGTTAGTCTGTACCCTATCATGGGCCCCCCCAATCTAAACCCACAGGTAGGACACAAAACAGTGACTCTGTTAGGGAAATTCGCTGGATTTAGATGGCCATAAACCTGCTTGCACCAATTGCCATCATTATTGATAGCCCTTAGTTGCTTACTGGTATAGGACAATCCACCTCTCTGCGCTCCTAACCAACGAGGACCAGTGGTCCTGGCACTCGGCGCAGTCCAGGCACGAACGGGCGCAGCTGGGCTTGCCATTGGCGTGCCGGCTGTGCACCCGCTGCGCACGTCCACTGCGCGACGGCGCCATGCTGAGTCTTTATTGTGGAGGAGGTGGAAGAGCCCGGCGATCACAGCAGAACCCAACAACTAGAACGCCAACCTAGCTAGGTTCTGGAAGTGGAGAGCGAGAGAAGGGAAGTTATATCCGCCTTCCCTCCCTCCACTCAATCAGCCCCTTAGAGCTGTGGTGGACCGGGGAGAGAAACGCAGTTGCTGTGCCAGGTAAAAGGGCAAGTTTTAAAAACCAACGGAGGGCAGCACAGTAATTATAAAATAAAATTACAAATGTAAGAACCCTAAAAGACATACAAATACGTCAAATCAATGTAGCAGCAAAATATGTTCAGGAGAGGTGGGATAAAACAATTTAAGCAACAGCGCTAACTTTCCAGCACGCTGAGCGACGGCGCCATGCTGAGTCTTTATCTTGCAAACAAAACAGGTGATGGATCGAATGTGGATCAATGTCACACATTCACCCCAGTCCAAAGATCTGGGCCCAAATCCATCGTTTTTTTGCACTCCACACCACCCTGGGTTAGACAATGGCGATATGCAAATCAGCTCTGACCCTGTGACATTGATCCACATTCTGTCCATCACCTGTTTTGTTTGCAATTGCCGCCATAAGTGCGCTGGGGATGCTCAGAAGTGGGTCCCAGGCACTCCACACCACTGGAGTCAAGCTAGCCGGGCTGATGAGCGGTGTTACCTCGAAACCGGTCCGGTCCTCGGATGCTTGATTCCGTTCTGGGAAGGACATGGCTTTTGTAGTTTGGACTGGACTGTTCCCATGGGGCACAGGGTCAGAGCTGATTTGCATATCGCCATTGTCTAACCCAGGGTGGTGTGGAGTGCAAAAAAACGATGGATTTGGGCCCAGATCTTTGGACTGGGGTGAATGTGTGACATTGATCCACATTCTGTCCATCACCTGTTTTGTTTGCAATTGCCGCCATAAGTGCGCTGGGGATGCTCAGACGTGGGTCCCAGGCACTCCACACCACTGGAGTCAAGCTAGCCGGGCTGATGAGAGGTGTTACCTCGAAACCGGTCCGGTCCTCGGATGCTTGATTTCGTTCTGGGAAGGTATGGCTTTTGTAGTTCGGACTGGACTGTTCCCATGGGGCACAGGGTCAGAGCTGATTTGCATATCGCCATTGTCTAACCCAGGGTGATGTGGAGTGTGAAAAAACGATGGATTTGGGCCCAGATCTTTGGACTGGGGTGAATGTGTGACATTGATCCACATTCTGTCCATCACCTGTTTTGTTTGCAATTGCCGCCATAAGTGCGCTGGGGATGCTCAGACGTGGGTCCCAGGCACTCCACACCACTGGAGTCAAGCTAGCCGGGCTGATGAGAGGTGTTACCTCGAAACCGGTCCGGTCCTCGGATGCTTGATTCCGTTCTGGGAAGGACATGGCGTTTGTAGTTCGGACTGGACTGTTCCCATGGGGCACAGGGTCAGAGCTGATTTGCATATCGCCATTGTCTAACCCAGGGTGGTGTGGAGTGCAAAAAAACGATGGATTTGGGCCCAGATCTTTGGACTGGGGTGAATGTGTGACATTGATCCACATTCTGTCCATCACCTGTTTTGTTTGCAATTGCCGCCATAAGTGCGCTGGGGATGCTCAGACGTGGGTCCCAGGCACTCCACACCACTGGAGTCAAGCTAGCCGGGCTGATGAGAGGTGTTACCTCGAAACCGGTCCGGTCCTCGGATGCTTGATTCCGTTCTGGGAAGGACATGGCTTTTGTAGTTCGGACTGGACTGTTCCCATGGGGCACAGGGTCAGAGCTGATTTGCATATCGCCATTGTCTAACCCAGGGTGGTGTGGAGTGCAAAGAAACGATGGATTTGGGCCCAGATCTTTGGATTGGGGTGAATGTGTGACATTGATCCACATTCTGTCCATCACCTGTTTTGTTTGCAAGTCTTTATCTTGGTCACAAGTGCTTGTTCAGGGACATCTTTCTGAGGCTAGAATATAAATGTGATTTGAAAACACGTCTCTTTTCCCACTTGGGTTCCAGGACCCAGGGCTACAGAACAAGCTATTAAAACTTCAGCAGTGATCAGGACAGAGTGCAACACATCATTGGTCCTTACACGTTCTGTAATCCTAACATCAGTATCCATTTCCTCTATAAAGGTGGATGTTTTTTCTGCTGAGTGAGCAATTATAAAGTGCCCTCTTTGAAATTCATGTATAATCCAGCAACAAAAGAGTTCAATCAAGAAAGTTTCTCTGCTTTTTGAGGGAGTCCTGCGACAGCTTACTCCGGTCCTGCTTTGTGGATAGAAATTATTTAGCCAAGTCATTTAAATAATCTGCTAAAGAGCTATTAGGTTTTCCTAATGCGAGTCATTTTAATGGAACTTGGATTGATTCATGAACAATACACAAACTGTGCATGATTTTCACCACCAATCACTCAGCAAAATGCAATTTTGATTAAGTGTCTATGCCATGATGAATATCATATTAGGCAAATCCGTTGTGTCTCGATGCATTTTAACACTTGCTTTTCAAAGTGCAGTCCCCCAGAGTCAGCTTCTGAGAGGCCAAACTGGGCAGCAGACTTTAGCATTGCCACAGGGGATCAAGGAGCAGTGGGAGCTAAAGGATATTACCATTAAGGTACTTTTTGATTGTATGGATTCTTGCTGAGTTTAATAAGGGACCTTTTGATGTTCTATAATGACTTTATGAAATCGAAGAACTGATCTTCACCATATATTCGATGCTGCGCAATCAGAGCTTACTTCTTATTAATGAGGCCATGGCTGCACTGGAGTTTTGTCGAGTTTCACGAGCAGTTAAAAAAATAAGACTGTGCTGCATAAAATATATTCATTAATGCGTCACATCATGTCCAAACTCGGAACAAGCATGTACATGCTTTAAATAAAATCCCAAATAGGTCACACTATTTACAGACAGTAATAGACAGAGATCTCTTTAGTCGGTGCATTAGTCCAGTGAGCTTCCATCCCTGCTAAGGTCATGATTAAGAATGGGCTGGTAGAGAGTATTTACTGCACCCAGAAAATAGATATAACCTGGGGGTATTTAATGAATGTGGTAATACTCATATTTCTGAGTTTTCACATGGCAAATGGGATAGAACATGAGTAGTCGGTGTTTATCACACCAAATTCATATTTTTCCACACAATTCCCCCCAGGAAAATTATGAAGGTTTGACCTTCTTAAATATGTCGGAAGAAAATTGAGGAAATGCGGTGATTCCAACCCCTGTGTAAACCACCAATTGCATAAGGATTCATATTTACCCCATACAATTAAAACCTTAATATTATAATAAAGAGCATAGCTTAAAGCGTATAGCTATCCTGTATGCGTATACAAGTGGAATATTTAACTGAACCATTTGACAAAATTCTATAAGAAGATATTTCGTGAAATGGACAAGAAATATGGAGAAAAATCATGTAAAAACACTGCCTATTCAGTTCTCAAGAATACAATTTTCAACATTCAGATTAAGGAGTGGCTCCTACACAAGATTTGAAAAGTGGATCCATGGCTCAGCTCCAGTAGAGCAAGGCGAGGTATGCATTCTTGTTGAGTGGGTGAACTGCCATTTATATTAATAGGAAATTTGACGTTTCAGGGAATTCATCAGGGCATCTAAAAGTATGTCAAAGAGTACTTCTGTAGTACTACTTCCCGTACTCATAAACGCATTTGTGAATTGGCACCTATATTGAGTTATATGTAAAAATAGCCTTTGTATTGTAGCAAACACATTAGATAAAAACACACACTTTACAATGTGCCAACAGGCACGGGCAGAATTTACAGGGGATTATGTACAGGACAGGGCCACATGGACCACTGTCAGGAATATGCACTTTTAGACTTAGAACACTTGTTAGAAATAGCACTTTGTAGAACATAGAATAATAATCAATGTAGCACAAAATAGAAAATAGAGCACACAACCAGTAATCACTGGTAACAGGTAAGTACCACCTACACAACCCTAACCACCTTAGGAGAATATTACGCAGGGAACCAGGACCTCACTAGCAACACCTGTACTAGAAAGAACAACCACCTAGGTATCACTATACATTTAGGGGTATAGGTATGAAAACTTTACACATGATGCATCACAACACATTCAGGGGTGTAGGGAAAAGCACATGATGCATAACAACACATTCAGAGGTGCAGGAAAACACATGATGCATAAAAACATTCAGAGATGCAGGAAGAACAATTGTGCAGAAATCACAAATAAGCCACCACCTGTGACTGTCCCCAGGCCAACTGACCTCTCAGGGGCTAGGACGCCCTGTGTCCACAATGTTAGGGGGCCTAAACGGAGCAGCTGCCCACTAAGTGGTGGGTGGCTGTAGCAACAATGGGATCAACACGGTGGAGCCTCGCAGGCTCTGGCCACCAACACACTTGTGGCCCAGTGAACCTCGTGGGCTCAAGGACAGATGCTTGGGGGCCTCAGGAGCCCCGTGGGCTTAGAAACAAAATGTGGTGCCCTGGAGCCGCTCAAGGCTCGTGAACAAACAATATGCCCCCGTGAGCCTTTCAGGCTCGAGAACGGTATGCCCAGGTGCCTCGTGGCTCTCAATAACAATGTGGGGCAAGGTGGGAGCGGCCCGGTGCCTACCGGGGCCGCTCTACCACTCTATCTCGCCTCTAAATGAAGATACCACTGCGGGGTGGGGCGGGCACCGGCAATGTGCCCCGACGCCCTGGGAGCCTTCTAGGCTCTATAATAAATGTGCCCCCGTCGTTGGAGTCCTTCGCTGAGGACTCGAAATCACCAAATGCCCCATGAAGCCTCGTGGCTCCAAAACAACTAGGCTCTCGCTTTGGGGGTAAGCAAAGGGGGAGCGGCCCGCTGCCTTCCGGGGTCTCTCCAGGGAGCTGCTTCTGGCAGTCGCTGTCCTCTTCGCCGGAGGCTGCGCGGGAGGAGCCCTCCCTCTTGGAACACACGCAGGGCTCACACCGCCGATGCGGGAGCCCTGCTTCCGGGTTCCTCCGCCGGGCCGGACTTCCTGCTCCTTGGTCAGGCCCCGCCCTTGTCTCAGCGAGGGCTGCCTGACTTCCGGGCCACTGCGGTGATTTCTCGGGGTTAGCGACACGTTCCCTGGCGGGGTGGGCACCCGTCAGGGTAATCAGTCAGGGTAATCAAAAGGGCACAAGCCCCTGGCGGGGTGGGCACCCATCAGGGGTAAAGTCGCGGGTCAAATGCAGGGTGGGCTCCTGCTCTTCCTCACGCAAAATGCGGGGTGGGCACCCGTGCTGAGGAGCGAAGT
Source organism: Lissotriton vulgaris (assembly GCF_964263255.1). Taxonomy (NCBI): domain Eukaryota; kingdom Metazoa; phylum Chordata; class Amphibia; order Caudata; family Salamandridae; genus Lissotriton; species Lissotriton vulgaris. The sequence continues at coordinate 625,045,507 of NC_141689.1, forward strand.
GTAGGGGGATTCCCATGTCGGGGGAATCCCTCAGGACCGAAATCGCAGCTCTGGGCTGCTGGTCAGGTTGAGGAGCACTGCACAGAAAAACCAGGCGCTCCCCAGCACCACAAAAGCGCTCCCTGGTACCACAGGACAGAGTCCAGGAAAAATCCCTTACAAAGGTGGGGGGGTAAGGCTCGGCCCAGGGGCCAGCTCACTGGGCCCTCCAGGCAGGAAGGCAGTCCTCCTGGCGCCCAGCAGCAACAAGCCCCCTCCAGTCAGGATCAGGAACAGAGAACAACTTTCATGGGGACACAGCCCCTTTTTATACAGATAAATCCTTTGTCTAAAGGTGCAGGCAAGGGGCGAACCAGATACAACTGGTTTCCTGAGCACTTTGTTTTGGCTCAGCCCCTCTGCCTATTCACAGGATGGGTAGGGTCATCAGTCGCACTACAGGGGGCGGAGCCAGCATTGTGTGGGGAAAGCCCAGCCCTATTCAGGTCCCAGGTGCAGTCCTCCCCAGCCATCAGCATGCTAATCTCAACACTCACCACCGGGGCAGACCCATCCTGACTCCTGAAGCCAGGCTCACCAGCCAGCTCCAGCCAATCACACGCCAGACACAAATTACACAAACATGCCAACTTCTAGAAGTGGCCCTTCCACCCTAGACACAATCATCATTGTGCAGCATTTAATCACACGAGTCCGCACATACCAAACTCGCACCTGCACTCCCCACGCATCAGAAACTAACATGGACAGCATTCCTATGAGAGGGCAGGCCAACCTCACTACACGCACTCAGAGTGCGCACGCACTTTCCACTGGGACACAGTGAAAGTGTGCGGAAGCCAGAAATCACTAGCACTAAGTCTCAATCAAAAAGCAAAAAGTTTAGGGGTGAATCTGCCAGAAGGGCCAAGTCCAACAGGGGGTTAGAGAACTATGGATGTTGGCTTTCATTGTGAGTGGGGAAAAGAGAACACCGCCTTTTAGCACACATTGTGTTTAATGGACAACCTCTTAGGGTGCAGGGTGAGCACTTCTACCCATTGGTTAAGGTTCTAGGATACTTTGATGCTGATTAAAAGTATAAATCAAGGGTGGCTATCACTAAGATCTATGAAGCAAAAAGGGAGGAGTCACATGAGTATTGGGTCAACAAGTGACATTGCAAATCATACTACATCCAGTAGTTGGGAACATATTGTCAAGATAGTGGTGATGCCTACAGCAGAGGTTTTAGAGAGAGTAGGTGGTGTGAATGGATATTTCCGATCATGGGTACAAATGCAGCATTTTCAAGGTTGGAAATGTGCCTTTCGTACTCAGAGAAGCAGTCACGCTGAAAGTGCAGGAACTTTGTGGAAATTGTGTCATTAAACTGGTTGGGGTTACTGACTTGGCCTCCTGTTATAAGACCAAACAAACTTTCTGGTGCAACACACCTCTGTTGACGTGCATGGTGTGTATAACCAGTGCACATTTCTTGGTGTGCATGAAAGGACCACAGATTGTCATTTTATGCTGTCGGTTTTCGAAGAGCAAGAAATAAGTTAACTTATGGAAGAGCAAGAGGATGCTTTTAGAGTGCAGTATAGCGAGGTCTGTGAGAAGCAGTTTGAGAAATGTAAGGAGGATCCTGTTTACTTAGAATGTGTTCATTTTTTGCTCAAAGACTGGCTGAAGAAGGGCTCCCCTCACTGAATGGGTGGGGAATTAGTTGTACCACCCAGCAGGACTGAGAGAATGGTTGCTGTGCTACATAATGAGGGGAGCTGGTCTTTCGGATTTGCTCCACACTTAATCCCTTCCTGAGGCTCTCTACACATGGCTGGGTTTGGATCATACAGTGCCCAGTTAGGCAGCGGTTTGTAGAGTTTATATGTAGTGTTCCTATTTTAGCACAAATCATGAAAATGTCAACATATAGTAGTAGTATTGCAGGTGAATAGTAGTTTGAAGATTCACAAGAATTAATGAATAATCAATCAGGTTTTGACCTGAACAAGGAACAGAAATTGCACCGGTCACATCCAGCACACATTTCTCTTGATACTTGTTCGGGGACACTTAAGTTATCCCGGATTTTTCTGGGCCTGTTCTCAGGCTTTTGTGTCAAGCACATCCAGCACTATTGCATAGGCTGGTCATGGCTGAAATGAACTCATGATTGAAAAAGGTGATGACTTGTATTAATCTCAGCCATTGGTAATCACTTGGGCCACATCCCAATCCATCCTTTTTTGCCCACTATGCCTCTCAAGACTGAGAGCAGCCTTTTGCGAATCAGTTTTGGTCTTGCTCCTATAGGTACAGTCCAGCTTGTACTGGCCTTTTGGGACGACTCGGTGAGGTGAATCTAATACCACAGTAAGCACGAGACCCTCACCTGGCCATAGCCATCATACTGAGGGTTTCTATTCAAGAAAAATAAAAAGTGATGTTTGAATTATTGTCATGGACACATTCCAAAACATCTTTTTTGTCCCATATGCTTTTGTTACCACTACCTCCAGGGATGGCGCAAGTCATAGGCATCCTCTTAAGTGGCGTCTGATGGTTTTGAACCCATATTATCCCTAGAAATTTGGTGGAATGACCCCCCGCCCCCCCTCTTAAATTCCCCAATGGTACATTTACATATTCTGTAATGTTGTAATTGAAATATGGACCATGGTTTTAGTGGTATGAAATACAGTGTTCAGTCTGTAACCGTAGCAGTGCTCCAGGACCAGGAAATTGTAACCTATGCAGAAGTGAGGAGCGAGAGCTGTCAAGCATTGATAAAGTGAAAGCAGCTTCATTAAAGCGTTTTTAATTAAGTGTTGAAGCTTTGCGAAAGTTTGAGGCCATTAGAAAAAGCACTCATTAAACTTTTACAGGAGTGTCTCTACAAATGATGAAAGTTGTGAATTGCGGCTAGTTAATGATGTCGTAACCGCTGCTCAAGTTAAGGAGGTGTTTGTATTGGAGACATCTTTACAGGCAGTAATGACAGAGTTTCCCATGTGGGCCCAGGCCGCCCTTACAGGATTTCAGAGACTGGGGATCTACTGTGTCAGATTGCAGCAACCAAACAGCATAATCAGCACATACAAAAGTGGGAAGAGAAACGTTGCACTTTGTGGGTCTTCCAAAATGGCATCTCAAATGCGGACCCGTGAAGGGCACAAGTACCATTCCACCGCAAGCCCAAACCAGCACAAGTCACGTGGGCAGAAGTCATTATGCGTCAACAAAAACGGCCTTATGCCATGACTTCCTTGTCAATAAGGGAAGTGGTCTGCCCGCCGTGGATGGGAGTGGTGTATTTTCGGTGCACGTGCAGCATGCTTATAGGTCTTGAATGTGCATAGCGCCACGAAGCAAGCACCTTTACATTTCTTTAATGGGTCAGCTCAAAAACAAACTTTGGTCTTGTAAGATTGCAATGACTATACAATGAAGCAGAAAGTCTGCGTTCTTTGTTTACCAAGTGAATAGGTGCCGCTCCGAACAGTGTCTGGCTAATGTCCCAGCATCCAGCCGGATGCATCATGGGACAGCTTTGGTGACTCTTCCTATGGCAGTCAGGCTGCGAGTCCTGCCAGGGCTCCGACAAGGCTCCATGGCAGTCAGACAAGCTGCCAGCTCGTCTGGGGCATTTATTTTATTCAGTTTTATTTTACATAGGCTGCAGCAAATATCTTTTCAAACAGCAATGAACGAGGATAGGACTGTGAGTGAGTAGGTCAGAAAGCAGGACGATTTCCTTGCACCAACGAGCGTTAGTGAGTATTGTGTGAGTACGGAATGCTGCTGTATAAAAAAGCAAAAGACATACAAAAGAGCATAGGCAAACAGAAGTCTAAGTACAAAACAAACTCAAGCATGCAACATACAAATGATGACTGGAAGCAGTTTCCCTCCCAATATCTGAAGTTTGTACATTCTTTGCTTGGATGGCAATGTGTGATAAATAGGAACAATTGTCTTCAAATTGTAGAGGGTCATTGTTAGAAATGGGGGTCTCTAGTTGGCAATGGTTTGCACCTTTGTCCAAATAGGGACCTTTGCTTCTAGTCAGGGAAAGGGGGTACACTCCTAAAATAACCCCTGCTCACCCCCTTGGTAGCTTGGCACAAGCAGACAGGCCTATCTCAGAGGCAGTGTGTGAAGCATTTGTGAACACATACGGTAATACAGTGAAAACAATACAAATGGACACCACACCAGTTTAGAGAAATAAGTAATCTTTACTAGACTTAACACAAGACCAAACAACAAAAATCCACAATACAATATCAAGAATATGACTAAAATGGAAGAAATAGCTTAGTTCGATGTAGATGGTAAATGCAACACTTTACTCTCAAAGTACCTTGGATGCATAACGCAAAACAAACAAAAGGGTCGCAGGGAAGGTGATGTGTCGGTTCCTTGCTTTGGTGGAGGTGAAGTGTTGATTCCTTACTGCAGCGCAGGGGAGGTGACGAATCGGTTCCTTACCGGAGAGGAGGTGATGCGTCTGTTTCTTACTGTATTCTAGTTACGATGCGACAAGATGGCACCTCGATGCGATGTGACGATCTGGTGCGATGCGACAAAATGGCGTCTTTGATGCGGTGCGACAATGTGGATGCGATGCGTGCACGCCCGACGGCCATGCAGCAATTACGGTGGACTATTGAGCCGTGACAGGCCCTGCAACACTCTTCGGCGGTGATGCGACGGGCAACCTCTGTGACGGCGACAAGCTTCTCCGGCGATGCAACACGATTCTTCGGCGATGCATCGTCAAACAGCTGCGGCGGCACGCTTCTTCGGCGGTGCGACGGCAACAGCTGCGGTGGCGACATGCTTCTTCCTTGTTGCATCGCGCTTCCAGCTCCCAGCGACACACAGTCTCTAGAGGTCCCAAAAACAGCAACAGGCACCTTTCTGCAGGTAGAATTCCCAGCAAGGACACTCAGGAGAGCTGGTGGTGAAGTCTTTGTGTCTCTGAGACTTCAGAACAGGAGGCAAGCTCAGTTTCAAGCCCTGGAGATAGTCCTCAAGATGATAAAGTGCACACAAAGTTTCTCTTCTCCTCTCCTTGGTAATAAGTAACCACTGCAGGCCAACCCCCAAACAGTAAACAGCACAGGGGCAGTCTCCTCCTTCAGGTTCCTTGATTTCCCTCCTCCACAAAGGTTGGGCTTGATTCCCAGAAGTGATCTAAAGTTCTGCGGTCTGGGCCCCAATATTTATACTACTAAATCCTTTGTTCTCTGAAGGCAGAGTGTGTCCATAACTAGTCAAACCCAGTTCTGTCCTCTGGTGCAGGAGGTGGAAACAGAATTGTTGAAAGCAGACCTAGCCCAGGTAGTTGAAAAGAAATCTCCTCTCCCTGTTCTCTATTCTATGTAGGCTCAGGTAAGTGAAAGAAAATCTCCTCCCCCTACTCTCTATTCAACCCAGGTCCTATTCAGCCCAACCCTGATTCATCAGACTGCTTAAGCCAAAATCCTCTCCAGCCCCCTATTACTCACAAACCAGACATGGAATACACAAACCTAGCAGAGGCATACTGGATGGTTAGGCAAGAAAATACCTACTTTCTAAAAGTGGTATTTTCAAACACAGAATGTAAAGATCACGCACACAAAAGATACATTTAAACATTCTGAGTTCAGGCATACTAAACTCGTTTTTCTACCTTGTTCCCCGGGTCAGTTACAATTATAAGATGTTATAATCAAATTGCCCATTATGGCCTATGGGAACAGGTAGCCTCGCAATAGCGAAAAACTAAATTGGCTGTAATTCACTATCAGGACATGACACATACACCAGGACATGTCCTACCTTTCACATACAATGCACCCTGCCCATAGTTGTACCTTGGGCCTACCTTAGGGGTGACTAACATGTAGAAAAGGGAAGGTTTAGGGACTGGCAAGTGGGTGCACTTGCCCAGTCAACATGGCAGTCCCAGACTGCACACAGGCTCTGCAATGGCAAGCCTGAGCCACATTTTACAAGCAGCTTATGTGGGTGGCACAACCAGTGCAGCACGCCCACCATCAGCATTTGATTTACAGGCCCTGGTCACACATGGTGCACTGTACTAGGGTCTGACAAGTAAATAAAATAACCAATCATGGAATCACTAATCCATACAACAATTTACGGTGTACAACTTTTACCACGCATTTTTTACCACGCACTACACTTACAACGCAGGCATTACCACGCATACCATTACAACGCATTGTGCTGGGGGGCGCTCTAGGATAGGGAATGAGTTTAATTTTATATCCAACACCTTCCCTAGTATCCACGGGGACTGGAGTTGGAATATAAAATTATACTTACCACTATCCAGCACCTCAAAGCGCTATGCGTTGTAACGGTATGCGTTGTAAATACCGCGTTGTAATGGTATGCGTGGTAATGGTATGCGTGGTAACGTCATACATCCCAATTTACATTAGGGAGCACTTGCACTTTTGCACTGGACAGCTGTGGCAAAGTGCCCAAAGCATCTAGACCAGCAAAAACATAGCAAAAACATAGGAGGCAACAGCAAAAAATGGAAGGGAGACAATGGTACCAGGTCCAACAGTCATGGTTAAGGTTATTTTAAAATCCTGTAGAGGGGAGCCAACTCAAACAGGTATTTGAAGTGATTTCCAATGGAGGAGTTCTAATTGAGAGAAAGGCCATAGTGTGGAAACAGTGCAAGGGCACTTGAGTGAGGGTAGTTGTTGGTTAGCAGATCCTAAGTTACGAATGGGGATACAGAAAGTCAGGATATTTGAGAAAGTCACATGGATACCTTTGAAGATATAAGCTAGAACTTTGTGAAGGGCTCTGTTTTTTGGCAGCGAGACAACCATAACCAGACAGTCAAAGATAATCTGCAGTGTATTCTAGGGACAGTATATAACAGTTTGGCTGCAAAGTTTGAAACATTGCCCGGAGGACTAATTTAAAAAAAAGTGGCCTCCTCTAAGAATAAAATTAATAATAATGATATTAATATTGATAATAAACCATTTGTACAGCGCACAGCTGCTTTCAAGGAAGTGTCCCGGTGCTAGAGGCATACGGATCATCTGGTACTACAAAATGAAAAAAAGTCAGGACCCTCAGCCCTTAGGTAAAGAGAAAGTTCTTCAAGTTTTTTAAAAGATGGATTCTGAAGGGGCCATATGTCATCTGATGTGGAGACTGTTCCACAGCTTGGAAGTAAGATATGGAAAAGATCTGCCCCGTCTTCTGGCTTCACGCGCTTTGGGGATTTCCAACAGTCAAAGAATATTGGATCTAAGAGCTCTAGATTGATAGTATGGTTTAAGTTTTTTTTTTAGATACAGAGAAGCTTTCTGGACTAAGGATGTGTAAGCCAAGGTTAGCACCTTAAATTAAATACGCTTAGATACAGGCAGCCAGTGCAAACGTTTCAAATAAGGAGTGACTGCTGAAAAGGTATTCTCAAAATAAACCATGCAACTGCATTTTGAACAGTCTGGAGCTGGTGGATCCAGTAGGCTGGAAGGCTGGAAGGCCCAAATGCAGGCTGTTGGCATAGTCCAATCTAAATGTTACTGTAATATGGGCAGAGATCTTACCAGTGTAAACAGGGACTAAATCCAGCATTCTTTCTAAAGCCTTCAGTTTGGCGAAACAAGGAGCAGAGATATCCTGAATTTGGGGCTCAAATAAAAGATCAGTATAAGATTAGATTTGTAAATTTCTTGCAGAGGAGGCAGGTATTATAGGAGAAGGACCGAGCACACCTGGCAACCATCTACTGGGATCTGAAGCGCCTTTTGTCCGACAAAAGAAATGGATTTCCATTTTATCAGAGTTTAATTTGAGACAATTATTGCCCATCCACTCGACTAAACCTTTTGAACAGTGCTTAAAATAAGTTAAAGCCTCCTACATATTCTCCTGAAAGGACACAAGGAGTTTGTTGTCATCTGCATATGAAATAACGTATATGCCCCAGGATTCATTAAGGCTGTCTAGAGGGTCCAGGTGTATGTTAAATAAGGTAGAGCTTAAAGCAGAGCCCTCTGGAACCTCATAACAAACAGGTTTTGTAGTAGATGTTAATGGTGAAAGATAAACCGCCTGAGTCCTATCCTCTAGCAATGATTTTAGCCAAGGCAACTTTTCTTAAGCTTTCTAGCAAAATTGGATGAGATACCATCTATGGTGTAGCAAGGGGGTGCCCCGGGCGGCACAAAATTTGGGGGCCTCGAAACCCCCGCTCTTACATGAGTTTGTCGCGGGGGCGGCAATGCAGAAATCCTTGCCAGCACCCTTCCCCGCTCTTCAGACCGCCACGGGCAACAAAGTGCCTGGCTACGCCACTGGATCCCGTGTCAAATGTGCCTGATAGATTGAGTAAAACCACCATAGTAGAGAGGACCTGGTCTAGATTGTATTTTTCATTTCATAAATTCAGTGACTTCTAAAAAGCCAGATTCAGTGGTAAAGTCCTGACGGATACCAGATTGATAATAATGCAAAAGATTATTAGTTCCTAAAAAAAGGAGTCAGTAGCTTATTGGCTAACTTCTTCTGAATCTTAGAACCAGCTGGTGTGAGATTGGTCTGAAATTGCTTAACCCCTTCAATGCTTGTGACGGAACCATTCCGTCATCAGTCACGGCTGAGCTGTGCTGATGACGGAATGGTTCCGTCACGACCACACCCTGTTCTGGAATGTCCAGCACAGGGGAAAAATTCAAGTAGCAGCCAAGGTGTTAAAATGTTTAGATATGCTTTTGGCTTCTTTTTAGTAAAAGATGCAATAAAGCCTGTTTCCAGTTCTTGGGGACTGTAGCAGTCTCCAGTGAATTATTCTGGATATTATTCAACACTGGATTAATGTCTGTAGAAGCAAGCCTTAAATTGAATGGGGGAAATGGATCAAGAGGGGATCCTGATTTACCTTTAGCTGCTTCTCAAGCCGATTCCTCAAGGGATATGGGATCTAGGGGCCATATCTATCATAGTTCCGTTTTGCAAATTCCAAATAGCGATTTTTAAGGAATCGCTATTTAGAAATCGCAAAACGGTATGTATGATAAAAATCGCAATTTTTTTGCAATTCCTTAATCTTCCTTATTTGCGAATTCACAAGATGTGAATTCGCAAATAAGGAATAATTTCCCATTCATTCCTATGGGCCAGGAGGCCCATAAGAATGATTGTGAAATGCATTTCATTTTGCGATTCGCAATTTGCTAATCGCAAAATGAGATTGATTTCAAGGGTGCAGGGGTGTCTCAAGGACGGTGCAGAGCGGGAATATCGACGGAGAAATATCGTCTGACATAAATATCCCCGCAGAAATATGGAATTGAAGAAATATCGATAACAAAAATATAGTTTTACCAGAATATCGACTGACAGGTAAGTAATATCGATAACAATAATATAGTTGTAATAAATATCGTTTACAAAAATATAGTTTACAAAAATATCGATTTTTTGATAATGTTATGTATTTTAGTGTTTTTAATGAGAATTGTTTGTCATTTTAATATATGTTGTAGAATTATTATAGTTAATAATGTACATTATGTTGAATTTTGTGTTATTAGTTCCATAGCGGGTTGTGGGTTTATAGGGGAATAGGGTGGGAAGTAATTTAAATATATAAAATGAATTGATTAATTAATGTGTTAATTTACTAATTATTTGTTAATTAATTTCAATTAGTCAATTATTAATTAATTATGTTAATACATTATTATGTTAATTAATTATGTTAATTGTTTAATTAATTTTAGGTGTGTGTAGTGGAGTTTATATGTGTAAATGGTGTGAAGTAATTAAATTGTTATGGATTAATTATTAACTACTTTATAAATTAATTACCATTAATTAATTAGTAATTATTAATTGTAAATGTGTAATTAATTTTAGGTTTGTGTTGTGGTGTTTATAAGTGTATATGGTGTGAAATCTGTCAATTAAATAATTAATTAATTAATTAAAAAAATACTTTCATTTTCATTAATTAATTAGTAAATATTAAATGTAATTGTGTAATTAATTTTAGGTGTGTGGTGGATATTATAGTGTTAAATAATGTGTAAATATATATTTTTTATTATCTTTGTTAATAATAATATATTTAAATGTATATATAAATTATGTTTATACTGGAAATTAAATGTAATTAGAAATTTGATCGTTTTTTTTTATTGTTTTGGGTTCCACCGCTTTCCCTACTATTGTACCCTGTGGAGTGGCAATAGTAATTTTCATCCCTACGCTATCCAACGCTTTCCCTACTGCTGCACTCTCTGGAGTGGGAATAGTAATTTTTACCCCTACGCTATTCAACGCTTTCCCTACTATTGCACCCTTTGGAGTGGGAATAGTAATTTTTACCCCTACGCTATCCAATGCTTTCCCTACTGTTGCACCCTCTGGAGTGGGAATAGTAATTTTTACTCCTACGCTATTCAACGCTTTCCCTACTGTTGCACCCTCTGGAGTGGGAATAGTAATTTTTACCCCTACGCTATCCAACGCTATCCCTACTGTTGCACCCTTTGGAGTGGGAATAGTAATTTTTACCCCTATGCTATCCAACGCTTTCCCTACTGTTTCACCCTCTGGAGTGGGAATAGTACTTTTTACCCCTACGCTATCCTGTGCTTTCCCTACTGTTGCACCCTTTGGAGTGGGAATAGTAATTTTTACCCCTACGCTATCCAACGCTTTCCCTACTGTTTCACCCTCTGGAGTGGGAATAGTAATTTTTACCCCCACGTTATCCAGCTCTTTCTCTACTGTTGCACCCTTTGGAGTGGGAATAGTAACTTTTTACCCCTACGCTATCCAACGCTTTCCCTACTGTTGCACTCACTGGAGTCGGAATAGTAATTTTTACCCCTACGCTATCCAACGCTTTTCCCACTGTTGCACCCTTTGGAGTGGGATAGTAATTTTTACCCCTACGCTATCCAACGCTTTCCCTACTGTTTCACCCTCTGGAGTGGGAATATTAATTTTTACCCCTACGCTATCCAATGCTTTCCCTACTGTTGCACCCTCTGGAGTGGGAATAGTAATTTTTACCCCTACGCTATCCAGCGCTTTCCTTAATGTTGCACCCTTTGGAGTGGGAATAGTATTTTTTACCCCTTCGCTATCAAATGTTTTAACTACTAATGTTTTAATTTTGTTATTAAATGTATGTATTATTATTTTTAAATACTTTTATGTGTTAATTAAATATAGAAAATGTTATTTTATTCAAAATGTTTTATATATGTTTTTATTTTATTTTTATATAATTATTAAAGTTTATATATTAAATAAAGATAATAATAAAATGTATTTAAGAAAATATATGTATATGTACACATTTATTAAGTTTATAATGATTAAATTAAGTTTATTGTAATGTAATTTATTTTGTTAATAATATTAATAATATTTAATTATTTATTTAAGTTATAATATTTTTTAAAGTCGATATTTTTTACAACTATATTTTTTACATCTATATTTTTGAGTCGATATTATTGTACTTACCTGTTTAAGTATAGGGAATCGATATTTTTATAATCGATATTTTTACATCTATATTTTTGTAAACTATATTTTTGTAATCGATATGTAAACATGGAACCCTCAAGGACACCATGCTGCACCCCTGAAATCAGCATGTGTGTGCATATGGCGCACATACATGCCCTATGGGAATGTATGTGCGTCACATGCCACATTCAAAAATACAAATTAGTGTATTTTGAACAGAAATCGCAATTTACCACCATTTAAATTGCGATTCCTTAAGCTAAATTCGCAACAGTAAAATGCTTCATACTTAGGGCTCCATTAGGATGTCGGGCGGATCGCCACCTCCATGGTGGCGGTGGTGATCCGCCCGACAAAAAATGACCGCCCGCCACCCTTTTCCCCCCCGCCATATTACAATGACGGGGGGGACCGCAACGGAGGGAAACACCGCCCGCCACGTTTCCGCCCCGGTCACATTGCGGCCGGGGCGGAAAATGATTAATATGGTGGCGGTGTCTATGAGACACCGCCAGCCATATTACAATGGCAAGTGTGCAATGCCTTTCCGCGGCGGCAATGCCGCCACAGAAAGGCAGGCGGTGTTCACTCTGGGGGCCCCCTGTGGGCCCCCGGAGTGAAGGCCAAAAGGGGGTGGCACACGGGGGGTACCTGTGGTCCCACCCTGCATTTGCATAATCAAAGCGGCAGGCACCGCGCGGTGCCTGCCACTTTGATTATGTAAATGCTGCTAAGCATTTTTAGTATTGTGGCGGGCGGAGCAGAGAGCTCCGCCCACCAAAATACTATAAATAAAGTATGTGCCCGCCACTGTGGCGGGCACATCCTAATGGTGCGTGCGAGACCCCCGCCCTTAGGGCGGGCGGTCCCGATTTCCGATAGGATGGCAGGCGGGCAAAGCTCGCCCGCCATCCTAACGGGGCCCATAGCATTTAAGGAATCGCAAGTATTTGCGATTCCTTAAGATGCGATTGTTTGATACATATCAATTCATGCAAAATAGCCTTTTGCGATTCGCAAAGGCCGAAATTCGGCGAATGTCGGCCTTTGCGAATCAAAAAAAGGCTTAATACATATGGCCCAAAGATTGATAAAGATGGTCCAGGGGCTGACTTTAAAATATTTGGGCTAATGAGAGTTCCACTTCTTAAAATCTGACAAATTGAATTGTTTGGATTTTCTTATAAAAGTAACCCGAGAGATCATTACATAATCTGGCTCAAGGAGTAATTTTGTTTTCCATGCCCATATGAGATGAAAAGGAATGAATCATTTTTGAAAGTTCACAAGGCATATTTGATACAGATAAAATTAGATCTGCGAAAAAATCCCTCTGTGACAACTACAATAGTACTCTTTGCGAAGTACTAATGAATTGATCTTGGATGTGTGGAAAGGATCTTACGTATGGTTAAGACATGATATCTTGCTGCAGCCCTGTGGCGGAAATGGAAAATTCCATCCACAAAATGGGACTGAAAAAGACACAAGTGTTTCTTGCTGAGTAGGCAAAGGTTAGCGGACCTGATTCACAAAGGTAACTTACACATTTGTGTAAGTTTAGACTTTTGAGAAAGTTTACTACATTTCGGTATTCACGAGATCTGACAAGATTGAAGAGTAAGTTACTACCAAATAAGAAAGAACAGTAGCAAGTTCAGCACCACACATGGCTAAAGACTAGTACTGCATCACCCTCCAAAAGAAAATAATGGAAGTAGGAAATTAAAAAATACCTATTAGGAAATAATGGTAAATTAAATTACATTATTTAAAATATAAACAAATATAAAATAATGTTTCAAAAAATATAAAAAATATTGCATACTCATTAATTAATTTTAAAATATTCTAATAGCCTATTTTAAATTCACAAAATAATGTAACAATAAACATAATTGTTAATAATTATTCATGTGTAGTGGCACACACACTGGAGGAAGGAAGAGCCAGGCTCTTTGTTTCTGAGAGAGGTCACTGTTTAGATGGGCATGGGTACATATCAGTAAGGAGATGGGGCTGATAAGGGAATCATAAGGAAAAGTACTGGGACACTTTGGAAACATTTTGTTAGGCGTATATCAGTGAAGGTGACATTCAGGTGTAAACCTCGAGTCCCTGCCTGTATTGTGGGGCTGTCTGGAATGGAGTCACTCCTGCTGTGTCAGACTGCTTCCTGGGTGAAATCAGAAAATAGAGGAGTAGGTACTTTGAAGTATGTAGCCCTCAATCCAAACTTCAAAAATTGAGGGCCAGATGTACAAAGATCAGGAATAGCGATTTCCAAATAGCGATTTTATCCAAATCGCTAATTGGAAATCAATATCACTTATGTATGAAACTCTTTGTTTCATACTTGCGATTCCTAGTGGGTCACAAAGTAACCTACTCATGAATATTAATGAGGTGGGTCGCAGTTTGTGACCCATTAGGAATGCCTGAGGTCAGCAGACCACTGTGTTTGCTTTTGAATAAAGTTTTTTTTTGTTTTGGTGCAATGCAGCCCATTTTCCTTAAGGGAAAACGGGATGTGCTTCAACAAGTAAAAATTATATGTTTGGTTTTGATTTTTTAAGAGCAGGGAGTGGTCTGTGGGACCAATGCCTGCTCTTAAAAGATATTTTTCCAACATTCACCAAGGGGAAGGGTTCGCAATGGAAGCCCTCCCCATTTGTGAATGCATTATCACCAACTTTGAGTTGGAGGTAAAATAGCAGGGTATTGTGACCGCATTTCAGTCGCTAAACGTAATACATAACACAAGAAATAGTTTCTTGGAAGGCACACCCTAAACACCCCCTTTCTTAATTGTGAATTCTACACCCAAACTGCGAATCTGGTGGTTTGCAGTTTGGATGTTTGTACAACAGGAAAAGCATTTTTGCCAATGCAAGTGGCCTGATTTTGTGAATCCGGCCATTTGCAATGGCAAACATGCTTCCTACATATGGCCCAAGACACTAAATCACATATGTGCCTGGAAATGGTTTATGGAAATGGGAGCTTGGATCTCACTAGTTGTCAACTGTCAAGCTGCCAGCCGTGGCAGTACCTGACTGTGAAAAAGCTCAGCAAGAGTTCTGCCTTTTCTGACCAGAACTGGAGATCAAGGTCTGCCAGTTTCCCAGCAGAGTGAGGGGACCTCACTCAAGGAACTCAACACCGCATGCCCTGCAGCCTGGAGCACCAGCCTCTGCTTGCCTGTCAATACCAAAGGAGACCTGTGAAGAGAAGGGAGAGCACCTGGAGGGAGCAAGGTCCAGGTCCTGATGAGTGGATCCCCAAAGTGAGGTGCCAGAGGACTGCATTTGCATTGATCCGGATTCCACTCATGTGCTGATTTAAATCAGTGATCCTGCATGCCGGAAGGGGCCGCTGTGAAAATAAACTCCAGTTGAACTGATTTGGCCATTTGCCCCCCTGCTGATATAAGCCTGTGACCCTGTGTGCCTAAGGGGGCCACTGTGAAGGTAATTGCAGTTGACCCGATCAGCCAATCCTCCCCTGTATCTAGTCAAGTCGGTGGCCCCCCTATTTCAGAGGCGACCACAGTGAGTCAAAGTTGTTACTGCACTGAGCTCGCCATCTGTGGTGTGCTGTTGTAAGTCAGTGACCCCTCACACCAAAGGGGGAACAAAGGTAACTGCTGTAGCACCAATCAGGCATTCACCAGTGTGCCAAATTAAAGTGGTGAAAGTTGGAGGGAGCCACTGTGAAGACTGCTGTTACCATCACTAAATGGGCCACCGCCTGTGTGCGGCCAAAAGTCGGCAACCCCATGTGCCTAGCAGGGGGCTGTCATGAAGAGCAAGGGCCATCACCTAGTTTGAACTATCTTTTAACAGATAGCACGTCAACCGGGACCATTGTTGGAACATAATGTCCTGAGAGTGTTGATCCGGGTGCTAGGCTCCGGCTCCTGTCCACCACAAAGCTGAAGTGCTAAAGGATCCTGTGGTCCTTCATCCAGAAACACCAGTGGGAGTCAGTAAAACTGATTGCTGGCCGAAGGACCTTGGAGCCACTTCCTTTGCATCATAGTGTTGTGGTGCTGGAAAACTTTGACTTTTATAAAGGCACAGTGGGACTTCTAAGACTTGGACGCATAGAGGGGACTAACCTGACTGTTTTCAATTTTAAAAGGGGAATAACCGTTAAAGTAGACAGGGAAGTGGGACTCAGAACTGTGCCTGGATGATGCAAGAATGCCGACCTTAGGAAGAATGTCTTTATTATTTGTGCATGTCGTATTTCACTTTGAGTTGGCATATAACATACTACTTTTACCATAAAAGCTATTGTGTGGATAGGCATTCATTTACTGTGGGTGTTGGATATATTTTGAGTCTTGAGCATGTGTATAACTTGCACCTACCTCCCCCGAGAAGCCTTGGACTGCTTAACCAATGCTTACAATGAGTGTCACGTGCTGAAGGGGTACTTGGCCCAGTTTCTCAATACCCATAGTAGGTCAATTGCGTGTCATCAGGAGTAAAAGCATCAATCCCCATGGTTATACCCAGTAACCCTTGCTTGCCCTGTGTAAGGGGTTCGGACAATGATGTAATATTAAAGCCAGAGGGGCATATTTATCGAAAAAGTTCCCAACGCAGGACTGCAAGCAAAGTTGCTGCCCTGCATTGCGTGAATAGGAGAGCTGAAAAGTGCCATATCTACTAAGATATGGCACTCTTCATCTCCCTCCCTGCGCTAGCACACTTGAGGCTGCCTAGCACCAACACAGGCACCCTTGCATCATGGTGCATTATGGGGAGGTTTGTTTTTGTGCAAGAATGGATTCTTTCTCATACAAAAATAATCCAAAGAGCTCAATTCCTTTTTCTTTGACGATGCAGAATGCATTGCACGCAGAAAGAGAATGTAATGAGAAGCAATACACATATTTCTCCTTGTTACGCCTCTCCATAACAGGCATACTGATTTCACACAATTCCAGCTTTACAAACCTTAATAAATCTGCAATTGCATGGAATCCATGAGCGTATGCACAGAAACACCCATGCTCCACCCATGGAACGCCTACCACTAAGAAATGAATCGCAACTCAGCACCAGCCACTGGGTTGCCGTACATTTCTTTACAAAGCTATGCAGGCCCACAAAAATCAGGCCTTGTGTGGCTTTGTTAATCCCAAGTAAACCATGTTGTTGCCCTGAGTCGCACTGCACAATGCATTTGCGACGCATAAGCTTTGTAAATCTGGACCAGAGAGCCTAGAGGATTGAGGTTGTAGGCTGTTGTAGGCTGTTGGGAAAGTAATAGGAGAGAATTCAGCCATAATGTAGCATGGGCTTGTCTAATAGTTTGGAATTTAGATGGAAAGTAGAATGTACATTCTGCTATTAATTCATGGAGGAGAGAGTAGTTAGTTGTTCATTCAGATTGTTGCTGGTTCAGCCTGAGTGAGATAAAGAAGATTTGGAAGTGGACATTGGTAGTACTTCCACTGTTTGTATGCTGATAGATGTTTTCAGTGGTTTTATGTGTTCCCCATTTATAAAGATTGTGGATCCATATATCATATGTAATAATGTTACATGCCAACAATACTGCATCCATGAAATCAATGTACTATTTTAATGTAAGGTAAGTATATAGGGCTCGATTCACAGAACTAACTTAAAACAGAATCCTAAACTTACTACTTTTGGTATTCACAAACGGCATTTAGTAGTAGCAAAGTTAGGATTTTGTCTTAAATTTGTCTTAAGTCTGTCTTAAGTCTGTCTTAAGTCTGTCTTAAGTCTGTCTTAAGTCTGTCTTAAGTCTGTCTTAAGTTTGCCTTAAGTTTGTCTTAAGTTTGTCTTAAGTCAAACCTAAGACAAAATCCTAACTTTACTACTACTAAATGCCTTCTGTGAATACCAAAACTAGTAAGTTTAAGATTTTGTCTTAAGTTAGTTCTGTAAATCGGCCCCATTATTACTATTCAGAATGTCACTTATACAAGGTAAGTATGAGATTGGTTAGAAATAGTAAATATTTTGCCAAACAATGTAATGGTAGTTCTATGTGGTGAGTGTGATAGCACCGTAGGTTGATGTTAACCCCTTCCATGCTAATGACAAGGCCAGCTCGTCATGGGTGTTACCTGCGCTGCGCTCATGACGAGCTGACCTTGTCATGAACAATGGGAAAAAATGAGTGCTAGCGCCCAGCGGGAAAACCCTTAGCAGCCAAGGTGTTAACAACCTTGATAAAGTGTCATACAACCACAAAGAAGAACACTTTGTAATTTACATTGTGTATGCACTCTGTGATCCATGGTCAAGGTGTGCGCGGTTAGGGAGAAGGTGTGCAGGAAAGAGAGAGACTTTTAAATGTTTATTTCAGAGTATGATCACAATGTTCCAACGGCCTATTATGTTTTAAAGGTGTGAAGTATTGTGCATTTGGCTTAACAATGCGAAAAGAAGTCAGAAGAATATTATTTCCCTTTTGAAAAGGAAGCTGTAGAGATGGCATGTAGGGCTGGTGAAATATTCACTTGATCAAAGGAGTACGGTAAGATGGGAGTGGATCATGAAATCAGTATAAGATCTGGAGGTGTGCCCTGGCAGTTGTTTCGAACTACATGCGAAAAGGTGGGATGGTCAGTGTGAAGGTCTGAAGGTGTGACAGAATCTTTGAGATCAATCAGATAGTCAAATATCAATCCTACAAAAATCAGGAACAAGTCCTCACTTGGTACTGGCACATGTAGTGGCCTATAAGTGTGCTGTTGTTTACAGTCTCTTTTCACTGTCCTCACCACACACCAAAATATTGTCCCAATTTTATTTTTGATTATTTTTTGTTTATGGCACCACATGCATTTTGGAATTCTTTCCAATAGACAAGAACAACAGCAACACTTGTGTATACCATGACAATGTCAACAGAAAACAAATGGCAGGAAATGCCTTGTGGGCTTCAGGCACTGGTGGATGACTATCAGCCACAAATGGAACAATTTTTATAGCTTATATGGCTTCTTTACAATGTACATCCTGGCAGCCTGGCTAGCTATGTGGCACATTGATGGCTAAGTGCCTCATCCATAATATGACAGTCCTTTATTCAATCTGCCATTGGCGAGAGGCTCAGCAGTGCCACATGTGGCTCGGCCGCCAAACCTAAAAGTTTGCACAATTTTGGGGGTTATTTTCCACTGAAAATGCTCCAAGCTATATAGAGAAACCCCTTCAGAAGAAAATGGTTTGTGGTCACATGTCCCTCCTGATGTTACTCGTGGCAACCTAAAGATTGATCCCCTACGTGGGGATCAATTTCAGAAAGGGGGTAATTAATTTTCTATTAGCGTGGAAGTGTGTATCTGAGTGGTGCCTTAACACCTGCTGAAGAGTACCTGGAACACTCCAAATCTGAGGACACTACTGACTAACTGGCATTTTGCTCAGAGGCTGTCTCCTAGGTCTCATGCAAAGTCTGCAGAAATATTTTTTCCCACAAAGGTTCAGGAATACACAACCAAATGAAACTCTGTGGTGTCCAGAATTTGTAATTAAACGCATGTATAACCCATGCACTCTCTGAGCAATCATTGCACATTTCTATTTCAAATGTCCAAAATTCTTTAAAGTTAATTCTATCAAAAATGTTTTTGGAATTTCTTCTAACTCTAACTCACCACCCTTTTAAATGACACTACCAGTGCATTTAGAATATAGTTTTCAGGAGAAAAAGATGCCAAGGTTAACCTCCCCTGAAAGGATACATACTGAACAATGTCCCCAAAAATATCCCCAGCTGAAGCGAGGCGAATACTAGGTAGATAAGATTTTATGCAGATGATGCTGTTTATGATCCTTACCGATTGCACTACAGTCAGACCCCAGCGTCCTCTCTATGTATGCCCCATCATGCGTATTCCAATCTAAGCTAGAACTAACAGTTCTGCAGCTCATCCATCACACCTTCCCTTCCCTGTCATGTATTTCCCTCTCCCCCTCACCTTATCCCTGAGTGTTCGGCACCACAAAACTGATGACAAAAGGAAAGACCTTTCTTTCTGCACCTAGGTGAATTCCAGGATGCTGTGTCTAAAATGGTACTTTGGTCTTCCAAGTTCCATCTCAAATGTACACTCTATTTTCAAACCCTTTGTGCCTTGGTGTAGCATTTTACCTCCAGATAGGTATGTTCACAGTAATGACAAGTTGGAATTCATAACTAGAAGTCATTATTAGCCTTTTTACCAATCTTATATTATTACTCCAGTTTCTATTAATCCCTTTGGAATGGAGGATGTGAACTCTACATCCTCTGCACGTGCTCTGGGATGCGGAGCACAAAGAGGATCATACACTTTCACGCAGGGCTGGGATGTCAGATACCACCACGGCCAACAAGGCACCAGCTTCTGTTGCAGACAAAGGTATTTATTTTTAATTTTCTAAGGCAATCAGTGGGACATGTATGCTGATGTCATTGAAAATGAAAGTAAAAGCCGTAAGGAGCCTTAAGATTTTTTTACTTTTTATTGCATTTTCACACCAACCAAAGAAAGATACATACAATATAGAATCACTGTAAGAAAACCCCCCTCCAATACAGACGTGCATTTAACATAGTGCCATTCACCCCATGGCAATGGGGGTCCACGCTAAGGAGTACTTGTGATACATTTCCTAGGCAATATTAAGAGAAACAAATTATACCTCAGGTGTGGGCAGACAGCATCAGGGAGCGGGAGTTGGAGAGATCTAGAGTGTCATTCCTAAGGGGGAGAGGCCAGCACCTTCGCCATCAACTGGGCCATCAGCGCCCGCCTGTCTCTCCAAAGTTCCACAGTTGGGGAGATGCAGATGTCCCTTCTGTACCTATTCCATTTCCCCCACTTCCAGTCCCATTTTTTGGGGCAACCTCGATCTTTAAATACTGACTTTTCAGCCACCATGGCAGTATCCATGTCCTTTGCCCAGTCAGCCATGCGTGGGACCGTAGCCACCCCCCAGTGTTGTGCAATATTCCGCTTTGCTATAAGGAAGCCCATAGAGGCCCATGTTTGTTCAGTCTGTGTGAGGTCGGACGCCCCCCAAATGTTAAGTAAGCATAGTTGGGGAGACAACTCAAAGGATTTACCTCCCGCCTTCCAAAGCTGGCGGGTGATTTTCGCCCAATAGTCCTCAATATGTGGGCAGTCCCATAAAATGTGAAAAAAGGTACCCTCTTGATTGCAGTGTCGAAGGCAGAGTGGATCGGGGCGCCTACCTAGCTGGAACAGGAGTTTGGCATGAAAATATGCTCGGTGGAGGATCTTAAGCTGAAGCTGTCGCAGGCGCATGGGGATGTCTATTTCTCGGGGTGAAGCTAGAGCTTCCCAACACATGTCTTCCTCGATCTCTCCCAAGTCTCTCTCCCACCCCACTCTAAGTTTCAACATCAGGTCGGGCGATTGCTGACCAGCTTCTTGTAGGTGAGCTAGATGGCCTTACGGTCCTTGGGATCCAACAACAGGCGATCTTCCAGAGGGGATGAGTCGGGGAGGGAACTGTCTTTAGGTAGGGGCGAGGACACCGCGTGAGCGATCTGTAAGTACCTGCACGTCTCTGACGGAGCCAGTTGATACTTAGCTTGAAGTTCCTGGAATGATGCTAGCCTCCCCTTAACCCAGATATCTTTGGCCATGGAGATTCCAATCAATTCCCACTTGTCAAACCCTGGACAAGCACTAAGTCGACCTAAGACATCGTGCTCCCACAGGGGGGTTGCCTTCGTCAGGCACCCGCACCACCCCAATCGTCTGGTGACTTCATGACAAATCTCGACTGTGTGCGCCGTGGGACCTGTTAAATTAAGTTTGCGGGGTTGGTGTAAAGTGCTCTGTTGTACCTGCCCCTCCCCATGTGCCAGTGATCGGTGCGGAAATCAGGCTTGTCGGGGGGTTCAAACACCCAGCGATTGACTACCACCAGCTGAGACGCTTGGTAATAGAGTCAGAGATCTGGTAAAGCGATGCCCCCATCGTACCAACCCATGGTAAGTTTGTTCATAGCGATGCACGGCACACAGCCCTCCCATAGCAGTCCCCGCAATAGTCAGTCGATCTGGGAAAAATAAGAATCCGGAATCCGAATAGGGGTATTTTGTAGTGCATAGAGAAAGCGCGGGAGTGCTAACATTTTAAAAAGGGACGCGCGTCCGAGAAGAGTGAGAGGGAGGGAGCGCCAGTGCACAACATCTGATTTGAAATGCTGAAGCGGTCAGAGTAAATTGTGTTAAAAAAAGAGATCAGGGATCTGAGTGACGAAAATAACCAAGTACTGAAGATCCAGAGGTGCCACCGGGATATTAAAGTCCCATGGGACTCACTGGGGGAGAACCCCACAGCGCATACATCTGGGACTTGGACCAATTTATCTGATAGCCAAAGTGGATGCCGAAAATGTGAAAAATGTGGAGCACCCGTCGCAGCAACGGTGCAGGGGAGGCCAGGTACAAGAGGATATCATCGGTATATAATGAGATGCAGTCCTCATGGCATGCCATCCACTTAAGCCCCCGTATCTCTGGACACCATGGACCCACACCGCGAGCGGCTCCAAGACAAGGGCAAAAAGCAACGGCGACAAGGAGCAGCCTTGGCTAGTGCCCTGATGAAGCGGAAAAGTGGCGGAGCAATGATTATTAACAACGAAATGAGCCATAGTTTGGGTATACAATAGCCGAATCCAATGAATACATTTGGGTCCCAGCCCAGGATGGGCCAGAACAGCGAAAAGAAAATCCCACTCAATGGCCATAGAGGCATCCAACAACAAAATAATAGCATCTTTCTCGATGGTGTGAAGTCTGCCAAGGACCCCATGTACTCGACGCAGGTTATGGGCCGTATTTCTCCCCGGCATAAACCCGGATTGGTCCGGATGGACCAAATCAGCAATAAAGTGGAGGAGGCGATTCGCAAGAAGTTTGGCCCGAATCTTAGCCTCAACTGTTAAGAGGGATATAGGGTGATATGATTTGCACTCCTCAACAGGTTTGTTTGGCTTATGAATGACCACTATAGCTGCAGTGCGGGTCTCTGCGGGTAAAACATCTGACTCAAAACTTTCAGTGTATAAATTAAGCAAGTGGGGAGCCAATAGCATTGCCATGGGCTTAAATAGCTCGATGGGAAGCCCGTTAGGGCCCATATGCCTTCCGGGAACGGACATCTTGTATGGCCTTTTGAACCTCCGTCACTGAGATGTCCGCCTCTAAAGTCTCTTTGTCTTGCGGTGAAATGGTAGGGATATTGAGCGTAACCAGAAGGTCAGGGGAAAGGGAGGCCTAAGATTTGGGAGAACTAGTGTATACCTCTTCGTAATAACTAGCAAATATGTTAGCTATGTGTTGGGGGTCAGTGATTAGGGTACCCTCCGAGTTTGCTATCTCGCTGGCCCATCTAGCAGCCTGTTTTCTTTGTTCAAGTCACACCAAGAGCTTACCCGTCCGTTCCCCCTGCTCATAAATCCTGTGTCGGGAGGCTAGCGAACGCACCATCCCATCCTCAAAAAGAATCTGTCGGTAGTCCTGCCTCTTAAGTGCAAGACTGTGGTGTGAGGCGGGGTCAGGATCTCGGGCGACCGACTCCTCCAAACTCGAGACCTCAGCCTCCAGTTCCAATACTCTCCTGGTCCGCTCAGCTCTGTGTCCCACCGTGAGCGATAAAGCCCTGCCCTTAATGACCGCCCGAAGGCCCCCCACAGCTTCTTTGCAGAGTCGACTGAGCCGAGATTTTCTGCAAAATAATATTCAGCATTTTTACGGGGAGCATCCCTAATGTGTGGAATATTCACCGCCCATGGATGTATGAAAATGGAGCTTGGGCATCCCCCAGTGAGAGAGCCCAGGGTCGTCAGGATGGAGGAGCGATAGGAGATACCGCGGGCCAGGCAACCGTACCTAGTGAAAAGCCGAACATCCTGGGCTTGAGTGAATAAATAGTCTATCCTGGACTGACTACCGTGCACTACGGACTGGAAAGTAAAGCGGGTGTAGGATGGATTGAACCACCACCAGATATCCATGACCCTCAAAGCATTCGCGAACTCAGACAATTTTGATTCTCTCGAGGAATCCTCCCAGGGAGGAAGGCGGTCTAGAGACCCATCCATCCTGAGATTGAAGTCCCCTCCCAACACCAACACCCCAAGTGGCAGGTCCAACAACAGGGTCCCTAAGTCACGTAGTGTCAGGCGCTGTAGTCCAGGGGGTGTATAGACAGAGACAACGTTAACGACACGCCCTTCCCAGATGCCCGAAACCGCAGCGTATCTGCCCTGTTAGTCAGTCCAGGAGTTATGGATGACGTAGGCACGGCCCTTCCGAAGTAAAATCCCCACCGCCATAGAGGCTGAGGTAAAGCCAGAGTGGACCACCATTTTGTACCCTTTCCTGTTCAGAGCGCCACAGGAGTTACCAATCAGGTGCATCTCCTGCAACAACAAAAGGTCAAACTCGTTGTGTTTAGCATACTACAACACAATGCCCCTCTTAATTTTATCGCCCAACCTGTTAACATTCCAAGTGGACAAATTAAGTGTCAGACCACGTGTCATTACGTCCATCTAGTGGGAGTCAAGTAGTGATGGATAGTCAAACATGGGCGTGGGCGACTCAGGCGTAAACCCAAGTGAATGGAGTAGGAGAGAGGATAGGTGAATAATATCATGCACCGGTATGAGCCAAAACAAGGAGAGAAACAAATAGCATGCCTGAAACAAAAACAATACCAAGGATACTAAGGCCAATGGGGAAAAAAACAAGCACCCAATTAGTTGTCCTTTGCTTCCGAGACCATTTGAAGGAGATATGCCTAAAGAAAGACAAGACTAAAAAGAATACCCCAAAACAAAAACCCCTCACCCTCCCCACATGCCCAACGTTTGCTCCCCCAACCCCCACTTCTTCCTCCCCACTTGGCGGTAACACAACCTCCCGCCCCCAAACTAGCAAAGTACCTATCCACCCCCTTCCAAGAACTTGCAGGACCGTATGGTGAAACCAAGCACATGTCCCCAAAGAGTCAATATCTGTCCCAATAGTGAACCAAACCAACCAAACATGTTTGCTTCATTGTTCTGAATTATCCGGGGGACCACGAATATAATTGGGATACAACGGATTGGATTAATGAGAAGGGGATTGAACATCATTACAGGGTTTGATAACATGAAGAGATGCATTATGGGGGTTGTAGTTAGGAGTGATTACATCAGTGTTAATTGAGCGGCAGGTGAAGTTTAAGAGGCGGGGCAACTTCAGAGTAGTGAAATCAGTTGGAAATGATGGCTTGCACTAAAATGCTGCCATTCAGAGGAAATGGAGGTGAAAAATTCGAGCACCGAATTAAGTTGTAAAGGTAGGAGTTTGAGAAGAGTTGTTTTGTGATGAGATCAGTGGGAATGGGAAGGGAAGGAAATGGCTAAATAAGGGTTAAGCAGTGGGGATGTTATGGAAGATGAAGGAAGGTTTAAATAAAGGAGCAACGAGGGTGGTTCGAGGATTTTTCATGTTGAATAATGGTAGCATTGTAGCACCGGGTTTAGAGGGAAAGCCCTATACATGGGTTGTTTTGATATAGAGCACAGTTTTTGGCATGTGAAGCACAGTGATTTGAAGCTAAATTTTAACAGCCACGTTGTTTTATTTTCTAGTGAACCCCTGAGGAAGGGCTATTTTTAAGCCCGAAATGCATTGGGTAACGTAATCACTAGCAGTCAAGGATGGTTTACGTCTTTCGGCGTGCCTGGAAAAAGGCATGGATTTGCATATCCACTGCATGAGAAGCTTTAAAAAAAAAAAACGTAAACGCAAATCACGTGTGGAAAGATCAAAATGAAATGGAATTAAATTAAAAGTTTTGGAGTACATGGATTAATTTGGATTAATTTGTATTGCAAAGAAATGGAAAAAGTTATTGAACATTCAGCTGTGCCCCTGGATTTGGTGTGCAGTTTCGCACCAACCCGAACATGGTCAAGAATATGTCCCATATCCCCTCATCTGGTCTGCGGTGGAACTGGTAGGAGTCCCGGTCCTCAAAAACAGGTAGGACAGTCTATCTTCGGCTGAAGAACATCTTTTGCAATAGGAGCAGTTAAATCACACCCCAATGCTCACCATTCACCCAGAGTCAGTGCACCCCCTAGAGGAAAAGCATACAGACCAGTAATTCGGCACCACCCGCAGCCCCCACTAAGTCTGCTCGCGGCTAGCCCCCACCAGAAGCTCGCGAATCATTGTCCATCCTCTCACCCCGGACATGATGGTTACAGCAGCTCGCCGCTTCCTACCTCTCCAGCAAGTCCCAGGTCTCCTCCGGAGTGGTAAAGAACCAGGGTTTCCCCTCCGACTCCACCCTCAAGTTGGCCGGGAACATCATTGCGTACTTCACATCCTTGTCGCGGAGCACCTTCTTGACCTCTAGGAAGCTTTGACTTTGCCGTTGTACCGTGAGGCTGAAGTCCGGAAAAAAGGTTAAGCGACTGTTCTGGAACTCCACTAGGGGGCAGAGCTGGCACATTGAAGGATAACGTCCCGGTCGCGAAAGTTAAAGATCCATGCGAGAAGTGGCCGTGGAGGGGCTCCAGGCCTCGGTCGGCCACCAGGCACCCGGTGCGCCCGCTCCACAGAGAAGAAGTTGGACAGTCCACGTGGTTTGAGGTAGTTAGTGATCAAGTCTTCCACGAAGAGGTCAGCAGACGGCCCCTCCGCGTGCTCTGACACACCAATTATATGGACGTTGTTGCGCCTAGAGCACCCTTCGTAGTCGTCCAGCTGCACCTCCAGCTTTGCTGCATGCGTTTGTAGATCCTCCACCTTCATCTGCAGCTCGAACCTATCTTCAACCAGGGAGGTCCCTTTTACCTCGACGTCCTTGAGTCAGGAGTTCATTGAGCGCATATCCTCCCTGATGAGAGACACCTCGGTTGAGACTGTGTCGATCCAAGACTCCAAGGACGTGCAGACGATAGTAATGGTGTCAAGGATGTCTTGCAGTGTCGGATCCGGCTTCTTCCCTCCCGACTCAGGTTTGTCGGGAGTAGTGGACACCCCTTTAGGGCTCAAGCTGGAACCCCCGTCCCAGGCAAATTTTGTTAGTTTGGCCTGAAGGGCCGCTCTTGAGCCTCAACGCCCCGCCATGGTGGAGATAGGACTCTTCTGCCGAACTCCCTTGTGTTGGATACAAAGACCAGGAGGTGGTAGCCAGGAAGGAAGTCGCCGGTATCAGCCCTTTGCACCGGAGGGTCCATGGGGGACCAGGACGCCACCGCCAATGGCGCGCCATAGCGGCTTTCCAGCACCAGAATGAGTTTCAGGCCAGCGTCAGCCAGCCCGGGGTGTGTACCACAGCTGCGGACCAGTGGCAGCAAAGGGGGAGAGGAAGGGCCCAGTTCAACAGAGAGCAAGACAATGACAGTAGATGGGCACTGGTGCAGTGGCAATGCAGGCAGCTGTGCAAGACTGAAGCACAAGTCCACAGGCAGTCAAAGATGTCTCCACTGACCCTATAATAAAGCCCCAGTCACTTCATGCATTTCAGGCCAATGAAAGTCTGTCAAAGCCAGTTGCAGCCCGCACTGCACAGGCCGGGAGAACAGACACGGATGTGAGCCGCCAATCACCACCACCGTGGCATCCCGGGTCCATCTCAGCAGAATCTCGGGGACACCGGACCATGTGGGGTCCCCCCAGGAG
Organism: Lissotriton vulgaris; assembly: GCF_964263255.1. Classification (NCBI taxonomy): domain Eukaryota; kingdom Metazoa; phylum Chordata; class Amphibia; order Caudata; family Salamandridae; genus Lissotriton; species Lissotriton vulgaris. Next base: position 625,072,744 of record NC_141689.1, read on the forward strand.
ATAAGGAGCGCAATCTGCAGCCACATCAACCAGCACGGGGCTGGGCACCCACCTCTCCCACTCGATCTCCAACCACAGCCCGTCCCGGTAAAGGCTACAGTTGGCTCCTCCGCAGCTGCGTCATGGACACCAGCTCTTCCGCCTCCCAGTCCGCTGCAGCGCCGGGCCCCCCACGGCACCCACATTGCCCTGCGAGGATTGCAGCAGTCTGCCGCATACAGGCTGGGTCATCCAGCCGCAGCCACGGGGTACCTCACGTTGTTTCTCGGCCCTCACGTCGCGCATAGGGTCTCCGTGCCCGGTCCTACTGCCGGCAGGCCGCGCAGCAGTTTCCACGGCCCAGCCCAATGTTGGAGGACACGTAGCCGGTGCTCTGCTGCGCCGCTGAGGTCGCAACTGGGAGAGATGAGTTGTCTTGCCCTTCCGGAGGTAGCTTTCGGAAGTTTTACTGTGATTTAGGGACAGATAGACGGATATTTAAGGCAGATTTAGAGCTCGGTTGGCAGAACCGAGAGGTCAGTCAGCCATCTTCGTACTTTGATTGTCCACGCCTCTCAATATAGCTGTTTTTAATGTCATTGGTTCACTGGGCTGGTGATGGCCTGAGCATTGATCGAAATAGGAGAGCTACAATTGGAAAGGAAATAGTCTTTTCTTTCCAAAAGTAACTCTATATAGTTTATTCCTGCCCAGTGAACACCACAGGAGGCTATTGTGATCGCTGAGAAGGAACCCACTCCACTAGACCACATTATCATAGGGGAGCAGACACCAGACACAGGCAAACACCTCACCCTTCCACCCAGGGACTGCACTTCATTAATGCCTCCTTAGAGATGACAACAAGACAAGTGAATATATTTGTAAAAAGTATAGGGGTGAGATGTTGGCTGGTTCTGGCATCAGAAGGCCCTCTGAAAGGAATAACTGGGGATAGGTCCTCCCCAACCAGGGGGCACACTAAGTCTTAATACCCCAGTTAGGATCCTAACTTTGGGGGTTTACCCTTAACTTGCCCATTCGCTTGGGGCAGGAAGCATACAACACACCAGGGAATTATTGGTTTGATGGAGCAGCCCCAAAGGCATCGACAATTGCTGCACATCACAGAAGCAACAACCAGCCTTTCTAGCCTGCCAGCTGGCAGATTGGGGGCTGTACTGACATTCGGGCCACCACAGGGGTAGCAGAAAGCTCTCTAGATATGAGGATTATTTAATGAAAGGATGCAGCCTTGTGAGGCCACATCACCCACAACCAATCCTGTGGGGAAATATCAGTCTTTATTCCCCTGTGGGGAGCAGATGTAAAGGTATTACCCATAGTCTTTCTGGGGCAGATTTACAATAACTGGCGCATCCCCAGGGATGCGCCATTTATTGTGCGCCGCAGCTCCGCTACCCAATGTACGCCGGATTTACAATGCGGCGCACCATGGGGCAAAAACGGTACAGATGCGTCACGCATCTGTGCCGTAAAGGCGGCGCATTGCTGGAGTTGCATCGCAAGCGCGACGCAGCTCCAGCAATGCTCTGGGGGGCCCTATCTGTTCAATGCTGCATCAAGCCTTACCCCTGCTTCAAGCAGGTGCAGGGTTTTGACGCAGCATTGGCCTAAAAGTGACTGAGTGAAATCTTGTAGATTTCACTCAGCCACTTTTAGATGGCGTTCCTGCGCAGGAACGCCCCCCCCTGCGCCGGAACGCCTCCTTATGGCGCAGGGCTTTACAACGTGACGCATCTCCCAGATGCGTCACGTTGTAAATACCCCACATCATGGCGCATCTTTTGCGCGGCCGCTGCGTCACAAAAGTGATGCAACGGCGGTGTAAAAGAGGCGCAAGAGGCTTGTAAATCTGCCCCTCTATCCCTAGGGGTGCAGAAATCTCCCTAGAAACTAGGAAATTATTTCTTTATTAGGGGAGCGACACTCCAGCATGGACACATGGGCCCTAAACAGTTTTTCAGTCCTCTTGAGGGACAGATTAAGGTTATATCCCCAAATTGCCAGGCCCAGAGAGGAAGAAAGCACACTAAATCCCTGGAAAATATGTAAGTGAATGGTGTTGGTGCTGGCCCGTCTTAGCACAGGGTCACACCTCCCATCTGGGACATACTAAGGGGCAAGTTTACCAGTGTTCACTGTAATGCAATGCAGCAACCAAATGTGCTGTGTTGTGTTGTGCAAGGGGATGAACAAAGCACAGAGCCAGATCTATAAATACTGGTTGGCTGCTACTGTCCTCCCCTGTGCTGGTGCTCTGAAGGCTGTTTTGCATGGCAGGCAGCCTGGCAGAGGTGACTGTGTGGTGTCTAGCATAAGATTTGCACTAGAATCAAGCTCGTGAAGCAAACATTTTTATATCTAGGCAAACATGGAAGGCTTCCATGGAGGCGGTGTGAGCTGTGAACTTCAGCACACATGCACTGCTTGGATTTTTTGGGCAAAATAAAACATTTTCCCTTGTTAGTATTTGCTACATGGAGGCATAGCCGGCTCTGGTTATTTTAGCAGAATAGACTTTCCATCACAAACTATGAGTGTGGGCATTTTAACACTCAAGTAATGCCCCCTGGACGCAAAGTGAAGTTTTTGCACTGGAAAAGGGCACTTTTCCAATGCATAATACATTTGCTTTGCACAGCTTTCCATTACTTTATGTCACTTTCGATGGCACAAAGTATTAGTTCATCTGGGCCTAAGTCATTCTGGCCTAGTTTGATGCAGATTGAGGAAATACACTACAAACACAAAATCAATGCCTGAAAGTCACCAATTGCTCCATAACTTCTATTGGGTGGAGCAGAGTCGAGGAATTCCCTACAAATGTCAAATCTAAAACACACAACTGGGCCCGGGTCGTTTTGCCGCTATGGTTCCCCTCGAGCCCTGGATTTTCTTAAATTTTGTGACCTAGAGAAATCCAGGGTGGTGTGGTTTGTGTAGATCTCAAAACATATTTTCCGTCCGAATGCCATACAAACATCAACGCTGTTCTGTGACAAACAGCAATACCGCTCAAGTTCCGAGGAGATGTTGTTCCACTTGACTAGTCATTTGACCCTCCATGCTCATTCCTTATTGCTTTAAACAAACTTCTATTTCCTTTTGATATATGAATTGGGGGTTGATACACAGTACTTAGTGTATTTTTCCTTTTCAACAAATAGCTTCTCAACAAAACCAGCTTTGACCTCACCAATGTTCTATTCATCAAATTATTTTACTTCCGAAATGATTTTACACATTTTATTAAGGTCCGTTGTTGCTAACATCATTTAAGTGTAAGGTTTCTATCTACAACATTGGAATTGTGACCAAGGCTTTGCAATCCTCAAAACATGAGGACGTTGACTACCTTAACAGGTATTTGAAAGCAACTATCTACATTTGTTTTTGGTTAATCTGTTTTGGTTGTTAGTCACTAAGAGACAGTGACAGTTGCTTTAGATCATACTGTAGGTTGCAAATAACATAATTTTTATGTGTTTTTTTGCATTTACAATGGAGGACATATAGAGACAGCGGAGACTGAACAGGTCGACTTCAATACTCAGGTATTAGAAAGATAGGACATACTACAAAGTGATCATTGATCATGTAAACACAGAAATCATTACGTAAATACTTTGCAAAAGAATTACAATTTTAATGTTCATAATATTAAAAATTGTAATTTGTCCCTTTTGTATCCGCAATTACATTTAGTGCCTGTTTGTGGTGTATAAATATTCTTCATCATTGGGACAGACTGTTGCTATGATAATCCATTATAATGATCATGACCATTAATTTGCAACCAGTTTTGCATAAGGGAACCCTATGAACCAACTGCTCAAAATGTTTGCACAATTTGTTAGAAGAATTTCTACATTTAAATAGAGAAGAGCACTGGTAAACACAACGATGGCTTTATTAAAAAAAAGATTGAGCAAAATGTCTCATTATGCAAGGCCCTGTCATTAACTGGCATTAAGGTGAAATTGCTCGGTTACAGTGAATTGGTTTGCAATGCAGTTATTCCAGCTCTTCATCGACTATGCTCCGAAGAGCTCCCTGATGTCATTATTTTATAGACAGGTGGGAATGAACTAGTTTATGCTCTAGGGTACGCTTCTAGCTGCCACCTATGTTTTCAAATTATGTTTTAAAATTAAGAGAGATTTCAGAAACATGTTTCCCCAAACCATTTTTTCTCGTGCATTGCTCAAAGACTGGAGCAGATGCACAGTACTATTTTTTTGCTCATAAATAGAATGTGTCAGGCACAATGTCAACAGGTTTATATCTGTGCATTTCCGAAATTACTACTTTCCCAGTTTCCCTTATGAAATTATTTAATTCTGTCTGATTAAGTAATTCGACAAGAATGGAGTTCTATTAAGTGATGGAGGAAATACAGAATCTCAAAGGTACTTCTTCAGTTTCAGTAATTATTTCTAATAATGCATTTGAAATGTCAAGAGTTCTTTTAAAATCTACCTTTCAAAACTTTTTTTTACGTTTTTCCCACTTTTGCTATTGATATTGACCGATTGAAGATGGTGAACGCAACTCCATCGGGTTCTGGCCGATCTCCGCCACAAAAGCCCCATGAGACGGATGAAAATAAAAGGTCAATGATACGTGGCAGACCACTGCATGAATGGGCTGATATGGTGAGTGTCAGCCACGGGGAGTGGAGAAGTTGTTTAGCGTTCCTGGTCTGGTCCCAAGGAGAAGGCACGAGCACATAGAGGTCTTGAGTAGCACCTATGCCGACACTCAAGTGAGAAAGTGGAATGGATTTACATAGGGCATGGGTGGGAGGCCCAAGGGGTATTCTGCAGCTGACACATGAGGTCTGGTACCAGAGATGATCAGCCCGGTGATTAAAAATCTGCTATGAAGAGAAAAAGCATTGCAAAGGAATCTAAATGGGAAAATGAGAAGATGGATGAATGGAAGATTCCAGCCTCAATCAAATAAAGCACATGTGGTATTGTTGAAACTATATTGTGGAATGACTGCCAAATTACATGTTTGCAATTCTTTTTACATGAAATTAGATGCAATTAGATCACCTTCACAAAGAACATTTATTTGAGTATTTATTTTCAGTCACCAGGGGATATCAATAAAGAATCCCCTACTGTTCACCATCAAATGCACATTCACAGTGAGCTGCTGATATCTTCCAAAAGGCACTGACATATTGGAGGCCTCTAGCAGGACATTCTTGAACAAGGACAAAATGGCACAATCCAGTCACACAAAGACATCAGGATCATACACCAAAACCGAGGGGGGATGAAGAGCAGGCATACCACCCTACCTAATACCCCTCCCCCTGAAGCAGGCTGTTGCTCTAGAATTCACTAATAAGAAGCCATTTGGAGGCCAGGTGTAACTGGAAGAACCACCTCAAAAACTTAAATACTCGCTCAGAAGAACTACAAGTACAGGCAAAAACACAAGATTTGAATGACGATAAATCAGTATTTGAAGGGACAGAGGGAGATAGCTGCATGCTACATGTAGAAATATGACACAATGGCTGAGGAGCAGGTTTCTGAGGCTAGCCATACCTCTTCACATGTGGCTACCAGAAAGAAAGAGACACATCTCACTAAGCAAGCAAGGTCTTCAATCCCTTCTACAGGATCTTCAGAAGAGTGAAAGAGGATTTGAGACAGGAAATGGCAGAGATTTGCCAATATTTTTCGGGTTCTGTTTCCTCCCTTAGGGACAGTATAGATAGCAAAGGCCGGAAAATGGAGGATTTGGAAGAGAAAACCTCTAACCATGGATAAAGTTATGAATGATAAAATGAAGGAGGTGGATGACTGCATAATGGCCTTGCAGGACAAAAGGAACACCTAGAAAATCATGCACGCTGGAGTAATGTCTGAATCATGAATATTTCATAAGAGGTGGAAGGCTCTAAGAATATAGAAAATGTGAAATTACACTGTGCTCAAAGGCTTCATTCCACTGATGAATTGAAAGATCATGCCGGCAGAGCTAACAGAATAAATACGTTTTCAAAGCTTTCCTAACTAAAGATAGATTCTCCTTAAATTGTATTGACTTAGGGAGGATGGACCACAAAGTGGGAGTCTGGAAGGAAAAAGATCTACCACCTATTCTTCCTTAGATCACTCAGAGATAAACAATAAAGCTTGGTTTTTAGAACAAAGTGACCTACACAAGGTGTATCAAGGAAGTAGGTCTTGAAAAACTCAGGACCTTTCCTGCAGTACATCCTGTAGCACAATTAAAGTGTTTTTAATTGTACACATTTTTCAACAAGAAGGCAATGTCTGATCCGGCAGATATCATCTGGTGATGCAGATTTCAAATTTCAAATTATATAGAGTCATTTTTCAACCTCAGTCTCATTTAAGAGAGGGAAAGAGACATTTATATATTTTCCCTCAGAGACCATGTGAGGGAAACTCATAATTAGCTTTCTCAAGTTCGGACTTTACAGAGTTGTTAATAACCACTATTGCGTTATTAAAATAAGTGTCAAAAGTATTGCAATATTACTGGAATTCGAGAACTGGTGGTAGAAAACAATCGGGTTCAGTGGGACTGGATACTACCTGAAAAAACTGTTTTTGGTGTGTAATTGCTGTCAGTGTGACAAGTTTGCCAAAATATGCTGTTTTATTTGCAATTTGGGGATGCATGTATTTTCTTAGCTGGCTTTTAAAGGCTAGTCGAGTTTCGTCATTATATGATCTTCTCCAGAATCACTCTGCTTGTCTTCTTTTTCATTTCCTCATTCTGAGCTCAGTAGCAAAACCAGGTATTATCTTTACACCCGGAACCATCTGAAATGGTTCCTTGAGCAACATTATTGACTAACGTATATGGCAAGCTACCACAAACATTCTCAGATAGTGAATCATATTGTCCATAGAAGCTATCATTGCTGCTTGAACTGATTGTGAGCCTTGGCAATATTAAGCTTATTACAAAGCTCTTTAGTTGAAGGTTTAATACTGGAAGTATGCTTCAGCTCAGACTGACCAACAGTAACCAGGAAGGTAATGAAACTATGATTTGTCCACACAATCAGTAAGCACTCTCATACCTATTCCAGGCTTGCATGGTCACAGATTAACTCAATTTGTTTGGCCTGCAATGTGTCTGGGCTCCTTTACAACCTGATGAGCTCCATATTACCCAAGTCTTCGACTAGTTATCTACATACATATTAATGTTTTCTAAAACAACCACTTTATATCTCTTAAGCACCAAAGAACCTATCAGCTCCATTAATCTTTCGAAAAACGGGCAGAGGCCACGGGAAGTCTAGAATTACTTATTATTGATTAACGGGTTACAAGGATCTTGTTGAGACCGGGTTAAACTCCAGTGTCATGGACACCTTGATTTGGGTTTTACAAACCACTGCTATCCTTCCCCTAATTTCCTGCTTTTTGTTTGCAGAAATTACACTCTAATCCTCAGGAATAGCTATGGTAAGATCGGAACCAGATTGTTCATGTAACCAAATACTTATAAATAACAAATTCTATTGCTTTTTGGACAGCATACCACAAAATCCTCATGTATGTGTATCTTTCTAAAGGGCTGAGGAATGTATTTCGTATTCAAAGCCGATGATTCCCAATTTCGACAGATATTGATACTGACTAGCAAACAAATGTTCATTATTTTCTAGTTACGTTCCTTTTGCTGAGTCTATCTGTAGAGTACGTAATAAATTACTCTTATCTGTAGAACTCATTAATGTTGCCCCTTGTCTCTAAGCTCAATTCACGTCTCAGTGCTGCACAGACCTGGAGCGTGAATCCTTATATCCTGGTCTAATCTTCATGATCCCAAGAAAAGATCGTTGATCTCCGAAACTCCACTCCTGCTTCCAAGATGGCCCCCGCAAAACAAAACTAGGAACGGCATCCAATACGTAGACCAGCCCTTCTCATAAAACCAGAAAGACAAAGGGGCTGATTACGATGGAGTAACGATCGCCACCGCCATGCCGGCAGTGACGACCATCACGCCATCATAACATGAATTACTCACCACCATATTATGATGGAGGTGGGTATTAGGCAGCCGGAAAGTCCGTCCGCCAATTTTCCGCTGGTTGGCAATCATTAAGATTGCCAGCCAGACGAAGCTGGGGCTCAAATATAGTGGTGGTGCCTAGCAGGCACCGCCATCCATATTAGGATGTAGAGATTTGAAGGTCTTTCCATGGCGGCGATGCCACCATGGAAAGACTGGCGGGGAATTGCTTAGGGGGCCCGTTGCGGGCCCCCGTGGGTGGTGGGGGGGTGCATTTGGGGAGTACACATGTCCATGCAGAAGGTGGCAGGCGCCTCGCGGTGCCTGCCACGTTGTGCATGGAAATGCACAACTTAGCATTCTACCATTGCGGCGGGTGCTGCAGCCAGCAGCACCCGCCGCAGTGTTAAAATGCCAGATGCAACTGCAGTGGTGGCGGTCGCATCATGATCAGGGGTGCGGGATTGCCGCATGTCAGGCGGGCGGTCCCATTCGCGCTAGGACGGCGGGCCTACTCAGGTCTGCCCGCCATCCTAATAGACCCCAAAGTGTGCAAAGAGATCACATTAAGACTTATACTCCAAGTTAACAGAGTGAAAGGCAAACCACCCAAAAAAAGAGTTAGACAAAAAAGATACTTTAAAAATAGAATATTTTTAAACTGCATGTGCCATATAGAATGAAGTTACAACAAACAAAATACAGACTAATAAAAAACAAAGAGTTTGTGGCATAAAACACTGACCAAATCTTTCAATTGACCTGGTGAGATCGTACATCCTATGGGATAGGAAGGGACAAGAAATGATCAAACTTTTCTTCGTATTAATTTTTGCTTAAATAAAATGCACAACAGAGGACAAGAGTATCAAAACCCGAGAGGCGAGCAAACCAAGGGATACATCTGTGGGACTTCAGATACAATACGGAAGCTTTTGTTTAAATGCTTATTTGAACTGACATATTTAGCTGACGTATAAGTCCGTAGTATATGGCACAAAGAGTACCCAGGGCATGTAAGTTCAATGTCACTAGTGGACACCCACTGTGCTGTCTACTACATTGACCATTCAGATATGACTGCAGGCCCACTATTTGTAGCTTGACTAATGGAGTTTTAAATTCCAAATTTGACTTTTTAAAATAACCCCTTCTGATAGGTCAAAACCTTCCTTTTAGATATTTATAAGTCACCGCTAAGTGGGCTACATTGCCTATAATAAGGCAGGGTGCATGATATTTAAAAGTAAAACATGTAAAAGTTTAATAATACTCTTACAATGTGAAGGCTCAAAAGCTATTTTCACTGTAATAAAGCCAGCTGTTCGATAGGAAAATACCAAGATGCAATATTAAATACTATTACTTTTTCACGAGGATGGCTAGCAAATTAATTAAAAATCAATTTTCAATAATGATTAAAAATCCAATTCAAGGGTGAAGTCGGATTCTTACTAAATATTTTGTAAAATATTTCCCTGCCTAAAGCCCCTGGAGGCCCATTTGACTTTGTTCTCCCACTGCTGCCTAGCATTTGAAGAGGGTTAAATTGGTGTGAAATGCCCCTCCCCCCCATCTCCAGAGCAAACAATAGGCTGGCCTGAATAGGCAGAGGTGACCTCTCTGAGTCTGACAGAATATGCTGGGTGGGGCTGTGACCTTCCTTTTTATACTAAAGTGACAATCCTGCCTGCATGTCAGAGCCTGCTTGACCGGTGTACTGAAGTTTTACATATAACACTTAGGGCTCGATTCCGATCCGGTAAAATGCGCTCCGAATCGTCGTACGGAGCAATTTTCCCCGTACGAATCGTACCCGTAGACGTCCCCGTACGTACGACGAAGTACGATCCGTACCAGGAGCCAAAGACCGTACGATTCGTACAGGACTCCGTACGACTAAAATATCCGTACGAGTCGCACTCGGAACCCGCTGTACGTCACATCGCTACGGTTCGCGGCTGGTTTTTACGACCCAGCAAGTACGATTCGTGTCGGGTACGCAACGTACGAGCCTTTTTTTTACGGGAGCTGGAAACAGCCGTAAACGCATAGTTCGCGCCGAAACAAGTACAGAACGCCCCCCCCCCGGGACGCCGCGTACCCCACATGATCGCCGGGGTACGCGACGTACCCCTGCGATCATGTGGGGTACGCGCCGTACACCCAGCGTACATGGGGTACGCACCGTACCCCATGTACGCTGGGTGTACGGTGCGTACCCCATGTACGCTGGGTGTACGGCGCGTACCCCACATGATCGCAGGGGTACGTCGCGTACCCCGGCGATCATGTGGGGTACGCGGCGTACGGTGTGTATGTGAGTGAGCGCTTTACCGTACGAATCGCCCTTACCTGACGCCGACCGTACGAATAGCGTCCTGCTCACCCGGTCCGGATCGTACTCGCCGGGTCGTACGGTGTGTTTACGATTCGTACGGAAACGGCTCCGGATACGAATCGTACGGGGGATTTATTTTACCGGATCGGAATCGAGCCCTTAGTGTGCATTTCGAAGGAGGGGAACAGGGTGCCCAAATAGTTCTTGTATATCCACTGTGTGGTTCCTGAAAACTCAGCTTTTGCTTTACCAGACTTCTGACTGGGGTAATTGTGGTTTAATGACCGGCCTCATTTTGGATGTTACTGTTAGATGTGGGAGGACAATAGGATTTCCATAGTACACTCCTCACACACATACCAAGGCCTCAGAGGCCAAGCTTAGTTGGCCAAAGAATTCCACCATCATGAAAATGCCCAAACTGGGTAGGGTTAGCCCGAGGAACCTATACCCCAGTGATTAGGGCTTCCCCCAGGGTCATTCCCACCCCTCGCTAACACCAGGCATAAATGTGTCATCTCCAAGCATTAAATTCAGAACACTCCTGTACCTGTGTAAGATCAGAGGTAGACTGAACATGTTGGCTGAGGCCTGCGAAGAGGCCAGAAGACTTGACTTAGTCTACCTCTTGTACACAGGACAAAAAAGTGGACTTGGACTGTAAGGGTCATAAGGGGGATCCCCGATAAGAGCTACAGGGACACAACAAGCTAAAGGAGGCCTTCTTAGGCTACAGCACAGCTGATCCGTGGCAACTGAACTTAGAGACTGGGCCCTCCTGTTAGCCTCTGCTTGCTACCCTATGAGTCTCTAAATGCATCTTCTGAGGTCCTGTGGTACTTTGTAACTGCACTCCTGTGGTGGATTGGGACTTAAAGGACTAAACTCAGAAGTAAAAATCTTTGACCAGGATAAACCTGGTTATTGTATTTGATATGCGCTCCATCACTGTCAGCGTCAAATTGCACCTAAGTCTTGTTCTACTGTGAGCATTGACTGTCATTGGCACTTTGTATTTGTGGTAATTTCTACTTACATTTTTAAAAATTCATAAAGCTGGTACCCCTTACTGGATTATTGTCAGTTTGGTGTAATCTTTTCTATTATATGTCACTATTTTTTAATTTGTGTTGCGATTTTGATTGTTTTGATTTCGCTTTTACTACTGTTTTAGTACTGCACAAATACCAATACCCATTGCATGTCTGCTGTGTACCATAGCTGCCAGGGGGTTGAGCTTACGTTAATTTAGTCACTTTGAGGTCGTGGTTATTACCAAAAGTGGGTACCTTCCCCACCCACCTAGTGCCCCAATTTCTAACAGGCAGTTATCAATGGGAATGGGCATGTGACAGAGTGTGAGGTAAAAACAATACTGAACTCTGGTGTTCAGGATTCACACTTTAATATCAGGTACTTAACTTCCCACAGAAATCAGGTCAATAACATATGCTAAACTAGAAGAGATTGAAGCAGAAATCAGTAAAATACTTTGATCTGCTCATTAGCTGTTAATAAGACTTGTGAGGTGGGTGTGCTGTTTTAAAGCTCCATTACAGAGGTAATTTTGGAAACCCTAATAGACAGATAAAGAAGGTATGCATTTGTGTAGGTTGGGCACAGCAGTATGCACAGCAGCCTCTCACCATGACACCAACCAGTGACAAGATAGATTTGTTGAAGCGGTGTTGCAAAAATTGCAGGGATTGGAAGAAGGCAATAATATTCTGTAAGGAGACATTAATCAGGGCTAAACTATTGACCTACATGAATCTGGAAGAAACTGCAGGTAAATGACCTTTATATGCCCACACACGTAAGAAAAACTAAATGATATGAGGTTGGTTAACATATGGAGCAGGTTACACATTTTTTGAAAAGGTTGTATCTACTTCTTTCATGTCCTCAACACATAGGTGCCGAATACGTCCTTCGGAAAGGCTCATGCGATGCCCGGAATTTGTTTGGGCAGTCCAAATCGGTTCCGAAAGGCATTTGGACAGCCCAAGTCTTTCAGAGCCGAATTGTACAGCTCTATGGACACAGTATCCGTCCGAGCGATTATGATGACCGATTCTGACAGCCATTCCAATTTGCCTCCATATTGGTTTTCCCGAGACAAAACGGCTGTCCAAATCTGTATTCGGGGCCCGTGGCCCCTTCACCTGGAGGCATCCGATTGGGGCCTGTGGGGGTACCCAAGGGACCCTTCTCCCAACCATGCACAATATGGCAGGCACGATGGGGTGTTCACCACAGGATGCAAGGTTTATCCCAGCACCCCTTTTTTTAATGGGAGCCTGTGTTCTCATTCAAAACACAGGCTCCCGTTGAAGTCAATGCGAGTCCGACCGAACGATGTTCGGAAGCATCATAATCGGTCGTTCGTAGGGCACAGGAGCTAAGACAGCGGTCATAGCAATATTGGACTATGCTCCGGTCATGGTTAAGGCTACAGGAATAGATAAGGCTCACAGGTTGCAACAATATATTCTGCAAGACACATTAAATAGATTCAGAATGGCACACATCAAAACTAAGAGCAAGATTTATAATAGTTTTGAGACACCTTTGCACCACGCAAGGCGACGCAGGGCAATACAAAACCTAAATTCAGATTTACAAAGCAACACAAAGCCATCCTGTGTGGCCCTGCGTGGCTTGCTAAATCTGGTGTGACACAAGACAGTACAAGTCACAACCTTGCATTACACTGTGTCGTGGTAGCATTACATGGGTGGTGTGTGGGTGTTCCCACACATCCACCCATGCATTCTGATGTATTCCCAGATTTACCAACACTGGTAGATCTGAGAATGCATCAGAATTGTACACCTTCCCACCAGAGGCACAACAAGGGGCGATATCTTTATTTCTCCTTGTTTCCTCTTTCTAAGTGTGTTCCTTTCAGGAGCACACTTAGAAAGAGGAAAATGCCTTTGAGGATTGTTTTTGTGCACAAAGGTGCCGTTCCCTGCACAAAAACAATCCTGCTTACAACGTAGGCACCCTTGCACGTCCTCCTCGTCGCCAGTTGTAGTGTTCATCATTCAGGTAGACATAGGACACGGGTGAGGATTGCAGTTGTTTATTGTATCATACAGGTTTTGATCTCATGCTTCCGCACGTCTGCCCACTTCCTCGTCCCTCACGTGAATGCCTAGCTTCCCACCCCTTGACCGGATGTGGTGTCCGGTTCCCCAGTGTCCACTTCGGGTCCTGCAGGGTTCAAGTGTCCTGCCCTCAGGTCACTACAAACGGCACATGAGTGCCTCTGTTGGTGCAAGGTAATGCACTGTGGATCAGCGCAGGCAGGGAGCAGAAATGCCAAAAACAACAAGGAGAGACCTCTAAGGTCCAGCATACATGTTCCCTAAGTATACATGTATCCACAAAAAGGTATGAGGCTCCTATAGAGGGAAAAAAGAAAGCCAGAAAACAGGCCAGAAGAGACTGATTAAAGAGATTGGAAGGATCTTATTGATCAGAAGCAAGAGCCCTCACACACCCAAATGGGTATCATGCTTCGTCATCATGCAGCTCCCCGTTGGGACGGCACTACATTTCCTAATGGGTCCCTCGAGGAGGATCTTTGCTGGAGACCTTTCAAAGATTTTAAAAGCCATGATGAAGTGTTTGTGGAGGTGCAGTGTGTATAGATACATACATATGATATTGTAGTCCTTCTGACCGACCTTTACCAATAGTCAAAGCCAACACACTCTATGCAAATGTCAGTATTCTTAAAGGTGTCGATAAAATGTGCATAACAGCCAGTCTCATTTTTTAGAACATGTTGTTCTGTATTCCTCACTGGTAATCCGAACTACTTTCTTACTGCATCAAGCTTAACAGCTCAAAGTGTAATTGTTGGCATGTAGCAGCCTACTAATGTGCTCTAAACATAATATGAGATTGTAGTCCTTCCACTGGGCATTGAACCGAGTGGAGAAGTATAGAGGAAAGACATTCATTTTACTCAGACAGACTATCAAGTTATTTAAGCTTTCTTTTTTTAAGCCGAAATCACCGCTTGAGCTGAGGACAAAAATAGCTCTGCTGGGAAAGTGGGGCTTTACTGGGCATACCTATCAGAGGTGTGGGCTCTTGTCTCACTTATCATGGATTGTCTTAGTGTTGTTGTTTGTGTCTTCTTTAATCCCTGGTTATGTATCAGGCTTCGGTGTGGACCTGTGGGTGACCCCATGGAACACCACCCCACCCAAAATTACACCAACAGCAAGCAGGTCTGTTTCTCTGAGGTGTTAGCCTTCCACCTTTTGAGCTGTAAATCCCAAAAGATATCAGAGTCATCACAGCAGAAGTGACTGCCCTCTTTCTCATGTGGCACATGACCAGGCAAATGAGCCCTACTGTCACAAGTGCTAGCAACTGGTGTTTGCTGTCAGCAGGACATTTCTGCACACACAGCCAATCACCTCCAGCATTCTACAAATGCTGAGACAGTACTGCTCAGATCTAAAGCAGAAGGGGTTACAGCACAAATTAGCTGAATGTTTATTGCTTGAATATCAAACAATTTGGATGTTTCTACTATTAATGTTATTATCGTTGTTGTTTTTGTCGTTGTTGTTATTATTATTGTTATTGTTTTGAAAAAACATATAGACTGGGTCCTATATTTCATTTGCAATTATTACAGTTTAAAAGAAATATAGGTTAGTCACACTATGCAAGCCCACCTATTAAAATGCACATAGTGACCACAATCACTTTTGTTGGACTCCTAGCTTTGGAAGCGAGGGGGACAGCACACAACAATAAGCAACACACTGAGGCAAAAGAAGCTTTTGTCACAATGTCATTCCAAGAAGAGAATGAGCATTGCCTTTTATTTTGATGACAAAATACGAAGAACGACAGAACAGCGTGTTGGAAGCTCATGAACTGTTCCACGGTCGGACACACTTTGACAGTCGTACACGCACCAGCTCTGGATCGTCCGAGTAATCGGAAAGACGACATGTTACTGTCGATTACCCAAAGCAGCATTAAAAAGGGAGCGCGCCAAGTAAACAGAAAAAAAAGCCCGTGTAAGAACAGCAAGTTTAGGAAAACAAATAACAGGTGTCACACAAAAATAAACACAAGAGAGGATTCAAAGCGAGCCAGATTCTAAGCAGAAAGGAAAATATGCATGGCAACGCAACCAAAGAAATGAGCGACTTAACTGGCTGCAGCGCGCAGCTAGAATGGGGGTGGCAGGAAAGCACGCCTGGAAAGTGGAACAAGATCCCTGTGGCACCCCTCAAATTACTTAAGCACCACAGCAGAGGAGGCATGTTATGTTATATGGCGGGACGTGTCAATTGTACTGTGTTGTGGTCGTGCAGCGCTTGTTTCTGGTTGATTGGTTGAAGGCCGGAGCGTGATAAACGGCAGAGAGTCAAGAGTGGAGCAGTCATGAAATAAACATGAAATGGACATGATCCGTGAAGAGCGAGAGGTTCATTAGGGGAAAACCTCTATCCGTTCTGTCACAGGAGGTAGTCAGCCTTCCCTGACTGGCTTCTGCAAGTAACACTACACTATGACAACACACAACATGAGCATGACACCAAAAAGGGAACACAGGAGTGACCTAGTCACATTAGATGTATGTTCAGTGTGAAGCTGCAAAGTAACAGCAAACCACAAACTCTGCTACCTGCCGAATCGTATCTGATCAGAATGCCACAATGCACACAAGCAACACCTGGAAACACTTTAGCACTGATTGCAGCAGCAACTTACCTTGTGATACTCGGGAACACTAGATGCAAATGTAGAGGGTACTCGAAGGTGCAGCAGAACCTCTGATCCAGTAACAGTGGGCGTGAGACTGAGCATGAGATACTATGCGTGGTGGTGCCGGAAGGGACCTACATATTAAAATAGTGCTTTTCTAACCCACAGAGGAAAGGGGAGATGTCCTGAGGAAATACCTCGTGTTAGATGAATACTATGGCCGGCATTTACAAAAATATCTTGCTGGGTTTGCGACACAAAAGTTACACAAACCAGTGAAAAAGGTTTTTTTTTTCGAGGGGGGTTTCCTGGGTGCTTGAAAGTTGCCTGAAAGTAACACAAAGAAGTGCAAAGCACAAAGAACTGCTTTGTTTTACTTTGTGTCAAAGAGTAGTTCAATGGGTGGTACTAACAATAGACAGGGTTTCAAGCCAAAGCATAAGGGTTAGTGAACAGAGTTGATGCTTCATGCACATGGAGTCACATCTCAAAACCAGCAGCTGTAAAGCAAATAAAGACAACTGATGCGTTGCAAAGAATTTATACATTGATGATCGAGAACCTGCTGCTCAAGCCATACATACAGGTACCGCGATGCCACACAGGATACAATTGTACAATATCCGGAGTATTAACGTCAAAAGCGGATTCAACCTGGTTTATGGCACTCAGCTGCTGATAATCATAACATACACAATAACGCTGCAAACAGAAGCACTACAAGGTGGAGCCCACCAAGGCATTTACAAAAAGTATAAAAATACGACAGAATTGCAAAGAAAAAATACCTTGAAACCCTGCAAAACAATTGGACATTAAACGCCTACTGTCTGTTGGTCTATTGTACGTATTGTTGATTCAAGAGAGGGTTTACGTCTCAGATACAAGTGTTTTTATCAAGCTCACCTCTCTTCCAATTAGAAGCATCCCAATGTTTTTATTCCTGCAATATGGCCCTCAGTGCGAGGACGTTCCTATAGTGCTATTTCCACTCAAGCTTTACCCTTCCAAGTGGAATTCCTCATTCTTCATATCCCGCTTTGGCGGTACAGCAGAGTACATGTCTCCTGTCAGGAAGCCCACGATCACGCTGGGCTCGTTACTGGATGTCATGACCAGTTTTGTGGTAGCGATTTAACTTCGCACAAACAATGTGAGCACCCAATGCCTGTAGGAAAAACTGTAGTGAAAGACAGTTCAGGAGCATTACCAGCAAGCACCTCTAGGCAATGGACATCCTGGGACAAGAACGTGCTTTAGACAAAGAAAGCTTTCAAAGATGTTTTAAAGTCTGCCAAGGAGGGAGAATTGCGAGGTGTCAAATGAAGAGAATTCCAGCTTTAAGCAACCTGGACTGAGAACCGTTTCTCCCCTCAAGACCAAAGCCTGGCTCGAGGCACATTGAAGAGCAGCTGGTTGCTATGCTAAGAGCCGGCATGTGAGTATGACAAATGATAGGCGGAGCAATAAGTGGGAGCAGTGTTGTGCCAGCATTTGGAATTTAGACATTCGAGACCCAGCAAAATCCAGTTCTGTGTTTTGTTTGGTGCAAGAAGTACCATTGAGAGGTTCTGGGGTTCAACACTATATGCAAGCCACATTGGTCCCAGCATTTCAGTTGAGTTACCAGTAATTTATCTGTGGGCCATAGGTGTTCACATTATTGCTTAAAAATAAAGAGTAAGATATGATATCACAAATATTATGTCTACGAAACTCTAACAGGGGTTAGTTGTCATTGAAATTTGGGTTTTTCCATTAGACAACGGTGGACAAAAAACAAAAGTTGCACCTTTCTGTAGGCACATGTGAGCTAATTGACAGTTGGATCCTCTTTTTCAGGGTCCTTTGAGATCTATATTTTGGTCTGTGTGTATTATTGGTAAAATTAGGTAGCATCTGGTGTTAAGTAACTCAGTTTTTTGGGGTGTTTTAACAGCTTATTGCATAGTTTGTAGTTTGGTCACCATATTGCACACTGCTGCACTATAACTTGCTTACTTTCAAGTGTTCCAACACTGAAGGGCATTCTGACCTGCTTAAAATACCAAAATAAATGGGAATGAATACAAATTCGACAAAGCTCACCATCACAAAATGCCGGCACTGTACAGTAAGATTGACCTTGTTCTCTTTACAGATACAGGTGCAATGTGAATGAGACACTGTGGCATTAACATGTCCAGTAACTGGCCAGCTAGGTGCAATGCTTTTCATCATCATTTTACAGGAATACTGTCCCAAAGAGGGTGACTTTTCACACCTAGTGTGCTGCCAGGAGCAAATACAAAGAGATGATGGATGGAGAGTTGAAACTTTTCAGACACTCACCCCGAGTCACAGATCTGGGATGAATCCATTATCTTTCTCTAGCTCACTTTGCCACCTCAGTTCAGACCCAGCTATATGCAAATCAGTCTTGACCCTGTGCCTCATGGGAACAGTCAATCCCGAACTGCAAAGCCAGGTCTCCCCTGGACCGCAAACGAGCATCCTAGGACCGGTTTTGGGGTAACACCCCTCATTAGTCAGGCTAGCTTGAATCCAGTGACAAAGTGAACAAGGGACCAATGTCTGGGCATACCCTGCCAACTTAGGGCGAACACAGCAAACAGAAAGAGATGATGGACAGAGAGCCAATACTTTTCAGACACTCACCCCCCCCCCCCCCCCCAGGCACAGATCTGGGTTGAACCCATCATCGTTCTTTGGCTCAATTTTGCCACCCCAGTTCAGAACCAGCTATCTGAAAATCAGTCTTGACCCTGTGCCTCATGGGAACAGTCCAGCCCGGTCTGGAAAGCCAGGTCTTCCCTGGATCGGAAACAAGCATCCTAGGACCAGTTTTGGGGTAACACCCCTCATCAGCCAGGCCAGCTTGAATCCAGTGGCAAAGTAAGAAAGGGACCCACGTCTGGGCATACCTCACCAATGTAGGGCGAACAAAGCAAACACAAACAGATGATGGACGGAGAGCTGAAACTTTTTAGACACTCACCCCCAGTCACAGATCTGGGTTGAATCCATCATCTTTCTTTAGCTCACTTCACCACCTCAGTTCAGACCCAGCTATATGCAAATCAGTCTTTACCGTGTGCCTCATGGAAACAGTCAAGCCCGAATTGCCAAGCCAGGTCTTCCCTGGACCGGAAACAAGCATCCTGGGACTGGTTTCGGAGCAACACCCCTCATCAGCCAGGCTAACTTGAATCCAGTGGCAAAGTGAGCAAGGGACCCACGTCTGGGCATACCCTGCCAAGTTAGGGCAAACAAAGCAAACACAAAGAGATGATGGACGGAGAGCGGAAACTTTTCAGACACTCACCAAATGTTGGGAGTGGTACACAGGTTGGAAGCACATACTGAAGATTCTCACCTCTCCAACAACACTGATCCTCTGCTCCAGATAATAAAGCATGGCACATCAGCTAAAGAAATAAGTTTATGCTGCTGAGGAAATGTGAAAACTTGAATACCATTTCAAGGGAATTTTCGTGTGTGAGTTGTGTGGAGTAAATTCTGAACTACATTTGAGACTATTTAACACTTGTGGGGTAGGTTTCAGTTTTGCCAGTCTGTGTACAGTAAGAAAAATAGAGCGTTAAATGGTTTTCCTTCACACTGCAGGGTAGTGATAATGGCCATTTGTTTGTGTTTTGGGCATAAAGAGACACTACATCACCAACTAATCTACATGCTGTTTATCAGTTAAAAGCAAATATGATATACATGCCTTAAAGCTGATTTATATTGAACATGCCAAATAGAGGATTTCTGCCTGCGAGTATTTTAAAGCTATGCTTTCCAGGGCTGAGCCTCCACTGTCATTAGTGCAATTCGGCAATACTGCCTGCAAGGAAAAATGACCAACTGCAAGCTGAGCATTCAGGACACATCTTGCAGTATGGGTCAGAAATAGCACTGGGGTTTGATGGTATCAGGGACACTACGGGGCATATTATCAAGGGGGTTTATCTCCGTTTTTTTGGCTTTAAAAGCCAAGAAAGCGGAGATAAAATGATCTCCCTATTACCTAGCTGTCGCTAACACCAGTTAGCGACAGCTAGCAGGAGATAGCGACCATCTTGGGCCCCACTTTGCATGTCAGTGATTTTTATCACTAATGACATGCAAAGTGGGCGTGCCAAGATGTTAGCGACCGGAAACAGTCGCTAACATCGCTATCTCCTATTACCAACTTTTGGAGATATTCGCGCTAAGCGCGAATATCTCCAAAAGCTAACACCTGCCCTGAGCAGTTCTTAGCCATGTTATCCAATGGGAAGTGGATAACATGGCTATGAGCATTAGCTCGGTAATGCATGAATATCGCTGACTTTTCTGCGATATTCATGCATTGTGGCCGATTTTTATCGCATTTGCGATAAACCTTGGTAATACCAAGGTTTATCTGCGATAAAAATCGCCGCAGCTCTGCGGTAAATTTTTGTCTCTAACCAAGCAATAGCGATAATTATCGCTATTGCTTGGTAATATGCCCCTACATTCTCAGAGAAACATTTTGTAAGCTTGGTGGTGCTCTTGCATGCCAAGAACCACCATAAATAATGTATTGTGCAGAAAACAATGGACATGCAGTGCTTCCATCTTTATAGAGAAAAAGGGCATAAGCTTGGTGTGCCTGCCATGGCAGTCTACCAATCCGAACCTGATAAAGATGACATGGGCACAGATGAAAGGATGGCTAATAAGGATATCAGAACCCAGCAACAAGGCTGAACATGCGGCAGACAATAATACACACTGGACGTGCTGTAGAACAATTCAGTGTATAAACAAAAACTTTCCTGTAGTAATTGAAGGTAATGGCACAGCCACAAATATTTTAAAGGAGCACTAAGTTGGTGTCAGGATTCATCGAGTAGCCACTGTAGCTTCCTCAAGACTGTTATCCAAATCCTTGTCATGGCCCCGTTCTGCACGATCTAATGTGTGGTTCCCTTGCTCCTCTGGCAGACTGAGAAATTCCAGAGGTAATCCGAGTCATTGAACTAGAGAACTGATAAGATTGTATATAGTTCCCCTCCCTAAGATGGCCGCTCAATGTTCCATTTAGAGTATTCGATAGATGCGCCCTCTAGTGGGCTTCTGGAAGGCGCGCGCTTCTAACTGCGCACTTCAACGAAGATTCCGTTCGAGAAGCTTGTTCTTGTCGCTGCTCCGCGTCAACTATTCATGACGGGAGAACAACAGCAATTATAGAAGATATTCAGTGTGTCATAGTAATTGGGTTTACAGAGACGTTTGTAAGGGGAATCCCTATCGTGCGCTCTCACAGCTCAGAGAGGCACCTCAGTCCAGACGAAGTTCCCGGCCGCTGTCCCAGAGCGGTGACAGCTGTCATCCAGATATCATAGCTGCTCTTCATGAGAAGACGTGTGTCTTGGAAGACTTGACCAGACTCGACGAAGTTGAGTATCCAACTGAAGAGATTCCAGAACTCTACAAGTAAGGTGTTACATCTTCTCGTCAAGCCAGCAAGTACAAGAACTGTATTGTCAGCATTCGTATTTACCCCCCGGACATTCCCCCTTGCGTTTTTCCTTTCCTTTCCTCCCCCTTGTACCTTCCTGTATCCTTTTTGCGTGCTACGGAAATTCTGTTGAACTCTTTCTTGCACAACTGACAAGAAGATCAGCTCTTCATAGAACCCCCAAGACCAAGTCTGACAAAGGGCTTCACAGGTACTAGTTCAGTCAGAGAGAGAGAGTGAGCGAGTGTGGAGAAATATTCTGGGTAGAGATTTTAATGTTCATATATGTCTTCACTGCAGGAAGCTCAGTCAGATAACAATCCACAATATAGAAGAGAGGCAAATACCTGGGCAGAAACTGGTAGGACAAGTTTCGTTTACCATTTAAGAATAGTCTGCATAGTGAAGGAAGGTTTGTGGTATATTCTCTGCTTCTTTCCTTTCTGTGTATTAGGCACCTTCAGAGTCGACGGCGAGACATATAGCAGTCACTAGAAGTAAGGGGTGCCAGTCGAAGTACAGGTATTCTCTTCTCTGTCCACTTCCCCTTTCCCCGCTGCTGGTGGTCTTGCTCTTGAAGCGAGGGTACTGGTGGAAGGGTGACCGGGACATTCGTCAGTACTGCCCCTGCGAAGCGTTGGAGCACCAGGACATCGTGACAGATTGAAGTGCCCACGTATTTTATCTTCGCCCGGGCAGTATGGCTGAGGGAATGGACTTGAAGGAATTAGGTGCAATCTTAGTGGGTATTCAGAGAGATTTGGGAGCAGTTCGGGACGAAAACCAAAGTTTAAAATTAGAGTTAGTGGCTTCCCGTCAAGAGACAAGGCTGTTGGCACAAAAGGTAGATGGTTTAGTTATGGGAAATCCAGTACAGAGTTCTGCTGTTCCAGTCACTAGTGGTGCCACTGTGGATCCAAAATCTGTAGCTCAAGTAATTCATTCGGTATCCCCGTTGATTCCGTTGGCGACTCCTGAAAGGTTTTCAGGAGATCCTCAAAAGGCTCAATATTTTTTGACCCAATGTTCCCTTCACTTCATGTGCCGCCCCACTCTGTTTCCGGATGCCCAATCTCGAGTAGCATTTATCCTGTCATATTTGAGTGGAGATGCTGCCAATTGGGCCATGCCTTTAGTTAGTGAGGATGATCCTTTGCTTAGTGACTTCCCTAAATTTAAGGCTGAGTTTCTTAGAATTTTTGATCGGAGAAGGATATCTCAGGCCACTGATAACGAGTTATTGGAGCTGCGTCAGGGATCTAAAGATTTGATTACTTACCTCACGCAGTTTAATAAATTAATCCTGGAAACTAGTTGGCCAGAGGAAAAAAGAGCTGCCTTATTCTATCGTGGTTTAAGGGATGAAATCAAGGACACTCTGGCTCAGATCCCTAATAGACCCACAGAATTGTCAGCTTTGGTGGATTTGGTTTTGGAATTGGATTTTCGGAATTCAGAACGCAAGGGTGAAAAGAAGAGAGATTGGAAGATAAATTTCCCGCGCTTTGACAGAGCGAAGAGTGAAAAAGGACCCGGAGGGAATTCTGAGTCGGAACCCATGCAAATTGGGACAGTTCGAGGTCCCTTGAGCAACGAAGAAAAGGAACAACGGAGGCAAAAGAAGTTGTGCTTGTATTGTGGTGCCGCCGGCCATTTTGTAAAGGATTGTTTGAAGCGTCCCAAGACTCCGTTTAAGGGAAACGAGATGAACCGCCAGTAGACGGGGTCGCTCTGGTGGTGAAAGAAGACAACACGGCTCCAAAATCTCACTTAATTTTAAATACACTACAGACCATGACTCCTCATGTGATTCTTCATGTAACCATGCAATTCCGTGAACATCAGATTTTCGGAGTGGCAATTATGCTCGACTCCAGTGCCACTGGAAACTTCTGTGATATCCGTTATGCTAAACAGATGGGAATCAAAGCAATCGCAAAAGACCATCCAGAGCCAGTACGTGCTGTAGATGGAACAAATTTGACTTCCGGACCAATTACTAGTCACACTGAAGAATTGGAAATTACTCAGGGGGATGGGCATCGGGAAGTGTTGCAATTCAACTTAATCGACGCCCCACAATTTCAATTGATCCTGGGACTGCCATGGTTAACCCTTCATAACCCGACCATAGATTGGGAAAACCGGACAGTCAGTCTGCATTCTGAGTTTTGCCTGTCCCACTGTTACGGTACAAAAAATCGTGAGAAGGAACCTACGCCATCTATGCTGTTGTCGTTTGGTGGTCAGTCCATTGGAGCGATAGTGACAGAAGAAATCCCTCCAGAGTATCGAGATCTAGAGACTGTGTTCAGTGAACAGGAAGCCGAGTTGTTGCCACCCCACCGTGCTTATGATTGCACCATAGACTTGGAACCTGGAGCAGTTCTCCCATGTGGTCGAATTTATGCTCTGACAGAAGCTGAAAATGTACATTTAAAAGAATACTTAGATCGATATCTTGCTAATGGATTTATCCGGCCATCTCAGTCCCCAGTCTCCTCACCACTGTTCTTCATACCGAAGAAGCAAGAAGGTAGCCTAAGAACTTGCATAGACTATCGTGCATTAAATCAGGTCACCATTAAAAATAGGTACCCGTTGCCGTTGATTTCTGTTCTTTTGGATCAGATTAAGGAAGCTCAAATTTTCACCAAACTGGATTTGCGAGGAGCTTATCACTTGGTTCGCATGAAAGAAGGGCATGAGTGGAAGACCGCCTTTCAAACCAAGTTTGGTCTTTTTGAATATTGTGTCATGCCATTTGGCCTTTGTAATGCTCCTGCAGTGTTCCAACATTTTATCAACGACATCATGAGTGATTTAATTGATAAGATTGCCATCATCTACCTGGATGATATTTTGATTTACTCTCAGAACACTCAGGAACACACTCAGCATGTACGTTTGGTCTTAGAACGATTGCAAGCGAATCAGCTATTTGTTAAATTGGAAAAGTGTGTTTTTCATGTGTCACAAGTGGAATTTTTGGGATTCGTTATCTCACCTCAGGGAGTTACCATGGATCCAGGAAAAGTAAAAGCAGTGGAAGATTGGCCTGCCCCCAAGAATGTGAAAGAAATTCAAAGATTTCTGGGCTTTGCCAATTTCTATCGGCGATTTATTCAGGAATTTTCTCAACTGATAACTCCCATCACTGTTCTCTTGAAGAAAGGAGTTAAATTTGAATGGACGGATGATTCAAATGCCGCTTTCCTGAGTCTGAAGAAACAATTCACTTCTGCTCCCATCCTTCTGCACGCGGATCCTGCTGAACCATTTTATGTGGAAGCCGATGCTTCAGATCAGGCCATCGGGGGAGTCCTTTCCCAACGCCATCCAAAGACTGGACAGTTGCATCCCGTGGCGTACCGCTCTAGAAAACTGAACTCTGCTGAAATTAACTATACCATCACGGAGAAAGAGTTATTGGCAGTGAAGGATGCTTTTGAGGACTGGAGGCACTATCTGTTGGGGGCACGACATACAGTCACAGTTTATTCCGATCACAAAAATTTGCAGTTTTTAAAGACGGCTAAGACCTTGACTCCACGTCAGTTGCGCTGGTCCCTTTACTTTGCAGACTTCGACTTCGTGATTACATATCGACCTGGCCCCAAGAACGGAAAAGCAGACGCACTGTCCCGATTACAGACTGAAGAATCTGAGCATACTGTTGAAGCGAAACCAATCATTCCAGAAACAAAGATAGTGTGTGCACTTACTTTGGATAATTTCAAAGAAGAGGTCCGTAAGAGTTTAACCACAGAAGAGATTCAGCAGTGGGTTCTACAAGGAGAAGAACGCCAGTTTCGACAGCAGTTACCCTATGTCAAAGAAGCCTTATATCTTCCTACCACTGATCTCCAAGAAAAGGCCTTGCGGAGCTGCCATGATCATCCCTTAGCGGGTCACAAAGGAATTGCTAAGACTCAAGAACTGGTGCAGCGTTATTTTTGGTGGCCTGGGATGTCCGATCAGATCAAGAAATATGTTCAGTCTTGCGAGTCTTGTGCTTGAAGTAAACCCACTAGACAGGCTCCCCAAGGGTTTTTGCATCCTTTGCCCACTCCAACTTCTCCATGGCATACAATTTCCTTGGATCTCATAGTAGACCTACCGTTGAGTAAGGGATTTGATACCATCCTGGTGGTGGTAGATACCTTCACCAAGATGAGTCATTTCGTCCCTCTGTCAGGAATTCCAACCCAGTCCAATTAGCTAGAGTATTTAGTGAAAATATAGTAAAAATTCATGGTGTCTCTAAGATAGTGGTCTCAGATCAAGGTCCCCAATTTATTTCTCACTTCTGGAAGGCCTTCCTAAAGGGTATGGGGATAGAGGGTAGACTGTCTACTAGTTATCACCCAGAATCCGATGGGCAGACAGAAAGGATCAATCAAGAATTAGAACAGTACTTGAGGTTATTTCTATTGGATCAAGGTGGGGAATGGTCAGAAAAGTTGTGGATGGCAGAGTTTGCTTGCAATAATGCGAAGAGTGTGTCTACAGGTTACTCTCCGTTTTATTTGAACTTTGGTAGACATCCTAACTTTATGGTTTTGCAAGAGGAGTTAGAGGTCCCTGTAGCCAAGAGAGCCCTTTTAGATTTGAGTTCTTTGCACAAATCAGCTGAGAAGAATTTAGAGAAAGCTAAGGCGTCCTATAAGAAGTTTGCAGATTCACATAGACAAAAGTCCCCACAGTACTAAGAAGGAGATCAGGTGTGGTTGTCCACTAAAAATTTACATTTGAAGGGAAACAGAAAGTTTCAACCCAGATTTGTGGGTCCATATACCATAGAGAAGGTGTTAGGACCAGTTACTGTAAAATTGAAACTTCCGACCAAGATTGGGGTACATCCAGTTTTCCATGTATCCTTGCTGAAAAAGGTTCAATCACCTATACGACTTACAAAACCTCCTGACCCACTTCACATTCAAGGACACACAGAATATGAGGTTAAGGATATTTTAGATTCCAAGTACTTAAAAGGTAAATTGAAATATTTAGTGGATTGGAAAGGGTTTGGCCCAGAGGAAAGGTCCTGGGAACCTGTCAGTAACATCCATGCTCCACAACTGCTGAAACGTTTTCACTCCAGATTTCCACACAAACCAGGACCGATGAATCGGTCCTTGAGAGGGGGTACTGTCAGGATTCATCGAGTAGCCACTGTAGCTTCCTCAAGACTGTTATCCAAATCCTTGTCATGGCCCCGTTCTGCACGATCTAATGTGTGGTTCCCTTGCTCCTCTGGCAGACTGAGAAATTCCAGAGGTAATCCGAGTCATTGAACTAGAGAACTGATAAGATTGTATATAGTTCCCCTCCCTAAGATGGCCGCTCAATGTTCCATTTAGAGTATTCGATAGATGCGCCCTCTAGTGGGCTTCTGGAAGGCGCGCGCTTCTAACTGCGCACTTCAACGAAGATTCCGTTCGAGAAGCTTGTTCTTGTCGCTGCTCCGCGTCAACTATTCATGACGGGAGAACAACAGCAATTATAGAAGATATTCAGCGTGTCATAGTAATTGGGTTTACAGAGACGTTTGTAAGGGAAATCCCTATCGTGCGCTCTCACAGCTCAGAGAGGCACCTCAGTCCAGACGAAGTTCCCGGCCGCTGTCCCAGAGCGGTGACAGCTGTCATCCAGATATCATAGCTGCTCTTCATGAGAAGACGTGTGTCTTGGAAGACTTGACCAGACTCGATGAAGTTGAGTATCCAACTGAAGAGATTCCAGAACTCTACAAGTAAGGTGTTACATCTTCTTGTCAAGCTAGCAAGTACAAGAACTGTATTGTCAGCATTCGTATTTACCCCCCGGACATTCCCCCTTGCGTTTTTCCTTTCCTTTCCTCCCCCTTGTACCTTCCTGTATCCTTTTTGCGTGCTACGGAAATTCTGTTGAACTCTTTCTTGCACAACTGACAAGAAGATCAGCTCTTCATAGAACCCCCAAGACCAAGTCTGACAAAGGGCTTCACAGGTACTAGTTCAGTCAGAGAGAGAGAGTGAGCGAGTGTGGAGAAATATTCTGGGTAGAGATTTTAATGTTCATATATGTCTTCACTGCAGGAAGCTCAGTCAGATAACAATCCACAATATAGAAGAGAGGCAAATACCTGGGCAGAAACTGGTAGGACAAGTTTCGTTTACCATTTAAGAATAGTCTGCATAGTGAAGGAAGGTTTGTGGTATATTCTCTGCTTCTTTCCCTTCTGTGTATTAGGCACCTTCAGAGTCGACGGCGAGACATATAGCAGTCACTAGAAGTAAGGGGTGCCAGTCGAAGTACAGGTATTCTCTTCTCTGTCCACTTCCCCTTTCCCTGCTGCTGGTGGTCTTGCTCTTGAAGCGAGGGTACTGGTGGAAGGGTGATCGGGACATTCGTCAGTACTGCCCCTGCGAAGCGTTGGAGCACCAGGACATCGTGACAGTTGGACATTACTTAGTGTCCCCCTGTTGCACTCAGTTGTGGTTATTAATAACCTATTTCAATTTTAGAAAAGTTCACAAAAATTTGTTGTGTCTTTGTATAGATGAATTGCAATTTATTTCATTTTCATGACATCATATTAACCCCTTCAGCGCCGCGCGAATTTTCGCGCTGTGCTGAAGGTTCTAATGAGCCTATCGGCTCATGACGGAACGGTTCCGTCATGAGCACAGCTCAACCGACGCTCATGACGGAATCGTTCCGTCATGAGCATGGAAGGGGTTAATAATCCTTTTACAAAAAGGAGGAATTTGCTATATTTGATATGCACATCAACACTTGTCAGTTTGTAACTCTAGAACATATAATTGTCAATGTATATTTGTTTTTTGAGGGCAACCTTAATGTAAAGTGTTTTTCCTCCTCAAGCACTACCCATGTACAAACTGCCCCACAGCCGTGTTGCAGGTTGTTACATCCATATACAATACAAACACATCAATTGCACATCACAAAAAGTCTCTTCCAGTCATTTGCTGTAAGCATGTATACACCCGTTTTCTTTGTCCAAAGGAATCACGTAGTATTATCCAAAATCCAAGCTTTATTTCTTTTTAAGACACAGTTCTTGACAGCCGACGCGTGTTTCGCCACCTATGGGTTTTCTCAAGGCAAATCTCCAATTTGTACGATACTTTGTCTTCCAATACTGTCGTATAGTAAGCTCCCTTTGAAGGGCGTCCGCCCAATCAACAATATCCAATCTAGTAGCACTCTAGCAGAGGTTGTAGTTGTCCTCGTTTTCACTGTGGAGCCATGATAAGTTCCAACTTGGATTTTAAACACCGTCTTCCACCAAAATCGTGTTCCAAACCAGGTTCCAGCTATTAATAATCCTCACATATGCATGTATTTAATTTGGATCAATTCTTGGTAACTCAAGCTGTTCGACATGACGTATCAATCATCCCTATGCATTTCGGGTCATGGGACCCTTCATCAGGGGACTGTACATCCTAAGAACAAATCAAGCATTTAGGACCATATGTATCAAGGCAAAATGGGTTCGCAAACGCCGAAATTCGCAAAATTCCGGCGTTTGCTAACCCATTTTCGCTAAATGGTATGTATGAAACACTTTTGGTGCAAAATAAGGAATCCCTAAATTTGCTATTACTTATTTTGCGATTGCATTTAAGGAATTGCAAATTTTGCGATTCCTTAAAAAACATTCCAAAATGCCATTAAGGAATCGCAAATTACCACCAACTTCTAGTTGGTGGTAAGTTGCGAATTCTTTTAAAAAAGCATTTTTTTTAAAATCAAAAGGTGCCATGTGACGCTCATACATGCCCTTAGGGCATTATGTGCGCCATATGCGCACACATGTCATTTTCAGGGGTGCAGCAGGGTGTTCTTGAGACACCCCTGCACCCTTGAAAATATTCACAATTTGCGATTAGCAGATTGCGATTCGCAATTTCCCCTTCATTCCTATGGGCCTCCTGGCCCATAGAAATGAATGGGAAATTATTGCTTAATTGCGATTAGCAATTTTCTAATCGCAATTATGGAATTTAAAGGAATCGCTATAAAGAAGCGATTTTCTACATACATACCATTTTGCGATTTCTAAATAGCGATTCCTTAGAAATCGCTATTTAGGAATCGCAAAACGGAATTTTGATACATATGGCCCCAAGATCTTAAGGTACAATACCAGAAAAAAAAACAAATGTAATAATTACAAGATTATGCATTAGGTGGCTGTGCAACGGTTCCATAAACATGAACGCTGAGTGATACGGGTGAGGGCGTGTGCCAGAACACATTGTTAAAAAACGAGGTGTGGGTGTTATAGAGAAAATTGTTCCGTGTGCACGATAGCAAAATACTTTTCAAGCCAAAGTTTTTTTTTTTTTAAAAGAAAGGTGTCCCAGTGCTCTAAGTGTGCCGGACGACATCCGCAAGTTATTAATCAAGTGCTTAGGTGATTCAAGAAAACAACGACAATGGGCGAACTTTCACGCGAGTAGAAGATACGAGAGTGAGGCATACCAGGAAGGTACCAAATGAAATATACTTCTCGTAGTGTCAATGTTTTGCTATCTGTAAGAAAGAAATTAATATCCATGTGTCAAGGTGCAAAAAGTCACCACTAAGGGTGCAAAGGTCACCCATGTATCTGGGTGCTAACAGTCACCCACATTTTAAAACAAAGAAAAATTAAGAAAGAAGGTAGACTAAGGTAATCCTAGGTGTAAAAATGTCCTAATGTGAGAGGGAAAATAATTCTACATCCTCTGTTGCCCTCACACACCCCGGGGGGTGTCTTGCTTCATCATAGGGCATTTGCTCCTCGTAGGGCCGGCGCTGCATTCCCTACGGGGCCCCCGAAGGGTCACTTTATCGGAGATCTTTTTTTAGGATTGCCGGATGTTGCATGCGGGTGTGTGGGGATTGGGTAAAAGGAGGGTTTGCCGCCTGTATTTCCTTTCGGCAAGCCTCTGGTCGAGTCAGGGGTAGGTGCACAAGAGGCAGCACCCATATAAAATTGTGTTACCCAGGAGCGGCTTCCATGTAGCAGCTGTAACCACTTTGAGGGTATACAGACCCGCCCTGGCTGAGTTAAGAGGGTTCTCATTTTAATCTTTACCTATTATAGCACGTGCACTACACTGTTTATTATTGTGGTCCTGAAGAAGAGCCAATGACTTACTGGCAACAGAGGCGAGAAACATGTTGGCCTTGACTTTTGATACCTAGGCCGAATGGGCCCTTTTAGGGTCAGTCATTTTTTACACTATCACGTGCACATAAATTGATTTACCCTCCTTTTACCCTTGTTGGTGACTTTTTGCACCTTGACACATGGGTGACTTTTGCACCCTTGTTGGTGACTGTCTGCACCTTAATCTAGGAACTTTGTCCTCCTGTTGATAAATAGATATATATTAGGAGCATGGACACTGGACCTTTATAGCTCCTTGGTCCCCCCCCCTCTTTGTTTAATAAGAAAGAAATGAATACACAAATTTTTAGAAAGGGATGAACACGTAAAAGACTCTGAAACCCGAGAGTATCGGGAGACAGGTCCCGCTTACCGATAAACAGGAGAGTGCCGCGGACCAAGTTCTATTATGGGTTCAAAACAGGTCCTTGCTCCTGGCATACGCGGCGATGGTTTACGAAGGATATCAGGAATCGTGCAAACAGTGTAATGGACCTAAACAGAGGACTGGCAGAGTGCATCCCTTTCATACAGATATGGCGGGTGGAGAGCGTCATAATTGTTTGACCCCACGTAACTTAGAAATGAGAAGTGACCTTAATGAATATCATAACTATCGGTGGAATAGAAGAACTACCAATGGGATAGAAAAAGTAGACTAGGATATTCAAAATAGAGTGCTGTGAATCTCGGGTGGCTCAAAATGAAGAGAATAGTGGTATTGTGTATGGCGACAGGCGCCATCTTGAGTGGGTATATGAACCGAATGACGCTTTAAGAGGGGAGTGCAAAAAAGGCAAAAGGCAATATAAAACAAATGTAAATGTGATGTGGAATACTGTGAAAGAAATTTACAGAAACACTATAAATGGGCCTAATACTTTCATGCAAAATATAATCAAGACAGAAAGTATTTAACTCCTTCGACGCTCATGACGAGCTCAGCTCGTCATGAGGACACCCCTCGTACACTCATGACGAGCTGAGCTCGTCATGAATGCATTGTTTTATGAGTTATTCAGCACAGCAAGGGAATTGCTACAGCGCTGATGGTGTTAAGAACTTCATACAGTAAGAATATATACAAAAGTCCATATACTCATAGGAAACAACTGTATTCAATACGGTCATTAAGACTCTTAGGTTTGCAAGAGTCCAATTTTTTTATCCACTTGAGTTATTTTTGAAGCAGTCTTTTCCTTTTATCAACTCCTTCTACAATGGGGACAACTTCAAGAACCAGGAAACATAGTTGACTGTTATTATGTCTTTGATTGTTGAAGTGTATTGCTGTTTGAGACTTTTCTGATTTTGTTCTTATACTACTCTTGTGTTCTGTTAGCCTTTCTTTAACTTTCCGCTCTGTTTTCCACATAAGGGAGTCCACAAGGACGCTTCAGTAAATATATGAGATTTTTAGAGTCGCAGGTAGCAGTAGTTCGCAGTTTGATAGGAGTCCCCTTAGTAGAGTGTGGCATGATGGTTCCTTTTATGATGTTATTGCACTGGCTGCAATTTAAACATGGAAGGGTTCCTTTGTGTTTAATGGTATCTTGTAGTTGTGGTCTGGATAGTAGTTCCTTTAAGTTTTTAGTGCGCTGGTATGCAAATAAAGGTTGAGCGTTGAAGATACCATTGAAGTCACTCTCATTTTGTACAATTGGCCAATATTTCAACAATATTTGTTAAATTAGATAACTTTGTGTAGAGAATTTGGATACAAAAACAGGTCTGTGGCTGGTATCAGATTTGTTTTGACAAGATAATAACTGTGTCCTCTCAATGTTGTTGGTTGCATTCACTAGTAATAGAGTGGGGTATCCTCTTTCCTTACATTTTTTAATCATTTTGTTCATGTTGGTCTCAAAAATTTCGTTATTGTATGAGATCCACTTAGCTCTGAGCATTCGAGAATAAGGTAGTTGTTGTTTCAGAGAGAATTGATGGCAACTGTTAAAATGTAATGTATTGTTTCTGTCTGTGCATTTTGTGTACATGTCCGTTATCAGTTTCTTCCCTTGTTTGGCTACGAGTACATCCAAGAATGGTAACTGTTTCAGGTCAAATGAATAAGTGAATTTTACCTGGTCATCTATGGTGTTCAGATGGTCTAAAAATCTTAAGAGGTCTGCTGTCTCTCCTTTCCATGTCATGAAGATATCGTCGATGTACCTCCAGTATTTTAAGATGTTGTTAGTCCAGTTCGGGTTGGACAAAATGTTGTTGATTTCCAGTCTGTACATGTAGAGATTGGCATAACAAGGGGCGGCATAATTGCCCAATGATGTACCAGATAATTGCTGGTAGTACTCATCATTCCATCGAAAATAACTGTGGGGTAATGTAAATTGTAGTAGTTCTAACAAAGCTACAAGTATGCAATCCTCACTGTAACTTCTTATTACCTTGGAATAAGGAAGTCACTGCATAAGGATACAACTAAGGATAAACATGCTTAAATTAAGTTTTCAATGTAGAATAAGGATAAAATGCATCAGATTTCCCATTTAAGATTTCCCATTGAATAATCCATGCAGTGAATATAGCTTCCTAATGGCACATCTATGAGAAAGAAATGCAAATGAGGTGCAGAGGGGGATGCAAAATAAAGTTACACAGGACTAAAATGAGGTCCAGACACAGCAGTGTATCTACCAGGACCAGAAATAATGTTCAGCAGGTCAAACAAGATCACACATGGATATTGAAGTTCAGTGGGTCTAATGACCACATATGGTGTCTTGATGGGCAGTTAAAGCACAGGAGCCAGAATTAATCAGTGTGTCAGTCAAGAATACAACATTGTAAAATATTTGTGGTTGACATTTGACTGTCACTTGTGTTATCAGGGACACGTGTAATGCTGTGCGAACATCCCTACCCATTTCAAGAGTGCTGAGTTCATGTGATTATAGAGGCTGTTTTTCACACTCTTCTGGATTGTTGTTTAATACTATTATGTTAAGGAGGTCCTATATAACAACTGGCAACACCTGTTCCCATGTACTTGTTGCATTTAGTCTGATGTCATTCTGTGGTGAATACTGAATATTTATATGGGCCGGGATGCCCGCCACCCCTTCCACCACCAATCCCAATGGGAGGAGACAGACACAGTTTTGAACTTTTGGAAGGCAGGGGGGCCTCACGACCCCCCGGCCGTATTTATTAAAATATGAAACAAAATTTAAAACTTTAAATTAAAACGTTTCATGTATCATGTACAAATTCAACTTCAATTACATTTGATGAAGACAGGTATTCAGGCTAACCTTAACAAATCTCTAATACAAAGATTTCCTAGCCGAGTCTAACATCATGACAAATGCATTACATTCGAATTTGTACATCCTGACATTAAGGGCCAACGGCAAGGTCTTAACCGGTGTCAGATCCCTATCACCAAATTCCCGCCCTCACGTGTGAGTGGCGCATGCGCAGAGGACTTTACCCCCGCAGCCAACTGTAACTTCCCTTGTCGTGGGGGCCCCCTTTCACTCGACGCCATCTTAAGGTTGTCCGAGTTCCCGTGCGAGGTATCCGTAAGAAGGACAGCGTGGACTCCCCCCCCCTTTCCCCGCACTCTCTTCCACCGGAGCGGATATCCGGCCCCCGTGAGGTTCCGTGACGATTTGAACCCGTGTTTTCAATATTGTCGTAAATATATCATTTTGGTATCAGTGAACCGCGAATGATCCATTTAGCATATCCTGGTGTTTTCGCTATGCTGCGAGCAAGAGCACTCCTGTTATGAACATATTTCTGATCTACCCATGGCATCCATCTTAGATTACGGCAGCCATTTTGTATTTCTTGCCCTCACATAGTCAATGGACACGCAGTGACCTCTTTCACTTAAGGACACGTAAGCTTTAGCCGGCGATTCACCTTGCTAGTGACACGTGCACCTTAGGACAGAACACGCCATGGCTGCATGACTCAGCAGAAGCTGCCTCCTCTGCCTGAGGCCAGTCCTGCTATACTGGTTCTCGTGTTCGTTGGCCTGATCATGATTAGGCGGCCGAAGCTGTTAGCCTTGCCCATTTACGACCCACAAACATCTCTTATCCTGCTTTTCTATCTTCTGCACCTGGCTCTGCTCCTTTCCTTCTGGGCCTTTATTAGGGGGAGGTAACGAAATTTACGATGAGGCGGTCCGGCTCTTGAATGAAAAGTTGACATGGGATTATGACGGAACAGTGGGAACCCCTCGTTCGTAATGTTTTGACATCAGATATTGTTGACGATTCCTGTGTAACGCCAAATATTCATTGTTTAGGACACAAAGGTTTAGAAATGTACTAACATGTAAAGAATTTGCCCCAAGCCTAAAATTTAGTATTTAAGGAGCAACCCACTTTGTACAAATCAAACAGGCTCCTAGATACTGCCCGTGTGTAGTTTCTGTGACTTCTGTGTCCCTGCAGTAATAAACCTTTGGTCTTTGACGCCACCATCGAGAAGCCCGTGTTTCTGTTTATTTGTGCACCGAGACAGGTAGAACTCCGGGGTCTTCGGGTGTTATCCCTGACACCTCTGGACGGAACCAAAAAGTCCAGAACTCCAATTGGCACCCAACGTGGGGCGACGTCATTCGGTACCGGTCCAAAAGCCTGAAGAGTTCGAGAAGCTTCGTGTGAAGATTCCTGAGGGAGGCGCCCCACTTCATCGATCCCGGCATATCGCAAAAGTGGCCCGAAGTTCTCTTCCACAAGGGTTCCCGTTCGGACGGCTGCAGTGGTCCGTTGCCTTGACCGTCGCCCTGTCTTGGACCCGAGGTGCAGACCTTAGTACGGCGAGACGTGACGGGTTTCTCCTTGGTGACGTCTTCAGTGCCTCAGTTAAGTATTAAGTGGTTGCTAGTTGGTTACTTCGTAAGGGTTGCTCCTGTTTGAATAATCCTTTTAGTTCTTGGTTTGGTTTGGTTTCGTAAGATTATCACTGGTTGTTCTAGTTACGATAATCATTTGGTTTAGTTTGGGTATCAATACATTTGTTCGCTTTGGTAGGCCTAAGTTCTTGGTTCGAGTGCGCACCTTTTTGTTTGTGTTTTGTCTGTTTTGTGTTCCGGATTATAAAATGGTAAGTCGGAAAAATTGTATGTTGTCGTGTTTTGGTTGCAACAGTGATTCCCGGTTGGAGGACTCATGTCTGGTTCCTCCGATTGGAACTCCCCTTTATGATCTGTACTGTAAGTTTGGAGTGGGTCCTATATCTTATAATGAGGTGTGGATCCGATATACAGAGAAAGACGGTGTCCTTAGTTGGCCACTGCATGGTAGTTTTGAACCCGAAGTTCTTGATAATTTGGAAATGAAATTGTTTAAGAAGAAAGCCCGGCCGGCAATGTTTGATTCTTTCCGTTATTGGCGAAAAGAATCTAAACAGAGAGAAATTAAAAAGTTAAAGAAAGAACAGAAAGAGCAAGAGTTGACTTTAGAACAGTCTGCTAAGCAGCTGCAACTCAACGAGTCTGAGAAAGCAATGGAGGTGGCCAATAGAGAGCGTAATTTAGCGATAGATAAGTGCTATCCTGCCTTGCCATCGAGTACAGCTAAGATAGTAGAGGACCCCGAAAACGATCCTCTGTTGTCTTACTTGTTACGATCACCCCCACCGTATGCACAGGGTGCTACGGCTCCACCTTTACCGAATGTTCAATTACCGTTTGCTGGGCAGCCTGGTATTCCTGCTCCTGCTCCCCTGAATCAAGCTCCTGTACCTCCTGTGGTCAATGTTAATGTTCCTCCGGCACCCCCTCTTCCAGGGTTGCCAGCTCCTTTGCCTATGCCTGTACCGCTTATGCCTGTTGTTTCACAAGCTGTCTTGCCTGCTACTCCTACTGTTCCTGTTTTATCTGTTCCAACTGCTACTCTACTTACGGCTTCTGCTAGCATTATGACTCCGCTTTCTGTTCGTCGGAGAATCACTGATTCTGTCTCTAATATTCTATCTCCCTTCTATAAAACTTTAATTAAGACTTCTGCCTCTGACTCTGTGCAGAGACGTAGTCAGCTTCCCAGTACAGAAGAACGGGGAATATTAGATTCCACAGCTCTTAGATGGATTTCAAAAAGTGGAAGATACAGTGCTAGAGATGTATTAGATACATTTATGCAATGGAATGAACCGACACAGCGATATGTGTTTGATGAAATGTGCTCCCTTTTGCGTGAGGAATTGGAAGAGGATGACTCTGAATCAAATCTAGAAGAATTAATTCAGGTCCAAAAGGAATTTGCTGCAGGTATGATAGTTGGTCAGAGTATAAAGGAAGCGATGGAACTGATTTTAAGTTATAGGAATGATCCATCCCTTCGTTCACCAAGAGAGTTAGAGAAACGTAGTACGAAACAAGGTCGCCAATATCCTATGAGGGAGGTTCCTCCAATTTGGCGCGAAGCTGTACAAGCTGATGCACATCGTGGTATTGCTGCCGCTCCGGCCCAATTCCAGAGAGTGTGGATACACATTCCGTGGAAGCGAGCTGAAGTGTTAGCAGTGAAACAGGCCTTGCCAGATCCGCGTAAGAATCCAGCCGGATATTGCAAAGAGTTGGCGCAAACAGTTGAAGCTTGCGTAATGAATTTAGCGGACATTGACATGCTATTTGGTAATGTAGTACCGCAACCAATTTGGGCTAAAATTCAGAAAGAAAATCATCCAGTTGCCCTAGGTGGTGATTGGGCAGCTATAATAGCAGCGGATGGTCAACAAGTAGGTGGTTCCAAACCCGAACCTCTGATTGCTGATTTGCCTGGTAGAATAATCGATTTAATGAAGACTCTGATGCCAGCATTGCGCGTTAACTGGGACAAGTTGTCCGCATGCAGGCAGAAGAAGGAGGAAAGTGTCTCCGACTTTTTCACAAGGTTTGAAGAGACTTTCGTAGATCATAGTGGTCAGGATATGAGCACGGAAGGAGGACAGAGACTATTTGTTGATAAATTTGTACACAATCTGTTACCAGAGCTTAGTAATAAATTAAAAGATTCGGAAAGTGCGTGGGCTGTCTCTACGACTGCGCAAATACTTGCAACTGCCCAGTACTACGAAAATAGGGATAAAGAAGAGAAGGAAAAGTCAGATAAGAAAACGAAAGATTTAAAAACTAAATTTCTTTTGCAGCAAGCATATCCGCCTCGCACGAATCAGACTAACACGCAGCAAGGGTCATATCAAAGGACAGATTATGATTCTCAGAGACCGCAATACCAATGGAATCAGTGTGCTTATTGTAAGAAAGAAGGTCATTATAAGAATGAGTTTCCAGTATTAGCACAAAACAATGCTGCAGCAGCTCAGAGAGGTCGTGGTGGTTCTATGCAAAATTCTAGAGGTCGAGGACGAGGTGCTATGCCTCCACAAACGAATGATCGCCCTTCTAATTATTTTGATCAGCGAAATGGACAGTCTGCCCAACAAAATAGATCTCAACAGTATCATGTTGAAGACTACTGTGAAGCTAGTGAGGAATTTCAGCAAAGTGAGTACTAGGACAGCCATAGACAAAGAGAGGGAGTAGTATCAGTTCCAGTAGATCAGAGTGGGCCTTATGTCGCAGTAGCAACATCAGGTGTAGTCGAACCGTTTCTGTTGGATACTGGTGCAGCAAAAAGTTCTATCATTCATGCGAAACTCCCTGGCGCACCTTTGTCTAGCTTAACAAATGTTTCTGTAGGTTTTTCAGGCGCCCCTGTTTACAACCCCGTATCTGGTCCTTTGTCTATTTCTGTTGGACCC
This sequence comes from Lissotriton vulgaris, assembly GCF_964263255.1. NCBI lineage: Eukaryota > Metazoa > Chordata > Amphibia > Caudata > Salamandridae > Lissotriton > Lissotriton vulgaris. The sequence continues at coordinate 625,111,267 of NC_141689.1, forward strand.
CGTCAATTGAAAGCACCATTGATTTTGACAACCGGTTGTAATGAAAATCTGCTTGGTTTAGACTTGTTAAAACGCCTGTACGCGACATTGTACTGTTCTCCGGCAGGAGTACAGCTTACATTGGGTAAGAGAATCATCTCTCCAATGTATTTGTCGATGGATGCGCTCCCACCAGAGCTGCGTTCTCTCCCTGATACTCTTTGGGCGACTGGTCCTAACGATGTAGGTCTTTTAGAAATTCCACCATATGTAGTCACTTTGAAAGCGAATGTCAAATTTCCACGAATTCCACAATACAAGATCTCTAGTGAAGGTGAACGTGCGCTTTTATTGATTGTGCAAGATTTGATCAAGAAAGATGCAGTAGAAGAAACTAGAGGAAATGTCTGTAACAGTCCTGTATTGCCAATTCTGAAACGCACTGATCCTTCAAAGCCTCCAGTCTATAGGTTTGTAATTGATCTTAGAGAGGTTAACAAAATTGTGATTCCGCAGTTTCCTGTGGTTCCAGACATTACCGCATTGTTAACGTTGATTCCTGCTACAGCCACATGGTTTTCAGTTATCGACTTGAAAAATGCCTTTTTCAGCATTCCGATACCCGAGGAAAGCAGAGATATTTTCGGCTTCTCTTTAGGAGGTCGAAGCTTCAGGTTTAAACGTGCTCCACAAGGCTTTTGTGAGAGCCCATCCATTTACAGCCAGGCATTAAAAAGTCAGTTAGATTCCTTTGTACTTCCTCCTGGTTCTGCTTTAGTGCAATATGTCGATGATCTTCTAGTGGCTGCCGATGACAAGGAAACTTGCAAAGCAGCTACAATTTCTTTATTGCATCATTTGTCTAGTTTGAATCACAAGGTGTCACCTTCGAAAATGCAATATTGTTGCCAAGAAGTGACCTACCTAGGTCATCTCTTGTCAAAGGAGGGAAGAAAGTTGACCCCAGAGAGAATAAAAGCAATTACGCAGATGAATGTTCCTAGCACACAGAGGTAATACCTTTTTAGGTATTACCTCATACTGTAGGCAATGGATCCCGAATTTTTCTCTTTTGGCAAAACCATTGGTAGCTTTGACTGGGAAAGATGTTCCGAGTCCGGTGCCATGGTCTGCCGAATGTCAGCAGAGTTTTTCTGAGTTACGAAATGCATTGTGTTCAGCTCCTGTATTGGGTACACCCGACTACAGTAAGCCATTCACGCTCTATGTTCACGAGAGAGAAGGTTGCGCGTTGAGTGTTCTGACACAGAGATTTGGTGATAAACAACGCCCTTGTGCGTATTTTTCATCAACATTAGATCCGGTAGCTAGAGCATTGCCTAGTTGTTTGAGAGCTACAGCAGCAGCTGCAGCTTCCATTCGACAATCTGCTGGTTTGGTGATGAACAACATGCTAGTGGTTATGGTTCCTCATGCTGTGGATACACTCATGAACCGAACCAAGACACAGCACCTTACCAGTGCTAGATTATCAGGCTACGAGCTGACACTGCTAGCGAGTCATATCCAGATCAAAAGATGCAATGTATTGAATCCAGAAACATTGTTGCCGACTAATCAGGAGTCGAGTGATTCGGAACCACATGACTGTTGTTTCAGAACCGAGGAAGAGACAAAAGGATGAATTGATCTTAAAGTCATTCCGTTACCAGATCCAGATGGCACGTTGTACGTTGATGGGTCTTGTTTTAAATTGGAGAATGGTGATGTGACTGCTGCTTACGCAGTAACGACTTTGAGTACGATTGTGGAGACTGCAAGAGTGAATCAGAATTCTGCCCAAGCTGCAGAATTGATCGCACTAACGAGAGCGTGTGTTTTAGATAAGGGAAAGAGAGTGAATGTGTTCACAGATAGTCAGTACGCGTTCGGCGTGGCCCATAGTTTTGGCCGTTTGTGGAAAGAGAGAGGTTTCATTACGTCCCATGGGACTAAGATTCAACATGGTCAGCTAGTTAATGACTTGTTGGAATCTCTAACCTTGCCGACTGAAGTTGCGATTGTGAAGTGCAGTGCTCATAGAGCAATCACGGATGATGTTGGTCGTGGGAATGCTTTTGCTGATGAGACCGCTAAACAGACAGCTAGGAATATGATGAGTAGAATGTATGTTGCAACGTCTGCAAGATGGATTTCTGAGTCTGGAATGTGTGAGGATACAGTGGAAAGTGTGAAAGAAATTCAGAAAGAGGCGACTGAGGAGGAAAAGCTTGCATGGAAAGAGAATACGGGTAAATTGGACTCGAGTGGGTGTTGGATTGACTTGTCAGAGCAGCAGCGTTGGATGTTGCCTGATGCGTATGTGCTTGCAGTAGTAACGATGGCGCACGGAGCAGCGCACATTAGTTCTAAAGGGATTTGTAAGATGTTGGCTCCAGTCTGGAAGAATGATGGGATTAGTAAGTGTGCAGAGAGAGTGGTGAGAAATTGCATGATATGCCTGATGCATAATCCTGGCAAGGGAATCCCCACACCTGCTGGTCATTTCGCTCCTCCTTCTTGCCCATTTGAAGTGATTCAGTTAGACTTCATTCACATGGATCGTTGCAACAATCTAAAGTACGTCCTTGTGGTAGTCTGTGCTTTTTCCAGATGGATCGAAGCATATCCACTAAAGGACAACACTGCCTTGTCCACTGCCAAAATCCTTCTCAAAGAATACTTCCCCAGATTTGGAATGCCACGGATTGTATGGTCAGATAATGGAAGTGAATTCGTAGGGAAAGTTATGCAGAGTGTGTGTGCCGGCTTAGGGATAAAACAGAAGTTCCACAGTGCGAATCATCCCCAGTCTGCTGGTTTAGTTGAGGGTTATAATGGCACCCTCAAACTGAAACTTGCTAAGATACAGGCATCCACGGGTTTGCCCTGGCCAGATGCACTACCTTTGGCTCTGTTATCCACAAGAGCAACTGTGCATTCTAGAGTAGGGCTTAGTCCGTATGAAATTGTATTTGGTCGTCCTGCAAATGTTTGGGGGGTACCTAGACCGAAGGAGTTTAAGCAGCTGGAATACTCAATGTTAATTGATTACCTTTTCGACTTGACTGCTAAATTGAGTCTTATTCACCAACAGGTTTTCGATGCGTTGCCAAAGCCACCGGAGAGTCCAGGTCATCAGCTGAAACCAGGTGACCAAGTGGTCATACGAAATTTTGGACGGACAAGAAATCTCCAACCCAAATTCGTCGGACCATTCCAAGTCTTGTTGGCGACGAGGACTGCTATACGTGTGGCTGGCCGAAAGAACTGGATCCATGCAACGCACGCCAAGCGTGTGCCCCTGCCGCTTCCTTTTGACAACTGGGTGAAGAAAGGAATCGGTGCCTCTGAAACTGAACAAGTCCCCAGGTTCATCCCTTTCAGTGATGCAGAACTAATCACTGATTCACCGAACTCTGACTCCCCTTCTGAAACTGCTCCTTTGAACTCCGAACATTTGTCCTCTGCATCAAAAGAACATTTGCCATCTGCGACCTTGAAAATTGCAACCCCTGCTGAAAATACACTGTTTCCAGATCAAACAGCTCCTGCAAAATTGAGATACAATTTACGATCTCGCAATATGGACAAATAAAGCAGGAAACTGCCTATTTTACACATTTGAATTTTGATACATTGCCTCCAGCCAGGAAGTTTGCTAATATTCTGTATTGTTATGTTGTTTTAAAATTGCCTTGCCGTCTGGGTAGCCGTAGGGTCGTGGCTGTGTGCCTAGTTGAATCTGCGGGGGTCAGACACAAGGTAGATCTTTCTGTTAGTTCTGGGAACTCCCAGGGCTGATAGAGGCATTTTCATCTACGTACACATCATCAGTGGTCGCGAGCGGATTGTAGAAGATGGAGCTTCCTGAGCTGCAACGAGAGAATGTAATTTATGTTCGCAGAAACAGACTTTACAAAATCCTTCATAGCAAATGTTTTCTGATGCAATGTGCAATTACGTTTTTGATTATTTTAATAACGTTGGTGGGTGGAATCGTCTTTTGTATGAATTTAATTTTTACACCGGTAACAACTACAGTACCTCCCCTTGATCCTGCTTCTTCTACTGTTGCTTCTTATCATTCTTTTCACTCGTTTCCTGAATATGAACAAGCTCGACGCTCAGAATTCATTAATAACACTTTTGTACAGCTCTTGCATCAACACCAACTGGTAGTTAACACAACAGACTGCTGGGTGTGTGGTTTGATACCCCACACTATGGATAAAGGCATTCCCTATCTAGTCTTGCCTTTCAGCTATAATGGATCATTTCAGGCCTTCCAGACCATTTTTGCCTATGCCCTTGAGACCTATCCTCCGCGTCCACCACGTTCCACTAAATACAACTCTGCCAATAAAGCTTTAGTCCAGGGAATCATTGACATGATTAGAGACGTCAATAACACTCCATCTTACCCTAGAGATGAATTACGGGTATATTTGAGTTGGAATTCTACAGAGTATCGCATTAGTTTGGGAGAAAGCAAGCGTAAGAGCTCCGCTCCAGTCTGGGTTGTACCTCACCGAGGTCAAGTTTGTTTGCAAGGAAATGGGAGAAATCCGAGAGCTCAGCTAGGGAAGAGTGAGTGCGTTGAGACTTACGTGTTTCCGTCTAACTCTTCCCCTGCCTTTCTTACTGCTAGGGGTACCTACTTCATCTGTCAGGACAGAGCCTATACATGGTTGCCTGCTGACTTTTCAGGTTCATGCTATATTGCTCGACTGTTGCCTCCAACATACACTGCTTCTTCAGATTACCACAAGACCAGAGTAGCAAGAGGTGTTTTCAGCAAGGAAGATACCGCTGGTCAGGAAGCTGGAGACTTCTTCAAAGGTTTCCTTCCGTTCTGGGGGCCTACGGCCAATAGTAGAAATCTACGTCAGCTAACACGGGTAGTTGAATCTACTATTACAGAAACTGCTGGTGCTCTTAGTAATTTAACAGCTGAGCTTCAGGCGGATCGTCTCATGACGTTGCAGAACCGTATGGTTCTAGACGTAATACTTGCAGATCGAGGTGGGGTATGCAGAATGATCCAATCGAGCTGCTGTGTTTTTATTCCCAACAATGCTCCGACTGTCTATGAAGCGATCTCTAAGCTTCACAAGATTTCCGACTCTATACACGTAGACAAGGGGAACTGGTCCTTAATGGAGTGGCTTTGGACTCTACTATCAGCGTGGGAATGGAAGGTTCTGATGGTCATTGGTATCATCCTAGTATTCTTGTTCTCGTGCTGCCTTATTATCCAATGTGGTCCCGCTTTGTGTAGTCTCTGTGCTGCAACCTGTTTCAGAAAACCACCTGCGTTTGGAGACAAGGCGCGAGAAAGGATGATGATACAACAACATGTCATTGACCTGATGAGCATCGAAATAGACTCTGACGTAGACTGAGTAATTGCCTATGTAAGGGCAAAAGGAGGGTCTGAGGTTCCGTGACGATTTGAACCCGTGTTTTCAATATTGTCGTAAATATATAATTTTGGTATCAGTGAACCGCAAATGATCCATTTAGCATATCCTGGTGTTTTCGCTATGCTGCGAGCAAGAGCACTCCTGTTATGAACATATTTCTGATCTACCCATGGCATCCATCTTAGAATACGGCAGCCATTTTGTATTTCTTGCCCTCACATAGTCAATGGACACGCAGTGACCTCTTTCACTTAAGGACATGTAAGCTTTAGCCGGCGATTCACCTTGCTAGTGACACGTGCACCTTAGGACAGAACACGCCATGGCTGCATGACTCAGCAGAAGCTGCCTCCTCTGCCTGAGGCCAGTCCTGCTATACTGGTTCTCGTGTTCGTTAGCCTGATCATGATTAGGCGGCCGAAGCTGGTAGCCTTGCCCATTTACGACCCACAAACATCTCTTATCCTGCTTTTCTATCTTCTGCACCTGGCTCTGCTCCTTTCCTTCTGGGCCTTTATTAGGGGGAGGTAACGAAATTTACGATGAGGCGGTCCGGCTCTTGAAAGAAAAGTTGACATGGGATTATGACGGAACAGTGGGAACCCCTCGTTCGTAATGTTTTGACATCAGATATTGTTGACGATTCCTGTGTAACGCCAAATATTTATTGTTTAGGACACAAAGGTTTAGAAATGTACTAACATGTAAAGAATTTGCCCCAAGCCTAAAATTTAGTATTTAAGGAGCAACCCACTTTATACAAATCGAACAGGCTCCTAGATACTGCCCGTGTGTAGTTTCTGTGACTTCTGTGTCCCTGCAGTAATAAACCTTTGGTCTTTGACGCCACCATCGAGAAGCCCGTGTTTCTGTTTATTTGTGCACCGAGACAGGTAGAACTCCGGGGTCTTCGGGTGTTATCCCTGACACCTCTGGACGGAACCAAAAAGTCCAGAACTCCACCCGGGAAATTCTGGGGAGGGGCATCTAGCCATCTCCCCCTGGGAGGGGCCTTTGGCCGTCTCCCCCTGGGCGACCCATCCGTAATGGGTGCCGCCCCCCGTGGGAGGGGCCAATGGCTGCCTCCCCCTGGGCGCTCCCATCCATAGTGGGTGGCGCCCCCCTAGGGACCTTGAAATCACTGCTCACCGATCATGACCTTACTGCCCGACCGAAGACTAAATAAATACGACAATTAGTTACCTACTATGGGAAAGAAAACCTATGTTTACTCTTGTAAACAGCATGATAAATCCACTGACTTCAACATTGCTACAAAGGAAAAAAGGTCCTAAAGCACAGAACAATCTTTATTGCATCCATTACTTACATTTCTACAAGGGAGAAAAGGCCTATAAGCAAGTATTCAATTACATGCATACTCTTGTCATCAATTCACGATGAAAGCAACTATTCCAATAAATATGTTTTATTCCAATCAAATAGCAACATACGACTTTATTCATTCCAAATATTTTGCAACAGGGGCTGGTGAGTGGGTCAAAAAACTGCAGCTTGTTCCCTTGAGGGCTCATGAGCGACGAGTGGTGCAGCCTTCAGAGCGCAGGAACAAGAGGACGCTTCCTTGGATTCCCGCGCCTTTTATCCAGCAGCGGGAAGGCGGGGCCGCGCCCCCATCACGCCCATCGGTACACGGACTTCCGGGCGGGTGTTTAGGACAACCCTTTTTGGGCGGTAGGGGCGTGCTCCGGCCACGCCGCTATGGGCATACCGGCCGGGACCCGCCCCCCGCCCGCAATGGCTTCCCGGGGGATCGGGGCACCCATCCATACGTTCGGGGTGACCGAGTGGTCTCCCCTTTCCATATGGGCCAGGATTCCTGCCACCCCTTCCACCACCAATCCCAATGGGAGGAGACATACACTGCTTGACCTTGAAATCACTGCTCACCGATCATGACCTTACCGCCACAGGCCAGATAGTTGACCGACTATCTGGCACCCCCCACACCTCCTATAGGTCACGTCTCCTCAAACCCACTAGCCAAGCTATCATGTCTCCTATAAGTAAGTCATTACCCACCCTGGACAGGTGTACCCCATCATCAGAATAACAGTGATTACCCCAGATGCACCCATGAGATATGCTTTGGAGATGAGCAGAACGAAACAATTTCTCCATTTTATTGTTGACCCTCTTTACCGAATGGTTCAACGCTGTTGTGGACAAACCACCCCGCCATACCCTCCTCAGAATCATGTGAGACCAAGCAATCGTACATCCCAGGAGCCTTTTTCTAGCCAGCTAACTACAGAAAGTATGTGCTCAACTAAAGCTCGTCTGCCCAGTTTTACCAAGTCATTGCCCCCAATGTGCACTATGACTACAGATGGCGGTGACCTGTGCCGCCCTAATAATTCCTCCACAAAACTTTGCAGTCGGTCAATACACAGGCCGCCCTTCCCATGGAAGGACACCCTGAACCCATATTCCTCAGTTGTGTGGATCGCATCACCTGTCTTGAATATGTCCCCGGCACGCCTCACGTATGAGTGGCCCACGACCCAGACCACACGTCCTCCATTCCGTAATCCTGATGCGGTGGTTAGCTGATACTGGGCCGGTCCCAATTTCCGCCCTGCGTCACAGGCTCGTGAAACTGTAATCCAAACAAAAGACAACAAGCGTGAGTGCACTTCATCAGTAACTTACAACATGTGCAGTCGCACGTACCTCTTGAAACAATTCGAAGACCAGCGGCCTAACTGTATCACCTCATCTGCCTGCAGACCTAGAGCCGTAGCTTCTGTAGCGGCCCCTATCCTAAATGAATGTGTCCCAAAATCACTCGGGTTCAAGCCCGCTGCTGCAATCGTAAATGCCAGCACCCTTTGAAACTGAAACCTTGTCAACGGGGTGCCGTCCGTATGTCGCAGCAAGGCCCCCCCCCCACGTTGTCAACCTTTGTTTTAGGTAGGCCTCCACATGCCTCAATGGACAACCGGGACTACCTGGAGCGCGCTGCAACACAACACTATTCCCCTGGGCCTCCTGGTCCGTCTTTGACCTGGCTATGAGATCAGCAGAGAATCCCCCCTTACTTGGATGTGATCCCTGCGCAGACCTCCTTCCGTATCTCTCTTATTTGCCGCCACTAGCTCGCTCACCCGCAGGGCCCCATAGAACGCTAATGTGAACGCTGCCCGGAATAGTATTACCTCGCTAGGTGAGGAGCATGTCTCTTCTAATTTAGCCAGCAAGGTGGTCAATTTATCAAATCCTATAGGGTGCCTGTTATCCTTTCTGCCCCCTTCTAGGCGCCGCCAACCGCGCAGAGCCTTCCTGACTAGAAAGGAGTCCGTCGGGTCCCTGATACTATGGAGCTGAGCCATAAATGATATGGCGGCCTTATACCGCATTGCGGTTGCCGCGGACCGGCCTTCTCCATGAAGTGCCACTAAAAATTGGACAAAGGACTCCTCCTGCCCCCATCTATGCTCCCCTGCCGGACCCAAAAAGGCGCAGTACGAGCGGAACGCCCCTTCATAAGCTCTCCTTGTCCTGAGCGCTAAACTGGCTGCCACGAGGTTTTGTAGTCTGCGACACCGATTTGCCATAGTGCTTCGGGAAATGGTGCTGCCACTAGCTCCGCTGAGGGTAAACAATCCCTGAAAGCCTGCATTTTGAAACGAGAGAGCGCATCAGCTGCATTATTCAGTACACCCGGCACATGTTTTGCCCTGAACTGTACTTTTAATCGCAAGCATCGTAACACAATTTCTTTTAACAATCGCAATATCCATTTGCAGCGTGCTGCCTGCTGATTAATGCACTCAACCACAGTCATGTTATCAGACCAAAATACCACCAAGCGGTCTCTGAAATCCTCCGGCCATGCCGACAGAGCCACCCAGATGGGGAAGAGTTCTAGAAAGCCAATGTTAATCGTCAAACTGCTAGTTTGCCACCATGCCGGCCATCTTTGTGCCGACCAACAGTTTCCGAGGATCGCACCAACCCCCACGCTGCCTGCCGAGTCGGTCCATTAGCCGAGTTCCTCCGACGAGGCTGGGGGTTTGCTCCAGACCACTCGGCCGTTGAAGTCCGCCAGGAATGCCAGCCAAATGAGCATGTCCTGGCGAACCTCAGTCTCGTGCGGTGGTGCCCTTCCTTGAGGCCTACCATGGACTGGGCAATGGATCAAGAGAAAGGGCGAGCCATTGGTATCACCCTTAATGCAAAGTTAAGCTGACCCACTATCTGCTGCAATTGGTACAATGTCACTTTCTCGGACCGGAAACACTGCAACAAGGAAGCCCTAAATTTGGCGATCTTCTCCGCCGGCAGGCGGAAGCACCCCTCCACGGAGTCTAGTTCTATGCCCAAAAACTCCAGGGAAGTAGTCGGCCCCACTGTCTTACCTGGCGCCAATGGAACCCAGAAACCCCGCATGAGCACGCAGAAGTCCTGCAATGCCCGTGCACAGTCCAGAGTGCCCGCTTGGCCGAGAAAGAGGAAATCATCAAGATAATGCATCACATGTTGGTGCCCTGTGGCCTTTGCGAACACCCACTCCAGAAATGAGCTAAACATTTCAAAATAAGCACACGAACTTGAACAACCCATTGGCATGCACATATCCATGTAGTATTTCCCCTGAAACGTAAAACCCAACAAGTGCTGATCTTGGGGATGCACCGGAAGCAACCTAAATGCAGATTCAATGTCAGACTTTGCTAACATTGCACCGGGGCCTAAGCGATTCAACAGCTCCACTGTGTCATCGAAAGATGCATACTTTACACTGCAAATCACAGGATCAATCGCCTCATTGACGGAGGCCCCCTTTGGTGTCGACAAATTGTGAATGAGCCTGTACTCCCCCGGGTCCCGTTTTGGCACCACCCCTAATGGGGAGCATACAAAATCTGCCGTTGGTGGGTCACAAAAAAGTCCTGCCACTCGCCCCAGGCTAACCTCCTTGGCGATCTTTTTGGCGGCAACCACCGGGTTGTGCTGAACGGACAGTTGGTTCTTACAAGAAGCGGTCCCTCGAAAATCACCCGCCGGGATCCTGAAGCCATATGAGAAGCCATCTCGCAGAATCCCGGCGGACGCATGATCAGGGTATCTGTTCAGCCAAGGGGTCAAAGCCAAGATATCAACGAGCGAAGATGTGGACTTCCGGGGCACCGTATCAATCCTGCTTGGTACCCCCTTTGCCTCCGGTGCCATTGGCCCTGGATCGGCAGCTAGTTTCAGGGTGTGAGGTGTTACCACAACCGGAGCACGCATGCCTGAACCTACACATTCCTTGCGGCCTGCTACACGTTCCCTTATTGAAACCCCAACACACCCCTCGCTTATTTCCGTTCCCGCTCGATCTAGGCTGAGACTCCCCCCCGTAGTTCTGACGAAAGGGCTGTGACTGTCTCTGTGGAAATGCCCTGGAGCCATTCGTGCTTGACCCCGAACCACCCGCTGATCCTGGCAAGAGCTGCGCATGCCATGATACCGTATCCAAACAATCCCAAGTCAATGCTTCGTTAAACTCTTTCGCTTTTCTAAAAGCCATGTCATACCCTTTTCACTCCTCACCTCCATACTTCTCATGGAAGCTCGTGATTCTGCTCTGATATCAAGCCGTCACTCAACAATTCTGGTGTACGTTCAGCGATAATTGCTACAAAGATAGAAAAGGCCCTGATCCAGTTCATCATCGACTCCTCGACCCTGAATTCCGCCATTTTTGCCCGCCATACACTGGGGTGCCATAAATATTTCTGGGTCTTGGCATATTCTAACTCTCGATGATCAGTCAACAGTGAAAACATATTAATGTATTTGTTGGCCCACACCATCTCCTTAGTAACCATGGGAACATGTTGCGTCAAGCTTTCCCGCCTTGAGGGTACTGCGCCCTCCCCCATCATCGGTAGCGATCTCTTACCGGCTCCCGCTGCACTTCCATCCGTGTCCGTCGCCTTATTCTGGTTATCAGCCGGGACCACCTTCGCCACCTGTGGGGAAATAGAAGGCACGTTCGCTGCCCCAGCACCCCTTGTCTGCCGTAACTGTTCAATAATCAGTCTAGCTTCCTCAGCCGGGTCTTCCACAGCCGCAGATCCCCCCGTTCCCTTTTTTAACCAGGGTAAAACAGCCGCCAACTGAAGCGCTAATTCAGGAGGCATTTGATCGTCCTCCAGCGGTGTGATAACCGCAGGGATTGGCAATCCCCCATCGCGTGTTGGTACCGGGCTGGATGCTGGCGCTACTGGGCTCGGTGGGACCTCCATCGGGGCTGGGGCCTCGCTAGGACCCGCTTTCACCCTCTTCTTTTTCACCTTATCCCCCCCTGGGGTAACGTTTGGCAAAGCAGGCCCTATGACCCTCTTAGGTCGCCCTGAGGGGCCAGCTTGAGCCTCAACTTGTTTCCTAAGGGTCGCTAAGCCCCGACCCAGCTGGTCAACTTTACCAAACTTTCGGTCCATCGCCGATACCTGGTTCACCAATGTACGCAGCATACGTTCCATCTCGGAGCTCTTTCCAGACTTCTTGCCAGGCATGTCCGCGTTTAACGTTAGCTCAGCCTGCCTTCCCGAAGTGACTCGAACTCCAGCTATGCCTTGATGACTGAAACAGAAAAACAACGATTACACGTTCAAAAAACTGCAGCTTGTTCCCTTGAGGGCTCACGAGCGACCAGTGGTGCAGCCTTCAGAGCGCAGGAACAAGAGGACGCTTCCTTCAATCAATCAATCAGTGACACTTATAAAGCGCGCTACATACCCGTAGGGTCTCAAGGCGCTGGGGAGGGGGGGTGCCGCTACTGCTCGAACAGCCAGGTCTTCAGCTTCTTCCTGAAGGAGAGGTGGTCTTGGGTCAGGCGCAGGTCGGACGGGAGGGAGTTCCAGGTCTTGGCGGCCAGGTAGGAGAAGGACCTTCCTCCTGTAGTCGCTCTTCGGATGCGGGGGACGGCGGCGAGGGCGTGGTTGGCTGATCGGAGGTGGCGTTTGGGAGCGTAGAAGTTGACTCGGCTGTTGAGGTAGCTCGGGCCTTGGTCGTGTAGGGCTTTGTGTGCGTGGGTGAGGAGGCGGAAGGTGATTCTCTTGTTGATGGGGAGCCAGTGAAGGTCTCTCAGATGTCCGGAGATGTGGCTGGATCGTGGGATGTCGAGGATGAGTCTGGCTGAGGCGTTTTGGATCCGCTGGAGTCTCTTCTGGAGCTTGGCGGTGGTCCCGGCGTAGAGGGCGTTGCCGTAGTCCAGTCGGCTGGTGACGAGGGCCTGGGTGACGGTCTTCCTGGTCTCTGTGGGGATCCACCAGAAGATCTTCCGTAGCATGCGTAGGATGTTGAAGCACGCCGAGGAGACGCTGTTGACTTGCCTGGTCATGGAGAGGGAGGAGTCCAGGATGAAGCCCAGGTTTCGTGCATGGTCTGTCGGTTTGGGTGCGGTGCCCAGGGCGGGAGGCCACCAGGAGTCGTCCCAGGCGGAGGGTGAAGAGCCCAGGATGAGGACCTCCGTCTTGTCCGAGTTCAGTTTCAGGCGGCTGGTCGTCATCCACTCGGCTACCTCTTTCATCCCTTCATGCAGGTTGGCTCTGGCGGCGGCGGGGTTGTTGGTCAGGGAGAGGATCAGCTGGGTGTCGTCGGCGTAGGAGATTATGCTGAGGTGGTGTTTGCGTACGATGGCCGCGAGGGGGCTCATGTAGACGTTGAAGAGGGTGGGGCTCAGTGATGATCCTTGGGGGACGCCGCAGATGACTTCGGAGGCCTCTGACTTGTACGGTGGTAGGCGGACTCGCTGTGTTCTTCCGTCGAGGAAGGAGATGATCCATTCCAGCGCCTTGTCCTGGATTCCGATGTTGCTGAGGCGCCGTATTAGGGTGCGGTGGCAGACCGTGTCGAATGCCGCGGAGAGGTCTAGGAGGATGAGGGCCGCTGTTTCTCCATTGTCCATCAGGGCTCGGATGTCATCGGTGGCGGCGATGAGGGCGGTCTCGGTGCTGTGTTTGGCTCGGAAGCCGGACTGTGAGGGGTCGAGGGATCCGTTCGTCTCGAGGAAGGCGGCCATCTGCTTGTTGACGGTCTTCTCGATGACTTTGGCTGGAAACGGGAGAAGCGAGATGGGGCGGTAGTTCTTGAGGTCGGTGGGGTCTGCTGTTGGTTTCTTGAGTAGAGCGCTGAGTTCGGCGTGTTTCCAGCTTTCGGGGAAGATGGCGGTGTCGAAGGATGTGTTGATGATGTCTCGCAGGTGGGGTGCGATGACAGCGTCGGCCTTGTTGAAGACGTGGTGAGGGCAGGGGTCGGTTGGTGATCCGGAGTGGATGGAGTTCATCGTGCGGATGGTGTCTTCTGTGGTGATCGGGGTCCAGGCGTGGAGGGTGGTGGTGGGGGGGGGTGGCTGGTCGGTCGTGGTGTGCGTTGGTTGGTTGTTGAAACTGCTGTGTATGTCCGTGATCTTGTTGTGGAAGTATGAGGCGAGGGAGTTGCAGAGGTCTTGCGATGGGGTGATGTCGTTGTTTCCCGCGCTGGGGTTGGAAAGCTCTTTCACGATGTTGAAGAGTTCCTTGCTGTTGTGTGCGTTGTTGTCCAACCGGTCCTTGAATGCTGTTCTCTTGGCGGCGCGGATCAGCTGGTGGTGTTTCCGGGTGGCCAGTTTGTAGGAGGTCCTGTTGTCCGGTGTCGGGTCCCTTTTCCAGACTTTCTCGAGGGCTCGGCAGTTCTTCTTGGAGCTCTTGAGTTCGTCGGTGAACCATGGGGCCTTCTTGCTGCCGGGTCTGCTGGGCGGGGTCCTCAGCGGGGCGAGTTCGTCCGCGCAGTTGCTGATCCACTTCGTGATGTTATCGGCGGCCTGGCTGGGGTTCGCTGAGCTGGCAGGAGGGTGTTGGCTCAGGGAGGTGGCGAGCTGGTCTGCTGTGATCTTGTTCCAGCTTCTGCGGGCGGTGTGTTGCTGGTGTTGGTGGGTCGTCGTTCTCTTGAAGGTGAAGTGGACGCAGCTGTGGTCCGTCCATTGAAGCTCTGTGGCGTGGCTGAAGTTGATGTCTGTGCTGGATGAGAAGACGGCGTCGAGTGTGTGTCCGGCGAGGTGGGTGGGGGTGGACACCAGTTGCTTGAGTCCCAGGTTGGCGAGGTTGTCGAGCAGGGTGCTGGTGTTGTGGTCGTTGTTGTTCTCCAGGTGGAAGTTCAGGTCCCCCAGGAGGATGTAGTCAGCGGAGGGGAGGGCATGCGGGCTGACGAAGTCGGCGATGTCCTCGCTGAATTGTGTGCGTGGTCCAGGGGGTCGGTAGATCAGGGTGCCTCTGAGGGTGGTGTTCGGGTTGGTGTGGATCTGGAAATGCAGGTGTTCGGCGCTGGTCAGGGTGTTGTCGGTGCTGGTCGTGAGGCGGATGGTGTTCCTGTGGATGATGGCGATGCCTCCTCCCATCTGGTTGGCGTTTCGGTCCCTCCGGACGATCTTGTAGCCCTCTGGGATAGCGATGGCGATGTCGGGCGCTGATGAGGCGTTCATCCAGGTCTCCGTGAGGAAGGCAACGTCAGGGGCTGTGGCGTCTAGAAGGTTCCAGAGTTCGATGGCGTGTCTGTGGACGGAGCGGGTGTTGAGGAGGATGCACTTGAGGTGGGTGCTGCTGGGGTTCGACTTGGCGGGTGCTGGTGCGGGGCTGGTCCGGATGCAGGAGAACTTGCAGGCGTGGCAGCTGAACGGTCCGTGGGTGCGTCTTGGAGTGGCTTGGTGGCATTCTGGGAGTCGGCCGGTGTTGAGAGCGATGAGGGTGGCGGCTGAGTACGTCAGGCGGGTGCGTCGAGGTACTCGAGGACCAGGGGTCCTGGCGCTGGTCGCGATCCGGTCGCGGACGGGCGCAGACGGGCTTACCTTTGGCGCGCCTTCGGCGCACAATCGGCGCGCCCGCTGCGCGTGACCGCTGCGCGTTCGCACGGTCGCCATTTAAGGCGAAGTGCGCGGGTGGGCGGGGCAGCTGGGAGGCGGGAGCGGGGAGGGTTACAGAAGAAAAAGGGGCGGGGACAAGCGGCGGTGGCGGGAAGGGAGGGCGGGGGGCGGCGCGGTAGGCGGACAACAAGGAAGGAGAGCAAACACGAAAGAAAATGCTTCCTTGGATTCCCGTGCCTTTTATCCAGCAGCGGGAAGGCGGGGCCGCGCCCCCAATACGCCCATCGGTAAACAGACTTACGGGCGAGTGTTTAGGACAACCCTTTTTGGGCGGTAGGGGCGTGCTCCGGCCACGCCGCTATGGGCATACCGGCCGGGACACGCCCCACCCGCAACGGCTTCCCGGGGGATCGGGGCACCCATCCATACGTTCGGGGTGACCGAGTGGTCCCCCCTTTCCATTTGTTCAGGATTCGGATGCATTGATGATGCAGCAATAAATGCCTATGAAATGGGAGCAGTGATAATTGTTTCATATTATTTTGGTAAAAGATATCGCCAAGCAGATCCCAGGGACTATGGCATGTCTTGCACATCAAGCACTCTGACTTTCGCATGCAAAAGTGTTTGGTTTTGAAGTCTCTTAATAATATTGCAAGCCATGACATCTTTAGGGACAGCTTTTGTGCGTTCATATCAATGAGACTCCCCATAACTCAGATCACTTAGATCCTGTGCTGCTGAACACTTTTCTGTATTTCTTACTACCAGAGTTTTAGGGTTAAGTCCAAAGTCACACCAGCTGACGGAAAATAATATTTTTACGGATCAGACCCCCAGTAGCAAGTTCTCAATGACCAACTCAAATCTATAATATAAACATTCAGGGCTTATTTATGAGCCCCTTTATCACTTTGTGCTGCCGTTGCATCACTTTTTGTGATGCAGCGGCCGCGTAACAAATATGCCATATTTACGAACTGGCGCATCTAGGGAGATGCGTCATTTCGTAAACCCATGCACTACATTATGCCTGCATCAGGTCTAATGTATGCAGGGCAGGCGTTACCCCGCAGGAAAGGGTCATAGGAGTGGCGCAGCTAAATCTATGAGATTTCACTGTGCTACTTCTAGGACACCAATGCGTCAAACCCTTATGCCTCCTCATTGTAAGGCATAAGGGTGACGCAGGCCCTTTCACATGGGGCTTGCCCCATGGGAAAGGACACATTGCTGGAGTTGCATCCGTTTTCAGACACACCTCAGCACTGCGCCACTTTTGCGCCTTCAGACATGCCAGTAGTACTGACATATCTGTAACTCCTTGCGTCATGATGCACCGTACTTTAAATACGGAGCATCCTAGGTGTCGCAAGGAGGGTACACTGAGAAGTGACACATCGCTGCTTTGTCGCAGCGAGGCAACACTTCTCATAAATAAGCCCTCAATATGTCTCAAGTCATCAATAGGGCACCATAATGCCAATAGGCTTGTATGATGGTGAACTCACACATGAACATTGCTGATAAATGTCGAACGTACAAAGCATACAATGTAATTGCCCTTGTTCTTCTATTTTTTATTTTTGCTCCCTGTTCTTGCTGATCGTGCTATTTGAAAATATATAAAACCAAAAAAAACAAAAATAAAAAATAAATGGCGTATACACAAAACTTTCATCTATCACTCATTGTGCTCCTTTCATGTAGGGGTTGGCAGGGGGCAGGATGTGAGTGTATTTTATGGCCAGGCCCATATACTAATGAGCCATTGGGGCTGACAGACATCAGAAAAGACAAATCCAGAGCTTCCCATCTCCATCCCCCACTCCCCCCGCTCACGCATGGAATACACAAATGGCCCACACACCCATCCTTAAATACCTAAATCCTTGGCAGTTCTGTAGGATGCTACTGTTATTGTGGAGTTAATCAGGCCCATGATATGATGAACAAAGCTTCACAAGGCTACATGAAAAATCTTCAAACATAATCCTCTTTAGAATCCAAAGTTCAGCCGCTAAGCGTTCCCTTTGCTAATCTCTTTAATCCTCAATTGATATAGGTCAGGAAAACACAGAATAAACTGTATGAGAAAAAGTGAAGTCTGAGAGACACATATTCGTTCACATTTTATGTTTCTCTATCCTTGAACGTTTACTGGGGGTGGCTTGCATATCTGGTGGTTGGGTCACAGAGATTTTTCAGAGAGCCGGAAGCAAATAAAGGTCTGAGTGGATGCCAGACGTTTCACTGCCAGGCCTTTTACTGTGAATTCAAAGTGAGATGTTGCAACTTCAACTTTGCCATGTTTGCTGTTTCTGGGCAGAATGTAGGAAATCCCTGCAGGTGGAGGCATTGACAGCGGCTTGGTATTACCTTTACCTAAAATCAACCACACACACAACCGCAGTGCATAAGCTGTGCTCTGCACATTCTGAAATATATCACATTAGAATCCACAAAACATTTTCTACATTTAAAACTCATGGCTCTGGAAAAACTATGGAGGAGAGTGAAAGAAATTAAGGAATTCTTAAATTCTAGAGTTGGTGTGTTGCATCCTGTGAGTGAGGGAGACCTAAAGAGAAGAAGAGTGAAGTAAGAGTCATAGTTCTGATGTTAATGTCTTCATGCTTAATGTATGTGTTTTGGGTCAGGTGTGTATTGTTTTCCTATTGGATTCCATTTGGAGTTCGTTACCCCATCGGTGGAGAGGAGACCTCCCCAAACAGACATAAAGGTGCTGATTACAAATTTCGGTGGTGCAGGAGTGGGTGGTATGCCCCCACCGAGACTCGCAGCAGCACACCTGCCAGATTACGACTTAAAAGTGGTGAGGCGTGGCAGTCCTGTGGTAGTGCCTCCTTCAAAGGCGGGGCTGCACAACAAGGTTCTTGCATGGCATTGACTCGATAGTACATGCCATGCAGGAACATGTGTGCATGCACACAGGGGGGCACATGTTATGCCCCCCTGTGTGCATTCAAATGCGGTGAAGGCACAGGGGGCCCTGTAGGGCCCCTTTGTTTCCTCTCCACCACATTGTACATGGGAAAGGAACCTCCATGACACCGCCGTCAGAGTGAAAACTCATAATATGCTTGGCGGGACCACCACAGTCCCACCAACCATATTGCGGCATCTGAATGTCGCACCACCTCCAGGGAATGGCGGTTCTCTGGAAGCATCGGCAGCCCCAGGGTGGTCTGACCTCCCAACTCGTAATGGGACAGTTGGACCACGGGTACGGCGCGGGCTGGACCGCCACCGCTGCTCCCCCTCAAATGTGGCAGTTGGTAATTGGCCCTAAAGTGTTTTGTAATCATTTTACGGTCATACATTTGCTAATAGAAGGCTCCACTTAATTGAGGGGGTGAAGATTCATATATCTAAGTCTAGAGGGAGATCCCTGCATGGAACTGGTGAATGCATGGCAGGTGAGTGCCAGGCATGTGAATAACTCTAAATGTGGGGTCCATAGCAAACCAGGGCACCAGGCTTCATGCCTCTGCTGTACTGGCAGAACGGAGTATAGCTCTCCAAATTACAGTTCTGCGAATATTGTGTATTTGGGAGTCTCAGATTTACTATTATTACACCATTTCACAAACATTCAGAAAAGGGCATACATTTGAGAGTATCTAATTTACTATTCCAACTCTACTCTGTCAAACATTGGGGAAAGCTTATACATTTTGGGTGGTCAGATTTACTATTATAACTTTAATGCCACCGACATTGAGAAGAGTGCATAAAACTATGGGTGTCTAATTAAGAATATTAAAAATGCATACCCTTGTTGGGAGGATGGTGGGTGGTGGAATATTTACAGTTTGAACTTCAGTCATATAAAAACTGAGGGCCCAATTCACAAACGGACTTGCATGTAGTAAAGTTACAAGTGCAAATCTCCTCACTCGGGCGGAACCCCTGCATGGTGCACTACAGAGAGTGCACCATGCAGCAATTTCGCCCCTAGTGCAGAGACTTTGCATTTGTAACTTTACTACATATAAGTCCCTTTGTGAATCGGACCCTGAGTAAAGTGCATATATTGTGCAGGAGTAGGGCTGAGTCAGATTTTCTATTCTGACTCCATTCCCACAAACAATGGGAAAAGTGTATACTTTTTGAGAGTGATTCTCTATTCTACATCCAAATCTACATGAAATGAAAGATGTATATTAGCTTTCACATTAAAAATAATAAAAACATATTTTCCCATTATTTATTTTATAAATATATGAAACATAAAAAAACTATTGTTTAATTTGTATTTATTTTATTAATCACTTTAATCCCCAAATACTTATGCCAGTCTAGTATTCCTTTTAATGATGAATGACCCAACTAATTTTATGTAAGCATTATAAAACATAATTTGAAACTGTTTTAAATTAAAAAACAAAGCAAACTCCTATTTAAAAATTCAAATGCTAAAGATGAAATATTTGGGCATAGAAGAGGCTTTGTCTAGGATCGGACGTGGCCGGTGCTGCTCTGACTATAAGAGCATTTAGGCAACTGTGAGCAGAGCTGCGTTTGAGTCGTGAGGCATCCCGGGCACCTGAAGACCTTGAGGTTCCGTGACAATCGTAAGTGGTGTTTTTGACTCGCACGAATATGGTCGAGTCTAGTATCTATGAACCGCGAATGACGAGTTTAGTAAGTGTGCGCAGTTTCGCTGTGCTAACTTAAACCGTTCGTTTGTTACGTGGGCTTCTCATCTGTACCCACGGGTTCCATCTTAGATACGGCATCCATTTTGTCTCTTGCCCTCAAGTAGTCAGCGAACGGACGCTGTCCGCTTCGCGACCCTGGGACTCCCAAGATATTTGCGGAAGACACATGTCCTTTGAAAGTGTCTTTATGACGAGGGGGTTGCTACTGTAAGGCAGGTGGCGCCGCTCGAGGCTCATCTTGCCGCACGGACTTATTGTCTCAGCCGTGCATCTCATTAGGCACGTCCCTTTGATGCCTGTATCTCGTGCCTCCCGACACCTCCCCTTTTACACCCTTTCCGATCTCCCCACTGTCTCCGTCTTCCTCTGCACCTGTCTTCGTTCCTGTTTCAATCCACTTTACTGCTGATTGGAATTTGCTAATGGTGGGAAGATGGGTTTTTACAGTTGGGAACCGCCAAATGTTTCCGCACTTATGTTCCGGACCTTGTATGTTTCAAAGCGACCAAAGAGACCCCTCTGGGAGCTAGATGTGGGAACTGAGTTGTAAACCTTTGTGTTCAATGTTAGCCTATGGGTAAAAACTGTATAAAAGGAGCGATCCACAAAACCAATTTGAAGCAGTCTCCCCAAGTTGCACGTGTTGTACTTGTCGTGACTTCTGTGTTCCCTGCAGTAAATAAACCTTGACTCTTTGACGCCGAAGGAAGTGTCCCGTGTCTCTGTGACTTGTACGCCGGAGCAGGTTACCCACGAAGGTTTCAGGTGTTGTGCCCTGGCACCGCTGGGTCCAAAAGAACCCAGTCCTTCAACCTGTGGCCCCCGGGGAATAGACGCCGAGACAGCAGGGCGATGGTGGTTATCTGCTGGCACTGTGGAGCCTCTTGGATACAACGCTGAACCGGGCCATGTTGTGGGAGCCCGGGTGAGCAGCCTGAGCATACAGCAACCCTGAGCGGAACAGGCGGTGAGGAGAAACCACTGTATTTGGAGCTCCCGCTCGGCTTGACGGAACCTCTTGGGGGCCTGATGCTTGGCGACCCCCTCGGATGGAGTGGCGTGGTAAGCACCGAAGATAACCCCCTAACGAACTGTGCAACTAGACTGGCTGTCCCAGAGTGTAAGAGACGCAAGGTGAGACTTGGGGGAGGCCCGTGCTGTTGGCCTGAGGGATCCAGTTGTACCCATCCCTTGCAGCTGACACCATTATCGGGCCACAACCTCGACTTCAGCCCACTGGACACGCTATCCCTGCAGCCAGAGAGTCTGGTGGCTCACCAGACTCTCTGCTTGGAGGACGGTGCCTACTGGTTAAGTGGTGGTGGACATGGTCCGTAATCACAGGCCGAAACCCCCACATATGGACAAATACACAGTGCAAATGCATACAACGGGTGGAGCAGCACAGGAGGCTTCTGGGGGGAGCAATGTGGCGGGCCAGCTGTCTTTGTCTGCAGATGAACCTTCCTTGAAGAAAATTATGCCTGCAATTCAAGCACTACACAATACGATTGAGCCCATGCTCTATGCAGTCACCATAGATGTGAGCCTTTGAGGGCTGATTTCTGTAATATCTCTGAAAAAGTGAAGACGGCACAAACACACATTGGTGGGCTCCAGTCCACGACAAAGAGACTGTAGGAGAAAGTGCAAACCCTAACTAAACAAAATGCCATCATCGCAGCCATGCTGGAGGATCAGGAAGGAAGGTCCCAGAGTACTAACATTTGGGTGGTGGGGGTCCCGGAGGGGGCGAAGAGCCCAGTTCTGATCTTTAGTTGGAGGACTTGATCCTAAATACCCTTTACCCCAAGCAGTTGTCCAAGTTCTTCTCGATTGAGAAGGCACACAGGGTGCTGGGCCCTAGACCTGAACTGGGAGTGCCGCCGCACATCACTTTTGCACGCATTTTCAGCCATAGGGACTGGGATGCGATCCTTCAGGCGGCCTGGGTGCATGGAGACCTACATATTCGCAATGCAACTATAAGGCTCTTTCCAGATGTCACGTTCCAGGTGCTGAAGCAGAGACGCATTGGAGCGTGTTAAGCGAGCCATGTGTGAAAAGAAAATAAAGTACATTATGCTGTACCTGGCCAAACTCTGGGTCATCTCAGAGGGCAAGGCATAGCATTTTGACTCTCCAGATGAGGCCTGGAGCAGGTTGGAGGGGTGGCGTGTGGTCAGGTGGAAATAAACAAAGACTGGCCATCAAGGTACAGACCACAACGCCAAGGGCCGGACGTCTCCAGAACAGCGGCAGCATCGAGTATTGGACTAGGACATGTGAACATATCTTGGGGAGGGTTGTTCACTGTGCTTGGAGTGGGAGAATGGGGGTTTGCTGCATACTAAAACCAGGTTAAGGTTACTGTGGCACCGATGCTGGTTCGGTAAATCTAAAATGGATGGGCCTGATCTGGCGGGAGTGGGGGGTTGCCCTTCCTGAATGCTGGTCTGGGACAAGTAAAGCACTTGCATACTATGAAATGTACTGGAAGGTCCTTTGGTTGTCTAAGCTAGTGGTGGTGAAGTGGCCCATCCACACTCTCAGTTGTACAAGTTGGGGCTTCAGGCAGTCTGTGAGTTAGGGTGATGGGTGGTTCTAAGCTCACGATTCAGGGATACAGGGAGGGGGGATTTGGGGGTTGCTGAATTCATAGTCTGGTACTATAGATGGTTTCATCAAAGGCAAGAATCCCCAAGTTGGGGAAAGCGTGATCACATTTGTTTAATTTCTTGGTTTCTAGTCATAACAGTATGTATTGTTGTTTGCCCATGCACTGAGGATGCAAGGGGACTCAGGACTGCTGAAGAGGGCCAGGTGGATATGCCAACTAGAGATGGGTGATGTAGTGGTGAGGGGCCCGGGTGGATCATAATTGTATTCCCATGGGGATGGCTGATCACAGTGGACTAAAGATCTGGACTTGGAATGTCAATGATCTGTGGAATCAGATTGGGCAGACATTAGTGCTCCAATACCTAAGTAGGCACTCCCCGACCTAGTATTACTCCATGAAACACACCTTAGGGGGGCTCAATATAGAGCATTGAACAGGTTTGGCAATAAACTGATTGCCCATGCTGGGTGACCAACTGACTCTAGGGGAGTGGGGATTTTAAAAGAGTCAGTACCTTTCATAGTCCGTCAGACATGGCAGGATCCTGGGGCCGCTTTGGGGTCATATCAGGGGCATGGGAGGGACATACCCTTAATGTCTGCTCGTTGTATGTCCCGCCACAACATCACGTGGGCATGTTCCTAGAGGTGAGTGATATGCTGCTGCGGTGCCGGAAGGTATTTGGTTCCTGGGAGGTGATATGAATGCTTTGGTGGACCAGTGCTGGGACAGTCAGATGGGAGTGGTCATGCCCTCTGATCAGGGTGTCATGGGCCCTTCCTAGAAGCATTGGGCATGGTAGACACCTGGCACTGACAGCATCTCCACCTCAGATAGTACATGTATTTCTCCCCAGCCCATGGAAGTTTCTCTCAGTTGGATTATCTTTGTACGCGTAAAGGGAATGCCATTCACTTTAGAGCGGCTTGGCATTATCCAAGAGGTATCTCAAATCACTTACCGGTTGGCGTGACCCTAGAGGACTGAGAAAAGATGTTACCATGCCCCCAAAAGTAGACCCCTTGTGTTTAAAAGAAAGGAAAAAATTAAACGTAAGCTTAGAAATGGGGCAGAGCAGTACCTTATGGAGAACATTGGCTCGGTTAAATCCGCCTGTGTAGTCTGCAGCGCAAGGCGCAGGCAGTGACCGGAGAGGGTTAAAAAAGACCAAGGTCTGTCTTGCTCTGTGATTGAGGAGGAGATCGTGCAGCGGGAGGCAAGTGTGGTCCGAGATGGAGAAGCGGGTTTGAGGCACAGATTATGCCTCAGATTGCACAATCTTAGTCCCTGGCAGAACGGGAGGTCTGGAAACATGCCTTGGCGAAACAGTGTCGCATCTAAACATTGGGAAAAAGGCGGGCAAACTCCTGGCCTGGATGTAGTCATGAGATAAGGGACACTCCTTGGTTCTAGAGGTAAAGGATAGGTCAGGTGTGCCTCAAACCATTGGCTCGGTCATTGCCTCCTCATTTGCGAAGTATTACGAAGAACTGTTACAAGTCTAAAGGGGTCCACTCCCTGGCGCACTGTGAGGAGATCTGCCTATACCCATGTTATATAAGGAAGACAGGGACATGCTAGATGCTGAATTGATGGAGAAGGAGATTGTAGTGGCAGTGTGTGACCTTCAGTCGGGCAAGACGCCTGGCCCAAATGGCCTGCCAGTTGAACTGTTTAAAGGGATGTTAAGTAAGGTGGTACAGCATGTGTTAGCTATGTTAAATTGGGTAAGCGAGGAGGGAAGTCTTCCCCTAGATCATAGGACTGTTTTGATATTGGTCATTCACAAGAAGGGCTCACCTCTGATGGAGTGTTTATCATGTCGACCTATATACTTACTTAATGTTGATGTTAAAGTGTTGGCAAAGATCCTGGCATTCAGATTGTGCTTGGTGATTACAAAACTTGTACATCCAGACCAGTCGGGTTTTATGCCCTACAAGAGAACTGTGGAGCCGTCTGTTTGGGGTGCTACATGTAATGGGCACCAGGATTCGGGAGGTGGCAGTGGCAATGACATTGGACACGAACATGACCTTCAATAGTATAGAAAGGAATTATCTGTTTGCTGCACTAGCGAGGTTTGTATTCAGGCCGAAATTCTGCATCCGGGTCCGGCTTCTGTATCACCAGCCGTTGGTGAGGGTGTATGGAACAGTTTCTCAGGTGTTTCCCTTGCGGAGGGGTACCAGGCAGGGGTGCCCTCTGTCCCCACTGCTCTTTGCCCTTGTCCTTGAGACGCTCGCTGCCTGTGTACAGCGGCATCTTCTGGTGATAGGGGTGAGGTCTGGGGGAAGCTGGAAAGAGTGTATCACTATACGCAGATTAAATAATGCTCTATCCGACCATACATAGAGTGCTGCATATATTTGATCTCTTCGACAGCTTCTCAAGTTATCGCATTAATATGTCAAAGTCTCTGGTCTTACCGTTGGCAGATGGGGAGGTAAGACTCACCAGGTCCTGCTAGGTGCCGTCCTGTGTGTAAGGTTTTCAATATCTAGGGATATATATTACTAGAGAACCCCAGGGCTTTTTTGACAAAAATCTCCTGCCACAATTGGACAGGTTGAAGGGGGATGTGAAACACTGGGGTACGCCTCCGTTGACCCTGGTGAGAAAGGCGGTATTACTTGAAATGACACTCCCACGTTTACTCTACCTGCTCCAGAACGTGCCTTACAGAGTTCCTAAGGACATTTTTCAGAGGGTAGAGGGCAAAGTTCATACTTTGTTGTGGCAGGACGGAGTGCTGTGCATAGCTCTGGCCAAACTGCAAAGAGGGGTCTATGAGGGTGGCTTGGCAATACCAGACATCACTAAATACTTCAGGGTGACCCAACTCCTTGTGGTGAATGGATGGGTACTTGCTGACAGACAGGAGCCGACGTATCGCATTGACAGGAAAGCTATGGGGCAAAGAGGATACGAGGCACTACTCTACCAAATGAAGCTGCCTCACCATACTCAGGTGGTAGTTAGGGCATTGCAAGCAGTTGCGGCCGGTGCAGGTAAGCCTGGTGGAGCAGGACAGGCACAGGGGTAAGTCAACAGACGACGGAATAGGTTTTATTTATATATTTAATTTGACCTATTCTGTAGTCTGTTGACTCACCATCTCCCACCCCGCCCGGCCCCCCACTGCCCAACCGCACTTACCTGCACCCGCTGTCGCTGATGGCAAGAGGCTACAGGCTTCCTGGGGTGGGTAGAGCGATTAACGGCAATGACCACCCCCTGTGGTGTAGTGACTTGTTTGGAGAGGTGAGTGGGCTACAAGGCTTCTCCAAGTGGGAACTAATTGGGTTAGAAGATCTGGGGGATGTTTGGCACAATCAGGCCTATATTATGTTTGAAACCCTAGGATGAGAATATGATCTCAGCGAAAGGGAGAGGTTCAGATATCTCCAGCGGGGCCATGCCCTGGCATGGCATATTCGAGAGCGTGAACAGTTGCCGGCGCCTCTCCCCTGGAAGACCATATCCCTGATAAGGCTATATCCATGATACACCGTAAATTGCTCAATAATTCGCCAGTTCCATGTGGGGCACTGCAAGAGGCCTGGGCGGAGGACCTAAATGGTCTAGCCAACGATGATTGGCAGGAGGCCCTGCTGAGCCCTCAGGGGTGGGCACTTGATTGCGGTTTTGTCTGGTTCAGCTGCGGATTCTCCATCGTTCCTATTATTCAAGGATCAGGTTGGTGGCAATGAGGAGGTCACCCATTCTGGTATTCCTGAGGGGCTGTGGCAGAGAGGCCACTTTTTTCCATATTCTCTGGGAGTGCCCAGCGATACAACCACACTGTGGTGGGGTGACTCGGACAATGGCGGCTTTGTTTGCCCAGGAGGTACCAATGGATGGGAAATGGCTCTTGTTAATGATCACGGGGAGACAGTATGGCCTAAGTATCAAAACACTTGGTTGGCACTGGCAGCAGGGGTGGCCAAAAGGAACATTGCGAGGGCCTGGGGCTCAGCGACTCAGCCCTTACTCTCTGACTGGAAGGCGGACCTGGATTGGTGCCAGCAGGCCGAAAAAATAATTTACTGAAGTAGAGGCTGCCCAAAGAAGTGGGAAAAGATCTGAGGTGCATGACAAGTCTACAGGGGATTCTAATGTTTACAGGGATGGTGGGAGTAGGGTCTGGGTCTTGTCCTAGGACCATACAGGGGTTCAGTGGTCTGATTACTTAAATGCTCTACAAGGTTGGCCTTTATTTTATGCACTGTTGATACTATACTATTCGACACGTCCAAATGAACATTCTACTGTGCTGAGCATGTTGAAATAAAAATAATTTAAAAAATAAAGAAAAAAAGATTAAGTATTTCAACATGTAATTAAAAACATGAACATCATGACATGCTAATTAAAATATAACCAATGTACTCATTAACTAACTCTTAATGTTAATTAACTGTTTTAAAATTAGTACCCACCCTAAACCACCAATAAAACATAAAAGCCAGAAAAAATGATTTTCAAATGTTTAACATATGAAGGCAGAAATGAAATGCAACAAAACATTATTATTTTTCATAATGAATAATTTAAAAACAAATACTTTAAAAACATTTTTAATAAAACACTACCGACCCGCTTCCCAAATGAACCTTAGTACCTTAAAAATAGTATAGTAAACAAAAATGTAGAACAATATTTTAAAATGTCACAATAAATATTTCTAAAGAAATAAATTGCGACACATAGCTCACATAAAAGAATAATGTTAACATCAATGTTATTGTCAAAAAAGCTAAAGCAATATATCTACAGTTATCATTTCCTTCCTTCACACCTTGAAGTCGATATTCCAGTAGCACACTCCATTTTTACATCTAATTTCTTATAAAAAGTTTTAAAATTGCTTTAGCTACATACCAATATCGGAGTGTTTGACAGTCACGTTTTACAAGGAGTGTCAATATCATTATTACCACACACATTTTATTTTTTAGGACGTTTTGTAAATGGGATGCTGCATCTTCTCATACAAGATGCTTTACTTGTGCCCCCGCTTAACCCTTGGAAAATATAGTACACTATGGCCTGGCTAGCCTCTGGGTCCTCTCTCTCTCTCTCTCTTTGGCACCGCTCTTAGCAAATAGACCGAATCGTTTAAGGCAGGTAGTTTGTCCTTTCAGGTAGGGAAACTTCACATAATGTTTATGCCTTCTTTAACATGCTGCAATCTATTGAACTGGAGATATGAGATATGTTGTTCTTCCTAGATGAAAATCAGGCCTTTGATTTTCTGAAGGAGTCTTTTCTCATAGAGTTATTAGGGCAAGTCGCTTTTGAAAGCAATATGCTTCAGACCATAAATCTGCTGTACATACTACTGATTGTGAAGTTTAGAGTTATTGGATTGCTTTTGATTTCTACATCGATTTCTTGAGGTACTAAGTAATGTGCCTGATATCTCCTCCTACGTTCACCAGAGCCTTACAACTGCTGTCTTGTGTTCCATGAGAATATCGGGGCATATTCAGCCATGGCTCGTGGAGGGAGTTTTGGTGGGGAGGAGAGGCGGAGCGGGGGAGGAGCAGGGTGGGGGGTGCTAAAAACCGGAGTATGGATAATTTAAGGTAAGTAAACAATTTAATAAATAAAACGAATTTCGTAGCGCACCCTGCATCGCATAATGTAATGCAGGGCACTCTACGAAATTCGTTTTATTTATTAAATTGTTTACTTACCATCAATTATCCATACTCCGGTTTTTAGCACCCCCCCACCATGCCCCTCCCCCGCCCCGCCTCTCCGCCCACCGAAACTCCCTCCACGGGCCGTGGCTGGGCATATTATCAAGAAACCGCATTAGAATTATCGCCGCTTTAGCTGCAGAAAACTGCTGCTAAAGCGGCGATAATGGCTTGATAATATGCCCTTGAGAATTCCAATAGAAGCTCATGTTCTGGTGAACATGGGCTTCTATGGAAATTCTCTATGGCATATTATCAAGCTCATTGTCGCCGATTTAGCGACAGTATCCTGCCGCTAAAGCGGCGATAATCTTAACTCAGTTTTTGATAATATGCCCCATCATTCTTAGAGTGGTAGGCGTTTGTGAAGCACAATCTCCAATTATCACTATATGCTCTCTGTTGAGGTTAAGCTGTATGGGGCTTGGTTTGCAGCGCGACCAGATAGCCACTTGAATGCACCTTTCTGCACCTGGGGGTTTGAAACCTGCTATATTCCTCTTCTTCCTGCTCAACTGAGGCATCGCAACTCCATTCCTGGGAATTGATGCAGCACCTGTGGTGGGGTAGTTGGTGTCATCAAGTGGTGTCACTGTCCCAGCATGCAGCGAAGTTGGCGGCATAGCCAAAAACGGCTTGCAGGTCTTGGTGCTTCTCATTGTCCTTCTGGCCAGCTGACACAGAGCAATGAGA
The DNA here is from genome assembly GCF_964263255.1 of Lissotriton vulgaris. Taxonomy (NCBI): domain Eukaryota; kingdom Metazoa; phylum Chordata; class Amphibia; order Caudata; family Salamandridae; genus Lissotriton; species Lissotriton vulgaris. The sequence continues at coordinate 625,140,231 of NC_141689.1, forward strand.
TGCTCAGCATAAGCGACCCACCTTGGTGAGGGTTTAGCCATGAAGATTATGAGAAAGCCTGCTACGGGCTTCTCTGGTTCACCTCCCTCCCCCCAGTATTGCGTGTTGGAGATGGGGGTGCACCTAGGCCCTTGACTAGTGCTGGCTATGGGGGACCTCCCAGCTGCCTGGTGGATGGCTACCTCCTTGTGACTGTCTGTAGGTGGTGCTATAGGTCACTGGAGCCTGCATGTAAGGACAACCTGATCATGATTGCTTCCTCCCCCTGGCACTTCCTGATGTCACACACTGCTAAGAGACACTGTAGAATGCGGGCCTATGCTGGAGGTACAGAAGCTTACAGTTGACATTCAGACATGCTTGCTCGTAGACCTTGTGTTTTTGCTTGGTTTATTTATTTTTTTGTTTGGTACCCTGCTCACCATTGTTGCTGGTAACTATCAATTTATGCTGTGATAAATCAGCATCTATCTAATTGTATTGCAATACGGGGGGAAAGGTTGCATTCCAGTTGCACATGGAGATCTATTGACTTTCATGTTGCAAACGCAAAGGCACCATGCCTATCAATTCATCATGGGGAAAGTGGATCATAAATAGAATAAATGAATGTTTGATCACCGGTAGAGTACCAAGAGCTCTAATGTATGAGGCGGACCTTGAGCCAGCGGCAACCAACGGGTGGGTGGTAAAGCTAAGCTACCAATGCTTGATTTGAATGCTGGACTGACAATGGCAGATGGGAAGCTGGATGCTGTCATGACTGTTGAGATAATCTAACAGAATGCCTAGTTAGACACAACGTGTGCCTGGATGGGGTGGAGCACTGGATTTAGGATCTGGAAAACATCGCACTGCACAATCGAAGAAACTACTAGTGATGGTAAAAATACTGACAGCAGTGACAGTAAAGAATGAGGACTTGGAAGTGCCATGGAAGCACCAGGTCTGGCAGAATCCATGCACATGGTTAATCCTGTACTGTACACAGAAAACATGCTATTCAGACTGTTCGGTCGTGACAACTTTACCGCCATGTTCATGGTTGAACGTGCACATTCCACCTTAGCACGAAGGTCTACACCTCTGTGCCCAATCGTTGCACATTCTTTTAACTACTAGGACTAGGGCAAAAGGCCTACTAGGGATTATTGCCCTTTATTCTATCAAGGTGCTGACAATGCTATCTATCCTGACTTCACTGTTGTGGTTAAGGAGGCCAGAAGGAAATTATAGACGCTAGAAAATGACTGTGATTCAACTGTATCAGATGTGCTATGCAATACCCACCTAAGCTGTGGGTGGATGCTGCTGGAAAGCCGAAGTAATTCCCTGACCATAAGGCTGTGTCAACCTTTGCAAAATATTGTTGCTGAAATCTCTTCCGAGAACAAGAGAAGCACATATGGAACAAACCGCTATGGTTGATGTCCAGTAAATGCAGCTGTTTGAATATTTGAACCGATGACTACGGTTTTACTGCAAGGTGGAAGATTTCCTTTATTGAGGGTGAGGAATGATGGGCTGTGATATTGGATGGGTAAGCAAGAATCTAATGACAGGGATTGTGTTCACTGTGTGTGACACAAGTCGGCGCAAGGCAATGCAGGTTCTTTAGTGGGATTTACTAAGCAACTCATAGCCACCTTGTGTGGCTCTGCATGGTTTAGTAAATCCAAAGTAAAACAAGGCAGCACATAATGCTGCCTTGAATTACCGTGCAGAAGGGAGGCATTCCATGGGTGGAGTATGGGTGTTCAATCAATCAATCAATAAATCAAGACACTTATAAAGTGCACTACATAACCGTTAGAGTCTCAAGGCGCTGGGGGGTGGGGGGGAGGGGTGCTGCTACTGATCGAAGAGCCAGGTCTTGAGGAGTCTTCTGAAGGCCAGTAGGTCTTGGGTCTGCCAAAGGTTGGTGGGGAGTGTGTTCCAGGTATTGGCAGCGAGGTGGGAGAAGGGTCTACCGCTGGCGGTTGTTCTTCAGTGCGAGGGGCTGTGGCGAGGGCGAGGCTGACGGAGCAGAGGTAGCGGGAGGGGGTGTAGAAGCTGAGTCGTCTGTTGAGGTATGCTGGACCGGTGTTGTGGAGTGCTTTGTATGCGTGGAGAAGGAGCTTGAAGGTTACTCTCTTGTTGACGGGGAGCCAGCATAGGTCTCTCAGGTGGGGCGTGATGTGGCTGGGAAACAACACTTACAACGCAACGTTTACAACGCACCACCTTTACAACGAAACTTTTACTCCGCAACATCCATTACAACGCATGCCATTACAACGCAACCATCACAAAGCATGTCACTACAACGCATACCACTACAACGCATGTCATTACAACGCAGTCATTACAACTCATACCATTACAACGCATACCTACACTATCCAACACTTACCCCACTGTTGCACCCCCTGGAGTTAGAATAGTATTTTTTACCCCTACACTATCCAATACTTACCCTACTGTTGCACCCCCTGGAGTTAGAATAGTATTTTTTACCCCTACACTATCCAACACTTACCCTACTGTTGCACCCCCCTGGAGTTAGAATAGTAATTTTTACCCCTACACTATCCACATGCAATGTAATGGTATGCGTTGTAATGGTATGCGTTGTAAATGTAGTATGCGTTGTAGTGGAATGCGTTGTAAAGGTAGTTTTAAAAGAATTCGTGTAATGGCATGCGTTGTAATGGAATGCGTTGTAATGGATGTTGCGGTGTAAAAAATGCGTTGTAAAGGTATGCGTTGTAAAAGTATGCGTTGTAACGACATACATCCGATGTGGCTGCGGCGGGGGATGTCAAGGATCAGGCGTGCCGTGGCGTTCTGGATGTGTTGCAGCCGTCTCCGGAGCTTGGCCGACGTTCCTGCGTAGAGGGCGTTTCCGTAGTCCAGCCTGCTGGTGGCGAGGGCCTGGGTGACTGTTTTTCTCGTTTCGGTGGGGATCCACTTGAAGATCCTGCGGAGTATTTGGAAGGTGTTGAAGCAGAATGAGGAGACGGCGTTGACCTGCTTAGTCATGGAGAGGGTGGCGTCGAGGATGACCCCTAGGTTGCGTGCGTGATCAGTGGATGTCGGTGCTGTTCCCAGTGTTGTCCGCCACCAGGAGTCTTACCAGGCTGAGGGGGTGGGGCCAAGGATGAGGATCTCCGTCTTATCTGAGTTCAGCTTCAGTCGGCTGTTCTTCATCCATTCAGCGACTTCCTTCATTCCTTCATGGAGGTTGGTTTTGGCAGTGTGAGGGTCTTTCGTGAGGGAGATGATCAGCTGGGTGTCGTCAGCTTAGGAGATGATGTTGAGATAGTGCTGTCGGGCGACGTGGGTGAGGGGTGCGATATAGATGTTGAACAGCGCTGGGCTGAGGGAAGAGCCTTGGGGTACGCCGCAGATGATCTTGGTGGCCTTGGAGCGGAATCCACCCATGGATTTTGGCACATTCCCACATTTACAAATAGTTTTAAACCTGTGAATAGTACACCTCCCAGACCCAGGCATAACAAGGAAAAATATCTTTATTTCTCCTTGTTACTTCCTTTTTCAAAGTGTGATCCATTCAACATTACACATAGAAAAAGGAATATGTCTTTAAAGATTGTTTTTGGGCAGGAAGGTGTACCTGTAACTCAGACACCCTTGCACCTTAAACCTCTGACACCTGTTCGCTTCAAATACATAAATACAATCCACACCCTATGCTCTGCCCTCTTCTTGTGCAATATTGGTCGCTGCAGCCTAGAGGACCCACTCCCAGCCTCCAAAATGCATACTACAACACTTCAGAGATGACAAACTTCACACAGGAGGAGAGAGAGTCATTCTATTTAAATTTGTGGTCAAACAATGCAAGCAACCACTTTGTTTGCCTTCATAAAAAATCAACAGAGCAGAGAAGGCATCATTGTGCCAAGGAGGTCATAGACGCTGTAAATGTATTGGGAGAGGAATGCACAGTCGGGAAGCTTAACAAGAAATAGCAAGATGAGAAGATGCAGGTGAAGGACACATTCCTCAATATTCAGGTTGCAAAGGCTATTTCTGGATCCCTTCAACATCTCTCACCCCTTGACGAGTGTGTACTCTTCACAAATCACCCTGATCTGCTATATGGCCTGCCTGTCGCAGACAACTGTAGCATAAGGCCAGTTAAGAAGCCATCCCCCTCTTTATCCCTCAATGTTATCCTACAATCACTCACACAACTTTGTTATTCTCCCACCATACACCATGTTGCATAGAAAAAGCACAACCTTCAAATACAATACTATTTAAATAAATTATCGTTTACTCCTTCTTCTATTCCTACAGTCACCAACACAATTACTTTGTTTGCTACAGCTGAAGTACTTCTAAAGGCAGGAAGCAAACATAAAGTGCCTGTCTCCAAACTCATTCCTACAAAACACACAGGTATGTAATTATGCTCTCAATGTCACTAACAAAAAAAGGTTTTTGTTAAACCATAACAGGTTTTCATTGGTATTTTATTTTGAAAAATGAATGTACACAACTATACCACATATTGTCATTTTTATAAAAGCAAATCTGCTCATCCACTTCTTGTCAGGCATGTCAGCTCACCATCATAATGTACATCCCATCACTCTGTGTATACTTCTTCTGTCAGCTACAGTGAAACAACAGCCCTTGCTGTCCACATGAACATCATGCCCAACACCACCAATGACATTAGAGCACAACCTGGCAGCAGCAATTCAGGCCTTAACGGTCCGTCAATCAGGTAACTTTCTGAATGTCTGACACATACTACAATATCGCATAATTTGTACTTTTAGCATCTCTTATATCTAGTATCGAATGTCTGCACTTTATTATTTATGTATTTGCTATGGATTAGTGTTTATCTTTAATGTATATTTCTCTGCATTTACATCACTTGTGTTAAATGCCACTGCGATCCTTTGATTCATAATTATCTCCAATTTCACAACAAACTTCTCTCCAAAAGCTGGATCAGGGGATACTCTACCTTACCTTCTTCAAGGCCACTGATTCAGCAGGTGATGTCAAGGGGTCCATCTCGAAGCAAGCTTTCATGATAGGATTAAGTGAGTTGTCTTTAGATATATTAGTCATTCCCTGTATGGATCAGCCCTTACCTTAAAATATTTAGGCAAGCTCTGTTGTCACTAAATTGAAGTGTGACTTCCTTCAAAAATCTTTTTTGAAACAAGTACTGGACACAAACTTATTTTGTCTGTTTTAACTTTTAACATCTTCCTTTGCAAGTACTGGGAACACTGAGCCTGACAGTAATGTTGTGCTATACACAAGTGGAGGATGGCAAGCAATGATAGGTGAAATCCTCTAAGCAAGTATATCAATGACTGCTTCTAGAGAAGAAGAGGAAAAGAAGCACCAGGTGGTGGTCGAGGAATAATTTTTGGGAACACACAGAAACTATCAGTGAAGATCACCTCACAGCTGACCAGCAGTCTACCTTCATGGTCTCTCATGAGGATTACTAGTCTTCAACCACCTAGCTAAGGAGCCACAGATGTTTGACCAAGCTACACTGAAATCACCTCCACAGACCTTAACCTATAAGTAATTTAGTTGACTCCTTTACACACTTCTCCAATGCAGGTGCATCCCTGGCCTTCTGTCAATCATCTGAGGGAGTAGACACCCGGGTGAGGAGGAGGTTTCTCCCCTTCATCAATCCCCCCACAAATACCCAGATGGCATACCTCTCGTGAGTGATAGCCCTCTGGCTGTTTTATAGTGATTGTATACCCTTACAGGGGACTAGAGCGCTATAAAACACCAATAACAAACAGCCATGCAGGTGGGGAAAGGTTGATATGGCCAAATCTGTAAGGATTAATTCCTTGCCATTGCCACTGCGGCCACAATGGCTCCCAATTACTTTGACACGCGGCCTGTGGCAGCTCCTGGGTCCTGTGCCATACTGCCCTGGTCTGATTCAGGCTTTCCCGCTGTGTGGCCTTCGGCATCCTCATAGGACTATGTTCTCGGCAGCAGTGGTGACGCAATGGCCATAAAGGTGCAGGGGGAATATTACTGAATACGAGATCCAGATATATGCCACATGCAGGTTCTGCTGATACATTTATTTATTATGGGGTAATTTACATAGAAACCTAATATTTGGTCCTCTAATTAAATAGTCATTCAGCTATTAGGCTCATTATTGTTTCCTTACCTTATCCCAATCCAAGATGGCTAACCTTCTTTTATTTGCAGATCGCTTCCTGTCTTATTACTATAAAAGCAGACTCTGGCCTGAGGTCAGTTGCGTCGCAATTGTTTCTTTGCTGTTCGCTCCTGTGAGTTTCCGCACTGCTTTTTTCTGAATCCTGATTCCAGCCTGGAACAGATTAAAGATTTTTTCTGAACTCCAGTTTTTTTCGTTTTTGCTGAGTTATTCCCTGTAGCAGTTCCAGACTACAGGTTGTCCTTCTGGCGTCTACCCTTGCCTCTGGTGATAAACTCCCATATCTTAATGCCAAGAAGTTCTCTCTACTGGCACCTAGAAGACCAGCCCTTGACAAGACCCTGTATGGGGAATATTTGTAACATGGGGTGATTTTGTATGTGATTGTGAACCACCATATAGGGCTTCCTCAGATGGTTGAGATGCAGATTTATATGTATTTTTTATGTAATTTTTTAAATTTTATTTTAATATTGTTATATTATTTTTAAAAAGGTCTAATAATTTGATTAACAGTTTTGGCTGTTTTATCTTAATAAATGAGTTTTATTATTTATTGCCTAAAATAATTGTAATTAATTATTTTTCATATATGTTTTGGTTTTAAATGAAGGTGGCTTTGTAATTTCTACATTTATTTGCTTCGGAGTTCAAATTTATGGTATTTAATTTTAGATTTAAAGGAATATTTCTTATTTATATATTTGTTTTAGAAATGTAATGGATATTTTGTTAATTATAGTTATTAATTTGGAAGTTATATGAAATATGTTTTATTGTTTTAAAATGTTTTGATAGTACTCTCATTTTACATTCTATGTTGTGTGGTTTATTTTTGGGGGATCATTACCTGGATTTATGTAATGTATTCTTTTCAGTTTCATGTCTATTATAAATTGTGGTGCTAGTTAATTTTGTAATCTAAAAGTTAAGCATTTTCCTTATCGTCTTTAATTATAGAGTAAATTTAACCCCCCTAAAGTCCAAAACTTTCCCAAATGTTGCTAGATTTGGAGTTAAAATAGTGAATCTGACCATTCTCCAAAGTACAGCACTTACCCCAATGTGTATATCTGTGGCGTGGGAATGGTAAATATGATCCCTCCAAAGTCCGACACTTTCACCAATGTGGTAAAGTTCAGAGTGGCTATGCTAAATTTGCCACCCCAGCTCAATACTTTTCCCAATGTGGTGAAGTGTGCAGTTCTAATAGTAAATTTGAGCCCCCCCCACCTTCTCCTCAGGCCAATATGTTCCCAATGTGGTGAAGTTTATAGCTGGAGGATTAAATGTGCCACCCCACCCCCCCAAATCTAACACGTTTCCCAATGTGGTTAAGTTTGGAGAGGGAATGGTAAATATGAACCCCTCTAAGTCTAACACTTTCCCAAATGTGATGAAGTTTGGAGCAGTAATAGTACATTTGTCCCCCCTTTCAGTTCACTACTATCCCCAATGTGCTGAAAGCTGGAGTTGGAATAATACGTCTCACCCTCTCAACCTCTAACACTTTCAAAAAGATGGTGAAGTTTGGAGAGGGGATAATAAATTCCCCCCCCCCCCTTATCCCAACGCTTTCTCCAATGTAGTTGAGTTTGGAGTGGGAATAGTAAATCTGGACCCCTCAAGCCCAACACTTTCACCAGTGTATTTAAGTTCAGAACAGGAATATTAAATTTGACCTCTACTAAAGTCCACTACATTCCCTAATGTGTATTAGTATGGAGTGGGAAAAGTACGTTTGGCTCCCTAGCCCCAAACACTTTACCCAATGTGGCTAAGTTTGGAGTTGGAATAGTACAGCTGAACTATCCAAATTCCAACATCTTCCCCAATGTGGTTTAGTTTGGAGTGGAAATAGTAAATTAGACATTCCCCAAATTATAATATTCTTTCCAATTTGACCTAGGGGGTTATTATGAGTCTGGTGGTCCACAGACTGTCAGATTTGAGGGGGTGCAGTGGTGGTGGTGTTCTGACTACCATTTTATGACCGGGGCAGTCGGCTCACCCTGGGACCACCGCAACCGTCAGAGATCAGAAATCCCTGGCAGTGATGCGGTGGTGTTAAGGTCACATTATGCTTGGTGGGGTGCAGCCCTGACAAGCATATTACAAGTTTCCTCACGCCACACTTTTCATGGCAGTGCCCCACAGGGTCCCTTGGTGCCTCATGCCATGTGGATGCACAAAGGGGGGCACAAAATGTGCCCCCCTGTGTTAATGCACACCAGTACATGCATGGCATTGACTGCAGTAGTCCATGCCGCTCAGGTACTGCCTTTGACATTCCCATTGCAGTGCCTTTTTCAGAGGCACCGCCCTGGGAACGCCAAAGAACCACAGTTCCTACACAGGTTTGGCGGTGCGGGAGCGGGCGGTTCCGCTCCCACACTGCCAAACTCATAATAAGGCCTTAAGGGCCAGATGTACGTCCATTAGGTTTAGTCGGTCACAAATTGGCCTAAATTGTGACTTTAAATTTGCGACTCACTATACTTAATGTACAGCAGTGTCTCAGACACTGTTTGCGATTCCCAATAGTGTAGCACATTGCATGCCTAAAGAATATTAATGAGGCTGTCGCAATTTACAACGCCATTGGGAATGGCTAGCACTCCCAGGGATGGTGGCCACCATGTCTGGACTGCTTTTTTAATAAAGCAGTTTTTTTTTTAAATGCAGCCCATTTCCTTATCGAAAACAGGATGCATTTAAACAATAAAAATGAAACTTTTCTGTTTAATTTGTTAAGGGCAGGCGGTGGGGCCTGGGAGCACTGCCTGCTCTTAAAAAATATTTGCAAACCTATTCACAAAGGAGAAGGGGTCCCCTGGGGACCCCTTCCTATTTGCGAGTGGCTTACTTTCCTTTTGACAAGGGTGGTAAACTACGACTGTTTTGCAACTGCAAATGCGGTTGCAAAACAATGGTACATGGCAATTGCACTCGCTATCAGGAAGGAACACCCTTGTCCCGGCCCATCCTAGTATGGAGTCGCTAACCATATTTAGTTAGGTTAGCGACTCACAAAATAGGGTTAGTAAATTGGGCAGACATTTTTTGCAGTCGCAAAGAGGCCAAATTCCCCTTTGCAACCGCAAAAATTGGTCGCACATGTGCCCCCAATTATTTATTGGGAATACCAATTGTGTTATCAATAACTGTTGGCACTTGTTTGTACTTATTATTTTATATGTTAAAAAATTATTCTAATTCATTATATAAATTGTTTGTTTTAAATGTAGTATTTATTAAGCATTATTTTTTATATTTTATTGTTATATACATTTTCTATACATCTCTTTTAATATATACAATTTTTTGCTCTGCATTATTTTTCAATATTATAACAAGTTTTGGGGATTTTCTTTAATTTAACCCGAAAACTGTTTTTACTTTTGAATAATTGTCATTAACCATATGATATAGTTGTGATGTACATACATTTTATTTGTATGTTTTTATTTGTAGTCATGTATTTCTTAAAAATGTTTTACGTTATTTTTTTGACCTTTGTTTTATTGCTTTTATACATAACCACAAGCACACATGCATCCAACACAGGCACAGTAAAAATACATGTATAACATACATACATAAATAATGCTAAAACAATTGCACAGCATAAATATACATGCTTTAAACAAATATGGGAAGCTGTCCTGGCATCATGGGTTTAATGAACCAGAAGACTTCCTGTGCTTTTTTAGAAATGCTGCTGAGGGGTTGCTGCATTGCCTCCAGCTCCCAACAACATTAAATAAAATGCTTGATGGTGCTCCTGACCTTCTGGAGACACCACCAGCATCCAAAAATATAAACAAATAACCCTTGCAGGGCATTTTGGGCCATTCCTTGTCTGGAGCAGTGAATAATAAATGAGTGGCTCTTGCTGCTCATTTATTATTCACTTTTTAAAATTAACATTTAAAAAAAATTGGGATGCCCACCTGGAGCACCCAAGCCTTTTTATAATGTTGATGACCTTGAGGGTGCACAATTCAGGCCTCATTGTGTGCCACAGGGGATGCCCCGAGGCCCCTACAGACTATACCCGCTCTCAGCCAGCAACCATTGTGGTATTAGCAGGAGCCAGCTCACTAACTTTGCTGCCGCCGGATGGGAGCAAAATGTTTCACTGCTCCCACCAGGTGGGATCAAAGCTCTGTGTTCTGTCCGAGAGAGTGTGGACAAGGAATGCCTGCACTCTCTTGTGCAGAAAACAGCAGGGTTCCGGGGATGGAGCCTGTGTGACACTCAAGCTGTGTGGGGCCCTGGGGTCCCCAGGGCAGATCTATGGCTTAGAATAGGGGGTCTTATGCCCTTCTCCCCCGTAAAAAACACTAGCTGGGTGGTGGAGCCCTACTGTGGCTTGGGGAAAGGGCTGTATGCTACTTAAATTCAAAAGGGCCCTATGGATGGGGTCTCCTACCCTGATCCGCACACCACCTCCCCTTAATATAAGTGGTCTGCCTGAGGGGATGGGGTCCTCAAGTCCTCTCCAAGGCTCAGGAAGAGGGGCAGCATGCCCCTCTTCCGCAAAAATATGTATGAAGCAGCCCCCTGGCCCACTCCGGGGAGTGTATAAAAAAAGGCGGATCTGCTGTGACGAGTAAAAAACAAAATGTCCCCACCCTACCCCAGTTATATATTTTTGTTATTGGTTCTAGGACAGGGGATTGAGTCAAAAATGGATGTCACCCCATCAGGACTTTTCTTAAGATCTTTCGGCTCCGTGGATCATCTGCAGCAAGAAATATTTATATTTTTTAACCTTCAGTTCCCAAAAAAAAAGAATAAACCAAATCATAGAAATGCACACCTTCTGGACCAAGATCTTGTTTTCTGCCCAATTTGGTAGAATTCCGTTCTGCCGTTTTGGCTGTAGCTGTGTCTAATTTTGTTATGGAAAAATGAATGGTGAAAAAATTGTGTTTTGGGACCTCTACTTTTTCTTTGTCCACCCTTAATGGATCACCCTAAATCTTTCCAGGGAGGAGCTGAAGTGGATGAGGCATTTCTCTGGAAAGTTTTGTGAGGATTCATCAAACTATGCCAAAGTTATAAGCAAACAAATAATGCTTTTCCCATGGAAGCATGGTCCCAACTATAAATACCTACTAGCGACCGCCACTGAGTAATATTTATGGCATTATCATACTTTTAAAGGTGGTAGAAAAGTATTTGTTTAGTTCAAATACTGTTGTTGATTCTGTATTGCACATTAATATATTTTTGATTATTTATCATAGTACATTGTTATCTATCTGAACTTTATTTTTTTATTTTTTTTCATTTGAATTGGTATTTTAAAATTGATTTATTTATATTTTAGTATATTAGTAAAGTATGAGTGTTTGTTTTAGGGCGGTTAAATAATATTGTTGTTGTTGAGAACATGGTTTTTAAAGTAGGGTTTGTGCTATTGAGTATAGATGTGGTGGGCCTTGGAAGTTAGTTAATAATTTTACATTGAATGATAGGAGTTCATGTATTTATTCAGTTTATTTAGAGAGATCTGGTTTGACTCAAGTTAGTGATTGTTCCATTCTTAGCACCTTGTATCTTTTTTTTCTCTTTTAAGTATTTCTAAGAATTTCTAGAGTGTAGGATTGCGTCTCCCAAGTGTTTCTTGAAAGGAATTGTGCTATCCTTCCACTGCGTTATTTGTCTTTTCTTCTTGCATTAGTGCCTTAATGCACTTGTAAAAAGGCAGGCGAGATATTCATCACGTTTGTGATGGGGTACCCATCAATCAAGTTTTAAATCACTCCCTGTGTGTTTTATCGAGGGTACAGTGAATCTCTGTACAATCAAAAAGAAATTTGTCCCTCAAATCTTCTTGTATGGGTACACTCTGAAGAACGACTTGCTTCGCGTACAAGTTTTTTCATCGAGGCTATTGCTGCAACAAAATGTATTCCAGATATTACATAATAATTAATATATTTTATAAAGGGGTTAATTGTAACACTATGGGGCACAGTGAATATATTTTTGAAAGTCGCCTATATATTCCTACTGAGTTTTTCCCTTAAACGCAAGTCGATATAAGGCACTTATGGAATTCACAAGTACCCCATAGCATCCACAACTGATGCAATGAAAATTGTGTATGTAAGTGCATGTGCTTAAGCGTAAACTGGCAGATCGTCTGCTTTAAAAAATCCACATGCTTATGGTTTGTCATACGATGGAAATACTTTTTTCATTCAAAGGGAAAATAATGTCACTATGGAGAAACCCAATTTTCTAAAGTCCCTTTAAATATGAAGGGGTTGGGTATTTTGTGCACCTAATTTATCCGTATACTTCAGGCTTTTTAGTTGTATTTGATTGGGACAGAAAAATCTCTTGCAAAATGTTGTGAATACCCACAAAGTTACACTAGTGTGAGTGTTTTGCACATTTCTAATGGTCACTTCTCACCTACCCTCTGATAGCCCTCAAGTTCTCATCCCTAACCCTAAACTCAGATAGTGAAAAATTCAACATACTTACGGACTGTATGTATTACGCCCCATGCGCGCCGAAGGTGCGCCAAAGGTAAGCCCGTCTACGCCCGTCCGCGCCTGGACCGCGCCCAGTGCCAGACCCCCTGGTCCTCGCAATACCCCATCCACTCACTTGGCGTATGATGCCGCAACTCTCCTTGCCCTTAACCCAGGACGCACCCCACAATGCTGCGTAGCTGCCCCAGGATGCACCCACGGACCATTCGTCTGCCTCTCCAGCAGGACCCACACCAAATCCTCCTCCTCCAAACACAACTCCAACTCTAACCACCTGAAGTGCATCCTGCTGAACACACGCTCGGTCCACAAACACGCCACTGAACTCTGGGACCTACTCGACACAACATCGCCGGACGTCGCCTTCCTTACAGAAACTTGGATGAACGCCTCATCTGCGCCCGACATCGCTATAGCCATCCCGGACGCTTACAAGATCATCCGAAAAGACCGCTCCAACCAAACAGGAGGAGGCATCGCCATCGCCCATAAGAACACCATCCGAATCACGACTAGCTCCGACGATAACCTCGCGACCGCCGAACACCTGCACTTCCAGATCCACACCGACCCCAGGACCACACTTAGAGGCACCCTCATCTACAGACCACCAGGAACCCGCACACAATTCAACGAAGACATCACTGACTTCATCAGCCCACATGCCCTCACCTCCGAGAACTACATTCTACTGGGAGACCTCAACTTCCACCTGGAAAAGAATAACAACAGCAACACCACCACCCTTCTGGACAACCTGGCCAATCTCGGACTCAAACAACTTGTTGACACTCCCACCCACTTAGCCGGACACACGCTCGACCCTATCTTCATCTCCAGCAAACACATCTCCTTCGATCACACCACAGCTCTCCATTGGACGGACCACAGCTGCGTTCACTTCAGCTACAAAAAGACCACGACCCACATCCCACCACAACCTATTCCTCGAAGAAAATGGAACAAAATCACCACCGACCAACTCTTCACATCGCTTAACCATAACCCCCCGCCATATATTCGGACCAAACCAAGCTGCCACCAAACTCACAAAATGGATCATCCACAGCGCTGACGAATTAGCACCCTTGAAAAACCACCAGATCAAACAAGGTAGCAAAAAGGCCCCCTGGTTCAACGATGACCTTAAGAAATCCAAGAAGCTATGTCGTACCCTCGAGAAAACCTGGAGAAAAAACCCAACCACTAACAACCTGACCACCTTCCAGGACGCCACCCGCAAACACCACCAATTGATCCGATCCACAAAGAAATCAGCATTCAAGGACTGACTCGACAACAACGCCCACAACAGCAATGAACTATTCAACATCGTCAAAGAACTTACCAACCCCACTGCCGGCACCAACGACATCACTCCCTCCCAAGACCTCTGCGACTCCCTAGCCTCATTCTTCCACAACAAAATCGCCGACATTCATAACAGCTTTGAAAACCTGTCCGATGAACAATCCACTTCACTCACCTTCGAACCAAAACAGCACTCTCACAACCTTTGCGCCTGGAACCCAATCACTACTGAAGACACCATCCGCCTGATGAACTCCATCCACTCAGGCTCACCAACCGACCCATGTCCCCACCACATCTTCAACAAAGCAGACTCCATCATCGCACCACATCTCTGCGATGTCATCAACTGCTCCTTCAACTCCGCTACCTTCCCAGAAAGCTGGAAACATGCTGAACTCAGCGCCCTTCTGAAGAAACCCACAGCGGACCCCTCTGAACTTAAGAACTACCGCCCCATCTCACTCCTCCCCTTCCCGGCCAAAGTCATCTAGAAAGCCGTCAATAGTCAGCTCGCCGCCTTCCTTGAATCCAACAATTCACTTGACCCCTCACAATCCGGCTTCCGAGCCAAACACAGCACCGAAACCGCCCTTATCGCTGCTACAGACGACATCAGAACGCTACTGGACAAAGGAGAAACAGTTGCCCTCATCCTACTTGACCTCTCCGCCGCCTTCGACACAGTCTGTCATAACACCCTCATACAACGCCTCAGCAACGTCGGAATACAAGGAAAAGCGTTGGACTGGATTGTCTCGTTCCTCGCCGGCAGAACCCAGAGAGTCCACCTCCCCCCATTCAAATCAGAGGCCACCGAAGTCTTCTGCGGCGTACCACAAGGATCATCAATCAGTCCCACCCTCTTCAACATGTACATGAGGACCCTCGCACCCATCGCGTGACAACACAACCTCAACATCATCTCCTACGCAGACGACACCCAGCTAATCCTCTCCCTCACCAAAGACCCTAACACAACCAAAACCAATCTACACGAAGGAATGAAAGAAGTAGCCGAATGGATGAAGAACAGCCGCTTGAAACTGAACTCGGACAAAACGGAAGTCCTCATCTTAGGATCTTCCCCCTCTGCATGGGACGACTCATGGTGGCCACCAGCTCTGGGCACAGCACCCATACCTACAGATCACGCACGTAACCTGGGCTTCATCCTAGACTCCTCCCTCTCGATGACCAGACAAGTCAACGCCGTCTCATCATCATGCTTCAACATCCTACGCATGCTTAAAAAAATCTTCCGCTGGATCCCCACCGAAACAAGAAAGACAGTCACCCACGCACTAGTCACTAGCCGACTAGATTATGGAAACACCCTTTACGCCGGAACCACAGCCAAACTACAGAAAAAACTCCAACGCATCCAAAACGCCTCAGCCAGAATCATACTGGACATCCCCCGTCAAGCTCACATTTCCGGTCACCTGAAAGATCTCCACTGGCTTCCCGTCAACAAGAGAATTACGTTCCGTCTCCTCACCCACGCACACAAGGCCCTCTACCACCTTGGACCCGAATGCCTCAACAAACGACTGTCCTTCTACACACCCACCCGCAAACTACGTTCATCCAAACAAGCCCTCGCCGCAATTCCGTGCATCAATAGATCCACCATGGGAGGAAGATCCTTCTCCTACTTAGCGGCCAAAACCTGGAATTCTCTCCCCACTCACCTCCGCCTTACACAGAACCACCTCTTTTTCAGAAAGCAGCTAAAAACCTGGCTATTCGATAAGTAATGCTCCCACCCTCTCTCCAGCGCCTTGAGACCCTCTGGGTGAGTAGCGCGCTATACAAATTTATGAACTTGAACTATTGTTCCCCATCGTAAAAGCAATGTGAATTCCACTAATCCTGATTCACAAAAATGGATGTAATTTTTCCATACCCAAATCGTACTTTGGTGTGCGAAAACCTTCGTTTTTCGTGATAGAGGATAGAAATTATGGGGTAGATTTACTGATATTTTGTGTAATGCAATGCAGCAAGACAACTTGCTGCGCTGCTTAAAAAGTAGAGGCCAGTAATGTGCAATATCTCCCTCTGCACCGGTGCACTTGTGGCTGTCAAGCACCAACGCAGCCCCACCTGCGCTATTGTGTAAGGGTACCTGTTTTACAGCCAGGACTAACATTATCCAGGAAGGTACACCTTCCTGCACAAAAACTGTCCTCTTAGGCTTTTTCCTCTTTCTATGTTTGCTGCTGCAGAGAAAGAGGAAAATAACTAGGAAAAATAAATATATTTTTCCTCGCTGCTCCTCCCCTTAGAGCAGGGGTCTTCAAACTGTGGGGCGCGACCCCCAGGGGGGCCGTGGAGGGATGCAAAGGGGGTCGCGCCTTCACAGTGTCACTTCTGCCCTGGCCTCCAGGGCTTCAGCCCCCCTCCTCCCCATCCTGTTTCTCAGCCCGGGCTGCTGCAGTGCAGCTCACTCCTGGGGCCTCAGCTGGGCAGTGTCTGGAGTCTTATCTCTGGCCGAGTTTTTCACAGGTCTTTAAAGACCATTAGCATATTTACATGCCTTTGTTAACTGATTACCCAAGCTTAGTTTTTTAATGGTTCCAGTACCCCCTGGGCCCCCACTCTGCCTATTCCTTACATTTGTATTTTTACACTTACTGCTGTAGTGTGAGAATGCATTTAATGAAAAGAAATATAAAGTTGGGTTGCCAAAAGAAACATGCCTGCTATGTGTTGTTCAAAGATCCTGCAGAGACCTGCTCTTGACACTAAATTGAGTTATAAATAAAAAGTATGTATTAATTAGTGATTTGACTTTTCTGTCTTTATTCTCTTTAATTATTAGTCATGGATCAATGAGGCATCCCTAGAACACAATTAAAAGTGCTTTCTATTTATATTTGCTGTTCTAAGTATTCACAGATAAGTGCAAAAAATACAGCTGTAGGTGACTGCTTATTTCTGGGCCATCAAAATAATGAGCTGGTAACCCTAATCATTAGACTGGAAGTTTGTTGCAGGATCAGCCCAGTATTTATTTCCTCCACCCTCGAACCCTGATTAATGCCATTATAGCAATAGTTTAACTTATATCTGAAAACCTACGCTTCAAGTTTCTGGGAATGCACCCTGGTTTCAGACTACTCACTTCCCATTCTCGCCTTCACTTTCACGTTCACCCTGCACTCCCAGCGATCACAATGCACTCATACTGATCACAATGCACTCACACTATTCACCCGCTCCCCCTGCACTCACACTGATCACCATGCACTTACACTGATCACCATGCACTCACACCATTCACCCGCTCACCCTGCACTCACAGTGATCATAATGTACTCACAGTGATCACAATGTACTCACACTGATCATCATGCACTCACACTGATCACCATGCACTCACACTGATCACCATGCACTCACAACATTCACCCGCTCACCCAGCTCTCACAGTGATCACTCTGCACTAACAATTTGCTTGCATTGTTGACTCTGTACCTCACCCTGCAGTCACACAAGCACACTTCTCACCCTACACTCATGTCACACTCCACTCACCTGCCCCCCCCTCACTGCTCAATCTGTAGCTCACTCAAACAAGGCCATCACTAACCAATCACTAATTCGTCCCACTCTGCACTTACAGCAGAACCCAAATTCATATGGTCACCTCTCACACTGTTGCATTGCTCACCGTGCAGTCACATGGGCACTCTTGTCACCCACACAGTGCAGAAGGTTAAAGTGCCTGGTACAAAGAAGATGTACCATGCACATCACAGAACTGAGAGTGAGTAAACTATGAGTACCGCTATAAAAAAATGAAATGTTTGTCAGACAGGTGCTATAGAGAGATGAGGTGTATTGTTGGTGAGTGGTAGTGAGGGAATTCATGGAGAAGGTGGAAAGACTGTTGCACCGTGTGCGACCAGTGCTTGGACAAGCCCTGGCTGGGAGTGTTAACCCCCCCACCCCCGAAGTTCGGGTCTAGTGGATCCCCTGCTTCTGCCTATTATTTACATTTGTAGTGCGCTACTGTTACAAAAAGGTGTCCTAGGGCTAATAACCATCTGCCTGCAATGTGAGAGCGGGATCCGGGGTTGGGAGAGGAGAGAAGAGAGGGATGGAAGGAAGGGGGTGAGAGGAAAGGGGCATGGGTAAACTGCTTAACTCTGCATAAGACCACCACGGTTTGAATGCACCCTTGCTGCTCCCGGCCATGGCCAGGTGAGCTTCTAATGTGGCATTGCGTATTCCTGCGGATTGACTAGACATCTTATGTTAATTGCTGTATTTTGGTTATAAACTGGTACTGATAGGGTGAAATCTTTCCTCAGTATTACAGTGTTTAAAAATATTCTAAATAATAAAGCAATGCTACACCAAAATACGCATAACAGAACATTATTTACATTTTCTACTCACACAATTTAGTGAAGCCTGTCGCATAATTTGGTCCTCACCTTCCTCATAACCTGAGGTTTAGAAATTTTTGTCGGGAGAGGGTCCTTACGCTTGAAAATGTTGACAGGGGGGTCTCGGCATCCAAAAGTTTGAAGACCTCTGCCTTAGAGGATGTACCATTTTGACGCATTCCCAAGTTTACTAGTGTTAGTAACTCTGGGAATGTCCCAATAACCCTGCGTAAATGCATGGAAACACCAACGCCCCTCCAGGGACCGCCTCCCCAACACAGAATAACGCAAGGTAGTGATTTGCGCTGCCGTGTGTTACTCCAGATTTACTATGCCATGCAGAGTCAGGCTAGTAGCATAGCAATTGTCACTAAGGACTTGTGTTGCCCTTCTGTCACTTAGTGTGATGCCAGGGCGAACAAAGCGAAACAAAAGGGGATGATGGACGGAGCGTTTGAGCAAATCAAACACTCAGCCCCAGTCAACTGATCTGGGTTTAATCCATCACCATTCTTTAGCTTACTCAGCCACCCCAGTTCAGACATGGCCATATGCAAATCAGTCTGACCCTGTGCCTCATGGGAACAGTCCAGCCCGAACTGCCAAGCCATGTCTTCCCTGGACCGGAAACAAGCATCCTGGGACCGGTTTCGGATTCATAATCCTCATCAGCCAGGCTATCTTGAATCCAGTGAGCAAGGGACTCACGTCTGAGCATACCCTGCCAACTTAGGGCGAGCAAAGCGAAACAAAAGGGGATGATGGACGGAGCGTTTGAGCAAATCAAACACTCACCCCCAGTCAACTGATCTGGGTTTAATCCATCACCATTCTTTAGCTCACTCAGCCACCCCAGTTCAGACATGGCCATATGCAAATCAGTCTGACCCTGTGCCTCATGGGAACAGTCCAGCCTGAACTGCCAAACCATGTCTTCCCTGGACCAGAAACAAACATCCTGGGACCGGTTTCGGATTCATAATCCTCATCAGCCAGGCTATCTTGAATCCAGTGCCCAAGTGAGCAAGGGACTCACGTCTGAGCATATCCTGCCAATTTAGGGCGAACAAAGCGAAACAAAAGGGGATGATGGACGGAGCGTTTGAGCAAATCTAACACTCACCCCCAGTCAACTGATCTGGGTTTAATCCATCACCATTCTTTAGCTCACTCAGCCACCCCAGTTCAGACATGGCCATATGCAAATCAGTCTGACCCTGTGCCTCATGAGAGCAGTCCAGCCCGAACTGCCAAGCCATGTCTTCCCTGGACCGGAAACAAGCATCCTGGGACCGGTTTCGGATTCATAATCCTCATCAGCCAGGCTATCTTGAATCCAGTGGCCAAGTGAGAAAGGGACTCACGTCTGAGCATACCCTGCCAACTTAGGGCGAACAAAGCGAAACAAAAGGGGATGATGGACGGAGCGTTTAAGCAAATCAAACACTCACCCCCAGTCAACTGATCTGGGTTTAATCCATCACCATTCTTTAGCTGACTCAGCCACCCCAGTTCAGACATGGCCATATGCAAATCAGTATGACCCTGTGCCTCATGGGAACAGTCCAGCCCGAACTGCCAAGCCATGTCTTCCCTGGACCGGAAACAAGCATCCTGGGACCGGTTTCGGATTCATAATCCTCATCAGCCAGGCTATCTTGAATCCAGTGAGCAAGGGACTCACGTCTGAGCATACCCTACCAATTTAGGGTGAACAAAGCGAAACAAAAGGGGATGATGGACGGAGCGTTTGAGCAAATCAAACACTCACCCCAGTCAACTGATCTGGGTTTAATCCATCACCATTCTTTAGCTCACTCAGCCACCCCAGTTCAGACATGGCCATATGCAAATCAGTCTGACCCTGTGCCTCATGGGAACAGTCCAGCCCAAACTGCCAAGCCATGTCTTCCCTGGACCGGAAACAAGCATCCTGGGACCGGTTTCGGATTCATAATCCTCATCAGCCAGGCTATCTTGAATCCAGTGGCCAAGTGAGCAAGGGACTCACGTTTGAGCATACCCTGCCAACTTAGGGCGAACAAAGCGAAACAAAAGGGGATGATGGACGGAGCGTTTGAGCAAATCAAACACTCACCCCCACTCAACTTATCTGGGTTTAATCCATCACCATTCTTTAGCTCACTCAGCCACCCCAGTTCAAGGGCAACACAAGCCCTTGATAAATCTGGCCCTGTGTTTTGAAAGACAATATGCACAAAAATATATACACACATAAGTATAGCTTTGCTAGTTGGCAAATGAACCATGCTGGACATCAGATCAGAGTCATAAAAGACAACAATAGTGTATGTGCTTGCTTATTAATAGTTGTTCTATCTAGCACCCAGAGATAATAACTCAACCCTCTTGGGTGCCAGCAAGCTATCAGACATCCAGGAGAAAATATTTGAGGTCATGTAAAGGAGGGCACAAGAAAACAGGCAGGTCATCTGTTATTTCCTTATGGCCACAGGTCAGGGTTTAGCTTGCTGTATACTAGCAAACAATCCCGCAGGCCACAACTATGGAAAATAAGTGTAGTATCTAGCTTCTCAATTTGACCCTTTAACATTTCCCAGACAAGTATCTTTCGATCCCAGTAATTGCACCAGAAGGCAAGTTTATTGTGTGATATGCAGTTTTTCAGATTCCTGGCTATTGACAGTTATATTATTATTTTATACTGAGTCTCTTTGGCCTCTCTGACCCAAGACGATCCCAAAGAGAAGACAGGATTTAAGGTGATTGATTTATTTTTTTAGTATATGTCAAGCAACGAGTGGGTGGCCCCTCTTAGCATGAGGCCACTGTGCGAATTGTTTTCAAAGCATCGCGCAGAATTATGTTTTTATTAATCCATCAACTCTTCATTTCTGCGAGGCGATTCCCAAATATGAGAAAGACCGTACTGGCTGGAACAGACATTGTTTTCCACCTTATTTGTAGATTGACAAAAGTTCAATTCATACACTGGGGTAAACTGTAATTTGTTCATGTTTCCACGGCATACCCTTACTGGCGCTAATTCAGCGTGTGATTTGTCCTCATAGCTGACAATCCACAGGTGTAGGATAAAAATAAAGGTGAAATTGTTAATTTAGTTTTCCCATTTTTTTCTTCATATGGGAATCAGTTCTTATGTGAAGAACTGCCTCAGCCTACAGTCTTGAAACAAGCATTTGCAATGCAATCGGTCTCGCCTTTGGGACCTTTTATGGATTCAGCTATGCAGCATATTAGCCTGGGTCCTGAAACATCTACTGTTCTTTAACATGGAGGGAAAGTAAGCACCAAACAGCATGACACAGGTATGGGAACACATGGAGAGAAATATTGCCTTTCAGTTTGAAATCGTATGGACCAAAGCTCTGTTTTTAATATGAAATCAGGGCCTTCGGTGGTCATAGCACTGAAAATACAAGATTTGAACAAAATTATTATTGTCTATGGGTGTTCATTGAAGACAATTTCTATGGACTGGAATCTAGAGAATGCTAAATTGGTTCTGGTATTTTATTGACCTTGGCTGGTTGTTTTCTATCAAGAAAGATAAATAGAGGCAGTTGCCAGAAAAATTAAAAAAAAGAAAGTACCTCAGCAGAAAGCAATTCTGGTATTTTACTGACCTCTACTGGTCGTTTTCTATCAAGTTGAACAGAAAAAAGTCCCTAAGCGGAAGCAGACAAGACCTACAGCTGATGTCCATAGTCCACAAAGTACATACACACTAAAGTATATACAAGATGTCTCAAATGCTCTACCTAGAAAATTTGTGTTTGGGTTCTCCCCAACATGTATGGCATATACAGGCCCTCCTTTCAAAGACGCGGGTAGATACCAGGCCGGAATTACCAATTCCAGCGAAAATCTCCTCAAGAGTTAAAGGGGATTATTAATTTTTTCCACCAGAATTGGGAATAACATGCAAACCTATTAATACCGGATCCAAGTCTGAATTTTCCTCCTTTCTTTAGGAAAACTATGAGCTCAAATCTGCGACTAAGCATGTGGTAAACGCTTGAAGCAGGTGGCAAATGCTCTGGGGGTTTATTGGCTTGCCCACGGAAGGGAACCAAGGGGCCAGGTGTGGCAGGAAGAAGGTAATCCTTTTCTTCCGCCGGCGGAGCTGTGTCTACTCCCACCTCTTGCTGAAATATGCAGGCGGGCACAGCGGAATGCCTGAAACTTATGCCGCTCCACTGATGTTCGGGGTCTGGCATCTCCAGACCACTATTTATCTGGATTATAGTTTGAAGGCCCAACAATTGAGGGCCCAGAGACACCATAAAACTTGCAGTTGCCTGTAACAGTATCTACCAGCCGATTCTGCTCTAGGCAACTCATAACTAGGGCCTTAGATTTGCTTAGAATATTTGCACTTTAAGAAGTGCGATAAGAGTTGGGTAATTAGAACAAATATTGGTGACTACTCACGAAGCCATCATGTCTTTCTGGATGCTTGCAAAGCCAATGCCGATGACATTACCATGAGAACACCATTTTTTCCAACTCTTTGTCACAGTAAACTCTCTGGAAAAATTTCACATTAAGCAAATTTTCTGAAGCTGCAAGCAAGTTGCACATCAAAACATAACACAAATTGTAATTTTCTAAGTCAGGATCTGTAATTCCTCAGAAATTATTCCACTTTTTGGTAAAATGTAAATTTTACTGAAATGTACAAACGTATGGTGAATGATTCACCCCAAGTGCTTCGAAATAATAGCTTCCAAACTTCCCCAGATATTTAACATTTAATTAAAA
Source organism: Lissotriton vulgaris (assembly GCF_964263255.1). NCBI lineage: Eukaryota > Metazoa > Chordata > Amphibia > Caudata > Salamandridae > Lissotriton > Lissotriton vulgaris. Next base: position 625,163,420 of record NC_141689.1, read on the forward strand.
AATCAGTCTAAGTGGCATTGACTTGGTCAGTATACGAGAGGCCAGGTTTAGTGGTTTAATGCATTCATCTTTCCACTCTATGAGTCTGTGTTCGACAGTTATGGTCACAAATTAAAATCCCGGCAGTTGCACTGAGCCTTTCATCCTACTTAGGTTGATAAAATGAGTACCATTGAGTTCGGTAACAATAAACATCTATCTGTTATTCAGTGCCAAGATACCTGTCTGGGTGAAGGTGCACTTTGCAAATTTAAGCTATGTTATCTAGATGACGTTCTCCTAAAACTAGCGCTCACATCCTTCAAAGAAAAGGAATGTTGAGATCCCAAAAAGATTACAGTTTAGTTGCAGTTTTAGTACAGAGTTTGGCCTCACTTGAGGGAAAGTTTCCTTAAAAAAGTATAATAGCTTTTGTAACTTTTTGAGGAGCCCCAGTATAATCAGGGATTACTGGGCTCAGAATGTGACAATCCGAGCATTTTACCACTATTGTGCTGAGACTTAACCGTACTATTAAGGCCAAAACTAAGGACCATGACTGATCTCCCTAAGCCTTCAAGTAACAATTTGTCTACTCCCATCTGCACTCAAAAGTATGTACTACTAGAATTGATGTATAGAATGCCCTTACAGTACAATATACTTTGATGTATGGGGCCCTCTTCTCGGTTCTCCATCTTAGGTAGCACTTGGATGTAAACAACAAAAAACTGCCACTGTAGCCTCAGCCACCTGTGACTTATAGGCTCCACACGCATCCTTTGTACACAAAAGCAAAATATATGCATTTTTAATCCATGTCCCACAAATCTACATTTTTCAGCCATGACTGGGACGAAGGACCCGACTGCAAAGGACTGGAAGACCAAACTTAAAAAGTGCAAGAGAACCCAGTAAATAGCCCTCTATTTTAGCGACTAGTGAAAAGACCTATCTTGCTAATGCAATCTCATTTCTGCCACCATTGTTAGTCATCTACAGCTCGTTGATCTGGCAGTAGTCATGCTTGGTAATTAGGATACATACAGTGTGTCCCTCCAGACTACAAAGTCCTGCTTTGGGTCACAGACCATTTCGAAGAAAAGGCCTTCGGGGCATATACATGAATCTCATGTGTGCTGAGGTGTGGGTCAAATATCAACAGAGCTTGCTATGGTGAACTTGAGGCAGGGGCGCATGCTCTCCAGAGCCCTTCTACATCCCAACAGTAGCACTTATATTTGATCTTTGAAGGTTTTTGTACAGATACGTCAAAAGAAGAAAACATTGTTGGGTGGTTCCAAATTATGTGTTCCCCAGTAAATTTCCACAAAAAATATTTGCTCATCTTTAAAGTAAAGGCGTTGACCAGGCTGCTTTTTAGTTTGATCCAGCTCTGTATATAATTTTTAACATATTCCCAAAAATTCAAACAGAGCTATGTAGATGGTGGGGTTTGTGAACCAATTCATGATCCAAAGTTTACCCTTAGTTTGCAGACCGTAAGGAGCACAATATTCGAGATGCACCTGTTATTTCTGTGGGTCACATTCCAATCATTGATTCACAACATGCTTCATAAAAAGTTTTTGAGAGGACCCAGGGTGCTAGGAAAGGGGATGTCACTCCTTCGCGAATGATGGCATACTACAGATTGTTTAACAAAACTCTGAAAGTTGAGATGTAAATGATACGATTTCTAATTGGCTGTTTAAAGAACAATATGCACATTTTGAGAACCATTTTATACTCGAAGTAACAAAATAGTGTTGTGCTTATGCCTAAATGTATTTCAGTTATGGGATCCAGTTACAGATTGTTGCCAAAAACAACAGGCTGCAATTATGCCCACCTGGCCTAGTGAGAAGAGGGACAAGCTATATTATCAGTGTCCAGCACTGAGGAGGGGTAATGGGTTCAAGGCCAAACCCTGTGCCAAGAGTCTATTGGGCATTTCTGCAGCATATGCTCAGCAGGCCATTAATCAACCATTTTAGTATCAGGCAACAGCTGTAGGTCATGCTCCATTCCAAGAGTCCATTGGGCATGGCCAGAGGCATAGAAGAAACATAGAAGACATAACAGAAAAGATCATTCTCTATGCCCAATGCACAGCAGGAATTGACCATAATCTTCTTGTATTCATTCAAAAACATTCGTATACTGTTACACCTGTCATTGTAAGACCTAATTCCCGATATTAATTATTCCAGTACCAAATTAAATAATAATGATAAAAGTGGTCAGCCATATCTAGTTTCTCTGCCCAAATTTAGAAAAAATAATACGGACTCCAAAGCTATTGTTTACTTAAACCAGAGGTCTATAGCATTTTCAACATGTACACCCAAATAACCTTGTCAAATATTTTCTTTGATGACAGAACAAATATTCTTGAATATTGTTGATTACTCTAATGTTAACATTACCAACGTTGTTTTTTATGAGAGTCAGGTGGAATCTTCAAATAGGTCAGACGGTACACCCCAGGGGGCAAAGGTCATGAAGACAATATGAAACAAGACTTTCAAGTGAAGCTTTCAAGTATATTGTCCATGTAACAGTTAGTCTTAATGTTCTTATTACCAGGATCATGCCAAGAGTTTCAATATTCATGTTGACTAGAGACAGGATGGAACCATGATCTTTGTTACAATCCACTGGCACATTCCCATTTTATTTGGATAAATGGTTGTCTATTTATCTGATAGGAAGAGACCCAGTGTATGCCTGTATCATCACAGCATACATGATGGGCAGATGTTGAGCAGTGTCCGAAGATTGATTGTGTCAAATGCTGTGCAGCGGCTCAAAGTAAAGGTGTAGGGTACATTGCCTGAGTTATCTCAGCCACTGGTGATTACTCATGGCCGAATATTTGTCATTTTTTGCCCACTATGCCACTCTTGATAGAGACCAGGCTTTGCCCTGCTGTAATAGAACAGTGCAGCCCGAAATGCCAGACCAGATCTATTCCATAGAGTAATACCAGCAATATCCAGATCATTGTTGGCCTATTTAGACCTCATCAATAAAGTATAGCTATAATTCTTATGGAACAGTTAGCATTTGACCTACATCTCAGTATACCCGTCGCACTTAGGGCATCACACAGAGGAAAACTGTGGTTACTTTTGTTCTCTTCTAGAGGAGACCTGGCCTGGGCACTTCGGATGATTGTTCGTAGAGGAGTAGGACCAGACTAGTTTATATGCAGATGGGCTCTGTTTGGAGTGGCATAGTGGGTGGGAAATGATGAACTGAATGTGTTACTTAGAGGTCTTGAGGCCAGATGTAAAACCCTGGATTATTATTTGGGATGCTTGACAACCCACCTAAAAACATAACCACAACTCTTGTCAGAGTGAACCTTCAAAGCCTCTAAAATAACCAGAGCTCAAAATCCAGTCCCCCCCCCACCAGTAGCTTTGGCGCAGAGTAGACAATCTTAACATATGGCAATGTGTCAAGTATTTATGTGCAAAAACATTAATAAATTCCAAATGAAAAACCATAAAATCCCAATTCGAAAAATAGAGTACAATGTAATAATCTAAATGTTACAAAAATCACAAAAAAATCAATGTTGAGCCAGTCATATAATTTTTTATGTTTTAAGTCGCAATAGCGTTAGGAACACCAAAGTGCCAATGATACTCAGTCATCACAGTAACCCAAGACCTATACAGAATTTTAGGCTAGCTGTGATGGAGTCAAAGATTTGACTTTCTAACTTTAGGTCAAATCCATCAAGAGTACACTTCTAAAGCTCCCTAGCACCTCCAGGGAGACACTTAGACATTCACAGAGTGTCACGCAGTGGCAAACAGCACAGTCTAGTCCAAGTTCAGTTGCCATTGATAAGCTGGTCAGTTACAGGAAAACCCTCTTGCATGGTGTGGTATCCCTGTAGCTTGAACAGGCGGACATCCTTATGACCTGTAAAGTAAATTTCTTTGTCTTATGTACACGCGAGAGCAGGTTCAGTCCTCTTTTGTTCTTCCTCAGGTCCAGCAGTGTTCTGAAGTGGGTGTCTAGAGATGACACATTTGTGCCTGGCATGAGCTAGTGGGTGGGAATTGTTCCTGGATATCCCCTAATCCATGGGGTAAATGTTTCTGGTATAAACCCTACCCACTTTGGGCATTTTCAAGAGGGTAAAAGTCTTTGGCCACAGAAAACCTGGGCTCTGAGGGCTGAGTGTGCGTGGGTGTAGAGTATTATGGTAATCCTTGACCTCCCTTATCTAACACCAAAATCCAGAGACAGAAATCTAGTTGGACAAAAGCAAGGTTATCCAGCATCCAAACACTGGATGGAAAAGAATTGTCTTGGCATCCTGTTTCCTTCCTTTCAAGTGCATCCAGTATGTATGATATGTAAACCCAGCAGACCTGTCAAGCAGACATTGACACTCAAGCAGAATTTCACACTGTAATGTCAAAAAAGATGCCCCAATCTTCTGCTGAGATCAAAGGAGTCATCCCAGCCATTCACGTTGAACTGCCAATCACAGTGCTCTGCTGTGTTTCTCCTCGAAGGCACCTTTTCAACACCTATTCAAATGCTAATCCTTGGCTGGGATAAGTTGGAGACCAAATGCAAATTAGCCTCCACGAACTTCAGGCAGGGAAAAGGTAACTTTCTCAAAGTTACTTTTCCTTGTTATTTATTACAAATTCAACTTCACCATTGAACTGGATTTTTTATTAACTAATAAAAATAGTTGTTTTGTTATATTTTTAGTTAGTTCCATTCCGACCTACAGTAGTAGGATTTAATTCTGTACTTTGGTTTTCTACATAGGGCTGCTAGGCCTACTACAGTGAAAAATAGCTTTTGAGTGCTAGTCACTGTTACGACATGTTACCATTAAATTACTCCATGTCCTACTTTTAAATATCATGCACCCTGCTTTTTGGGCTACAGGGCATACATAGGGATAACTAATTAATATTCACAAGGGAGGTTTTGACTTGTCAAAAGGATTAATTTTGACAGGTTGAATTGCAGATTTTATATTACTACAGTCAGGCGACACAGAGTAAGCCTGAAGCCATGTTTGCACTGTCACCCTAGTGGATGGCACAATAGCTACTGCAGTCCACTGTTGTCATTTAACTTCCAGGGCCTGGTTAGATTTTGTACCATATACTAGGGTCCGATAAGCAAGTCAAATATACCAATTAGGAATATGGCAAATTAACCATGTATATACATGGAGCACAGGTACTTTACTAATGGTTAGCAGGGGTTAAGTGCCCAGAATTCTAAAACCAGCAAACATATACATGCAGCAAAAGGTGAACAATTCAGGGCAATCAGGCAGAAAAGGCAGATTTCCTACACCAGTCATTTGACTAATGCCCACTTTGCATGGGCCTATCCCATGCACAGCAGAATTGCCCACCTGAAGAATGTGTTACACATGCTACGTTTAGAATATGATTAAAAAAAACTTCACTGAAAATGTAAATGTTAAAATTGTTATAATTAGTTATGGGAATAAGTACTTAGTTACCGAACAAAAAGACACACAAGTCACTGAAAACACCCAAAGGCTAAAGTAGCATTATGATTAGATGATAAAATGAGACAAGAAGCAAAGTTTAAAACCGCAAGACCACTGTTGTTCTCTTGATCACTCATTTCAATGTTTCTGTACCATTGGCAAATTGTGCATGGTGCAAGGCAAAAATCTGCATTCTGTAAAACCTGCTCAGTGACTTTCTTGAAGGCTTATATCCCGAAAACCTACTGAATGACTTTGCATCAAATTAAGAAAAGCCTACCATGTGAGTAATTTTCTGTCAGTTTGGTTTAAATTTGTTGAGCCATTTTGACTGTAGAAGATAGCAAAGTTTCCAGTGGGTGGCAAAATTAATCCCCACTTTAACTTTATCTGTGGACAGTTCTTCACAAATTTTGGCATGCAAACCTTACCTGACTGAGTTAGTAGACTAGTAGTCCATCCACAAGGTCAAACGTTGAAGGCAAATCAAAAAATGCCCTTTCAATGGAAAGTGTGCTGAACCATAACTATACAGTGGCAACAGCTGTGTGAAACTGATATATCTAAGTATCTAAGCAGATATATCTATACAGATATATATATCTATATATATATCTATATATCTATATATATATATATATATATATATATATATATATATATTACCTACTGGCTATCGCCAGTAGGTATATATAGTTAGGATTAATTCCCTATGGGATTTTTGAAAATTCTATGTCTAATAACTTTGGCGTTTGTAGACGGAATCGGCTGAAATTTTCAGGAAAATGGCACATTTTGTTTCTGAGCAGCCCCTGAAAATTTGGTGGGGTTTCGTCAAGGGGGGGCTGAGAAAAAAGGGGGGTCCCAAAACGCGTTTTTCCCATTCATTTTTCCATAGGGCGGTTGGACTCACTTTTAGCTCGAACGGCTGAATGGATTTGCACGAAACTTGGCAAAATTGTAGGGACTGTTAGCCCGATGTGCCTTTGCTAGGTCTCAATATATGTGCTCCAGTAGTTTTTGAGAAATTAACGTTCAAAACAAGATATATATCTGTAACAGCGCTCCGGGCTGCGCTCCGGTCCGCTTACTTTTCGCGAAACGGAACTTTGCGCGCAGAAAGCTGATTGGCTCTCCGGTATCTGTCAACATTCTAAACAGTCCGGAGCGGCCGCCATCTTATCTCTCGGTAGGATCGAGAGAGAAGAAGAGGTGAAAAACGAAGGGGGAATTTATTGAAAGGGGGCAAGGTATACCCCTCTTGACCCCCTAGGAATGTTGTTGGGGTTATTAAAGGGTCCCGTGGGGAAAATAAAAAAAAATGATTTTTCACGGTAGAAGCGCTTCACGGGCCGCGAACTGGGCCGCAAACTGGTAGCGAAACGGGAATTCGCCATTTTGTGCTTCGTTTTAATTGTTTAGAGATAAAAATTATCGCCGCACATCGGCCACAATGCATGAATATCGCTGAAAAGTCAGCGATATTCATGCATTATCCAGCAAATGCTCTTAGCCATGTTATCCACCTTCCATTGGATAACATGGCTAAAAACTGCTCTGTGCGTGAGCTTTTTTTTTTTTTTTTTGCTGCGTGACGTTTGTTAACGTTCGATTCGATGGAAATCAGGAAGTGTTGACCACCATTTTGTCACTGCGAGTAAATATTTTGTTATAAATGAATCCTTATTGATAAACATTGTCTGCGCCATCTTGCGTTTTTGTCCAATGCCACAATTTTGTCGTGCACGGCAGCCATTTTAGATGCCTTGACCAGGGCCACTCTCTGCACGCCGCCGATCCTCAGCATGGCTCCCCACCCTCGCAAGCATCTCCCCCACGCGCTGGTCACCCCCGCTCTCTCTCTCATGCATGGGCCATATACTTCCCCCCATCTGCGCTGCTCTTCTCTGAGAATCACACCCTGTGCCCGCCCGACACCTCCCTTTCACCCTATTCACTACCGCACCCTCTGACACTCCTCTTCCTCTGTGTCCGATTGTCCAGGCCGGACCTAGGCTATCACCTAGCCCTGCAGATGTAGTTTATGGCCCCAGCTGTAGAGTATCCAGACATGCCAACCCTCCCGATTCAGGCGTGAGACTACTGATTTCAGTGCTAGTCTTTCGCTTCCCGATTCCTGCAAGGAAAAACCCGGGGGCATATTACCAACAACTAGCGATAATTTTTGTCTCTAACTTGTTTAGAGACAAAAATTATCGCCGCACTTCGGCGAATTTTATCGCACATAAACCTTGCTATTAGCAAGGTTTATCGCAAATGCGATAAAAAACGGCCGCAATGCATGAATATCGTTGAAAAGTCAGCGATATTCATGCATTATCCAGCAAATGCTCTTAGCCATGTTATCCACTTCCCATTGGATAACATGGCTAAAACTGCTCAGGGCAGGTGTTAGGTTTTGGAGATATTCGCGCTTAGCGCGAATATCTCCAAAAGTTGGTAATAGGAGATAGCGATGGTTAGGGACTGTTTCCAGTCGCTAAAATCTTGGCACGCCCACTTTGCATGTCATTAGTGATAAATATCACTGATATGCAAAGCGGGGCCCAAGATGGTCGCTATCTCCTTTTAGCTGTCACTAACTGGTGTTAGCGACAGCTTGGTAATAGGGAGATAATTTTATCTCTTTTTGTTTTGGCTTTTAAAGCCAAAAAAGCGGAAATAAACCCCCTTGATAATATGCCCCATGATTTCTCGGGGGTTTCAGCTGACAGGGCTTGGTATTGTGTTACGTGCTAATTCTTCCAGGAAACGTCAGAGGGTCGATGCAGGGGTTCTAGAAGGGGTGATAAACCATTTAAGCCTCATGAACAAGCGCATGGTCTTTTAAAGATTTGTGAAGTACTCGGGGCGGCGGTGTGTGTGTGCCCTCTTTCAGGAGCGGGCGGGGGGGCACTGCCAGCAACTTGCCAGGCCAGGCAGTGTTCAACACGTGCATCACCCTTTCTCTGCCTGCTATTGCGCTCCATGCTTCGGAAAGGTAAGAAAAAGAACGTGCATTTGAGTTTGAAATGTCCAATCTTGTAGCAGTACACTTGCAAAGCCCACACATGACAATAACCCAATTCAAGGCCCCATTCACCCGATTTTTTAAACATATATAGCGCTCCAACAAAGTTAGATTTTAAAACTTTATTAACATTTAAATATAACGAACGCAACAAAAACTGTAAATATATTTAACCATTTTTTGAAATTAACCAGAACTATAACGATAACAACAACAACAACAATAATATAACTTTTATGCCTAAATTACGCAAACATTTAGCTAATCTGCTAAAGGGGGGAGTCGCCATTTCTTTACAATAATCAATAATGAAAAATCCACATCAATAGGGTTGTCCGTTTTCTCGATGCAGCACTATAGTGCAACATACACAGCACCTGGGGTGTCAAGAGTGAACAGGTCTTTCTTTGTTCCATAAGATGTTATCTGTGTCAACCTCTTCCGAGAATGCTGATGCGTTAGGATTTCCTTGTGTTTCTTAATAGCATTGGTGTCTGTACACTTCTTTGTCAATTCTGTCAAGATGATAACTGCTTCATAAACAGACGATATCTTTGTTTAGTCATTAGTGTTAAGTGTGTCTGAAACTACAGTGCCCTTCTGTTTTTTTTTCTTCAGGCTCTACAGAGTTTTGTGTGTTGTTCTTTTGAGCGACAATTATTCCAGAGGTTTCAGGTTCACTTGTTTTGTCCTGCAGTGAGTTAACAGCTTTAGAGAGTTCATGTTTATTTGCTATGTCCTGCTGTTCGTCAACTGCTTCAGAGACGTCAGCCTCATTTGTTATGTTTCAGTAGATCCTGGACCTGCCCGGCCGCGCCCAAAATGGCGCCGGTGTAAATGGGACTCGTAACTGCTTGTTGTGTACTGGTTGCCCAACCTTGATATCACAAGATACATATCCAGTTTTGAAGCACATGGCGGAGGCTTGTCTGCTGTAGTGGGGCGCCCCTTTATCGTTTCAGTCGCCATTCCGCCCGCTTTTGCTACACTGTGCCTTTTCCGCCATTCAGCTGTTTAGCGCCCGCTCTTACGGCTACAGCGTCTCGCTCACCATGTAGTTGAGTTGCTCCCACTCTTGCGGTGCAGCGATAGGCGGCTTCCACAGGACTCTTAAAATGGCGGCCGGCTCTTCGGATTTGGGCCTGGTCCAGTAAAATGGCCCTGGGACACCTTGGAACTCGGACGCTTGTCTGCCAGGGCTTGGGTTCCATTCTCGAAAGCGTCCCCTCAGCCTTGAAGATTGTAAAAAAGTCTTGGGGGCCATCGACTCCCGCAGGCTTCCGGTGGGGAGCGGCTGCCATGATTGCTTGCGGAATGGCCACGACGGAGCTACGAGATGGTGGTGCTCTCATGGTGACGCCAGCTTCAGTCTGAAACATCCAGAAACAAGGTGGGGCTTTCATCGTTTGGGAAAAAAAATGTTTTAATCCAATGAAAAGTGTTATTTTTAGGTCACATGACCTAGTCTTACATAATTAGGAAAAGAAAAGTAAAATGAACAAATGAAAAGTTTTATTAACAAGTCACATGACCTGTTATGCTTACGTTACGCGCTGCGCGGCGCGCTCTGGATCGTTTCCGGGAAGCTGCGCCTTGCGCACCGGAGCACTTCCGGGTGCGCTAACGCGTCGCGTCATATGACGCATTACGCGACAATGCAGGTCCAGAATATAGTCAAAATGTCTCCACCAACCAGCGGTCGGAATACAACCGCTTTCAGCAGTCCAAAAAGTTCGGTTAAATCTTAAGAGCGGGAGCAACTCAACTACATGGTGAGCGAGACGTTGTAGTCGCAAGAGCGGGCGGTAAACAGCTGAATGGCGGAAGAGGCACAGAGTACCAAAAGCGGGCGGAATGGCAACTAAAACGGTAAAGGGGCGCCCCACGACAGCGTGTCTTCAGGTCAAACGGATTGTGGGACAAGGTCCAGAATGGAAGATTCTTCAAAAGGGAAAAAATTCTGCCGGACCCCGGGAGCCGGCCGCCTATGCCGGGGGCGATCTCAGGCCTCACCAGGGCAACACGACTTGGGGAGGGGGCAGGAGCCAAGCGCCCCCTCTCAGTCCGCGCCATCTCACCGCCCCTCGGGGGCCTCCGTCAAGCGGTTTAGGGAGGCACCGTATCACATTGTTTTCCAATGCAGTCAGGTCCACAAATGGACCCCACTTACTTTGAATAGTGAAGCTGCAGCAGGTGCAAATAAGGTTTAAACAGTGTTACAAGAGCTGCTTAGAACTCTGAAGTATGGCACTCAACAACCAGGACTTATGCCATTTCTGTAAGGCAGTGACATGGAAGCAACTCAGGGACAAAAAGCATGAACGAACATTCACGTATGAAAATCTTATTTGGGGAAGGGGTAGAATCCAAACGCCCCCTCCCAGTTCGCGCTACTACACCGTATGTGGAAAATCTGAAGCCATCGTTCTACAAACTCTCAACGCTTGCTATCAGTGCATGAGTTTCATGCTCGATCGATTGAGCTAGCCGGATCGGGCAATAAAAAGTATAAAATAGTTATGTAAATAGTTATTTAATAAAATGTTTTACTCTGTTTCTTTGCTGGTGTGTTGTGTATATTTATAATATTTGCATAGGGTTTGTCGTTATTTTGGGCGGTGTGGGTGGCGGAGTCGAGCTGTCTTGCAGCCCTCATGGTGTGGAGCTCAGTTCATTTCACTATTTTCGTATTTCTCATGAAGGGTTGTTCCTAATGTTTGTATTTTACCGAGGTCAAAAAGAGATCGAATTAGTGGTCTACTGATTTTGCTCGATTACTTTTATTTTTTTACACAATTTTTCACTATCTGCAAAGACTAAACAGAGTATTGCGACTTTGTGCTTGTTTGTAAATAGAGAATGATCCAAAGAGAACCAATTGTAAAACAGTAAATGCTTGGATAATAATCAATCAAATGGAGAGACAAGCAGGTACGACGGATTACAACAGGGGTAAAGGTCTGCGTTAACTACCGTTCACTATCTGCAAAGAGAGAGTACTACTAAGAGAAAAGAGGGGAGTGGGGGGGGGGTAGCGTTCAAAGCACATCAGCGTGCATAAACACGAAAACGTTTTTACCTATCACGTACTTGACATTTGACAGCTTTTGATATTTGCTATTAAAAAACCATTGAAATTCACAGAAAAAACTATAGGTTATAGTCCATATATAGTTAGGAATTTGCATTTACAAAACCTTGAAAATTCAATGAAAAAACCATTGGTTTTAGGCCATATATAGTTAGGGTTTTGCATTTAGAAAACCTTATTTTACTCGCATAAAACCATTGAAATTCCATATATAGTTATAAGCGCTAACTATATATCGCGCACCCGCAATCCACTGCTGATGATGTCACATATTACATCATTCATGACAATGTTAGTGACATCACTGATGACATCACTGATGACATCTCAAATGACATCACTGATGACATCACTGATAACATCTCATTTGACATGACTGATCACATCACTGATGATATCATTCATGTGATAATACCATGAACCTCTTCAGACTCTAATATAACCTTAGATACAATCAGTGTAAAGAGACAGTCACAGACTGTCACTCATCCATGGAGTTACTCACACACCTAGTCAGTTATGCCAAAAATCAATCACACCTCCATTTTCTCAACTATACAGTTATACACACCTTACTTATTCAAACATATACTAACACATATTTACTTTACTCTCTTATACAATCTCTGATACATGTTCACAATGATCCATACAGCCACTCACACATTCACTGGCTCTTATGCACAGTTATTTATAGATGTCAACTCTCACATGTACTGTGTTTTACATATGTACTTAATTTGACATGTAGCACTGAGATATCCATTCACTCACTAATACACTCATGCACAGTCAACCGCCCATACAGCTGTTTCCACATGCACTTTTGAATCTATACATATAGTGAATCAACTACTCACACATCTATGTACAGAGTCACACACCTCCCAGCCACCCATACACACACACTCAGTTTCCCATACAAATACTTGGACAACCAATCAATAACCCATACAGTTACTCATATAGCTACTGATCAACATATGCAGCAGTTTGTAGAACAACAGATATAATGATGCACAAATTAAAACAGTTTAGTCACTAACCCATGCACTCAGTGAGACACATTTAATCACTCACTCAATCAGTCAGTCATGCACCTACTAAATCCTTCATCCAGACACTTATACATCCACTCATTCTTCAATATGTAAGACATATTTTAACTTTACAGAAACATACAGTCACTGGATGTTGTCATCAGTGATGTCATCAGTGATGTCATTTGAGATGTCATCAGTGATGTCATCAGTGATGTCACTAACCATGTCATGAATGATGTAATATGTGACATCATCAGCAGTGGATTGCTGGTGCGCGATATATAGTTAGCGCTTATAACTATATATGGAATTTCAATGGTTTTATGCGAGTAAAATAAGGTTTTCTAAATGCAAATCCCTAACTATATATGGCCTAAAACCAATGGTTTTTTCATTGAATTTTCAAGGTTTTGTAAATGCAAATTCCTAACTATGGGGGTCATTAGGATGGAGGATTTTCCGCATCCTCCGGGCCGGCGGAAGCCACCGCCGGCCCGGAGGATGCGGAAAATCCTCTGCGGACCCACCAGGACCCACCGCCACATTAGGATGGCTGGTGGGTCATGGTTTAGGTCCGCAGCTTTTCCGCCGCGGCTGGCTTACAACCGCGGCGGAAAAGCACTAAAATGGTGAAGGTGTCTCTTAGACACCTTCAGCCAGATTAGGATGTGCATGGAAACATGCTTTTCCGCGGCGGCTTTTCCGCCGTGGAAAAGCATGTGTAACTGCCCTGCAGGGGCCCATTGCGGGCCCCCTAGGTGTAGTGGGGGGTGGGGGGTGCACATGGGGGGTACCTATGGTACCCCCCTGCATTTGCGTGCACAATGCAGCAGGCACCGCGCGGTGCCTGCCGCTTTGTGCACGCAAATGCTGTGCATGCATTTTTAAAATTGCTGCGGGTGCAGCTTGAAGCTCCACCCGCAGCAATGTTAAAAATAGAGGATGTGACCGCCACCCTGGCGGTCACATCCTAATCTGCACAGAGGGAACGCCGCAGCCCATGCGGACGTTCCCTCATGCTCTGGGGTCGCGGACGGACTCAAGTCCGTCCGCGATCCTAATGACCCCCTATATATGGACTATAACCTATGGTTTTTTCTGTGAATATATATATATATATATATATATATATATATATATATATATATATATATATATATATATATATATATAAAAACATATAGAGCCTTTGATGGCCCTTGGGACCACCACCTTTCAGGGCCAGCTTCTGCAGTGTCCCGGGGTGCCTACAGTGCTGCCATCTGCAGTGCCCGGGGTGACGAAAAGCAATGCCGGCTCCCGAAGGACGCGGGGAACCGGTTAGTACCATGGGGGTTTTGGGGCTCATAAAAAAACTGTTCTTTTCTGAACTAACTTTACTGGTCCAAAAAAGAGCTATATTTTTATGATAGTATGTAAAACGTTCCATTTTTTTTTTTTGCACCAGTTGTACTCTAAGCATGGGTGGAAAATCCGTTCCGCTCTCGGATTTTGCGGATTTTCGGTAAATTAGCAATCTGCGAGATTCGCGAATTTCCCACAAAATTTGCGAGCGGAACAGATTGGGTCAAAAGTTCAAGCTGACTTTTGTAACTCTTTTAGAATGGCGCCGGCAAGCTGCCAGAGCCATTCTAAAATAGTTACAAAAGTCAGCTTCAACAGAAAGCTCTAATAGATAAAGTAAAGCAGGTGCTCGAGTTGAAGGTCAAATTCAGTTACACAATCATTAATCACCCCAAACTTGGGGTGATTAATGATTGTGTAACTTAATTTGACCTTCAACTCGAGCACCTGCTTTACTTTATCTATTAGAGCTTCCTGTTGAAGCTCTTTGTAGCTATTTTAGAATGGCGCTGGCAGCTTGCCTGCGCCATTTTGAGTGGGGCTGAGGGCAGAAGGGCACAAAAGTGGGACAGAGGGCAGAAGGGGATAAAAATGAGTGGGGCAGAGGGCAGAAGGGCACAGAAACGAGTGGTACAGAGGGCAGAAGGGCATAAAAAACGAGAGGGTGGCAGTGATTAACCAGGCAAAAAAAAAACGCGAACACGCAAAGCACCCCGCGAACACCCGTGAACACGCAAAGTGCCCCGCGAACACCCACGAGCACGCAAAAATTAAAAAATCCGCAAATTCGCACGAATTCGCGAATTTTGTGGATTGCGAATTTGCAAATCCGCAAATTCGCGGATCGCAAATTTGCAAAATTCGCCCATGCTTATTGTACTCTCTACGCATGTGTAGCCTCGATTCCAAGCCCACGCTTCTTTGTTTTTCTTCAAGTTCGCCAAGCAAACCTCTCCTCATTTCAGGTATTAAATTTGCCGCTTTCTTCTGCCGGATCATGTGCCTCATCCGCGGCTATACTTTTGTAATATATGAATAATCACATTTTATCTATATTTATTTGAAACGTATTGCCGAGGTGCCAAACGTTAATTACATACTCCGTCCTCCGATATTTTAGTAGTTTTCCTCCGTTATTTTTATTATACTTGCTACTTTCAATTTACCACCCCCTATCTTCTCTGTGATCCATGAGATTTCCTGCCACAGACACCACGGTGTTTGTCCTTGGCTTCCGATCTTATTAGACCTGGTCACACGCATACCTAAAAACTAATTTGAAGCACATAAGGCACAGCCATTACAATGCGTGATCATCACCACAAAGCCATTACCATGCTTATTCCTTTATCATGAGTGGTCAATGTATAGTAGTTGTAAAAGCATGCTTGGTAAAGCCATATGCATTCTAATGAATTTGTGGTGAAGGTCACACGTGGTTATGACCTCGTTGTAATGGATGTTTCCCCCCCAGGACACTGCAGGAACCGTGTCTGCGCGTGGCAGATTCCAGGGCATCAGGCAGCCTCCCTCACACAATATAGAAATCTTCGGGGGTGGTCATTTTCGTGGTTTGAGGGGTGTCATTGAGGCCCACACAGTTAATTTTGTAGGGGGGATGTTTGCAAGCGAAAATGTTGCAAGAGGTTTGTAAATGTGGTACACATTGTTTTGTTTTACTTTGATTTCCTTTCTATGTTGTAGTCCATGCAGAGAAAATATAACTTATTGTACACCCAGTACTTTTCTACCCTACTGTCAAACATCTTACTATGGTACTTCAAATTATAAATAATATTGTTGTTGTAAACCATTCCCCCCCAAAAAAAACAAGGATATAGTGTTTTTAATTAACTTTTATTAAAACATCAATAATTGTAAACATAACTTAAAGATAGCATAATAAACAACTAGAAAAATAACTTTAATAAAACAGTATTATAAACAAATTGTGATGTGGACTGCAAAAGACGTTGGTAGGTAATCTGCAAAACAAAAAAGAAAAAAAGAGTTTAAAGTTATGTAGATGTGATTAAATAAGGTGAAGCCTTAAAAGTGAAGGTAACACTACAATTGTATGTGTGCAGTGTGCCTAGTACATTTCACTTCTGTTATAGTCCCGCGTTCAAGTGGTGTCTATGTGGAAGTGCCTACTGCGTTACTGACACAAAAGTGGCACAACGGGATTGTAAATACGCCAATTTATTTCTAATGCATTGCAATGGAGGCATTGTATATCTAGGCCGCTGTGCTTACCTTGTATACACACTACGGCCACCAGAATTCACAACTTGAATTCAACTCTGCTTCTATATGTCAAAGTATATTCAATACGTTGCAGATAATTCCATTGCTGTTACTCGATATTTCGTGATTGCTTCTAAAGAATGTTTGGTGAAGGCAAAGAAAAGAACATTTGATTAATTACCGTAAACTGAGTTGAGAAACTTGTGACAAAAGTGTATTTTAATATGAGTTCTTAAAATTGCGTACCTACACTATTGCACCCCATTAACTCGCAGAGTCTGGAGTTGAGAGTTTTTCTTGAAAGGTCAGAAGCAGATTTACAAGCTTCTTGCGCCACCTTTCACATGTTAAAAGTGTCACAAAAGTGGGCAATAAGCTTATAGATTTGTTCCTAAGACTGTTGTAACCTATCTGTTGTCACTGTTATAAGGTGCGCTCTCTCTCCTTTCACAGATAACTTGTTGTTCTTTCAGAAACAAGCTTCTTTGCTCATCTTGTGCCATTGCCGTCATTCAAACAGGGAGCACTACTTGTCGAAGCAGGCGTCTCAGTCCTTGTTACAATAGCCATGCATCATCGCAGAATACACAAACGTAGAGCTTTGTAGGTTTCTTTTTGCGGGGGTTTCGTCAATTTGTAAAACACAACCTATAAGAAAAAAAAGGTAGTTAACATTGTGTGTAATTTTTTTATGAAACGAGAGAAGAAATAAGAGAGTGACTGAAAACAATACTCGCAGCTCACCTTTCTGTCACTGGTGTTTTTTACCACGTGCCGGACATAATGCACCCTGAAGCTGAACATCTAAAAGATAATAAAAGAAAGATGTTATGATTGATAATTGTTACCATATTAATTTGGAGTTAGATAGCATCACGCTTTTATACACGTTCCTTCTCACATTTCGACAAACTATTTGTATAAGTAATTTTCCGTACATTTCAGCGATTATAAAAACGTTCCTGCTATTGGGAAAAAAATGTATACATGTAAAATAATACACTATATAGGAGTGCGTTCGTCTAAAACGCTAAGTCGCGTTTTTGTATCTAGTCTCCTACAACCGTGACTCCTTCCTTTGCCTACTCAAGTCTCACAGCTCACTTTTTGTTGGAAAGGCACCTTCTGCATGATGTAGTCCCGATCTCCAAGAAAGAAGTCTCATATATGGTGCCGAGTCTTGATATCTCTATGGCTAACGACATACTCCTGCTCCCATCATCATCAACGCAGGTTCTTCACCCGCTCAGTGCTTTGGGCACCACTAACTCAGTGACCAAAGAGGCCACGCATGTAGTAGTAGGCCCCCTTGTTCAGTACTTTGGGAACAACTCTAAAATAGCGTACAACACATGCGCTCTGTCTTTTCGATACATAGGGTCACGTGTGTAGTGACGGATGCCCTGGATGGGTGTGATGTGGGTGTATACCAGCCATGAGGGAGTGTGTGTGTTGATCTGACAACTAGACCTGCAACTCAGAAATCACTACAATGGAAATTTGGGCCTCATACTGTTGTTGTGTTTTTCTGGTAGCGTAAGAGTGGCGTGTACTAATGTATTCAGTATTACTTTACCATCTCCCCCCGGGGCTTTTAAATGTTGGGAGAGGGGCCGCGGGGCTCCGGGACACTGCAGAATGGCCGTGGGGCGTGGAAGTCTCTAGAACCTTTGAGGGCTCTGGGCATAGGGTCACGCACTTTACCTCATACAATACACCAAAAAAGAAGACAAAGTGATGAGAGATGATTTGTGACGTGTTTAAGTTGAGAGTCTGGATAATCATTAAATGGGGTCTGGCAGTAAAGTGAGTACTTTTTTTGAAACAAGTCTTTCGGGGTCTTGCGAAAGCAAGTCATCTTTAATAATTCCCTCTCACTTCATGTACAAGCCAAAATATCTGATTTACTCGTATGTTAAAAACAAAAACTTTTTACACCTGTTTTTGATGGGTTGTGAAGGATTATAAGAAAATGTATTTGCGACCAATCCTTTTCCTTCCGTAGATTTTGAAAAAAGAATTATTGGCTGTTGTCTACTTCCGTCTATGTTCTTCAAGCTAATTTTGATTGGCTTTCTTTTTTCTATGTGACGTTACGATACAGTCACCATGAATGTAGCCTATGTTGTGACGTATTTTATTGTACAATGTGCTTCAAAAACTAGTTGTGGTAGGGTACTTTTAACTTAAACTGTGTACTCTGCTTACGAGTTTGTTGAGTGTAAAAGTATTTAATTTTTTTTCTATTTTCTATTCTATCATACTGATGGCGTAAGAGTGGCGTGTACTAATGTATTCAGTATTACTTTACCATCTCCCCCCGTGGCTTTTAAATGTTGGGAGAGGGGCCGCGCGGCTCCGGGACACTGCAGAAGCTGGCCGTGGGGCGTGTATTTTCTATTCTATCATAATTATGCTGACTTTTCTCCTTTAGCGTGCAGTACTATATTATTTTATAAAATGTATAACTCTTGAAATCATATTTGAAAGAAAAATGTAAGCATGTAAGCTGCTCTCTGTGACGAAAAGCAATGCCGGCTCCCGAAGGAAGGGGAGAGCCGGCTGGGACCGTGGGGGCCTTGGGGCTCCTCTCACAGTCCCCGACGTTATATTTGAGCCCCGGGGGATGGGGTCCTCGGGGATTATAAAAAATGTGGGATAGAGGCTATTTTTTACGCGTACCATGCACGTATGGACGTCATACAGTGCGAAGATTGGTAGTCGTCCCATAAGCGTACTGAAGGAAGAAAAAGAAAAATATTTTTCAGATATTTATGAAGTGTATGTGTTTATATGTTGGGTGGCTCTAAAAAGAGCCCTTGTGTTTATTGGGTGATTTTAGTACCTACAAGTAAGTACCAATGCAGAGTCTAAAGTTCAAGAGGAAGACTCTGTTTCCCTCATCTGTAAAATGTACACCGTCTCTTCTATAGATGTTATGCATATTGAAACAGAAATTTTTGTGGTAGATGGACCCCATTCTATAGTCTCGGAGAAAGGCAGAAACAGATTTATTCACAAGTTTCCTAGCTTTTTCAATCTGTGGACAATAGTGGTTGGACCAGTTCCATTTCTGCCTTTGGCATACATTAGAATAGACAAAGGCAGTTTTAGAGAAAATTGTCATCAATTGGCCAAATGTGTCTTTCATAAGTATTTCCAGACCTACCCCTGTCAAAGTGCCTAGGTCATTGCCACCACAGTGGGTGTTGGAGATGTAAAAAGGATTTCACCAATGGCATCAATTGGTGCCACTTTAATCATCTCTGTCCAATCCATTTAATGTCTACATTTGGTAAACCTAGGTCTTTGTGAATCCCTTTCTGTTCTGCATATCTTTGGCTCCAGAAAATATAGCTGTGTCCCACAATCCACACTCTAAGCATTTTGAAGAGAGGTATGGATGCACTCAGATGATCTCTATAATGAGATGGCAGTTTGAAAAGTAAGATTTTTCTAAAATGGTGCACACCATGCATTTTTGAAAAAAGAAAAGAAATGATTGGTTGTTTGACAATATTCTACACAAAACTAGGAAGCATGTTTCTGTTTTTTAAAAGCCTGATGTTTATTGGTTAAGAAAAACTGATAGAAAAGAACGTTACATAAGATAAGCTAGTATATTCTCAAGTCAAGCACACTTGCTGTTTTAATTTGCAACAATGTATGATGAACTTTTCACCTGTGTACTCAGTTAGGTGTTCCCTGAAGTGTTTCTATGGTAACTGGCAGAATGTGGAATGGGGGAAGGGTTGAAAGTTATGTCATTTGGAAAGGTTTGAAATGTGTGTTTGAAATGTGTGTTTCGTTTTGAATTAATGTGTGAAGGATTTTAATTTGTTATTTACATGTATATATGTGTAAATTGAGAGGGAAAATGTACTATTTCTAGGTTCTGCTGCAAACACTGAACTAGAGAGATTCTGTATAAGAATATCTGCTGTGTGAGTGGCATTCTTCTTAATCTAGAAATCAATTTCAAAGGTGAGTTGATAAGTTGTATGGGGAGGTATGGGGTTCATTTTGTTTTTAGTTAGAGTAATGTATTCTCTGCATTTGGATAACTATTGTGATAAAATCATTTGATAATTTAACTTGTTTAGTGAGTCATCTTTGTGCAATAAAGTGCAGTACTAAAAAATTTAGAATGTGTGCAGTCACTTTTTGAGTTGTAGAGTAGTTAATATACATTTGGGGCCTCATTTATAAAAAGTGATGCATCTCTGCGTGAAAACAGCGATGCGTCACTTTTCATTGCGCCCTTCTTGCAACACCAATGATGCGTCATATTTACAGTATGACACGTCATTGCGCATGGAGAAACAGATATGTCAGTATTTCTGATGTATTTGTATGGCGCAAAAGTGATGCATTGCTGGAGTGTGTCAGAAAAGTAAGATTTTTACACAACGGCGAAATGTTGTAAATTGTATATGTATTTGCAAAATGAGTCAGGGTTGTTAACTGAAATGTTGTAATTATATACATGTAATGTGTACAGTTACTTAACCGTTTTACAGTAGTAAATGTGTTTTCGTAAAATGCGTGGTCTCATTTGTTTTGTTTAATATCACACTGTGCATCTGTGTACATTAAGGAATTATATTTGTCCCTTTTTCCATATTTTCTACCCTCTCTTGTCATACTTCCCCCTCTCTCCTCTTACTCTTTTCTCTCTACTAGTCCTACCCTCTTTTTCTTATATTCTCCTCTGTCCTCATATTGCCCTTCTTTGTGTTTACATTTTCCTGCCTTTCGTCATATTCCAGCTATCTCCTCATTTTCTTACCTCTCTCTTCATACTTCATTTTTCTGTTCATACTCTTTGTTCTCTCCTCTTTCTCCTTTCTCTCTTTCTCTATATACTCTGGGCAGATTTACAAGCCCCTTGTGCATTTTGTTTGTTTTATTGTGTCCCTTTTTTTGATGTAATGTTGGCAAAAATAATGTTGTAAATTGCATATGTATTTGCAAAATGAGTCAGGGTTGATCACTGAAATGTAGTAGTTATGTATATGGAATGTGTATAGTTACTAAAACGTTTTACATTCGTAAATGTGTTTTGGAATACTGCATGGTCTCATATTTTTTGTCTAATATCACACTGTGTGTCTGTATACATTAAGGAATTATATTTGCCCCTTTTTCCATGTTTTCTAACCTCTCTTGTCATACTTCCCCCTCTCTACCCTTACGCATTCCTCTCTGGTACTACTCTCTTTTTCTTATACTCGCCTCTGTTCTCATACTGTAGGCATAAATAATGTTGTAAATTGCATATGTATTTTTAAAATGAGTCAGGGTTGTTTACTGAAATGTTGTAATTATATACATGTGTACAGTCACTTAACCATTTTACAGTAGTAAATGTGTTTTGGTATAATGCATGGTTATATTTTTTTGTTTAATATCACATTGTACGTCTGTGTACATTAGGGAATTATATTTTCCCTTTTTCCATAATTTCTACCCTCTCTTGTCATACTCCCCTCTCTCTCCTCTTACTCCTTCCTCTCTCATGGTATTATCCTCTTTTTCTTATATTGTCCTCTGTCCTCATATTGCCCTTCTTTGTTTTTATTTTTCCCTGTCTCTCCTCTTATTCCTTCTGTCTCCTCATTTTCTTCCCTCTCTCTTCATATTTCATTTTTTTCTTGATACTCCCTGTTCTGTCCTCTTTCACCTTTCTCTCCCTCTGTATATACTCTGGGCAGATTTACAAGCCCCTTGTGCATCTTTTTTGTTTTATTGTGTCAGTTTCTTTGATGTAATGTTGGCAGAAATAATGTAGTAAATTGCATATGTATTTGGAAAATGAGTCAGGGTTGTTCACTGAAATGTAGTAATTATATACATGGAATATGTATAGTCACTTAAATGTTTTTCATTAGTAAATAGTAAAATGCATGGTTTCATATTTTTTTGTCTAATATCACACTGTGCATGTGTGTACATTAAGGAATTATATTTGCCCCTTTTTAAACGTTTTACAGTAGTAAATGTGTTTCGGCAAAATGCATGGTCTTATGATTTTTTTGTCTAATATCACACTGTGCATCTGTGTACATTAAGGAATTATATTCATCCCTTTTTCCATATTTTCTACACTCTCTTGCTGTATCTCTTGATATTCCTTTTCTATTTTCATTTTCTGTCCTCTCTGTTTATACTTTTTCTTTCTGTTCATAGTGCTTGCTCTCTTCTCTTACTCTTCCTTGACTCCCTGCATACACTCTACAGCACTTTCCTCATATTCTTCGTCTTTGCATACTGTCCTCTCTCTTTATATTTGTTTCTCTTGTCATACTTGTGCCTCTTTCCTCATACACTTTTCATTCTTCATAATCCCCCATCTGTTTATACTCCTGCTTCTCCCCTCATACTGTATCCTCTGTTCTTGTACACCCCTTTTTTCCTTATGCTCCACTTTTCCTCACATTCTCCGTGCTCTCTTCTGGTACTGTCCTCTCTTTCCTTATACACACCGTCCTTTCCTAGTATTCCCTTTTTGTTCTTATACTTGCGCCTCTTTCCACATATTCATTCTTTTTTCTTTATAGTCTTTCTGTCTCTTCTTATAGTGCCGCCCTCTCTCCTCTCACTCTCTTTCTTTCTTCTTATACTCTTCCTTCTCTCCTCATATTTCCACCTTTCTCCTCATACTTTCCAATTTGTTCATACTCGCTTTATCCCTTTATATTTCAGTGTCTGTTTATACTCCCCTTTTTCCTCATATTTTCCCTTGTTTCATACTCCTTTTTCTCTTGTTGTAAGTCCTTCTATTTTTATAGTTCCACCTTTGTCGTCATAATCCTCCCTCTCTTTTTGTAAGTAATATAATAGAATATTTCTTAAATGTATTTTTGTAATGTTATATATATTTTTTATAATAGATTCTGTTTATCAAAACTGAAAAAAATTCATCATGCCTACAAAAGCTCAAAAGAGGAAACAACGAAAGAAAGGTGTTTATTTAAAGAAAAGTCATCCACAAGATTTACATGAAGAACAATGTGTTAACAAAAAGAATAAAAGTCCTGGTAAGAGAACGAAGACTTTTCTGAGGAAAATATTAAACACTAAGGGGCACATGCATCATTGAACCCATTTGCGATTCCTAAATTGCGAAAATTAAGGAATCGCAATTTGGAAATCGCAAACGGCAATGCATGATTAATTTACAAATATTTTTGCGATTTCTTAATTTTCCTTAATTGCGATTCACATTTTGCGAATCGCAATTAAGGAAAACCTTCCCATTGATTCCATGGGGCAAAAGGCCCATAGGAATCAATGGGAAGGCATTAACATTTTGCGATTTTCATTTTGTGAATCATAATTTGTTAATGCATTTCAAGGGTGCTGAAGGGGGTCCAAAGGACCCCCCCCCTGCACCCTTGAAATGTTATTTTAAGTGCAAGTTTCACACATATGTCCAAAGGACATATGTGTGTGTAACATGACAGTTTCAAAAAAACTTTTTTGAGCATTTTTTAAAGATTTCGCAAATTAACACGAGGTTCACCCTCGTGTTAATTTTCTCCCCCTATTTGCGAATTCGCATTTTTTTAAACATTCTGGCATTGCATTTAAGGAATCGCAAAAATGCGATTCCTTAAATGCAAGTGCATTTTTAGAAATCACAAAAAATTGCGATTTCTAAAAAATTGTTTAATGCATCCCAAAAAGTGATTTTGGAATCTAAAACGGCCGAATTTTGCGATTCGCACCGTTTGCAACTCCAAAATCGCTTGATGCATGTGCACCTAAGAGTAGTGTGCACAAAGAGAAAACTACTATTAGTGTATCTGCAACGAAAAAGAAGAATAATCATGGAAAGTCAACTTCAGAAAAAACAGTGTATAGTAAAAGGAGGAAAAACCTATTTATGGAAATTAGGAAAAAAATGTTTTATAATAGAGTTATGTCAAATTTGATTAAGGAAGTTAAGAAATGTAAAAAAAACAGCATTTTATAAGAAGAAGAAACCTATAGAAAATGTAGTTGAGAAATCTTTGGAATTGAAAAACCAATTATTTGTTTTAGTAATCAATAGAATTCGATCACTAGATAAGCCAATCCATTTAATGAAGGCCAAAAGTAAGTGGAGAAGAGTAATTAACAGAAGTAATTTTTCTGAGGTTTTTTTGGGTGAATGAAAACATAGGGGGTCATTAGGATGGCGGACGGACCTGCGTCCGTCCGCCACCCCCGAGGTAGAGGGACCGTCCGCATGGGTAGCGGTGGTCCCTCCTCCCGTACCTTTAACCTTGCGCCGCAAGGTTAAAAATGCATGTGTTGCATTTACAGGCACAAAGCGGTAGGCACCGCGCGGTGCCTGCCGCTTTGTGCATGTAAATGCTGGGGGGTACCATAGGAACCCCCCATGTGCACCCCCGACACCCTGGGGGCCCGCAACGGGCCCCCAAACACCACACACCACATGCTTTTCCACGGCGGGTAATGCGCCGTGGAAAAGCATGTTTCCGCATGCATCCTAATATGGCTGGTGGTGTCTGATAGACACCGCCACTACATTAGAGCTTTTCCGCCGCGGGACCGCAGCGGAAAAGCTGCGGACGGTCTTCCCAATCCCCTGCCATCCTAATCTGGTGGGGGGTCTTTTCAACCACCGCAGCGGTGTATCCGCATCCTCCGGGCCGGCGGTGGATTCCGTCGGCCCGGAGGATGCGGATTCACCTCAATCCTAATCGGCCCCTAAGTTCAAGGTGTGAGCCTTTTTTTAATGAAGAGAGTTATTTTCAAAGTAATGAGTTGTTGCATGCAGTTGACACCAGTGGTTGTGCTTATGAGGTAAAAAAAGGTTGTCCTATTGAGAGAGAAAACATTTTTCCTAGAAATGCAGAAGAGGTGTTAGCTGATGAAGTTTTAGGGAGACGACCTAAAGCTCCAGTGTACACTTGGAATTGTAGTAGTATTTGTAGTGTACGGCAAGAATCTATTAATTTTTTTACGCAATTTCTTACATAACTATACTAAGAAAAGTGTTAAACAAAAGATTAAGATGTTGCAATGACTAGACCCTTGCAGGGTGAGAGAAAATACTGGTTTACAAGGTCATTCTCTGGCTTGTCTTTCTAAAAAAGTATGTCGAAGTGTTTTTCACCATTTCAGGATGTTAGCAGTTCATTATACTCAATGAGGAAATTAGTCAGAATGTTGTATTATGCAAAAAGTCCAGCACTAATATTAAAAAAGTTGAACAGTGCTCTTATGCATGGATGTGTATTAGATGTAACAAATGTTTGTGATGAATTTCAGGTTAGTTACTTTGGTCCTCAGGAAGATAGTGCAGAAACTGAGACATTAATAGAAGAAAATGTGGAAGAGAACGTACAATGTTGAAGTGTAGAACATTTTGAGCAAGAAATTACAAAGTTTAAGGTGATTTCAGGTGAAAGGCCAAATTATTCGTGTGTCTGTTGTCGACGAACTCATTATAAAAATCAGACCAGGACTGTTGATTTGTATTTAAAAAGTGAAAAGGAAAATAATAATGAGTGGAAGGATTTTACAACTTATTTGTTGGTAGAGAATTGTTTTGATTTGGGTTCTGATCAGCATATTTGTAAATATTGTTATAACAAATTAGATGAGAACAAAATGCCTGCTAGAGCTAGGCATAATAATTTTGAGTTGGTAAATATTCCTTCTGAACTGATGGATTTAAATACCTATGAGTCTATTCTTAGTCAATGTGTGCATCCATTTCAGGCTATTGTTCGTATGGAGCCTAAGACAGGTAAATTGCCTCCTTCAGATTGACAGAGAAGAATAAAGGTAAGAGTTGTGTATTTGCCTTTAGATTTGAAGAAAAATATTGAAACAATTGATGTACAAAATGTTGAAGATGAACCTCTAGTTGTTTTAGTTAATGGCGTTCCTACTAAGAGTAAGAAAATCTGGCAAGAATTAGTGGATGTTTGGAAAGTGAAAAAGGCAACGTTGTATCTGGTAAAAAATATTCAATACTTTAAAAATGTGTATGTGAGAGAAGAAGAAATATCTGTAGAAGAAGCTAGTGATTCCACATCTGGACAGATTGAAAAAGTAGACGAATCCAGTACTGAAGAGATCTACGAACATTATAGTATTCATCCACTTATTCCAAAGAAGTGATGGGGAATACAATAGTTATTCCAAATGAAAGAAGCAAAGGGAAGTCCCATTAGTGTATGGGAAAAAAGCTTGGAAGCTCGTTGTTTCCCTCAGTTGTTTCCAATAGGAAAAGGAGGACGATATGATGACCGACATGTGCAGATTCCTGCATCTGAATACTGACATCAAGGTTGTATGGAGAAGATCCAAGATTTCGACAATGTATTCCGTATTTGTTTAATCTTTTGTTTGAGAGTGACTTGTCTGGACTTTCTTATGCAGTGAATCATATATTAAAAACAGGTGTACATCTGCAAAATGTTTCGGCAAAGGAATTTATGGATAAAGTACAGTAGAAAGATAATGTTTTGGAATCTCAGCTGATTAATCTCATGGCATGTCAGCGTGGTACTAATGAGTACTGGTACCTT
Organism: Lissotriton vulgaris; assembly: GCF_964263255.1. NCBI lineage: Eukaryota > Metazoa > Chordata > Amphibia > Caudata > Salamandridae > Lissotriton > Lissotriton vulgaris. The sequence goes on from NC_141689.1 coordinate 625,190,217, forward strand.
CGTCATGGAGAACTTAAATGTATGCTAAGGAACTTAGGAACTCCTACATGGTTCCTTACTCTAAGCTGTGCTGAATATGCTTGGGATGATTTACTTCAATTTCTTAGAGAAGCAAATCCAAATATACTAAATATTGAATACAAGGCACCTGGAGAATTGTACTCTTTGGATCCAGGTAATGTATGCAGGTATTTCAATCATAGATTCGAAGCTATGATGTCTTTTATCACCCAAAAAATAAATTCTCCTCTTGGAGAGGTTTTGGATTTCTTTTGGAGAAAGGAGTATCTAGCTAGAGGTGCTCCTCACATACATATGCTAATTTGAATCAAAGCTGCTCCATAATTTAGAACTGAGTCAGATGATACTGTGCTGTCTTTTATTGAAGAATATGCTACATGTGATATACCCAAAAGTGCACAAGATAAGGACTTACGATTCCAAAGCCATCGTTGTGGGAAATACTGTCGTCGAAAGTACAAATCTAAGGACAAGTTCTATACCAAATGTCGTTTTGGATTTCCACGTCCTGTAATATCGAAAGGAAGAGTGAACAGTTTTATGTCATCTTTGCGACATACTATCACAAGAAAGTCTCCAAAATATACCTACAACTTAAAAAGAAATGAAGAGTCAAAATACATAAATGACTACAACGCAGTCATTTTGTCCATGTGGAATGCTAACAAGGACATTCAATATGTTGCAGACAATTCCTTTGCTGTTGCTCGATATGTAACATCCAACATAACAAAATCAGAAAAGACAGAATTCAAGGAGATGTGGGAAGAGATTTCCCACGAGAAGAGTCTAAGTAAGAAATTATATAGTTACAGTTTGAAGATGTTATCTCATCGAGAAATTGGAGCGTATGAATGTTCAGATCGCTTATCATCTGCAAGTCTTTACTCCAAATCTAGAAGAATCATCTAGGTGAGTCTAAGTCTTGCTGCGACACGAAATCGAGTACTTACATCTGTACAAGAAATTTTATATTTAGCTGAAAAAGAGCCAGAAAGTACAGATATTGTGAAAACAAATATGTTGGATACATATTATCCAAATAGAAGTCATCATCTTGAAAACATGTGTCTCTATGAAGTGCTTCAAAACTATATTTTATAAACAGAATATTATAGAAAACATCAATAATGGTATATATGCCGTGGTTGGTTCTGAAGGATGTTTGGTGAAACAAAGAAAAGGACATTTCATTAATCATCGTAAACTGAGTTGCGAAACTCCTGACAAAAGGGGATTTTACTATTTAGCTCTTTTCAAGCCGTTGTGTTCAGAATTGGAATTACTTGGAGATTTTCAGAGCTATGAAGATTCGTTCAACGCAAGTAAAGAAACTATAGAATGTCCTGTTTTTGCTAATTATGTGAAAATGTTGAACGACGAAATTGAGCAAGAAGCTACAATTGCAGCTGAGATTGCTAGAGACAGTTCTCAAGACAGTCAAACTTCTGCTCCGTTGAGTCAGGACCCACTAGGAGAACCAATTGTTCAAAATGAAGCAGCAACTGCTATGGAAGAGGTGGAAACAACAATATATCAAGCTCAAGGATATGTAACAAATTTAGGAAACTTGGAAGATCAACTAAATGTTGAGCAGAATCAAATATATGAGCAAGTAAGAGAACAGATTGACCATGGATTACTTCATGAGAAGCAAAGGTGCTTTTGCTCATCATTTCAACCTATCCGAATGTACGAGAGTGGACAAGCTGGAACAGGAAAAAGTTTTTTAATTAAAGTAATTACAAATTTTCTACAGAAAACAACTGAGTCGCATTTGTCTTGTGTTATCACTGCTCCAACTGGGTTGGCAGCCCACAATATTAAAGGAATTACTTTACATCGTTTGTTAATGCTACCAGTAGAGCATGAAAACAAATTAGAATACCACAAGCTATCTGGAGAAGCTTGTTGTGAAGTTTCAAGAGTCTTGAGGAAAATGAAACTTCTCATTATTGATGAGGTAAGCATGGTATCAAACTTAATGCTTGCCTTTTTACATTTAAGAATGCAGCAAATTCTTAAAACGGAGTATGACGTATTATTTGGAGGAAAACACGTCATTGTTTTTGGAGATCTTCTACACATTACTCCTGTAAAAGGACAAGCAGTGTTTAAAACAATGGTGCAAGAAGATACCAGAAAGTCTTTGGGGAGCATTGGAAATGTAAACATGTGGTCATATTTTGAGTATAAGGAACTTATTACAAATATGCAGCAGGCAAATGATGCTGATTATGGAACTATTCTTCAAGATATAAGAATTGGAAAAGTGACTAAACATGGCAAAGAAGCTTTACAGAGATGATTACTTTCAAATGTGTTTCCAAATGAAAAGGTCCCAGAGAAAATATATATAAGAATTGCAGAAAACAAATCTGTAATCTGCTTAATGCCAACACTGCATGAATGTTCTATATTCAATGAAGAAATGTTAAAGTTGGAAAATGAAGAAATTATAAAATTGGAAGCTATTGATAAAATAGAACATGAAGGAATCACTATTATTTTGACTGAAAAGTTGAAGAGGAAATTGGATTCTTTAGAGAAATCGATAAGTAAAACTGCTGGTTTAGAAAAGAATTTATATGCATGTGTAAACTGTAGGGTAATTTTACGACGTAATTTGAATGTAGAAAAAGGTTTAGTAAATGGAGCAATGGGTAAAATTGTTGTTTTTGTTAATTATGTAAATAGAGATGGTATAGAATTTTTGAAAATCAAATTTGATGAAATTGAAGAAGTACAACAATTTAGTCATTGTTCAGCTCGGTTTTTGCTTGTAAAAGATTTGTATGTTCACAGAAAACAGTTTCTTTGGCGTATGCTGTGATCATTCATAAATCTCAAGGTTTAAGTGTAGATAGTGCTTTAGTGAATGTTGGAAGTACAGTACAAAGTTGCTTTGTCTCGAGTGAGAACATTATTTGGATTGTACTTGATTGATTTTGATGAGACAAAGATTAGTGCAGATGCAAGTTGTGTGAAAGAGTATAATAGCTTAAGAAGAGAATATGCACCCAATCTAGGTCAATATCCAGTATTTGAAAAGTGTGTGGTAGGTTGAAAAAGAAGATTTGAGAATATCTTTAGTGAAGCTGTAGCGAAAGAAAAAAAACAAGATGAAGTTGTGATTGGAGGTAAAAAGAAAAAGGACAGTGTTGAAGAGAATGTTGGTTATCAGTTTGAAAATAGTTCTGGTGTCAACTGCTATGCTAATGTAGTTATTAATGTTTTTTCTTGAAAGTTTGCAACAACAAATTGTTGAAAATTGGAAAAAAAGATTCTGTTCGTTGGTGTATTCTGTTTATGAGAAATGCAGTAGTGATAAAATTAAAATACAAAGGGGCATATTACCAAGCAATATTGATAATTATCGCTATTGCTTGGTTAGAGACAAAAATGTACCGCTAAGCTGCGGCGATTTTTATCGCAGATAAACCTTGGTATTACCAAGGTTTATCGCAAATGCGATAAAAATCGGCCGCAATGCATGAATATCGCTGAAAAGTCCGCGATATTCATGCATTAGCGAGCTAATGCTCTTAGCCATGTTATCCACCTCCCATTGGATAACATGGCTAAGAACTGCTCAGGGCAGGTGTTAGCTTTTGGAGATATTCTCGCTTAGCCCGAATATCTCCAAAAGTTGGTAATAGGTGATAGCGATGTTAGTGACTGTTTCCAGTCACTAACATCTTGGCACGCCCACTTTGCATGTCATTAGTGATAAATATCACTGACATGCAAAGTGGGGCCCAAGATGGTCGCTATCTCCTACTAGCTGTCGCTAACTGGTGTTAGCAACAGCTAGGTAATAGGGAGATCATTTTATCTCCGCTTTCTTGGCTTTTAAAGCCAAAAAAGCAGAGATAAACCCCCTTGATAATATGCCCCAAAGTGTTTCTGATATTCGAAATGTTTTGGACATATGTTCTGGTTCTACTTTTTTACGCAGAATATTCAGCAAGATTGTCAGGAATTTCTAATGTATATGCTTATTGTATTGGAAGATGAAGGTATAGATATTGAATACCTTTTTGGCCTTTCTCATAAATGGCAACATAACTGTGAAAATTGTGTGTTTACATGTAGCAGTAATATAGACAGTGAAAGATTCATATATTTGACTTTACCGGATTGTGAATCAGTATTTTTTAACAATATAATTAGAGGACAAGTCAAAACATGGAGTGTAGCCAATGTAAATCAGAAATGTCATCAACATTATTTATACAAAGATTTGGACAGTATGTAATTTTAATGCTGCAACGTTGTAGAGCTGATGGAAGAAAATTGGAAACTTTATTTTAAAATTTTGTAGCTGCTCAAGTATCAATATCAGGAAGAACTTTTGTAGCTGTTGCAATTATTTTTCATGATGGACCTTCTACAACATCTGTACATCCGTACGGTACGAAGCAGGTTTTCCCGACCCAGCAAGTATGATTCGTGTCGAGTACACACCGTACAACGCTTTTTTTACGGGAGCCCAAAACATCCGGAGAGGCAGAGTTCGCCTTAAAACAGGTACGGAACGCCCCCCGGGTACGGTGCGTAAACCCCATGTCTGTAGGGGTACGGTGCGTATGACCCATGTCTGCAGGGGTACAGTGCATACCACTGTGATCATGGGGTGTACGCATCGTACCCCATGATCACAGTGTGTACTGTGCGTACGCCCTGTGATCATGGGGTACGGTGCGCACTGTACCCTTACATGGGGTGTACGCACCGTGTGGTGTGTATCTGATTGTGTGGTTGTCCGTACCAATCGCCCTTACCTGACGTGGACCGTACGAATAGCGTCCTCATACCCCAGTCCGGATCGTACTCGACGGGTCGTACAGCATGTTTACGAATCGTACGGTTCACTGTGTCGTACGGTTTCACTCTTGCAATTCGTACGGTTCGCGACGATTCGGACGGATTGACGAGATACAGATCGTACTACGCGATTCGGATGGAGGTGTACGATTCGTACGGAGAGGGCTCGGGATATGATTTGGACAGACGCTTTTTTTCCGGAATCCGAATCGGCCCCATAATGCTATAAAATAGTTGACAATGGTATTTGTATAATATTTTTTAAAGGGAAATTAGTCGATAAAGCTCGTTTTTTGTTCTGTATTAGGAAAAATGCTAAAAAAAAGTGTTTATGATTTTGTACAAGGATCTACAAAAAAAGAAATTCACTATGGAAAATCTACAAAACAATATGAAAGAAGATTTCGAAATTAATAGCAGTGTCGTAGAAGAGCCGAACATACCTTTTACGAGCAGCAACATTGAAGGGGAAGAAATGAATGCTGGAGATATCAGCTGTGATTTTCTAGATGAAATCTTGGATGATAGTTTTGTGGAAGCATTAGATGACATTGAGATTCATCAGATGACTTTTGAAATTGATAACCAGGAAAACGAAATACCTGATGAAATTATTTTAGAAGCTCTATTAAATTATGAGATGTTACAAGAATAAATGTATTATTATAAAATAATAATGGTTTGAGACACTCTGCTTGTATAATTGTAATCATTCAGCTACTACTCAAATACTCATGGTGCAAAGTGGCATTAGGGCATGGACTGCTTCAAACCCTTATAGACTACGTATGTAATTTTCTATGACCTGGCAAACTTGTCTTTTAAAGGATATATTTCCCAGTCTATATCCTTACACTTCCAGCAAACTCTCTGTGATTGCTGCTTCAGTATTGTACTGAGCTATTCAGCAGAATGTGATTATCTATGCACTGTGCTAAAAATACTGCTCTTATAAATTCAGTCATACACTCTCCTTGCAGAACTGTAATCATGCAGTCAGTACCCAAGTAATTTTAGTATTTTAGTGAGTCATGCAGCAGTAATTTCTTATGTATGCACTGTTTTAAAGGTGAACGTGCTATATATTCAGTCAGACAGTCTTCCTGTAGAACTGTAAGCATTCAGTTGGTTCCCAAGTACTCATGCACCGAAGTAGACCTTAGGGCATAAACTGCTTCAAATCCCTATAGACTATGCAATGGCAAATTTGCCTTTCATACCTTCAATTCCCCAGTCTGTATTGTTACAGTTTCATCAAACACTCTCACACTACTGTTTCAGTATTGAAATGAATCCTGGAGCAGTATGTGCTTATCTATACATTGTTCTAAAAGTGAAGCTGCTATACATTGAGGCAGACACTCTCCTTGCTGAATTGTAATCATTCAGCTAGTACTCAAGTACTCAGGTGCAAAGTGGGCCTTAGGGCATGGATTGCTTTAAATCCCTATAGACTATACATTCACTGTTCTATGCACCTGAAAATTTGCCTTTTATATGTTCAATTCCCCAATCTCTATTCTTACAGTTCCACTAAACACTCTGTCACTCCTGTTATAGTTTTGTAGTGACTAATTGATCAGTGTGTAGTAATCCATTCAGTACATTAAAACACTAATCAACAGATGTACAATAAGTAGTACATTCCTAGAGATATGCCAGGTATTGTGTACTGTGACATCGGCACTATGGATGCACCATATTTATAATGCGGTGTACTATGGGGCAAAAACGACACAGATATGTGATGTATTTGTGTTGTGAAGGCGATGCATTGCTTGACTTGGGTTGCAAGCGTAAAGCAGCTCCAGCAAAGCTCTTGGGGCCCTATGCTCACAATGCTGTGTCAATGCTGACACCTGCTTCAAGCAGGTGCAAGGTTCTGATGCAGTATAAGCCAAAAAGTGACTGAATGAAATCTTATAGACTTCACTAAGTCACTTTTAGGAGGCGTTCAAGCGCCAGAACACACACCCCTGCGCAGGAAAGCCTCCTTCTGGCGCAGGGTTTTACAATGCCAGATAATGTCTTCCCTTAATATGTTCATTAAATACATAAATATATGTTTTTGAACAAGTAGAAACTTTCACGCTGTACGCGTACGGGGCGCCGTATATGCCGTCACACTGAAACGTGGATGCGACACGTCAAAGGGCATTCGTAACAACGATTTACCGTACTAAGTATGGTGTGATCACCGTACGGGTACGGTACGATTAACCACAAAAAAAAATGAAAAAGGAATTATATAGAATTTAATTTTAATATATTGAAAAAAAACAATAATAACAAAAAACTTTTTGAATTTACTTTTATTATTTTACAATAAAAATATGAAATATAACTTTTAAAAAATATATAAGTATTTGTAATAAAAATGTAGGAAATTAGTATAAAAGGAAAGAAATATAATAATTAATACATTTAAAAATTATCATTTACAAAACCTTTGAAATTCACTGAAAAAACCATAGGTTTGAGCCACATTATAGTTAGTAATTAGCATTTAAAAAACCTTCCATATTCACTGAAAAAAACATAGTTTTCACACAGTTATAGTTAGGAATTAGCATTTAAAAAACCTTGCAAATTCACTGAAAAAAACACAGGTTTCACACATGGTATAGTTAGCTGGACATTACACTCATACAAAACCGTTGAAATTCCCCTGTTAAAGTTAGTTCAGCTAACTATAACTTGCGCTCCCGCAATTGACTGCTGATGATGTCACATACTACATCACTCATGACATGGTCAGTGACATCACTCATGACATCACTGATGACATCTCAAATGACATCACTGATGACATCATCCAGTGAATGTGTGTTTTTCTGAAATTTAAATATGTTTTATATATGTATATCTCATATGTAGCCCAAATATCACCCAGATGTACCCCAAGTATAGCCCAATGACAGAATGTCCCAGAGTGTTCTAAAGAACAACTAGAGCGCTAACAGTCTTACTTATGACAAAAGTATGGCACACCAGAAGCCATCTTGATTGGAATGAAGTGGTAAGTCTGAAAACACTCAATTTAAAAAGGAACAACATGAGGGGGTTAATTTTGCCATAGAAAGTATGATTAGTGCTTCAGAAAGAAAAATTAGGGATCATTTTGAGTGACTTCTCAAATCCTCTTCTATTTCATTAAAAAAATTCTGACATGCAGACTGAAACATGCACTTTGAATACCAGCAGCAGACGTCCCTGGTGAGCAGTAGCTTTACTACAGTGATCTAATGTGCAACTAGAGTGCTAACATTCAGAATTTATGGCAAATGTGTGACACATCTGAATGCCTTCTTGATGGAACCAAAGTAAACAAGCATTGAAAATGCAATAGATCTCGCCCTCGTTTAAGTTAAAGCCATTCTGTTTGTAATGAGGTGGCTTTTTAGCTTTGCTTTTATTAGTGTTTTTTCAACTTTCATGTAAATAACATGCATCTGTGTGCATATAAGTATATGTATGCATGCATTTATGTTTGTATTTATATAGATATACAGATGATATATGTTTATATATGTATGTATATATATATATTCACTGAAAAAACCATAGGCTATAGACCATATATAGTTAGGAATTAGCATTTACAAAACCTTGAAAATTCACTGAAAAAACCATAGGATATAGACCATATATAGTTAGGAATTAGCATTTACAAAACCTTGAAAATTCACTGAAAAAACCATAGGTTATAGACCATATATAGTTAGGAATTCGCATTTACAAAACCTTATTTTACTCACACAAAACCATTGAAATTCCATATATAGTTAGTTGCACTAACTATATATCGCGCACCCGCAATCCACTGCTGATGATGTCACATATTACATCATTCATGACATGGTCAGTGACATCACTGATGACATCACTGATGACATCTCAAATGACATCACTGATGACATCACTGATGACAACATCCAGTGACTGTATGTTTCTGTAAAGTTAAAATATGTCTTACATATTGAAGAATGAGTGGATGTATAAGTGTCTGGATGAAGGATTTAGTAGGTGCATGACTGACTGTATGAGTGAGTGATTAAATGTGTCTCACTGAGTGCATGGGTTAGTGACTAAACTGTCTTAATTTGTGCATCATTATGTCTGTTGTTCTGTAAACTGTTGCATGTGTTGATAAGTAGCTATATGAGTAACTATATGGGTTATTGATTGGTTGCCCAAGTATTTGTATGGGAGACTGAGTGTGTGTGTGGGTGGCTGGGAGGTGTATGACTCTGTGCATAGATGTGTGAGCAGTTGATTCACTAGATGTATGGTTTCAAAAGTGCATGTGGAAACAGCTGTATGGGCGGTTGACTGTGTGCATGAGTGTATTGGTGAGTGAATGGATATCTCAGTGCTACATGTCAAAGTAAGTACATATGTAAAACACAGTACATGTGAGAGTTGACATATATAAATAACTGTGCATAAGAGCCAGTAAATGTGTGAGTGGCTGTATGGATCATTGTGAACTTGTATCAGGGATTGTATAAGAGAGTAAATATGTGTTAGTATATGTTTGAATAAGTAAAGTTTGTATAACTGTATAGTTGAGGAAATGGAGGTGTGATTGATTCTTTGCATGACTGACTAGGTGTGTGAGTAACTCCATGGATGAGTGACAGTCTGTGAGTGTCTGTTTACACTGATTGTATCTAAGGTTACATTAGAGTCTGAAGAGGTTCATCGTATTATCACATGAATGATATCATCAGTGATGTGATCAGTAATGTCAAATGAGATGTCATCAGTGATGTCATCAGTGATGTCATTTGAGATGTCATCAGTGATGTCATTTGAGATGTCATCAGTGATGTCATCAGTGATGTCACTGACCATGTCATGAATGATGTAATATGTGACATCATCAGCAGTGGATTGCGGGTGCGCGATATATAGTTAGTGCAACTAACTATATATGGAATTTCAATGGTTTTGTGTGAGTAAAATAAGGTTTTGTAAATGCGAATTCCTAACTATATATGGTCTATAACCTATGGTTTTTTCAGTGAATATATATATATATATATATATATATATATATATATATATATATATATATATATATATAAAACAAACTCCCAACTGCTCTGGACGCAGTTAAAACGGGCGCAGACCTCCAAAGCAATCACTCCAGTTGAAAGATGAGCCAGCACCAAAAAATATGTTTTCAGCAGTGCATTTATTAAGCAGTAAGTGCAGAGCAAGTGCCCTCCATGACGCGTTTCGCCCCGCGAACGGGGCTTGGTCACATCATAATAACAATATATATATATATTACCTACTGGCGGTCGCCAGTAGGTATATATAGTTAGGACCTAGTTACCATAGGAAATTCCGAACATTCTATTGGGAATAACTCTGGCGCCGATTGAGGGATCTGCCTGTAATTTTCCTTAAATGTGCCTCGCTGCGCTCCGCTCCTTCCCTAAAGGTTTCAGGGGGATTCGTCAATCGGGGGCTGAGAAAAAAGGGGGGTCCCAAAACGTGTTTTCCCCATGTTAATTTCCATAGGGACATTCTGACAAGCCTACAGCTCGAACAGCTGAACGGAATTACACCAGATTTGGCAAAATGGTAGGGACTGGTATGCAGCAGTGCGTTTTGTATGTTTGGTGTAAATCCCTCTAGTAGTTTTTGCGAGAATTGAATGTGAAATTGAGTCCAATGCAATTTTCCATAGGACCTTTAGACACAGCAACAGCCCGAACGGCTGAATGGAATTACTGCATACTTGGCAAAATGGTAGAGCCTGGTATGCAGAAGTGCCTTTTGTATATTTGGTGAAAATCCTTTCAGTAATTGTGGATGAAAATTGACATTTTTCAAATTATATATCTATAAGCGGAACACGGTGCGCGCACGGGCGTGCACTGTCCTTGCACTGTCCTTGCATGTGCGCGGACCTTAGCGTGCGCAAGCAGCATGTTGATTGGCTGCCAATGTCTGTCAACAACAGAAATTGTTGGCAGCCATCTTGTGCCTCGGTAGACTGAGTCACAGGAAAGCAGAAAAACAAACGTGTAGAACTCAAAAAGGGGGCAGGGTAGAAGTACCCTGACCCCCTAGGATCCCTTAAAATCACGGGGTCCGCGCAAGGTGCGCGCACACCGCGATTTTTAAAAAAAAAATTGGGGGTGGCCTGGGGGGTCATTGTGGGACCCCCTGAGCAGGCCTAGGGGGTCAGGGAGCTTCTACCCTGCCCCCTTTGCGTGTTTTGCACCTTTGTTCCACTGTTTTCTTGTGCCTTGGTTCTACCGAGACACAAGATGGTTGCCAATACTTCCTGGTTTGAAGTGTTGACAGACAGTGGCAGCCAAACAGCATGCCTTTCACAGGAAAGCAGCATGCTCATTGGCTGTCAACACTTCTAACCAGGAAGTGTTGGCATTCATCTTGTGCTAGGTAGACCGAGGCACAAAAGAAGCAGAAAAACAAACGTGTAGAACGCAAAAAGGGGGAAGGGTAGAAACACCCTGACCCCCGAGAGTTGCTCAGGTGGCCCCAGAAGGATATTTACATATTTAAACGTTATTCGCTAATAGAATTAGCATTTAGAAAACCTTTGAAATTTATTGAAAAAAACTATAGGTTTCATGCCTGACATAGTTAGGAATTAGCATTTAAAAAGTGGTCCCAGAAGGATATTAACATATTTAAACGTTATCCGCTAATAGAATTAGCATTTAAAAAACCTTGCAAATTCACTTAAAAAACCATAGGTTTCAGGTCATATATAGTTAGGAACTAGCATTTAAAAAACCTTGCAAATTCACTTAAAAAACCATAGGTTCCAGGTCATATACAGTTAGGATCCCTTGATCACATGACATGGTCCGGCAAATCACCAATCATTTTAAAGTGCAAGTGCATAATCAGCTGACCCCACAGCCTGTGGACATAAAAAACAGACTTCAGCCTGGTCAGGAATAAATGCACAACATATTCACATGTAAGATACCAGTGCAAACAAATTTCTCATGGTCCTTGTTATTTAAAATATAACATGTATAAAAGTAAGAGATAACCACAATGCGAAAATTATAATCCTTTTCTTCCATTCTAAACTCTTGATCCTCATATTATCCTCAAGCATGTTCCATTGATTAAATTGATTAAATTTAAAAACCAATTAAAAGAATAAAGTGCTGTCGTAAATTGCATGTTAAAATCAGTTTTTTCAGTTTTTTAACGTCTTTATTTCGAATTTTCTTCATAAAAGACAAAATATTTACATGCAATCAATGTATCATAATCATAAACATTTATAAATAGACCAAAAAAGAAAAAAGAACAAGAAAAAAAATGAGGAATTAGTTAAAAAACCACAATTAAATATGCATATAAAGACGACTGAAGGAGAATATTAAAACATTTGAAACATTTGATTATAAAACACAACGACAATACTGGTCAAGATATGATAGACTAACATACTCTTTAGATTTTTCAGGTTAAAGTACTGCGAACTGACTTAATCCTTATTAACCAGGCCCACCCAAGGAATTTGGCTAATCCGATGGATAGCCATTCAGAGGTGTTAGTTCTTAAAATAAACAAAGCTTCATTGCTCACCCTGGTCTTTAATCTATTGCAAATAGGCTTTAACCACTTGTGACGTGGTTCATGGTAAGCAGTACATACAAACAAAAAGTGACCTATTGTTTCTTTATGTTCAGTACAACAGGGACAGGAAGATGACTCCGACTTCAGCCAGCCACTAGTAAAGGCCCTTAGTTGCAGTGTACCTAGGCGAAACTGATGGTAAAGTTTCCTGTCTAAAGTTTTAAGGATTACATCCCAATAGGTCTCAGTGTGAGGGACTGCTTTATGAAGCAGAAACAGGCCAGTCAGGTTCGGTTTCTCCGAAAGAGCAACGTGTTCTTCTTTTACCATGGACCAAAAGAGAAGTTTAAAATCTTTCTTTGAAGGAAAGATATGGGAGCCCGGATCGGACCATAACAGGGGAAGGCCCATTCCGATGAGAGTATTTCTGATTAACTTAAACCATGGTATTTCACCTGCCCCCAGTTGCTTTCTAACATCCTGTAGTTCTTGGGCAAACATGGCAAGTTCCGGGGTAGACCATATGCGTCTCCATAACGCCACCATCCTGTACTGAGCTTGATGCTTTATAGAATAAAAGCCCATGTCCATCAAGAGTGGTAGAGCTGGTGTTGAGGGAGGGAGACTGACTAAATTACGGAGGAATTTGTTCTGAATCCTGTCAAGGACAGCCAGGTCCACACAACCCCAAATGTCAGCCCCATATAATATTGCTGATCTAATTTTTGCACTATAGATTTTAAGTGCGGGCAATACTCTTTTGGTCAAAGAACACCGCTGTTCCTTCACTAAACAACCGGACAGGCGAGCAAATTTCAGACTGAGCGCCGCTATTTGCTCTTTCCAGCGTAGCCTGTAATCCATTGTCACACCTAGGTATGTCATTACTTCAACCTGTTCCAGACTAGACCCATTCATCGTAACATGGCCCCTCAATGGTTTTTTCTTTGTCAGGACCATGAACTTGGTCTTGTTAATATTGATTTCTAAGTCATTCTCATTACAGAAGTCCACGAATTTATTTAAAGCTGCCTGTAGTCCCTTCTGTGTTTTAGCCAGTATGAGCGTGTCATCTGCGAAAATTAAAAGGGGAAATTTGGTCCCACCCAGTGTTGGAGCGTCGGTAGGGATAGCTGAGAGGAACTTAACCACCTGATTAATAAAGAGTATGAAAAGAGTAGGGGCCAGGACACAGCCCTGTCTCACTCCGCGAGTCACGGGGAAGGATTCTGTAACCTGGCCCTGGCGACCCCATCTAACTCTAGCAAAGTTTCCCTCGTGCATTCTGATGGTAAGTTCAAGTAGCGCTGGTGGAACACCCATCCTTCTCAGAGCAGCCCACATCTTTCCTCTGGGGACCAAATCAAACGCTGATTTGAGATCTACAAATGCAGCGAATATCGTGCCACCCCCCAGGAGCACAGTTTTCCAGTAAATCATCACAAATCTTAATATCTGGTCTACTGTACTAATGTTTGCCCTAAAGCCAGCCTGCAATGGAGACAAAATATCAGCTTCTGTCATCCATGAATCGATTTTCCCTAGTAGCATTCTAGCCACTACCTTTTGTAAGGCATCGATAAGACTGATGGGACGATAGTTTCCTGCATCAGTTTTATCCCCTTTTTTATACACGGGCAAGATCTCTGCCCTTTCCACGAATTTGGGATACTGGTCCCTCTTGCTATCGCATTCGCTAGGGTAGTTAGGTATGGGACCCAGTGCACTTGGTCATGCTTAAAAAGGTCCGCTGGGACACAGTCCATGCCGGGGGCTTTGCCGTTCTGTACTTGTTTTAGAGCAGTAACAGCTTCTATTTCAGTGAAGACAATGCGATCAAGCAAAGGCACCGCAGTCTGCACACTGGCATCTTCCCGGATGAGGGAGATCCGCTCCGTGTTACTAAACTGCGCCGCATAGTGCTTGACCCATTGTTCAACAGGGACATGGTTAACAGGAACTTTCAGGTCCCCAGAACCTCCCCATCTCACAACCTCCCAGAATTTTTGTTGGTTAGATGAGGTACTTGCTTGGTATAAATCTAACCAGCGCTGTTCGTCCCAGTTGTTTTTAGCTTCTTTAAGTATTTTCTTATAATTAACCCTAGCTAACCTTATATCCATGGCTGACTTGGATTTAATTGCAGCTATCAAGGAACTATGGGCAAGGCGACAGGTTTTATTATACCATTTATTCCTTTGTGCTGGGCCATTTTTTCTTCCTTTTACAGGTTCATTAAAAAAAGTTTTAATTTTATTAAAAAGGGAGTCATGGATCATCCCTATTTGTTCTAGTGATGTGCCATCGTTAAATATAGGTACCATCAAGTTAGTGGCAGCTAGGACCTCCGCTGCAAACCTGTCTATAGTGGTAGGGTTGTCTAAGAACCTAGCCCAGCGTACCCTTCCGCAATCATTTGTAAGAACGGCCTCGGCTGTAGCGATAGAAGTTGATGAGTCCGTACTGAGACCCTCATTCATTAATAATTTTATTGCCAGAGGATTGTGATCACTTTCTGGTCTTGTGACTATTTCCATGTCCTCCAAGATTTTCCAGAACTCTATCCTTATTAAGAAATAGTCAATACGGCTTGAATGCAGTGAATTGTCAAAAGTGACCTTACCCATCAAGTCTGATTTAGTTCTACCGTTAGCAGCTCGCAGATCCCATTCGAGACAAAGGCCTAACCACTGCATAGCGGCCTCTGTAACTTTTTTAACTGGGGGGATGGATAAGTGTCGGATGTTCCAAATTAAATCAGTTTCCCCATATCCATCATTATCAAGACTGGGAAATGGTTCAAAAGAACAATTAAAATCTCCTGCCACCATAACACACGTGTCTCTGCTAATTTTATTCAATAAGGAATCTAAGTCACTAGCCGCTCTCGCGGGCTTCCCACCAGGTTGCCCTCTTGCATATATATTTATCAGAAAAAGATCCGGGTTGTTTTTACCAGAAAGTTTCAAGGCTAATATGTCGTTACTTGAGGTGGGAACGTCTGTAATTTTAAAAGCCAAGGATTGTCTAATCCAGATGACAAGACCTCCCGAAGGACGTCCTTTAGGACCTTTACAGGCTGGTTTATAATAATTAAGGTAACCAGCCCAATAAATAGCATCAGTGGACCAGCTTTTCTGCAAGATAATTACATCATAAGTATCCACATAGGAGCCCCAATCATCCTCAGACATTTTCCCTTTTAGTCCCGCTATGTTCCAAGACAAAACAGCAAGGGTATGAGTAGATTCCATTGGCAGATTAATAGGTGATTTCACAGTCTTCCCAGTGATCGGGGTCTAGGGGTTTGATTTAGGAATAATTCCCTTCCTACCTCCCCCTGAAAATTTCCGTTGGTGCCTGGGGCTATCTCTACCCTGGGAGATGAAGAATAGTTAATGGAGCAATTCTCTACAGCTTCAGTCAGCCCCGAAGCCAATGGTTGTTTGTCGAGTCAATCCACGCCTTCCAGACCGGACAGGGGAGCAAACCGGTTCATGAGGCGTGGATGAAACAATGGGTAAATTGGGGTATCAAAAGGAAATCTCCCTCTTTGCCTGTCTCTTCTGGGATAATGGAACGGGGTTTGGGGTCTATTTGCATATAAAGCAGGGTAAAAATAATTCAACAATAACGTTTGCACATCCCCAACTCTTCCGAATCTTGGTTCCCTACTGATGAATTCTGCCACCCATGGCTCTCTAAAACTTATTACCACACAATCCCCCTCAAGATCTTTCTTGCCAAAGCCAACCCAGTCCACCCTCCTTACATTAAGAATTTCTGGATTTACGTTGGGTGGGAGCGGACGATTTTTATTAAGCCAGAAGGTTACCTTATTGTATAGGTCTATGTGTGTTTCTCTCTTGCCATCATCAAGAGGAGCCACGCCGGTTAAGATGATAGTGTAAGGCTGTGACTCTGGTGGGAGATTCACACATTGTTTCCTCGGGATAGGTTTGGGATTGGGCCGGGTGCTTTGGTTATGACTGCTGGGGGGATTGGGGTTTTTCTTGGCCTGGGGTTGCTTTACAGCCTTTTGCTTGGGAACATCCTCAGTGGTAGCTGTTTTCTTAGAAACAGATACAGTTGTTTTCTGCTGAACTTTAGTCACTTAGGGCCCCGCTTTTGTACTAGTACCCCCTGTTTTGTTATTCACCAAAGTGGTTTTCGGAAGGGACGGGGCAGGGGGATCAATCCTTTAGTAGTTAAGCTGGCAAGAATTCTATTTGAAGTTGCTATATTATCTTTCACCATCGTATCTAGAGAGTCCATTTTAGTATTTAAAAGTCTTGTTCTTTCGAATAGCGGTAAAAGTAAGGATTTAAATAACAGCTCTATCTTAGCCAGAAATAATCCTTCTACTATGCTAATTGTGGTATTGTGTTCTTCTGGCTGAACAACCGCATTAGCATTAAGCAACTGTATAGGGGAATCAATAGTATTTCCTAAACCCTCAGTGTGTTCCTCTAGGTCAGGTGAATCTATCCTTTTACGTTTCCCAGGATTCTGCATGGGTGAAAATTGTAAAAGAGAAGGGGAATTCACTTGCTCATTGCTTATGTTGAGATTTGGAGAATCCGAGAGGCCTGATTTCTCTCCTGACTGGTCTAGGGAAATAGACCCACCATTTAGCAAATTATCATGTGCAGTATTATGTCGACTTTCTTGACCAGACTCCGCTAACTCCACAGTTTGGGTCTCAGGAATAGTTACTAGCCCTAGATCTGCATTAGCATCATCGCTATCTATATTTAACACGGAGAGTGGGACAGGGGAGACAGCCTCATTAATTCTCCCAAGAGAGGATCGCTTGCCTGTGATTATATCTAGCGAGAGCCGTTTTTCGGCTAGAGCGATCTCCTTCTCCAATATGGCTGTAGAACGTTTAAAAAACTGATCAATTGTCCGAGTGAAAGTACCATTGGAGGTGGAGACCTGAACTTGTCTTTCTTTGCCTGACCTTAAAGTCATCTTAAAATATACAAGAAAGAAAATTAGCACCAACCTCAATCTTAATGTACAGTCAATAAAATGCGAATATACCAAATGTATTCTGACAACTACATAGGTGCAACCCTGACTATGGTCAGGCACAGTGGTTAAAATGCAAACAATTAAAACATCAATTAAATGATACCATGAGGTAAAGTAGTAATGGGAAGAAAATGTTAGGGGGATGGCCCAGCCCGGCCCCAATCGGCCCCTGACGGCCACAGACGGTCCCGCCCTTGTCCCGGGCTTCTCCCGGCGCCCTCCCGCGCAGCGGGATCGTAGTGCACTAATATGGAGGAAAGGGTGGGGTAGGGGGCGTGGCGGTCAGGGAGAGCGACCCAGGTGTTGAGGGTTGACCGCACGCAGGGACTCCTGGAAGTTAGAGTCCCTGCGGGTCCGCTCGCAGCCCTGAGCCTGCCTTTTCTTACTCCCCAGTCCAAAAACCAATGTCAGGAAACAGCGCCCCTTTCAGCACAGAGCTCCTCGCACCACACGGCGAAGCGGGACCCGCGGAGCGGGTCCGGCGAGGAGCTGCCTTTGCAGGGAAGGGTCCAGGTGCAGAAGAAAGACCACGGCAACAACCGGTCCAACAGGGAATCCCACGACGATCTAAACGGAGGCTGCTTTCACTGCTGGGGTAGGGGGCGTGGCGGTCAGGGAGAGCGACCCAGGTGTTGAGGGTTGACCACACGCAGGGACTCCTGGAAGTTAGAGTCCCTGCGGGTCCGCTCGCAGCCCTGAGCCTGCCTTTTCTTACTCCCCAGTCCAAAAACCAATGTCAGGAAACAGCGCCCCTTTCAGCACAGAGCTCCTCGCACCACACGGCGAAGCGGGACCCGCGGAGCGGGTCCGGCGAGGAGCTGCCTTTGCAGGGAAGGGTCCAGGTGCAGAAGAAAGACCACAGCAACAACCGGTCCAACAGGGAATCCCACGACAATCTAAACGGAGGCTGCTTTCACTGCTGGGGTAGGGGGCGTGGCGGTCAGGGAGAGCGACCCAGGTGTTGAGGGTTGACCGCACGCAGGGACTCCTGGAAGTTAGAGTCCCTGCGGGTCCGCTCGCAGCCCTGAGCCTGCCTTTTCTTACTCCCCAGTCCAAAAACCAATGTCAGGAAACAGCGCCCCTTTCAGCACAGAGCGCCTCGCACCACACGGCGAGGAGCTGCCTTTGCAGGGAAGGGTCCAGGTGCAGAAGAAAGACCACGGCAACAACCGGTCCAACAGGGAATCCCACGACGATCTAAACGGAGGCTGCTTTCACTGCTGGGGCAGGGGGCGTGGCGGTCAGGGAGAGCGACCCAGGTGTTGAGGGTTGACCGCACGCAGGGTCATGTTAAAATCATGACTAAAATATACAATTGTTTAATTCCGTGCAAATTCGCTCTGTTATGTGCAAATTACGCAAACGGAAACCAAGCCTGGGTATGCTTCTGAGGAAAACATGTTAAGTACCTTTTCTCAAAATTGAGCCCAAGTGAGCATATCAAATCCCTCAACCACTGCGTCCACACTGCAGTATACTTGGAAACTGCTGATGCACTCAAAACCACCTTAAACATATGCATTGTTACAATTAACAATAAATGTGCCCAGTTGGTTAAAGTAACCTTATACCCATCACCATCAAAATTGAGTTAAAACAACCTATATACGCAGGCCATCTCATGTTTGACAATTGCTCCCTTTGTGTTAAAACAGATTGCGCCCTTTTACAGTACTGATATTTTGCCGATTGAAACCCCCTGCTTACTATTCAGATTCTCAGTATAAGCATGAATGTAAGTCTTCAGTTTGATTCAGACCATTAGGGGTTTTAGAATTGAGCTCCAAGATGTAACGAGTCTCCAATATTCTTAATCGCGCCTCTCTATCCCCTCCTCTGCGAAGGGGTGGAACCATATCTATGGCGTAGTACTGTAGACATCCTACATCACCTCCGTGGCATGCATTCACATGTCTGGCAACAGGGTAAGTCTCATCCCTGTTGCTAATTGCCCTTAGATGTTGTAGGATGCGCTTGTGAACCTGCAATTTCGTGCTGCCCACGTATTGCAAGCCACAAGCGCACTCCAACACATAGACAACAAAGTCAGATTTACAGGTGATTTTCTTTTTAATGTCCATCACCTCATCGCTAAAAGGCGTGTTATAAGAAGTGCGACTCTTTCCTATCCTACACGCCTTGCAGACAGCACATTTGATAAAGCCCTTGCTTTTTCCCAACCAGTTATCATCAGAAACCTCAGGGCTGCTACTCACCAACATATCGCTCATAGATCTGGCCCGACTGTATGTTATGGCTGGTCTATCAGCTAGGATCCCCCCAATAACCGGATCACCCTTGATGACCTGCCAGTTCTTGCGTATTATGTTGTGAATTTGCTTGTGCTGCCGGCTATAGGCAGTTATAAATCTAGGTTGACCTGACTCCTTGTCCTCTAGTCCCTGTGTTGGTTCAACTTCGGCAATGATTTCCTGCCCAGAGGTTTTGTTGGCACGTCTCATGGCACCCTCCACCATTTCTCTCGAGTACCCCCTTTCCACAAATGTTTCCCTGCTCGCATTCTGGGCTCTCGCACAGGTCTCCCCCGTGCTACAAATCCTCCTGATCCTTAGCATCTCCCCATAGGGGATACTACGAATCAGGTGGGCTGGGTGATGGCTAGTGGAATGCAGAACCGTATTGCCTGCTGTATCTTTACGGTGCAGGTCCGTTACTATGTTGTTGTTGGCAATGCTAACCTCCACATCCAGGAAGGTGACTTTAGAGCTACTAATCTGACCAGTGAATCTTAAGTTCAAATCGTTTTGGTTAATGTCTGAAATGAACTTAGATGCCTCTTCTTCTGACCCCCTCCATATAATGAAGAGGTCATCTATAAACCTGTACCAGGCTATGATGTTTTTAGCCATAATACTCTCATAGGTTCCCCCAAGGACCTGCTCCTCCCAAAGCCCCATGTGCAAGCATGCATAGCTTGGGGAGAAGCAGGCCCCCATCGCAACCCCCCTTAGTTGTTGAAACACCTGCTTTTGAAACAGGAAGAAGTTGCTTTTCAGGCAGATCTCTGTCATCTCACTGATCATGTTATTGTGTTGTAGCATGTGGGCCGGCCTTCCCTCCAAAAAATGTTTTACCGCCCGCAAGCCATCATCATGGTTTATACTTGTGTACAAGGAAGTTACATCAAGTGTCAACAGTAAGTAATTTTCCTGCCACACAACCGATCTAATCTTGTCCAAAAAATCCCCAGTATCCCTGATGTACGAGGGGAGAGCTCTCACATGCTCCTGCAGGAAATGATCAATATAGCGGGAGGTATTCTCAAATGTGCTCTGTCTGGCCGAGATTATAGGCCTACCCGGTGGTTTGAATATATTCTTGTGGACTTTCGGGATCATATAGAAAACAGGGATTACAGGATAGTTGGATTTAAGAAACTTCTGTTCATGCCCACTCAATAACCCATGCCCTTCCAAGTATATAATTTGGTATGGAAAGCCTCCCAAGCCAATTTAGCTGTTTTCCAATCGCTCCTGCAATAGCAATTTCTGTCATTCAATTGCAACAAAGCCTCCTCCATATACATTTCTTTAGGCCAAAGGACAATATTGCCCCCCTTATCTGACTGTTTGACAATCACTTTGTTGTCCCCCTGCAATTTCTTCATAAGGCTACCATAAGCATTATTGCATTTTTTACTTTTCGCATCTTGGGCTATGGATGCCTGGTGCAGTTTCTTCAAGTCAGATGTTACCAGATTGTTAAAAACCTCTATATTGTCAAATGTTAACACTGGATTAAAAGTTGATTTGGCCTTGAAACTTGTTGCCGCTGGAGCATTTGTTATCAGTTGCTGTTCCATACCAATCTCCTCCAAAGTGCCCCCTTCTCTGTTAAGCTCCACCAAATCCACATATAGGCCCACTTCCCCTGCCAGACAAGGGGCTGGGTCCAAAGCAATCCTATTACCAGCCTGTGGTGCTGTGCGCGCTTTCATTTTATTCATTAAGAACAGCTTCTTCAATTTCAGTTTCCTGATATATTTAAAAAAATCCATTCTGGTGCGTGCATAATCAAAAGTGCATGGTGGGCAATATGTCAAACCCAGCGATAAAGTCTTAGTCTCACTGGTACTCAAATGGATTTTTGAAAGGTTAATAATGGAAAGTTGGTTGCTTACTTGCGTATTCACTGGCGGTTCCATCGTTTGCGTCCCCGGCCCCTCATGGGAGGCTTCCCTGTGCCGGTTTGCTGCCCGACTTCTCCTCCGCCACTTGCGTTTGAGGTTGTGCCTTTGCTTGTTTTTGCACCTGCGGTGTGCGATCTCAGGGTTTGTCTGCGGTCGTGTCTCAGGCACTCCACTTCCTGACCTAACGACCGCTTGGTAAACCCCACCGCATCCCCACTGTTCCGCTGTTCATTATCCGACTCACTACCCGGTATAGAACTCAGGTTGGACTCCGATGTTGAAGGGCTATTGCCCATTTGTCCCCTCTGTCCGGTTCCTGTTGTTGGAGGTGCGGTCGTTCCTTTGGGCTGATCGTACTTTTTAGAGAAAGTGAATATACGGCCATTCTGGTAATCAAGTTTGTCTCTTTGAAACTTAAAGGTTTTTCTCTTCTTGATTACATCTTCCTCCTTAGCGAGTCTTTGGAGCATTACATCTCGCAATCGCTTTTCTTGTTCTGCATCATCCAACTTCTTAATTTGGTCATTCAAGTCCATTATAACCACCCCCAGTTTTGCCCCATCACTCTCCGCATATTTAATCAGAATGCGTAGCAATCGACTGGAGGAATCCAAATTGCATTTAGCCCATTCATGCAGCATCTCAGGGTCTGGATTCTCAAAGCTTGGGGCAAGCATTATCCTTAAGCCACGGGGGATGCGATCTACCTCCAAATAGCGGGATAACGATTTTTTCTCCCACCATTTCGCCTGTTCCGTGCGTATGGCTTTCTCAAGTTTTTTGAATAAGTCTTTCATCTCATTGCTCCCTGTGCCCATTTGTGTAGTGTGCCTGCTGGGGTTACTCTCCGTAATTGGAGCATCATCAAACATTTCAATGGCCGCTTCTTCCCGGCTCCTGACCACGTCTGCGGCGGCCATGTTATCTGCACAAATATACTTTGTATGGATGAATTGCTGCACCCAGCTGTGCGTTTCGGTGATTTCTAATACCGCCTAGCGCCGTACTGGTCCTCCTCCAGTCCCGAAATTATTACTCACGGTTTCAAACAAAGCCGCAAGCTACTACCGGGCGTCAGCTCTGCCACAGCCGTGGGAGCCGATTCGCCTCACTTCGCCGCTGCCGCTTCCAGTAATTGCCGCTTGTCGGGGGCTGCTGCGGTTGCTCTTACCAGAGCCGCTGATCCTTCCGGCCAAACCGCAAGTGTGCTTCCTTCCGCTCTCGCCCTGCTTGCTGGAAGGGTCCGGTGTACACCAAGAAGCTAACGGTGTAAAAACGTGAGAAGAACTCCGTTATGTCCCAAACGCTGCTCAGAACACCAACGAAACCGGACCCAATTGGAAATTTTGCAAAGTGTTATTTATTATTTCATCCTTGTGCAGACAAACACACCGCCATGACGCGTTTCGGGACCTCGATCCCTTGATCACATGACATGGTCCGGCAAATCACCAATCATTTTAAAGTGCAAGTGCATAATCAGCTGACCCCACAGCCTGTGGACATAAAAAACAGACTTCAGCCTGGTCAGGAATAAATGCACGACATATTCACATGTAAGATACCAGTGCAAACAAATTTCTCATGGTCCTTGTTATTTAAAATATAACATGTATAAAAGTAAGAGATAACCACAATGCGAAAATTATAATCATTTTCTTCCATTCTAAACTCTTAATCCTCATATTATCCTCAAGCAGGTTCCATTGATTAAATTGATTACATTTAAAAACCAATTAAAAGAATAAAGTGCTGTCGTATATTGCATGTTAAAATCATGACTAAAATATACAATTCTTTAATTCTGTGCAAATTCGCTCTGTTATGTGCAAATTACGCAAACGGAAACC
Source organism: Lissotriton vulgaris (assembly GCF_964263255.1). Taxonomy (NCBI): domain Eukaryota; kingdom Metazoa; phylum Chordata; class Amphibia; order Caudata; family Salamandridae; genus Lissotriton; species Lissotriton vulgaris. The sequence goes on from NC_141689.1 coordinate 625,213,686, forward strand.
AAGCCTGGGTATGCTTCTGAGGAAAACATGTTAAGGACCTTTTCTCAAAATTGTATATATATACACATCAGTTACCTTAGCTACCTATAACTTGTGCCCGCATTGCACTGATTATGATTTCACATATTACATCACTCATGACATGGTCAGTGACATCATTGATGACATCTCAAATAACATCACTGATGACATCGTCCACTGAACCACTCACACACCCACTCTCACCGCTATACAACCTCACATACACCCATTCCCACTCCCACTCAACCACTCACAAACCCATTCACAGACCAATACAAGTACTCACATAACCTCTCACTGATTCATGGAGCCACTCAGACATCCATTCACTCATACGGCCTCTCAAATAACCAATAACTGACCCATACACCCACTCATGCACCCACTCACTCATCAATGCAGCTACTCACACAACTGATCATACTACCATGCAGACACTTACACACCCACTCATACATCTATTCAGCCACTCAGACAGAGTCAGTCACCCATACAGCTACTCACACACCTACTCACTCACCCATACAGTTACTCACATATCCACTCACTTACTCATACAGATACTAACACATATACTCACTCACCTATACAGCTACTCACACAAGCACATACTCACCCATACAGCCACTCTCATATTCACTCACTCACCCATACAGTCACTCACACACCAATGGGCTCACCCACACACCATTTATGCACCCACTCAATCACTCATCCAGCCACTCACACACACCTTCACTTGCGGTTCCCCGACACATAAAATGGAGGGCACAATTTTTCTGTGAAGGTGCAGCCAGCCAATAAGGACTTTGCTTTAGCACATGAATCTGCATATTCCCTGTGGGTGGATCCATGGAGGATCAGTATCCCTATATCTACAAATTAGTTTTTGGGTTTATATTTCTAAAACTACTTAACAGATTTACACCAAATCACGAAAAGCATGATCTGCTGAACAAAATCTAACTTTCTGCCAAATAAAATGCAGTTCTGTTCAGCAGGCTGTAGTTGTGTTCAAAACTCGTACCGGAATTAACATGGGGGAAAATGTGTTTTTGGACCCTCCGTTTTCTCTGCTCCCGCTTGACAGGCCACCCCAAAACTTTCCAGGCAGAAACGTGAGTGATTGTCATATTGTTCTAGAAAATATTGTGAGGATTCGTCAACCGGCACCAAAGCTATAGGCAATAAAAATCTGATTTTTTGGATAGAAATCAAAGTCCTAACTACAACTACCTACTGGCAAATATATATATATATATATATATATATATATATATATATATATATATATATATATATATATATATATATATATATATATATATATATACATATATAGATATATAGATATATAGATATATATATATATATTGCCAGTCACCTCGTAACAAATTATACCACGCTCTCAGGCACTCAATAAGCGTCAGACATCAGCAGGTTCCAAGGGTGTTTAATGACCCCTTTGTAAGGGGTCATTAAACACCCTTGGAACCTGCTGATGTCTGACGCTTATTGAGTGCCTGAGAGCGTGGTATAATTTGTTACGAGGTGACTGGCAATCGAATTACCGGCAGGCTCTACCGGCGCCCACGCCACTTCCCGCGGGGCCGACCGCAACCTTTGGAGCAACCGAGGAGTGTGAATATATATATATATATATATATATATATCCAAAAGAACTCCTCCTCACGAAAGAGCAGAGTCCACGGCGGGGGACATTTGGAAGCACTTTATTTAACAAAATATTGGCGAATGCATTTCGGCATTGGTTTGCCTTCCTCAGCGCCCAAGTCAGTCAAAGGCTTCCTTCTCACAGAATGTAAGTCCTGCTGCCTCCTTGTATGTACAAAGAGGCTCCGCCCCCGGAGAAATAATTTTCACCTGCTGCAGTTCACGGCAATCTTCGTGGACTCCAACACCCAGAATGCAGTGTTTTTCATTCCAGGTAGGTGATGCAAGGGTTGTTGATAGCATCAGATGTTTTTTGGCGGAAAGCAGGTTTGCGATGATTAGAAAGCCCAGTTCTGCTGCTTGTGGTGTTAAGCAAAGCACCTCCTCGGGTCCCCACAACTGCTTCAGCCACGAAGCTCAGGTTATAACTCAGCGGGGGCAGCACTGTAAATGCACGCCGCCCAGCATGAGGTTAATAACCTCACTACCGCCCTGTCTCTCCCCGAGCATCATGGCGGGCCACAGTCCATTCCAATAACTTGGAACACAAGAAAATTGCCGGAGCAGAGCCAGTGTGGTCCGGGCCCATTCTCGAAGCAGGGGCCTCTGTACTGCGTCGCTGGCAAACACAGGAAATGTCTCCAAAAGACATATATATATATATATGCAACAACAGCAATTTTTCACCACAAACCACCGGCAAGGCAGCTGAGCAGAAAAACCACGCGAGTCCCAATCTTCATTTGGCAATGTTTAATAGAAGGGCAAGTTCATCAAATTTGATGCGTTTCGGGCGTCCGTCCTTGGCCCATATATATGTATTCGCCAATCACAAAGCAAAAAGAAATTGCTGGTTTCATCCAGCTCGTGATACCATGCGAATGACTATGGAAAAATAAACCCGTTTCTTTGCATCTGAAAAAAAAAATCAATTTAAAAGTAACTTCAGCAGAGAGGACGGTCTGCTGGAAATCCATGTGGGAGTAAAGCCCCAGAAGGGTGGGAGATAGTGGCCAGGAGAAGATGTGGAACTGAGGGCACAAGGGTAGTCCAAAGTACCTCATATATGGAACCAAGAGGCATTAACAATGAATTCCTTTCTGGAGGGGAGTGCGCCAGCAATTTCTTTTTGCTTTGTGATTGTCGAGTACACGGAAAGGGCGACCTCCGACCCCTGGGCGCACCGCTGTCCTGGTGTCCCGGCTACCTCGGAGGTGGTGTGGAACTATATATATATATATATATTTCACAACACCAGTCCACCGGCAGCCGAACACAGCAGCGGGTGCCTCCGTAAGGTAGGTGACTCCTTTTCGCCTCGCCAGCAACTTTAAACACACGGAGCACAAACGGGATTGTTCAACAAATTTTAGGTTTAATGTGGCAAATGCATTTCGGTAATTCTACCTTCCTCAGTGCCAAACCAATTGTCAATGCCCTGTTCAGCCTCTGATATTTCAAATTCTCTCTGCATCCTGATTGGATCGAGCTTCTCCATCTGTAACGGCACCTCCTTCAATGGATAACGAGAACGGAAATGGCGGGGACTCAATGTTCCATGATGCACCTTCATTCTTTTCCGTTGTCGTTAATAGTAGATAGTTAGGCTTTCTCATTATTATGCCGATTTGTGTCGTTACAGCGTGATGTCCATAATGTTATTTTGAGGTTGAACAGGCTCCCCTCGCTTCCCGCTGGTGGTAGTGGCACAGGCACCTGCAGGCGGCCCTCCTATGAACGGGTCACCTCAGACTCGACTAGTCCGCGTCTTGTTCAGGCAACAGGCGCCGGCCAGCGGGGGTTCAAGCACGCCAACTTAATTTCACAACACCAGTCCACCGGCATCCGAACACAGCAGCGGGTGCCTCCGTATATATATATATATACTACCTACTGGCTGTAACTAGTAGGTAGTTATAGTTTGGACTTGATTTCTATTGAAAAGTTGTTTTTCAGGTGCCTATATAATTGGCGCCGGTTGATGAATCCTCAAGAAATCTTCCAGAATATATATATAAATATACTTTCAATGAAAATAGCAAAAGTTACAGGGATGTTATAATTAGTAGATACACTTAAAAGACCCTCAGAAATTCCCTGAAAAAAAGGTTACAGGGGTGTTATAGTTAGGTAGAGATTTCACCTGTACCAAACCATAGAAATTCAGCAGTTGTAGTTACCTGAGCTAACTATAACTTATGCCCCCGCAATGCACTGCTTATCAGCTCACATATTACATCACTCATGACATGGTCAGTGACATCACTGACGAGATCACTGATGACATCTCAAATGACGTCCCGAGTTAAGGCACATTGGGACATATTGCCTTGACTGCAACACTACCCTGACAGCAGGCTAGCTGTTTGTCAATGTCATTTTCGAGATAGCAAAGCAACATGCCTGCTAATTCTTTTAATAATTTACTCCAGATTTTTACACCATTTTTGTGTTCGTGGTTAGTGTATTTTCCCCCTCGTTGCCATTTTGTTTGAGTATTTTTTGTAAACAAAATGTTACAAAATCAAAAAAGAAATAAAAAACTGTTCCAGAAAAAAGTTTTTTTTCAGAACCACCTTTCATGGTTAAAAAATAAACAAATTGTATGTCTGTATTAGTGTGTGAACGACTGTATGTGTGAGTGAGTGGCTGTGATTGTGGCTGTATAGGGGAGTGAATGAGTGTCTGAGTGGTTGCATGAGTGAGTGATTAGGTGGGTAAGTGCTTGTATAAGTGAGTGACTGGGTATGTGAGTGGTTGTATGAGAGAGACAGGATGTGTGAGTGGCTTCATGGGTGAGTGGTGATTGGGTGCATAAGTGGCATATGAGTAAGTAGGTGTGTGTGTAACTGTATGGGTAAGTGAGTGGGTATGTTTGTAGCTATATAATTGAGTGAATGGATGTGTCAGTGACTGTATAGGTGAGTGGGAGTGTGCATGAGTGGCTATATGGGTGGAAAATAGAGCTGTGTGAGTGCACATACTAGTGTGTTAGTAGGTGTGTGAATGGCTATATAGGTGTGTGTCTAGAAGTCTCACTGGCTGTATCACGCTCTGCCTCGGTGTTTACCTTGACGATGTAAGTCTGTTTGACAAAACAGAGAACAGAGATTACATTACTCCAACAGATGTTGCCATTCATCTGTATAAAAAGAAAAGATAAATACATATGTTAGTATTACATTTTACAGAATTACGCAATAATCTGGTACTTTCAACAATGAAATCATTCATATGAAATCCAAAACAGACAATTCTTATGCTGTAAAAGTATCTCACATTACATTAAAGCATTTGATTCCCCCTTTTTTACTGTTCTCAGCTTTCATACTTCTTCACCATAAATGGTGGTCTGTATGAAGCATCATCTTTGAACAGTGGGGAGAAAACAATCAATAGATTGTAAAAAAAAAACGGCACAGCATTTCAATATAAACAAGTGACACTATGCATTGCACTCACTACAATTCATGAATCAGTTGTTTTATCTGGAGCTACTATACAAATCTTAACAAACCTATGTAAGAATTTTTTTCTAAATTACCATGCCTGGCACAATGTTACAATTAAATTTAAACCACTCTTTAATTTTGGAGATCCTCTGGAAAAATGACCCCTGGTAGGGTAAATGATTTGTAAACTGCTGATGATCTATGTAGACAAAATCCCAAACAGTACTTTTTTTTAACACATAGTACATAGAAGTTTGGTTGAAGAAACAAACGGGGACAATTGTTTTGTTTTGGAGGCAGTTTTTACCAGTTTCAGACTTTAATCAGAGAGTGTAGTATTTAGATGTTATGACTCCTTTCTGAAAAATAAGATTCTTGAATTTTGAAGAACTTTTTAAAGACATTACCCCCATTAAGTCAAATCATGACTAAACACATATGAACCACTTAAAGAAACGCCATACACAACGTTTTAATCCAAAATTCTCCCTTAAACCTTTTGTTGAAGAAAGAAAAGTTAGGAGTTTTATAGTTTGAAAGGAAGTTTTGGTTTGAATTTAAGATTGATGTCATTGCATCCTGTCCATTCAGTTTCGCTCTTTAAATAGACAGTGTAGTGTCCAAAGGTTGTATTAATTCCTTTTTTTAAAGATGATAGCCAAAGTAGTAAAAGTTCTTCCCGAAATTGATATACGGCCAACTTTGAAGTTTCTAATTTGGAACCATCTACTCTGGATCATTGTAGCATTACTATAAGGTATTATTCGGTTGTACCTAAAAACAATGTAGCTGTTACGTCTCATCTGCCGTTTGGGCAGATCATATTTTGGTAACAATTTCTCAAAGGCACAGTTTTAGAATCTGGTAAAATTAAGAAGAGACATCATTCAGAATTGATTTCAGTGGTCAATGTGAATGAGCAATCTTCCCAGTCATGGTTCCATTTCTAACTCAGTCCAAATAAATAATCCAAATTTACTTCTTCTAATTCTAAAACTCAAATGATGACCATAATAAATTCTTGTGCGTCTTGTTGAATGCTGAGAGTAAATATTAGTGATCTGCTACATATGTCTAGAAGATTTCGCATACCTTAAGCAGAATGTATTACAGTTCAGTCAGTCAGTAAACATTGGAGCAAATTAAATAGTGCAGAACACTTTAGGCCTGATGTACAAAAGTGTTTTTCAGTCATACATGGGGAATCAGCCCGTTTGCAACTGCAAAATAGGTCTGGCCCATGTACAAACCCTATTTGGCAAGTCGGTAACCTATTACCGACTCGCAAAATAGTGTTTGCTACTCGCTATTAGGAAGGGGCATGCCAAGGGAGTCCCTTTTTAAGAGCAAGTCCCAATGGTATGCACCATTGTTTTGCAACAGTAATTTAATTCGCAAAACACATACAGTTTACCACTTACTTCAAGTAGGTGGTAAGCCACTCACAAACAGGAAGGGGACCCCTTACCCTTTGTAAAGGGAATTCAAAATATTTTATAAGAGCAGGCAGTGGTCCCACGGACCACTGCCTACTCTTAAAAAATGAAATATTTACGTTTTAATAATTCTTTTAAATGCATCCCATATTCCTTTCTAGGAAAACGGACTACATTTTAAAAGAACTGATTTATTTAAAAAGCAGTCACAGACATGGAAGTCTGCTGACCACAGTAAACCACCATCACTGGGAGTGCTAGCCATTCCTCATGGGGTAGCAATTTGCACCTGCTTCATGAATATTAATCAGGCAGGTATTTTGTGACCCCATTAGGAATCCCAAAACAGTGCCTGAGACACTGTTGTACATTCCTATTTGCGAGTCACAAATTGAGAGTTGCAAAACTTTGCCATTTGCGACTCGCAAATTGATAGGGTCGTACATCTGGCCCTTTCTCTTATCTGAGTTTTGTTGGGTTGGGTTTACTACATTCAGAACAAACTTTGCATAGCAGTTGACACCTGAACTGTTTTCCGACTCGCAACCTACAATATTGCTGGCATTTCCCAGTTTTCTCGTCATCACACCCCCTGGATTGTCCTTGTGTTCTTTCTTTTCTTCAGCTTCCACAGGCAGTTTTGTAATCTTCCATTTTTGGACAGATAATCAGTTTCTCATAAACAGGTTACTGGTGTAAATGAGTATAAACTTCTTAACCAATTGTGCTATCTTACACAGCTTGCATCTACACAAACTTTCTTATCATCAAAGTGAATCAAAAACAAACCAGACAATGTTCTAATTTGAGACAATGTTGCATATGACATTCCTTCTTTAAATACAGAACTTTCAATATTAACAAAAGATGCATCTATATTTAAACCTTGTGATTTATGGATAGTTAAAGCATATGCTGTCTTTGAGTAAAAAAAACTTACAACAGATCTGCCAATCTGTTTGACACCATCAATCTGCCATAAAATTTATGGCCAAGTACTCAACCTCATCTCTATTAGGGAAATGAATGAAATCAATAACTTTACACATTGCAACATTTGCTAACCGTTCCTCAACATTTAAATTATAACGAAAAATTACTCGACAGTTTTTGCTCACACATAAACCCTTTTCTAATTCTGCAGTTTTGTATACAGTTTTTTCCAAAGAATCCAATTTTGCTTGTAGTTTATCTGTGAGTGGTATTGTGACTCCTTGATGTTCCATGTTATCAATAGCTGTGATTTCCAAAATATCTTCTTTCTCCAGTTGCAGTAATTGTTCATTAAAGTTGGAGCACTCTTAAAGTGTTGGCATTAAACAAACTATAGATCTCTATTCCTCAATGAAATTGTACATTTGTTCTGCTGCTGTAAAATTAGATAGAAATTGTTTCTTGATAAGGTGAGTTTCCAAAGCATGTGTCCCCTCTTTTCTCAGAACTCCTACTCTAAGTCCTTCAGTATATCTCCATATTCCACATCAGATGTTTGAAGAATTGCTTTCACTAGTTCCTTAAAATCAAAGTTTAACCATATATTTACATTGCCAATACTAAGTGACTACCGAAGGGAACACATTAAGGGTTGAAACGTCGATGACAATATTTGGCTCAGATCAACCAAGGCTCTGCAGACCAAAAGGAGCTCCATTAGCCACAAGGGCCATTGGTTCTATGTCTGGCCATCCGTTCTTTTTTTCCCCATTTCCTGTGTAAAAATGCCCTGAATCACCTTGTATATACTGCACAATTATTTATCACTAAGCACATATGTCACATGATCACTATACATATGTAAATATTTCACCCTTTGAAAAACAGCCTTGATCTACTGTGGAACATGTAAGAATGATGTAATTCGAATATATAAATGAACAGTAGATATGTACATACTGTGGTAATGGTCATTATTTTGAACTAAAACATCTGTGTTGATGCATGTGTGTTATTCTTCCCTGGAAATGTTTGGGAAATTCTGTATCCGACAATGAGTGCATTGTTAAGTAACCTATGAGAACCCAACAGAACCAAATATTTTGTTTATGATAATACCCAGGTTCTGAGAGACACAGAGTCACCCCGTTTTGTTATTTGTTTAAATCTCCTTTGATCAAAGTTACTTTTATTACTATTTTTTTTCTTCATAGAGAATACTGTTTTATCCAGTGTTTTCATTCTGTTTGCTATCAAAATACATAGATTGTGATTCAGAGAAACCACTTCATCAACCACACTTTCAATATATTTTTTTGTTTGAGTGCTGCTCTTCTCGTCTTAGTGTTCCTCTTTTTTCATAACAAGTTCTATATTAATCCACTTTTAAACATTCTTATTTATATTTCTTTGAATTCTTTCCGTCTCCTTGTCAAATGAGGTGTTTTTTTAATATCTGACTTACTCCTTCTCTGTTACAAATTTGGAGAGGTAAATTAAATAGACAGCAACACAATAAGTATCTAGGTGGTGCCTACAGTAGTTAATCAAAGGTTTAAGTTTCAGTGTGTTTCTGTATCTGTAAATTGTCCATAACCATTATGTTATGTCTGTTTGTTAATTGTTTGTTTTAAATTGTATTCTAATATGTTAACAAAATGTACTTGTAACGTTATAAACATATATATCATTATTTTAACCTAAGGGTCAATAACACACACATAAGGTACTCATACATATGCTCACACACCTATACAATCATTCACACAGGTACTGACACACCCACACACTCTCACACACCTATTCAAAATCCCATAGCCATTGGCAGACCCATTTACACCTGCAAACACTATTTACATGCACATAGTGTGCAGTTTTTGCTTTTTTACTACAAGATGTATTTTATTTTCCCCAACTGTTCAATGATGATTGTTTCAACAGTACATAATGTGTGGTGTATGAGTATAGAACCTGAACCCAGAATGGAAAATGGACCCATTGAACTAACTTTTCTAGTGACAAACACACTGCATTTCGCACAGTGAGTAACCATCTAACTCAAATCTTCACAGGCTGCTGGTATTGTAATGAGTGCAGCTGATGAAGGTTCTCCCAATGGTATTGTACAGGTGGAATACTCTGCTGCACCTACATTCTCCTGCATCATTCAGTTGTACACCCTTTCATTAAGTGTTTATAAGTGTTTCAAATTGGAACATAACCCATGTGAATATGTATTGGCAATGATGCTGGGTAACTGTATGCAGTAAATATTATACTGCACATATTTAGCCGTAATCTTCTTTCCCCCTGAAGGTATTCTAAAATGCTTGAAGACATTGCTTACTTTTGTGCTTGCTGGTGTAAAGATATACCTGCATGTGTTTAAAGTGGTTTTGCAGAAAACTGTATTTGCAAATAGTTACATAAGTATTAATATGCTTATTTGTTTATTTGTATTGAGTGCAATGCACAGTATTCCTTAATTGCAATGAGATAGTGTGCAGTTTTTTTCTAAAATCGTTTTGATTGTTTTTCTCTACTGTTCAATGAGGATTGCTTAAAAAGTACATCATTTACGGTGCATGAGTAAAGAACCAGAGAACAGTAAAAAAGGAAAAATGAAGTGCTTCGTTATATTAATACATACCTTTACAGTATGAGAAATGTCTGGTGATTTTTTGAACTATATTTATGCATTGAAATGAAATTAAATGAATTTGAACTTGTAAAGCGCACTTATACCCCAACCAGGGTTTCCTGGCGCTGTACGCATACCTCTGTGGAACCCTTCCTGGCGTTTCCCTGTGAAATGTCCACTCCTGGGCACCCCCAAGGTGAAGCCAGGCATCCCAGCGCTGTTGGGGCTGTTGTGGAGATTAAGCAAGCTATTGCCCAGAGTTGCAGAGTGGGACCCATGATTAGAATAGGCACTGAGGCAAGAATTATCAGGTCCGAGGAAATTGAGCCCAAGACCCGCCGAGGCGGGAATTGAACCCTGGTCTCGGGCCAGACCGCTGCATCAGGTTCTGCCGCTCTAACCATTGAGCCACACTTCTCAACATTGTTGAAATTGTTAGTTACATTTATAATTCTATAAATTGTAAAACTAATTCCTATTTGTTTTTTATCACATCATTGGCCCATCTATTGGAATAATGTACTTTTCTAATTAGTTCTTGCATTGTTGTTCCATAACTTTATAGTTTGTGGATGTGCACCCAAGCACAGATTGTTTCAATTGCTAGCAACCCTAGGCGCACATCAGTCAGCAACTCACAGACCCAGCTAACCACAGATAGAGGTACTCACACACGCACAGGCTGACCCTGATTTAACCACTGACACACCTAGACACCCATTGATACAGTCACTAACACAGCCAACTTCACACTGATACATGCACGGAGACATCCAGCCAAACTCTAATGCATCCATCAACACACAGAGGCACACACTGACACATCCAGGGACTTATCAATGCAGACATTGACACAGCCATCAAAACACTGATACATCACATTATACACCCACGCATTAAATGACACACCAAGGAACACACTAATCCATGAAATACCATACCCAGACAAACACTCATGAATACACTGACACATCCAGGCACAGACTGCCGCATCCACTAACACACCCAGGGACTTACCAATGCAGACACTGACACGGCCAGCCAAAGACAAATACATCAAATTAGACACCCTGGCATCCACTGACACATACACTGACACACCCAGGCACACACTAATACATAAAATAACACACCCATGCACATACTCATAAATACACAAACCCATCCAGGCACACCCAGACACACACACACTGACACACCCAGGTTGACACTAGTCCATACACTTACACACTTAAAGGAAAACGGGATGCATTTGAAAAATAAAAATGAAATTTTTCTATTTCATTTTTTAAGGGCAGGCCCTTAAAACATATTTCTACATGCATTCCCAAAGAGGAAGGGGTCCCGTGGGGACCCCTTCCCATTTGCAAGTGCTGTACCACCCTTCTGAGAAGGGTGGTAAACTGACTGTTTTGCTACCGCAATTGCGGTCCCAAATCATTCTTACATAGCTTTTAGAGTCGTTATTAGGAAGGGACACCCTTGGAACATCCCTAATTGAATAGCGACTCGCAAAATAGGGTTGGTACATGGACCACACGTTTTTTGCAGTTGCAAACGGTCCTAATCCCCTTTGCGACAGCAAAAACAGTCGTACATCAGAGCCCTTATATATTACAAGTTTATACATCTAAATTATTTTGCATTGCGTAACATGTTAGAATCTCTACATATGTATACCTTCTATGCATGGTATGTATTTATATCTACCTACTGTAGAGGGAAGCATAAAAAAGCCTTCAAAACTCTCCTCAAACTACTACTCAATGAGATATCCCAAACCTCTTTCAAACTATCTCCTTAACTCCACTCTCTGACTCACCCCAAAACTCTCATGCTACTGTGAACTCCCAAATAACCCTTTCCAAAATCTTTCCTCCTTAATCTATCTTTTATCTTACTCATCCAACTAACAGGCGCAAGTGCCCATCACTCCCAATAACAATGTATATTTTACCCATACCAATCCACCACTAACCCACTTTTGGTTCCAAAGTAGCTTGCTACTCACTGAAAACTGTTTCAGCACCTCAACTGGGGTAGTAAGTGATATATAAAACAATTTACAATCTACAATTAGGTTTAGGTACAGGAGGTTCACACAGTCAAATATGCGCTTCATGATTAGTTTGATCCTAGCTTTAGAGGTTAGATTCAAATCCATGTTTAGTACTAAAAGTCTCCTTTCTGTAGTATGTTGCACCAAACTGGGAAATGCACCTAAATTAAGTCAGTGATGAGGTTGGTTCATATTCTCAAAGATTGTGTGTAAATAGAGGTCTTCCTTGAAAGGTGAAAACACAAGTTAACATGATCATGTTAAGAAGTCCTGTGCAGCTCATCTTGATAATGGCAAATGCTTCCGTAATCTTTTCTTCTAATTAGTAAAACTGAGATTGTACATCAATTGTATATGTTTCCTTCAATGTCTGACAGATGTTCCTCCCTTCCATCAGAACACTTTCTGTGGCCATATGAGGTATACACCAGAATCACTGGCCTCAGCTGCCTGGTTCAAAACAATAGTTCAATAGGCCAATTGATGGAGATGCCTCATTAATGGAAATAACCTGACTCAGGCCTTCATCCTCATGCAGTTTATTAGGAGTAGCAATGAAGAGGGTAGCAATGGTACTTAGAATTTACATGCTACAGAGAAATAAAATACAGTAGTGTTTCCCTTAATATCACATTACAGAAATGATTAACAGATTTTTCCACAAACCTGGTCAGATTTGAACTCCAGCATTCACCAAATGCTAATCCATTGTGCTTTGCACTCATGGGTTTGGATCCCATCCTTGTCACCAGTATGGCAGGCTTCATGTGAAAGATTGCAGGACAAACAGTTTAGATGACAAAGTATTTATTCTGCCAGCAAAAAGGTCTCTTCCAGCCACAATGATAGACAAACCACTCTGTGTCCACTAACTGCCAACTGCCTGCTGGCCTCCTACATTCCATTACATCAACACCCATCAACATTCTGTGAGATGACAGCTGCAGCTGTCAGATGCAGCTTCATATCACTTTGGATGCAAATAATACACCATGTCACTTGAATTCACCCTGTACACAGACAGGAACGTTAAACAGTTCCTCCAAGAAGGCAACTTCAGAACTACAGTTTAAGCTTCCAGGTTCCATACTGGCTCTCTTGAAAGTTCTACATGATGCAGCACGCCTTATCAAATGCGTGACAATACATACCCCCATCCCCAAAATGATGGAACTCCGCTGGCTCACCTCCCAGTCACATCTTCTCCAAAATCTGATACATCATCCACAAAGCCATCACAAATTGCCCACCTGCCTAAATCATTGAAATGCTCACCATCTCTAAGTCTCTCAGCACACAATGCTATACAGTACAATTTTCCACTGTCTGTTGGATAGATTTGCACTATACAAATATCACATACCTACATACATAACAACCTGGTGGTTATGGACATCATTTAGGGGTCACCAGGGGTTGCAGCTGCTTCTCCTGAGAATGCATTTGTGACCTCTAGCCTCAGAGGTGGCTACGGTAGTGCCCAGAGCAGAATGTGAACTGTGTACTGATGAGCACTGTTTATTTTCTGTAGCAGCTGATGAGAGCCATGAAAATATCCTTTCTTATCTGTAAAATATATAAACTGAGAAGTGCAAAGTGTTGGGTGTAGTAGTTGCATGAGCTCAGTGACATCAGGTATGTGACCACGCTCATGTCTCTTGTGTTTATCCCGGAATATGTTTTTGGAATTCAAATGCGCAAGAGTGTCACCTCCGTGGTAAGCTCGCATATATGCGTGTTATAAAATGCTACTAGTTAAAAGTTGGAGTTGGTGTTTTCTTTTGTATGTGGGGGAGCGTGCACATGTCAGCTGGACAATTATATGAGTCCGGCCTGGGGGACTAGCCGGCATTCATGCCGGGACTCCGCTTGTGTATGCTGTACTGCTGGAAACAATAAAACTTCTCTTCTGGCAATCCTGTGTATGTGTGTACTCACTTTACACAAAGTAAACCAGTAAAAACAAACTTCTTTAAACAACTTGTTGCATCTTTCAGTATTGTGAATACATAAAAAATTATGTGTTTGAGCACAATCTTCCCCTCATAGCTTCTCATAAGTGATAGTGGGTTACAACCAATCATAAATCAAAATGTAATTGCCAATAAGGAACAATGTAAGAAAATACTTAGTTAACATTCAATATAAGTGGGTCGATGTACAAAAATAGCAGTATATGCCAACTGTTATTTTTAAACCTATGTCCAAGTGTTGTATTGTAACTTTTTGGATTCCAGAATGCTCATTGGGATCAGCATGGATCAGCATGGAAAGATATGCTTGGCATCCATTTCCATACAGATTCCATGGGAAATCACATGATTTCCAAGTTTGGAATTCATCAGCATGCATGAAGGTCTACAAGGCAGAGAACCCATCAAAAGAGGAATGGATTACCCTTTCCAAATACACCTTTATAATTTCTTTTTCCAGGCTGGAAAGGAGAATTGTAGGAATTTCTAAATGTCAATAAACGTACTGGTTTGTGGGTGTTCCAAGGCAAAACGTGCCGAAGATCACTGTCAGCCCCACCCCTTGTGCATGAACGTTACCCATGGCACTGCCTCAGTGACCCCAAGGCCTCAGTGGCTGCAAAATCAGTGCCAAGAACACAGGGGTAGCTTGCATTTTAAGTTTTAGGCCCAACCTCCTTTTTTTCTGCTAAATTTTTAATACACTAAAAGTGCATAAGTCTATTATTCGCCATTAGTGTAATAAAAATGAGAGCAGCAGCATCTGGAATGGGTCCATCACTGGTACCTTTGTTATGGATAATAAAATGCTTTTAAATGTATATTGTATTCATGCATGTGGGTAAAAGAAAATTTGTGTGAGAGAGAGTATGTATGTGTGAGCATGTATGCATGTGGGATCATGTTAGTAAATGAGCGAGAAAGTATGTGAGTCAGAGTAAGAATGAGTGATAGGGAATGTGGCTACGAGAGTCAAGATGACAGTCGCACTTTGAGTGCACTCCGGACCACTCTGTCTTCCGCTTACTGCTAACCCCAATCCTTGGAGCTGGAACCGCACCGAAGTACTCCTAGGGGCTCCTGCCTGCCTCAGGTAGAAAACTATCACCCTCCGAAGCTGAGGCTTTGAGCCCTGCCAGGGCCGCAAATGGGCAGCTGATCCCCATAAATAAGATGGCGGACACGTGCTGCTGACGGAGTCCCAGCTCGCATTTGTGGGGTCTGATCTTGCGGTACAGCAGTGGAGCTGAAGAGCGGTTCCTGGGCCTTAGCTTCCTCCACCCCCTCGCTCAGGTGCATTGTGGCAGTCGGACCTTCTCCCCGGTGAGACCCCTGGAACCAGGACTGCCGTGGACCCATTGCCTGGACAGTGGCCCGAAGACTAGTCACTCCACACTCCCACCCGCACTGGGGCCGGCTGAATTCCCAGGTCAGTGAAGTGGGAGCAGTGAGAAGGTGGTAAGGGCAGCCGAAGATTGAGCAAGACATCCTCTGTCACAAGGGAGAAGGTCGGGCATCTCCCACTGCGATCAAAATGGCAGACCCGGGGCGCTGACTGTACCCTGACCCACACTTACGAGGACCGCTCCTGTGGGATCCTGGCATGGCTGCGGGGCGGCTCCCTGGGCAGGTCTTCTCTGACTCCGGACTCCAATGCACCTGGGCCGCTGATGGGTAGAAAGGAGCAGACGCCTGGGTCAGGGCCCGTGGACCAGAGACACAGGGTTCCACCCTGCACTGAATACCTCAGCAGCCGCAGGCGAGTGGAGAGTGGAGAGGGAGTGACACAGAGGCAAAGTTGGAGCCTGAAGTGAGAGCCAGCCATTCAGGCCTGCTGCAGGGTCATCTGTGGATGTTGAAACCCCAAGGAGTTCTCTGCGCAGGGCCTCCCGGCCTGAGCATGCCTGGCATCTCCAGACGTGACCACGATGGTTTCCGGTACAGGGAAGGCATGGCTTGGCGGTTCGGGCTGGACTGTTCCCATGAGGCACAGGGTCAGACTGATTTGCATATGGCCATGTCTGAACTGGGGTGGCAGAGTGGGCTAAAGAACGGTGATGGATTAAACCCAGATCTGTTGACTGGGTGTGTTTTTGATTGGTTCAGATGCTCCGTACATCACCACCCCCTTTTGTACCGCTTTGTTCGCCATAAGTTGGCAGGGTATGCTCAGACGTGAGTCCCTTGCTCACTTTGTCACTGGATTCAAGCAAGCCTGGCTGAAGACGGCTGTAATGCCAGAAACCAGTCCTAGGAAGCTTGTTTCCGGACCAGGGAAGGCATGGCTTGGCGGTTCGGCCTGAACTGTTCCCATGAGGCACTGGGTCAGACTGATTTGCATATGGCCATGTCTGAACTGGGGTGGCAGAGTGGGCTAAAGAACGGTGATGGGTTAAACCCTGATCTGTTGACTGGGTGTGAGTGTTTGATTGGTTCAGATGCTCCGCCCATCACCACCCCCTTTTGTAACCACGATGGTGGCCTCAAGATGCTTATGGAGCCCTGACCTGCACCATTCCAGTTGAGTCCAGCAGTGACCCCGTGGACCCGCAGGGTGGTCCTCTGGCCTGGGTACCAACTGGGTCCAGATCCGGGCATGCGGGGAGGCCTGTAGGAGGGACAGGAATAGGCCCGATGTCCAGAACATATCCAGAAACAGTACAGACGTGCCTGATGTCCGGGCCTGCCCCGGCTACTCCTGCAGCGGGGAGCCCCCACTCATTACCTGGTGTATGAGGCGTCCAATGGAATCAGATTCCGCTGTCTTTTCACTACAGGAGCAAAATCCAAAGATAGGGGGGACCTACCCAAGCAGAGACCAGGAGTGGTCCCATCTGCCTGAACGGGGACATCCAAGTGTGGATGTAGGCTGCGCTTCACCCACCCGAATTCAGGGATTGCCATGATCGGGCCTTGAGGGCCCATGAAGAGGTCAGTCCAGTAGAATAGGCCTACAAATAACTGCTACCTGTGAACCAGGGGAAGGGCGTTGGCGAGTAAGAAGCCGGACGACACCTGCTGATCCTCGACATGCAGAGGAGCCAAAGAGAAACACTTTTTCTTGCTTTACAATATTTGCTGCTGTTTTAGTTCTCTTTTACAGGGCAACAGATGCTTCTGGGATTGAAGCATGGGGAGGAGGATGGTTGAGGTTTTTCTCTGGGGTTTTTGTTACTTGTTTACGGTTCTTTTTATTAGACTTTATGTGACACACAACAAGACAGATCTTTACCGATCACACACTACGCCCCATGTGCACCATTTCTTCGCCCCACCTACATGGAGCACTCCTGTGAGGGCACCAAAACCCCCAAGCCCATAAGCAGCCACCCTTTTGGCGTTCCCACTCATGGCCATTGCCCATCAAGACCTACAGGCCCTGCAGATTCTGTCCTGGAAAGTTAACGGGCTCCTGGACAAGGTGAAGCATGCCGCTGTCCTGAAGACCTCCACCCTCTCTAGGCCTGATGTGCTCATGTTGCAAGAGACTCATCTGTTGGGGGATCAATGTCCATTTCTCGCCAGACATGGTTATGACAGAGTGTATCATGCAGGCTTCATGAGGGGGTGCCGCGGGGTGATGATCCTCCTCCACCGCTCTCTCCAATTTGTACTGAACCAAATAATCTACGATCCCCATGGGCGTTTTTTGGCCCTCTCTGGCATTGTGGGGGGATGCCAAATCAACATGATCTCTGCCTATATGCCTCCAGCAGTCCTCAGTCCCTCTCTCCACGACCTCGGAAACTTAGTGTCTTCTCTGCACCAGGGTGTTAACGTGGTGGGAGGTGATTTTAAAGCAGTCATGAACCCAGAGAGTGATGCATTTGGCACCCCTTCCACACAGCAGATGAGCTCCACTAAGAAACTCACCGGCTGGGCCTCCCGTCTGGAACTATGTGATGTTTGGGGAGCATGGCACCCTCGCCTCCACCAATACACACACACATCAGCTGCCCATCATACTCACTCATGAATCGATATGTTGTTTATGCCCGCCCCCGACTGTAGACTGATTGATGATGTCCAAGCATTTGCCCGAGGTCTCTCAGCCACTCCCCGCTACTATTAGACATAGAGTAAGAGAAAGTGAGGAACCCAATACACCCTTGGATCCTTGGGAAATGTATCTAAAAATAGGTAACTGTGCCTACAAGGGATTGCATTAAAAAACTTCACTAAACAATTTAAACAATGTCAGTAAGCCCCCGTCGGTGACTTACAGTTGAACAATCAATACATTAATTTGTTCATTTGGTTCATGATAAATCAACCAACAGATACTCTCAGAAACGGGTGTGAGTTTTACAAAATACAGACTTATTTAATATTAAAAAAACGGGTACAGAAAACTATAGCAGAACACAGAGACAGAGGTTATTAAATGATGTACAGAAATTGATGTCTCTGGGTCATTAGTGTAAACATGTATCCCAAAGCAAATTAACAGAAATTGAATCTGATGAAAACAGAAAACATTTAGATGGAAGTGTCAGCGTTTCGGTCTTTATGGCGTGTGAAACCTTTAGACCATCTTCAGGACGAAAAGTTGAGAAAATTGTATGGCCCTTCTATCAAATCAAAGTGGGAATTTCAATCATGGCTAATTGGGAATGATTAAAAACTTCCTGGTCACAGATACCGGAACAGGAAGCTATTCAAAAGCTTAGTATGTGTCCAAACGAAATGGGCACTGTAAACAAAGCAATCCGAAGGGATTTGCTTCTATTAATGCTCGCATCCATCAAGCGTAAGGTGGGCGAGGCTCCTCAAGTGTCCCGCTGTCACTGCAGATGGCATACATAAACTATTAGACAAAGGGTGGTCCACCAGAGCCCTCCGCCCCATATGGCGTCCAGACACCTGGTTCTTACACGATAGAGACTGCAAGAAAGCGCTTAAGGGGGAGGTACACCAATACTTCTTAGAGAACACAGGATCGGGGGCCTCAGCAACCACTCTCTGGGCAGCCGGTATAGCGACAATCAGAGGCATTGCCAAGGGGTTCGTCAGAAAAATGTACCAGGCCAGGGAGGAACGCCTTTCAAACCTGGAAGCACGGGCTATGCTCTTGGAGGAGTTTGGTGGCACCAAGACCGTGGAATTTAGGCCCGCTAGCTCAATATCATCCATAAAGAAATACAACGCATTTCTCTCGAGTCGGCCAAGCAAATGTGGGTCTACGGGCAGGGAGACAAAAATGGGAAACTCTTCTATTGGCTAGCAACTCTCCCTCTTCCAATAGGATAATGTCCAAGGTTACTGACCTGGAAGGCAATACACACCAGGCCCCTGAGCCAATTTCCCAGACCTTTGCATTCTACGACAAACGGCTCTACTGCACCACCCAGTCCCCAACTGCTAAGCTTATCAAAGTCCGAAGTGGAGACCCACTCGCTGGATCAGCCAATTTCTTTGAAAGAGATAGAACAGGCCATCTCGTCACTGGCCACAAACAAGACCAAGTGTCCCGATGGGTACCCAGTGGAATATTACCTGGCCTTTAGAGACCTCCTCAATCCACACCTCCTGGTTTTGTATGAAGAGGCAGTGAAGAGGAGAGGCTTCACGTGCAACATGGATGTCGCAACAATTGGGGTAATCTGCAAAACTGATCCTCCCTCCACTGAGTGCTCAGCATACTGTCCAGTTTCGCTCATTAGCATGGAGGTTCGGTTATATGCCTAAATCCTAGTGAGATGGTTTAAAGGGGTAATTACAACCTTAATGCACCCTGACCAATATGGGTTTATACCCCGCAGGAGCACAAGACACTGTCTTGCGATGCCTACAGGTCGCTCTGGCCCACAGACACCTCCTCCCACCGTAACTGGCTCTCCTATTAATAGATTTTGAGAAGTCCTTTGATCTGGTGGACTGGGCATACCTGGAAGCCATACTGGTCCACCTGGGCATTGGCCTATTCTTCAGAGGATTGGTCAGAGTGCAATATTCCAACCTCTTGTCCCGGATCATGACCAATGGTATCCTATCGGAAGAGTTCCATGTAAGACGTGGCACATGGCAGGGATGTCCCCTCTCTCCCCTACAATTTGCCCTACCCTTTGAACCCTTGCCCCGACTCATTAGATTAGATGACCAACTCCAGGGATGAAGGTAGGGCTCCTCTGACGAGGACCATATAGCTTTATATGCGGACAATATGCTTCTATACATTGCGGATCCTCCGTGTTCGGGCCCCCATTTCTTTCACATCCTCCAGCGCTTTGGAGAAGCCTCAGATCTGAAACTCAACCCTGCTAAGTCCATTTTGGTCCCGCTTCACCCGTCCCGAGAGTGCGTTGACTTGCAAACAATCATTGCCATTCATCGTCTGAGTTTACGATACCTGTGGATATGGGTAGAGTTACACCAAGAACTCACTTGGTCCCTGAACTTCACCCCACTACTTAAGAGGACCAAGAAGAGCTGCGGAACTGGCAGACTCTTCCTCTAAATTCAATGGGGAAGATTGCACTGTACAAAATGATGATCCCCGTTTTCTCTATGTCAGTTGCACCTACCTAGACACCGGTTCCAGGCTCTCGACAGAATGTCCACTGCGTTGCCGTGGGGCAACTCGCGGCCCCGCATGGCGTTGGCCCTCTGTCAGCTGGCCCCCCATGATGGTGGTATAGGAATGGTAAACCTATGTCTGTATTGCATACCCACAGGCTTACTGGTGATCAACGAGTGGATGTCAGGAAGGTGGGCAGATGTGGCCTTCCAGCTGAAACTCGATAGGTTGGGGCTCTCACAGATTCTAGCAATGCTATACAGTTCACCAAACACTCAGAGGACCCCACCTGTTACCAGATCTGTCCTCTGGGCATGTCGATCTGCGCTTCGCTACACCCGGTGGGACCATAAGCTGACACTGCAAACACCCTTATGGCAGGGCTTGTGGTTGGGGGCAGTGACGGTGATGCTATTAGAAGGATTCCAAAAATGGAATCTGATTGATATTTCCCAAATCAGAGATATCTAGAAGGACCTCCAGTACTTATACTCACTTAACACAACACAATTTCATAAATACCTGCAGCTCCCACATGCGTTCGCAACATATATAACCAAGAACACCACGCTCCCCGAGTTTAGCCCCCTGGAGGCGAAGATGCTAATGGGGGAATTAGGTCAAGGTTCTGGCCTGCAAAATACAAACACTTTGAGCACACCAGAGCAGGGGAAATAATCATGGTGGGAAGAGTAGGGTGGGTGGGAACATGTAAGAAGGTAGATGCAGGGGAGTGCATCATTATTAACTTTATAAGTCCCAATACAGTAAGAAATCTACTTCACACTCCAACTAACCGGCAGACTGCCCTAACAGGTATTAGCCTCCGACCCCTAGACTTCTTCTATCCACAGCAACACAAATTACCAACAGATATGGTAGTTTCGATATTGCAACCAAGATGGGACCTATATAGTAGGTACCCTCAATTTAATATCAGGGTGAACAACAGGTATTAAGGCCAACAGCTCGCTTTGCTTTTCTGGTGCCTCACCCCCCCCTGCACCTGAATTTTAATGCATCCAAGGTACTTTGTACTAAAAGTGATGCATCCATTGATTTCTATAGACTAAACTGATTCGACCTTTGAAAAGTTATATGTTGAATTTTTGTCATTGTGGTCTTGTTTTATTCAGATAAATATTGGCTTTCCATCTTTTTAATATTCCTAGTTCATTTTCTTTCCATCCTTCTTTCAATGTTTTAGTTTTCTGATGGAAAAGGGATTAACTTCTCCAGGATAAGCAATGCGGCGACAAAATCCAAGTCACTATTATTGGACAAATCATCACTTGCAAAGAAACAACACACCTGGACTGTCATTAACACTTTTCAGAAAGCTTATCCAACAGCTCACTTCCCATCGACACTAAAACATCATGATATAACGCCTGAGACAATCATTATGAAGGATTTCATACCTTTCTGGAAAAAACGTCTTGCCAATCCAATTTGCCGCTTACATGAATATAAGCATTCATCAGTATATATTCTAGACCTACCCAATCTTGCTAGAACAAAAAATGAACTCTGCTTAGGGCACCACTCCTACAACTGCAAATTCAGACTTGTAGATTGACTGTTATTGTGTGGCTGAGCGGAACTTTAATCCCTCTGTCTTGACATGGTACAAAATTAAAAAAACTGGTGAAAATTTTACTAGGAGAGACATAGTCAAAAGATCTTAGAATGAGGAAATGAACTAAACAACAGACCCCATTGCATTAAGCAATTTGCCCGGGACCCCATCCTGCCAGCTTTGTCCAGAGGCGTCCACAAGGTTTTCTATCAAAGGCGACTTTGAGATCTACAAAGCAGACAAGTAGACAACTTTTTGGATGTTTAGGTTTTTCTGTTAATATACTTAGTACTGATAAGTTTGTGACTGTCCCCATACCTGCTCTAAAACCTGTGTGATTTTATCGAATTAATTATTTTCATCAAGCTTGCATATATTCAAATAGACACGAGGAATACAATCTGGCTTCAACATCGGTCACTTCATTTAGAAAAAAAGACAAGAGGATCATTAAAAGAAAGGAAGAGACATGAGAAAAACTAAAGAATTGAAAGAAGGATGGAAAGAAAATGAACTAGGAATATTAAAAAGATGGAAAGCCAATATTTATCTGAATAAAACAAGACCACAATGACAAAAATTCAACATACACAGGTAAAGATATCACTTTTCAAAGGTCGAATCAGTTCAGTCTATAGAAATCTATGAATGCATCACTTTTAGTACAAAGTACCTTGGCTGCATCAAAATTCAAAAACAAAACAGGTGCAGGGGGGTGAGGCACCAGAAAAGCAAAGCGATGCATCGGTCCTTTACTATCAGGGGAGGTAGTGCATCGGTTCCGTATTGTATGGGGAGGTGATGCTTCGGTTCCTTACTGGAAGGGGAGGCGATACATCAATCTCTGGACATGCAGCTTTGGTTCCTTAGTGCTGGGTAACGTCGATGAAAAAATCGGCACACAGGAATGATGCAATAAAAATCCAGATGCACTGCATCGATTCCACAGAGATGAAGGAGGCACTGCATGGGAGTTGTAGTGGTGCATCACAGACTTTGCTGGTGTGGTGCTCCAAACTCACACTGCAGCGGTTTTTCCAACGTGCTGCAACAGAAAGCTTGAGCCTGTGATGAAAGCTGTAGTCGATTCACTGATCAGGAACCACACTCCAGTGCCGGCAGCGGTGCTGAGGCACAGTTTGTAGTGATGTGTTGATAAAAATAGATGCCGGAAGTCAATACGTAGATGTTCTCCTTCATTTCACCAGATTCCACTTCCAAGGGCCCAGGGATTGGATTTGGCACTCACTTGTCAAGTTAAGACTCTAGGCATTGGTAGGTGAAGTCTTTGATGGCCCTGAGATTTCTTAGCAGGAGGCAAGCACACACAAGCCCTTGGAGAGCATTGGAAAGCAGGATACAGACAGCAAAGTCCAGCCCTTTCATTCCCAGGACAGAAGAAGCAAGAAGCAGGCCAGCACAACAAAGCAAAAGGCAGAGTGTCAGTCCCTCCTAAGGCATCCAGCTCTTCTTCATGGCAGACTGTCCTCAGTCCGGAAGTGTTCTGATTTGAAAGTGTCAGAGGTCTAATACATATACCTCATTCTGCCTTTGAAGTAGGCAAACTTCAAAGGAAAGTCTTTGTAGTGCACAAGAACCTGCCTTTCCCTGACCTGGCTCCTGAAACACTACAGGGGGTGGAGACAGCTTTGTGTGAGCACAGGCACAGCATTATTCAGGTGTCAGTTACAACTTTTCCCACCATCCTAGCTCAAGAAGGCCCATCAGGATAGGACAGGCACACCTCAGCTCCTTTTGTGTGACTGTCTAGGGTGAATGCACAAGAGCCTAACTGTCATCCTCACCCAGACGTAGATTCTACGGACAGGCTGAGGGACAGAATGGTTAAGCAAGGAAATACCCACTTTCTACAAGTCAAACACAAGGAAATGATGGACAAAGTGCTGAAACTTTTCAGACACTCCCCCCAGTCACAGATCTAGGTAGAATCCATCATCATTCTTTAGCTCACTTCGCCCAGCTATATATAGAACAGTCTTGACCCTGTGCCTCATGGTCTGAAAAGTTTCAGCGCTCCGTCCATCATCTCCTTGTGTTTGCTTAGTTCACCCTAAGTTGGCAGGGTATGCCCAGACGTGGGTCCCTTGCTCACCTTGCCACTGGATTCAAGCTAGCCTGGCTGATAAAGAGTATTACTCAGAAACGTGTCCCAGGATGCTTGTTTCTGGTTCAGGGAAGACCTGGCTTGCCAGTTCGGACTGGACTGTTCCCATGAGGCACAGGGTCAAGACTGATTTGCATATAGCTGGGCCTGAACTGAGGGGACGAAGTGAGCTAAAGAATTATGATGGATTCAACCCAAGGGGGCGTGGCTTGGGCGCCGATGGCGATGGTCGCCTGAGAGCTCGGCTCCGGGACTGAGCCCGGAATTATCCTGTAAATCGGAGGCTGCGGGGCACCCCAGACCCCGCATTCTGCTGAGCGGACCGACGGAGACCTGCCGGGGCCCCTGGTGAGGCTCGGACGAGGGTTGATCCGGAGTGAAACCGAAGTTTGCGGAGTTGCGGAGTGCGACCCAACATGGCGCCCGGACTTCTTTGTCCCCCTGGTCGGACCCACTGATTCGGAGGAGCGTCGCGAGCAGCGACTGGCGCCCGGCTTTGCCATCCCCGGCTGCTCTGTGCACTAGATATCAATTTGATCGGACTTTTTACAACGAGTCTGCACTCGGTTGGGTGACTGGGCGGATGCCCACGGTATAGGGGACCCCGGGAGCGGACGCCCTGTGATCCAGGCGGTGGCCCAACTCACGACACCGCACCTAGCTACGTTCTCCTGGCCAGTCCACTTCCATGGGAGGCGCGACACTTTGGCGCCACAAATCATCCGGTGGAGTTGGTGACCCTCACCCCGGGTCTCTAGCGGCTGAGCGGGCCTGCCCGACTCGGCGGCGGCTGTCTCCGCCCCCTCATCGGTGCCCTCGGACGCCGTGGCGGTGGCGTGAGCCGAAGCGGAGAAGTCTCCACGGGCCCTGGAGAAGGAGGTCTCCCATACTTGATTGGCAGACCAGTAACCGGGAGGGTCGTGGTCGGCATCTGCACCCGGAGACGCCTACTCCGGGACCTTCACGGAGTGCCCCCGGTGACATGGGGAAACCTAGAGGAGCCAAGGGGACTACCCCGACTGCCTCGGACTCGGAAGCCCAGGACAAAGAGGAACATGGGGACTCAAAGAGTTCTGGTGGCGCACCGATGCAACAACAGTTCGACCGCGTCCTGGAGGCGATAGCGACCACGAGATCGGCCCTCCAACAGGACATTGCCCAGGTGGCGACGAGCCTAGGCCTCCTCAGAGCGGACCATGGTAAACTGTCGGACCGGGTCAAGGAAGTGGAGAGCTCGGTGACAACCTTGGAGCCGGCGCAGCGAACCTTGGCTGCAACGATGAAGGATGCCTTATCCCGAATTGCGACCCTGGAGCAGAGGGCGGAGGATGCGGAAGGCCGCAACAGAAGGAACAACATCCGTGTAGTGGGCCTCCCGGAAAAGATCGAGGATGGCGACATGGTGACATACTTGGACACCTGGCTCCGTGACACGGTGGCCCCGGAGGGGCTATCCTCCTTCTACACTCTGGAGCGTGCCCACAGAGTCCCGGCGCGACCACCGCAACAGGGGCGCGCCCCGAGACCGGTGGTGGCGCGGTTATTGCACTTTCGGGACAGGGACTTAATCCTTAATGCCGCCAGACATAATGGTCCATTCAAAGTGGCGAACAATCGGGTGAACATCTTCCCGGATTACACCTACGAGACTCAACGCAAGCGGTTCTCCTTCCTGGCGGTCAAGCGCGAGCTCAGGAGCGAGGGCATCCAGTACTCGCTCCTCTATCCTGCGAGGCTCCGCATCATTGTCGATGACAAAACTCAGTTCTTCGACACCCCGGAGGATGTCTGTGCCTGGCTTGAGCTTTACAGGGCAGGGAAAGATGGCTTCGGCTCCTCGTCCCAACAGGCTGATGAGCCGGAACAGAGACAGTGATCCAGGAGGATCAGGAATCGCCGCGGCCGCACAGGAGGGCCCTCAACTGCAGAGACGTCGTCGGAACGGAGGGGAGTGTTGGAAGTCTTGTCGGAGTTGTCTGGTGCACGGGACGAAGCCATTGAGGAGGAAGGCAACCCGGGTGATGAGGAGGCACCATCGGAATCGTAGGACTCAGTGACTGATAGCGCCCATACACCGGTGATCACACCGAAGTCGGTGGAGGACCTTTTGGATGGACAAGGGTAACGGGGTGTGCTGCCTTATTTTGGGTGGGGGCCCGGCAGGGGGGAGGCGGTTGCCGTCCATTGATGCTGACAAAGGGGGAGGGAGGGGTGGGGTGCCCCTGTTTCTGCCCCGAGGGGTTTTTGGTACTGTTTAGGGCTTGTTTTAGTCCTGGTGGCCTGAGCGTCGAGGGCCCACTGCCTCCGCCCGGCCCGCACCTGGCCCTTAAGGCCTTCCTACGGTGGCGACCGTAGGAGTAGTAGGGGTTGTTGGGTTGATAGAAGGCGAGGTTTGGATGGGATCTGGATGGCGCAGTTTGGGTCCTGTTCTGGGGTGGGTGGGTGGGAGTTCGATTTGTTCTTGGGTTGTTTGGTTTTGGTTGGGGAAAATGGCCGCCATCAGTGCTGGGATGGATGATGTCTTTTCTTTGTGGGAGCCCGGACGGGGAGACTGTGCGAGAACATTATGGGACAATGGCTGATGTTGCTAACTTGAAATGTGTTACTTGGAACGTAAGGGGGCTTCATACTATGTCCAGGCGCCACAAAGTCCACGCTTATTTAGTGCGTAGGGGAGTGCAAATGGCGCTGCTGCAGGAAACTCATCTGACCAAGGCGGAAGGGGCGGCGCTACAGCGTAGATGGAGGGGACAGGTCTTTTCCACGTCGTACTCCGCGTATGCCAGAGGGGCGCTAATATGGATCAGAGCGGGGGTCCCCTTCCAGGTCACGAGAACAGAGATAGATCCAGAGGGGCGTTACGTGGCCATCTCGGGCACTCTAGGAGGGAGGGACTTGAACGTTTGCTGTGTGTACGCTCCTAATGTGGACCAGACTGCCTTCCTTTCCAGGTTATCGGGCTCGTTGGCCCACTTCTTCTCCGGGCCCCTTCTGCTTGGGGGAGACTTCAACTCCGTAGTGGACGTGGATATTGACCGCTCCCATCCCCCACTTCCCGATTCTCCGGTTCGTCGCACGGCTAAGGGTCGTCAGGATTGGCAGACCCGATGGGGTTTGACGGACATCTGGAGGGCGCATCATCCCGCATCTAGGGATTATTCATACTTCTCGGGCCTGCATGAGTTGCATGTCCGACTGGATGGCTTTCTTGGGTCGCCCGAACTGGTTTCGGCAGCGATCCGATCTGAGTACTTGTCCAGAACCATTTCAGACCATAACCCACTCCTGCTGGACCTTCGCTGGTTCCCCGGGGCGCCGGCGGTCCCCACCTGGAAGCTGCGACCCGAGATTCTTGAGGACAGTGTTTTCAGAGCGGACCTGGGAGACAAGATATTGGAATATTTTGCGTCCAACGGCGGCACCGCGAGTACACGAGCGTTAGAATGGGACGCTTTTAAGGTAGTGGTGAGGGGTTACTGTATTTCTAAGAAAGTGGGCATGAGGCGCGTTATTCTGGCTGACTTAGATGCAGCGGACCAGCAACTCCGCGAGCTTGAAATTCGCCGCCCTGGGCACCCGGAATTGCAGGTACGAACGGCGGAGGCGAGGGAAAAGGTAGCGGCAGAGGTTGAACGGCTTCGCTGTTTTGATTATAAAGCCTATACGGTCCGATCCATCGCAGAAGGGGACAGATCGAGCGCGCTGCTGGCATGGTTGGCCAACCCTACGCGCCAGTCCCAATTGACGACAAGTATGCGTGAGGCAAACGGCACCCAGGTACACACTCAACCGGAGATTCTTAGCTGCTTCCGGCATTATTATGAACGTTTGTACCGCAGTCGCTCCGCACGAGACCCTGCCCGGCTCGATAATTATCTACGTCCACTGGAGCTCCGCGCAGTGGAGCAAGAAGTGGCGAAGGCCCTGGGGTCCGACATTGCATTGGGGGAGATCCGCGGCGCCATTAAACGAATGGCGAGGAACAAGACCCCGGGCCTGGATGGCCTACCCGTGGAGTTTTATGCAGCTTACGCTGATCTCCTAGCCCCTCGATTGTTGGTGGTCTACAGGGAGGCGAAGTGGATCAAATTTTAACTGGTACAAACCCCAAGGCCTCTAAACGCGCCCCTTCACACCACCCTGCAAATCCCAAACCTGGAGCCATCCTCAAAAATCATTCTGGCGACAAGGGCTACCAGCCTACTCAGGATCCCCCAGTCAAGAGCAACTTTAGAGGGGGCTACATTGACCTCCCACCTGAGGCCAATGACTTTGTGGTTGTCCTAACGGGTGTTCCTCAGATTGGTAACGACCAATATGAGAATCATTGGTCCTTGAAAAATAAAATAATGCATTGGCTTAATGTCAATAGACCAATTCCCAATGGCCATAGAAGTAGAGTCTTGATGGTACGTAGAACCCCATGGGTAGGTCAAACGAGAAAGAGCAACCCTGGGGATTGTATAGTTGTAACATTTGACGACCCTCACGCAGCACAGCATATATGCTCGTGGCCCTGTAGTGAAGGATCATCTGTCATCCCCAGGCCATTGTCCTTTTTCTATCCTCCACGCCCTACATATAACCAATTAAACAACTGGTCACTTGTTAACCACCAAGCTAGGAGAAGCCGCCCTAACAATCGTGTGGATCCCTACCCAAACTGGAACGGGTTCCCCACTTCAAATAGATTTGGAGGCCTGGAGGAAGTAGATTGACTCCCCAGGGACCTGGAAGCTGAAGGCCCCCCCGTTTCTCCTTGTGGTGGTAGGGATGCCCTAGTCATCGACCTCCCTCCTGACCTGGCTAGAACATCAAGCAGCCCATCTCGGGAGGGTGGACCGAGGACTATGAGCAAGGTCGTTCCAGTCGATCTGACCCCAGGTGATTCTTGCCCAGGTAGTAGGAAGGTCCAGTTGGTTCCCCTTCATACTTCTCCTCTGCCTCCTACACAAGCCATGCTAGCGCCAAACCATGCGTTGGAGGATACTACGACCTCTAACATCCTTCAAAACGAGCCCTTAGATAGTTTTCCTGCAGAGGCTGTGGTCTCCACATTCGAACCTGCCCACTCCGCTGTTTATTCTTCTATAGAGGCGCCAGTGCTAAAGATTTTAAGCTGGAATGTGGCAGGGCTTGTCCGCAACCTCGATAACCCAGAATGGAATGCGTTTCTTGAGCCTTACAACATCTGTATCCTGCAAGAAACATGGTCACAGGAACCAAAACATAGGGTAGGCTTCGCAACCTACTTTGTTCCAGCTCTTCAGCAAAGTGGATCTAAGGGCCGACCATCGGGAGGCCTTTTAATATGGGTCAGCATTGCTTTGGGCCTGAAAGTAAGTTCTAGGCCCACTAAATCTCCTGACCTACAGAGAATTTCAATCCACTGCGAAGGTGGGAGGATTTTAGAGGTTTTTAACCTCTACCTGAGAGGCGCTAGGAATGGGTCATCAAACCTACCATCGACAGGCCTAAGTAATGACCTGGCTGCTTGCAAAATTGACTCCTATGTTCTCCTTGCAGGCGATTTCAACTGCTGTTTCGAGCCATTGGCAAAGGAGGACATTTTGGAATCCTTCGACGAGGACACAAAAAGAGGAATTCCGATATTGACTCTTGATCCAATCCCAAAATGGACGCAAAGTGCGATAGACATAAATGCACTTTGCATGGAGCACAATTTGCGTTCGACGAATGGTCGTTCCAATTCGGATCCTGAAGGCGCCCATACTTACAACAGGACTGGCCACACCTCCAGAATTGATTTTATCATGTTGAACTACAATCTTTGGCCTCTCCATAATGACATGGAGGTTATTGTTTCTACCGACAGCGACCATAACCCCCTCTCTTTAACTCTTATTTCCCCGTGGCAGACAAAGAAGCAGGATAAGCCCCCCCATATCTGGAAATCATCTCATAATGTTGCTCCGACAAACTGCAGCAGGCGCTTGAAGTGGGCTAAAGTCAAAGCAGACGAGGGCAGACTGTTGCAAGCTGGGGCCATTTTGTCTGGGGTGGAGTCTCAGCTCGATGTTTTATGCTCATCTAGCCTAAATGTGTTACCCTTATTTATAGAGACCATAGAAGTGCTGAGTGATCTGTTTGTTATCCCTCAACCTAAGGTCAGGTCTGCTGCTAATAGTGTCCCTAAGGCTGAAGATAAATGGTACTCTGCCAAATGTAGAGCTGCAAAGAAGGACCTTATCTATGCAGTAAAAAATAGGGACCCAGTGACCATCAGTTCCGCAAGGAAATCTTACAAAAAAGCGGTGGCTGAGGCGAAGGAGATTCATGAAAATCACTTTTGGCGGGAGTTAACTGAGGCAAGCAATAGGAAGGACTCTAAGGGGTTCTGGGATCTCTTGAGAGCAAGAAACAAGCCCATTGATCAGCAGTTAACCTGCAACATTCCCGGCGATGTATGGTTTGCCCATTTTTCCAAATTATACTCTGCTACACCGGGGGAAACTCCCCCTCAAGGCTCCACGATCTGCCCAACAACTATTCCTCTTGTCATCGTCGACCCCTTCACTACCCAGGAGGTCGAAAGGGCAATTAGTGGTATTGTTTCTAACAAGGCTCCAGGCCCGGACGGGATTCCTGGTGATCTGCTGAAGTCCCACCCAGCAGTATGGGGTAGACTAATTGCCACACTCTTAAATGAGGTTCTACTGGGAGGCTCCTTTCCGGTCTCTTGGAAAGGCGCTGAAGTGGTGCCAATCTTTAAGAAAGGCAGCAGGGATGATCCAGCCAACTATCGTCCCATCAGTTTGCTGGATTCAACCCAAAAGGTGGCAGGAAAAGTGGTACTGGGCAGGATTTTGCAGTGGATCGACGAGGAAAAGATCCTGTCTGACTTTCAGGCAGGATTCAGATCAGGGACAGGCACCATCGAGCAGACATTCCGTCTCCTAATGCTTTACTGGAAAGTAGTGGTGCTGGGAGGGGGCAGTTTGTATTTAGTCTTCATTGACTTGCGTACTGCCTTCGACCTGGTCCCACGGGCACTACTTTGGAACGTCCTCGATGGTCTAGGCCTACCCCCCTACTTGCTGTCCCTGCTCAGGAAATTCCATGAGGACAATTTCGCCCAGATCAGATGGGGTGTCCAGGGAGAAAAAACATCTCGAATCCCAGTAGACAGGGGCGTCCGCCAGGGATGTGTGCTCGCCCCCACCCTGTTCTCTCTTTATGTCAATGGAGTGGTGGAGCACCTGCTACAACATCCTGCAGATGCACCTACCCTGGCGGGCATAAAAGTGCCCACGCTCCTGTTTGCGGACGACACCCTTCTGATATCTAAATCTCCAGCGGGCATCCAGAAATTGCTCACTTCCTTCAAATCCTTCTGCGACTCCAAGGGACTTGCAATAAACATAGGTAAGACAAAATTCCTTGTCCTTAACCCCCCCAAGAAATCCGTTATTCCTCCTGTCTTAGACTCTATCCCTCTGGAAAGAGTCAAAGAATTCGATTATTTAGGAATACGCCTCAGCGATACCATGACCTGGAAAGCTCACCACCAGAAGGTATTTCTGACTCACAAAAGGGCTACTGGAGCCTTGCTTAAAGAGCAGCGAGCCTCATCTTTAAAACCAATAGGGGCACTGATTGATATCTATAGAGCAAGGGTTGTGAGCGCAGCCCTGTATGGGGCTGAACTGTGGGGTTTACAGAGAGTTGATACCCTGGCCCATCTCGAAAACAACTTTCATAAAGATCTGATGAGGCTACCTCACAGTACCCCCACAATCCCTCTCTTGTTAGATACAGGCACACGCCCAATTTGTGAGCAAGCAAAATTGCGTCCCTTGCTACTCTGGTCTCGGATATGGAATGTCCCTGAACTCTGTAGCTATGCGGATGCCCTAAGAGATCTTTTGTCGCTCCCAGGCTGTAATAAGGTACCCTGGTTGAGGGAAGTCAAACTTCTGCTCTACGAGCTGGGTTTGGGAGATGCCTGGGTCAACAAAACCGCACCCCCCAAACAGTTACTTAAGAAGGTGTATTGGCTCTGGGTAGATAATAAGCGAATGACTAACCCCAACCATTGTAAATCTGTCGTCCAGTTCTTGCTAGTTAAGGAGTTACCTTATAGGGAACCCTATCTGGACCAAATTCATAACTCTGGAGACAGATCGCTGTATTTTAAGTTTAGGGTGGGTGTGCTCCCTTTAGGACTATTCACTTCCTCTTGGAACCCTCCGCATCAAACGCTCCCTTATTGCCCGTTTTGTGATACAAAGGTCGAATCTGTCGCCCATTTTTTGTTTGAGTGTGGAATTTATGCAGCGCCAAGATCGAAATGGCTGAAGCCCCTGTGTAAGACTTTGGGAACAAGGTCACATGTTGAAGCCCTACGCATATTGCGCTCAGATGCACGCCCGTTTTTTGCATGTTGCATGGCGAAATTCTTAGGTTGGGCTTGGCGCTTAAGAACTTCAAGGTTGTTGCTGCTCCAGTAAGTGTCCCTTGATAAAACTAAATTTCATGCTGGTGTATATATGGAAAAGGTTATTATTATCTGCACACTTGTTTTTAACGCTTTTATCCCTTGAATCTTAAAGCATTATACTGTATATTCTGTATTGTTTTTATTTGATGTTGTACTGCTTTTATGATACGTACTGTATCGAAATAAAGTTATTACTTATCCTAGCCCCTCGATTGTTGGTGGTCTACAGGGAGGCGAAGAGACTGGGGCGACTCCCGAGCTCGATGTGTGAGGCGCTGGTGGTTCCTCTCCTCAAACCGGGACGAGACTCGTCTGACCCGGGGTCTTACCGTCCCCTATCGATGTTGACGGTGGACTATAAAATACTGAGCAGCATCTTGGCCTCGAGGCTGCTGGGACACATGAGTTCCCTGGTGCATGACGACCAAGCTGGTTTCATCCCACGGCGAAACACGACTATGAATATTCGCAGGCTGTTCCGTTTGCTGGGGGAACCATTTGTAGATGCCCCGTCCCCGGTCGTCTTGTCGGTGGACCTAGAGAAGGCTTTTGATAGCCTCGAGTGGGACTACCTCTGCACGGTGCTGCGGAGATTTGGCCTCGGGGAGGGCTTTGTCAGGTGGACCGCGGTTCTCTATGCCTCTGCATCAGCCAGGGTCCGGGCGGGTCCACTGATTTCCCCACAGTATCCGGTAGAACGAGGCACGCGGCAAGGGTGTTCATTGTCACCACTTCTCTTTGCGCTGGCGGTGGAGCCAATCGCGCTGCACCTCCGATCGGGAGCCCACTATACGGGCTTGTGGACGCCTGCGGGCCCGCATTATGTTTCGCTGTATGCGGACGACCTGTTGCTCTTCCTAGAGGACCCGCTCGACGCTTTACGTGGAGCGGCGGTGGCGCTCACAGAGTTTGGGGAGGTCTCGGGCCTCCGAGTAAACTGGTCCAAGACCTGTCTCTTTCCGGTACGCAAAGGTGCTCCCGCCCCTACCCTACATAGGGAGATTAGATGGGAACCCGACTGCTTTAAATATCTTGGGGTGTTCGTCTATCACGACCAACCCGACCTCCTGGATGGGAACATTGCCCGCAGCATTCGAGCACTCCGAGGCTGCATGGACTTTTGGGCCACGCTGCCGCTTTCGGTGGCGGGACGGATCGCCCTGCTTAAAATGGTGGCGCTTCCCCGGCTATTATATTACTTTCGGACTCTACCGATCTGGGTCCCACCGGCCACGTTTCGACTGTTACGCTCTATGGTGGTCGGATTCCTCTGGGGGTCGGGCCGCCGGCGGGTAGCCCTCAAAACCTTGATGAGGCCGAAGGACGAGGGGGGGCTCGCGGTGCCGGACTTTGAAAAGTATTATCTAGCGGCGCAGCTCCAGACCCTCACCCAGGAGATCGCCAGGGAATTCCGGGGCCCGGAAGACAGGAGGGGAACGGGCATGGCCAGGCATGTTCTCTCCTTTGTAGCGCTGCGACAACGTTTGGCCCTGCGGGATTTGTCGATGGAGGAGCGGACTGTCCGCCTGTGTTGGAATCGGGCTCATGCCCGAGGCCAACTGAGAACACCATATGCGCCTGAAATACCGTTGGGGATGCTGACGGCCCTCCCCCATGGAGGGGATTGGTCACGTTTGGCGGCCTGGGAGGATGCCGGCTTACAGCTGGTTGGAGATCTGTACGAGGACGGAGTGCTCTTGTCCTTCCAGGATCTTATCGACCGCTTCGAGATCCCCCGTGGTGATTTTCTGCTGCACTCGGCCATTGTCCGAGCAATCCAGGCACACTGGAAGAGCGGGCAGGAGGAACCCCCCTTATCTCAGGTGTGCCAGTACGTGATGATGTCTGCGGGCACGGTGAAGGCGGTCACTTGCCTTTACGGCAGGTTGATTAACGAAGGGTTGGCTCCCCTCACCACTCTGAGAAACCGCTGGGAGGAGGACATTGGCAGGGAGATCCCGGAGACGACCTGGGCCCAGTTGGTGAGACGAGCCTGGAAGGGCACACGTAACGCCCGTTTCCAGCTGGTCCACTATTACGTGCTCCATAGAGCGTACCTGACCCCAGTGAAAATTAGGCGGTATTTTGCCACGAATTCGGCGGAATGCCCTAGGTGCCCAGCTCAGGAAGCGGACCTCCTACATATGTTATG
The DNA here is from genome assembly GCF_964263255.1 of Lissotriton vulgaris. NCBI lineage: Eukaryota > Metazoa > Chordata > Amphibia > Caudata > Salamandridae > Lissotriton > Lissotriton vulgaris. Next base: position 625,248,709 of record NC_141689.1, read on the forward strand.
GGCCTGTCCGGGATTGTCGTCTTACTGGCAGGAAGTAGGGAAGACCCTGGAGGAGGTGACGGGGAGATCCTTATCATTTGATGCGGCGGTGGGGCTCCTACACTGGTTCCCCCATACCCCCAGGAATAAAATTTCTAGTAAGTTTATCGACCTAGGGCTCCTCCTTGCTAAACGAGAGGTGACCAGGAACTGGAAGGCACGAGTTGGTCCGACAGGCAGCAGATGGCACAGTGAGCTTTTGAAGTGGGCGGCGGGGGAGAGCGCGCTGCGATATCAACTGGCTTGGAGGCAGCGTAATGAGAAGGCGCAGGAGGCCGCGTTGGAGTGGGAAATGTTGGTGCAGGCCCTCTGGGATTATTGTGCCCCCAGCGACTCTGAAGGTGAAGAAGTGACTCGCCCCGAGTCCCGGTAAACATTTGCACTGTTAGTCCTATTGTTGTCCCCGTGGGTCCCATGGCAGATCCTGTGACGGTGGCTCCCAGGCGCTAGTGGCGGGGTTGGGTGGGGTTTCTTTTGGTTAGTAGTATTTTGAGGGTGGGGGTTTCTTTTGGGTTTATAGGCTTGTTTGGAAAAGCAGATGACGGACAGTGGATCATCCGGACCAGCTCAAGCGTCCTGCTGAGCCCCCATTGCATATCGGCGCCCGACCTTAGGGTTGTGGGCCGGTTGGCTGTGTACGAAACTTACGGTGGAGGGCCAGAGGGTTTTACTATGTTGATATTGCTTGTGATACAATGCTGGTCGATATTGTAACGATTTACTAATTCCTGCAATAAAAATATATTTAAAAAAAAAAAATGGATTCAACCCAAATCATTTCCTTGTGTTTGCTTTGTTCGCCCGAAGTTGGCAAGGTATGCCCAGACATAGGTCCCTTGCTCACTTCGCCACTGGATTCAAGCTATCCTGGCTGATGGAGGGTGTTAACAAGAAACCGGTTCCAGGATACTTGTTTCCGGTTCAGGGAAGACCTGGCTTGGCAGTTCAGGCTGGTTCCGATGAGGCCCAGGGTCAAAACTGATTTGCATATAGCTGGGTCTGAACTGAGGTGGCGAAGTGAGCTAAAGAATGATGCTGGATTCAACCCAGATCTGTGACTGGGGGTGAGTGTCTGAAAATTTTCTGCACTCCGTCCATCATCTCCTCATGCTCACTTTCTACAAGTGGCATGTTTCAAAAACACGCAGTTTAAAAAATAACTTCACTAAAAGATGTATTTTGAAATTATGAGTTCAGAGACCCCAAACTCTAAATCTCTAACTGCTCTCAATAGGAAATTGCACTTAAAAGATATATCAAGGCAATCCCCTTGTTATCATATGAAAGAGATCTTGCAATGGTCAAAGCGAAATTAGTAGTATTTCACTATCAGCACATGTAACAAACAACAGTACGTGTCCTACCTTTTAAACGCACTGCATCCTGCCCACGGGGCTGCCTTGGGGCTACCTTAGGGGTGGCGTAAATGTAGTAAAAGGGAATATATGGGCCAGATCAAAATGGCAGCTCAAAATTGCACACACAGACCCTGCAGTTGCAGGTGTGAGACATGTTTGCAAGGCTTCTCATGTGGGGTAGCACAATGCAATGAGTGCTGCAGGCCCACTGGTAGCTTTTGATTTACAGGCCCTATGCACACTTGGTGCACTTTTCTAAGGATTTCCTAGTAAATCAGATATGGCAATCATGAATAAACCAATCATCAATACAATTTACACAGGGAGCACTTGCGCTTTAGCACTGGTCAGCAATGGTAAAGTGCCCAGAGTCCTAAAACCAGAAAAAACGAAATGCAGCACACAGTTAAAAATAGGGGGTCAGAAGCAAAAAGACAAGGGAAATCGCATCAACAGATGCCAGGCCTAAGAGAAAGAAGAACACAATGAAATAAGACTAAAACAAAAAAAGAATGTAGAAAGAGGAAAGAATAAAAGAAAGAAGTAAATACTGATAAGTTCCGTTTTGACAAAAATGTCTTTTACATCATGCTATCAGATGCATTCTTGTGAACCATTCTTTGCAAAATGTTCCTTTAATGAACAATTCTCACAGACTTTCAAGGTTATTTAATGTTATAGCGCTCAAAGTGGAGGGTATTTAATTTTCCTAACTACTCCCTTGCTCAGGTGGCAGTAGATCGCGTCGAGAGTTACCAGTGGCCCTAGCATTCCCATTAGTGAAAGCATTATCCCATCACTTTCACTATAGTTGATCTCATAGATGAGAAAGCTCCATCTATTTACCCAAGGGTATCAGTCCTCATTATTAAAAAATTGTGTACAACAAAACGCATAGAAGTAACCACCAGGCTAAATAAAAAAAACACATAAATAAATACATACATAGTTAATTAATTAAGCACTCAATAAAACGAATAGAATATTTTAAACACAAAAAACAGGTAATGTGAGTAAGGAAGCAGGAACTGTGGGGCATATTACCAAGCCTGGCGATATTAGATTATTGCCGCTTTAGCGGACGTTTTCGGCCGCTAAGCGGCGATAATTATATCGCCCTATTAGCAAGCTGTCGCTAACAGCAGTTAGCGACAGCTTGTAGGCGACAGCGAGTGGTTTGGGGCCAGCGTTACATGTCAGCGATATTTATCGCTAATGACATACAAAGTGGGCGTACCCAACCTGTTAGCGACTGAAAGCAGTCGCTAACGTCGCTATCGCCTATTAGCAAGGCAGGTGTAGCGATGGAAATATTCACGCTAATCGCGAATATCTCCAAAACCTAACGCCTGCTCAGACCAGTTCTTAGCCAATATATCCAATGGGAGGTGGATATTCTGGCTAAGTCCCCATTGCCGATAATGCGTGAATATCACTGAATTATCAGCGATATTCATGCATTTCACGGCTAACGCCGGATATTTTATCGCTTTAGAGATAAACGTTGCTAATAGCACGTTATCTCTGCGATAATATCCAGCGATGCTTGGCGATAAAAAAAAACTTGCTAAGCCCATTTAGCGATAAATATCACTAGTTGTTGGTAAGATGCCCCTGTGCACCTTGCAGAGGGATATAGTCATTTAGCCAATTTTCCCATACATGTTTGCGTGAAATCAAATCTCAGATATGAGAGACTGGAAAATGGCATCTTAAACTCTCACCACACAATTGCATGAAATGAAACGTCCATACCACAGCTTCGCTTATGCTTCCACTGGGAAGATCTAAACGTGAAAAACATATTTCTTTTTTATTTATTGTATTACACGGGTGATGTGTTTATGTGAGAAAGAGACTGTCATGTTATTGATGGGAGATTATCAGCCACTTTTAAATCTTAGAGACCAAGGAAGATTTATCTTGGCAACTTTTCCATTTGAGGAATCAGCTGTTGGATTAAGGATGCCAAGGAGCTTGCAGGACTCATTAGTAGCAGGACATGTTTCAGTTTATTTAGCTCACATTGACCCAACCTGCGCCCTCCCTCTTTCCTTTTTTCTTCAGAGCGGAGGGAGAAAGAGAGACAGTGAGAACGACAGAGCTAGAGAGAGAGAGAGAGAGAGAGAGAGAGAGATTCACATTCATGTGCACACATATCCACCGAAGTCGAGCCTTGCTAATCAGTAAGCTTTGTATTTCTATCCTACCTACGTTGAACCAGCAAATATGTTATTTAGTCTATCACGTATTTCTCTGCCTTCGAAATTTTCGTCAATTTGCACGATTTATGCAGCAGACAAATAGGAATACTGCCCATGGTCTGCTGTGTTGTTTAAAAGTGTTTATTCTAATGTAAATTGCTTTTTTAATGCCCAATACAAAGAGACACATGCTGTACTGTAGTTTGGCCACTTTGCACTTTCACCTAGCAGCTGCCTGCATTCTGGTTTACAAGGTGCCTGAAAAGTACACCAGATCAAAAAACACAACTCCTAATACCGCAACAGATGTACAGGGCTTTGCCATGAGTAAAATGGCAATTCCTTTGTTAGAAGTTGTATTAAGACACCTGCATACAGTACATCTTGAGTGTGACGGATTAACCTGTAGAAATAAGACTTGACATTTTAAAAGTGCTCAACTATGAGCACCTTACACGTATGTGCAGGGTGGAGTTGGTTTTATCTGTTTTACATTGAAGGACGTTTGTCTGCCATCTTAGGAACGGTGTTTTGCTATGGGAATAATATAAATTTTGACACATGTTGCCCTTGATAGTTTAAAAATTGCAGCATCGATGGGAACCATAGCATATAATCAGACTCGCTGACAAGTCGCACAATTATTTGCTTGCTTTACTTTATTTCAACATCTTCTCATAAAAGTTCCACTTCAAACATACAAATTACGACGTGTATCTCTTATAATACAATGAAAACATGAATTGATCACAGCTCTAATGAAAACCAATAAAAACTTGCCAATGGTGTTATATAAAAATGACCGTAAGTAAAATATACAGTGGAACAATAATATACTTGCAACGTAATACATTAAATGTTATCCATATAAACCACCACTCCTCAAAACTTCCCTACTGTGTTACATATAATGGCCATAAACAAAATGTACATTGGCACAGCAAAATTCTTGCAGCGTAATAAATTAAATTTGTCCTTATAAACCACCACTTCCCAAATGCTAAAGGTCGCATAACCTATTAAAATTACTATGTAGGGTCAACTGACATTCACGCTCTCTGCCCTACTCCTAATCCCCCACATTTGGCCCAAAAACATGGTCCCTGTGCATGCAAACAGGGGTCTGGCATCAGACTTCAAAATTCTCAACGCATCCCTATGGTTATTAGTTCCCAACTATTTGTAAATTGGGATCAACCAGTTTTTTCCTCTGCATCGCATATAGCGGACAACCAAAAATTCCATGGGCTAGAGTTTCTTGGTAAATATTACATGCAGGGCAAATTTGTGCAGGCACTGGGTCGCTATTCCATTTTCCAATGAAGTCATGCAGCGGCAGGCTGCCAAACCTCAACTGTATATATAATTTTCTGTCCCTTGGGAGTTCAATGAGGTCTAAGTAGCCTTCCAGGGAACGATCCAGTTTGTGGGCCATAAAATCTAAAGTAAGCTTCCATCATTCTCCTCTGCAGAGTTTACCCTGAATTACCAACTCTCAGTAAAGTTCCTTTACTTCGCTTTTCCGGGGAAGCAGGGAGGGGTCATTGGCTTCCCAGATATCCCCCAACCCAATGGCCGTAAACAAGTTCTTAACAGCTCTTAGCCAGCGGATTTGGTTGGAAGTATCCTTGCAGCTTACATCCTCTAAAGAGCTTGTGTATGGAAATAATTTGGGAGTCGACTTTACCCTTAACCAGAACAACAAGGAATGCAACTTAGCTTTGGTGGTGATGGAATGCCGACCCATATCCAGCATAAGAGGATGCAAGGGGGTACTCTGATGTAGCATTCCTAAACTCCTAAGAAATGTATTGTGTGAGCTAATAAGCTCATCCAATTGCTCAAGTTCCCATAGTTCTGACCCATACATCACGGAGCTCACCACTTTGGCATCATACACATGCAAGGCAGGCACAACCGAAAAATGATGATGCTCTTTTTCCAAAACCTGATTAACATCTTATGTTTCAGAATCATCTTTGATATATGGGTTTTCCATGACAAGCTATCCGACAATTTTAGGCCTAGATATTCAAAGTCACTAACTCTCTCAAGCTGCATTCCCTTAAGAGAGGGCCGTCCCCTGTAGGATTTGCTCTATTTTCCAACATGATGTGCCTGGGGGGCTGGTGGGGATGGTGTGTGTGTGTGTGTGTGTGTGTACATGTGTGTGTGTGTGCGCGTGTGTGTCTGTGTGTGTGCACGTGTCTTGATTATACAGGTACACACCGATATAGTGCTACTATTCTTGAAACAAATTCCCTATTATATGGCAAGCAGAAGTGTGTTTTCTCAGCTTTTGTTAATTAGGCCTCAATTTAGGCTCAGTCACCATTTCTACAAAATGGATGTCTCAGATGTTGTTGAACTTGGGCCTATCTGCAGGGTCACCCCAAAACCTTTCGCCTTCACCCTTCCTGTTCTCTGAATGTGTTCTTGTAGGAACCTGGACTCAATGAACTTCTAAACAGTGCTGAAGTTCTTGTGCTCTCTCCTTAGAACATGGTACAATTGTCTTACACCTAATTGATCAATTGAATTTACTTTTAAGTCCCTACTATGTGGTACTACAAGCATCCAGGACCTATAAATTAAATGTTACTAGTGGACCTGCATCACACAGACAAAATATGTCTAGGGCCTGGCATTACAGCATGTAGTGCAGTGTTAATCTGCACTACCCGAACTGGCAAATTAAACCTAACCTTTGTCAGGCCTAAACCTACCATATATATATATATATATATATATATATATATATATATATATATATATATATATATATATATATATATATTTGCCAGTAGGTAGTTGTAGTTAGGACTTTGATTTCTATCCAAAAAATCAGATTATGAAGCAGCGTGTCAGCAAACCAAGCTGCAACACCCACTGGGGTAATACATATTTCTTTCAGACACGACAGCACATCAACGAAAGACAGGGTACCACAAGTACCATCAGGCAACAGGAGTTGCCGCGCCCAGTGGGCGTGACCTATGGGAGTCAAATTGTGGCGCAAAGAAATGGTCGAGCTGATCTAAAGAACAGTCTACAGCCTCTGATGAAATGCCTTTGCATGAAACGCGTCAGGCGAGACTTTATTTCCTGTTGCTAGCTGGAGTTTGTGCACGAGGCTTCCTACATTGAATAAAAGTGGCACAAACGATCTTCAAGCGTGGCTCCCCTCTTGTTTTGTCAGGCAACTCTTTGGGATTACTGGCGGCAAGCCTGAGCCGTGGAGTGGAGCACCGGGGCTTTGATTAGCTCCCCTGCAGAGATGTCTAATGATGCTCAGCGAAGGAAAGAAGATGCCGGTTCTGTGTGGGATAATGAAGCAGCGTGTCAGCAAACCAAGCTGCAACACCCACTGGGGTAATACATATTTCTTTCAGACACGACAGCACATCAACGAAAGACAGGGTACCACAAGTACCATCAGGCAACAGGAGTTGCCGTGCCCAGTGGGCGTGACCTATGGGAGTCAAATTGTGGCGCCAAGAAATGGTCGAGCTGATCTAAAGAACAGTCTACAGCCTCTGATGAAATGCCTTTGCATGAAACGCGTCAGGCGAGACTTTATTTCCTGTTGCTAGCTTGAGTTTGTGCACGAGGCTTCCTACATTGAATAAAAGTGGCACAAACGATCTTCAAGCGTGGCTCCCCTCTTGTTTTGTCAGGCAACTCTTTGGGATATATATATATATATATATATATATATATATATATATATATATATATATATATATATATATATATATATATATATATATATATATATATATATATATATATATATATATATATTACCTACTGGCGGTTGCCAGTAGGTAGTTATAGTTAGGATCTACTTTCCATAGGAAATCCGCAACATTCTATTGGGAATAACTTTGGCGCCGGTGGACGAATCTTCACGAATTTCTCAAAGTTCGTGGCCCGCTCCTTCCCTGAAAATGTGGGGGGGATTCGTCAAGCGGGGGCCGAGATAAAAGGGGGGTCCCAAAACATGTTTTCTCCAAGTTAATTTCCATAGGGCGGTCGAACTCACTTTTAGCCCGAACGGCTGAATGGATTTCCACCAAACTTGGCAAAATTGGAGGGACTGGTACCCCGATGTGCTTTGCTATGTCTCAAGATATATGTTCCAGTGGTTTTTACGAAAATTTACTTTGAAAAAATATATATTGGGCTACATTGGGCTATATATATGTTAGAGCCCAAATGTAGCCCAATGTAGCCCAAAGATGGCCACCAGAGACAAAAAAAAAACAAATGTAGCCCAAATATCAGCCAGATGTAGCCCAACTATAGCCCAATACCAGAATGTCCCAGAGTGTTCTAAAGAACAACTAGAGCGCTAACAGTCTTACTTATGACAAAAGTATGGCACACCTGAAGTCATCTTGATTGGAATAAAGTGTTAACACTTAAAACATTTAATGTGCAAAGGAACAAAATGAGGGGTTCATTTTGCCATAGAAATTATGATTATTGCAGAAGCAAGAAAAATTAGGGCACATTTTGAGTGACTTCTCAAATCCTCTTATATTTAATTAAAAAAATCTGATATGCAGTCTCCCAAGATGGCCACCAGAGACAAAAGAGCCCAAATGTAGCCCAAATATCAGCCAGATGTAGCCCAACTATACCCCAATGAATGTAATATGTGACAACATCAGCAGTGCATTGCACGCGCAAGTTATAGTGAGTCCAACTAACTATAACGTGGGAATTTCAATGGTTTTATGCGAGTAAAATTTCCACCTAACTATAACTGGTGTGAAACCTATGGTTTTTTCAGTGAATATATATATATATTCGTGATCAAGGGAGCTTGACTCCCGAAACGCGTAGATGGATGCCGAATAAATAAGCTTTGACATAACTTTGCCCGTGAGTGCCTGGATGCTTTCAGCGTAACACTTGAACAGCTGTGATCTTATTCCGAATATATATATATATATATATATATATATATATATGTAAAACGGATTATGCAGTCTATGTGCTGGAGTGTCCGTGTGGGCTGCGGTATGTTGGTAGTACCAGGTCACCCGCCCACAAACGGATACTCCAGCACATAAGGGCTATTACAGGACATGATCAGGCATACCCGGTGGCCAGACATTTCGAACTGAAACATGCAGGCAATCCTAGTCACCTACAATATTTTGTCATAGATACAGTGTTACCATCCAAAAGAGGAGGGGATCGTGAGGCTAAATTGCGTCTCCTCGAGATGAGAGATATATTGGAGTTGGACAGCAAAAATCCTAAGGGATTGAATGATAGAGAAGATCTACATACCTGTATTTAAGAATACATAATCTGGTTATTTAAAGCTTGTCTGTTTTTTCCCCCCGGGGGGTCCGGTTTTAATCTAATTTCTGCTAGAAGGCTTTTATTAAGTAGAATGTAAATGAGATCAAGTGCTGTGTCTCCCCCTTTTTTTTAATCTGATGTTTTGTAGGCTCTTTATTCATATTCCAACTGTAAGTAGTAATGAAGTCTCTGTCTCCGTTAAATTATATCTTTTAACTAAATGTATGTGCACATAGCTTGTTATGAAGTAACAGGATTTACTGTATATTTGCACTTTAGCTGTTCTTTGCACGCTTAAGAACTTTAATATTATTATGAAGGTTTTTGCTGCTAAAGTGAATATGAATTTTTGAATTGTGATACGTGACCATTGCCCACTATGGGCTTTATAAGAACCGATAGGCAACAAATTAAGTTTGTCTGGTAATATGGCATAGTATATTCCATTAGATGCTGTGCAAAAGAAAATGACTAAAACCGTTGTGTGCATTGTTGATGGGCCTTTTACAAGGGTATTTTATAAAAAAATCAGTAACCAATCGAAGGTGTGAAAAGGCCGGGGTTTACAAAATGATTCTCCGCCCTTACCCTTTTTAATGTAATTGTACACATATTTTGTTTTATGAGCCCCAGAGCACATTCTTTTTGTATGGTGTTTTAGATATCTAACAATATTTTATTGTAGGTATGAATTTTTGCGTATTTTGCACAGTATTTTATCTATGTCTATGCAATACTGTGAGTCACGCGTCGCATTAGTAATTGTTCTCATGCACTGTCACTTTAAAAAGCCCTTCAGAACCACACGTAGTATGTCATGTGATCAAGCTTCTGGTTGAAGCGAAACCCGTCATGGCGGACGCGCTGGGCACAATAAAACTGCTTTGATTTTGCACCAGGAATTCTGGGTCTACTCTTCATCATTGTGTTACCTGCTTAAGGGTTCTGTGTTCGGCGGTGACGACTTCATGCATATATATATATATATATATATATATATATATATACATATATATATATATATATATATATATATATGTGTATATATATATATATATGTGTATATATATATATATATATATATATATATATATATATATATATATATATATATATACCATTTTCCATGTGATTCAATTGTAGCGTGAATCGGAAAGCAGGAACAGACACCTCTTCTTTTGTGCAAATTATTTTATTTGTATTTTTGCGCTATGCTGCCATAACGCATTTTGGTCCACAAAGACCTTGATCACATGACGCGCCAACAACACTTCCCCATTTTTAAAGTGCTAGTGCAACCAATTGACATAAACAACAGACTGTCATATCATGAACCACAGTTCTATGACTAAGTAGCAACTAAAAATATATGATTAGTGCAACAGTAGACTAAATAGTTGTGCAAAAGGACAAATGTGAAAATATGCATTTATAAATTATATAAAATACACAGAGTAATATCAGATTTATGTTTGCCTGATTTGATGGAAAATATCAATTTTACTGACCCACCTATAGATTGTAGGTTGTCAATTAAAAAACAATAGATGTTAATACATATGTATAAAAGATTCAACGGAATATATACAATAGCTCTTGGTTAAAAAACATCACATTTGGAAAATTTGTGTATGTAAATTTAGTGTGCATACAGCTATCTGTCTACACAATGCTTGATGTTGCTCATACCACGTCCTTTAAAATTTCTGTATAAATACATATCATAGATACTGCCGCAAAACATTCTAAAAATTATAAGAGTTATATTCCGCCCACAGTGGGCCTGCTGATCCAATGACAGTTAAATTGTTTGATTGTTTTTGAATGTGAAAAAGCAAGTGCAATACCAAATGAATGATTAATTACTAATCCTCCCTGGGATTCAGTAGGTCATAACAGTGCATAAACCTTAGTGTAAAAAACATATATTTTTTTTATTTGGTGATGTTTGACATTGAAACATGTTTTTTTAAATGATTCTATTTCATTGTTCTTGATGGTATACTTGCTAAAAAAGGAAGTGATATTTGGCAGAGAATACGGAGGTCATTTGTTAATTCTATAAAGCTTGAATGCTTTTATACGAGCTATCAGAGGTGTCTACATTGGAATATTAGAGCTGACTGTTAATTCATCAGATAATTGTCACTAATCCAGCCAGTGTATGGGTCTTCAGTTGTATTTAGTCCATGAGGACTTTTACTGTCGAGTTCCAAGATATATTTGGTCTCGAATATGCGTAGGAGTGCCTCTCTATCTCCGCCTCTTCATAATGGTGGTATAGTATCTATGGCGAATTATTTCATTTTGAGATGCATCATTTCCATGCATCTCACTGAAATGGCGGGCCACCCGATAAGTTGTATCCATGTTTGTTATGGCTCGCAAATGTTGGAGGATCCGCTTATGGACCTGCAGTTTTGTGCTTCCCACATTCTAAAGTCCACAAGTGCACTCCAAGATATAGTTGGTATACTCCGATTTGCAGGTATTTAACTTACTGATCTTAGAGGGTCTGGTATCGAAGGCTGTTTGGAACATGGTTTTACTGATCCCATGTTCCCATGTTTACATGCTTTGCATGTTGACCATCTTATAAAACCCTTTCTTGCTGAAAGGCACACTTGATTTCTTATCAGATCAGGGATGCTACTGACTAAAAAGTCACTTGTAGATGGGGCCTTTCTGTAGGTTATCATTGGTCAGGCTGGCAAAATGGGGCCTAACATGGGATCAGTATTTAGCAGATGCCAATTTTTTGTGATGATCTTACATAGACTATCTTTTGTTTATTAAAAGTTTAGATAAGTCTGGGACCACTCTTGTCTGTGGCTGCTTCTTTCCCCAGGATGTGTTTCCTAGTTTTTCGAGAGGGCCTGGATAGAAGGTTCTCTCCAGTCTTAATGATGGCACTGTCTATTGTTTTTTCAGTATAGCCTCTCTCTATAAAAGTTCTTTACTGACTAGTTGTGCCTCGGCTAGGTCCTTATCTGTACTGCAAATACGCAGAATCCTGAGCATTTCCCCATATGGAATATGCCATATAGTATGCCTAGGATAAAAGCTAGTGGAATGGAGAGTGGTGTTGCCTGCAGTGGATTTCCGATGTAATTTAGTGTGTATCTCATTTTGTGACACATACACCTCTACATCCAAAAAACAGATTTCCTATTTGCTTATATTGCAAGTAAATTGTAAATTCAACTCATTGATATTGATTTGTTCAATAAAGTCTGCTGCGCTTTGTTCAGATCCCTGCCATATGACAAATAAGTCATCAATTTATCGAATCCAAACAACTACATTTTCAGCTAATGTGACCGCATGTTTGATATTGAGCAGTAGCTCTTCCCACCACCCCATATGGAGGCAAGCATAACTGGGCGAAAAGCTTGCTCCCATAGCCACTCCCCTTATTTGTTGGTATAGTTGTTGGTGGAATAGGAAGCAGTTGTTGTTATATATCGATACAGTCCAAATCCCATTCGGGAAGGAGGCTGCACACCAATTCAACCACTGGTATATTTATTGGAGCAAGAACAACGCATTTCATCCGAAACAGCCTTTGTCGACAAAGACCGTTCCACCCGAAATGCTGTGTTCTTTCTCCCATAAATATACCAGTGGATGAATTGATGTATCACCTCCTTCCCGACTGGGATTTAGACTTTATAGACATTTGTGGCTCCTGCCGCCAAAGCTGGCACCGACGAGTCATTGGCAGGTGCCCGGCGT